>NC_047527.1:12892599-15675099 GCF_012275295.1 Melopsittacus undulatus
GCTATGTGTTATCATAACCTCTGTCAGCCTGTTCACAGCGAACAATCCTACCATTGAAATCTTGAAATTAAGTTGCTACATTTATTTTATAGGGGGGATTAAATGGAAATATCAGTGTCTCACCATCCTGACTCAAATAAAACCTTAACTTTCTTCAGATAAAAAAGGATGGATTTTCAGAGATACAGCACAGAAGGAATCCATTCCCTGATATTTTTTATTTCCTAATTTACTTATCTTTATGCTAAATAGAATATGGGAAACATGATGAAGACTGTAATTACATAGCAAATGTTGATTGCAAAATAGCAAATGTGGGCAAAATTTTTATTATATAGAGAGACAAAGGGTTATGCTCAGAAAATGTACCAGATTAAAATCATCACTGTAGTGTCTGAAATGTTTCTAGGGTGTCAAAATACACTGATTTCTGGGTGTCCAACCTGATGTGCCTTTAGAATGACTTGATTTTCTGAAAGTAATATCTCTGTCATATCACAAGCCACTTTGAACTAAACACTGGAACAAATAGAAGGTATTTTGGCTTGGTATCAAAATGTGCAGTTCTCATGGAAAGTGTTACATGCTCTTGCACTATATGGTGGGTGTGTTAAGCTTTCCTTCTCATCCGGCAGGAGCCTTGCCGTTTTAAAATTTATGCTCTCAGCTCAAGTGATTTTATGGCATAGAAAACTTTAATGATGGAAGGAATTAAGCATTTTCTCCTAATATGGCTTTAATTTTCATGGCTTGCCATCTTCTGGGCTTTCCCAGTTTTCTGCATCAAGTGTTCAGAAGATTCACAGGAGCTTGAACATTCAAATGCATCTCATGTCCAAACAGGACATGAGTCCTTTTGCACTTCATTTTCTGGTTCTTTTTCTCATACAGGAGCCTGGAAGGAGAGACAAAACTGTTCCTTAGAAGATCCTATATAAAAACAAGGACCCCAGCATAACAAAGCTGAATATAGCCCCCATTGCTAGACACAGACAGCTTGCATTGCTTAGGCAGGGTGACCTTCAAAGTCCAAATTGAGCTACATTATTCTGAGCATCTCTTTGAATGGGATACAACATAATTACTGAGTTCAGCTTGAATGGGAAGGTAAGACAGTACACAAAGTTACAAGACGACAAAAGTATCATCCATTGCATAGGAATTTGCAATGGATTTTTCAGAGCTTGAAATTTGGATTAATGGTAATTAAAGTGTTGGGTTTGGTTTTTTTTCTAAAATTATTCTGAGTGTTTTATGGGCACCAAGGCATAACTCACACCAGCATGTGTTCTAGTCCATAGTTTATAATGGTGAAAAGTTTATCTTTTGCATTCCAAGTGCTGAACTATCCGAACTGGGTGATTTTTGATACTGAAAGTAAATGGATGTTGACTGACATTTTGTAGCACTTTCATTTTGAATTGCTCAGTGTTTCCAGAAACTCCTTGTTTTTATTGCAGTTATGACTGCCATCAGGAAGCTTAGAAATTACACTGCTTGTCTTGTAGAAGCTAAATTTTCTTTTACTGCCTTGAGAGTTCTTAGAGGAAAATAGGTACACTTCTTGTTTAATTTAAACAAGTGAGATCAATTCTGAGCACATCAGAACTTCTCTTGGAGAAATCCCTGTGATGGAGCTTGGCTAATGTCTTTTTGCTTTTTTGGCATCTTGCTCATCTTATTATTGCAGTTCCTATAAAGCAATGACTGTTTTATGGGGAAACTGATGCCACATGCCTGGTGCCTCTGCATATGGCAGGACTTCTTTTTTCCAGAGGACAAGCTTAATCTTCAAGCTTGAGAAACTCTTTGTGAAAGATGCCAAAAATCCTCTCTGACCAACACTTTTTTATATTTTATGAGTCTCATTAGTCTGTGTTCAGCTATCCACTTATGCATTAACATATGGTATCAATAAGTACTACAAGTGTTCACAGTTCATGCCACCCTGTGAAGCACACACAATGAAATGTAAATTACTCTGGGTTAAAACTATAGGAATTATCTTTATAGGCAACTAGAATCATCATCATTTGGCCAACTGCTCACAGTTTTCCACTCTAAATGAATTTTGACTGTGTTCAGTGCCATTTAGTAGGGGACAAAGCCATGTATCCAAGCACACAGCTTTTTGGTTTGGCTGGCAGCAGTTAAAGGCACTTTAGTCCTATTCAGCATGCTAGTACTTAAGTGTCTGTACAGGACTCTGCCTAAAAGTAGGTTGTAAATTTCTATTTTCATATTAAACATTTAAATCACAGTGCTGGATCACTGTTTCATCTCAGTACACTGCTGGTGCCACATGTGGTTATCACCTTAACAAACCAGATCTTAGCCAGGTTGGTAATGTCAGAAAACCAGCTCTGATCTACGAGGCTTTTTGCAGCTCCAGGTCTGTTAAAGATGGACAGGTGATCTCCATCCAGCAATAAAGGGAGAAAAAAAATGGGCTCTTGCTTGGCAAGTGTGGGCTGTTGGTTCTCAGAGGAGCTAAAGACTGAATGAAACTCAAAGTGACAACCGACCATTGCATCCTGTCTTTCCCCTAGTCAACTGTATAATACAGTAGCAAGGCAGTTTGGAGAAGTGGAAATAGATGGCCAGACAGTGTACATGATATAAAACTTTGTGTGATGCTTAAATCTTGAGCTACTCATACTTGCTCATATTAATGTTATTGGATTCAACACAGAAATAACAGTTATGAGTATGAGTACCTTTATCTCAAAATAAGCTAATGGTAGCACTGCCTTTCACATAGCAATCGTGAACAATCAGATAAATTGTGGCAGGACTCTGGATCTCTCCATCAGGTGAATACCCTAGTCAGTATGTTATTGTACAGGACATTAAGACCAACATGAATGATATAGGCAACTAATTTTAGGAGAAGGTGTTAGGCTGTTCACATTTTGCCTGGACACTTTATTTCAGAAATGCATAGACTTCCATAAATGTTAACTTTCCTCTAGTAAAAGTTTCAAGAATGTTCTTTATCCAAAGTTACCATTTCCAAAATGAAAATAACATTTCAGGGGAAAGGACACTACCTATTATTTTAAAAGTAGCACTATTCTGCATTCGTGGAAGCTGTATGCTGTATGCTTTCAGGTCTCCTTTCTTTATCTTTGTTTCTCTAGGGAGGGAGGGTGTTAAATGCGAATTTATGAAGACCCAAATAGTCACACAAATGATATTTTTCTGAAAGTAACTGATCTACCCTCTACTAGCTTTGCTATCCAGCTCTACTAGAACTCAGTCTTTACTGATAATGTGCCCTTAGATAAGAAGAGATTATCCTTTTCATTCAAATGGGACTAATGATAAAGGGATGCCATACTACACTAAACTTTACATATTATTTTACTGTAGTATAGCTATAAATTTCAGCAAATCTATAACTGTTTTAGAGAAGTGGCAGAAAAGATCCCAAGTTTCTCATGAAAGCTCTCAAAAAAACAAAATATTGTTTATTTATCCTCATTATAAAACAATTTGAACACTCTTGGGACAAAAGAGATTAGAAATTTGCCAAATATCATATAAACAGATTGCAAGAATTTACAACCTGCTGGGGCCTAGTCAAAGCTGCAATAAAGTGACCAAAGGCTTTACCATCCTAGCATGCAACTTTTCTTTGCTTAGTTACATCTCTTGGATGTGTTTATTTGGGATGTTTATTTTACTTTGGCCCAAATTATCAGATCTGTTTAGATGATGCAGTACAGATTCAGAAGGTACCTCACTCATGGGCAGTCTCAGGGCATCAGTGCTTAAGCAGTGTGCTCTGATGCCACAAGTGGAACCCATATTCTTGTGTCATGTGTAGTGAATGAAGATGCATAGGCACCTATGAATAATGCAAATTCCAGCTGGAGGCCAGTCACTACTGATGTATTCCAGGGGTTAATACTGGATCCAGTATTCTTTAGCATCTTTATTGATGACATGGATGATGTGACAAAGTCACTCTCAGCAAGTTTGCAGATGATAAGAAGCTGGCAGATGCTACACCAAGAGGTTGTACTGCTGTTCAGGGGGTCCTGGGCAGGATAGAGAAATGAACACAAAAAAAAGCAAAAGAGGCAATTCGGAATGAGCAAAATGACAGAACATCCAACTGCATTTTACTATAAGATTATGGTCTGGCATGCGGACCTGCAAAAAACAACTAGTGCCTTTCCATGATCTCTAGACTCCCTCAGGCAGAGAAAAGTGATTCCACCTAGGCATAATGACCTTTTCTGGTAACAGCAAATGAACCAGAAAGAGACCTTCCCTTCCTATTGCTTTCCATTTCCCCCAGAAAAAGAAACCTATGGAAAGTACAGGAGGAACAGTATAAATCTAGGTTGCTCCCTGCCCAGGATAATGACCTTGCTGCCCTTCTGACCAAGCTGACTATAATTTGTATGTGAATTCTTCCTTCAGTAATAATTCTTCTTGTCCTTCTGAGAAGAAAATACTCAACAATGAGCTCTGTTGTTCCACAGTTTACGGTCACTTCAAAACCAACAGCAATTATTGGTGAGGCTGCTCAACAGCTGATAGAGATGTAGTATACACACTCCTCCTCTGGAGTTTTTTCTCTTTTCTCAGTGAACCTTACTCTGGCAATAAATAAGTCTTTGGGGTAGCCTTAGCACTCAGTATGTGATGTTCCACATTGGTTTAAATCACCTTCATTTTATATTTTATTTGTGTATACTGCGAAGTGTATTTCAAAGCAAATGTTAGGTTTATCTGCAAGACTGGAGTTGGAAAGAAAGAGCCTTTTTCTTTCTCTGAAACTGTGTACCTCTGATAGCATGGATCAGGCCCCAGCACTTATGAAGTTTAAATCAATAAGGATGTATGAACATGAGCCAGCAGTGTGCACTTACAGCCCAGAGAGCCAACCGTATTCTGGGCTGCATCAAAAGTAGTGTGACCAGCAGGTCAAAGGAGGTGATCCTGCCCCTCTACTCTGCTCTCGTGAGACCTCACTTGGAGTATTGTGTGCAGTTCTGGTGTTCTCAACATAAAAAGGACATTGAACTGTTGGAACAAGTCCAGAGGAGGCCACGAGGATGATCAGGGGACTGGAGCACCTCCCATATGAAGACAGGCTGAGAAAGTTGGGGCTGTTCAGCCTGGAGAAGGCTGCATGGAGACCTCATAGCAGCCTTCCAGTATCTGAAAGGGGGCCTATAGGGATGCTGGTGAGGGACTCTTCATTAGGGACTGTAGTGATAGGACAAGGGGTAACGGGTTGAAACTTAAACAGCAGAGATTTAGATTGGATCTAAAGAAGAAACTCTTTCCTGTTAGGGTGGTGAGGCACTGGAATTGGTTGTCCAGGGAGGTAGTGAATGCTCCATCCCTGGCAGTGTTCAAGGGCAGGTTGGATGAAGCCTTGAGTGATATGGTTTAGTGTGAGGTGTCCCTGGGCATGGCAGGGGGTTGGAACTAGATGATCTTAAGGTCCTTTCCAACCCTAACTGTTCTATGATTCTATGTGAGATAATTGTGTACTTGAGGATGGCTGATAATAGAAGTATTGCAAGGCTGACAGTTTCATTGCTGGCTAATGAGTAGTGGCAAATTATTATAGCTTTTTGTAAGAGCTATCTCCTACCAGACTAACAGCTATCAGAGGCTGAAAGAGCATCTTGGCTACATTAGGTGGTCAGTAGGACAGCAGTAATGCTATGTAAGAGGTTTGATAAAGCCACCAAAACTACGGGTCAAAGGGGATTACATTGCAAGGATATGCAATACTAAATCAGATTTCTTGAGTTAGCATTGAAGTCCATGAAAGAATGGTGAAAAGGACTGACAGGTTGAAGCATCTAGTACTCCTAGTAAGTGGTAAGTTACTATTTAAAAGTTAGAAGGAGTGGCACACTCTGGAGCTCAGTCTGTCTCTCTTGACTATGTTGGGAACAAAGTATAAGTGGGTTCCTGCCTTTGGCATCTCAAGTTCAGAAAAAATTCAGAAAAAGCTGTTTCAGGCATTCACTCATATCCAGTAAGTGAAGGAGGTGGTCAACAGAACTGGGAAAAACAGTGCAACACAAAAGTTTTGCACTTACCTCATGAAAATGTGTTGATATGCCACTTATCCTGCCCTAGGGTAGAGTGATACATTTAAAAAGGTGACTTCTTGGCCTGTACAACGAAGTCTACATGGTTGAAGTTCTCTGGCGGCCACAGTATTTTCACAGGTCTAGGCTACAGATGAAAGGTATTGCTGGAGCAGCTCTAGTGCCAGGACAGATACAGTTTAAAAGTAGTTATTTGTGGGGAAACATACTTTAGTTTTGTAATTTACATCATATGCCCCAAGTGCCTTGGTTCTGACTGTGCCAAAACCAGATACCTAAGGAATAATATAAGAACTGGGGCTACATACACTGTTATTTTCCCATAGTGGTTTCCCAGCCTCTGATAATTTGAGGCTCAAGGGCTTTCTGAGTCTGACAACGTATTTAATATTTTTCAATGGATCTTTTTCTTATGAATCAGTGTAATTACTTTTTGGATCCATGCAAACCTTTAGCATCCACATCTTGTTTCAAGCCTACGGTGGCTAGTTTGATTTGAGTTCTTCTACTTCATGTGTTAGAATAAAAGGCAAATAGATATTCCCTATTGATTTATTCCTCAAAAGATAAAAGCAACAGATATTTTTTAAGGATTTCCATTCATCCATCATATTAGATTTTTGACCTCTGAGATTATCCATTGTGTCCCCAAACCACAGAAGTTAGAGTTGTGTGGTTATGATACATAATGTGTTTTCAGTTATTATGAAAATTTCATTTTAGATTTTTCAAGGAATTAAAAGGCAATTTAAATTTGATTTTGTACATTGTGTCTCTGAAAACTTTCCTGCTTACCTTTTCTGTGCAGGTCACCCAGAGGACAGGAAAATGGTTAAACTCCATACACCAGATGCATTTTATATAATCAACAAGTAGGAAGCTATCTAGTAAAATTTACTACATCTGTTAATATGAAAAGCATTTATTAATATATTTATTATGGCCAATGTAACTTTGCTGCAAAGCTGTAGGCTTTCTGTGTAAGTCATAGAAAGCTTTGATATGTTTCGGGTCTTATTGTCATACAGCATAAGACTGGTTCCATTTCAGTGACAATGAAACAAGTTCACATATAAAAGTGCTTGCTGCTCCAATCATATTTTGATGGACATACTCTTTTAAATAACTTCCAGATACAGATACCTTTCTGAAGTGAAATAGCTTAACATCATGATTCTGATTCTGGACCAGATCCTAAACCAGGATAACATTGCCTGGGATCAGGCACTTAGAGGGCCTAGCCTTCTTTTATTTAGTTCAGAAAATGGACACAGTAGAGAAAGAGAAGAAAACTTCTCTGATATAAAATGTAAGGACACTAGGTCACGGAAATTACATATGCAAACAAACATATGATGATAGGTTCCTAAAAAAAATAATGTCAAACACAGACACTAAATGAAGTTTTAATGTAGCTTTGTGGCTTTGGTCTCTAAATGTTAGCTTTCATCTTATTGTCAAGACCATGGAAAGCACTTCAGATTTAAAGTGCTGCAAGCACATCTTAATTTGAGACACTTGTACGTTCATGAAAAACATCCATTGTCTCTCTGGCTTCACAAAAAAGAGATTATTTTTCCAAAGGTCTGTATCTGGGTTTTGAATAAAAGCTGTTAGTGTACATAATGAATATTTTGTGTAACACTGGATAAAATTTATCCCAACTTTGAATTAATAAAAATTATGGCATTTTTGTGATTGCTGTGCATCGTCTGCTCTTGCTCATCTTAAAATTTCAAGTTGTTAATAGCAGACTAAAGACTTAAAATTCCTATCCAACGGGACTGTAAAGTATAATTGCTCAATCTGGTTTGTAATCTGTCAATTTTAGAAGTTTTTACTTTGGTCAAAGATTATACTTTGTGTTTTGAGCTCTATTATGCAACTGTTTTGATGCAGAGGATCTGCAATTGTATACATAGCCAGTGGAGATAAACACTGGATGCCCCCTTGACTGGGTTGCCTTGCAGAAATTCCAGCTGATTCAGATGTGCTCTGGGCCTTGTGACGGGAGGATAGCAGGATTCCTACATATTCCTACGTACTCCTATTCACCATGCAGATCCAGGTGTCCTTGTGCATCTTGTGGTCAGGCCTGGTAAACACCATGCATGAGAAAGAAATTAAAATAGGACATTCCATGAGAGAGAAATTAAAATAGGACATTCCCATCCCCTATGGTGTTTGCTTAAGCTGAGAAGATGGGAGGAAGACTTGGATAAAATTACTGGACAAAAGACACTTTTTTCAGGTTATACTAGTTTTTCTCACTCTAAATATTGTGAAAAGCCTGACGTTAGGTAACTAATCACAGAGATTTATTGAAGCTGCATGACTACAGCAATGCATAGAGAACTTAATTTCTTATCTTCACACAATTAAAAACTAGGCTTAGGGTTACAGCAGGAGTGAATGAACAAGATAAGAGGCAGCTCTCTCATTTGAAACTTTTTGCAAATGATTGAACCTTTTTTCAATTACAAGAAGCATTATGACAAAGCTGATTTTAATGGCATTTCTGCATGTATAATAGAAATTAGTTATTATAAATTTATAGCCTCAGAACAAGAAAGCTAGCTTAAATCAGCAATAAATACATTTCAAAATTTTATCAAGTCTTAAACTTAAATAATTATAATTTCACTCAGCATCATTTTACTAAAACATTGATTTACTTATTGTTCATTTTTCTCATGTAATAACAATTTCACATTGCACCAGAGTAGATGTTTGATTATATATTCAAAGAAGAGCGCTAAAGTGAATAGTATCCAGGTAGTCTGCATACAGCTGTGCTATATGATTATTTTCATCTTAGAAACAATTTTTCTGTGAGACCTTTAAATCCAGAGATTTCTGTGTTCTCAAACTTTATGGAGTATTTTTCTATACAATGAGAATGTAAATGAGGGGGGATGAGAGGAATTAAAGCAAATGCAACTCAAACATTGATGTGGCCAGGACGAATATTGCGCAAAGTTAAAAATGTCCTTGGAGATGAATGAGATTGTATGGAAATCATATGTGAAATAGCAATGAGATTTTCCTGAAAAGTAGCAGATGTCTTTAATTTCACTTTTTTTTTTTTAATCTCAGTTTCTTGTGGAGAAAAAGAAAAATGGGGAAATAATTTCGCAAATAGCACCATGCACTTCATGTTATTTAGAAACATGAAAAAATACTCCAATTTCCTATATTATGCAACAGTGTCGTGGTTTAAACCAAGTCCCCCAACTCCCGGAGAGTTAGGAAGGAGAATCCAAAGAATGTAGCCCCCATGGATTGAGATAAGAATGGTTTAATACCTAAGGCATAACACAAATCACTACTGCCATTTACTACTACAAATAATAACGATACAGCAAACAGCAAGTGAAAAGAATACAACACCCCACCAGCCACCGACCCATAACTCACTCCAACCTGCCTGGCCGAGCACCATGGGCTCCCTCCTCCATTTTCCTCCAGAGCTCCACCCCTCCAGCTTCTCTTTCCCAGTATGCATCCTGGGCATCACGTGCTATGGTATGGAATACCTCATTGCCTAGCCTGGGTCAGGTGTCCTGTCTCTCCTTCCTCCCGGACTCCCCTCCTCCACCTGGCTGGAAAAAAAAACCTTGAACAAAAAACACCCTCAAAACATGCTCAAACCATGACAAACAGTTTTCCGCAGAACAATGATTTATAACTGCTCTGAAGTTTTTTATGAAAGATAGCATTTCTTTTCACCTGCTACTACATGAATAAGATATTTTTTTATTTTGAATCACTGCTAGCATTATCCAACATTCACCATCCCACTATGCAAAAGCATAGTTTATTGGGCTCAAGTAAAGTGGGCAGAAAGCGATCATCCATAATTCAGTCCTGCAAAGAAAGTACTCTTTCAGGAGCTGCTGATTTTGCTTTCATTAACTTCAATATGTGTATTTGAATAGATTCCATTGTGCCTTCTGGGCTCTTGACTGGGGGATTTATCCAGTAGCCATTATGCAAAATTCCTGCTACTATTTTAACTCAGGAGAAGCTGGAAGAGTTAGACATGATCTGAATATACTCAGTAAATTATGTTCTTGCAGAAACTTAAATAGCAAAATATCCAGTTCTAAGGCTTTTCCCAGGAGACTGGTACTGGAGTAGTCAGTTCAGAAAAGACCGCTATTGTCTCTATGTATTATTAATATATCTCTATTACATCTTTTAGCTACCTGGGGAAGTTTGTGTCTCAAATGTCATACAGCGTTTTCAGGCATATAAACCTGTACTTTCCTGGATTTTAACTCCTAGATTAAGTCTGGCATACATAGTAATCTGGATATCTAAATGGTTTCTTGAAAAGCTGCCCATGCAGCTAGTACAAAAAGGATCTACTCTCTGATATTCCATGGAATCAAACTTTTTTAGATCACTTTGAAACAACTCTTTCAGGGCATTACATCTAGAATGTTATTTTGATTTGCATTGTCAAGTCTTGGTGAACTGTGAATGCATGGACTGTAGCAGCTAATCTTGGGGTGCCAACTGCGTACTTTGAAAGTAACATGCCAGACAGAGGAATGATGCTGCTTACCATTTCAGGACTTTCAATTACAGTTGACTTCAATGTTTAGTAACAAATGTTGGGGAATGGTTCTATTTCAGAAAGCCACTATATCAAAATTTCTAATTTTCAGAAGGTCTAAAGCAATAAATAAATTATACTTCCTTTGCATGAGAAAACTTTTCACTTTTTAGCTCCTCCAATAATAGCCTTTTTGCTTTAATTCTTCTTTTGATATCTAATAGAGATTGATGATGAATGTACCAGAACGTAATTGGCAGGATTTTAATATATTCTCTTTCCACTTTTTTTTTTCTCCCTCTTTCTTTTTTTTTTTCTGTGTTTCATTGTCCTAATGACAAGGTAATAGCAAGCTTTTGGCTTTCTTACCTCAGAAGTGAGTTGTGTAGTTCTGTGATTTAATGTTTCTCTGCACTGGGAATGAAGTTATTCAGGATTTTTTCTTATGTGTACAGGTTTATTGAACAAAGCTTGAAAATGAGTCTTTCTCAGAGCTCTTTCAAGAGCACTCAGACATGATGAAGATATCACCTTCACTCCCTACAGTTATTTTTATTGACATAGAAAGTAACAATAATCTAAACTCCTGTTCTTCTAGATAGAGGTTTTGTAACAAAGCAACAAGCTTAATTAGACAGACTCAAATTGCCTTTGTAAGTACAATCAAAGTTTCTAACTTGATGAAACTGTTCAGATAAAAATCCCAAATCCAATGCTCACACACAGCAGCTTTACCTGGCAAGAAGATGTTTTTTTATGTAAGATTACTTGTTAGTACAAACATTTTATTACGTGCCTTATCTTTTGTACATATCCTATCAGGTTTTTTTAATGTCCTACCAGTTATACAGAAAAAAGTGGTTGTTGCTAGGAAGTGACACAGAGATCTGCAACATAAAAAATATAATTGCTGAGAATATGTTTTCTGTATAGCAACCTGGCAGATAAGGCACTGATGAGGAGTCACCAAAATTCACTGTGTGAGTAACTTGGTAGGCTAACAAATTCTGGAGTAATAAAAAAACCAGAAGCGCTTCATAATACAACCACCTATAAAAAGATTTCTGTTTTTAGCATGCCCATTATTCCCCATATTGCTGCCAAGATTATTTGTAATTGTAGTTCTTTTCCCATAACAAATTTTATAGTCTGCAATTTGAACTATAGTGGGCTTTACTTGTAGTGAGGGAGATCTTACTTGTGTGTCCCTGTTGGTTCTCAGTAGCTATCATTTGTTTTAATTATCAGGACTTGTTAGTTGACTAGATTTCCCAAATCACAGCCATCATATGTTTACTATATGTTTGCTATAGAAATTCCTTGCCAAACGACTTCATTGTAAAACACTCAAAAGATGCATGAAAGCATGTGTTGCTGTGCAGCTTCCAGCACTTTGGTTCCTGCCTGAAAGAACTATATGGGAACGCACTTTGTGTCTGGTCCAAGAACTGAGTTCAGAGAGATTTTTAACTAACTGATGAAGCCTCCTATAGTAAGCTCTGCACTAAAAGTGACAGCTTAAGTGGACTTCAGAGACAGAGAATTTTTGAGGGGCTGTGAGAATTCACTCTTGAAATAACTTGGAAGTAAGACCAGTTTTACAGTGGGTGAGATTTTGAAACACTCAGGCTACATTTGTGTAAGGGCATAAGGTTCACCCATTCTCCTGTTGTTCTCCTTTCCTACTGCTCCAAGGGCAACTGCCTCTAAGGATTTGCCAGGGAAAATGCTTGCAACCTGCTTTAGTTGTGAGCAATACTGTCTGTAATGTCTGCATCAATGCCCTTGGTCTTAATGAGGAGAGGGTGGGGAGCCTTCATCAGTGCAGGGCAGGAAAGCTGTTAGAGAACACACAACGACCAGGAGCCTTCTCCAAGACTCAGGTCTTTGAAAAATACAAGAGCTCACAAATAAATTACAATTGCTAAAAAAGAAGGTAAAGAGGATTAGGTTAAGGAACTGTAAAAATAAGTGTTCAGTTGTTCTTGCATAACAAACCTATCATCTCATTTTTACTGACTAGCTGCATTCTGCCATCTACTTTTCCATTTATCAAGCAATAAACACCTATCTTGGGCAACCAGCACTGGCCTCAGAGTAAGTCCTAAGGAAAACTATTAGCCAACTTGAAAACTTCCAACCCAGCCTCTCTCTTAGTTTTGTGTAGCTCATAGGCTCTGAGTGGTATCTGAGCGCTGTGCTGTCTTCTTTTCTAAAGATACATGGAATTGGTTCTTTTGTCTAGATCTGATCAAAACACTTCTAGGCACTGAAATACAGATTCCATTTTAATTCAATATATAATATTTTCTTTTTTGAATGAAAATCATGTGTCTTTTTGAAATTTTACTGAAAATGCTGGGTTTTCTCAAAAGTGACTAGGAAAAAAACCCCTCCAAAAACAAAACCCAAAACAAACCAAAACAAAAAAAAAAGAGAAAAAAACCCCCAAAAGAACAAAAACACCTCTAAAACCCAAATGTACAAGCTGAGAGGAATGAATTTTGTTTTCTCGCTACCTTTGTTGACTTTTTTCCCACTTTATCCTCATACCACTTATTTATTTGCACCAAAGAAAGAGTGCGGTATTCAAACAGGTAGCTTTCAGAAATGGTCTAAAAAAGCCAAGCCAAGCTGAACTGCTTCCTTTTCTCAATGGATTAAGTGCTGTTATATTGTTTTCTTCTATATTCAGCCAGAATCCAAGAGCTGATGGGTCAGTAGCTTACTTTTGTTCTTCTATTTAGAGCTGTAGTTTAAACTGAGCCATCAACTAAGTACTCTGCAGCTGCTCGCTCGCTCTTCCCCTTCCACCTTCCCAGATCAATCGAAAGCATGTAAAACCCACAGACTGAGATAAGAACAGGAATGGGGCATCCACAACTTCTTGGGGCAATCTCTTCCAGTGTCTCACATCTCATGTTAGATGCTCTACAGTGGAAATAAAGATACTTAGATTTTGCTAAAGCCTGCTGGATGCTTGCAAGCTTAGCACCATGGAAACCTCTATTGTAGCTGTGATTTTTGCAGAAAAGGCTAATTTTCTCAACAATTCTCAGTTTCAATCATAATAATGAACTTTTAAGAATATATTGATGCCGTGCTTAAGTCAAAAAATAAAGGGAGCACTTCAGCACCTGATTTCTGTATCTTTTGTAATTTCATGCTCCTCCTCTCCCTCTGAGCTACTCTCCCATAATCAGTGAAAGCATTGTTTAGCCAGTAATACAAGTGAGTTACCAAAATAAGCAACAGCACAGTTGTAGATCAACTGGTGAATGACAAAACTGGGAGCTAGACAGATTTTGAGGTATCTTGAACCCAGGTGTTTTCCTTAAGGTGTTTTAACACTGAAGAAGCTTGCCATTAATGTACATAGGCTTTACTACAGCCTGGGAGGCTGTCTTGGTTAAGTAGCCATTTAATGCCTTTTCAATCATAGTCCAGGATCAGAAGCAACTTTAAGTTATTACCAACTGGAAAATGTCTGTTGGCCGCCCGTGGGTCAAATGTGTTGGTGGTCTTCTGTTCCTAACAGAGAAGAGTTCACATCACACGCATATACTTGGGGTCATGCATACACATACATCCCCTCCCACCCTTTAACTACCAGAGCAGATACTAACCAGCTTCTTCCTGATGGCCTTAGTTGAGAGAAGAATTGAGGTTTATCCGGAAGTTCTTGTAAGGAAACAGTAACTGTGAAAACAAGAGTGTTAAAAGAGGAATGTCCCTAGTGCAAAGGAAAGGAAAGAATATATTCTTTGTTCCTGTGTCAGCTGTCCAACTTGGTCACTGCTAGTATTTCACTTTCACCCTGAAGAGCAGCTAATTGTTTATGAAATGACCTTGTTATTCCTGCCCTAGTAACCTTGTCTGGAAGGCCACCACATGCATTTATTATTCTCTAAAGGAAAATGTTCTTTCTGACATCTGTTCTGCATTTGTTTTCCTTTAATTTCCTTTAACTTCCATCACCCCCTTCCCAGATTGCTCATCTCTGTTGGTCTGCACAGGGTGGCATAGGCTGTGCTAGTCCTACAACCTCGCTTGTCTTCCACTTGATCTTTTCTGTGGTTCTGCTGTCTTGCATTGTACTCTGGTACAAAAGGACAGAGAAGGGCACTGTGAAATTGCCTTCTCCCTCATCTCCCTCCTATGACAGACTTTGTATCCCCTCAATTACGTATTCCAGTTCAGGGTTGTAAGAGTTTATACTGAGACTGTGTTTCAGACAAAGTCTCCTTCTCTCCTTATCTGCCTTGGGGATTCATTCTCCTCTTTCTCTTAGTGCCAGAGAATGCAAAAACACTGGTAAACCGTGATCTCCTTCCCATATCTTTTCCAGCCGCCAATAATGAGCACCTACATCATCAGTTCCTGAGGTTCTAAAAGTATAAGAAGACATTGCAAGAAGTGCTAGTGACCCCAATGTCCTTCTCAGTGAAAAAACCTTATTGTTTGCCATGGCTGTTTTCACTCCTTTCAGATTTCTTGTGATAAGCAATGTAAGAAAATGGCCTGGCTGTTCCCAGGGAGTCTTTGGGCATCTTATCTAAGTGACATTTTGTCAGCAACACTATTTAAGTGACTGACACCATCCCTTGCCCTTTTCCAGCAGTTTATGCTCCAGCCTTGGCATCCTCTGCCTTGTGCTAGTGTGCGTGTGAATTGTCACGTAGTGAATCTGATTTGGGAGGGTTTTTCAGTAGTGAAAGGTGGTTTTTAGAGAAGATCTGGGTCAACAAGAGGTGATACAAATTCTCAAAACAGAAAGTACAGAGCAGCAACAATTAAACTGGTTTGAGCGGGATCTTCTAGCATTTATACACAGGAGGCTTAATCGTGGGTTTAGCTCAGTGGGTGCAAAAGCAATGCTACAGATTTGAGAGGAAAGGAGACCTTTATCACTCAATCATGCTACAAGAGAGAAGTATTGGAGAGTAAAGCAGTGCATGAGGATTTACATACATTTTGTCCCTTTATTCCATGAGATTAGTCACATGAATCCAGGTCATGTGCATAAGAATGTGGTCACACCTGCAGAAATCTTGACTCTTCACTCTGACTTTTAACTATACCTAACCTCCAAGACCTTTTTGGGGGGTTTGCTCTTCCCAGAGTCACTCAAAGGATGTATCCATAAAACCAAAGGCAGGGTGACCATTTCTCATGCCTAACTCAGCTCTTAAGCTAGTCAGTCTCTTTCTCTAGCTTTTATGAGGAGCTCCAGGGACAAAGGCTGTGTTGGCAAGAAATTAGTAGCTTTTCTTATTTTGCACAGTCAATGAGACAGGTTGTAATATTAGTTAAGTAGCTTTACTTCAAAGTGTGTGAATTGAAAGTCTGTTTGCCCTTAGGAAATAAAACAGAATCTTTCAAATAATTCCACAGTTGTTCCATAATCTCTTATTTAGGAAGGTGCTATACGTCTACCCTTTTGTTGGGAGATTTGTAAAAATACTACTTCACTTTTGTCATAATTTAGGCTGTTACTTCAAGTAGGCTATATAAAATGATAATATTTTCTCTTCTCTTGTTTATTTTGGCTGAGATCTATTGTTAGTTTCTGAAAAACAGCTATGGGACTTGGCAGTGCAGAGGCAATTGCTATCCTGGATATCTTAAATGACGTGAGGCAGCACCTGGCTGATTTTATATATTGTTAATGGAGCACTGATAATAAATACATAATAAATACACACTGATAATAAATATAGAAAGAAAACTAGCATTTCAGTGTTTCAAACAGGTTCCTTACTGGTAGGATACACAGTATCTCAAAGGAAAAGAAGTTCTCTGTGTCAACTGTGAAAGTTGTTTGTAAGACAACCACTCTTTCTCCCTGAGGTCTCCTCCAGGTTATTTGGCTTTTTCTTGCTTTGTTTCATTTCAGCTTCTGGGATGTTTACTGCTGCAAATGGCATGTGCTCATTTATGTTTGTCAGTGCCAAGTTTTATTTACTGTGTAGCAGCCTGATTCCAGAAGAAACCCAGTTCCTTTTTCTGCTCACTTGCTTGATACAATCAGTGAATGCAGCCTGCGTACTGTTTTCCATCTGTCTCAATCATTTATATAGATTAAAACCAGCAGAGGTCCAAGTAATGGCATTGTGGGGAGGATTCTCCACAGTGGGGTGGCTTGCTTTACAAGTCCTCAGATTTCACTTTGTTTGTTTGCCTTTTCTAGTCTGTGCATTCACCACTTGCATGTTAATAGATTTGGAGAAGATTCCCCTCCAACATCCTCACAGCCTCATCTGTAACATCTGTCAGTTTTGTTTGCTTATTCTCTTCTAAAACTCAGTAATTTGTGTTTCATTAAAACATATCATCCTTAGGGCTTTTTCCCTGACAAGAAATGCCCTTATGGGATTGTAATACATTAATCTCCATGAATTCCTAAAATATACCTATGCAGATCTTAAAGCTATTTTGATGTTATACTGTTTGGAGATAATAAATATTATTCTTGAAATCTCTATATTATGAACACTTTATATCTTTGAAAGCCTTGCAGCTGTAGATTCTGTTAATTTCAGTTGCAATTTCACCATATCAGTAAATATGCTTTATCTTTTAGTGTCATTTCTTTAAGTTCTTGGTGTCAGAGGTTATGGGCTATATTTTCAGACATTTGCCTAATCTTTATGTTTCAAGTGTCTGCCATACTGTTTTCTGTTAAATATTATATAAAACTGAGTTTGAAAGAGCTGCATTTGAAAGGAAATAATTAGCCCATGTGTTCTGTATCAGTGGAACTACTCCCTCCTCCACCAGCAATTCGATAAGAAGGAATGGCTTTAATCTAAATTAAAGCTGAAAATTCAGTCTTGTTGATAGAGTGGCAAAACTTTCTAATTTCAAAAGAACTTATATTTTTTTCAGAAGAGCATGCTACTGTGTCTTAACTCTGCTGCATGTGCTCAGAATAAAAAGGTATCTAGACGTGTAGGTATTCAGGCTAAAGACCTGTCTTTGTTCTAGTGATCATCCTTTGCTTTGTCACCATTTCCTGTCAATTAAATTGAGTGTGTTAGCACCTTCTTTACCTGGACTTTAAATAAAACTGTGGCTTATAAGGCAGTAAAACAGAAGTATTAAATGATTGACAGACACTGGCAAGCTGATCGGTGCTTGGAACCACAGAGGTGTGAGGCAACAGATTTGATTTAAGCAAGTTAAATGCTAGTAGGGTTGTATGATTGTGAGAAAAATCCATTCTAGAAGCAGTAGTGAAGATGGGTGTTCCCATTACAGAGAAGGAATATTTACATTCACAATTCCTTTTTTTGCTTTGCCCAAACAGAAGGATATCTTATAATGTAGAGAAAACGGCCAAAATGTATGTTGCATGTACTTGGGGTTTGGGGGTGTTAGATAACAAAATGCTGATCTTACCACTGCCATAAGAACTAGATAGATCTGTCCTCATTGGAGATATGTTCCTAAGCATCCCAGTCCATGGACATTAAAGTACAGATGAAAACATGGCATCTTTACAGTCTTGTTGGCTTTCATAGAATATTTTAGGGATTTTCCAGTGTGTAAATCTGAGCGCAGATTCAAGGTTCATCATCCGGACTAAATATCATTGTGGGAAAAGCAGATAACCTTTCTCTCTATAGGAATAGGTATATGGATATGTTACCTATATAATGTATGGAAAAGTACATCTATAATATGCAAGTAAACCAGAGATTTTATGCTGGCTGTTGCCTTAGGAGTACCCCAAGGATACATGACCCTTTACACAAAAAAAACCAACATTTTTTGACCATCAACAGGCTACCTGGTTCCAACAGGAGTTACTACAAACTAAAACCTGCTTTTAGTATGTGAAAACTAAAAGTGGCAGTGTCTGCTCTGAAAAGAGTCAATAATTTATTGCTCTTGGTTAGATCAACCCTTAAGGCATTTCAGTAAATCAAGGAAGGGTCTTTCAGCCAATTATCAAGAAGCTATTCTTTGAAGGCGTATTACAGTGTCTATAAATCTGCAAATGTGTTTCTTAGTCATTCAGTTAGAGCTGTAATCAGTTACCATACCAGATGAGCTCTGAAGTCAGCAGATCAGTTGCACATTCCCAAGAGGATTTATTTTCTGTCTTATCTTTTCTATTTCTCTGAAACACATTTAGGATTTCGCATATTCAAAACATAGTCATCTGGGCAGCTGCTGTGTCAAATGAACAAAGCTAAGGAAGACAATGAAGTACAGTTTTGTTGATATTTACTAATCTGGCTTATCCATGCCTGAAGTCGTCTTTGCATGGAAGCAAACCCTTGTTCCTCTTCAGTAAAGGGATTTTTTTTCTGTTACAGACAATGTGTTATGTCCCAGAGATTATCAGCAAATGCTGCCAAATCATGTGTTTCATCACTCTCCAGGAGAAACTGCACTGAATCTCATACAGAAGAAGTAACTTGCAGGAGCGGCCTACTGGCATAAAAGCAGTGTGGTTTAAATGGAAGCTACTTGAGCACCTAAGAGATATCACCGGATGTGTGTATAATTTGAAATCACCTACAAACCTATGTTTCTATAACCGAAACATTAATGAACTTATCCATCCAAGCATAAAACTGTTCTATTAATCCAGTCTTGCCTTGTGTATATCTCTGGAGGATAACCTTATAAAGATTCAGACGAAGCAGGAACTACCTAAGAATTGCTAGAATCTCTTCAAATCATTAAAATAAATGCCTAGACCATGCAATGTAAGTTTTACAAAATGCAATAATTCAAATAATAAATAAAGCAAATTGCAATGCATTCAACAGAATTATGTGATTGAAATATTAAGAAATAGCAAATTGTAGTATCTTAGATGCTGGATCCTCTCAAGAACTCACAGTAAGTTTCAGATGACACCAAACTATAGGTGGCAGTTGACGTGCTGGAGGACAGAGTTACTCTCCAGACAGATCTAGTGAGTCTAGAAAAATGGGATGACAGAAACTTAATGAAGTTTATATAAGGCACGAGTGAACTCCTGCATCCAGTTTTGGGCTCTCCATTACAAGAATGACATTGGCAGATTGGACCAGGTCCTGTGGAGGGCGACCAGGAAGGTCATGGAGCCAGAGCACATGGTGTATAAGGAGAAGCTGAGAGAGCTGGGCTAGCTTAGCCTGGAAGAGAGACAGCTCAGGGTGATCTCACTGCTGTGTGCAATTACTTAATGGGAGAATACAGAGAAGGTGAAATTAGTCTTCTCAGAGGTAGACGGTGAAAAGATGTGAAGTAGTGGATACAAGTTGCAATGAAGGATATTCTGATTGCACCTGAGGAAAACATTCTTCGTTCTTTACAGCAAGGACAATCAAACATTGGAACAAGGGTTCAAAGAGGCTGTTAGATTGCCATCCTTACCCTGATTTGAGCAGAGGATGGTACCACGTGACATCCAGAGGCTGTTTTAAACCTAATCCATTCTATGATTTCATGTTTCTCAGAAGGGCTGTGCTGGCTCTTCTTGTAGGAACAGTCTTCTGTTGCTACCTGTGTTTGCCACCTGTATGTTGGAGATAGAATCTTTGAAGGCTTCCTCAGGTTGTTGTCCTACTTTCTAGTACCCACACATCAGCTGGTGTCACTGGGCTCTGTTAAGTAAAAAAGTTTTGTTTGTTTTTTTTTTCATGCTCCTAGTAAGTCTTTCTTTGGAAATTTATCTTCATGAGCAAAAGACAGAAAGGAAAACTGCATGATCTTGGAGCACAAGACACAATTCAGATTGCTTGTGTGATGCTGGCGTAGTTAATGGGACTGAGATTTCCAAGTGATGAGTTATCTTAGGCTACTTTTACGTAATAATAGTGATCAGCCCTGATTTTCAGCCTACTGAAGAATTTGAATTCTTTCAGATGTTAAAAGCTGGCTCCCTGAAATATCAAACCTTCCAAAAAATCAGTGGCCACTTTGAAAAATCCTTCTTTAATCTCCTGGCTTCTTTGAATAATGGAAAAGGTGGAGAGATTGTTTTTTGTTCCTTAGGTCCCTTCCCTTTTTTTTTTCCCTTGTGTTATACTTTATGAGCCAGGAAAATCATAGATTTCTACACTATGTCCCAGTTGCAAATTTGGACTTCATCAGCAGTGGATCAGCTCCAGAGAGGGAATGAGAGTAGTAGAAGAGACAAATCAGCATGGGAAAATCTCTCCTCCTTCCCATTCTCCAGGGACAGTTTCCAAAAACACATGGCTTTTGGCTGTCAGCTTGCTTTTGGCATCTGTACTCCAGCTGAGAGCTTGTTCGGCCTTGCATGCTTTGATGCAGTAACAACACAGCCCACATTTCTGCTGATTAATCATTTGGTCATTCTGTATCTTAACCAGCTGTGATCATGAGCTATATTTCCCTGCAAAGGTTAAAAATAGCACTGTTCATCATCTTCATATGCTTTACTCACTTTGTATAATGGCTGAAGAGTCTTATCTAAGCAGGTGTTGAGGGTCCACACACCTACTGAAGGCAGGGAGGGGTGCAGATGTCTGTCCCAACTTAAAATCAAATATTATCCCCCTACCCTTCAAAGATCATAACAAAAAACTGTTTAATTCAGCTCATGAGGAGTTATGCTCTGAGTCCAACTTTGTCCTAGGAGTAGGAATCCCCATATCTATATATTTAATTTGTGCTTTAGTTTTGGCATTTGGGGGCTGCAACCCACTGCCTGCAGATGGAAAATATCAACCAAATGCACTTCCTTTATGACTCATGCACCCTCTGGAGTATGCCACAAGTAAACCCTCCACAGAAGATTTATCTTAAATAAAGGAAGATAATGCTGATAAACTGTTGTAGCTTTTTTGATTTCTTTAGAACCATTTCAGTAACTCCAACTACTTGTTTTAGTCACTGGGCTGGAAGCTACTGGCAATGTTACTTTAAAACAGAGAAGTACAAGCTTCCTCCCTGGAAATGACAATGATGTGGTCTTCAAGTAATATCAATTGCAGCCAAATGGATGTTAATGTACAATGAAGTTTTTCCAGTGATTTATTGGAAATCGCATAATAATGAATGAACCCTCACACAGGCAGTAGTATTTTAATTTTTAATGAAAATGTCCAATATGTGTAATCTCTTTTTCCTTGTATTGAGAAAAATGGCCTTTGTTCTTCAGAAATGCACAGGTTATTTTTTTTCTCTCCTATTTTGCCCAAAGTGACTGATCTAGGTTTTGCAAACTGAGTCAATTAAATCATTCTTCTAGAGAGAAACAGAGTCTGTAAGTCTGTAAATTGCATAAAAACTACTTAGTACGTCCTGGGAGCAAAGTAGAAAAGCATGTGTGAAAACACTCTGTCCATCCCAGAGCATCTATGAAGAACTTTACTTCTAGTCATCCCTCATGTGAACAATATTTTCCTCCTGAAAAGAACAGACACATACCCTTCACTGAATGTCATTTACTTGGAGCCTTTGTTTAATAATTTGCCTAGTTTTAGTAACTTCCCTAGGAGTATGTTTTTCTTTCCACTTTTTCATTCTGTGAGAGAGATCCTTTCTATGTTAAAGAAGCAGTGATATAGGAGGGTAGCTAAATTAGCTGAAGATTTTGATGATACAGTATTGTCATTAAGCTGGTAGATAGGTCAGGGAAGGGTGGGCATGGCCTTGAGAGGAGATCCAAAGGAGAAGATCAAGAACTGCAGATTCCATTCTACCTTACACGTGGGATGTGGGGAGTGAAGGTGTTAAGATTTGCATGAAAAAGAGTTTGGGAATGAGCTCTGAGGCCTCGGTGCTTGACAAGCTCTGGGGCGATGAGTTGGAAAGTTGAAGGACAGGAAAGGTAAACAAGCAAGCCTTGGGAGGATGGGCCAGGATGTAGTTATGGCAGGAATCTCAGTTGGAGGCCGGAGGATGTGGGTTTGTGAGAGGGTCTGCAACACTGTGATTGGACTATTTATGTGAAGAGTTCCACAATGGCCAATGAGATTGAACGTTGTATGTATGTGCAGGTTGGGAAAGTACCGAACAAGGGGATAAAAAGGGCTTGGTGGTAATAAACGAAGATTTGAGTCTCTGCATCAACTTGAGTCCATATTGTGAAATGCCACAGTGGAATTACACTGGATTTATGCTTTGCAGTATTCAGATGGCATGCTGTGAAGACGGCAATTGCTGACCACCTAGTTCAAAACCCATCCTAGGCTGAGACATCAGCTCTGATGACGAGAACATCTGAATGTATCTGGGAGAGACGACATAACTGGTAGATGTTAATGCTGCTCATTTGTCTAAAACAGAGACATTTGTTTGCTGAGTAGGAAGCCCTCCTTGCTTGCTAAGGCTGGAAGAACCAGATCCTGTCACCTTCCCTAAGAATGAGCAATAAAAAGCTAAATTATGAACCTTGTCTCTTTAATAACTCTTAGTGATCTGTAAGCAACCCAAACCATCTTGGAAGACATAGCCACGGCTATAAAGGCCTTGGCAAGGGTTTGGAAAGTTATTTAGTTCTTTCATCTCCCTGAGAGAAAATAAATCTGCCAGGAACATTAAAGCACCAACTTTAACTTTTAGTCAATATTCTAATGTACGCTGTTTGTCATATCAGTGAAACAGCAGGAAAAAAGGTTCTTTTTTACAGAGCTGTCTTCAGATAGCCTTCCTCAGATGACTCCTGAGAGACAAGAGTCAGCATTCTGGGATTTTGTGGACCCATAGACACAAAAAAAGACCATAAAGAAAAGAACAGCCTGGACAGGCTGAGGACAGGACAGAAGTGCAGACTGTTACTCAGCTCAAGCCGTCTACCTTTTCTGCCTTTCATGATTTCTTTGCTGTTATTTTGGCAGAAGGGAGGATGCAGAAAAGTAGCATGAGGAAGGGCACGTAAAGGAGCCATAGGAAGGGAAGAATTCAGTGAGCAGTGTAAACCTCTTGTGAATTTGGGTTTAGAAGGTTTTCATTTTCCAGAAGTGTTCCTTCATTTCAAACGAGCTATACATAACTGTACATTTCTAAAGTACAGATTCTGTGCCTAGCTATGCTTGCATCTAGGCATTTGTTACTTATATTTTGTTTTGTATGACTTGATCTATTTGTGGGCACTTGCCTATCTATTGGGGTGTTTCTGGCAGTAGTGAGTGTGCATATCTGAAATCAGGACTAAAGTATCTGTAACTAATTATTCTTCTTGAAAAAAAAGGACAGTTGAGAAAGGCTTGGAGTCTACATTTGACAAGAAAGATCAATGTAATATTTTATAACATTTAATTAGTAGTCTTTAGACAATTTAGATATGTTGATGGCATGTTCCCATTCAGACTGTCTGGAATGTAGATCAGTAAAGCAATATATTATGGATATACATTATTTTTATTAATGAAAAGAACATAGTTTGCTAGCACAGGGCTAATTCTGGATAGTTATTATGGAAACTGGGCCTTCTCAGCTCTAGTATATGAGTTTGCAACATTCATCTGTCTCCAAGGGAACAAACAAGAAGTCAGTGGCTGTGATTTGCAGCAGAGAATGTTTCTGGAAACATGGTACTGAAAAAAGATAACCATAAAGACAGTACCACATAAACTTATGTTACTTAATAAATCTGTAGGTATTCCTTTCATGGAGATATTTAAGAGCAGTCTAGAGTACTGCTGCTCAATGATGCTCCAGGGATCATACACAGACTTTCAGATCCATGCTGTTTCCACCTTTCAGTGATTCACTTAAGGAGAGTATCCATCTCAGCACAGAAGCACAGAGTTGACTTTTTTTTCGTAATTGCAAATTATGAAAATGTGCTTTGAAATATATCCTAGGGTGTACATGTGTTTTTGCTTCATCAGGAACCTCCATCGCTTATGTTGGGTGCTGTTTGGGTTTTTTTCCTAGCCCTGAGGAAAGCATCTGCTATTGTTGTGAAAGAGTGTGGTGGCTTGGAGGAGAGATGAACAATCATTCTCCTTTTTAGAGTAGCCTTCAGGGATGCAAAATTCCACAGTATTTTCAGCTACAGAGTACGACAGATGTAGGTGTATATTTTTCTTTTTATTTCATATTTTAGGTAGAAGAAATAACAAAAATCTTCATTGTAGAGGTAGATGGACTTTATATCGTTGTAAAGCAAGATGGACCTTACTCATTTCATGGTATCTTCTTCAGCTATACTTTAGACATCCCATTAAAGAGTAAACAAAGACTCGTGAAATGGGAAAAGCACTATTAAAGCAAGAAAAATATGTAATACTATGAAGGAACAAGATATCCCCATTGGCATTTCATAAGTAATGAAGAAACACAAGATCTTTTGAGGGAGAAATCTATGAGATTTGATGGATTAGGAATCCTTAATGTGGAATTACCATTCATGCTCCAGAAAATATTCAGATTTCAATACAATGGCACTGATATACATTTGACAGAAGTTAATGGAGGTTTTTCTATTAGTGGAGCTTTGTTCTCTGCTTCTTATTTTTATTGGTTACTTGTTTCTGAAAGTATTTTTGTCTTTTCTTCTTGGCAAGGAAAATCTTCAAAATAAGGACAAAGACTGTCCAGTCAGAGACATCTGCTACTCATCTAATCAATAGCTCTGGGAGCTGCAGTAGTATCACAGCTATGAGTGTGTGCATGGGCAGAAGCTAGGCTCCAAGTGCATCTGTTACTCCATTGACATGTACATATGTGTAATATCTGTGCCCACTAAGTGAGCAATAAAATACAAACTAGATGCTTTTCAGTTGGCCTTAAAAATTCACAAGGACTGTTGAGTCTGGAAACATCCATCTGTAGAATATCAGTAAAATTTTCTGAGTATTTGTTGGGAATAAGAGGGCTTTAAAGAGCTGGAAGTATTCCACAGATTTGATAGAAGCGAGAAATTTCTAGCAGGTAGCCACAACATTTTACTGTCTCTATTTGGTCAATAGGTCGCAGGGATTTGGCTCTTGACCTTGAATTGCTACCAACAGCCCATTTATATCCAAAGTAAACAGAATTGTGAAGAAGCACAAGAACCGAATAAGGAGAAAAAAATGTAGGAACTGCCAGCATATTCCTAGGAAAGACATCATGTTCAGACTCTGAAGAGTCTGGGTTAAAAGTGACTTTTCCATTGTGTTATGAGCCATTCAGTTGCCTAGATCTAGGGCAACAAATTAATCTAGCACAATGGGTGCAATTTTATTGAGATTGTGTTGCATGTGTATTTACAAAGGCCTCTCTGTTATTTCTTTAAGAACTGACACCCATGAGGCCTCTGCTATTAGCTTATTGTAAACTGTACAAGGAATCATGTTTATTAAAGCAATCTCACAATCAACAGTTGTTTCAGCAATTCCATAAGGATCCTTCATTTTCATCGGTAGTCTGAGTACTTGAAGTGAAGCCAGGCTGATTTTAAGTATTCTTAGTTTTACTGATGATATGTGTGATACTATCCCCACTGCAAGCTATGAACGTGCCACTCTACTCACTGAATTGAAGAGCCATTTTTATTTATAAAGCCTGCTCTGGGTACCAGTTCATGGTATGTGGCTTCCTTCCTCCTCATTCATACAGCCTTCTAGCAAGTACTAACGTCCAAATATATCCTCTGTTACCGGGATAACTAGCTGTGTGCTGGTGTTTTTACAAAAGGTGCTGCTTAATGCTTTATGATCTCCTGGATCTGGATACAGATTACCTCTTTCCCCCTGAAGAACTCATTATTCACCATCCATTATTACTGTGGCTGTGTGTGGCACACATCTGCTGTAGAAGGAACACAGATAGAGATGAACATTATAGGGTTTTTTTTCGAGTGATGAATGAAATTTGACAGGGTAAGCCTTTTTTTCCCTCACAATAAGAGCAACACTGATGAGTACGAACTGTGGCATTTATTTTCAGGAGTTCTTGCTCCTCACTTGAAATATCTTCTGCGTATCTTTATAGTAATATATAAATACTCAAGCAAATCAAGGAAATATTCATTAGCATTTCCACTATGTAGGAAAAAACAAAGACACAAATGGTTAAGTATGTACAGCTTCTGTTGTATGGTGGAACGCATGGGTGAGCTCATCTATATGCAGATGTTTAGGTGTTCAGTCCAAGCTATTAATACAGGATCTCACCATACTCACTGGAGAAGATTCTAGGAAGCATCGTACCGCAGGATAGGTGTTTAAAGACAGTAGACATGACACATGATAAACACTTTTACAAGAGGTGCCGACTCTACACTTTGCTATGTCAGAAAATAACTCTATTCCTTTGAAAGACACACTGTCTCGGAGCAGGAGCAAAAGTGTACCAAATATACTTATTTTAAAGAATATTTTTTGGTAATGTTTTCCAGTTAAGAAGACATGCTTGAATAGATTGCACACAGTCTAAGGGTGCTATTAATGTGCAAATGTGCTCTTCATCCATTAAAGTTACATATGCAGACAGTAATGGTCTTATGCAAGAGTCCTTGTTCATTTAATGTGTAGTGTTTTGATATATCCAGCTTGTCTTTTGCACATAGAGTATGTAACATATGGTGATTTCTGTTCCATGCCAAGTCTTCTTGTCTATTAATAATGGTGGTTGACAGGAATTTAAACCCTTTTTATTAGTGATCAAAATACTTTGTGACTGTTACCAATATTTCTTCTACCTTGAGAAAATCCTGCCTGCTACATGACTGAGGTCTCCCTCATGAGTGAAAAACACATCTGAAAATGTTTGTTTGTTTATCTGGATGATGAAACAGCTATCATCATCATGAGGTCCCTTCCTGTAAAATAGCAATATTCTTCTTCTTCTTCTTTCCATGTCATCATGTTTCAGGATTTGAATTTAGTGCTTTTAGAGCTTGGTTGTTTAAGGAATGGTAGTTAATGCATAGATGAAACCTATTTGTGTACCTGTTAGTCCATTCACACCCCAAAGAATACTTGGGACTCTTTTGCCACTTTAACCCAGATTGAAAGGTGGGTAGAAGTCTCAAGTATCTTGATCACCTGCATTTTGTGGTAAAAGATATCTGGCTAAAAGAGAAAACCACCCAACTAAGAGCTCAGTTTGGTTCTAGAAAAGACAATTTTAAGGTACCAAAGGCCCAATTTTGAGATGCCATTTAGTAGCATAGTTATATAGGCCATCTCATTGAAGCAGTAGTAAAGGTCATAGAGTTTCTTTTCTTACATCCTTGCAGTTGATAGTTTCCTGTTTTCCTTTAGCATAGGTCACATTGCCTATTATTGTTGGCTGTGATCCCTTGCTGACTGGCTGATACAGGCTAAAGCCGCCTTTTAACCTACAATGCTCAGCTACTAATCAATTGTCTGAGGATAAACTAAGACCAACAAAGCATCACATTACATGAGCTGTGCAGAGCATTTGGCAGCATCGGGCCTGTACTGCTGAGGCTATGTAGACAGAAGTCAATTCTAATATCAAATTTGGAGTCAGATGTTTCCCCCTTTGAACCACATACTAATTTTGTGCTTTTGCATTTGACTCAAAAGATATGTTAATTTGGTGGGCTGCCCACAGTATATGAAACAGACCTCTTTGAAGATCTGCCCCTTCTCCCTAAACTTGTTTTGGTTAATAAGTGATTTACCAGAAAATGCTATTTTGACATAAAATCATTCATAAATACAGAGGCAATTGTAAATAGCTTCAGGAAGAAATGAAGAGGAAAGTGGAGAAAACATCAAGACATATTTTACAAATTTCAAAATAGAACATTTTAACTTATCATAAAAAGATTCTTTCTTTTATGAAATTACCTCAATTTTCAGCTGAACATTTTGGTTTAGAATGATTTTTTAATTCTCATTTATTTGCTTTTTTCCACAGAAGCTAAGTTAAAAATCTCACAATGCTCTTTCACAGCTCTGCCATTCCAATGACAGATATTTGCTCAAGGTGGAAGCCAATTTAGGAAATCTATTGAGACATTTTTTAAGAAATGAAAGACAGCATGCACAAACAAGAGAGGATGTGATGAAATTGTCACATATCTTAGCAAATTGCTCTCTTCAGAGAAAAACTTGCTCCAGTAAATGGAAAAGATGAAGTATTTGTGTACATATTTTTAAATCCTGTGGGCCCCTCAAAAAGTAGTGGTTAGCAGCAAGTTAGTTCCGGTGGCCACATTGCATGGCTGACAACAGATGTGAAGTATTTCAATTAATCTGTTACGAGCTAAATAGCTTAGTTATGCATTTAACAATCTGAGTTGGATTTGTGTTTTACTGAATGAGGCATATGCAACTGAGATGAATGCGTTGCTTTTGAAGGAAAAATGAGGAACTGGATAAGGGCTGTTGTTCCTGAATTTATGAAGATGAATTTATAGCTTCTGTGAGCAGCATACTACACATATGTGAAGGTGAAGGGAAGAAAATAACTTTTCTTGAACTCAGAGTACATATTACCCATGTCAAGTCACATACTGATACTTCTAGCTCTGAAATAATGCATTTTGATTTTGAGAGATTCTACCAATTAGTAACTCTGTTTGTCATTTTAAAAGCTCTTATTGGAATTAGGTCTAAGATGTGAAGTGCTGAACAAAGTTGTCATCCATTGGGGGCTGTTATAAGAGAGTCATGTTTCCTCTGAGTTTACACACAGAGGGGCAAGCTGTATCATAGCTGTTTGAAAGGGTGTTAAAGGGAAAAGCTTGGGGGTGACTGAAGAGCTCGCATACATCATCTTAGTGCGTGAAACACTGCTGTGTTGTGCCACACCACATTGTCTGACTGGCATGTTATATCTCTTCTACTAGGGAATACTATCATAGTAGTTATACCAATCTTTTCTGCTCATGAGCTAAATCGTGCAAAAGTGTGAGCACTCCACTGGAACCAATCTGGGCTGGCTGTTAGAAGAATTGCTGGCATGAGGGCAGGTTTGGCTTGATCATATTTGGTCTCTACCAGTTTGCACTTACCCAGCTCTTGCTGTCAGGAATTAGCAAGAACAGCTGATCATTCCCAGTAGATGCTCTGGGTGCAGCTGGTCTATTTTGAAATAAAACAGTTTAATAATATAAAGGAAGACCTTTGTGTAAGGTGGCCTCAATTCTAGAGCACTGTTTTGGAAACATTTGCTTTAACCGCATGGGTGTAGCCAGACAGAAAAGGTCTTTTTCATCAGTAATAAGTGACACAGAAAATTTGGTGTGTTATAAGAAAAATATCCACAGTGGACCATAGATCATTATTATTTGTATAAAGTTATCCCAGATAGTCCCCCAAGAGGATTATCTTCTGTCCTGAAGCAATATGGATGGCTTTTCCAAAACCTCGTATTTTTTAACATGTTAATAAACTCTTTAATACTGTAATTCTGGTTAACCTCATAATCCACATAAATGTTCATTTCTAGTATGGCCTTGCCAAACTTTTTGCCTTGATGAAGTCCTGCAGCAATGAGCTCCAGGTTGATTGTGAAGACATTCAACAGGGCCAAACATGTTAGGAAACACAGGAGGGAAAACGTTTGTTTTTAATGCTCTTATTGTCCATATCAGGAGGAACTTGCTAAGTCTGTTTCCTGACATTTTTTTGCATTCTTATTTTCTCCTTCTGCTGCTGTCATGCATTTGCCCCTCTCTAGGGATTGAAACAAACCTAGCCATGAACATAACTGCTCTCTAAAGGGCCTGGTTGTCCTGTCAACCTCAGTATTTACCCTGTAATACTGCTTTTCACTTCCCACCAACTGGCTGTGAGCAACTGAAGATGTCTCCAGGGCAGTAAATAAACAAAACCAGCTAAGTATGAAAACTCTTCACTTCTCTGAGCCTAAAAAAAAGTGGGAAGATAGAGGCAAGGAGAATATTGTTTGTAACAGCTGCCAGTAAACAGCTGGGTTTGCAGTGCAATATTCCGTGCCAGCTCCCAATTTGCTTTTTAGTTATTGCTTGGTTTTCCAGCAGATTTTTATATTATCTGTTTTAAGAGGTTTTAGGTGTCAGTGGAGTCCAAATCCTGGAGTGAGGCTATCCTGCAGTTGGCCCTGAAGAAAGAGCTATAATGTGCCACAAATGTAATGTGTAGGGTGGCATCTCTGCCACTTTGATGATGGGCCTTGCAACTCCATCCAGTTCTTTACTGCACATGGCTATGCAGAACCCTTTCCTATCAGCAGAGCTGGTGGCAGGTTGTTCTTGGTCCTGTGGACTGACTTTGTATTCTGCTCGTCCTGAGTGCTGGCTGGAAGAATTTTCTTTTTTACTGAAATGAACTAACTAACCCCATTTCTAAATTTGTTGACATGACTGATTTTTGCAGTAAATAACCAGCTTTGGATTCTCAGCAAGAAATATTTTTTTCAGTTAATAAATTAAAAGTCAGCTGTCAATTTTATTTTATGAATGTTAAAACCAGTGGATAGAAATGGAATCTCCCCCTCCAAAACAAAAAAGTCCTACGAAAACATCTCCTCCCTTTGACTTTGTCATTTGGAAGACATATCTCCAAGAATAATCAAGCATTTCTCTATTTATTTAATATCTCTCTCATGCCTGATGCACCTATAAAATGGATTGAAGTGAGAATCTTAAGGAAAAGAGGTTAAAGGGCCAGGAGGAGTGTAACTGTGCAGTCTTGCAATATAGTACTGCTGGTGCTAGCAATGGGCCATAAGCTTTGCAGTGAGTTTTATGAGGTCAGGACAGAAGTTTGCCAGGTTTTCTCTGGCCAGACTTTTCTTGGCCTGCCTATAGCATTGATTGACTTGGTTCACGTGTGGCAGCAATTTGTCTGGCCAGGTGTCTATATCTAACTTATTAAAATAAAGTAGTTTATCTTTGTGTGGTACAACTATAGTTTTATACAGTTAGCAGTAACAAGAAGTTTTTCTGGGTAGAATGAGATATTTATGACCCAAACATCATGACTCAGAGTAGAAAAGTACATAACTGGTACAACAAGAGATACCTTGAGAAGTAGAAACACTGCAGACCAGAAGCTTGACAAAACTGGTTACAGGGGTACCACAGACAAATAATAACATAACATATTTAAACAGCACTATATGTAGTAAATGTGGAACCTGGAACAGCAGACCAATGAAGAAAGACAGGAATGTGTGTTGAAGAACATATCTAAATGATGCTAAAGTAAAGTAAAAAATAAAAAGAAAGTTTAAAAGGAATAAAAAAGCAGATGGGAATATGTTATTCCTCCTGATGAAAAACTCCAGATGTTGACTACTCCCTGCAATATCCTACTACTGCCAACATCAGTGTGAAACCACTCACCTTAACATGCAGAGGAGCAGAAGGGTGAGCTTTGCAAAAAGGGATAGAAACTGAGTTGCATTATTACATTATTTATAGCTATGTACCTATAAATGAAAAAGGTGTGCCTCCTCTTCACCAATAAATAAAGTTTTGACTGTAACAGGAGTCACACAGGCAATTCTATCTCAGATAATCAAGAGTGCAGGTGGTGCACCCCAACACAGAGAGGAGGGTCACAACATGTTCATGTTCATGCAATGTGCAGATGTCTTCACGAATGAAACTTTTGCAGTCCAAGCAATAAAGTAGGAAGTGTTGCATATTACACAGATACCTTCTAACTGACACGGATTATAACTGGAGATGGACCATTAATTATCATCACAACATGGGTGACATAACAGGGTAACTCTAAGAGACAAGTATCAGCTGGCAGAGCTGCAGATCAAAGGCTGCTGATGGGTAAATTGATTTTGTATATCACAGAGCTATTCTGGAAGAGGAAGTTGGATACAATAGCTACAAATAAATAATTTTATTTTTTTTTTAATCTTTTGAGTAATTTCTTTATGTTGTTTACTGAAGAAGGAAAATAAGTAGCTCAGTTGAGAATAAAAACCAGAAAGCATGTCTTAGAAGAGTGAAATCTGGTTTAGAATTAAATCCCACTCACCCCATCACAGTTGACTTTGGTCTCCAAGACTGAGCATCATCTCATGTAAATCTCTGCTCTCTGGAAGGAAGGTCTCTATGCTAAGCTGGTAATATGGAGTCCTTCCTTACTTGGGACAGGGGAGGTTAATTCTTCCCATGCTGAGAAACATGGGGAGGGTTAAACACTTACAAGAACCTACTTTTCTTCAGCCTGGAGAAAGCCAAGGAAACAACTTCAGCTAGGAGCCGCAGCCACAGTTTAGCTAAGTCTATGACGGTATGTATAGTTTGCATTGGATGTTCAGTTAATATGCTGCCTGAAGTAAATTTTTAGCTGAAAAACTCTGCTAACTTTGAAAATTTGAACACTTCACCTTCTGAGCGGAGTACAGACCATTATTAATTATAAAGAAACGGAGGCGCTAAGAATGGAGCAATGGGACCTTTGCTCTGGGTCCCCTCGGGGCTCTAATCAGTTGATATCAGATTCTCTGTATTTATTTAGAGTTGAGCTTTATTTTTTGTGTGTAATTATGTTCAAAGTAAGTCACAGAAATCTGAGCAGAGAGTTTGCTTGCACTAACATCACATAATAACTGCTGAGTGACTATCTTGATCTCCTGTGATGACATGAAAGGAAAGCCAAACAAACAACCAGGAGACATGTTGGGTTTGCTTGTGTGAAGAAGTGATATCAAATCTTGGAGAAACATGTTGCTTATTATTATCAATAATGAAGGCTGCTATACTGTACATTAAACAAACTTGGTGCTGATACTTAAAATCAAAGACTCTTAATGAATTCTGCTCTGCACCAGTGACTGTGGTGACAACTGAATGTTAATGACATGTTTATGGATGGTGGGTAGAAGAAAACAAACAATAACCATACATTTGGGTTTACAGTAGTAAGTGAATAAAAGACAGACTAGTTTGTAACCTCTTACCGTGTTTGAAGCTTTAAGAGTTGAGTTATTTTTCAGATTGTAGTTCCTGATGATATAGTAAGTGCATTATTTTACAGACTTCATGTTATATATACACTGATGTACATTAATAATTTCCATATTTTTAGATACCACTGTCCCATTGTAGTAGAAAGTGTATACATTTTCCTTCATATATGGAATTTCATTTCGCTTCTGAACCAGTGGTAACCGGTATAAATGTATGCAACAAATGTAAGTGTATTCACAGTTTGAACAGTCACTTTCCCCTTTCTATAGACCATCTGTTATAATTTTGAAGGCTGTTGCTGTGTCTTGACTCAACCTTCTCTTGACTGATAAAGTCCAAAGTAAAGGGACTAACCCTAGCAGTTGACTGGAGTTTACAGAGACTGTATGGTTTCTGAGAGTCATACAGACAACAAAGGGGATCTGCAGGAAAAGTACATCTTCTAGCATGCTTCTGTTTTCCATAGTCTTCCGTTTGCTGTTTAAATATCTGCCTTTCTTACTGCCCTTTGTGTCTCTCACTGGACTGAACTCCAGATGGGCCTTGGCATTTCTGATCCCATCCCCACCTGTGATCTCTGACAGTGCCTTTGCATTCCTCCCAGGTCCTGTATCTCTGCTACCCCCTCCTGTATGCTTTATTTTGATGTCTGACTTTTGTCATGAGATTCTGGTTCATATTTACAGGCCTCCTGCCACTTCTGCTTGAGTTTCTAAGCAACTAGATGGACCTCCTTGAGCTGGGGGAAGGTGATGCTTGAAACTTAACCCCATCTCCTGGACTAAGAGATTCTTTTAAGTAGGTCACTGAACAAGCCAAAATCTTCTCTCTGAAGTTGTGATGCTTTTTTCTCGCTTTGCTCCCTCCTTTGGGATCCTTAACTCCACTATCACATGGTGCCAGTACACCAACCTGACCCCAGCCTTTGCTGTGAAAAGGGTAAAATACCTTGCTGTGTGATAAGGATACTGACTAATTTGTAATCACAGAAGTAATCTTTGCATATATATTTTTCCATCCTTTGTCAGCATATTGTACAAATCAGCGTTTTTGAGGCTGTGCTTGTAAAAGGCAAAACATTACACTAAAACTTGGCTGACGAGTATTTTGTTTAGCCAGAGACAAGATAATGACTAATGTTTCAAACAGATGTGAAATATCATTTTTCTTTCTTCTGTTGCATTCATCCCAGAAAGTGTTATGTAGCCCACCAAAGGATCTTAGAAGTCATGTAGCAGCCATGGAACCAGAATAGAAATTTAAACAGCCTGCATGGTAAACTTCTTCATGATGGAGAAAAATTACATCAGATGCTTGCATTAAAAAAAATGTCCAAGGCCATCATTCTGTTTTCTTTGTCTTCTACTCAGTGCATAAATAAAATCTGGAAGCGTAGGTAGGATATTGTTGGAGCCAAAAGAAGAAATGAATTTAAATGCAGTCTTTGAGGCTGTTAGCACGTTAGTCTGGCTGAAATGTTTGGCTGAGGGTATAAAAAAATCCCCTAATTGCTGGGGGCTAAAAGAGGCTTCCAAAAAAAATAATAATTTCAAACTTGTCATGTCCCTTTTGTTTTGGCCACTTTAGGGGACAAGATAGCAATCTAGGAGGGTTTTTGGTGCAGCACAGTTGGACTGTTCTTACACATACGCACAAAGCTCTAGCATTAATGCTTGGTGTTTCAAGAAGCACTGTTAGAACACAACATCATGTCCTCCAAACACTGGCAGGACCACCAATAAAAGGGCAAAAGCATAGTTCAGTGGGTAATTCTCACTAGCACTCTAACAGTGCAGTTCTGAGTAGCGCTATTGTAAAAAGAGAGGTTTACTGTTAAATCTTCACTAGGAACTACAGCTCCGTCCCACACGTTTCTCTCCCCTCCTCTCCCTGGAGAAATTGGAAAGAAAACATTGCAAATGATATGTGAGAAGTGCTCCTGGCATGGTCACCAGCTGTGGCTGAAGTGATGAGATATTGTGAAATCCAAATAAATGGTTTATTATAAGGAAAAACTTTGTTCAACTATTATGCAGTGCTGAGGAATCCACACCTCGTTTGCAGGGGAAGAAAATGTTCTATTTCAATTCCTTGAAGAGATGTTACCCACTTCTTGCGGGCAGTCACTTTAGTGTTATAGCTTCCTTTTTAATTCAAGCTATGTAAAAAATGTTGACCATATGAAACATGACGACTGCTGTATTACGTGGACAAATGTTCTCTGCAAGGAACAGAGTTCTGGAAAACAGTAAAGTATCTCTGAGTCCTGTTCTTCGCTTATCCCAAATTTTTTTATATCTGAATAATTTGTTACTCTATATATTAAAAAAGTGGCATGTCTCTTGAGCATGGACATGGTTGTGAGGAATAGGCACATATCGTAAAATACCTGTTGTCATACCTGTGATTACCTTTACCATGGAGTTTCCTTGAGGTAGTGATAGAGAGTTGGATTGTTCTTTTTCCACAGCGTGAACTGTCCAGACTAATAGCTAAGTCTTTAGCTTAGGTACCTCTGGTAGGTGACCTGAAGATAGTCACATCTTCTGTAACCAAAAGGTTGCTGAAATATAACTTTTTCTTGTGAGGAAAGCAAAATATGAAGAACTAGTACACAGTATCAGACTGCAGTGTAAGCTGATGTACATTACAGTTTCAAGTGGCTTAATTATGGATTGGTTCTGTCTCAGTTAACATGAACTGTCTAAAGGCTGAACTGTTTAAACCAGTAAACCAAGTTACCTCCCCAGTAAGCAGAAGAGCAAGATTTTAGTGTAATTCACCCCCCACTAAGACCAGTTTTGGTGACGAGGTTAATCTTACCTGTAGAGCTTCTTTTTTCTATCCATTGATCATGAGACAATCTGCAAATGAGATCCATCTAGTATAACTTACCTGAAACTTGAGCACCAGTGTAAGACAAAGTAGATACAATGAATTACACCTATTTTTTCTTACAACAGTTAATTTTTCTAGGGTGCAGCTATGCTGAACAGGAAGCAGGGAAAGGCAGATGTCAAAAAAAGATTCTTGGAGAAACTGAACCATGGTTTGCCATTGACTGTCGTGGGGTCAAAATTTAAACTCTTATGTATATTAAGCCATGATCTACATTCGGTCTACATATGATACAAAGGATGTTGATTAAGTAACCATTTCATAACAAATGTTCAGCCTGGACATTAATGATACTAGGTGCTACTTGAAAATTTTGAAATTACTATGATTCTCTCTGCTGTGGCTTCATTGGGAAATTTTGTGCATCATCTATGAAAAAGGAACTTACCTGGTTTGGGAAGATGGCTGGTAAAAGCAGTACTGCATTTCCACTGAATGTGCACCTTCTTAATTCTGAGATACCTCATGTCATATCTTTAGTACACTGAGTTATTGATAACCTTCAGACCTAAACTTCACATAGACGATGTGGTTTAAGCAGCGAGTGGCTGTGTGGTTCTGGGTTGCCAGCTGGGCTTAAACCACAACAGACAACTGCTTTTTGATCTCCTCCCATATAATTTGCTGGAGAATATGCCATAAAAAATGTTATAAAAAGTCATATTTTACCTTTATCCGCAGTTGAAACTCAGCCCAAAATTAAGGGGCTCTGTTCACTCTGTCAGTCACACTTTTTTTTACCTTTATCTTTTCTCCAGTCACCATACCCTAATTTTTATAGACTCCATGAAACATCTTCCCTGAGTTTGTGAATATTCTGTCATCTAAACTTCTAATGTCTATGTTGTGCCATGTTTAACAATTCAGTCCTTGGAGCTCACTGGTCTGCATTTCTCACTGCGCAGAGGCTGAAGAAGTTTCTCTTGGTAAATGGAATTACCTGAAGGAGGCAATTAATAGTGGAGTTGTCTGAGTTTCAGAAAGATATTGCTACACTTAGGATGTTGGGGAAGATTTCATATGCCTCCAAGCTTTAGAGTTTGTGTCCATCTACACAGAGAAGCCTGTGGAGCCCTGCTAAGAAGCTCTTGGATTTTCTCTGATTTCTGTAATTGGTACCAGTTTTCACTCTATATACAAACACAGCAGTGTAAAGACTTCCATTCTGCTGTCAGATCAACTTTGTTAGTTGCATATTTCATGTCTATTATAATAAAATAAAATTAAATATGGCTGGATTTTCGGAGGCAACAAAAATTCATTATTCCTGAATATCACTTAACTTTGGAAACATCCCTGTTTATAATTATGATAGACATCATTGTTAAATTAATAATTAGTCCATTTTTACCCTAAACAAAAATAAAAGATGTGACAATATATGTTTTTAAATGTGCCTGGCTTACATGAAAATTTCTCATCTTTGTTCCTTGCTTCTAATGTTTCTATCCCTAGGACAGCACAGGTCAAGATGCAATCTGTGGTACTTGTAAGAGTCAATGAATATAAAAGCCTATTATTTTAAGGGGCTCTTTAGGGCTGTAACACTCTTAACAAGCCTCTCAGGGCTAACATTTAACATGTGTGCCCTATAGAAGCCTATAATTTACCACGTGCCATCAATTTCATATAGACCAATATATGGCTGTCAACCAGGTGCAGCTTTGCCTGCTCCGTAAGAGTTCAAGCATTTTAGTGCAACCCATGATGGCTTAAGTATGCTAAATGGCTAGCTGCTCTCCTGCTTTGTTAAGGTTACATGCTGAGACCAAAGCTGGTAATGCCTGAAAATTGTTTCTCACAATTTTCACTCCCTCTTTCATTGGACAAACAAAACAATGCTGACACACAGAGCTAGCAGTGCTGCAGCCTGAAAAGAACATAGGGGGTTTCATTATTTAGTGCAATTCAACATTATATGGAAATCTCATCATATAAATTTCTAACTTTAAAATTTGTTAGGAATAAAAAATCTGGGTTCTGTGTATTTTTTAAAACTTTATTACATTGCAGAGTATTTTCATGGTAAGTAAAGGGTAGATGTCTACTCAGCTCCCATGTACCATGACAGATGAGTGGTAGCATATGCTTGTTTAGATTGAGAGAAGAAAATGTGCCTGAAAGTGTCCATGCTTTTGGTTTTGGCATCCTTAAGGAAGCTGTGCACTAGTTTTGGGGGTGTCTGTGTCTTAAAAATATTTTGTGTAATAATATTATTCAGCTTCTTCCTTTTCTAGTGATGAATTTGGAATATGTAGAAATTGGCTGAAGTTGTGAGAGGGTGGAAAACCACAACTGGAAGGGAAATTGTACACTTCAAAATAAGCTTTTCATTGTGTGAATAGCAAAAATATGGAGTTTTTTTTATATAGAGAAAAATAACTGACTGAGACACCGACATTTTTCTAGGCAAGATAGTGGTTGAGAAAAGAAAAGCCAGTCTTCACTTTTGCAGTGTTTTCAAGGGCACTTTTAAATGCTGTTAGTGTTATATAGATATTAAATTGCTTTTTATCCTCCTCTTGGTGTCACACAGTCCTCTTATAAAGTTTATTTTTGGGAAAGTTTTCATGTTAGTTTACAGACAGCACACCCTGATCACTGGTTCATTCACTAGCCGTGTATATATAAAATTACCTCTGAGCCTTAATGGTTTGGTTTGGGTATTTAATTGTTTGATTTGTTTATTGTATATGATGAATTACTGTTTATTAGTTTAAACTCACCCAGGGAACATTCTGTAAAAATACTGTTTTAATTGCTAAAATACACACAGATTTAATTTGTTTGAGGCACTAAGGTGGTTTACACAGGGACTTGGTAGTTACGAGTGCCAACCTTCTTTTGACATTCTGTGACTCAGTGGACTCCTAAGGCCACTTCTGAAGCCATTTAGGGAATTACCAGAGCTTTTCTTTCAGGACTTTACTTGGGCCAAGTAGAAGCATAGGTTGCATACAATTAGATAATTTGAGTACTTTAATGGCTAAATAATGCGCATTTCATATCAACAGTCAGATTTCAAGAACATTTCACATAAATTGAACCCTCTTCTTAATGGTTAGTCTTTGGCTTACATTTTAGAGGGAGCTCTGAAGGTGCCCTTTAAGATATGGATGGCTGCTCCAATATTAGAAAGGCAAATTCCTAACAAGATTTCTGTGTTTCATATCTCTAATATGGGATATAGTCTACCTTTAATAATGGGATTTCACCTGATGTACTTTAGAGTAGCATGTGTGATGTCAAATCACTGTGATCAAAACTGGGTTTAAAAAAAGCAAAAAAAGGAATGGACAGTAGAAATTAGTGCAAAAATAAAACCTCATTTAGCTTACAATAACAGTATATTTTTACTGAATTTGTCTTTAGTTAATATGAAATATGACTCTGTACACAGTACCAAAAGTCTTGACCACAGATGTGTTGTTTCATAAATAAAACCTTGTACATGTCTGTTACGTATTTAAGTGAAACTGATGTGGAGTTCATATACAGAATTTATTTTCTTGAGTTGATGTGGAATTTGGATGTTGGATCATTGAGTGTTTTCCAGAAGTCACTGGTGGGAACTGAAAGTGGACTCAGGAGACACTAGCAGCTTTATACTGTTTGGCAGAAATGTAAGCTTGTCAGGTCCTGTCATACCAAATGTGGATCAACTCCTCTCTTGAAACAGCTGTTTTTTCAGAAAATAAAGTGTTCTTTGTCTCAGGAAAAGCAGGTTGTGTTAATTTTTCTTCAGAGCTGTTGACGTCATGTTCAGGAAAACTTGACGTAGAGCTCCTTATCCTGAAAAGTGGGGTAGAGACGGTCCCTGTCTATATTTCTTGTTAAATGAAGATTTCCTAGAATGCTTTCTCTTGAAATGGAAGATCTGTGAGTAACAGATGACCATTAAAATGCTAAATTGCTATAGCAGTGATATTCTTGAGTAGTTCTAGTGGCTTCTGTTTCCCATACCATCTAAAAATCACAAACAGAAAAGAAGTCATAGATGGGAAAACAAAAATCACAGGCCAATTCTTATTAGTCGTAGAAGTCAAAGGAAAGTGATGTGGTATAGCCTTTAATATTGCTTGGAAACTTTATTCAATACTGCTGCCCTCCTTTGGTCCTGTCCTTTAGAAGAGCTGCACAGTTGAAATGTTAATTCTTCTTCATGACAGCTGAACAACAGCTTAATGCTAGCTTTTTATATGTACACAGTCAAATACTGTTGACTGTATAAGCTGGATTTGGGTTCTTCAGTATCAATGATAAATTTTAATTGAGTTCGTTTAATTTAAGAGGTAAGGAAATATTCATCACAGAATATTGAATGAAATCCCATAATGTACTGGGATATGTCATAAGACACTTGACACTTCTGGTCCTTGCTAGAAGGACTAGATGCCTCCTTTCAGGAAGAACATGCCTCTGGAATGGTAATAGACCGCAAGAATACAGTAACTTAACAGTTCACAGTCCTTATAGCTTTAAGAGCAGGCAGTCTTCAGAAAAGAGCTCTTCTGAAGGGCCTCTGAGTTTTAAAGAGCTGTAGTTCTACAGTGACTATAATTCATCAGAATTCCCTAGGGATTTGCCTGGTTTGTATTTCGCTCATACTCAGCAATAATAAAAAGAAATAAATCACTGTGTACAGTTATTCATTGCAAGTATTTTAACACTGATGAGATAAACAGGGATTTAGGCTAAAAACTATGAAAATCTTGTTATTCACCTTCCTAGGGAGAGAAGACAGTTTTATGAAAGACAGCTCTGTTTCTACAGCAATCTTTTTAAGTCTTTGTAATGGTCAGTCACATCAACACTACCTTATGGTTAACTTCTGGTCAGTGAGCAATAGGTGCTTTGCAACCTCTGTGCCAGGTTGAGGCCTCAAACCAGAAGAGAGAAAAGAAGGTGAATCTCAGGTCACAGAGTAGTCCTTGATGGGGCACCTTGAGCTGGACAAATTAATTGATGCAGCTACTGGATACAGCAATGCTGTGTAAGCATCATGTCCCACCCCAGGCAACACAACAGCTACAAAGCAGAGTGAATGAGCCCATCTAGGTATTTTAAAACAAATAAGAGGATATTAACGCTGGGTAACACAGAACATCCGAATGTAGTTCCTTATACAGAAAAAAAAAAGCAAAACATTGCTGGAATGTTCCCTAGGAAAGAGATAAGTCACATTTTTCTGGCACTTACCAGTATTGGTTCATCTTCTTTCGGGCTGGGACTCTGATCCCCAGTCCTGAATGGGCAGAGGTGTTTCCTGTTAGTCACCATTGAGTGCCCATTCATCTCTGCCATATCTGTCTCCTCAGGACTTCCTACTAGGTGTGTCAGCATCTTAGTTTTCCTGGGTCGCACTTTCAAAAGTTTGCTTTTCCCCAAATGGCGGAGTCATGGCTCTTAGTTTAGGACTGCAAATCCATCAAACAGCAGAATGCCGTCCAGATCACTGCTCAAACACCATATTTTGCAATTCCTTCCCTGAACTCCACCAGGAGGGTCTAATTCACTTTTTTAAATGCTAGAAAATGTTATCAGGTATGATCAAGAATAAAATATTTGGTACGTGCAACTGTTTTAAAGCTGCTAAAAGTTCCCATGTTATGAACTGTTCAATCACTGAACAAAGCAAAAATGTTTTCTTCTGTGATGAAACCCTGGAGAATGAAATAAAAAACTTCCTGTGTTAGGCATCCAAAATGACTGACCTTGACCATGGTGGAAGCTAGTATACCAAGTGCGGCTGGCAACAAGCTGTTATGGCTTGTTAATGCTTGTGGATTACTAAGGTCATTTACAGGTAAAATGGGTACCAATTTAACCCTCAAAGACGAAAGGCAAATTCATTTTGCCTCTGGAATTAAAAACTCCTTAAGCAGGCCCTGAACCTAGTGTTGACTCTGCTGAGTTTTGCATTTACACAGCTACCATAACAATTTATCTGATATTTTTTAGTCAATCTTGCGTTCATGTCTTGAGTGCTGGTTAAATAAAGATAACTCTATCTCGTACTGTGTAAGTGCTGCAGGATTCCTCAGAACAATCACAACTCAGATTATTTTTATAGTGTGGTTTTTATAGTGATATGCTTTGCCATTCTGCAGGGCTGAGTAAACATCCATTCATGCTAGACAATGTTTTTCTGTTTATTTATGTCAATTAAAGAGCTTGAATATACAGACACTGAATCCTACATTACTTCCCTTAAACTAACAGAATATGAAATCAGCTGGGCTCAGTGCCGAGAAGCTGATTTCTGATGATAAACTGAAGTAAAACAAAATCTGCTCCATATGGTGCAATTGTAAACTATGTGACTATAAACAAAAACATGCTGTGTGACTAAATACTGTGGTACAAAAGCAGCCATGCAGTGCTATCCCTCAAGGCGTAGCCAGTGTCAGCCTGTCCATTTTCAAGCATACTCTTGAAACAAAAGGGAGCTTGAGAGACCAGGTGAGGCTTGGTGTGTGTAGTGGTGTCTGGGAAGGACGTAGTGGTTCAGATTTCTGAGGTCATGAGAAGGAGCATTGATGATCTCAAAGGTCTTTTCCAACCTAGTTGATTCTATTACTCTATGATTCTATGGTTATATACCTTGCATTTAGCAATAGCCGCCTCTGCCCCTGGATTTTCTATAGGAGAAAACACAAAGGTAAGTAAACACAGGTCAGGAGTGAAACTCCCTGTTTTTACTTGCTGCATGGTTGGCATTGAATGCTTTATTCTCAGTGGGCATGTAAGTGTGGCAAGGCTAGGTGTAATGATTCCTCAGCTTCTTGAAATCCTATATGACTCCTACATATTACAAATCCTATATAACTTTATACATTTCCTAGGAGAAGGAGCATGAACACAGGTTGAGGTATTCAGCAGGCACCAAGACACATGAACTATCAGTGCATGCACTAAGCATTCGAGAAGGTTTGGTCCAAGCCAGTGCCTGATCATTTTCTAGAAAGACAAAAGTAAATAGGAGGTTGCAGAGAACCTCACTCTATTCAAGGGAATGTTTTTTGTTCAAACCTCCTTTCCTGGGTTCAGCTTAAACCATGGCAGCTCCCAACCAAGGGCTGTTTTATTTCACACTGATGAGAGATCACTGATGTCTGAGTATGGCATCCTCCCATTTCAAATCACTACAGAAAACAGTTGTTCCCTTGGAAAAGATTTAAATGCTTCACCTGACTTTTGGAAGGATTTGATAGGAACACATTCAGGAGACTAAGGTGCAGTAACACAAGGGAGTTCCTCAAGCTGTGAAAACTTGGCTGTGTCATAAATTGAAGTGGATTAAACCACTCTTTTCTGTAACATATTCAATGGTCTCTTGAGTTTAGAGTTGTGGAAGAACAAAAGGGAAATACTTTGCTACTAAGAATTAACAGCAGGGCCTGTAAACAGTCTTGCTAAAGGAAGGAACATGCAAACTTTTCACTATGTTTGAAAGAAATTGATTGAGGGAAGGAGGCCAAAAAATTATTACCCCCAGCTTCAGACTGTAAAAGCATTTAGAGTTGTTTAAGGACCTCATGCACTCCTTTTGTACTGTAAAACCAGAACCTTGGGGAAACAGAACATAAGGAATGAAAGAACTGAAGATTTATTGGTGTTTTCGGCATAAGTACTCATCAGTCTCCTTCAGCAGAAAAGGAAATGAGTTCACTTTTCTTTTTCAGTTAAATGAGGGTTTTCTAAAATGCGTCCTTGCTATAGAAGTATGGAAGAACACACTTAACAAAAAGTATATCATATTGCTAACTGTAATATATAGACAATATTTTCTTTTAGCTAAAAACAAACTGAAAGTGCCCTACTGTTTGACAGAACAACTATGCCTTGGGGTTTAGATCAGAAAGTGCTTCCAACTCTATTGTTGCAGCATGCCTGAAGCATCAGTAAAGGAGAGGACTTTCAATTCCTAATAGACATTCTCAAGAGGGCAAAGATGATTCTTGTTCTTAATTTATTTTGCTTTTGTTTTGAACACTCAAACAGCCATGTAATGTTTGGAGGTGGCATGGGGTAAAGCTGCAGCTGAACAGACTTTGCTATTAGTTTCCAAAACGTAACAAAATCTCAGTTCTCTTCTGAAAGGGGATTTGTGTGTCAAGTGACTTGTTTGGGGTTAAGAGGGAGGCAGCTGTGCTTCCCATGTCCCCATGAGCATTGTTTGGCATCTGGTTCTGCTTACTTATCCAATAAGAAGCAAAGGTACTTGGCAGTACTGAATAAGGGAGGAGGAGAAGGTAAACGAATCAGGACAAAGAGAAACTGAAAAATACAAGGAATCTGAATACTTGAATAACAGGCACAGCAATTTCTAGTAATAGTGGGACAGGAACCAAGAGGAAAGTTTCTTCTCCGGAAAGTGCCATGAAAGTGAGGCAGAGTGTAGAACACATAAGCAAAGTTCAGACCCAATTATGACATAGAGGTGACCACAGCAGCACTCGTGGTTGACTTCCCCTGCAATAACAGCTAGTAGGCAATTTGCAGTACTAGGACTACGGCCAGATTTCCCAGAAGCATTTAACAGTTATTCACAAGGACATAGGTGGAGGACTAGAAGCTTCCAGACTGTTAAATGGATCCAGAAAGACCTGATACTGTCTCCTGTTCATCCTTACTGTTGAGGTCTTGGTGACTGTCCCCTCACCAATTTTATATGTTGGGTCTCAGCTCAAATATCTGTGTCCAATTTGCTCCTGCATCTCAGAGGAGTACAGTTCAGTTTACCTCCCAGACCAGGTTTTACTTTCTTGAATATACAACTGTATGATATTTCCATCCTTGGCCCTAATATCTGTTCTCTAGATATGCATCTTTGAAATATTTTTTTAAATTAACATCTTTGAAACTCACCAATAAGGTGCCAGCTTTCCTCGTTACAGTATGAATCTGGAGCATAAAACACACATAAATGTCTGCCCTGAGTAGTTTAAGAAAAACGCACAGATCTGAGGGGTATATGTCTCCTTCAGTTTGCTTCCTCAGCACTCTGAACCCTTCTTTGGTCACAGACTGATCCTCCAGCATTGCTGTTCTGCCCCTTGTCACTCCTGGTAAGTTCTAACCATTCATTTCCTTCCTTTAGTTGTTTCCTCCTGCATAAGCAATTTCTGCTCCCTCCAAACCCTGTAATTGCAGATGGGTAAGAAAGGGCTTCTTTCATCTCTGATTATCTTGGTTCCCATTTCAAGTGTTCCAGTAGAGAGAAACAATAAGGTTAGATACTCTCCACTGCTCTTTGCCTGATTATGCACAACCAGCAACAACTACATACCAGTCACTACAATTTCCAGACTGCAAATATATATATTCTCCAGATCTCATTCTCTCACTGTCTGCTATGATCCACTGTACTTACAACTCATTGAAACAGTTCTGCAGTTTTTCTACAGCACTGCTGCAAACAAGATCCACAATGTCTAGCAGATTCTATATTAATTCATCATTATTAGGCTTATTCTGAACTGACCCTTTGTAAATCTTTATGGCAACAATCCTGCTTTAAAATTCAATTTGACTTGAAGAGCCCTCACTCTGAAAAAAAGCTCATGAAAAATAATTATCCTTTTTCTTTTTCATTTGCTTGGAAACTTTCATAAAGAGCATAACAGTTAACTGCTAACACCTGAGTCGCAAATGACCCATCGATCCACTTAGGGTGCTACTGCATATTGCAACATGTTCTTTTCCTAGAAAAATAACAGTACAGTCTTCTGTGTAACACAGCATGCAAGTAGGGAAGCAATTTAGGTGAGCCAATAACTTCCATCTGTTCTGAAGAACTGAGCATGAAGAGTTTCTTTATTCTGGTATAAATTCACAGCAATGCCTCTCCATTTTCATTTGTGCCAGGGTAATTGGTGTATCCTGCTACTATTGCATGTACTGTACATATTCCTGAGTGACTCCCACACAAAGAGGTGAGCCGTTGGCTTGGGATGCTCTAGCAATCCTTGTAGGAAGTAGATTTGTTTCTTTTCTGTGGCCTATCTGAATGATGCTAAGAAATTTCCCTCAGCTTTGTATCACATGAGCTCATTGAAAAGTACCTACTCCTTTGTTTTATCATGGGTTTTGAGTTTACTAGCATATATAGCCGAATTACTGCGCCTTTGTAACTGTGCTTGAGGTAAACATATACAACTATTTCCTTAAAGGTTTTTTTATCATTATGTTTTCTTAGAAAATTTCTCATACCTGAGTGAAGCTGGTTTTCTCCCTTGTCTGTTTAATAACATATTTTTCATTTATAAAGTTCCCTTAAACCAAGAGCTGTAAAATACTTGCTGAAACAGGTTAATATTTTGAAAATCAAGAATTACTGATATTAAGGCCAAATGGTTGAAGAAGTGCCTACTCATTCAGGGTTCTTAACTTCAACATGAACTATTTTGGATGCCAAGTTTTAGACATCAAATATTGTCTGAGGTTTCATTGGAGTTAATGGCTTCTGAAGGTGTTCTCCAACTCCAGAAAAATAAGATTCACTTCACAGTTCTTCTTTTTGAGGAATCTTGCACAGTTCAGACCCCAGATTTAGTTGCTCAGTTCTGCCCTCACAGCCTGGAGCAACTGAAAAGGTAACAGGCTGACAGCAAAAGACATTCTCCTGTGAGTATTCAGGATGGATCTTGGGGATTTCATGTTAGTGGCTCTATTTCTGCCTGAGAAGCTATACAGTATGGTCATTGCTCCAAAAATAAAGATTTCTGGGCTCTTCCCTCCCTTGTAGAGGAACAAGACATTTGACCTTCTCAGAGATCCCAAGCTTTTTGATACACAACCAGCAAGCGGCTTTCCTGAACACCAACAGGGTCTGTACATGTCTGACACTAGATGGTAAAGTTTCAGTCTTGATTTAACCATTGGACAGAACCCTTTTTCTATGTGAGAGTGGTGCATGATGTTTGGAAAAATCTTAGGATGTTGCTTTCATCCTCATCATAATCTTAACTACACTTTTGGCTAAATAAATAAATACCTGAATTATATTCCTTGTCTTTCCACTTGCTTATTTTATATACACTCTGGTCTAAAATGTCAAAACTGAAAAGTTTGCTCTTTTATGCATGGTAAAGGAGTCCTTATAGTGTTACCTCTGACAGGATGCTACCAGTTCAGCTCCACTGAAGCTGTGCTTGAAGGAAACTCCTCCCTCCCTGTGATGTTCATTTGTAGCAGTCATCAGAAACTGCAGCCATCAGGACTAGACCCTATCAGATGGCTCCAGACTTGCTGGAGCAAATTAGGATTGGGAAGGAAGAAATGTAACTCACTGATGTTTTTAACTTCAGCTCCTCTGAGACTCTGAACTCTGTGTTGTACCTGTTAGAGTCACAGCATGAGAACACAAATTAAATGAAAGAAAAAGTTAATTAATTGATTACAGGAAGTTCATAAGTTTGGGAAAGGACTATGCAAACATACAAGAACAATGAGTTTATATGTTGGCCATACAAACAAAATGAGCTAAATCTTTATACCAGAGATGGCTAAGGGGACAGGAGCACTGGGAGCCCCAGGTCAAGGCTGTGCAATGTGAGTCTCTATCTGGCTCTGGGCTGGCTGCCCTGGGCTGCAGAAGAACAGAGGTCTACCAGCTAAAACGGTAAAGTCTTTGTTTCTAGCTATTAATTGCCCCAGGAGTTTGTGGGCTGACTTTGAGTTATAGACCCTGGAAAGGTTGGGATGCAGATGGCCTTACATAGTCAGAACAACACAAAGTAGATAGAGATAGACTCAAAGCTGGGCTTTTTACATGCAAAACATAAAATGGTGAAATGTAAGAACTTACAAATAAGATAGCAAGGGCTCCAGCTGCAAGGTCAGCTGCAAAACAAGCCCAGGCCCCATGTTTAGGTATCTCAGTATTTGTCTTCTTTCACGACGATGGTATAACTTTTAGATTTGCTACTGCTCTAATCTTAAATTTGGTGGCATTCTGTTGTGCCCAGTCTATAGACAGATTTTTAAATGCATCCTAAAAATGGGTACAAACGCATTTTGCAACAGACAAGGTCTCAGGACATTGCGAAGTAAAAATGCATGGGTCAAATGGAAAATCATTGTCCAAAATTATGTGCAACTTGTAGCTTGTGTTTTCTTGTTGCAATTATTTTTCAGACAGTATCAAAATAAACCAAATAAATTTCTGCATCTTTCCCTCACTCCAGTTACCTGCTGTTTTCTTTCATTCCTTGTTAATACATTTTGTTGGCTCTGATATGAATCAAGGTCTGCATTTTGTTTAGTATGTGTATGTAGTTTGGCTTTGGCTGGGATGTAGTTAACTTCCCCCATAGCAGCTCTTCTAGTGCTGTGCTTTGTAGCTGTAGTTAGAACAGTGTTGAGAACACACCAGTGTTTTGGGTACACATGAGCAGTGCTCCACAGCATCAAGGCTCTCTCCACCACCAATCCACTTCCAAGTGTTAGTAGGCAGGGGTTGGGAAAAAGGCTGGTAGGGGCCACAGCCAGGACAACTGACCCCAACAGACCAAAGATATCCCATACTGCATGGCATCATGCTCAGCAAAAACCTAAGAGAAAGGAGGAGGGGAGAGCATTTGTTAGGTGCTTGTCTTCCTGGTCAACCACTGTGCTTACTGGGCCCTACTACCCGGGAAGTGGATGAACATCAGTTGCTGTAAGAGTAGAAAATAAATCTTCCTTTGCCTTTCTTCTGTGAGCAGCTTTTGTTTTTTGTCCTTAAAACTGTGTTTATCCCAACTTGTGAGTTTTTCATCTTTCTCCCCTGTCCAGCCGAGGAGGAGGAATAGTGGCTTAGTGGGCTCCTGGAAGCCAAACAAGGCCAACCAACCACGGTATGATCTGATGGACAAAGGCAATCACTATTTACTTGCAGCTTCCAAGTGGTGTTGGACAAGTCATCTATTTCCTGTGCTTATGTTTCCTCTTTACCTTTTGTCTATCTGTGTGCTCAGGTAGACAAAGCTGGAATCTTCCCTTTTAAATGCAGGACTCTGATCATGTTTTTGTGGAGCACCTGTCTTCACATAATGGGGAACACACAGCCCAGGAACATATCATAATTACAAAATGAGCCTGTGGCTCAGTTGTTATTTTTCTTCAGGAACCTATTAGATATATTCAGGGAATATGTTGCAAGAGTGACAAACTGTGTTAGTACCTCACTTTCTGCTGCCTTATATTTGAAGGGCCCTATAGTACCAGATACCAGATGTCAGAATATTTTCTGTGTAGTGCTCTCTATCATTGTGAGACTAGATGTCATGTGAAGAGGTAAAACCCGGTACTGTTGGTCATATGATAGATATAAAGGGATGAAGGAAGAATATGGACAGGGGACTGTCCTATGCATGCATAGATGTTACATACTCATATTTCTCCAGATCAATAGGTCTTCCTTACTTGTTTTTCTCTGGAATAACAGCCAATAGGTTCTCTTCTTCATTAGAACAGACTTGTTAACTCATTTCCAAGTGGGAAAATGCAAGCCTTGATCTTTCCAACAGCCCTCCTGAACTATCCCTGTTCACCTTTGATTGCTAAGGCACAGCTAACTTCTTTCATCTTGGTTCCTGGAAACAGAAATCATGTTGTCTGGCTGATGGAAAGGTTTTTATGCATGAGTTTTGCTGTATCTATCTCTCTGACACAATGAATCTGCTAAAGTAATTGGAATGAAATACAAGATCTATTAATCAGCGAGGACTATTGAAATCTCTGCCTTCAATCTGTCCCATAGGAATAAAGAATTAACATAAATAATCTGCAACCAATAACAGAGCCAAATTTAACAAGAACCCCAACCACTGTGAATATTCTTCTAAACAAAGAAGCTCTCATTATCCAAAATCTATACATCCAGCAAGATTGATTCTCTCATCGCTGTTATCCTCAGAGGTGGATTTAATCCATTTATAAGTTTTCTTTAAAAAAAAGAGAAAAAGGAAAGAAAAAAAGAAAAGGTTTTTCTAATAAAATTTATTAATGAATTTTCCCTGCAATGGAATAGCCTTTCCCTGAAGACTGCTACTCTGGTTTACAATTGTAATGGAGAAACAGACAGATGTAAGTGTTCAAATGTTACAATTTTATCAGCTTGCTTTGATTTTTATGCATGAAATCTAATGAGCAAAGCTCTTAGTTGGACAACACCCTTGTAAATATCTGTCTATGTTAAAAGCAGAACAGGGATATGTGTTTACTGCTATTTCCTCTGTTTCTGCCATTTTTCAGAATTATTGATATACTCATATTCCTTTGGGAAAAAGAAGGCAGCAACCTGCCTGGCTGAAATGTTATAATAATGTACACTCTACACGCAATTACCTCCTTCAGTTGAATAAAACATGAACTCAGTCTTTTCCCAATACTCACAAAGCATCATTTGTACTCATAACCTCTTTTGGCAGAGTCCAGCTTACTAACCTGTCCTCTTATATATCAGGCCAGATGTTAGCTGTCAAAGTAATTATCATCTGAGTACAGATATTCTGGAGAGGTTTTGACTGCCTCATTTATCTCACTGCCAGTTGGTGAATCCATCTCAAAAACCAGTGAAGAAGCAAGTCCTGATTCAGCAACCAGCGAAGCCAATAAAACTTAATCATTTAATATCAGTAGTATTTGTATATATCTATATTTTTTGTTTTACTTCTGTGCATTATCATTTTAGACCCTGTTGACTCCCAGGGTACTAAGCAGTTTTATGTGTCATGACTTGAAAAGGTGTTTAAATCTCAGTAAATCCCTCAGTGTCAGAATATAAACTGGTGAAGTTGCTCCTCTCTCTGAACATGTTGGTATTCTTCTTGGGAGGATATAGGTTCAAATGTAGTTGCTGGCTTGTACTAAGAGTTGATTCTGTATCCCACTGTTTTTCATGTCTGGAAAACTTTATATGAATTATTCACGTGCAGGAGAGAGTGTCTGTCTGACTTACCTAGAGCTTTCACTAGACATGGGAGTTAACTTTTCTGTGATTCAAGACATCTCAGACTCTATTTAGTTTCATTTTTCTGTTGGAAGACTGATATATAATGTATTCTGCTGAATTATCTTCCCCAAAGAACAAAAATTATTTAATAGAGAATTCAACACGCACCTACCTGAACAATATGGAGACGTATACAGATTCTAGCAGAGAATAACAGAACATAAATATATTTTTGCTTTCCATGTAATATTCATCATGTTTTCTTAGTAATAATACAGTAAAATTATCGGGTGAAATCCAGCAAATAGAAAATATCTTGAATGGTTTTCAGAACATGACTTTATAACTGAAATATTACACAGTGGCTAGTTTTTTGCCATGCTTACACAATATTGCAAAACAAAAGGGTGAATACTCACATGACAGTATATAATATACTGCCTTGTTTGATGACAGGTTTTCCCACTAGTTTCCCAGGAATCAGAGTGATTTGTAACTATAAGGCATTTTTTTCTGGTGGTAAATGTTGCCTTCGGTAGCAGATTACCAAATCGAGTGTGAAAAAAGACTCATTCCTCCCATTCCTCTGTGGTCATCAGCGTTCTCGGCAGGGGAAATACTAACTGCATGGTTGCGTGAATGAGGTTGTTCTAACGTGGGTGTGAAGTGCGTCTAGGAAGCAGGGATTGGAAGGCAGGACCCACCCAGCTGTACAGCCAGTTAGAGAGACTGAATTTCCACCTCATTTCCCAGTGAAGCCCTTGTAGGTTTTTTATAGGAAACAAATTCGGCAAATGGAGACCTGAAGGACTAGTTCTTCACCCATCTCTGAAACAGAAATAATGATGATAGGAATAAAAATACATTTAATGAGAGCGTTTCCATTAGATTTTGTTGGAAACATAATTCAAGTGTGAAATTAAAATACCTCTTCACTGAATATTAAGATAGAATTAATGACTCTGTTAATGAGACCTGTTTTATTAAGCAATTGCTTTCCAAGGGAAGCAAAGGAAGTGTTTGTGGCATTCACCAATGACCGAGTGGAAGCATTAGGAAACCGATTGCAAGTACCAATTCCACGTTAAGAGGTAAACAAATTCACTGTATATTTTTAATAAAAAGTGCCTGTGCTTCAAGTTCACAACATGACAGACCACAATAGGCATTCCTGAAACAGCTTCTGACCCAACCAAACTGAGGAGGAAACAGACTTCTGGCTTGGAGTTGCACACAGGAAGTTAAATGAAATTCTTGATTTCCCAGAGTAAGAAGTCTCTAGGAATCCTGTTCCAGTGTTTGACTTCTCCCTCTGTAAAGAAATGTATCCTAATGTCCAGTATAAATGTCTCCTGGCACAGTTTTGAACCATTCCCACATGTCCTACTACTGGATATCATGGAGAATAGATTCACATCTCCCTCTCCACTTCATCTCCTCAGAAAGCTGCAGAAAGCACCTGAAGGGCAGACAAATGCAATGGAAACCTTTCCACTGACAACAGTATATCCGGAAAGAATAAGGTCCAAATGTTTAAAAACTAGAGTGCCATAATATTTTAGCATCACAATGTTTCTTTATTTTAGTTGCAGAACATCTGGACCCCAAGATGACCAGGGACCTTTTCAGTTAACCAAGCCCACTTTCCTGTGCTAGATGTTTTATTTCTGACTCATACCCATTTGCTTTCTGTACAACAATCACATCATTAATTGTATATATGCATTCTATGTATATATCATCCAAGCTCAGCAGTCACCCCCAACAAAGCACTTCCTCCAACATTTTTTCTGCTACATAAATGTTTGTCCTATACATATTATAAGTCAGTGTTTAGAGAGGCTCTGTTCTGCATGGGGTAGTCTTCTAGGCTACATGGCAATAAGTTGTAGTGCCAAATATGTATTGGGAATAGCCATGTAATAGAGATTCAAACTTAAACCCAGGCAATAAAGGTTGTTACAGTGAACCTCCTCTGGCTCAGTCTTGCAGTAGTATAGCATAATTTTTATTAAAATCTTCTGTTAGCTTCAGATGAGGACATTTGGTTAGCTTGAGGGCAAACTGGAGGGAGACAATGAGAGGAAGTGGATATGGTTGCAACATAATGTTTAGATGTGGTAAACTGAGCCTATTTCACCCTAAAATCTTAAAGGAATACAGACATGCATTTTCGGGTTGGCAGAATTACTCATAGAGATAATACTCTAAAATTCACTCTGTAGATATCCTGGGTAGCTTACACTGCCTGAATCCAGTTAAGTAAACAAAGCATTATTGTTTAGTTGAATGGCAATGAAACCCATACTTCAAGGTAAATGATTAAATGCAATCCAACAAGGGTTGATATTTTCTAGAAAACAACTGCCAGGATGAATCTATAGACCAAAGAATAATGTAACACAGGCAAGCTTTATTATACATCACTTGGATGGGCATTGGGATATTGTATATTTCATCACTTCAAGTGATTCCTTCATCAAGCAAGTCTTCCGAAGTAAAGCCTAAGGCCTTGAACATAAGGGTTAAAGGGAAGGCACTAAGTACATATTGTCCTTATAGCCACCGGATTTTGCTCACAAATTAGAATTGTCTTTAGAAGTGAAATTCCTTAGGTTTTGGCATGTTCTCATGTTCATTGGAGAGGGTTTTTCTCCTTTGGCATACTGCTTTTTCTGTTACATATCGTTATTTCATCAGTTATATGCACTGAATGTGATTCCAGTCTTTTTCTCCCTTGTTTGTTGGACCACTGAACCACGGTAAATGAAGGCACACAGCCAACCATATGGTAACAATAACATCAGTGCTGCAGTAGAGGAAGATCAAGAGTTGCATATACATAAGGTAATATGGAATATATTTATACAATTTCGAAGAATATCACTAGTATGTTTTCTTCAGTAATATTTATGTTCTTTAGAATGACAGAATGAGGTCATATCCAAGATGCAGTACGTTGAAAGTACCAGTCAAAAAGAACTTGTCCCTTTCATCTGTTCTAAATTTTGATCTTGTATATAACTTTGTGGAAATTATAATATATGACATTTGCCTGGAAAACTGCTTCCTTTTTAATTTTTTTTTCTTCAGAAAAGAGATGTAATTAAAACAAAAAAAAACAAAGAAAATATTAGTGTTTGAGACACTAGAGCCAAAATTTATGTTCTGTACCCTTTTCCATTGTTTTCAGAACATCCCATTTGTTGGATGCATTTCTAATGTCCATTGGGATAACTGAAGTGCCCAGAAAAGCGGTGGTGCAAACATATAAACAAGCTTATAATTATTAATTAATTTTTTCTGCTAAACCATAAAATGGTATCTGTGAAAAATAATGCAAAGAAATTACTTCCCATCATTTAAACAAGTTTAAACTTAGGCAGTCACCAGCTGCTCTGAAAGCTCCTTATGCTTAACGATCAGTCTCAGCTTAGTTTTGAGCTGATTAACTTGACATTGGTTTATTACTTTTCAGTCATATGAATAGATGAGCAAAAGAGGTGGCCAAAAGCTATAAATGAAGTTGATCCTACAAGAATTGGGTGAGATTACAATACTTTGAAATATTTTTTTTAAATTAAGTAGAAGCCCTGGAGCTTTCATTAGAAGTAAGGGAAAGCATTCATGGAAACGGCGCTAATTCCAGTAAAGAAGAAGGAGTTTAATATATTTTAAATATTTGATGAGCCTGTTTTAGACACTAAACTAAGCTTTAGGCTGAGTGTTCAAACTCAAGTAAGCAAGGAAACCCATAAATTTACATTGACAAACTGAAAACTTCTATTTAAATATCAGACATTTTTCACTTTCCCCTGCCATTATAACTGTAATTTACAACTCATTTATATATGATTTACCAGTTCTATAACTTACAGTGTTTTGACATCCTTCTATAGATATTTAAATGGTCTGAAGCTGCTGGCACAACCAAAGATATTGTACTGTAAATTAAGCTTGTGACAGCCTTATCTTGAGATTGCCAAAAGGGATTGCATGTGATTGGTGAGAAAAGTGAATATGTACAGTTTTAATTACAAGACTGTTTATCAAAACCTATTTTATTGGCAATGGCCTTTGACATCTCAGACTATCTGCTATAAGAAGAAAAAGGAGCAGGAGGGTGTCATATTCACAAAGGGTGGTCTCTAACATGAAATTACAAGAATTTACCTTTTCCAGCAATTTTAATTTCTGTCCTGGAACTTTTTGACATATTTATGAAAAAAAAAAAACAAACCCACAACCAACCCCAAATCAAAAAACATTTTCTGAGGTTGGATTACAATGAAATCTCCATTTGTATGAAGATGTATAAATATACTGTAAAGTTCTTAAAGGTCACATTCAGGCTACAAGGTTCTGAATGTTACCTGAGTTAGCCCCAAATATGAAGGTGGATAAGTTAGAATGAATGGATGAAAAGCTCTTGGTACCTCAGTTAGTTCCTTTAGAGCTAGCTCAGTTCTCTCCACGCTCCACACGGTGATATATTGACTTTAAATTTTAGATTTTAGATTACTTTAAATTTACTACTTACTACTTGCTTTAGATATTCAGTTGTGTGAAATATCCTTCTGTCTGCATTGGTTAGAAATTTTATGTCATATTTATCTTTGCACACTGACATATACCCAGACCTACTGCTTGAGTTGGAATGATGTCTCTTTTTTGCCTCATTTGTAAATTTTTTCTCCGAATCAAAATCCAGGAAAAATTTCCACCATACTGTGTACCCAGTAGGGCTCTATGAAATTGTCATAGTAAAAAGAAAAGATTGTAGGAATGGCTTTTGGATAGCTTGAGGTAACCCATTTCATTCTATCCTCAACCACACAAAGTATCATAGTTCTGCCAAAAAGCTGTCACAGAGTTTTAGAGAGCAAATAAATGTCAACCTAATTCTTATGAATAACGAAAATTTTACTGGGTATGCATATATGAGTCACAGACTTACACTTAGTCTGCACCTGTTTCTGTAGGTAAAGCACTGGTACGCAGCTATTCCTATGTGATTAGGAAGGAAAAGTAAATCTTGCTGGATCAACTCCTTTCTAAGAAATTAGTTTTAAATTCTTGGGATAGGGATACAATCGGTTGAATTTAATGTGCTGGTTTGGTTTTGCAGCTGAGTCACCATAACTGGCTACATGGCTATTCTTAGCACACCTAGACTGTAAGCTAAAATGAGATGGTTTAAACTAACACATTTATTTTGCTGTTAGGACAGGTAGGAAGACACATGGTGCAGTTGAAGAATGTGTTAAATTTCTGCCAGTTTTAATTGCAGCAACCTTCTTTGGTGTCAGGAGTTAGCTTTAGGAAGAGGTTTGATACTAAGGGTTGTAGACACCCTTTGTCTTTGAACCTGGCACTGAGGCATAGAAGTTATAGCACAAGTGGGTTGGAACTAGATGGTCCTTTCCAACCCTAGCCATTCTATGATTCTAAGTGAGATTAGGAAGAATTGTTAGCTAAGGGAGGGATTGAGAAATATAAAGGAAAAGTAGCAGAGAAGACTGAAGATATCAAGCATGGCAGGGCTAAACTTCCTTTCCAAATATATTTTGTTCCCTTGTCAGAGACGGAAAATAGGTAGATGTTTCCTTTTTTATGGTCCCAAATTAGGCCATGTTTTACACAGCTTTTTTGCTTCCACAGTGAGTAGTCTTGATAGGTTGGATAGATGTTCATTTATAGTATTTGCTTCCCCCTGCCCCCAGGTTATATGAAAATGCATTGATGGAGTTTCCCAGGAGTAGGCAACCTGGGTTCAGGCCTATATTCATCTACTGTTTCAAGGGAAATTGATGTTGCAGCCTGTCTTAGCAAACTGGTTTCTGAAACATCCATGGTTTCAAAAGTTTTTGTGGTAAGCCTACTGAACGATATACTATACTGAGTATGATGTCACCTCTAAACTTCATTATATGAAGTATGGAACCTCCTCTCAACTTCACTGATGCAGGGACAGTTTCCCACAATAGAGCAGAAGGCACAACCTCTTGTAGGCTAGTTCCACAGATGGGCTGAAGCTCAAGTAACTGCTCTGTTCTGTAAAAAGGTGATATTGAATTTTTAATGTCATGTCTGGAGTCACCAGACCCAACGCCAGTCAAACACTGAACAGATAAGCAGTAACACCACTGAGCCCAAGCGAATTTCCACTGCTGTAAACTACAGAATATATCCTGAAGTTTTCAACGTGAAAAAGAGCTCGTCTTTTATTTAGAATTGAAAATGTTTATTGTTTCATTTCTCTCCTGACATAGGAAGGGCTGGGTCGTCATCATGGAGAGCGGTGGCAGCAAGTACATTAGGTTTTCCTGGTCCATACAGGCATGACAGACCTTTAGAGGCTGATAACCTCTGGGAAAAGAGGGCACTCAAGCAGTAGCTATTTTCCCCTATCCAGTTCCCAGACAGTGCTGCGAATAGCTGACAGTGAAATATCCCTTTTCAACTGCAAAAAATTGTGTGTCAGCTATGTTCTACACAGTGTAATACAGCGTCAAAATGCATGGGTCACTGAAGAAAGAAGGAGCACTGTGATTCAGACTCCTGAAATGGGCCCAATCTTTCTTTCCAAACTGGAACAATTTCAGGGTGAGGTTTGCAAGCAAAACTCTGAAGCAGGAAACTCATCAACTTCAGGAGAACCCTGTCAAATCTTATTATAAAGTTGCAGGCAACTTTTGAAGTACTTCCATTTGTTTGAGCAGTTTCTGGTTTGATGAACCTGGTGAGGTGAATCTTTGCCCTTCTGGGAGAAAAATTGCACAAGTTCAGTTCTTTATTTTTTTTTTAAACATTTTGCAGATTTTAGATTATAGTCAAACTGCTTTTAAAGAGTAAATAAGAGATGCCACTTTCACAGACGTGGGGGGAAAATGAAGGCTGAACACAGTTTATCCTTGGCATGTGCTATTAGATAAAGGATTCAAGAGTTAAATGAACTCTGCATACATCTCCAGACCTAGACAGAATTAATATGAACAACCTACTGTTAACTTACTGATGTGTGAAATATTCTCAGCTAAATCTTTTTAAAGCTAAATCAGCTTTTGGGATGACTGATTTAAACAGCAGCAGACAGATGAATAGTTCAGTATTAGCTCTACCATATAGGATTTAGGTCTGTATCATGCTGGCTGCCCTAGGTACCCATTTGCTAAAGCACATAGCTATAAAATGAACCTTTTCCACATTTAATTCTTGTCATGCTGGCTCACGCAGGAGTCATCGCTTGCTGCTGTCACAAAGAGGCAGGCGTTAGAAACTGATGAATCAAGGAGGGGATTTTCCTTCCCTTTCTGGGAGCCTGATCTGGATTCTGTGGAAACCTTCCTCTCCGCTACAGACCACAGCTGCTCAGTGCTGCCAGGAAACCACAGAAAGGCAGCAGAGTCATGCAAAACATTTTTAATGCGGTCATAGTGTCTATCCTTTAATGGCCCAGCAAAGGAGAAATCGTTCCAGACCACCGGAACTGCTTTTGCGTTGCTCATCGGGAGGCTCACAGCATCTAACCCCCAGAGAATCCATACATAGCCAGCAGAGATCCATCCTACGCATGTGGCACAGAATTCCCAGAATTTGTCCTGTGCAGAATTTACAGAGATTATGTTCTCTTCTTGTCTCCTGCACATTTATTTTTTTAACTGAAAAAAAGCCCAGAAATCAAGATTTCTTCCCTCTTTTTAAAAGAAAATATTTCCCTTTATTGCAGTAAATCATCGTTTTTTGAAGAATTTCACTCTTCCTAGTAAGTAGTCTTACATCCTTTTGTGTAAAATGTTATGATGAATGATAAAGGAAAATGAATATGGTAAATCTTGCTGTTAGAAGAAAAGTACAGGTACTATAAAAGCAGAACAACTTCCGAAGGGCTACACCAACCAGAAAGAAGTTCATAAATATAGGCAGACTTGCAGAGCACTTTGTATTTTAAAGAAGTCTGAACCATTCTCATGCTTTTTTATGCACATCATCTGTGCATGAAAAATGCCAGTCAATGAAAGATCTACAGCTGATGGAAAAATAACCTTGGAGTGATGGAGTTTGTGTTTTCCTCCTAGGCTAGCCTGCTAGCTGGTAGAGGTGACGTGCTGTCACAAGTCAAGGTCCTCAGTGAACTTGTGCCCTGATTGCCTGACCCATGACACTTTCTCTCTTACATCATCCAGGTATGAGTGTTGATCAGGTATTTCCCATCACTATGCAACAGCAAAGCACATTCTGTACATTAACTATGGGAGTGAAGGAAAGGTATCTGAAATTGTGGTGACATTGCCACTATTATTTTTGTGTTTCAGTCTTAGGTTACATCCCAGCACAAACTGCTGGGCTTCAGCTATAAATAATGCAGACTCATGTTTCTCACTGGCTGCAGACATCATAATGATGTATCTCACTTTCTACATGACCTGCGGTTGTATTAGTTACACAAAGACTGACTCAGTCAGTAAACCATGTGTGGAATCTACAGCCCCACCATGCACACAAAAATACATTTGAGCCACCTGTGAAGGATATCTTTAGACGAAGAAGGGTGGAGATGGGTTTTGGCACAAACCCAGAGCGCATCCTTTCAATTAACATTTGGCTTACTGTATTTCATTGTATAGCTATATTAAGCTTCCCTTTAATGGTTTTTAACTTCTTATTTGAAACTTATAACCCCTTTCAAGGAAGATCATGTGTTCCTCACCCTTTGCAGCAGTATCATTTGGGGTTGTATCAAGACCAGGCCAACATGGCTTACAGCCAAGTCAACCTCTTGAAGGCAGAGCAAAAATTTATTTCATTACAAAATGGCATGAATCATGTCACTCTCTTGCTTGCTTTGGTATTAATTTGCTTGCACTTATGAGTTGCATTTATGCAGCTTCCATCAGCCTTAGCTGTTCCTGCAGCAGTGGGTCTCTGTTTCTTACTGTCCTGCTTCCAGTCTCTATTTTGTCAGCTATTTCACTCACAATTTCATCTTTGGTGACAGGAAAAATAGCCTCCATAAGGGAAAGAAGGAATGACAGAGACTTGCTATTTCCAAGCATAGAACAATGTCTCAGATTTGACCTCAGCAAAACCTCACTGTGTGGCACTTTACTAGATACTCCTTAAAGAACTGGATTTTGTCCAGCCCCTGGTGTGGTACTAATTACCACAGCTTTTGGCTAGGAGTGAACTATAAATCTTAAAACACCAACAAGTCTGATTAGGCTTGATTTTTTTGGCACTACTGTGGTACCTCCAAACAGAAAAATATTTTTGCAGAACAGGTTCAGCACATCTGATACTTCCTTGCGTGCAACCATTATCACACTCAGGCATATTGATGCAGGAAGTGAGCTTCCCAGTTTTATTCTTTAAAAAATTGAGGTAAGGCCAGCTCTTCAAGTGACAGAAATCAGCATAACACAGTTGTCCTGAGCTGTGTTTTCAGTAGTTCAGGATATCCAGGCTCTTGGATTTCAGTCCTGGAGGTTAGTGGTAGAAAAGGTTTATCAGGTCATGTCATCTATGTCCTTGTTAGCGAAAAATTGTTCCCTTGTGTACAGAAATAAGAAGCAGCTCTACTTTGTTTTAAACATTTCCCCTCCACAAATGGTGTTTTCACCATTTTCCCTTTGGAATCTGCTCCATTCAGATGGGGATTTTCCTGGCTCTAAACTCTAAATTTTTATTTCACATTCACATCCACAGTTTCTGTTTCCAGGTAACAATTTTCCCTTTGCCTCCTTGCATTCTTCAAATATCTGTAGACCATTGCCATGCTCCAGCCTTTTGTCTCTTGGGCAACCTGCAAATGCTTAACTCTTAGTTGTTCTTCAAAAAACACAATTCCCTTTAAAGCCATAATTGTTCTTAAATGTCTTTTTACGGACTTCCTTATGTCTGACAGAAATTACTTGCTGTGCAGCAATGAACAAAATTTGCAGGTGTAGTTGACCGGGCTGGAGTAGAGGAAGACTTTGTAGAGGGTGGGAAGCAGACGAGAGGAGATACAGACCTTCATGTGCATGGAGGTGCTCAACTGAGCTGTGGGCTTTGTGTTGAATAGAGAACTTCTCCATACTAGAACTCAGTGGTGTCATTTGTGTTCCAGAACAGACGAATGAGGAGTAGGGGAAATGTATTTCAGCTCTTGAAGTATTAATTTTAAAGCAATAACCCAAATCCTACTCAAGACTGCAGCCTTGCAGAGGTTAGTTGCAATGATCATGTCAAGGAAAGTGACCAAGGTGTTATCCTGTATCTGTGATTTTCAGTCTTTCCTAACTATTTTCCAGTGAAAGTGACTACTCAAATTTAGTAAATTTATGCCTACAAGCAAGCAGGTTTATACCAATAGTTGCATTTCACAGGCTTGACAATAGGCACACCTGGATTATGAGCAGAAAACTAGTTAGGCCTACATTGCTGTGTTGCTTTCTTGCATGGCAGTATTTGGAGATATTTCCTTTGGGATATAGCACAAAAGGCAATGTACCTTTCATGGAAATTGGTGGAAACTGCATACAGTCTTTGACAATGCTTCTGAAAGTGATGAGCACCTTCTTCTTATGCAAGGCAGCAGGGAATGTTTACAATAAAAAAGATAAACCAAGTTACTAACTTTAAGTTTTCATAGCACTAGGAGATGTCGCTGCAGAGCTGGGTAAAGACAGTGCAGCTAACTTAAATTATCTTGCTCATAAAGCTCTGAATTACCTTCTGTCAGAGGTGGCAGCCTGCATGCAGCCTTGTGGTGTCACAGACTTCCCAGTATCAAAACTTCCAATCTCCTTTTTTATATACAAAATTTTCCTTAAAAATAGTGAATGCAATTTTAGCCCAGATCCAAGAATATGGACTGCGAAGGAGTGTCTCCATTGGCTTTGTATACTGCTGTGAGGAAAAACTAACTACCACTTCCACAACAGAGCCCCCTTCTCTTTCCCTTCCTCTTCTTATGCTCTTGTACTCATTTCTGCAAACACCATCATCTGGTGGACACAGCCCAGCAATAAAAGTGGCTCTTCACTTTCCAATGGCACTCATAAGAAAATCACAAGTCTACACAATCAGAATAATAGAGCAGTTTCACACTTCCCAAGTGGTGGCTTGACCTCTGAACCCAAAAGGCCAAGGGATTCTCAGCTGCATGTAGGGCCCAAAGGTTTTTTTAATGGATGCTGAGAATCCCTAAAATCCAAAAAGGCGGAAAGACTGACAAGAAGGATGCAAATGCACTAGCATGTGGCTACAGAAATGTCTATATCTGAAGAATTTCTGTGAGGTGTGGTTATCCACTGACACCTTTACGTATGACTGAAAAGGGGAGGAATGCTTCCATGCCTCTTTGGAGGTCTGCCTCACACATCACAAAGTGACAACCCTGGACCTGAAAGCTTCATGTTACAGAAAGATTGCAAAATTAGTGATGTTATTAGAACCTGTGATTGTCACAGCAAAACCCAGTTTGGTAGCAGGCTCTGCTCCTTCCAGCACCACCTTATGAATCACTCAGCAGGATGAAAGTGATGTAGAATATCTCTCAGTTCAAGATGACAAGAATGAAACACAGGGACAGAAACACTCCCTCCATTATTTTTGGTGTGGTCACAACCTGGGAAAATGCAATCACATTGAAATGAAACAATTTATATAGTCAGTCCAAAGGAATGTCCTGAAAATAACTTGTAGAAAAATACAGTGCCAGTAAACAGAACATATTGGTATGTTCTATACCTGTCTTGCTTATTTATAATGACTTAGGTAATGAAATATTTTCTCTGGTGTATGAGGACATAATATGAATTTCTGATAGACAAATTAAGAAAGTGGACTTGGGATACTGTAGATCATCTAAAAAGTGAAATAAATATGCCATAAAATTTTAGGAAGCAGTTCTCCATATTCTGCCTTTGATCAGTCATATTGGGTGAATTTGACATATGTTTTATCCCAAATGGTTGCTATTATTTCTACAATGATTTGGCTGGAGGCAGCCCCAGAAAATATGAAATTACTTGTAAACCCATTACTATCCAGATGGTTGGGAAAGGTCATGAATGAGAAAAAAATGACCTGTTTCAGGATCCAAACCATAAACATGGGACCTGTCAACAGACACACTAATGTGTAGTTGGAAAGAAGAGCGTATGACAGGGCTAAAGAAAAAATCCCTACCTTTATTAATGTTGCAATGACTCCTAACTGTGTATCTCTTTCATTTGTAAAGAAAACAAATTAATACAAGACTAGCTAGATCTTTGTTTTATACTTAACCAAGCTTATATAAACAACCCCTTCCCACATTTTTTATATGCTTGTCTCTTTTTTGGCTACATTCACAGATGTCATACTTTAAGTCATTATAACACTAAATAGGTTTTGGGGTTTTGTTTCCAGGGTTCTCAGGCACAACACACAGTCTGAACCGTTTGTTTTGTTTGAATTCAGCCTCCAAACTCACTTTGTCACTGTTAAACCCTTGATAAAAAAGACAATAGACCGATTTATTCAGTGAGACCAGGTGGTGTTTCAGACCAGACAGAATCCTGTGGCCCAAAAATGTCCTCATTCCACTGAAGGCTGCCGTAGAGACTTGAATTCCTTAGTTGGTAAAACAGACCACAGTCCTCATTGTCCTGACGTATGAAGGGCAAAAGCCACTAAATATTACATTTGAAACTTGGAGAGACACTACGGTATTTTCCAACTGCTGGTGAACTTGTAAATGCAAGTATACGTAAACTGATGACAATGACGTGATGCATTTGTTCACATACATAATCCTTATAGTCACTTAAAAATGTTATAAGATCTAATGTCTGGTTAAAATGAAAGAGATGGTGTCCATCCTTTTTTTTTTTTTTGACATGAAGATTTCTGATCCACAGCTAGGATGCAATTGCAAGGAGCAATGCAAGGTCTCTGTGAAGAACAGAAACTGCTCTGCAATGTGGACACAGCCAAAAAAATCTCAGAGGGCTGATAGATCCTTCAGCCTCTTTGTGTGTACACCTTGGTTATGATCTCTGAGATTTACTCCAGCCCTGAGGGTATCAAAGCGCTACTTTTATTCAATAATAGCTGTTTAAGACCTTATCTGGATGCAGAAACCACCTATACAATATTAAACAAAATACTCTGCATTGCTACTACTGTGATCAGTGTTAGTAATGGGTTCTATTGATTGATCTTTGTCTCTAAGAGTAACTAGGAGTCAGATCCTTAATCTGATATCAGTATGCTTCCTGAATCATATCTGCTAAGAAATACAGAAAATAAATTAAAATAATAATAATTTTTTTAAAAAAAAGCCCAACAAACAAAACGACAACACACAAGGAAGACAGTGTTTCTTATAATTCTTTAAATTGAATGAAAATACCAAGTTGTGGCTCTTCTGTAAAGAATCTGAAACTGATTAGAGGAAAGGTTTTTTCACACAAATGCAGAAGGAGATAGGTCTAGGGTAAGAATTCTGAGTCTCCTGTGTTTTGCCAGTAGAATAAGGTACTCTACATAAGTACAAGTTTCTGGAAGTTGTGGTTTGCCATTTCCTAAATTGCATCCTGGTGCTTGATATCTCACATAAGGAGTGTGTCCAACTGGAAGCAGAAATCAAAGACTTTCTAAATAGCTCTGACAATTTGTCCGGCATTCTTCACTGACATCTACACACAAATTTGAAACAAGCTTGAATATCTAAAGGCTTTGTGTTTAATAAAACCATAGATTAAAAGCTACAATACTACCACAGACTACAGTCTATTGGCTGTTTCCGGCAGGCAGCATGCCATAAAGTCTGAAAATGTTATGGGGGCATAGTACATTATCATGGTGATGTTGCAAGAAGATTTCCGGACCCTTTTTCTGGCAGTAAGAGAGCTAGTATGAGCTGTTCATAGGAAATCCAGCATGCTAGAGCTATCCATGTGGTGATATACAAACCCCATTCTATTCTTGTAAACCTAGCTCAGATTTAACTAATCATTGTGGTCTGGCATTCTGAATGTGGCATTCACATTGTGACATTGTCAGGAGCACATCTCAGCTTTTCTGTGCTCTGAGCACAAAGGTGGCATGGAGGGACCACAGGTCTGAGCAGAAAAACACTTAAAACCACTTTTGTATTTTGCAAATACATGGCAAATCTCAGGTGAGATTTCTTTGGAGTCCTTTCAAATGGTCCAGTCCACAGAGAGAGAGCTGGCTTGCAATTCTGCACAGTCAAGGGCAATAGAATCTGTAATCTCATGGAGGAATTCCTGTTCGTGTTCGTGCTGCCTCTCTCTCTTCACCTGAACATCCTGTTATTTCATGGCCATTAGTGAGTGTGATCCTTCTAACAGCTATGAAATCAGAGAAGTGTTATTAATGTCTTACATGTGGGGATTAGGACAGTGTTTTGCGCTGAGTATGTGTAACTGAGATGTGAAGCCATCCATGTCTTGACTACAGGAATATTCTTTCTGATATTCAGAAATATAAATGAGTAATATCTACATGAAGTTGATTACTTGTTTTTTTATTTATCAATACAATTTAATTGCAGCAAACAGTGCTTATAAAATATTATAGTTACTTTAGGAAAACCTTGGAATATTTTTTAGGTGAAACAGGTTGAGATCGTCAGTAAACTCAGTGATGAAGCAGAGCACTATGTTATACCCTTTAATAGCAATTTGATGCCTCTTTTAGATTAGTAAGTTTTTCTTTAAAAAGAGATTATTCTTTTTGAGAAAACTTTGTAAGGCGAACGTCAACTTGTATGCTACTATCCCTTGAACCAAAGATTTCCAATACTATTTCACTGTGACTATAGATATAGCCATAGAATGATTACTCTGTCTCAGGGTTTGTGTATGGAAAAAAAAAAACCAACAACAAACTAATCCAATATATTTAGTATTTTGTTTGTTCTGTATTTTAAAGTTCACTGAGGGTTATTAGAATAGATATGCTTTACGTGCTTTATGCACCAAGTACTTCAAATAATAATTAAAAAAGAGTACATTACTTCCTTATGCTCATAAATGTTCCCTCTGAAGTGTAATAATACATGTTGTTAATATATATTGTAATTCCTTGCCTGTGGTTTTTCTTAATGATGATTTTAATGAAAACTGAGCAGTTTATTCAATAGACAAACATCAAATACTAGTTCAGGAGAAATCTTTAGGTCCTACATAACACAGGCCTTTGTAGACTTAATCATTGGCTTCAAACACATTTTTTTGTGTGTGTTTGGCTCGGTTAATCAGATTTCTGCCTCTGTGAATATCAGGGTCACCAATTTCAAATTAATGTGAAAGTATTAAAAAATAGTCCTGCTCCAGTGCCATTAATAAAAATTAATAGAGATTTAGAGAAAAAAAGTTAAACTAGCATATTTTTGATTCTTGTTTTGTTGACTTCAAGAAACAGAACACATTCAGTAACTTTTTCAGTACTTGGAGGGCTGTTTCATCTTGTAGTTCAGGTGAAGGCAGCATTTTGTCCCTCCCTTTCTACAGCTAATGGGAAACAAACGAAGGTGCCCATTAGGCCCAGTAATTGAGGCTAGAAGCCAAAGCAAATTTTATAGTTGAAAGTAATCTCCTTCATCTTCTTTCCTTCACATGCATTTTATCTGTTACCAACTATTTGGCTTTCCCTGGATCACATGACAAAGGTGTAAGTGACCTCCTAGGTTATATATTCTTCTGCAGAAAGAGAATCACATCTTGCAGTGCATAGACTCTAAGTGTTGTAGGCTTGAATGGAGCTTTGAGGCTCCCTATAAAACTTTGTCATGCTGCTCAATACTTCTTTCTTACAGTATAGCTATGGAAATAGCTTGAAAACATGTACAAGGAAATTACAGGCTCTCCTGAATATGCAGCACTCTGCATTTCTGCATATTGTTTCTTTATTTTTTATCATAATTTTTTTATTTCTTTTCCATAGGAAATATCTCTTTATACATCCTCTGAAGTCAGATCCCAGGTCTAGAAGCGTCTCACAATAAGGAGTGTCCCAACAATAGCAAGAGGAGCCTTCTCCTGTTACCTACCACAGTGAAGAAGTAGGAGCAAGGCAACGCACCCCCTTGTAAAGCCCTTCATTATGATAGATGAGAGTAGAAAAAATGTCGCATTTTGTTGAGGGAGGAGGACAACGAATATATATGCATGTATATAAAATATATATTTTTATATACATCCTACCTACAAGATCCTCCATGCAGCTTCATGTTTCATCATAAAAGTAATTTCATAACAGTAGTTATTGAGACTTACAGGTTTGTAACTTAAAATTCTTAATTCTGCTCAGACTCCAACACCTGTGACACCATCAGTCAACACAATCTTCCAGAGGTTTCCAGTTTTCCTGAGTTATGTAATGCCAATTGCCCTCATGTTGGAATGGGTTTTCCTGGATTGCAACTTAAAGTGCAAGAATCTAAATGTTTTTCTTCGCCATGCCGCATCCAGATATGAGGGTGGGGACATTAGAGAGATTTACTGATGTTTCCTCCAGGTTACAGATTTCCATTACTGTTCTATGGCATTGCTTTCCTTAACATTTTTTGTTACAGAATGTGCTTATGGCACTGCTCGGAGAAAAGGGATATTTAACAACAATCTTAGCTTCCAGTTCAACTTTTTGGGACCTCAGTCAAAATCTCATGAGAAAACTCCAGCAAAAAGTGTCAGAAATGCCAAGCATTGACAAGAGGGAGATGTAAAGTCAGCACCACGGAGGAAGGGCTCGAGCACCCTTTAATGTGAATGCAAAGTCCCAATATGCTGCTCCACTTTAATGACATATAATTGTGCCCCAGCTGGCTTCAGTTTAGTTACAGCTTCCTTGAGGTGAGAAGAAGGTTAGATGAACCTTGGAGGTTTGGCTCAAAATGCAATGAAAAATAAGCGAAGCAATGCCAGAGAGCACCCAGTTAAAATGTCAACATGTTGTTTCACACAGCATGAAGATAGTGTCACATTTAATGAAGAACAAGGTTTTCAATTACCTGGTCAATACTTTCAAGTCTTTCATGGTTTATCATATTGATTTGAAGAAATCATACTAAAATTAACAAAATGAAATCAACATTAAAAAAAGGAACAAGATTTCCAAAATTTTCCCAGAATTTCTTCATGATATAGCTGATATTTTAGACCAGCATCGAAATCAGAGAGAATGAAACAAATGCAAGCATTCTTTTCCCCCAAAGCGGATACACAAATTTTTCCATTTTAATCCACATGTAGGCCTCCAAGTGACCTTATTTGCAGAGATACAAAGGATTGCAAAACTCGTGAGAGATCAAATCAGTTCAGGCCAAGACTATATCAACCAAATATTTATATTATGGTTGGAGTGCAATCCCCACTATTTTTCTCATTCACTTTCCAATTCTAAATTAATTGAGTTGCTGTTTTTGCATAAATATGAAATGTTAGAAAGTGAATAGAGTGAAGCCATAATGAAAATCTGGAGGAAAATAGTAACTAAATATCTTTTTGAATGAATTTAAGAACAAGATCTCCATCTTGAATCTTCATCTATTTGCATTTACATGTACTTAATGTTGTGCTTGACCTCAGGAACATTTGTGCCTTGGTTCTGACTCCAAGTTTGAATAATTCAGCCTACAGAAATTCACATTTTACTGCTGATGGCAGCAAAACTGAAGATGGTTGTTCCTTTTGTTGTTAAGACACATTTTACATACTTTAGTTTGCTTTTCAAGTGACTATTCTTGGAAACCATTCACTTTTCTGTCCTTTCAGATATCAGGGTTGTCATAAGTATTGTATAATAATTCATATAATGAACCCAGTTAAAACAATGTTATGAAGTGCAGCAGGAGAAGAAACCTTCGCTTTCTGACTCCTGATCCACACTGCGGATGTGTTCTCTCACTGTTCCACCTTCTGTGCTCCTCCTCAAGGTCAGTTCATTGGAAACTTTTTGGTGGGGTCCATGCATCACCCATCAATGCAACTCAGCATGGCGAGCCTGGTGGCCCCTCCATCAGCCTGCTGCAGAAAGCAGGTGTTGGCAGCTGACCCCATAAATGTCTGAAGAGACTTTGCTTTGTTTTCTATCTTTGTGTGAGAAGAGTTTACACTAAAGCCACCTCGTAAGACCCTGGCCAAATCCCCTTTCTAAAGGCTCACTACCGCCTGGCTCATAAACCCTAATCTGTACCAGACATGCTCATACTCAGTGTTATAAAAGAGAAAAGGGGGAAAAAACCCTCTTTCAGTCATTCCCCTTACCTTGTGTTCCCAGTCTGCCAAGTCACCCCTGTACTAGTTATTTCTCAGCTTTGGACTGGAAGTTACATAGAACTGAAACATCAGCAACATCATCAGCATACACTGACTGCTATTTGAACACAAATTCCATTTGTTAGGCCAAATCCTTTCCCTTTTGGCTTTTGCTATCATGAAGTCACAAAAAATTTCACATTGTAGCAAATGGAAGAGTTTCTGAGCAGGATGGTACCAGGAGCCATTGCTGCTGAAAGAGAAATGCCACCCCCTTCCTGAACCAGTACAGCCACAGCCACGACCCACAGGCTATCAATTGCAACTGCAGTTTTATATGTTTTCAAGACTGGGTCAATAGTTAAGGCTTCATCCTACAGACTGATGCAAACACAGAGCCCAGCTGTCTACCACTTTTAACGAACACATGAAAGATTGAAGGTTGTCCATATCCTCTGGTGGTGGCATCCTATAGTTACCTTATGGAGAAAGGTCATGCCCTAGGATGGATGAAACTCAAGCACTGGCAGGAGCATCAACTGGATAAATCACAGTGGTTGTTTCCACACAGTGCCACAGCTTGTGTGACAGTCTTCTTTGCAGTACATTTTTGAGAGGGTTAAATGTACCATATTCACAGAATCACAGAATCCCAAGGGTTGGAAGGGACCTCGAAAGATCATCTAGTCCAACCCCCCTGCAAGAGCAGGGTAACCTAGAGTACATCACACAGGAACTTGTCCAGGTGGGCCTTGAATATCTCCAACGTAGGAGACTCCACAACCCCCCTGGGCAACCTGTTCCAGTGCTCTGTCACTCTTACAGTAAAGAAGTTCTTCCTGATGTTAACGTGGAACCTCCTATGCTCCAGTTTACACCCATTGCCCCTTGTCCTATCATTGGATATCACTGAAAAAAGCCTCTGAACTATACCTGCTTTTTATAATGCATGAGAAAATCCTGTGTTCCCTAGAAGACATAAGGAAACAAGTTTTCCTGCTCCTTGTGCTGTGTATATCAAAGGTACAAGGCAGAGCTGACTAATAGTTTTGGTCTGGGCATCTTTTGCTCTCTCTGCTGGCAGCCTACAGGAACAGCAGCAGTGCCCAAACCCTGACAGGCTGCTGGGGCTGCTAAGGTGCACCCCAGAATCTGAAAGCTCTCCACTCAGTAGTTACCAAAAGACACCTTTCCACTGATGTGAAACAGTCAGTTTATAGTTCTCACTGAGCCAGCATAACACGCTAATGCCTTTTATGCATTATTTGCCTCTTTATCTGAACTCATGCTAGAAGGTTACATTTCAAGGCAAAAAAAAAGCTAACAAGTGTCACAACAAAAATACCATCCTTGAATGGCTAAGCATATTTTTTCTTGCCTTGTAATTTAATGTAAAAATTAAGTTAATGAATTGCAAGGGAGGAGGATGCTTTGGAAAAAGCTGGCTGCATTAGAAAGTCAATTGGAAATGACAGGTTCTTCCACAGGCAGGACAGATCACTGTCCTTTCTTGGTTTATGTATTTGTTTTCCTTTTTTTTATCCTCCTGAGAGTGGAAGCAAGAATTTGCCTTCATCCTTTATTTATTGTGACTGATTCTCTGTCTGACTCAATAATCAGCTAGCAAATGCATTTGCTGACAGAGATGATCTCTAGATCAGGTGGATCTGTTAACATGTGACCACCCAAATGCAAAAATTAAAAACCAAAAATCCCTGTGATGATGAAAGTAAAAGCCTAAATTCTGTGCTGACAGATGAACAGGGCGAGATGAAGCAGTTACCTTTCCCACAGCTGCAGTTCAACACCTGGAAATGGAATCTGTGAATACAGCTACAGCCACCACCCTATAGCTCAGCTGAGTCTTCCATGCAGGGCAGTAACTCCCAAACACCAGGGGATCAAGTTTAATATTGGAAGAAAATTGCAAGCAGGGACATTTACTCGTAAAGGAAATAAATTACTGGGGTAAAGAAAAAAATATTAAATTGATGGGTCTTAGCAAGGGTTATAGCCATAATCAAAAGCATTATGCTTTTACTTGGCTGAAAACCCCTAATCATAGTATACCTACAAACAAGAAGAGTAAGGACATAGGGGCTGCTAGTCCCAAAGAGTATAGGACCCCTGCAAATTCTGGCCAGCTTCCAAGCAAAAATTGTGGGTACCCTCAATCTCAAAGACTCATTAGGTGTTCATATCTGTGTATCTGGCTTTCCCCTTAGTCATGAACCACAGCTTGCTTCCACGTGTTCAGGATCAAACAACGTGAGGTAGCTCGTGTGAACCTGAAGACTTTGCTTAGGCCAAAGATCTTATGGGTTATAGACAAAAAATATGATGAAAAAAGATGTTTGGTGGGAACTGCTAAGGACAGGGAGCCTGAACTGTTCAGCCTTTGTTCTTACCATATCCCCACCTGCAGTGATGATATTCAAGTCCTAGTGCCTTCCTTGGCTGTGCAGCCCTGTTAATCCCCCCATGCTAGGGATACAAAGGCAGAGAGAGTGAACAGCTGAGATGTTGTTGGGGTTGACTAAACAAAAGGGCAAATGCTTTCGGGTGGAGGAGATGCTGGAGATGGATGTTGTCTGCAAGCAGAGACATCAACACTCTTCCCCATCATGTCTTCACCTGTGGTCATGTGTTCCACATCTGTGGCTTGTTCAAACAGCTGAACACCACTGTACAGCAAACTCTGCAGCTGAAAACTGCGGCATATTTTTTCCCCCTGTGGTTCCTAACATCCTCCTTTCATTTAATTTCACTGCTTCCCTGCAGCTATTAAAATATGATTCAAGGAAAACTGCAATAAAAAGGAAAGTTTTCCAGTTACAACATTTGATTAACAAGGAAGCAGACAACTTTCTCCTTCAAATACAGAGGCATGGGCTTGTTCTTGAAAAGCAGACAAATATTTTTGCAGTCCTGCCTGTCAGACCATCAAATGACTGTGCTTTCTGAATGTGAGTGCACACCATGTTCTGAATGTTAATGACTGTGTATCTCTGAGTATCCACCAGGAAAAGCTCTGAAAATACAGTACAGGTCCCTATTATTGCTGTAACAGAACACCGTGAAGCTAAACCAGAGAGCAAGTAAAACAAGACATAACATCCAGATGTAAGTTGAAAGCTGCACATGGAATATACTAATTTGCACAAGTTTTTGATAGTGTTTCTGCATTTCTAGTATTCAGGAATTACCCTTTCTGGGACATTGCATTGATCAAAGAATGGGAAACGTCAGAAAATACAGCCACTACTGACTGGGGCTCATGCAGAAAGCTAGCACTGCCAGTGCTGTCAGATGCATTCTTTAAGGTAAATTAGAGTAATATTCCTCTTCCAAGTAAGTAGGTGAATTTGACAGTGGCCTTCCAATTATTTTCTGTGATTGTCTTTCCTTGTCTTTAAGATGGGAAACTAAGTTGCTTGCATTTCATCTTTAACTTTAATTGGTGTTAAATCCTTAGCTACAGTGTGGAGTATCATTACTTGTTCCATTCCCAACTCAGCCATCCCTGGAGTATCACTGGGCTGCCAGCTCCTGTTGAAGAAGTTGTTAGCATCTTTTATTGAATAGAAGTGCTGAAACAGGAATAGACACAGACATCACAGTAATAACTTTTTTAGGCCCTAATTCTCATGTTGTTCTGCTGTAGGCCAGAATAGCAGACATTTTAATGCAGAAAATGGAGGAGCTTTGACCTCAGTGCAGGATCAAAACTCGCTCATGCAAGGAATTGCTACTAATTCCTGCAGCTGAAGTATTTACCAGAAGTAAACTGCTTACAGCACGTTCTTTTACAAAGACAGTCTTATCCTTTGAAAATTCCATGTCAAATTGTCAAATGGGTTTGACTTAGCAAGAAAGAGAAGAAGCAAAGAGGAAATAATTAAATGCCAAACCCCTTGTGTCAGAAATGTTGAGTTTTTGCATTTGACAGTTCAAGTTCATCTCAGCAAAACTAACCCAATTTGATACTTCCTTTTAGCAAAATTAACCCAATCTTAAAAAAAAACAAAACCCAAAGAACAAAAAACAAAACCAAACAAAAAATATGAAGTAAAAAGGTTAAGCAATCTGACAGTGTGAGAAAAATTTTCTTTCTAGATTACAGGAAATATTAAAGCCTGAGCCAAAACACTTCTTTTTTTTTTTTTTTTTCGCTTTGTTCATTTCACAATGAACTTGGACAAATTTAGTTTTGGTCTGACCCAAACGAAATTTCTTTCCTATCTGAAAAACCCATTGCTTACTGACCATGACTGATTGTGTCAGTTTCCTTTTAACTGAAGGGTCAAATCACTTATTTTCTGGTCAGCTCCAAACGATAGAAGGTAGCGAGGAGAGGAGAGGAGAGGAGAGGAGAGGAGAGGAGAGGAGAGGAGAGGAGAGGAGAGGAGAGGAGAGGGGGATCTGCAGGACATTTTGAGCTGATCCATGTATAGAATCATAGTATGCCTGTAATATAATCCAAAGTGCTGTTAGACCACCCTCAAGCAGATAAGAAATAACGTGTAAGGGGAGTTGTTGAACAGGATTTTTATATTGAATAACACAGGTCACACAGATGTTTCTTCTATTACACTAGTTTTAAATTTCTATTTCCTTCTGTAACTTGGTATTGCAGTGTTGGTTCTCTCAGTAACAATAACAGTCCCTGCAGAAGAGATGACTCTCTCTGTACCTATTTTAGGAAAAGCTATACCTTCAGCATCCTAGAAACCTCTTCCTTTTGAGGCTGTGGGGTCTGTCCATCTCCATTTAAGCTGGAACGATCTCCAAAACTGCTGGGAATTTGAGGTAAAGTCAACAAAAAGCTGTTTACAGGGCACCAAACAGGTGCGTGACTTGTTTGAAAGTTCAGGATGTTTCCTGTCTAATTTGAATCCTTTAACCCCTGGCCACTGCAAATCAAGTCGAAATCTGACAGATCCTTATACCATGTCTGACTCACAGGACACAGAAAGGACTGTATCAGGGTGGTTTGGTAATACTTAATTAAAAGATGATGTGGTAGAATTTTAACATGCACAATTGTTTATACATCTTATCTCCCCGTTAAAAGAAAGCATTTAATTTCCATGTTCAATGTTTTCTGAACAAAAATGGTCCCAAGTAATTTTTAATATCCATGAACTAGGGTTGAAAATTCTGTTTATCTAAACTGTACATTATGTATAGATGTCTTTTTAACATGCATATTATTTTACAATCACCATAAACATCTAATACCTTAAGACTTTTTTTTCTTTTGTTTTGCAGAAGACAGCACAATGGAAGAGTTTTGGGAGCTGTACAGATGCTTGGATGCAAGAGTGCAATCAGCATACCTGGGAACCCTCTGAGGTCATCTTGGGGTTTTTTGTAGCCGTAATTACTTCCTAATGTGCCTTAAGCCCTCTCCATCAGACAGTGCCTAGCAGGCGGTGGGTGAAGGGGCCATTTCTTTGCTTCCTACAGCATCCCCTCAGGATAGCAGGATGTTCCCAGGATGCGGAGGGTGGGACAGCTGTCTTGCACAAGCCACTGCCTGTGTTTATATCTTGTTTTCTTAGTGTCTCCATCACCAGAAGCCTTTTGTTGTTTCTGGTTTCATCAGCCTTCTGCAACTGATTTGTGGAATAGTGTGAGATGGAGAGGTTATCCACTTTGAAACAGAGCAAGCTGTGGTGCTCTTGGCCTGAGTATGAGATATCACTAGTTCACAATCTATATCCTCTGAGAGAACAAGATGTGCCCAACAAGGTGACTTACATCTATTCTTACCACATTTACAGAGTGAGTGGTATTTAAATACTGGTCAATCTTCCATGCAAATATCTTAGTGAGCTCAAACATGCAGTCGTGCTGCAAAAAATATCAGAAGTAGATTTAACTGTGGACTCAGCTATCTGCAGATGATACCCAGGAACTCTTTCCTGCTCGTATCAGGCCTATCTGGTTTTAAAATATCTTATAAAACTGCACTTCAGTGACTTCAAGCTTTGTACTGTTGGTCTGCTTGGTCAAGCAGAAAGTGTTCTGCCACTAACTACACACTACTCTTCTGTAGTTTTGTGGTTTTGCCCATACAATATGTAGCACTGATGTATGGAAGTATTTACAGGATTACATCTTGGGCCATAATTTACAGAAATGCATTTGCCACAGATGTCAACCATGTTTCCCAGCTCAGGAAAAGCAATGAGTGTTCCAGACACTGCCCAGTTGCTGCCCAAAGGACCTTTCTTCCTGAAGAGAAAAAAGTGGGGGAACTCATTGAAATTATGGGTGTCTTTAATGAAGGTCTCTGTCTCTGGATTAGTCACCTTAGATTCCCTTTGTAACCAATGGAAATCATCAAAACGCTCACCATAATTTCGAGTTGATTCATCTGCTCCCAAAATGACCATTGGCTCTTGTGTACTATTGAATGTACTGGGTGGAACTACATTACCTGGAAAGAGAGACATGACAACTGGTTTATGACTAGACACCCAAAACTGAGCAAAATAGCTCTCATTTCTAAATCCTGCATTGAAATTTAGTTATCATTGGAATCAACATAACTAAACAAGATGTGCTTGATGTACTCTTCTGTGCATGACTGGGCCTTTATTTTTTACTTCATATATGGCATCAGCTCCACTGTGAGACTGGCTCATGCATACAGGTTATGCATGTGTGTAAAAGTGGGTACAAGGTAAAGTTCTCACTAGAAAATTAGTTTTTCTTCTTCAGAAAGCAGGAATGTATGGGTGAATGCTGAGATTTTTAGATCATGTTACTGTGCCAGTTTTGTCTATATGCTACAGATTTTTATTAAGAAAAGGAGGAAAATGCCTTTATTCTGCTAATTTCTTGAGCACTTGCTACAAGTGTGTAAAACTCATTAAACATTGTCACATTTGGAAAAGGGATGTCTTCTCTCCATATCGGTACAAAAGTGCTTGGTGAATGCCAATTTTCTTAATCCCACATACTCAGAAGTGACTTTACTGGTTTTGATTAGAATATCCAAAGAGGGAAAATAATAAGGAGAGCAAAAAAACCATGAAATAAAACAGCATCTGGGACAAATTTTGGAACCAGGGAAAACATACACCTGAACTTTGGGGAGCACTTCCTCTTGAAACAAAAACTGTGTCTGAACTTTTCTGACCTCCCTCTGAATATCCTGCACTCCTTATAGCAATGCTTTATTTACCTGCTGAAGGCACTGCAATATGTATCTTAGTTTTACCTGTGGCTGATATGTTCTGCCCTCTCTCCTGGCTTGTTTATGACCTACAGATGTCAAATGTTCCTAGGAGGCTCAGTAATTTGGGATAATGCCCCAAACTGGGCAACTTTGACTTCTTTGTGAACTTGAGATCACCTTATAAATGCTGTTCTCTACTTTTGAGAGCATTAAAGTAGGTGCAAGCTATGGGTGCAGGGTATTTCTTTGCATCTGATCATTGCTCCTTCTCATTTCTAGGTCCTTATTTTTTTCCTCCTGACCTTTGTAATTAACAAATATCACACGTGGCACCAGAGAAAATTAACACAGAAGACTGGGATATAGAGGTGTCCTTGTGGATGTTCCTGTGTGGATCCAACAGTTTTCACATCTTCTGGTTTTACAGCAGTTTGATTTTCCTGGCAGCCTTGCTTTCAGTTTTTGACTCTCCCATTGCTCAGAAGATAACTAACTCCATATGTTTAGGCACTTCCTGAAGCAGAGCTAGGCAGTGCTTGATCACTGGGATGAGAATCTGGCATTCAGCTCAATGAAGCCCTTTGTTTAGGCACCCCATTTATTGATAGAGAACACCAAACACCCTTTCCTCCTTGTCAATGGTGGGGTTTAAATACTCACAACATTTAGCATGAGGTATTGCCCCCACCCTATATTTGCCATTAAATTGCTGTTAGAGGACCAAATGGAAAAGCAACAGCAAGTTATTGGTCTTAACAGTGTTAAAACAAGATATAGTGTGTGTGTATGTGTGTGTCCCGGAAATGTCACATTTGATATAAAACAAGTTTCAGAGTAATAGCATTGCCAAATTATTTGAAGTGATGTGTATTGCATATATGTATCTACCACCTCAAATCAGTGCCAGACAATTGTCAGATAAGGGAGGCATAATTCTGAATGCAGATGAGCTGTAAATAGACACCAAAGCTGGAAGGAGTGTTAAAGCTGGGTCACAGTGAGTTAGACCGTGTTTCCCACAGGTTACCAGAATTGAGTATTAAAGAAGAAATAAAATAGTGAGCTTGCTTACTCTCCTTGGACAGAGTTAAAGAGCAGACAGAGACATCTCCTGATCCACCCAACTATAATGACTGACACAGTATAGGCTAGCAATAATTTATGCCCCACCCACTAGATGAATAAAAAAGAAGGAAGTCTGACTCAGAGATATGTCACTGTGTTAAGAAACATCTGTAGTAACGCATTTCATGTATGTCATGGCTGTGTCTTGAGTCACAACCCAATCCAAAGACATTTGGTGTACTGTAAAAACTTATGGTGATCTTTAAGTGTTGGTGAAATTGCAAAAATCACTTTAAAACAGTAGCATAAATCTCAATCACAGAGTTATATAAGAAAAAAAATGTTCTAATTATATACACAAAAAGGGGCAGTACACTCTAAAAATGAATATTTAAAATCTGGATCCCATTAGTGGTACAGACTAACACTCAGACTGTGGCGTCTTAGCATGCTTTTGGAAAGCAGGATGTACCAGGAGCCCTACATGGATTGTTGTATGATCGTAAGCTAGGCAAGTGCATCATCTATTGCTTGGTTTGGGTTTAGTATTATTTTTCACCTCTCTAAACAATTGTGGGGCTTGTTTGGAAAACCAAGTTGTAGCCAGAAAGGCTGTCTGTCAGTAGAAAAAATCAGAGTCATGGGATAGTTGAGGTTGGAAGGGGCCTCTAGAGGTCATCTGGTTTAACACCCGTGCTCTAGCAAAATCTCCTAGAGCTGGTTGCCCAAGACAGTGTCCAAATGGCTTTTGAATATCAGCAAGAATGGAGACTCCACAAGCACTCTGGACAATCTGCTCCAGTGCTCCATCATGCTCAGAGTCTTACCCTTAGGTCTGAGATGCACATTTAAAGGGAATAAGAAGGGTTAGAAGTACACTTATTCCAGGAACAGCATAATTGCACTAAAAAAACCCAAACCCCACATCTGTGAAGAACTTTCTACAATGCAAGAAAATCATTATGATCAGTGAATTCACATTTCAATGTCTATGTGAGTCACATTTAAATGATTTGTATCAGTTTTCTTGCCAATCCTATGAAAACTCAAATGAACAAACAAACATCCCCAAGTTTCCTCATGAGTATCCATCTAGTATTTTAATAATGACTTTTTGTCAGACTTTGATTTTTTGAATGGAGACTTGGTATTGCATGGTTTTTATCATTAAGCTAAAAAGCAGGAAAAAGAATCATGCAAAAAGAGCGTGAACTGAAGCATGCAGAAGCTGATAAAAAGACCTTTTCTCTAAACTAGCTAGCTGGTGCCAAATCTCATTGGCTTATATTCAAGCAATTGCAATTGAGTTGCTTCCCCAGATCTGTAGCTTGCAAGCTGTATATCTTAGTAGTGGCAACTCCATTCTTGCATATGGGAGGATACAATAATTTTTCTAGAGTCAGCCATCATAATTGTTCTGGTTGGGAATCACAGGGCTCCTTTGAAGGCCCAGATGTGTTGTTAAATTAAAACAGATTTACAAATTACTGTGCATCAGGTGATCTGTCAGGTTTTCCAATAGTTGCTTAGGAATTTGCTCCGAGCCTGCCCAGTACTGAAGCAATGCAGCACAGCTCCTATCAATTGCAGGAGTTACAGCAGCAAAGATCTGGCCTAATGTCTCGATTTCAGGGAACAGAGGACCCTTAACAACAGAGCAGAGAGGAAGCAAGATGATCGCAGCTTCAATGTCCCTTGAGAGCTGTGGAGCAGCTGTGCTAGAAGTCGAAGTGACATGCCTCAGAGTCCAACACAAAGGAGATGGGCAATCCATCACTTCTTTGCTTATGGTTAGTCCATGTTGAGATAAAGACATTTTCCTTCATATCTGTGACCCCACTTCACACATTTGCATCTTCTAAGTGCTGAGACTTCAGCCTGTGGGAAGATTCCAGGCAAAGGACATGTAATTCATTTTTATGGTGTAGTACTGAGGCCAACTCCTCCACAGTTATAGAAGTCATATGGTATCAAAAGAATATGCCTCCAAAAAATGGCCACAGCTACCCTGTGGTTGATATGACAGAAGGGAAACAGGATAATGGAGAAGTATGAGGACTATGAGGGCATTTGACTGGCAAATGGATGCTGTGGGCGATGTTAAGGGAAATGAATGATTTAGGATTAGGAAACTGGGAAAACGCACACAGCTCTTGTATCAAATTCAGCTTTCAAAAAGTGGCTTTTGTGGTTATATGTAGTTATCTGGCTTGTCTTTTTGACCAGAAACTGCTCAGACTGTAAACTTTCTACTGCTTTGTGCTCATACAATGCTAGACATAAAGTCTGCATCTAACCATGGGATCCAGGAGCACTTTGCCTCTGGGGTCCAGCTGTGTGATGTGATGACACACTATCTTTCTTCACAGCTTGTTTTATTGGTAGCTGGTGTATGGGCAAGAGGCAGCTGCAGTAAGCTCTGATGACAGTAGAAGAAAAAGGAAGCCCATATGTACAGGATGCTGCCCAAGGGCATCTGGTACTCAGTTAAGACACTCTTTTTGAAACTCAGTCCAAACTGGGATCTTTGAGCTATACCAAACTGTAAACAGAAAATATGAATTGAAAACCAATGTGAAGCACTGTGCTGCACCCTGGCTATAGCATCCACACTGATTTGTTTGTTAGTTTTTATTTTTTCCTGGAGTTCATTATTTCAGACTGAAGCTTGTGAGCCCCTACCAGCTTCACTTCACACTCATGAGCCTCCCAACTGCTCTCAATAGACCATCTGCCCTGGACAGTGTCAAACACCAGCAGAATCGTCCATGGGACTGTGGCCAAAACAGGAGTGCAAGTGAATCTACTGACCCAAGCACATTCTGCATGGGTGAAAAAGGAATTTGATTAATCCCTCCCTGGGTCTTTGCCTTTGCTTTGCACTGATATGGTGCAAAACCCTCTTTGCCCAGAAAGAAGTTTCATTAAAGATGTCAGACAATGAAAAGGTCAATTCTGAAAGCAAAGGTCTTGAGGAATAATTTTGTGGCTATTTCTCTCTGGGGTTTTTTTGTTATTCTTTTTTTTTGTGTGTGTGTTTTGTTGTTTTTTGTTGTTTTCTTTTTTTCTTGGAGTCTAAGCAGTGAATTGGTGGCATAAGAAGAAAAAACAAATTCAGAGGGAAGATCACTTTCTTCTTCTTTTTCCTTTCCTTTCTCTTTTCCTTTCCTTTACTTTCCTCTCCTCTCCTTCCCTTTACCTTCCCTTTCCCTTTCCCTTTCCCCCTTCCTACCTTCTCCTCCTTTCCCCTGAACTTCTAGGAGGGAAACTGGAAACTAGAAACTGAAGTCTTCCAAAGGGGGAGAGGAGAAAATCAGCATGTCATATTTCTCTGATAGCTGGAACGTTTCAGTTTACATCTGTTTCCTGTACAAGGAAGCCCAACGAGTAACAAATTCACCAGAAATAGTAATGCATGCACATTCTTTTTCTCTTTAAACAATCTCTAAAAAGGAACAGCATCGTTGAACTTGAAATCCATGCAACCAGTAATTTCTTATTAAAAATATAATTGGGAAACAGTTAAAACATCTTTGTAAGCATGATCACATCTGTGTTAAATAGGCAGAGTTTAAATCACATTGCTACTGAGCAAAGACATGGGTGGGAGGTTTTTTGGAGTTCCCAGAAACTAAATGTCATAGGGCATGTCTGCTGGCTAGTTCATCTCTGCTTCCGTGGGATGTGGGACTACAGGACTCACATGGACTCACATGAACTCACATGAATCAGAGTCTACATATGTTGCTGAGGGTGACAATGCATCTGAGATTACCAAAGCAACTGAGGAAGCTACAAATTAAGAAGTTTAAATTGATGAAGAAAATGTTATTTTTATACAAATAAAAAGGCAATAGGAATAGCAAGGCCTCCTGATTAACATGATCTCTGACCAGCATTAGGAAGATCAGTAATCATAGAATCATAGAATAGTTAGGGTTGGAAAGACCCTTACGATCACCCACTTACAACCCCCCTGCCATGGGCAGGGACACCTCACACTAAACCATGACACCCAAGGCTTTGTCCAACCTGGGCTTGAACACTGCCAGGGATGGAGCATTCACAACCTCCCTGGGCAATCCATTCCAGTGCCTCACCACTCTAAGTTAAGAACTTCTTCCTTATATCCAATTTAAACTTCCCCTGTTGAAGTTTGAGCCCGTTATCCCTTGTCCTGTCACTACATTCCCTAATGAATAGTCCCTCCCCAGCATCCCTGTAGGCCCCCTTCAGATACTAGAAGGCTGCTATGAGGTCTCCACGCAGCCTTCTCTTCTCCAGACTGAACAGCCCCAACTTTCTCACCCTATCTTCATATGGGAGGTGCTCCAGTCCCTCATGGCCCTCTGGACCTGTTCCAACAGTTCCATGTCCTTTTTATGTTGAGGACACCAGAACTGCACACAATACTCCAAGAGGGGTCTCACGAGAACAGAGTAGAGGGGCAGGATCACCTCCTTGGACCTGCTGGTCACACTCCTTTTGATGCAGCCCAGAATATGGTTGGCTTTCTGGGCTGCAAGCACACACTGAAGCTGGCTCATGTTCATTTTCTCATTGACCAACACCCTCAAGTCCTTCTCTGCAGGGCTGCTCTGAATCTCTTCTCTACCCAACCTGTAGCTGTGCCTGGGATTGCTCTGACCCAGGTGTAGGACCTTGCACTTGTCATGGTTAAACTTCATGAGGTTGGCATCAGCCCACCTCACAAGTGTGTCAAGGTCCCTCTGGATGGCATTCCTTCCCTCCAGTGTATCAACTGAACCACACTGCTTGGTGTCATCGGCAAACTTGCTGAGGGCACACTCAATCCCTCTGTCCATGTCAGCGACAAAGATGTTGAACAAGACCGGTCCCAACACAATTACTGAGAGACACCACTCGTTACTGGTCTCCAGCTGGACATTAAGCCGTTGACCACAACTTTTTGCGTGTGGCCACCCAGCCAGTTCTTTATCCACCGAGTGGTCCACCTATCATACTGATGTCTCTCCAATTTAGAGACAAGGATGTTGTGTGGGACAGTGTTGAATGCTTTGCACAAGTCCAGGTAGATGACTTCAACTGCTCCACCCCTGTCCATCAGTTTCATAGCCCCGTCATAGAAGGCCACCAAATAGGTAAGGCAGAATTTCCCCTTAGTGAAGCCATGCTGGCTGTCACCAAGCACCTTGTTGTTTTCCATGTGCCCTAGAATGTCTTCCAGGAAAATCTGCTCCAAGATTTAGCCAGGCATGGAGGTGAGACTGACTGGTCTGTAATTCCCTGGGTCATCCATTTTCCCCTTCTTGAAAATGGGGGTTATATTTCCCTGCTTTATTAGTTGAACAAGCATGGTTTTTTGTTTTCTTTTTGTTCTGAGCTCTGGGTAGATAATGAATGAACGAGTGCAATCTGGAAAGAGTCTTTTCTTCTGTACTTTTTTTTTGTTCATCTGTCACCATGGAACCAACATTCACATTTCCAGAGAACTTGAAAAACGTTTGAACAATGAATGCAGACTTTAGATGTCTGAAATGAATAACATCATTGTCAGTGTAGCACTGAGGTCTAACATCAGAGCATCTTTTATTTTTGACACCCGATAAGTCTCTATATCAGTTAATGGAGAAATTTTCCTTTTCTGTCCATTTACAATGTATGTAGAGATAGCAAGCACAATGAACACACTGGGGTTGTTTGCCCAAATTATCCCTGGGGAAATAATTTATGGGCTGTTTTTATTCTGCCGCATGAGTCAAAAATAAACCACTGTGAAATGGACACCTTAGTTTCAACAGAGAGTGAGGTCAAGATGTTCATGTGTGACCCTGTAAGTGCCCAATTTCCAGAAGGCAAGCACCTAACCCTCTCCCAGCTTGTGGTGCTTCAATGAGGTACAGGGATTACTTCAAATTACATTTGAAAATCTCTGCACAAACACCTTTCAGAGTCTGGAGGCATCCAAGAAAAGGCAGCAACTTAACCACATTAACAACATCTACCAATACATATAAAAGCAGCTACACTGAAATTGCTCACATTCTGCTGTGTTAATTCTGGAATATGAGCCTGCTTTGGCAGAGGGCAAGTACTAGACATTTCTGAAGATGCTGACACCTTGGAGGAAACCCAAGGTAGGAAAGGGCAACTTTTTCTTTTCCCTTTGCTCAAAGTGCAACAGATGGAGGGAGAATTGTCCTTATCTAGTATCCCCGGGATGATCGCAAGAGCCATTTAATTATTTGAAAGGTTTGCTTTTTCTCCTCATACCAAGATAAGAACACTAAAATGGCTCAGAATACAGCTACAAAGGGTTGCTAAACTTTGATATAAATACCTTTATCAAACCAGCAAATATTTGTAATGATTTGGGATTTATTTTAACAGTATGAAACACTGTTTATTCAGCGCTATCTAATGTGTAGAATTAAGGCACTTAAGGCTTCAGAAAAGAGAAATTTATCTCCAACATAAGTGGTTAAAATTGTTCTGCTGTCTCTGCTGACTTGTTTCAGCAGTGAATTTAGCATGCTCAACAGACAAGATGCAGTAGCTGAACATCAGATTCAGTCCAAGCTTCCCCTGTGTTCCTCAGACTATGGTGCCTGTGACTCCAGAGTTCACTTTGATGTCCTGTCATTAGAATGCTGGAGTGATAGCTCAAGTGCCATTACCTTCAACTCACCTTTGTTCTGCGGGATAACTTGTATTCTCAGTTAAATCCCTTCCTGTACCAATCTTTATGATAATATATGCAGGACTGCGATGTCATCTGGTTAAATAGATGCACTGCCTTTTGGGATCACACATATCCTGTTACAAGGGTCACTTGTTCCTCAAATGTTTCTGTCTGAACAGAGAGCTTCACAGCTTCTATGTATACAAAATATTGGACAAGCTTTTCCCTGCCCCAAAATTGCTACATGGGAAATTTCCATGAACAAAGGGCTGGAAGACATGGGTTGTTTAAGGCCATGTGCAAGTTAGATTGGACACTTTGCATGCTTTTGTCTTAGCTCCTGAGACTGCTTAACCTGCTTAGAGAGTTCGCATTGCTTAGTTTTTTCCCAGAAGTAAAATGCATCCAGTGAATGTTGGCGTTGTCTTTCATTTTCAATGAAGACCAAAAGCAGTTGGCAAAGAGATTCCCCAACTGGCAGAGGGATGCCAATAGTAAGAGTGGAAAGACGAGGCTGGGAATAAGAAGACTGCTAGCACAGACATGCTAAAAACAGCACCCTTGTAGGCAGACAAAACAGCCCTGTGTTTCAGGCCCATCACTAAAGAATTTCACTGCAGTAATCTGTGTGTTCACAAACACCCTCAAAAGATTATTGAGCTGTTTGGAGGCTGGAATCTGCAGGTAACTTTCTGCAGGAAGAGGCATCAAAAATACAAATCATACATGGTATTCTCTCTTAAGCACAGGAGAGGAAGCAATCATGAAGATGAAGGCAGGTTTTTGAAGGGATGACTAGAGGGACTACAGTTCAAAGTAAATAGTGGAGCTACCATAGGTGAGACTGTTACACTTCTAAAGGACAAATTTTAAGAGAAACAAGGAAAACAAGAAAGAGAGCAAACTAGAAACGCACTAGGAGTTATACAAGTGAGACAACCAAAGCTGAGATTTTTAATGTGAAACACATTCCCTCTCAGGAAATGAGTCTGTTCATCAAAAATACCAAGCATACTGCTCACAAGGAGGGAAGAGAAGTTTAATTTGGTGGATAGAAGTAATTATGCATGCTAAGATGACAACAAAGTGTGGTATCAAGACACAACCTGTAAACCAGTTAGGAATCATCAAAGTCAGAGAAGTACAGAAGGAAAAATTAGTCAAGACAGTATATGAAACGTTGTGGTTTCAGGTATTGGAAAAGTATTCTGATATCAAACATGCTCCATTTTCAGAGTTAACATTTGATCCCACATCTTTATATGAATATTTTACTTTTTAAAATGGGGATAAAGATATGAAATGAACATATCCTGAAATCTGGGATGTTACCTCAGAAAAAAATAATTAATGGACATGAACAAATATGGGGAGAAACTTGTGCTAATAATTCACATTCAAAGAAACTTCTCATCCTGTAATGGTAAGAAGTTTGTTAATTAGGAAACATAATATATTAAATTCTCATGCTGCATCCAGAACCCTGTCACCTGAAATTCTTTTTCAGTGTGTTGTCAGTGTAGGTTAATATCGTGCCTATTTAGGTTTTTCTTTAAGACAATGAATCCTGAAGGAAACATTCAGAAGCACAAATTTGACCTGTCTTGAGAAAGAACAATTGCTGCTGAACAGTGATATTTAAGTGATAAAAACATAACATTTGGAATCTGTGCATCCATTAGCTTGGCAGGTGTTCTTAAAAATATTCACCTGGTTCTAGGATTGGTATAATTACACTGTCATTGCTGCATGTCCCTGACAAACATTCAGAAACTCTCATGAGTTTCTGAGTGCCTTTATGTTTTCTGAATCCAATACTCATATGTTTATTGCTCATTTGACATTATCCAATATGCGTAATTTTTACTGCAGGCCAGCCTAGGCGTAGCTTTGGTACAGACTTGCTTTGGTACCCATTACATATGTGTTTATGCTCTTGTGATGCTTTCTTCTGGCAAGGACCCAAAGGGATCATGCCAGTTACACCCTGGTCATGCTCTTCAGTCCTAATGAAGACATTCCTTAAACTGAAAGTTGCTGGGCAAAGATGTCTGCACAGTGTTGCACTTGTGTCTGATAGAGACAAGGTGCACTGAGTGCCCTTCATACAGTGGTTTCTCACTTTTTACAGGTACATAGAAGCTGCAGCATGGATTAGCTGGTGGTTTTGCCCAGTATCCTGACTAAGGACAGTGCCATGTCTGCCAGCTGTCATGCAGAAAGAATGTCTTTACTGCATTTTGCATTTGCCTGTGGAAGAAAGTAATCATCCTTTGGTGCTAGGGTGCCTAAGACTTCATCCAGGCAAGTTACAGGGTGAAAGAGGAAAAAAGCTATTAAGGCTTTTTGCATTAGGAGCTTTATTAAGTTGGCACAATCTGGACTAATTAAAGTCCTAAAAAGTAGTTATGTTACAACAGTGCCTGATGTACTGTGTCAGTGTGTGCATGCCTATACATGAGGGACTAAAAAGCAGCCACCATAATAATCATAACCTATGAAAATGCAGGGCTGGCACAAAAGGAACATATTTGACAATGAATCCATTTTGTTAAATATTACGGAATATCTTCTAGATTCCTTTGGGAAAGTACAGAAAATTCTTGTGCAGACCTGAGGGAAAATTATCTAACTGATCTGTTAGCACCTCTGCTGTTAACACAAACATTGGCAAAAGCTATATAAATACTGGTGGATTCTAGAAGGGCTGTGAGCAATTTAGCAGCAAGAAGCTCTTTTTTAAATACACGAAATGAGATGTTTAATGTGTCCCAGGATATGTTGTGTGTATGTGAGTGATTACATTCAAACGCATAAGGAGCAACCTGAGGAAATGTAACTTGCACTACTTTAAAATTAATTATTCCTCAGTTAAAACCACAGTAGTGTACTTGCTCTGGTTGTGATTAAAGCTCCTCCTCTGACCTTATTCACCTGCAGCTATGAAAACAAACACATTTGTCATAAGAATAAAGTGTTTGTTTGGTTGTTTTTTTTTTCTAAACTTATATCTTGTCTTCTTGAGTAAATTAGCCCAGATCCTCCATTTAGTTTTCTTCCATAAGAAATCAGAGCTCACAGGAGTGGAGTGTGGGTCACTTCATGACAGACCAGCAGCCAGAATGATGATACACCTTATAGATACACCTTATAGGTACACCTTTCCTTCATCATTACATGTATTTTCTCAGTTATTTACCAAACCTATTAAAGCTTACCCAAAGTATGTAGAAAATCTATCCCAGGCCTTCTCACACCTATTACTCTTCTTTCTATATTTACAATTTACTGGGAATTTTAAGCAGTTCCATAATAAAGAGAAATTGCTCACACTATGTACTTGGTGAGGTGAATATACCTGACCTTCTGGGGTTCCTGAAGGTGGGTACCTGGGGTGATGTGCTGAAGCCCTTTCCAGAAGCTGTAGATGCTTTGTAAGAGTGAGATGAAATTTACCTGACTGTAGTTACTGCATGGGTTGGTGTCAAAGCCAGAATTAAGAGATCTGACCCAAGTAGCCAATTCCAGAGACACATGAACTGAAGAGAGCAGGTGAGTGTGTGTGACTGCCAACTGCATCATTCTGCTCAGTTTGTCTCAAAATCTACCCTTTGAATCACCCCTGGGTTTACAGTAGATGTTTGCAATGTACGTGATTGATTGAATATTCCCTTGGGCTGTATTTTAGCATGGGTGGGACTGCATAGGAAGGGGCAAAGCCTGTGTTATTTTCCTCCTTGGTTCCTCTTCTGGTAAAATATTACAGCACCTTACCCTGCTGTTCCTGTTATGCTTTCTATTTTGTTAAAATGCTCAGAGGTCTTTGGACATTTCATGCCAAAAAAATATCCCCACTAGTCTCCTTCCATTTCCTCTCCCACACTCCTCCAGGGTCAAACCCCTCCATTTAACTGGGGCTTCTCACCCTCCTCATTGCCCAGCAAAGTAAAGAGTGAAGAAAAGAATTATTGTTGTTTAACAACTTTGAACAAGAGAAATAGAGCACATTTACTCAAAAGACAGGAAATTTCAGCAACATTCTCACTGAAAATGCAGACATTGTATCATTGAGAGGCTTGGAAATGTGCAGAAATTAAATCTCGATGTACTTTCTGTAACCACATTGACTGCAAAAGGGCTTTGCAAAACGTTTTATTAATGTAACTGTGGCAGGATTTCTTTCCTGAGCCTACAGACATTCTGAGAGGCTAGTTTGGGGTTTATTTAACTTCCTTAGACATCAAATTTAATGCCTGAATGCCATCTAAAATTATGGGACTTAAATTAAAATGGTGCAATACCAGCCTGATTGATTAAAACAAAGGGTTAGCAGAGGGTGAGATCTGCATGTGTGGAAACAATATATAGTTGAAATCTGATTTACTGGGTTTATCTTCAATTAGTAAATTTAATCTAATGACAGCTTTTATCCCAAGGATGGAGATATGAACTATTTCTTTGCTTCATTTTGGAAGCTGAGATCTGTTACAGGGAAGGAAATACAGAAGGAGGAAGAGATGAGTGGGAAGGACTGAAGAGAACAGGGGATGGAGGAGACTGGGGAGAAATTACAGAGACCTGGAAGGGGAACACATCTTCTTACTCAGCAACACTGACTGTAAGAAGACATTAAGCAGATAAACAACAATTTACTACTCAAAAACCATAACCTACCCTTGAAGTATTTGCAGACCTCCCCATGAGGTCAGTGGGTGTGCCAGTCTGGGCTGTCAGAAATTATGTTGTCTGAAATTCATATCCTGGTCTTTGGGGAGTAGCTGGACATGGATTTTGGCGCTGGCTGTGGAACAAGTTTGACATTAGTGTACAGGGAAACTGACGCTGGTAGACACGTGTCTGAGGTGTGATTGTGCAAGGATGTGCTTTTTCACCCTCAGTTCATAGGAAAGCTGATCAAGCTGCTTAGTGTGTATATGTTGTCTACTAATCTGTGGTCATGGGGTGATTTTGTGATTTCTTATGTATTATTCTCACACCTTCCTGAGGGTAATAATTCCTTCTTCAAGTAAGAGAGAGTGTTACCTGCTTTGTCAGCTGCAGTGACCTGAATGTGCCAGGACAGTAATGGAGGTTATTTCTGTTAACACAGAGAGTCCATGGGGGGAAAGGAAATGGATCCATGACAGATCTGCCCTCCTCTGTGGCTATGCTTATGCGGACTTCAGTTAAGACCAAAATTTACTTCTGTCCAACAGTTTGAGCCGGTTACTTCAACTAGTCAAACGATGAAATAATTCTAGCAATTAAATACCAGTGGAACTAATGCTCGGGATCATTAACTCATTCTCAGCACCTGTTTTCATCTTACTGGAAACAACTGAGCTCCAAATGGTGTAACCTGTACATGACAGGAAAGCCAAGGAGGTAGCCATACAGTGAGCATCACTCTTTGATCTCAGGGACTGAGGCAGAGGGGTCACATGAGGGCTAAAGGGGTATTTCCATGCTTGGGGCTGGCAAAAGCTAGGATTGTCCGAAACTGAATGGATTCGGAGGAGTCTGATTTCTCTAGCAGGAGAATTTAGGCTGATATAAACCAACTCCAGAAGATGTTTAGAGGAGGTAGAGTTAATAATGTTTTTCAGTATGCCCAGAAGCCTGTCTGTTCCAAGATTCAATCTGAGAAAAATAAACACCAGATATATCTGACAAAGATATCAACAATTCCCTGTAAAACAGCTGAAGAATCATATAAAACCTACAAACATCTCCAGCTCCTGAAGAAAGATTTGAGAAATCTTCTTAGAGGCACAAGGTTTCTGTTCTTTCCAAAATACTTCTGTCATTGACTTTCTCCATCTGCATCTTGACATCTTCTTCAGAACACATTGCCAAATCTAATCTTCTTCTAAAGAATTCCCTAGTCTTAATGTTCTTGATGCTATGTTGATGCATGTCACCATAGGTGCCAAAATGTGAGGGAGTATTTTCTTCCTTCTATTTTGATCTTGTTATATTTGAGTTTCATTGAATCTTTCCTCCTTCTTGTGCTACAAGCCGTAAGAAGCAACAGAAGAAACAGAAAAACCCTGTAACCTACTGACTTACCCCACCTTGACTAAAATCAGTGTAGAAGAAGAAAGTCTCCATCTTTTAAGTTGTTATAGCAAATGAACATGAGAATGGTCACTAGAAGACATGCTGTGCTGGGAGAAACATAGGTAAAAGCCCAAAGATAATTTGGCATTCAGGCAAGAACTGCAAGTCAAGCCTTTAAAGATCTAACGAGCCCACAACCCCTTTTTGGTTCAGCACAGCAGCTGTCTCAGAAGCATCAAGCTTCAAAAAAGAGCTGATAGGTGTCCTCGTATGTCATGCACATTAAATATGTTTTAGATTTTGGCTGGGTTGGAATTTTTTTCACTCCCTTCATTCTGAATTTATGTCCAGTGGGGCATTTAAACTGGAGGTGACAGTGTGCCTGTCTGTACCCCAGCCCTGTCAATCCAGCTACTGACAAGGAGGAAAAGTGAATTAGAGAGTCGTGCTGCTTCAGTTCAGTTTCTCTCTCAAAAATAGATATTGATGTGAAGTGGCCATGAAAGGACTTTTTGTGTACGGCTTTATCCTGTCATAGCAGGGGTTGCTGTAATGAACGGAGGAAATATGAGATGAAGTGGGAATACAGGCATAGGCAAAAAAACTGACAAAATGTCAGGAATCCTTTCTTTGTAAATCTAAATGTAGAACTGAAACCAGAGCTGAAATGTATTAAATAACTGTCAAGTAGAGAATTACTGGGAGCTGCCTTCCACTCTGTGTAGAAGATGCCTTTCAAAATACTAAGTAGCATAATTTTCAGCTGATGTTTCACACAGCAGTATACAGGAATGCAAAACTGGGATTAGATGCACAGCCGGGGAAGAATGGCATCCTGCTGCAGGCTCTGGCGAACAATGATTAACACCCACTTGAAACCTGCCCTCGCACTATGAAGTGCTGTGGAAGTGCATAAAATTGTATAACTCCTCTGCTGTGGCCTCACATTGAGATCTCATGCTCCTTGTGAAGGGGGAGTCACCAAGAGCGTGGCATGTAGGGACACCTTCCTTGACATTTCAGGTGAGATCACAATGAAAGAAGGAACTGTGCACAAATGGAGCTGACCAAGGCATGAAAAATATTGTGAGCCCATGCCAGCTGAATGCTTTGTTGATGACCTCATGGATTATCATCACCAACTGGTCTGTGCTCCCTCTCCCCCCCAGCAGCAGCAAGCAGTCCCCACCATGAGCTCCTGTGGACAAAAACTAAGAGTGGAGGCTGGAGTCGGTGGCCCTCTGCTGTGCCTGGGTCACAGGTCTTGATATTTTGTGCTCAAAGACAGTCACACTTGTGACTTGGTCATGCTGGTGACCACAGAAGGAACTGATGTGTTGAGAAAGTGAGAAGTGGGGAAACCTTGCTGAGATACACAGATCCTTACAGGAATCTGTAGCAAAAAAGTGCAGAACAGCACAATAATTAAAGATAGTGCTTTAACTTTCTGCTTCTCCTTTCTTGATGAATTGTAGAAGCAAAGAATGGTTAGGGTTGGAAAGGAAATGAAGGTGTATGCCTTGAACAGGACTCTCACCTAGTCAACCACTCAGGCTGTGAGGCCATTTGTGCCTTACTGGTCTATCTGACTTCACAGACCATGAAATCTCTATACAAATAGTTCATTTGTGTCTCCAAAAAAACTTTTAATGGCACTATGTTATACACTCCCTACTCACTGACTCCAAAAGAGCTTCTTCATTCAGCAAGGGAGCACTGGTATTTGGTACGTCTGAGCTTTGACCAATAAAAGCACAGACCAACACTGGCCACAGTCTAAAGGCTGTGCCAAACCTTTCCAGTGGTATTGTCTTGTGCTGGCCTCCTGTAGGAGCATTGTGAAAACCTTCCTCCTTCATTTTGACAAATCAGCATTCATGCTCCCAAGCTTATTAAGCTTATTGACTCTACCTGATGAAAGAGATATAAAAGCCTTCTGCTACACAAGCTAATCCCCTAATGAAGTTCAGCCAGGCTTCAACCTTAGCTCTCTTAAGAATTGTGACATTGAGTGTGAGTGCTCTGTCTTATCACAAAAAGCTCAGCTGCTCTGATGGTGGAAACTCACCTCAGGGATCTCATCCAAGTGTGGCACTCATAAACTGGATGCGTGGCATCATTCACCCTGAGGCGCTTTCTTCAGAATGCCTGTTTTGAATGCCTGTTCACTAAACAACTCTGAAGCTGTGGGGTGATTTCTTCTGAAACAAATGAAGGGCAGACAAGTGAATGCTGTTTGCATAAAGACACTGGTTCCAGCCACAGACCCACAGACCGAGGCTGGGAAGGATGCAGAAAATCTCCAGTCTGGCCCTGGGACACATCCTGTCTCCTGGGCATTGCATTATTTCTTATATCTTTTTATTAATTTTGATGAATTTTGCTTTGTCTTGAATATAAAGCATAAAAAAAAAGATGTGGGAGGGTGAAGACAGAGAACAAGACAACCTTGCAAAGATTATGATTTCTCCTTTTCTGATAGGTTTTGTTGCTTTGCCTAGCCTAAATTAGAGCTATCCTACCTTTTGATCCGAGACCCATGACTAAAACAGATTTGCTATAAACAAAATACTGCTTTTAAATGATGTTTGCTTTAAGTAAGTCTGGAGTGTGGTTATTGTGACTTGAGAAAATAAGAGACTGTTTGTTTTAACTGAATTCATAACATATGTTTGTAATAAATGGACTTGGGCAGTTGTCCTGATGCTAAATGGGCCAAAATTTGAATTATTGCAGCCTTGGTAAAATTTCAGCACTGCAAAATCCAGCAAAAAAAAAAAAATCATGTGTGAAAGTTAAGAACTGAGCAGAGGGAAGGAGCTTGGGGGCAAGATTTATGGCTGCACAGTATGCTGGGGACAGGGAGCAGTGGAAATGTGGGCTCAGAGGGAACAAAGAGTTCCTGAGGCCGCCGGCAGGACTGAGCCCCATTGCCTTTTGTGGGGCTGCAGACAGAGCTCAGTCATCAGCCACCTGTATTTCTCCTCAGGAGCAGCAGTTCCTGCTCAGACCACCTACTATGAAAACCAAAGCCAGTTAAGGCAGAATTTAACTGCTCGTGTTCAAGACAGTGATGCAAACTGCCTGTTACCCCGGCAGTCCTAACTGAAGGACTTCTTTGGCTTGTTGTGCTTCCAGCGTTGCCTGAAAAGTTCACAGTGTATCTCTAAATGCAGTGTCTCATTGATGGTCTGAGCTGGCAGGCTGAATTTCAGCGTGTGAGGGAAATTTCATCACACACTTCCCACCACCTCCTCCTTTGACAGCACAAGATCTAGGACAGACAATGAAGAGCATTCAGGCACTACCTCTGACTACAGAAACTCTTCCACAGACATTCACAATGGATTTCATAAAACCAAACGCAGGTTTATTATAGTTGCTTTACAGTGCAGTGCGCTAGATCTGAATGAGATGTGCACAAGAGAAAATGCCACCCTGTGTCTTTCTCAGTCTCAGGGTATGCAGAGTCTTTAACTCCTGTGGTATCCCCAGGCTCGCCTCCTTATGTGCTCTCCAGCCACCATAGCTCAGTCAGCGCAGTTGTCTCCATTTCTTTACTGTGATTTCCTTAATAATTCCTTTACTTAATGAGCTAGGCTGAACCTTGGACTTAATCCTATCACAGTAAGCACTGACTTAAGCAGTGAACAAAGCCTGGAGGGAAAACCTCACATGAACATTTTAGAATCAATGTGTTTAAGAGCAGACAGCATTAAAAAAAAATTATAAAACCCCAACAAAGTCTATAACACAAACTCCCTCCAGCTTATCTTTTTTGTACTTGGTCTTGAAAAGAGCATCTTTACACTTAACAGCTTTGTTTCATCCTTCCTGAGAAAGGGTTTTTAGTTCTACTGATCTCTTTATTTCAGGGATGTTCTGCATGGACAAAACAACTCTACTGTTTCAGCTTGTGGTCAGGAAACATGCAGATGTTCTGAAATTACTCTGATTCCCTGTCAAGAGGTTTCTCATCTTGATCCATTATGTTGCTTCCCAGATTGTTTTTCCAACAGCTGTCTGCTAAGTAAGCTGAAAACACTCACATAGACAGTAAATTTTTGTTAGACAGAAACTGAGCCTTTATGTCAGGTCAGCTCCTGTTGGTGGTGTTACACACAAAAAGCCAGCTATAGTCTTGCGAGGAGGTAAATTAATGTGATCATCCTCATTCCCACTTGCACATGTAGCAGCTCTGTGCATATCTCATTTAGCCTATGGGAGGCAGTCATTGCTTGGGTTGATGGGCAAAGCCCTGCTTAATCCGTCAATATCTGCTCTGACCATCAATAGGAGAAAGATAAGACAGGAAAAATGGTTTGGATTGGACACATGTGGTCTGACAGAGGTTGAAACTGCAGATAGAGGGATAGATTTTTGCTTGGGTGAGTGCTCTGCTGTTCTCACTGCTGCCTGGCAGATCAGACCTTGCTCCTGTTTCTTGACAAGGATGTCCCAAGCCTTTGGTTTATATTCCTACTGCCTACTGTGCAAAGAAATGACATAACTGTACTTACAGGTCAATATTACACCTTAGGTAGACTTCTTCTACCCCAACCGAGAGTATATATAATTACTGATATTACTCTACATTTTTAATTTTTTTGCTTAGAAATTACATTATTCTTAACATCGTTTAACACTTTTCTACTTATCAGGCTCTTCCAAAGATGTTTTGCTGCAAATACAGTCAACTGTATGTTGCAATGTTAAAAGCTGTACTTTTCCATGCATCAAAACCACAGGGGGTGGTTTTTCTAGCACATGTGCACTAGAGGATTCCAGATCAGTACACTAGTGGTGGAAGGATATATTCAGTAGAATGCAGAAGTTTTTAGTAAAGACAGTATCAGCCACATCACAGCTTGCAAAGATAGCACCAAAAGGGTCACATATCTTGAGGCTGTTGCCTCTACTGAATGACATAATTTACAGGAAGAAGGATTGGATGCTATAATGACATTTGGTGCTCAACCAGTAACAGCATTTTACTGTGTGTTGTTCTGAAGATATACTATGAAGAAGGGAACATAGACTGTGTGGTGGGTGTGTGAAGACTATATCCTTCATTATTCTCACACAAGTACACTATAGCCAGGTACTATATCTTAAGGCAAATTTGTTTGATCATTTCCTGTTAAATTTCCAGTTGAAATGACTTTTGAAACATGATTGTAATTACATCTGTTAAAGGCTTATTGGAATGGCATACCCCCTTCTGCAATATCTGTGGGCCCTAAAACTGTGCAATATACTGAGAGACTATGGAACCTTTGTTTGATTATACAAGTAATTAAATTTAAAATTTTATTAAACTTGGTAATAAAGACATAAAACATCAAGCTTCATATTTTGTTTTGATTTGTTGTGAGCTTTCACTAAATCCACAATATCCTGGCACATGAATACACTGTGTTTAAGGTTACTCTGGTTTAACCACATAAATTCAAAATAGTGACATTGCTTCAAAGGAGGCAGGGAAGGAAACCTATTGGGTTGCACCAAAAAAACCTCTTTCTAAAGGCATATAATGCATCCTACACAAAGCAGCACTGTGAAATTTGGGTCAGTGCCTACAGCAACTGGTCAGCTTTAGAGTGAAGCGCATGCCCAGCAGGTTGCATAAGGCTTCATCTTGTCCTGGTGAGAGATCAAAAGGCCTTCTCTGTCCTAGCATCTACAGTTGTGAAGTTCAGTCCTAGATATTACTATGATCTGTTTCAAAGTTAAAGAGGTCTCAGGGAGGGAGTTGTCTATGATAGAGAAACTTCTTGAAGACAGACCATAGAGATCTCCGAGTCCTTTGGCTCGTGGAGGAGCCAGAGAAGCATCCTGGATCCAGCAAACAGCCCACCATTTTTCTCCTTACCTTATCTCTTCAGGCTTCAGCCTGTAATTTGCACAAGATGTTAACTGAATTGTAGGCTCAGGTCCTTGTTTTAAACTTATGTTGGCTTTTAAAATATGACAAAAAATAGAATCCAAGTTAAGCTTTTCTCTTGTGAGCTTCCTTGTCTATATAAAGGAAAACCTGAGGTTTCAAATCCTGAGTTCATTTCTCTCTCCTTCTCCAGAAAATAGGTCAGAAAAGCCCACAGTTAAAATAGAAACACTTCATGTGAAGCCAGCAGTAAGAAAAAAATACCAAAGCAATTGAACAGCGATGTTGAAGGTCATGCAACTTTTCTTTGTAGTGAGACCCTTCATATGACTGGCTTCATAGGGGTTAATTTACAGAGGTTTGCACGTTTTAGGAAAGACATATAAGATTTTCTCCTCCTTTCAAATATGAACTATAGTATAACTCACACTTGTGTTGTTAAAAACACAGATCATAAAACACAGGCACTACAAGGTGGCCTCCCTGGCTCTGCTATTATATAGCTTTCTCAGTTCATTTTTAAACATTTACATTTGTTCATCAGACACTAATGTACCTTCTGCTATGCTATACACTGGGATGAAAATTGTGTTCTTAGGACAAGGCAAGGAAGAAAAACTTCATAAAACTACTCAGCCTCACAGCAGTAACTTGAAGCAGTTTTGGCCTTTCATGGGAGAAGAGAAAGAAGAGAGGAAGAGCATGTGTATATTCATTATAGCCCTTAAAGTTTACAGAAACACAGGTTCCCAAGAGCCATCTCAATAATGGTTTTAGTCAAATATTTATATTGCTATAACTTTATATGTTTAATGATTTTCCCCATTAAGGTTTTTGTGGTTTAGCAAGGAAAATCCAAATATTCTTGATGATGATTGGTGAGTTAAAATCTCTTGTAACAACAAAGTGCATAAAATCCTCTCCAAGTAACTGCCTTTTTCGCACATCTGGAAAGACTCCAGTTTTTTATCTGCCAGAGCCTTACAAGGGCAGCTTATTACATAAATAAACAGAAGAATATATGTAGTCATAGAATGACTGAATTGAGTATAATCTTACGAAAACAAACCCTGCCTCAATACGCCATTGTTTGTTGCCTTTTTGCACTTATATTGACTCTCCTGTATGTACTATATAATCATTACTGCCCCCATTTTCTCCCTGATGTGAGACATATTCAGGTGGTCACCAATGGAAGGTTAAGGCTTGCCTAGCATTGCAACCATCTGCAGCTGAATGCATCCTGGAAATGGGAGCTCTGCTTCTCATACACTTTCCAAGTGGGTAAAAGCATCACTGCTATTCAGGATGTCACAGACATCAAATGAAACAAATCTGGCCTGCTGGAGCACAAGTTATTTCTTCTGAGAAACTCAACAAAGAAAATAAGGGACCCATGTCTCCTTCATGGCCATGACCATTCCAAGAAGTACATGGGGAAGGAATGCCATCCAGAGGGACCTTGACATGCTTGTGAGCTGGGCTGATGCCAACCTCATGAAGTTTAACCATGACAAGTGCAAGGTCCTACACCTGGGTTGGAGCAATCCCAGACACAGCTACAGGTTGGGCAGAGAGGAAATTCAGTGCAGCCCTGCGGAGAAGGACTTGGGGGTGTTGGTTGATGAGAAAATGAACATGAGCCAGCTTCAGTGTGTGCTTGCAGCCCAGAAAGACAACCATATCCTGGGCTGCATCAAAAGAAGCGTGACCAGCAGGTCAAAGGAGGTGATCCTGCCCCTCTACTCTGTTCTTGTGAGACCTCACTTGGAGTATTGTGTGCAGTTCTGGTGCCCACAACATAAAAAGGACATGGAACTGTTGGAACAAGTCCAGAGGAGGCCACGAGGATGATCAGGGGACTGGAGCACCTCCCATATGAAGACAGGCTGAGAAAGTTGGGGCTGTTTAGCCTGGAGAAGAGAAGGCTGCGTGGAGACCACATAGCAGCCTTCCAGTATCTGAAGGGGGGTTATAGGGATGCTGGGGAGGGACTATTCATTAGGGACTGTAGTGATAGGACAAGGGGTAACAGGTTGAAACTTAAACAGCAGAGGTTTAGATTGGATATAAGGAAGAAATTCTTTACTGTTAGGGTGCTGAGGTAGTGGAATGGGTTGCCCAGGGAGGTAGTGAATACTCCATCCCTGGCAGTGTTCAAGGCCAGGTTGAATGAAGCTTTGGGTGATATGGATTAGTGTGAGGTGTCCCTGCCCATGGCAGGGGGGTTGGAACTCCATGATCTTAAGGTTCTTTCCAACCCTAAATATTCTATGATTCTACTGGTACACTCATTGTCACCTGAAAGGAGAAATTATGTGAGTGATCACAGGAGAGGAAACAGTCCCCAAAACTAGAGGAAATTCACTCTTGGGTGAAATAAAAACACTTTCTAACCCCTTGCACACACACCTATGAATGCTTCTTGTCATGGAGAGAAAATACTGTCGCTTTGTTCTGGTCCAACAGGCACCCCACAGGGTGATTACCTCTTGCTCAGTCCTTTGATGGCAAGTGAACTGTGTGGCTGCAGCACACAAAGCCCGTCTATAAACACCTATTTAATATATTCTCTGGTTATACACAGCCCTCCTGGGCCAGGACTGAGTTACAAAATCTGGTACCTTCTGGCAATGAAAAGGTTGGAGCACCCTTCAAACAGGGGATGAACTCCCACATGTAGAAGGAAAACATCATTATAACTATGGCAGCAAAGATGCTTTAGTTTTTTTGCATTTTTGTAATTTCAACAATTACATGTAACAGAGCAGAACAGAAAAATTAAAGGTATTTAATGTTTCTGCTTCTAGTTACTTATTCTGACCTGCTCCTAGATGCAATTAAAAGGTGCTTACACAAAAACCTGAGTAGTCTAATTGCATTACATTTACTGAAAAAAATTTTCGTTCCCATTTGAGTAATGATTTATGTGATATGGCTCTATCTATTCACCCTGTTACAACAAATACCAGCTACAGAGGTAAGTCTTTATCTCCTACATTTTTTGTAGCTCAGGAAAGGAAGGAAATTACTTGCCAGAAATGCCTTTGCACAGAGTTCATCATCATCATCTATGAACATTTCTGTGATGCTGTCACTTAAAGTGAAAGTAAGGAAGAGAGAATATCTCTGAAGTTGATTCCTGTCTATAGGTATTCGTGTGCTGACTGAAGCAACTGAGATACTATAGCCAAATAAAGTTCAGCCCAAATCCTGGAATCCCAAAACTGAAAGTCAGTTTTCAGTTTGTCATCATCTCATGTATGGGTTTCATGCTCTTCCAGGCACAGCAGAAATCAGAGAACTCAGGCTGCAATTGCTCAAAGCTTAAGGCCCCACGTGTGGGGTGATGTGGTTCTTGCTCTGCTTCTGCCCTGGGTCTGACAAAAGAGGAAGGCTGTGGTAGGATGCTGTCTTTGCAACATCACATGTTTAACTGTTGCTTCATGGGAGGCCTAAGCTACACCACTACCCCACCATTAGCTAAAAATATAGAAAATGAGTGAGAGAGTCGTAAAACTGGGCCGTGCTGGGGCACACACACAAGACAATGGAGGAGCAGGACCTAGACCTGTGCAACTGCAATCGCCGTCTTTTCACAGCCAGCCACCAACCCGTGCCTGGCTGGAAACAAACCCATAGACCTCGGGTTGCATTCACCAAGGGATAGGAAATGGGGCAGAGTGCCTGGCAGTGCTTGTGGGCACCAACTGAAGAGCACAGGGGTATAGGGCACCCAGAAAAGTAACACAATATTCTGCTTGTCATTAGAAAGTTAAGCTAGTTCCAAAACAATGAACACCCCATATAGTGAACTCAGTTTTACACATTTATAGAGATGAGTACTGAAAAGACATCATGTAGAGAAGACAGTAAGCTGTTTTGCTGGGATCCTTCAGATGGCATGGCTTAAATGCATTCATCATGTTAACCCTGCTCTCTCTTTTTCCAAGTTGTGTGCTGCAGTCTCTCCACACACAGACACAGATCAACCTTGTCATTACAATTTGTCACACATTTCTTTTTATGTTTGGTGGTGTACTGGGATATTATATCCTTCACATGTTGCTGTAGGCTTTTAGTCTGGAGCAAAGCATGAATGAGGGTGGGAATGAAAATCAGGAATAAGAAAAGGACAAAAAAGAAGGAAATTGCAGACATTAGTAACTATCAAATTTGCTCTGAAGGTTTGATATTTCCTATAGAAATAAGTCAGTGACATGGTGGAGATGACAATATAGTAAAGACATATTCAAGCTAACTTTAAAGCTACTGTCAACACCCTCAAAACCATGGGAACTGGGGTTGGCTACAAAATCACTGGAGCGTAGTGAATGCGCAGCTCTGAGCCACTATGAAGAGACAGCTGCCAACATCTGGACTAACTAGTCTAACCACATCACCCTGCAGCATAACCAAAGGGAGTGTGCAGGCACATCTGAAATGAAAGATGCATCTTCACCTCATCTTTTGGATTCTAACCTGTCACGTTCTTTTTAGTGCAGCAAGCTCAATGCACAAAGGAGACGTAGGCTGAAGTTTTTTGATGATGACTATCATGTTTTTTATGCCTTACCAGGTTTTCCGCAAAAGCTTTTTAGAAATGTATTTCCTTCCCTTAATGTTGAGTCATTCTTTCAAAAAGGTAAAAGAGACAATCTGTAAAGAACCTAGCCATGTCTCTGCAGATCACAGGAGCTTTGGCAAAGTGTTATATTCAAAATGATGCAAAATGCCATGCTGGTTTCTATCATTCATGTAAACTTCTGTAGTTTTACTGATCTAATATCTGTTAGTTTGAGCTTGGAAAAAAGACAGTCATGAAAAAACAAATTAACAAAAGCAGAACAATGACAGTAGCACAATTTCTACTTCACAAGCAGTAAAATCATAGAATCATAGAACAGTTATGGTTGGAAAGGACCTCTAGATCATCTAGTTCCCATCTGCCTACTGCTATTTGAAATAATTTTGCCTGAAATCAGTGGGCAAATAATTTTCAATTGAAGTTAGAATACTTAGAAAAAAAATTGTTTAAATATTTTGGGTCACTAGAAGAGTTCAGCTTTCAGAAAATTAAAATAATTCAGTCCAGACAGTGCCCACTGTTTAACTGGAACTTACCTCAGTTCTATTCTATTTTTCAAGTGAACTCCAGGAAAATATTCAAATGACAATTAGGATTTGGAATTGAGGATTTGATTTGCCCTTCTGAAGAAACAGAGGTTGACCTGAAGTACATTTCCACCCCAGTATAAAAATCTTTACGTCACTGTTTACTACCATTATGCAACAAGCAAAGCAAATCAGTTACAAAAATATGGGGTTGGGGACAATGATGAAGATGTAGAGGAGATGCTAAGATCAGGAAAGCGCTCTGTTGTGAAGAGCTGTGGCAGGCTTGGTGTTTTATCAGCATACTTATGGTAATCTTCCTACCCTAACATCCACTTTGACTGTGTGAAATAAGCTGTCAGTAAGAGTACATTTTTTTCCCAACAGAAACAGGGGCTTTTGCTCAAACAGCTCTGTATTGGGCACTTAACAAAAACCTCAGCAAAAGCCTCACTTAACAGCAAACTGCCTGCAGCTTTATGTCAGCAAAACACACAAGCAAAAAAAAAAAAGGTCATGCGAGATAGCTGTACCCAACCATCTCTCCTGATTCTGTTACCTAAACAACAACCAAAACAATCCCCTCCCTCCATCCTCCTCCCCTTCCCCTTCCCTCCTACGTGAAAAGAGAAGCAGCAGCCTGCTCAGGCTATAAAAATTCCCAGCCTTTTCATAGCCCCAGTCCCCACGGGCCAGCGGAGCAGCCTGCTCCCCACTAACCTCCTTCCAAAAACCGCCCCCACCCCTCGCAAGTGAGTCATTTGTATAGGGCTCCCCAGGGGGCTCCCAAATGCTTGCGCCTAGAAACCCCATTCCATTGCCCCAGGCTTTCCACCTGTGAGGAGATGGCCCACGGGAGACCGGAGCAGCTTTCGGTTACCTCCCTGCCTGCCAGATGCAGGGTGGGGACTCAGCCCTCACACTCCAATACCATATGATGTCAAAACCTCTTTTTCAAACTAAAAAATAAAATAAAAACAAAAAAACCCAAACCTGTGTTTAAATTTCAGGAGCTTTAAGTTCCCTTTCCCAGGCTTTCTGTGTTGTATCCAACTGCTGAAGTATTCTCACTTGCTAGGGCTGATTAGAAAATCTTTCATGCCACAGATTTATTTTGTTTTAATTGGAAAATGCAGCTCTTTCAAAATCAAAATGCTACTTGTGAAATCTTTGTAAATACATTTGAATCTCCTTTTGAAAGCAGACCAGGAATAAATGGTCTGACACAGCTGAAATCCCTGTTCCATTTCAGCATTGTTTATGGCAAGCTTGAGTTTTCAATTCAAAATAAACTTGAAATTATGCCATTTTGCTGTTTTATGTATTATATCCTTCTACAAAAAAAAACCAAATCAAATTGAAACACTGTTCAATCTAACAATATTCACATCCAATTTCTTCTGAACAGAGTTTTGAAACTTAGTGGGTTTTGTTCTGAATTGACAAAAAATCCTATGACAGAAGTATAAATGTGTATTATGTCTCTATGCCTATAGGAGTGCTTGAGCAATGCCCGTCTTTTAAAGCCCAAATGTTCACTTGTGGAAAAACCACTTGCAATTATCTACCTGTGACTGTAACTACCTGACCAACACAGGAATTTGTAGCACACAGCCTGTAGTTTTTGCTTTGCATCCATTCTGCACTAATGCTCATCCCCAGGATTTCGTGTTTTGCAATACTCAGCATTACATTACTGCATTTCTTTTTCAGGTCCTGGACCTATATCCACTACCCTGAGACAGATGTCCATGCACTGAATAAGGAAACTGGAGCTTACAGGTAACAGCAAAGGAGCAAAGGAGCTCTCCAAAAGTAGTGTTCTAAAGAAATACATATACTAGAAACATCAGAGGACAAAGGGTTTTCCTAAATCCCTCTCCACTCTGCACTAGATGACCCCACTAGATTACCCCACTAGATGACCCCACTAGATTACCCCACTAGATGATGTTACCTTCCATAGAAGTTTCATGCCCTTGAAATCTACTGAGAAAGGGGGAAAATCTATGTATGTGGTGCTCTGCCAAAATCAGTGCCAGTGTAATGACATGCTGAGACTGACCTGGAATCAGATGGAGTTGGGGTACACTGTATGAGTCCTGTGGTAATGATGGGGAAGCCAACAATGCCAATAATTTTTTATCTAAATTCTCCTTCAAAGCTCATCCATAAAGACTCTCTGACACACAAGTGGGTGCCTATCCATGGACCTTACAAAGACCTGCTCTGAAAACACTAGGTTTTTTCTTTCTTTCTTTCTTTCTTTCTTTCTTTCTTTCTTTTCTTTCTTTCTTTCTTTTCTTTCTTCTTTCTTTCTTTCTTTCTTTCTTTCTTCTTTCTTTCTTTCTTTCTTTTCTTTCTTTCTTTCTTTCTTTCTTTCTTTCTTTCTTTCTTTCTTTCTTTCTTTCTTTCTTTCTTTCTTTCTTTCTTTCTTTCTTTCTTTCTTTCTTTCTTTCTTTCTTTCTTTCTTTCTTTCTTTCTTCCTTCCTTCCTTCCTTCCTTCCTTCCTTCTTTCCTTCCTTCCTTCCTTCTTTCCTTCCTTCCTTCTTTCCTTCCTTCCTTCCTTCCTTCCTTCCTTCCTTCCTTCCTTCCTTCCTTCCTTCCTTCCTTCCTTCCTTCCTTCCTTCCTTCCTTCCTTCCTCCTTTCCTCCTTTCCTCCTTTCCTCCTTTCCTCCTTTCCTCCTTTCCTTCCTTTCCTCCTTTCCTTCCTTTCCTTTCTTTCCCTCTTTCTCTCTCTTTCTCTCTTTCTTTCTAAGAGGATGAGAGTGTTTAGGATTCAAATCTATGTTTTTATGTAAAGATATCTTTGAGAGCCTTTGAATGGCCAGACAATTTCATAAAAGTTACAGTACTGTTCAAAGAATTGTATCTCTGACTGCATAGCAGAAATAAATCATCAGTTTTGCTTCACAAAGCTGCATTTCAGTGTGTAGCAAAAGCAGGGAAAACCCTCGAAATGCTCCCTGAGCAGGAAACCATCCTGAGAGAGAGATGTTGTGACTCATCTCCATGGTAACTGGGGGTGATGACGCAAGCAGCCACTCCAGATTATTCTTGTTTAGCAACAAGCATACAATACATAAATACATGTTTGGTGACTAGAGTGTTACAAAGAGAATGATGAATTGTGCAGAGATCCTTATCCATCAAACTAGCCAGTAAACCTGGTGGGTGACAGAGATTATTGGAAACCAGCATGACTAATAACACGAGCTACTGATTTGCTGGTTTCATTTTTCTTTTAATATGAAGATAATGAGAAGGAAGTTATAATATCCCTAAAGGATTTTATTCTAGAAGACTTCAGATGCTGCTTTTATTGTTATTTATTTCTTAGGACACAACTTACATTGACAGAGTGAAAATCTCTGCCTGGGCAGTTACTCCATCCCAAGCCGTGAAAGAGGTGTGATGTGGGAACTCCAGCCCCACAGCAGTGGACTGTCTACCACCAGTTGTCAGCAGAAGGCAGCAACTGTTTGTTTTGAACCACTGCAATACTTTGCACATCTGCATGAATGTGTACACACACAGTTGCAGTCCCAGTGAACACTCAGACAAGCGCAGGCTTCAGAAGCAACTCTAGTCAGATTACTGAATATGGGAAATACATGTTATGATAATGATAACATTTATAGATTGTGTCTAAGTTAATAAAAGTAATGACTCTGCTATGTAGCACTTAAAAGTATTAATTTTCTCTTCTCCCTGAAAAAGAGATTCTCTTTAAAAAGACCCACACCCTTATCTGAAGTATCCCAACTTAATTTCTATACCTCTCAATTTAATCTGTAAAACTTTTCCATGTTCCCAAGGTTACTAGGAGTATCACTCTTCCTCAGACTGCCCTTGTGCATATCTTCACCTGGGTGGCAAACCAGACTCCTTGGAGCACATCTGCTCTGTAATTGAGTCAAAAGAGACAGTAATGCTGTGACGACTGCTGCTAAGGGAGGATGTCCTTTCACTCAAGTAGCTGTCACTGTCTAATTCATACCTATGACCAAACTTGAAGTCTGTGAAATATTAGATTCAGATGTCTAAAATGAAACATCTAAGCTGCCTTCAGTGCTGATGACAGGAAACACAGTTAGATGAACCACTACTATGGCATTTTCTTTGCTGCTGTGACCAGGAAGTCCTTATTACTAATAAAAATGTTTTTTTAAACTATTTTTCCATATCCGCTCTTTGCAATCAGAAAGACTTTCTCCCTTTCCCCTCATGTCAGAAGCCCTCCTAGAGCAAGTAGTATATTTAGTGCTATTTGCTTCCAGAAAATAGCACTAAATTGTTCAACCCATTTCCAGTCACCTTATGTGAGGTGGCAACTAGGAATCAGTTCTTTGTTCAGTTAGGAAATGCCTCTTCAGATATATTAAAAGAAGCTTATAACAGGGAGAAAGTGAGCGACAGGTAGCTTACCACAGCATGACAGCTTTGCATATATAAAGCCCTACTGAAACGTGCCCAATGCTAAATCCTCTGCCACAGCTAGAAGAAATGAAAGTCACCTCCAGCCTGAAAGAGGCTATTTCCACGTGAGAGAGATCTGGCAGCTCTCCTGGAGTGAGCAAGTATCTGGCTGCACAGCATTTTGGACAGCTTATTTCCCCGTTTGCTGGCAGTTGGAGATGCAAGACATTCTTCTTTAAGAAGTATCATTAGATAGGGATGTGCTTGTTTCTTAAAACTGAAAATAAGCTACTCTAAAGTGAGTATCAGTTTTCCTTTGAAATTTAGCAGAGTCCTGGTAACAATTACCATTCTTTAATGATTACCAACAAAGGGAATATCTAAAACACAGCAAGATTTTAAAGATAAGGTTTTGATTCTGGAAATACATTTTTGGTGCATGATCTGCATCAGTTTTCCAGAGCTTGATATTCAAAGGTTCAGTACTTCCAGAAAATGAGATGTCTAATAACTTGGACCAAAAACCAGGAGACATTTAAAGGCATAAATTTGAAAATCTTGGCTATCTGTGCCTGCTTATCCAATTAACTTCACATTACGTATACAACTACCTAATGGACTGTCAGAACCTGTGCCTGTGACCCATTCTCTTGCCAATCCAGAGGGTTCAAATATCATAAAACAGCTCCTCCCTTACACACATACACAGAAAACTCCTGTTAAGTTTGAACTTTTTTTCTTTGCAAAAAAAGTTACAATTTTTTGTTGGATTAGAAGACCTCCTGAGTCTTCTAAGCCAGACTCTTCTCTGACAGTCTGATGTGGGATTTTTTTCCTTTCCTTTCCTTTCCTTTCCTTTCCTTTCCTTTCCTTTCCTTTCCTTTCCTTTCCTTTCCTTTCCTTTCCTTTCCTTTCCTTTCCTTTCCTTTCCTTTCCTTTCCTTTCCTTTCCTTTCCTTTCCTTTCCTTTCCTTTCCTTTCCTTTCCTTTCCTTTCCTTTCCTTTCCTTTCCTTTCCTTTCCTTTCCTTTCCTTTCCTTTCCTTTCCTTTCCTTTCCTTTCCTTTCCTTTCCTTTCTTCTTTCCTTTCCTTATGTACTACTTTATGCATTCAGAGCAGGCATTAGAAAGAGTCCTTCCAGCTTTCTCCTGAGTACACTACTGTAAGAGTGAGCATACCAGGGCCTGATAGCTTCCAACTGGCTCTCAGAGTTTGTACAAAACTGAACAACTCTCTGCTTCTTGAAGTAATTCTTAGCTTATGCAGATAAAAATTTTGACATCAGTTAGTCATCCCTACCAATGCCATCCCCATCTATTGGTGGCACTAATGTTATGCCTGTCTCAGCTAAGAGCCAAGATTCTTTGATTCTATGATCCACAGAGCCTTGGACAAGCAGTGACTAGACAGGAAGTCCTCCCCAGGAAACTACAAACCAAAGGTAAGACCAGAGACAATAAAAAGATCTGAACAACCTTAAAGAAAAAGTGAGACGATATTGGTCAGAGAAATAACAGGCACATTCAAGATCTTAGCAGTCTGGCAGCTCAAACAGTGTGAAAGAGATTGATAATTTTAATTTGCAGGAGACTACACAAGCTCTTCCCCAGATTGAAGGCAGTTCAGGGAAAAAGCACTGAAGTGTGTATTTGAGCCTCATGAAGTTCAACAGGGCCACCTGCGAGGTCCTCACCTGGCTTGGGACAATCCCAAGCACAAGCACATGGGCAGAGAACGCATTGAGAACAGCCCTGAGGGAAGGGCTTGGGGATGCTGGTTGACAAGAAGCTCAGCATGAGCCATCAGTGTGTGCTCTCAGCCAGAATGCCAACTGTGTGCTCAGCTGCATCAAAAAGAACATGTCCAGCAGGTTGAGGGAGGTGATTCTTCCCTTCTGCACCTCTCTGGTGAGACTCCACCTGAAGTACCACATCCAGCCCTGTGGTCCCCAAAAATAAGAAGGACATAGACCTGTTGGAGTCAGTCCAGAGGAGGGCCATGGAGATGATCGGAGATGCAGAGGGAGCTCCTAAGAAAACAACCTCAAGCACACAGTTTTTTTTCACTTTTCATTATGAGAAACTCACATATTGATGGCTGAAGAAAGACGTTGAGATGATTGTTTTGAGGATCAGATGATGCTCAGTAAACAGAGAAGTAATATGTGTAAGTGGACGCCATATATTGTATTAAATTAATTTAACAAAAAAATGAGTCAAGCTTGCACTGCTTTCAGGTCTGAAATGAGAACAGTGGTTTTCCAAACTCCATCCAGGTTAATAATAACTGTTCTGAGCTTGACTTGACTCAACTATTTGAGGAAGAGGGTGACAAGAAATTGTGGGTCAGAGGTGGGTAAGTTTAAAGTTATACCAAGTTTAAATGGTATAAGAGAGACAAACACACATTCATCAACAAGAAAAATAGTGTTATCTAATTTGAAAAATCCCAACAAATTATGTCATTTTGCATTTTTATTTTATTCTGTTCTCAAAGCATCAACAGCATGTTAAAAAGAAATACTTGAGGCAAATGAAGATAGCCAAAATGAATCATCACTATGCTGAGGAAGTGAGGGCAACTAGTATCTCTGTGTCCGCTAGAGCCCTTCCATATCACAGACTTGTCAGGTGCATTTAATTCCTGACAATGAACATAAATGTATCTCAGAGCAAGGTTCGGAAAGATTTCTGAATATCAAATGTTGTTTTGTTCATTAATTTTATAGGAATTTTTACTTTTTTTTTTTTACAAGAATATTACATATTTACAAGAATAAAGTCCTTGAAGATCATGTTGTAGAAGTCTAGAAAGCATCTGCATCCAGAACCTAAGGAATCCAAATTCTTTCTGAGCATAACTCTGGATTTATTACTGCATTCGTTTCGGAAAATAAGTCCCTGTGGACAGCTGACCCCTGCCATTTTATGGCTCACTGGCCCTTTGACAGCTGCTTCTGGGTGGCTGCAGGTTACAACACAAATATTTCTTCAGTTACCATTTACCTGCTTCTTTGTGGATTCCCTTTTCTTAATGTGTGCCCGGCTTCACACAAAGGACTGGAAACCCAGCCTTTGTGAGTTTGTAAAGTCATGGGGGAGAGGAAAGTGACTGACTAACAAAAGATCCTGAACAGTTTCTAATTCAGCTCTTTTTATACGGGTCACCTACCTGAGTTTGTTTCAGGAACTTCTTTCAAAGGAGAGAAAGCCCCAACATGCTCACGTTGTCTATCTGATCTTTTTCCTGGGTTTTGCACGTAAATACAATGCTGAGTGGAAACAAGGAATGTTAGAAACTTTTATTCTTGTTAGACTCTTCAGGGTAAACTAAGAAGGAACTGGTCATGCTCAGTGACTTTGCTCTGTTTAATCAGATTCAGATGAAATGGTTGCTGATTTCTGCAGAAACATTACGAAACTTATTGATTGACAATTTGGGAAGAATTTACCATGCTCACTTATTACTTAATTCTAGATAAATATTTGCTGCAAAACTAATCTATGAACACTTTAAAATATGTTATATATGATTTATATATTACTAGTGTTAAATGTTCTTGAGTTTTACTACTGTAGGAGCAGTTTTGACACATCAGGAAAAAAGGATCCTGACTTGAAGAGGTATCTTTCTGAATTGCTGGATTAGACAAGAATTTCTGTGTGGTGGAAGCTGTGCAGTAGTCCTAATATCTGACTTTTTTTATTTAGCTTTTTTTCACCAGGTGAACTCAAAGAATGTTACACTGTGGAAAAGAAAATGAGCAACATCTACTGTAAAAGGTTTTGTACCCTGCTTTGCTAAAGAAAACTCATGCAACAGACACAAGCCTCCAACCCACAATCCTCTCCCTCAAGACGGATGCCCAAATTCATATGGTACACTGGTGATCTCAGCTGGACTTTCACAACATTAATATCTCTAGGAAGAGGAGTTTGCAGAAAAGGGGTTATTTGTAAACACACCAATGCTTTGTCATTTCCATACTTTTTAATTCCTCCATAACATCTGCTTTCTGTTATTGCATGTTGCGTTTGCAGGACTAATAATTTATATTATCAGCAAATTACATTTGAAAAGAAGTACAAGATCTCTGATTTGCTTGCATTTCTTTTAGAAATTACAATTCCTTAACCAGGACATGGAGGAGAGGTACTGCTGGTTTCCCATGTCCAGTTCAGTGCCTAGTGCTACCTCCAATAACTGGAGGTCTACTGGATAGTCTGTAGAGTTGGAGAGTCTTTTTTTCTCAAGGAAAATGTCTTCACAACTGGTCCATATCTGGGAAAAGTCAGATTTGTGTGAATCATCTTTTTCCAATAAGAAAACTTTCAACTGAAGAAATTCTGATCAGACCTAAAACTGGAGTCATAATGTTATATTGGAGAAAAAAACACTGGCAATTTGGCTCTTTTCTTTGTCTCACACTCTCATATTGATCAAACAGATGCAGCTCAGACCAGAAAAGCAGCACCAGTGAAAATGCCATCAACGTCAAGATTATTTTAATGTTATGCATCTCAGTGTTCAAACAAATAGCACTAAACCCATCTTTTTTTTCAATTATCTTTTAATTTAAATATTTTTTTTTCCTCAGCTGAGTGAAAAAGGTGCATTGTCACTTGGCAAAACCAATAAATTCAGCGAAGTTCCCATACTGATTATTGTTCTTGCGGAAATGGAATGACGTGATATCAAATACACACAGTTGTGCCAGCATTCCCTCATCTTAGGATACAAGGTTCAAGGCCTTTCACCCAGTCAAAAAGCCAGAGACATAATGAAAATAACTGCCTTGGACACTTGCAGTGAAATTATAAAGAGGCCTAGAAATATTATCTTAATAAACAGCCTTTGTAAGGAATGCACACTATTGAAATATACTTGTCAATGCCCAGCTCTAATAATGAATGAAAGAATAACGCGTCTGTGATATATGAGGTGATGGCAAAAAGGAATGATAAGAGCGATGTCATAGCTAAAGGATTAAATTAAGTTGTTTGAGGAGTGCTGTGCCACACAGGGACTCTCCCTAGATGCCCTGACTACAAAAAGGGTCAGCTGTCATCATTCATACCTGTACTTTGCCTGGCTTTGCTCCCATGCAGGCATAAGCCCTTGCACATGTGTAGGATTCTTCCAAAGGCCAATTGAGTTTCTCTAGCATTCAAGTATGGTCTTTGCTTTGTACAAAACTCACTGGCTTCTGTAACGTTTAATTTCACTTGCAAATTATGTATGGTACTAGGGCAGAGTCCAGGGGAGATGGAAAACATTAGTTAGATACTTTTGTTCTTAGTAATTTATGAGTCTTAGGTATGCTTGATTTAATTCAGGTGGGTAACTAAAACAGTTGCATCCATAATCATCATGTTGGTTTTGGAAAAATATAAAATTATCTGAAAGATCATAGAAATATGTGTTCTGGCAGAGACTTACGTGATCATAATATCAAAGCCATTGAACTTGTTTATTCTCTCAGTAATGAATATGCAAAAACCTTAGCTGTAGTGAACTGTACATCTCCATTGATTTTAATGGGAGCAATATTTCCTTCATGTTCAAGGCTGGCTCTGTTTCGCAAGCTCCTTCTTTGGTGTTGCAAATGTCAGACAGACTAGGGTAAGATTAAAGTTCTCGGCATTCAGAAATTACTAAGTATTAGCCCTAAGTATTTCTTGGGAAGTATTTCCAGTGAACTAGATATTAGAAGTGTAGAAAGTAAAGTAGAAAGCAAATAATCTGTGTTTTGAAAGAATAGGGACAGATTTCCTGAATATTTGTAAGACTTTTTAATAAAAGAGCTGCAAATTATGTTTGAGGTTTGAAACTCTTATGTAACCAGAAGCAGCAATAAAGCTTCTTTTCCATTGTGGCCCTTAAAAAAGTTATTACTTACTTTCACTGCATTTCCATTAATTTGTTTACATATTACTTAAATGGAGGTTTTATGCTTTAAATCACAGTGTAAAGCCTGGTGCTCATTAGAAAGTGTTTCTGCCCCATTCACATCAATTGAGTTCTAGCCTGATTGGTCTCAACTCCAGCTCATTAGTTTTGCTCATTGCTCATTAGTTTTCCACAATACAGGAAAACTGATTCCACTTTTTTCCTCTATGATGATGCCATCTCAAGCCACCCATATGGCTGGATGTTGTTCTTCTCTCCCTTCCCCTCCAGTTCTGTCCCTGTCCCCTGAAGCCCCAACCTTCTCAGTGCTAGTCCTACAGCCTGCAGGCCCATGCTGTGCTTTGAGTTAGTGACATGATCTGGGTTAAAAACAGACGTCTTTTAATTAGGTCTAAATAATTTAAACACACTGATTTCCAAAACATGCCATGGTCCATCAGATGGGGGCAATGGGGGAGTGGATTTCAGTACCTGGGCCCAGAGAGCCAGTAGCTGGCTTTGTATAACTCCAGCACCTCCATTGTCACCAGGTCTTCAGGGAAAACACTTGAGTCTTGTTTCATTAACGAAGAAAATTATGTCACCTGAAGCACATTGGCTTCTTAAAATACAGGTTGCTTAGCTTGGTGCTAAATCACAGAACTTTGGACTTCAAGAAACTCTTGTAGTATTCAAAGGTCATTGCTGTGTCCCTTCAGAAGCCCAAATGGTCCATAGTGTCTAGAAAGGATATGCCAGTCCTATATGCTACATACAGCACCTTCTTGTCTGTGAGCATGGATGAATGTTATTATTAAATCCAGCTGATGCAAATGGATAGCAAAGAGTCTAAGTGCTAATGAGGTTTGGTGCCACAGTTAAATAACAGCTATCAAAAAAATAACACAAACCTTGATATTGTAGTTTTTCTGCTGACTATAGCTCCTTAAGAAATATTGCTACTATTGTAGATATGAAATCAGAAACACCAATTCTTATCTCATTACTGCAAAGCCAGAGAGATCTTTTCTTCTAAAGGAAAACCAAAAATATTATGAATAAGAAAAACAGCTGTGGGGACATGAAGGAAAAGAATAAGGCTTAATGCCCAGTTAAACAGGGGTGGTTTGAGTACGTCTGCCGGGACATTCACAGGGCAGTAGGACTGTGCTAGTACAGCTTGATTTATTAAGACCCAGTTACCACAAAGGGACCATGACCCACATCAAGGCACACAACAGACTATTTTTTCAGTTCTTATGGTTGTTCAATCTACAGCAAATTGTTCTGTGAACAAGTGCAATTTCTTTGCAAAAACTTGGTATTATTTCTCAGTTTCCTTTTGCAGGGTCACAGTGGCAACGTCACCATACAATCCGTCACCACCACTACAGGACAGGCAGTGTTATGATGCAGTCCCTTGAAATATAGTGGTTGTAGGACTGGGAAAACAGTTTGCTCTAGACAAAGGCACAAGTGGTTTACACTGTAGCACATTAATAGATGGTTTAAGGGTGCATTTGATTGCTTTTGTTGCTTTCTTTTATATACATCACAGATGCACAAACTCTGCATGTTGTAGGCTTAATACTTATGTGTGTGTGGATATGTTTCAATAAATCAGATTTGTCTAATGAAACAAATGCACAAAAATGTGTGCACAAATGAAACATAAGTTGTCCATCTCTTTTGGTAATCTGTGTTAGACATTGAACACTAACATCTGCTCTGGAAGGAGAAAAAGCAGTTCTGAGAAATAAGTTGCCCTGGAAGGAAATCACCTGCTAACCCACTATACATTAGAGGCTGATTTATGCACAAAAGCCAGAGGGGTTTTAAACTTTCAAAACTCTTAGATATGTTTGGTTTACAAACAGTTCTGGTGAATAAAAAAAAACCTCCAACCCTCAAACACTTTGATTTTGTTCATATGGTTTACTCTAACAGTGATCTTATTTCTGAGATATTGAAATTATCTGGACACATTATATACAGTTTCTTATGTTTTACAACACTGGAAAGGCAGCTGGTTTGCTTTGATCAAGTCCCATCAGGATGGTCAGTGATTCCATCATATACTAGCAAATAAAGCAGTACCAAACAATGTTCTGGATACAAGGAGTCAATGGTCTACTGACATTCTGTTAGAATGGTTCATGGCATTGTCCTGGTTGGGTTCATCTCCCATGCATGGTCCCTAAACAAGGTTTAGAGATTAGTGCAGGACAGGACATTTCCTTTCGGTGGAGGAACTGTGAAACCCATGTTTCAAAAACTATGTGTTCCTAGTACTATTAGAGCCCCTGACTGGCCCTGGGCACCTATAATTTACCACTGTAAATACTGTCATATTATGCTCATGAATTTCTGTGTTTGTATCTTTATCTGTTTCTCAGGTTATAGACTACAAACTTCCTAGGGTAAGGACTTTGTTCTCTTTGATCATGTTGCACACTAGGATCCTGGTCCATAACTGGGTCTCCTGCAGTCTAAATAATAAGTAATTCTAAAACTAATTTAGAATAATGCTTCAGACAAAGGTATAGTAGGGAACAGCATAGAAAAGAGCTATCAAATGGCAGAAAAGAAAGCAAACTGCTACCTTATCCACTGTGGAAACCATTTGTTTTCTTACCCTTGCCATCCTTAAACATTTCTATTGGTCACAGAATAAGCAACCAAAGGAAGCTATGAACGTATTTTTCATCAATTGCTGTTGCTGAAATTATGTGCAGGTGCTGTTGTGTAAGACTCTCAAGGAAGTCATAAAGAAGTCCCTCCTTACATGGTGTGTTACAAGGCAGGAACGAACAGCTGACTGCCATGAACTTTTCTATCATTATTTTTCTTTTTCCTCATAACATTTCTAAACACAAACACTTGTAATCACTTTTAGAAGGGAACCCTGTATTCATGCAAAGCATCAAGGGATTCCAGCACCAAGACAGATACATCTGGACAATTTGGTAACTTCCCAAGCTTTGACTTAACTACTAAACTGGTGGCAGTGTTTCTTTCCAGTCCATGTGGAAATCTTCAGTCTCGAACTACAGAGGGCTGGTGTTGACATTTCTGATGGATTCAGGGCACTCCCAAACATTACAGATGTACTGATGCACTACTTGGAGTTCTGACGTTAATGAGAAATTTATACATGTTACAAACAATCTGTTTTTAAAATGCACAGATAGGACCAACTCATATTTGAGAAACTTATTTCTGCTGAAGGTGAAGAAGTTACACTCCAGAAGCAATTTGGCATGAAAAAGTGACTTTGAAGTATACTACAGTGTGTCTGAGAAAACACATTAGTGCTTGAAAGTATATTGAGGGAAAACTCAATCATTTTGTCTCAGGTATAAAAGTACTGGCTACGTCAATGCATGAAGAAAACTAATTATGTCATAGGTTATGTCAGTGAGAGCCCTCTGTTTCAAACATGCAACCAATTATCTTCAATAAATAGGAAGACAATACTTTTCCATGGGATTTGAGTTGATGAAAACAAATACAGTGAGGAGATTTTTCTCCAGCTGAAACCCTGTTCCCAATTAATTAATTAAGTTAATTCAATGGCTTTTCACAGTGTGTAATTCAAACAGCTGTGTCTTCTGCTGTCAGGCAACACTAAAATCTAGCTTGGGGATTTTTTTCTTTTCCCCTTTAACAAGAGGTTTGGCTGGTTACTTTCCAGATCATTGCCTTTGAGAACAATTGGTCAAAAACAAAGAGAAAAAAAGCTCAGAAAAGAAATTTCAGGATGGATTTTCAGTCATTTCATATTGGAGCATTTTCATTGACTTCAGTGGGATTTACCTATCTGTACCAGCTGAGAATCTGGCTCACAATATTTAAGTCTCAAACAGTAGGTTTCCCAGAATTGCTGTGCTATCAACTTTCATGACAGAGACTGCTGCAGGTTTTCCCTCTTGTATTGTGTCCTGGATCTGCTAAACCTTCTCCACTATTCATGGACTTTTAAATCTGAGATTCTGGGCTTTTCTGAAAGTTATCTTAGGCTCAAACACAAGTTACAGATCTGAAGCAGGGATTACTAGGTGAAGTTGTATGCAGTAAGTCCAACTACCACAGTAAATCCACTTATCAGACACCAGCTCCTAGAGTTTTTGAATCTGTTCTGATATTATAATGAATGTTTCTAGCCATCACAGTTGATATGCATTAAAATTGCTTTAAAAGACCCGTATTTTCTGTATCTTGTCAAATTTGTAAACTCCAAGATCCCTTACTCTGGGACACTTCAACAAAACTGCTCCATGTAAGATAAGTGATTGTGACAGATAAAGGTGACAGAGATTCTGGCCTGCACGTTCAATCACAACCAAAGATATTTAAGGACCACAGCATGGGAAATGACTGAGTAGATTCATAAGACTCCATAATAAGGCATCTCAGGAACCGCAATTATTCCACATCAGGCACACATAAAGTGAATTATTTGGTCAAAGATTTTAGCCTGTTGTATAACTTTTGAGTGAGTTGCATAAGTTTGATTAGACTCAATTTCCTGAGATCTCACTTGCTGACATTGTGGATATTAAGCTGTTTCTAACTTTTTTTTAGTGGACAATTTTTGTAAATGTAGTTTCAAAAAATACATTAAAAGAAAAAAAAAAGAAGCGGACTATGAAAATCTATCCCAACCTTCTTCCATATAAGCTCTTCACCTCCTATGAATATAAACAAAATTGAGATGTGTTCTTGTATAGGTACTGTGGTTCCTTTTTCATTTTCCGCACCACAATGAGTGTGAATTAGAGGAAAATTTCTTGGCTATATCTGATGGTATCTTTGGTATGCTTCCTCTTGTACTGAACTGGAAATAAGTATCTGAGGTGCTGAATGTTCCTTATTGCAATTAGTAAAGAGCTATTTAAAAGAAAGTTGATTTTACTTCCGTCTGTTGTTGACTGCACTTGCTGAACACGTTTGCCTGCTGTCCTTGGCAGCCTAATAGCTATGGTGGTGAGTCGTTTACTTTATAACAAGCATAATGACATTCTTAAAGGGTATATTTTGAAAGAAAACAGGCCATTGTGAGATCAGATTCAAACAAGCAGGCTGCTCAGAGCAAGCATTTTCCTTTTTGGTCGTAATGAATATGCCAACATCTAAACTGGAAAACATGTGTGTCCACAGCAGTGGTAGGACAAACAGCTGCCTTACTCAGGCCTGCAGGCAAAAAAGTAGCACAGAAAGTTTAATTTTGAGCTTTCATCCACTCATTGGAAAATGCAATAAACCAAGTTGAATTACAGATGATATATTTTGGCCGAAGTTTTCACATTTGCCTAAGAGATTTGGTAATAAAGTTCCTAAGCTTTAACAGGGACAGTGGTCCAACATCTTTGCATAATTTTGGAACTGTCAGAACATGTAAGGCAACCTATAAAGCACATAGAAGTTAAAGGAATTTATTTTACTAATTTTCTCTTTCTGAGAGTCTCATGCGCAGACTAAGATCATCCTTCCCCGACTTTTTCATTTGCCTTATACTCTATATGATTTTCAGCTACTCAGTTCAGTTTAGCAGGTTTCCCACACTGTGTGGAGATCAGGGTGATAGCTTATCTTGTTTCATACCAGGAGAAACTTACAGCTTGAATTATCATTGTAAACCTCTTGAGTCCTTCTTAAGCTAGAGCTGAAGTGTATGGGAAAGTTAGTAGAAAAATAAGTGTGGCTGTATCTGTGTTGCAGGAACTGACAGTGTGGACTACCAAAATGCAAAGTACCTTTTGGTAGCTTAAACGTGTATTACTCTGTGTGCATTTTAGTTGTATCAGAAAGGGGCATGTGGTCTGTGAGACACTGCTATTAAATTGTGTTCTGCGTAATGATGTATCTATTTTCAAGTAGCTGCTGTTTTGGTCCCCACAATTGCATGTGGATCTGTGCAGCCCACACCAAGCCTAGAGCTGCCATAGCCATGATGGTAAGGTTGCCAGAGTCTGTGGTATTAAAGGTGCCTTGGGTACAAGCAGTCAGAACTTGCTTCCCTGTGCAGATGGATGCTGGTGAAGGAAATGGACGTTTTAAAAGTGACCTAAGTCACTGGTTTGATGCTCTGGGTCAGGCAGTAAGAAGTGGCAAAACTGGCCTTTCTCCACATCAGAATAGGTAAGAGCTGGCTCTGCCTCAGCTGAGCCCCACCAAGCTTCCTCCAGTCTCTTGCCCCTGGCCATCTGAGTAAGGCCTTGGCCAGTGTCCAGTTGTTTCCATCTCATGGAAACCAATCTGAAGGGGTGGAGGTCTGGGGGACACTTAGCTCATTTCTCCGCAGAGCTCCCTGGATGGTGGGGGCATGTAGCCAAGGTCCATCATTTTACATGGAGCTTCTGTTTGCCAGGGTTCAGCCTTAGCAATACCATGGTTTGGGGGTTGTCTGCACTCCCTCAAGTCCAGCCTGCTCTTCCATGTAGATAGCATTGTGATAAGTCTGGCAGCTGAAGCTAGGTGTAGGGCAGATGGGGACAGCCCACACTGTGCTTACTGCACTTTTGGATGACAAAGCAGGAAACTATAGGCAAAACAGCAGGACATATGGATCCCCAGGGAAAATCTCACCTGCAATTTCTTTGCAACCTCCCTGTGAGGTTCATTTCATTACTGGAGGATGTTCTAGACAACATGGCTTCTCAAAAACAGCCATACCACTAGCAGACTCACTTAAAAATCAATCTAAGAGCATAGTAAAAGCATACAGTCTTTAAAGTAAGAAAATTGCTACCTGAAATGCCAAGGGAAGGTTTATATGGGAGCTTAGAATTGTGGCTTTCTTTGGGAACTTATTCTTGGATCTACTCAAGGGCTAATTCTCTCACAGATTTGAAATATTTTTGTTTTTAGTCTGAAGCATTTGCTTAAGAAGTGGTGACATTCCTGACAGGAGGGTACTGAGTGATACCAAAGTGGTGCTCCCAAGCATTTTTAATGAGCCTACCTTGGCAAAACATTTACGGACATGCTTAATGTTAGTGGGACTTAAGGACCTAAGTTAAGTTTGTTGGTTAGGCATGACTGCAAAGTGACAATCTCAGTGGCTTGATATTGATATTGTCTAAGAACCCACTGTAAAAACTGTCATGTGCAGCCTGTGTTTCTATATTGAGTCCTGTGAGTCTGTTTCTCCCGTTTCTCTTCCCTTTTGGTCCTAGAAAAGAAAACAGCTCTACACATTGTTCTCAGCAATGTTTTCCATGTTTGTGTTTCAAGTATTCTGAAGTCTCAGAGACCTACCATCCCTGGAGACAGAGTACCAGATGGGGTAGATCAGTAGCAGAAACACTACAGAGAGTCTTTGAGACCTTTCATTGTTGTGTCTTCCCACATGACTGGGGTCAAAATGATCACCAAATATGGATATAAGAAGACATTTTACCCTTAGTATCCACTACCATCCTTGGTAGTGTGGGGCACTGGGCCAGCAGTGACAAGGTGGATCTGACATACCAGTTTCACGTCAATCCATGGTTATGAACACTTTTTACATGTTTTTACTCCCTTTCTGCTTTTGGTACGTAATAGTGTTAACTCCTTTCTGGCAGCAGCGGAACAAAGTAACTACAAGTCCACTGGAGCTTTGAGTTTATGATAACTGATAAAACAGATTTAAATTAATATTTTAATAGATGTTCTACACCCTATTAATGTTTATTTCCTGTGGTGAAATGCATTATATGCAATTATCAATAATTTTATTTTAACTCTGAGGTAAATTAATAGTAGCTGTTTTTACAATGGCATGCAAAAATTTTACTTAGAGCACTGCTAAGTGCATTTGAAAACCATATTGTCTGTGTGTGCATGGACTCCGCATGTTGAAGAACAGAAAACATTAATATTTTCCATAGTTGATAGATTTATTTTAATTCTTGAAGAATTAAATATGAAACACGAAACATTTTCTATCCAGTTTGGTAGCTTTGATCAAGATGAAAACCTAACCAACTTAAATTCTGGTCAAGCAGATGACTACCTCTATTTAATATGAAACCATAACAGAAGTCTGGGTGAAGGCAATATAGATTTAATCTTGCTTTCAATCTCAAGGTATTCATGGACAAGGCATTTGGATTTCCTTAGAAAGTAAGAGAAAATATTTTGTATTACACATCACATATTTTTATAAGTCATAGAAAATTTATGGCATATAACTATGCATGTAGGTGGTATAAAAGGCTGGAATCTTTGCTAAAATCTTAGGTAAATGTTGAGGGAGAGAGTTCCTTAAATTTACTCACCCTACATTGTCATCACAGCACATACTGGAGTAACTGAAGGTGGGGGAGTTGCTCCATTTCTCTACTGGAAGAGCTGGCACTTTGTGTTTACAGAAGGTTGAGAAAGGACTGGGATTTGGTTCCATTTTGGCCATGACAATGAGAAAACACCCTCATTATTTTTTAACCTCTCCAGATCCCACCAGCATACCCACAACAGCAAAAAACCTAAGACACATCTGAGGAATACAAAAGCTGTGTACCAGTAAAGGCATAAATAAGTCATGAAGTCAGAAATTCTTCTGCTATGAGGAGTTCTTATCTTTCTACTCATGCTGAGACAGAGAAATGTTACAGACACCATGATGCACAATAACAGCAGTTTTGCATGGAAGATATTTATATGACACAGTGATGGGTAACAGTGAAAAACTGCATGGACAGATGGCAGTGAGATGGACAGACAAATAACACCATGGGAGCTACAAAATGCTGCCTAAACTGGATTTATGCTGCTTCAACTGAGCGTAGAATTACTTGTGCAAGTCAGCTGCATCTCCGGTGAAACACGTGGAGCTATTGGTGTTGAAAGGGCCTCTGAACTAATAAGCACTTTAAACATTTTTCCAAACATCTTTCTGAGCTCTGTGAATGACCCTTCCTTGTTTCCCCATGTTAGCCCACCACCGTTAACCCTATGACAGTGTCTAAACAAGAAACACATCGGGCAGCTCCGGGGGAAGGACTTGCCACCACATTTATCACCGTCTTCTCCTTCTCTCAGGCTTTTGTGATCCTGACAGTTGTTTGGGCTCAGTTTTCACTGGCCGGTTGGGATGAAACTGAGCCTGCTCTTCAGCTGAAAAACCCTGTGGCTGGGTGGGCCTGGAGAAATGGCCCTTTTTTCCCCTCCCTGTTTAAGCCTCTTGTGAGTAACTCCCTGCAGCTGTCCATAAACATCGCTTTCTGAATGGAGTGAGAGATGTCTGGGGCAGGCCCTGCTCTTGCTGTTTCTCAAATGAAAATAAATACTGCCGTCAGCCGTTGCAGGGGATTGCTGTGTCCTGCTCCATAGCTTTGCAACCACCTCAGGCCATTTTTCTTCAAAAAGATGTTTTCAGCATTAATTCTCTGCAACCCAAAGTACCCAAAAACGATGAAATTATGAGTAAACGCACACCACACAAGATAAAAGTGTACTTGGCCTTAAGCCAAATCCCATTCTCCTTATCACCACACAATTAATGACATATAGAGGAAGATACTAAAAATGCAAAGCAAAAGGCTGTGTGTATGCATACACCATATCCATATATATATGTATATATGAGCAGCAAGCATGGTTTTGCACCCAGCGCGAATTTTGGCACCAGGAAACTGCTGTTAACCCAAAGATGTGGGTAGGAACCCACCTTGCACATGCTTTTGCCAGCTGAGGAAGCCATCTCCCTCTGGTCTCTTCTCTCATCCTGCTGGGGAGTGTGCCCACCCTAGATCATGGGCTTGTGTCTCAACAGCTGAATCACATCTCCTTGGCCGGGGGTGTCTGAACACTTGTTGAGCTGCTCACAGATCACTTAGACCTCTTTGGCACAGGGGGATTAAACACCTTTCCCTTGCACTCAGGCCACTAGTACTTTATCTCTGCCCCATCACCATTGCCCATTCAATGTTTTGGACCCACTGTTGAGCATAGTGTTTCCTCATCCAACATGGTTACACAGCCAGACATGTCTGAGGAATATCAACAGCAAGCCATTTCTTACACAGCTTATTTTGACTAAAAAGGGCTGGGTTTAGCCTGCTGTCTGTCTCAGACAGAGGATCTGAGGAGACAGCAGCCTCCCTTAAGAGCATGGTAAAAAGCCGACAGGAGTGGTCTGTCCTCAGGTGGCACTGCCAGGGCTTGCCAAGAATGTCTAGCCATATTTTTCAGAACCAAGTTTAGGATATGAAAGAAAAGTCCACTTGTTTACAGATCTGGTTTTGTTTTCCCTTTAATCTTTTCAGCTCTGATGTCTTCTAGGCATTTGGGTTTCATTACATCCTGAAAACAGGATGAACTATTTTAACAGTTGAAGATTTTATTTTTGCTTTCTTTGAATTCTGTAGAACTGAAATTTAATCCCACCTTTTTTAGTCAAATTTTGCAGCATCCTTGATTGCTGGAAACTTTTCAATATGAATCTGCTACAACACAGGAACACATGCACTGGACTAGGCCCTCAGGGTCTATCAATCAAGACCACACTCATAGGGTCTAGCAGCAATTCAGAAGAAATTGATAGGGAAAGATTAAGGAAAGGGAAGCATATCATGAGCAACCTAAATTCAAGCAAGACACTTACTTAGATACTCTGGCTTGTATTCCAAACAGAGGCATCAAACTTGACCACAACTCTTTCTCATGTGTTGCTTTTAAAATTTGGTTTCATTTCAGAATTCAAATAAATAAAATAAAATCTTAATGATGATTTAATGAAAGAGGGCACCACCAGAACATTGCTTCTCTGTCCCACCCTCTCAAAGGCACACAATACAAATACAAATGCATTTTCTGAATAAAATGAATTCTAAAAAAATATAAAATCTTAGAGTGTTTTCAAGCTGACGCAATGCAATCTTTGGATGAACTGTCAGCGCTGAAGATGTTCCAGGTGGTCTCAATGCTTGTGCTCTTTTCACATTCAGGTATGAGTGGGTTGCTGGAAGGATCTCTGTCAAGATCTCTTGCAGTGAACTCTGGTGTACTGACTATCTTCGTATACTGCTACAGCAAATAAAGGAAAGGTGGTTCAGATCTTGATGAGCAGAATTGTATCTATAACATAAATTAAAAAATATTAAAAACCAAAACAAAACACTCCAAGCAAACAAAGCAACAACCTGTGGAGAAGTAGAAGACTGAAGTGGGATGGTCTTGTTAAGAACTTAGAATCATAGAATAGTTAGGGTTGGAAAGGACCTTCAGACCATCAAGTTCCAACCCCCCTGCCATGGGCAGGGGCACCTCACACTAAACCATATCACCCAGGGCTTCATCCAACCTGGCCTTAAACACTGCGAGGGATGGAGCATTCCCTACCTCCCTGGGCAACCCATTCCAGTGCCTCACCACCCTAACAGTAAAGAATTTCTTCCTTATACCCAATGTAAACCTCTGCTGTTTAAGTTTTAATCCATTACCACTTGTCCTGTCACTACAGTCCCTAATGAATAGTCCCTCTCCAGCATCCCTGCAGGCCCCCTTCAGATACTGGAAGGCTGCTATGAGGTCTCCATGCAGCCTTCTCTTCTCCAGGCTGAACAGCCCCAACTTTCTTAGCCTGTGTTCATACAGGAGGTGCTCCAGTCCCTGATCATCCTTGTGGCCCTCCTCTGGACTTGATCCAACTTGCAAGCTTATCAAACTATATGGTACAAAAATCCAGATATCTTTTGATCAGATCTCTCTAGGATGCTGTAATTATCTCATCATTTTGAACACTGGTTAATTGTGGTTTTAAGAGTGGAGTGTTTGACTTTGTTGCCTTAGTAACATTACTGCAATATTACTTTATTTTTTTCTTTGATATGCATAACTACCCAAGAGTTTTTAAATGGCCAGCTCTCAAAACTACACTAAACAAACTCGGAAACTGTATTGTCTGACATCATGTGACACACAGACAGGACACCAACAAGGTTGGAACTGTTAGATCACAAAGAAGTCCCAGAAACCTGATAGTGGTAATAGACAGTGCAAAGACCCTGTAATCTCAAGGAGACCTTTCAGTGTGGACCCTGCTCCATGGTTTAGTGACTATGTCCATGATATAGTTTCTTGAACTCAGGAATTACAGGAAATTTTTCTCCACTCTTGTATTTAGCTCAGTTTGCTGCTGAGATCCCCAGGTGATTTAACTGATAAACTTTTGTAAATTCTGTCATTATCATAATCAGAATGCAGCAGATATGCTCCTTGGGAAAAATAGCCATTTTTAACCAAAGATTTACCAAAGTAAACTTGTTTTCTTTCTAGCTCTTTTCACTGGATGTCAGTGGATATGGAGCTATGATTAGATAGATTACTTTAAGGCTGAGATAATTTCTTGTTTTCTAAAGACAGCAAAGAATTGTCTTTGAAAAAAAGCAAGTCAGTGTTCAATGAACATCTCCTTGTCACTGTCTTTTTTGTTCTCAGTGTGCAAGTCACTTTGAAGGCTCATTTTACTACAAAGGCACTTGTGTGAAGAGTAGCCCAAAGGACCCTGCAATGGTGATTAGTCTTTGTATACTCCCAGATCCTTTGTGCCAGACCTTCTGCATGACAGTTCAAATGGGTTAGGAGTTCACTCTCACTTAATTAATCCCAGATTTTGTTCATATGGCACACATCGTTGGTGGCAGGATTTCCAAGAAGGACTGCATAGGTAGGAAATCAGCTAACAATGACTTCATTTTTCTTTGTGATTCTCTGTGAAGCAGGACTTAATTTAGCAAAAAAAATCCAACCAAATGAGCAAAAATAACCTTGAATGTACAGCGGTGATTTCCAGAATCAATACCAAGATAAACAATTTAATTTCAAATGTATGTTTTAAGTGGTATTTACAAGACTCAGACTCACAAATTGTCAGAAAAATATAAAAGCTTTTTCATTTTCCTTTACTGTGTAATCGATATTAGCAAGCTCTGACATGACTAAAATTTCCCTTTTACCGATTCCCTATCTTGTCTCTCTTTCACATTGGTATTTCTTATTTACTTGAGAGAAGTTAATTTTTTGGGGTGTACTAGAGCTTCTAGCCCCACAGCTTGAAAGAGTTCATGCTATGAATGTCCCTCTGCTTTTCAAACTGTTGCTCATGAGCATATGACTGTGTGTATACATTATACATGTGTATATAATCCAGGTCTTTCTGCTAAACTCAAATTTTATCTCTGAATACACAGAACACTGATGTGTTTTGTCCTGCATGAAAATTTTGAAAACCTGTAAAGATGATAAAGATATATAAATGAATAGGCATTTATTTGCCATACTGACATTTTATCCCAACATAAATCTCAACAGCATGAGTTCTTTAAATCCATTCTTCAGAATTACTCATAGGGTTGGAAAAATGGTGTGAGTAGGAATGGAATTCATAACATTTTTAGATGTCTGTGATGTGGACATCTTCAACTGAGCTGGGAATTTGCTCATTGACTACAGTAGTAAAGACAGTGGGGCCTATAAGGATGAGGGGGAAGGACTCTTCATCAGGGACTGTATTGATAGGACACGGGGTAATAAGTTAAAACTTAAACACAGGAAGTTTAGATTGGGTATAAGGAGGAATTTCTTTACTGTAAGGGTGGTGATGCACTGGAATGGGTTGCCCAGGGAAGTTGTGAATGCTCCATCCCTGGCAGTGTTCAAGGCCAGGCTGGACAAAACCTTGGGTGATATGGTTTAGTGTGAGGTGTCCCTCCCCATGGCAGGGGGGTTGGACCTGGGTGATCTTAACATCCTTTCCAACCCTGACTATTCTATGATTCTATAACTCTATGAACACCATCTCAGCTGAGATGACAAAAAACCAACAAGAAAACCAAGAACAAATCAGAAGAATTGTTTCCTACATAAGCCTGTTTCTGTCTTTAAGCGTTTTTTTTGGTGACTAGCTCAGGTACAGATTTCTACATTACATGCATGTAAATCTAGGGTAAGTAATTATCATCTTAGTCAGTGACTTGGGTCAGTTCAGCATTTTATTTACTATGGCTGCTGCTAGTTTAGTATTACAGTTATTCAGCACAGGATTTTAGGGAATCCACCTCCTTTTCCAATGCAGAAAAATAGAACATTTGTTCTAGCTGTTCTAACCAGCTAACAGGCATATTGCAGTAAAATGTTATTAAAGACCTGAAGGCAACTTACTAACTTATTACATTTAGAAGATGCGATTGCCAAGACAATATCCAGTATGTCCAGAGATTAGCAAAAGGAGCACTGATAGAGAACAAGTATGTGAACACCATCAGTGTGAAAAGGACACACCATTACCTTCTTCACATCTATACTCTTTCACTGGTGTTGTCCAGATCTTGGATAAGATCAGGTTTTGTCCCAACAGAGCTTACAGAGGCTTAATACAATTACAGCAGAGGCTAGTCAAGTAGGCAAACAAAAAATGTTTTGAAAACTTCTGCAGGTTTAGTAGAAAATGGATTTGGATTAAAGGTGTAGAAAGATAATTGCTTAATTTAGGGATGAATTTAAGAATGCTCATTAATTTCTTGATTCTGTTAATGCCTTCATGCTCCACAACTCCAGGATCTGTCTAATTCAGGTAGACAGCAAACTGATTGCGATTGTATATGCCTTTGCTGTCTGGTGCGTCTATTATCATATCCTAGAATAGCTGAGCATTAACATACTAAGATAAAAGTAAATTCTGCAATTCCTGAATGTTGAAGGACATCTCTGTGGAATGCAGGTCTTGGTAAGAGAAGGGTCTAGATTATTACATATCAGTGTACCCTAAAAATCTTTTAAAGGTACGTTATTGATGAACCTTTTCTTCAACACAAACGGTCTTTCTTTCCCTAGCACAGTACATTACATTTTGTCCTAAGCTATACTTTTGTCTAAGAGGCAAGAATAAACTCTCCAATGAAGCAAAAGTCTTCACGGAGTTCACTGCCTTTCCTCAACCTGCTCTTTGGAGAGGAACAATGCATACAAGAAGTAGAGCAACTGTGAAAAGTCTGCTGAAGCCAAAAGCTACATGTTGTCCAAACCGTTCTCCTGAAGGATTAATTCAGTTACATATCATACTATCAGTGGTAGCATTTAACATGCAACTAGTGGGTGCTTAGATACTGAGGCTACATCTCCAATAAAAACTAAATATGGCCAGTGCTTGTCTGGCACTGAGGCCACCTGGTATGGAGCACTGCCAAAAGCAATACTACTAAATTCTATTAAATACTACATCAGTATATTAAAATCTCTTGCTCTGCAAAGCAGGGTGACTGCCTACTGGGAATGGCTCCTGCCATGTGCTAATCTCAAAACCATGCCTGGGAACAATTTGAGAAACTGCTGATACAGGCCAAAAATATGCCAGAAACTTCTCTAATAATATAAAACTATGGAAGACTGACTTGCAGGGCCTGGGAATATTCCTTCACACTGGTAAATTTATGGTATAAATGTAGCCAGTAGAAAAGAAGGCAATGTAAAGACACATAGAAACTAGGATAACTGTTCTATACAGGGAGCCTGGCCACTCAATATAGTGAGTCAATTCACTCAATTATCTTCAACCCTATATTAACTCTATGTCTTATTAAGTATACTGTTCTAGAAAACATTTCACATGATGAAGCATTGATTTATTATTTCCTGATTATTCCGTAGTTAATGTTAATGTACAATTTTATTAATCTCAAGCAGAAGAAATGACGTCTTTCTAAACCAGGGATTGGCAGATAACATGAGAGCATATCAGAGCACTGGGAGCAGGGATTATCTTCACTGAAGTTAGATGCAATTACAGATGTTAAGATCAGTGAGCTGAGACATTTTTCTATTTACACATTTGAACTATGTTTGAAATTTGCTTTTTAATTCAAAGTCTTTTTACAGACCTCTTTCCTCCATGTTATAGAGGCCTCACTTTGTCTGCATGAGGTTTTAGACTGCTCTTTGTTGGGGGGAACACAGAAAAATCAGTATCTGACAGGTTTGTAGTTTTATTTATACTATGCATTATTGAGCATAACAGGTAGTGACTACGCAATAACACCAAATAATTTGTTCCATTAGGATACACAGTACTCTTTGTATAACAATATGCACTCTTGTTCTTTTGAGACATAACAATTCTGTATGAACTTTCTATATTTAAAGGAGAAAGGAAAAAAATCTTTAAAACAGGCAAATACTATATTTCATCTGGCCATGTGTTGCAGATCAAAAAAGACTGAGTTAATCCCTGTAAAGTTAAACGTTTACATCTTCAAACAGAACCAAAATTTTCCTTCTGAGTCTATTACATCGTTTACCATGTACTGTTATCACTAATAATCATTGCATGTTAGCAAGAGAAACCATGAGTAGATTCAAGTAATAGACACTTCTGTGGTTTCTGTTGTTAATCTGTCAAAGTCAGACTCTGAAAACAGTGTAAAGGAAGAAAGAGAGGGGAAGAAAGAGAGGGAAAGAAAGAGGAAAAGAAAGGATAGAGTGAAGGAAGGAAGGGTGGTTGGTTTAATACAGAGACACAAAAGCAGCAAAAAAGAATGAAAAGAGACCAGGGCTTGGGGAGGAGAGATGAAAGTAAAAGAAAAGACAAACATACACAGCTAAGGCCAGAGTGCAAGTCCTTTCAAGTCCTCATTAACCTCACAGTAAAGAGGTTCCTTGTGAACATTTAGCTTTTTCATTGAGCTCTGCTTTTTCATTGATAAATGTCAGCTGTGAAACATGTTTGGACGCAGCAGTAACCCTCTAAAACCTCTTTCACAGAGTGCAAGCCAAATCTGACACTATTTTTTAGCTCCATGAGCAAATACATCAATATGAACACTATATTTGACCAGTGTGTGGATGTGAAAATGAAATTTGTGTCTCTGTAAGTAGCCATATAAGAACTGGGAAACTAAAGTTTCCCTGATTACAATCTGAGCACTAAAGTCACAAGAGCAGTCTAATTGTGAGGGTGAAGGACGTACCCTCACTCACAGCTTATTTATTTGAAAACCTCCTCAGAGAACATGATTCTTTCGTTCATATTTGAGGGTCTCAGGAGCAGCTGTCACTAAGAGGGACCATGGCACTTCAGCCTCGTACAACTTCTTTCTTACAACGCCCAGGCTTTCCCACCAAGTGCTTAAACATGTGCTTAACTTATAAATTTGTAAGTAAAACCATTAACTTCAGTGTGGTACTCACAGCTCCGAAGCTCAGCAGAGTACTGGGGTTTTTTGAGAGCCTTGAAGCACAGATCCCTAGCAGACTCTGAAGCCCCTTGAATTGAGAAAATCCCTTCCCAGGGAACATTTTCAACAACTCTGCATATAGGTTTGGTATAGGGTGTTATATGATTTAGGAGGAACAAACCCAGAGTGATATTTACAAGAAACTCAGAAGAGGTTTTGTTTACTACAAGTTATTTCCTTGCCAATGGTAGTTAGTTTGTTCTTTCCTCATTTATTCATGCTAAAGAAAAAAAGGGGGGGGGGGGGGGGGGGAAGCCAGTTATTTAGGAACGTCAAATGTGTCCCAGCCTAAACTGCGAATTACTTAAATAACAGAACATGTCACAAAACTGACATCAGTGCTTCTCCTCAGTCCCACCCAATGATAATGAGAAGCCATTTGAACAATTTCAGCAGAGCAAAATAAACAAAGATTTTGTGCAGACCCTATTGAGAGCTTGATCCAGCAAACCTGTATCCAGCCAAATAAGTCTTTGTCAGACTAGAAATCCCTCTGTTTTTTCCTTATTCAGCAAGTAGGGATTGTTTAGATTATTGCAGTAATGAGCATGTACAGGATCAGGTTAAAGAAATTAGTCCACATTTCTCTTCTTTGTACTGATTGTAACCACACAAAAGACAGCTGACATCTGTAAATCTTGTTTCAGTGGGAATTAGATACCACTTTTGTGGTAGGGGAGGGGAAAAAAGCAAGAACATAACAGGGAGAAATTCTGCACAGTTCAGCCACTATGAACACTTCCCAATTATTTTATTAGCAAATGGTACAGAAAGGGAACAACAGGGGACAATGAAAACATTCCCGCAAGAAAGGATTGGGAAAATACTTTATGTAATGAGAAAAATGTAGGCAGCACACTTGGAAAATGGTTTTCAAGGAAACCCCTTTTTACAGAGATGAGAAGCAAATGAAACAAGGCTCTGAAGTGGAAGCATATGTGCTCACCGAGGGGAGCTGACGTAATTGGTAAGCAGATCTTGGCGTGCTCCAGAAAAACAGATCTTTGTGGAGGACGGCAGAAGGGTGTGTGGCAGGCAGCAAGGGAGGGGTGTGAGAGGGAGCTCTGTTTACAGCTGAGGTGATGTAGGCAGCTTGGCTACTGCTTTCCTTGGAATCCACACTGATCTTCTGTGACAAAGTGACCCACTTTGTGGAAGAAGGAAAGGCTCTGGATATTGTATACCTAGGCTTGAGTAAAGCCTTTGATGCAATTTCCCATGGCATTCTCCTGGAGAAGCTGGCAGTTCATGGCTTGATGGGTGTGCTGTTCACTGTGTTAAAAACTGGCTGGATGTCCAGGCCCAAAGAGTGGTGGTGAATGGACTTAGTCCAGCTGGTGGTCAGTCATAATTGATGTTCCCCAGTGCTCAGTAGTGGGGCCAGTTCTGTTTAATGTCTTTATCAATGATCTGGACAAGGGGATCAAGTGCATATTTCAGATCACCAAGTCCACCATTACTTTAAAATTGCCCTTCTCTGGACTTGCTCCAACACCTCAATGTCTTTTTTTGTAGTGAGGGACCCAGAACTGAATGCAGTATTCAAGATGCAGCCTCACTAGTGCTGAGTACAGGGGGATGGTCACTGCTCTGTTGGCCACACTGTTTCTAACACAAGCCAGGATGCTGTCGGCCTTCTTGGACACCTGGGCACAATTCTGGCTCATCTTTAGACAGCTGTCTACCAACAACCCCATGTCCTTTTCTGCCCAGCAGCTTTCCAGCCACTCTTCCCAAGCCTGTAGCATTGCATGGGGCTGTTGCGCCAACCTAAACAATGTTATGGTTCCATAACCTGTAAAGGTCACAGGGCAGACCATTGGTAACCATTCTCTAGAAAAGAAAGGAGTTGTTAGTGCATGGAACTGCAGTTTAAGACTTTCAATAATGACCCATGGTTTGGGGATTACATCTGGAAAAAGTTTTGAAAGCAGGGTATCTATGGGCATTTTACTGGTGCAGTTGCACCCATCTCCATACCCAAAAGTGCCTGTCCCATAGGAAATATCCTCCAGACACATTTGTACATCCCAGCCTATAAGTACAGCCTATGTGCCTAGGCATCAGGCAGCCCTGTGGAGGCTTCCTCTCTTCAGCTGCAAACGGTCAGTAACAACCTTCACTCTGTATGAAGAAGGTATTATTTCTTTACATGAATTTATCCTTTCTATTTATTTTAGTCTATTTCTTAGTTTTTAACGCTTAAACTAAAAATCTTCACTATCCTTTTTTTTTTTTTTCACAGAATTCCTTGAGGGCTGTTGGTATTACAGAGGTTTCCACCACCATAAAGGCAAAAGCAGAGGCTTAATGCAATGAAAAGGTTAATTGGTGTCAGTATGTTTTGTAAAGGGATGCTAGGAAGGAGGAGTATGTGGTTACAGTAAATAACCAAGACAAAAGATATAAGCTCTTTCCCCACTCTGTGCAGCAGTCCTTTTGCGTGAATTAGGGGGAGCCACTTATGTTCTCTGCTGATGTTACTGCTATTTTGGGATGTATATAGGGATGCCGGTCTCACTGTGGCCATGCAAGTCTAGATATTGTTGGCACAGCATGAAAAGATGTGAAATTATCGCTCAATCTGTGTGAGGAGGAACGAAAAGTGATGGACATACCAGGCAAAGCAGAAGGATGTAGACACTACTTTGGATCAGAGCAGACAGCAGACAGCACAGACCACCAGACTCTATGGAGCATTACAGCAGAGGTGAGTTTTAAAGAGACGACATAATAGACTGGGGGAACTGGGGAGCCCTTCTTATGCATAGGATGCAGCAAGGGATATGATCCAAACTTTTAAAGAAGATTACAGTAACAAATAATAAAAATGGGAAAGCAGGCAGCGGGATTGACAGAAGCATGCTAATAATGTCTTTGGCATGTACCTTTTTCGAGTTCCAGCTGTAATGGCTGAAACAGTTGCATCCCCAAGCATCCCCTCCACTCCTCACTTCTCGCCTAATCTAGGACATCACCTCCTCAGATACAGGGTCTGAATAGTGTTCAATTATTCCAGTCAAAGCAATCTTGCTTAGTAAATGTCTGTTATTTAAAGTCTGGTCTAAGCTAGGCTGGCTTAATTTGGATAAAATTGATTTAGGCATGAAAAAAGGAGCCGCTTAACTGACATTCTGAGAAACTGGTAGGTTTTGATGATGAGCTAGTTGTGAGTGTCTGGGGTTTATAAATCTTTTGATTGTATCCCTAGAAAGCATGGGTCTGTTGCCTAAGAGAAGACAGGCAATTAGGAATATAACATTTACAGCCTGCAAGAGGGTAGGCAGGTAATGATGACATTTAATAGATGACATTTAAGTAGTGGCACTAAAAAGATTAAGGCTTTACTGTACTGCCCTAGCTGGAAAACACTAAATGATTACAAAGCATTTTTATCCCATTATCATAAAAGCTCACTCAACACATAAGAAAAAATGAATAGTTGACTTTGTGCATTTAATTCAGTCATTTGCCTGTTTACATTGAAACCTGGCTGCTTTAACTCTCCAAATGTTTAGTATCAAGTAGGTTCAAAGAAAAGTATAACTCCTCAGCAATGAATTTCCTGGCTTTGCTCTTTCTGTTTAGAAAAGATGATAAAATGGATTGCAGTGTTTTACAGAATTCCAGTATTTATTACATATCGAAGCTATTGGACTAGCATTTTAGAAAGATTTACAGGTTTTTGTCTTCAGATGTCACATAACAACTTTAAGACTAATCTCAACTAAAGATGCTAATTTGCCAAAGTAGTTTCACAATTGTCTGGAGTCTTAAACCTTTCACACCGGATTTTAGCTCTGCAGGGCCCACAGGGTATGAAAGTAAAGTAAAAAAGGAAATAAGTGAGCCAGCTAAATCATTTGTATAGTGATTAGGTGAAAAGGCTGCAGTGACCCTTAAACTGATGAAATGAAACACTGCAGGAAGCAGAAAAGCAATAAACAAAATGGCAGAGGTTGCTGAAGACTATGGACAAGGTGGTTTTACCAAGGGCCAAGCCCTGAGGCAGACCCTACCCAGCAGAGGCATTGCTTTCCTCACCCTCCTAATGCAGAAGCATTATACTCTACTAGGGTTTCTCAAATATTTACAAAGCACGTTTCCCTTTTGGTTCATCTTTCTCCACGTGACCCTCTCTTCCCAACACACTTCAGGTCCATTCTTTCAGGCCAAGACAGTGAGAGGGGTGTTACTGCTCAGTGCACATGCTTGTCCTCTCCTCCCTGCCCCTGATAGAACCGAGCACTGATAGCAATTAAAGGTGGTGTAGTTAGCAATTCCCTTGCTATTGCAAGCACTGACAGCCAACACTTAGAGCCGATTCTCACTTTTCCTCTCTGGAGGAACTGAGCTGCTGCTGCCTTTTGCTGTCTAAAATTTCATGACCCTTTCGAATGCTCTTGTGACCTTCAGGGGTTCATGACCCTGACTGAGAAACATTGGGCCATTTCTGTAAAACACTATTATTTTTTCATGGATAAATATTCCCATGTTCTGAAGTGCACTAACAGTTTTAAATGGGTCCCTGCAGCTTCAGACACTGGGAACAGACTTGCATGACCCTATTTCTACACACTCCAGCACTTCAGAGAACATCATATATCTATCTCTCTAGCTGCTGATTGCAGATGCTGTACAACATCCTGTCATTCTATCAGGTGGAGGGAGCCTCAGTCTGAAAGGTGAACAAAGGAGGGTCAGGTACTGTGATGAAGGCACAAGATGGACAAGCACATAAACTATATAATCTAGCATCAGTTGGAAAAATACAGACAGCCCCTGGGCCCTGCTGACATTTGCACACAGTGGCTGATGGGAGCTGGGCAGGGCCAGGAGCAACAACAGGGAAGTTATATGTGGTGTAACCCAAACTAGCACTCTGTTGCTGAGGCAAGTGGCTCCAGCACTGGCATGATGGGCGGTGGAGTGCTCTGGCACAATCCACAGGACTGTTCCTGAATAGGCATCCTGAGAAAGCTTGTGGGAGGTGTGACCAAGCAGAGGAAGCTGGTGAAGGGTTTGGAGAATGTCTTATGAGGAGCAGCTGAAGGAACTGGTGTGTTTAGGCTGGAGAAAAGGAGGCTCAGGGGAGTCCTTATTGCTGTCTGCAACAACCTGAAAGGAGGATGTAGTGAGGTGGGGGTCAGTCTCTTCTCCCAGGTAACAACTAAAACAAGAGGAAATGGCTCAAATTGCTCTGGGGGAGGTTTAGACTGGATATTAGTAAAAAATTCTTCACTGAAAGGGCTGTCAAGCATTGGAAGAAGCTGCCCAGGGAAGTGACGGAGTCACCAGCCATGGAGGTATTTAAAAGACTTGTAAATGTGGTACGTAGGGACCTAGTTTAGTTGTGGACTTAGCAGTGCTAGGTTAACAGTTGGACTTGATGAGCTTAAAGGTCTTTTGCAACCTAAATGATTCTATGGTGCTATGACATTCATTACCCCTGGTTGACTTCTTTCTTTAGTTGTAACAGAATTGGCAGGTGCTGTTGATGGTCACAACCTTGGTGCTTCCCATTCTGCATGAAGAATTTCCATTTGGACACTAATGTGTACCAAATGGAAAATGGAAAGGTAAAAAATTCATAGCAGAGGAGTCTCAATCTGCCAGGGCATCTGATGGAGATAGGAGTGGGAGACTGGCTAAGGTCTGATGCAGAAAAACTAGGAATAAAATTCTAGATACCAATCCAAAAGTCATACACATGAAGGTTGCCTCTTCTAACCCTTAGGCATCCAAATTTGTTTATTGGATATGGCTAACTGAAGGTGGTTTGGAATTACGTATCCAGGGAAAGATGACACATACCCTGTAAAATATTTATAGACTAATAGTGAAAGAGAAAGCCAGAGTCTCCTGCAGAGAACAATTCAGCACAGAAAAGGAGTGGTAGCAAGAGAAAGCACTCATATGAAAGTCTCTGGTTTGATTCATAGAACCCAGTATAACTGGGAAATCCCTGTATTGCAGTAACAGACTTTGGACTCAGAATCATAGAATCATAGAATACTTAGGGTTGGAAAGGACCTTAAGATCATGCAGTTCCAATCCCCTGCCATGCCCAGGGACACCTCACACTAAACCATATTACCCAAGGCTTCATCCAACCTGGCCTTGAACACTGCCAGGGATGAAGCATTCACAACCTCCCTGGACAAACCATTCCACTACCTCAACACCCTAACAGTAAAGAATTTCTTCCTTATATCCAATATAAACCTCTGCTATTTAAGTTTTAACCTGTTACCCCTTGTCCTATCACTACAGTCCCTAATGAATAGTCCCTTACCAGCATCCCTATAACCCCCCTTCAGATACTGGAAGGCTGCTATGAGGTCTCCACGCAGCCTTCTCTTCTCCAGGCTAAACAGCCCCAACTTTCTCAGCCTGTCTCCAATATGGGAGGTGCTCCAGTCCCCTGATCATACTCGTGGTCTCCTCTGGACTTGTTCCAACAGTTCCATGTCCTTTTTATGTTGAGGACACCAGAACTGCACACAGTACTCCAAGTGAGGTCTCACGAGAGCAGAGGGGCAGGATCACCTCCTTTGACCTGCTGGTCACGCTCCTCTTGATGCAGCCCAGAATACAGTTGGCTTTCTGGGCTGTAAGCGCACACTGAAGCTGGCTCATGTTCATTTTCTCATCGACCAACACCCCCAGGTCCTTCTCCGCAGGGCTGCACTGAATCTCTCCTCTGCTCAACCTGTAGCAGTGCCTGGGATAGCTCCGACCCAGGTGTAGGACCTTGCACTTGTCATGGTTAAACTTCATGAGGTTGGCATCAGCCCAGCTCACAAGCATGTCAAGGTCCCTCTGGATGGCATTCTTTCCATCCAGCGTATCAACAGAACCACACCGCTTGGTGTCATCAGCAGACTTGCTGTAGGCGCACTCAATCCCACTGTCCATGTCACTGACAAAGATGTTGAGACCCGTCCCAACACAACCCCTGAGGGACACCACTCGTTACCAGTTTTCAGCTGGACGTTGAACCGTTGACCACAACTCTTTGCTTGTGGCCATCCTGTCAATTCTTTATCCACCGAGTGCTCCACCTATCAAATTGATGTCTCTCCAATTTAGAGACAAGGATGTTGTGTGGAACAGTGTTGAATGCTTTGCACAAGTCCAGGTAGATGACATCAACTGCTCTGCCCCGTCCATCAGTTCCGTAGCCACATCATAGAAGGCCACCAAATTGGTCAGGCAGGATTTCCCCTTAGTGAAGCCATGCTGGCTGTCACCAAGCACCTTGTTGTTTTTCATGTGCCTTAGCATGCCTTCCAGGAGAATCTGCTCCAAGATTTTGTCAGGCACAGAGGTGAGACTGACTGGTCTGTAATTCCCTGGGTCATCCATTTTCCCCTTCTTGAAAATAGGGGTTATATTTCCCTTTTTCCAGTCGTCAGGAACATCACCTGACTGCTATGATTTTTCAAATACGATGGCCAGTGGCTGTGCAACTTCGTTCGCCAGCTCATTCAGGACCCATGGATGGATTTGCACCATTCAAGCACTGAACAGTACTGAGCCCTGGGAGGATATGCAGACAAGGCATGCAGCCTTGGATTTGGTCCCAGCTTAACCTCCCTGACTGATTTTAAGCAGCCTGTGAACAAACATTTACTACAGTAACAGCAAACAAGGGATTCTCTGTAAGGTGTAAAGCTGGGATGCAAATTACAAACATATGTAAATTGAAATCGCTTAGGTTAATTTCTTGGTACTGAATTCAGAGACTAAGTGCTTATTTCAGAATGCTCATTCCATGCCTTGAACTACTGCTTTGTACGGCTCTTCAGTGGCAGAAAGCAACTTAGCATAATCCTTCTACTGTAATGTCCAGTTTTTCCACAAAGATTATGAAACCAAAAAGCCTCATTCTAAAGAAGGCTTATTGCTTTGCAAAGCTGACCACTGTGTGTTTAACTGGACCAGAATGGTTCATTGGAGAACAGAGAGAAATCTCACATTTGGGAGGATGTGATGGAAGAGTCCCAGACAACCTAAACAATCTTTGTTTGCCAAACAATGTGTGTGAGGCTTAAAAAATGATGAATTCGAAACACATTTCCCCCTTCACAACAATTGGAAAATACCTTTCAATCAAATGAATAATACAACTCCCTTCCCGAAACCGGTGAGGCTGATTATCATCTAACGTAAATCACTGTAACGCTTCTCGCATGAATGTAACTGCACCCACCAGCTGATCTCATCTAAGGATCTGGTCCAGGAATCTACGTAAGGGATAGTGTCAGATAACGATGGGAGACCTTTAATTTTTTGGCACACAGGCCTAGCTGTTAATCTCGTCAAAGTCAGTTCCCTTACCTCTTGTATTGCACTCAGCTTGAAATACTGTGGGTTTATTTTTTCTCACAATATTTCTGCTTCTGTCTTGGGCTTTCTTTGACTTCCAGCTGAAATCAGGACGTTAAAAGAAGACCCAAATTATTTTTAAATGTGAGGTATTTAAAACTCAGAAATGTTGATACGTTGTGGGGGATGAAAATTCAAGTTGCTGTTAATTTTATCTCAACTATTCAAAAATCAATAGTGAAAGGCTATATTTCTTTAGAAAAATAAAGTGATGAGGGCTATTTATTTAGAGAGGTATTCAACAGTATAGGCCTTGGCCTGCCTAAAAAATAGGACGTTCGACCTTTTGTTGAACTGCTCTTGCAAAGTATATAATGGAGGTTTTAATCAAAGATTTCCTGGTTTTCATGTGTGAATATCAGTTTCCAAAATCCCAGGCTCTATCAGTTAAGTGGAGAAGTGGTTACTGTTTGCAGTCACATTAATAAAGCTTTTTGAAAGTATATGTAAACTACTAAATCCACTTGAAAAACTGGAACATTTGATAAGATTTTTTTTTTGGGGTGGGGGGGGAAACTGTTCAGTCTGTTTCAGTCTCCTTTCAATGGTAGGTGATGAAATTATTTAAATGGCTTTCTGCTCCCATCCCCAAGATGATCCGCAACTTCCCAGCATGAAGCTGGAAGAGGTGGGTTTACTGTACTATGGTGACCTTTTTTCCTGGAAAAGTCAAGCTAATTTGGAAATGGTTCCTCTGGCCTTTTGAGCCCATGCAAGTAGAACAGAGACCACATGGACCACCTGCATGGAGACCTCATAGCAGCCTTCCAGTATCTGAAGGGGCCTGCAGGGATGCTGGAGAGGGACTATTCATTAGGGACTATAGTGACAGGACAAGGGGTAACGGGTTCAAATTTAAACAGGGGAAGTTTAGACTGGATATAAGGAAGAAATTCTTTCCTGTTAGGGTGGTGAGGCACTGGAATGGGTTGCCCATGGAAGTTGTGAATGCTCCGTCTCTGGTGGTGTTCAAGGCCAGGTTGGATGAAGCCTTGGGTGATATGGTTTAGTGTGAAGTGTCCCTGCCCATGGCAGGGGGATTGGAACTGGATGATCTTAAGGTCCTTTCCAACCCTAACTATTCTACTATTCTATTCTATGATTCTAAAAGGCCATAATTTAAGTGGGGGGGGGACGGACGACTAGTTCTTTGAAGCATAAGATAAATGTGTCATACACAGGCCACCCAATACCCAGATCTCTTGCAAATTCAACAATGCTGTAGTTCCTGGAGTTCTATCAAAGTTTTTTTCAGTATTAAAAATCATTGCTGCCACCACGTTTGACATTTGCACTGGAAAATCGCTGGTTTGGGCTGTTTTTAAAAAGCTTATCTTGGTTTTGTCCACTTCAGCTGACCCTAACATCTCACTACAACTCAGTTGAATGTATCTGCATCTAGTTGTAAGATCTGTTGAGACTCTAAGAATTAAAAGGTAGGGATCAAGTCAAGCTGGTTTGGGGGAAGCTTGGAAAAACAGCTGAGTTTATGTTCTGCTGATGCCATAACTCAGCTTGCTAAACTTCCGGGGTCATGCTACATTTACCCTAAAGAAAGTGGTTAAGGATATTGACTTACAAACGCAGTTGGATACAACCCAGCCTGTGGCAACAGCTATCACCCCCAACTGTGGTAGCTTCCTACTTCTCTCCCAGTGCCACTGCAGCCTGCAAGCCTGAACTATACATGAAGTTGTTCCTAAATGTTGTGAGCATGGTGTGCTGTTCCAGCCCAGTGACAAATCCAGTCTGACTTCTCAATTCAGTGAATTACAGGTGTTCACTTTTACCTGTGATTTGCCTGTTCTTGCTGCAAAAGCTGGCTACAGACAGGACTGAGGAACTCAGGGAGGCAGCTGGAGACCACAACTGCCTCAGCTATCAGTGTTTCATCTGCTTTGTCTGTATGTCAACACCTCAAACTTAATCTGGGCTCAGCCAGCTCGAGTTGGCCCAATCTAGTCTAAACTTCCAGCACTGACTAACTACTACTAATGAATCATGCTGGGTAGATTTTAGGGCATTGGAAGAGAGTTAGCTCCTGCAGCTGAGCTAATAGTGTAGTCAACTACAGTGGGCCACTACAGTGGGCACACTAGCTTAATTGGCCCTTGAGCATGCATTAGTGCTGCCAGCTCTGGGCTGGAGGAAGGCGGATGCCCTTCTTGCCCTCCTGCCTGTATGGAAAGGCTGGTAACTGTGGGCAGAAGAATAGAGAAGGTGGCGGCAATGGCAAGATATCTCCTACCACCCACTACAGTTACAGAGAACTTGTAATCAATCTTCAGACATTTTCCCTAATGTATGCAAAACCTGAGCTGTGCATTTTTCATGTCCAGCTTTCCGCTGGACTCCTCATGAACTACTGCTATCAGAGTGTATTATTATCATTGCTATTGTTTTATAATTGCATCCAACTATATTTTTCAAAGTCAGGACACTTGAAATTAATATGGAGTTCCCTCTCATATTTATTGGTACCGTTTTCGGGTCACATATAGCAGGACTAAGAAAATGAAGCAACAAAACACCCCTTTGTCTTAATTTGTTAAGACAGTTTGAGACCTGAGAATAAATTTTATTTTTAAGGGATTCTTATTTCCTTTCTGATTATGAATTGGATATGTATAAATGAAAAGAGGAAGAAAAAGAAAAAAGGAAAGAAGGAAAGAAAACAAAGACGCTAAGCTGTTTCAGTTCTAAACAAGCAGCTGTTTTAATGACTGCTTATAAAAACAGCATTATGTTCAATTATTTAGTATGGTTTATTTAACAGAAAAGAAAAAGGGAGATTAAATAGGGTATTGAGGAAGTTCTTCTTTGTTTATTTTTGTCCCGTTCATTTTACCCACCAGTGTTTTTTCTTCATTGCAAGCCCCCCTGCTCTCTTGATTGAAAACAGACTCTCTAATAAAAATGGTTTAAGATCACAGTGATAACTTCAATTCAAGAACATGAATAAAAAGTACCCTTAGAGGAAAGACCCCATCTGCTCACATATGATGTTAGGAAGAGAGTGCATAATGCAGAGTGGTGATTGCTACCAGGTGTAAGATTACTCAGGTCCTCTCTGTACGGCCACTTAGAAAAAAAAAAAGATTCAAGTATCCTGTAAAACAGGTCCTATGTTTTACATTTGAACTCTTCCTGAATATCAACCTTATTAAAAACGAATAAGAAATGTCCTGAGTGGAAGCTGTAGTTTGATCTGGAGCTTATGGAATCTGACAGCAAACCTGCCCTTGCTTTTAATGGAGCAGGAGCTGGCCTCTGCTTCATTCAAAAGGAGACCCTTATCAAGCTGCCTTGCAACAATCACTCCACAAGTGGTTTCTATTTAATTTCATTCTAATCACCCTACAGAAATACATTTTTCACCAAATTGAAAGCTTGTCTTCCCTGAAGCCCTGGAAAGGATTAGATAGCATTACATCAGACATTTCAAACAGTAAATTGTGAACTTGGAAGAAGCACTTCAAAGCATGGTTATGTGAAGCTTCAAGTGCCCAGGCAGAACAGAAGAGGTGAAACAATCACAATCCCTGCAGAGGAAAACAGTGACTCAGTGAGTGTAAGCCATGAATCCTGCTATTTTAATCTAACATATATATTAACATGGGGTTTAAAATCCATGTCTGATACACTGTGCTAGAGGCTGTAAGAATGCATAATACAGGGCCTAGACTCAAAGACAAAATTTAAGCATGCTAAATACAGGCCAGAAGCAGGGATGTCAAGACTTGCACAACTTTTGTAACTGCAGTTGTGGAAGGCAGGGGTGTTTTTTTATCCAAGATAGTTAAATTTTAAAAAATACATTATAGAAACAAATGAACATGTATAAAATAAACCTTTGTCTTGTAGAGTTTGCTCATCTGAATACCCAGAACAAATAAAATTGTAATAACTACTCTTCTATCTGTTTAAAGGCACTTCACTGGGTCAAAGTGAGAGCAGACTTTGGGCTTACAGAGCAGACTTTGGCCTCTTCAGGAGCCTGCTTAGTGAGGTTCCACAGGATATAGTCCTAGAGGGTGGGGGGGCCCACAACTGTTGGTTGATATTCAAAGATCACCTGCTACAGGCTTGAGAGTGTTGCATACCAACTAGAAGGAAGTACAGCAGGAGGGCCAGGAGACCTCCTTGGATGGATAAGGAGCTGCTGAGGAAACTTCAGTGGGAAAATAAAAGCTTATAACCAGTGGAAGCAAGGACAGGCAGCCTGGGAAGAGCACACGGATGTTGTCCGGGAAGCTAGGGACCAGGTTAGGAAAGCTAAGGCTCAGTTGGAATTAAACGTGGATAGGGATGTGAAAGATAACAGGAAGGAATTCTATAGGTACATTGCAAATAAAAGACAGACTAGGGACAACGTGGGCCCCTTACAGAAACTATTGGGAGAACTGGCTACCCTGGATTTGGAGAAGGCTGAGATTCTTAATGACTTCTTTGCCTCAGTCTTCACTGGCAAAGGCTCTGAACACACCACCCAAGTCTTGGAAGGCAGACAGAGGGACTGTGAGAATGAGGACCTTGGGGCCACTGTAGGAGAGGATCTGGTTCGAGACCATCTTAAGAAACTGAACTTGCACAAGTCCATGGGACCTGATGAAATCCATCCACAGGTCCTGAGGGAGCTGGCGAATGAAGTTGCAAAGCCACTGGCCATCATATTTGAAAAATCATGGCAGACAGGTGAAGTTCCTGATGACTGGAAAAAGGGAAATATAACCCCCATTTTCAAGAAGGGGAAAATGGATGACCTGGGGTATTACAGACCAGTCAGTCTCACCTCTGTGCCTGGCAAAATCTGGGAGCAGATTCTCCTGGAAGACATGCTAAGGCAAATGAAAAACAACAAGGTGCTTGGTGACAGCCAGCATGGCTTCACTAAGTGGAAATCCTACCTGACCAATTTGGTGGCCTCTATGATGGGGCTATGGAAATGATAGACAGGGGTAGAACAGTTGATGGCATCTACCTGGACTTGTGCAAAGCATTCAACACTATTCCACACATCATCATTGTCTCTAAATTGGAGAGACATCAATTTGATGGATGTACTACTCAGTGGATAAAGAACTGGCTGGATGGCCACGTGCAGAGAGTTGTGGTCAATGGCTCAATGTCCAGCTGGAGACCAGTAACGAGTGGTGTCTCTCAGGAATTGTGTTGGGACCGGTCTTGTTCAACATCTTTATCAGTGACATGGACAGTGGGATTGAATGTGCCCACAGCAAGTTTGCCGATGACACCAAGCTGTGTGGTTCAGTTGATATGCTGGAGGGAAGGAATGTCATTCAGAGGGACCGTGACATGCTTATGAGATGGGCTGATGCCAACTTCATGAAGTTTAACCATGCCAAGTGCAAGGTCCTACACCTGGGTTGGAGCAATCCCAGACACAGCTACAGGTTGGGCAGAGAGGAAATTCAGTGCAGCCCTGCGGAGAAGGACTTGGGGGTGTTGGTTGATTAGAAAATGAACATGAGCCGGCTTCAGTGTGCTCTTGCAGCCCAGAAAGCCAACCATATTCTGGGCTGCGTCAAAAGGAGTGTGTGACCACAAAAAGTGACCAGAAGGTCAAAGGAGGTGATCCTGCCCCTCTACTCTGCTCTTGTGAGACCTCACTTGGAGTATTGTGTGCAGTTCTGGTGCCCTCAACATAAAAAGGACATGGAACTGTAGGAACAAATCCAGAGGAGGGTCACGAGGATGATCAGGATCTGAAGCACCTCCTGTATGAAGACAGGCTGAGAAAGTTGGAGCTGTTCAGCCTGGAGAGGAGAAGGCTGCGTGGAGACCTCATAGCAGCTTTCCAGTATCTGAAGGGGGCCTACAGGGATGCTGAGGAGGGACTCTTCATTAGGGACTGTAGTGATAGGACAAGGGGTAATGGGTTAAAATTTAAATGAGGGAAGTTTAGATTGGATATAAGGAAGAAGTTCTTTGCTGTAAGGGTGGTGAGGCACTGGAATTGGTTGTCCTAGAAAGCTGCGAAGGCTCCATCCCTGTCTGTCTTCAAAGGCTGGGTTGGACAGAACCTTGGGTGGCATGATTTAGTGTGAGGTGTCCCTGCCCACGGCAGGGGGGTTAAAACTAGATGATCTTAAGGTTCTTTCTAACCCTAACTATTCTATGATTCTGTGAAGTCAGGAATAAGGGTTTACGCTGCCTTAATTATACTGATATAATCTGGCTAATGGCCTCTGCCTATTCATACAAAGCAGGTGTCACTTTGCCAACAATGGGATGCCCCTTTTATTCCCAAACAGACCATTAGTAAGCTGGTAGCTATAGCCACATTTCACTGCTTGCCAAGCAATTATTAGGATACAAAAATATATGCACTGAAGGAAAAGCTTGCTTTGAGGTTTGAAGTGAGAGGAAAAGGCAGTTTACCAGACTTTTCATCAAAATCATTTGTCCAAGAAAGGTGATTTTGTGTAGGGTGGTTTTGCTTGTTTGTTTTGAATCAAACACAAATATTTCATTTCAGCTCACTCTGGGATTGATTTCTGACAGCTTCCTCTTTGCTCAGCACCTTTCCTGGGCTGTCTTCTCCAAGGACTATTTCATTCCACTGCAATTTGGGAAGGCAACATCTCTGTGCAGAACAGGAGCTACTTTGTGGCCAAGGATCCTCCTATTTGTCAAGGAGCAAAAAAACACTTTCAAGAGATACTGCAAAAAACTTTTTTGAGTAGGACTTTTGTCTTTATCTGAAAAGAATCAAGGAAAGATTTGGTGCTTGGACTGAAAGTTGTTTCCAGTCACAGGAAGTCCAAATAGAGTCTTTCCTAGGTAGGAGTTACAAAATTTACTCCTAATTGTACTTTTCCTTATAAGTCTTGGAGTATATGTGTACCATCTTATGCTTTTCCCACTGCTATACGTTTAATATCAAGCCTAGGTCATTAGAGCAACACTGACAGTCCTGCCCCTGCAGACTCACAGGTCAGAGCAAGCGAACAAGTTTTAACCGACTCATGGTGACAGCCAACTATACTGTGTGCTGGATGCAGCCTACTCCCTAAGTACCAAGTACTAAGTACTAAGGACTAATTTATTGTGGATAACATTGTGGATATTATGCTGCCTCCTTTGTCTTGGGTAATTATATATCCTGTACCTCACACTTCCCCTTCCATGATACAACTGGAGGAGGTTATTCAGCTTGAAGATGGAGCAATCTGAAGAGCTATGGAAATGTTATTACTATAACCAGTGAGTAGGTGGACCACTTGTGGTTGTGTTATTCACTGATTTATTGCTTACAAACAGGCAGCCTTTATTTTCAATTAAAAGTGCATCTGTCTGTTATCTGTTTTTTTTCTCAGTAAAGCTCAACTACCAGCTGCATTGTAAACTCCTGTGAAACAGAAGATGAAGAGGCCAGGTGGTTTCTAGGGTGAGAGGATGAATAAATGAGACAGATCATGTGAATTATCTCAGTTAAAGCAATAAAATATAAGAAAGTGACTTGGCAATGTCCTGTGTGTCTGGTTGTCCACCACAAAGTCTGCCTAGTTTATCTGCATTAGTCCTTGTTGTAGGATTAGCAGCCTTTGCAGGCTTGAAACTATGTTGGTCTATCATTGCTACAGTAATCTTAAAGCAAAAGGTCTAATGGCAAAAACATCTTAAAACTACAAGCTTGGTAGGAAATAATATACTGTACCTGCATAATGGGAGAATTCATGCCAATTCTCAATCAGAAGCTGTTCTTGTTGCGTAAAAATACCTCAGTTGTGTTTCCCAACTAAATATTCATCTGTCCATGCAGCAGCTCTTTGGCTCACTAGCAAGTGATAGGTAGAGTCACTTGCTGCCCTCTGCATCTCCAACACACTTAGGTCTGGGCTAGGACCCCAATTTATACATGTTCCAGGGCCAAGCGCTCAACAAAAGCAATGGAGGAAAGGGTCTCTGTCACAGCTAGCTGTGATTCTGAGTGTCACTAATCAGATGGACTAACTCTGGCTTTTCACTTCATACACCCAGAAGGCAAATTTATTTAATTGTAGGCCAGAAAGTTGTGGTGTTTGTTCAATTAATGTTTTATTGTTAATTATTTGCAATAAATAGACAAAATGTAGAGACTCTGCCACAACTGGGTAGTCATATTTTAGTTCTTATTGTAATGGGTAAAGACTTACCATCAATGAAGAAGTTGACGGTTGCTGTGGAACCACTGTTTACCAAGGGGAGTATATTCAGCACAGGCAGACAAAAAATAGTCTCAATATATAAGAGAGAGATTTAGAAAATCTGAAGAGCTGAGATTATGAGAGAGGTGGATGGGGAAGGCAAATGTAGTCAAAAATTAATTGGAATTTTTTGATGGAAGGACTTTGTGAATAGCTAAAGTGGTACAGTTGTACAAGCAAGAAAAAGGAGGCTATCTACTGAAATCTGATGGGAGATGAACATAGATGTTAAAAGACAATATACAGCAAATAAAATGGTAAAGACAATTTGCAGAAAAGACACTTGCAGATATACCCCTACACAAAGCTAAAAGCCCTTCTAGAGAAAACTGTGGTTGGTAGGATTAGGGACAATAAGTATTAAGTGTTTATATTTCAGGAGAAATGACAGATTTTTTTTTCAGGCCATTACCAGCAGAAAACAACATTAGGTAGCATTTTTAGAGATAAGTATTTTAAAGCAAAAGCTCAAGAATCACCCCAGGGTCCCAGGAGAGCTAACCAAAATGGTCTGCGGCATGCAGATGCTCATTTTTATCTCATTTTGGAATACCAGGGAAGACAGCTAATATTGTGCTCCTATGGAAAAAAAAAGGGAGGAGGGGTGTGTGACAAGAATAGGCTGGTGAGCCTGACATCAACACCAGGCAAAAATATTTACTACTCCCTCTCAGACTTTTTCACTCCTGACCTTGTTTCTTTATTGGACATTGGCCCAGCTCTCTTGAAGCAACCTTCTGTTTTCACATGCATCAGGGGCTGAGACCAGTTCTCACTAAGGTCTCTGGGAGCTCAAATGGCATTCCATCACCCTCCCTGCTATATATGGCTACACATGGTCCAGAAAAGGACTGGGGGAAGCAGCTGGCTGACAACAGCACACAGAAGTTGGGAATCAGCCAAAGGGCAAGAGTACCAGCTGATGGATTTAAATAGGGTTCCAGCCCTGAGGGACAGAGAAGACCAGAGGCGTGTTTCTTGAAGGGAAGGTCCTGAAAGACACAATTTCTCTTTCTCAAACTTCCCTTGCAGACCACTTTGCCACAGACAAGAGAACTGGGGTGGAAAAACATAACACTGATTCAAGACAAGTTAACTGGAGGAACAAGTAAGCCAGAGACTATCTTCAACAGACTGCATCTCAGTAAAAAGAAGAAGGTATAAGAACTGGAGACAGAAAGGATAACATCATACTGTATCTAACTCCAGATTATTTTCCTAGGCACAAATTAGGATTTCTTAACAATAAAAAAATTATAAATTGTGCTGTTGGCATAGCTAAATCCTGCAGCTACATCCACTGATCCTAAGTCTGAGGTGGCTGGAGGATATTCCTGAAGCTTTTGATTCTATGATTCTTTTACTGCTATTGTTTTAATAATTGTGGATGCAGACTCTGGAGGACTATCAGTTTTTCATTAAAAGAGTTAAGGAGAAATGCCAATAACTTCCTTTTCTTCAAAAAAGTGAAGGGAAAACACTGCCCTGATTCCAGTCAAATAGGGGTTAAGGGAGCAGGAAAAGTAAGTAGCATTGGCCAGTGACATTGCACATATATCTCACCATAGGCCAAAGAATGCCAAAGGACAGAGTAAAATCTCCTCCTGTCACTGGCTCCAGAGAGCTATCAATAGGACCATGTGCATCACCTAGCCTGGAGAAGGTGTGACCTTGGGTGATAATGCTGGCCAGCCTTTTCCAGGCAAAAGAATTCTGACTTTATTGCTAATCCAAAAAATAGAAGCAAACTGCATTTAATTCCTGTCCAATGTCAGCTAGATTTCCCACCCTTACATGACAAAAGTTGTCAGCACATCTCTCATTGCTTCTTTTATTCCCATAAACTTAGAGGATCAGTGATGATGCTGTGAACTTGGAAGTCGCATCCTTTAAACAAGTAATTTGCCCAAGTAACATTCATTAAAGAGGTAAAGTCCTGATGTTTTCATTTATAAATAGATGCTCAGCAGTGGATAGGCATTTTCAAAAACTTTGTGAGAGATCACATTTCCTGGTGGATTGCCTGAGGACACGGTAACTAGACAGGCTTCCTCATCTTAATAAAATCAATGGATGTTAGCTAGACAGGCTTCCTCATTGTAGTGGATGCAATTGATTTTAGCTAGACACTTTCTTAACCTTAATAATAGGAGTCGCAATTGCTGAATATTATTTGTAGCAGGCCTGTCAGCAAATGTCTGGTTTAATTTATGAAAGAGAATTGTGTCAACAATGGGAGTTTATTGTTTCCTACATTTCCTGCCTTCTGGTGTCGTCGGTATACAACACATTGTTATGGGAAAGGACTTGTGCAAAATGCACAGCTCTGAGTGAATCTGAGGTCACACCACAAGCATTAAATACTTTAATTCAATAGGCTTCTGGCAAGGCATTTGGTAGTGTTCTTCCCTCACTAGATGTTTGGAGACATCACGTAAGTGGTCAAACATGGAAACTAGTTTGCTCTTTAAACACTCCTCCCTAAAAGAGCTGAAATTTTCATCATTTCACAAAAAAAATCCTATTAGAAAACACTAAGATTTTTTTCTTCTATGTTCTCTTGCTGAATTCACGAATAATTTCAGTAACCCCAAAACTGCATCTCCCAGTGAAGCTGCTGATGGTTGAAGACATTTTAGCAAACTCTTCATAGGCTGAGTCTTTCAGCTTGCTGTTCACATCTCTGTCCTTCTGATGGAGTTCTGTGGAGTTTTGTCTCCATTGCCCAGACCTAGATGTGGTAAAGCAATCTCTATATAAAGCAGAAAAAAAGGAGTGAGAATAAAAGTGTGTCCTGGTCTTTTCTGCTTTGCAGTAATGTATATATCCTGTACCTGAAACTATGAAAATGCTCTAGACTTTTGTGGTCCAGATAAGTAATAGTTTTCTACCTCCAGCTCTGTTTCAAAGGAGAAAACTATCTCTAACTTAAATTGGCATGAGAAAACATCCCCAAATGTGACACATCCCATTTTCAGATGGGATAACCTGTATAGAAATGTCTCTAGTGGGATATTTAATTTGCAAAATCATTGCAATTTCAGAAAATGCAGGTCATTAGTGTGACAGAAACTTCTGCTGAGCTGCTGTATCTGCAGAATTTTTATACCTTTTTTTGTCTACCCAAAAATAACTGCTTTTAAAACTTTGATATAGGGATGCATACTAAGGGGGAGGACTGGTCATGGTAATTTTGACAAGCAATACAGTAATGTATGTATATACTAATTAGCTTTCCTCTGTTATGATACATACAGATCATATCTATACTGACTTGTAAGGTCCCTAATGAAGCAATGGCTGACTGTTTTTAATCCTCTAATGTATTTAACTTCATAGCAAACTTGACAGATAAGGAAATGTTATAGTGCCTAAGACCTGCATTCATCCTCCTAAGTGTAAATACCGTATTGAAACACCTATCTAAGTCCAGCATCTTAGGATCCTTATATGGCCAGTAAAATACAAGTACTGTTAGAGTCAAAATCAGCCTGAGTTCTTGGTTTCCCAGTCAAGCTGTCTCACCAGGCAACTGAAGGAGGAGGATGGTGAAAGCCATAATTTCATGAACAGGAGCTGACTACTTATAGTAGGTGCAGTGAATTTGGGCCTGATCTCATGAGCATGGAGACACTGAAGAAAAAGTACCTGTCACATTGTTCTTGCATAGTTACTGTGACACAGAGATGAGAGGGGGATGCTGTTTTGCACTCAGCCTACTTCCCAACACACAGGGTTACTACCCTGCAGAAAAATCCTTCTTTGGCCTGAGATGAGCAGAGGCAGGTCCTGAAAGCAGATCTAGCTTCCAGCAGTCCACCATCCTCTGAGCCAAAGTTATTTGCTCCTGTGGAAGTGGTTAGTAATTGTGTTTTGCAGCTATGTGTTACAAGTAGTAGTAAACACTGACTAGAACTGGTTTGTAGCACCAGGGAGGGAACAGCTCTCTGTGAAAACAATGGGTATGTAATGAGAGCCCGTGACAGGAAAAATCAGAGACTGTTTGTTAAGGAAAATTTCTGGAGAAAATTTGTTTTACATTAAAAAAAGGGTGGGAGTGTTGCAGGGAGTTCTGGTTCTTTTCAAAAAATATCTGATACAGTAGAAACATATAGCAAGAGAAATGCAGAGGAAAAATTGTGTCACCCAGAAATGGATATGTAAAGTTATAGTTACAAGTGGTGCTATGACAATATTCTTATATGTGGTACTCTCATTTCTCATAGTGAGACTATCTGATCAGATGTGGGTGTCTCAAGGAGCAGGACAGATTGGAGACTGAAGGAAGGAGGGCAGAGCACATATGGTGGGTGAGGAAATCCAGGTCTTTGAGGACTGCTGGTCTGTTAAGTGCTGGTACATGTATTTCTGTGGAAGTGGGAGGAGTTCCTATTGTGTTTCAAGCTGAGAAAAGAAACCTTATACCAAATTATCACTTTCAGTAAGTGCAAGGTCAGCCACTTCTGAGAAAGTAGTAAAACATCCCCAGGGAAAGTTTCTTTGCACTTCTGGGTGATTTTAGGAGTTTTCTGAAATTCTGAGAATTATTCAAAGTGTTAGCTATAAATATGTGCCTGTGATGAAAAAGAGTTTTCTTAGGAAAATTAATGTAAAAACAGCCATACCTCCTTCCCATTGTTTTGCTCAGACAATGAGAAGATACCACTGCTACATGGAGGAACTGAAAGGGAGGGTTTCCGCTGAACAGAAATCTGTTTCAGGCTGAATGTTTTCATGAAGTCCATGCTTTTTTCTCAGCTGATAATAAACCACTCTGCTCAAGTGACAGCATCCTTGTGTTGAGTGACTTGAATTTATAGGATGAAAAAATGTCTTTGTGAAGCCTTAAAATGACAGGGGGTATCAAATGAATGTTTTCATTGGCATCAGTTTGTTCCCCTTTCACTAGAGCAGGAATCTGAAAGTCCAGAAGGGACTTTTCTTTAGAGCATTGTAAAGTCATTGACCAGCACTTGGACATCACCAAGCTGAAGAAGAATATGGTCAGTTTGGATTAACAGGCATTTCTTAAACAGACGTAACGAACACACTTTACTAAGGGTACTGCCACCAGTTGTTTGCACCCACAATTGTGCCCTATTCAAAGGTGTAAGGTGGATACGTCCAACCATCTGATGGGGATAGTTTGCACAAATCTATTCTTTGAAGCTATGACTCATTTTGAATGAAATGTATGTAGAGAACTGTAACAACACCACAGCTGAATCCTCTACAGAGTGAATGCTGCAATCCTTGGATTGCTTCCTCTGTCCACCAAATCCCTGTGGGATGAGGTTCCAGCAAGCAACTCCAATTTCAATTCATTTTGGACTCTATTTCTTCAATTCCATGGCCTCCTGTGGTAGCAAACTATGTAGTCCAGCTACCAGGTGTGTGAAAGCCTGCCTTTTGTTTGTTTTGAATTTACCTACTGACAGCTACCTTTATAATTGAGTGCCAGAAGAATGGGAGGAGAGCGTAATGCATCTCAGTTGTTGCCCAGATTTACTATGTGGACATGATGGGTCTGGAGACAAGTATCAAAGGAGGGTCCTGTCAAAACTCACCATTGTTTCTGTGGGTGGGAATCTCCCACTGAGGAAAGTGAAGCAGGAAAGGAATAGACTGACCTGCAAGGATCCAGAAACAGATGGTCTGACTCTCACCTGCATGAGCCATTCACAGTTGTGCAGGCTGCAAAGGAAAGGAGGGAGGACTGAAGAAGCAAACAGATGTTTGTGCATGGGATAGCTGTGGAAAAAACCAATCTGTTGCCTGAGAATTCCTCACCAGCTTCACTGGCACATGATCCCAAGGAGTCTAATATTAAGCATTTTGCGTTTCACTCAAAGCCGGCTAAGTCAATGGGAATCACTCTTTGGATTTCTGTGTGTTTTGGACCGAATCCTTTCAAAACAAGCAGTGAATAGAAACATAGGTTTTCTTCCTCCCTGTGGCCAGGATTTTCAGAATACCTCAAGTTTTAGAACCGTGGTTGAGTTTTCCAAAACAAATTCCCCATGAATGGAGAAGTGATCACAAGTGACTGAAATACCTGGGCTCTCTTCAGGTGGTGAGACAGAGAGACTCACCACCACTTCGAATGGTGGTCATGAGACATGAATAGGCAGGCTGGCGGCCAAAACCGTGGTCGTCCAGCACTGTTGGGAGAGTTTAGCTTTGCTCACTCACTTGCAGCTGCCTGTCAGTACACTTACCTTTCATTTAGGAAGCTCAATAGATTTCTGAGAACCTGGAAGTATGCAGCATGTTTTGTTGCATGTTTTTCTTTGTAATTATGGCCAGCTCCTCCTAGTAAGAGCTGCAGGTACCTGAATCCTTTCAAAGTTCTTGCCCGAGGCTGTGAATATTCAGGTCCTCACCAGCTCTGTCCCAGAATATGGACTTCATCTTTTATTTTCTGTGGTAGCAGTAGGATCTTCAACACTAAAGCAGGGATGAGTTTTTCACTGCATGCTGGAGCTGCAGTTCCCTGAGCACACAAGCTGGCCAGAAGTGTTAAGCCTCCGGAATGTATATATGTGCAGTTCTCTGTTAAATAAATTGTATATTTAACTAAATTTCAGAAGAGATTTATTAGGTAGGGCATTAACCAGACATGGTCCTGAAAATGAGGTTTTCTGCTTTCTCAAAAACTTGGACTGTTGGGTTTTTTTTGTGTGCAGTATCTCAAAAACACCTTGACTGGCTTTTGATTTTAAAATAAATACATTTAGACAGGCAGAAAGTGTTGTAAATGTTTATATTTTGCTTGCCTTTTATTTGACTTCCTCTAATTTTGAAACAGGAAATATTTTTTTTCCCTATAAGAGCACAGGTTTTTTTTACAGCATTTTAGTTTTCTAATATGCAATTTTCTATTATTTATTATCAGCTTTATTTTCCAGCTCACAAATGGTAGACAGTTCATTCCACCTTTCCAAAGGACCTCCATACGTGATTTATCATCTGCAAGCAAATATGCATAATCATTTCTGCAACATGGGGGAGGTCCTAAGGAGACAAAGCCTAAATAAAGGGATATCCAGTCTGTTTGGGAACTTTTTATGTGATACATTTCTGCACTAAATATGACAAATTGTCAATTTAAAACTTCCTGGGGAGGTGTCCAAGAAGTGGATTCAATTACCTTTCCTTTTTTTTTTGTAAAAAAAGTTTGATTTTTATTTTCAAGATCAAATTTTAAAGCCAGCTTCAAATTATTTTTATAGATTTATATTTTTTATGGATTTTAATTGTTTAATATGCCTCTATAATTAGAGACACAAAAGTCACATAAAATTCAAAGCAATACATCTCAAAGGCACTTGAACAAAGCAGGATGATTGATTGTCCCAAACTTCTCTTTACTTCTCCATTTGCAAAAAAAGAAATGGTCAGAATTTATTTGGAGTATAATACAGCATTGTGAAAGAAGTAAAAAATCTCATTATTTTTCCTGGGATGCCAGAGTTGTCCCCACCTAACCACATCTTCCACCAGAGGCTGGCCAATAAATTGCATCCATTACTCTCTCTTCCGTGTTTCAGTGGCACAGACTGTGTTTCTGTTCCTGATTGTGCACTGCACAGCCCCAAAAAGCCACCCGGGTGGGGAAGCTCCCTCACGGCGAGCACAGTGGGAGCCCCACTTACTGGCTTCTCCAGAGAGGAATAAGGCTGCTGGGCTTCATCTGTACCTCCTGTCATCCCCATCAACTAAACCTCCAAAAAGGGGCTCTTTCCCACACAACAGCCATCCCAGGTGGTTCATTCCCCCTGCCTTGGGAACACTGCCTCCCAGCAAAGACTCAGGTTGTTTGCTCCATCTGGCTCATTACTACTGTACACCCTGCATTTATGGTGTTGTGGCTCACATTCAGAGTTATTGGTGGGGCTCTGCAGCTCACATTAATAACACATGTGCCTGTTTTTCAAGTGTCTCATTGCTCTGCCAGGCTGCTGCTGTGCTGTGCAGGGAATGGCTCAGCACAGGCTGGCCAGGGCAGGATATAAGCATGGCAGTCTCCTGCCTGACCATCAGCAAGAAGATGAAGTCCACCGTGTTAATGGCTGAGCAGGACAGTTGGGATCTGTTTTGATTTCTCCAGGGAAATAGGTTTCAGATTCAGACCTCTCAGTTTCTAGAGGCAGAAGGGAACTCAACCACCCTTTACCATATGTGCGCAAGGGCAATGGGAGAGGTCTAGGCTTTAAGGACTATACTGAGCATTGGTTAGAATTGCTTAACCAAGGGAGGTATGAGCCCTTCTTCGAGTGCTGATACAGCCTTACCCAGTACATAGATACAGGCATCATGAGGTAAGTGCCATACTAAAGAACTGGAACAATTTTTGAGAAATACAATACAATGGTTTGGTTTCTGGGAAAAGGGAAAAGTTATCTGAAAGGAAGCGATCCAGAGGATGGCTCAAACACAGCTGTAAGATACTGTAACATTCCTTGGGGGTATTAAAAACTGAGCTGAACAAGGCCCTGGGGAAGCTGTGCTGGCCATGGTTTTAGCAGGGGCTGGTCAGCTGGGTGCTGGATCTACAACAGTCTCTCTCCATCTGATATTTTTCTGTGATTGTGAACATATACTGCAACGTGACACACAGAGGTGCAAGAAATAGCGAAGGGTCAGGAACCCTGAGAGACAAAAATGGAGTAATACCTATGAAACTCATGCATGCAGTCATGCCCTTAGGCATCCTACCACAGCTTCTATGACCAGTGATGATATTGAATACTTATAATTAAGCCCACACTGACCTGGGCTCATGCAGGAGGAGAATATTTTTCGTTAAAAAAAAAAGAAGGAGAAGACTGATCTGAGTCTCCTGGAAACTAAATTTACTTCCATAATTTCAGTGGTTCTCTGGAAGATTTTAAAACTGCCATCAGACTATCAGCCTGAGGGGTGTATTCATAGATTACAGGGTCTAAAGGGACTGTTGTAATGATCTAATTTGATTCCTTTCTAACATATACCATAAGACTACCCTGCAATCACTCCTGTAGCAACAAAAGAGTATCTTTTGGAAAAAGCTTGTACTGAGATTAAATGGAAGGAACACAAAATGTTCCTTGGGGCAGAGGTAACTGAGACAACTGAAGTCCCTGCCAAAGGCACCAATCATCACAGCAATGGCTGAGAGCAGCTAAGCTACATGGGATGAAAGGATTTCTGTTGGACCAGCTGCAACTCTGTGAGCAGAAAGGTGTGAGAGGGAGGCCAGGAGAAAGCCAGAGATGCAAAACACTGAATTTAACAAAAATCAGGCAACAAGCTTCTGGCACATTTGGATTTCTCAGCAAGGAAACCACCTCCTGCTTGCTTTGTGTGTGTGTGTGTGTGTAGCAAGGAGACCTGGCACACATTTCTGGTAAATAAATAGGATTGAACAAAGACTCTGCATGACTCTATCAGCTTCTCCTCCCAATAGAAAAATGACACAGGAAAACCCTGAATAGCTGCTAAGCATTCAAGCCAAAGGAGCATGGGATTTCCAGAAGTTTATGGTTTCTTTGCAGTATTCAGAGAATACTTGGTGTGGGCTATTTTGTGTGGGCCCATGTGACACCCAATTGCTCCTCAAAGCACACAGAAGTCATAGAGAACAAAGAACACAGTTAATGTTCTACCTACAGGTAGCTATGCTTGCAGTGAAGAACCACAACCCACTAACAGAGGCTGGACACATGAACTACCCACATGTGCCATTGATAGTGAGTGGAAGCTGCTGCTCAGTAGCACTCACAGTGTGCAGCAAGGATGAGAAAGCTGCCCAGGAGCTTGCAGAGGAATGACCTGTGATCTGTAATGCTTGACTTGTTATTAACAAATCCATAAAATATGGGGAAGAGCTTCAGATGCCTAATGAGATGTCCCACTTGTCCCCTGCTGTGTGGTGCTCCCTTGCCTGTGCTGAGGAGAGGAGACAAATAAGCAACTGAGCAGATGAAAAGGGGTATTAGCTATGTAGACTGTGCCAGCCCCATAGCTGTGGATCCCTTTCTGGCTATCTCAGAGTTAAAGCAATTCACACTATGCCCTTGGTTTATGTCTTAATGCAAAATGTGTAACATCAGATCCTACGTCATGCACCTAGAAAGAAAGAAAAATGCACCTGAAGCAGGAGATGCCTGGAGTACATCACCAGAGAGTTCTCCCCATTACTTACAAAAAGCATCTCTCTTGAGAAAGAATGTATTATTTATTCCTAATTACAATATGGTGTCTATTAGCACTTAAGTTCCCAACCCTTTCTTTTTCTTGGCCATTCACATCCTGCTGGTGATTAATAATTTCCTGCATTGCATTGACTTAGGGTGGTGAGGCACTGGAATGGGTTGCCCAGGGAGGTAGTGAATGCTCCATCCCTGGTGGTGTTCAAGGCCAGGTTGGACAGAACCTTGGGTGACATGGTTTAGTGTGAAGTGTCCCTACCCATGGCAGGGGGGTTAGGACTAGATGATCTTAAGGTCCTTTCCAATCCTAACTATTCTATGATTCTATGATTCTATGAATAGGCAGGCATTAAAGAGGTAACATCCTTACTGTCCAGAAGCCCCTGTAAGCTATGATGCATAGATATCAGCATCACTGGCTCTGGTTCAAAGCAAAACTCAAGTATCTTGCAGCTGGTTAAGACAGTTAAAATTCAGAGAACTTCCATACATCCACAGCTCATGGAGACCCAAATCATGAAAGTGCTGAAACAACTAGTTTCCTTGTAATTTTAGTGGGAATGGGGTGACATAAATATTTCTGTTTATAAGACTTATTCCCTTGGTTCATCTCTGTCCCATTACATATTGTAAAGGAGCTGAGGCATAGATTATCCATCACTGCATAATCTTTGAACACCTAAGCACAACGGGACTTTGAAGTCTGCTAGGGTTTTGGGCACTCTCATCATACAAAACCACCAGTAATTCTACAGTTCATACTGTGATATGATTGTTGGGAGGATGGGGTAATTGCTAAGCTATCCATGTCTGGAATTAAAACAGAAACCACATAAATTTCATGAGGCAGTATCTAGTTTCACTGTTCACTCTTTTTTCTCCTGACCTCTCTAATCAGCAGTAACTCACTGCACCTGCATGTCTGTAGTACTTCCAAGGAAGTGAAGGAATTATTCCAGATATGTTTTAACTTTCAAACATGAGTTTGCTTAAATAGTTTCGAATCTAGAAGGGGGGAATTCAGTTGCCTAAGCATGTATACAGTGCCATCCAAGGTGTTTTCAGTATCAAGGCAGACATCTACGCAAGGTAGATGTGACAGGGCCTATGAGACACTTGCGCCTTCATAGGCTATTTGGCCTATGGAAAAGTCCATAGCCCAACAGCTGGCTGGGAAAGAAAGCATGAGGAGTCTAAAATGGTACCTGGTACCTATATTTAGGCCATTAAGCCAGTCTCCAAATGTCATCTTCTGGAGTAAAAGTTATCCCAGAAAAAGTATTTGTCTGGAAACCTTACACTCCTTCCATTTTTATAGTAAGAGATTATCAAGACATGCCATAAATGTTGAAGGACAAGACAAAAGACCTTCCTTATACTATATCCAAGCCTCAGGTTCTCCTAAGGTTCAAGATTTCTCAAGCAATTTACTCATCAGTGCTGTAGATTGCATTGAGCTGGGCCACTGAATAGGGCCAGGTGGGTGAGGCCACGTGGGGCAGCAGGATGCCCTGGGGCTCAGCAGCAGCAGGGAAGGATGCTGCTTTGCTATAGGTCCTGGAGACACCCTACAGGATTGCCCTTCTTGGGCTCCTCAGCACATTCAATTGGTGAAGGCTGCTTCTGAACTACACATGGGCCACTACGTTGCACTGGTTATCTGAAGATCCATCAGCAGGGTTCCCGGGTGGAGACATTGTCCTGCAATGATGTGGGGGCACACATCTGGCTGCAGAAGGAGTGTAAGGGGAACCAGGAGGGAGTGTCCTTCTTGATGTAAGAAACTTGAAGAGTTTTGTGTCTGGAGGAATCAGTCATCCTCCAGACACTGGGCAGTTTTCTCTGCGAATGAACCTCCTCCCAGACAGAGGCAGGAGGGAGACGTTCCCTGTGTCATGAGCAGGGTGGGGGCTCACAGCTCATTCGTGTCTGTCCCGGATTCCGTAACATGTCTGAGTCAGGGAAGTTCTGCTGTTAGAGAAAGTGATGACTGATATGATAAAGTGAAAATTCCTCTGTTTGCATCACTGCTTTCTGCCCACCCACTTTATTTCCTCATTTTTAGCAAACTTCATAATAAAAGCTGTTATGAAATGCTGTTTCTCCTTTCACCATCTGATGAGTTAACAGCGAACCCAATTAAATGCAGTATGCAAGACAGCCCAGTTGTATGCTTCTCCCACTGTCTGACTCCCTTTAAGAACTGCTTCATCACTTTTAAGTCATTTCCTTTCCCAGATGAAGCAGTTTCACTTATATCAAAGAGTTTGATCTAAACCAAACAGTCTTACAATAAACCAGACAGCCTCGGTTTTGATATCATTAGCCTTTAAACTCAGAGGGACTTCTTCAGACAGGAGCTGCAACTTGTTACCAGATGTCAAAGAATGTTCGTCATCAAAACCTCAAGTGACAAGTCGGGGCTAAGCAGCATGAGCTTTTTGATTGCATTTTAAATGACAGAAATTTTTATTTGGGGTAGCAGTGTTCAGGGTGGCAGAAGGAAAGAGAGTATTTCAAAAACCATCTCACAAACGGTTCTATGTACTCTCAACTTCACGATTTAGCCGTTGGATTTCTCCATAAACTGCTAATCTGTGGTATAAAGGGGCAGCATCTGTGGTTTTCCCTAGAAAAAAAAAGCAGAAGTGCTCCACATATTATATTAAAACAGTGAATATTGAATGTGTGTCACAACTCAGATATGATTCAGGAAGGAAATGTTCAGCAATTCCAGCCTCGGTAAAAATATATGTCTATTGGTTCATTTCTGCGGCTAGGGCAGACCAGGTGAGTTGGCTTTAGTTTGAGCAGAGGGAGAGATTTAGTAGAAGAAATGTAATTCTTTGTACTTTCTTTATGAAGCTTTATAAATTGCATGTGACAATAAAAACACAAACCTAAAGACTGCTATCATGGAAAACTGTAGCTGATTTTTTAGCAGCTGTCTAGAAAGGAAATTAAAGCAATCTCAAGAGAAAACCTGGATGAGGAACTGAACCTTAGCAAGGGATATCTTTTCCCGATTGTATCCCTAGGATGCAGTATTCTGTATTAACAACTATTATCACAGTCATCATATGGTCTCCTACAATTCATGACCTAACCCACAGACTATTCCTTTAAGAGACAGTTATTCCTTTGTTTCTTTTAGGACAATGCCAGAAATAATGAAAATCTGTATAAATGAGAAAACCCACCCCTCAACAGAGATGGGCTATGGCAAATAATTAGCCACTTTCTATGGTTTATCCAACCCACAAAATCTGGGGCAGGTGCTGCTCACCACCCACATTAATTGCCCAGAACAGACTGACTGGTTTTGGACCAAATATTTTCTCACCAGCACTTAATATCCCTGCCATAGCATGAAAGGAAACAGAAACCTGAGGAGAAGATTAAAACTGTGGGAAGAAAAACAGCTTCTTAACTGTGCAGTGGACTCTGTCTGACTAATGAATCCCCTTTGAAAACCACCCATAGCAATAAATTAGGATGTAATATATTGCAGATGGGTCAACAGTGGCACACACATAGCCATATGTATCTGCCACAGGTGTTTGATTTTACATTTGATAGCAGGTCAAGAAGTAACCATGCAAGGACAATCCTTCTATGGAGAGCGACAATTCTGGTTTGCACCAGCTTTCAGGATTAAAATCTTGTTCTAGATTGGAAGGAAAACTATGCCTCGCAGTTGCTCTGTGGAGTGGAATTATGTTAATATGACTGGCTTATGATCAAAAACATCATTTAAAAAATCAGATCTGTACCTTTTTTTCTGCATTAAAAGAAAAAAGCAAAAATCTGACTGGTATTTAAAACCCTTCTTCTAAACACAAACATCACCATAATTCAGTAACTTCAAGAAAGGGTTTTACTTTGCAGAACAATACATGCTGACAATATCCCATTAAAAATGTTGTGTCTAGAAATGACCAGCTCTTGTGAGGTCCTTTATGCAGAGCCTTGTCCCATAGGCTTAGATATCATATGGTATCTAGAAACAAGCCTCAGATAATGTAGTCTTTAGTTTATGAAACTTTTGGGGACCTTCAGCATCAACTGTGAAGACAAACAGTATTTTTTTCCAGACCTGCAGATTAACCAACTAAACAAAAAGTGATGTAATATGAAGAATATTCTGTTCTCCCAAAATAGATTAGTAATCTACAGAGGAAAAAAAACCAAAAATCACACATAAGGATATTAGAGAAATTTTCATTGAACCTTATACAATTTTTCTAGACTCCTGCTGTTGTCAGTGCTCTATAGTTTTCTACAGCTTCTCAAGGAGGACTGAAAGGTTCAGCCATTTCCTGGGTTCCAGTTGTGCTTTTAACTGTAAACTTCCTACATACTTCAAGTCATTTAGCCTCATTGCTCCTTCCCTCCATGTGTCTGATTCTTGATGAATAAAAAACCCAAGCCAACACCAACTGCAAAGGGCTTGGGAATCTCCCAGGGTCTACACCTATACGATGTAGTGAAGGCTGTCTGTGAATCTGTTGCCCCAGTGTTTGGAACTCTGAAACATAAAGGCAACCACTGGAAGATGAATGTTTTAAACTGAAGTATGTATAATGATTTATCCTCTGTTCCAAAACCTACCAAAAGTCACCACTGGAGATGTGGTACTTACCCAGCTGGACCTGTGGTCTGACTCAATATGGCAGCTCTTTCATGCTTATTCCCAAGTTCTGCAGATGCTACGTACTATAATCTTTGAGTTAAATGTGTGCAGGACAGTCTTTACTTGGCACTAGTTATAAGAGTTATTTGTTTAAATCAGTCTCTCCTGGATTCCAGCTGGTGCTGCAGATAGAGACATGCTGGAGCTGTTATGGTCTGTAACATTTGGCTGTGGCCGGGACAGTGTCTTTCAGCCAAAATCTTGCAGGGATTTTGTGGGATGGCAGTGCATTTCTGCTGCTGACGCTGATCAAATGTTATATTTTAATTGAATTTCTACAGTTTTGGTCCAATGACAAACGTGTATGCTCTGCATTATGCCCTCTCATGACTTAAAACTGGGAGAGCTACAGCAAAGGGGCTCTGCTAATAATAAACAATATTAAATGTCAGCCAGATGAAACTGAAGAATGGAAAAAAGAACAGTAAGACACAGGGAGGTTTTCTTTCCACTTACTTTATTTTCACTGCATTTAGAGGATTTTCATAGTTTCTCTGCCCTGAGGAATATTTTTGTACATAGAAATTCACTTCTGTGGAGTGGGAGCTCACAAGTCTTGCTACAGACTTTAGGAGAAGTAGAATCAAGACCAGTATTTTGGTTTCTCCTCATTACTAGCTTTTCCTGCCCTAGTAGTGCTTCTCTGCTTAGACATGTTTCTGTTTTGAGTAGTTTCTTCTCCACAGATCAGTACTACATGTTGAGGATAGGCTTCAACTTCATCCAATATTTTACCATGAAAGACCAATTGTTCTGCAAACAAGGAGGAATGTTTTATTGTTCTGGCGTTTTGTCTGTTTGAACATGGTTTAGAAACCAAAAAATATATTGAAAATATGCTTCAATAGAACTGGAACCCAAATCCTTGGGGTTTTTTTAAATTTATTTAGTTGTTCAAGACTCCTAGCAAAGCTAACACCTCATGGCTTTTAGTGGAAGTCCTTCAACAAAAGTGAAGAGTAAGGTAGACAAACACTATACAGCATTGTCACTAGAGGTCAACGCTTCTAATGGTCCTACTTATCCTGTGGAAGCTTTTCCCTTTCTTAACTCTTTTGTCCTGTGCTTAAAGACCCATGAAAATCAGAAACTGGCACAGGAGACACAAGAAGCAATTAAGGCAGCCTAACTTCCTCCAAAAATTATGCCTTCAGTTGCCCATAGCAAATAAAATTGATTTCAAGAGTTACGTGCCTGAACTCTGCACATGTTTTATGGGAAGAACGAGAAGAGTAGAGCTTGTACATAAAGGCTGTAAGTCATGGGTTCCAGGAAATACTGCGTGATTTACGTAAAAGTGCAAAAGTACATTGTAAACTGCTGTTAAATTTGAATTGAGGCTATTTAACCCTATGGTCACTGTATTAGGGAAGGTTAACAGCTATTTCTGGGATTTTCTAGAAACAAATAATATGGCTACTCTGTCAGCATGGGTCTCATTAGCACAGAGCCAAAACTGAGTAAATTATTTTTGTATACTCAGAATAATGGAGAGGATTACACTGGCAACTAACATCATCTCAATATCCACCGGATCCATAATCACGATCTTTATAACTAAAGACGTGCTGAAATGGAAGGCGTTTTCTCTACAGACCCTTTCACAGCTCATAGGATATTATGAAAATAAATGTAATAAAGCATTCAGATTTTGAATTCAGATTTTGCGTAATGGCATTTCAAAGGTAAACAGGACTGGAAAATCCATTCCAAGGCTTGAACACCAAAATTCTCGAGAAACAGCTTAATGGTGTAAAGAGAAATGGCATTAACTCAAGTCAAAGAAACATCTGAGTATCAACAACAACATTTAGATGAGCTTTATCATTAATGGAGCCAAAATAAACTCTCAATTACTGCATTCCTCAGTTCCCGCCCATCTAGACATGAAGTGATCTGGCAAAGCACATTACCAGTAACATGAAATTGCAGTAGTGACTTTAGTGACAAATCTTGCACAGATGAAATGCCCAGTTTCTTCCTCCACAGATGGTCAGTATCACCATTCTTCCAGACAACATGCCATAAAATCATGTGTAATTGAAGGAAAAAAGAACAGGATCCTCCACAACTGAAAAACAAAATGTGATATCTTGTATTTTTTGACAATCTGAGAAGACAGAAGCTGTGTTGTAGATCCACAATGGGAAAATTAACCAAAATAAAGCCAGATGTTCTTTTCTACCTGCCTCATTGCCCTACCAAACTTGGTCATTGCCCCCCAAAAACTGGCTTATATGCATTCTTCCTAAAAACACAACAGTACTTTTAAAAGTTAGAAATAAAGTCAACACCAAAAGATGGGGAAGAAACCAAGTCATGACATTCCTAGTTAGCAATTGTTAGCAAGAAACCAAGACATGGAATGCTCCAGTTATCAGTAGCTGCTACTAATGTTTTTTGATTTTACAGGATAAAATCCCACTGAAGCCAATGGCAAAATTTCTGTTGTTGCAGAGAAGAAATTCATACAGTGGTCTGATGAGTAGGTGTCAACAGGCAAATAGATTAGATTTCCATATTCCAGACTCACATTAAGTGTCACCAGTAAGTTACCTGTTTTCTTGAGTGATGCTGTAACTGAATTGTTGGCATTCGCATCACTTTCGAGGTTGTATTTGTGAGGCACAGCAGATGGATGTGTTAGAAACAGCACTTTCTATAGAAATCAGTTGTTTGGTTTTGAATACCCTGAAAGTTGGATACCCAATCAAGACTTTGTGGGTTCAGTCTGGTTTTGGCATATTTTGCTCTACCATTTCAGTTCCCTTTCAATTAAGTACTTTATACACAAGGAAACACTGTCTAAACCTAGCAGCTTATTTTCGAGGAGTTATTCAACTCAAACCTACAACAAAGTGCAAATTCACAGCTCTAAGCCAAACGGTGGTTTATTCATACCATTCTATTAGCAATTTATTTGAAAGGCTTAAGACTGCCTGAATAAATTTTTGGCCCCTGCTGTTTGCCACTGGGATCAGACTTCACTACTGGCACCGTTCATGAGACGAACCCTGCAGTGTTTTCTCCTATGCCCACCATGCTCTTCCTGCATTGTGGTTGACACCTGAAGCTCCTGACCCCTTTGGACTTCACTTCTGATCTATGTGTTCTCCTTGAACTGTTGTCCTGTACTTTGAAGTGTGTTGCTGAAGTACCTGGACTCATTCCCTTGCCAAATTTGGTCATTAACCCTCAAAAATTGGTTTATATGCACATTCTTCCTCAAAATACAGTGGTACTTTGCAATGTTTATCCATGAGCCTTGAGGAGACACATACCTGGGAAGTCATTGGGCAAAATATCCCAGACCTTCCCAGATTCTATCATCTCATCACAGTTTTGCAAAATCTTCTCACTATTATCATCTTTGTCTTGTTTTTCTTTTGTAGGTTATTTGTGATTTACTTCTATAGTAATGATTTGTTCCATACATTTTCCCAGAGGTGGATTTGATCTTGTGGAAGCAACACTGAGAGTCTCTTGCTCCAGGCACACCATTGTTTTCTCAGGCCAAATTTGGCAAATATAAAGATATGTATGTTTCTGTTCTATAACTTTATACTATTTTTAAAGTGGCCATTTCAAATACCTTTAAACAATGTGAAGAGTGAGCACCAGTTTATTTACTCCCCATTCTGTTTCCTCCAGCCTCTAGGCGTTTAGTCTTGCTGTTTCTGGCTTTTTGTCAGAAGCCTTTACTGTTGAGATTATTATTTAAAATGCTGAAATTTGTAGCAATTCTATTGATTAAATTTGGGGGAAAAAAACCCTCTCTGCTTAAATGCCTTTGCGTGACTTGCTTGTTCTACACCAACAATGGAGGTTGTCAGGTGTTTTTGTTTATTTAATTCGCCCCTCCTTTCTTTTTCCTCAACAGAAACTGTAGTAATGCATGCTTTTAAAAAATAGTTGGAAATGTGATCTTTTGCATTAAAAAACTAATGCTTGCTCATACTGCCTGCCAGCAGTGCATGTCTGAAGTATTAATGTACAGCACCTAAAAGAAACATAATATTAGTATAGAACTCTGCATTAAAACACCCTCTCAAGACAAGCCAGCTGTCTTACCCTGAAAAAAGCCAGGAAGCACAGATGTGGAGTTAATCAAATTGTTCATTATAAATGAGCTACCTGGAAAAATTAGTTTGGATTCTTTCGTCTGTGTGTCCCGTCCCGTCCCCCCCAATGACTGAGAAAAAGACCTGGGTTTTATATACTTATTTGTAACTTCAGTTCATCTAATACAGCGCAACCCCTTTGATTCTTTGGCTAGGCATTAATCATTAGTGGTCTGACTTAAAGAAACGTCAGGACTGAGAATCTGCTGTATGCAGGATTTTCCACTGTGTTTCTCTGTTTTTTGAAGGCAGATGAGAGGCAGACTGTCATCTAATTGGAACTTTTCTATCAGGAAATTCACACATGTAGCCAATAACCCTTCTTCTTGGGGTCCTGCAGCAGATACCTGACCTAACTCTGTAAGTGATGACTGGTGAACTTGGGAGAAGGAGCTTGCCACTGCTGACCAGCCATACCCTTGCTCCTCAGCTACTCAATGAACAGAAATTGCAATTTTTTAAATCTACCTGATTTACAATAAAGCTTTTTCCTGCTTTCCTTAGCGGGAATAGACCTGTGGACATTGTGTTCTTCACTGGGGAGACCAATCTGCTGGACACTTCTCATTGTCTTGAAACTACATGCAATTTCATTAATGGAGAGCAATACTAACGTACCTGGAGTAATTTGGACCAGAGATTAATGTGACAAAGTTCCCTTTTTCTCCTCTTTCCCCTCCCTCTTTACCACCTGCAGATTTGGGAATCAATCTCTGTCTCGGATTTTCCTCACAGTTGCCCAGCCATTTTTTCCAGACTACTTGTAGCTCTCACTGCTTTTCAAGGAGCAAAGGAAACACAGTATTAACAAACAACAAAGAGTTGGCAATAGTAAGTAGCTGTGAACCTGATTGACAACCCAAAAAATCATATCGTGTGTGGCAGTGAGAATGCACAAAGGTCTGGAGACTGGCAGCTGTAATTGAATGGTTTCTGAGCATATCCAAATTCAGCCAACATTATTTCAGGTCCAAGTAGGACAAATGTGAAGGGAGCAAAGCATCTTGCTGAAGTCTACCTCTGTCACAGCACTTTTAATTGGAGTAATTTGAAAACAGCCTGAAAGTTGGAAAGAAATAAGAGATTTTTTTCTAAAAGAAAACAAATTTCACATGTGAATACCCATAGGGTTGGGATCGTGGAAAAGGAGAAAGTTTGAGGCTTTGGTGAGCAGAATACAAATACAATACTCCTATTGGAGTCAGTGTCTTCCCACTAGGTTCCATGCTCATTATGGAAGTCGATATATGAGCAGTTGTAACTTTCCAAAGTTAACTATTTTGGCTGGTTTGGCCTCAGCAGAAGCAGTAATACATTGTTGTGTTTCAAAGCGTCTTCCCAAGTATATCCTAAGTACCTCTCAAGTATCATCACACAGACCACGTAGTGCAACACAAGATTTTGTTTTCCAAAACACTGCAATCTTTTAACCGGTAAGCCAGTAGTTAGTTGTCATGAATGGATAATTTTATGAATGTGTATTAATATAATTCTTTCAAGTTTCTACCTTCCAGAAAATGTAAAAATTATGGGACAGGATAATTTACAGATACTGAAAACCACTGATGTGCCTGAGTGTTAAAGAACGGACATACACTTGGTGTCTGTGGAACAATGCATACTTATGACAGTGACCATATATACACACATAGTCATATATACCTGTGCATGTGTATATATATCTGCATATATGTCACGGTTCACTAAAAAATATAGATGGATCATTTTTAAGCTGACTGCTACAGCCAGTAAGCTTCTACACAGAACTGCACTTAAAAACTTCATAAAGAAGCAGGACAGTTTCTGTTCCCTGGCTACTGTCAGAAGTAAATCCAGGTAACATTCAGTTATCTCATTCTGTAGCTGTTTCCAACAGCTGTTACTCAGATCTATACAGTGCTCTTTATGTGCTCTTTACTTGAACAGCACTTAGGAAAGCACAGTCACTATCCAGGCACAGATTTACTGAGAACACTTAAAACACCAGCACCACTCACTGCAGGGAATGTGTTACAGGCTACACTATATAGCAGCTGTTGCATGGACCTTCCCACCCAGGCTGAAGCTGCTTTTTCTTTTGGAAAGGTATTTATAGGCCACAAGGAACAATTAAATGATATAGGTATAAATAGTGGGAACACAAAATGGAAAATGGACATTTCCCTCAATAATATTGTTGGAAGGCTTCATGACAGCAGAATCCAAAGTAACCTTTATAAGAAAAGAAAGCAACTTGGTTGTAAAGACCCAGGACAGCAAGAAATTAAGTTATGGAATTACATGCAACTTTATGGGTAGCAAGAATTTGATCTTGTTAGTGTGAGAATAGATGCTAATAAAGAATTACAAGAAAAATACATTATGACATCAGGAATGCTGAGATAAGAAGGCAATATTCCATAAATCAATTTGTATTGATAGGCTGTGTGGCTAGACAACCAAAAGATGGCAGATAACCAGTGATGGTGTTAGGAGAGGAAGTTTCAGAAAGATACAGAAAACACTCCTAAGCCACAGACATGGAGAAAAAAAGGCTTGATATGAATGGTGTTGAGAAGAAAAAGGACTTTGTAAAGCAGATGAAATGGAGAGGATATGGACAGGATGTCAAACATGAAAATCTGGTTAATGGGAAGTAGATATGATCTGTTATGTGATAGCAGAGTAGATCTGAGGATTGGAGTCCCAGTGTTATAGAAATAGTTGTTTGAGGATGCTTATATTCCCACAGGATTATTAGAGCAATTCCAGTTGGAAGGGATCTCAGGAGGTTTCTAATCCAAATGTGTGCTCCAGCCATGCACCACTCTCAAGACCCTGGTTCATTCTTCTTGATGACCTCCTCAGCAGTCCTGACAGGCTGCAGTCAGGTCACACTGAAGCTGTTTCTTCAGCCAGCAGCAGGCTAGGAAGTTATTAATGAAACTTGAGGATTTATCACTTCTGCTGTGTTAACCTGGGATATAAACTTAGAGATGTTCTACCTGCTGAGGGCTATAAAGGGGATGCTGGTGCTCTGTAACTGGCTTGGTGGGATCCTTTGTAAGGCAATCAGTATGGCTTGTTTTAAGAAGGATCTTTGATGCACCCTTCACTGGTGGTCATGAGTCAGTCTCCTAACTTGATAGACATGTTTTCCCTAATTCAGGTCATTAAGCCTATCAGGAAATAATTAAGCATTTTCCTTTTTTTCTCTTCTTTTCCTTTACATTTTTTTTCAGGATTTGCTTTGATCAGTAACCAGACGCTGGAACGAATTTGATTTAAAGTTTTCATGATATCAAGGATTGATAATCTGAGCTTTCTTGCTGCTGTCAGGAATATTTCCCAGTCAGCAAATTGTGTCTGCAAGCTGTTACCAGCTGGTGTTAACTCTCAATTTGCTAAAGGAGGAACAGGACTTTGGCAGACTTCCTCACAATATGGAAATGTACTTATGTGGCAACAGGGATATCAAATAGTGTCTGTCCATCTTTACTCGGTGCTGAGGACATCAGCCACTGTGGAGATGAGTAGCAGGCGAGCAGGAAGAGCCAGGCAGGGGAGAGAAGGACAACTGGGGAGAGGCTGGGGATCAGATGGAAAGCAGAGTCAGGGAGCAGGAAGAGAATTTAAGTGGTGACACAGACAGGAGCTGATCATGGGAGACAGTCAGGGTGGCAGGAGAAAAAGGAGAGCTCTCCATTTGCTCCTTACCAGGACTAAAAAGGAATTAGGCATCCTTCAGGCTCCACGCAGGGCTGAATCTCAGCTGAGGAACAGCTTCCTGCAAAGGGCAATATCCTCTGCTTTTGCCTCCCTAAGTGAACAGGGTTCCCTGAAATATGCAGATTATTTTACTTGCTGGTGGAGTAGTGAAAGCAGACTGTATCTTTGACTCCTCCACATGGCAGTATGCAGAGATGGGTCGAGGGCCCCACATAGCTCCATATACTTTGAGCCATAACACTATGCCATCTGAAGAGACAGGCTCCACATCTTGCTCTGATGATGATTTGCCACTGTGGACATTTGAGAAGAATTAACTTGGTGGCTCCAGAATTAACCCTGTGGTGCAGCCCTCAAGCAAACTGGTTGCTGAGGTAAGAGTGATGGAAGAAGCAAAGAAAAACTGCTATTTGCTTTGGTGTGCAGGATGAGCTTCTGTCTCTCAGCACCAAGAAAGAGGCAGTGCAAATTCTGCAGTCTAGAGGAGGGAATCTTAATACTTCATAGCAGCAAAAGCTTTCATATTCTTACAGTAACATACTGTAAGAAAGTTAATATGCTCAACAGTTAATGAAGAAAAAAAAAAAGAAGGCTTGATAAAAGTTTCATTTGATGACTCTGTATGATGTTGTAACTCTGGTCAAAATCTCAGCAGCAAAACACCTTCCTGGTGCTCTGTAAGAGGCAAATGTTAGCCCCATTTTGGATACTATTAGATGTTACTAGGAATTGATGAAAGTGTCAGTGTGATAAGAACCTAGTATCCAATTCTGTTTGGGAGATTGTTGCTTTTCAGACTTTCACTTCACTGCAAAAGGATTTAAACATTCTTTGTGGAAAACATTCAGAACCATTTCCCTCTCACCCATCAAATAACTTCAAAACTTATATATCTTTCGTTTTTCACATGAAACCTCAGATACAGTCTCTGCAGGTAAAATACAATAGGTGGAATGAAAAGCATCCCATGTTATGGGCAGGGCAGGATTTAAGGAAAATTTATTGCTTGGTGCACTTATGTGGTGCACAGCATATGAAGGCAAGAAAAGCCTCAAACCTGCCATTTAAGGTTTCGTCTATTATGTGACTGTAGTTATCTCAGGGGAGAGAGCAAGGAGTTGGGGAAAGAATGAATGGAAGTGGGGAAAAAAGGAGAAAAGGAGCTATAAAACATTTTGTAATCTACAGAGGGAAGTGCAGGTCTGCCAGCTAAGAGCACACAGGAGGGATTTCAGGCCAGCTCCCAAATTCCTTTTTGTTTGAACATTTTGTAAACAGACATGTGGAGTCTTCAGCATAGCAAGGGTGATGGATGGGCACGACTGAAGACAGTAAGTGGTTTAGGAGCCAACAGACCTTTTGAAGAAAGGATCTGGGCATCTAGGAAAAGGCAAGACTGATTTTTTAACAGGTTTAGATATTGTCTGGTGTAACAGAGCAATGTATAAACCCTAAGAGGCAATGCCTAGGGGAATTCTCAAAGCCATGAGCCATGGCTCCACTCTATTGGCCTCTCTGGAGAGAACACAGGAAAAATTAAAGATCTTAAAGGGATCTTCTGAGGCCTGGACTGCTGTGCTGTCCACTTGTCATAAAATGAATAAACCAGTCATAAATGGAACATGGAGAACTGAACCAGATATAAGCTGAACATGGAGAGCTGAGGGCTTCATTTTATACTCAGCTCAATATGCTGCTCAGGCAGCCTGGGACGGAGCTGCATAGGTCAGCTCTTGCTCTGCATTTATAGTCTGATTTTCTCTATTAACCTGTGTGTGTGCCACTGTTGTCCCTCCCATTGCTGCATGCTTGTCTTCTCCGACCTCTTCACAAGGCATCAGGTCTTCAGGAGGTGACAGTAGCACAGAGACAGGCTCATTCACTGCATGTCAGAAATTCAGGCAGGGGAAATCTGCTCAAGATGCCTGTTCTGTTTTCCATTTTTCCTTTGAAATCCTCTAGCTGTTCCAGACATTTGACTAGTCTAAGGTCAAAGCAGATGAAAACAACCAAAAGTAATCAAAGAAGCTTAAAGACCTGTTCAAAGTAGTTCACAGGGAAAGGTTTGGGTAATGCAGTGCTAATTCTTTACTTTCTTCACTTGGAGCATCAAAAGCAACAGTATGTTCTTTATCTTCTCCATGCCATCAAAGCATCTGAGATAAGAAGGAAGAGCCACTTTCTGCCTTCATTTACACCACAATGAGTTCTTAACATTGCTCACAGCTTGTGAATACAAAGGGGTCTATTAAAAATTATCTCTATGCCAAGCAGGTATCAACAGAAAGCTTAGACCCACAAGCAGTGGAGATTTTGAAGGAGGAGGGGGAAATGTCATTCACTTTTATTTTGTACAAACATGTCTAAACAAGTTAGAAAGAGGACTCGAGGCCAAAAAATCTACAGGGATAACACCCTTGTTCAGACTAATACATTGATAGAAAACCGCGTTATTTTGGTACAGTTCATTTTGTTCCATAATATGCTAGGCCAATATAAACAATTTGCTACCAGTGTAATTGCCTGTTCCCTCGAGTATTTTCTGTGTTGCTGTTTCAATTATACCACTGTAGTTAAAGTGGTCAAACCATCAAATACAGACAAGCCCCTTCAGAGGGAACCCAAACTGCCTGCCAAATAGGAATTTGTATTGCTCAAATAAACTCTACACAAACAAAATATTCAAAGGCTTCCAGTCAATAAACGTCAATGATATTAGTTCACAGGCTGCCAGCCAGTGTGGGCCAGCTGTACACAGGTAGTCAGGGCCTAAATATTGAGACACATCAAGGGGAGCCTAAAAAAACTGCCTAAGCAGTGTAGGTGGCTAAGTCCTACCACCATTCATTAAGAGTGAATCATTAGACACCTGACTACCTTTGTACCTCTGCTGAAAAACATGGATTTCAACAACAGACTATGCTAATGCTCAGGTAAAAGTATTTTATGCTTCTAATCCTCATAAATGAGAGCATTCTGAAGTAAAATTCAATCATCATTTATAGGTATCTGAAATACTTAATGTGGATATCAATCTGAAATTTCTCATCAGCACAGCTTTTTGGAAATCAGTGGAAGCATAGCACCAAGCTCAGGGAAAGATTTCACAAAAGGATGCTTAAGTCATGCACAGGAGCCTCTCCTGTTCAGCTCCAACCTCCTGCTTCCACCTCACATCCTTGCAAGTATACCTCTCTTCCATGCTGCAGCACCTTCAAGGCAAACCTGACTAGTCAACCTGGGAGTTGAATTCATTGTGTTGGCAAACTTCACAGTTGATCAGTTCTGGTCAGGAGACCTAATGTGTGCATCCACCTCAGCTGCGGACTGAAACTGCAGATTAGCAAGGGCTCCTCAGCGGCATAAAAATATGCCTTCATCGGCAAAATAGTCCTTCATTGGCAGGACTAGGAGCCAAGCTTAAATTAACATGGAGCTGTAGCCTGTTTTCCCGTGGCAAAGTGCACAACCCAGCATATCCTGGTGCCTGAAACATAGTTGAAGTGAACAAAGCAAGAAAACATCAAGTCTGGGGAAGGATTCTCTGCTGTGGGAAGCAAATGCTGGCACACACAAGAACAAGACTTGTGCTATGTTTGCTGGCAGGGATTGAGCAACCTCTGTTCCCTTCTCCATAACAGCTCATGTAGTACTGACAAGAGTACTGTGGTTCTCATATCCCAGCTGTATTCCAGCATTACAGGTCACAGTGAGCATTAAATGCTGAAGGCTCAAAACAAAACATTAGCTTGAGCTATTCTGATTTTAAGGGGTGCTCTCACTGGAGGAGGTGGATCCCAAAGGCAACTTCTTCTCACCTCTCATATCGTGTTTTGACTTGGTGAAGGGATCCCAAAATAAGACAGTCCCAAATAAAATGTTCCCATTTTTATCCCCACCTGATATTTTAATTTGCAAATTCCCCAGACAACTATGAGCTCTGAGCAAAATCTATGTCCGTATTCAGTAATGGATTTGGTATTAGTGAAGATCCATCAGGAGATTTTCTAAGTATGCTGGTGTAAGTGCTCTCTGTGGTAATGGCTTAGCAAGAGTACAGCTTTACCATTGCTGGATATCTCTGAAATAGAACAGACTCATTCTTCTATTGTAATATGCTCATAAAGGTGGTGTCAGATTGCTGGGATAAAACACAGATGTTACCTCTTCGTAAGATCATTCTGATGGCCTAAATGTCACATGGTGCATGGACATTAGCATTTCATGTTGTAACAGATTTATACGTTTGAAGTAAATCCCATCATTTCCTCCTACTGTGCTTTAGTTCCCATTGTGCAACAACCTCAGATGGAGTGACCCAAAATCTGTTCAGCTGTGGCTGGACTGGAAGTGGTTGTCCTGGAGTAATCTGCTTGGACCTCTATGGTTGCTATGGGGACAAACGAGAGCTAATATCAAATAACTCTCCAAAATGCAACCAGTGTGTGTGTCAGATCCTTAGCAACAATTATTTCACCCTGTAAGTCTGTTCTAGATGATTCTACTCCGTGCTAATGTAGAGTGCTCTTCTGGGGCATCTCTGCATCTCTCTTACTTTTCCCACTCTTTTGATATGTTTGTCACAGTCTTATTTGACATTCATTGAAAAATCTGTCAGAGAGCTTTGATTTAAGCAAGGTCTATGTAGTGATAATTAACTCTGACTTTTTATCTGTGTTATTCTTTGCTAATTTTTTTTATATTTGCTTTTGTATAAAATATTTTTGTCAAATAATAGCACTTAAATCTTTTCCACTGTACTTTTTAGGCACATAGTTAGGGAGAACAAATTGTTCATCTGCGTGTGACAGACAATATTGTTCTCAGGCACGCCAGGGAAAAATTTGACAGGATACTCAGTAACATAAAAAACCTTTTAAAATATAGCTTTAAGTGGAAAATTCATCACATTTACCCTCTGATGGCTAAAATCAGGAATCTGAGACTTTTCTAGAGAAAATGAACCCATGTCTCCATGTGGTACTTCAGCCATCTAAAATCTGAATCACCCGCTGGAGATGCTCATGCTCCTTAGTTGAGCACTTTGGTGCCCGCAATGCTCTGTCCATTGAGAAATAGAAAATGCCATCATAGATTTGCACCAACAATAAATTAAATAGTATCCCTTTCAGGTATAATATTACTCTCTTTATGAGCAGTAACGGTAGCAAAGTAATTCTGTCAGATATATATTCCACTTACTGAAGCTTTGATAATGGAGATTGAAGAATCAGGTAAAAACAGACGGAAGAGCTTTAAAAGGGTTAACTTTCTCAGAGTCTTGTGCACTAATTACCTCTAAACAGAAGCTAACACTTCACCTTTGGGAATATTATCCATGAAAGAATGAGAGAAGACCTACCAAAAAGATGTAGCCTACTGGAACACGGTGATACTAATGGAAAGAGTGAAGGCAAGGGATTAGTGTGCCAGGGTTCAGTTCTCCAGTCTACCAGAGCCTCTCGTGTGACCCTGGAAAAACTATTTATGCTTAATCTTTGAAGCATGTAGATAACTAAACATTATTGAAGATTCTGACTTGAATCTATCGCGCCTCAACTACTTTTGTGTAAAGTGTAAGTAACAACACTTCTCTACATGAGAAATGTGTTTTAAGTTGTTCCATTGCTAAGGAGAAAAGGCAGTAATATTTAAGACGAGGAATCACTCATTAAATTATGATTGTGATATTGTGACTCCACAGCTGACATAGTCAAGGGTCTGCAAGAAACTTGATGGTGCCTGCCAGCATCATATGAGTTGAAACTGAATTGCAGTAGCATTATCTGAATAAGCAGACACTTATTCTTTGGCATTAAAAACTACTGTGACTTAAAAATATATGCTTTTTTCAAGACCACCAAGACAGCAGGATCTGCATGAGGGCTAGTTACTAATCTCTGACATACACAATTGTGCAACAGCATCTCAGCAAGGTTAGCCAAACTTCATGCTTTGTATATGTTTCAAACAATGCCAGAGATTCCTTTTCCAAGTCCAAGTTTGGTTTCCTCTTTATTTTACAATAATTTTGTGCTTAAGAGTCTGATCAAAGGCCACCAGAAACTTGAAATCCAGAAATGAAGTCCAGAGCAAACAAAAGACCAGAGTCAAGCTCCCTCCCACTGGCCTGTTTCTGGCACAGAAATGTCATAACAGTTGTAAGAATCCAGCTTCTGCAAATGCTTTACTTTTTTATCTCAGTGGTTAACTAAGGGTTTGCCTATCAGAGCTGCTTTAGAGCCAAGATCATACTCATGATTACAGAAGGAGTTTTAAAGATGACCCACTCCCTCTAAAGTAAGAACTGAATTTTTGCTCCCCACAGAAAAGCTTTGTTTTCTATGAAACAGAATGCAGAAAATCTGTCATGGTATTACAAAAGAGTCAGTGAAATTTCCTCTATCCACTATGAGGCTCTTCACCTTCCCACTCCCTTTCCTTTTCTTTACCTTGTCACCAAAAAAACATGTATTTTAAAGCACTCATCCTTTCTGGAAAGTTTTGGCTCATTTCTATCAGATGAGTCAGGCCTTTGCATCACTTTCACTGCAGACTGGCACTAAGGCATCTTGCTGCCTTACTAATGAGCTGATAAAATCCAATGCAATGCCTCATCAGGGCGAAGCACCCTACTCTGTTACAAGTCACTCTATGTTCACATGGAGTACTCCTCCCTGGCACTTCTATCTTTCCCGCCATACCCATCAGAGCAGATATATTTAGCATCTTGCCCCTAGCAGCTATTTACTAAAGAAATTTACATATTCATTTGTTCTAATATGTTTTATATGGCCTTGCCTTACTCCATGCTTATCAATGGGCACACTACTAGAAGAGCAGTAGTTACTTCCTTTTGCACTTTGACATCTCATATCTTATTTTGCAAGGAAACACTTTCCTCTGCCCTAAGCAATAATGGGATTTATTCTCAGCCTGGACACTGTGATGGCAAAAGTGGCACATGCCGTAATAAGGAGCTTGAAATGGCTGTGTGTTTATTCGCGTGAGTTTCTTTTGCTGTTTGTGTTTGTGCAAGGTCAACACGCAACTGCACATCTTGATTTGTGCCACAAGTCCTTGAAGAATTTTTCCCTTCACCTTTGCCTCCCTCAAAAGAGAAAATAATTACAACAATTAACACATGCAAAATATGTCTGCATTTGTTGACAGAACACATTTCCATCAATGCAAATATCTTTGAAGTTGTCATGAGAAGGACCTAGCTGAGTTCACAACACTCTTGCTGTGTATAAATGTTGTCTTTGCTCAGAACAACTGAGCAAAACCAACAGTATTAAAAAAAACTAAAACAGTATTCCTGACCTGTGCCAATGCTGCCAGGCAAGAAACCAACTAAATGGCACATGTTTTCTAGGAGCAATTCTAAGGTAATATGCCTCCACCTATCTTTGCAGAAGATTTGGGTCAACATGAGGGCAATGGCAGTAGGAGAGCAAACATTGAAATGTCAGTTACAGGCCTAGCTGGGACTGAGTAAGAGAAACTCAGGTCCTCTGCTAAAAGCAGAGCATAAGGACTTCAGTTCACTAAGTGTTGCCAGGTGTTCTATAACTATTGCATTTTGACACAACTGAGAAATATAATGGAGCTGAACATAAATTAGAGTTGATATTCCTTTGCCTTTGCTTGAGGAATAAGAATGAAGGTTGTTCAAAATATTTATATCAAATCAGTGCTCCAGAAATTTAAATTTGACTAAGGGGAATGGTCACAAATGCCAGTGCTGACAGCAGATGCTTTTTTACTTATCCTTATCCTTTCTTCTTTTCAAATAGAATTCTTAAAGGATGGACCTATTTTGGCTAAAAAACCTCATCATTTTGATTAAAGAACTCAACATATCTGCATCAGCTTCCACCTACCCAACTATCATAAGAGTATTCTTTGCAGAAGCGTTCATACGATCCCCACCGCTAACCTTCCTCCCACTGTAGTCAGCTGAACTGATTTCTATAGGCATTTGTCTTTCAGAAAAGCCTTTCTTGGGTTTAGAAGCTAATTAGTGTCAGTTAGCCCACACCAGGATTCTGAAATCCTCATCCACAACCTCCAAGTACTTCTACAAGGAGATGTGAGGTCTTCAGTTCTTCTTTCTCCAATGACCTTTTGCTTTCTCAGTTGGATCCAGGAACCATACAGTACAAGCCTGGGTGACATCTGCACATTTCTGGCAATCTTAGCACAAAGTCTGGCATTCTTTTTATTCAACACCTAAGTTAGCTGCCCACAAGCTCCTGGTCTCCCAGAGTCCTGAGCACTCCAGCAGAACTGTGTATAGAAACAGAAGTCTGTCCTAAAAACTATCATGCTGGTTAACAGAAAATATCACAAAGAAGTCTTGGTCATTCAGCTTCATAAATACCTTTGTAAGTACTAAAAGGAGCTTAAAATGTAGAAGTTACTCATTCTTCTGCTCTGTCACTGCAATATAATATTACTGTTATTGTTATCTAGCATAGCAGAGGGGTTGCAGCAATGTACCAGTGATCCAGACCCCTTGAAATGCAGTACACCGTATCCTACTCAGAACAAACTAATGTGGAAACAGTATGGACCACCAGTGGTAGCCATTGTATCTGTACCATTGTTTTGACAAGATATACCAAGTTAGATGAGCCATGGACTACTCCATTATATGCTAATGTTAGGGATGGGAAACCTGAGGTGGGAAAAGGATGATGTAGATTCAGCATCAAGCTATTCTCACAAAGACACTGAAAAACAGTAGTGCAAACAAGTAGCAGTGAATATGACTAGTTATTTTCTGAAGCTGTGGGGATATAGATGTACACCTCAGGCTGCTTCTCAAAAAAAACAGGTGGGAATATACCATTATGGAAAATATATTCAGTCCACTGAATTCATTGAGTTCATTCAGCTCACTGAAACAGTGAGGAAAGACTACAGATGGAGCGTGTCATGCAGAAGCCCTTTTTAGCACAGGTTCACAAATGGTGACTGAACCCTATAACCTTTCTCTGTAATCTCATATCAATGAATCATATCAAAAGACCAAATCATCGAAAGGTCTTTTGCAGGGACAGAGCTCAAAAGAGGCCACAGAAGGTTCATGAGCCCCATTTCTAGCTGCATGGGAGGATGAGGAGGAAATCAGCTGTGTCAGATTGAGATGAGTAAAATCCTTATTTCACTGTGGGTTTCCATTTCCAGAATATGGGTTGTACTGCCCATAACAGCTCCATTAGCTTTGCCCTAAAGTAAACCAGACAGCTGCATACGTTACATCATTATCCACAGAAAAGCAAGATTCTCCATGTTCTAATCGTATATTTTTCATAAATCCACCAATCCCTCACCAGGCAAGCAAAGCAAAGATTTGACAAATAAGACATTTCCACAGCACTGACTCACAGAGTGTTATGCTTCTTTAGAGAGTGCAGAATGTTCAGACATGAACTAATGAAGCAGTTCTTACAACTAGTGGAACATGCCTACGTGATCCTGGGCTCATGAGGACACTGGATATGGGTGGAGATAAGTGACAAAGTAGGGGCAAAAGGACAGGAGAAGATGGGTACATGTCCTAGTGGCAAGGCAGGAGATGAGACCTTGTTACAGAAAGACAAGGGAAGGAGCGGAGCTCTCACAACAGGGAGATGTTGTGAAGAGGGGAAAAACATAGAGTTGGGTGGAAAAGGGGAAAAAGGAAAGGGCTTTCCTGCTCCACCTCTTCATGCCTTCTGTATTTCTGATATTCATCAACGAAATATCCAGCTGACATTAAGACTGGAAAATCTAGCCAGTTAACTCATGGCTCTCTGTACCTTGTCTCCAAAGGGTTGTGCCTATGCTTTTAGAATGCGTCACTTCAGTGCCTGGTACAAAGCCCCAAGACCCTTGCCAACAGCATCAATGCTTCCAGGTGGATGGAGATGGTGAATGCTGCTGCACTGCAGTGTGGCTGAGCGTAACTGATGAGGGAAAACCTTCCCTGTGTTGTCAAGGTTTTAGGGAGAGCTTGGTTCATCCCAGCTGTACCTTGCTGGAGGTAATGTAGCTGTCTTCTATGTGCTTACATAAAGCACATGCAGACTATTGAATGTGCTCTTTGCTTCTCCTTTCTCACCCCCAGTGCAGATTCATCCAACTCCAACCAATGGCTTTGCCGAACATTAAATCAGTGGTGAAAGCTTGGGGCTGGAAAACTGTAGTCTTTTTCTCATTATTAATCAGCCTTACACATAGCACAGATTTTCTCGAGGAAGATCCCCACATATATTTCCTGTACAGCTGGTCAGTAAAGCCAGAGCAGTTCCCCAAATGTATCAACAGATGTGTCTTTGCAGCCATGCAGAGTTAAAACTTGGACACGACTGTTTCGTCTTCCAGGAAGCAAATCCTCTTTTAACAGTTTTAGTTTAGATAAAAAGGCCTTTAAACTGGATTAAGTTGGGTTTTCTCTAGCAGTCAGTCTCATCAGCTCTGTAAGTGGTTAACTCATTCACTCCTGTCATGCCTTTTGGGCTGTTTTGTTATTTCTTGTGCTGTTAATCAGCTGATAACACTGGCAAGGGGTTGTGGGTGCCTAGGACTCCATTTCTCATATGTTTGCTAGAGATAAAGTCTGAGCAGTTTCTGCTGAGCCACAGCAATAAAGCCCCTGAGTAATTAAGGAAATCCAATTAGTTCCACAAATACAAGGTGCAAGACCTCCTTTTGTCCAGGGGTCTGGCAAGTATTTTCATGATGGTATGAAAGAGAATACAGTGGTCAAATGGCTAAGCTGTCTGCATTAAGAAAATATTCACTAGTTGAGCTACAGTTACTGCAGCTATGCCTGAGTAAAATCCCTACAGTTCTCCAAAGCAAAGGGGAGTTCATAACATGCAGCCCAATTCAGCAAATTATATCTACTGATTGGACTGACAGTTCCTAGCAAATATTAACAGACATCCAGTTTTCTCAGGCAGCATAGAACTGCCAGCTGTACTGGTTGCAAGGTGATTTCCAAGAGCTGGGAAATGTGTGTTTTGCTTTCCCAAGTATCATAACTCCATTAAAACAAATGCCTCAGTAGCATTCAGAGACAGGAAGCGTCCTTCCCCTCTCTGTTAAAAAATGTCTCAATCACTACTGGGACAGAGTTCAACACCTTCCTGTAATCCACACCTGGAAACCACAGGCATGCAGCATATCAAAAAGTAGTAGCCCAAGGTTAATTTGATCTCATCCGTTTCTTCAGGTGAAGGACTCATACTTCACAGGCCACCTTCTTACGCATTTAGTCATTAAAAAAAGAAAGTCTGCGAGGGCTTCCTCTTAAGTGCCTCTAATTCCCTCTGCAAGTTATCACTGACGTTCAAATTTTAAAGCTTACACAACTGTTTTATTGCAGTTCTTGGAACTAAACTGTTATGCATCACAGCTTTTGTGCAATACATATATGCTAAAGTAAAATTCAAATCCCCTGTTTAGTCTGAACTCATTGGCTCAATGCCTAGAGTGACTAAGGAAAGCGACTAGCATTTACAGAATAAATCTGGAATTAATTCTACTAGAGAAACCAATTGTCTTGAGAAAAAAGAGTGTAAGAGATGGAAAACAATGGGACTCTCACTGTCTGCTAGAGCTGTCACACATAAGCTGGGGCCCAGGTAGGAAGGGAGATAACATATAATGGCTCAGAGAATAAAGGATCCAGTCCAAACTCCTTGACTGCCAGTGGAAGCCTAAACATTTTTGTCTGTGGGGTTCAGATGACATTTCTACACACAGAGCTGTTAAAAGTTACCAGGCCAAATTCCATTTTCATTCATCCTGGTGTTAAAACAGAATGAATCCATCAGAATACAGCCAGATCCACTCTTCTCTCCGTGAGGCAGAGAGTGGTTCCACCGTAAGTAATGCAGCTGTACACACCCACCCCACCCATTCAGCATGAAGGAAAAGAAAACATTGGTTTATTCAATAATACCCCAATTTAAATCTAATAAATGTTTTGCTCAAGATTTTGAAACATAAAAATGCAATTTAAAGATTTTCATAGCAGAGATCATAAGGGTGTAGTGAAGTATCTCACTGTATTCTAGGTCCATAGAAACATATTTTCCCTACAAATTCAGTAGTGAAAAAACCCCAGAACTGGAAAAATGTTTGAAAGAGATGGACTAATTGAGTGCTGATAATACTTAAGCAGTTTAAAGACATTGGGATTAAATAATGTTCAGGAAGGGGATTATGGATATTATGATTGAACTTCAGAACAGTTTAACTTGAAGGAAAATGGTTTAGAGGACAGTTATAGAATTATATAACTTCATCACTGTTCCTGTAATAAATATTTCCATAAATTCATAACATCAAAGTGGTGAGTTATGTTTCTTTGGAGTACAAGAATTTTATATTAAAACAGTAACAGTACAGAACAGCCCACCTACTGAGGAAATATTTTCTTACAAACTATGAGCTAACTTTTACCTTGAGCTCCTGCACAAAGTCTGAGATCACGCTTAGGGACATGGCTATGTCCCTAGGGACAGGGTGAACTTGGTGGTGCTAGGTTAATGGTTGGTCTTGATGATCTTAAGGGTCTTTTCCAACTTAAACTAATCTATGATTCCACAATGAGTTTTCACTTGCTATACTGCTTTGGCAGAATAGAATTTGTTTACTGCCGTAACTGTAGTCTGCACACAGAACTCACTCCTAAAAGATTTACTGAACAGACCAGATAGTCCTTCTTCACTGTTTTAATTGGAGTAAAGGTAACTGTGCGTGTTTGTAGGTTTAATTATGGCAAAAGAAAGGTGAATTAGGAACTAATTGTCATTTGTTCATGGGAACTACTAACATTAGCTCATTGTTGTCACCCCACTATGCCTTAGTTACAATGTGTGACAAACATTTACTGCAAATCAGGTCGTCTGCAGCAATCCATAGCAAGATATCTCAGGTTTAAGCTAGGTATTTCATCTGCTTATTCTGATGAAACATGCCAAACTTGAGAGGAGTGTCTCCACAGTGTATACTGTCATTTGTAAATATTCAAAAGTATTGCAAAGATCATCGGCATATAGATTAAACTCAGAAGAGTAATTCATTAGGTATAAAGTCAAATAAAGTTTTGAGTCAATACAGTTTACAATTTGAACCTACAATATACCTCCAGGTAACATTTGTTGTATCTGTGCTAAAAAAGTAGAAAGAAAGGCTGCAATGTGAACATACATAAAACCACAAAGTGCATATTCTAATGGCAGTGTCCTTTCAGTGGTGCCTGAAGCATTTAGAAATGCTTGACAGACTGACCCAACTTTGAAAGGACACCCAAAATCAAGAAGAGGGTTGCTTGGCCTAAATCAGGAAAGGATAAGCAGGACTATGCATTTGCTAATCAAAGATGACAATGGTAGGTGGATACTAGAGATAACTGTGACATAAATTATAGTCACTAACAGCCAAATCACACAACCTCCTGGTATGGGGCTGAGAAACAAAACATTTGGGCAAAACTGGATAAGTGGGGCAAAGTGAGGTATCATTGCCCTCACAAGCAGTCTGAACTTGATATGAGAGACTAGAGCAGTCTTGGGTTTTGTTATTGCCTAAAAAGAGAAAAGCAGAGCTTCTACAGGAAAAGGCAAGACTTGAGGAACAAGGAGATAACTTTTCTGCTGGAGCTTTGTTTAGACTTGGAGGTGGTCCTAATGCTGCTTTTGAAGCCATTTTGGTCTGCAAAGCAGTTTGTTTTTCCCAGGCCTCCCTTTTTCCCTGGACTGCTTTTAGAAGACAATGCAAAGTGAAAACAAACAGCAATTAAGTTCAGGTAACATCAAATGTCTGACCTGAATTCACAAACACAAGAGATCTTTCAAGTTGAAGCTGGAAACTTCATCCCTAAGTCAACTGCCTCAGTAGTGCTGCAAATGGGAAGCAGAGATCATCTAACAGACTGAGACCACAGGTAATTGTGTAAAGAAAACAAGGTACCCTAAGGAGGGAATTAGGACTTTAACTCTGTACATTCTGGCTTCTGTTGGCTTAAAAGAATGTGGTATTTCCTATGCTTATTGCACAGTCCTGAAAGGATAGATTATAAGACAATATTTTCCTAGTTGAACAAACAAACTGTAATACCCATCTCTGAGAAATAAAAACTCTCTGTCTTTCAGGTGTTAACAGTTCAAACAAAAGGCCAGGTCTTAAAAGATGAGCTTATATTGATCTATAAATTGTAATTTGCATAGATACAAAGCAGTGGGGGCTTTTCTTTGTGCTACAGGAAACAAGGAGTTTACATCAAAGATCACTGAAAGGTGTTCTGTAAGTTCACAGAGCAAGAAACCCCTTTGGTCTAAATATCTGGATGGAAATCTCATGAAAACAGGCTTTTCCATAACATTTCCAGTCATTCCTAATCCTAGCTGGCTCAGAAACATCAGAGCAATAACATTTCTCAGGTTATTTCAGTAGCCCTGGTTTTGGTCAAACCCAGGAAGCATGTAAACTTTGCAAACAGAAGTCTGACAGTCTAAGAAAGCCTCAGACGAAAGGCTTAGATCAGATTTAGTTCATCTCTGGGTAATTTTTTTTATAATATTAGCAAAGGTGCTTTGTACTTTCATCCCAGAACCATGTACCCCATGACACAGTCTTCTTCAATTTTTAAACTATGCAATTCTGTAAACCTAGGGTTCCTCACCACCATGGTTATATCTACTTTTTAAGGTGTGATATTTATGTGAAGCATTTTGAGCTACTATAGATTATGTTGTTTCACTGAACCAAAACAAAACTCTATCTGTGGTATGTTGCTGCAAGTAGAGAAGGGAAATATTTCAACATATACATGACTCCCCACCAGAATGAAAACAGTGAGAAAAGCATTTGCTCTTATAGCATGCTGCTGCTTTTCCTTCTACCATGATCCTTTCTTAAATGGCAGAGGTGAAGGAGATGATGCTTTGTTGCCCTTCTCTTCTCTTTGCACATGCACTATCAGTAACAGACCCCAAAGAGCTTATCTCTGCTTAGTGTTGTTTGATTTTATCCTTTGTTCATGACTAAATTGGGAGTTTTGAATGCAGTTCTCTCTTTGTTATCGCATAAATTACTTTTACTCATTTGGGGCTTTACTGAAGCTTTGAAACCAATCCACTTGCTTCACAGTGGGGCCTATGAAGCCCTAAGCCCCGAGACACTATCACCGCATTAAATGATCAATGAACTCTCTTTTCCTTGCTTTATCAGATATCAGAGGTCCATATGGCAGATGCTATGACATTCAGTAGCAGCCACATTGAGACATTAATGACACCTTTTCTGTACTTCTGCCTACCAGTTTGTGACTTCATTTAGAAATGACATGACTACAATAGAAACGAGTGTGCCCAGCCCACATTAGCCCAGTCAAGACAGAAGATAATTGCTTGCACCACATAATCTTGACAGCTTGTGCTTCACAGCAGTTTTCCATGTACTTTAAGAGAGAGCAAATTGCAGTCTGCAGCTCAGTGTTGAATTTGCCAATAATTTTACCAGTCTAAAGAAAACTGAGATGTTCACCATTACTCAGTAGTATTGTTCATTTGGCTCCTAGAGCAGTCCAGCCTTGAGTATAAGTGACAAAATATTGCCAGGAGCAAAATTGCCACACAGTCTACCAAGACACAGATATTGTGAAACCACAGAGGTTTGTTTGAAGTCCCTTCATGAAAATATAGAAATAAGACAAAATTGCAAAGGAAGAACACTGCTGGTCTGTGAGCAGACAAGGCGACTGGACGTGTGGAAACTCTTTGCCTGCAGAACCCCTTAAATATTCTTGGTTTCATTAGAAATGGATGGATCTGACCTCTCTCTCACCACCTTCTAGTTCATCATGTTGCTTCTCCATGTTTCATCTTTCAAGTCCATCAGATGTGCTTCTCAAAGACAGAAAGCTGTTGTGAAACAGAAGTGCTTAATATTGGCCAGCCAGTCTGTGGTTGATATTTGGATGAAAGATGTAAAACATATTGCTAATTACATGAATTTCTAGGTCTTTAAAAATTCTCCAGCAAATCTTATGAACTGATAGTAAGAGACCATCTCCTTTCTTCAAGTCATGACATATCTTATTCTTCAAGAATTCCCACAACACAGCCCACAGATCTGAGTAGCAGACTGAGTAAAACTGGCAAAAAGTTGTAAGACAATTGTGAAGGGGGGGAAGTGGTAGTTTTAATCAGGGTAGCTTTAAATGCAGCTTAATAAAGTAGAGGTATGCCTGGATATGTATAGATTCGACTCTCTTTACAAGTAATATAATTGGTACAAGGATATTCCCCACTCTTAGGAGTAAAAACATTTTTTTGAGTTTGGGTTTACTGCTCATTTAAGATGGAATCAGAGTCATCTGACTCTTGTGTTGCCAAGGGTTCCTTAGAACAAAGAAACAGAAGCCAGAGTTTGGAAGCTATTTGCTATAGGCATAACATGTGTAAATAAAGAGCTTTGAACCTAATGAAAAGTAAATCGATTGCAAATTTTCGACTGGTAGTTTGCTTTTAAAGTATAAACAATGAGGCTACTAATGCTTTTTATTTTCTCTTTCAACCTACAAAAAATTTAACTTGTAACTATGCTGCTAAAACATATGCCTGAACTCCAGTCATACATTTCCAACCTAGAAAATTCAAGCAAGAGAAGGAAGGATGATCCCATTCCCCCTCAAGGTACCTTTTACTCCACAGTAGTTAAGAGAGGCCTCTGAAAGATCAGTGCTTTGGTGCCAGCCATATACATCTTCTTCTTGTTGCTCGTGGGTTTTGATCCAGAGTCAGACAAACTCAGCAGTAGGATGCTTATTCTAGAGCAGTCATCCCTGAGGCAGTTGGCTGGCCTTTGTGGCTGCCCTGGTCTCCTTCTTGCAGTCCTCACAGACAGACACAGCCCCATTTGCAAATGGTTCTTCCCTTACTGCCACTGTTGGTGTGTGCTTCCAAAGGCAATGTCTGTGACTGGCTCTTCCTGCTGATCAGGGCTGCTTCTAGCTGCCCTGCTAATTGTTTTTAGCTAGTTGTTCCAAAAAGGTTTACTCCTAAGTAATCTTTCCCACTACCTGTTTGCCCCTTTGCCTGTTAATTTGCTGGCTGTTGCTTTAGTCTGCAGGGCAGACTCTCACAACAACTCCTGTGGTGATCCAATTCTTTTATTAAGGGTTGATTACATGAAAAATCTGCAGATCCCTCACTCCAAAACCAGAGGACACCCTTCGTGCAAACATTGTCATCCTCTGAAACTTAAAACTCTCCCATTGTGACGAATAATGCCATGCTTTCTCCCTCTTTAAAATTCGTATTTTCATAAAATAAATGGTCCCAAATAATAATAATATAAAAAACCCACAAAAAACCCACAAATGGCTGGAATATTTTTGCTTCATCCTATTTCAGTAACCTCTAGCAGACTCTTTCCTTTTTAACTTCTGAACAGACACCAAGCAGGGTGTCTCTTCAGCCTTTAGATCAACAGACTAATACCATAAGTGCCATCATTAGCATTGGTTTAGTGAATTTGATTTGATTATTATTATTATATTATTATGTTGTCCTCCAAATTACTTAATATTTTCCAGTGCTGCCACATCCTTAAATAAAGAACCATATATGTGTGCAAAACATTGCCAGTATTATGCATTTCTCATTCAGATTACAGTCAAAGAGTTTCTTCTAAGTGAGAGCTAAACTTCTTTTGCAGATTCAGAATAGAGGCTTCCAATGTATAGCTAAACCAATCATGGACAAAAGGTACAAAGCTTTCTTCTTTTCCATAGCACAACTTATTAGAGAATGGACTCTCCAGTTGCTTGAGTTGTCCAGAGCTTGTAGTGGCAGTGTCTTCTTTTATTTCTGAAAGGGAAAAATAGACAGAATTCTATGTGGACTTTCACAATAGGCCTTAAAAAGTTAAACTTTACATGCAGGTCACAAGCAGCAACAGAATTAATTACAGCAAAACTCTTCTTAAAAAGAGGCTAACAGTTTGCAGAAAACATACACATCACTAAATGTTAACTAATCTGTCAGATGTACCAAGAAAAATCAAAGCTTATAAAAAAACACTCAAATAAAGAGTTGATAAAAATGTTGAACAGTGTTAGACACGGAACAGCCCTCTGGGGAATTTCCATAAGGAACACATCCATTTGGTAACAATTGCCCATCGACAAGTACTTTTTGAAATCTGCCAGCTGGCCAGAACTTAATCCATTTAATGTGTGCTATACTGACGTTTTAACTGCTGTGGTGCTAAACCAAATTACTTTGCAGGAATATACCTATGCTAAATCTGAACAATTATGTTTATTAGCCAACATGTGATCTCATCAAAAAAAGAAACAGCAGAAAGTCTATTTTCCACAAAATCATGTGGATTGGCATAGGTGTGTTCTATAATTCTTTTTTTATTATTGTGTTCCATAATTCTTTATTGGTTGATCCTGTCTCTGCTTTATTTTGCCTGGCATTGAAAGCTACCAAGGTTAAATTTGAAAGGGACAAACCAGCAAAACTGAAAAACTCTTTAAAAACTGAAAGAAGAGAAAAAAGCATTGCCAGAATCTGCAAATTAGTCTTTACAGAGGATGCTTAATACCAACATTGCTATTTCTCTTGGATGGCTTAGGGATAAGGAAATTAGTAATACTGCAGTCAGGGGACAAGGTTTTTCAGACAAAGGGCAAGAGGATCATATGTCATCAGAGAAGCATGCTGCACTACTGCTTCACTAGAGATAGTTTTTATGATTCTTTTTTTTCCCCCCTCATTCATGACCTGTTCTGTTTTTGGTATAAATTAAACTATTGTTTTTAATATAATTTAGACCTTTTAAATCTATGTTTAGATGGTTTCTAAGCTGTCCACAAAAAGTGATTTTTCTCCATATAGTAAGAAAAAAAAAACCACTTTAGCACTGTTTGGGTGCTAATTGCAGGCTCTAGTGGTCATGAAAAGAGTTTATGATTATTTATGGGTACATGCTTCACATATTGAGTTCCTGCGAAGTAGTGCTGTTGTCCTGGGGAAAGTTTGTAAAGAGTTTGATGTAATATAAAACCAGAAAGGTGACAATATTGATGTAGATTTTTCCTTGTGGGTCATTTTTAACTTTAATTAATTTAATTTAAATATTTGGTTTAAATATTAAATATTAAAATCAATTTAAATAGTTAAACAATGGCTCTAGATTTCAAGTGTTATGGCCTTGACTTACTGAATTCTATGGCAAAAAAATCAGCATTAAAATTGTTTGCAACTTTTAACAAAGATACAGAAAAAAAGACAATGTTAGAAACTGTTATGTATAGTCCTAAGAGCTTTTTGACTGAAAATCTGTGCAGTTCCAGACAATGGCATAATGTGCCTTTTCTCCCCAAGAGATGCTAACATCCTTAACACCATATAAGAAACTGCATAATGAGGCAGGAGCTAATTGTTTTCTTATATAGATTTAGAATACAAATAGTTCGTGTTCTTATACAATATTTTTGGTTTTGTCCTCAGGGCTCTTCAGTTACTGGATGACTTCTGTCCAGTTCCCATTTCTGTTTTGGGAATGCCCCAGAAGGGAGAATTTGCCAGGCATGAAGCATTTCTGAAGGGCAATAAGAGATAATTTTAAACATCGAAGATTTACAAAAATGAAGCAGTGCATGGGAAAACAAAAAGCCTTTACACCATACGTGACTTTGTGTCTGAGGAGTGAATATATATTTATAGTGCTTGAGGATTATCAAGGGAAAATAGTCTGGCTTGTTAACACCTGATCAGAGGGATTCACGTTGGACTGATAAAACAAAAAGGGGGATCTTGTTAAAGAGCTGGAAGTTGATGGAGTGTTTTCTTACTGATAGTCTCATTCTCAGCAAGCACTAACAGTGTTTGTACAATCTAATTGTAGGGGAAATTGGATACAAAATGTTATCATGTCTTTAAACGGGAGACTCAGGATGAGTTAGTGGAAGTTTTAACAGGCTAGGCAGGAAAACGTTGATTAGTAGCACTCACGTGACTTGGAAGGTTTGAGCACTTACACGTAGGAAAGAGAAGCATTAAGAATAATAAAACACAAGGCGTGTGGCTCCATGGGGCTGCTATTGCTCCCTTCTCTTTAGAAGATACTTAGAGGAGCACTGAGTGGGCACAGGCAGAGGAAGTGGCATGAGCAGACCCAGGACTACCCTGAGACATTGCCAGGTTTGACTTCCCACCCCAACCCTGGGGAGCCCCACTGCTGGAACCTCCCTGGGAGCCCAGGCATTGTTGTGGATGTCAGAGCCAGAAACCTCACTGGTGACAGTGATCACTCCAGCTAAAGCACAGTCCCTGCAGGAACACGCACATTTGGTGACACCTCAACCATCTGGGCAGCGCAAGGAGACATGCTTTAGGTGATATTTCACTCAGAGGGAGAGCAAACCAGACAAATGGCTACTAGCTCAGGTTCCCACATGGTATAGCCTCATTTACAGCGCTGTGTCCTCAATGCTGCACTGGGACTTTCTGCATCCCATTCAGCTGGTTGGATCCACCTGGGACATATTGAGCAGCCATGCATGTTGGTAGGACTGCTGGAACTGGGAGGAGAATGCAAAGCTGTATTGCCCCTGGGGGACCCCTCCTTGAAGGGGAGAGCAGCCTGCATGCTGTCCTGCCCAGCCTTGTCACAGAATAGAGATGTCCCATTGCCAAGAAGAGGGAACCTCATCAAATGGAAGAGCAGAAATTAGAGAGGTGGGAGGGAGAACTTGAGATCTGGTGCTGGGCTTGGCAAGTAACTCTGGGGCTTCACCTCCTCCTGGAAATAGTTGCTTCTGTACCAGAATGGGACAATGCCATCTCCTCCTGTCTCTCGTGGCGTGATGTGGTTCACGTATACCATAGAGCTTGACCCATCTCATGAGTACCCACAGAGCATCATCCAGCCAGATTGAAACCTTTCAATGCCCCAGTGCAAGCAAACATCTAGGTCAGGGAAGTCTATGTGACTTCCAGATCCATAGCAATGAGACCATCTTTCCCTAGGCAAACCCTCCTCTAACTGTGTTTAATGAGCCCCTCTCTCATCCTGCAGCAGTGGTGATAATGTTGCTGTTGACTGACCACAGGGACTGTGATTGCTGTCAATCTAATACATTTTAGATGAGGTCAGGATATCATGGTAATAAAATCACTTGAGTTTGTGGAAGAATATATATATATATGGGTACGTATGGGTATATATGTTGATTTCAGAGCCCACCTAAGTCAGTGGAGAGTTTCCTATTTATCACCATTAGCTTTATCTTAAACCCTGTGGGACTGGCATTTAAGGGAGCTAGCAACTGGGCAGGACTCTAGAGACCAGTTTAAGTAACTGTTTTTTTCCATTTGCCTCCTGATGACCTAAGTCACCTCTCCCTATGACTCAGTTTCCCCATCTGCAAAAGGGGTGGTAAGCCTGACCTTCCTGAAAGAATTATTTCTTTTTGAGGATGAAAATCTACAGACAAAAAAAAAAGAGTGAGATGAGTTTATTTTGCACCTAGAAACAAGGCAAAGGGTAAAAATACATGCAAAAAAAAAAAAAGATAAACAATCTATTCAATTAAAAATTTTTGCTTCTGGTGGGGAAGCTGAGCTCTCAGAAGAATTTGTTTGTTATTAGCAGACAAATTTCTCATCAGCAGCTGCGGAGATTAGTAATCTGCGGCTAACCAGGACTTAATTCTATACTGTCTGCATTCAGTGCGTCATCAAACTCCTGATAATCACTTGGTTAGTGCAACAGTGGTAGCTAAAGCTGGTTCCCAGCCTCTGAGACTGCTTGGTGAACATAAAATGCAAAACTTTCCTTGCTTTTCCTTCAGGAAGCAGCTTGAGATTGGGCTCAGCTAGAAATCAAGCTGGAAAAAGAAGTCTGGACCCTAATCTAATCAATGGAAACTCTCCTCACCTCTACAAAGCCAGGGTTTAGCCCTGTATCCAAAAATAAATATCAAGGGTTTTCCAGTGCATATCTCTGACTTTTAAGAATGAGCCTTAATGGGCTTCCTCTGAGCTGCAGCAGCCAGCAGCACTCTCATCAGCAACATTGATGAGCATCTCCTTCATCAGGACGTTGTATGAAATGTGCTTAACAACACTTGCAGCTATAGCACTTGGTCAATCATATCACAGAGCTGCTGACCTCGGAAGTGTATTTAAGAACACTTTTTAGCTATGGCCAAGTTAAGGGTTGCTTCTCTGCAGAGCGTTCTGGAAGACAGTGCAGCCACATACTTTAAATAAGTGAATCAAGTGAATCTCACATGTTCAATAAAGTTTTCATTGGTTTCAACAGCTACTGGGACAGTGCAGAGGGGGATATGAGGTCTGGTCATATGGCTAGAAACATAGAGGAAGACACGGGTTTCCATAATATCTCAGCTCCTCACGATCCAGTAACAGGAGTTCTTTGGCACACAAATCTTCCATTAACCACATATTTGGAACCAGGCTGATGGTTTGCTTGAAAGATTTACAATAGGATTTCATTGGCCTTCTGCTGTGTGTTTATCTGGCTCTCATTTCCAGTTAAGCATTCAAAGCAATACCCTTGGGCTCTGACTACATGAGAACCAAAACTACTGCACTGAAATGGCTAAAATTTGCACATTTAGCTTGGAATCCATGAATCCTTGGAGATAAGTAAGGAAGTCTTGCCTCTGAGCTAGTATGGGCACTCAGGCCAAAGCATCAGTGAGTATCCATGTGCTGCCACGAAGTGCTAGAATTTGGAGTGATATTTCTGTAATGAACAGAAAAGTGAAATGTAGCAGTTTGTGTAAATCAAAGCACACCCTAAAATACTTACAGCCCTCTGTTACCAGCACAGGCAAGGTTCAGTGAAGGACACGTATCTCACTAGAGCTCAGTGAGAGAAAAATGCAGGTGGAAATTAAAAGCATCAGAAGGGAAGTGACAGCAGGGCTCTGGGAGCCTGAGAGGAAGGGTGGGCATTGGAGGTGCATGTCACCAAAGATGACCTCAGGCCATGAAAGGGAAAAATCATCATGGATGTCAGTAATGAAAACAGATAGGGATGTGGTATAACATTGGCTTCCCAATACCTCATTGACTAATAAAATGACCAGTACTGTAATGTTGCTTTTCACCACAAATATCTGAAAGCATCTGAGGTCTTTCACAGATGGCAAACTCATTTTGTAGATGACAAATATTGATGAGTAGCTTAATTAAAAATCTTATAACTCACCCTCAACTTTAAAGCTTCTTGCCCCAAGCTGCACAATGAATTGCTATGGTATAATGTGAAACTTACTCTTTATTTTAATCAGGAGATATTTTCTTCTACACTTACAGTAGGACTAATAATGGTTTTGCCTTCATTAAGGTGGTGTCAATCACAAATGAAGAAGTACAAAGGAAACATACCCAATGAATGTCAGGAAAAATAAGATTCAGCCATTTTTAAGTATTATCTGGTACAAAGAAACAAAATGTAAAAGATAAGGGGTGTGTTTTGGTTGGGGTTTGGGTTTTCTTTGTTTACACTGCTTTTATCTTAAAAAAAGGAAAGCAATGCTTGTAAAAAAAATTTGTTTTCCTGTCTTCTAGCCACAGATGTAAGCCACATTAAACATTATAAAATTGCCTAATGTTGATGCAATTGCTGATCATAGTTGTGTGGGTCATTTTAAGGAACCAGAACCACAGCTTTGATTTGGAGTCGGTGAATCAGCCAAATGCAAACACAAATTCAGCTTTGGTTGCTTTATGCTGGAAGTGTGGCTCAGGAAGCCACCTCAGTAACCTTGTCTATTCATTCATCTGACTTGTGAATGGAAACCAGAGATCTGGGGTATTGGTTATAGAGGGTTGGGTTGACTGTGGTTTGGGTTTTTTTATTCTGAACAGAATACTGCTTTTCCTACTGTGGATATTTATGTGATTTTATAGAGCCTGATGTCATTTAGATTAGGTCAGGGCATCCTGAATTTGTCTGTAAACTGACCAACATAAAATTACAGAGAGATTCAAGACCACACTTTGCTATCTTTCTATGTGTATTTTGTGCAGATAAATATCACTGAAGAGAAGGACAACTTCTACAGAATTACAATATCTAAGATGTTACTAGAAATGGAAGCTATGATTCTAATAGCCCAGCTCAGTTTTACAGAAAATCGCAAATTTATTTGTTATTGTTCAGTTATTTATTGCCCTGTAGTCAGGCATTTTATTTTTTATTGGTAACCCAATTGAACCCACATCTGTTTATCAGAAGAACATTACATTCTTTCAAGTTGTCTGTTCATGAGAGTTACATCCCATTTGCAAGTTATGGTGTATCTTGTACACAAAGTAAAGCTCTATCTGTTTGCAGGAGAAAAGATCTATTCAGCTATATGAGGGGGCTTATATAAAAAATCCAAATCTAACTCCCAACCAGGATGCTGCAAAATCACTTTTGCTTCACATCATCTCACTGTGTATATATCGTCTTGACTGGGGGAGGCATCTTTCACCTGGTCTCCCCTTCTCATTTCTCTAACTCAAACCAGCCAGTGTTCAGCATGGCCGTTTTCACATGGGAAGCAGGAAACAAGTCAGACTCTGGACTATCAACCTGCACTTCTCAGCTCTCCCCATTGCCATTTATAGTTATCAGAGATTTTAGATAATAATTGTCCAACATTTTAGCTGCGCTGGTCACTCTTAACAAAGCAGATTTGGGCTACTGTGAAAGCCAAAGTTTAGGATCTGAAGGATAGGGTTTTTCTCACTTCATGTAGCTGCCTACCAATTAGGGACTTTCTTTAAATAATCACCTAAATGTCCTCATGAAACACTCATGCAAACAGCCTTAGGAGAGGATGAATTGGCAGTGTCCGCATATCTCTTTTGAATGATGCGAGAGTTTAAGTGACCATCTTAACTCCACATCTGATACTTAGACATGCAAATTTAGGAGAGATGAACTCAACCATGAGAAATATATGCCAAAAGTAATTAGCAACTTTTGAAATTATAATTATACAAGTAGCACAAGAATGCTTCACCTAGATATGGATTAAAATAGCTACCATTTTGCTGTAAACATATATCTGCAATTGTTAGAACCAAAAATCTAATACAAGATATTAAACATAGGTATTCCAGGAGTGTATTTAGATATCTAAAGAAGTGGTAAATATTTAAGTACATATACTGAGCAGATCCATGTGGACTGAAGGAGAGCTACTACTGCTTTTGAAATGAAGCGATGTGTTGACAGCTTTAAACTGATGGAGAAATCTATTTTATGCCATTACTATTGTTACTGATTTTGGCCTTAAGATTTTTTGCCCTCACATAGGTCCACAACAGAAGATCAAACTTAATTGCTTTGTTTTATATTACAGTCAAAGTACAAGACACAGATGTCTTGAAATCTTACCTCAGGTGGAACTTAGAGAGTCAACCATCTAAGTTGCCCATGTTCATATTTGGACTGGCAATTCCCTGGACAGCTAAGCTTCCAAGGAGCTAAAATTCACCATGCAACTCACTTGCATGCGTCAGTAATACCTCAGCCATATCTTAATTTTGCCTTTATTCATCTGCATATTCTAAATTGTAAGAATCTTCAGAAGCACCTTGCATAAGTAAGTGTGCTCTGAACAGCCTAATAAATGCTAGCAGGAAGGGAAGATGTTAGCTGGAGTGCACTTGATGGAAGTGGGAATAATCCCTATCCCTCCCATTCTCTTGAATAACACTAGAGCTTCCACTTGAAAATCTCAGAAACCTTAATAGATTATTTTTGTCTGCTTCCAACCAATGATGTAAAACAGCCCTCACAAGGAACACAAACTGGTTTAACATTTGTATGTGTGTGAATATATATCTGTGTGAGAGAGGCAGCATTTATGGTCTGTGTGGAACTGGGCTCTTTAGAGGTGTTTTTCTGCACTTCCTCTTAGGAAACAGAGCAAGAAAAAGATAAAGAAACACATTCAGTGCTCTTTACCTGCCAAGTGATTAAAAATGGCAGATCTACCCAGGCAGATGGTAGATGCATGTCCCAGAAAGCATCACTTATATCAAAACTGCTTCTTATAGCATGGATCTGGAAATACCTTGAAAGACAGAGGCTCCTGGAGAGCCTTTTGGTCTTATCATGCATGTAGAGATATAGAGAATTGCCTATAGATACAGAGAGCAATGCTTTTCTGTTCTTGATACTAACAAAGGCTTGGATCACTTAAATGATTGTTAGTGACATTAACCAGCCTAAGTTGGATGATAAAACCCCACACTACAAGAAAAACATCAAAACAACAAGCACAAGTTCTTAGAAGCAAAAAATAAAAATAAAATATAAAAGAGTAAATGGGGAGAGATATTTGCCACCTCCTAAGGAGATTTTTAAATCAAAGGGGGGCACTGTGATTAGATTAAGGCCCCAGAATGACAACAACTCAGCTTTCTCTTTGAACTCAGAGCAGCTCCCACGATGAAATGGTGTTCAAAGACAATTCCTTTGCATGAATAATATGGGGGAGGGTTTAATTACCACCTCCTCCTCTCATTCTTCATCTTCTTGAGCCAGAAAGCTCAGGTTTCAGCAGTTTTGTTTCTCACTGACAGTGTGGCAGACAGGGGGGAGGGAGAGATGGGAGGAAATACTGCAAGGCTGGGAAAAAGGGCAGCAGCAGTGAGCTGTAGCAAAAAGGATAGAAAATAAACGGGCACCATGTTCTTCATATATAAACCAGTTTAAAAGGAAAAAAGAATGAGCTATCTCACTGATGTTATAAATCTCTGGAGAGGCAGTGTCCGAAAGCACAAGTCCTGTGTAAAACAATCCTATGTCTCAAAACTCATCTCACTCAGAGGTGTTACATACTTGGAACCATAGCATATACTGAGCAGAGCTGCTTCGAACCTGGTTTCACTCTGGCTAAATCAGCTTAAGTAAAGCTACAACAGATCCAGACCACAACCAGTAAATCCTAATGTTCCCCTCTGTGTGAATAAAGACCAAACTCATGTTGCCTTTATACTTATGTTGTCACTTATCCTCTTTCTAATGGAGTAAAATTAGGCATCGCTAATGTTATTAGCCACTAGCACCGAACAAAGAGAGAAGTGTGAGTCTTTTTTTACCAGATTTTGGATCTTTTCAAATACAATTAACTTGAGCTCCTATAACGTTTGCAGCTTAGAGCAGAGGTAAGAAATGCTTTTAGTGAATATTATTAATACCTTATAATCAGCTGTTGCTTGTAATCAGCTTGTCTCTGCAGACCTCTTAAAATATCTGCAATAAGAGTGCCCTCTCTGGACACAAAAGTAAGGTCTCCATATGCCCTGAAGAGACAGACAGGGATGAGGTTGCATTTCCTTACTCTGAGCGGCTCAAAGCTCTCCCCGTGGCAAATCGCCCCTTGCCACTCTCTTCCCGGCACATGTGCCAGCTGAGGATCTCCGAAATGAGGTGTCCCCCCCATAGGAACCGCACGCCCTTCCTGATGTGAACTTTCCCTTGCCAGGGCTCTGCCGTGAGTCAGTTGGAACCAATTAGTGTGTTGTGCAAAGCTCATGTTAGGCAATAGCAGCTGCATGATAAAGCAGATTCTTCCCAGGTTGTTTCGTTTCCAGTGGTTTCTGATTAGCCTCCCCGGTCTGTGCCAGGTGTCGATGGGACACCCCACCAGGAGGGAATGGTTTCATTCACTCACCTCTGGCATCTGGCTTGGGTGGAGGTGAAAGGGAGAAGAACAGGCAGTTAGAGTGCACTTAGTTGGGGCCACACAACCCAAGGGTACCCAAGACATATGGGACCAAAAGAAAGGTATTGTTGAATGCCTGATGTCTGAATTAACAAGTAGAAGGAGCTTAGAGTGTCAAGGACACTCTCAGGACCTCAGTCTGAGCTCAGGTTTCCACATCCCACCTGTTCATGTGCTAAACAGCAATGTGCTCTCCTAGAAAAGCACTAAGGCAGCTCTCTCCACTGAGCAGAGGTCGTATGAAGACTCAGAACAGGAACATTGAAGCTTTTGGCTAGGTACAAAGTGCTGGAGCCCATCCACAGTGGGGTGAGCACTTCCCCAAGCCTCCAGGACTTAACCCAGAGAACCACATGGGCCAAGACAGAAGTGGCCACACAGGCAAAAGGCATGAGCCAAAAGAGAGCTGACACTTAAGCCTGGTCTCAGAGCTGTTTCTACCTGGTAGGGATGGCCTATGAACCCCTTTTGTGGTGTATACAGTAAGGCAATCCTGACCTGGCATCATATAAGGTGCTGTTGTGTGATTATCTCTCTAGCAGGAGGGTGAGGGGGAACCAGGAAATACCCAGTGGGGCTGCTGGTGTCTGTAAGAACAGAAGAAGACCGAAAATAAATAAAAAATAAAACTAAAAAAACCCCCAACCCCCCCAAACCAAAAACAAAAAAACCCCCAAAACCAAACCAAACCAAAAAAGAAACCACATATATTTTAGTCCCTTGAAATATTCCTCTCTGTTTCCGAGAAAGAACCAGAAATGAGCCAGTATAACACATCATGAACTAGTTCTACCCAGCTCCATACCTTGGGGGATTTGGTTGAAGATATGTATTTACTAAAACATTGCCAGTTGTTGAGGGGCTGATCAGCCACCCTGAAGATGGCGAAACAAATGACACCAGAGGAGATGGAGGTTCCCAGTAGGAGACACAAGATAAGGACTGCGGGCACTTTGCAGCCCTGCCCTTCCTGCTGAGGCTGGCTTGAGCAGCCCACACAGCTGCTGAGCTGCTTGGGGGAACACTGGCTCCTGGAATTAGAGAAGAAGATAAAGAGACATGGACAGATCATCCAAGATTAATGATGGAAAAAAAATTGAGAGGATTGTAAGAGGAAATTTTCACTATGCCAGAATCATTATTAATCCCCTGCAACTCCCTGTGACTAAGAGCTCTTAAACTTCATTGGCATTTAGAAATGTAGATATTCCATTACAAAAAAAGTGTCTAAGATATTGGGATATGCAAAGGGGATTAACTGTAATGGGCATTTTCCATTCATGCGTTAGAATATTTTTTCAGAGGAGTTCATTACTTTGTCTCTAGCTCCTAGCAAGTTGGTTTTACCTCCTCTGGCTTTAACTCTTTTTGTAATTTGCCCATGTTTTTAGCTCCCCTGCCAGTTTCTACAGAATTAATTGGAGAGATAGAGAAGTTTTAAAAATATTAAGGTATTCCAAGCACTGGGTAAATAAGTGTCCAAAAACAAAAGACCAAAATCAACACCCTCACTGAGATAAACATGGGCATGATCCTTAACAGACATCACAGAAGCAAAGCTTGACAGGAAACAAGCCTTGGTGGCTGCAGCATCACTTGCTTTGATACAAAATGATATTTATAGAGTTTTAATTTTAAACTTTTTGCTACCTTTTCTCTGGAGGGTTGTCCTGGGTTCAGCCTGGCTAGCTCAGTCAGTAGAGCATGAGACTCTTAATCTCAGGGTCGTGGGTTTGAGCCCCATGTTGGGCACTAAAAAGAACTGTCATGGTTTAAGCCCAGCTAATGACTGAGAACCATGCAGCACTTCACTCACTGCCCCATTTCTTCTTCTTCCTGCTCCCAGAAAGATGGGGAGGAGAACCGAAATAATATAACTCCCATGGGCTGAGACAAGAACTGTCCAGTAACTAAGATATAACACAAACCACTGCTGCTACCACCAATAATAATAATGATAAGGGAAATAACAAGGGAAGAGAATACAACCACTCACCACCCACCGACCGATACCCAGCCCAACCGCTTCCGTGATATAGCCCTTCCGGGTAACTGCCTCCAGTTTATATAGTGGGCATGATGTGCTGTGGTCTGGAATACCTCTCTGGCTAATTTGGGCCAGGTATCCTGTCTCTGCTTCCTCTGGCTTCCCCTCCTCCCTGGCAGAGCATGAGACTGAGAAAGTCCTTGGTGGGAGTAAACATTACTGAGCAACAACTAAAAACATTGGTGTTGCCAGCGTTGTTCCCAGACTAAAGTCAAAACCACAGCACTGCACCAGCTACTAAGAAGGAGAAAAGTGACTGCTACTGTGGAACCCAGGAGAAAGGTCCCCCTCTCAGATAAATCTAATGTAGTATCTGTTTCTTATTGCTTTGCACAGCATGCCATTATTTGAGCAGCATAAGATTTTGAGTTATCTGTGCAAAGCAAGATTGGCACTTAGACTTCCAATTTGTTCAGCTCCAAATGGAGACCATAGGGACAAGGATCAAATCTTCTGCCTAACAGGGGTGATATACCAGGCTGCTTATACACCATACTCCAAACTCCCCAGAACTCTCAGCTCAAAGACAATCCTACTTTTGAGTGCAGAGCTGACACTGTGTGCAGGGATCCCAAAGCACCAGTGCATGGCAAGTCCTCTGCAACACTGGGTTGGTGATGGGCAAAAAGCTAAAGCCCCAGGAAAGGCAAAAGGCAAAAAAGCCCCTCTGAGTCTGCAAACACCAATGCATGAGTTACTGTCATTCCAAACCTCCTCAGCTCTTGTGTGCACCTCCACACCCTTTGAACATGCAGGTGGAGGATTCTGATTTCTCCTAATGGGAACATGTGATACTTCCTCTTGAATCTTCAAGGTCACACTAAGCTTCCAATGTTTGTTTGAAATAGGGTAAAGAGGCACAAATTCAGCCCTTGGAAAGCAGATGTTGCCAGTTCACTGAAACACATGGGCCTTTACTTCCCCTGTAATAGAGGGCCTAGAGCATCTAAGCAAACTGAAAGGCAAGATACAAGGTAAAGGCAGCTTTCAGAAGAAAGATTTGAGGTTTTGCTTTTTCATTGCTCCATGCTAGAAATGACAATCAAACCTCAGAAAGGGGTGAGATGGTACCACATCATTATGGACTGTAAGCCTTGGTGCACAGATGCTACGAAGATATCCCTAGCTGGGTCCTGGACCTGAGCTCAAACATGGCAAGTCCCTCAGGAATGGCTCTATACTTCCTGAGAAAACAATAAAAACATTATAGATCTCTGCAACAACTGATGTTCACCTGCTTTAACAGTTCAGCTCTTTGCATCCACATTCATGCCCACATTTCCTGAATACAAAAACAACTGGCATCCCTCTTTTTTACATTGTTATGAGGAACCGTAACTAAAGGATGGAGACAAATCCCTTCTGTCCTAGGTCCTAGGAAAGAGAAAGCCTCCGGTACATCCATGAGCCAGGGACACCAGAGTGTGAATCTAGAGGAAAGCTACCAGCTGTTGATTCAGAACACTGGGAGGAGGCATGCTGCATGTTCAAAGGATCTTGCAGATGTGTCTGGAAAGGAAGTGAGGAAAGAAATGTCTGTTATCTGTGACTTCCCTTGGACCAGGATGCAAAGGGCATCAGCAAAATTTTCTCTTGTTCTTTTGAGAACAGAGATTTATGAGAAGCTGTCCCCTATTTTAGTTCTGCTTTTTCCGTGATTTCTCTGCCTCCACTCAGAATAGGTCTCCCTCCAGTGAGGAGTACATCTTATACAGATGAAGAAAACTCCCAATCTTCAAAGGGCGGCAGCACATTGCTATAATGCCGTCATAGCATGGCTTAGCCCCATCTATATGGGCAAGATCAAACAGCATCCTGCAGAGTCAGGATGCTATTGCATTACAACATGATTCTTCCTGTGACAGGTTTGGCCAAAAGCCAGGCAACAAAATGGGTCTGCTCTTGCTGAATGGACTTAGAGTCACAGACAGCAGTTGGAGATTTATACTGCTGCAGTTGCTTCAATCTCCAGTGTACTCACATTAGAAATCAAATCAAGACACTGTTCCCCAGTATTTTAGGCTTACCCAGCAATCTGCAAACCAATGGTATGAATTTTGTGTCTTGTATGTCATCACTGTAGCTAAACATTTTGCATTTTTCTTTTAAAAATGTGTTCATCGAGTAAATTAGTAATTAATAATAATTAATATCAGTTAATATCAATCTGCAGAAAATGAGAGAGGAGGAATCCTAGGTAAGCATATTAAGAAATCATGCTATGCTCTCATTTTCTAATGTAACTGCCCATTCAATAACAGCTTCATAGAAAGTGGCACTTCTTGGTGGTGCTTTGCTGCCAAGATGTTTTAATGAAAGGGAATCAGCAGAAGGTAGCAACTTGAGGTATGCAGCAATGCTCCAAAATCCAGAGATTTTGTGAAGAAGTTTTATCTGTCCTTCTTCATACATCTGTACTCTTGCTTTTGGCCTTGAAGTCATGAATGTGTTTACTATTCCTTGCAAGTTGAATCCATCCATAGTGTGGATTGGAGAGGGGAGAGTGAGGGAAATTAGCCTGTTAGGGCTTAGTGACTGTAGCAGGACTAATAGAGAGGCTGGGACATTTAATGCATCTCTGTTAAAAGGCCTTGTGTCGACTGTAACCTGGAATTTGCCAAATATGTGCTTCATGTATGTAGGAACGATACGATTGAATTTATGCTGTGTACCAGCCATAGCATCTGAGATGAGTCACAGCATATGCTAAGATCAAGCCATTACAAGAAAAGACTATAATGCTAAGGGATTTACACAAAAATATAGATTAACATGGCTTGAATGAGTGCGTTTGACTGAGTCAGGTGGTGGGCTGCAGAATCTTAACCTGCTGTAACTTAAGTCCCAGCAATCGTATGCCTGATACATTATGATGCCTGTGTTTATCCCAGTAAATTTAGAGTCTGTCCCCTGGTCCCCTGGTCCTGAAGGCTTGGTTTGTGATCTCAAGACCAGGCTGGAGCCTGCAGCTGTTTCTGCCTGATCTGGTACAGTAGACATAGCCTGACATGCTGTCAGGTGAGTGTATTCAAAAGAAAAAAAAGAGAAAATCTTTGTTGACCATGAGGGTTGGAACTGGATGATCTTAGGGTCCTTTCCAACCCTAACTATTCTATGATTCTATGATTCTATGAGGTGACATTAAATGTCATGGGAGGACAGAGCTCTCTTCAGTAAGTACCTGCAGACAAGGGACTTGGTAGGTGTCACATCCAGTAGGACCCTGAGCTCCATCTGGATGGCAGGTTGAGGGTGGCACGTTTTACCACTGGTCACAGAACATGAGTGTTTGCAGAATCACAGTATCAGAGTTTTATGCTAAATTCTGTTTGTCTGGACAGTAGTGTAAGGTATGTTTAACCTCTAGAAACAGGCAGATGCCAGGAGCACTGAAGGCATTTTAATAGCCAGATCACTGACATGTCCTCCAGCCATAGTGGGGAAAAGTCACTAAAATATGGGATGTCTCTTTACCCATGGTGCTCCTTCCTTTAGGAGTCAGTCCACAGTATAACACAATATCTCTGAATTACCCTCTGCAGCAAGCTGCCAGCCTCTTTCTATACCATTCAGACTTCACAGACACTCGCCTCCTTCCCTAACACACTGTTCCCAGCACAGAGGTCAGACACAGTGGCTGCCTGTAGCCTGCAGTGGGGACAGTGGGTGACAAGGCTCACAACACTCCCTGACAGATGAACGTGGAAGTTCATCCTTCTTCTCATGACATTGTTTCCAGCCCTCTGCCTACCAGGAGGATTTCCTCTTCCCATGAACAGCAATGGAAAGACTTTCCCCCACCATAGGCCAGACAATATCATTTCAGACTTCAGCGAGCAGCAGCAGGAGAAGCTGAACCCTGCATCAGGGCAAGTTAATGCTGCCAAATCTCTGTCAATTCACTGGAAGCTCTGATATATCACCTACTCCTGTGGCTGCGGTCAGGGAAAAGACCCTCATTGTCAAGGCTTCAGTCTGAAAACAGGCATGAAAGAGCAGGGTCTTTGAGGTCTGCCCTCATAACCAGAACCGAAAACAACATTTTCGGTAAAAGATTAGGAGAGCAAGTTGAATCAGCAGGCTCTGCAGCCTGTCATTACTCACAGGTTTGCTTTGTTATCAGCATGTACATTTCAAACGTGTGTTTGCAAAAGGGCTGTGGCATGGCTGACCCCTTTGGATTGCGGAGGAAAGCAAGAATATTATTTGTCCCGGGTTTGCCTGTGATGAAGTCTTGAATTCTTTGTGTGTAAGCTGCTGCGGATCGTTAGTGCTCTCTGTATTGTAAGTACTTCCTTCATTGTAAGCAGACCTGCTCTCTTCAGGTTCATTTCCTGCTCCTCAGTGTAACACTACTAGATGTTTTCACACACTCTGGATGTATTGTGTAATACGGGGCAAAAATCTTCAGCAGCTAAATGACCTGACCATCCAATAACCCAAACAGGTCAACTATCATATGCTGAAACCCAGCCTCCTGTCTAGACCACAGAAAACCCATGAAGACCACAAAGCGGGACCTGCACCCTTCCCACCACCTAACAATATAGCTCACACAAGAAAAGGTACATGCAAATCCAGGCTCCTGGGGCATCAATTGATTGTTAGTGTTGTCACATAAGACGCTGCAGTAGATACGTATGGTGGGTCCCATCTGGAGACGCACCCTTCTTTGGTAAGGTCTGCATGTCACAGATACATTGCACAGCACCCGACAAGTGTTGGGTTCATTCCTGACTTTTAGCTACTTCTGATGATCTGGAAAAGATGCCACTAAGTCAGAGCTATCGCTCTGATATGGGACTTCCAGAGAAAGGAAAAAGAGATGAATGTGCCTTTTGATTTTTGGCAAATATTTATAAAACATGGGCAGAAAATTGGTCTCTGAGTTGCATGAGCATGGCAGCATCCCTTGGGATCTCCTGGGGTAGCTGTACTCAGATGCTTGCAGGATGGGGACCCATCTTTCACTGAGCAAGCAATGGTAGGGTGGGGATGTCAGTTTAACAGTGTTCACCTTCCTACCACTGATTTGCAGCATAAATCCTGTTCTTGTTAAGTGAGCAAAAGGCTGAGTAATTATGTAAGTAAAGTAGCATGTTTGGGTGAACTGGATGGTAAGAACCAGCCGCAGATAAAAGAGCACACTAAAAATGAATAAAAGGGATGACCTGAACCCTCACCAAGATCTCATACACTTCAAGAAAGTCTCACTCATTTTCTTCTTTCAGTTAATGAAAATTTTATTTTGATGAAAACTCAAATTCAATGAAAATTGAAATTTCATTTCTACTACTTTAAAAAAAATATTATAAATAAGCACCTTATAGGGTAACCCTTGTGTCTTCATTCCCATGTGGCAGCTGAGGAAGTCTGTGCTACTTCAGTTGCCAGTGCTATTGCGAGGACAATCCCAAACACCAGGCTGGCACAGGCCGGGGCAGTGCTGCAAGCAGACTGTGATCGGCTGCAGCAGTTCAGGGTCCTGTCTAAGCAGCAGGGCAATGAACAAAGACAACTACCTCCAACCAGTCATGCAGGCTTCTAAAAACCACTATACTGGTGTGTGTAAAACTCACTGTTACATCCAGTTTATCCAGCAGCTTGTTTGAGGCAAGAGCCCAAACATCCTTCCAGGTGGGGAGCTGGTCCTCTTTAAGGATGGTGGAGCTCTCCAGACTGCTCAGGATCAGCCCTGTCAGGAGCTTGGCAGCAGTGAAATAGCATGGATGAACATGTGCCAGCCTTGAGCTGCCTGGCTCTGGTCAGTTTAGTTTACTAGCACAGTCATTGTTTGTAGATCCATCTTTCAATTGCATGTGCTCTTTGTTTTATGTGGTGTTATCTATGAATCCTACAGAGAATATAATGCTGTCATTTAAAAATAACATTGAGTCGTTCTAAACTGGGCTCTCACTACTGTCACATTAGATTATAGGCATGTGATTAAGTCATTTCTCTGAAATTAGGCTTCACAAAAGAAACCCCTAGCTGACCTGCTTCTACTTATGTTCCATGCTGGTTACACACTAAAACTCGTTACTTCAAGCTGTCCTGAAGGCCATTTTGCTGACAGTCACAGTCCTTTCTAGCCAAGTTCTGGACACAACCTGTCTGCTATTAACTTTTAACTGTTGCTTTGAGTTACTGCTTTCTCTGCTTTATGAAACAGAAATTGTTGCAAAGTTTCAGTTCTGCAAGAGGGATTTCATTTTAAAGCCCAGTGGTTTTCTGCAGATCCTGTAAAACTTCACTTATAAATAACCTAGGGTTTAAATACCCTGAACACTTGGCAGCCTCTAAAATGGTTCTGTATCTAGTGAAAACAACCACAGAGTTTTAGGTCTATCCGCATACAGTCTTCATGAGCCTCAAACTGCCCACAACCTTTATATTAAAATCTGCAAGTGGATTCTCAGCTGCCATAAAATCATCATTGAGGCCACGATTCCACTTTAATTTACACCCATATAGGCTTCTGTGACTCCCACACTTCTACTACAAAATACTATACGTGGAAATAGATGTGAGCACACCTGATGTTTCTGTCAGTCAGGTTGTTGGCAGTTTCATGGAGTTCAGAGATGGAAGGAACTGTTAGATCGCTTAGTCTAACATCCTCACTATGGAAATCCATTCCGTTATTCTTGTACTGGATCCAGTAAATTGCAGTGTAATAAAATGTAGCTTCCAAAAAAGCATCCAGAGGAATTCAAAACATAGGAATCCACCACTCCCCTTTATTGTTCAGACAACTGTTACAGAAAGCTCACTATTAAATGTGCCTAGCTTGAATATGTCCACCTTCCACTTTCAGCTTTTCACGGTTACGTGAAAAAGGTCCTTAGTATCTCCCATTTTCCTACTGTGAAGACAAGTATGCATTGCAAACAGTTTGCTTCTTGCTTTTCTTTTTTTATAAGCTCTGCACAGTAGCTTATCTGCAATAAAAGTGTGTAAATCCTTACCTTAGAGAAGATGGGAGATAAGAGCCCTTCAGCTGAATGGTCTCAGCCACCTCAGTTTCACTGAGGGACCAGCTCTGTTTGCATTTTCCCGGTAGCAATGCTATGGAGGAGGCTGCCAGCCTCAAGAATGTCCCCATTCCCCTCACCCTGGACAACTAGTTCATACATGCACATAGGAAATGGCTTTCCTGCTTTGCTGCTATCTTAAACACAGATCAGTTCCCTGAAGCAATCAGTTAAGCACTGCAAGCTCTGCTGGTCCCAGCGAGGGAGTAGACTGTACATATGTGTGTGTGTGGTGTTTGTTGAGGGGAGATTGACACATTTAAGGGTAATAGAAAAGAAGAGGCAGGAAAAATGCACTTGGAGCCATCCCCTCAGGGTAAGTACTCAACAGTTGCTGGAGTGTCTAACATGCCATCAATTCATCCACTAATTTGCTCTGCAGTAACCAATTTATTTAGCCATAGACTGTGTCAAAATCCCCATAAAATATATTTTGTCTGACCTCTGTCAAACAAACCCACTGCCTCATTAGAAAATGAAGTCAGGTTAGTTCAGTAAGATTATTTTCCTGCTGCTGGTGATCACCTATGCCTGTGAATAGTGACAGCCACAAAGTCCCTTTCCCCCACTACTTATGATTATAAATCCCAATTAGAAAACAGGATTGTTTGATAATGGTAACCATGTAGATGTAACGTAACATAATCGTAGATGTGGTACGCTTTCAATGAAACACATCTACATCTGTTTTCTATAGTACTACGTGAATTGCCATTAATCACATCCTCCTACTTTTCATTTCTTCCTAGTAGGCAAACCTAGCTTCAGCGACCTACGTTATCCTGCTTGCCCCGACAGCATGATCACACAACATGAACTATGGCTGAGAAGGAAGTAGCTGTGGACATGAGAGACTCACCACTCCCATTATGTCATTTTCTAGAACAAAGTTTCAGTGTGATTTAAGTGCTGCTATTGCTGCCCCTGTAATACAAGCAAGACGCAAAGATCTGTGCCTTGCCAGACTCTGTCTCTTGATCCCTGTTCAAAACTAAAGAGCATGGGATTAAGCCAATGGGACACTGTATTTCCAGAGTAATATACAGTCATCAGTAGAGGAGACATGCAGCCTCTGAACTTAAACTATTAAATGGTGGAATAAAAAAATAAAAAAAAGGAAATAATAGTTCATTTGTAACAAATGCTCATTGGAAAAGATTCATTTATCACATTTGGTTACAAGAAGAAAAAGTCTAACATCCCCATCTCCACCCTTATTTCAGATGCTATCCTAGATGTGAAGTCCCTGTGCAGGACATAGGTGTCCCTGAATGAAGCCAAGACAAACTGGTGCCCAGGGAGCCCAAGAGGCTGGCATCAGCATCTCCCCAAGGCATAGCACTGGGGGTAGCCATGTTCAAGGACTGTCTTGGGACATCTGCGTTACAGCTTAATTTTCTCTTGTCTCTGGCAGCACCAGAGAAAGTCTGATATAAGGAAATCATAGCTTAAGACTCACAAACAGCAAGGACTTGCTTATATTTATGATGGTGGCAGAGCCTGATGATAGCTCCTTGCCTGGCTTACACTAGATATTGAGTGGTATGAAGGTTAGTGTGTCCTTCTGCCCTCTGCCCCTGTTTGGGGCAGTTTGCTCCTTTCCTGATGAGAGAGATGTGCTGGGCCCTATAACAACAGGTGTGACACACATCAACTGGTGAAGGTTGGGGTCATGGAACAATGCTGCCTGGGGAGGAAGGCCTGAAGCAGAGGAGTGCCTGGAAGACCAGATAGACTTCATGCTTGCTAAGCCAAGGCTGTACTTTCAAGGATAACATAAACCATCATAAACCAGATTGTTGCCAAAAGCAGTTGTCCTGCCTTATTCTGTCCCAGGTTATTAATTCTTATGCTCTCCTCAAAACAGCTCTTTTCTGACCTAAGTCAGTTCTCCTAACATAGGGAAAGGGACAATGAGGAGGCAGGAATGAGGAGCCCAAAGCACGAGGAAGGTGAGACAGATGTTTTCCCTGGCACTGCCAGGTTAAACCAACCACTAAACTCTAGCCGAAACTAGAGGCAGACTTATTTGAGGCATACTTATTGCTCAAGGAGCTTGGCTTCCATGCAAATCCTAAAGCCACTCTTCCGCTTGGCAGTGACTGGGCACACCTGAAAATCTGACCACTTCCCTGAGATACCCAAAGAATCTCCAATCTAGCTAACCACCATCTTCAAAGCATTTATAGTGCATGAAGAGCCCCCAGAGCACTGCAAAGATTTCCCACACCAGAAGGCAACGAGGGGCAATAACTCAGCGAGGAGTCACCGCCGCGTTTCCCAATGGTGTCTGGACATGTTCCCCTTTGAGGGTTCGACTCTTCAGAGCAGCAGTCTTTGTGGTCCTTGAGTTCACAGCACGGGGGAGCAAGAGGCTGGGTTTGCTGCCGTCCCGGGGGTCCCTACCACAGCACGGTCAGACTCCGCCGCCCCAGTGCGGCTCCGTGCACCAACCGCACCGGCCCGGCTCCGCTCTGGCGTCTCAGTGCTCCTGACTGCTCCGCTCACTTCAACAGTGCCACCTAGTGCCTTTCTTAAATCATTCCAAGTGGAAACGGGGGCTCGGGAGCGGGGAAATCGCTTTTGAGGCAGAGAGGAGCTACAAAGGGAAAGAGCCAGTCCGTGCGGGTGAGAGCTGTCGGCGAGCGGCCCGCGGTGCGGTGTGCGGTCAGCTGCTGGTGCCCCTGCTACCTGCAGACCATGAGTAGGGTACAGAGTGAACACTGCCAGTTAAAAAGTATAACTAAATAAATAAACCCCCGAACATAGTTTTGCAGTTCTTAAACTGTCTAACGTGTTTCCTGGCTTGTATTAATGTGAGTGGCATGGGTATTAACGAGAGTGGCATGGGTATTAACGAGTGGCATGGGTATTAACGCCAATGGGAGCTTCCTTGAGTATTTACTGCTTTAAATGTTTCCGAGAGTGAATGGGTAAAAGCGGAATTGGAAACTGCAAAGTTCATCCATTCATAGAGGCAATTCCCATTTTATTAATAAAAAACACCAGCAGCAAAAGCTATCCCAGCAGAATAGTGGCTGTGGGAGAGACAAGCCCCATAGCCCCAGCGGAGTGATGCAGGGAGTGGGGGACGTGGGGGGTTCCCCCTGACTTGGGGGTCATGGAGAGGAAATCAGGTGGTGGCAACATACGCGTATTGCGTTTCTCTGCAGAACTGAGACTTAGCTAATTGTATTCCTGCCGCTGAACTGGTCCTTGGCTGAGATCATTTCAATGGGCAGGGTTGGTTTCTTTTTTTTTTCCTCCTTACAGGAGTTCCCTCCCCTCCTTCTTCCCATCCTCCGCCTATTAAAACAACTCAAGTCTCACTTGTTAAAAGACCCCATAACGTGGAGGAGGCAGAAAAGCAGCAGCAGCAGGAAAGAAAAAGACGTCTGGAAAATATTACCCGTTTGCTGCTGCTGCTGCTGAGAAACCTCATTGAAACAGTTACTCGGTCAGCAAGGCATCACCAAAGAGACTTTATCTGATGCTATACATCTCTCAAACTTTCAGACGCTGCCTTGCAACTTCTCCAGGCTCCTGGCTAGCCGGGATTGAAATAAGACCTTCAGCTTCGACCACGAGAAATTAAATCCTAATTTATTATTTTTAACTTTTTTATTATTATTATTATTTGTAAGAAAAAATATCCCACGACTTTGAGCTAGAAACTGAAGCAAAGACAAATCCATGGTAATTGTGAACACACGTGGGAGAAAATGAGTAGGACTGAATAGCCTTAAACGATTTTTTTATATAATTATTGTTTTCATTTTTAAGTATTTTTTATTTCTGAGCGTTTCAGTAAGTCCCTGAAAAGTGCGATTTGATTTTTTACCTCAAACTTGGAAACTGTTCAGCGGGAGCAGCGGTACGTGAGACCACACAGCTGGCTGGAGCCCCTCTATGACCAAAGGACAGACGGACAGACAAGGTAGGTGATTTACGGTTACGCTTCTGTCATCCCAAGAGCAGAAGACCCTCTCCTCCCATCCCCACTGTTCAACGGGGGAAAGCTGAAATAGCAAAGCTAAAATACGAGTGGGGTTGGGGGAGGACCTTACCGGCTCTGCGCTACACCTAGTTCAGCAATGAATAGGACCGTCATGAGGATGAATGAGGTTTTCAGCTTCAATCCCCTCCTCCGTGTAATCCGGTTAAGATATTGCTGAGCGTTAAGATTTAGGAGGGGAAAATAAAAGGCGGCAACTCCCCCTCAAAAAAAACCCATGTAACCCCCAACCAAACCCAGCATTGAAACGGACTCGAACCGCCGGTCAGCAGCCGCTCCGCCGAGCCCGGCGGGTGGCGGGGCGCGCTCCCAGCCCCGGCTCGCTTCTCCCCGACCGCCCCCCTTCTCTGCGGCCAGGACCGGGAGAGGGGACGTGACGGGAGCGCGGGGAGAGACGGGACAGCGGGAAGGCAGCGGCGGGAGGAGGCCCGAAGTGCCCCCTCGGCAGGGTGAAGCAGACGCTGCCGGGCGGGGACGGCGGCTTCCCGAAGGCGGGAGGGATGGAAAGGGCGCTGTGCGCTGCGGTGGGGCGGCAGCCGCCGCACGCCCGAGCAGCGCAGGGCAGAGCCGGCCCCGCCCCGTCGGCAGCCCGCGGAGCCCGGCCCGGCTGAGGGAGGGTCACAGCGGGGGCCGCGGGGGGGGATGCCTCCAGCGCCGCCCGCCCTCTGCGTGACGTGGCGGCGCGGGGGATCCCCCCGGTGCCCCGCCCGCCCGCTGTGACGTGACAGCACCGCCCCCATTGGCTGCAGCGCCGGGCAGGGGTTCCCCCGAGGAGCGGAGCCTCCGCCGCGGTCCGCACCGGCTCCCGCTGCCCCGCACCAGTCGGTCGTCGGTGGCTCGGGCACGCCGGGACCCAGCGCTGAGAGCCTCACACGGCTCCGCCGCACGGCCAGACCCATCCCCTGGGCCTGCAGTGACCCCGCGGCACGGCGCTGCTCCGCGTCAGCGCCCTGCTTCACAACCTCATGGGGCATTCTGCCATCGGCACTCATGGGTGCCGCTCCCCTCTCAGGGGAGGGAGAGGGGTGGTGGTTTAACGCCCGCAGAAAGCAGGGCAGCAGGGTACCTCACTGGAGGGTGAGGGCAGTGGCAGGTGCTCTCCTTCCCTAAAAACGTGCTGAAAATCCAGCCCCTATCAAGGTCACAGCCACTTTGTCACTAGTCTGGAGAAGAGAAGGTTCAGGGGGGACCTTATCACAATCTACAGCTACCTGAAAGGAGGTTGTGGTGAGATGGGGGTCAGTCTCTTCTCCCAAGTAACAAGTGACAGGCAGGAAGTAATGGCTTCAGGTTATATCAAGAGAAGTTTAAATTAGATATTAGGAAAAATTTCTTTCCAGAGGGGGTCCTCAGGCATTGGAACAGGCTGCCCAGGGCAGTGGTGGAATCACCATCCCTGGAAGTGCTCACAAACCGTGTAGATGAGGCCCTCAGTGACATGGTTTAGTGTTGGTCTTGCCAGTCCTGCGATAATGGTTGGACTTGATGATCTTAAAGGTCTTTTCCAACCTAGTCGATTCTATGATTCTATGGAATCTTTGTGGAACAAAGCCAGGATTTTATTTCATGCTGTCAAATCTGCAGAAAAACCTGGGAAAAGGTTTTCCCAGTAGTAGGAATAGCAGCCCCTCTGGGCTCAGTGGAGTTTCCCATGCTAGTTCACTAGCAACAGCCTCTTGGTATCTATGGTGTGGGAGCAAATTTGCTTCATTTTGTTACTATTCAAGATTAGTATATAAAGCAGCAAATTACTCCTCCACTACTCAGTGTAGTGGGACTTGACTAAGTCAAACAAGATATGACCTGTGCTTTATAAACAAATTAGAAGGTAATCAGCTATGAACGCCAAATAAATATTTATGTGCTCGATTAAGGCATGGAGTAGTCGGTTTTGTGCCAAAAGCATCCATGGACTTCATGACCAGCAACCAGAAAGCATTTCTAAGCTAGATTTTTGTTTAACCGCAATCTGAAATATCCGAGTATAAATACGATTTACTTCTTGACTTATTTCTTAGAGCATTTGTCTGGTTTATTTTTTGTTGTTTTTTTCTTCTTTTAGTTAATTTAGTAACTGGTGTATCGCTGTCTACATTAGGGACAAATCCAACCAGCAGCTGCAGAATTGTTTCTACATCAGTTACTCAAACCTGTAAGAGACTAAATTTGGGTAGTTTAGTGGGAAACATATACTGAGCAGACAGGAGATCCTTGATTTGCTGATCAAAGCCCGTGCATGCAGATACAGTTTGCCGTCATTACTAATCCTGTTCTTGATTTTAAACCTAACCCCAGAGTTAATTTTAGTCTTATGTGAGCCCTTTCCAGAAGATCAATAGCATGACAAAATCTGGAAGTGATAAATAACCAAAAGCACCAGATATGGTAACTCTGCTGCAGTAAAGATGTACAGATGTAACATAACTTTTCAGTTTCCTCTCTGTAGGCTGTAAAATAGAAGAGGGAGTCTGGATAGCTATTTTATGCTTGTAATTAAATGTGTACCTGGAATCATTTGTACTTCAAAGATAAATTATTTATTTTGCCATCAAATTAAGGGTAATAATGAACTTAAATATTGGAAAATGGCAACCCGCAGACAGTGTGTGTGTACACGCAGATTGTATGACGCAAAGCCACATACAGTATGTGTCTGCCTGTGTGCATGCACATCCGCACTCACACGTGCACTCAAACATGCTCATGTCATTGAAGTAGCTGCTCCGTTGAAGCCAATGCTGTTATTCTCACGAGTAAGGAGGGGTTTTTAAGGCTTCTACTCTTCTATATGAGAAGGAGTAACACAACACACATCAGTAGCCTAAGCTATGAAGGGTCTTGTAGACCTCCAAGGACCTCTTGCATGATCATGATCCTGATTTTACAGGTGAGGAAGCTGAGACAGAGAGAGGTGAATTCACACACCTAAGGTCACCCAGCAGGTGAATGGCAGCACTAGGAACAAAATCCAGATTGTCTGTGTCCCTGTCCATTCTTGGATGCTGTAACATAAGAAATGCAGTGGTAAACAATGACCCAGCTGACAGCTTTCATAAAGGGCATTACTCTATAATAGATCTGTCAAATGTATGCATACATTTTCAGCACTAATATCCTGGAAACAGCAGCTCTGCGGAGAAAGATGTTTTTTTTATGCCTCCACTACAGAATTGCAAGATAAATTATCCACTGATTTCCCTCTTCAGAAAAACGCTTAAGTGCACACTTATCTATAATTACATACTTACATGCTTTGCTGAACCCAAAGCCTCAGCGCTGAGGTTCAGAAGACTATGACTAGTAGACATTCAAAACTTCAGCTTCTATACAAGCATGTATAAATGAGACGTTTTCAAAGGTTTTCAGTGCTCAGCACATTGCAGCAAAGATCTGCAACAAGTCTGATGCACAGATCTCATATAGAATCAGTAAGGTTGGAAAAGACCTTTAAGATCATCAAGTCCAACCATTACCCAAGGGCTACCAAGACCACCACTAAACCATGTCACTGAGGGCCTCATCTACATGGTTTTTGAACATTTCCAGGGATGGTGACTCCACCACTGCTCTGGGCAGCCTGTCCCATCCCAAGACCTTGCCCACCCCCAGCCTATTGATGAGGGTAGTGTTGGAGAGCAGCCTTGATGCTGTGGAGCACTGCTCAGCAGTAGCCAAAACCTGATGTGTTCTCAGCACCTTCCTAACTACTGATATCCAGCACTGTAAAGGCTGTTGTGGGGAAGGTTAGCTCCATTCCAGGAAGAGCCAAAAGAGGGACAAAATCAACACACTTGTGACTGACCCTTTACTGTTGTCTCCTGGACAGCTACTGACTTTTGCAGTGTAAGGTTTTTTAAAAAGGTCTCCAGATGTCTGGAATTAATAAGTGCTAATTCTTTCAAACAGACTTCCACATCATTATGTTTTATGTACAAACTTCCTGTGTCTCCCCTTCTTGCTTTTTCATCTTCTGGGGAAAAGCTAGCCAGAGATATTACATGGCAATATGTTTGAGTGTTGTACATGAGAGATGACTTTGGAAACAGATGATGTCGTGAGCTGTATCCCATATGTTGCAAGCAAACCTAACTCCTGATTGCTTCCTTAGTCCTCATAACAGCTGGTGCAGAATAACTGAACAGGCTGCAGATAATGTTGGTGTGTTCAAACACCAATGCACATAGATTTTCTGGATATGCATTTGCCCCTATTTTATTCATTGCTGCCTTGATGTATTAGTAACAAATTAAGCTATTTTTTTCTCTTTGTCTCCTGACTTTGCAAAGGGTTGAACTACCTCCAGCTGCTCTTACTCTCAGGGATGCATGAAAGCTGATTAACAACCATATGGGTGGACTGCTCTGTATGATTTTGGAGGAGGGGGTGAAGTGTTACATTACCAGTGCAGAGCAGAATTTGCAGTCCTGTCTCAGGCTTCCTGTGCAGTACATGGGGGAGATAGGCACCTCCAGAAAGAGTCTGACACAGTGCAATCTTATTGCTTCCCAGAAAGCTGATGCAAACTGATCATTTTCTGACTTCTTTCAGTGCTAAATAGCTTTCACTCTTAAAAATAATAATAATAAAGAAAGAACATCGCAGGAGCTGTTTTCCTATCCCTGCGTTATAGACCTGGTTAAAAACCTGTCCAGAAAGTGTGAGATCCAGGTTTGACTCCAAAGACAGTGAGGTGACCCAACTCACCTTCTCACCAGGTGAGAAGCTCTGTTTCCCTCCTCACTCCTGTTCCCATGCAGCAGCCGTCCTGTGCGTAGACAGAAATGACCTACAATTATCTTTGTTGATCCAGGGATATGGACTGCCTACATGTCTTCCACCTGTTGAGCATCTCATACCTAGCATAGGGAGTGCTTTTTCCCTTTTTTAAGTGCTTCAGTGCCTGTTTCCTGGGACAAACTGACTGGATTAAATCCCTCCAGGAACCAAGCATCCCTTAGGCTGAGACATAGAACACTAAACTGTGCTGGTCACAGAAGGTGTGTATGGGCTGTGTACAGCACCTTCCACCAATTAGTCATCTGTTGACCAGGGCTGTACTGTCAGCAACTTTGAATATTAGCAGTTACATTTTTGCTGAAGGAATATTTCTAGCACTTAGCAAGAGTGCTTATCAATGAAGTGACTGAAAAACAATTGTCTCTTTGAAAGTTAATGTGGGTGTTTGGCCTTCACCAAGTATTTGACACATCTTGACTCAGCACCACATTATTTTAGGCTTGCACTGTTGAAACACAGTACTGTACACTGATTCTCTGGTTATACTTGGTTTTAACTTTGTGTGACAAGTTCAGGAACTTCAAGAATAGATTTCAACAGATGTCTTATGAAGGATGTCATTTTACACTTCACAGTGTTAAGCCAGGCTAGATACTTGTAATAGCACAGTCCAACCTGTGATGTCAAAGTGATGCAGCTATTCCCTACACTTGGTGCTAGCATTTGACTCAGCAGGTCAGTTTTGGTTCCAGACTTGTACAAGTGTCATTTCCTTTTAATTTCTTGGCTCAGTTATTGAAGAAGGGTGGAGAGGTTTTGGCTTCTTTGCCATTGTTTGGGCACGTTCAAGTTGATAAAGATCAGTTCTGCTGGGCAAGCTATCAATAGCTCACGTGCTAAATCTTGAGAATATTGAGCAACTTTTTCCAGACTTTCCCTGTGTTTCAGTCAGTTAAAAGACTATACATAAAAACCTCAATTGCACATGCAAAGAGGAAAGTTTCTTTGATGAAAGCCAGGAATTTAGATCAAAACACAGTTTATTTTCCCAAGGTTGACAGTGAAAGGATAGAAAAAAATGATGGTTTATTAAGACCAGAAATCCATTTCTTGATCTTAAAAGACTGTTGTTTTCTTTCTTTTTTTGCAAGGGAGAGAAGCTGTGCTGTAATGACAAGATCAGAGAATTCTCTCTTTTTTTTTTTTCCTTTTTGTGCAGAAACACTTCATAGGAAGAGAAAACCAATAGCAAATTAATATATAAGAAGCCTGGTATACAGTCAGTCAAATGTAAACACTTCAGATCTTAATCTAAATCCTGTGGGCTCCACCCATACAAGTGATCCATTTATTTCAGCCATATAATTCTTAATGTAAGCAGACTTTAGCCCCTGCTCACTAATAGGAATTTTGTATTTCTGGCAAAAGAGGAGAAGTAGTGGACTCCAAATGGAAAAGCAGAGTACAACTGTGCTGTTAATGAAACGTTTACCTTGATGTTTGTGACCTTCTGCATGCTTGAGGGATTAATAAACACAAAGGCTGTTTGATTTCAAGGTAATCTAGAGGGGATCTATTACTTAATCTGTTTTCTGAAGCCAGCCTATTTTGGGCACTGAGTTTTAATTCACCTACAGTGGTGGTAAGCATAAGCTATCTTTTATTAGGCTTCTTTATGACCCCTTGTTGTGAAAGACTTTCAGACAGGCCAGAGCAGGGACAGTCCCTTTTGCTGGTGGGTTATTACAGCACCTGTCATAGCCCAGCCGTAAGCATTCAAGGAAGTCCTAGAGATAGGGTCCAATTTCTTTAACTGTGCCTCCAAATATACATTTAAGAGGCTTCCTCCTCTCTTGAAATTTAAGACCCTAAATAGCCAGTGGAAAAAAGCACAGTCTTTGTAACCTCAGACTTTGTGCTTGCCTGGTTTATTTTTATTGTGTAAGTGATGCTCTGCTGACTTTTTTTCTTCCACGTCTGTAACTTTTCAGACAGAAGTGTAATTGCTGACAGCTATGCTGCTGCAACTGGGAGTATTTCTTCAAGAAAGAGTTAAGGACATATATGATGTCAGGAAGTGCTGTTCCAGCTTTAGCTTTGGCCAACAGATGGTGAAACGAACATGATTAGTAGAAGAGCAAGATGATAGCAGCAAGGAAAAGATGAGTAATAGTAAGAAAACACAAATATTAAATTCATTACTCTAAGAGAACCTAATTCAGCAAAATTTTCAAGCACAAGTTTCAGATTCATTGACTTGCAATGCAGTTGCAGGGTTGGCCTTAAACAGACATTACCTGTTTATAAGAACTGACATGAAACATTGTCATTAACTTCCTGTAATTCTGAGAAAGCTGCTGCATAAAATGGTTAATGTGATTGCCAACAACAAGCAGTTAGATAGCAATATACTCTGCCCATCTGCCTGCCTACACTGTTTGTCTCAAGAATTCCAGAGCACCCTCCTTGCCAGCCAGCTCTTCCATAGCCCAGAGCTCAGGTTAGAAGATTTCACAACCACGTAACATAAATATGCAGAAGTAGTCAGAATCAACTGATGTTCTAATGAATTTCTGAGCCCAGGGTGGAGTCTTGGCTCTGTTGAATTAATGCGTAGTTTTGCCACAGACTTAATCTCGGTCAGGCTTTAGCCCTATACACATATGCTCACACGTGCATATATCTATGTACACAAATGTATGAATAATACATTTTTGCAATGGTATCGAGAAGACCTTTTAAAGCAGATGTCTGATTATATAAATATAAATTATAAATATAGTCAGGCATCTGTTTAAAAATTATAAATACATTCAGACATCTGTTTTAAGAATGTCTTTCCAATATTTTTGCAAACATAACTAAGCAACAGAAGCGATTCAGGGGGGGATGCAGTCATGACATGGATGGGGGATGAGGAAGGGCTGCCTAGACATTCAGCTGTTCTGCTTGCCTATGACCATATGAAGCGAGTGGTGGCCCAAAAGCCCCTTCTGCAATCCCCTGGGGTAATATGACAGAGTGTCTCATTCAGCAAGCCCAGGCTGCCAAAATAAGATCCTGACACAGACAGCACCTTCTGTGGGGACACTGCAAATAGTAGAAAACATCCCTGGTACATTAAGTGTATTTGAATCTTACTTTGCACAGAGGAAGTACAGCACAGAGTTGTTAAGTTTAACAAGGTGATGAAGTAAATCTGTGACACAGCCAGAAACACAGGGTGTATGTGTTGATGCTGAGCTCTATGTTGTAATCACGTGCACCCCTTACAAGGTCTTTACCAGCAAGTGGTGGCTCTGCTAACAGTTTCCGTACTTCTTTGCAGATGTATTGTGAGAGGTTTATATGTATCCTGAGAATACTTGGAACCACACTCTTTGGGGTGTCCCTCCTGCTGGGAATCACCGCTGCTTACATTGTGGGCTACCAGTTCATCCAAACAGACAACTACTACTTCTCCTTTGGACTCTATGGTGCTATCCTGGCATCACATCTCATCATCCAAAGCCTGTTTGCCTTCCTAGAGCACAGGAAAATGAAGCGGTCGCTAGAGACTCCAATCAAGCTGAACAAAACAGTTGCCCTTTGTATTGCTGCCTATCAAGAGGATCCTGACTACTTAAGAAAATGTTTACTTTCTGTGAAAAGATTGACCTACCCTGGAATTAAAGTTGTTATGGTCATTGATGGGAACTCAGAAGATGACGTTTACATGATGGACATTTTTACTGAAATCATGGGTAGGGACAAATCTGCCACTTATATCTGGAGTAATAACTTTCATGACAAAGGTCCTGGTGAGACGGAGGAGTCTCACAGAGAGAGCATGCAACATGTATCTCAGCTGGTCCTGTCCAACAAAAGTGTTTGCATCATGCAGAAATGGGGTGGAAAAAGAGAAGTTATGTACACAGCGTTCAAAGCACTGGGGAGAAGCGTGGATTATGTACAGGTAGGTATTAGAGCGCCAGGTCAGTGCCAATTCAAACACACTTTGAAAGAAAGCAGCTTTTGTATATTTTATGCAGCATGTTAGAGGCCATCCTAGTCCCTGATGAACACAGTGCTCCTTTCAGTCTGTTTGGAAACAGCTTGACCATTAAAAGTGTATTTTGCTACCTTTTAAAATGGTCACTGTATCTGTGAACACGTTAAATCTGTGCACCAGCTACTGCAGAAATCTGAAATCCTTCCCCAGACCTCAGTACTGCCCCTCATCCACATGGTTTTGCTTTAGACAAAGCCAATGGACTCCTGAAGACCCCATCTGTGCTTCTGTAGGTCAAGATCTCGGGAAAGGTTTTATTTTGTGAGGTTGCTAGTGGCCCCATGTTCAAGCACACAGACAAGTATTTTGGTGGCACTAGGGAATATCTTGGAGTTTGTAAAAAAGATGGGGATATTTTACAGGCTTCGAAGGCCATGCAGAGTATTCAGTAAAAAGGTCAATGTGCAGCCTTGAAAGAAAGATTTCTTCAGCTAAAGCCTGAAGGAGCTTTTGCTTCATCACTTACAGCTGCATTACCTCACTCACCGCGATTTGGCCTTTAAAGCCCTTATGACACTATTCACTTAAAAATGAATTAGGCTGGGTGCTCTCTCCCTGTTTCCAAAGCAGCAGAGACACATTTCTTTCCAGCTGCCTCGGATCCCATGAAAGATTTTCTGTTTTTCCCTTACACATGGAAGCACTCCTCACTCTTGCAAACAGCCTCGCTGACTGTGGGAAGGGGAGGAGGCCACATGTGGAGGAAGGCGGGTGGGATCGGGGCCTCTGGGTGAACACTGAGGATCCCTCCTTATTGATTGAGGCCAGCAAGCCCCACTGAATATTAGATGATCTTCCTAATTGACCATCCTCAGCCCTTCCCACCCTCTCCCGACCTCAGAGCATCCAGTGGTCTCCTCTTCAGTACCCCATGAAGTGCTCTCTGCTGGCTCAGGGCAGCTGCATGGCTGAGCCACACATTTCTGTGGTCCAGAAACACAGCATCCATCTGCCCAGTGTCCACATAGAGGCTGGCTGCCAGTAGCTGGACTGAGGGCAGCGAGTCCTCCACAGACAGGAGAGGCAGAAACTGAAGAGTGCCAGGAACTGCTCTGTTATTGGAGCTGAGAGAGTAAAGCAAAGATTTAAAACCCATCCCCATCCCCTAACACTTCCAAAATTGAAACTGAAACAATGGGCTTAAGCTTTCCATTGTCTGCACTTTGGTTCTGTGCTGTGAGGCATTATGGTGGGATAAAAATGCTGGTTTTCTTTATTAGCATGGTTTTATAATCACTTCACACAGAAGTATCAGATTGCAGAGAGAGACGGCAGAAAGGAAATGGATTCATTGCAAGGTTCCTCCCTCAGTCCAGCTCCTGCATTTGTTCACGGAACCTGGAAAAAGTGTTTCTATTTCAACAGTCATAGCATAAACTGAGAAAATGGAAGAGATATTTCTGGTCTTTCAGTCAGTTAACACTCCTGAGCTGGCTCAGAAGGAACTAATGAATGTGTCAGGGACTGTAGTCCTGCTGTCCCAAAAGCTGCAGTAACAATTGAAGCCGCAGGCACATCTGCAGACACACCTATATTAGAAATGCAGCACCTTGGTGGCCCTGGCTTCTACACAGTCATGATGTAATGCAGCTAAAATGTAAATCTGCTTTATGAATGAAAGAAGGTTGAGATATTTCAAATGGGGGTACCCAGGGTAAATTAATTTAAAGAGGTTAGACTTTTTAAAGGCCGAGCAATCTGCCTTGATGATTAAGTAGTTTAGAAAAGGGGACCAGTAATCACCATTTCCCACCCGTGAAGCTGTGGGCTTTATGGTTCTTAAAAGATACCTAGGAGTAGTGGACAGGCAACCATAAGTAATCAGACCAATGCAGATAAGAGCTGTTGCTCATTAGCAATGTCTCATTAAATACCTGAAACTGCTGTGAAGGCTTATTTGCATCCTGGAGGAGGTTAGGAGGGTGCAAGCATGCATAGGAGTTAAACTGGCAGGTATCATCTCTGTAGAGCTGGCTGGGGCAGCCAGGGTACAATTCATCTTGGCTTGATGGAGATACCTATGTGGACAGTCCAGCATAACCTAAACTTCCTAGAGCAGCTTGAATAAACCACCATTGGTTATAATGAGTATCTGAACTCATTATAACCCTTTCATGCAACTCTGTGACCCAAGGCATTAATTTCTTGGTCACAGTCCTTATGTAGAAAGGTGGCAAATTGCCTCTTGGGCTGTGCTGGGCCACCCCTGCCTGGGCACACCTTGGTGTGTTTTATTTGGGTTCATAAGTGTCTGTCTTTCTCTGGGTGTATCCTCTTTTCACTTGCAAAAGGCTTGTCCAGACGGAAAATAATGGCTTTTCAGGTTTGCCCCAGATCCTGACATGTCCACTGTGACAGCATGCCCAGGACACATGCTAGTAAATGAATAGCATTTTCGGGATTCTTCATACCTATTTGTGATGTTGCTCATGGTCAGGTATTTCTGCTATAGATAAATGCATTGACGGGGTGGAGGCTGCTCAGCTGCTTCAGGTGACAGGCGTTGGAGGGAAAGCAGAAGTGCTGGGGAGGGAGCGGATCCCAGCCTGTCAGTCATGGTCACAATGAGTATTCCTGCCTGAGCCTGGGTACTCACTAAACTACGGATTCCCTGTGCAAAATACTCAGCCACAGCTTTGTCCGGGGAGCTCCAGATAAACGTATAGACATCCTTTCCCCTCTTCAGCAGAATTGTTTTGCTCCCTTTTTATCACTGAGTGCTGTCACTGATGATAGCTGGAGGCATACCTTGGTTATACAAAGGTACTCCTTGGGATTAATCCTTTGAGGGGAGGAGCTGGATGCATCAAGTTAGCAGGAGCTGGAAATGCTTGTGGCTTTTCTCCTGGAGGAAATATCAGAGCTTTCATCACCTTTCTCCTCTTGGCCCCCCAAAGTGAGCACGGAGGGGAGCATGTCGGCAGGCACTCAGCTGCATCCCAAACTATGCAGCCTGACTATCCACGGCTTGAGTCTGGTCTGTAGAGCCCCTAAATGATCTCTCCCTCTTCACAGAGCAGACATGAGGGTTTCTGCTCCCTTGGAGTGAGAAGGCTTAAGCTGGACTGAAAAAATGGATGAAAGGACACCAAAATTAGCATACCCCAATATGAAGCATCACCAGAATTGACTTTGTATGTTCTTGCCGAACTACTGACTTTTTGCCCTATCATCCCCATCTGAAATCCCAGGAATGCACCATGGGGATAAACTGGAAGCAGTATGAAAGTTTGTAGGGCAGGATCCAGCCATACGGGGGGGGGGGGGGGGGGGGGGGGGGGGTTTCTGGGACAGCCTCTTCTGCCCCAGTTTCTAGGTTTCTGCAAAACACACGGGGGGCACCACTTGCAGCAGCAGCCACAGGGAGACACCCACTTGTTTGAAACAGGCTGCAGCCCGTGTCATTCTCCTCCGAGCAAACGAAAGCAGTGCCAGCTGCCTCACAGGCCGGCCAGCCTGTCTGAGCTCTCCTCCTACTCTCCAGGGGAAAGCCAGTTCCTAATGTACACAGTGTTTAGTTGACTAGGAGTGTTTGTGTGGCTGAAACGCCTTCTGTGTGTCATCTATTTCTGCCCTGGTTTTGTGGAGAGCTGCACTTCAGGACTTGCTCCTTCTGGCCTCACATAGGGTTTTTTTATAAGAATGCCAGAGGAAAATAGCAAATAATTTCTATATATCAAATGTCAAATCCCTGCACTACTAATAACACACCATGCATCTAAAATTAAAAATGAGTTTGTTCTGGAATCCAAAATACATATCTTACATGGATTGCTAAAGCCTTCTGAGAGTGAAAGAACTATCACGTTTCTTCCCAGACTCCTAGTTGACATTTTTATAACAAGTGGCTGGAATTTAACTCGTTGCTCCTTCCCTCATATGCCAGTGGGAAACATCTGATCAAGGAGCTCCAGCCATGAAGCCGATGCAGGAAACCCTGTGTCAGGGCTCAGCAGGATTCTGCCACACACCCACAAACATTGTCTTGCTCTGCAGTGCCCCATCTCTGAGAGCGTATCTTATTAGAAGCCAGCTCAGTGTGCCAGTAAAACAAACAGAGTTGATACAGAAGAGAGGATTGTTTGCATGCACAGCCCCAACAAGCACTCTGTTTTGTTCAGCACCACTCCTTGCTGCCTGATACAAATAGTTTTAACAGAAGCATCAATGCAGGCTTCAAAGACAGATTTAATTTCATTGAGGAGAATATACATTTAGAGTTATTACAGGCACTCACATGATCTTTATTTTCTTCTCTAGTGTGCTCCTTAACCCACTTTTATTCTTATTTTGTCTTATTTGTAGGTCTGTGATTCGGATACAATGCTTGATCCAGCCTCATCAGTGGAGATGGTAAAGGTTTTAGAAGAAGATCCAATGGTTGGGGGAGTTGGAGGTGATGTGCAGGTGAGTACAACAATTTTAAGATTAACAGAGGGATTTCAGCAACTTTCAGCAACAATTTCCCTGCCTGGGGTAGCATTGAATATACTGTGATACCCTGATAAAGGCTTTTATGATACCTTAATCTTTCTGTCTGTTGAATGGAAACTCTTATTCTTGGATGTGAACACTGAATGGTTTTAGCACCCATACATAGGAAACAAATATTATTCTCCATATATATGAAAAATGGGGTAGTGCTGGACTGTTGTGGCATCTTTGAGTTTCTGGTTATAACTGTTTGCTCAGGGTACCAAATAAAAGCTATAGGGGAGCAGGGAACTGAGACCAGGTCTCCCAAAGCCAAGTTCAGCACCCCAAGCAGTACAGTTATATTACGACTGGAAGCCAAGATGGTTAGGAATAAAAGCCTTTCTGAAACACAGTGCACTATGAAATCTGTGTATTGTTGGGTTTCCTCTGCATCTTTGTCAGGCAGGACAATGGGAAACCTGCAGGTCAGCCCAGCTCCACTTCTGCTAGGATTTCCAGCATTGCTGAGTTTGGCAGACAACTGCAGCAAAAGGCTGTTCATTCCTTTAGACACAACTGCTTCTGCTGCAATTTAGAAAGAAAAAATGCATATGGGTATTTCAGTTGGCCTTAGGATTGGTCCCCCGTACTCAGTTGGGCTTTTATATGGGAGAGAGGAGAAAGGCCATCTCTATGGACAAGCACTTGCTAATGAATGCCCCAGTAGTCAAAAGTATTTCAGGCATGTGGCTCTTAACTCCAGAAATTAAGATTCCCACAGAACCCTGAGTATCTTTGTGGCTCTGGACTGACCACGGACCAGGCATCACACTCCCCCTGCACATGTGAGATGCCAGGCATGTGTGAGTACAACCGGAGGGAGAGTTTAAAGGTTCAGCTATGACAGCAAAGGTTCATAAGCATCTGCAGAGAGAGATGGAAAGACATGTGTCTTCTGGGAGGAAAGGGGGCAGAATGAGGCTTTAGTCTTTTTTTTCCCTTTCCAATTAATTTTCCATCATACACCAAATACATTTGAGCCTATCCCTGAACCCTGCTGCTTCTAAACTGTTCCAGAATTAAATAAAGGCAAGACTGGCTCTTGGCCAGCAAACCTGACAAAAATTAGGACCATCACAGCAAAAGACTGTTCTCTGGGGGTTTTTTCCTAGTTGCAGGAAAATGTCTTCTGCTTGTAGAAGGCCACAAATTCCTTTGTAAATCTCCAAACTGAGAAGATATGGGTGCAGAGCTGTCACAGCTACCTTACTACACGCTTCCCTGCCACATCCCCCAGCACAAGGTGTGTGCTGAGAACCTGGATATGAAGGCATTGACTTGGGCATCTGCACACACCCATACCTCCACTGAGTGTTCAAACTCCTGGGCTCTGTCTGTGTTGTATTTTTAAGTGTAGACCTGAAATTCAGGCAAGCTTTGGGGCATACAGAAGAGAAAGACTGAGACTTTTATACAGACCAAAGCAAGACTTTACTGGAGTGTGTTGTGGGACATTGCACCAGGACTGTTACTGCAGAGACAAAGCAGAACAGGTTGTTCCTCGGAGGGACTAATGTCAGATATGGGGACATAATCCATGGTCAAACCTCTAGGGCCAGCCTTATCATATCAAAAATGTATGCCAAAGACCATGTGCTTAACATTTATCATGCTCCAGCATAGCTTTAGGAGGGCTGGAAGAAGTCCTATGAGCCCCAAAATGTGTGCAGGGGGCAGAAGAGCAGCAGGCCATGTCTGGAACTCCACCATCTCTTCTCAAGAGAGGCTGAGTCTAGCAGGTCTTAAACTGGGGGTAAAGGGAAAGGAAGAATGAGCCAGAAAATAAATTTCTTGGTGGAAAACAGGAAGGGTTGTAAGGAAAAAGAGAACATTTTGGTGGAACAGACTTCTGAAGGCTTCATATCACCCTTCCTGCCAATGTCCTGGACCACACAAAACTCCTGTGTCTGTGAGTGGAAACAGGAGTGAGTTTCCTCTGTATTTTGGCTAATGGTGCTCTAGTCTCTGCAAATTCCATATTGATCCAATGTATATATTTTCTGTCTCAAGAGTTCATTTAAAATGAAACCTTTTTTTGTTTTGCAGATTTTGAACAAATACGATTCCTGGATCTCCTTTCTGAGCAGCGTGAGATACTGGATGGCATTTAACATAGAAAGAGCCTGTCAATCCTATTTTGGCTGTGTACAGTGCATCAGTGGACCTCTGGGGATGTACAGAAACTCTTTACTCCATGAATTTGTGGAAGATTGGTACAATCAAGAATTTATGGGCTCCCAGTGCAGCTTCGGAGATGACAGACATCTAACTAACAGAGTGCTAAGTCTGGGCTATGCAACAAAATACACAGCTAGATCCAAGTGCCTTACCGAAACACCGATAGAGTATCTCAGGTGGCTGAATCAGCAGACCCGCTGGAGTAAATCGTACTTTAGAGAGTGGCTCTATAATGCAATGTGGTTCCACAAGCACCATTTGTGGATGACTTATGAAGCTGTAATCACTGGATTCTTTCCTTTCTTCCTTATTGCCACAGTCATTCAGCTCTTCTACAGGGGAAAAATCTGGAACATCCTCCTCTTCTTATTGACAGTTCAGTTAGTGGGCTTGATAAAGTCTTCATTTGCCAGCTTCCTTAGGGGCAACATTGTCATGGTTTTCATGTCACTCTACTCAGTGTTGTACATGTCAAGTTTACTGCCAGCAAAGATGTTTGCAATTGCCACGATAAACAAAGCAGGGTGGGGCACGTCAGGAAGAAAAACCATTGTAGTTAATTTTATAGGACTCATTCCAGTCTCCATTTGGTTTACAATCCTCCTAGGTGGCGTGATTTTCACTATCTACAAGGAATCAAAAAAGCCATTTTCCGAGTCAAAACAGACAGTTCTCATCATTGGCACAATACTCTATGCATGTTACTGGGTTATGCTTTTGACTTTGTACTTGGTTCTTATCACCAAATGTGGCAGGCGGAAGAAAGAGCAACACTATGACATGGTGCTAGATGTATGATGCTTCCGTGGGAAGTTACCCAGAGAGCTGTAAAGCAACCCAACAACCTTGTAGTATCTGTGGCATCAGACGAACATTGCCAAGGGAAATGGATCATTGCTGCTGGGAATAGGACATTTATATTCCTCTGGGTTCATTTTCATCCTGCCAAAGTAAGAAAAAAACAAACAATAAAACATGAATACTTTTTTCCAAGGCGGGCGGGAGGGAGGGGTAGAACACAAACCACACAGTTTCATCCTGTTCGCAAGAAAAGGGGAGAACTTCTATGTTTATGCACTTTCTTATTGTGCATATGCCTGACAGTGTTATGTTCTATATACCTCACTGGTCATGCTTATGTGTGTGGACAGGAAGGAAAGGACTTTGGAGAATCGCGAAAAGGATCTTACAACCCCTTGCAACCTAATTTATGAACTTCTCTTTTTTTTATAGTTCTGTTTATAGGAAGGGTCTTTTGTGTTAGGCTGCCAAATGTAATGCCAAAGGTAAATTTTAAGAGGCCATTGGCTAAGCTGTATTTTTATATTATTGTATTATTTGTGTGTGTGTATTTTTAAGCCAACTGTTGGTTTTTTTTTTCAAATCACATATTTTATATTTTACTATCTGCCAAAAAAAGCTGCCTCCCCCAACATTTTGTTCTTTAGTCTTTTTGAATACGTTTGGGAAACAAATAATCATACTTTCTCCCCAAAAATTTGTGCTGACTTGTTTGCAACAGAAAGAATAAAGTCTCTCTGCATTTTTGCAACTGATGAATGGTTATTTCTGTGAAAAAGCATTTAAATGTGTTCTTTGAAGACATTTATTAGGAAAGGCACAACATTGTCAGTTTTTGAATACAAGCATATTTGTGCATAACAAAAGGCCAAAGGGGTAGTAGATATGTGCAATTTGGGGCTTTGGTTTGGATAACATTGTGAAAGGGAAATCTGCTTTTCTGCTGAGAGCATGATATCCCTGACATGCACAATAACCATAAGGCAAGGTAGGCCTCCATGCCATTGGAAAAGAAATTGCTAATGGAAAGCTCCCACTGATTTTATATGGGACCTGAAGAGTCAAAATTTCTCATATAGAGAAAACACTGGACACCCAAAACTACTATTGACCTCACTGATGGTCATAGTTCATAATCTGCTAGCACCATGCAGATGGTTTAGTTGTTTTAGTTTGAAAAAATACATAGAAGGAAAACTTATCAATACTTTCAAAATACGCGTGTCTTACTGTAGAACTTCTGCAGTGCCCCTCACATGTTTACAGGAAATCCAAACATCAGCTTCTCTGAGATCCAGTGGAATACAGACCGCAGTACTGAGCCCAGTGATTTATATTTGACTAGAGCATATCTACCAGAAAAGAAGCCAATTTTTTATCAGGAAACACCAAGCCTTAGCAAATCCATCACTTCCTTGGTGCCTAATAATCAGTCCTGGACATTTACTTTGGACCATGGTTTTGAGAAATACTATTCAGGACTAAATTCTGCAGTCCTTCACCAGCCAAAGGAATGTGGCATTGAGCCCTAATATACTTTATAAAGAGCAACACAAATCCAGCTGCACACAGATACATGCCCTTTTTAGATTCTGGTATTAAAAGCACTGTGGTAAAGCAGAAATCAGAATATGATGCTTAAAGAACTTAGAAGCATTTTCAGCTTCTCTTGTTTTTATGCAGACATGAACAGATTCTGCTGTAGAATGAACTGCACACACACTACCTTATTTGTCTGATTATCTTGAGGTACATGATTGCTTGAAAGTCATACTAATGTTATGTTAATGATCGGAGAGTTGATTCATGTTGATTACAAAATAGAACAGTATTAAAAAATGCAAAAGAAACGGTAAAAATAATAAAAAAACTTGACTATGCTTTTTAACTATTTATGATGTAAGTTAAAGCTTGGGTTAACATTCAAATGTCAAATAAATCCTCTCATTCTATAAAAAGACTGAATTAATTGCCTGTATTTATTCTAGCAATTATTCAATGTACTTCCAATATAGGTTGTATAGTATAATTGTTACTTTCATAAATAAAATATTTTTGATAAGATTATGACTAATTCATGGTATTTCTGATCAGCACTTCTGCTTTGAAGCCATCAATCTGCATGGTTCGAAGGCTGTTGTTATCATGTCACCAGCCTGATTTCCAAGTAGGAATTAGCTATCATATAGCAGAGCACCTAAGGAGCACATGCTTGGAGGAGGCAGGGACTGGTCCCTGCTCTGAGGGCAGCACAATATGTGGTACTGCTCCGAGTCTCTGCCTGCCTTTGCCAGCAGCTGCTAGGTGAATTCAGTCAAAACACTTCCCTCCCTTTTTCCTCAGCTTCTTCATTTGTAAAACAAGAATAGCAAGCCAGCCTCCTTTTGGGAAGCTCTTTGAAGTTTATGGCCAAAGCGCTTTACATAAGAGCTGGTATTTTTCAGCCCTCAGGTCCACTGGAAGTTTCTACCCTCTATAGCTGCAGAAGCAGAGGAAAACATGTACATGGCCTTCTACTGTTCCTCTTTACTGCTATTTTTCAAGCCCACTTTTCCCTGTCACAGCTAAAATGCATGCTGTATTTTCTACCACAGAGGGTTATGGGCAGCAGCCACTAGGAGGGGGATAGGGTGAACAGGGGGCAAAGAGCCGTCTCACAGATCCCTCGGACCATGACAGGCAATTACTTAGGAGACAGCTTCTATGCACTTAGTGCTTGTTACCCTGTATCTGGATGTTCTCTCCAGTTTTGTATTCCCAGGTACAAGTAAGTAATTGATAAAATGGGGCAAGTTCAGCCCAGGGCCAGCATGATGGTTTGGGCTGTAACAGAGGAGCTGAGCACTGTGCTGGTTAAGCTGGAGATGGGATGGCAGGACACCTAAGATCACCTCTAGTACTTATAGGGAGGTCATCAAGAAGACGGAGCAAGGTTCCTCACAGTGCTGCTTGCTGGGAAGATGAAAGTATCCAAATTTAAGTTGAAAGGGGAGAGGTTCAGCCTTGGTATAAATAAGGACTTCTTCCTGTTAAGGACAGTCAGGCACTGAAACAGGTTGCCAGGAGATATAGTACAGCCTCCATCCTGGGACAGTTTGAAAACTAGACTAGATAAAGTGCTGAGATGCCTGATCTGACCTCAGAGCTGACCTTCTTTTAGCAGGAGATTGGGCGAGAGACTTCCGTGGCCCCTTCAAACACGAATTCTCCTGTCATTTCTGAAGCAGGTGCTGACAGTCTGCTTCCTAATGACAGCTCCCACCCACACGGAAGCTCATTCCCATCCCTGTCCCCCACACATCCGTCGTGACCCCAGGCACAAATCCCATCAGCAGCTGGTGCTGAGTGCCCAAAAAGTCAGAGCCCTTCCTGTGACTCTGTGTCACTTTCCTCATCGCATTTACAGCTGTGTAAAAAGGGTTTCAGTGGAAAACAAGGCTATAAAACAGTTCTTAATAGAAGTGTTCTTAGACAAATTACTTTTTTCAGTAACACTTCCTGTTTGTCATTAATAGCAAATATAATTGTGAGAGCTCTCTCAAAAGAAAACGTGTTAAAAGAAAAATTCATGCTTTGTTTTGAACTTATTTTTAAACAGCTTTTTCTCAGCAACATCTGATAGACAGATGGTGCTGAACTCTGTAAGAAGCTCCCACAGACTAGAGCTTGCACATAACATTAAAAGAAACACGATCTTCAAAATCAATGCAATGAATTGACAATATCTCATTTCCAGAGTAGAGTGATTTGGGTTTGAAAGCATCTGTCTGTAGAGACCAGGTATGAAGTAAAACCTGTGGGAATCAGAGGTGCAGCAGGGAGGAGGGAGCCCTCCTGTTCTGTCTGCTAACAAGCTTCAGTTTGGCTGAGAATCAGGTTTCTTTCAATGGGAAATGCATGAATATTTAGCAGAACTTTCCTAAGAGGTTGAAAAAAATCCTGTCAGACACATGCTGCCAAAAATGTCCTGATGCATAAGATGTTGTGAATCTGTCTGTTAAAGAAATTGATCTGAATTTCGTTTTTAGCAAAAGATAAAATGGTAAGGAGGAGACAAAATATAGTAAAAACTGATGATGAGATTTGGTATTTATGAGGCTTTTAGAAATGCCACTATTCCCCGTAGTTAACACAATTAACTTAAATGCAGTACAATGGTTTTCCCAACTTTCGCTTGGTCTAAGTTTCCTGCTTCAGTTTTATATCAGATGGATGGCTGGATGGATGGATGCCCCAAATTATTGCTACTTCTTCCAGCTGTGGCATTTTATATAATAAAGTATTGTCTCCCAAAGAAATCCAACTTGAATTTTCTTCTAGAATAACCCTAAAATTTCTATAAGTTACCATGACTACATAGAGGAAAATGCCCTTGTAGTTACATTTACACTAAATAAATTAGAAACTCAGGCCACATGTCTGAGCTTTGGTCCATGATAATAGCCTATACTGGACAAGTATAAGCATTGTCCATGGCATGTTTTTTTAGGGCACATAGTGCTGCCTGAAATAATGGTGGACTCAGGTAAGAAAGATGTCTGGAACAAGAACCAGCATGGTCTGGGAGATCATAGAGCTCAGGTGTGATCAGCTGGTCTCAAGACTGGAGAACAATCCCTGGTTTTTGTTTTGAACTAGATTAAATATAAACAATCGATACCTCACTGAGGAGGACATTGAGGTCAGTTCACTCCTGACTGAACATCATGCATATGGGATCTTACTCTCAAGAGATCAATAAATGTTGTTAGTTCTTCAGCTCTAGAAAACATGTTATTATTATTATTATTTCTTTTATTAAGAAGCCCTACATGTTTTCTAATTCTTTGGCCATGCTCAGGAAGCAAGAACCAACACCACCAAGGAATGAAAAACTGCCGTCACAGCTCTCAGGTCTAGGACCCACTGCATTAATACTTCCACTGCTTCTTTTGCAGCATCAGTGCTGGCTGCTTTTCTCCTGGTAGCAATCCACTTTGGTTTGCTCCAGATTTGACACACCCTGTAGAAATGCAATGGTTATGACAGAGCCTTTTCTTGGCTGCTTCTCACAAGGTTCAGTGAGAACAGAAAGCATGAAGAGCCTGCCTGTGATCAGTGCTGCTTTATACTGCCCAAGAGAGCGATGTCTGGAGTTTAACATTATCAGTCACATTATTAGATAGAGAACCCACACAGACAGCATGCAAGAGAGTGACACATAGCAAGTGAATCACAGGAAATTAAATTTTACAAGTTTTTCTGCTCATATAATTATTTATTTTAGAGTTTACAAGAGGAAAATCATCACTTTTGACTATGGCTTGACCCTACCGCACTTTGGGGACACATAAAACAGCCATGAAGAACTGAGCTAAATGTGACTAAAAATAGATTAAATGGCCATCTTGTTATAAGTTAATTATAAGATTGTGTACTGTGTCTGCTGTTGAAAAGTGCTCTTAAGTTTTCCATACTGATTCTTTTTAATGAATGTAGCTTATCGACTGAACCTATCCAGTAGGTTGATGCTGCAGATCACCAGTGACTTCATAGGATTGTAGAAACAGAGAATCATAGAATAGTTAGGATTGGAAAGGACCTTAAGGTAATCTAGCACAGAATTTGTGGTGCCTGATTCCAGACAGGAGAAAGTTCAAATAAAACCACCTAAAAGGGATATCTATGTACTTCTTACCATGGATATGTCCCAGAAATTTAATGTAAACCAGGTATGAGGCTGGAATTGAACCACAGTTTTTTCTAGAAACAATCCATTTGACTCGCTGAAGAGTTCTCTTTGGACACTTTTATCTATTAAAATCTCACTCAAAGATAAAAGTTAAACAGACACAAGCCAGGTTTACATTAATGTAAAAAAATGCACTGTGCAAGCCTTGTCTACACATGAACATTTACCTGATGTAACCAAAATCTTTGTGATTTTGCTTATTGTAATATAAGTGTTATTTTATTTGATTTGTTTTGATTTATGTTTCTTAGGAAATTGTGCCCATGATTGTAAAATTGGAATTCCTGTTTACTAGCTTGAACAAAGAAGAAAGCTGCATTTACATTGTGATCATAAATTGGTCTAATCAAACTGGCAGAGAAACATGACACTTTTATGTCTATTCATGCCAGGTACATTTTAGTCAAGTCTTGCATGTTTTACCTTAAGATAAGCCACGTTGTGAATTTATAGCACTTCAGACAGGCCATAAGGATTGCTCTGGGCAAATCCTTGCTCTGCAGTAAGTGTAAGGTAGCTTAGCTTACAGCATCAGAGCCATTAGTTATATTGAATTTGCCACAGGGTAAGAGAAGAATAATGTAAGAAGAGATAACGTATGATGACTAAGTTGTAAACTCCTGCCCTAGGCTGCTCAAAGAAGCTGTTAAATGTATCTGTACCTGAAATTGGTTAGGACTGCCTTCTAGGTAAACCAGAGGCATATGCACATAAAGACACTAAAACAGTTGAAGTGAGTTACCAAGATTTCAAGCTGGTTATTTAACTGTGGGAGGCCTCTGTTAAGAATGTGTTTTCAGAATAAAAGCTACTTTGCTTTGATTTAGTAATACACAACACACGTGAATGTTTTTTTTTTAGGCAGAAGTTTGGTACAATTTATCTCTTGCACACTAAAAGTCTGACCAAAATGTACTCACACAGTCACAAACGTACTGTAAGAAGCTGCCTTCCTGCTTGCACTGCAGGAGTCTGCACGCGTGTTGTACTGCAGAGAAAGTTAAACTGTGATGATTATATATGTTCCTTTGACATGCACCATCTCTGCCTCACATAGGACTTTGCTCAGATAGAGCCAAAATACCTGCCTCATGTTGTCAGTACCTGCCTCATGTTTCCTTGAGCTGTTCTTAGCTGAACAAAGAGCAGGCTCTTCTCTGAATGACTGCATATAGCCCTCTGAAGCCACTCGAGTGCCTGACACATGCTTATATATATGACGTATCCAAGCAGTAGACCAGAGCATGCTGTACATGCAGCAAACCTGTATTTGACAGGAAGTACAGGAGTTGGGTATGCAAGCAAGACATCTGGTTCTGGCAACAGTGGAAGGAGAAGAAGAGGTTTTATCACTAACAGAAGCATCATTAAGCTGTACATATGCTATCTCACTGCGTGGGACATCTCTGTGGTCAGATGAGCATTGGTCAGGCTGCTTTGCCTGGAAGCATTGGCACATCAGCCTGTTATTCCACGGGAAAAAAAATATGAACCTACAGTGCATTATGCTGGGTTCAGCTGCCACAGTGCACACTCTTGTCTTTTGTCCCACTAGAAGCAGTTTGCTCCTCTTTTGCTGACAGGCGGTTGCTTTACACATGCTACAACATGAAAGTATGCTCACAGGGAGCTGCCAGATCCATTAATTACAAATTCTGTAATGATTAGTCTTTAATTCTAGTAATTAATTAACTGAAGGTCATTTGGCTTAACTCAGTTCCAGGACTAAAACACACAATGTAATCAGTTGGATAGCAGTATTCCTTGCAAGTGAGATTAAAATACTTCCATAGTGAATGAATCACCCACATGCCCCAGGCAGTGTGCTCCCAGGCAGCATGAAGATCTGGCATATGTATGTATACCTGTTGGGTAGCCAGTGTTGTCCAAAGCTGCTAGCACAGCCCCTCTCTCATTTTGTTACTGATCTGATTGCTCCTTCTGTTCTTAATTAAATTAAAGGAGTGTGAGATTCTGGCCAAATTAATCATGGCTGGGAATCAATGTTCATATTTCTCTCTCAGCTTTGAAGTCTGTCTAATCTAGCCTGTTATCGCTATAATATCTGAGATGTGATGAGGGCTTTATAAGTACACAAATTAGACAGATTGCAAAGTTAATGGGGACATATGGGTGTTGTTTCTCGGCCATTATTCTTTCTGTAATTGTGGTGGAAAGAAACTGTCAGCAGAAATGCACTCTTCAGTAATACATTGCTGCAGCATGTTGGTAAATGTTGGGGATAGTGCTGGTCTACAAGAATGTGTTCTGCACACACAACTGATCACTCCATACCTTTCATCTGTAGTTTGGTTTGTTTAAACACCTAAGCAGTGACAGAGTCATTTGGAAATATATCCGGCATTAACTTCAGCTTCCCAAGCACTGTATGCAGCTTTCTGGTCAACCTGGTGTTGAAACAAAACAAGAAGCTTTTTATCTTTGACATTTTGTGCCTGTGACTTTCAAATGATACACTATGTGCTAATAAGCAAAGCCTAAGAAACTCAGCATCACTGCATGGGACACCTGCAACCTTTTGTTTTCCAGCCACTTCCTCAAATCTAATTTGTTACTTCTCTGTTAAATCAGCACAGCCAGGCAGGTATAAAGCTAAAGTCTTAACCACCCATAGCAATTACATGTTATGTTTCATAAGATTAGTCAGGAAGCACTCCATAAATTCCAGTAGTTAACACTTGTTTTAATTGAATTGCCCCTGAAGTTTGAATGGAGCTGGTATTCCTCTGCTCTTGTGTTTCCCAAAACACAGCTGTGTAACAACAAACAGATGTTTTCCAAGGCAGACAAGGCCACATTTCTAGTGATAGTAAAGGGATGCCTCTAATTTTGTGTTTGTCAAGTGCTTCTGCAGTTAAAACAATTGGAAAAAACTTCCTTTTGGCCCAACTACAATGGATTAAATCCATTGGCATAAGCAGAAATTTGGAAAGATCTAACAATTACCTGAAGTTTAATGCATATTAAAACATTTGATCTTGATTTGTCCTCTTGTCCACTTACAGGACAAGTCATTGGGATGCAGGGACACATGTTTGTGCAAAGCAAAAAGCAGAAAATAGATCATTACTTAGATCCATTTAGGCTGTAAAACATACTTTGATATAGGATTGTATCATAGATCTGGGTTTACTTATTGTTATGAGGTAAACTACTAAAATCACATGCCTAGGGCAATATTGTGTTCTAGAAGACTAGTTTCTAGACAGTCTTTACATGCTAGATATTTCAGATAGATTTAGAGGTAGCTGAGGCATGCAAGATGCCTCCACTTCTGCACCTGCAACCTTAGGAGACTTTCTGCTTCAGCACCAGATTAGCCAGGTTAATGAAAACCATGTTCATCAATGGTAAAGTCAGATAAAATATTTGAATATTTTCGGGCAAATATCCCTCCCAATTCTTTGTATGACCCTCATTGTGGAGGCAACAAAAGCAGTCAGCAACCAAGGATGTTTCTTCTTCAAGAGATTTACTTCTTCAAGAGTTACAGCTACATCAGGAAGAAGCTGTCTGTCTTTGCCCTGATACATTTAGATTGCAATCCAGCTGGCATCGTCCTTCCCTGCTGCTGCCAAACCTCTGAAAGGGAGGGACTGCATATTTTAAAGCCTTGTCTGCACATGTCAGTTTATTTAGTATATGCTAAGTCATTTATTTTAATCAATGAGATCAATGAAACCCCTGGGAGTTTACTCAGGCACACCTGCTTTGGTTTTTTTTCTTTTAAGCCTATGTTATTTGGAATCAAAGCCAAAAAAGCCATTCTTATGCCACAGAAAGTCTGTCCAAGAGGCCTCCCCCATGGATTGTCCTATACTATTATGTTCATACAAACAGTAAAATTCAGACAAGCCACAACTCATTACAAACAGGAACATAAAAACACTAAAATGCTAGAAGGAGCAGTCTTACATTACTTACATAGGAGGAGAATACTCCAGAAAAAGTGGTTTTCAACCCACAGCTCTGAAAGCCCTCAAGAACTGGTTGTGGTCAGAGGAAATAAGTTAAAGACAAGACCAGCAGGCAGAACCAAGCTTGTAAGTTCCAGTTTTGCATGTAGCTTCTACCCATGAGCTAACTACAGCTTGAAGAACACTGAAGAGGTTTTTTTTTTTTCCATCTCTAATGGCTCTAATTTCACTGTTGAATTTCTTCTTAAATTCACCCCAAATTATGCTTGAGTATTTAGCATAAACATAAGAAGCTCTCCATTTAAGAAACTCTGAAGCCCCATGAAATGCATTCCTATTTAACACAGTTTTGGTAAGAATAAGACTCCTCAGAAGTTGTTTTCCACTTAAAGATCTGAATGTTTGGCAACTCCATAAATACAGATTCTGTGCTCAGGGCAATCAGATATCCTCCAAAGGAATTCTAAGATTTTTAGCATCATTTCATAAAACTGGGTGAGGTGTTTCAAAGATGAGTTCACAAGCATCACCCATGCTGAATGACTGCAAGTTTGGATTCAAGTTCTCTGGCACCATTATCATCTCCTAGAATTTGAATAAAATTTCAAACACCGTTTGACCGATCTCCAAATGTCACAAATACAGAATGGATTCCGGGCAGACCTTGACTGTGTCCCTGCTGAGACACGCACTTTGAAATTCAACACCTTTTTTCAACCAGCTGTCATATAACCACTATCTATATATTTTGGCCAGCTATATAATGGTTCACTTGACCCTTTCCTTTGGATCATAGGCACTTAGTTTGCTCAAGATGCTGTCCTATGATATGTCTTGAAAGTCTCATCAAAATGGGAAATAGCATGTCTACAGCTTTGCCCTCAACTGCTCTCACATAAAAGTAGGCTGTTGACTAGTTTGACAGAATTTATTCTCATTAAGGACATATTAGCTAATTTTATATCTTACTATTTTCTATCTTCCTTGCTTTTCTTTTGCTTTCCTTTTAATGATGTTATTTCTTTGCCAGTCTCCAATCCACTGGAGCCCCTCATGTCCCAGAAAGTCCCTGGTAGTCCACAGAAAGTTTCAGGTTTGCTTAATAGCACTCGAGGGTTACATATACCTTTTTCAGCATGTTTTTTCCTTTGGGGCCAGACTGTAGACATTGGGTAGGAGGCACGAGAGGGCCCATGAGCTGGGGTACCTGCATTCCTGTAACCCAGGCCTTCTGCTCCTTCCCCTGAGCTTTGACTAGGTCCCAAGCAATAGTCCATAGTCACCCTCCATACTGGAGGTGAATAATGATTTTGAGGCTTTCTCCATCTGTTTTCACATACCCTAATCAATCTTAATGTTTCTCACCACACTTTTAGGGCAATTGAATCTTTAATTTCACCTCTTCTCCCTGACAAGGCTATCTATTTCAGCAGTTTCAGCTACCACAGCTGAAAGCAGATAGTTGTTGCAGCATGGTTTGGGGTAATTCAGGGCACTTTGTATCCTCTATCTGAATATATTATGCAGCAATGAGAAATTGACTTTGTACTGTTGTTAAACCTTGAATGAGTTCTATCTATAAGCTAGAATAGAAGACAATTCTGTTAATTTTCTTTCCTAGACCAATACAGGACTCAATGAATTCAAGATGTGTATAGTCTAATTCAGTAGAGACACTAAGATAATGGGAATTACTTAATTGACACATACCACCACCCACACACTTCATAAAATCCTGGCTCAAATTGACTAGTATTATATTCAGAAGCAGGCTTTTCCCAGTGTAACTACACATAAAACTGCTACAGGTTTCCATCCCAGTGTTATGTGGGTATGGGTTAGTCTTGGGAGGTACTAAACACACTTACTAGCAGAGGAGGCACCAAACTCATCTAAAGGTCTAAAACCAGTGTGGTTTTAGATGAGAATGATTCTGCCTGAGGAAAGATGATTATTATTTTCAATATTACTTGTTTTAATAAACCTCTTTGAAGTACTAATTATTCTTCTGCAAATTTTCTTGTTGCTATCTGCAGAGCATACTGTTTTGTTTTATTTCTATCTTATTGTCCTGTGTTCAGCAGTAGCAGTCACTATTTTCTATTGAGCAGCTTACTATGAGCAATTCATTCCTTTGTTTGCTCTTTTACCTTCCTGTACCAACATCTGAGCTCAGGGTGGAAACTTCCACTTCTCTGCTGGAGGAGACCAGACACTTGCCAGAATGTTTGCCAAGGTACTCAGAATTCCTACAGTGGCTTTTCCTGCCCACTTGGCTATCTGTAGCCTACTTGACTCTCTTATACTTTCAGTGAAAATATGATCAGTACTTCCAGAAAAGGTGCATGTTTTAGATTTGGTGTTGAGACCAGGTTTCATGAAACCCCACAAATTCTGTTAGCTAAACTGCATGCCAGAGTGCAACATATTTCAGCAGCTGTCTTCTACGCACTTCATTAAATGCAAAAGTAACAAGCATCTCAATGTTTTCCATAATGAAAGGATTCTTTGAGAGTTAAATACTCTTTTAGTTGTTTTTAATCAAGGTTAATACGTGTGAAATTTGTGGGAAGGATAGTCCCATAGACTAACAGCAACAACAGGTACAGCCAGAAATCCTGCCTTGCATAACATATCCATAACACGGCATCAGGTTCCTTTGCTTTTGACCTTCTCAAAGGATCTTGTTGTTCAGTTTTGCTCATGACCAGTTAGGGTTCTCCCTGTTGTCTTTCAGCAAGGATATCCACAGGTGGTTTTTTGACATAGGAACTTAGGGAGAAGGTTTAACATGCCACCTGGTTTTCTTATGCAATTTAACTCACTGTGGCACCTTGTCTACGCTTTCACAGATGGCAAAATGAGCAACCATTTCACAGCTGGGCAATGACTTTTACCCACCTGCAGTTATTTTGTGGAGCTAAAATGTTAATTAGATAATCAGACTTTAGTATAAAAACTCCCAGCTATGAATATCTTAAAGCAAAGATACAGAGCAAGTGGGACTGGTTTATATATTTGTTTCAACTTCACCTAAAACAATAGGCTTGAGGTGTTATTTGCCCTGTTCATTTCAAAGGGTTGTTAACTAGATGCCCAGTGCTGATAAATGTCATCACGTTATGTCCCTTTTACATTATGTTCCAGATCAAAACCCTGGACTGCTGCACATGTACCCTTCTTGTGTCGCCTGCTTACAGAGCAATTACATCCTGGACACATTTTAGCCATGGTAGAGCCAGACAAACTGCCTGTCTAGGTGAATTTGCTTCAACTTGACGTGGAAGCACTCAAAGAGCATGGCAAAGGTGAGAAAAGGAAGTGATGGGGAGTCCTATGAAACTCCAGCAAAGAGGAATACAAGCAGGAGTGTCCAACAGCCTTTTCCAGTGAGATGACCAAGGCAGAATGGTCACCTCTCAACAGATTGCACTCAGCTGGGCAGAGGAATCAGTATTACACAGTAAAGCAAGTTATATTTACAGCCCATTCAATGTTACAGCTGCTCTTGTAAATCTGGCTGCAGACATAATGGGCTGACAAATGTATTCCAAAGACCATATAACAATATAGCTTGAAATGAATAATGATTGCCATGTAAATAAAATGCAAAATCAACTTTAATGCTCTGAAATGTATTTTCCCCTTTTTTTTAATCTATTCCCATTCCATTTGTAGTTTGGACACTCTGACTTTCCAGAGCAGCCTCCCAGACACAGGGCAATCTTCTGTTGTTTACTCGCTCAGTAGCAGTGAAACATTTTCAGGTAACTCCTTCCTTGGTGACAGACAATTTAAAATGAGGGAACTTGGGGGTAAAAACTGTTGGTTACTTTAAAAATGCATAACTGTATCTTGCAGAGATATTAGTATAAGTTTTAATGTAAGAGAACAGGTATCACTTTTCCAGTCATAAATCAATAATCTGAACATCAACAGCTTTTAAAACTTGAAATGAACTAAACTTGGCAATTTTCTTTTTTTCTGGTCGTGCCCTATCTCATCCACCCCACTGATCTTTGCTCTCTCCCATCATTGTGTTTTCTCCCCTGACAGCTCCAGACCTGTTCACTCCTTCTCTCATCATACAGATGCTTTAGTAAAGCTCATTTGTTTTCACACACCTGGTAAACTTTTGCTTAGATTTAAAAACAAAATAAAAAGAAGTTCAGTAAGCTGTTTTCACTCCCAAATCCCTAAGCACAAGGAGTGGGAAAGACATATGTTCTTAGTAAAACCACAAAGTCCTGAGGGACAAGGCCTGGACAGCTGGAACAGCCTTTAGGTCTCAGCAAGATGGATCTGCTCTTTCTTATCTACTCCTCTCTAAAAGGGAAGTTAAAGTGAATTGCTCTGCATCAGTGTAAAAGCAATGTGAAGGTCCAATGTATTCTTTCCCTCTAAATTCCAACCCATTTGAGCAAAAGCTAACCATCAAGCCTCACTGAGTTGCAGCCCTTCTCTTTTGTTCCTCAGCTCTAGCTTGAATTATCCCAGATTTTCCCTAGATCTTCAAACACATCCCCTGCCACCCCCTAGCCTGTACAGAAAAAGGAAAACTGACAACTTCAAGAGCACTGGCCACTCCTCCCTTCTCAGAGGCCCACTGCACATCTCAGCTTTGATGTGGCTGACCTCCTCTGAACTGGAGAAGACTGTTGCTTCTCAACTCGGATTTCCCCCTGAGGCAATGAATTATACTGACAACTGACTACTGACAACTGACACCTCCCCAAAGGGCTCCATCCTACTGTGGGAACCACACTTCAATGGGAAGCCTCGACTTATAACCCAGGCTGGAAGTGGGGTACTTGGTGCTTAATGAATGTTTCTATTTTGCTGAGGGACAACCACTGGCTGGAGGGTTTGAGCAAGAAAATCTGAACATTTGAAAGTGTTTTGACGTGAGGGCTCAGTCCAGTGACTATACAGAAGCCAATTGTGAAATCTGGAAATGTTCCCAAATTTCCTCAGTTCCTGAATGGACACTGAGATCAGTTTGATGTGTAACTTCACCACCAAGTCTCCATGGATCACTGGTTTCTGCCTCCCTTTTCTTTCTCCTTTGTACCATTCTTCCCCTGCACATCTCCTCTACTTTCCACCTTAGGAAATGAGAGTTTATGAAATTTTTACCCTTCTTTGACAGGCTCAGTCAACAAAAATTTTGCAAGTACACTGGTCTTAGTTATTTTTAAATTAATTATTTATACATATATATATATATGTATGTCCTGGGGAATAAAAAAAATCAAACTACATAAGGAAAATAAGAAATGTTTCATCATTTTGAAAGATTTACATGCTAAATCCACTCACATCCTGTTCCAGCTGCAAACTTGCACATGCGCAGCACAGTTACGCAGTCAAAAGACCATTCACAGTGTGTGATTTAAGGCTGGTCCGTTCTGTGGACTAGGGTTTGGGGTTTAGGAGTTTGGATGGGTTTTTTTTCTGTTGTTCTGGTATATTTTACTAGGAAACATGCAACTGAAGAAACCCACCTGGATTAATAAATCTAGCCCATAAGCATATGTAAGTCTATAGAGTGCAGGTAGTTCAACAGGCCAAACAATCCACCACAGCCATAAAGTACTTCCCCTAGAAAGAAAAGGAGAATTAAAAGACATCACTAGCATCCTGGATTGGTTTGGTAAAAGCACAAGATGTTCCTTAGACATTGAGCACCAATGTATAAAACTGAAATGCCTCAATATCTGCCATCCTGGCCTGGGACATAGCTGCTTCTAGCCCCAGATTTAGTGGTGAGCCTAATGCTGAGCATGTAAAGTAGACCAAATACACCTAAGAGAAGAAACATTTTGGAGTGCTGTTAAAAAGCTTGTCTACCAGGTGTACTGGGACTAATCACCAACTTCAGGCAATTTTTCATCAACAAATGGAAAGAAGCTTTAAATAGGATGCATCAGAATCTAAATCTTCAGTTTGTATAAATCACTCTTGTTCAGCAGATTTATGATGATTTACACCAATTAAACAGACACTGAGTTTTGGATTACATTCAACACAATATTCACATACATTTTGAAAACTTACTGCATTTTTAGCAATATTTTTTTTCCAGCAAACTGAAATGGGCTTGAGCTCTGCTTTAGAAAAGTATCCCACAAATTATTCAACGTCTCAATTTTGAGTGACCCCTTCTCTAGTGTAAAATCACTTACTGATGAGCAGTAAATGATTGCAGCTGATAGCATCTGATAGCCAGAGGATACGAATGTGCTAATCTTACTTCCAATATAAACAACAGTTGGGGCAACTTTTTGCAATGTAAATGGTTTGTTGGGTGGGTTTTATGACACAGTTTGTGCCTTCACAAGCACTGGTCATTGTTTGCTTTTCTTTAAAATTAAGTCAAAGTATTTCACAGCTTTGTTTGGCATCAAAATAAATTAGGCCCATTTGTGTACAGCCTAGGTGCAAGTGAGCACGTAAGCATTTTTAAAGGGGATGCAGTTTTCAAGGTTTCACAAGACATTATCTACCTGTAAGGGCATATAGGCTTTTCTTAACACTAAAGAGAATAAAATAGAAACTATGAAGAGCCTATTATTTTTGCTCTCCAGTTTTTGAGATATGGATTAACATTGTATTTTCAGGCTTTTGTTTGTGCAAAGAAAAATGGACATCTACCCTGGTTGGTTATTGTTAGCTTGAAAACTGAACTTCTTTTGTTTGAATTTGAGCCTATTGAGCTGCCCAAAACAACCCCAAAACCTTTAAGTCAGAAAAATTGGATTCGAGTCCTTTTGTTTGTTTGTTTATCCATAGTAATTTTAAAAGCCATTAAAAAACTGCCATTAACTGAAGTGAACTTCACATTTCCAGTCACTGAGCTCACTTGGAGATGAAAGGCTCCTCCTGGCCGTTACTCAGCACTTTCCCTTCGCGCTGTCCTGTCCCACCACGGAGGTTATTAACTTTTACAAGCGCTGCTCACATCCTCCCTTTGATGAATGGTGCTAAGCTTGTATTTAGATTACAGGATTTCTCAGTAAGGTCATTTTGTTATTGAGGGAGATGGAATTTTAACACGATGGCTTTTCATAGCAGCCACTCGAGTTTCCCCATGGAAATTTGCATGGGGAATCTGCTGCAAGGAGTTTTGCACCATACAAACCTGAGGCCTTAATGCAAGGTGGTGGGTGCCCCAGGCACAGGGTGCAGTGGTAGGTTTTGGACTAGTTGTCCCCTGCTTTTTGAGTCTGATTGTATGTGCGAAGGGGCTTTTCCCAAGGGATTTCAGCGCTGTTCTCATATACCTCCTGCCAGGAAGTGGAAAACCTGGGGTGACTCTAGGGAAGACAGAGTGAGAACAGAGAGGAAGGGAGCAGAAAGGGGGGGGGGGGGGGGGGGGGGGGGGAAGCACCCTTTTGCCTTTCTGAAATCCTCATCCTCTTTCAAAGTGGGGAAAGAAAAACAGAGAGGAGGTGGAGAGTGAGGCTGGAGAGGAAGACATTTCCCTGCCACCTCATTACTCTCTGCTCACTGTAAACTCCCAGTTGTGGCCAGCCTGGCTCCTGCCCTTCTCTCCCCTCTGGCCTCTGCACCTAAATTTCTCACAGCCTTCTTCCCAGCTGGAAATGTAAATCAAGACGCATTCAGGATAAAGAGTAACAACACCCCATTCTCCTTTTTGGATTACATAAGAGAGAACGTTGTTGGTCTTCACTTCCGCGATTAGATGAATTTTTCATGACTCATGAACTTACTTTTCTGGCTAAATAACTTAACTGGCTTAAACTCTTTTTCCTCAGTGGAAAAAAGCTGACACCAGATGTTTCTTTAGACCCTTCCCTGTCCTGAATGAGTAAACACCAGAGACAAACAGGCTGTTCTGTCATCTTGCTCCTCTCCAGAATACCACCAGTTTTATCACTTAGTTAAGACAAAAAACGTGTTAAAACTGCTACCAACCACTTTTCGAGCTAGAGATATGCAAGTCCTCACTCTCAAAATGAAATGAAAAGTGTTTACACATGAATAATATGACTGTTTATGAGCACTGTGCTATGATGCAGGGACACAGTAAGGCTCTTGTGCTGCCTGAGCCCTCGGCTCTGACGAGCGTGTCTCCTGGCCCAGGAAAGCAACAGCCCTTTCTAATAGCTGCCCGTCAGTATTTTTAAACCTCCTCTCCTAAAATAACAGGTCAGTGTTTGCCTACCTGAGCTTACAGGAAGGCTGAATGAAAACTTGTGGCCGCACCACTGTAAATGGATTTTGTCAAGGTTTTTGTGATGTCATGAGACTATTTATTGTGCTGTGCTGAGAAAGTGAGTGAGAATTGCTCTTCTCCCTGCAACCCCCTCACCTCTGAAGGCATTTTTGAACTCTTTAACACCTCTGAAAGAGGTGGGAGGTTTGAAATTGTGGACAGCAAACTACCCCTCGTGGGGCGGAGGTGAGCATGTTGGATCTGTTCTGTTCCACCAGTCAGCTTGCCATGTTACTTACAAATATATCCCGACGTGAACCATAAAAACCACCACACAGACAATTTGAATTCCTTCCCTGTCAGTAATGCCACTACATTTGTTTAGCGGTGGAACTGTGGCGCTAGCTAATATTTTATCTTGTGCTGCTGGTAAACACCTACTTAATTTATATTTGAAAGAGAGGGAAGAATAAAGAAGTTCCCAGGTCCCAAGGTGTTTTTGTACTGAGACAAGTATATCCGCAAGTTACAGGTCTTTTAAACTTATTTCAGTCATGCACACATATAATATTAGATCACTGCATGGTTAATTAGTATTATTGTAATATGCCTTTCATGTAGAAAAATGTCTGTTCCTTCCACCTAGGTCTTTGCTTAACAAATAATTCAGAGAACAAATCTTGGCTGTACGATTTTTCTCAGCTTACTCCAATTGTTTAAAATTAGGTCACACTCTACACTCTTTCTGTAGTCAGAGGACAAAGTTATTGTACCTTCTGGGAGCTACTCATCCATTAGAAATAGATTCCTAGTTTTACGACACACTGGAACGCAGGTAGACTCCTTTCTAGTAACATCCTGGGGTGCCTCAGGGAAAACTAATCTTGTGAGTGTTTTCCATTAGAGGCCATAAAATACATTTATGCATATGTGCATTTTACAGCATGAAGTGCTCCCGGTCATTTACATCCCAGTTTTCAGAGCTGGTACCTTCACTGTACAACCCTAGAGGTTTCACTTGTAGCACTGGACTTGGTGGCATGTGTTTACAGATGGTGAGGAGTGCATGTTTATGTGCAGAGCCCTCTGACGCAGATCTGGGGGACATATGGGAGAGAGGATGATGCTGCCTCATACTGTCAGTGGGAAGCAGCCCATGGGGCAAACCCTTCCAGAACTGTAGTTGAGTTATGAACTCAGGGGAAACCAGTCACTTGATGCTGGGAAAGATCCTGAGAACTAATGCACAAGCACTGCGGGTGTTGCAGGGAGGGAAACCAGGGCAAGTGAGGAGCAGGGGAACTAAAATAACTGTTGTTTGTCTGGAAACTGCTGTTCAGTAGTGCCAAGATCTTTAACTTAATCTTACATATGATTTGCCCTTTGTTCTTCAGCAGACAGTCCATCCTGTGGAAAACATGCACCTGAGTGTTTCTCCTAACAAATGTGTACTTAAATAGCTTGTCGACATAAGGGACAGGAGTGGGGAGAAGGACACCTTCTTGGCCAACGATATTTGTGAAACATTGAGGTGGAACATTATAGTCTTTGGGGCTGTAAGAGGGCTGGGTTTTTGTGGCGGGGTGTCAAAAGCTGTTCCTGGTATTGTTCTGGTTTCCTTCTGAGCTTGCAGAGTCGCCCCACTTCCTTCAGTACTGCAAGCCATCCAGATGAATCTGGGTGATAAGTGGTGAGAAATTGGCTTTACAATTTAGCCACATATGGAAAACATGCTCTGAAAAATGTATTCATCTGTCTTCTTAAAGGTGAATGTAGAGATTTTCTAATTTGAGGCATATTTCCGAGACTTTAGTTCAATTTCCCAGTATAGATCTATGTCTTGATATCATCAGAATTAAATTTAAGAATATATTTGGTTCACAGTTAGGAAAAAATATGCCTTATCCCTTCTTGTTTCATATTTCTGCACATGAATTCCCAGCTGATAGGGAAAGAAAGTGATTTTTTGTTGTCCTGTTCCAGTCAGGACATTATAACAATGGCAGAATGAAATGAAGCCTAATTCCTGTCCACTTAGACAGGATAAGCCACATCTATGCTCCAACATAAACATCCAGACCACCTTTCTGCAGCCAGCTGGCACTGAATCACCTATTGATCTTATTTTATCGCTGAAGGAACCAGGGTCTGACTGGATGGAAATCTCCACAGTCTGAAATGATCTTTTTGGAAACGATCTTTTAACTTTTGCAGGATGATCTGGATGTGGCTTACACTTCTGATTCTATAGTTAATGTCTAAATAAAGAGCCATTAAACTCTAGTTTAATTTTACATAGGAATTAAAATTCTTTAAATATCAGTTTCCTAAAATGAGTGTTTAGAAAGAGCATATTATTATAATCTGATGTCTGCAACGGGTGGCAGTCTGGTTCACAGGCAGAATGAATATAAGGATAGACTTTTGTGCTACTAATGGAGTCACAAGTTGTAAAGAAGTTGTAAAACAGTTGTGAAACGCTAAGAATCAGGTGCAAGCCACTCACTTTCTCCAGGGTCCAAAAGAACGCACATGCAGTGAATGACTTTACATATAAGCAATCTGCTGCTGCTTTGTTAAATCACCACAAAATAGACGGTTTTTGGAAGAGAAGTTGGTTTCTTTACCAGTCTTAACTCTGGGGTGAGTTTCACAGCACCAGAGAAATGCCAATGCCCTCTTGATGGTCAGTTGTAAGTGAGGGCAGAAGTGTTGCCTAGCAATAATTGCACTGGAAATGTATGCTATTGCTTCATTCTTTGTCATTTCAGGAAATTCTGGTTCTTACAAAGTGGGAAGAGAGTCTTGTTGAAGGCTGAATAGGCTTTTTGAGCACTCTTGGGTGGCCACATTAGCACATAGTGCCACATACAATTAGTGCATACACACAAAATACAGCCGCAGGTCTTACATAATGAAGAGGTGTGAATATCTGCCCATGGGCTGTAGGATCCCTATTTTATAGGTACAAACCTTCTGGACTGAGGATAATCTGAGGCATTTTGTGGGATAATTGATGTGACTCGGGGAATGAATACAGTGAAAAGCATTCAGGGTAAAATTGCTGGTCAGAAATTGCATTACCAGTCTTAACGTTGGTAGTTTCTATAATGGATTTAGCTTAAATATGCAAAATGAAATACTATAAATCAACTTTATGATAATTATATATTTTCCTTGTGAGGTTGATAGAAATCTATGGTTTTGCATCATCTTGTCTTCTCTTGGCTACCCTTAATTTTCCAGATGCAGCTGACACCCTAGTTAGTTGCGGTACTTCACATTCCTTCTAATTGAAAAGCTGACTGTATTTAACTAATTTTAAGGTTTAAGATTTGGAAAGTTACTGGAAATATGGTCCACACATGCAACATTTTCCCTCAAGATGTCTGAGTTTACATTAATTAATCAAGCATCCAGGATAAGAAGCATTAATCACTTGTCTCTGCACATCCCTGGGATTATTCCAAAACCTCCTTCCTTTTCTCTGTCAATATAAATAAAATAGAGAAGAAGAAAGCTCAACATATGGTCAGAGATAGAAAACATGTCCTTTTCTCCAGGAGCATACATCAAAGATTTGCAGAGATAGGACTGATTCATCAGCAGTATTCTTAGGCCAATGTAGAGTCAAGGATGTGAATCAGTCACAAGGACTGTGACTTTAAACCTTCATACATGATTTTTAAAGATGATACAATAAATTTATATTTTCCTTGCTCTGCTCCTCCATTCACTATTCTTCTATAAAATATTCCCTTTGTAGCAGTTCCTTTTGCTCTTATCTCCAGGACATTAGGAATAGCTGTGTATGTGAAAACCTGATAATCTCTATTCTTCAGCAGTCCAGGAACCAAACTCAAAAAGCAATATCATGAAGGAGGATGGAATCAAGTGTCTTGTCAAATGAGTCTCCTGAGAGTTCACGTTCATGGTGTTGGTGATATAAGGGAACTGATGTTATATGTTCTTGAGATATATTGCCTATTCATGTCAGATACAGATGAAGTTCGCCAGAAGAAATACAGCAAGCTAAGGACTGTAGAGTTGTTCCAAACTGTTAGTGGTATAGATGTAGTTGATTTCCAGGAAAGCAGTGGAAGCCTTCTTACTTAATTCTCCTTTCTTCTCAATTTCCAGCTAATTCTTCTTAGGGCAGAAGAAGTCCTTTCAAACTGTGGGCAGTAATTCAGGTTTTCCATGCTTTAGGGGATTTACAATAAAATGACAAAGAATCTAAGCTATCTGATCTTTTCTTAAATCTGAATGACACCATCAGCATGATTTTATTTTCTATTGTACTGTCCTGAAAAGGTAAGCTGTCCTGAATGATATTGGTTTCTAGAATTGCATGGTCAAGGTTAGTCATAGGCCAGAAAGATCAGTCAAGGTCACAGTGGAGATGTGCAAAGTACGTAAGCTATGATATATCAATTCTATAGCTTACTTACAGTAAGCAAAATTTCATATTAAGTTTCTCTCCCAGGAATGCACAGAAAGGAGAATTACAAAAACAAGTTGGGGACAAAACATTTTCTCCTGCTTTCTGTGGGATTAAAAGGAATTAGAAGACTAAATATTAGATAATTAAAAGGAGCAATGGGCTTTGAAGAAAAAGAGAGTCCCATGATCAAAAGGCTGCATCATATCCAAAGCTTAAGAGTTTTTCTGTTTATACTTTTAAAGTTAAGCCACTTGGATTTGCTTTTGTAAGTGATGCCCCATGGCCCTGCAGAATAAAACCATGTGGAAAAGCACTAACTGCCTGAGATTTTTGCCTCCCTATGGAATTGCTGCACCCTTTTGGAAGAAGGTCTATCTTTCCTCACTCCCACAGCATAATCACTGGGCCATTCCCTTGGTTTCAGCTGTCCCCTGAAGCATCCAGTCCATATAAGCAGTCATCTTATTTTTGCAAATGAGAGAAGAGAATGATTCCATTAGTCAAGACCCAAAATCCACACTGAAGTGACAGTATGCCAAATTTCACAGATGCTAGTGAACGTATGCATAGTTTCAGTATTGCTTCAGAAACAGGTCGCATAGCTCATTACCTATCTTTACCACAAGAGAAACTGCATTGAAAGATGGAAAACAAACATGTGGCTTTAAATGGAACTGCTAAATTTTATGTTACTTGTAAGCAAAAAGGCATATCACAGTGGCAACAACATGGATGTTTCTTAATTTGATTCACAAATCTAAAGAAGGGAAGTATTTATCACCTCCCATAAGAACTTTTGAACATTCAGCATAAAATACAAATCTCCATTTAAACCTTTTGTGCTTAGTGAATTCTTTTTACTATGACGTACAAACAGGGAGGAAATTTTAATATTGGTTTGGAACAAAAAAATTAACCTTTTTTTTTAAAAGTAATTTTGGAAACAACCCCATCTTTGCATAAATCCCTGTCCTGCCTCATCTTGTTTTGCAGAGTTCCTTTTCTGCACAAATCTTGGCAGAAGTCATATTGTTAATACCCAATGACAAGAATTAGATAGATAATGGTTTTTACAGAATTGCTAAAGCATTTGACTCCATTAATTGGCCAAGAATATGTTTACACTTAACCAAATGGCCTGCTTAGAAAATTCACAAGAAATAACCTACTAATTGAAATCATTTTTGCAAGAAATCCAGCCTCTTTTGCCTCAGTTTCATGGCTGTTCATGTAGAGGCAGTGCCTACAACCTTGTGCCTACATGCATTCTGAGTATCTGGGGAGCCACACCAATGGATGGAGGTGCTTTAAGGGACAAAGAAACGAGATTCCCAGGACTAAAATTACAGTCCACAAAACCTTGCCTACCCCTGCAAGGGATAAAGAAGTCCACAATCACAGACCTTTTCCCCAGTAAAGTTCACTAGGTTCTTCCAGTGCTTGACAGCCTGGTCTGATGCCATCCCTCCAGAGCTGCCTTTCTAATGCCTGCAGCACTCTGGGACTTGGAAACTGGATGCTCCTCCACCCATGTCTGTGAGGGTCTGGCCTAGCAGGTGCTTTCTCCAAAAGCTGGATGTATATTTGCAGTACTGATTTCTGCATGACGCACAGCAGGCCCTCTGCATCTGGAAGGGAAGCAGGACTGTTGATTTTATCTACAATTTAGAGGTTTAAAGCATTTACCCAGAAAGCTGAAGCTTGAAGCTTTTCTACTTCTCAGACAAAGACAGTTCCAGCTCAGATCTGCAGCCTTCCACAGAAGCGTGGGGAAGAAACATCCTCCTCATAATGTCAAAACTGGTGTGGTTGAGAAACCCAGAGGCAAATATGTAGAAGGAGAGTAAGCCATAAATGGGTGCTGTTATCCTTGCACCTGGGAGGCACAGGCTTCAGGCTCCCTTCCTTTACTGCACTCTAAAGATCTCAAAGAATTTTAATACTTTTCAATCAGTACACTACTGAAGGAGGTTACCCTTAGCATCTAAATAAAGTCTTTCTGCTGTCTCAGCTACTCATCAAAACCATTCATTTTAGACAGAAGACTCCAGGTAAGCACTTCCCGGTCTGCAGAATACTTGCTAAAATTTGAGTTAGCAAATTAAAACCAAATTCTTGGAAATAATTCACTTTCTCATGAGCTCTGGGAAAAAAAAAAGAAAAGAAAAAAGAACAGAACCAGGCAAACTTACATCTTCTTTTCTTTAAACTCAGATACCTATCAGTTACTTCCTTATTTATTCAAAGTTTATTAAAACAAGAGGTGCATTTGAACATCTTAAAGAGTGAAGTGACTAAATTCCATCTTTCCTTATGAAGGTTAGAAATTAAATCTTTTATGTATAAAAGAAAGCAAAAATGTGTATCCACAAATTGTTTTTCATCACAAGTGCTTCAGCTGATGGCTTCTAAGTTACTGATTGAACTTGCAAACAAATTCCCTCCCATTACAGTGTAAAAAGATTAGTTATTAAAATTTGGCTCTTATTAATATAAAGTACCTCTGTGGTGTTTTCTAAAGTAAATTGAATATACTTTTCATGTTTTATGTAGAGTTGGAAGACTGTTTCAACCTGCCAATTTCTCTTATAGACTGACAAAGACATTAATATATCAATATCAGTCATTGAAACAAGGATATATGACAGGCAGTAGTGACGATTCTAAAAGAAATGAATTTTCTGATCTACATCTCTTTTTAATCTATGGAAGAATAATGTAAAAGCCAATCTGACCTTAAAAATGAACCAAAGTGCATCTGTGTGAAGATTTTCAACAGCAGATAGCATTTCTGGCAACTCAGCTCTGTTTTAAAGTTAATTTAATAGAATCACAAAATAGTTTAGATTGATAAAGCCCTTTAAAATCATCAAGTCCAACTGTTAACATTACACTGCCAAGTCCACCACTAAATGATGCCCCTAAGTGCCACATCTACACATCTTTTAAACACCCCCAGGGATGGTGACTCTATTACTTCCCTGGGCAGCCTGTTCCAATCTAAACCTCTCCTGATGCAGCTTGAGATCATTTCCTCTTGTCCTAGCAGTTGTTACCTGGGAGAAGAGACCAAGCCCACCTCACTGCAACCTCCTTTCAGGTACTGGTAGAGAGGGATAAAGTCTCCCCTCAGCTTCCTTTTCTCCAGGCTGAACATCCTCATAGCTGCCCCTCATAGGACCCTTCATGAGCTTCACTGCCCTTCTTTGTTGATTCCTTTGCAGTTTTGGAAATTGTTTGCTACTTTCCATCCATCTATTTCAGCTAAATAGCTAACTTGACTAGAAGAACTAAAAGGAAAAAGAAAAGTAGCCTTTTCTATGAAATCTCATCCTGTGGCCACAGAAAGTTAGAGCAGTGATTTTCTCGCAAAAAAAATATTTTCACTTCATAGGGAAATGGGTCTGTGCTAATGACCTTTATGAGTAAAAGTGATTCCAGCATCCCAAAGGACTTTATTGCATGTGGGGTTTTTTGAAGGAGGATGTTCATAAATCATTCTTCCATATTATATAAATACATCTATATATTTGGATTTAATTATCTATTTTTAAAACTTAGAGCAAGTGCTATAGCCCTTAGTCCTACAATATTCAGACTGGAAAATTACTTTTAAAATTCATACTTGCAAAATTAATAATCTGTGTTTTCATCTCTAAAGTATAATTTATACATGGAAATTACAGGTAATCTGTGGGAAAAAAAATGCAATATTTGGAAACTGAGTAATGTCATCACAGATCCAATTACAAAATAAATATTTGATTGAAAATAGAAGGTCTTAAGTACATTTGGTAAAAACTTAAATCATATTCTCTAGAGAGGAAAATAAAGGGAAGAGAAGCATATGGAGGTCAGTATGGGTGTGACTTCCATTACCACATCAATCTCAGCCCCATTAGTCATTTCAATGTATATGTTTTTTAGTTAAAGCATGTTGCCTGGGTTCACTGTGAGAATGGGAAAGGGAGGGAAGAGAAAGGGATAGGGAAAAAGAAAGGGAAAGGGATAGGGAAAAAGAAAGGGAAAGGAAAAGGGAAAGAGAAAGGGAAAGGGAAGATATCAAGAAGGAAGAGTGGGATACTCCTTCAATAAACTGTTCATAGTTCATGGGCTCTTAAAAGCACAGGTCTGTTGCTGTTTAGTTGGTTGTTCTCAGGGATCCTGATGTTACAAGGCATTTTTGGCTACTTTTTAAAAGTAATTTTTATGCTGCTAATGTGATAACGAAGTGATGCACATCTCTTATTCCCAGTTTTACTCCACTCTTCTCATAGAAAGGAGTAGATCACTCCCAACCTGGACAGAAAAATTATGACTTCACTGAATGACTTTTTCAGTGTCCGTGAAGAGAAGGTATCTACTTTGCTGTACAACTCAGAGAAATTGCTCAAGGGACAAGAAAACCAGAAGAAAGCACAGTGATGTGGTGCCAGTAAGCTGTCATTGGAATGGGTGATGAATCATCTGTAATGGCGCATAAACTGGAACAAAAATAATTTTGGGAGGATTTAAATACCCTCATACCAAGAAGCATTTCTGCACCTCTGCCTGCATCCATACATCTGTCAAGAAAGAATAAAAATAGCTTCAAATCATGTTCCACAAAACCACTTCTAGTCTGTAGGGTACTGTAGGCAAACTGAAGTTTGCCACCCCAGTGTGAGAGTCCTAGGCCTGATTAATACCTCCAGAGAGATGAACTGGGTGAGCCCTGGAAAGCAAGTCCTGCAGTTCCTCCTGCTTTGGTTATGTTCTGGGGCAGGAGGACACAACCCTGGGACTTTGTACTGGCACAAGACATCCCAACCAGAACGGCGGCCTCCTTGGGGTCCCCACATTTTTAAATGAGGGAGTGCATTTGGCAAGTGGAGTTTGGTCATACTACTCATCTGAAATAGTGCTTTTAGCTTTAACTTCCACTCTCTTGAATTTGCTTCACCCCTTCAAGTTACTTCATTATTAATCAGCAACAAGACCCTTTTGTAGTGGAACACCACCTTTTTCCTACACACTTGTGCAACATTAAGCGAGTGCAAGATTAGTAATAATAATCCCATATGGGAAGGGATAAACTGCTGCCAGCTAGTGCTAGTGACTCTTCCAGAACTGCTCAGATTTGGGGTGGCCTGCGTGATGGTTTGGTTTTCATGAAAAGGGCAATTAAGCAACTTCTGCAGAGATAAAACTTGGAAACAACTAAAGCCACTACCCAAGGAAACTGGGCCAATGCCCTAAAACAGGAAAAAGTGTGCACAGTGTGTTAATTGTGCTAATTTATAGGAAAGCAGAAGAGTATGTGTATGGGGTTGTGGGGATCATAGAGCCATGAGAAGCAGCTGTGAGGAGTAGCTGGGCCAAAGGTAGAGCTTTACTTCTTCCTTCTCTGAAGTGGTATTTCGGGGCTTCCTGAGCAGGGAATTACTGAACTTCTCAATACCCCTGGGGGAAACTGGTCTTCATACCCACTCATTAGAAATAAACTAGATGACAGCAAAGGTGTTGCCTTTTTCATGATACCAAAGTTTCCTCCTAAAGAGGAAAGAACAAAAACAGTCCTGAAAGGTCCTGAATATTAATTGGATGCTCATGACAAGAAGGGAGGAAAGACTCTGAAGGAGCTGTAAGAGTTAATGGATGAATTTGTGAATGCTTTGAGATCTTGCCCTAGTGCTTGAGGGGAAGCGCAGAATGATTGCTCTGTACGTATTTGTAACTCCCTAAATACAGACCACAGTGCCAGGGCTTGAATTTCACACATTAATCTGCAGGGACCTTCAAGCCAGACACATTGCTATGAGGCAGAAAGGAAAATAGTTCTTTGCTGGTTTTCACATCTATTTGATTAGGTGGATTTTTACCATATGAGCAACCTTACAGCAAAAGAACAGTTATTTAGAAAGCAGCAACAAGCACAGCTTAGAGGAAGTTCGTTAGAAAAAGGTAGTTTCTATCTACAACCACCAAATGGACTAAATCTGTGCTGATGTGGGTTCTGTTTCCCACAGCTGAAGAGCAGGAAAGTGATCTTCCCTTGCTCTTGGGATAGAAACAGTATTGGATGAATCAGCCTCTTACAAGAGCTTTTTGGACAGAATGCAGGAAAATCTTCATGTGATTTGAATTTTGTTAACTCACAAGTGTTATTGTTTTACGTTGCTGGCAAATGCAGTATCATTAATAACAGGATCTGCCAAATGCTACTGCTTTATGGGACTTATGACAGTTGAATCTATGCATCAGCATCTTACAGCTTCACACCTGTTAGCAGGACTAATCCTGCTCAGTGGCAGGGACCTTGCCCATGGGTGCATAGTATCATCAGCTGCCACACCAGCTAAGCCAGGGCTCTCAGCACTTTGCAGGACTGACTCGTATATTTCTTTCCTTGCCAACAGAACCCTAGGGTATTGGAAAGAGCCAATAAACAAAACAAAACAAAAGCCAACAAGAAGAAAGCCCAGTATTTGCTGAAAATGCTGAGCAACTTTTGCACCAATTCTGTTAATATGCCCCTGAAATTTCCTGCATGTCCTGCTGTGCAAATGCCAAAAGACAATGGCTTTATTTCTCCAAATATTAAGGGATATTTTCTTTGGCTTTGCTCCTTACGCATCATCATTCCTCACACCCTACGTTTCACAGCAGGGTTTCAAAAGGACATGCCCGGGGAACATTTAATTTACCTACTCTTGAGATTTGACTTTGTACCAGATCCTAAGAGTCAGGTGAATTTAGCAGGGTGTTTCCATTCTGTCTGTGTGCAACATTCTTTACTGACCATTAGCTGTTGTGAGCATCCTTATTCTTACCTACTGGGGTTGTACAAGAGGGTCAATGCAAAATTGTTTTTTCCAAGCTGTGGGCAGGCTTTGGGGTTAGGACACAGTGGCTTAAACGTCACCCTCTGAATTGAAATCACAGCATCAGGCAGGGCTGAGAGCTGCTGGGCTCAGTAAGCTGTGGTCCATCCCAGCTGCAGGCCCTCTCACTATCAAGGGATTGAATGTACAGATCCCTTTTATGGCAGCAAATGAAGTTGTTCCAGCACTTAACTAGGAAAGCCAACTCTTTACCATGCAGTTCATGCCATGCAAGCAGCGGCTGTCATGTCTTATTTTAAAGTTCTCTTTTTTGTCTATAAGTGCAGCACGCAGAGCAGAATAAACTCTGCAAGTTTTGGTCAAAGCTGCTCCAGTATGTATTAAAAATGTAAGAAGTACCATAGCCAGTCAAATCAAACGCCCGTCTAGCCAAGTATCCTGTCTCTGACAGTGATTATTAGCAGATCCTGAAACAAAAGTATGAGAATTAAGGCATATAGAGTCCTTTTACTGCCTTCCAGCCTCCAAAAATCAACAGCTTAGAGATTTCCTGAGGGTGAAATTACATCCAGAGCATAGTATCAAATGGTCAACAAAGCACTCATCCTCCATTAATGTGTCAATCCCTTCTGGGTTTTATTTATCTAATTTATTCGGCCAAAGTGTAACTATGGGCCGCACAAAAAAGTTTTCCATTTTTGCCTATTTTAAACTGTGCCTGACAATTTTATTGGTGACCCCTAAGGTTTTGTGTTCTGAGAGACTGTAAACGATGAGTCCTTATTCAACTTCCCTGCACCACCCTGCTTTTACAGACTGCACCATGTTCTGCTTCCATTATCATTTTTCTAAACTGAGAAATCCTTGTGATTTAATCAGCAGAACAAAGAGACACAGTGAAAAGAGGTTTGTGGTAGGACCAGTTGTGGAGGCGGAAGGAGGTTCTGGAGGCAAGTCTTTTCACCTACTCTGTAGACCTGTTAAGTTGATGACCAGGTACTGGAAGTTTCCTTTCCAGGGCCATGAAGGTATCGGAAGTGGATGGCAACTGCCACATAAAGGCAGGCAGAAGAGAAAGGGAGAAGGCATCATCTTCTCTGAGGAGGGTCTGAAGGAGGTTGAACAGCTGGGTTACTGAGTACAAGGGAGAATTTTCTGGGTGATTTCACAGGGAAGTGCTAAAAACCACCTGACCGGGAAGATCAGGTTGATGGTGCTTTTTATGAGCAAAGAGGACAATTATCTTAAACACAGTATTTTGTGTCAGTGGGGGAATTTCAGCTGCTGGGCAGGAAAGAAAGTAGATGATAAGCTGTGCATGAATTTGGGGAAGGGGTTAGGTAACCTCTTTTGATGCAGAAAGAAGTTAATAGGAGTAAAGATTCACCCTGGTCTGACTGTAAGGCATAGAGAAAAAGAAAGATGAGTCAGCTCATGGAAGTTCTGGAAAAAGATAGTTCACAAGCCTTAAAAAATGAGGATGGAGAAGATCAGACAGAAGATACCAAACTGCAAGAAGGAAGAGGCCCAGTAAACTCTGAGTCCATGGCTGAAATTTCATGGGGCAGCACTAGAGCAAAAGGGGATGGGGAATGGAGTAAGGCAGAAAGCTCCTGTCTGCAAGTTGGCTGTTACTCTCAGGAGCAATAATAATGAGCACAGATTGTCCCAAAGCAAAGAAAGGGTAGGAAAGCAAGCAAGAGATCAGCTTCACTGACATTTAGCTTTACTGACCTGAACAGATTTTATTACTGCTATAGATAAAATTAGGCCTTTACAGGAAAACCTCTTTTACCTCCTACTCTCAGCTCAGGCCTGGTTCTGAGTCATAAATACTTAAACTTGCAACTTCAGCTTCAGTTCCTTCCATGAAGAGCTGTGCTGAAATCTAGCCTTTAAGGTCATTAAACCCAAGAGTATGTGGAGGAGATAAAACAGCATGAATCACAGTCCCAGAGATAAAATCCCATGTGAGTTCATATAATGTTATTATGACATTGCAGAAAAGGAAGGTGCAAAAGGAACAGAGGTCCAGATATAATTGTTTAAAAATTTGCATGCAAGATGGAGGGATGGCCATTTTTTCTGCTAACACCTATCAAAACTGCCTTCCCTACAATTTCTATGTAAAAGTATTTGACTCTACATCAGTATAGCAAGGACAAAGCAGAAAGTATGGCCGCTTCCCTTGCTGCTGTCCTCTTTCATCTGCAGCTACTCAGCAAACATCCCTTGGCAGAGTTGTAGCTTTGCCTAACTCTGCTTTCTGGTAAGGCAGGACTAGAGCAAGGGCTGGTCAGGGGCTGTCTGAGCCATTGTAGATGCTGGTGTTAGCCTGTGATCACTGCTTTTGTTAGAATGAGGTGCCCAGTGAAGACACAGAAAAACTTATAGAGGGTGGAAGGACAGGATGGAAATAATAATACTTATTTGATTTTTAAAAATTTTAGAAACTCAATATTGTATCATATTACAAAGGAATTGAGATGTGGAAAGCATGAGAGCTCAAACTGCTGGAACAACTACCAGCTCTGTTGGAAGAGTTTTCATCTGGATCTCGTCAGCTCAGGTAAGTGATCTAACACCTGCCTGAAGCAGCAGTGTCCTCCTTGCCTTCTGTAAGTATTTACAAAATGTGGGAAAAGTCTTCCTGTGGCTCATCTGCTGTTGCTCACCTAGGAAGAGAGACCCTGAAGCTTAGGCCTGTTTTGGAGATATCCTTCCTGTGCCCCTGGAGCTGTTTGTGAGATGACCGTTTGCTCTTTGATCCATTTTTGCTCACTGTCTCACCCACAAAAGTCAGCGCTTCCTCTAGTTTCCAGAAGTTCTTCTTTCTCAGCTAAGAAATATTCCACTGACAAATCCTGGCCAGCACCACCCAGGATTAGGTTTTCATTTATGTGACCTGCTTCAGGGCTGTACGGGTGAACATGATAAAAGTACTTGATTTACTGAAGAAATACACAAAACTGCTCAGATAAAGCAAGACTCACTCAGTGAGGTCTGTGCTATTTTAAGTTCAAAGTCTAAATTCACCACCAGCTAAATATGACTGGAGTCAGCAGAAACGTCCCTGATGAACGAGCCCCATATTCTGCCTGGGATAGCGGTAATGGCCTCCCATCCAGGCATTTTCTCACCAGTGAACAGAGCAGCTTGCTCTGTAGCATCATTCCTTTCAGCTCCTCTGTAGGTCTTCAAAATGAAATATGACTGTAGGAAGTTGTCTAAGGTAAATTCTGCTCTTAGTGGGTCCTAAAATAAGCACTTCATGGAGGAACGCGGAGGTGAATGACCCAAAGCTCATGTCGTAGCTTTGAGGAGCAGGAGATCCAACTCAGTTTTGTGGCCACCATATGTTTGCAGGAACAGTGATTCAGGTCTGGATGACCCTGGTGTCCTCAGGCCATGAAGATGGGTTAGACAGGGCAGGATGTCAGTGTTCTCCAATAAGGGTATGCAGTACCCAGGGCAATGCATCAGACCACTGACTCAACCTAATGCGGTCAGACCCGAGTGACAAGCGATTGGCCATGCCAATACATGCTCTCATCAACCTCCAGAAAGCTTTGCTGGCTTCCATACCTGGAAACCAGCTAAGTATGAAGTTAAGAGAAATTCCTGATTTAAGCTGTTGAGAATTAAGAAATGACAATAGTTTCCTGAACTAACCACATTTGCCTGCTTTTGATTTTTTCTTTCCTTACAGCAAAATTAGGAGAACCAGTAAGCATTTTAATTTGACACGTCCTTCCGATCTTTTCAGCTCACAAGTATTAATGGTTGAGCAGTTGTAAAATAAGAAATTGACTAAGTGGGACACCATTCTTTACTTTGCAGTCAGAAATGAGCTGACCACACTGGTTAGAAAGAGCAAGACTAGCATCCAGTAAAACACACTCACATTTTTCCTCTGCCTAATTTCTTGTGCCCACTTGTTCACAAAGCTGTTTGCTTCTGACTGTAAGCAATATCTTCCACAAAAGGCAGAATAAAACAAGAGAAATAAACATCATCTCCAGCTGGTACTAGAACAATTTACAATTTAGTCATGTTCCTTTCTCAGATATTCTCCTTGTTTATTACAGAGCTGTCTGGAGGCAAAAACTCTGTGGAGACAAATGTTTTTCAAAGGTTAGATTAAATGGGTCAATAAATGAAAAGGAGGGAAACACGAGTCTGCTGGTGCTCTCAGTAGCTGGGTGTAAAACCTTTCCTGAGTATTCAATTTACTGTTAAAAATATGTTCAGCAAACATCAGGCTCCTCCACTGCTCATAATCTTCAGCTTTGAGAGTTCTGATTTAAGCCTGTGAAAAAATCCCATTGCAGAAGAGCCAAGATCTGTTGTCTCACTAAGCCAGGGGAGTCTTTGCTTTAAGTTGTGATTTGAGAGGCAGACCTTCAGGTTAAGGCTGTCTCTGTAGAGTTTCCCTCATGAAGCCTGACAGGTCTGTCATTCTAAGTTGACTCACCTCATTTCTCTGCCAATTAATATGATAAGAACAATAAATAGTAAGGTTAAAAGAGGCACCCCAGTTTGCTGAATGTGCATTTTATCATTTAAATTAAAAGCTTAACTTATAGTCACAAATGACTTAATCATGTAGCCAAAGTAATACTTCAAAAATTACTTCTTTCTTAAACCTATGAGGTAACTCATAAGATATTGTCATTTGGGAACCAGAATAAATATTATGGAAGGCAAAAGATGTCAAGTCTTGTAGGCAATGGAATAACCTAAAATTAATTCCAGTAATGAATTTTGATAGAAGGATTTCTAATGCGTCTCTTTGGAGTGATAAACAACCTGACTTCAAAACCGACTCAAAATCCAATATTCAATACATTTATGAGTAACCCCATGGTATCCTGACAGCCAGTTTATTTCAGTCCTGGAGTCTGCCTCAGCGTAGCTGTTTGTGGTGAACTTTTCAGTTCTTTCTTAGCAGGATTGCTGAAAAATTGCCAGTTACAGAAATCTCTGGCAGTTGTGAAGTGCAGCTGTGGCTATCTGCTTACGTTTCTATGAAATTCATTTGCATCAGGCAATCTCCAGCATCGACTGATTAAAACACACTCAGGTACACATTTTATAAGAGATCTGATCCCAGCACTACTTTCCTGCACCATATTCATCACTTTCATACATTTTTGTTGCCATGACAAATAATGCAAAGCCAACAGCTCTTGGTTTTAAATACTTCAGAGTACATGTGCTCTTCTTGACCACGTAACAGAAAAGAGAAACAAAGAAAATTACTCTGATGTAATTTTTGTGCAAAGTCAAAGCCTGTAAGTCAAAGTGCATAACTGGCATGTATCCACTCTTTTAGTGATATGAATCCGCCTCACTCAGTATGCACAAACTGTAAATATAAGATCTCTTTCTATTTTTAAAAATGATACATGCAGTGAAGTCTTTGGAGCGTGCAAATATTCAGGGAAAAGGAAGAAATACAAAAATTTTCCTCTTTTTGTTAGCTTCCGAATCTTCTGCCAGTCTTTACCTCACAGTACAAGTATGAAGTTAACTACAGAAGAAATTGGCCACTTTCACCTGTACAATTATTGTAACTTATTTAAGCATCATTTAACATGTCTCCTTCATTACTTGACAAAATCTGTATTTCTATCAGCATAGAAGATTAGCTAAAACTACAGTTTCTTCTGTGTCATACCTATACCAACAAAGCCCTAATGCAAGCACTAACTGTATGAGTATTAAAGTGCTTGCCAATACTGTCAGCTCCTTGTTATGCAGGCTAATGGGAAGCAGCTCCCCGTACAAGGAATCTCTGTCTCTGCACCCCCTCTGTCTGGACTCACGCTGCATGGACCCACAGTTGTGCTTCTGTCAAACTTTAACTATGGGATGCCAAACTGTATGTGTGCACCTATCCTGCTGCCAGGTCACAGCACTGCTGTGCATATCTGGACTTGAAGCTGCACCAAGAAATCACACTGCACTAAAGCTGGCCATGCACACAGCTGCTCACATGCTTTTGCATCCGTGGCATGGATCAGACTAGTTAATTAAACGTTTTGTTTACATAAAGTTGGTTTATTTACCTGGGGAACTGTAATAACTTGCACCTGCACAAGAAAGGTGAGCTTATACAGCCTGGAAGCAATGTGAAGACAGCAGTAAATAATTTGAAGTCCTGAATAAGGTCTTTGTTTATTTTGCCTGGATATGTTTAATTGATCTGATTCACCTGTGTTTGATTTATCCTGTCTTCATCTGGTATGGCTTTGATCTAGTCTCTACTGCTTCTTTTGCCCTTAGTCCCTGAATAAAGAGTTCAAACAGAACCTTTTTTACAAGGGCATATAATGATTGGACAAGGGGGAATGGCTATAAATTGAAAGAGGGTAAGATTAGATAGTAGAAAGAAGTTCTTTACTGTGAGGATGATGAGGCACCGGCACAGGTTGCCCAGAGAAGCTGTGACTGCCCCATCCCTGCAGTGTTCAAGGCCAGGTTGGACTGGGCTTTGAGCAACTTGGTCTAGTGGAAGATGTCCCTGACCATGGCAGTGGGGTTGGAACCAGACAATCTAAGGTCCCTTCCAACTGAAAAGATTGCATGATTCTTTGATTCTAAGAAGGAGATTACCCTCAACACAAGGTTACTGAAGTATGGCTATTGAATGGAAGAGGGATTGTTAAATGCTTGGTATTTTGCTTTGGTTTCCCCTCTTGCTTCTAGTCAATTGATCTTTCTATCCATCTCAACTATCTGTAGTTACTAATACAGGGCAGTTGCTTTATTCTGTATGACTTTCTGTAGACTTGGTAGGTTATCTTGATTCACAACATCTGTTTTACATGTGACAGTGAAATGTTGCTTCAAGGAAGAAAAGGGAAGCATGCTGATGCAGGATAGTTTGATGAGGTAATGTTTCTGTCAAGATGTTCTTTACAAAAAGGATGAGTATTTTTTCTTCTAAGGAAATATTTTGATGACCTATGGTATGACAGAGGGAACTCAGGGAAACTATTAATACATATTTTTAATAGACAGCAGATTTCTAGGACTTACATCTGTTCAAACATACAATTTAGTCTATAAAGATGGGTTAACATAGACCACTGTGAACCAACAGAGGCTGGAACTCCTCAGTGGGAAACGTCTATCATATTTGATACCCGATGTCACAGATAACACATAAACTGTGATATTCAGAGGTGCAAAAGTTGGAATCACCAGGATGTAAGGTAACTAACTCCCTCGCTTTCTTACAAATTCAATTCATAATAATAGTGGATTCATTCAGTTGCCAAAAAAGAAGTGCCACAAAGTATTTTTTATGTCCTTCAGCTGCTTCTCCAGAAAGGCACACCTTGTGTGCTATCTTTATGCCGGACGCACTACAACACCTCACATGGGATGATGTGAGGTATATGTTTAGATGTTTAGGTATATGAAGTAATAAATATTAATCTAAACTATATAGAAACACGGAAGTTTAGCATTGAAATGACAAGTTTTCATGGGGAAAAGAAAAAAAATAGATCAAGAGATTGCAGTATTGAGCATAGCAGCTCCAAATTTAGGCACACCTTTGAAGATTTATTATGCACAACTTTGGGAATGTGACAAAACCACGTAGATTTCAAGGCTGTTTCCCCTTAATTCTCTCCTAATGGAAAAGGGTAAGACATCTTCAGAGACTGACAAAGATTTGCCCCTCTGAACTGTACAGTCATTAGTTTCTTCATGTAAAAGCCACTGTCAAAGGAGCAAAATTGGATGGCATGGATCTAGGCCATGGTCACACACTATACCCACAACCATGAGCTGGGCACCTTGACTACCTGTCATGGGGAAAGTCTATAAAAGTCAGCAAGCTGAGTGGGAACCTCTTGGAACAAACCAAGAGAAATACAAGAAAAGAAGTAGCTTGCATATTATCATGGGAGCAGCATTCACATCCTCATACTTTTCTCTGGAGTTAGGCACTTTGCTTGCAGGTCTCAGGAGGTTTCAGCTGTAATTACCACCTTGTATCTGAGGAGTCCAACCAGCTGGTTGTATGGTAAAGTTTATTGTAGCCTTAAAGATGGTGTACTAAGCTAGAGAAGTAAATAGATGAAAGATCTAGTGAAAGCTAGCATCCACAGTCAAGTGGGTTGAGTAACTATAAGAAGAGAGACCTTGAGAGATCTCCCATGCCTTACTTGAAGAGTGTAATTGCTAATGCTTTGGTTTGTTTTGTTACGACAGGAAAAATTAAGCCAAGAAATATCAAGAGATGTTAATTCAGACAAACTGCTATCCTTTTAAAAGTAGCAAGTGCATGTCAATAACTTTTCATTTCAATAAAAAGCTCACTGGCACTGAAATTTTAATTAAGAAAAATGAACAGTGATGAAACATACATTATCAGTGGCACTCACCACCAGTGTGTCAATATATGAGTGATGTCCCAAAAAGCCTTCCTTTACCTCCCTCCTGTAGGTACACCTACTGCTAGTGGTGAAATCCAGCATTTTTCAAATCTCTGTGAATTCAGGTCTGTCCCAGTTTGGACACCAGCTGCACCTCTTTTCTGAGAATTTGTGTGAAAACCAGAGACAAAGCAGACCAAAATATTGTTCAACACAACCACAGGATTGAACTACATAAAGAAAAAGCGTATTAAAAGACCTAGCATGCATTCTACACCCCTTTGTGTTTATCCCAGCTTTCTCAGACACAGGGTTATGTGACCAAAAGGAGTGTTATTCCCCCTGACAGACAACTTTACAAGCCTCTCTTGCAGGAGTTCCCTTTTAAAGCTACTGCATGTCTTTTGATCTCTATTGGCCGTAGGCTTTCTCCTGTCTTGCCACTGTCTTTTAAAGTTCTTGGACACTTTGCAAAGAAGCAGTCTGGTGTCAGCTCTTCTGTTTTGTCCTCTATTTATCTTTTTGCCCCTTTATAGCTTCTATGAGTCAGAGAAAAGAAATAAATTGTGAAAGCCCTGCAGTTACCAGCTGGACCTCCAGTATATCATCACAAAGGAGCATCTCCCCTGCCTTTTCCGAGCTAATACATGAGACCTTTTTCCACAGAATGCATCTATTTTAGATACCATGTTATCTTTGTGGACTTCTCATGCAAATGGATCAGATGAGACTATAAACTCATCCTTTATTGGGCACTATCCAACCGTCTTCCGAGAGGGGCACTAACAAGAGACAAAGATGGCTTCTATGTCTGTACACAAGCACACACAGTAGAACTGGAGACAATTGCATTTCAGCAGATGATAAAGTGTTATGACGCAAACTTCTTCACTTAATTAAATGAACATTTCCTTTCTGCTTGGGTTCGCGAGCCTGTGTGTGTTCTACTCAATAATGTCTAAGCTTCCCAATCCATTCCAGAGATAATTAAGATAAATATTGTTACACTTAATTAATAAAGCATGACATTTAATTTAAACAGTCTTAAATTCGACTACCACATAGAGCCGGCTGAAAGATCTATTGTAAAGATGGTAACATTGAGAACTGAACTTTTCTCACTTATGTACCACTTATTAGACATTTAGATGTTTCTTACTAGAAAATAGAGAAGTTTGATGTAACAAATCTTCCCAAAATAAGTTTTGCAAAATTACTGAGATCCTGCATATCAATAAAGTTTAAGGGTGAAATCTACATGGGTATCAACACCTATACACAATAAGTCCTCATTTAACCCTTATTCATTCATTTAATCTCCAGTATTTCTCACAGTCTACTAAAGTATGCAAATTGGTTTTTATTAACAACATACTGGATGGTGTGTAAAAGATAAATGTCGTATGGCTAATACCATATATTTATACCAATTAGAAATCAGTGACAGGTTGGTGTTATGACAACTAGCTCCTGATCAAGTAGAATATATATGCATTTAGTGATCTTTGCACACAACACTGATAAATCTTGGTTGGGTTTTCCTCCTGCAGTGTTAGCAATACCACACTGTCTTGCTGTCTCAGACAGCAATCCTTCCTTTAACATTTTTAATATAATGCAATTGCTTGTAGGAATTTAAAATTAAAGAAGGAATTTTTCAGGAACATCTTTACCTCAGCTTATAATTGACAAATCCTCATAATAGTTTCTACTGTCTTGACCTGTATAATATTCACACTAATGGTCTGTAGTTGGAGCTATTTTTAGCATAATTTCAAAAAGAAACACAATCTGGATAATTATGCAGTGTGTATTTTGCTCGGGAGGAGTGATGATTATCTGTGTGATCTTCCAAATGTGAGTTCCACTTGTAAGCCAATTCAATGATATCTAAGAATAAGGTAAAGGATTAAACTTTTCTGAGCCCTTATGGGTTTGAAAAAACTGGTATCTGCATAGGGGATAGAGATTATCAGTACTGCAATGGGAGGTCTCTTCCTGTTTTCTATCAGAGAATTTGCATGGAAGACCTCTGTGAAAATTCCAGCCCTTAAGATGTTAGAAACCAGGTAAAAAAGCAATCATAAGACACAAATTTATGGGATGCAAAGCCTCATTAGTTCCACTGATCATGGAACAATTCTTGCATCGCCAGTAAAGCACTTGGTTCACGTCTGTGAGTTCTTCATGCCAGGCCCCATTTTACAGGTTGGAATATCCTGATTTTAAGGAATTTTTCCGTTTCTCTGATTTCTCTGATTTTAAGCATTCCTGCCAGTTCAATTATTTGTGCATCAGTCAAAGTTACCTCTGGAAAAGAGTTTCTGGTAGGCCAATCTAGATGTATTTAATGATATTTTGGATTGTTCCATTGTTCCAGGGAGCTAGACAGGGGAAAAACTACAAACCATTCTGCATGCTAAGGAAAAGACAGAACAGGATTTGCCTGCAAATGTCAGACTTCACAAAGGCTGTCACCACACCTGCAATAGTGAAGTTTTTCCATTTGCATGCAAAACCTATTAGAGATCAATTCCAATCTACAGAAATCTAATTAAGGCTTCTCATTTTGCAATTCACTCAGCCGAAACTGCCATGCAAGGGGGATCTCATTTGAATGAGGATTGCGAGATTGAGCTGGACGTTCAGATGCTTAATCTAACTGTATTTGACTTTGTGCCATTCCTGGCTCTTGAACACAACTTTTAGATTATGACATAAATATTGTCATCAGATTAATCATCCCATGCTGTATATAGGTCAGCTGGAAAAAGATTATCACTATACATGACACAATATGTGAAGACCTGGAGCAAAGAAGATTCAGTAGAAAATACGGCTGATCATCTACTTAGTAGAATATTTTTCAGTTTTTTATTCAGGCTCACATCAGAGGCAACTTCAACCTCAAAGGATTTCAACAGGAATTAGGCAACAAATAATTCAGTATTGCTGAAGGCACTCATTCTTTTTTGATAGCTGAGAAGGCATGACAAAGAGACTGAAGTATCCCTTCCACGGACTTACCTCTTTGTGTCTATGTATTTTCCCCAAGATAACCCAAATTAGCTTGAGTCCAAATTCATTCCTTTTTTTTTTTTTTGATGAGTACCTGAGATTGGGCAAAGCTCTCAATAGGAGCAGTTCTGCTCAGCAAAACAAAGGTGCCTGAATTGCTGTAATCGGCCTGCCAGGGAGGACAATGGCCAGGAAAATGCAGCACCCTGAATGTTATCATATGCTAATAACAAGGTTCAAATGCTTTAGAATCACTAGCAATACATCTTGCTTAGATGTTTTTTTTTTAAAGCTTATATGGTGTCCTTTTTACAGCTATTGCAACTTGACTTGCCAGTGTAGGAATTCCAGACCTTGATAAAATCATAAGGTGATTCTGCTGTGCAGGCAAGCCCTTTGTAATGCATTGCCTGAGAAAAGCTGGGGGTGATGCTCACCCCCAGAAGGAACATGATTGTACTATAGCATTTGACTCCCATCTAAGCCCTAAAAAGAGTAGCCTGTTGTCCCAGAGGAAATTTCATACCCTGTGCTGTTTAACCTAGTTCTTCTTCCCATGGAGGGTTGTAAATGGGCCCTTTATTCCACCTACAAACCTTAGAAAACTTTTTCATAAGGCTATCTCTGCCAAAGACACAGGGATCTCATTGTTGTGGTAAGCACTGAACAGACCATTCTTGCAATGACACTTCCACTTCAGAGCCCTGCACTACCTCTAGAACAGGCTTTAGCAGAAGTCCCTTCATTTCATACATCAGTTGTTTGTGTGTTTGTTTGTTTGTTTGTTTTGCCAATAGACCACAAAGATGCCTTCTCTATGAAGCTGTGGAGATTTGTCAGCAGCAGTTCAATCCACATGGATTTTACAATGACAGTCATTGTGTTCATGTATTTCAAAGAGAAACTCTGGGACCACCACTGGGCTGAGATTTGTGGAGTATGGGAAGTGCAGTTCCCTGGGCTTGCAAGTTTCTTGTCCAGTGCCAGGAAGCCTGGAAGCCATGATGTCCCCAAGCTGGAAGCTGAGATCCCCCATAGATGTACTAGGACAGCCCTGCATTTTGAGGAAGCTCGGTCTGTACATAAAGTTGCACTGGAACTGTGCACCTTTACAGTGAGCCAAGAAAGCTGTCAAGAAACCAAATAATTTTCTGATGGCAGCTGATTTCCTGGCAGGAAGGGTTTCCTCAGAACTCCGCATGGGTTTTGTCAGTTTGCCAAAACCCACCCATTTCACAAAACATTTTGATTTCAACAAATCAGTGGTTTCCAAAAAGCCGGGGGGAGGAGGGGTGGGGGTGGGGGGGGAGAAGGGAAGAGAAAAGAGCTGTTTAAAGACAAAGTTCCTGACCAATCCAAATGATTTCACTCAGTTTTCCCAAAGCTATAAATCTGCACAATTGCTCTGTTTCAAAACAGGAGCCCCCAGTTGTGTTGGCCAGTTTGCAACAGTCTAACATACCAAGTCTTGAAATGGCTGACGGCACCACATTGTGCAAATGTCCTGATCAAATGCTAGAAGTATGCCTGAATATGGCTCCCACTACCCTTGTGAAGATCCTTTCACAGTCCCCCCCAGCACAACATCCATGTGCCTGTTCCCCAGGAGGATGAATGGCTACAGCATCACTCTTACTACAGGGTCCTCATTCAAAATAAACATTTCAGGCCCTGGAACGTGGAATATGTTCACTGCCTTTCTGTTTTCTCACCTCCTTCATCCCACTCTAGATCCCATCCTGGGATCCCATCCTGGGATACCTCCCTGGTCCTCCTCGAGTGCATGACAAGGCTGGGTCCTTGGAAGCGGTGATGATATTGGATTTGGGGAGCTTGTTAGCTCAGAGAAGTGCATCAGTATTTAAGCAGGGAGTAACATACTGTTAATTAAAGCAACTAGCTGGGATGAGGCATAAAGTGAGAGGAAGGAAGCTGGGGGCCCACCAAAATACATGGGAATGAAGATGTGACCACATAAGTGTTACTGCAGTGTAAGTCTCCAGCATTTCACCAGTCACATCAAAGTTAGGGACTGCGTGGACAGGCTACATTTTACAGCAAAATAACAGAGTCTGTAGAATTATAAAGTGCCCATGCGGGCAAGTCTTTAATGTTTCAATGAGGAAAACTGGAATTGCAATCACTCAGACTGAGCTAGCACCTTGTATACCAGTAACATGTTTCTGCTGCTGCTGGAAGTCTCACCACTCCTTTAAATAAGCTTCCTCCACATAACAGGACCAGACCTGTACTTTCTGCAAAATTCCTTATTGCTCAGATTGGTGCTGGCAAAGGTTTCTGATTATTCACTATAATTCAAAGAATACTACAAGAGCACTACAGAAACCTAGCAGTGCTACCTTAGCACAAACAGCTAGAGTATATCCCAAATAACCACTCTGAAACCACAAAAGTTGCCTTTTATGATGACTGTTTCCAATAATGTCCAAGTCCCTTGGATCACATCTTCCCAGCCTTTCACAATCAGTGTGCAAAGCACTGGGATTGCAATAGGCTTTGCTCCACACTGCACGAAATGTGGACCTCTGCAAGGAGAAATGCCACCAGGTAGCAAAGTCATGAAACAGCAGAGGTTGGTTTAAAGACAAACTCCCTGCTGTTTCGCTAGCCTACTTTCAACCCCAAAAGAATGTGGGGATATTTACAGACTCAGCATCCCTAAAGCCAGCGCAGCTGCAATTTCAGCTCAGCTGGCAAAATGATCCCACGGAAAGCCAAAGTGGCCAATGTGCTGCTTCTGAAAGTGAGTCCACCCCTTACTGCACTTTATTAGCTTCATGTGTGCTGCAGTTTGGAAATGTTATGGGGGCACCAGCAGAAAAAGCATACCTTGGGGAAACCCTAGTTGGAAAAAGAAGCTGGAAGGACCAAATGCTGAGCAAGGGAAGTGCCTGGTCTTGTCTAGATTGCTCCTTTGGGGGAATTTCTTGAGGATGTAGAGGTGAGTTGAAGTCCTGAGCTTCTGTGCCCTCTAGTGGCACAATAGAGGAGTGGAGACAGAAGAGGTCGCTGCTGTCCCCACCTTCATCAGCCACGGGGGTGGTATAGCCATGAGCATCCTCTGCAGAAGGGGCACCACAAGCACTTGCAGCAGGTAACAGACATGGCCAGATGGGCGAGGTGGGTAAAATGCCCGACTCCCTCTTGTGACAGGGGTTTGTATGGTAGCACTCCCTCCAAATCATGTGTGTCCCCACTGGAAATGATGAGGCAGGAAAAAATCCACCTGGGAGGCTTCGAGGCCCCTTCTCCACAGTCCTTTCTCCTGCCAAAAGCATAACACTGAGCTAATGGCACTGTTACTTTGGTTTTCTGAGCAGTCTTAAATTACCTAATACCTGGCTGGCTTCCCTCAAAGGCTTTCCAGCAAAGTAATTCTCAAACAGTTTTCATTAGATACCAAGAACTATCATGAAGTTCTTCAAGAAGCCCCTTTTCATAGTACCAAAGGTCTTGATGCTAATCTTGCCTTTCTTTCCTGTGGGCTTTCTTTTTCTCTTTCTGCCTGCATTAATAATCTTTAACTTCTGTAGACAAGATATACACACACACATAAGTTTATGTTTATTAATACATAACACATATATATGTATATAGAGTCATTTAGTTAGAAAAGACCTAAAAGGTCAAGTCCAACTGTGTGTATGTGTATGTATATGTACATGCACCCTAGTCACATCAAGTTATATCCTCATGTCACTGCCAAATGTTTTTTTGCTTTCATTCTTTATCTTGCTAGTTCTTATACAATAGTTATGTTTGCAAAATTACAGGCTGGACAGAGGTCTCATGCTCGGCATCCTCACTAAAGACCACACACAACGTGCTCCTTAACTACTCTGTCCTCTACTATCTATGAATTGCCAACCAGGTTGCATTTCTATTCTAATGGTGGTTAAAAGGAGATATCTGTCATCAGGTTTTTTATGGTGGGACTTGAAACTGGAGGAAAAGTGTAACAGTAAGGAATGGTGCAGCACTCAGAAGTTTTATCTGGAGGCAACACAGAGACTTTGGAAGATTCACAGCTCACAGGTCAGTTCTCTGGCATTTCTCATGCAAAACAAAAATCAAAGCCTAGGTAAATGTTGTTTCATGTTTGCAAAGGAACCATGAGTACCACAAAATACTGAGTCAGTCACTTTTGCCCCTAAATTCCTCCCCAGTTACCTGTAAAGACAACAGGTAAACTCAAGGATCTCAGAGACCAGTAACTTTACTTATTTCTGGGTAAGAAAGAAATAATTATTTCTGTGTGGCTTAGGCACAGCAGCTCTTAGAGTTATTTGGCAGACAGAGGGAACATGAGTAACCTGTCCTTAGGTGGGTGTCATGCCCACTTCTGTGTGCATCCAGCCAACGCAAACAGGGAGAGGACCAGGACCAGTTCATCTATTGCTTTACCAACTTCCTCATCCTTTAAATTATTTGATATTTGGGGAAGCTAAGAAGAGGGTCTTTATGTTTAAGCCATGGAAGAACCAGAGACAACCTAATATCTAATATCTCTTAATTTCTTTGTACTGACCATAGATGTTGTGGTAATTGGGCACACTAAAGGTTTCAGTACATGTTCACAAGATACTGGATGATTTCAGGGTCCAGAAATAGCTATTTAAGGCTGTACCACACTCACTGAATTTATCTTAGAAGCCATCAGTAATTTCAGTGATTGATCTTTATCTGAAGACCTTGGAGCACCAGTGCTACAGAGCAGCTCTAGTTCTGCACAGCTCGCCAAAATTCTCCATGGTCCAGTCAGATTGTAATGAGATGCTTCCAGCCTACCCAAATTCACCTGAGCACTCACCATGTCAGTCAAAGCTTACACTCTTCTGGCAATCACTGTTCTGTTTCTGCTATATATCATGAGAGAATTTTTGACAAATGTGCTATCATCAATCTCATAAAACTATGCTATAGATTAGGAGGAAGAAATCTATCTCAAGGCTGCTTTGTTAGCTCATTTCTAGCCTTTATTTGAATGGGCCTTAAAAATCAGAGAAGAAACTGATCTTTTTTCCAGGGACTATCAGTTTTCCTATGACTGTGAGAAGGGAAATAAGTCATTAGCAACATTTTGTTTAGAAGGACATCTAAAGAATTTTATCTCTGCAGCCTTTGAAAAACTAGCCATTTGCATTGTTTTTTCCTGTAATAAGGATGTATCAAGCACACATACGCCTACCTTTCAAGAAGCTGTTTATGTTGCAAATATGAATAAATCAAGGAACTATATTATAATCAGGGATGCTCAGATCATGATACAAACTCTTTTAATCTTGTTATTGTAGTATATTATTGTATTAAAGCCCTAATAAATATTTATGTAAGGAGTTCCTATCCGCATAGAGAATGCTACAACAATCTCTCAGCAGAAACATAAATTGAGATTGTCATACCATGAGAAAAGCACCCTAACTTTCTTGTTGTGATATAAACAAGGCATTAGACTTACTTTTGGGCATCCCACAAGCATGCATAAGGCAGATCTATGAATTAGATATACGAACTTCCATGAGTTTTAACATGAATAAGAACTTGCTCAAACGTTAATATCACCAAGTATTTTGCCATTTTTTTCCACTTTGTTTTGCTGTTTTAAGAACCTTCGAAAAGTGGAACTACACCCTGCTGTCTGTAGAAACAATTAGCCTGGTCTGTGAACAGTATAGCAGAATGTAGCCATAAATGACATGGCTCCAGAGCCTGCAAACAGAGAACACGGACAACAGTGATCAGCTGCCTATGGGAAAAGAACTGAAAATAATACCACTTTATTCAAGCCATTTATCTGAGAGGCACATAATACTGGATAAGGATCTTTGTAGCAGGATTCATCCAAACTGTCAAGCAGTGGCAGCCAGGGGAGTATAAGTTCCTAAATAATCAATCCATGTAAAGAAATCTGCTGTTTTACCTATGAAATCCTGTCAGGGAAAAGACAAGACATGGGCATAGCTATAAGACTTCATCCCCTAATTTTAAAGCACTTGTGACTCAAATGCTTCTCAGTGTGTGTTCCGAGCACCATTGCCTTGGTGGCCTGCTAACTTCTTACTCAAAAGGACCTCCTTGCCCTTGATGCCATACCTTCAAGGGCATTTAGATGACTGAAAATGCAGATAACTGCTATCTGGGGCATATGCAGTTGAAAGCTCTCAGAAATCTGTTGGCCTAGTTTGTTTTATTACATAGAAATATGGCTGGCAAGACTAAGGCAGTGATCCTCCCTCTGCTGAGGCTGCACTTCTAACATTGTGTTCAGTTCTGGGCTCCTCAGTGCAGGAGAGACACAGAGGTGCTGGAGTGGGTCCAGAGAAGGGCAGTGGAGCTGGTGGAGGGTCTGGAGCACAAGTGTGATGGGGAATGGCTGAGGGAGCTGGGGTTGTTTAGCTCTGGAGAAGGCTCAGGGGGGACCTTATCACTCTCTACAACTGCTTGAAAGGAGGTTGCACTGAGGTGGGTTTCAGTCTCTTCTCCCCAAGTAGCAAGCGATGGGGCAAGAAAAAAGGCCTCAAGTTGTCCCAGGGGAGGTTTATATGAGCTATTAAGAAAAATTTCTTCCCCAGAAGGGTTGTCAAGCCCAGGGAAGTAGTGGAGTCACCATCCGTTGAAGTATTTAAAATGTACAGAGATGAGGCACTTAGGGACATGTGGCTTAGGCAGTGTTAGCTTAATGGTTGGACTCAATGATTTTAAAGGTCTTTTCCAACCTAGATGATACTACGATTCTAAAACTATTCTATGAGTTTTTTTGTATTTTGGGCTTCGTAGTGAATTTAGATACCGAGATGTAATTCTTCTTTCGTGCCTTTATAATTCAGAAGTAACATGAGAGGAGAATCTTACCACTGAGTCTCAGATGAAAGGTACTTGTAACTGCTACAAGATCCAATTTGAAAAGAAAATATTTAAATTATGATGCAATGCAGTGGGAGTTAAAGAAGCTTACATTTCTGTTTATTTTACATGGTGCCCAATCTTCTATTTTTTTTCAGTTCCAAGGCAACTCTCCCATTGACTTCATTATGAGCACAGTGCAATACGCCTGAGTTAACATTTGAAAGCACAAATCCATGTGTTGGATATTAAGATAGAACAATTATAAAAGGATAAAACCTAATTCTGTGGTCACATGAAGGTAAAACAGGACTGCTTCCAGTTAAGTCAAGCATACTTCAGTGGTATAAAGTCAGTACAACATTATATATTATTTTAAAAAGTGAGATAATAACCATTTTTCTACACTCACTAATCTGTAACTAATCATACCTTTAGGTCCCTAAGCAGCCTCATTTGCTGCAAAACACACATTGCTTGCCTAATGGCAGGGTACAAGACAGCTGGACATCTTAGCTTGTAGCAGCACTTACACTAGCAGATCCTGACTCTTGGTAGCCTTCCTGCCACAGGCAAAGTCCTTGACTAGCAAGGCCACATGGTTTCAGTGCTACAGAACTGTCCCCTGATGGTCAGCCTATTATTTTCCAGGGTCCCATAGTATGCTTACTAGAACCAAAACCCACGTTAGTCCTCCTAACTATGCAAAGGACCTGATGTATTTGTTCATTTTGCATTACAATTTTGAAGGATTTCTGCAAGGAAAGTCTTATTTAAATATGTGAGAAACATTTGGTTAATATGATTATCTGTAAATCAAGGACTTTGCAAGTCAGATTCCCCAGCAAATGGGATGCAATTTTCAGCAGTGACTAAATGATTTAGAAGCCAAAGATTTGTTTTCAGAGACAGGTGCTTAAATCTCATTGAAAGTCCAATAGAAATTGTGAGTCCAGTTCAAACCCAGAATTCAGTCCATATGAAAGCATTACTTATGCATCCTTGAAAACACATTTTAATGTCAATTTAATAAATCCAGCCTCTGGAATTTTGGACTGGACATGTTCACATTTAGACAAAGGAGAATGAATCCTCTCTCTACTGTCTGATTGAGTGGCGGAAATGTTATGGTTTGGACTATGAAGGTATTCAGAACATATAACACATTGTTTTGTCTTGGTCTGAAGCTATTAAACAGATCTTTCACTCATGCAAATACATAAAGTTTTACTAACTTCAGTCCTATTTCTCCATGATGTGGAGTAGACAAGAGGCTCTGGCACTATTGCTATATAAACATCCATACCTCAGTCATCGGTTCGGGGTTTGTGGGATGAGAAGGAGTTTATGAGCACTGGTGACACTCCCCTTGAAGATCAAAGAACCACACAAGCAATCAAACCATGAAAACTTTCTCAAGGAGAGCTTTGCTGCAGAGCTCTCTCTTTCGGTGGTCTGTGGTTTCTCCTAAAGCAGCATGGACTGCAGATGGGGCTGCTCAGAAAAGACCCTGCAACAGCTTGTGTGGGAAGGGACATGTGGGAATCTTCTGCTACCATCCCACTGGGTGGAATTAAATCCCCATTGACTATAGGTTTGTTCACTGCTCCACCAGCTCCCATTAATGCCCATGAAAAGCCACCCACCACTCAGCTACTGCTGGATGTGGTACATGGGGAGGAGCTGGAAGGATACAGTTACCAGAGTTGTGCCAGAGCAGGTATGCTGGGAAATAAGCAGGAGGGGATTAAACCCAAGCTTAGATCACTGTGAGTGTGTTTGTTTTAATTTCTTGGAAAGATGGTATTCAGCCTTAGGGAGGCACATAGAAGGGTGGGTGACTCATCACAGAGACACAAAGAACAATAAAAGCAGGAAAATTATGAGACATAGAACCAATAGCACCTCATTTCATACAGATTTGTGTCTTGGTAGCAATCTCTCTAAGGATCTTTCAGTGTCTAGCAAAGAATGACCCACTTGGGGTCATTCTTCTATTTACATGTAAGTCTCTGAAAGATCCAGGACTCCTAGACATGCCCATTTTCCTAAACTGAGACTTGCCCTTCCTCCACTAGAAGAGATCAGAAGAGGCAGTGTGGCTGTTTATTGCTGCAGCTGCCTTCCTTCCTTGACCTGAAGATGAGTGCAGCCTTCATCCCTCCCAAACTTCCAATTTGGTTTGTTCCAATTACATCTCTACTACATTTATTTCTGTAACTTGACAGCATCAGTACCTGACTGTAGGGAGTTTACTTCTGATATGCTAATAAATAGTCCTATAATGCTTAGAGTAAAGGCATTACAAACACATACAATATTATATTTCTTTTGTTTGCATCCTACATTCATGTGAGCATGGATTTACAAAAATTGCACGAATTTTTGCATCTTCCCCTTCTCTCACAGTAGCATCAGCTCTTGAATTCTCATCCCCAGATGGAAATTTCAATGCTGAAATACCCCCAAAACCTGCTCTCAGGCTTCCACCAGCACCATAATTCAGCCTATTTCAGGAACGTCAGTCCCTCACGTATTTCACACTTCACTGTCATGTGCCAATGTGATTGACACTGCTGGGAATGATCTGCCCACTCCTTCTAAATGCAGTCATGGGCTGTCGGTGCTGCAGACATGCAGACGGGAGGAACACAGACCCTTCAAGAGTGTCAGATGGCCATCTGCCAGCCAAGGCACTATATGTTGGCTATTGCCAAGCCACCTGGGTCCTTGCTCTTCCAGCTGGTACAAAAGTTGTAAGGCAGCCTCCACTCCAGGAATATTCAAGCATTTGGGGCTATAATCTATGCCATGTGTTTCTCTGTTTTTACTACATAGTAGAAAATAATCTATTCAGATATGCTAAATGATATTTTTAATGTTCCACAAACAGTTCATTGTGAAACTCAGTTCTGGTGTTAACTAGAAAATGAAGTACTTTGCTCATTGTTATATATTATTATACTGGTCCTTTTTTGTTCAATATAAATACCATAGCTCATTTATCTTCTCAGATGTCACACCCAGATCTAGGCTGCACAGTTATGCTGCTCTCTACCAGTTAAATGATTATCACTGAAACATTTTATAATTAATTAAAGGGTAACTAGGAGAGGATCTGGTTCGAGACCATCTTAAGAACCTGAACGTACACAAGTGCATGGCACCTGATGAAATCCATCCGCGGGTCCTGAAGGAGCTGGCGAATGAAGTTGCTAAGCCACTGGCCATCATATTTGAAAAATCATGGCAGTCAGGTGAAGTTCCCAACAACTGGAAAAAGGGAAATATAACCCCCATTTTAAAGAAGGGGAAAATGGAATTGCAGACCAGTCATTTTCACCTCTGTGCCTGGCAAAATTTTAGAGCAGAATCTCCTGGAAGGCATGCTAAGGCACATAAAAACCAACAAGGTGCTTGGTGACAGCCAGCATGGCTTCACCAAGTGGAAATCCTGCCTGACCAATTTGGTGGCTTTCTATGATGGGGCTACAGAACTGATGGACAGGGGTAGAGCAGTTGAGGTCATCTACCTGGACTTGTGCAAAGCATTTGACACTGTCCCACATGACATCCTTGTCTCTAAATTGAAGAGACATCAATTTGATAGGCGGACCACTCAGTGGATAAAGAACTGGCTGGATGGCCACACTCAAAGAGTTGTGGTCAATGGCTCAGTGTCCAGCTGGAGACCAGTAACGAGTGGTGTCTCTCAGGGATCGGTGTTGGGACTGGTCTTGTTCAACATCTTTGTTGGTGACATGGACAGTGGGATTGAGCGCACCCCCAGAAAGTTTGCCAACGACACCAAGCTGTGTGGTTCTGTTGATATGCTGGAGGGAAGGAATGCCATCCAGAGGCACCTTGACACGCTTATGAGATGGGCTGATGCCAACCTCATGAAGTTTAACCATGCCAAGTGCAAGGTCCTACACCTGGGTAGAAGCAATCCCAGGCACAGCTACAGGTTGGGCAGAGAAGAGATTCAGAGCAGCCCTGCAGAGAAGGACTTGGGAGTGTTGGTCAATGAGAAAATGAACATGAGCCAGCTTCAGTGTGTGCTTGCAGCCCAGAAAGCCAACTGTATCATGGGCTGCATCAAAAGAAGCGTGACCAGCAGGTCAAAGGAGGTGATCCTGCCCCTCTACTCTGCTCTTGTGAGACCTCACTTGGAGTATTGTGTGCAGTTCTGGTGCCCTCAACATAAAAAGCACATGGAACTGTTGGAACAAGCCCAGAGGAGGCCACGAGGATGATCAGGGGACTGGAGCACCTCCAGTATGAAGACAGGCTGAGAAAGTTGGGGCTGTTCAGCCTGGAGAAGAGAAGGCTGCGTGGAGACCTCATAGCAGCATTCCAGTATCTGAAGGGGGCCTACAGGGATGCTGGGGATGGACTGCTCACTAAGGACTCCAGTGATAAGACAAGGGGTAATGGGTTAAAACTTAAACGAGGGAAATTTAGATTGGATATAAGGAAGAAATTCTTTACTGTAAGGGTGATGAGGCACTGAAATGGGTTGTCCTAGGAAGCTGTGAATGCTCCATCCCTGTTTGTGTTCAAAGGCTGGGTTGGATAGAGTCTTGGTGACATGGTTGAGCCATGGTGAGGTGTCCCTGGGCATGGCAGGGGGTTGGAACTGGATGATCTTAAGGTTCTTTCCAACCCTAAGTATTCTATGATTCTATGATTCTAAATAATTTTTTTTGCTAGATGACATCTGCAACTTTTGTCAAGAATAATCCCTCATATTCTTCTCTTTTTAGTGCATATTGAGAGCTTATAACATACCGTCCATTGCATTTCTAAACAAGGAGGGCTGAGGAGAGTTTCTTATGAGCATTCAGCATCACTCAGTTCTTGAAAGAATTGAAAATGGCCCCTTCTACGTAATGAGACATTGTCAGCAAAAAAAAGTGGGAATAGAGCCCAGTACATTTCGTTTGAGATTCAGAGATCTTTACCACTTGAGCCTAATGAGAACTGCCTACTGTTATATCTGGTATGGAGCTTCTCATCTTTCTTTAATCTGCAATCAGACACTACATGATAACTAGATATGTCCATACATAACTTTATTTCTAAGCCTTTCCTTGGAGAACAAAACCTGCTTCTGTTTGCATGGATTTCAAAAAGTATTGCTATATTTTTAATGTCTATTTGCCTCTGCATCTTTAAGTTTCACTTTTCTCTCAAAAATCAAATGTAAGTGAGCAAATGTGGTTTTGTTTTCTGTTTGTGTGCTAATTTCCAGGAATTCCTTTTCTCCAGTAGATCTACCATGTGACCACCTATGAATCTGTCTTTTTTCTTTCTGGAAGGAAAAAAATCTTTTACTTTCCTGTTCTTTTTTACCTTATCTGCCAACCATTCCACAACAGAAATTAATGTCCACACACTTAGCAGTTGAACAGTCACAAACAAATGGTTTCAGAAAAACTGTTAAATCTACACCCCAGTGGAATATGATTTCCAAACTCCTTTTAAGACAAACAAAAAAGAAATCTTGTTTTATCTTCCCTGTCATTTTATTCTAATTGAAGTTTATCACATTCTTTATACTGACTTCCAAATGCCTCACCACTTTTTCATCAGGCAGCTCCGAGAGATGTGTGAAATGTTTCGTTTGAACTACAAAAGCCTGGAAACAGACTTGCTGTGAATTCATCCTGCATTTACAAATCATCAGTGAATCTTTAAACTCCTGTGTCTGCTGACTTGTCTGCAAGCTTGTGTCTGCTGTCACTTGGCAGGTGTTACTGGCTCTTGTCCTTGGGGACTTCCATGGCTGTTGTTCTGGGGCTTTTCCAGGGAAAATGCAGTTCACCACTTAGAGGTCATTCACAGTCCTTTGTGGTTTTCGGACACCTGTGCCTTGTGCTGGAACAGAAACACCATGAAAACCTTTGTGTTTCCCCATGAAGCTTAAATGTGTCACGTTTCTTTGTAGCTTAAACAGCACACAGGATGTGGGCCAAACCCAAACCTTCTGAGGCTTGTGTACACAAGTACGAGTCCCCGTGATTGCAAAGTTACTTCAAAGCAAAAGTAATTTTGAAACCATGTTAAGGCTAACACAACAAACCAAACTGTGACCTGAAGGAGCTAAGATCCAAGAATACATTCTCCTCTGCAGGGACAGGGATATCAGCCTCAGCAGAAGGGCCACACTAGGGACATTAACATCTAAACCCACCACATCAAGATTTGACCACTAACATTGCGCAAGAGACCTTGCCTCTGCAGCAAAGCCAGATAGTTGTGCAGAAGTGGGGGCAATAGGAAAACTTAATTGTGTTTATGGATGATGTGGGATATACTTAACATAGAAGAATACTTGATGTTTCTTGTAAAGGCTTGTGAGCCTTCAGACTTGCTTGGAGCAGTGGTCACCATCCAGTAGCAATAAGCTGAGGCAGAAGCTACCCCACCACCTGCATTATTCAGGTCATCTACCCAGACAGCCTCAGCAGTCCCTAGCATTTAATATGTATTAACAACCTGAAATAATTTAAGTGTTCTAATATTGCAACTGGGTAAAATAAAATTGTATGATCACTTTAGCTCTTATCATAGTCTGCCTTTAAAACTGCTGACTCATCTGTTCAGACACCTTAGAGATCTGACAAGTGGGCTCCAGCAAATCTCATTGAGGCAGTTGAAAATGGTACCTCTGTCAGGGGAGGAGTCAGCCATGGATCAGAAATTCTGTTGGTCTAAATCAAAGCATCTAAACTCCCATTATCAGCATCAGAAATTAAGGGCTTCATACAGTTGCTCAAACACAGGTATCAGATGCTATTTGGGGTGTCCTAAGGCTAGCCACCTCACCAAGAGCTGCCACCCTGAAGAGCATCAGTGTCTCATAGGACCTGGGTTGTATTTTCTGGTCTCTGAGTTGTACCCATGGCCCTACAAATGTCTCCAACACTCTGTGCATCTCAAATGATTGATGCGTGCATGTGGGCAACTGAATGAATCCCCAGCCAATACATTAGAGGAGCCTGGAGAACAGTTTGGGAGAATTAAGTAAACTTACTGACAAAGCTATGACATGAGGAGGGGATGGGACACACCTCAGAGAGTGCCAGCAGCTCCTCTAACCAGAACAAGAATCAAACTAGGAAAACTCATCTCCTTTTTCCAACTCTCTCCCTGGTAATCCAAGATTGTTATTTTTGAGTTTAAGTCAGCTTAGCTGGAGTGAAAGAAGCCACATCTGTGAAGAGACACTGTAAATAGTGAATGGATTAGCAGCATCCAGCAACCCTGTTAACTTGAGCTGTAGCCTATACCTCCCAATGGGCCAGTTAAGTTGTGTGCAAGAATATTTCCTCATTGAATGGAAGGGCTTTGTTTGTGGATGGAATTCAAATTAAGAGCAATACCTCAGTTATTTCTGTAGCAAAGACAAGTCCTTAATATATATGGGTGATTTCATGTTAAACTGTATTTTAAAAATGCCTCAATGAAAGGAGTTAACTCTCTCTTTAGATAAAATTCATATAAGCTTTTAATTGCTGTTCTGTAAAGAAAACTAGTTTAGTTATCTTTTACTGTTCACTTACTCTTCTCAACAGCAGCTTCAGAGCTGGTAAATTCAAACAGACATTTCTGTGAAACAGTCTTATGCCACAGCAAAAGGCTACAGATCAGAAAGAACTTTAGAACATGCATTTGCTTTAAATGAATCTACATTGTGCTTTTATACTGAATTACTTTTGGGTTCTTGTTCTGGAAATGTTTTATTTCAGATGTTGTGCTGATGCACTACTGATAATCAAGGACATCTTAAACACATGAGTATCAAGTCAGAATTCAGTTGTCCCTCTGCAGACTTTTGTCTTTGAGAATAAGGAATATCATCAGTTCTAAGGAAACACGTGTTTTAAACACAGCAATTCATGTGCTTTACAGTGAAATCACAGTCCTGATCTGGTGATATACATGCAGGAAACTGGATCATCTGATCCTAACAGTCCAGTAATTTTGATTAAGACCTGATTTTGCAAAACTTATGGACATGCTTTTTTCCCAAGTTCATGCCCCATAACTACTTCAAAGCTTCACTTTAGAAATAGCCATGAGTTTCTGCTACATCAAGGTTGCAGTGATAAAGTGGCCATGCTGTGGTTTTTATTAAATGCTGAGATGTGACATTTTAGTTATAGCTCTCTGAGCCAGTGAAAGGTCCATGTAAACACTGGGCTACTTGATATAGACAGAAACTTGCAGTACATTTGAGCCATACAGTTATTAAAAGCATTTCTCCAGACATTCCCAATCCTTCTTGGATTGTTCTTGGCATTTCTTGAATATTTATGAATATTTATGAAGATTTATGAAGGAACTTGTTTATTAAATGAAGTCTGTAAGTAAGTCATCATTTCTCTGGAAATAGTTTCTTTATGTGAAAACTGTGTTAGCTCTTCAACACAAGTGCCCCTGAGGGACTAGAAAGTTTGAGCCCAGTGTTGCAGAGTATATCCTATAGAATATATAAGCCTTTAATCAACACAACCGCAATGCAGCAGATTGAATAACCATCTGAAGAAACTCAGGGAGCATCGTGCTTTAGTCTGCCTAGAAAACTGGTTTGTAACAGCATTGCAAATGTGTTCTCAGCTACCAAAGCTATGCTAAATCAGTCACTGAACAGACTTAGTAAATGACTCTTTTTTATTAACTAACAGATCTTCATAAATTCAAGGCTTCATGGAGAAAATACAATGATTTATTGCTCCAATACAGCTTACCCTGAAAGCAAAAGGAGTTTCACATTTTACTTCAAAGGAAGCAAAGCTAGACCCTAAAACTATAAACAGTATAAGACACACTAGTAAAACATAATACTTACTAAAGCAGCATGAATCCTGCTTTCAAAAAGAACACATTTATTCATTTTTATACTATTTGTGCAACTTACTGCTAATGAAAATGAAATATGCTGGTCACTGAGGTCACAGTTGAGTATTGTGGGAGTCAAACAATCTATCAGAAATAATATAAAATACATTTGCAATAAGTGTTCATAGAATTAGCCTGAATTACAAATAAATTAGTTAAACTCTTATATTTCTACTTATTTATGAATTGATGTAAAACAAAATTCACCATCATGCTTCTCAAGAAAATTCAGAAGTATGTACTCAGTTCTAAGTTTCAATACTGGTGTACACTACAAAGCCATAGATAAACTTACAGTGTAAAACTGACATTCATATAAATGGAAACAGAAATAGACAAAGACTGAAAAATTTGTTTTTGTTTTTGTTGGACTGAATACTTCATAAATTGCCCATTAACAATAGTTCACTTATCTCTTCTAAGAGGAGGCCATTTTTCTGTTTTGGGTTTTTTTTTATCTTTAGTAGTCTCAGTTATTCATGATTGGTGCAGCATAGATCAATGGGAGTCTATAATAGCAAAGACTAAATGAAGCCTAAGTTGAAGGTGTCTTGATTTAGCTCTGTAGGAGACAAATCACATTCTGCTTTTTAAACCACTGGAGACAGATCTTGCACATTGGCAATGTACTTCCCCAGTGAAGTCTGGTGTATCAACACCATTCTTTGCTGTTTACAAGGAAATTGAGCAAAGTAAAATGATTTTCAATTTTCAGCCTCCAGCCAGCTGTACTGTCAGACAATGAAGCATGATGCTGAGTGCAGAACAGCAGCTTGTGTGATAGACGGTAAGTAATTAAGTAGGTTCAGTCCAGAAAAGGTTTTGTGTTGTCCTTGGGCTTTGAACAATAAGATTTCTTTTCCTAAGCTGTCTGCCTCTGCAAAAAAACCCCCAACAACAAAACCAAAAGTCAAAACACAATATTCACCCTACTTGTATTTTATTGTGAAAAGATGAGCCTCTCCCAGCTCTATAAAGCAGTGAGCCTTCAGGTCTAGACCAGATAATGGATGTTTCATTACATTTCCTTCTTTTGTGCCTTTAGCAATGCTGCTGCAGGATATTGACCCTGAAAGCATATCCCAAATTAGACAAGTGTATTACCCCCATGTAATGCTTTATACACACAGGAAGGACAGACTTCAGTTTCCATTCTGTACAAATAAGATGATAGAAATATTGCACCTCTACGTATTCACAGCAAAGATCTTTAAGTATACAAAGGTATAACTGGAATAAATTCTTGAAGCGCTAACATTTCCTTTTATTCTCTCTGTTTTATGTGACAATGAGAATAAAGCATATAATATACTTAGAAGTGAGTACAGTATCTGCTGAAGACTGGACATAAAAGATCCTTCATCAACATGAAGCAAAAGGCTATAAAAACTCTTTGGGAAAGGGAACTTCCTGATGCTAAAAGCTGAAGTTGAACTAAAACTTCTTTATGACCTTCTAATGCACAGTCAATTGAGATACTTGCACAGCCCTATCCCTAACGAATCTTTTCATCTCACTGGTTTTATGCTCTGGATTTACTATCCCTTCTAAAAGGGACACTGCTCATTTCTTCATTTTGCAGATCCAGAAATTAAGGTCTGATGTGACCTTTGCAGGTCTCTGAAAATCTTGAACAGTGTAGAAAATAAAACTCACATTTTGACTGAAGTATAAAAATCGTTCAGTCTTAACTCTTCTTCCTTGTTGAAAAAGAAAAAAGAAGGAAAGGTTTATAAGTTATCATCCTGAGATTGTACCAACACGGAAGCAAAAGAAAGTCTCAAGGCCGGGATACTGGTTGAGAGAATATGGAAAGTAGTGATGGAAAAAAAATGGATGGAACGCCAAGTTATTGTGCAGGGTTTCATGTGGTATGGTTGTGCTTCTACACATTTGTGGATAAAAATAAAATTCAGGTTATGGTTACAGAAAAAAAGATCAAATATTAATTCTATTGCAATTCGATAAAGAGGTGTAATTGAAACAGCTGAATCACTGGATTCACTGCAACACAAATGTTGGAAAAACTCAGATAATAGATTGTCATGCTTTGTGTTTTCTATTGCTTTTATATAATGAACATCCTGTTCTCTGCCTAATCTTACAATCCTGCTTACCAGAAATGCCATTATTTTAACCAGGATCATGTTCAACTTTAAATGAGGTTTGTATAACAAAACCATCTGGCTTTCCCAAGGCCACACAGCTCAGCAGGACTGGGACTAAGGAGACTGGGACATCCTGCTTCACTAGGAGTGATTCTTATTTTGTTCAGCTGAACTCTGTGGCCTTGCACAATTTCGAGGAATTTTGGTCCTGTTCAACTTGGTGGCTATAGCATACTTTCAGTAACTAATGGTTCAGAACTAGCATGCATTACACATAGCTATTATTCTTCATATTTATATATGCTGACAGATACCTGGTTTGCGTTGGACCTTGTGTTCAAAAACATACCTTAAGTGTATGTAGCATTATGTAAGTATAGACTGTACTTTATCATATGAGTGATCCTAAGATTCCTTGCTTTGGTCATCGTGTCTTGAGCAATACCAAAACCCAAAGGAATTGTTTGTGAGCAAGTTGGATAAATGCAGAAAGAAAGAAGATGAAGATGCCATTTCAGTTTTTTTGTTTTGTTTTCTTTTTTTCTTTCTTATTTATTTATTAATTAAGGAGGAAACTGAAAGAGAAAGCAGGACAACCTTAGGAACTAGGTACAGAAAACTTTTCTTAGCAGGTGAGGTAGGCTGGATGGAAAAGCATAACTGAGGTCAAAGGGAAACAAGCAACAAAACAGATTTAAGTCTGCCAGCAGGGTGATAGGAAAAGATGTGGGTTACTAATGATGGTAAAGGGAGAAGACAGAAGCAAAGACTCAGTGAAGAGTATACAGGATGAGTGTCAGAGAATATGTGAACATTTTCATATTCAAAATTATGCTATTTTCAACCAGTCTTTATCCAGATGTCACATATACTTAGCCCTGGGAAAGAGCTAGGCCATCTTGGAGAAAATCAAGCAGGAAGCTGAGGGGAAGGAAGTGTTGAAAGTGGAGGTGGATAATGTATTCATTAGCAGCATCAGTAATGAAGATGTCAAGCTGGATAGAAACAACTGATTGAATACTGAAAGAAAGGTGAGAAATAAAGAAAGAATGAGAAACAGGAAAAGCTGAGACAGCTCAGAATGTGCTCATTGCTGCCAGATCCAAATTGTAACACAGAGAAAAAGAATATAAAGAATAAGGAAACATTGAAGGTGGAGATATGGGGGTGAAAAAAATTTTCCTTTGATCAGCATTCACTTATTCATTAGGGGACTAATGAGTTGAAACCGGTTGAAAGAGAAATATATAGCACTTAGTTCATGTGCCTGATGCTCTTACTGTCCAAGCAAAAACCACAGATGAATCAAAAAATAAATTTACATGCTGCCAGAGAGATAGCCAAGATTAGAGCAGTAGTCATTGTTGTGTGTGGGGGTAAATAGATGAATCAGAGAGCAAAGAGGCAATGGTGTGGATCAGCAGGGAGTAACCACAGGAAAGCCCAGAGGGGTGGGTGGGAAGGGAAGGAGTGAGTGCAGACAGAGAAGGGAGGGGAGCACTGCTGAGGGCAGCATGCAGTGGCCAAAGAGATGGGTCTGAGCTTCAGATCCATAAAGGAATACTGTTCTGTAAAGGCAAGAGTGGGGGCATTATGGTAGAGCAGATCAGAAAGGAGATTAATGAAAGAAAGTGAATGGTAGGGAATTGGATGAACAAGTGAATGTAAGGGATGAGATGAGGGGAATAAAGCAGCCAGAGATAACTAACTTGCCAGATTGGTACAGTGGAAAGGAAGAAGTGAAGCCAGATGGATGATAGAAAGAAGACGAAAGGCAGATGGACACCACTTCATGGAAAATGAAGGAAAGAAGATGGTATCAGACAGGAGATGCAGGGAGCCAAATGCTCTTGCTACCAAGTTTGATCTTGGACATATCTATGAGGACAGCAACAGAGACTAGTTGGATTCTGAAGACTGGAAGTTGTTGCATACAACAGGAAGGAGGGGAAGCAAGTGAGAAATTCATAATCAGGGTAAACTAAATTCTTCAGAGAAGGATTAAAAAAGTGGTGGAGAGCAACAGTTAAGAAGAAAAAAAAAGAATACATGAGCCAAAGGAAACCACAAGTCAGGAATAAATCCCATCCATCTGAAGACTGTAAGAACAGTCAAAAGAAACCACTGCAGACTTTCAAGTCTGAACAACCATTCTTCCATTCTTTTGGTTATCTGAATTGCTAATGTCTGGATTGATCGAGATCATTCTTTATTGTTGCAGTGAATCTTGTGGAATGAAGCTTGAATGTATAAGATGTTGAAACATTCCTTGCTCACAATGACTCATTAATATCACAGAATAAATAAATGGATAACATTGCTAATTTGATTCAAAGCCCTTGAATATACTTCATCCATAAACTCTGACTTCAGTGAGTATAAACAGTTTTCAGCGAGTGTCCCCATAGGACTGATATTAATTCATAACCAGAACTTGTTATAACTCCTACACTTGGGAACTAAACATTTTTCTTCTTTATCCTTACTGTTCATGAGCTAAAATTCAAATATTTATCGATGAATTATCCATGCCTTGAAAAATATTCTAAAGTACTCATTAAAGCCTTTAGGTGGCATTAACACCAACTTCATATTTCTTTCTATTTGCTTCATAATGACACCCTAGCTAATGGATTTACTGATGAGAAGCATCAGGAAATACAGTGAGTGTTAGGTGAATAGTAAAAGTATTCACAAAAAGCAAATTCTGAAACTGGAATTTCAAATATCAACTAGCACTATCCCATGTAATCTCTAAATGCATCCCAAAAGACTCGGTGCTTTAAAAGACATCCTTAGCACTAGGCAGTAGTTTTAAAATCTTTGTTGAATCAGAGTATTAAATCCTTCCCAAAGGTAAACTGCACTGGAACATGTCCAAGAAACTTGGTGACCAAAGCATGCTTTAAGTGTCTTCTTTTCTTTATCCTGTCAGTCACTTTTGTATTTGGGTAGAGAGTGCAGGCTGTGTATTGGGATGGGAGGTGTGAAAGCAATAACGTGATAGCAGGGAATTGCTTAGGAGACACTAGAATCAATAAAAAGTAAGTAGTGAGAAGGGGGATTTATGTTGTTTGTTTTGTTGTTTTTTTTCACAACAAAGTGACAGCCGTTATGTCACGAGTCTGTACTTGTCCTGATCACTTTGTTTCTGTGCTTTTTCCCCCACCCCACATCTGTCTTTCTGTACGTATGCTGTATGCTTTCTGGGTAAATTACTACTTTTCCCTGTGTCTGGAAAGAAACACAACATCTTTTTGGCACTGGAGCAAGCTCTGTAATGAAGAATGTGATTATAACTGATGAAGGATACAGATTCATCTTTCAACTTTGCAAATTACTTAGCATGATTCAGTCATGAATTCCTTTGGACCAAGGTTTTTTCTCTGAAGCTGCTGCAACAGTTGCCATATATTGTTGATATGACTGAAATTCAGGGTTGGAAGGAAACTGGGGCCAAGATTTTGAAGCACTGAACAACTACCTTAAAGCCAAATCCTTTAAAATGTCACATGCTGGACATCTAAAACTGGGTATTTGACAGGTTTTAATATTATTTAAGTTTTATTAATAATAATGATAAATGTTGTGATAGTATATAATATTTATATACTGCTTATCAACCTAAAGCTTTGTCAAATGTTTTTTCCCAAATTGGTAATCAGATTTAGGAAGATTTATGAAGTTGTCAAATAAGGAGCTTTCCAAAAGCAGTTACAATTTTGTAACACTACAAATTATGATTCTTATTTGCTTGAATGTTCAACAGCTCCAGTTGTTTGTGCTGATGTTTGTTAGTCACAAATGCAAAAGGAATGTTGCTTCAATATTAAATTTGAAAAGAGACACTAGGATTAAGATGATAATAGTGTTATAATCATATGTATCCGAAACTATGACAGTAAGAAAACCTGACAATGCACAAGTACCTTATCTTCAGTGTCCTTGAGTCCACCAAGTGCAAAAGCAAAGACAATAGTCATATCACACTAATGTGCAGTCAAGGATGCCTCTGAAACTGTGGCATGTCTACTAGCTATCTCTTAATACTGTATGCTGATCCCATGCACTTGATGTCTTTAATGTTTTTCATATATTTGGCTGAAGACAGGGGTTAATAATTCACTGTACTCTATTCCATTCCTTGGGGAATTTTGCTCCACACCCAAAATTGTTATTCACTCTGGAGTTCATTCTGTGTATGCAAATCAGCATAGAAATACTTGTAGGATCAGGTCCACTATGTAGAGTGAAAGAAAATACCTATATAATCTATATAACACATCCTATCTCAAAATGTGCAGACTTGAAAGCAACTTATTTCATGAAGTAAAAGAAGACTACCAACAGACTCTATAGCAGAGAAACTATTTATTTTTAGGATCTTTCTCACAGTCTTTAAAGAAATGTTGACAGGTGACATTTACAATGTGTCTGACAACTGTCACCAGGAAACTTGTTTTCTCCCTGTATCCTTAAGTTACTGAAAAGACTTGACCCGCAAGTAAAATTGGAAGTTATTTTCTTTTATGCTGTCACATTTCCAGATGGCTGGAATCTAGACTTAATTCTGCCTGAGTGTAACAGCCAAGGATTTACACAACACTAAGTAAAGTGTTGTTCTGCCTCCAAGCTTGCTTATGTGATTTTCCAAGATTCACAATAATGGGACAATGGATTTCTGCTGGGATAGCTTTGCCAGCATGCGGAAAAGCCTTTCCTGTGGTCTGTATTCTGAGTCTGATTCACTGTTTTGCTGTCTTATACTAGCAGGGTCCCAATTGGTGCCTTTTTTACAGCTTTTCTACCACGAGCTCTGAGTGCTATGACTTATATCCAAAAGGGTATTCAGCATTACCAGATTTTCTGTTCTGGCTAGAAATCAAAGTTGTCAAGTTAAGCTATATAAGTCTATGGCAAATACTTTGAGGATTTTCACACAACATGGATGCTCAGGTTTAGCGTAAACACTAGATCCCTGAAGAATCAGAAGAAAAATCTCAGAACATGAATTATTCACTGCTATGTACCAACCAAAAAGGCAAATGAGTTACAGAGAAGCAGGGAACAAGATCACACACCTAGCAAAAAATAGTTATTCTACCTTTATACCAACTATTCCACACTTAGCAATACCAAAACAAAATGTTACTACATACTCTCGCCTCCCTCACTTGAACATTGGCAAAATGTTTGTTATGTAGGCTGTGATTTTCAAACAAGCTCCAAAGTCTCTGTCCTCTTCTCTTTCATGTGTGAACAATATTTCTTTCATGTCATCCTTCACACGAAAAGAATGAAAGTAAATGTGAGAAGGAGTGGAAGCTGTAGCAGATTTTATTCAACTGCATCTTTGTCAGGCATCAGTCTTTCTACCGTATTGTCCCCACAGTAGGTTTGAATCAGGTATTGATTGATTTACCTACTCTTCACTTTGCAAGCTGGATGATGTTAATGCCAGTGGAATGTACCATGTACTGCAGTGAGAGAATCATAGAATAGTTAGGGTTGGAAAGGACCTTAAGATCATCCAGTTCCAACCCCCTGCCATGCCCAGGGACACCTCACACTAAACCATATCACCCAAGGCTTCATCCAACCTGGTCTTGAACACTGCCAGGGATGGAGCATTCACAACCTCCCTGGGCAACCCATTCCAGTGCCTCACCACCCTAACAGTAAAGAATTTCTTCCTTATATCAAGTCTAAACCTCTGATGTTTAAGTTTCAACCTGTTACACCTTGTCCTATCACTGCAGTCCTTAGTGAACAGTCCCTCCCCAGCATCCCTGTAGGCCCCCTTCAGATACTGGAAGGCTGCTATGAGGTCTCCATGCAGCCTTCTCCAGGCTGAACAGCCCCAACTTTCTCAGCCTGTCTTCATAAAGGAGGTGCTCCAGTCCCCTGATCATCCTCGTGGCCTCCTCTGGACTTGTTCTAACAGTTCCATGTCCTCTTTATGTTGAGAACACCAGAACTGCACACAATACTCCAGGTGAGGTCTCATGAGAGCAGAGTAGAGGAGCAGGATCACCTCCTTCCACCTGCTGGTCACGCTTCTTTTGATGCAGCCCAGGGTATGGTTGGCTTTCTGGGCTGCAAGTGCACACTGCTGGCTCATGTTCATGATGTAGTATCGTTGGCCTGTGCTATGACAGCCATTTATTTCTCCTAGTGACTTAAACTGAGTATCAAATATTACAGATGAATTTAAGTGAAACCATGTATATCTTGTCTGCTTATTCCAGAGTTTACCAGGTACAATATTAAAACATTGACTTTTTCCTTACTAGTAAAATACTAGGAGACTTAAATAATAATAATAAGCCATCAGTTGGAGAACAAATTGGAAGACTGTCAGCGTTACAGAAAGGGCAGACATTAATTCAAGGGAACAAAACCCCTTTGCAGTGGAGAATTAAGGGGTATAGAAACAGGGCGTTTCTTCCTTCTCTGATCAGTCATTGCCTGTGACCTAATTCCTGACCATGGCCTAATTCCTTGGCGTATTTTGGAAGAAAATGGTCTCCACAGCCCAAAGCTGGCAATGGGTGATACCTGGAGAGCTGGTGTGACAGCTGGGAGGGTTCTGCCTGGGTGCGCCTTGGGAAGTCCAGGTAAGCTGAGAGGTGCTGCCAGGCCCACATCACTCTCTTCCCCACCTTCTACCACCCATTCCTGCCTGCCCAGGTCATTTTCATTTCCCTGTTGCTGCCTGGGTCTTAGCCTCTGAATTACTTTCCTCTGCAGATGAAGGTGCTGGAGCTGGGACAGGGAGAGCTGACAATGCATGGGACAACATTAGTGAAGGGATCTGGGAATTTCCCTCACCTGAAGGCCTGAAGTGGTTCTCAATCATCCCAATTGCTAATGATCATATATGAAACAAAGAGCAGAAATTCCTACTTTATGATTTTAATGGAGGTTCAGAAATTACACGGGCATGGAGACCTTCATTGTCTGAAGAGCAAACTCATCATATGTGAGGTACTGAAAGGGTCTCAAAAACTACCTAAAACCCCACAAAGTGGCAATTTCTTCAGAGACAGGCAGATCTTTATATACCTGGACACCAGTGCTTCAGCTCCCCACCCCACTCCAGTGCACTGAGTCTAGCAAGAAGCCAGGCACAAGGTTCTAGGAAGACTTTGTCAGGCTCACAGAGTCAAGGAAGGATGATGAAGATCTCTCTTACAGCATTTCCACTGCCTGAAAGGGACAGAGGGGGACACTGTCCAGGAAGGGGGGGACCCATTTCTTCATTTGCACCATTCTGCAGACGACAATCACCACCAAGGGCATTTGTGAAGCTGTCCAAATAAGTAAATAACATACCAGAAACAGAACATGGAAAGCTAATAATTTCTTTGATTTATCTAATGGCAGCAAGGATGTTTCCTTCAAAGCCATAATCCACAGTGATTAAACATTCACCGGTGACTGAGTATACCATGCAATATGATGTGGGGGTTTTTCCATGGAGCCCTATAAATCTTGGAGCTGGAATGGGCAAGCAGGGGTGGAGTGCAAGCTAACCTCGCCGGCACATGTCAGCCCTGCAGGAGCCAGAGTGAGCTCCCACCCCCAGGCTTCACAGAGCATTTATTGCTCACTGAGGGCCAAACTTCACTTTCTTAACAGCCAGTGGGAGTTTTGCCATTGCCTTTCTTAAAACAAGGCTTGACACAAGCAGAGCAAACAATGGGAAAACAGGAGCCAAGCCCTGGGCTGCAAAGCTCATGGCAAGTTTCCATGGCTTTAACTGGCACCCAGTGTTGGTCTACTAAAAGAATAATTTCCACTGTACCTGTTCTTTGTATGCAAAGCACAGCTTTTACACTTGGAAATATATATTTAAAAAAATATAATATATATGCATGTATACATGTTCTATTTTGCTCTTTGTAGCAAAGATAAAATCTACGGTCTAGCACTGCTAACAGGGCCTTCAGATTTTCTGAAATCTAATACCTATCCCAAGTGTCAAATCCTTATTATCGTTATCTGTTTTAAGTGGATCATATAATTTCCTGACTGCTTAGCCTGCTTCAAAGAGCCTGTACTTGAAATACATTAAAAAGCAGAAACAAAAGAAAGGAAATGAGATAAAAGAGAGAAAACCATCATTAATACTGGTTGTTGACAAGTGTTCCCCAAATCTCATGTTACAGTAAGTATAACCTTAAGATATATATAAAATGAATTAAATATATTTCGTAAAATAAGGAGGAAAACTGTTTTACAACTCATGTTACGACTTCTGATTTTATATTTTCTAAAATGTTTAATGTACACAGTTCATACAATATAGACAGTATACATAGGTATGTAGGGAATAAAAGATAGACTAGGGACAACATAGGACCCCTTTGGAAGCTATCACAAGAACTGGCTACCCTGGATTTGGAGAAGGCTGAGGTTCTTAATGGCTTCTTTGCCTCAGTCTTCACTGGCAAAGGCTCTGACCGCACCACCCAAGTCTTGGAAGGCAGATGCAGGGACTGTGAGAATGAGGACCTTGGGCCCACTGTAGGAGAGGATCTGGTTCGAGACCATCTTAAGAACCTGAATGTACACAAGTGCCTGGGACCTGATGAAATCCATCCACGGGTCCTGAAGGAGCTGGCGAATGAAGTTGCTAAGCCACTGGCCATCATATTTGAAAAATCATGGCAGTCAGGTGAAGTTTCTGATGACTGGAAAAGCGGAAATATAACCCCCATTTTAAAAAAGGGGAAAATGGATGACCCGGGGAATTACAGACCAGTCAGTCTCACCTCTGTGCCTGGCAAAATCTGGGAGCAGATTCTCCTGGAAGACATGCTAAGGCACATGAAAAACAACAAGGTGCTTGGTGACAGCCAGCATGGCTTCACTAGGGGGAAATCCTACCTGACCAATTTGATGGCCTTCTATGATGGGGCTACAGAACTGATGGACAGGGGCAGAGCAGTTGAAGTCATCTACCTGGACTTGTGCAAAGCATTTGACACTGTCCCACATGACATCCTTGTCTCTAAATTGAAGAGACATCAATTTGATAGGCGGACCACTCAGTGGATAAAGAACTGGCTGGATGGACACACGCAAAAAGTTGTGGTCCAGCTGGAGACCAGTAACGAGTGGTGTCTCTCAGGGATCAGTGTTGGGACCAGTCTTGTTCAACATCTTTGTTGGTGACATGGACAGTGGGATTGAGTGCACCCTCAGAAAGTTTGCTAACGACACCAAGCTGTGTGGTTCTGTTGATATGCTGGAGGGAAGGAATGCCATCCAGAGGTACCTTGACACGCTTGTGAGGTGGGCTGATGCCAACCTTATGAAGTTTAACCATGCCAAGTGCAAGGTCCTACACCTGGGTCTGAGCAATCCCAGGTACAGCTACAGTGCTCTGCTCTCGTGAGACCTCACTTGGAGTATTGTGTGCAGTTCTGGTGCCCTCAACATAAAGAGGACATGGAACTGTTGGAACAAGTCCAGAGGAGGCCACGAGGATGATCAGGGGACTGGAGTACGTCCCGTATGAAGACAGGCTGAGAAAGTTGGGGCTGTTCAGCCTGGAGACCTCATAGCAGCCTTCCAGTATCTGAAGGGGGCCTACAGGGATGCTGGGGAGGGACTGTTCACTAAGGACTGCAGTGATAGGACAAAGGGTAATGGGTTAAAACTTAAACAGGGGAAGTTTAGATTGGATATAAGGAAGAAATTCTTTACTGTAAGGGTGATGAGGCACTGAAATGGGTTGTCCTAGGAAGCTGTGAATGCTCCATCCCTGTCTGTGTTCAAAGGCTGGGTTGGACAGAGCCTTGGGTGGTATGGTTTAGTGTGAGGTGTCCCTGGGCATGGTGGGTGGGGGTTGGAACTAGATGATCTGAAGGTCCTTTCCAACTCTAACTATTCTATGATTCTATGATTCTATATATATGTATATGCATTATTTAAAAGTAAAGCTAAATTGTAGTATATTTAAAACCTCATGGTTCAATTTTAAATCAATGTAAGAAATCAATGTCTGGGCAGAGTGCATCACATTTTTAATAAAGTGATAGGTTGTAATATGACTTTGTGGAGAAGGGAAAACTACTGGAGAATTATTTTTTATAATGGCTTCCTCATATTTTCAATGAAAACTAATTTACTTTTGGATTAGGAATTCAAATCGAGGCAGGGAAAGCTGTGCCTACATCTAGCAGTTTGTTGTAATCTTTTGAGTGGTGACCAAGCTGAAGCTCCTTGCATAATCCTTAAGCATGGCTCCAGTATGAGCCCTTTGGTGTGAATGCAGCTCCACATGCCTGGGAGTAAGGTGATCAACAAAATGCCAGATGCTCCTGGGCGAGGTCCACACCACCCAAAGGGCAGCACTGCAGACACACAACGGGATGCTCCATATTCGCTGCTGGCTGTTGCCCACTGCCAAGTTTGGGGTAACCCAGGCCCCTCACAGAGGATGACAAGAGTGCTCACTAGCTTGGGCAGTTGTGCCTTGTGAACTCTTTGCACTTCAGCTGTTTCCGAAAGCACAGCTATATGGCTGTGAACGTTACGGCAGCCTCCATCCACATATAATCTTTACATAGTTCTGACAACATGTTGGCATTACTTCACAGTTTATATTTTCTGCCTCCATTCATTTTTATTTTAGCAAGCTATAGTAAGCACCTCATTGTTTGGTCAGGTCAGAGAGCTTGCCAGCCCTCCTCACAACAGAGCTGTATGCTTTAGGCCTGAGGTCATGCAGCTATTTGTACTTCCAGCAATCAGTTGGATCAAGCTGTGTTGCAACACTGAAACATGCCACATAAGGGTTTCATTCTGCCCTCAATTTCTCTCTTCTGTCCTTCCTTACTTCTCCCAAAGAGCAGCAAGTCATTTGGAAAGATCTGAAATTAGTTTTTAATCTTTGGCTTTCATGGTTTATGGAGAAATTTTTCTGCCTGGGGTCATTCACAGCAAGGTTATATTTACTGTGATCTTGGGATTTGTCTCAGAACTCATCAGTTGATAATGAGCCTTCGTAGCTCTCCTGACCTTGCAAGTACAACCTCAGGTAACTTGACCCACTTTTCTGATCTGCACAATAGCAGATGTAACTCATGTGCCTTTGGGTACCTTATTCCATTTCTAATTTAGCTCTAATTATTGCCCCCTAGTCATATAGTTATTCTACTGAAAGTCTAGGAATACAGGATAATTGAAGGAAGGGAAGATAGTACTGAAATCCCCCATTGCCCAGAATACTACCTTCAACAGTGAGTGCCTCTTTGCTACTCATGGTTTCCAGCAAAGTGTTTAAGAAGACTACTTATGGGGCATGACATTTCAAACGATGGGAAAGAGAAAGCAAATTCTCTAGGGCTGAATCATCGTATCTGGAAATTCAACTAAAGTCCAATTTACACAAACTGCATTCATAAATCTGAATTACATACTGTATAAAGAGACAAGAGACACGCATCCAGTATATGCTGGTAGAAACTGGTGAATGAAGCAGGGAGGGGCTCCAAATGGAAAGCTGAGACCTAGAGGAAAAGGAATGTCACATTTGTTGCTTCTGACTAGTTTTATTTTTTGTAACAGAAATGAACACAAGACCTTTATCTAGGATGACTCTCTTAGAGAGCACATTGCCAGAGGGGTCGGCTGATCACACAGACTTTGCCCACACACGAGTTCCCACTGAAGACAAATGCTGATCAGATGAAAACTGTGCCTTAGTTGCACAAGTTGTACCTGCCAAGTGATTTTAAACACATATGTAACTAACTGCTGGGAAAAGCAGGTGTTCTCTGGTGCTCCCTTTGTCTTACAGGAAAATGTGGTCACTAATCTTGCCCTCTTGCAAGAAAATGTAACAATGAATCCAGCTTTTTTCCCCTTTTTCATAAAGCCATAAATCCTACATATCCCATTTTTCTATATTACAGAGTGCCATGTTGGATATCACTAAACACAATGAAGCATTCATACAGTTTACTGAACACTTCCATAAGATCCATTCTTCTGGTAACACCTCTTTGCCAGGAAGGTGACAATTTACTACACAAAAAAGCAAAGCTAACCTGAATTAGCATTCATGTGTGTCACCTGGGAAAAAAGTGTATCCCATAGTCCCTGATAGTCTCAGTTTACCAAGGGGCTCTTTTTTATGACACCTCAAGAAAGTCTTTAATACTGCCATTTAATTATGTTCTGGGATTATGCCTTGATCCTGCAAGTTTAAACCCCACCAGCACATGCTGAACATTTAATTCTGAGGTCCTTATCACAACCACATCTAACCAAGTATTCAGCTTTTCCTTAAATCAGATTTTAGAAGCCCAAATAAGAGTTGGAAACCTGAATGCCTGTCTGGACCTGAGCCAAGTACCTTCCAGTATTGCATTAAGTAACACGACTAACATCTGTCCTCAGCAGAAAGCAACAGCACATGGCACTTTTCTGAATGGTGGCCTAAAATAGCAGTACCTGTCAGTTTTCTTTCCTTCATATTTCCATTGTTGGTAACCAGTATGTTTTTAAAGCAAAAGAATGAAGCCTGTTTCTTCTATACAAGCATATGGAAGAATTAGAATGATATAAAGAGCCGCAAAACTAGTTGGAATTGATGAACTTAAGGTTCTTTTCCAACCTAAATGATTCTAAGATTTTAAAGAAAAAGATCAAAAGTAATGAGGAGCTTCAATGCAGTGAACAGCTGTATAGATAAGGTTTCTTGAATCCTGGGGAAAAATTGCTAAAAAAGGTGGTCCAAAACCAGGACAAGATTCAAGACAAAAGTCTGCAAAATCATAAGTAGAATGGTAAAGATGAATAGGAAATAAGGAATGACTCATCACTGTTACTCCTAATAGAAGACTGAGAAAGAGGGCATTAACTTATGATAATAGGTCACAAATACAAACCAAACATGAGCAGGTACTATTTTTTTGCACAGCTTGCTGTTACACTGTAACTTCCTGGCAAAAGACATTGATGTGTGTTTTTTGGTGAACGTAAGGTCAAAACACAGCTGGAAGAAATGCGAAGACATTCTGGTGGCCCAGGCAATCCTTCAGTTGCTAGCCACTGGAAATGGGACTATATATCAGGGAGGTATCACTACATCCCTGCTCCATCCAGACACTTTTCCACAAATGACCTCTATTGACAGTGTTGGAGACAGAAGGTTGAGATACGTGGGCATTTTTGATATGGTAAAGCTGTTCTTCTGTTTTCATATTACCTATGAATGAAAATCACTAGAAATGTCAATGGAAACTTCCTAATCTCATCATAAGATTAAATTTGGTGTATTTATAGCCCTCTTTTCTCTTTTCCAAAGTCTGCTCAAAGCTATCACCATCATTTATTTATCCAACAGACTTTAGCAGTTCTTCAATGTTTTAATACATCTGTGCAAAACTTTTGCCCTTTTCTTTATGAATAGGTCATTAGTGTTTACAAAAAGTTGGAAAAGGCTTCTTTTCAAGGGCCAAATCTGCCTACTTCATTTCTGAGGTGCAAAGCTATGAGTGGTCTATTGTGGAAAACAACTTACAAAGGCTTTGCAAATACAAATGGAATAAAAGTAAATTTGTAGCTTATTTGTTGATAGCAATAGAGGAACAACACAAATTTGTAATTTAAAAAATTAAGAGGGGTGTTTGAATATTTTTATGGCCAGGGCAGCTTCCAGAAGGAAATTGGAGCCAAAGAGAAATTTTAAAACATAATATAACTAAATCAAGGAAACAAAAAAGTTCCTTTTCACTTACACAGAAGCCTTGTTGAAAGAGAAATACTTGTGGGACATGAGGAATGAAAAATGTCAGCATGCAACTGCCCAGGCTTGCCCGATTTGTAGCTCCCACCTCATGGCAGTTTCTAAGAGTGTTGTAAAAGAGCTTCTTTGTCTCTGGAGAAAGTATTGCTTTCAAAGACAAGAAAAATCCACAAGCAACCTCTCACTTTGACACATAGGTCATGACATTAAAGAATAATGTGAAGAATCACAAACCACCGGTTTCAGTTAGGAAAGCAAATGGCTTAGTAGGAGGGAGGGAGTGCTATTTAAGTTATGATCTGCTAACTCTCTGTTTACACATATCTAGTTCCTTCCTAAAAGAAACCCAGGCACCTAGTAAAGTCCTTCAGAATGATCCAAAAGAGGCAGAATTCTTTAACTCGGTCAACAATGTCAACAGTTTTCAAAGGGGTTGGCTAAAACGATATAACTTTTAGAAAGAGGTGGGGTTATTTTGCCATCTCCACTGAGGTTTCTAAAAGCAGCATTTCACTGCGGAAGAGAGATGCCAGCATCACAAGTCAGTGCCGCAGCGATCCAGACACTGGAATGAGCACATTTCCTGGCGGGTGCTTTGGTTAGAGATTGCCCAGCAAACCTGCCAAAGGGAAGGGGGGAGAGGAGAGAGGGCACCATGCCAGCAGAGCTGGCACATAGTCCCACCTCTGACGTGGGAAGAGTTGACAGGTTTATGAACTTCATCATTTTGCCAGAATCAACCTCAGCAACCGGTTTCGCTTGAAATGCTTAGAAAATCGATCCTGATTCTGGCAAGACAAAACAGTACAGGATTTTCTTGCCCAGAGCTAAGAGGTGACAAACCTATGTTGCTGGGTATAATCCTTACTGAAATGTTTTGAGCAGCATCCCTTCCCTCTGCTGATGCTAGAAGTGGTAGTAATAACACCAGGGTTGTTTCTGCTATGCCATGTTTGCTACACTGCACTTAGAGAAAACTGTTGAAAAATGATGGCAGTGGCTTCTAGAAGAAGCTGATGGGAGAAGAAGAGGTGCCCTTAATTCAGCAAAGCACTCTATGCAAGTCAGAAATGAATTTTCACTGAAAGAAAGAACTTGGTGGTTTTATTGTAAAGTCCTTGAAAGTCTGAATTTCTCAGCTTAGCTTGTGAACTGGACCTGAAACTTAAACCCATGAGCACAGGTGTGGGTCTACAGTTAGGGATAAAATACACTCTCAATTGTACTTTTCACTGGAACTCCCCTATGGGGTCTGCAGTGGGTTTGGAAACTCTGGCTGCTCCTCTGGTGACTGTAATGTAAAAAAAAAAGGCATAAAGATATCTTTGGAGTTCTGAGCAACTGGGTATTTCCAGAGCAGAAACCCCAGACGCAGCCAGCCTACAAAGTTTCAGTAAACTCTCAAGTTCTGACAACAAAAGAAGAAAGGATAACATTGCTTTGTTGAGGGAGCAGTTGAAAAGCAGCCCTTCTGAGATATATTTGGAATAGCAGTAGCATATGACACTGACAAAAGTAAAAGCTTTTATTATTGCTTTTGTTGTTGTTGTTACTATTATGATTTATAAGAATGAGATTCACCTCCCAGCAGGTAGCCTGTAAAAGGCTATGAAACCACTTCTTAGTTCTGAGTCCTTTGAGAGGCACAATCAGAGGACTCCACCCCTCAGACCAGATTTACCATATGCAACTGGAGCTGTATATGGGTATTTCTAAGTTGATTTTCCCAGCTGTGGATCTGAACTACATGAAAAAAAGAAAATGCCACTGGTTTTGGTATCCACTGTAAAATTAATGAAAAATGCCAACAACGACAATTGCCTTCTTCAGGAAATCAGCAGAAGATCACTGGACACTTCAGATCACATGTCAGGGGAACTATTTAGTTAATCACTAATAAACTGGCTGCCTAATATGTATGGCTATTTTGTCTGGAAATTAGGTTCACTGTTTCAGGAAAGGATACAATAAAATGTTTGGCATGCAGATATATTTGAAGATTTGAGCTCACGGAATCCATATTTGATGCCAAAATAGGTATATGTTAATTCCTGGAAGTATTGTAAGAAAGGAGCTAAGGAGGAGCCAGGAAGCCATAGATTAGTGAACCTGATCTTTTTGGTAGGCAAGATCTTTCCGAAGTTAATAAGGAATGAGATCACAAAACATCTGGAGAATGATTTGGTTTTTTGTTTTTTTAAAGAAGAAAAGAAGAAAGGGGAAAGAAAAAGGAACTTGTCACCATGGCTTCAGAAAGGTGAATGCTTGGAAATTTTTGTGTGAATTTTTGAGGAAATTACAAAAAAGAACTCAAAACTGAAATAGCAAAATCTTCTATTTGGCATCCTAAAAATAAGACAAACCTCACAGTACAGAAGTCTGGAAGTTTCAGCAGAAAGGGCAGAAGGATGTAGCAACCACAGCACTATCCAAATATATTACAAAAAGCTCAAATTTTTTGAAAGCAGAGAGCGGTTTCTATCAAGGAGACCAAGACTTGCTCACTGAAGCTGGCCTCTGTGAAGTAGACAGGATCTCTCATGCACAGCTTGCATGCTGTGACAGGCAGGCAAAAGTAAAATATAACATACTGCTATAAATTTCCATTGAATAAAAGAAGTAGGCACAGCTTTCTTGCTAGCCCTATAGTAAAGCCCATCATTTATAGTGCCATATTTCTAAGGAAAGACAGATGGTAGCATGCAGCAGATTCCCACTCTTTCTTCATAGCAAATTCTTAAATAGAAAGACAAGGATGATTTTAAAGAATTAAATGGATTTCCATTTGGAAGCAGACATCTCTCTTTAAATGCATCCAGCTAAAAACTGGTTTTGTTTTTTTGCTGGTTTGTTTTATGAGTATAGCAGTATGGTTTGGCCAAAGCATCAAGACATGACTTCTCTGGTCTGTCCTGGCCCACGCTCATCTTTGTCTTGCTAATTACTGCCATCTTTCTGTTTTCCCACATGTATTTCAGTGTTGGTTGCTTACACCCCAAATCATATTGAAAACTACAGGTGACAAACAGCATTTAACAGATGGGGTAGTATAACTCTACTGGCATTTCTGATGGATTTAATTAGGCATCCTGAGTAAGGAGTGCTTTGTACCCTCCCCTTTCCTTGTAAATCCTTTTATTTAAAACTAGCCATTAGACGAAGCAGGACACTATATTTGGGCACTTGGCAGAAGAACTGGCAGGAAGGCAGAAACTATTAAACACATAATATGAGATCAGGCTGATGGCTGATAAAGCTTAATTTACTCATCTCTGTTGAGAAGATACCAGTAGATGCCCTGTGAGAGTTTGTCTCTGCAAAAACAACTTGCCAAGGGCAAAGATATTGCTCTGTGAGGAATCCCAGAGTTTCAGACACTTCTCTCCACCTGAAAATGCATCCTAGTCACAGAAGCAAAGAGTAAAATAATGATCTTATCTCTGCACAGCTTTCCTGAAAGAGAAGACCGAGGTTTATAGGGTATCCATATACTGTATATGCTTACGAGGCAGTATAGGGTGAGAGAGAAGCTGGTTTCCTTTCCCCAGCAGTGACTGGAAACAGGGAGTCTTTTCATATTGGATCCATAACCTTTCATTTGAGTTTTTCAAATTTGCTCCATAATAATAACAAAAGCCCCAAAGAGGATCCAGGAAACTAGAAGCACATTGGTCTTGCTTCAGTAAGACTTCAGAAAGTGGTAGAATAAATCCTCCTAGAAAAATGAAGAAGGTGACTGGGAAAAGCCAATGTGGATTTACCAAAGGCAAATCATGCCAGACTGACCTGATCATCTTCAACAACAAAGTAATGCTTTCTGTCCATGGGGGAAGAGCAGTTGTTTACCTGGACATCAGAGAAGTGTTCAACACTGCTTCCCACAGCCTTCTACTAGACAAGATGTCAGGAAACAAGACAGGATGGGAGGTCTGTGAAATGGGTAGGAAGTTGGGTCATTGGCTGCACACAGAGAATGGTGATCAGTGGTCTTTATTCAGGCTGGCAGCCTGTCACGAGTGGGGTCCCCCAGGGAACACCTTCATAGATGACCTGGACAACAAAAGCAGCCTCACCAAGTTCACCGGGGACACTAAACTGGTTGGTGAAGTGGACATACCTGGAGTCCTGTTCTGACCACCATAATTCAAGGAAGATGTGAGCAAACTGGAAAGGTCCAAAGGAGGGCCACAAAGATGGTGAGACAGCTGGTAAACCTGCCCTGTGAGGGAAGATTTGAAAGTCTTTTCTCTCTGGAGCAGAGAAGACTTATGGAGACCTCATCACAATTCTCTAGTTCTAGAGGATGGAGGCTCTCTCTTCACAAGGAGCCACATGGAGAGGGTAAGGGGCAACAGGTACACATTGCAGCAAGAGAAGTTTCATCTCAGTATAAGTAAGTAATTTTTATGATGAGAACAATCTCTCAGTGGCACAGCCTTCCTGGGTACATGGTGGAGTCCCCATCACTGGAGGTTTTCAACATGCAATTTTACAGGCTGATAGATAATCTCATCTAAGCTCCCTTTCCCACAAGATGTGGACCACATGATCTGTTGAGGTTCATCCAAGCCTGAACTGTTGTATAATTCTATGATTAAGATTACTGGAAACTGAAAGTATTATCCTGCAGAAAAGGCCTTAAATCAGACTGTTGATTTAATGTTCATTCTTCTGTTGTGTAAGAAAAGAAATCCAGTTCTGTTATGTCACTTCTGAGAGCTCATGTACTTCACCTACTTGTCTCCATTCTTGCTGCATATTATTTATTGTTACCTGCTGGGACTGTGTCTCCACCATGGTTGTACTCAGGGTTATAGGTGCCCTTAAAGCAAATCTCCCAATAGTTCCTATTGCCTGTGATTTGTTTCACACTGTAGTGTAGTTTGGATGACCTGAACTCCTTTTGGATGAAACTAAATCCAATTCATTCTGTAAAGGGGATGCAGCTGAATCCTTATAAATCAATGGAAAGGAAAGAAATCAAAAGGGAGATTAACACACCAGACTATGAAACACAACAGCTGAGCTGAAGCACAGAGTTAACTGCTGCTGCTCTAGCCAGAAGGGCTGGTAACATCTGGCAAAGTGATGGGGCAGTAACCCTGACTCATAATGTCCAAACACTCCAGCATAATTCCCACAGTTTTCTTGTCAGCACCCATAATTCCCTTGTTCTTGTAAATCGAAATAAATGATCAATGTCAAACATAAACAGAGTATTGGAATCTTTCAGCTGGCTAAAGAAGCAGTGTTTGTTTCTTCAGAGGGGAGGGAGCCAGAATGATTTGTTCTACTCCTAGTGCGTTCTCTTCAAAGTTGCACGACTGTATTAAATTCTGTTTTCTGAAAACAGAAAACAATGAGAAGAGACTTGCAAGAACATCACCAGCTTCCATCTGCGAACAATTTGAAACTTGCTTTCGGCAAGTTTCTAAGCGTTCCAGTTTTAAATAGACTTTGCACCAGTATTCTCACCAGCAATGCTGCAGTGTTGAAATATTCACAGAACTGAGCACAAAATATCACAAACACACTTGGGCTGAGAACTGGTTATTTACATGTGAGCAGTGGTGCTCACGGACCCTCTTTCACTTTCCTCCTGCTTTTAAAATTGTTGGAAATATAACACTCTAAGAAACAAATCTGACATAACCAGATGATTGATTGCTTGGAGTTGGTCAGGAGTTAGAAAAACTTTTTCCACCTCAATCTAAGATATGGATGGAAAACTCAGGTATCCTCAGCTGCAATGGGGTTGTCTCCAATAGGTCTGAATCCAGTCTATCATGAAAACAATAACATTTTAAAATACTATCTTCATATGCTCTTTGCTTTCTAATGTCCAGTTTAGCAATAATTTTATGTATGATGAAAAAGCCCTTTTAATAGATCAGTGAGGCTGGTATGGGTCTTTGTTGATATCAAAGCTTTGCATAGTTTTCTTTCCAACTGCATAAGAACATACAATTCCCCTCTGTTTTTTAAACAATGTGAGAGGTTACTCTGAGCAAGAGCTGGATGTTAGAGAGAAGTCTTACAAATAGCCAGCCCTCCAGCCCTGGGCTTCACGTCTTCTTAGCTTGGAAGTGTCTACTTCTTTCTGTTTTGTTTCAAGAAAGAAAGAAAAAAAGTTAAATTTATTCCAGCATCCAAACAATCAGCTCTTTCCAGTGCAGATAAGGATCTTAACCAAAGGGAATATATTTTAGAAGCAAGATTGCACCAGTTAATGATATTCAAACACCAACGAAGCAGTAAGCCTGCCTCCAACTTGCTAACAAGGCTGTTCTGAGTTACGCTCTGTGCCTGTTAGAGCAACTGTCAGATAAATAATCTTTCTCTTTTGTAAGAAAATGAACAGGCTGGTTCACTTTCATCCCCCGCCATCCAAATATATTTAAACAGTAACATGATTAGGGTAGGATGCACTGCAATATGAGTTGGAAAAGCGCTAAGGCTCCGGAAGCGTGCACCATAAATCAAGCATTTAATGATTTAAATCATGAACATTAAGCAGCTGCCCCTAGGAAACATCAGGAGAACAGACTGTGCAATGAAGCCTGATGAAAATTAATTTAGTAGGCAAACATTGTTATCTCATGGACTTTATGGGAATCATAAAAATAAGGTGCTGAACTTTATAATCTGTTTTTATGTTCTTATGTTAGGAATGTTTTCTACAGACCCCACTTCTTTCATTTAATAGAGCACAAACCCTGTTACCTTAAAGCAAGAGTTACCTTGGGAATTTTTTTCTAACTCAGGTGATTAAGTTAATGTCTTTCAACTGCTGTTTTGCTATCTGTGTAAAAGGTCCTGACATCTGGAGGTGTGATGTGCTTATGCAATGCTCAAGGTTGTTCTGCAGAACAATCAGGCTGTTCTCAGCTCTAGCTGAGAAACCATCCTCTTAAAATTCTCCTCGGGCACTATAAAAGCACAGGCAGTGTGAACCCATGCAAGCTGGCAGTGCTGGCCAGATGCTCACCCCTGCCTTGCTGCAGTTCCCTGTGCTGCTCCCTCCATGCCCCAGCACAAACATTGATTTAGCCACATGAGGAAGATCAGAGGAACAATCCCTGTTAAAAACTCATTCTTTGTTTGCAAGTTTAACATTAACCCAGGTCAGATTCCCGTAGGGATTGTGAAGGAGGAGGAATGAGCCAATGGGGGCTGGTAGATACTTTAGTAGCATGGCTGAGTTACAGTGACTTAAAATGATCATGACACAACAACCTTACTATTGAAGGTAGAATGAGTCAACAAAACATTTAAAACTGATTTGTAGTTCTATACATCTGCACTGCTATCATGTACACATTACCAAAAACCCAGCAAAAACCAGCAAACAGGGAGTAAGCATACATTTTCCCACTAAGATTTAGAAAGTTAGTGGTGTCTCTGCTTCTTTCATCTCTCAGGATGTAACTAAGGATTGGAAAACTCCCACTGCATAAAGACACAGAACTTTTACAAAATACAAGAGGAATCCATTGCAGATTTGAGTTCATACAGGGCAATGATCTACCTTACATGAAATGGTAGCACAGAATTCAGGCACCAGTTAAATCCTGCTTACACCTGCCCTAAAACACACCATACTGAAAAAAACAAAGAAAGTGAAAAAAAAAAGATACATTATTTGGCAGGTATATTATGTGTTTCTGTTCTTACCACACATTGGACATTGTCAAAACCACAAAAGTTTTACCAGAAAAAATCTATCTAATAATCTATTTTATTTTACTTGGAGAACTGGGATTTAAAAGTGGGTTAATTTAATCCCTGAAAAATAAACCATGATGTTACAGTTCCACTTTGTGGTTTAACAGCAAATAAGTTTGATTTCCAATGAATTTGTTTGTAATGGTAGATATTCTTCAGTTCACACTTGTGTTTGTGCTCAGGATATATTTTATCCTAACTCCCTTAAAAACAAAATAAGGAAAATTAAAAAGGAGTGATAATTTTAAAAGGATGTGATTATGCTAATTATGTGATTATGCTAATATGTAACAGCCTTTCTGGAACCTGGAAGGAAGGACAAAGGTTTAAAGAAGAGGCTAATCCAGCCTGCATGCACATAGGTAGAATATAGCTATTTTTACACTGCCTTTACAAAAAGCTTCCTAAATAACAGAATGTTTCTTTAGAAATGTGTAGAGATGTTATTACATTACACCAGTGTACATGCTCAAAATGTGAGAAATAAGACCTGGGTTCATCCACCTGTGTCCCCCAGTGGCTGCTGGAACTCAGAAACATAAGCTGATGCTGACACAGAGGAAAGATGTGCTGTAGGCAGTGTATGACATTGGATTTAGAAACCCCCTGTTTTAACTGAAAATAGTTTGCATCACTTTAAACAAATTTATTAAACAATCTATGTAAAAAAAAGGGGGGGAGAGGGAATAAAGCCTACTTATCTCAAAACATGTTGTATACCAAATAGAGTAATTGTTCAAATGTGACTTATTTTTATCCTCAGATGATTACATTCTCTACAGATATAAATATATAAATTGAATAATTTCTCTATTATCAGTACATTTTAAGAATGTTTCAATCTCAAATATATTTGTGTTGAATCCTAAAAAGCTGTGTAGTTTAGCCTGGATAAAATTAACATTATTATTAAAATAGCAGTGAAGTAGTTCTCTGTGTAGTAAGTTTGCTGTTGACACTTTTCTTCAATCAGCAGTGCATGTCATATTTCTCTCTCACTAACTCTAGCATGCTCCCAATCGCAACATTTAATATCACTGCTTTTCTGTGCAAGGAAGAATCATGAAGAATGAGAAGAAAGTGGTAAAAGCTCCAAATCAGAATAATAACTCTACAACTTAAGAAGCTCTGTTCCAATGGAGATTTGTTTGTTTGTTTCTCTCCAAAGCTATAGAAAAGCCTGAAGATTGCAGCTTTTATTATTTACATTAATAAAACTGCCACGCATTATAGAACAATAGCATAAAATTATTTATATCAAGACAAAAAAAATTAGAATTTACATTACATGCAGTAAACTTCATAGGATGCCTGTAATACCAACAGAAAACATTTTACTGAAGCATTAATTATAAAAGCATGTAGCCTACATTAGTATGATTCACTGTCATGCTATCGGAGATTCAAGGCCAAGCTAGTAAAACAAAAGTGCATTTTTTTGTTTTCTTGTTTATCTGATATGAACATTTCAAGAATATTTAAAGAAAAAGCAGGAGATGAAGGGAATTATTTAAGTGCAGAGACAAGTATCCGTGGATTTGCCTGGATACACATGGACATACACATGCCTACATAAATCAAGCAGCAGTTACAGCGGTTTTGTTAACATTGCTTTACAAGATTCTACATTCTGATTAGTACATTGTTATACTTCAACTATTTGCTCATTAAAATTTTCCACTGCAGTGATCCAGCGTAGCTAAGGTTGAGCAGTTTTGTGAAAAATTCAGCCAAATAATTGTTTTTTCCTCATCTAGGGGCTGAGGATACAGATAATCCACAATCCACAGTCCACAGCCGAGTTTCTGTGCATCAGCTTCACCTTCATGGCTAGGTGAGGCCAAAGTGTTTCGTTTCTCTGGTGGATGGGTTAGGCATGCTTAGACACCACAGCTCATTAAACACATGATAACACAGTAAATCACTGAAACTCAGTCAGGCCTTCTTTCAGACAAGAGAAGTTGTCAGTAACACTGATATTTTGCAACATAGAAGATATCTGTGAAAAGGGAGGGATTCCTTCCTCCATGCCTTCTGGGGACAAAGTTGTAGACTAAAATCAAGCAACATATGTTTAGGTTAGACACTGGAAAAAAAATTTCAATAGTAGTGATGGTAAGGCCCTGGGCAGGTTCTCCTGGGAAGTCATGGAATCTCATTTACTAGGGGATTATAGGAAGGGGTTACACAAACATTCCCTGCAAGTGATTCAGGACTGTCTGGAGCTGCGTGGAGGAGAGTTATGAACTACAGGATCATTCAGGGTCCCTTCCAGACCTACTTTCTAATTACAAATTAATCTTGATAGAGGTTTCCACTGAATTTGGTGGAGGTGCCTCTCTGCAGAGATTGAATTTGGTAGAAGCTTGTGCTTCTTACCATTGAAATAGGTATTATGCACCTTTCTCCACTGTTGATAATATTTTAATTACACAGATTTCTTAAACTTCAAAGAGCAAATTCCTGAGAGAGCTTAAGGTGAAGAAAAAATAATTACAATAATCTCATTAGGAAAGTCATATAAACCATGGACATATTTAACCATCAGCCAAGTCAGAAAAGTGTTTCACCTGAAAGAATACTATGTTCTTCAAATATTTTCTAGTTTTGATTTTTTCATGATATACTTTGAATTGCTCAGCTTGTTAATGTGTTAGTTGCGATAACTTGGTTGCATGTACCAGGTACATTGACACTGCCTATGGCACTCTGCTTTATGCAGTGGCAAGTCTCATCTCTGTTTTGAAGACTTATTTGAGGATATAATTTTAAAATCATTTTTGTCAAGAAAATCAGAAGTGAGAGAATCCTCAAGTGCGTTCTCTGGCTTTGGTACATGTTTGGTAAGAATTCCGGATTCAAAGCAGGGAACAACAGCCTATCTCCCTAGATATTCTGCTGCAAAAGCTGAGATGATTGCTGCTAGCAGGAGCAAATGAGGTTTCACACAAAGTTTTGCATATGCCTGCCAGCAAGTCAAACCCACTGAACTAGGAACTCACATGGAAAAAATCATCTCTAGATGGAAATTAATGCTCCAGACTTTAGACCTAGGTATAGTTCACATTATAACCAGCTTACATCAAAATCTTTGCAAAAATTAGGACATTACAAGAGATACACAGACATTTAGGAAAAATACTCACAATTTAAGTCATTTATAAAATTACACAAAGTTTCATAAAAGTCAAGGTATCATGTGGATCTTTAGTCTGTGCTTCCTGAGCATGAAGGGGCTTTGGCTTCCTTTCATCTCTCAGGATCTCCAAGAGCACTTTCAGTTCCCCTCATAAGTATCAAGAACCCTATTTTAATGACAGAAGGCTAAGTGACAGGAAGAGGAAGAGATCATGGCTACAGGTCACTAGCTAAACTGTGGCACACCAAGGAACAGGCATAGGTTAGTGTTTGAACTGTGAGATTTTCCTAGGACAAATTTTCTTTCTAAATTATTTTATCTCTTTCCTCTTTCTCTCTCTCTCTTTTTTTTTCCTTTAAATGCTTGATTCTCTCTAAACTGCTACACTTTAAATTTTCAGTTAGTTATTTAATCTTACAACTAGATTGCTATTACTAACAGCATCAATATTAGCAACATTAACTGCCTGGATTAATACCTTCCCACCTGAAGGCACAAAGTCATGTGAAATGCAGTATATACACATATAGGGAGAACTAATTCCTGTTGTAAGAACTTTACTGTTCAATTAACAGAAATAAGGAACAATTAATCATCTTGAACAGGATCCCACAGTTCATCTGTGGCAGAGCGATAAATCCATTACAGACCTGCTGGATCCTTGCCCAATGCTTCCCTCACCATCCCATTTCTCCCTCTACGTTTACCTTGTGTTCAGCACAGCTAAGTAAAGGATCATATATATGGCTAATAAATGTTTGACTGCTTCAAGTGTTGTAAAGCAATTAAAATATATCCTACACAACCTTACCTGGAAGTATCTAGAGTCACTCTTCATTTTTCAGCAATCTCCACAGGAGACTTGAATAAGGAGCAAACTTTTTGATCTATACAGGTAGGAAACAGTCTGGCACAGTTCGGAACCTAAAGAACCTTCACCATTAGAAAAGAGGATAATCGTTTTTCTGAACAGTTATATACCAACATTTAGAAACTAGGCTCAATCAGCTGTCTAGAAAATCTATCCAGCCACCCAAATTTGCTGGGTTGCAGGGCTCAAAGGCAGATCTAAAAGCATCACCTAAGCAGAAGGAACAGCACAGGGATGTACTGTCATCAGAAGCGTCAGGAAAATATTGCACTGGTGATGTGAGAAATAAGGCTAAGCTGCCATGTGAAGACAGGCAAAGGAAATTTAGCAGCAGCTGGAGTGATGATGACTAGTGTTACTATGAAAGCTGTCAGTGAAAGACAGGTTTTTCTTAGCCTGCAGATTGCCTTTAAGAATTCGGTATGAGGGCTGCTAAAAAACTTCTGAGTTTCCAGGTCTTAATACCTGAAGCATAAGGTTTATCCCTTAAGAACTCTGGAAAAGAAGGAAATTTGTGAAACTGCCTTCCTGGATTGAACCCACATTAAGGTAAACTACATCTGTAAAATTTAGAGAGTGGAACTATTTCTTTTTTTAGTGCTCCCGTGCAATCTCATTGAAGGGAGAAAGTTAAAAATACTTTGAGATTAAGCTTCAAAGCTATGGCCATCTCTACTTCAGTCTTTCTTTCCTTTCACTTCTTGGCATGGATGCATTAGTGCATGTGTTATGATATAAAGAGAAATAGCACATTATTTAAGCAAAGAATCAAAATTATTCTTACTTCCTTACATAAAAAAGAAAAAAGAAAATTAGCTCTGTAAAACTGGTTACAATAGCTTTTGCTCCATCTCTTTCAAGAATGTAGTGCTCAGAAATGAAACATTGCTTTTCCCAGCCCACAACTTTTGGAAAGGCACAGATGTCAACATGGTGCCACTGCTGAAGGGAGCAGGAGGTAGGGCTGGGCTTCTTATCTGGGCTAGTCCTATTCCCTCCAGTCCTTTCTGTGCAAGGGATACATGCTGCTTTTTACAGTCTTTATTGGCCATTCAACATCCACACAGAAATGGTTCAGGTTCTGACTCACACCAGCTTTCCATCAGTATTTTTTGGGTTCATAAGTATTTCTTCTGGTGACAAAAAGAGCTTAACCAATCTTTCTGTTCCCCCTGCTCCTCTATGCCATCTCCAAAGCCTGGCTGCTCAGTCTTCTTCCCATCACTGCCTTAGCAGAGTCTGACCAAACATTTATTTGGCTGCTCAGTGAACCAGGTCAGGGCACTGATCAGGGTTAAAAACCAAAAAAAAACCCAAAACTTGTTGGCTTATTTTTTTACCCAGATCAATTCCCCAGCTAGTTCACAGTGCAGCACACAAACGTAATAGGAGAACATCTGTACTGGACCAGAGCACAGGTCTATTTGGTCTAGTGTCCTGCCCCCAGCAACAGAGCATACACAGCAGATGTTATCCAAGGAAGGCTGCAAGGACAGGACAAGCACGCAGGAATGCTTCCCAGGAATGCTCCTCCAGCCTCCTGTGACTTCTGACTCAGGGATATCTTAAGTCAAAGTTAATTCTTCTATATTTAATAATCCTTGGAGAATTTTTCTTTCATTTATGTTCCTGATTCCTGATTTTTTTTTTTGTTTGTAATTAATGGAAATATTTGCAGCCCTACAATGCCATGGGCCATAGCATAGCTATGCCCTATGCAGTAAGTGAAGTGCCTGTTTTTGTTCTCTTTGGAAGTAGCATCCACTAGTTTAATTTCATGGCCTTTGTTTTTTATACTGGAAGAAGCAAAGAACAGCCATTCACCCTATTAACCTCTCTTGTTCCACTACCTATTTTAGAGATCATTGCTCTCAATCTCTCATTCCCAGCATCAAGAGGTCTTAAAATACACTTAAAGGAGCTGTTCCATCTCAAGGGGATAGCAGAGATAGCAATGCAGGTATAGATGTTCAGGCCAGGGATTCCAGCTGCTTACACTGAAGAAAGAAATGCTTATGAAATGAAGACTTTGATTAATAAAAAATATGCATCTGGGTAGGTAGTCTTGTCTGCTGAACCTGACTTAGACTTTTTATTCTCCATCCTTCCACCTGCTTTCTCTACCAGTTTGCCAATGTCAGCCAATGTCTTAAGCAGCTCTCCAGTTCTGTAAGTACATAAGGAAGTAAAATGAAAGATTTCATAAATTTCATTTCATTTTCCCATTGCTCAGTCACCAATTGTCTTCTCTTTTTCTTTATTATACCTGGATGCATTTTCTTTCCCCCCCTTGGTCAACTGCAAATATTTTTTGAAGATCTGGTTTCAACTGAAAGAGGTATACACTAAATTTCAGTGTTCAGTATTTCTTTTTGCTATCCTAAATATAAAATCTTTGTTACCTTCCTTTGATTTGTTTTCAGTAGATCTCCCAGTACTTCTTGTTTCCCATTTGTTTATATTTCTTAAAAACCTTAAAGCTATTCTTTACTATCTAACTAACTTGCCCTTGTCACTCTTTCCCTCTGCTTACAATAGGATTTAGCTTGCAGACTCTTGCCAAACATGCTTTTTAGAAATATTTTCCTATCTCATTGCCCTCTGTCTTAATTACATGTCTAGATACTTGTGTTTTCTCCAGTCCTTTCCCAATCAAACTCCAAAATCCATGAAAGAGCCAAGACTTCTTGTTCTCCTGACTGCATCATGCTCACCTGTGTGTGGGTGAAGCTGCAGCCCCATGTGCCTTCAGCCACAGTTGCTACACGGGAGGCAGAGCCCAGCCCTGCATGCAGGAATAGGACTAGCTCTTGTATTCAGCTCAGTGCATGGTTTTTTAGCAATGCTCTTCAGAGAACAGCCTCAGATGACACGGTGTTAGGACCAAGCACAGTCATACAAGATCCTACAGAGTCCTTGAGAACTTGTGAGGAAGGGAAAGAAATGCTGTCACCCAAGAAAATGCTTCCAGTGGGATTTTTCTGGTTGCACAGCATCACCAAAAAGGTCAGGACTGACATGGGTTAATTTGAAATCATAGAACCATAAATCATAGGATGGTTTGGGTTGGAAGAGAACTTAAAAGTCATCTAGTCCAACCTCCCTGCAACAGGCAGCAACATCTTCAACTAGATCAGGTTTCCTAGAACTACATCCAGACCGGCCTTGAACAATCTACTTTTTCCTGAGTAACAGAAAGTGTTTCTTAAAATGACCTTTCATGATCTTTTTAAGGGGTCCTTGCCTTATTCAGTCTGCAAGTGGGAGAAAAAAGGATGAAAATCTCTCTAAACAATTCTCTGAACACGTTGACTTCTATTTTGTACCATTATGTCAGATTTAGAGCAGTGCATGGACCACTCATTGGGGTTTTTTCAAATAAACAGTTTTCAGCTTCATGCAGCCATTCCTGACCTAAACAGAATAAACCAGAGGGCAGAGGAATATACAGAAATAAATTTTAAATAGGGAGAAAGAAAAACAAAAAAAAAGGTTTTGAAAATAATTCCCTTTGTTGCAAACTTAATTTTGGAATGATTTGTGAAATAATCACTCTGCATTAGGACAGAGAGTGTACAAACTGAGCAGGCAGCTTTGGAACGGCTGCAGCTGCAGCTTGCCTGTGGGATATTTCCTTTTGTGGGATTGATTTTTTAATTTTCTTTGGAGCATTTATAGGGATCACGTCAAACTGTGGAAAATGGTGACACCAGATCAGGGCCAAAGGAGCCCTGAACCAGCTATCTATGGAAGGGAAACTTCAGTGGCATCTTGCCCCATCCCTGTCTACCCCACCTTGCCTGGCAGTCCCCATCTTTTCTTCCCTTATTGCAAAAGAGGAAACTGCTTTGTTTCTACATGGAAACAAGAGGATCTAAATGAGTTTTTCTACACATGCATGGTTACTTCAAGTAGGTGGGACTCTTATGTCAAATACATCCTGTCTTGCTTCTTCTGAGGGTCTATGAAAACATCCCACAGCCACCTGAGCCACCCCCAATCCCTTTGTTGCCTTTAACTTCCATTAAACCATCTTTACCGTGGCAGCCAAAATATTTACACTAGTTCTTTCTGCAGTCTCAATTGCTGTCTTTCTGCTTTGTGTGTCCCCAGGACCTCACAGCCTCCCATGGTCATGCTGCCTTCTGTCTCCCTTACCTTGAGTACTGTGAGCTGAGCTTTTGGGCAATTCAAATTAGCAATAGTATAAACCAGGTTCCTTTTACCTCCTTTAAAAGCTGTTTAGCTGTTGTCTCAGAGCTTCTCTTGCTTTTTCTTTCACATTGGCTTTAAAAGCAAGACTGACAGAAAAGATTAACTTGCTTCTGGTGGCATTAGATAGAAGCAGATTAACACAGCTGGATGCAACCCCTGGGGAGCCCAGCCTGGAAATGTGTGTTAGCACAACCCAGGCAATGTATAAGCAAGAGTCATTTGTGTTGATCTTTTCCAGGATGATGAGTTTGTGATTAACTCTTTTGTGCAGAGGCTTAACTATTTAGGAAGGTAATACATGGCAAGATGCTGATGGAAAAGTTCCAGAGGTGTCATCCCTCCCTCTTGCCACACACAGCCCTGAAGCAGCTTGTTCTGCCTGTGCCAGGTCTTTAGCAGGGACTTTGTTTCTCCTCTGTCTTTGAGAGGTTTTTAATTCCACCTATACCACTCACCACAGAAACAGTAGGCAGGGAAGTGCCCAGGGCCACAGAGCAGAGACCAGGGTGCCTGGGGAAGAAAGAAGAGCTTTCATCCAAGGAAGGTTTAGTAAAGCACAGTCAGCTGAGGCTAAGGGGTAGGTAAAATCCAGTGTGGTGGATGCACAAATCCAAATTGTAAGCACTTAATTATGCATGCACGTAAGCTATGAATTATAATGTGCAAAAGGAGACCCTGGGTTTGGCAAACCATCCTTCACTAAACAAGAAGATAGCAACTTTTAATTATTCTAATAAAGAAAAATACAGTAGATCCTGCAGTATGCATGTTTTCTCCCATGAGGGGCTAGCTGGAGGAACTGCAGGAGGAGTCAGTGATTGCATTAGATCCATGTGTGGGGTACATGAACTCATGTGGGCTCATGTTCGCGCGCAGGCTTCCCATAAATGGGAGGACTGACCCTCCAAGCCTCTCTGTGTCCCCAGTCTGACGTTAGCTGACTTGAGATGACGTTATTTGCCAATCTCAAAGTGTGATGAGATTAAAATCTTGAGCCCTGGAAGGGGCTTTGCACAACATAGCTGAAGGAAATGAGAAGTTTCCTTCTCAGTTAAAATGAGGGGTTCAGAGCAAATCTTTACCAGAAAAAATGTATCTTCCGAATGAGTTGGAAGCAAGAGAGAAATAACATCAATATAGATATTCTGGGGTTCACATCTGAATTCCAACCAGTATCTTATTAAGATGGGGGTTTACTGATGGGCTTCCTTTTTTGCTTTTTAGATGGCATTAATCCAGGACATTTTTACACATAACAGTTTCAAAATCTCACACACCCCTAGGCTGCAACTGAAATATTTCTGTACATCATAATTCTTCAAAGACGGTGAATCAGACCATCTGAGATGTATACCTATAAATCTTAATGAATATACAATATCCCTGTCACTTCTGCCTTCCTTGCTAATGACAGTTTTTCTCTGTTGCCAGTACATCTCCTTCTATATCAAGGTGAATAAATGAAACAAAACACTGCTGACTTAACAATAAACGGGAAAGAAGGAAAGGTTCTACCATGGACTGGGGAAAAAGATCATTCATTTTGCAGGTTTAATGCCAACAGCACTATCTTGCAGCTCCATTTATATGATATTTTAGGGATTACTCTCAGAGAAGCAGGGACAATTGGAGTAATTTTCAACATCTTTACCAGACAAGCCAGAGGTGTAACCTTATTTTAGATAATAGGAAAATGAGATTAAAATGAGCTTGCTTTCTTTCTCTGCCTGCCTGCCTGCCTTCCTTTTTCTCAGTGAGCATGATTAATTACTGGAGTAAATTAGCATAGGAAATGGGAGCACTCCCACCACTTCCATTCTTCAGATGGTGCTTGGTGCCTGACTGATGGACATCTCTTAGCTAAACACAAGTTTAGGGGCTTCATACAATTGGTTTGGAGCTTGTATAATGGATTTCATATGGGAGGATTCTAGACCTTAGGTATAATTCTACATGTACGATATTTAATTAATTAATGTATTTATTAACTTTGCTGGCTGGTATATGTTCTGCTTGGTATCATCAGCACAAATTAAATCTTCATAAACTATCATCAGCTAAGGCTGATTTCATCTGACCACCTGAAGGGAATGGAAGAATAGATGGGATTCCACTGCCCAAGCCTGAGATGCCACAGGGTGAACTGCTGGCCCCATCAGCTGCTCCAGAGCAGCCAAATACCCTGTAGCTGCTGTTGTATCTTCCAGCTCTGCACAACAGAGAATTTCATATGGCTCCACATATCTACAATCTGACAATTAAATCAAGGCTTCAGGGTCTAAAAGGTGCTCAGAAAAGCTTATGCCTTCTTGGCCCAAAAGACAAGCAGGAATACATCAGTAGTGTTCCCCATTTGCAATTGATACAGCCTTAATTCTGCTCTGCACAGGAGCTGTAATGAGGTGACTGCAGCACTGCTCAAGTCTTCGTCTGTTGCCACAATAGTCATACTTATGAAATAAAGAAGGCTACGGGTTTTAAAACCCCTAGTTATGGGAAACCATCCACTTACACTGTTAGTTTTGCTTTCTACTATTTTGGCCACCTTGGTTACAGCTCACACACACAGTAGTTATTCTGTGTAGGCTCTTCCCTTTAAGTCCATAATATCACAAAGAGAGCCATGAGGACATGAAAGTTCATGCTTTTTGCTGTGAGAATGAGCCCTATGAAAATGAGCAATCCACAAAGAAGAAAATATTTATATTTGCATTACACATTCCCACACATGCAGGAAACAAGGTCTTTAGTACTTGTAAAGTACTTTTAAAGAACTTCAAAAGTCTGTTTGCAAGCTTTTGTCCTGCAGAGGTAAGTTTAGCTTTCTGGGGTTGCAAAAATAACCTGGTAGTTGCTCAAATCTCTCTTTTCTCATTTTAACTTGAACCTCCAGCATTTTACTGGCACCATTTGAAAACATGATTGTTCTGGTGGAAATGTCACATACCTGATGGTTCTATGGGGAGAAGCAATGGACTGCTTTAGTTGAAAAAAATGTGTGCAATAAAATGAAGAAGGAGTAAATGAGGGCTTCCAGCCCAAAGGAATGCAGTGTTGGGCATATAGTGCCAGATTTGCCTGTGTGGGTAGGATAGCCTGCCTGTTTATTTCTAGACAGTTCACAGATCTGTTCCCACACATGGAGCCTGCAGAGCCAGTTCAGCACAGAAAGGCTGTGGCTGTGCAGCCCAGCATAATGTAAATGGGAAAACAGGCAAGAGAGGAGGATTTCCTCAAGAGGCAATGAAACAAAGCCAAATGAAGCTGTAGTTATCCCTGGGGACAGTCAGGAGATTTGTGCTGTTGTTTAATCCAAGAGGATGTGTTCTCACAGCTGCAATTCAGTGACTCCTTTGACAGGTCCTCATGGCTTCATCTTCCCTTTATGCAGATTCAAGATGTCCAAAGCAGCGGGTGGGAACTGGGCAGTGGAAGGCTTGGAGTCATGCCCTTCTTGCTGCATGGCTATAACCACCAAACATGAGACCTCCATGACTACCTGTCCCCACAGAAGGAGAATTAAGGAATTAACTTCAAGGAAAAGGCTGAAATGAATAAATGTAAAACATTTTAGGTCATGTAGAGTGAAATCAGCAGAGCCCAAATATGTACATGGAGTATATGTGAGCGTTGGGTGCCTCTAGTCCTCATTACGATGCCTGGGGCCTGATTTCTATCTCTTACATATCGCAGCATTACCTAGGGTGACGGCTTGTCTAGCTTTCCTTTTAGATCCAGATTTACATCTGTCTCCTGGTATGAGGAGCAGTCTGGGAGTCACTCCCCACATAGTTTGGAATGACCGGCATGAGAATTTGGCCCTTATAATTCTTCATCGCTGGGAGTTGGAAGTAAAAAAGTGTGTCTCACAGCTTTTAAATGTCAGCCAGCTGTGGCAGCCTTTCCATTTCTGTTTATCAACACCTTTCCCACCTCTTCCCTCTGTACCGAACTGGAAGAGCCAAAACTTGTCCTTCTGGACTCATCCCAACTACAGACCTCATTTAAATTTTCTCAAGTCTAGTCACAGCTGAGATTGTTTCAGACAAATATCACAGGCCAATGCTCTTAGTCTGTGAGCCCCTCCAGACTGCCTTTCACTGAAATCTCAAGAGGATTCCCTGAGTCACCTAAATTAACCTCCCCTATAGATTACCCAAAATAGAACATACCAAATACTCTCTGGCACAAGTGTCCACATAGACATCAATCTGTAAACCAGTAAGGACTGAGACAAAGATATTTTTCATGGCCAACATACAGTAGGACTTTCACAGAAAGCTAAATCTGCTAATTTCTGAGACCCTCTTTTATTAACTGCATTTATTTGGAAGCCTTTATTTACTGAGAGGCTTATTTAATTTATAGATCTTGCGTAGAACAATAGCAGCAGCTCAGGCTGTGAAATGCCACTTTGTTGCTTTTTCCCGCTGCTGCCTAGAGTGTGAATGCTCATGATGGTGTCTATTTGGCTTGAACATGTCTGATGCAGACCAGACAGGATGCTGAAGAAAGAAACTGGTGTCCTTCATTTCCAAGGCCTGGCTCATTACGCATTCAGTGATGGATTTGCTCTGCTTATAAATTCTGCAGCTACCGTCTGCAGCCATACCTGACGTGAACTTGAGGAGCTGTGAGCTGAGCTCAAATGATCTTCCAGACTGTTGATTTTACAAGAAAAATATTGCATGGAAAGCTTAGGAACTTGGATTATGCCTACGCAGTAAACAGCATGAGGGCAAACAGCAACCTGCTTTCTTGCAGCAGCACTTTTACACATGGACCAGCTAAAATGTCAGGCTAAGACTGGCACAAAGGAGGATCGGGGTCAGATGTGAGTATTGATCTCTGCCCGGCATAATACATTGCCCCAGCACAGGATCATGCAGCCTGTGCACAAATACTGCACTGAGTTCAGCATGGACGTGTGCACTTACTGCTGCAAGAACAGCTTATCTAAAAGTCGCATGTTCAGTTTGTGGGAGGTAGAACCATGGTACAGGGGGACAGAAGCACGGACATTCAGAGGTAAAACTGGAAACAGTTTTGGCAGCAATCAGGCACTTCACCACTTGTATCTCAGTTGGGAATGGGTCACTGATTCACCCTCCCTCCTGACTGCTCACTTGGAGCTCACTAAGGCAAGATCACCTTGACCTTGGAGAGGCAACACATTTCCCAGGGCTCAAGCTAATGCTGTGAGTAAAAGCCAGCTAGGACCAAGGCACGCAGCAGGATGCTGACCTGCCACAGAAAGCAGTGACACTCTGCAGAGCTAACAGAGATAAGGCACAACTAGCTGATACTCACAGTACATGGATTAAGAATAGAGTGAGACCTAAAACATGTATCAGTGAATTAACTTGGTGAAAGCCAAGGGAAGCCAGGCTGATCATTTGCAGGGTTTGCTACAGAGTGAGAAGATGTTTACATGCAACTAGGCCAGCTTCATCCTTCTGGGTTTTGCCAGATGCCAGAAGAAGCAGTCTATGTGCCAGCTCCACAGCATTCCATACGGAACCCCTCAGGGCTTCCAGGCAGCTACTGTCCTCAGATTCAGCTCCGTTGCAGTACCAGAGCCTGCACCTGGGAAAGTATATGGACAGAGAAGACTCCTAACCCATAAACATTTCCCCCCCACCCCTCACAGCTACAGGAAGCACGTAAGTTTTGCAAACCCTGAGGGAACATAGCAAGAATTGCTTAGGAAATGTTGTCCTTCCATTCCTCATACCTCCATCAGCTCGCACGTTATGGATAAACCCTGAGGCCCGGACAAGCTGTACATCTCACCTTTGAACTCCTGTGATCTTAAGGCTGTGGGCTCAGATTCACCCCCCACTGCTAATTAAAATAGCCTTATTTCCTTTACCTCATGTTCATCCTTCTGGTGTAGGGTTGCAAACAGAAACAAGTTCCATCTGCACCCTCCTCATCCCTGGTCTATTTTTGCTACTAGAAAGAAGAAGGAAGACTTTGCATCATCAGTGTGAGTCTCCTCCTCCTAAAGTTCCCTCCTGCAGAGATGTTCCTGGCTCTTTTCTGAGACCAGACTGAAAAGGCCTGGTGTCCCAGATGAACAATGCTGACCAGCTCCATTTCTACTGCTTTTCTGCACTTATACCCCTCGCAGCTGTCCTGCAGAGCTTGGCTAGGCTAACACTCAGAAGAATTACTACTGCTACTAAGCAAAGAGCATTTCAGGGAGACCCACAAGCAGAGGATATAGAAGGGGATGATCAAGGCTTAAACCACAGCCAGACCTTGCCAGGAGGCTCCCTTTAGTACCCAGATGAAGCCCCAAAGCAGGTATAGATTCCACACATATCCAGACAGCAGCAGCTCTTACTCAGGTGGTCCCTGGTTTCTGACATGATGGAACTCAGCTGAGTTCAGTTGTGCTTTTCTCCCTTTCCCTGGTTTAAACATAACCCTGTATACATTTTATTCCCTCATGAATGAAGTGTTTTGCTTTCAGTTGGCAGGGAGAAAATTCTGCCTCGTGAAGCCACCTGGGATGCTTGGGTCTGCTCTTGACATGGGGGCCAAATGCAGTTTACATTGCTATGTATCGGGTTGTAAAGGGCTTTCCAAATAAATGCTTTCAGAAACAAAGCAACTTTGATTCTAGGAACAAAAGGTTTGCTCCACTTTTGCTATGATACAGTTGAAATTTGAGATAGCATTGATTTATTTTCTGCAGACATTTAATATAATATGTATTAAATTTGGCTTTAACCATTTAGCACAAAGAGGGTATCTTTGTGATGCTATCATTCTTTAAAATTAGTTTTTCTCAGTGTTCCTGACTTGCTCTCTGCATTGGTCTACTCTCTCTCTCCCAAGGAAGATTAAGCCTGTAGAGGGCACATGCAACCTTTTGAACCCCACTGCATCTGACCTTGGCTGATGATGTTTACGCACATGAAGAACACCTGGCAGCTCACTGATGGCTGCATGTGAATCAGTGACCACATTGTCTATGCTGATGGTGTATCATCCAACAGCAGACTTCAGTAACAGCATATTTTCCTGCACATTTTGCAGTTAGGTTTTCCAGATTAAGAAGCCTCACAGATATCATAGTTTAGAGATAAGGAAGAGTGGAGGCTGAGCTACCATCGCAGGAAATACTGCTAAATGGCCTGGAATAAGTCCTCTAGACCACTCTTCTGTTCCAATGTAACTTCAAATATATATGTACTTCCTCACATATATTCCTTCTTTCTGATAATGATTCTCTCTCCTTTTTTCTAAGTAGTCTATTCCAGTTCTTAATTATCCTCACTGTCAGAAAATCACTGCTGCTGTCAAGTCTGAAGTTTAGGCTTATTGTTTCTTGTAACCTCAAGTGTTTCTGGAGAAAAGATTTCTTTAGTTACTTTTTTTTAGTAGATACACTGCTATTATGTGTGTACCAGATACATCACTCAACATGCTTATTCACATTACACATAAATAGTGCAAGTTGCTGCATATTATTGTATGGCAAAGTAACTAGAGAAGCACGCTATATAGGCTGTCTATGCCACTGTGGTGGTTTTGACTGGACAGAGTTAATTTTTCCACATTAACTTGTACAGGACTATGTTTTGGATTTGTATTGCAAACAGTGTTGATAACACAGGATGTTTTCATTACTGCTAAGCAGTACTTACACAGTGTCAAGGCTTTTTCTGCTCCTTACACCACTCCACAGTGAGCAGGCTGGGGAAGCACAAGAAGTTGGGAAGGGACACAGCTGGGACATCTGACCCCAACTGACCCAAGGGATATTCCATATGGCATCATGCTCAGTGGAGGAAGAAGAAGGAAGGGGGGGACATTCTGAATGATGACATTTGTATTCCCAAGTAACTGTTAACATATGATGGAGCCCTGCTTTCCTGTAGATGGCTGAGAACCTGCCTGACCATGGGAAGGAGTGAACTCCTTTTGCTTTGCTTGTGTGCATGGCTTTTGTTTTACCTATTAAACTGTCTTTATCTCAATCCATAAGTTTTATTCTTCTGATTCTCTTTCCCATCCCACTGGGGTGTCACAGAGTGAGTAGCTGTGTGTGGCTTAGCTGCTGTATGGAGTTAAACCATGGCAGCCTGTTTTCATTGTAATGATAAAATTAATTGTGGTTTTCTTATTTTTTTTTAATTCAAGTCATTTATGTGATTATTATTTTCAATTCAATATTGGATTTTTTCATTAAATCACCCCCTGTACTAACTCCACCAGTTCTTCACCTGGAGACATAGATTAATGGAAAAAGTAATTTCAGGGACTGTTTGGAAGAACCACAACTCGGGGGAGGAGTGTTCCTTTCATTCTACCTTCATTTCTCCTAACCTTTGAAAAGTCATAACAGGAAATAAATGTAAAAGCATCTCAGGAAGTCATTTAATCCAGCCTCCTGCTCCAGGGCTGAACTTGAACTGAGAATTTATAAGAAATAATGGGAGGCAGCGTAGTGAATTACTTTCTTCCTGAGTCACCTAAATTTCCTTTCTTTAAAAGATTCCAGTGATTTGGTAAACACAAGCTTACTCTTACAAAAGTCATTTTTTTGTTTCTAGAAACATTAAAATTATGACCTTCTTTCTCTCGGAGGGTGTCTTTGACGCTGCAAATCTGATTGTGCAACTTAGTTCTCTGTCAAGACTGAAAACGTGCAACTTCTTACACTGTGAGTGACATCGCCATGTCAGAGATCTTTAGAAGATTTGGTGTGAGGGGTCTCAAGTAATGCTTTACATCTCATGATTATTTAGAGATTTAGATTAGACATTAGGAAAAAATTCTCCACTGTGAGTGTTGTGAGGCACTGCAAGAGGTTGCCTGAAGAAGCTGTGGCTGCCCCATCCCTGGAAGTGTTCAAGGTCAGGCTGGATGGGGCTTGGAGCAACCTGATAGTGGAAAGGGTTAGATCTAGATGATCTTTAAGGTCCCTTCCAACCCAACCCGTTTTATGATTCTGTGATTATACTGGCTGGATCTCCTCTGGCTATGTTGGGGTTGAATGTGATCCAGTGAGATACAGGTGTTAGGACTGCAGTCACAGGAATCTCAGTCATGTTCATATACAGGTTTGTACCTATAAACAGAGCCACCTTAGGTTTCATTTCTATGAAATGGTCATGTGAGATAGAAAACTTCTCCATTGTTTGCAAGTGAACCAGTTAGTTTAGTAAAAGATTGTTTCTCCCTACGAACCTTGTCTTTCATTACAGATAATAGAACCAACATTATTACTCCACTGTAATTTATAGCACACTAAGGCTTTTTAAATCCATCCGTTACTGTAGGGACTAAAAGACAAGCAAACTGATTATCACCTTGCCAACACTTATCATCAGGTAGCTGTGACGGTTTAGATTGCTGCCCAAAGCCAACAAGAAGTATGTTAACTTAGAACAAAAGGTATTGTTTGAAAAAACAACAGTTACCATTAAGCCCTGGTATGATATGGATCAGTTAAATCCAGTGATACTGTAGGGATCATGACCTCTGGGGCCCCTGCCAGGCCCATTACAATTTTATCTTATCACTGTATATCCAAATAAATCAGTGTGTGTCACAAAAACATACCATGAGCGCTGCCTTTCCAAAGGATGTTTTGTGGCTTTTGTTGCTTTAACTATGCATTCCCTAATTACTTTAAATTGGTTTAGCTGGACATCCAGGAATAGGGATTAAATTTTAAAGACTTCTGGGATGAGGTGTGCTCCTGCATATCAATTTTTCCTGTTGTGTTAACAAACAGGAGGCAAATTGAATGGGTGGTAGATTCATACAGGGCTCAAAGCACTGCAGCACTTTGGTGATCAATTAACACCTCCAAAACTTATGAATGCCTTAAAAAAAGTGAACCTCCACATCTGCTGAAGAGCAGCAGGAGATCATGACTATTGTGACACTCACACCAAGCTGTACAAGAGAGAAATCTGTCCCACAGGGTATAGACTTGTGTGTCTAGTCTCTCTGTTTTCTGCAGGGTATTCTGCCCTCATGGCTGTGACCCCCAAAATCGAGCTTCTGTTATTGATTTGTCAGACACTGTTCCTTATTGTTTACAGTAAGGGGATTTGAGTCTTGATTTTGTGTCATTAATGGTATCCACTGAAAAGGCAGTTAGAGAGACACCATGGAAACTTTCTAACCGCAGCTAAACAAAGCTGAGGTCAGCCAGATTTGTGGAGGCTGTTGGGATGGAGAATGATTTTTTTTTTAATGCCTTCTCCCAGCATTTTAAGTAATTTAGAGATGGTGCTTATCTGGTGTTCTGTGTTAGTGGAAAATTTTTATGATGAAATATGAAGGAGTGCATTGTTGATTATCTGATCTTGCTGTAGGCAGTAGCAAAGTAGGCACTACAGTATTATATTAAGGCACTAGGCCCTCAGAGTCAAAACTTGAGTCCTGGAGAGAGATAAAGAACAGATAATAATAGATTAACAAATCCAGCTATTGAAGCTTAAGAATGAGTCCTCCTCTTTACCCTATTCCTGGAATTAACAACCCACTCCTGTGACAGAAATGTATGTTAAAATAAATTAAACAATTTAACATAAATTAAACAATTTACACTGAAATACCTGAGGTCTGAGAAAATACTGTTTTTCCAGCTATGCTTTGCTCATTAAGCACTGGCAGGGAGAAGGAGCAGTAGCAGCAGAGAATAGTAACCTGTTAGAGCACTTCCCTTGAATACATCTTCAGTGCCCTTCAGTACAGAGGTATGTCAGCAGAGTGAGGTTCAGCTAGCACCTGTAGATACCTAGTATGAAACACTGCAAAAAAAATGACTAAATCCTGACCCCTGGCTAGAAATCAAGATGCCCTTGAACTGGGTTAGGTGGTTCTCCCACTATGTCTGAATGACAAGGGAATTTTCAACCTTGGTGTTACATAAATCTTTCATATCACAGCTGTGTCAATTGTGCACCAACCTCATTAAGTAGTTTAGGTTGAAGAGACTCAAACGCATGGCTTTGTCTACAAGAAAGTGCCTAAACCATTTGGCTGAGTAAAGTCCCCTCTACTTTTCAGTGGAATCTGTGCCCTCATACAAAAAGGAATAGGGCACCTTAGGGTGTACAGAGAGATGTTCTTTCACAGAATGTTTGGTATGAAAAGTTCCACAACCAAGCTGGACAGGGAGGTCCTTAGTGTGTTTTAAGTATTGTCATGCATAAGTGACCACCAAAAGGTACATTCTTGGACTTGGCTTGTTAAGAACTTTCTCAGATCTGATCCTTAGTCTTCTGGCTTTGTTTCTTTCCCCAAAATTATCAAGGGGTTTTTACTGCAATTAAAATATCCACATATGTTTTTTTTTACTTGTTTAAATCAAGTTCCTGGTGTCTACAATGTGGGCAGGATTGTGGTAATAAAGAGCTCAGACTAAATAAGAATGAAAGAGCCTGAGTGCCGGCCTTATTAAGAGAAGCAGACACTTAGAAATTGAATTTAATTGAATGACTTATCTAAAAAAAAAAAAAGAAAAAAAAGAGGTAGAAATCTCTAAAGGACTGGGAGTTTTAGGGGGTTTTGACATCTGTAATCCCAGTCAGGCAGCTGGTAGCCAAATGGGTGCTGTTTTCACAGTGCTTTGTGTGGTCTTCTTCCAGCAGAACAAGAAAACCAGAGAGGATGTTGATGCCTTGGGATATCCTTTGGAGATGCCTTGGGATATCCCAAGCATATCCCAAGGATATTCCCAGAGGAATTTGGTTGAATCAGCTTACATGAATGGATAGTTGGCTGACTTTCATTTTATCAGTGCACTAGGTTCATCAAGTTATTGTATAACGTATCCACACAGTGCTCACTCCCACCACTAAAAGCAGAAACCAGCAATGTCCTGCATCTGATGACCCACAGTCTGAATACTCCTATGTCATTTAATTTTCATTAGCGACTTCATTCTGAGCTTGATGAAAAGGTCTTGCTTAACTCTACATGTTACTGCACCTGGTGCTACATTGCCTTTGCTGTTTTCTTGCATGCAACAGAATAAAAGACCTGACTTCTGGATAAATGACGGCAAATTCCTGCTGTGCCCAGGGAAAAAGGGAGGGGAATAATAGGAGAATGCATTGGAACTGGACACATGGAATAGCTGGAATCTCAGATTTAGTCAGAAATGTCAGTCCATCTTGGCATCCTCTTTAGAGCAGTGCTTTTCTTTGAGTTCCCAATAAATTTAGGGTCTAGATACACTCATTTAGTGAACATATGATGTAGCTCAAGATATTACTCCACTCTCCCCCACAGCTCATTCAACCCTGAGAGCTCAATCTGAGCTTCTGCAAGAGGTGGTTGGAGCTAAACCATCAGATCCTCTGCTGAAGTAGCTGAGGACATTTTACATGTTCTGCTCTTCAGACTCTGTCCTCAAGGTAGCACTCCAACAGGAGAGCAGAACTGGGAAGTAAAGGAGCTGCAATAGCCTGACCCACCACACCTGAGAGAAAATCTGTCTCTAAGAATTGTCTCCTACAATGCTCTTTTGTTTCATTGTTTTGGATATGGAAGTCCCTTATTATTAATGCAAAGTGCCCACAGAAATACACTCGGCCCTACTTCAGCTTTATTCAAGGGGTACTGCAGAGCCCAGTGCGGTTAAGTACAAGTTTAAATGGCCAGTCATGCTTCCAGTTTAAATTCAGATATTTACTTGTACAGCATCCCAGAATGTAACCACATTCAGTGCAGTTGCACCTGAGTGGCAGCAGCCTGAAAGCAGGGCAATGCTCAAAGAGTATTCAGAGACACTGTTGCACCAACAGGAGTTTGAGCCTGAATACTCAGTTTTGACAGAACAACATAAGAAGAAATAGAGTTTATAATAATGTGCTTAGCAGCTGAAAACAAAGGGTTCCCATGTAATCTACAAGTATTGCTGAGTTTGGGAATTCCCCATCCTCAGGTGAACGTGTTAAGCCTCTAAGCCCTAAGAACAGAAATGTTGTGACTGGAGCTATTCCTCCTGTGCATTATCAAGGGGGCTTGCCTTGCTGTTGGCAGAGGGCAGACACGTCCTTTTTGCCAACGTGTGAGTGCAAAGCAGATTTGATTCCCTCATCTGGGCACAGGGACTGGCAGTCAGCAGGTCTCCAAGAGCTGCATTCAGAGCCAGCAATGGACTGTTCACAGCCAGGTGAAGCAATGTCAGATTTTAAAGTGCATTAAATTAGTCAATTTTTTTACTTTTTTACTTGTCAAAACATACATTACCAGATACTGCGCTGCATATCTGAGTCACCAAGGACCCTCTTACAGAAATGCTTATTTATGGTTTGCAGTTTGTCTTTCATTACAGTCTTGTAAGTGAATTCACACTCATGATTATCTTTCCTTCTGATGTCTAAAGACCAGCTATTAGTCAGGGGATAAGTGCAAGACCAGCATCACCTAGGCCAGTGTGACTACAGTCAGCATGTCTTATCTCTGTGTAGGAGGTACCTGTCCATTACCAGCTCTTCTGTAGGGGCTGCTAACAAAGGGGCTAAGCAGCTCCAAATTGAGGGGTTTCCTCATGTGGACACATGACATTGCTATTCAGACCACCAGCTCTTTCCTCACAAGCCACTGAACATGCATCAGAGGGGAATGGTGTTTTGTTCATAACACAGAGGTAAAAGGCTCTATATCCTATTACATATCCCCTGAGCCAGCTAGTCTCTCTGTTTACATTTTTGTCAGAAAAAATCAAGGATGCTTTTACATTTGTGAATGGAAAACCAGCCACAGGAGCATGTAAGAAGTGGTAGTTCTTAGTCCCTCGTATGACTTAGTATTGGATAGAAGCCAAGGAAGGAAGGAAGATAATTGTCAGCTCTCCAGCTGTGAATGCTGAGCCACATTGAACTAAGGATTTCTCTGACACTCAGTGGGAGAGATGGGGAATCTTTATGTTCCTGGAGTCTCTCTTAGAGCTGATTGCTGCGCCACGGTGACTGTGTGGGTCTAAGCTAACACCACACACAGAACCAACAGTATGTGTGTCCTGGTGACTCCAATAAAGCGTATTGCTATGGTGAGCCCTCCAGCCCTGGGCCCTACAAAGTGATCCAGGATCTGTAGAACTTGACCCATCAGATTTGCTCTATACCTTTTGGAAATGCACTTCTTTCTCACACTTTGGTTTGGGATCATTATGTCCTGAAATGCAAAAAGATGCTGTTTCTGAACTAATTTCTCCAAGTCCTATTACGACTGAAGCTGCAAGTACTTAAAACAACCCGTGAATGATCCTTCTCATGTGCCAAAGTAAATCACTAAGAATACCTCATAGAAAAACAGCAGAAATGTTTCTATAATGGTGAGTTAAATAGCACCAGCCAGTGTTCCCAGGCTTAGTGATTCAACCATCTGTGCTGTTCAGCCAGTAGACTAGCTCTTGGCAAGGTTTTGACCTGGATAGCTAGCTTTTTCCAAGGTGAGAAATGTTCAGAGGATCCAGCACAGGCCTGGGAGCACTGCTGACCCAATCTGGGTGCAAAGTCTTCTTTGCTCTGGGATACAGCAGAAGCTCTTTGGCTCTCTTCTATACGTAGCTTATAGGTAGGTTTTGGAAGATAGAAAAGTATGTGTGCAAGCCATTGTACACCAGCTGGCCTCAATGCCAAGGACAGTCCCAACCCATGTCACTTAGTTCTGTGGCAGTTGGCCAGAGATGGGATGAACAGTTCTGGCACGGCTAATTTGGACCTAAATGCAGTGTAAGGTCATGGATGTTTGTTTTCTTTCTGAAAGGTTTTAGCCTTTCCAGCTCACCCACCATATTCTCTCCCTTCAACGAACTGATCTAAAACACACTCTCTTCTTTGGTCTGAAAAATAGCACCTGTTACCTTGGCTCCATTCTCTATTATGCCTCCTCTTACTGCTCTCCTGCCACGTCTGCTCCATGTTCTGCCTCCTCCTCCTTCTCCTGAGCTCTTCTGCCTCCTTATCCTCATTGCTGCCACTTCTCTCTCATCAACCCCCTAGAAATCTCCAGCTCCTTCCTCCCCATCTCTCATGAGCCAAACCATTTTTCCTTTTTTGTTGTTATAATTGCCTGTGGGCAGGATCCCAGCCTGAAGACTTGACTCTGTTGAAGCATGCCCTTGACTTCATTGGAGCCAGATTTCTGCTGAAATGTTTTGATGATTTCCCATTTCTGCAAAGAAAGACATGTGTGCAAACCGGCTCCTCCGTAGGATTCATCAAAGGCCAGCAGTAGCTGCTGAGTGAAGCATGGTTAAGATGTGATTATAGAATCAAACTCACAGTTTAGTCCATTTCCTCTAAATAAGCCTATCTTTCTGGGCTTTCAAGTTGACTTTGTTCATGTGTAAATAGTTTCATATTATGGAACCCAGACCATCTCAGCTGTTTGGGTTAGTTTGTTTAAAGTTATAGGAAAAGCTACTAGAAATGATGGCTACAATCTGCTACTTTGGCCCAGATTTATATAATCTGTACTAGATTTCCAGAGTTTCTGAACTTTATAGCAACATAAATTCATGCAATTATAACTGTAGAGGCAAGAAGTATGTAGGCTCAATGAAAACATCTGAATTAACATCATGCAATGATAAATAGATTCCCATAAAAACTGCAACAGAAATCTCCAGAGAGTAGCTTTTAAACAATGACCAGAAAAAAAACCCAGCCAAATACCTGAAAGTATTATATCCTGTATCTAGATGGTTTTGCCTTTCAAAGGGCATACATTAGGCTGCAACTATGAGATTTTAGGAAGATTTTGAGTGGAAGTGTTTAATGCAAAGTATCCATAGTGCTCCTGAGAACAAATGCAGCTCCGAAGCTCCTTAAAAGAAGTCCTATAAGGTCTGTTTTGCTATATTGGAACTGGAAGACAAAGTTAATCAGCTACAAAAGAGCTAAGCTATTAAAATACCCTTTGGCTTATAGAAAACATTCAGCTGTCTGGCTTTTTATCCACTGCTAGGTAAAGAACTTCATCTGCTCCAGTTTAAGTCACTGGCTATGTCCTGATTGACTTAAACAGGGAAATGGCTGGGCCACAAATGCAGGATGGGAGGAAGCTGATTGAAAATGGCTTCATATTTCTGTCAGAGCAAAGGAAAATATCTGTAAACAATTTCCTTCTAAGGCCTTTTAGAACCAAAGTGATTAATGGAAAGCAACTGGCAAAAAAGCAACAAGCAACCCACTGAAGGGAGCAAAATAAGCAGAACATTTACACAAACATGTTTCCAGGGCAGCTGATGTCTTTCTCACACCTATATTTATTTTTTAACGCTATCTGAAAGTGAACACATTGAACAAATACATTTTTTTGCTTATTTTCATAGCGTCATCTTTTCTACCTTCTCTTACATCTTTGGTAGGGCTGTACAGCACGTAATAGGGAGTTTAGTAAGCTTCAGCTGCTTTGACAATCATTTAATCTTATATTCTTCTGTTGCAGAATGTCTTCTGTATTCCCTTGTATCTGTCAAAAAATTGAAGCACAATGAGTGTGTAAGCAGAAATATTAATTGCAAACACATTCTATTTATCTTGCAATGTGTAAATGAAGAAAAGATAGCACTTGAAAGGAAAGCAGTCTTTTCTTCCATTAAAAAAAATGAGACCTCTAATGTTCTTATCATTCCTGTTCTTATCTGGTACAGAGCACTTTCAATCCATCAAGACAGTACTCTTCTTGTCTAACCGAACTGCTGAGAGATAAGAGGTTTTAGGATTTCCTGACCATTGTTTGAACCTTTTTCTTTCTAGCTCAAAGAGGAAAGTCTTGAAAGTCACTAAAGCTCCAACTGTAACTAATTAGGGAATCTGAGGAATATTCAGTTCAATGCAGAGGTTAACAAATAGGAAAACTTCAAACCACTACAGAGATGACCTTAATGGGAAATTCAGATTTGAATTGGAGCTGTAGTAAGCTAGTCACTGGAGATTCAAGCTTCTTTTCTTCTTGGAAAAGCTCAAAAGCCCACTGTTAAGCAAGCAAAGAACAAAAAGCTCCAAACCTTAAAAGGGTGGCCCACTTTTATCTATTTTTATCTGAGTATTGACCATTTTAATGGAGATGACCAAAGAGCCAGGCAATTAGCTGGGTAAGGTAGTTGTGTAAACTTACGGCTTGGACCAAAATGGGCAAGGAAAAATTAATAGAGTTTTTTATACAACAGTAATTGGCTCTTAAAATTTAAAATTAAATACCTCCTACAGGATAATATGACATTTCAGAAAGAGAACAGTACATTTGCTGATTTTATTCCTTTCTGTTGCAACATTATTCGCTTATGTGAGAACTAATTTTAACCAAACGCATAAACCATGTAAAAGCAAAGCATGCTTGGCAAAGACCAAGAGACAGTGAACAACAGATTCCAGATAGTTGCCTGGTTTTGTTTTATCCCAATAGGCTTTCAGTTACTTTGACTACAATAGACTAGCATTTAATTACTGAACCTTTTAAAATGATCGTGTCTCCCTTGATTTAATGGCAAATTAAAGAGGGAACACTTCTCAGAATTTAGCTTCCTGCTTTTAAAACTGAAATTTTTCTTGTTCTGTAGACTTAAAAATTGTCATCAGGCTTTTACTGTCTGCAGTTTGTTATGAATCACATAAAACTCATTAAACATGGCATTTTTCATCATGTCATGTGTATTAACGAAGCCATTACAAATGCAGTTCAATAAATCACTAGATCAACTGCCATAGAAAAGCCAACAGGAGAGTTAAAAATAAATATTCTTTCATGGTTTCCCACAGTAATGAGGCTGTCTCAAAACCTAGGCAATTTATTTATAGTCCTTTTTTAATAGTAGTTACTTAGCTGAATTTCCGCCTTCATATTTGGGTTGTTTCATCTAGACATGAGTATCAGTCCCAGCCTGATTGTTTGGATTCAACCCTAATTTCTCCCAGATTGTCCATGGAGCGTGTACATTACAAAACTGTGTGGCTAAAAAGAAACATACATCAAAAACTCTAGCTCAATAACCTGCACCAAGGCAGGATCAAGCAGACTAAATCCTCCTCAGTAGAGGGTCATCTGCCTTGATGTTCTTGAACACATTCGGTGAAAGGTTTTTCACACATAACTTGCTAGCCAGTGCTTCAGAAACTTTGTATGTTTAAAGTTTGCTTCTTTTCCAATTAAAAACTTTGATGTACATAAACCAATTCTCTCCCCTACTGAACAGATAATGGTTCCCTGTCCTCCCTGTGGCAACATTAACATAAAAGAAGTATGCCATGTTCTCCTCAATTTTTTTTTTTTTAGGTATTAAACAAACCTAGTTCCTTCAGACTTTCCACATACGTAGTCTTTATCCCTTATCATCCAGGCATCAGGTTTGAGCTTCACCAGCTTAGCTGCCCTATCTAAACCTTGCTGTAACAATCCCAACACTCCGGAACACCTCTCCTAAGAAGAAAGGATGAGATAGTTGGGCTTGTTCTGTCTGAAGAAGAGAAGGTTCTGGGGAGCCCTTATTTTGAACTTTCAAAATATAAAGAATGCTTATGAGAAAGAGTGAGACTTCTTATCAAGGCCTGTAGTGACAGGTCAGGGGGCAATGGTTTTAAACTGAAAGGGAGTAAGTTTAGATTGGACATAACAAAGAATTTTTTTATGATGAGGGTACTGAGACAACGGAACAGGTTGCCCAGAGAAATTACAGATGTGCCATCACTGGAAGCATTCATGGTCAGTTTAGATGGGGCTTTGAGCAACTGGATCTAGTGAAAGATGCTCCTGCCCATGACAGGGTAGGGGTTGGACTAGATGGTCTTTGAAAGTCTCTGCCAACCCAAAGCATTCCTTGATTCTATGATTCTACTCTTCATTAGAACAAGAAAGATGTTGATTCACAAGCAAATGACATTTTCTATTCCTATTTATTTTAAGCTCTATTATCATATCCAAATTCACTTAACTGTACTGCATTCATTGCCAGTTACTCCAGCTCTACGCTTGTGGGTTTGATCCTCACTCTGAAGTGCCCCTATCACAGCTGTTCTTGCAGAACTTCCAGCTGTCTGTTTTGAGCCATCTACCCAATTTGACAGACTTTGAATTCCCACACAGTCCGCCAGGCTGTCACTGCCAAAACTCATAGGGCTTCATTCATGCTGACAAGCCATGTCTCAAAGGCACTGGTGCATCCCACAGGGACTGCAGAAGTTCAGCTTATCTCAAAGATGGTCCTGAGTTTATGTGCTGCTCCCTTTTACCTGCAATGGAAGCAGCATGCAGGAGCTTCTTTCTACAGCTGGGGAAACTCTCCACATCCTCATTTTTGTCCATGCAGTATAAAACATACAAGCTAATGATGAAGTTTTTAAGGGTCAGAAAATCTGGAGCTTATTCCATTAAGTATACAAAAAATCTAGACCTTTAGAAAATGTTTAGAGAAACATTTTGGCTACAGGAATTCCATCATAGGCACTAAAGGACTTTCTTTAATTGGAAGAAAGATTGAGACATAAAAGGAACGAGACTTGCTTTTGCTAAATGCATTTAAGCTGTCCTTTTAATAATAAAAAACAGTTGTCTTCAAGATGGGATAACTTTTAAATATAAAAAAATAACACACCACAGGGAGCTGAAAGGAAAAACAAATTTAATTATGTATTCAAGGCCATCCAAACCACCCACCCACATATTGTTTGCTGGCTACACAGACGCTATAGTTGCCATGGCTCAACCAATGATCTTTGGATGAAAAGTAAACACCTTTGTTAAAAAGTAAAAATATGACATGGAGTGAATAATCAGACAGTTTGGGCAACATCCTGCTCCCTCTGAAATCAACAGGCTACTTTCAGCAGGTTGGGTGCTACGTTTTCAACTTTCTAACAAAAGCTGGGGTAGCTGTGGTGAGGATGTCACAAACTGTGCTGGACTGACAGGCCAATGCACTGGTAAAGAGCAGCCACATTTGATGAAGGAGCCAAGGAAGGCAGAGTAGAGGTTAAGTCAGGGGTGGCAGGACTACCAGGGGTGGGCTTTCAGACCCACTGTGTCCACCCTAGGGAATTAATATGGAAATTAGTGGCATAGAGAGTCAACCTCCTGTGTCTGTGAGCTTTCATTGGCATTACTTTATTTTCTCATATAGATGTAGCTATTAAGAGCTGGCTGTTGTGTTATCAGCAGGCTCAAAAGGACTGAAGCAAATTGCCTCCAGTGCAGTGTGGCAGTTGCCCATGTGTTCTGGGTTCAAGGCAAAGCAGCGATAGATCACCTCAGCGTGAATGGAATGCTGACTAATATTCAGCCTCTGTGTCATTATATTTGGCTGAGCCTGGTGGTACTTCAAAATCACAAACACTGAGAGTCTGAAAATTTCAATGAGTGGAAGAAAGAACCTAACAGGGTTGTGCCCAAAAAACCTTTCCAAATTCCCTGAAATGAGGTGTCTCACCCTTCTTCAGTCAGCAAAGTCTGCAGGTGGTACGGGGGAGCTTTACTAAATGGAAAAGACAGGTCACTGCAGCAAGAGGGAGGAATATTTACTGTTTTATCTGTGTGTATATGTATTGCATCTATGTATTCATATCATGATAGAAGGTTTCTAGTAATTGAAAACTAGAACTGATGTCAACTGATACAATTTGTGTCCTCGAAGGGGGACTTTATTATGGTACACACAGACTTTTGGAGAAGACAGATGAAGGGACCAATGCAAAACCATATTTGTCCATCTTCTGTGACATATTCTGAGAGGATACTGATTTCAGTTTGTCATAGTTCCCTGGTTGTTGATACTATCCTCCAGATGTGAAAACATCAAAAGTGACAAAAGCAATCTGTGAAATTGCTATTTACAAAGCTGCAATTTGCAAAAGCAGGAAACACAAGAGGGACTACTGCTGGGAGTTTGGGAGTGCAAGATTTTGGAGGCTGGTAAGGATGCTGCACCAGATGAAAGGCAGAAGTAGCGACAAAAACAACAACAACAACAACATTTTACAATGGCAGGCATTCAAAAGCCCCCATGCAGAGAGAAAGAGACACCAAGTCCATCTGAAAAATAGCAAAGGTAGATGGATGCCAGCAAAAATACTTCGTAGAGACAGAGACAAACTTTTGGACACCAACTGACCGACCACTGGAGGAAGCATCCGTTTTAACTTGTTGTGGCAGAGGAGTCCAAAATACCTGTCGATGCAAACAAAATGATTAAATTAAAAATAAAGAGCTTTTTGGAAACCTAATTGATTAGAAAGACCCAGAGAAGGGGAAAGCACATGCCAGCAGCAGCAATGTCCTTGCTGCCCGGTATTCCTAAAGGCACAGAGGGTGAACTCCAGACAGACACAGCACTGCCATGCTGAAAACGCATGGTAATTCATTAGGATATAATAATTTTGATGAGAAAAAAAACAATCTAGAAATATGGAATGGAGTAGAGGTAAGGTGCATTGGTAGATCTATTTACCTGTCTTGAGTAATCATTCAAATGGTCACTTCAGAAGAAACTAGAAGGGTGTCAAAAAGGAAATAAATGAAACCCCATAGGTACAAGAAGTGCATCTGTGCAAGTGAGACAATGTGATGCTGATATGGCAATGACTGGGCTAAGAGAAGTACTGCAGAGTGAGTATGTCCGTGATAGTGAAATGTCTTCCAGAGGCCTAAACCACGTCAAATGGAGCAATATGCCTTCTTCTCCTTTATTAAATCTGATCCTGCTGTCTTGGAGGCAAGCAGAGAGTGAAGGTGTGGCTGACATGACCCTGTAGAGATAGGGACTTTAATAAAGCCCATTCAGATACATGTCTTCTGCTTTTACCAGTGTGAGGTTTCCATGCTGCCAGAGCTCCTGATGAAAGTAAGGATTTGGAGGATGAGAACAAGTTTTCAGAGGTGCTGGGAGCACTACACAGCCCCTTGCCTGCAGGAGGTCCCTGTTCTACTGACCTCCAGAGAGCTCAGTTTACATTAGCAAGGGATTTTGCTCAATTCAGTTCCTTATTTGAAAGATTTCAGTTATTTACTAAAATCTTTCTGAGGTGTATGCACAGTTCCTCTTCCCAGGAAACCAGGCTTTAATCTACAGACATGTATTTTTATGCCTTAAAAGCAGAGATTTGTCTGAGAGAGAGAGAAAGGAGGAAGGCCATCTCTAAAGAGCCTGCAGTCATGGTACATACACAAATAAATGAAGATTCCCTGAGGGATAAGGGAACATCAGTCTGACCCTGCTGAATTAAACTCTTTCATTCATTCTGTGTATGCAGTTGAGATGTGAGGATCCTGGTCAAAAGTGGATTAAAGTGCTTTGAAACAGCTGGGCTCATCTGGTAATTAACCAGGCATTCAACCTTGTATATAACCAGGAGAACAATGTTAGATGTCTTTTTTTTTTTTTTTTTTTAGCTCATAGTAAATACTGTAATATGATTTTCTAGAGAAAAAAACAACAACAAACAAACAGCAAAACCCAATAAATTAACACAAAACCCCATACAACAGACTACAATGAATATTTATGATTCTACATTGAGGCACCAAAATCAGCTCCTATTCTTACTAATATTAACTGCAAACATGGCTTCTGGATGATCTCCTAAAATCCTCATAATCCCAGAGAGCAGTTACTGTCCCTTGATAGAAAATATGTGTCTGTGAGGGAGAAAATGCTGTCTCACAACATAGCACTGGAAAACTGGTTGGATCTTTCAATTCAGAACCCTTTTTTGTAGTAACTTTCCATATAATTTTTACTACTGGGAATGTCTGATAATAACTGCATGTTTTCCAAACCAGGAAACCATAAATGAAGAAGGCATTTGGCCAAACTGTTATGTATTATGATAAGTAATAGTCAGAATGTGCACTCACATTCACATAAATTCAGTGTAAGAGAGATGTTAGCACATAGCACCAGATTTGCTTTCCATGTATCTAAAATTTGCCCTTGTAAATTAAAGCAGAACCATAAGGTTTTGAAGACAAAAAAAAAGTTGTTTAAGCCATCTATTTCCCCTCCATGCCAACACATGATTGCTCTTTGATATGCAATATGTGGGGTTTTAGGTTTTTCTCGTTCCTTTTGTTTTACCTCAGCTGTATATTAAATAATTTAGCAAGCAGCAAGAACGTCCATGAAACATAGCACTGCAAATCTGGATTTTCTGACTGCACTGAAATGAGCCCAGCTGGTCAGTCCCTCCTGTCCTATTCCTCCCCCTTCCCAAATACAACCAGAAATTCAACCTTCACATGCCAAGATTTTTGTCTGTGAGCTTTAAAAACCGCACACACACCAGTTTCCAAGTAAAGCAGTGCCAAGCAGAGACTGCTGCAATTAATACAATTAATAGAAATCCAGCAGCACGCTGAGCCCCAGCTTGACTTGAAGCCGACCCCTCCTTTCAGGAAAAGTCACCCCCAGCTTCAGATGGGGCAGAGTAGTCGACGTGCTCCTGGGGTTTGTCCTGTCAGCGACAACGTGGCTCACGTTTCTGGATGCTGTGTGTGTCAGAGCAATCAATATCTTACACCCTCCCAGACAGAGCTCTTCTAGCAACTGCAGTGTCAATTCTAGGAACCATCCTGTGTGTGCATGGGGAATTTGCGCTTACTGGGAAGCAGAAAACGCCAAGGGATTTACAAGGAGGGGCAGCATATCTCAATAGGAAAGTCATCCAGGAAGTCTCATTTCCAAGAACCAGCTGGTAAACAGTTTAGAGCACCCTGCTCACATCTGTAGCACTCAACAATTAGTGAGATGCTGCTCAAATGCCTCTAAAATAACCTATTTGGTCTTGTTTATTTATATCATTCATTGAGCATTTGTCACTGGCTTTGAAGAGGTAAAACCAGCCTGAGCTGCAGCTGGCACCAAAAGGTGACCTATCTCTCCTTTAAACAAGCAGTGATTGTGGTCTTAATTTAATGTCAAAGGTATTTAGAGCGGCCATTAGCAGGTAATTAATAGCCTGAAATACCCTCATCTAAGACTGCTCAGGCTTATGCTTTACAGCTATTTTAGAGCTGCCAAAATACTTGTCAGACACCTGGAGTGTCAGCAAGCAATACACAGTCTCAGAAACCTTCCCCACCGGTTTTCCCGAGCCACGTACGCAGGAGTGAGCACAACTCCCACTAAAGCACGAAGTCCTGTTCAGACTCTAAAATGAAGTTCTCTTTTTCACGCCTGCCCCAGAGAATCTCTGCGCAGCAGACAGGCAGTCCTCAGCGTTGTCCACTTTAGAAGAATACAGCTGCTCTTTTTTAACAGGGGGGAAAAAGGAGGCTTTTATGGCTATCCCTGAAGAGAAGCCTCTCACAATGCATCGCAGTGTCTAAACAGACCTACGTGCTCTGATCCCACTTGGCAATAATGAGGGACTTGTATTCCTCAGGCTTCGGAGACCAGCTCTTCACATCGGGCTGCAGATGCAGTCTCCAGTTACAGCAGCGGCGTGTTCAAAACCTGTGACATTTAAGGGGGAATGAAAATTAAAATTGTCTTTTTGCTATTGTCCATGTATTTACCCTTTGCTTTGGTCTGTTTCCATAGCAATAAAAGGAAAGAGATCACATGTGTCCCCCTCGGAGCGGGGCGGGCGTGGGGAGCTCTGAGCCGCCGTTCTGCGTGCAACCGCGCCCCGCCGTGGCTCCGCGGAGAGAGCGGCTCCGCGCCCCGCATAGCGCTTCCATCGACATCCCAGCGGGTGCTGCGGATGCACGCTGCGGGATGGAGTTCTGCCGGACAGTGGGGGGGTCTGTCTTGCGCCATCGAACAAGCTGGGAAATTCCCGTTTAGCTACACTAACGTATTCACTGGAGTGCTCACTGTTTTCTCATGGTCAAACCCTGTGAAAAGCAAGCTTGCAAGAGGAACAAACCTCTCTAAGAGGGTGGATACCTGTTCAAAAAACAGCCTCTGGAACAAAGGGAAATCTGAAGACAAAAGGCTCACGATAATGAAAGCCTGTATCAGCTTCTACTTATATGGCAGTGCAGAGATAAACATTACGGTTTGTGATTCTGCATCTTGTCCCCAGCTCCCTCCGTGGGAAGGAGGCAAAACCCCTACTGACTTCAGTGGGCCAGATTAAAATACAGCTCCTGCCTGACTGGTAGTTCTGCCATCAGCTCTCACCCTGGATAGCTGATAAACTCTGGGAATTTGTGCCTGTCTGAGCATAAGTACATCAGTTGGCCAAGGCAGGACAGTGTGGCAGCTGCTCCCCCATTATCTGTCTACATCCCATCAGAAACTGTATTATAGGCTCATAAAGGGTAAATACATGGTTCCTAATACATGGAAGATAATAGAGAACTTACTAGAGACATTAAAAGGATTGAGAGATAAAAATAAAAGTCTCCTCTCCCCTCAAAATAGGATTTACAATATCCAGACCATTTCAGCATTAGTGAGTTTCAAATTATTAATTTAGTTCATTCTACAGCTTTATTGGTATAAATTCTTAGCAAAGTTTAATTGGAAGAGACCTCTGGAGATCATCCAGTCTAATCCAGTCCCTCCCCAAAGCAGAGTTAACTCTAAAGCTCTGTGGCATTGTCCAGGACACCATTACAAAAAACCCTAAGAATGGTATTATCAAGGTACCTGCTCCAGTGGTGAACCACAAGTCACAGTGAAAAGCTTTCCCATTACACTCAGTTTTAGTTTCCCTCTTGCAGTTTGTGTCTGTTGCCTCACATCCTTTTACTTGGACCTCTGAGGAGATACTGATTCCATCTTTGTAAATCCCCTTTATACAGGGAAACAATCTCCCTTCAGGCAATAACAGAACAGTACCAACAGCCATGGGTTGCTTTCTCACTTTCAGTCCATGATTTTAGAGCAGGTATTAGATGAACATAGGAAAGGAAGCTAACCAATTGCAGGCATGCTTCAGATCTGTGTTTTCAAAGCTCATAGCATACAAAATAATCAAACAATAATAGTTTCTATCAAATAAAGATGCTACTTATGTTGCTGGTCACAGTAAAGGAGTTCAATGTTTTAACAGAAAAGAATGGAGACACAGCTTTCCTCAAGATACAAAAGTGATTTCTTGTCAAAGAATAAGAAAGCAAATTTCCCTAATCCAGGACTATTTTTTGCCTTAAAGCTAATGCTAATGCTGTTACACCGTAGAAAGTGACATAGTTGCCTCTGCTTGTTTTAAATAGTTTGGGTACCAGAATTGACATATAACTTTTTTTTTTTTTTTGTCTGGGATAGGGTTTATATTATTTCTCCTAGCTGTCATAGTGCTGTGTTTCGGATTCAGATTAAGAATAATGCTGATAACACACCAATATTTTAGTTGTTGCTGATCAGTCCTTACACCAAGTCAAGGACTTTCCAGCTTCTCATAGTGCCCTGCCAGCGAGGAAGCTGGGGGCACAGAGGCTGAGAGAGGACACAGCTGGGACAGCTGCCCCCAACTGTCCATAGGAATATTCCATACCATATGGCACCATGCTGAACAATAAAACTGGGTGTAGTTGGCCAGGGGGTGGTGGCCCACTGCTTGGGACTGGGTGGACATTATTCAGTGAGTGGTGAGCAATTGCATTGCGCATCACTTGTTTTGTATGTTCTTTTATCACCAGTATCATTTTCCCTTCATTTTCTGCTCTATTAAGCTGTTTTTATCTCAATCCATGAATTTTCCAGTTCTCTTCCCCATCTCACTGTGGGGTGTGACTGAACGTCCGTGTGGCGTTGAGATGCCTGTCAGGTTAAACCACAGCAACAACATCTCTGTCTTCTTCAAATAACTTTTCTTCTTTCTTGGGGACTAGTTCAGACTTCAATGAACTCTGTGCTGAAGAGCTGGAATGATTCTGATATCCCAGCTGGCTTCTTCAAGGCTAATATGGGTCTTTATAGTTTGGAACTTGCAATATCTGATTTATGAAGCATTCAATATATCTAATGGAAAAAGCTTTATAGAGGTTGAAATTATAACTAATCTATTGTTTGGGAGGGATAGAGAATAATCTTCTAGGTCTGGAGCATGTTTAAGCAATTTTTTTGGTTTTAAAAGGGACCTTCTATTACAAACATAAAAGTACTCCTCAAGACCATTGTTCTCTGATCTCAGATGTATCTCAAGCAAACATCTTGTCAGCACTTTTTTTAGCAAAGGGATGTGGCTTACCAAAAAGTGGAACAGGGTATTTTCCTTGCTGCTTTCCAAATGGGGATTTAATAGGTGTATTTTTGATAGTTACAAGCAGATCCATAGTCTTTTACTAGCCAGAAGTCTTGCACAACTTTGAAGTACAAGCAGCTATTTGTTTTAACTTTGTTTAAAATAAGAGATTTAAACTGCATGAAAAGCCATTGACTTTTTTTTTGAAGAAATCAGTGCTTTCTCCTTCAAAAAAAAAATTTTTGCTGCAGGACACGATAAACAAGGGAATAAAGTTTATTGAAAATAAAAATGCATTTTATTAATTCATCCAATGTCTTTTTCCAAGGACTAAGATTAATAGCACATGGCATTTGTAGTTCCATGATTTATATGGCCATGTATGAATATAAACATTTTGGAAGCCACACACATTTTTGCCAAGTCAAATCCACCTTTTTCCTTTTGCAGTCCTATCTGGTGCCCATTCTGACAGTTCACATCAAGCTAATTGACTTGTCTGTGTGTCTTGTTAGGAAAATAGCCTTTCCTGGTGAGGACATTATGGATGTATGTTTAAATCTTCCAGTCAGAGATTAGGGGAAACTCCTGAGCTTCATAAAACATCAACGCTAGCTCCAGAGCTTGAAGAGAGATCAATGGAAAAAACAGTTACATGATTTCAGGCAAAATCTAATGCAGGATTAGGGAGATGATCACCTTGTACTGGGCACTGGCGAGTCTGCACCTTGAATCTTGTGTTCAGTTCTGGGCCCGTCACTCCAGGAAAGACATTGAGGTGCTGGAGTGGCTCCAGAGAAGGGCAATGGAGCTGGTGAAAGCTCTGGAGCGCAAGTGTGATGGAGAATGGCTGAGGGAACTGGGGTTGTTTAGTCTGGAGAAAAGGAGGCTCAAGGGAAACCTTATTGCTCTTTACAACTACCTGAAAAGAGGATGTCGTGAGACTAATGTTTTTTCCCCCAAGTAACAAGAGATGGGATAATAGAAAATGGACTCAAATTGCACTAGGGGAAGTTTAGGTTGGATATTAGGAAAAAATTCTTCCCTGAAAGGGTTGTCAAGCCTTGGAACAGGCTGCCCAGGACAGTGGTAGAGTCACCATTCCTGGAGGTATTTAAAAGGTATGTAGATGTGCCTCTGTGGCACATGGATGGACATGGTTTAGTGGTGGACTTTGTTGCCAATATCTGAGAATTCTTGCTAACTGAATCAGAACAGATGAAGTTATTTCTGGAACAGGTTATAAACTGACTGTCTTTAGGAGCTGGAGTTTTTCTGGGGGAGATTTTTTTGTATAGCATATATTACTAGTGAAACCACAACCCAAAGTGAAAACTTCCAGTAGAAAACTTGAGCCCAGATAAAGTCATATGAAAGCATACTACACAGTGAAATAAAGCATGACCAATGGGTAAAACTACTAGACTACATGGATAAAGTGCATTTTACATATGTGCATTTGCACAGAGTCTAATAACACAGATATTAGCTGCAATTATGACATCCCTGTACTGCTCTGACGTAGCAAACATAGCATCCGAAAGGCACAAATAGCCCCAGCACTGGCTGTTTTTGTGATCACTGTCTGCGTATGTTCAACCAGGAGTGCAAGATACTCCTGTATACAAAACCACAGTCATTAAGGTCATTCTGTGGGTCATATCTAGTTTCTTACTGTCACAAGAAGCCACACTAGACAGTCTACTTCATGAGGTCCTTCTTAAGAAGCAATACAATAGAGAGCTGACGATCTGGATAGCAGTTGGCACACCCACACCCAAGAGGACAATGCACTGTGTACCCCAGGGGAGACTTCTCTCCAACCTATGGCAACAGAGTGACTTCTGGAGATGGGCATTGTATTTCAGTTTAGATCAGAAGTGCACTTTTTGAGTAAGTTGTTCCCATTTACTGTTCTTTGGTTCACGTTGAGCAGTCTCCAAATGCACAAATATTCTAGCTTTGTGAAACTGGGTTGGCAGTGTGTGTGTGAGGCACCACAACTGCAAATAGGTGTTCAGTCCAGAACTAATCTCAAGGAAGCCCCAAAAGGTGCACAGAGTGGAGATTGGGTCCACAGAACCAGCTGCTTCACTGCACAGATCCATTTTATTGATGGGCATTTCCTGCTAATGCAGACATAGCCTCTGATGAAAAACCCTAGATATAATTCTGACTGTTATTTCATATAAGTGAGTAATATGCAGGCACAGAACACAGTGTAGATGACTTTACATCAATTTTGTCTTTTCTGTGACCTTGCAGTAGTAGATAGCACTTCCAGTAATGTTTGAGGAATCCTGACAACCTCATTATCCTGTGCACTCTTCCTCAGCCCTTGCAACACCTCTGGTTTATGCCATCACGCTCCGGGGCACATGCATTTGGTAGAGAAAACTTAGCCAAGAGGAGTCATTGCTGCATTTAAAATACATAAACCTCTTAGTCACAGTTAGTTTATGCTGGAGATAAAAACTATCACAATCTAAAAGTATCTTTACTCCCTTGTTTTTTAACTTGACAGAATCACAGCCATGAATCAAACAAGAAAATCCAACAACCTATAAACGAAAGTAAATATGTGTCCAAACAAGGCTGCTCATTCACTCTCAGAGCTTGGTAGACAGACACCAGCAACTCCAAAATGATTAATCTTTTGAGGGGCTGTGTACAACAGACCTTCTCCAAACTCTTTGCAAGTGGTGATTATCTCTTTCTCCTTGAGTCCACTCTGTTTATGTTAGCAACCCACAGACAAAGACTCAATTTTTGAACAGATATGCTCTGCAGCTTTCATCTTGCTTGTATTTATCCCATTGAATTTGCAACCTGGGACTGTGTCCAGGGGATGATTAAATGAACAGACTTCTAGGTCCACATGTCTGCCTCATTCCCCATTGATTTATACTGAATAAAATAATATATGACAAAATACATCAAAAAGTCTTCTGGGGCTCAGGGAATAAACTGAAGTGAGGAGGATCTGGTTCCATATCTTTCCTGCTCCCTCTCAGGCCCCACTCCAGCTGTGCAAATTTTCTGTGTAACATCCAGTTCAGCAAACGTCTGAGCTTTTCCAGGACACAAGACTGCTGAAGACTCTGAACTATTTTATCCTTCTTGGTTACTGCTTATTTTTAAGGGGTTTGCTTGTTTTGAGTTCTTTTCCCTAAGCCTGTATGCTTTCTACCTGAGAAATCTTGGACTGTTTATAGCAGACTTTTGTAGCTATGCTTCCAGGTAAGCTTAGGATGAGTTCATACACCAGGCTGTCTAGATGCTGACTTCACGCTCTCTAGATGCTGTCTTGCAAATTATTTCTAGTATCTTTAGCATTTTTTAATCCCAATTTACATCATTAGCCCTTTTCAAGAAACATTTTACTTGTAATCAAGGACCGTATGCACAAACACATAGCAAGAAACAGTCTTCTGCCCCTGGACAAAGCAGGAGAAACAAAGGCACAATGAGGCCATATGATAAATCAAAGAGCAGCTTAGCCATAGCACACTGATCTCACACTCTACATATAACTACTTTTTTGGATACTAATAGCTCCCCAAGTCATGTCATCAAGGATGCCAGCTGGCATGAAGGAGGCTTCGTGCCTTGCAGAATGAGGTCCTAAAGAGATGAGTGGCATCTGAGTTCAGTTTCACTAGATGAGACAGAGCTGCTGAAGCTGATTAAGAGGTTTTGGCTCTCGCAAGAAACAACTGTGCTGCAGCTCACCATCCTCCCAACAATGAAAGTACAACAGTGTGCAGTGCTGGCACAGTCAGCTGCCTCCTGCACACAATCCTAAAAATACCCTCTGTCCCTGAAGGGGAAAGGAAGGGACAACAGTGTCTTAGCATTTGTCACCACCTTCTGAGTATGCAAGGTACAAGCTGTTGGCATCATGCTGATACTTCAGGCTCAGTAATTCTGCTCAGATTTTATGGCACCCATGTCTGCAGCCCATGCGGTATCTCTGTCTTTCAGATCCCTGAAACTGGAAAATGCAGTAGACAAAGAACAACCTGCCCAGAAATTAAAATCATGTTTGATCTAGGCTCCTGTTTACCCAGGAGCCAACTTCAACATCAGATCTGAGCACTGAACATCTTTTCTCTCATCTATCTCTCACCTAGAATATAGTCATTTCACATAACTTTAGGCTGACAAATGCAGCCTATACTCCAAAAGGAAGAAGCAGAAGGAAAGGCAGCCTTCTCATTTTTGGCCAAAAGTGAGCTAACTTGCCAAAGATACATAGTAAAATGCATATTAAAATATTCTTGTTTGGAAAGCAAATCTACAGTGCTCCATCTCTGCTCTCTATGCAGCATCAGTACCAGGAACTCAGACATATTAAACACACTAATGGTTCCTCCTTGTCTGCGAAGGCATTCCATTGGTCTATAAGGATTCATGGTGGTGCTTCAGTGTTTTGAATACTGTTATTTCTAGGCTCCACTGGAAAGCAAAAAATCTCCCTGCTGTGGCAAGTAGATATGAATGGGCCATTTTGTGTTCTTTGAATATAACTGTTTGCCCCATTTCCCCACTGCACCATGCTTTCTGCCTCCTACAGCCCCCACTATTAATAGGCTTTACATCCTGTTTTTACCTTAGTCAATTCTTCAGTTTTGCATAAATCATAACTTCATATATACATACATAAAAAAAGAATCTTCTATTTCCAGGGTACTCTATAGACAGAAATAACAGCTCTGCAAGGGTTTATTCTTCTTCATTTCTGAATGTGTTTTTGGAAGACTACTGAGTCCATGTGCATTTAAGGGCTGTTATTCTCAAATGAGAACTGCAAAATTTATCCGTTTAGCTGCAGAATTAATATGAGAACAATTAGAATTTGTTACGGTGCTTAAAGTAGTAACAAGATAGAGGTTCAGGACTTGTAGTTTTGGCTTTTATTCTTAGCATTGGACATAACTTAAAAAACATTTTTGGACTGTGCTATGTCTTTTATACCAGTCTATTTCACCTTGCATGTTACCTATATACAAATTGAAAGCCCTTCTGCATTCTTAATCACAATGGCTCTATTTAGGAGTTTCCATAGCAGCTAATACATGCAATTTTACATTCCAGATAAATACATAGCATTTGAGATATTGGGACTGAATACCAAATATTAGAACTTGGTGTTCGAGTGCACTGTTAAAATTAGTAACCATTCTGTACAATATCTAGATTGGTTATTGATATCAGACTATTTTCTGACAGCAGAACAACGCAGTCAAATGTTGCATTAATAGGGAGATGTTAGGGCTTCCTCAAGTGTGGCAGAGTATTTTCATCACAGACCAAAATAATAAGAATTACCAGCAGGAATAATGAATTGTGATGGGAGAGAGTGCTCATGTTAGTGGTAATGTAAGTCAGGATTATCTCCTGTGTTTGCAGTTTCTCTCTAACTCCAATGTAAACCTACAAACACATTTCTGTGAGGGACTCTTCATTAGGGACTGTAGTGATAGGACAAGGGGTAACGGGTTGAAACTTAAACAGGGGAAGTTTAGATTGGACATAAGGAAGAAATTCTTTCCTGTTAGAGTGGTGAGGTACTGGAATGGGTTGCCCAGGGAAGCTGTGAGTGCTCCATCCCTGGCAGTGTTCAAGGCCAGGCTGGATGAAGCCTTGGGTGATAACGGTTTAATGTGAGGTGTTCCTGCCCATGGCAGAGGGGCTGGAACTAGATGATCTTAAGCTCCTTTCCAACCCTGACTATTCTATGATTCTATGATTCTATGATTCTGTAGTACAGTGAAGTGTGGCTATTGTACCATGCCATAGATAAACAATTACCTACATATTTCAGTTTTGCTCCTGTAAGTCTTCTGCACTAGAAGAGTAGAAAGAAACAGACTGTGCATGTGTATGAACATCCAAGAGCATGGGAGCAGATGACAGAAGGATGGAATGGTTTGGGGATAGAAAGGACCTTAAAGATCATCCAGTTCCAACCACATGCTGTGAACAGGAACACCTTCCACTAGACCAGGCTACTCCAAGCCTCATCCAACCTAGCTTTGAACACTGCTCCAGATGGGGCAGCCACAGCTTCTCTGGGCAACCTATTTCAGTGCCTCACCACTCTCACAGGAAAGAACTTCTTCCTAATATCTAGTCTGAATCTATCCTCTTTCAGCATAAAGCCATTCCCCTTGTCCTGTCACTACTTGCTTTTATAAACTGTCCTCCAGCTTTCTTGTAGCCCCCTTTAGGCACTGGAAGCTGCTGTAAGGTCTCCCTGAAGCCTGCTCTTCTCCAGACTAAACAAGTCCAGCTCTCTCAGCCTATCTTCAGGAGAGGTACTTCAGCCCTCCAGTTGTCTTTGTGGCCTCATCTGGACTTGCTTGAGCACGTCCACCTTGTTCTGGTGCTGGGGCCACAGAGCTGGATGTGGTACTCCAGGTGGGGTCTCAGCAGAGTGGAGTAGAGAGGGAGAATCACCTACTTCAATGTGACGCACTCCTTTTGATGCAGCCCAGGATACAATTGGCTTTCTGGGCTACAGGTGCACGCTGAAGCCAGGTAATGTTGAGCTTCTCATCAACCAACACCCCCACGTCTTTCCCCACAGGGCTGCTCTCAATGCATTCTCTGTCCAGCTTGTATTTGTGCCTGGGATTGTCCCAACCCAGGTGCAGGACCTTGTACTTGGCCTTGTTGAAATTAGTAAAGTTCACACAAGCGATTACACTGGAGTAGATGCTGCAATAAAGAATTATCATTTGAAGCCTCAAACTATACTCAGTTTATCTGGCATCCAGGCCGCAGAGACAAAGCCAGCTCAGAGAAGTCCTTTAGATCTCTCAGAAACTATACTAGGCAGATCTTAACAGAACAGAAAATGCTGCCTGGAGTGGAAATTCACTTTGTATTTGTTGTAAAAGCTGGCAGAGCAGAGATGATGTGTTTGAAGCCCATGGCAGCAGCTGGGCCAAGGCTGGACAAAAGTGAGGTTCCTGTTTCTGCAGCAGGGAGATCCTTGGGACACTTTGGAGTACATCTCCTGTGACATCAGTGAAATACAACCTAACTTTTGCAATTTAAAGAAAAAGTCTCCATCAAGCCCTAAGAAGCTGAAAGTGGCTGCAACAACCAGGATGACAAAGAGAAGGTCCTTGTTATTCCTCTTGCTGAGCAGTCATGGGCTTCATCTCAGTGTCACCCATCCCCTCATCCTGCCCCACTTGAACCAATGTCAAAACAGAACACAGCCCAGAAACATCTGGTAAGAACTGACTGCACAGAAAACAGACTTAGATTTCTGTATTTCTTACCCAGTTTCTGTTCAGCCACACAATGGAGTTGTCCCTCAGCCACAGCTCTGGTCCATCTGATGCTGTGCAAATGGATCAAAAAGGACAATCCTTAACACCATCCCCTCTTCCAAAGCAAAACTGAATAAAGGGCAAGAAACAGCATCTGGGTAAGGGCAAATTGGAAAGGCCAACAAGGCCTTTGTAGCACTCTGCTCTTGGTGACATCTCCACATTATGCCATCTGTGAAACTGCAGTCAGGATTTAGGGAGCTTGATGGTTTGGATGCTGGAGGGTTGCCTGGTTTGCAACAGATAAGACTGTGAGCAAGCTGTCTGATTTTTAAATTCAAACTAATAAAATTTTATATGGGTCTGTTTTGGAAGCACAGCAATATTAAAAAGCGATTTCAGAAATCTTAGATTTCCACAGCTTTGTTGGTAATTCTTTTCACCTGATTCTGGAGAGCAAGAAAATTGATGGCGACACCAAAGCACAGAATTGTGAGACAGAGAAAATTATAACCTTAGAGGTGGACAATGAAAGGCATTTGTTTTCCCTTATGAAATACAATTTTTGGTTAGAAGCTGAAAGGTCCTGTGAGGTCCAGAGGAGTGATGTAGTGTTGTGCTAGAAAGCCTGGGCTCTCTTTTGTCTAGCCCTGGGTGGTACAAAAGTTAATTGCAAAGGTAGAAACCATTGCTGTAATCCTGTTTGCCCTAGTAAAGTGTTAAATCTGTGTGCTTTCCGTAAAGAGAAGAGTGGGAGCCAGACATCTGGACAGCTTTATTCTCTAGGAACAGCTGAACCACATAAAATACTATGAACTGTATCCCCTGGGAAGGGATGGCTACCTTCAGAGAATGTAGGCAAGCAGCATTAGGAGACCTATGGGACTGTGGTAGGAAAGGTCTGACGGGGTACACATGGGACAAAAGAGGGTAGATATGGAGTGAAGGGAGGGGAAATGAGGGAGTGTAGGGAATACAGGGCGTATGGGGACTGTGTGTGGGTCAGGTAGGCTGAGGTCCTGGAAGCCTTCAAATTTTGCAATAAAAGGTAGGAGAGAAATGAACCCTAATATTGGCAAACTGAACACAGCAACAGCTCATTGTGCTCACTGGAACTGGGACTTTAGGTTTGTATTCATGGGAGTGTTTGGAAAATTGTCACCATGTTTCAAGACACAACTGATACCAGATCACAAAAACGTATGTAGCTGAGCCTACTGAGTCTTGAGGATAAGAAGCAGATTCTTCAGAAAATTAAGAACAAAACCTAAACCGTTACAGTAGTTTGAGAATGAATCATTGGAGCAGAGGTGAGATATTAAAATGTGCATGATACATATATGCAAAGTATGTTATGCTGGCACTGCCTTACATCTGGCATATATAATATCTGGCATACCTATATCTGCACTACACAAATACAGCAGAGAGGCTACACTGAAGAGTGATCGAAAAGCTGAGAACTTCAACATTGTGTGTTGTTGCAGCAACATAGCAGATATGACTGGTACAACTTAACACCAAACTTTTTACACTTTCCTACACTGAAAACTCCTACATAAAATACCACGAAGTGCTGAAAGATTGCTTGGCAAGTTGGCTCCAAAATGAAGAAGACAGCTTGGTTTGACTGAAGCTTGTCAAATATTTCAGCAGTCCTTTTCAGAGAACATTGAGATCGTGTTTGCTGTGCAGTTTGTCACTCATCACTGCATCGTAAAGTACCACGAAATAAGGCAAGAGCAGTTTTGACACTAATTCCTCTTGATAAGATGATATTATTGGTCCACTTCTGGTAATGATTTGGAGTGCAGCAATGAAGACCAAAGAAATCCTCTGTGATTGCAGCAATGAAGCAATACCATGAACCTCCTAATTTTCTGACTAGAAGACAAATGACCAGACCAAATAAAAAATTTTTTTGGCTTCTATCTATTTTAAAACCTCATTTGTCTCACTAACAGAAGGGAATTTGCCATTGTCATATCATAACCACTAGCAGTTACACATCTGCATCACACAGACTCCAGATAGTTCAACATTGTGGACTCTAGTTACCTGAGAATAGATATTCGCCTCTATAGGCTGTGAGCAATCCCCAGTGAAGTCAGCAAGGTCTGAATTTCATCTCAACTAATTCTGCCTAAGTTTCCTCTCTAGGCAGTGGAGAGACAGATGGAACTGACCAGTCTGAAAATGTATTGCTATATGCTCATAGCACTATTTGTTTCTCTTAGGATGAGTAACTCTCCTGGAAGTAATTATTTACTGATATAGAGTAAACCTTGATGATTAGAGGTCTAACGTTTAAACAGATTGAGAGAGGTGAAGTGATTTCTAAGGCTCATTAAATCTCCTGGGAGTAAAATGGCCCAAAGACACCTTATAACAAGCATGAGTAAGAATTGTGTAGCTTTTGACCACAGAAGACTTGAAACTGGTAAAATGGATCTACCGGACAGACAAATAGCAACAAAACCTAACAGTATGGGGAAACCCCACTCCAAATTGCATAAATTGTTCCTTCCCCATGGTTGTGTGGTTAACGGCTGCGTGCTCTTAACTTCAATGATCATGGTGCAGAAGTAGGACAGCTGCCCCCATGTAGTATGAAGGATATGCAACTGGCATACTGAGGTACCATGGCATTTTAGTCCAGTCTCCCAGAAGAACAAGACTTATCACACTCTGACTGTGTGTGTCTACCCCCACAGCTAATTTCTGGATCAATTTAAGAAAAAATGGCAGCAAACTAATAGTTCTTAGAAGACAGACAGATCATAGAATAGTTAGGGTTGGAAAGGACCTTAAGATCATCCAGCTCCAACCCCACCCTGCCGTGGACAGATTGGTAAAGGAATTCTATTTGCAGAAAGGCTTCAGCAACACTTCAACCCTCATTAGTTGTCAGTGGCTCCAGACAGAGAGCACACATTTTGAAGGACACATATAAACAGCTCAACTGTTCATATACATGTACAGAGAAAAATTCTGTAAAATATTTCCAGTTCACTGGAAAGCAAAGGATCCAGCCATGAAACCAGCTGCATATGTGCGGACTGATTGGAGAGGAATTAAATATAGGTCTCAGTATGAAAATATACATGCTTTTGAGTCTAAAGTCAGCTCTTTAATGCATTAACAGTTATGGTTGGAATACAAAATACAAAAGACAAGGCCCTAATTAGACTTTTGAAGAGGAAGCTGTTATGGCTGATAGCTGCCAAATGTTTGCTGATCATGCAAAGCCTGTGGTGCACATCCTTCCTACATGGTACACATATGTGAGTGCATGCAGATACTAACTTCTCATAATTCCACTGCAGAACCAATGAGGGAATGTTACGAGCAGTGATTTGAGCAAAAGCACTTCTAACATCAGGCCTGTAAATTCCACCGGGGTCTGAAAATCAGACTTTGTGGTTGTGTTATTTTTGGTTCCCATGTATATGCCACTTCCAGCAGTGAAAAAAAAAAGGATAGTTGGAGGAAAATTCTAACTTCTTGTTTTGCTTTCTTGTCTTTTGATTGGACCCCAAGAAGCCTTCTGTCCTTGCAGAGGTATAAGTCAGAAAAGTATTTGGCCTTGCAGCTGCAACTCTGTTAACAATTCTTTGAGCAATAAATGAGCCAAGCCCATCATTTCCTTTTCTGTAGTGTATAAAGAGAGCTCCGAGGAGCTCACTCACTAGCGCTGGTTTCAAAAACAGAGCTGAGGAAAAGCACACACATGCACATGCAGAGGAATATGCAATTTGCATGGAAGTGTAATATTTGCAGTCATTTTCCTCTAAAACCACACTTCAGTAAGCTCGTGGTTACATCTCTTTTATCCCAGGCTTTTCAGGACCAGGAAGGTAGAGAGCTGTGCTGCTGACTGCACAGCCTTTTGCCTACATCTCTGTTCCTAGAAGGATGAGTGGGCAGTGAGGCGAGAGCCACTGGGGCTGAACGATTTTGCTAATGTATGAGAAAATTGTACATCAGAGCATGATCCAAAAAAGATGCTTGTTTCTGGAAGACACCCTCATGATCCTCACTGTGCCTGTAAAGAGCTCCAAGAATCTGCAGAAAACAAAGCAGAAAAGGAAAATTACACTTTCCCTTACTTTACAGCAGCAAAGGGGAAAGCCAATATTAACTTGGCCTTTATTTCTTAGTTTACACCTAAGACTAAACTATCCATCTTGGCGAGCATCTGGACAGCTACAAATTATATGGGAGTGGATTGTCTGTTGTAAACTCATCAGTAGTGTAGAGATCACCTATCATTTGTTCTTGTCTAATCCCTTTTAATAAAAGTAACAACAACAACAAAAATCTCAGGCTTTGATTTGAGCAACTTAATGCCATAAAGACAACAGCTGTTTCCATTTCTCCAGACCCACAGTCTACACCAGTTCACATGTGCTAATGGTGCCAGACATTTACCACTGCTACCCGGGACTGTCTCAAGCTTTCAGTAAAACAGGTTTGAGAGGTCTGGGCTGATCAGATGTATCTCACTTTACACCCCTGCCATTCTTGTTTTAACTTTTCTACTTCTTGGTGAGCAACTAGTGTCAGATGTTCTTATAGGAAACAAATGGCCAGTATGTCATAGGCTGGAGATAACAGCTTTATAAAAAAGCTGGGCTAATTATCCAGTTTTAGCTTCTCCAAGTTAGGGATTTTGTTGTATTCAAAATCTCCTCATACATTCTTTCACTTTATGGTTTATCAGAAATCTACAGAAATCAAATGTTATATACAGAATCTATCTATGAAAGCATATAATGACTTCAATATTTAATAGAACCCCTTCAGTATCCTTTTGGTTTTGGAGTCTTAACCAGAAAATTATGTATCTTCATGCAAAAATCCCCTCAGTTCTGGTTTATGATTTCACTATTGTAAAATGCCTGTGCTGCTATATTTTTGTGAAGGATAAAGATAATCCTTTTCAGAAGTATAATTGTGATTTTGGGACAGATTTTCTGAGTTGCTCCATTTTTATTTGGTGAGATTAGATAAATTGGATCTAAATTCAACTGTTTAATATTTAAATATTTTAATTCTCGCGAGTCTGTCAACTGCAAGGGTCATAAACAAAATAAAAGCAAAATCAGGAAAACCACATATGTTTCTACCAATATAGTCAGAAAGAACCTTTTCTGATACTGTGCTTCTTGCTGTCTATCTAGTTGATGTTAACTGTCCTCCCTGCAGTCCTTCTTCTGTTGTAGGCAATTATTTTAAAATTAAATACACTTCTTGCACAATAGAAAAATTATTTAAGACATAAAACGTTTGTCAACACTGTCGACATTTTTACTCAAAATGTTTTAGAAAGAAAATAGCACCAAGCTCTGAATCATTTTCTTCACTGTTTTTGCTGTCATCTGGGAATTGACATTTAGCAAGTGACACAAATGGTCTGCAACTTTGGAGGAATGTTATCTAGTATATATATAAATTTTCCTTAGGATTTAAGTTTTGCAACATGTTCCCAACTCATCTATGTATTTAGTAAGACCCATGACAATAAGTGTGCTTCCTTCCTAAAGCACCACCTTCCCAAAACAAGAGATTAAATTGGAATTCTAGTTTTCATTAGGAAAAAGAATGAAAAATATTTACTTTTCTGGACACTACAGTGAGAGAAGAAAGCTGAAAAGCTTGACTTAAGAGTCAAGAACTCAGACAAATAAGCACAACTGCTTGCTAATTAATTCTTTTGTGTTGGTATTGCTTTGGAGGGCAACTCTTAATTTTGAAGTAGCTGGGGTGGGCAATATCAGCTATGGGATACAATATAAACACAAGGAAAGAAAGAAGGACTGTCTGTACCATCATGTTCTGGTTACATTCATAACATCACAGCCAGAGGAAGGGAAAGTAGTTCAGTGTTGCGAGCTCTTGCATAGTAGACAGAAACATAGTTGGGGTGTGAATAATTGCAGTAACACGCACAAGCAGTCAGGGTAATTACCCAGATCCCCACTGGGTTAAACTAGGGACATGCACAAACCATCTGCTGTGCAGAGAGGAAAAAGGATGGGCCAATGCCCTTATCTTCCACAAATTTAAGACTAAGTCTGGTCATCAAATAACAGCTGAAAAGTTACGCCTGTAGGTCTGAAACCCACCGCTTTCCTAACCCCCCACAAGTCTGACACATAAACCACAGACAAGTAATGCTTCCCAAAGACACTTATCTCCCAAAAGAGTAGTCTTTGAAAAGGGAGGAGGAACAATACAGCACAAGCTCACAAGCCCATTAGCCCAAAGATCTTGATTTCTGTCTCCAGTTTAAACCACTTGAGAATCTAGTTCAAGGTGCCATTCCCAAGCTTGCTGTACCCCCTCTGGATTTCATAGAATTTCATAGAATCATATTTCTCCAACTTTGCAGAGTTTGCCCATCTAAACTGAAGAATATGGTATTTATTTATCTTTTTTTTTATAGCTTTTTCATGGACAGAAAGATGATAAACACATCCATAAGCAAACAGCAAGAATAGGGAAGACAGCAATGAGAGAGCATGGCTGAAAACAAGGCAGAAGAGTTACAGATGAGGATAACACAGTGGGGAAGTCTACAGCTGGGAGAGGGAGGGAGTGTGTGTGAAGAGAAGATAGCTTTTATTTGAAACACATGTGTGCCAGTTAATCATGGCTGGAACCTGGGATCGGGTGAAACTGTAGTGGAAAGAAGGTGGCAGACACAGGGAAATTATTTTTTATTTCAAACAGATGTATTCACAATGGTCTTATGCTGATGAAACTCAATAACGATGAGATTTAAAGAGGGGTATACTGCGATGGGAATTTGTAGCTGGGAGGCAGGAGGGAAAATGATCATTTGCAATAGACATATGTAATCATTGTGTGCGCTCAGTGTCGAGAAGAGGATGGGACTGCATCTGCCAGAGCAAGTGAAAAAGGACAGCCCGGTCACTGCTGCAGCAGAAAATGGGAAGAAGGGATAGGCTGGTCCAGCAGGAAGGGAGGAGGAAATATGTGGTAGAGGATATGTTTTTTTTAAATTTGTGACTTTCAGCAAAACTGACATTGTTCCTTTAACGTGATAGTAAAGAAATGTTTTGCTCAGTCTTGTAACTATTTTCGTTGTGGGATGTCTTGTGCCCTCTTAGCATTGATAGCGCAATGACTGAACGTGATCCTTGCTTTTTCATCAATACATTTGTGATCTTTCTCATTCAACATGAAGTTAGAATTTCACTTCCTCTTCACAGGTTTTTATTTTTTATTATTTGCTTCCTTGGGTTTTTTTAACAATGTGTTAGAAATTTATGTCCCTAATTTGGTTTAAGGTGAGAGGTGTTATTAGCTTTGACTCCCTGGGGAGTTTCTAATCACAAGTACCAAGAGATTTTGCTGAAAAACACGAACAGATATTACCATGAGTAAATTAAAAAAAATATCAGTACAGGCAAGACCTGAATAATTTAAATATAACAGCAGTAGAACTTTAGTGATATCTATGTGGATAACATGTTCAAACCAAATAATAAGGAGCCTCAACTTTCATGACCATAATGACGATCTCATCAGCATTGTCACTGCAGACTAGAATGGGATGCGTTGCCATTTGCAGGCATTTAGGTTAGGATAAGATGAATTCTGTTCACCTCCATTGAACACACTAACTCTTTGCTCTTTACGAAAGACTAGAGCAGCTCTCAAATGTATCTGCTGCAATGGAGATGCCCTGTCTTAATCAAGTGAGTCTGAAGTATTTTGCCTTCCCACAACAATGTATTTTGTAAGATAGGAAGACACAAAACAATAACACTTATTTTTAGGCATCCAAGGACTCAGCCATACACTCAAGTTCCAGTAACAAAGAGCACATGCTCAGCTATCATGGCTTCCTGATATATGATCACTTGTTAGCCCTAGGAAATTCATTGTATCCCTAACTCTCATAAAAATAGCTGAATTTTCAAAAGTTTTCAGATAGGCCTTGAAGCTGCATATAAATAAAACTGTGATCCAATTAATGCTGCTTTATTCTCATACATGGGTGAAAAGTGCATATTTCTATGACTCACCATTGACTCAATAAACAGAAGGAACTGGAGGTGCTGGGCTGCCCCTGGTATGGGAAATAAGTGGTCTGACCCTCAGGATGCAGACTCTCCCTTTGGGAGGCCTTTGTTTTGCTCTAAGCTTTAAACAAAGCTCTCTGAAGACTGTTTTTATGAGATAAATTTTCTTCCCTTGTTGTTTGGATGTCAAGGAGAAAGTAGAGTTTATGAAAAAAACCCACAATATTTGGACAATGCATTAGTATTTAAGGGAGATTTCTGAGTCTGATTTTTGTCCTATCTTTTTAGAGTTGCCAGCTTGCAGGAAAAGACAAAGTAGAAATCCATGAGAAAGAAAACTGAACTTACATTTTGAGGAAAGCTGTTTGCGATCAACTTCTGCTGGTTTTAATCCACTGCATCACTAGAACAAGGCCATTTTATGCTCTAGGTTTTCCTTTCAAAATCCAGACACAAGGGAAGTACTTGTCAAAAATTATTAACATCTTAACCAGGGTTTACTGTAGACAAAGACATTAAGATACATTTGAAAATGCCCATATACATTATAAAAGTTGGAGAAATGTGCTTTTTCCTGTGCTCTTATAGGACAGAAAGGAGAAGTGTGTATTACATATTTCTCTTGGGACAGATTCGCTAGCAGTGATTTGACCAGAAAGAAGCCTCATTCACTTCTGCAATGTATAATGAAGGAAAACTGAGCTGTAAGTTAAAGACGAAGGTGAAAGCCTGACCCCAGTGAAATTAATGGGAATTCTGCCATTGATTTCAAAGAGGCCAGCGTTTCAACCAAGGTATAAACTTGATTTTGTTCTGTCTTGTTCTGGGAGTTACTGTGTAAGAAATAGTTTTTCTTTGTTTTTTAGTTCTCTGTCCAAACTGAGGGGAACATAAAAAATAATTTCTAGTCAACCAAAACCCATTGTTTGTTTTGCTAAACCAACAAAAACTCCAAATACATTTTTTTTTGTCAGCAGAGGTATTTCTGACAAAAAACACATTGTTTGTGTGTCTCAAATCTCTCAGACTTTTGTCTTCATTTATTATCAGAAATAGTTTTTCAAGTAAAAACTATTAAATGTCTTTGTTCAAAGATGTCAAAACAAATTGTTTAGAGTTTTCTAAATCTTCTACCACCCAATGCTTTTGTCCAAAAGCCCTCACCAAATTCAAAAGGGATTCATTTGAGTTCTTCAGGAACTTCATATTTTTGGAATAAAACACATTTCTGGAGGAAAAAACCCAAACCAAACAAACAACAACTCCAAACCAAACAACACAAATCTCTTCAGGATTTCAATGTGGCAGCACTGCAAAAAGAATTTAGGTTAGCTTTGAAAGAAATAATGATCATATCAAAACCACTTTATACTGGTTTTGTGCATAGTGATAGTGTATTTCAAATAATATTTTCAACATGAAAAGTTAACATTTATTCATTTGTGTCACAAATGAGAGAGGAATATGGACGATCACTTTGGTGCAAGTGACAGAATCAAGTAAAGTCAAGATCTTGGTGAATTTAGTTCTGAAAACATACCTCTAATTGCTCCAAAAACTTTTCTAAAAACCCTCCCACTTCATTCAGTTGTGGACTTGAAGGAGCAATGTCATAGTAGCACACGGACATGCACAGGGTCATGGATAACATCACAACATAATCCAGCTGCTGAGGTGTGAACTGTTAGAGCTTCAGTGTTTGGAATGGGTTAGGATTTTTTGCCTTCTTTTGTTTTGCATGTCAATATAATGTAGGTTTGAACAGCTCAGACTTTACACAGCTCTAGTAGAAATGGAAAGTCCTAACCACAGATTAAATCATCTGTACTCTGTTATGAATAGTCAGCTCTGTTGAGAAAGGACATTTGACTTTGCAATGTGGTAGATATTAGCAAACACTTAAGATAAACCACAAGACTTCATGTAGTTGCCTGGAGTAAGCCTGCAACATCTGCTCGAACCCTTCTGGGTCTACACTGTTAAAGAACATAAGTCGGTTTGTTGGTCATTCCTCTGAACTTGAAGCCAGATGAGCAAATCCAAGCCATTTCATGGTACAATCACTCTAATCATTTCAGCATGGCTAGTAGGTTTATTCCAGAAGACATGAGCTTCAGAAAAATATTAGGCAGCATTTGCAACACTTCTCTCCTTACAAAGATTAAGCTGTGTGAATTGCAGAGCTCTGAGAAAAAGCCCTTCTTATCTGTCTGTCTGGTTTGTTATTCATTTATTAGGTTATATTCCCAGGCCTTGTATTTCAGTTTCATGTATTTGGCACTACTGACTTTTTTGTTCATGACCTGACGTTGCCCATTTGTATTTTTACTCAAAGGAATGGCTACTAAATAAGCATATAGTTACAATTTGTAAGGATGCATTTTATTGTATAGTATTTTCATAACTGCTACGGGTGTAGGAATATCTTTGTGGGATGGAACTGGGTTTGTTCAGCTGGCAAAGTCAACACTGACAGGTGAGTGAATAGGGATTATTTTCCTTAGCTGTTACTGTTCGTTAGACGCTGTGCTTCTAAAGTCACAGGATGTACACAGAGAGGCAGGATGTACCATAGTAACAACTGTGTAGGTACAAGCAGCCACAGCCATATTGCCATATTTACACAAAACACCTGACATCAATGGCAGCCTGCAAAATCTGAGAGACAAGTCCCAGTCCCGTGTATTTCCCAGTCCAAAACAGACACAAGGAGGTAAGCAATGACAGCAGACAACGGTGTATGGCAGGAATGAAAGAAGAGAAAAGCATTATAGGAGATAAAAAAACAGATTTGTTTTGCAAGGTTTTATCTGTCTTGTTAGCTATTTTTTGAGTCTCCCCTTTCACTCTGTTGATTTATTTTGGAACATATAGGTTTGCTCACCCCACAGACATAAATTAACTGTAATAGGAACAAAATTTGTTGCCCATTTAAGACAAAAAAAAAGTTTTCTGTTTTTCCATTTCTGTGTCACTTTGGAAATAACATTTTCCAGGTGTCTGCACAAAACTTTCTGTTTTAAAATGAGGTTGACAAAGTGTTGCTTGTTGAAACTTGAGTATTGATGTGTGAAATCTAAATTCTTGGGGGGAATTCGAAAATCTGATCCAAACACTTCATATGGGAATTTGGGCAAGGTTTCTGCAGGGGCTGAAGCCAAATTAGAATTCGGTTTGTAAAGAAATATCTTTCTGTATGAGGTAGGAAATCCTGTCCCCACCCCTCCTGCAGTTTTTTTCTAGTGTGGCAAAACTGAAAAAATTCAAAATACCTTTTTTTTTTTTTTCCCCAAAAAAGAAGACTCCAGTATTTTAGAAACATTTTCTTGCAACTAAAGGAAATAAGCTTATGTGCAAGAAAGTTCCACAAACACCTTCCTCACAATAACCACTTTCGGAGCTCAACAAGCGATTGAATACATAGTAGAAATAATACATAGAGAATGCAAATAATAGCAAGACTTGATATGAATGAGATTGAAAAAAGACTATCCTTTGAACGTTCATCCAAATCAAAAATGAATCCTCCCAAAAAGTCAGACACCTTTTAGTAAAGTGAGAACTGTTATCTTTTACAATTATCTTTTGCCAAAACGAGGCAACCAGGACCATTTCTATCAATGCTTTTCAGTAAAAATAAATACTTTTGGCCCAAGTCTAAGCAAAGGGATTTGTACCAAAAAGAAGTTGAGAGAAGCTATAGATAAATGGCCATAAATGTTAGTTAAAACAAAAGCAATCTGGCTATTGATTATCTCATTATACCACTACAATTACTGATGGAAATTGAAAATCTCAGCAAGTCCAAAATAATGATTTATATGCTCAAAACCAAAGGAAAACACAGAAAGGATCACACTGTCCACGCACATGCTGTAAAGAAACAGCAGCAGAACCATGTGCTGAAACAGTGTTGATGAGTCAATGAGTGGCACCCTGCCAAGCACAAACCTTCAAGGGAATTTGCCCTTCATAGTGATAGTAATGGTGTGCATTGGTGGCTTCTGTGCAGCAGCTGCCATGGCATCCCCTGAGGGCAACTCATGAGAAAAGCTGTCCAAAGGTGAAGTGATAGAGCCTGTTCTTCACTGCTTGCATTGTCAAGGGAACTCCTGTCAATAGAGTGTTTGACTATGCCAAAGAGGTGGTCAAGACAGTTTACCACCTTCCTCAGGTGTTCATGAAAAGTCAAGAACTGAGAGAATATTGATTTAAACTAACAATCCTGCTACTTTTGCAAAAGTCTTGTGTGATTTTTCCGGAGTGTCGTGATTTAAAACAAGCCGCACACAGCTTGTGCACTCACTCCCCCCCCCTTGCTCCCCAACTCCCGGAGAGCTGGGAAGGAGAATCCAAAGAATGTAGCTCCCACAGGTTGAGATAAGAACAGTTTAATAGCTAAGGTATAACACAAATCACTACTGCTACCACTAATAATAGTAATAATGATAAAGCAAATAACAAGTGAAGAGAATACAACACCTCACCAGCCACCGACCCTTAACTCACCTCACCCTGCCTGACCGAGCACCGACCGATACCTCCTCCATCCCCCCAGAGCTCCAGCCCTTCCGGGTAACTCCCGGTTACATCCTGGGTATGACATGTAGAACATACATCCATGGGTATGGAATACCTCTTTGGCTAGCCAGGGTCAGGTGTCCTGTCTCTCCTTCCTCCCGGCCTCTCCTCCTCCCTGGCAGAGCATGAGGCTCAGGAAGTCCTTGGACAAAACCAAACATTTGAGCAGTAACTCAAAACATACTTGCTATCAGCAAACATTCCCAGCCCGAAAGTCAAAACACAGCACTGCACCAGCTACCAAGAAGGAGAAAAAATGACTGCTACTGCTGAACCCAGGACACAGAGGAATATCTGAAGAATGTAACACAAGTACATGCAAGATCTTGGTTAAGATGTTTCCTGCTTTCACATCTCATGCCCATAATTCTGTTGACTGAAGGAATATATTATCACAAATTGCTCCTCTGCCTTTCCAACTAGAGGAGGAGAAGAGGAGGCTGTTTTATCTTCACTTTGTTTCCTGCAGAAGGAATTCCCTGGTGCATGTGGAAAGGTATATTCCAGATCTTCTTGCTAGTTTGCAGACCTACACTAATAAGTTGTGTTTTTTCTGGCACAGGAAAAGGATACAAAACCACGAGGGCAGTGTATTAAATGAGCAGCTGTTTGTTGTCCAGTTCTGAAGGCACCTCCCAGTTCATTGCTTATTGTTTCTGGACCACTTTTTGTCTGTTATCACCTCTTCACTGCCATTAGGGAATCATTGCAGTCAGCTTCCACAGCTTGTACTTTCCACATTGCTCTCATAGCTTCAACTAAAACCAATTCTTAATAGCCTATACAGAAACCTAATGCTTCTTTCTCTGGTCAAACGGTCCTTAAATGAAGCTACTAGAGCTGGAGGTCTAAATAGAAAGTAAAGAAAAGTCCTCAAGAAGGTAATTCGGAATTGATGCTTGTTGAAAAAAACAGACCAGATCAGCAGCCGCAAGATTAGTGATCTGATCCAATCAGAGATTGCAGTTATCCATTATATGCCTTGATATTGTGTATGTCTAAGTAGTCCACAACACAGTGTGTTATTACAGGGCAATATTGTACACATCTTTTGCATGCTGCAGAAGTAACCTGTGGGCGGTCTAAGCATAATGCAATTGCTCCACAATTAACAGCCACCACCAGGACTTTAGTTAACAGCCACCATCTAAAAACAGCCACCATCTAGATTTCTTTTTCTAAAATGTTCCATATTAAATTCTGAGCTGCAAACAGTCTTTTACTTCTAATGGTTGTGGCAGAGTGCAAAATACCAGAGTACAAATCATGTATTTTTAGGGCCAGACATGGTGTAACCAAACGTTTCAGAGCATTGATAACCTGAGCGAGAAACATTGTTTTTTTTTTCTTATCCACTGTATTTTACTTCTAAATATAAAAAGAAATTTAGGGAAAGGTCTGAAATGGGGCTTCGGTGTTTAAAGCAGAAGCTAAGTAGACTTCAGGTGCCAAAATCCAAGAAATGAAAGCTCTTCAGTACAGAGTCACTGTCTTGCAGTGGCTGGCTTTTCTCTGTTTCAAGCTAATTTAAAATTTCTGTGATTATAACACGTTAATAATTCAAGCACTGCAGATGTGTTTCCTTGCAAAAGTAGGAAGACACTGCGTCTGTGCTCGCTATCAGATCAGACCTTAACAGACAGAGCATGGGAAGCAGGACCCAGGCCACCAGACCCAAGCAGCTCATGTTTGTTATCAGTTTCCACATAGCCTTGTTAAACCAAAACTGAGCAGCTTAGGAAGATGTTAACAGGCAGTGGCTGACTATTTTTTACACTATATTCAAGACAACAAATCATCATCTTTGCCACATTACAATCCGAATTCTTGATCAGCCTAAAGAGGTACTTGATTTTTATAGGTCTGCAGTATGTTATTAAAAAACACCAAACTTCCACAATACAACAGAAAAGTTGCAGATAAAACTTTTCAATTTAATTATCATTCATGTTCAACTGCCCTGTAAAAATAAGTTAATCATCATGTTACAGTGTCAATAAAATGACAAAGTATACTGCCAGAGGAGACAGAGACCTGTCATTGGATGTCATCCTTCTGCCCTAAGCAGATCCGCAATATCTAAAGCTCTCCTGATAGAGAGGGTTTTGCCATTGAATCTTGACCAATTGTTTTTTTCTGGACTGTTTAAAGTAGAATGTAAAATTAAATTAATATAATAAATTATAAGAAGCAAATTGCAATTTCAAAATATTTTTCTCCATAACTTAAGACAGAAGAGCAAAACAAGTTAAAGTTATATCATGGTAGTATTCACAGGCACATCAGAAGCCAAAATAATCCAGTTGGGTGAATCTGTGCATTTATATTATTCGTAAATCAGGATGTCTTCTGCAATGGCAATTTATGTAATACTGCATCTTCTACCACAACGGTATGTGACTGCCTCCTAAATTAGTTTTACACCAGTACAATACATATATTTTCATTTTTCACCCTTACCCTAGAAATTGTCTTTGTGAGTTGAGTCTAAACCACACTGTATTTGTGCTGTATAAAAAAAGCACACCATTGCATTTAACTCTGTTACACCGAGTTTCTGACTGAACAAGTTATATTCAAATTAAAAAAACGCTTATCTTGCTTATGGTCCTGGATGATGGTATTTCTTGCCAAAACAAATAGGATTTCTAACAGCATTTACACTTTAAGAAGCTCATGCCTGAACAAGATTAGCAGGAACCATGCATGTTCTCAGGAAGTACTGTTATGAACAGCCTTCACCAACATAGATACATCTGCCAGCAGAACAGCTTCTGCTCTCCCCAGGCAAGTGAGCATTTATAACAAATTCTAATATCCTAAATATTAAGAATATAAATATTATTATGAACATAAACATTATAACAATTTCTGACATCCTAAATATTAACAATATTTTGTGGGAAACAGTTTAATATCTAAACTGGGGTTGTAGTAAATGGCACCAATGCACCAGAGACACTGGCTTCCTTATTTGAGTGCTCTAGATAGTTTGAAAAGAAACCTGTTTGAATAGTTCTGCATGACATGGACATCTTTCAGTGCCTGACAGACATTCATTGAGCTACCGCCCAGGCTAGGATCAGACCCAGAGTGAAGCGTCCACTTACACAAAGTCTGAAATCGGTCCCAAGACTCTCTCAAGCCCATGTAAAAAAATTCTACAGCAGTTTACTAAACCAAAATCAACCAAAAAAACCCCCTCAACCCTATGACTAATCAAATCAAATATAAGTTCCAGTAAAAGAATTACTTTCAGATTTAAAGAGAACACAGGCAGACAGCAAGCCAGACTTTTTAGCCTGAAGGCAGGGGTTTATTTAACATTTTTATGATTTTTCTTTTTTTAACCAAAACCTAAGGAAATCGCTGTTTTTTAGCACTTCTTCTCTGGTACTTTGCAAAATTAGTATAGGTTTTAGAAATCTCTTAATAAAAAATAGCCACAGTATTAACCAATTTAACAGACTCACAGCTAGCCTGCTTGCTGTCATTTTACCACTTGGAAAAATAATCATCTAATATAGAATCATAGTATAGCTAGGGTTGGAAAGGACCTTAAGATCATCTAGTTCCAACCCCCCTGCCATGGGCAGGGACACCTCACACTAAACCATGTCACCCAAGGCTCTGTCCAACCTGGCCTTGAAGAATATTAACTGCAAATATTAACAAATTAACCATTAATATTAACTACAAATCACCCTCAAATCTTTGCAAACTGCAAATACAAAACCATTTATAGCCTATGCTGTCTAATATCTGATTGTATCGTCAGAAAAGACAGAGCCAAGGAAATTCCCCATGTCCCTGTTGTTAAAAGGCAATAAACTGTACCACCACAGAACAATTATATGAACCGAATTTTTTCTTTTTCATCCTCATCTATGAGGTACACCTGGTTAGTCTATGAAGATATTTTTGTAGAAGAACCACTCATCTGGAAGTAGTTTTCAGGAGGGAAATGTTTTGTGTTCTGTTTCTGTTGCACTTTTTGTGTTAAAAGTCAAATTTGTCTTCAATTTTGTACAATGGTGTAAACCCTCACCAGCCTTCTTCATCAATAGAAAACACAGTGATATGGGTTTTTTACCGAACTAACCATGTAAGCAGAGAACAACCCATGCAGGGAAGTTATGTATCCTAAAGGACTTCCATTGTGCAGCAACAAACATATTCAGGGGTAGCAGCTACTTTAGTACCCTGGCAATCTAACCATAAAAAGTGCACATATTCTGAGGGTCCCAACCTCAGCATCTCTGGATAGAAACTCTTCTTTTTATGTACATGCTATTGCAGTTTCCAAGTGTTGATGCAATCTGTTGCTGATGCCGTAGGGAAAGAAAATTACATACTTTGTCAGACCAGATGGAAGTGAAATTTGTTTGATTTAATATAATGTACACTCTCTCCATTATCCTGAAATACAGATACTAAATTAGAAACTAGAAACTAGATACTAGAATTCTAGAATACTAGAAACTATATATGCTACCCAAATATATGAAATATTGTTATAATAAATTCTTATAATAATTTCTTACCATAGACAATGTCTCCCAGTTGATCTTTTCCTTCTTCTCTCCAGGTTGCCTATCATAGCTCCATTTGGAATAATTAAAGTGTTTTCATCCTTTTTTAGCCACTTGGATTACTTCTTAGCTGTTTCAGGTGCTAAGAAGGCCTAGGAACACCATCGTAAAGAAATGGAGATGATGATGACAAACTGGAAGCAGTGGGAGCTCTTCAGGTCACTGAAGAGGAAAGACTGACGTATCGAATGGGGTGTGAGGAGAAAGGGTAATGCAGTGGACTGGTGGAGATACCAGATGCAAGTATTTACCTGGATGGGAGAAATCCCAAGCACAACTATAGGTTGGGCAGAGAAGAGATTCAGAGAAGCCCTGTGGAGAAGGAATAGGAGGTGTTGATTGATGAGAAAATGAACATGAGCTGCAGTGTGTGCTCGCAGCCCAGAAAGCCAAGCATATCCTGGGCTGCATCAAAACGAGCGTGACCAGCAGGTCAAAGGAGGTGATCCTGCCCCTCTATTCTGCTCTTGTGAGACCTCACTTGGAGTATTGTGTGCAGTTCTGGTGTCCTCAACATAAAAAGGACATGGAACAAATTGTTGGAACAAATCCAGAGGAGGGACATGAGGATGATCAGGGAACTGGAGCACCTCCTATATGAAGACAGGCTGAGAAAGTTGGGACTGTTCAGCCTGGAGGAGACCTCATAGCAGCCTTCCAGTATCTGGATCGGGGCTGTAAGGATGCTGGGCAGGGGCTTTTTGTTAGGGACTGTAGTGATAGGACAAGGGGTAATGGGTTCAAACTTAAACAGGGGAAGTTTAGATTGGATAGAAGGAAGAAATTCTGTATTGTTAGGGTGGTGAGGTGCTGCAATGGGTTGCCCAGGGAAGCTGTGAATGCTCCATCCCTGGCAGTTGTTCAAGGCGCGGTTGGATGAAGCCTTGGGTGGTACGGTTTAGTGTGAGGTGTCCCTGGGTATGGCAGGGGGGTTGGAACTTGATGATCTTAAGGTCCTTTCCAACCCTCACTATTCTATGATTCTATGATTTAGAGCTATCCTACCTTTAGCTGCTTTAGAATAGCATTTTTCTCTGACGGGCATAGCTAATGTAGTCCAGTTAGTTCGGCCTGAGCTTGGGTGTTTCTGCATACACAAATTGCATTGTGCCATACAGATAAAGCTACAAAAAGCCTGGAGCTCGATGCTGAATAAGAACCAAAGAAAAGACTTATTTCCATGGTTCATATAAACCATCTGCATGAATTTGTTCAAAGTAGGTGCTGGGAGTAAGGAAATTCACACTGCTTAACACAAAGCTCTAGTAGGCTCTTTGTAAGCACTGTCCATTGCTCATTTTGAAAAAGAGAACTGAGTCAAAGCACAATGCATGACAGACAGAAGATGCAGTCATCCAAATGTTAAGCTCACATGAATTCTTCGTTTCCTTATGGAAAAGACTCTCTGAGATCTGAACACTCATTAAACTATGTGGCCACTCTGAACTGAGTTCTGAACATTCGAGTTTCTTGTGGATTACTTTTTTGCTGACATGAATGACACTCCTTTTCACCTTGTAACCTGGTTTCCCTTATCAGTGGAGCAAATATACAAGAGAAAATTCATGTGCTGCATATAGATGTCCTTTACAGTATTTAAATGCTTTCCCAGATCATACTTTGCACGGAGATAAGCCAAGCATGAATTGCAACATATAGCTTTAGAAGGACAGAGTTTTAAAGAAGGAAAACACTAATTTTTAAAATTAAATTAAATTAAATTATATTTAATTCCATTTAATTTTTTTCATTTATTTTAATTTTATTTTATTTATTTTATTTTTTACCTTGTTTCCTGAGGTTCTCAGCTCAGTTTATGAGGATTAGGACATACTGTTCACAGTATTATCGTTTATAGTCACGAATGGCTTTAAGCTGTCAGAGGGGAGATTTAGATTAGATATTACGAAAAAATATTTCACGATGAGAGTGGTGACATACTGGAACAGGTTGCCCAAGGCTTTCTTCACTCTGTCTTTGCCAGTCAATATCCCCATGTAGACAACTCTTCAATAGCTGGAGATAGTCTCCAGCTCCTATCATAAATGGATCTAAGGAGATCCTGGCTGCAACTTTGGTCAGGCTACAGAAAAACAGGGTTTCAGGTAAACCATAACCCTAGAAAGTCACTTCCAGATTCTGTTTCATAGCTGCTACTTAGCAAACTCTATAGACCTTGCTGAAATATCATGTTTTTTTTTTTTTTTACAAAGGTGAGGATGTCTCCTTGATGCAAGCTATGTCCTCTTGGCCAAAAAAAATACAGTCATGACATTTGCTAACACATTATTTGAAACGTGTTCAGAAAAAACTACAGAACAGTCTAGAGAGACTAAAAATCCCAAAGCCTAGACTTCATGGGCCATGCAATAATGAGTGAATTAAAAAAGTTATTGAAAGAACGTAAAATAGACAGATACAGACACATTTGTAGTGCAAATGACACCATGTGTAGAGGCCTCTAAAATGTGGACAAATAGCTAAGCATATAAATGTAAATGTTCTCCGTGGTTTGTTTTCTTGGCACATCTAGAATTCACTTCTTGTATTTATTACTTAACACATTGCAGATAATTTGTTAGCTTCAGCTATTTCTCCCTTTAGGAGGCCCTACTAAATGAATACATTTGAAGTCAATAAAAACCAATCTCACTAGAATAAAGAAAAACCAGTTTCTTGCTTATAAGGAACAAAATTGCATTTCATATTCCAAGTAGTCTGTTGTCCATTTTCAATTTGGCAGGATGAAGTTGGAATCATGTCTAGATGGGTTATGTGAGAACTACAGGAGTTTGGAGGTATTTCATTAAGGAAAAAAAAGACCAAAAAAATATCAAAAGTATCTCAAATAGAGGTTGACTACTTACACAACAGTTAAATTTTGGACAAGGATGAAAGAAGTATCTGATTAATAAGCCCATAGCTCCCCCACAACATACTACACAGAAGCTGTAGAAGGAGTAGTTATATAATGGGTTAAAAAACTCAGGCTAGAAGTAACGTTACACTCATCTTTTTCTTTAATCATGCCTTACAAGTAGGGGCAAGCTGTAGTCACCTTTGTACCAGAATGAAAAAAAAAAAAGGATCTGTATTAAAACTAAAGTAAACACTGCAAAAATAATTTTTCAGCAGTTTTTAAAGTTGGGGTTTTGTTTTGTTTTTTTTTTTTAGTTCTACCCTGGTAATGGTGATCTTGATTACCTTGGTTAGGTCACTGGGCATATACAATAGATTCAAAGAATCATTTAGGTAGGAAAACGCCCTAATGAACATCAAGTTCAATTGTTAACCGAACGCTGCCAAGTTACCACTAAACCATGTCCCTAAGTGCTACATCTGCACATCTTTAAAACACCTCCTTTAATTGCTGACACCAATATTATCAATTACAGGGAATTAATGACACAGAAAAAGATAATAGAGATATAAAAATGCCTGAGATCACGATATGAGAAGATAACTCCTCTTCTATGGCAGTTCTGCAATCACTATACTATGTGCAGATATTATTAGAATAAAAGAGTGGGTCTATTTTATCTGATTTCAGTTGTTTTTATTAATTGTTCTCTTCTGGATGCTTGACAATAGTGAGGAAAACACAGGTTGTCACCAATTACTTTCATTTTCATCTACATGTTAGCAATTAATAAACAAAGAAATTTGTTGTATTTATTTTTCAGACTACCCTTTCATTCCCACCCTTTGGACATCAGTACCTAAGCTTACCCTATTTCCAAGAGTATCCTTCAAAAGTCATCAGCATTAGCATTAGTTTCCTGAACTTTCAAAAGGTAGAAATGAAGCTGAGAGTACTATGTGCCTAAAACTAATGTTGGCAAAATGAATGACAGTACAGAGAGATTGAAAAGACAGGAGAGGCTGAAGTCTGGAACATTTTAGAAATGCCATCAAGCCCAAGTTTCTTAATGTATTAGAAGGAAATACTTTCACAAGTAGGTCTGAGAGATGGATTATAGTTAAAGTGTACTACTAGGGCAGCCAGTGATAGAGTCCAATGACATTTGCTCTAAACTTCAATGAGAAAAGGACAGTCACTAAATATTAATAGTGGGATTTTTCTGATAAAAAATTGATGGCTATATATGCACTACTCTGTGAAGTTCATTTTAGTTAATGGCAAGAATATCTCATCCTAGGTAACGGGCAATGATTTTAAACTAACAGAGACATTAAAGCTAGATATAAGGAAGAAATTTTTTACAATAAGGGTGGTGAAACACTGGAACGAGTTGTCCAGAGGTGACCTCATCCCTGGAAACATTCAAAGCCAGGTTGGATAGGACTCTGAGCAACCTGATGCAGTTGAAGATGTTCCTGCTCATTGGGAGGGCTGGACTAGTTGACCTTTAAAGGTCCTGTCCAACACAAGTTATTCTATGATTCTAAAGCAAACACCACATTAGGTCAGAAGAAATGGTCCCTAAGAGTGGTCACCACATGAACTGCACAAGTCCCACTGCAAACAAGCCAGGTGTGGAAAGGTAATTTATAAGTAACCAAAATACAGTGAGATTAATCCCATGCTATTGAAAGTAAAATGATGCATCTCAGTTCAAGTTTTATATGAACAGAATGATAAAGTTAGAATTTCAGACAAATACTATATCTTCTAGAAAATCCTGGTCTGTGTCTGCCTGAGAAACCCAGACAGGATTACTGAACACTCTTTAACATACTAAATGTTTATATCCCTTCTGTAAACAACACGATGAGAACTTAATCTTTTGCACACAAACAAAACTACAATACCGTTTGTGATTTCAGTCCAAAAACAATTACTGAAAGATCAAAATAAATCTTTCCTGTGTTTGGCTTTTTTCTAATATGAAAAATTAAAGTTTCTACTCCAGCACCACCAAAAGTGAGAGAAAAGGACCTTCAAAACCATGCTTCTCCAATTCCCCTTGATGGTAGATGGCAGTGGACAGAAGTTGACTCTTGGATACTGAAATACTATCCTGAATGCAGGTAAAATTAAATTATGGTCTCTCCAGAAAGTCCAGATCTGGCTGCTCCTGCTCCAGGAAAGGGATGATATCATGGGGAAGTCATACAGGGGCAGCTTGCTCCTCTGAGCCAACAAAACACCAAAACCAAACAAATAAAGACTCAAGCATACATTGCTTTTTAAATTGCCACAGGACAAGAGAGTACCTTCTCCCTTTACCCACTTCTTTTTGTGCAGCTGTATCAGTATTGCCTTTTGTATGCACTGGATAGCTCATCATTCTGTGGGAAAGATACTGGTGTTGTGGTTAGCCAAAAGCACCAGTCTGTGTGACCCTAAAGATCTCTGCACAAGCATTATCATCTGGGAAATGCTATTGTATCAAGCCTACTGAGCTGGGATCAAATAGTATTGATTTGTATTTGTTAATTCCTTCCCCTGAAAACTGGCTATTATAAAATAATCAGAGAAGGAATTTCTTAAATTTCACTTACAAGGGTTTCCCTCTTGATAAACAGAAGAAACATCTGCAGCTTGCCTTAGTCATAAATATCAGCACTGTGAGTAAAGGAGAGGGAGAAGCAAATACCTGCAGCAAAGTTCAGATTTAAAGCAAAATGAGCTAGAAAAACAGCAGGCTATCATAAGTTCACTGATGCATTTTGGTGGGGGAATAACACATTCTTGTGACTGCTGCACAGTTTTGTCCTGTCCCACTGTTCTTGCCAGCTCACATTTCTTCAATTAAAACTTTATGTTTATTGTATATAGCGCCTTTCATCCAAGTATCTCAAGTTACCTTGCAAACACTAATTTTGCTTTTCAGAGCAAAGAATAACCACGCAAAGAATAACAAAGAATAACCACAGTCCAAAGTCACCAATTTGTCAATGAGAGAGAAAAATGTTGTCTTGGTTCCCAGCCTTATGCATTAGACACTAGTAAGATTGTCTTATTGCACTGGGGAAGAGGAAGACAACTTTTAAAAAGAGCAGAAGTTGGATTTTTCATGAGATCACAAATAAAGTGAAATGAAACAAAGAAATGCATCTTAGTGTTTGTATTACTGTAGCCATATACTATATGAGTATCAGAAACTGAAAAAAAAATTAGTATGATTTAGGAAAGTAGATTGTTACTTGGTGTTTCTACTACTGTGCCTTGTCAATGAGTGGTGCTAGCAATATAGGTAGAACAGTATGGATCTCAATTTATACCAAATATCTGCTGTGTTTTTTACACTGGGGGCTGTATCTAAATAAATGAATTTTAAACATATGTGTGTACTATCTTAAAATTTGCATTCTAAAAACAATTATGAATATGCATACTTGGTGTGAATTATATGATTTCTATATTTTTAGGTGGAAAAAAAAAAAAGTTGCCTGTTGCCTTCAGTGTGTGTTTGCCCCTTAAAAGGAACTGGAAGAAAGTAGGCCAGCACTGGAAGTCATAAATATTTCTCTTTGAACCTCAGCAAACTTTTCATTCCTTGACTTTTGCTTCATAAATAGATGAAGTGTAACACTTACCATGTCTCTAATGCCTTAATTTTAAATTTCTACAATCACAGGGCAGCCATTCCCCATCAATTTACATCAAAATAAAGTTTTATCACTATCAGGGCTGTCATTTGTGAAGAGTGGAATGGGGTTAATTAAAACTGAATTTTCCCACCTATCAAAAATATCACTTCCTTATTGCATTGTGGTTGAAATAAGTTAACCATTTAGTTCTCAACCCAAATTTGAAATGCAGAAAATACCCTCAGGAATGGGGACAACACTTTACAATAGAGGAAAAATTCATCTCCTTCAGGGAAGCTCAGCATTCACATCAAAACTTAGTAATAGATGGAGAGGAAGGGAGAGTTTTTCTTCAGCAACAGCAGTGTCCTCAATTCCAGGTATATGAAAATACAGACTAGTATTTTTTATATTAATGAAGAGTGTCAATAGCAACTGCAGCCATTGGCTGTCTCTTTGGTGTGGTCACTGATGTTCTATGCACTGCTGACTCCCTGCTGGTTCAGGCTTCAGTTTCCTAGGCAGCCCATTGCCATCATGAATGACCTGGGGCCACAATTTGAGCTCTTGCTCAAAACCCTTCAAGACGAAACCTTCATCTGTCCACATTTCCTAGCACACAAGCTATGTTACCTGGTCTTCTGTACTGACTTCTCCAGACCCTTTATCACCACAGCTTATTGCCAGTAGTTTTCTCTGTTTCACATCAAAAGCTACCCAGTGATCCCATTTTTTTGGAGGAGCAGCTCCTGCGCTGCCCAAACTCTGCCAAACTTTGCATTATGATGCCAATAGAACAGGTTCCTGCAGCATGCTTCTCATGGCTCTGTGTGACCTCTTGGATTTCCCCCTCCATGTTTATCTGAGAGTATGTCCTCCAAATGCACTTAAAACATAGTTAAGGTGGAACGGTTAATAAAGCAACATGCTTGTGTTTTCACAATGTGTTGCTAAGGGATGTCACAACTAGCGACTGTTATCTAAGCACAGACTGTTTACAAGACAAAAAGCAAATTGATCGAGGTCTTTCTCCCAAGTACCCTAACCAGATACGATAAGAAACAACAGTGTCATTGTTTGCTTCCAGTACATGAACCTCCCCAGTGTAGCTGTTATGTAGACATTAAAATGTTTATCTCTGCTGATATTTAGTATTTCAGTTCCAACAATGTGGACTTGGTGAAATTTCTGTCATGAAATTGCCATTGCTCTCAGTTACAGAAACTTATTTAAAGCCAATTAAAGTTTTGAACTCTTCTTTCCCAAAGGCAGGTCACTTCAAAAAGATATATTGACTTGCAACCTGAAACACAATGACCTGATGCCAGTATTCAGCCACTTTGTGTTCCAAAGCGCTCTCTTTTGTGTTTAGGGACCACATGATGTTATGCCAAGCCATAACCAAGCAGCAGATTTGAGATTTTAAAAAATAATAACACATCAATTAATTTGGCAATTTTAACAAACAAATCAACACACACAATCTGCAGTCCATAGTGCAACAATAATCTTCTGATGTTTTGGACTAATTCCTGAAGACAAAAGTTTTAGCTACAGATGAGAACAATGGAGAACACAGCTCAGAGGATTAATGAAGTTATTGTTTGGTACAGATGTGAAATCTATGCAGAAGAACTTGATCACATGCCAAAATATCAATTTGTGATCTTTCCTTTTCACTGTCTCCACTGTTCTTTCCCTTCATCATACATAATACTTTCTTATGTTCTTCCCAGGTTTTTGTCTTAGCAGAGCAAGAGAGAGGGTGGAACACCCTCTGCAGGAAACATTCAAGCTGTGTACTGCATGCACAACTCTAGCCAGCTGGTGGCATATAAACATCCGAGGTCACATTCAGTCCATGAATTCAACTCTTTTCCATCTTGACTTTTCATCCATAGAATTACTTAAGTTGGCAAACACCCTTATAATCATCAAGTCCAACTGTAAACCTAATACTGACAAGTCCACCACTAAACCACATCCCTAAGTGCTACATCTACATGTCTTTTAAATACCACCATGGATGGTGACTCCACCACTTCCCTGGGAAGCCTGTTCCAATGCTTGACAAGGAAGGTGAAGAAATGCTTGACAAGGAAGGTGAAGAAATTCTTCCTAATATCCAATCTAAACCTCCCCTGGTACCACTTGAGGCCATTTCCTCTTGTCCTATCGCTTCTTACTTGAGAAAAGAGACCAACAGCCATCTCAATGCAACCTTCAAGCACAGAAAGTGTCACAGAGAAAAATAGCTCAGAATGGTTTAAAAACAGCTGAAGATCAAAGCAGACTTTTGATTTATTAATAGCAGAAATCAGTAAACTGTGCATTCAGAATCAACAGAGAAATCACAGTACTAATAACAGCAGTTATTAGCAAACATCTATAGATTGTTAACCGCTTATATAATTAGCAGTGTCTAATAGCAATACAGACATACACTCAGTTGCATGTGGCTTTGGTGAGCACCCACCATAAGAACATTATCAATTTTGACAGTTTTCAGTGTCCCATTCACCTGTTATGTATATAAGCCCTCCTACCTTAACAGCCATTATTATCCAGGCCATTTTACAGAGGGCAGACTGTAAGGACATCCCTTTGTTCTTATGGCTCCTATGAAGTCCTAACTAAAATCACAAGGTGTATTGTATTACATGCCTTTCTCAGGGCACTACTAAGGCTAAGAATGCTGTTGTCAACCTCCAATACAGTCAGAAGGCATTTTCCATCACTTGCTTTCCAAAATAAGCTCAGCTAGCAGGAACTGATGTCAAAAGAAAATTACAATGAGATTTAATGCAGTAGATATAATTTTAGAAGCATGAACGTTTCTAAGAAAAATAACCATTGGAAAAAAGGTACATACTTATGGTGCATCATCCATCTATTCAGATCAAGACAAGCTGCTATTCTTAGAAGATATTCCATAGGTCAAACGTAAATTATTCAGGAAACTGATTTTTCTTGGCCTTTGTTACAGAAGTCAGATTAAAGGAGAGCAAGTATGATTACTATGCATCTAAATTTTCCAAATATGTGTGATTTTCTACTTGGGATTTATATAAAATCTTGGTTGGAATTGAAGGGTTTGGGCCATTTTTCTAGAAGTCCCTACTGCACACATACAGAGGGCTGCATGAAAGCTGTGCTGGCAACTTGTGCATGCATCATAAACCCAAAAGGCCTATTGAAGCCTGACTACGCAGGCTCAGGTCAGCAGTACTTTTTTATACAATCCTTCCCAGTTGTGTCGTATTCTGTATGTGTACATGCAGTGTAGAATATAGATTTCTGCCTAGGAAATCCCAGCCAAAGTCATGGAAACCTTTATCATAACAGCTATTCCCATCATAGGGTAACTGATTTTTTTTAAATTCAGTTCTAAACTTTAAAGAGAAAATTTCCTGAGACTACAAAAAGTGCTGCCAGCCATGGGTGAGGAAATAAAAGGAGATACTCTAAAAGCTGGAGTCTTAAGGACAGCATGATGTCATTTATATATGCATAAACCAAGGTAGTAACACTTAAAAGGTTAAAAAAAACCCAAAGATGAATGACCTTCAAGTCCCTTTCTCAGTGGACCACATTTCTCTTAATATGTTTATTGATAAATCTTTAACCTGGCTTCTTTTCCTCTGGTTTGCCCCAACCAGAAAAGTGCAGCACTCTAAAGAATAGGTGAGGATACTCAGACAGCTCTGTTTCTTCAAAGCAGACATAGCTGTCTGACTGGGCTTCTTGTTTGCTTTTTGTGGGTTTTATTTATATTTTCAAGTTCTTCATTCCAGCTGTGCCTGAAAGTGGAGGGGACAGTTTAGTCCCATTTAAGCCAAGTTCATGTGTGGTATCCTCTCCTACTTTCTCAAGATGGGAAGATAGCCAAAGGACATCCAATCAGTAGGAAAATGATCTTCAGGGATGCTCGAGGAAGGATCCATCAAAGTGAAGAGCCAACACAGCTGGAAAAAATAGGAGAGAGCAAGACCTCACCAAAAGCCAGATGTTAAATGCGCATTTTCCTATTTTTTTTATTATAATATTTCAACAACAGAAAAATATGCTTTTTTCTTAAAATACAGACAGGAAAGGATACTGCTTGTAATTTTAATGTGACATGTTTTATTGTTCTAATTACTTTGAAATAACTTTGGATATAAAATGTTATCGATTGGAGAAGAAACATATGCTTCTTGGCTAGGCAATGCTCAATGCAGTCAGTGTTAGATTTGTTTTCTTTCTGTGGATGCCTATTGGTTTTGTATTAGTTGCATTGTAGAGTTAAATTTATATGAAAGGATTTAGCAGACAAAACAAAGACACTTTAGAAAAAAATGGTTTCATGCAGATTTTATGGGAAAAGAGATATAAAATCATGGGGAGGGGTGTAGCTGAAGAATAAGAAGTCTAAAGGGAATCTTTCACTGCAGAACTTAAAAGCTTGGTAAATCTAGTGCCGAACTAATGTGCAAGGAACTGTGACTGAAGCAATGCCAAAAGGAAGAAGGGAGGATCAGATATCAAAAAAGCTGGAGTTGTATTGAAGAAGTCAATCTGGGGGTACAATAGTAGAAGAACTTGGAAATAGAGATGCTTTGTTAGGGCCAGATGTCTCCATGTCTCTGTACAGGTGTGACTAATATTCCCCCTGATACACAACAAAATTGAGGAGAAAGAGCACTCAACAGGGATTTAAGAGTTCAGCTCTTGGCTCTGTTACTGTCTTTTTCTGTGTGTACATCAAGTCCTGATCCTCCCTCTTACGTCAGTCTCGGCTGTGAGCTCTCCTAGAAAGAGTGTCCCGTTGCGTTTACAGCTACTACACTATTTGTAACAATAAGGCATTTTTTTCAGAAGCTGAATATTTTCTTAACAGTTCTATTTAGCAAAACTTGATAAATTTTACAGTTTTTTCAAGGAGCAGACTCATAATGGCAAATGAGACCTGTTATAAAATGAGGTGGAGTGTGCTATATATTAGCAATGACAAAATCATTATTTGATTAGTCAAAAGAGATCACACACAGAAACAGTCAAAACATGAAACTAGATCTGTTCATGAGGAAAATGGCTAAGTACAAGGTCTTCTGATGGTCATGCTATAGAGCCCAAGGCTGATTTAAACCTTCATATAGTCATGATTTATCACAGGAAACGCTAAACCTCCCTGATACAACCTGACAACTAGACATAGTAATGAATTATCCTATTATCCTTGGTATTGAACTACATCTAGAGATTATTAAAAACCAAAAAAAAAAAAGAAAAAGAAAAAGAATGTGCTAAATAATTTTTATAATTGATTTTCACTATAAAAGGTTGGAGAACATACCTCAGCTACAAGGATATCATTAAGCTGCTTGCTATGAGAAATTAAGAAGGACAATAGTAACTGAGGTTTATGGAGAAAAGTGGTGAGGGAAAGCAAGAAACAGTTTTGAAAGCCAGGAAATGTAATCTGAAAGGAGTATAGTTTGAGTAATGTCACCTCAGTTCTGTCACCTCAGGACAAGATTGATTAATCGAAAGATTAAGAACAGAGCAATCTGCTATTTTCATAAATGAAGAATTGGAATTTTTGCTAAAATCCCTTGGTGACATCTTTGAGTTTTGTATCAACACAGACATGACAAACATCCCACCAAAAAAAACTCGTTGGGAATAAGACTTGTATATAGGACTAAAATCATATCAATTAGCACAAAATGTATCATTTGGAAACAGCTGGAGAAAATATGTACAATTTTTTATCACTGGATGACAATTAGCTGGTGGAACAGTGCTGCAGAATGCCAATGGATGAATGGAGTAACTATTTTAGGCACATTTAAAGCAGTTTCAGTTTAAGAAAAAGGTCATTTAGGGTAGTGAAAGACTGGCAGAGAGAAAACTTTGGTTAGAAATCATAAGAATTAAAAAAGTTGGAAAGTGGTTCCCAACACTTAGAAAATTGAATTTTTAGTAATATAGTAAAGGAATTACAGTAACACCAAAAATGTAAAATTATATTTTATGTTATCTACTTTTCAGATAGGATTTATTGCACTTATCAAATGGAATTGAGGATGGCAAGGACTAGAGAAGAGAACCAAATGTATCCCACCCCACATTATCTTCCACCTTCCTGTCACAGCTCTTTTTGTGCTCCAGGAAATGTTCTTTTTATCTTCAAAGTTATCCAACTCCTAAATTATAATTGGCTTTCTTTCAAGATTTTTATAACCCTTTCCCCAAGATATACAATTACCTTTCCCATTTGTCCACCTTGAGATCTTCACAGTCCTCCTACTTTGGCTGAACATTTCTAGCTCTGACCTTTCCGCCTTTTAACCCCCTCATAAAGAAAAAGAACTTCTCAGACCTTCCCCTGAAGCCTGTTTTCTGGCTAAGGTACCTTTTTTCCCTCAGAAACCTTCAGACTAAGTTCAGATTTTCTTGAAGAATCACCCACCACTCAACACTTTTAATCTGTCCCAGGTGAGCTAGCTCCTCTAAAAAGCTTCTTTGAGCCAACAGAGGAGAGGGAAGCCTTTTTCAAAGCTTCCAGTTCCGAAGTCTTTAAGGTTTTTGCTTTCCTCAAACCTAATCTGCTCTTTGGGGAATAATTTCTTATTTCCCAAGACTGCAGTCTTTTCTTCAAAGAATCTCCCCAAATAAGCAGTTTTGGTGCCCTCCGATGTCCTTCCGTAACACATTGAATGCAAATCATTGGTGTTGCAGACATACACTAACTTCAGAGAAACAGTATCACATTAAATCATTAATTTTACATTAATATTTGAGTATAATGGTCACTGGAGAATAGATCTTTTTTGTTTCAGCTTCTGAAAACAGAAAATACGGGTATGAAAGGTGTGGAATAACTTAAATAACAAAAAATATTTTATCCCTTGTCTCCCAGTTAACACTTTTGGCAAACTCTAAGTGGCAATCCTACTGGAAAGACTGATATGGTTATACTTAGAGTTTGGGGTTGTAATTATTTTAATTAAGATCAGTTTTTATAGTGACTGGAATTCTATTTTATAGGTTAACACATAACTAAAGTTGTAAGTTTAGAAAGTGCTTTGGTGTTTATACATACAATAGGTTGCACACAGTATTACAAGAGTTCTGAGATTTTTCTGATCCATGTGTTCTCTCAAAAAGTATTGTACATTGTGGGCATTGTGAGATCCCAGCTAAAAGAACAGGAAAAAAAGAATCTCTGGTTGAAAAAATGAACATGAGCCAGCTTCAGTGTGCGTTTACAGCCCAGAAAGCCAACCGTATTCTGGGTTGCATCAAAAGAAGTGTGACCAGCAGGTCAAAGGAGGTGATCCTGCCCCTCTATTCTGCTCTTGTGAGACCTCACTTGGAGTATTGTGTGCAGTTCTGGTGTTCTCAACGTCAAAAGGACATGGGACTGTTAGAACAAGTCCAGAGGAGGGCCACAAGGATGATTAGGGTACTGGAGCACCTCCGTATGAAGACAGGCTGAGAAAGTTGGGGCTGTTCAGCCTGGAGAAGAGAAGGCTGCATGGAGACCTCACAGCAGCCTTCCAGTACCTGAAGGGGGCCTATAGGGATGCTGGTGAGGGACTCTTTATTAGAGACTGTAGTGATAGGACAAGGGGTAACGGGTTAAAACTTAAACAGCAGAGGTTTAGATTGGATATAAGGAAGAAATTCTTTATTGTTAGCGTGGTGAGGTGCTGGAATGGGTTGCCCAGGGAAGCTGTGAATGCTCCATCCCTGGCAGTTGTTCAAGGAGAGGTTGGATGAAGCCTTGGGTGGTATGGTTTAGTGTGACGTGCCCCTGCCCATGGCAGGGGGGTTGGAACTGGATGATCTCAAGGTCCTTTCCAACCCTAACTATTCTATGACTCTATGAAAAAAGAGTGAGGAAGAACAATGGCTCCTCTCCTGTCCCAAGGATTATACAGTCTCCTAGGACTGACTGCAACTCTAACAGGAATAGAAAGTTTGCGTAGGTTATGGTCTCATGTGCTCTGTACTGCACAGAATGTCTTGTAGATATTTATCAGAAGTTTTCAGCATCCTCTTGCATAGTCCAGCCCTTTAATCAGGCATCTTACAAAATGAAGGTATACTGTATATATAAAGACTAATTTTGGTCTCAGAATCAATGTTTCTGGCTATTCATATTAAACCTTGTTTCTGGAAAACCTCTCAATCCTGTTGGTGCTACTGCCTTTTTGTTACACATCTGTCACCAGAGTTGGGCTTTCATGTAGCACTGTTATTGCTTTGTGCTGTTCTTAAACTTTGTGTTTTAATCACAAGCAGCTGCTTTACTCAGTGAAAGGCTGATGATCCCCTAGAGTAAGAAAGAGGATAAAGAAGAGAAGAAAGAACAAGATAATAGCTTCAGCTCCACGCCAGCATGCAAGGCATGACACAGGGACCTTTTGCTTCATCCCATGTAGCCTGGGACTTTGAGAAAATCATCTAATTTCTCTGTAGTTCAGTGTTCCTAGGCTTGAAAACAAGCATAATGATACCTATAATGATGCTACATTTCCAAGTCTTGTTGGAAAAAAAAAGAAGTGTTGTATAAGAATTTATTATATACAGTTGTAAAAACTGGAAAAACATTCATATTTTATTGGTACAACCCATGTTAAATCAAGCATGCTTACACTACGCTGTAAAAATACGGGACACATAAAGGACTTAATCTCTTGCTTTTGTAGCAGCTATAAGGCCTAGACTTGCTGTTTAAAGGAGAAAATAAATCTTCCCCTGAAGGGGACAGCATAAAAAGGGGATGAGGCAGAGAACCAATCAGTAGAGCCTTTAGTAAATGTGACAGCTTTACTAGAGAAAAGTAAATAATGTGGGTTAAAGACAGAAAAATAAAGGGTCTGTCCCACCCAGCATAATTGTTTCTAGATTACCTGACATTTTTCTTTACTGGAAGATATTAGATATGATAAATCTCTGCTGATAAATCACTCCTGTACAGGCTTTGAAATTTCAGGATTGCCTTATTTAAGCACTTGCAGTGTTAACTTTCACCAGGCATCACTAAGAATTCATGGGCTAGTCTCAAATATGGGGCTCATGGAAATTATTGTCAAATATAAGATCAAGAAAATTCCATCAAACACACCAACATCTCACAGACAGGCCTGATGGTGAGCTGTATTTGATCCTGTGAGGACTTCTACAGTCTTAAGCTCCTTTAGGATAAAAAAGATACATGTAAAGAAGTGAATAACATTTTCAAAAGTGACCAGATGGCAATAAGCAGAGGTAGGTGGCTTTTCAAGGTTGCTGAGCATATTGTCATGAAAGCACAGCACAAGATGTTGTATATCACAGCATGATATACCTACTTAGGTATGCCTCTGGTGTGGTTATTTCAAATTAAAATGCCATTAATCTTATTAGCAAAGATGGTGAAAATACTTTATGCAGTCAATGCACATACCTGGGGTACTTGTATGTTACCGCTTTTAACAACCAGGGTGGTCCTAACACCTCCAAATACACTGGTATAATTCTGTAATCTCAGACTGACTTTTCTAGAAAGCTTCTGTTCCTCACTCATTAGGATATCGCTTCTAAAATCTGATTTCCTTTTTTCTTTCTTTTTTTTTTAATAAAAAGAAAAAAGCCCAAAATAACAGAAAACCCACATCGACAGATATTTATCATGTACTCACAAATCATATGCTCAATTGAGCAAGTTCTGTAGGATTTCTGATGGTCTCCCACTTTAGCATGACTAGCACTAAATTGTTTCTTCAATAAACCACTATATTCACACACTAGCATCCTAATAATTAGGTCAGCTGGCACTACACACAAGTGATCACAAGACAGCTCCAAATAGATCTCAAATGGTACAGAGATTTTTTACCAAAGAAAAATTTCAATAGTATCACTAAAGTGACAAAACATTTTAGTGTTGACAAGACAAATGTTTTCATCCTTCCAAGGCTGCTTCTAGTGAGAAGTAACATATGTGGGTAATGCAATATTTCCAGAGTTAAAATCCTGAGTCACTGAATGAAGTACATCTACATGGATTGGCTCACTTATCCTGCTATATGATTCTCCTTTCCAGCACTGAAAGCTGTCTCTCACCATACAGATCTGGCTCTCTTCAGTGTGATCACATAAATGTCGTCTGAATCATCACTTGAATGCCTGGAATCTCTGGCAAAAACTGCTGGTGATTCTCTTAGAAACCTCTCCTGGGATGGATAAGTGACCGCAAATGATGAGAGAGAGGGCAAAGAGGTTTTTCTTTGAATACCAGTGCTTCCTGGTGCGTGTTTGAAGACATGCTAGTGTATTGCAAACAGAGCCTGCACTACTCTGCTAAAGTTTGTGCTTTAAGCAATGGGAAAAAAAACATCTGCTCAGGCAAATGGCAATTTCTTCCATAATCTAAGCTCAGTAGCTCCAGTAATCTGTACAAGATCCAAGGTGCCTTGCTGCCTGTAGTTGGACACAACAGAGCTGCAAGGAGTAACCCACAAAAATCCTGTCTGATGGCTAGGACCATCCCTGGGAAACTTTATGGTGCTAAAAGCTACACTGTGCCGCATTCCCAGAGATGCCTTCACCTTGGTGAATGGCTTCTGCCCAGGAACGTTTGGGTTACACAAACTCATCAAACTCCCAAATTTCTGCATTTTTCAGACTCCACAACCTGCCCATGAAGAAGCTCACCTTTGCACCAAGAGGTGTCAGGAAGTCCTATGCAACATTCTACCATGATGCCACATAGATGTGTTTTCTATTCTCATGTGACAGCAGCAGTTCTTTCAGCATAAGAATGTAGAAAGCAGCAGTCATTATTGGCTGCAAGAGCTCGTTAGCTTTAGCTGCCAGCAACAGCTCAGCTGTTGGAGGGGGGGTCACCAAAATTTACATTAAGAATTAGTCACCATAGCTAATGTTTGCTCTCTGCTACCCTGGAGGAACTAAGGTCATCCAGCTGGTTTTTTTAATTTAAACATGTGGATGTAGGGAAAATTGTATGAAAATGCATGAGCCAAAAGACAGCAAGACTTTCAAAAGCTGGGAAAACACGATTCCAGAAAATGTAGGTCTTTGGTGTGGGACTGTAAATTCCATCACCAAAGAGACACTTATGTAGTATTGCTAAGGTTAGTATGTCCAAATCCCTTTATGAACCTGGATTTATATGCCTAAAATTTGTCAGGAACAATAAAACAGGCCAGTCCTCAGGCAAAGCGAGAGAGAGCTGAGATTTCAACTTACTCTGTGCAAAAGACCCTCTCATCTTCACAGAAAGGGCAACTCTTTCAGGCAATCTGTGTTAACGACCAGAATGTTTCACCATCCAAAGAGGAAGACCATAAGTGGATCATAATTAAGTAAAAATAATCATTTGCTCCATCAGATCCGTTCAGAGATTACTATTTATCTTTTTAAACTGCAATTATCAATTTATAATGGAAAGGTAAATAAGTTTAAATCACCATATGGGAGTATTTCTTTCACAAAAGACACATTTTTGTAAGTATTTATTATGCAATAATAAAATATGACTATAGTAAAAGATTCACATAACAGAATACATGCACATAACAATTTGGAACTGGTAATTTAAACTACAAAATTTTCCTTGTTCTTCTTAATGTTCATTGTATCATGCGCAGGGACAAATTTTGAATAAAATTACTAATGAGGGAAGAAAGTTGTGCTGAGGGTTATTTTTGGCAGGTATTTGAAGAAAGACATGAGGATACGTTCATCCTGATTTCCCAAGTAGCGTTTTAGTGGGTCATAAAAATGAGGTTTATTCCTGCGGGATTCACCTGTGGACATGGGCTCTCAGATGCCCCAACTATGGCTGAGACTCTGACAGGACTACATGCACAAATCAAGCTTCAGAAAGCTCCAAGTATAAAAGTGGTATTTTCTTCTGTGCTTTGTATTTATTTCCCCTACAACCTGCTCAGCCTTCCTGTACTGCAGCCTCATTCACTCTCCTCTCTTGGCCTAGACTCACTTCAGCTCCCTCCCTGCCACCTTTACTTTCAAGTTTATAAGGTGCAGGTATCATTTTCAGCTGCTGATAGTACTGGATGTCACTATCCTTTTCCCCACCCTTGTCTGTAACAGGATTTATACTTTCTGGGTTTGACATTGGCTCTTGAGAAAACATCTGTCCCAAGCGGAGTGCTGGTGCAGAAATAACCTAACATTGTTAACGCTGGTGTTCAGCTATATAGCTCAGTGATGGCTGTTCTGTAGATTCAGTAGCCCATGATATAATTACTAAAATAAAAGGGAAGAAATCTGTTATTCATACTTAAAGATAAACCAGAAGCCAAAAAAATAGTAAACAAACATCTCAGATCAGGGGGGAGTGGAGGATAGAATTCATTGAGTATTTGTTAAATCTGTTGTTGGATATTTTTTCATGCATTTGAAGTCAACTGTGGGTTCTTTGGGATTTTACTTTGTTTCTAAAATTGTGTGCAATTAGCCATTCTCGACATAAAGTGAAGCAATGAACTGCACTGTGCTATGAAACATGCCAGTATAATTGCACTCCACTTCAGTGTTCCCAAACCAAAATTCCCCTTTCAAATGATTTCCTGAAGAAAACCAAAACAATAAAGTCTCTTTTAAAAAGGATGTAAAAAACAGTGGTCACTTGAGTTTCTTTTATTTCCAATGTTTTCTCCAAAGGCAATTTCACAGAATGGTCAACAGACATTATAAATCATGAATGTGCAATCACAGAACCACAACTCTGTATCACAGCTTAGAGAGCATTAATCCCTCTATCTGAGTCAGAACCAAGTGGTCCTGGAGGAGCACCAAGAACACAACCTTTAATCATGACCTAAGATCACTTTTCCTCTTTTTCCTTGATTTTTCTTCTTTCAATGAAAAATGCTGCAAAAACCTCCACACATAAGCAGAATTTTGTGAAAAGCTGACGTTAACAGTTTGGGTTTTTTTTCATGGTGCTTATTCTTCCACTATTAAAATAAATAAATAAGTTAATAAATAAAGCATTTTTAAAACAATCTTACAAACTTGGACATCTTTTGTTATTCAAAACATAGTAATAGTTCTCTTCACCAAGCACAATATACTTGTTAGCTATTAATACATATCTAGACTGAAGGAAAGATAAAAGGAAGGAATTCTTGTCCTATTATTTTGCAACACATACAAAACCTCATGTAATATTTTTCCAGCTTCCGAACAATGATGTATTCTGATGTTTATAAAATATTCTATTCCTACTTCTGGTTTTCTAGGGGTTTATGCTTAGCTTATGTTGTTTGGAAAAGGCAGCCTTATTAATTTACCATATTGTTTCTCCACACGAAGCAGATGATCTTGAATGGCATCAGAAGAGTATTTGGCATGGACAGCAATGATCCACTTTAGTTTAACTTAAACCTTGAACAAAATTGTTATGAAAGGAAACAGAATCATACAAAATGATGTGATGTAAGAGATCAGGAAGATCAGAGAGGCAGAGTTTCTAGATAAAGGAAAATGCATTAGGCCAACTATTGTAGCTACTGAAAATGTGTATTTTTGATGCACAGACCATCAGGTCTGAATTGACAAAGGAATTTTTTAATTAGAAAGCAATTTTCCTGAGATTAACTAAGCCCATATCAATCAGTCTAGGTTTAGGAGAGATGGGGTACTTAGTATCTGTGGAACAGAAGAAAGTATTAGCAAACACAGATGTAGAAGGTGTTTTTCTTTTATGAAGGAGATGAGATAGAGAACCAGAGCTCTCTGCAACAGAGAGTGTTACAATTTGATAGGGTCAGGAAAAATAATATACAATAGAGCCTGTCTGTACCTTGTGAAGTCCAACATTTTTAATATTTTTTGCTATAGTTAAGAAATCTAACTTGGAGATTTATCTTTCAGTTTCTTTTATAGGATCTCCTGTGAAAATAATTATATCAGAGACAGGATAAGTGTTTTAAAGAAATATTTCCCACTTTTACATATGCATTCCTAGGCTTTATCTGATAGTCTGGGTGACATCATTCTGGGGCACTTTGGCTGCTCATTTTTAGCCACGTGGCTTCCCTAGAGCTACTGGATGGCCTGGACAAAATACAACACATTCAAAAAAGTACAAATAGAGTATGCACAGATTTTGGTAGTTCTATTGTCTTGGGTGTTCATGGTGATGGCTGTGGAGGTGTCTTGGGAATGGACACATTATTTCTAGATCTATTCCATGGAGACATTTTATCTATGGTTGGCTGCTGCTGATGCCCGGTCTACATGACTCCAAAGCCCTACTCATTGCAATTCCCTATTACAGAATTCATAATATGATGACACATCTTTAGGAAAAATCTTTCAGTTAAAGTAGGGTACTTGGGTTTTTTATGTTATGTGTTGAAAGAAATCAACTTTTCCATGCACCATTATATATCTGTGTCATAGTTACAGGACTAATCAATAACAACGTACAATAACTAACAGGTATATGTGCTTGCAAGCATATAGTTTCTAGTTTAGGGACCCTCTCTTTGTTATCACTTTTCTTCCCAAAGGTTAAATACCTTGCAATAGAAATCATTAGTAACACTGCAACTGGCAGATGGTAGAACTGCTGCAGTGCACTTTCCCACTTGATAATATGTAGCTCCCGTGAGGACCTTTGGTGAGTGTGGAGACATGTTAGTAAGATTAATTTTGCTCAGGTAATTTGGACCCTTATTGGTGAGCTGTTGTGTTATAGCAAAGCATGTAATGTGTGGTCAAACTCACATATATAATATGGAAAGAAATGCCCAAATTTGTGCTCTTTCTATAAAACGTAGTTTTGTAACCAGCCAACACCCAAATAATGGAAGAATAAAGTGTAATAGAGATAAATGTGCATGCAGTAACTTGAAAGTGATATTAGCATTTTTTCTTCTGAAGTGATTAGTCAATGGCCGGTTCATTACACATAATTTGGTACTAGTCATAATTATGGTTAGCCATAGCAGCTAAAATATTTTCCTCTCAATACTTTGAACCAAACACATAATATTCTCTGCTCCTACCTTATTAAGATCATTTTTATCCAGAAAGTTGAGTATGCAAGTAAGTAATGAACACAAGGTCCAAATGGCTGCAGAATGCTAAGTTATCATGGGGCAGATTGGGAAATTATTACAGTCAAAGAAATATCTACCTCCTGAAGAACATAAAGTGTGATGTAAAGAGGATTTGGGCACAAATGCCTAAAGGTAAAATGGACAAAAGCCTCACTTGTATTGCACGTAATTAAAAATCGAGAGTAATTTAAAAATTTTTTCTCCAAAATTGCATGGGCATTTAACATACATAGCACAAAACCCCACATCCACAGAGAACTCTTTCTGCTCTGAAGACAGATTTTTCTCACATTTTATAAGTAGCAGTCCCAGTCGGGTACCATGACATCTCAACAACGTATTCTTTTTGGGTTCAGAAATCACTGCTTCTCTCTCCCAAAAAAAGTGCATTAATCCCTGGGGTGAAAGCAAGCCTGGGGAAAAGCAAATCCCATTCCTTCTTTTGAAGACGTGCCTGTGCAAAGAAGTGACTGGATCCTTTGCCTAAGAATATGAATCTTTTCTAATTATCGAAATGCACTTCACTGAAGGATAGGATATTTAGCTCTTCATAGGCTCTGCCTGATAAAGTCATAGACATTATTCAACAAACCTTGGAGTAATGACCGTGAGCATTGGAGTGAACTATGGATATTACAGTGAATTCCATGCAGAGAGGAAGCCATGAGTCTCAGGGCCACAAGTGGAGCACTATACTGAAGAGGAAGGGGAACAGATAGATTGAGGAGGCTCTGCCATCAAAAGGAGTAGTTGAAGAAACTGGACAGAGAGGAAACCTGTCACAGAGAGGGCTAAAGGCCAGATACACCAAAATTATTATTGATTAAAACTGGTCTTTTTTGACATGAAAGACGGTCTGAAACAAAAGACAGTAAAGTTCTATATGCTGTCATCACAGTTATTTCACAAAGAGCAATTAGCAAGTTATGGCTATGCTTTTATACGTAAAGCACAGTTTGCTTTGAAAAAAAAAATCTACTTTGTGATTTTAATATTGCTCCACCTAATAGAGAGGTTGAGCTCACAACAAATAGATAAGTGAGCTAGGTTGTAGCCAAGGGAGTAATCCTTAGCCAAAGGGACATTGCATTTCCAATGCTGGAGGTAGGACCCACAACACTTCAGCTCTTCCTGACTGAAATGGCAATGAAGAAATTAAATTCTGAAACGGAAGAGATCCCCAAACACGATGATTAAAAGAAACCATGGGATCCAAGGTGACATCATCTTCCAGGAAAGCAAAGATGAAGGAGCTGGTTGGGAAGTAGCTCCTCAGCTAGAAAGTAAAACGAATAATACATAAATCTTAACAGCTTTTCAGCTGTATACCACAGAGACTTCTCAGCTAATCTCAGTGTTAGGGTGTGTAGGCTACATCATTTTCTCTTCTTTTATTTTCATTCCTCCCAAGATATTTGCAGCAATGTAATTTCTATTTGAATTAGTAAATACATTCTGTTTCATTTTACTGGAAGTTGCTCTGGATTAAGGGTGATTTTATGGTAACAGAGAAGTTGGTATAATGGAAATTCCTCACAGCTAGTCAGGAAAAATCCTTGGCAGTATGTAAGGGACAAAACATACTAAACAGAAAATGGCAAAACATGTCAAACATATCAAAGGGCAAAATATATCAAACAGAAATAGGAAATCTAAGGGTGAATTAGGAATTCTGGAATTAAATAGATGAATTCAGTGAACCTGATTCTAGTAGAAATTAGGTGAAATGAAGTGAGAATATCAGCAATGTTTAATGCAATTAGATAATTAATTAAAATTAATTACTATAATAATTATTCATAAACATAGAGATTAAATCAGTAAGAGGTTCACCCACCTCTGCTCTGCTTCTTTTGCTTGCCAGTGACTCCTGTTTTCTGCTTACCTTTCTTTTCTCACTTGTGTATTTCTTTCATTTGCGACTGAAGAATTTGGGACAGAAGCCATCTTCTCAGTTCTCACTGAAAACCCTGGGGTATGTTAGAAGAATGTAAAAATGAATAATACACAGAATTTAATAAAAAAGATTGTTCCCTCTGTAGAAACAACATTAAAAAAAGGAATTTCAATTATAAAAGAGAAGGTATTATTTTATCCTGATTCCTTAAATGTCAAGGCAGAAACGGCTTTTTCTTTCTATAAAGCCATAAATTGAGTTCATTTAGTTGAGAAGTAACTAGCTCTGGATTCACCCTAAGGATGTCCCTGTTGTAAGTGTACATCTGGGAAGCCTAGAAATAAGATCACAAATTTCTTGTGATTGTATTTTCTGTTTAAGAGACAAAAAGGCTGCATGAGATTGCAGTGGTCCCCATACTGTATCATTTGAGAAACATGAAGGGTGTCGAAGTGAGGGTCCAGGTTTACTGCCCCATCCAGTATTGGAGTCTTGCATCTGACATGTTTTCAGGCTCCCAAATGAGAGCTGAACTGGCCAGGAGGTTTTGTAAGAGAGGGAATAGAAGTAGCATAATTTGGCCGATGTAACTGTGATCTTTCTGTAAGCATGTTCTAAATTACATTTTTATGTGCGCAAAAAGACATAATGGAATTACTGATCCATTACATCAACTGGATAACTTTTTCAACCGAGCGTTATCCATTCAAGATAAAAAAACAGATGCTAAAAAAATATGAAAAAACACCACTTTATTGGGGGAAAAAATAATAAAAAAATCTGAATCCTAGAGAACAATAAAGCCCAAACATTTAAAGCAACAAACTCTAACATCAGCTACTCCACCAGCTCACTCTCTAATACACTGGCAGTCAGCAGGGCATTAGAGGCTGGTTGCAGAATGGTGACTCACCAGTTTACTGAGCAAGTTTCATTTGACATGTCAGGCACGCATGAGCAATAACACGCTCCAAAAAATCAGGTTACTTTCTTCTGATGACTAACTCTGTGACAAAGATTCTGCATTTGTTTTCAATGCTTGGTCAGTTTTCAGATCTATAAAACAAAAGGACACCATCAGCAAGTTTCCAAGTTTACCTGAAACTTCACTGTGGAAGGGATCCCAGTAGGCCAGCTAGTCCATCCGTTCCTTGTATTAATTGAGTCAGTTATCTCTTTGGCTTTCCTGACATGCTTGTCTAAACTAATTTAAAATCCCTTCATGATGGAAGCTCCACTCTCTCTTTAGGCAAGTTATCTCAGTGTTTTATTATCTTTACCTCAGAAGTCTGACTTTTCTCTGCATACTTGAAAGTGTTTGGATGCTCTCCCACAGTCAGGCTTAACAATCTGTTTTTTTCTCAATTTCCCTGATAATTTATGTTCTCTAGGCCTTTAATGAGTCTGGATTGCTCAGATTATTAAAATGAGAAGCCCCAAACTGAGTACAACAATCCAGCCAAGACCTTACCAGTGCTGAGCACAGTAGAAAGATTACTTTGTGTCTACAGGCTGTTTATGCTGTTTGTGTATCCCTGTTTAGTGCAATAGCATGGATTGTTTTTTCAATATGTGAAGAGGATATAAAGAAAGAAGAAAATATATGACATTCTATAGTTTTTATTAAAAACCCACCAGGTAAGGGGATGTTCCCATCAGCTTTTTATGTAATTCATAATTTCAGCTTAAACATACTGTGTGGAAATTGTCCCTTTTTTTTGGTTTTTTTTTTTGGTTTTCTTGGATCGTTGTAGCATCTCATGAGACCTCACTTGGAGTATTGTGTGCAGTTCTGGTGTCCTCAACATAAAAAGGACATGGCACTGTTAGAACAAGTCCAGAGGAAGGCCATGAGGATGATCAGGGGTCTGGAGCACCTCCCCTATGAAGACAGGCTGAGAAAGTTGGGGCTGTTCAGCCTGGAGAAGAGAAGGCTGCATGGAGACTTCTTAGCAGCCTTCCAGTACCTGAAGGGGGCCTACAGGGATGCTGGGGAGGGACTGTTCATTAGGGACTGTAGTGATAGGAGAAGGGGTAATGGGTTGAAACTTAAACAGCAGAGGTTTAGACTGGATATAAGGAAGAAATTCTTTACTGTTAGGGTGGTGAGGCACTGAAATGGGTTGCCCAGGGAAGTTGTGAATGCTTCATCCCTGGCAGTGTTCAAGATGAGGTTGGACAGAGCCTTGGGTGATATGGTTTAGTGTGAGGTGTCCCTGCCCATGGCAGGGGGGTTGGAACTGGATGATCTTAAGGTCCTTTCCAATCCTAACTATTCTATGATTCTATGATTCTATGATTCTATGATCATGTCCTCTGCAGATAATCTCTATTCCACCACTTATGCCATTAATAAAAATATCAAACAGAAATTGACCCAAGACAAACTTCTGCAGATATTGTTTCATAACAACTTTACATCCTAATAATGAACAGTTTGTAATATTTTCTATGGTGCAGTTTTATAACCAGTTTGGCATCCATCCTACAGCTGTTTCACAAAGAACACATTTTAACCTAACTTTGGAAAAACTCAGAACTTTTTTCTCTCTTCCTCCTCTGTTATTTTACTTTTTATTTTTTTGCCTGACCAAGTTTCTGGGGTTTGTATACTTCTGTTATGTTATTGAGGTCAACAAAGAGCTCATGACTTAACCAAACTGGTCGCATAATATGCTTCCGATCCTCTCTCCACTTGGGATGATTTGTGTTTATGTCCTTCACTTGGGGCATTGCTGCCAATAATGGGAAAAAAATTAACAGTCTCTTAGTTGCTTCTGTTTAACTGTTTTTTGTCTAATCCCAGTTTCTTTTATAAATGCAGCCTGCCATCCTGAGGCTCTCCTCATCCTGCCTCATTGTGGCAGATCCAGCTAGCTATTAGTATCTTTTCATATCCTTTGCCATGTGTATTTATGCCAGGGTTAGGTAGGGAACTTTCAGCCTGTTGATTTCCCTTTTTCTATCTCTCCTTTAATTTCTTGAGAAAGCATTAAAATCATCTCTTTCTAATCAAGCAGTTAAGTATCTAATGCTCCTTCCCCCTTTAGAAAGAATGGTTTCAGGATACAGAATGCATGCTGCTGGTATCTGGTTTAGCCTGGAACATGCTACAAACCATCAAAGGCAAGCACAAGCCTCAACAACATTTTTAGTTGTTTACTGCTTCTAAATCTGGGACATTGTTAACAGGCTTGCTAATAATCTGGTTTCCAGTGATCCAGTGACACAGGCTAAGCGCAGACACCCACCACCTTCCAGGCTGCACACAGCCCAGAAACCTTTGGATGACCCACACAGTGGAAGAACCAAACCACAACAATTAGCTGCCGGAATCAACCCCAAATCAGCATCCCCCTTTTCCTCAAGGAGCTTTTGATCTGATCAGGAATAGAGTGTTGTCCTGCTCCATTAAAGGGTGGACATGGAACCTTCTTTCCGTGGCAAGCCGATGCTTGAAATGGGTGCAAAAATGGGTGCAAGTTCAAGACCTAGAAAGTATGGAGAGAAATAGATAAATAGATAAGGATATAATATTGTACTAGCAAACTCTGTAAGCCACCAATATACTGTTTAGAAAAGATAAAACCTACAAGGCTTATTAGGAATTGGAAGGTGTATTTCTAGCTGTAGATTATAAACAGGTTCTATTAAAATTTATTAAAATAGGTAAATAAATAGATACAGAAATTTTAAAGTTTTCTTATTTATGATAAAGGAAATGGTATTGACAGAATATTTCAGTTGGACTCAAGGAAAAAATAGGACCCTTGTATCCTCAGAAAGGGTGCAAAGCATATAAAATGTCCAACCTCCCTCTTTTCTATGCTTTAAGTTTTTAAACACTAGACCAGCTCCCACAGTCTTCAGTTTCCTGCTTCAGGACTCTCCCACATGAAACGTCATTGGTATAGCTCTTGCACATGAGCTCACTGACACCAGTTATTCATCAGTCAGTCCATCAGATCGATATATTTTAGGGAAACTTTTCAGCCTTTAAATGATATGTTGTTTCAACAACCTTAAGACAAACCATTACAGGGATATGCTTTTAAAACTGTTGAGGGAAACTAACTAAATCCTATCTAACCATTTAGCCCTCTAAATCCCTACTTATTTATTGCTAAAATTGTTTGAATCTTCATTCAGGTTTGTTTTACTTAAGTCTTCCTTTCAATGTATTATTACCAGCAATGTTGTAGAACTGCCTTTCCTGGATAATAAAGCCTCTTCTGGTCAAGAAATGCTAAAGCGCCTCTTTATTTGTAACTTACAAGGCGAGATGTGAAACCACAGAATTTGGGAGTTAGGTTTTCAGTGCCATCATCTTCTGCATTCCTAAGTGTCTTAACCAGGGCACAGCCTGTGCATACTTACCCATTAATACACTGTATACTGAACATTTTAAAAGCTGTTAGTGTACCTTGCCTATAAGCAGCACAGAAAGCAATTAAATATGAAATTTTCCATACTTCCTCCTATTTCCATGAGTTAAGCTACTCTGCTGAAGTATTTCCCCATATTGACTTTTAATAATAGTAGCTAAAATGCTGAATTTTCTCTTCCCTTTTCCCCCAGTAGTTAATCAAAACCCACTTCCCAGCTAGAAAGACTTCAGCATTTGCACAGTTAAACTGCAGCTGTTTCTCATATGGGTGAGCTCCAGAGATGTTATGAGGGATTTGAACCCTGGGAGGAGTCAGGCACAGAAGGAGAAAACTCTGTCTCAAGTTATTTCCTGCCTTTCCAGTTATTAGAAAATACTATAAAAATTATAAGAAAATTTTCATTAACATTTCTTTATGTTTTTCTTTATCTGCTCTCTTCTGGTTTATTTTTTTTAATTCAAGAATTTTAAATAAATGCTATTTTTTGTGTTTTTTAAAAAGAGAGCAGAAAATGACACATAAGTACGTTAAAGAATAATTTTGCTCACCATATAAATGACATGCACTTTATAAAATAAGAGACTTTTCAAACAGTATGCAGCCATTGCCATCTATCTGCAACAGAACAGAACTAGGAAAAAACAGATTACTTCTCCCTATTTCCACTGCTTTAGTTTTTTAAGTGCAATTTCCTAAGACAAAAAGGCTGATACTATCACACTCCCTATCTGTCTCTCCTTAATTTTGAACCCATTCCCATTTTCAAATAAATTTAATAGAAAAAGGGAGACTTCAAAGGTACTAAGTCCCCCTAGACTGAACTGAGGAGTACAGTGAAAGAAACTGAAATGAATATATATCAAATTTGTGATAAGTTTTACCACAATTAGATTCCACTTTTCCTTTAGTTGAACACAGGGAAGAAGCTGTAAATCTGTGCTCAGAGGAGTAAAAAATAGTCAGAAGTAGAAATGTGAAGCAAAGCCCTTGTTCCCTGGGTTACGAGGAGGAAGGGAAAGGCATCAGGCAGAAAAGGCAGAGAGATGGGGTGAGAGTCATCACTCCTGGCTTATACTCATTTGCCAGCATGGAAAGGGCTCATTCCTGGGTGACATAGCCAACTTTCATCCTATGGCTCTGAAACATCAGCTGAGCTCTAACTTAAAGCAATCAGGAGTGATTTCCCTTTTACAGAGCATCACATATAATAGTTGGCTTTGTGAAGTGAAATTTTACTGCAAAAGAAGTGTCGTTGTAGAAACTAATGATGGAAAAAGCCTTTTCTCCCCCTCCTTCCTCTCCCATCCCAGTCATTTAAAGTTCTTCAATGAACACTTAGCACTGCTTTGCTGTGTGCTTGTAAGAGGACAGGAGAACTGAGTACCCAGCATTTCCATTTAGTACGTTAAGGGCCAGTGTGGCCAGTAATACCACCCATCCTGGCTTCACAAGTTTTGCACTCTGTTTTCAGCTGTCTTTCCTCCTTTGTCTTCCATTTAATTATGCAAAATGCCTCAATATAGCTCAAGGAATTACTTGGGGAAAACAAATGCTAGTGATGCCAGAATCAGCTTTGGTTGTGTTTGTTTTGGGTTTTTTTGTTTGGTTTGTTGGTATTTAATATAAAGCATAGATTACACATGGGAAGGCTGATAGCTGGCTGTCTGCCCTCAGAGGGCAGTGATATTCAGAATATCCCAGAATAGCTCTGTTGAGGTGTATACTGTGTCAGTGCTTCTAATGTATTGGAGATGCCTTCAGTTTGACACCTACAACCTCGGCATTTATCTTGTATATAAGCCCCAATAGCATCAGTAGAAGAATTCTTTCACCAGCCTAAGAGTGGAGCCAAATCAGATCTGTGTATTCAAGCTGCCTCTAACTCTCCTCGCTCAGAAGTTAGTGTCTTTTTAATAAAGAAATGCAGCACAAATCTCATCTCTAATAAGGCAGACTGGTACTAACTGGATTTTTCTGCCTTATGCCAGCATTAAAAGCCCAAAAGGAGTTCTTTTTTGTCAAATATTTCAGAGGTCTGAACAAAAAGCAGCACATAATAGCAAGAAAGGGGAAAATAAAGAAAACCCAAGCCAGACTGTGTATTTTAGATAGTGCGTAAGACAGGGAGTGGCAAAGTGGAAGAAAATTGATATTCTGAGGGAAGGAGATAATGCATGATGGGAGCATGAAGTCAAAGAAGGGTTTATTTGGAAGGACAAAAGGTTCCAGGGTGCAAACCTGAGGGACATCAGAGTGCTGGGCAATCTCTGTCATTCCTGCCAACAGCAGAAAGTATTTTTGGAAGAGAAAAATAAAATGGAAGCAATGAGAGAAGGATTGAAAGTGTTCCAGTGAATTTGTAAGCCATTTGTATGAAGTTTGCTGCTGCCACACTCTCCCAGAGACAGTTTCCGTCTCAGGAACTCCTCATGGCTTATGCCAGCACATGCAGGACAGACCCTTGAACACAGCAGAATTGGTTCCCAGCCAGCAGCACAGCTGTTTGCTGGTTACCAGCTGTCTCTGCACGAATATGGTTATTATTAATAGATTACAAGTTCAGTAGGTGACTTCCTCACAGAGTACAATGGTCTATGAAAATGCTCTCCCAGATCCACAACAGACAAAAGTTTGGAGTCTCACTGAATGCACATTGACAGCGTTTGCCAATCATTTTCTGAGTACAGATTTTTATCTAAAGACATACTCTAGTTTTGCCCAGCCCAAGTCTCTCCAGTTTGCTTGGCAGAATATAATATAGGAGAGCTCTGTTAAAAAACAAGCAAGATGTTCAATATTCACTGTGTATTAACCCCCACCCCTGATTTTCTATATCTCCCTTCTTCTCTGGATAAGCTGCTCTGTGACAGACGAAAATTGCAAATGCTCTCACAAAGTTGCTGTCATTAAAGGGGATCTTCCAGGGACACATTAAGCATCACTCTCAGGTAACAGCTACACAGAACTCTTGGGAGTTATTCAGCCCTTGTGGCAGGCACAAACCTAAGTAAGTAGCTGGAGAGCTCAGTCTATTCACCTTTTCTATTCTGTGCATGCATCTCTGATGAAAAAATACACATATGGCTTACAATGATTAGAAGTTCACAGTGAAAAATAAAACTAGTATCACTTGCATTGAGCCAGGTGTATGAAGAAATTTAAAAGCATCCAGTCGGCAGATTTTTAAAATGCTTTGGGGCCATTCAGTCATTTTTCAATTTTAAAAGTGTTTAAATGCAACTGGACACTTTCCTCAAGTATCCCCTGTGTCCCCTTACAGCATTCTACATACCTCAATGCACCTCTAGGTCAAAAATAAATGTGAGTGGTTTAGAGGACACTATAAGGTTAATTTACCTACTAGCAAACCAATCCATTTCTTCCATTAGGTGACATTGCTCTTGGGACTCCCACCTTTCAAAGCTGCTTTTTTGGCTGATAGAATAAAAACCCTATGTGATTAGACCTGTGCATACAGTAACGGGCATGAGTCTGTAAATTAGCTTAGGAATTTTGCTTCTGGGACAAGCAGGGGCTATAGAAGGTGTGACATTTATCTGCTTTAGCCCCTGGGCAGGAAGCAAGAATCAAGAAGGTTTTGCCCTATATCACCATTTTGCACTACCTTGCAGCTGCAGTATGGAGCAGCTTGCTTTTCCTAGAGCAGTGTGAGCTTGTTACATCCTATGGGAGAGAAAGGGTTATACTTTAAAAAACAGAGTCCAAATCAGGAAAGTTAGAGGCACCAAAACCTCTTCTGTGACTTAATTCATGTGAGTTACTACTTGGGGTTACAAAACAGGTTTTTTTGGCAGGAGGTTTGTAAGGGAACAGGTGGGAAGATGAATGGGGCCAAATGTGATCATTACAAACCTCTGTCCTAAAAAGAAAAAAATAAAGGAAAAAAAGGAGGAAGAAGAAAATTAACAGGAAATAGAAAAATTCCCCTTCTTGTGGTAGTTTAATTTACTCCTTCTGAAAAAAGTGGGGGAAAAAAAGAAAGAAAAAGAGCCTAGAGCGAATAACCTACCATAGGCTTGAAGTAACAGCAAATAACTTCCATACGGATATAATATCACATAATTGCTGAAGCAACAATTAGTGGTTCTTTATGCAATACTTCAAAACATTTTTTTAATTAAAAGCATTTCTTTTTACAAGTTATTTTCCTTTTCCCTTTCAAATCACTTGGCTTCTTCACAACCTTTAGTGAGAGCCATAAATCCAATTTGTTCTCATCTGGCAACAAAGAGAAACTGCAAAAAGGAAAACCTTCCTTCTGTGAGGAGATGGGAAAGTTGCTCCTGGATAAGTGTTAACATAGAGAAAATACCCAAATACTTGAAAATCTCCTTCAAAATACATCAAGATTACCACAGATTCTAATAGGGCTCAGCCCAGTATCCTAATGCTATTAAATTCCACTTACCTGGGGCTTGGTGCTCCTACCTGAACCCAAGGAAAGGCTTCATTCACATGGTCTGCAGGTGTGAGCTCCACAAAATTTCAATCCATTGTTCTGTCCTGTCTGTAACATGTTCCTGCCTTCTTGGAGCACACAAGGCTTCCTTTAGGAGCCATAGCATTATGGCTTGTACTCAGATACTTGCAGCACTGGGTATGAAGCCTTCTAAGGCTGAAACTCCCACTGATATGTGCCAGGAAATGTGCAGTTAGTGGATCCAGAAGGACATACGCTGTCCCATGCCATTTGGATATACTTTGCGCAGGAATGGCATTATATTCACAGTGGGACTGAACATGAAGTGAAACTGCTCTCAGCTGGTCAGGACAATGTCCTAAAAGGAGTCAGGGTGTTTAAGCATCACAGGGCAAAATGTACAACTCATAGTCATCACTGTGCAATCCTTCCATTTGGATGGGGAAGAAGCCATGATTTAGGACTCAAAATATGCCAGATGCAGAAAAGAAAGCAACACTGGCACATCCCAGTTGGTCCCAGTATTGCAGCACTGGCACAGGTCACAAAAATTGCTGTAGAGACTGCTATCCTGGTATCTGTGGCCTCTGGTTTGAAGGCCCAAAATCTTCCTACTTTAGAAGATCTGCCCACTTCTAAGACCTACAGAAAGACATGGGTCATACTTCCTACTGTAAAAAGACTTTAATAACTATAAACTTTTCTTTGCTCATTCTTACATTGTTTTTCCTTGGTTATGCTATGCAGTGCTATGCAGAGAGTGAGGAGGGTGAGCTGCCAGAACACTGCAGGCACCAGCAAGTCGCCTGTGGCTGTGTCAGAGACCGTATGAGAACATCTGGAACAGCCTGCCAGCTGTTCTGAATTGTGCTTGGATGCAAATATCACTAGAAAGCAAACAGTAGTCTTCTTCACAGATCCTAGGGAGGTGCTAAAGATGAGAATTTCTTTACATGGCATTTAATTTTCAGCATAACATAATACTATGTAAGATATGAACAAGTAAAAAGTCAAGGCAATACTAGATCAAAATACAACGATAAGAAATGTCAGCTGCTTTCCTGGTATTTGGTTAATAGGGCAGGACTGTTTTGACTTAAATTAGATTTGAATCCCTTTGGATTTGATGGCATTGTGTCTCAAGCTTTTTTCTCTAAGATGAAAAAATACTACTTTTTCCAACTGCAGTAAAAGGATTTCTAGTATTGTCCCATGGACAGCCAATTGTGTCTTTGAAAGTACTGGAAGGACAAAGATATATTAAAAAAAGAGTGGAAAGGTGCCACATTGTGTGTTCACAAGGTTAGGGTAATTAAAGCAAGAATTTTTAGTCATGCCAGGTGTCCTCAGACCTGTCTATTCAGGGCTTTGGAAGAAAGGAGTAGGGAGTTAAGCACAATATATATAAATTCAATCCCTTATGTGGATATACTCCAGGTTTAGATATTTTTGGAAGAAGAAAGAATAGAACTGAGATTAAAGAGTATCTGCAGAAGAGTAACATTGAAACTCAGCAGTTTCCTTACAGATTTTGGATCCCAAATACAAACTTGTGTCAAATGAAATGCTTGGCTGAGGTGTTAGTTGGACAGGATCTAAAGAATCAGAAACTGTGATGTAGGAATAAAGAAACAGATTACAGACTCACAATGCTAATTGCCAAGGCCTCCAGTTACCATTCTTCATGTTTTGATGTATACCATAGATTTATAATGGCCAAAGGCCTGATTCTCATTTATGTCACCCAACAGTACAAAATGAAATGACAGCAGAATAAAGGGACGTGAATGCAAGTGAGAATCTGGCCAAATACCTATGTCTTTTGAAGTTTTGGCTGGCACCCAGAAGTAATCTAGAGACTGAATCTTCCTGGTTATTATCCAGTCCCTGTAACCCAGATGTGCTCAAACAAGGGCACAAGTCTCCAGCTGGGAGAGTAAGAGTCCCCAAAGGGGTGGCAAGCTTGGCAGAAATTAATTGATCAGGCTGGTGCTCAGCTGGTGAGCCAGAGGAGTGGGGATCAGGGCCAGGTGTGGGTGTGATCACAAACAGTGTGGTGCTGTAATCTTTGGACTGGTCTTCATCTTCCTTACAAGAAATCAGAGGTGATCTGAAAAAACAATCTAAAGTCTACATTTCTCCTTGGGATGGCTGGTCTTCAGAAAGCACTGGAACCAAGCTGCATCACATAATGAACTCATCAAAAAAGACTTTTATAGAAGCCAGTCTAAAAGGTACAGGGAAAGGTTTCCAAACCAAATTGCTGCATATTATGTTATGCAACAGGCTTTACAATAATTGCTTGTTCAAAAGCTGCTTTTTATTTTCGGTATCTCTCCTACTGTATCATTCAATCTTCCCATCTCAGATATTAGCTGCACATCTGCAGTACTGCCTTCTCTCTGGAAAGCAGAATCTTTTCTTCAAGGCAAATTTTTATGGACTAAAACCCACTCTGAGCTCATAACTCTAATTGATACAGCTCACATTACCCCTCTGCATGACCAAATACACAAGATTTACGTGCTCTATCTGGCTTGTATTTTGGATCTGAAGAAGGGACCACATATACCAAAACTTACCTATGGTTCCAACTATATCTAGTGCTGTGATGAAAGATATTAGATCTCTGTACAAACATTAATTTAATTCATTAGGTCACCTTAGCAAAGCAAGATGTTTATCACTGTTCTTGAATAATCTCTGGTTTTCTAGGAAGAGTGTTTTCAGTCTTTCAAAGAAAGCTGTGTGATTTCTGCTCGGCTATCTTAGGCACTTCAACTCAGCTTTTTCCTGTGTTTGAAGATCACTCCCTCCTGTCTTCATCAAAGTATTTGCTTTGTAAGGTGAAGTTTTGGTAGCTGGTGGCAACAGGGGTGGCTTCTGTGAGAAACTAAGATTCTCTATGTCCCACAAAGCAAATGTCAGCTGGATCCAAGACAGACCCACCACTGGCCAAGGCTGAGCACAACAGAGTTGTGATAGTACTTCTAGGATAGCATAGTAAAGGAGAGGGAAAACCCCAGTGGGACATGTCAGCTGGAGAGAGGAGTGAGAATATGTGAAGCAACAGCTCTGCAGACACCAAGGTCAGTGCAGAAGGAGGGAGAAGGTGCTCCAAATGCTGGAGCAGAGATTCCCCTGCAGCCCATGGTGCAGACCATGGTAGGGCAGCTGTGACCGTGCATCACATGGAAGTTCACAGTGGAGCAGATTCCACCTGCAGCCCAGGGAGGACCCCACACTGGAGCAGGGGGATGCCTCCTGAAAAAATCTGTGACTCCTTGGGAAGTCCATGCTGGAGCAGGCTTCTGGCAGGACCTGTGGATTATGGAGAGAGGAGCCCACGCTGGAGCAGGTCTGCTGGCAGGAGCTGTGACCCACGGGGGACCCATGCTGGAGCGGTCTGTGAAGAACTGTAGCCCGTGAGAAGGACTCATGTTGGAGAAGCCCATGCAGGACTTTCTTCTGTGGGAGCAAGGGAAGAGTGCAAAGAGTCATCCCCTGAGAAGGAGACAATTTGTGATGAACTGACCACATCCCCCATTCCCCATCTCTCTGCACCACTGTGGGGAAGGAGTTAAGAGAAAATTGAGAGTGAAACTAAAGCTGGGAAGAAGGGAGGGATGGGGAGAAGGTGTTTTTAGGATTTTATTTTATTTCTGATTACCCTACTCTGATTTTATTAGCAATAAATTAAACTGATTTCCCCAAGTTCAGTCTGTTTTGCCCATGATAATTGGTGGCTATTGATGAGTGATCTCTATCTCTCTATATCTCAACCCACAACCCTTTCATTGTGCTTTCTCTCCCCCATCCATTTGTGGAGGGGAGTGACAGAGCAACTTTGATGGGCACCTTGTGCCCAGCCAGGGTCAATCCACCACATTCACAATCAGATTGGCTACACGATGATACAGTTGTCTTTCCAAGGGTAATGCCACAAGGCAAAGACAGAAGGAGACCTTTCAAGTGCTGAGCCATGTCTGGATGTCCTGGCTTGTCTGGGTCAGAGTCCCAGCTCCAACTGGTACACTGCACACAAGATCAATAACACCAAACATGAGCCCATGTATGCATACCAAAACTCACTGCAAATTAATTTCTCAGCAGTAAGTAAGAAAAGCAGTGGACATAACAAATTTTCAGGGAAATAGTCTGGCAGTTAAAGCATTTGTCTGCTCTCCTTATGCCCATTCCTGTGACTATTCTGTCATCATTTGCCATGGTGACACACACTGTAATGTGACGCACTTCACCTTAAGGACTGTGTTTCCAATTTGTCTATTTGCTTATTCCCCAGTTTTGTGCCCAGATAGTTTTAGTAATGACAAATTAATATCAGCAATCCTTGTAAGGGAACAAGTATATAATGTCTATGGACTAAATTGGGATCTTGATATGTTATTAATGACCACAAAATCCTTTAATCTTATGTTGAAGGAGAGCATATGGCAACCACAATGCTTAAGTTTTCTTTGAATTAAAAGAAAAAATAATACACGTGTCCAAGGGTGACTGATTGGAATTCCCAGCACTAGCTGTAGTGACTCCACATGTTCAGAAAAAATAAACCATAAGTTTTGAGCAGAAAAGCACAGACCTTATCTCTTAAAGAAGTAGCTTTGTGAGTTGCTTTTCACAAACTGTACTGAATAGCCACTGTCTTGAAGGACGTACAGCCCTACTTTTAGGATGCCACCTTGACACTCAGTAGACCTAACATAATGGAAAACCGGAGAAAACTCTTCTTGCAGTCCAGCAAGAGCAGGTGAGTATCTTGGGTGGGATTTTGTGATTGTTATTAGAATATGACATGCAATGTCAAATGCTTTCTCATACCCTGTGATAGTATGGCTACAATTTCAAGTGTTCCGCAGCACAGTTGTTGTATTGCATGGCATACTAAAGGCCATCTGTCAACAGCTCCAAAGGAGAAAAACCATACTGTGCTCTTGCTGCATTTGTTCTAGCAAAAGTCTATAAAGAAAAAGCAGATGGCAATAGTATTGACAGTTCAACAGTTTCTTCCACAATGCTAACTAAGCAAACATGAATAAGATAAATATGCAGAGATGTTATTTTCAAAAACTATTTCTTAATTTATGTAAGAAGTTTGTCCTTAATCTGGAAACAGATGAAACACATGAAACATGGAAAATATGCAACAGGACTTCTCTTTTGGAAGTCCTGAGGGTCTGAACGAAAGCCCTTTTTAGTCAGCAGGAATCTCCTCAGTGACTGGTGTGTTCTCTCATACAGATTTTATTCTGGGGGTTGTGCAACCACAGACTACTGGTTTGACCATCTGTACCTTTTTATTGATTATGAACTGATTATGAATATCATTGGGTGGTAGACAAGTGTATATTCATAGTTTATTTATTATGACTCAAGGGACCATTTAGAAAATTCAAACATTCATAAATAACAGAGAAATCCTAATCTTGGGGTTCGGGCATATCCAGCTCTTGTTTACAGGGGGCTATCACATACAGAGCTGGACACTGCTCTTCATGTTCAGAGACATAAAAGAGCAGGACTTCTGTTGTTTGCTTTAGGATAAGATCCACATTCCTAACAAGAGTTTTATGAGTACACATGACAAGTTTAGTAACCATTGAAGAAGACCCATAATAACAAAAATTAACGTTTTTGGCAAAAATTTATGTCTGTTATAATATGCAAAAGTAAGCTGACAAGGTGGCAGAACATGCATCTTGATTTTCAGTCCTCCCACTTCCATGTAGTTTCATTGATAGTTGTCCTGCACTAACTACTACAATTCCAGCCACTCCTGCACCTGCGTAGTGTGGTTGCATGTTATCTCTGCATGCAGACAATTTGACAAGTTTTATATCCTGATCTTAAATCAAATTAAGATTTCCAGGAAGTTCTATCCTCTCTAGCTATTGGAATGTCTTCCCCCACCTCCCCCCAGCCTTTGCATTATTGAGAAAACTGGGCATAGACTTGCATGCTGAAAGGAAGCAAAGAAACAAATGAAAAGTTGCCTAAAATAGCTTTACATTCACTCAATCTTTATCTCCTCTTTTTTGATGTGGTTCAGTAATGAAGAAACTCAGGCAAAAACTCCACATCATAATTAACATGTGATCATTGTGGATGGAAATCTTCAAGAAGTCATCTGCCCCAAGGGAAGAACTATATTTATGGTATTTATATTGTCATCTCAACTGTTGTTAAAACCTCTAATGATGAAGACTCAATACCCTTCCTAGACAAGACTGTACTGTTAGATTTTTCTTACCATTAGTAAATGTCTCCTAAGATGTAACCAGAATCTTATGTATTGTATTTTAAACCCTTTATAGCTTGTTGTATCCTGCGCTGTCATGAAGAATAGATTAGTCCCTTTCTCTTGGAAACAAGCTTCTAAGACTTGTCCTTCCTTTTCCCTCCTACTCCCGAGCTTCTCTTCTTTAGCTTGATAACCTTGGTTCTGTTTACCCTTCCTCATGGGTTATGCTGTCTGGTCTTTTGATCACTGCTGGTGTTTTCTTCCAGCTGGCCTGCATCATTCTAGAAATATAGTGCCATGACTGGGGACAAAAATATCTCCTTATCACAAAGTAAAACGGAAAGATCAATTCATCATTTTACTTCTAACTCTGTATTTCAGATGCTTTTATTTTTTTTTTTGCAACAGCATGAAATGCTCAGCTTCCCCAAATTACTACTTTATTGTTTCCTGACCTCTGCTTGTATAGATGAATGGTTCTGCCAAAGACAAATACCTTATTGTTCCTTTGAGTTTTGCCCTACTGTTATCCTGATTATTTCTGCAGCTTCAGGATAATGTTTCAACCCTGTCCTCCAGTGTACCAGTAGAATTCGTATCATCTGCAAATTAATAATCACACTCAATATTCATTCACAGAGATAAAAATGAAAAATACTGAACAGAATAAGACATCAGGGAAAAACCTGCTAAATATTCTCTATCAGCTTCTTTTTTTAACAGTGAACCTTTGATAACAGCTCTGTGAAGGCATTTTTCAAACAGTTCTGTGTCTCATACAAGTCCCATAAGAATCATACCCTTCTAGTTACTAATGATAATGTCATTTGAAACAGTTTCAGGTCCCTCTTACAGCTTTTATGACACTTCTTTCTCACTGTTCATAAGGTCTGTTTCATATCACATAAAAATATGGCTGTTTTGACATGAAACTTTATTGACAAAGATATCACAGAATCATAGAATTATCTAGGTTGGAAAGGACCTTTAAGACCATTGAATCCAACTGTCATCCCAACACTGTCAATTTCACCATACAACCCCCCATACCATCTGGACACAGTTCCAGATATTCCCATTGCAACTACATGGTTAAAAATCAGTGTAATCAGAGCAGAAGCATGCTCACAACACAGCAACAGCCTGGACATCAGCCCTTCACATTCTCCTTTTCAATTTGACTTCTCTGTTTCCCTCTCTTTGTATCTTGAAATAAGCTTTTACTTTTGCTTAATCTGGCTCCCAGTTCTTCTGCAGCTTCCATTTCATTTTCCTTCACAACAGAAAATAAAAGTCATGGTTAGAGTGTTTTCTCAGTGTATATTAGCAGTTCTCCTAACCTTGTCTTTGACTCACACCCCTGATACAGAATTTTTTTCCTAGCAGACTTCCTCCCCCCACACACTGTTCTCCCATTATTCCCATTGGGTTTGCTCTTTTCTTGCTCCTTATGAATGTCACATCATCCCAATGCTCATTTCCTTCTTCTGGGGATGGGGGCCAGAGCTGACTCAGGTGCAGGTCTCTCTCACAGGGCTTGCCCATCCTCCTCCTCCTGCCTGATTCATTCATATGTCACACTCCAGTGTTTATGAAACTATCATTATGCAATCACCATGGCAGCGAGTCAAACATCACTAATGCTGCATCATCGAGTGAACCAGGCAGAAGAAGGATATAAAAAGGGAGAGCTACTATTTATACACAGACATTACAGTGATCTGCAAAGACAAGAACACATGCAGAAGGTGGTTGCTAGACGTCATATCCATCACTTAGGGGCATTCTCCTGCAGGAGTGCTCCCCTCCTGCTCACCACATTCCCCACTCAGTATTTGTTTAGGGAGTTGCATGTTCCTGGTAAGGACACTTTGCACACTGGGAGAACAGTGAAAATGAAGCTAACTCGAATAACCTCAAAGGCTGCTGAGAATACCTGAGTGTGGGGAATGCCCCGGCAGGAGTCAGATAGTGGGAGCGTGAAGGAAGTGTCCTGCTGAACTCACAGCTATCTTATTTCATGATATCTGGCTCTGAGTGGTTTGTTTCAATTTGGAGCCCTTGCTGATGGTAATGAAGAATTTTCAAGCTTGTGTCATCATCCTTAATGGTTAAAACATGTAAGTCTGTGGAAGAAGAGGAAAGCAAGCTCTCCTTTCAAAAATTGTTCTTCTCACTTAAACTCCTGTCAAACTGGACCAACTCCACTTGACTCCATTAAATTATTACTGATTTATAACAGGACAAGTCAGAACCAGGCCAGCTGCTGGTGAAAACTGCTGTTTCAAACCTTTTCTGAAGTTTTGCATTCCTCCTCTAGATTTCACCCATCACCTGAGATACAGGACGTGTTTATCTCAATGTTTGTATGAGATGGTGTCGCAGTGACCTGGATGTGACAGTCCAGAGGTCCACCCAGTTCTAGGTCTCCGAGTTTGTCAATGGGAGTATTGTCAAAAGTGAGCAGAAAACTGAAGAAAAAAACAACAATCCGGTCATATGTAACCAGTCTCATGGGCTTCTCTTGGAAACATCTTTAAGGTCAGAGCTTTCCAATGCAGCCACAATTTGACAGGGCTGATAAGTCAGGCTTGTCAAACAAGGGCTGCTAGTAATTAAAAATAGCAATTAAAATATGTAAAAGATAATATTTTTTACATTTCAAATAGGATGAAATTAAGACTGGTTTTTCAATGATAATTCCTCAGGCAGACACTAAAATAACCTGACGGAAGTTGAGATTCGACTTGGAAATAGCACAAATCAGAAAAGGTTATGTGATATGATTATTCTCTAATTTAAAAAACCATGTGAGCACACACAAACCAGAAGAGTTTCCAGCTTGAAAAGAAATAAGATTTTGACTCTGACATGTGCCAGTGAGCATAGGAGTGGTCCGTTCTGAATTCAGATCCTGTACTTTCTAAACCAAAATCTTCTTGGATAAATAATACAATGTTCATGTGTTTAGGCAAACAACTTCTGTCCTGAATTCCAGGCAGAAAAGCTCATTTAGAGGCAACACAAGCTGGGATTGACTTGAATGGAGTTTTCATTGTTTACAGTAAGATTATAACCCATCCCCCCAAGATATTTTAAATTATTTTAGGAAAAAATAAGTCAATTGAGGAAAAAAGTACTTCATCATCAAAGATAACAGAATCAAACCTTCTATCTTTAACATCACTGTATTCCCTCTTGCCCTCTTTCAGTCCCAGCTATAATAAACATATCTTTTATGCTGTTCATGCCAGAGTGATACATCAGGATGAATGCCAAATGGAGGAAAATCCGCCAGCAAGCAATTAAGTGATTATGTACTGGGTGAGATGTTAATGTGCCATAGACAGTTCCAAAACCATATATACCTCCTGCTGTGAACAGAACAGAAACAAAACCGTGTTATATAACTTTGAAGGTGTAGCATTTAAAAAGCCAAAAGACATGGCCCTCTGGATTCAGAGGGCTGCAGAGGGCTACCAAATGCTGGGACATTCCCTGCTACACTCCCCATGAATCCCAGGGTACACTGGCAATGCTCTACTGCAAGGGTGGAGGCTGCAACTGGTCCTAAGGATCACAGGTGCCTGCCCATGCCCAGTATCTGCAATTTCAGCTTTACAGCTACATGGTGGAGCTGCAAAGGTTCCTGCCAACATGTGCTCTGCCAGAGGGCAATAGATGCATGAAAACATCTTTCAATCCTGTTATCTGTCTTGACTAAGGTAGTGTGATCAGATTTAGGGCATAGGGGGGTTGGAAGCAAATGATCTTAATGTCCTTTCCAACCCTAACCATTATATGATTCTATATTTATGTGGTAATTTACTCTATCTTTGCATCCAGAGGGGTAAGTGTGAGCTCCAAAGTGGAAGCCATGGGGAACAGCATTAAGCCAGGTCAGTTAGCCCTACTGGCACATTAGCTGGGCATCGCTTCTGCTCTAGTGCTGTTAGTAAAGCTGCTACAGATGGCAAAACACGTAAACTCTTAGCTGCACTGTTAGACCTTTGTGAGACTGCTTTGTTTCTCAGTTCTTCAGCCCTTTTTTCCATACCACAGTACAGGTGTGCAAGAGCAAGTGGACAGGCAGCCAGGTAGCGTGCTACCTGAGACTATCCAGATGTGGTCGAACACCTTGCTAAAGTGAGTCCTATTACCATCAATGTGCATCTGTCAGGTCTCTGACCCAAAAAGGGATGTTAGTGGAATTTATGTCCTCCCTCTTAACACTGTGGCCTGTGTCCATGTTTCCATATATACATGAGAGGTTTCTTGTTTGCTGTGCAGCATAAGAAGGAATGAGTCTAGTAGAGATATCCTTCCTGGGAACCCTTCAGTGAAGGACATCCTATATGACCAATGAGACAACAGAGGGCTCCAAACACTGGCAGATATCTTGATCTTGAATGGGGACATTGAAAGGTCAGTTCCAGAGAAGGAAATGAAGGAACTCTCAAGCACTAGGGAGATAAGGGACTTCAGAGCATTTCAAAAAAGGGAAAAGTGCACTCCAAAATAAGTAAGTGGATACGGATATGTAGATGTACACAGTGCTTATTTTATGCTTATCTTTTCTTAGCAAGGCAATTCCTAATGGTATCAAACAACCTGGGGCAACAAATTTTATCACTGAAGTTAAAGTCTTTAAAATATTTGCATGGGGTTTTCAGTGTTACAATAAACACTGAATGTTTCAGTAGGAAGTGAGGCCCCCTCAGAAGCTGACAACGAAACTAAGTTTTCTCAGCTTCTGTGACTTGGTCACATCTGCAGAGTATCTTCTGCAGCACCTTTCTACAGATCAGCTTGCTCCTCAAATGGAAACACAATCAGTCTTATAGCTCTCTTGAGGAAGATGACAGTGAGGTTATTTGTAAGGTTATTTTACCTGGGTGTTTTCATCAGTGCTGATCTTCTGAACTTTTCAGGCTTTTCTCTATCAAATTCTGTTCTTTTAACATGTGACATTTCAGTTACAACAGCTAAATCATAACCACTTGCTCTGATGCTGGCTTCCCACTTTTCAGCAGCCAGCCAGAGGGTGTCCTGTGATAACTGCTTTACAAACCTGATTGTCTTTTATGATAAAGTAAGCTGTTCACTTGCTGTGGGTTGACACTGTCTACCTGGACTTTTTCAAGGCTTTCTATGTGGTTTCCCACAGCCTACTCCTATTAAAACTGACACGTTACTGTCTAGACAAATGGTCCATGTGGTGGGTGGGGAACTGGCTGACCAGCCTCACTCAAAGGATTGTAGTAAATAGCTCCTTGTCAAACTGATGACCCATCACAAGTAGGGTCCTCCAGGGATCAACATGAGGCCCAACACTCTTTAGAATCTTCATAAAGTATATGGAAGATGGGGATCAAGTGTACCTTGACAAAGTTTGCTGATGATACCAAACTGAGTGGGGAAGTGAACACTTTGTAAGGGAGAGCCACCCTGCAGGATGACCTGGGTAGGCTGGAAGAGTGGACTAACAAAAACCTTATGAAGTTCAACAAGGATAAGCCTAAAGTGTTGCACCTGGGAAAACATAATCCAACAGTACAGCACTTGCTGGGATCTACCCAGCTGGGGAGCAGCTCTGTGGAAAGGAACCAGGGGGTCCTGCTGTTTAGCAAGCTCAGTAAGAGTGAACAGTGTGTGCAGCTGCAGCAAAGAAAGCCAGCAGGATGCTGTGGAACATCAGCAAGGGCATCACCAGCAGAGTTGTCATTATCCCACTCTAATCAGCCACACCTGGAATACTGCGCTCAGATTGACCCCTGCAGTACAAAAATTGGCAGACTCCAGAAGGTCCAGAGAAGGGCCACAAGGATGATCAAAGGACTGGGAACTGGGAAGCCTGCTGTATGAGGAAAGGCTGAGAGAACTGCCGTTGTTCAACCTTGAGAAAAGAAGGCTCGGGAGAGACCTTATCCCCATGTTCCAGTACTTAAGGGGTAGCACAAAAGGGAGACTCCCTTTTTACAAGGAGTCATAGAAAAGGAACATATATTCCCACAGAGATTCTGATTGGACAAAAGAGGAACATTTCACAGTAAGAACAATCAACCATTAGAATAATCCTCAGTGAAGTGATGGATTCCCAAATCCATCACTTGAGATTCAGCTGGACAGGGTGCTGAGACATCTTGTCTAGACCATACTTTTGCCAAGAAAGGCTGGACCAGATGATCCGTGAGGTCCCTGCCAGCCTGGTATTCTATGAGATTCTGTAAACTAATGTTTTTCACTCTGTGTTTGCACTCCAGGAGAACTGGAGATATTAGTTTCAAGATTGACTTGATCCTCCCTGGCTGTTTTACACCTCATCCTAAGGTGAATCCTTATGGATTATTAATGACATAATTATTAATTATGTAATTAATTATTAATAATGGATTATTAATCACATAATTTTTAGTGGCATTTTCCTTTTACTCACCTGTAATCATTTTTATCAGATATTGAGAAGAGCTGCAACTCTAAACCGTTTTAACTAGTTGCACAAGTTCTTCTCTTTCTTTTCTCATGTAATTAAATACTGTGATGCTTTCGATTAAGTCCTCAACACCAAGCTAGTGAATGAGTTATTGCACTACAAAAGCAGTAATAACCTCACCTTACTCAGTTTCTCTCCAAAATTCTGGATTTCCAGAGACTTTGATAAAACCACTCCAATGATATTTTCTAATCTGATTATTTCAGCTTAACTGCCTATTTCAATTCTTCCTGGTTGAAAAACACTCTATATGCCTGCTTGTCTTTGCTGCCTTTCTCAGTACCTCTTCAATCTCTGTTTCCTGGGCCAGAACAATTAGAACCATGTGCTGAATCCGAAAACCTGATCCATCATAGACTTGCAGAACGGCACAACAATTTCAGTTCTTTTGCCATCTTTTTTGGTATGCTTTTTGAAGTCTATTTTCTTTCACAACTGCTTATGCTTTCAGAAAATGACCAACAATGAATTTTCAACTTCCTTGAAGAGTAATATTTAATGATCCCATCTTTGAATGTCTGTAGTACTTTTCTAAATGTGGGTTACTTTGCTTTGACATTCCCTCTGCTTGCAGACACAATTGTAAGATCATTCTACACCTTTTTACACTTAGCTTTAGGTCTGACTGTCTTTACCCACTTCCTAAAAGTTTTGTGTAATCATAAACCTGAAAATTAATGGAAAGAGCTGCCACACTGCTTCAGACAATCAGGACTTGGCAGAGACAATGAGCACCACTGAGATGCAAAAGTAGCCTAAAAAACAGCCCTTCAGCTCAAATTGCTCAATTATTCTATTATGCTATATCTGATGTTTCATCATTTGCTGATTTTATGCGATTTTTCCTTTCTCTTTCAGTTAATTATTTTTGGCTGCTTTGTGTTTTATTAATTGATGAACAGGTGTTTGTTATTATGAATGGAATTTTCTATTATTTCATTGTAACCTTTCTTCAGGACTAATAGTGTAAAAACCAAAATAGTAACGAAATTTACATTCAAGAAGGTAAAAAAAAGATATATTTGTATGCAATAGATCATAACTTTACCCACATAGCCCAACGTTCCAGTCAGATGATCATAGAATCATAGAGTAGCTAGTGTTAGAAAGGACCTTAAGACCATCTAGTTCCAACCTCCCTGCTAGTAGGCCATGTTGCCCAAGGCTTTGTCCTACCTGGTTTTGAACACCTCCAGGGATGGAGCATTCGCAACTTCCCTGGGCAAACCATTCCAGTACCTCACCACCCTAACAGGAAAGAATTTCTTCCTTATATCCAGTCTAAAACTCTGCTGTTTAAGTTTCAACCCATTACCCCTTATCCTGTCACTACAGTCCCTAAAGAAGAGTCCCTTCCCAGCATCCCTATAGCCCCCCCTTCAGATACTAGAAGGCTGCTATGAGGTCTCCACGCAGCCTTCTCTTCTCCAGGCTGAACAGCCCCAACTTTCTCAGCCTGTCTTCATACGGGAGGTGCTCCAGTCCCCTGATCATCCTTGTGGCCCTCCTCTGGACTTGTTCCAACAGTTCCATGTCCTTTTTACGTTCCCATGGACTTGTGCACGATCAGGTTCCTACGATTATCTCAAACCTGTTCTTCTTCTACACTGGGCCTAAAGTCTTCATGTTGTTTGTGTACATGGAGCACTATATTATCCTGAGAGCGTTTTCATGTAAGCGCAGTTCAGTAGATATCCAATGCCTAATTGCACACAGGTAAGCACAGTATGTAAAATATTGCCACATTGGTGTCCCTGCCCATGGCAAAGGGGTTGGAACTAGATGATCTTAAGGTCCTTTCCAACCATAACTATTCTATGATTCTATGATTAAGCTAGGGCCAGAATTTCTCCTACTGCAAAGCTCAGAAGCAACTACTGTAACAGCACGTACCATCCCTGATTGTCATAAAGCACCAGAGGCTGTCTTGAAGTTTCTATATTTACACACTTTTTTTCATTCTCAGCAACAGATGACATAAGCTAATTATGGGACATCTTCTACCTGTGACCAGTGTAGTCTCCCCTACACTGCAACTCCAATTGAGTCTATTGATAAAGACCTCCTGAAAGCTGCAGGTTAAGAATCAGTTGGAGAAGCTGGTATAACTCATTATGCTCAGTTTCTGCAAGACTAGAGAGATTTCCCTTTTTTAAACTGGTTCACCACACCACTGCTCCCTGCAGAAGGACATGGCTGAAGTATCTAGAACAGGCTGAACTTTTTGTTCCATGCAGATCTGCACACAAATGGTATCCATACAGAATTGAGGAGAGGAGGGAATATCCAGCACACAGAGTTTGCTTCACAGTGAACATGGGCTGGCATGCACTTTCCTTGAACCCCACTTGGAGAAAGGAAGAATTTCAAAGCTCAGTTAGAAACTCAGAGGAGGTGATGTAATTTGTTTTGGTGATATTTCTCAGTTACCTATTTAAGGCTGGCAATTTTAAATGATTTGTGGTGAACAAATAGACTTTAATCAAACTTGCTTTTATACAAGTAACAGAATCAGGTAGAGCAAGTTGACAGAGAAAATATATAAGTTTAATTGGGGAAACTGCTCTCTGCATGAAGCTGGCTGCAATACTTATTCACTTCATAGCAAGAGACAATCATTTGTGCACAACTGTTCAGCACAAAAAAAAGCTGCCAGAAAAAAAAGCTTTTATTTTTCAATTGGGTTTTTTCAGCTTTTTTTCTTTTCTTAGCTGATTTTTGGAAACATTCATTTAAGAAAAAAAGAAGAAGATATAAACACATGTGCGCAGACTAATTTACAAAATGGGCTTTAAACAAAGTTCAGAACATACAAAGAACACAAACTGGTGGAGTCGGAGCCTCAACTGTGCCTTCTTCATACCTGGGACAATGGTGAGGAAGACAAACTTGTGAGGGAGGTGTTCCCCAACAAACTAACTTCTGAAGGCAATCCAGTTGCTCAAGAAATTGCTAGAGGGCAGGACAGTGGTCTGCAGCATTCTGCCCTCTCTCCAAGGACTCACACTGCTGGGTTCAGCTCAGAGGAAAGCTCCTGTTTCTCTGCTGTCACCATCTTGCTCCCAGTTGGCCCTTGCCCTCCTTCTTGCCTAGGATCCCTCAGTATTGTGGAACCCCACCACTACCCTGTTCCCCCACTGTCCTCAGGCATGCCTCCCACTCCCTGGCCTCTCCCTGGGACAGATTAACGGTCTTTTGGCAGTACACATCTGATGGTGGGAGAGAAACATTTCCTAACTGAAGAACTGAGGAGTTTCTCTGGACTTTTCGTGTCTCTAAAGAGGAAAATTGAGAAGAATACCTCTGTGTCCTATTATTTAAGACACAGTTGTGAAAAGTTTAGATCCTCGGCCTCCCACTCCCCTTCCTCAGCAGCTCCCCAGTTCTGGAATTGTCTAAAATGTCAGATGATTGTCCCAGTAAAATTCCCCAGATACTAAATTGTCTATTGCTGGTCACACCCAGAATTGCTTAATTCTGGACAGTGCTGAGAAGTCAGGCACTGAATTCATGGCTGAATTTTGTCAGAATTTATAATGTAAGCATTTCCCCTGTGTTTGGCAGCAGTGCACTGGGTTTTCTGAGTGTGCACTGCCAGACGGTGTCTCACACAGAGATAAGAAGGTACTACACCCTTCTTCTGCTTGGCCCCAGCAGTCAGGTCACTCAGCTGACGTGGGAAGATTTATCAGTGTGACTAAAGGAACTATAATCTCTCAAATTCTACAAACAGATCCCTGTAGTGTTAGCACCACCCAGTACAGCATACTAGCATACTTGCTTCTATAATCTGTGATGCTCTTAAGAGCCAAATAGCCACCTCATTCATATAGACTATACCTGACTCAATGGTGCAATGTAAATCCTTAAACCTGTATAACTCATGAACTTTCCAAGTAATTGCAGAGCATCAGGGCATAAGGAAGTACCCGCACTAGTTGACCTCAGCCTCTTCTGTCAAGGCAGTGGCACATCTGCCTGCTGTAAGGTCATAATGCCCAAGAGTCACAAGAATGTAAACCACTCCTCACACCCCTGTCTTTTCTCTGGCCCAATAGATACATCGTGGTTTGCCATTAAATTAAATCTATGCAGCTTTAAGCTAGGACTCTGAATTCAGCTGGGTAGGAAGTCCCTGGGAGCTAGATTCTGAAATGTCTATGCCCTTTCATGGATCTAGGCATTCACGGATTCCAGAGTATTTTGATGTTTCAATCTTAAATAATACACAGGTGAACTGGAAATAGGACTTCATGTGCTTAGATGCTTTTGGAAATCTGACTAGGCAGTCATTTGCATTTTCACTTTTCATCATCTGCATTTTCACTCAGATTCTTTCAGGATCTGTGCTATGAGACATTTTTGAACATGTTATCCATGCACTTGTTCATTCTTTAGACTATTCCCCAAGCATGGTTTGCCAGGACAAAGGTACACATGTTCATCTAAGTGACCTAGAGTGCATGGAGATTGCTGTACCAGGCTGGCTTCATTAAGAAACCTTTGCTTTCTGCTTCCATTATCTTACCAGGTATTACCTTACAGCAATCTTTGTCATCAGCCTATTATTTCAGACAGAGGTGAGGTTGAAAGTTGAGGCCTCTAAGGGAGTAAGTCTTCCACTGTGTTATGCAGTTTTATGTGAAGAAAAATGTGTTGAGTGCCAAATTAAGACACTGAGTTCTATACACAAAGGCGTGAAAATGAATGGAGGTATTCTAACTTCCACTTCCAGGCCTACTGTTCAAACTGGCACAGAGACCTCCAGGAGACAAATGTTTTCTGCAGTGATATTTATATTCTTAATTAACTTTCATATATTGGAATCTTTCATCTTCTTTCCTGTAACTTTATCTCCCTCTGTCTTGCATTTAATCTCTTTTTTTCTGTATTTCTCAAGATTTCCCATCAGGAGCCAGAGGGTAGATTCGCATTATGAATGAATTTACAGTTTCAGTTCTATTTAGCTCTTGTACTACTGTGTATTTCCTCTTAATATTTTTTTCTTAATATGTTTTTTTCTTAATATGTTTTTATTTTGGTCTTGTTATCCAGTGCATTATGATGTATAATTATAGATACCATAGTTAGAATCTTAGACTTATAGAAGCATTGGTTGCAAGAGACCTCTGAATTCTGTGATTCAACCTTCCACCCACAGCAGGAGCATTACCAAGTAGATGAGGTCAGCTGTAGCTTTGCCTAACACCATATTGAAAATCCCCTAGGACAAACCTCATAACCTCCCTGGATAACCTGTTCCACTTCTACACTGCTCTCCCAGTATAAGAGGAGATTAGTTTCCCTTGGCCTGCTGACCAAGATCCTCAGAACGTATCTTGGTATGAAGCTTGCTGTGTTTGCAATGAGGATGCAGAGGTGGCTCATGTTCAACCTGGCATCCACTGCCACTATTTGTTATTGAGCCAGTCACTTCCCAAACTACAAAAAGCAGTGAGTTATTCCTCTAGATGCACAATTTCTTTTAACTGATCCTCATAGAGGTCTTGCTGGTGGAGCCAGCTTTCCTGAGGCTGCTGGACTGAAGGGCCATGCCAGCTACTTGAACCGCAGGTTTGCTGAGAGTACATTTGCTGTCCAGGTTGCTGGTAATATTGTACAACCATGTGCCTCAGTATCAACCCCTGGCATACTCTTATTACTGGTACAACAGGATAGGCTTGGAGACTTCACTGTGGTAACCCAAAACAAGATCCAAAGCCTAGTGAGGGAAATGGGAATATTTCCAATGCTTCTCCCAGTGACCCAGTGTTTGGGGTCCCAAAATATGATTAAGCTTTGACTTATAGCTCCAAGCTGCTTGAGCACAGGCAGAAGCAGTTTCAAGCAATTATCCTCATGACTGAGCCACAGACAGTGCATAACACATTTGGCCAGAAATTTTACTTCTCTGGGCTAAGGGCCAAGTATTTAGTGACTAGAGGCACCTTGTGCCAAAACACGTCTTTACCTATTATAGAAGGTGATAGAACAAATATTACACTAGAGCTTTGCTATTCCTGTGTGAAGCGTGGAATACTGTATGATTACATTTTGTTCATTACCAACTAAAGTACTACATTACAATCACCAGTGTCTGTAACAGTTTTGCTACTCACTTAAAAGAGAGAGCAGAATTGCATCACAAATTATAAGGTAACAACTAATGCACCACCACTCTAGGTTTCATCTTCTTTCATTTAAAGAACAAGTTACTTTTTATTCTTCATATGTTAGGCTACATCCTAACTAGTATGTTTTCCTTGAAGTGATAGAATTTTACTATAAGAGAATATCCTTTAGGCATAGCCTTTTACATTTCCCTGGAAAGAAAGCTTTTTTTGTGTTGTGTAAAAACTCCTTCAGGGACAGCCCTATGCTAAGCTAGGGACTACAGGTTAGCTGTTCCAATTCAATATTCTGTACACTTAAGCTTAAATGTTTTGGAAAGGTGTCTAAGTTTAAAAGAATGAGGCCCTCCTTTTTTGCACATGAATACATACTTACTTGTTACCCATTTGCCATTAAAAAGAGCATGCAGTACAATGCAACACCTCTGTACAAAATTGTACATGCCCTCTTTCACTGTGAATTCCATTTTGTGTGGCAATTGCTTGACCTCAGCAATAGCAATAGAATCACAGAATCATAGAATAGTTAGGGTTGGAAAGGACCTTAAGATCATCTAGTTCCAACCCCCCTGCCATGGGCAGAGACACCTCACAATAAACCATATCAGCCAAGGCTTCATCCAACCTGGTCTTGAACACTGCCAGGGATGGAGCATTCACCACCTCCCTGGGCAACCCATTCCAGTGCCTCACCACCCTAACAATAAAGAATTTCTTCCTTATATCCAATCTAAAGTTTCAACCCATTACCCCTTGTCCTATCACTACAGTCCCTAAAGAATAGTCCCTCCCCAGCATCCCTGTAGGCCCCCTTCAGATACCGGAAGGCTGCTATGAGGTCTCCATGCAGCCTTCTCTTCTCCAGGCTGAACAGCCCCAACTTTCTCAGCCTGTCTTCATATGGGAGGTGCTCCAGTCCCCTGATCATCCTCATGGCCTCCTCTGGACTTGTTCCAATAATTCCATGTCCTTTTTATGTTGTGGGCACCAGAACTGCACACAATACTCCAAGTGTGGTCGCACAAGAGCAGAGCAGAGGGGCAGGATCACCTCCTTTGACCTGCTGGTCACGCTCCTTTTGATGCAGCCCAGGATATGGTTGGCTTTCTGGGCTGTAAGGGCACACTGAAGCTGGCTCATGTTCATTTTCTCATCAACCAAGTCCTTCTCTGCAGGGCTGCTTTGAATCTCTTCTCTACCTAACCTGTAGCTGTGCCTGGGATTGCTCCGACCCAGGTGTAGGACCTTGCACTTGGCATGGTTAAACTTCATGAGGTTAGCATCAGCCCAGCTCACAAAAGTTTCAAGGTCCCTGATGAGAAATAAAGGGGACACAGTGAGAAGAAAGGGGGGCATCTAATAGTGGATTATCAACATGTGTCCTGTCAGGGCCAGCTTGACTTCCTGGACCTAGAAACTGGGCCAGCCCTGAGGATAGTGATTTGTTGGGATGGGCTCATCTGGTAGCTGAAATTCAGCTGTATAAAGTTTTGGCAAAAAGAAAAGCAAAGAGTGGTTTCAAGAAGGAAATCTGACTGACAAAAGAGACCATCTAGACCATATACCAGAAGACCAACCTGGGGGAAGAAAAAAGAGGAGCGAACCCGCCAGGCCTAGGACACACTCCAAGGAAAGACTCACAGGAAGAATGAAGTCAGAATTGGAGCAGGGAGTGGGGAGTTTAGGAAAGGGGTCTGTAACTTCTTTAGCACTTGAAAAAAATAAGTAATAAAAGTGAATGCGTTTGAGAAACCCTTCTGATGATAGTGCTGCCTGCCTTGTGTATTTGGCACACAACTGCTGAAAGTGCTGAGCAAGAACAGGGAGTTACCCAATTTAGCAATGGTTTTAGGGTTGTGAAGACAAAAAAGGGCAGGAACTTCCACATCCCAAAAACACCTTGGAAACCTGGACTAGGCAAAACTGGCTTTTCCCAGGCTCACTTGGATCATAAGTACATGGGATTCAGTAATGATTCACAGAGCACTGTTATTCATCCAGAGCCAAGCTGTGACTTCTGCACAACATGTTCCCTGGATGGATTCACAGTCTACGCCAGTGAGTTAACAAACTGAAAGCATCATTCAGCTTGTTGTTACACTGCAGCAGAGTTCGGTGAGGCTTCATGGACCTGTGAAATTTATAGGCTCCGTGTTCTGGCTCCACTGAGATCACCAGGATGAAAGATTTTATTCTATTGTTTCAAATCAGCTTAAATTCTTGATTATTTTCTTATTAGAAAGATTAATTATTGTAAAAACCTGGGTCTGAAGCCAGAAACTTAAAAAATGTAGCTAAACCAAAATATTTCAGAGTGCTGCATCAGCATCACTGGCACCCACAACCACATTAACATATATTCCCCTTTGTCTTTTCTTTGAAAATCGTCTCAACTTTAAGATCTTAGCACCTTATCAAGGTTCCCCACAAACTGTTTCTGCAGTACTTTGATGCTTTTTAGTAGTGTGGTTCAAACAGCTGTGTTCTAGACAATAATCATTACCATCACACCAGACCTTTTGCTTTACAGTAAGTTTATCCATGGAGGAATGGACTTTTCCCATGAGTTGGTCCATGACTCCAGAATAAATCTTGGGATATGCTCAGAGCTGCAGGTATTTTTAAGTCCTACCCTATGGAGCCATTCATGGAGTGAAGAGGTTGAAACTAGTTACAAGTGTCCTAGATTACTTTTATCATAGACTGAGTGAGGTCACTCAGAGGGGTTTTCTTTTTCATTTTTTGTTTTGCATATTTTCTTTGTAACATCATCAGCAAGGCTGCAAAATACTGCTAATATGCTACACAAGGAAAGTATCATCTGTGCACTTTTTCCTAGTTTTAAACCATCGGCAACATTAAACTATGTCAAGAGCATCCAGGAGCTTCCTACAGAAACCCACACCTAAACCAGGTCTCTGCTCCCACAGGCTGTCACTTTTATACCTGCAGTGGAGGGGAAAGTGCTTTTCCTGATCTGGACCTAACAATACCATTTTGCGCAATGCTGAAATCTGTGCCCCAGAGAAGAAACAACTACGTTATAAACACCAAACTGGCTGCCAGCTGGCGCTGTTTATTGAAACAACTAAAGCAAATCCCTTCCAATGTAATCTTTACCTCAGAAAGGGTAAAAAAATTCAGAGACACAGCTAGCATCAAACAATGCAAACTATCTCTGCAGTGAACTTTCCAGCTAGCCAGGGAGCAGTATTGCAAAGCTGGTGGTTAGCCTTTCAGATTTAAACATAAACTAACCCATAGAACTATAATAATGAAAATTGAATGCTTTTCCATATTCCTTGTCTTGCCTCTCAAATGACTGTAGAAGCAACTGCCCTTTTCATTGAGAAACAGTCTGCAACGTGCAATTCCAGGCAGGTAGAAAAGCATCTTGTTTGACACATGGTTTTGGAAGGGGCAGAGTGTGTTCATAAGAATGATGAGGAGCTGAAAGTGAGGGTGTCTGTGCTGAATATATTTCATGGATTTTTCTCTGCCCAGCTCCAGGCTGCCTGTAACAGCTTAAGCACACTGTGCACCTTCCATCCACTCCACAATGTCAACCAGAGCCAGGTTTGCTGGGACAAGCTGGAGACACCATTCAGAGCTGCGCTTCTGACCCAAACTGGTATGTAGACAGTGCTGCTGAGCTACAGCATGGTGAGGCCAGGGCATCTGACACCTCCATCTTCAGCCCTTACTGTGGTGAGGTGAGGCTAAAGCCTGGCCCATGAACAGAAATATGCTTGCATCCTGAGGGGGGCAGAGGTTGTTGCTAAAAAATTTGGTGGGAAGTTTATCTGTTGCAAGCCACAGAAAATGTTGGGAAGAAGAAGCTTTCCTTCCACCCCCCTCTTCTAGCTTTTGATTCCTCAGCTTTGTTTTCTTCATATTTGCCCTAACAATGAAATTAATGATGTTCTCTGTTTCCTTAACAAATAAAATTACTCGGTTTTTAACAAAAAGAAGGGCTGTGAAATAAAATTCTGACAGACACCCAGGTCTTCTTTCGTACAAAAGAGACACATGGCTAGCAGTGATTTTCAAACAAAAAATCTCATTTGAAAGATTGCCTGCAAAGGGCAAGGAAAAGGATATGTTCTTTGAGCCAAGTAACGTTATTTTTCTTTTCAGGCACTTCATTTTTCTTTGTGTTTAGCAGGGAAAAAACAAATTATCTCTTTGTAAAATCCTATACAGGCCATTTAGAGCTGGCCAGAGATAGGCAGTAGTAAAAGCAAGAAAAGCAACACCACCTTTGGTCTGCAGTTGCCCAGGGTCTGACACCTTTCTGGTCCATTGCTTCAGCCTGGCAGGAGCTCAAGGAACTCTTGACAGTCACAAGCCCCAGAAGATGCAGACAGGGCCAGAAATCCAGCTCACCAGTACCACAGGTTCTGATAAACCCATAAGAAGAGCTCCCCTTAGGGCAATGTCATTTTGAATAAAGAATTCTTTACATATCATGTTTTGGCTTTGATAAATCTAAAATCCTCCAGGGATTAAAAATGGTTTTCCCTATACCTATCTGAACTGACTGGTACTTTTAGCTGTGATGCAGATACATATGCTGGTCTTGTCAAAAGCAGCAAATACTCTGCTGCCTGCCTCATCTTCTGCTGCATCTTGGTGTTATAATCTCCACCTTTTTGGGCTTCCCTTACCAGGAGACTTCCCCTCCCCTAAAGGGAATGCATAGATAATATTTACCCAAAAATAATGCATGCAGATTAAACAGAGGGTGGCACTCCCCAGTGGTGTGCAAATCAAATCAACTCGCATGTGGTATCTATAGCTTGAAGAACATTTTCAGTGAATCCTCACAACAAGTTATCAAGAGATGACTTTTAGGCAGGTCTTATTGCTGAGGGGATTCAGCAGCAATAGCAGCTTAAGGAATTTAATTTTCCCTCTCACAAAACTTCTCCCAAAACTTCCAATTTTGAAATAGTTTTGGAAGACATGGAAATGCCAGAAATGTATTTCATTACTAATGGTACCTCAAATACCTGTCTCAGTGATGAACTTGTTTAATGTGAATAGCCTGTCACATGCAGCGGCGGATGACAGTCTGCTATATATTCATGCATGCACCCAGTTTCTTCGTGGAAAACGGTTCATGTCACAGCACTAGCTGGTCAGTCAGCCACAGGGCCTGGGTAAGGAGCTGTCTAATGTGTTCAAGCAAAACTACAAGTATATTAACTCAATTTAAAACAGAAAAATAAAGAAAGAAAAAAAAAAGGAAATTGCCACCATGTTGTATGCAAACCCATTGAAGTCACTGCTGTTTTTTTGTCGGGTTGGCTGACAAGGCTCTCTCTGCAGTGTGAAGCTAGTTTTGAACGGTCTGTTTGAGGTGGTTGCCAAGTTTTAAATGCCACAACAATCATTAATGCAGTTGAGAGTGGGTAAGGTGGTACTTATAAACTCACAGCCCTTCCACCCTCTAGTACAGTTCATGAGCCCGTTGTATCAATGGGATTAATTTCCTTCCTCTTGCAGCTTTACAGCTCTCTTTACTTCAGCCTTCTAATGTTATTATACAAATAAAAACATAATCTCTTTATTTTCAAAGTACAATGAAAAAAATGGACAAAATATAAAGTAAAATTTGCATCCCCTAGTAATTCCTAGGCCAGAGAATAACACATTTTCCAGAGCCCACACTCACACCCTTGCTCATGCCTTAGAATTAAAAGCAAATTTTAGTTTCTTGTTTCTTTTTATTAATTAGGAACTACAGAGGAAAATAAGAAATCCTGAGTTTAAGAAACTGCAGAAGGTTATTTGACAGCTGTTTCCTACAGAGAACATTGATCTGATTCAAATACTGAACCATTAATAAAGTAACACAGATATATGGGAAAATGACAGAATTGTGGACTCCATGACTTTTCTGCTTTTATGGCATACCCTTGTGTGGTTGTGGCCACCTGATTGTAATGATACAAAGATATCTTGTTGGAAAAATGTGAATATGACCTCAGCGTCTCTTCTTATAACCTTGCTGAAGAAGCTAAGTCAGCTGGACAGCTCTTCAGCCACAGTGGTGCTGTCTCTTCCTGCAGAGCCCTCACACCTTAGAATCATAGAATCATAGAACAGTTAGGGTTGGAAAGATCATCCAGTTCCAACTCCCCTGCCATGGGCAGGGACACCTCACACTAAACCATGTCACTCAAGGCTCTGTCCAACCTGGCCTTGAGCACTGCGAGGGATGGAGCATTCACAACTTCCCTGAGCAACCCATTCGAGTACCTCACCACCCTTACAGTAAATAATTTCTTCCTTATATCCAATCTAAACTTCCCCTGTTTAAATTTTAACCCATTACTCCTTGTCCTATCACTGCAGTCCCTAAAGAAGAGTCCCTCCCCAGCATCCCTGTAGGCCCCCTTCAGATACTGGAAGGCTGCTATGAGGTCTCCATGCAGCCTTCTCTTCTCCAGGCTGAACAGACCCAACTTTCTCAGCCTGTCTTCATATGGGAGGTGCTCCAGTCCCCTGATCATCCTCGTGGCCCTCCGCTGGACTTCTTCCAATAATTCCATGTCCTTTTTATGTTGAGGACACCAGAACTGCACACAATACTCTAAGTGAGGTCTCACAAGAGCAGAGCAGAGGGGCAGGATCACCCCCTTCGACCTGCTGGTCACACTCATTTTGATGCAGCCCAGGATACAGTTGGCTTTCTGGGCTGCAAGCGCACACTGAAGCTGGCTCATGCTCATTTTCTCATCGACCAACACCCCCAAGTCCTTCTCCACAGGGCTGCTCTGAATTTCCTTTTTGCCCAACCTGTAGCTGTGCCTGGGATTGCTCCAACCCAGGTGTAGGACCTTGTACTTGGCATGGTTAAACTTCATGAGGTTGGCATCAGCCCAGCTCACAAGTGTGTCAAGGTCCCTCTGAATGGATTCTTTCCCTCTAGCGTATCAAGAGAACCACACAGCTTGGTGTCATCAGCAAACTTGCTGAAGGGAACACTCAATCCCACTGTCCGTGTCAGTGACAAAGATGTTGACCAAGACTGGTCCCAACACCAATCTCTGAGGGACACCACGTTACTGGTCTCCATCTGGACATTGAACCATTTACCACAACTCTTTGGGCACAGCCATCCAGCCAGTTCTTTATTTACAGAGATTGAAATGGATTTTGAAATTACATGAGATGCTAAAAGTTGGCATGTTGTGACTTCTGAGCACCAGAAAAAAATGAATAAAAAGTGACATTTTCATGGCATTTCTGAATTTTATCTAAGTGGAAGAAGGAAATACCTGAAAATCTGCTCCTAGGAAGCTCTTGTTCTCTGATCCTGTGAACTCCGAAGGAACATCAGAAATTTTGAGTACTTTTATGGACTCTTTTCTTGCATATTTTGGTTACATCTCACCTATTTGTTATGCTTGAAGTCCACTCAAAGGCTAGACTCTTCCGCTCTGCCCCATAATGTGCTGTTACCCCTCCCACAGCTTCTGTGTGCTCAGTAACTTCTACCCTGGTGTCATGCACTGAAGTAACACTGTGATGTCACTGCTACACGTGGTCATACTCAGAGCAGTCTGCTGCCAGCTTTTGAGTCAGCCACATGGGCAGACAATGGGTGAGGAAAGTCGACAAAATGATGCTTAGAGCTGCTCCAGAGCCATCATCTGTGCAGATGATAGCTAACTGCCATGACATTGTGTTTTGCAAGCACAAGAGAAAATACTGCTGAACCTTTCTAGCCTGATATGTGCTAATATGCACAGTTATGAGGAGTCAGGGTCACAATGGTCTTCTGTTCTTTTGATAGCATTTGAGGGTCTTTCATGTAAAACTAACAGTAATTTTGAAGTTCCTGGTGGATTTTACGTAGTCAGCAAAATGTTTGGACTAGCTAAGGTATTAGCAAAATTCCATCTGTACAGACTTGATGCCTACTGTCTTTCACTGGTGGAACATGCTTAGGAATTTCAAGATGTGTGCTGTGATTTATCCTCTGCAAGAGTTGTGGGGGTATTCACTAGTCAACAACAATTTATTGTATTCCCATATGGAAGAATAGAATTTGGAAAGAGATAAGAGAAGGATGATCTCAGAATGGGGCCTATTAGAAGATAAGGATCATGATTCCTTTTCCTCCTGTGAGGAGATTTTATTCAGACCTGCATTTTGGATATAACTCACAGAATATGCATAAAATTAATGCCATTGAAGGAGAGGAAGAGGGAATTGGACTTATATCCCTGGAGTAAAATTCAATCATTCTGAACTTGTATAGCTTCATTGTACGTGGCAGTCACAACCATCATTGATCCCAGCAGGAAGGGGAGGACGAGTATTTCAGAGCATAAGGGAAAAGAAATCAAATCCAGATAGAACAAGATCACACATTTCAATTTGCATCTGTATCATCTTTGAAGTTGTGGTTGCAATTATTGAACAGAGATGGCTGGAAATGTCTTTCATACCAAAATGACTCGGTTGCACTGAATTTCTCTTTCAGCATGTCAAATCAATTAGCTGGTGTTTGGACAATGCTTTGAAAAGAGGAAGCAAGATATTACATACACACATGCACATGTGTATCCCTACAACCTTCTTTGCAGTTAGTATTTGTAAAGAATGGAAATCAATGTTTTAACTAGCAGAAGAAACTTACAGAGATATTTAAGGCCTAAGTAAGATTTTACAAATCTTAACAAAGAAATCAAATAACTTTTGGGCAAAAAAAAAACCCAAAAAAACACACCCCCCCAATAAAAAACAAACCAAATCACAAACAAAAACAACAACAAATAAGAGCAATAAGCTGAAAAATAAAGGATTTTTAAAGTTTTCATTTTAAACCAAGTTCAAAACTATACAGCTACTGAACTAAATCTGCAGCTCATTACAGTGTTAGACATTGGAAAGTGTGTGTGTATTAGCTCATCCTTCCATTGTGCTCTGTCAAGTGACAAGTCTGGTGGCACCAAGGCAAATGTTGCATGTTGCTTTACTTACAATGACATGGTAAAAAACAAATGGCAGTGTGGGAAACTCTTAATCCATATGTTAGCATAGTCAAATAATGAAATAAGAAACATGTAAGTTCTTGACAACACCTACAAAGATATCCCTTTCCTCCCCACCTGCTCTATTCTCTCTAGCTGCATCACCATTCACTGCTGGCTGTGTAAGGGGCAGGATTTAGCTGGTGAAAAGTATGGTGACATTTTGAATTAATAGAATATTGTAGTATCAGATTTCTACAAAATACCTTATGATTCAAGAATAGGCAGAACTTTTAGATCTTTTGCATTCAAGATGCTCTTGGCTAGCACACTTTAGTGTCTTCCGTTGCATGTTTAAACTAAACCTCTGGCCCTGGTGAATTCTATATATTTTTCCATAATGCATTGTCACTGGGGTCTATTAAGCTACTCCTTTCAGTGCAAACATGATATAGAAGGAAATCATTTGTCTATTATGAGAAATCACTGTGGGTTGAGTGACATGAATTCAGGTCTCAATCAAAAAAAAAGATAAAAATAATACCTTGGAGTAAAATGTATGCATTTTGCTAATTTGATATCATAATGACAAATTGTGCTGGAGATAGGTAGACAAGGAGGGTGGTCCTGCATTGGCACTGTATTTGGCTCAGGGGAATGCTTCTAAAGTGAACCCAACACCACAACTTTTTGTGTTTCACATCACAGAGCAGTACCAGAGAGCACACACTGTATTCACCTTAGACGAAATGAAACCAGAAGATGTGTTCCAGATACTAACAAGCTTCCAGCCTGTGGGACCAGAGCTAGGTGGAAACTAACCCTCCAGCACAAAGTACAGTGGATCCTCAGCACCACTTCTCAGCTCCTGCTTGGCACCACTATTGGCTAACGTAGAGAGCCCCAGAGTATTTCTTTAGTTCTTCTCACTTTCCCAACCCCCTATGTGACACAGTTTTTATTAATTCATATTTTATTAATTTAACTTTTCAAAGAGCCTGGGATCTCCAGTGGGATCCTGGGGCATAACTGCACTAGCAGCTAACACAGAAAACAAGAGCTTCTCCCTAGAGAGCTTCTAACCAGCTAAATAGGAGAGACAGAATTAGATGGAGACAGATAGACCAGTGACAGTGAAATGATAGCACCACAACATGAGTCAAACTGGGCTGATCAGAGACAGAAGTCACCTACTCAGTACTGTAATACAGATAGATGGGGAAGATTAGGCCAAGAAAAAGTCTGAGAACAAAGAAAAAAGTGCATTTGATGTGATAGAGAAGTACCAGCAGAGAGGACAGAAAGAGAGATCAAAGCTATGATTTAGGAAAATGCTTTTTGCAGCAACAGTCTAGACGGAATATAAATGGCCCAAAGTTGAAAAAAACCCCCACTGTACCCAAAATGCTATCCAAGTTCTGTATGACCTGAACTAAGGCTAAAGCACAAACCTCTAACATGTGATAACAATTCCTTCCTCTATCCAGAATCACTTCAGAGATGCAAACGTCCCCTTTAACACTTTCATTAAAACACATATTCCATGTCAACAGAGGAAGCATAATCTTAAAATAGAAATAGAAATGTCCCAGTGGTGCTTTCAGCTGGAGAAGTCTTGTGACATAAAGGGACCTGTGAATACTCAAACAAAAAAGACTATGTGGCAGACAAGTGAAAGAGGATATTGATAGTGCTGTTATCACCACAGTGAAGTGATTTAGAAGGCATGAATTTAATGTACCAGCTGTTCTATTTACTTTTCCTGCTTTCAGCACAGCACACATAAGTGAGGACACTGGGTAGCTGTCTTCTCCTGGCCAGAAAAGGGACATGTCCTGATCTATGAGCTAGGAAAAACAAGAACTCTGATGATACTGAGCTAGCTTAGATTCCTTCTAGTGACTGAGTCTCCCTTAAATTCACAGTTCTTCACCCTGACCTATGGAGATACCCATCAAAATGAGCACTTGAATCAGTATTCTTCCGGACTCGCACAAAAGAGCTTTAGTGCAAAGAAAAATCAGGACTAAAAGCACAAAGAATTTGACTTGGTACAGAGTATTTCTTATTTTCAGCACACATCAATGAAGAACCATATTTTCCTGTGAATATTCAGCACAGGATTCATTTTTTTTTTTTTTCAAATGGCCAGAGAGCTGCCAAAAAAAAGTAATGTCATTCCCCACTTTGAATCCATATATATTGTATATATATGATCCATCTTTTACATCTGCAGAAGTAGATCAACAGCATTCTCAAATCAGCTCTATTATTTTGGGCTTTGTTTTGCACTTTGTGGGAAGAACTGTCAAAATTAATTGATAAGGGTGGAACTTAAGTTTGTTCTGTAGTTACAGCTGCTGAGCAGCTGGTATCGGACTGTGCCCTCATGCACACCCAGACAATTAGTTCTCTGGGTGGTCCCAGAGCTCCCATCCAGTCTCTGCAGAGGTGCCACAAGGGACTGAACAAGGTGATTGTCTGAGCTCTCATCCAGCCTCATAACAAGGCCCTTGCCTTATTCCTGCAGGACATGCCCAGGTGGGAATTTTGGGCAGTTCCAGAGATTTAGAATCATAGAATAGTTAGGGTTGGAAAGGACCTTAAGATTTCACCTAAGAGTTTCTGCTATGGCCAAATCATTTGACAGGCGCATTTGATGTGTGCTTCAGTGTGTTTGCCTCTAGGATGAAGAATCTGGCCAAGGGCTCCTTTAAGCAGCTTCTGTTGTAGAATTAACCATGTTAACCACAAAAAGTGTGCCACCCAATCAGCTCACTGCCCCTAAACTCACAGAGATAACCATAGAAAGACATACACAGTGTGCAACTGAATTCTTTGCTCTAGTTCTGTATGTGGTCTGAGTTTTAGATGAAGACAATTATTGCTTTTACTGATACTTTTATACTTTCTGTATTCATCCTGAATGAAAAGAAACAGTACTATTAAGCAGGTTGCACCCACTTTCATCACAACAATTCAATGAAAAACCCAGTGCAGAATTTATTTGCCAAAGTCCAATTAACGTTATGCTGGTTTACATCACTGCATTGTTCTATTAGACAAAGCATAATGCAGCAAGTCTAAAAATTAATGAGTATCCTGAATTTATTTAGCAGCTTTAGTTGGAACATACTGAAGGTATCTGTTCTAAACATCAGGGCCACTATGGATTGTTATTCAGGTTAGATACTGATGCAATTAATGACTCTATTGCATAGGACATGGCTGCCTGAAGCAGTATTTTAGCTAAACTAATGCAGTAAGAGCCAGTTTGCCTGTGGAACTTGCTTGTAAAGCAACAGGGTAAGAAGAGCTCTTTTGTAAAGTTGTCTTTGTATAGAAGGATTAAGTTCACTGCACTCATCTCTGCATCAACATTAAAGACATCCTGCTCAAAAATCTATGCTTTTCCAAAGCTCACTAGCTCCCAGAGTTTGCAGAACATGAAGCTCTGCCAGAAATGTCTTTTTTCCATCACACTTTTTAATTACAGCAGTACTTTCGCAGTTAATAGCTGTACGTCGATTGCCATGGCAGCCCTCATTGGTTCTGGTTTTGTGTTACAGTGTCCACCATAAGAAGTCACCAATGTTTTACACGCTAGTGTCATAAAAATACAAAAAAATAACCTCCCATAACAAAAAACCAAACCAACAAAACACAAGTTTCTGTAATTCTAAGTTTTAAAGCACAAGTATATGAAATCACAGTACACCAATAAGACATAAGTAGCACAGAAATGCTACAATAATGGCTGAATTCCTTCTGCAATGAAGTTCGCATAACTTTTATTTACCATCTGACAATAAAATGACTGCTTCTTTTTTTTTTTTTAGAAGGCAATTTAAAATTAATTTCTCGTATTTTAGTCACATAAAAAGAAAACTGTCAATTAATAAGATGTGCCATACCATTTTTCTGATATCTCTGGAAAGCATATGTATCTTATCTTCCTGAGCACTATGCATCTGTTATAGGAGGTGAAAATCCATATACTTTCAGAAGACCCACTCCTGTATCAGTTACTGTAAATCATAGAGATTACTAAAAGGAAAGTAAAAAGAACTGGGAACTGGTAGAAATGAAGATACCAAACAAGACCTAAAGATTCTGTCCCATAAAAAAGACAAGAATGATAGTAACACAACTGCCACCACCACCCACATACTAAGGGTGTGTACATACTTTTATAACAATACCACTAATCACTGGAACAGCCAGTTGACCAACAATGCTGTAATTAATAACAGATGGTCATAAAATACAGCTATCGCAAACAAACAAGAACTCCAGGGTGTTTGATATATGTAGCTTAGAAAGAAGCTTTAGAACAACTACTAACATGCCACAGTTTGTTCACTGCTGAATTTTTTAACCCTTAAAAGATACCAAGAACTAAGCCAAAATAAAAACTAAGAAAATAGTCACCTGCTTTTTCTTATTGCATCTCTGTGGGAAATTAATTCTCCTACTTAAAGAGCTAGTTAAAATTTTAATTAAAAACTCATACATTCTGCAGTGCGGTAAAACCAGAATCCTTCACAGTGTTTAATGAGAAAGTAAATATCTGCCCATATAGTAGGTAACAAAGGAATCCACGCTGGAGTTAAATTAGCAGCAGATTCGAAACATGAATCTTGTTCAAATTCTCTTGTTTTTCCCATGGGTGCTATCTCCACTGGACCATGCTCTCTTCTATTGTCATTATGTTACTGTCATCTCTGGTTTAGACCAGAAATTTCATCCTGAAAATAAGCACCTTTTCCCCAGAAATCACTTCTTCATATTGGTATATTCCCACACACAGAGGGGAAAAAGAAATGGAGAAGATTATTGACTTTATTGATTTCACATTGCAAATCAATTTCCTCGGGAAAATCTGACTAGTTCCTAGAATTAGTTCACAGCAGGTGATAAAATAGCATCATCACCATCAACCAAAGGTCTTCCTCTGGGCTTAGCAAGCAGACTGGGAGAAAGTACACCCTTTTATAAGTAAGCTATAAATCATTAAGGCAGGCAGCTTAGTAATTGTTTACAGCTGATCATAGCAACTAGCTATTGCTCTGAAGAAATAGCAATTTTGTATTATCAGAGAAACAAGGAAAAGAGGGTTGTTTTCTATGCATAAGGCATATACAACATACAACAGTTTGTCAGCTAGTTGAAAGTGGCATCAAACTGGCATACTCAAATAATGAATGACCTGATGAAAAAGACACTAGTAACTATGGGGGACTGTATACATCTGGGGGACAGTCTACTGCCAGACAGTAACTATACATCTGCTAATGATACGTAAGCAAGGTAAACAGTGTCATACAGCAGGTAAGGGAGCTCATATAGGCTCTACCTTCACCCCAACCAGTGGTGTTAGTGGTATCCAACCAGAAATCATATGTCTATTTACTAGAGAGTCAGATTGTGTCATGGATGTTGAGGTAGAAGAAGAGAAAGGAGGTCCTCTTTCCTTTTGTACACCAGGACACAGTGTTTTTTTGTCACTCATGGTCACTTCCAGGCCAGAGTATTGTCACTGTCATTCTGGCCATTGCAACAGAGGATAACAGCACATTAATGAGTCTGAAGAACAGACAACCCTGTTTATGCTGCAATTCAAAGCGTCACTCAGGCTCTTGTGGACAGATGTCCCTGCATGGTCCTCATCTTCCTATGTCTCCAGCCAAGCAGCATGCATGAAGGTGTTCTATACCTTCATGCTCCATCATTGCAAGTGAAGGCTCAGAAGTGTTGGCCTGGGAAGTCCTCTCAGTCAAACATACCCGAACATGTACCCTTGAAGGCAGTTTCTCAGCTATCACACTTCCTTCTCTGTGTGGAAAATTCAAAATGAACAGCTTTCAGGAGCTAATCCATAAACTTTCAGGAGCTCATCAGCCGCTCCACAAAGTCTCATCTTTCCAAATAGAGGTCACGGTCTTGTGCCAAAAGCCCCTTTTGTTTGCAACTGAGTGCCATTCAAGTTAGAGAGGGAGCACAGGGGCTATCCACACTGTTAATATATGATAGTGACTGAACAAAAGGGTGTGAAAGGAACTCAAGAAAGACTCAAATATTCCCAGCCTCTAGTAAGAGCTTTCATTATTACAAGGAAAATTTAAATTGTCAAGGCTCTGAAATTTTACATAAGATGTTAAATAAAGGATGTGAAAACCAGTCTCTCTTGCCCAGCGTGTCCCTGTATGGTAGGCACTTTCCTCATTCTTGCTCTGCACTCCATCATCTTTCAGTGGTCTCTTAGCTTCAGTAAGAATCATAGAATCCTCTCTGTGTCCCTAGGAAAATTTACTTCTCACAATCCATTTGGCCCAAAAGATTGCCCCTCCTGCTGAAGGGTTTCAACTGCTCCAGCCACTTTAAGATAATAGAAAATAGAAAACCCCATGGCTGCAGGTGGCACCATCTTTGTTAGAGCATTCAGAGCATGGTACCTGCACAGCAGGCTGCAAAACAGCACATGAAACACAACAAACTTTCTAATAGCACCTTCATGTCATTTTAAAAGACTGCAGCCAGCTAGTCCAGTAGTAGCTGAAGGACCACTTTCCTGGCTTCAGTACTGAAATTGATATAATTTTACGTTTTACACAATGATAAGGCTGATATATGTTGCCCATTCACAGTGATTTTGAAGTCACTAGGCACCAAATAGACACTACTTAGATGTGCATTTTCAGGCTTGTCAGATACAAACTAATTTGTTTAAAGAGTGTGTTTAAGAAAAGAGAATTACTGAAGTCACACAGTTTCATAGTAGTTTGTACTGCATATGCAGATAATTACTACTCAGCTGACTTGTAGTAACTTGCTTAGACCATGGTAACTTGATCATGTGTCTACACCTTTGCACAGCATAAGAAGTATGCAAAGGCTTGTAATACTGGCTGGTATAATTGTGAGGAAAAACGCTACAGAAGTCACTAATACAAACATTCAAGAGGTGTACTTAAATTTTGCTCATTCTCCCATTGTTCCCGAGCAGGAGTCTTGCAATAACTACATGAGGATGAAATTAGGAATTTGGAATTCTTACAGTGAGTTTCTCGGGGAAAAAAAATGAGATGACGAAAGAGATGGATAAGATCCAGTGCTATTAGACAGTAAAATAGGATCTGCAAACATATAGCTCTGTAAAATAAACATTGAGAGTGTCTGCAAATATATGCACACAAATGAGAACCATTGGCTGAGCACTGGAGGAAGTTTAATACAGATAAATTATTATTTTAGAAGACAGGCTTCAGTAAACAGATATACTCACAAACAGTTAAAAATCCAGTCACACAAGATACAAAAAATAGAGAAAAACACCACTACTATTCACTCAGGCAGGCTCTGCAGAGCTGAAATGATGCTCATGTTAGAGGTTATTTAAATACTGCCAGTGTAAGCAGTGTTCCGTGTCCTAGAATGGATCCCATTGCTCCTCCTACCACTTTCCAGATGTTCCTCTGACTGCTCTTTCTGGCATGGTGGGAGGCAGCATTCACTCTCTGCTCTTTGTCTTGTGTACAGCCCCTGAGAGCACTACCCCAGGTAAACCCCTCACACTTTGCCTCCTGCCCAGCTCACCCTGTTAACCCAGCTAGCAGGGCACTGGGATGTAAGCTCAGCTTATATATAGGAAGCTTTATGGGATGACAGCTTACTTGGAGACAGCACTGTGCTAGTAGAATAATATTGCTCCTGATAAATAAGCTGGTAGGTAACTTAGAATTGTTTGGAATATTTACGTGTGACACCACACTGGCCCAGGTCACTCAGGTGCCACAGCACACCTCAGTATGCAGGTCCATCCCCATCTCTAGGGAGCTTTCTTCCTAAACAAGCTGAATTAAGGTAGTAATGCCTGAGCAGAGCTAATGTGGAGGCAGGTAAATGTGGCCATTTTTCAGGTTGTCTTCTTTCTACAGCTCTGAATCAGCATCACAGGATGGTTTGGGTTGGAAAGGACCTTAAAGATCATCTGTTTCCAATTTCCACTGCCCACTTAGGTCTTCCTTTAACCAGATTTAGAATTTCTAAGTTTTCAGGGCAAAGTATGGTAAAAAGTACCAATTCAGACACAGCCAGGATCTCCCATTTTATAATTTTTTGTACTGCTGTGTTCTGTGTGAGCTGTTTGGAGCAGGACAATATTTTCGTACTGTAAAACACATGACACCATTTTCAGAGCCACCTAAATAAATAATAAGACATTTAGCTAGATAATGCTTATTCCTATTTTGATTCGAACCTTGAGTTCCACTCTCCTCAAAGCAAAAGTGTAAACATCTACTTGTGATAGGGTGGAAACTACTTACAGCCAAGTTACCAAATATACTAGACATAAGATTTAGTTGATGATGACTTATTGCAGGGAGTTGGCCTAGATGACCTTTGAAGGTCCCTTCCGACCCAAACTATTCTATGGTTCTATTTTAACAGCAAGGATAACTAATACCTGGTACAACATACCTAGATTACTGGTGAATTCTCCCCATGTGGGAATTTTAACATCTACGTTTTTTAAGGGACAGGAAATAGTTCACAGGTGAATTCAGTCAGAGGGGGTCTGGACCCTGTTATCCACCCTGATCTTTGTGGGTGGATAACTTTTTGTGGGTAGATAACATCATAAATTTGATGGCCTGATGGCCACCAAATCCGAGAAGCTGCTTAATGTATTAATGGCAGAAGCTCCAAGACTGTGGTTTGAGTGTAGTGTCAGAAGAGCAGGAGTGCAGTTTAGACTAGGCCTTTCAAGGCAGTAGAAATGCAGCTGGGTTCAGGTTGGCTGATGACAGAGGGAGTGGCTTGCACCTATACTCCTTAGACCCCCAAATGTCCACCTAAAAGTTCAACCCTTTAATCCTGTCCTTCCAGCAGCTCACATCACTCTGGCATTTGAGATAAAGCTTTTGCTTTTCTAGGGACATCACAAAGTTAGCTTCCTCCCCTCCTTCCCTAGTTTTCAATCTCTCTTTTATATTTCAATTTAAAATTCCACTTACGGATTTTGTTTTTTCCAGGACAGCATAGAGCTCTATCTGGCTGGGCCAGTTGACTAAACTTCAAAATGAACATACTAGGCTGAAAATTGCTTCCAGGCTCTCCAAGAATCAGGTGGCTCTAGAGCATCAAGGGGACTCTGCCTAATACTGAGTCAGCAGAAGCACCAGCATTTCTTCCTGGGGGAACTGCAGCTGCAAAGCAGAACACGAAAACAAAACCACCAACAATAGAATCTTCCATGTCAGCCAGATGAGTAATAGAAACATTTCCACAACAACAGGACTGTGCCTTCATTCAGAGGGTCCAAGAAATGTGATATTCAACAGGTCTCCATAGCTACCATGCAATACCTTTGCTGCTTGGTGGTGTTCTAAAGACTATTGAGAAGGGGTTTGCTGTTAGAATCAAAAAGATGTCCCCAAAATTGTGGGAAAACTGTATCTTTACAGTTTTGATCTGATCTGATTTTGATCTAATCTGATTTTATAGACCCTGAAGCCAACCTCTGAAAGCTACAAGTGGCTCCTTTTTTATTTAACTTAAGCTCAGGTATCTCAATGACTTTTTAGTGAACTTTCCAGTCCCTGAGGGGAATCATGTCATTAAAGATCAACACAAGTGAATAGCATTTGGTCTTGATTCTTTGAGCAGAAGAAGCCTAAAGTGAAACTTCTCTTTTCTTACCCCTGAGTACCATCGCTCAGCTTGCCAGCAGAAATATTATTGCCAAGGGAGACAGACTTGCCACAGAACAGCTGCTGACACCAGGGACTTCAAATTAAACCTAGATGTCCCTCTGAACTAAATCCATGTTTAGTGGGAATAGCCTGAGTTTTTGGACAAAGACTCAACTTTGCTTCTTTGTCCCCACTTTTTGCTGGGGGCATCTTCTTTTCTTTTTTTGAGGGAATTTTTTTTTGTGGGAAAAGTGTCTGCTTAGCTGTTTCTTTCCAGAAGTAGAGTAACTCTGCTAAAGCGTCCTCCTGTCCTGTCTCCTTCTTATTCTTCACAAAGATCTCCAGGCAACCAATCCACAGGTACACTGATTCACCTGGGACCACTGCATGGATCAGTACTTCATTCTCCAATGACAGTAGTCAGTAAATGCTCATATAAATCCAATTATTTTTCCTCTAAATCACCAGAAATCCCCAGGTCCTATTTACAAGCTTAAAATTTCATACCATATTTCATTATTTCTCCCATGAGAAAAAAAAATACTGTTATGTAGCAATTCCTGTAATTCCCAATGAAGATTCTAAGTCAGTGATCCTCATTAAAAAAATACACATTAATAAAACCATTGGGCAAACCAGGCTGTTGGCTTGCTCTGCCCAGAAGAAAAAAGAGATTTTTGTGTCTGTCTCATCAAAAGAGAAGCTTGGTTCACCTGAGCCGACATCACAAAATACAGGGTAAAGCCACTGTAATCATGACAATAAAATATAGTAGATCCAAAGGACTTAGGACTGCAAGTGTTTGGCTATTCTGAATACTGCTAAAAATTAAGCAATTTCTTAAAGCATAAATTCTTTTACTGTGCCATCAACAAAACTAAAATTTATTGGCTGTCATAGGACTATCTGCTATACTACATGCTCTGTGGAGCAGAACTGGAAACATTTCAAAATATGTGCCTCTGGATTAGATTCCTTTGTGATGTATTTTAATGAGAATATTGAATTACTTACTGTTCACATTATATTCTTTATGTTAGTAGCAAGTAATAGCACATATTCTGGCTCCCATAAACTGTTTCTGTAGCTAAAATCCACTGATATCACTGTGTGTTCTTTGGTTGCAGTGATAGAACTGTATAATAAATTATTCGGTTGTGCAAATCAAGCAAATTAGGCCCACTGCAGAAGTTTGAAGTGCATGAGAAAAAACAAGGCTGCAGCACAAATGTTTGTTCAGCTCCCATGGTTTTTAAAAACATTGACCTAAAAATGAGGCGTTTGCACTGGAAACGAGAGCCAAACCCCACAACAGAACACAGCATACGCAGCGGTCAGACTGCGTATTGCTTTCTTCCGAGGTCACAACTGCAGGACGAGGGAGCCAACATCTGTGATGCAAGAAAGAGCCCTTGAAACACAAACGCTTTAGGCGTATTTTAGGGAGAGAGAGACATCTCCTGGACGAACTATGAAGTTGCTCTTCACTCTTCTGTGCGCTTATTAATACGCAAAGTTACAATTATCTTCAGTGTAATTGATTGCTAGATAAGAGTTCTTCTGGCTCTGTATTTTATTATTTCAAATGAATTTAAATGTTCTGTCATTCATATCAAGGGGAAAATGAGCTTTAGGAGCATGGCCCTACTAATAAGGGAATTAAACTGCTTTTTTTTCTAAACCTTTTTTTTATAAACTCCTTTCACCACTTCAAAATCCTCTTAAAGCTCTGTTACTTCTTAGATCACTAGTCACATCATATTGCTATTACTTAGAGATAAGTTAGTTTTATCTTTTTTTCAGAATAAAATATATTATGCCGCATTTTAAAGGCATTGCTTCTAGTTTTTCCAGTATTTTACCATTTTCATGAGATGCAGAAAGTGAGTAGGAAATCTAATTATGTTTTCTATTAGCAGCAATTCCAAAGGTGATATGGGAAGTGTTATCTAGGTGGTTATCTATAAGTATCAGATTGGCTGAGCGTGAAGTCCCTGGCTATCACTCTTTCAGGAGAAGAACAGCTAATGTAGTTCACCTTTATCATATATTTTTGTTCCTCACAAGGAATTTCCTAGATAAATTCTCAATAACACAGAAGCCAAACAACACATTTGATCCAGAGGTAGGGTTGTTATGCCTTACCCAGTTTTCACTGGATATTTTATTTCCTGGTGTTAAGATAACAAAAATAAAATAAGCTTTCTAATTTTACCATCAATTCCTCTTAGAGGACTATAGGGGAAACAGAACCAACAGAGTTTCCATTGCACAATGAACAAATAGCTGTGTCTGTGGCTGACTGCCCCAAGGATCACATACTGATCCTTGAAAGAAAATCCTAGGTCCGTGCCTGTCTGAATTGCCTTGTCACATATGAAGGGGATATTAATGTTGCAGCTAGAGACAACCAGGGAGCAACAGTGAGAAGTTATACTTCTGTGTGTGGCAATTCCTGCAACGTTTACCGTGATATACACCAGAAAAAATGCATAGCCACAGGCAGATTACTTGCAAATAATCAAGGACTTGTACCCAAACCCCTCCCACCAGGGTTTAGATGGAAATGAGTTGCTGCACTTCAGGATCCTCGAAATTCTAGCTATCATTGTAGGCAAGAGAGACAGTGAGGCGATTTAGCCTACCAGTGTATTAATTTGTCTCCCTGAGGTGCACCAATGTGTTAAATCCTGCTCCACTGACATCACCTCACCTTCATTAGGAATGTATCCTGGGAATCCTTTCCCTGCATTAAGATACTTCAGTTAAGTATCAAATCCAAAGTGAAGTGAATTTCTGCTTTTGCTATCAGTCCAGAAAAGAAAGCACACAAAATGTGGTGGCAGAAACAGCTGCGGACAAAAAACCTAATGCATCTTTCTTTGAGGCTTAAGTTGATTTTAATGTTTATATATATTGCCAAGGAATACCATTCCTTCACATTCGAAAGCATTCCCTAAAGCAAATGATTATGTGGAAACACAGTCAGACTAATGCAGTGCTATTCATACCACTAATCATACCTGAGTGAATCTGGATTCTAGATGTTTAATGTATGAAACTGCAGTGAGTTCACAATATTATAGTGGGAATAATTTTTAAAGTAACAGCTTATTTTTCCAAGTGCTTTCAAATGCATGTGCACTCTCAGATCTCTTTGAAATTTTCTGTCCCTCATCACAGTTCCAATTAGGCTTCACAGCCTTGATTTGTTGCCATTTCTTCAGTGAGTTTCCAAGATACATTACCCTCTCAAACCATTTGATATCAGTTTCCTGCTCATGGCTTAAATCTCTCCAGTTTAATCACTGGATAAGCTTTGATCTTGGTATTCACTGCCTCTCAGCAAAAGAAATATTTAAAAGGTCATAAATGTGTTGGTTGCAGAAGATGACTTACCAGTACCTCCTGATGCAAATTGACATGACAGAACCAAGGCAGTTTGTGAGCCAACTGTTTTCAAGATGAAAATTATATCCATGTACCAACAGTGCAATTCCTACTCTGCTGTATCAGCATCCTTGTAAATTCTGCTCCTGGATACAACCAACCTGATACACCCATGCAAGGGAGTCAGGCCAGATCCTGCTGCCTGACTGTGACACGAACTCCTGAAAAACCCATTTCTTCCAGCTGTATATGCAAAACCAAACTTCAGCATAACCAGGCCATGCTGAGACACACTGATGAAACACACAGGCCTTTTAAGCTCTTAGTCCCACTAATTCTGTTACCTTTCTGCCATTAGTATACAAGTAACAGGGTTTTAACCTCATTTAGCAACATCACAGAATGACAGAAGAGACTTCTGGAGATTATCTAGTCCAACACTTTGCTCAAGCAGGGCCACCTAAAGCAGGTTGCACAGGATGATGTCCAGACAGCTTTTGAGTATCTCCAAGGATGGAGACTCCACAAGTTCCATTTGTTTTGAAATAAGAAGTTATTTTAGCAAGGACTCTTTCTGTGTTTATAACCTCAGGAACATCTGTACCAGCATAGCTGAGAGGGCATTTAATTGCAACAGGAAAAGAAAGAGTGTAAAGAAATATGTAGCCAGTAGGCAGGAACTTTTAAAGCTAGCTTTGTCTCCAGGATGTTATTTAGCTACATTATGGGTCTGAATGGGAGCCAAGTTTCTGAAAACAACAAACAGTCTGTCTAGGTACAGAGGTAGAGTTATGCAGAGAAGAATGTATATCTAGGAGCCTACAGAATGCATTCCACCTGTTGGTACTGCTGGCTGTGGCCATAAATGCTTATAGAGATAAGGCAGATGGGAGCATCTTGAGAGGGAGGGAACCAAACTCGGGAGGGACTATCATTTGGGTAGAGTGTCTGGAAAGAGCAAGCACCAAAAAAATCTCTCCTTCAGTATGCCTTAGTTCTTCTTCCCCCATTTGTGTCCCTCAGACTCCTCCTGAAAGAAGAGGACATGGAAAAGAAAGAGAACCTGAGCAGAGGTAGGAGCAGGAGTGGGGTATCTCAACACCCAGTCCTAGCCCTTCCCTTCTTTGTTGCCAGTGCCACCAGAATGACTAGCTTCCATTGTAACCTCCATCATGTAAAACATGAAGCAAGAACTCCTCCTATGAATGACGGTAAATCTTTTTGACCCCTCCTGCTACCTACTAGAGCCTCTTGCCTTCCACTTTAGCACACCTTCAACCCTTCCCAAAGACAAGATTCATCTTTCTGCAGTGCTCCTTTTCCTCCAGTTGTAAAGGTCCCTATTCCAAATAGCTCTTGCACAATTCTTAGTCCATTCTTGTTGATTTTTTAAATATGTTCAGCTTTAACAGTCTTGATAGCAGTTTTGAGCAGTTATTGCCAGTTTGGGGTTTCTTTGCTAAAGAAGTGAGAAGGGAATAGTAGTGATGTATGTGGTTTGCTTTCTCGCATAACCATTTATCATTTGCTCTTTATGACCTTTTTGATTAATGTTTTATTCTACTTGGCTTGTAAGAAGTTGCAGCAGTTTCCAGATTTTATGTCTCTATATACCATTAAATGTCATGCTGGCTTTCTACTTCTGGGCCTGATCATGATGGATTATGGTAGCAAAGCCTCATAGGAAATTAATGCATTAGCCATATTGGTTTGTAATTCTTAACGGGTCTGTAAATGAAACAAACTTGTTTTTCAAGACGTTATAAACGATAGGATATTTTTTAAACATTATGTAGTCTATAGAATAGTATGCATGTAAGTTTGATAAAGTCATTGTACTGAACTGCAACATATTTCAGAAGTCTTGACTCTGAATAGTCAAACCTATTTCTCTCTGGGGACATGCAATAGAAACTCATGCTCTGAAGAACTTGTCAGTTATTTCAGTGTCAAGACTGGGAAGATCTTTCATGCCAGAGGTCCTGTTGCTTTCAATGGTTAAGAAGGATATTTGGTATTGCACGGCATGGAGAGCAGCAAGCAGGTACCTTTCTTCAAAGTGCTGTCAGCTCTCATCCAGATGTGATGGATGTTTGGTCATCCTGACCACCTATGAACAGTAATGGTCTCATAACACTTTTTGCAGAAAGATACATTGATCTCAGTGTGTGACTATGGCCCCATTTCTTCATTCAGTTTCAAACTGAACTGACTAGATTGCTGTGCATTATGACAGAACAGCACACTGGGTACTGCACTAAGAAGATGGGGTTAGGGATTATTGATGCATGGGTATTTTAATCCATTTCCCATGCAAGTCTCTTTGTCCAAGTGTCCTCTCAAAGAGTACTTAAACTGCTATCTTTAAATTCAGAGGTTTTATTTCCCCCTCATTTTCTCATCTACACTAATTTGCATACAGTTAGAGCCACCATTTATTAGGTTTGGCCAGACAAGGACAAGAGCAGCTCTACTAAGTCAGGCTTGCTACTCACCTGGTGAGAGGTAGGCTGTACAGGCTGGTGTCTGCTTTAGCAGGCAGAGGCAGGTGGTACTCCAGAGGCACTGCCATCATCTCTTCATCCACCCACAAGCAGCAGAAGGGACTGAGGTCCAGCCCTCAGTCCTTGTAAAATTCAGAAGTCTGAAGCCAGCTTCATTCTCCCCATAGACAAGCCCTGCCTGGCTATACATAATTAAAAACATTGTAAGGAATATAGTCTTGCAAAGAGAAATAGCATGAAATATTCTACAAGTCACACCAAACACACTTTTCTGAAGTGGTCCCTCCAGTAATTTCACAAGAGCATTTGCCCTAAACAGGCTGACTCTCGGGGCCTGGTTGCACCCAAGGAATCAGCTCATTAATTTCATTTAGTGAAAAAAACGGCATATCACATATCATAGAAAAAGAATATCCCTTTCAAACCTACTTTCAAGTCCATCACTTCACAGAGAAAATACCTTTTGGGAAAGGATTTCTTGAACCCTTGCACTTTCCACATCGGACCAGCAAAATCCCTCTGAAGCTGATGTTACTCCACATTGATGAAGGGCATGTTCAATCATGCAGCTACAGTCTCATCACTGAAGCCTTTCTGTTCCTGGATAAATCTCTGGACCAGCTGCAGTAATTCTGCCTCATCCCAGTGGAATCTGCTTTTCAGGCTGCACTTCATTCCTACTGGCTCTTCTTTGCCTAGAGTTAGATACAAAGGATAAGAACAATGCAAACCATTAAGAAATACTGCCCAAATCCTGTTCTGGCCAAGCATGACCTGAGAATTTGAAATCTATCAGGTCTTCTGGTACATGCTAATTATTCCTATTCAGACTCAGAAAAACTGAAATAACAGTTTTCTGCTTACAAGATGCACTCAGTGGACAGTGAAGAGCAGCATCCACATCTGTGTGTCAACAGCCTTGTGCTCCTGAAGCAAGGTGTCAGTCAGTGATTCCTGCAGTGCCTCTCTAATGGCAGTCACAAGTGGCTATTTCAAAGCTGTAGAATCATGCTCATGCAACAGCCCAGATGTGAGCTCATACTTGCCCAGCTACTGTGCTATAGGCAATCTTGAATTTGGGGCACAATGTACTGAGAAGTTATCTCTTAAGCTAAAAAATCTTAGCTATTTCTTTTAAATTACCAGCACCTTGGTGCAAGGGTTTCTGGATACCCTGGACAAAATGAAAATAAAACCATGTGGTGAAAGACAGGAGGACAAATGCAATAGGAAGAAAAAGAGAAATTATCACCACCTTGAATTTGATAAACAAAAATTATGCCAGGCAGTACTCAATATATCACCAGGAGAAGAAAATAAGAAGATATTTCTTTATGCATTTGACATGTTCCCATATGTTTATCTCTATGTTATACATAAAGGGATGTGTGTTGCCTGAGTCATGAAAGAACCAGGAGTGTAGCAGTTACAAAAGCAGACACTAAGAATCATATAGCAGAGTTGTATTTGTTTACTGTACTGTGTTTCCCAGTGCTCCAGGCTTTTTAATGTCGTTTTAGTTCAGTTGAATGTTATATCCATACTTAGCCAAAGCAAATAAATCAAGCTGCACCCAAACTGCATGTACAGAGCCATCTGGAAGTCTCTTGAAGACATTCCCTTGTGGGCTTTTCCTGCTCTGGCTTTGTGCTGGGATATAAAGTGTTACTGGACAGATCACCTGCATTTCATGGCACTGCACCTGAGTACATACAGACCACACCTGACTGCACACAGCCAATTTATGTCTTTCCATATGCAGTAAATTAAGCCAAAGACGGATAAATTGCCTGTCAATAATTGTATTTTAACTGTATGACAAAATGCAATTGTATCTTTACTACTGATAGCCACCAGGGACAGAGATGGAGCTATTTAGTAAGATCAAGTTTCAAAAATGTTGGTACTTGATAATAACAATCTTATTACTTAGTTTCCTATGTTTGCTTTTGTTTATACAAAAGTAAAAAAGAAAAGAAAATCTTTGAACTCCCAACAGGATGTCTTTTTTTTTTAGGATATTGAATATAAAGGAGCATAAACTGAATTTCAGATTTAATGTACCTCTAGCCCAGGTCCTAGTCTTTTGAGGAATCAAATAGTTTTGGGATGAGAAATGCCACTTTCTACCAGAGCATGAAACTGCAGGTTTGACTCCTTGATAAAATGTGACTATCCAGGTGTGTCAACATTTCTTCTCTGCCTGAGGCAGTACATATCAATTCTCTGCATCAGAGCTGCCAGAGTCGTTTGCCTAGACAATAATATGTGTCATATTTGATTTAGCTGACATCCATAGTTACGTTTTTGTTTCACTGTTTTGAACCAGCAACAGGATACCTTCGAATAGAAATTTTGACTATTAGTAATACACCTTTGCAGCTATTTGGACAATTTTAATGCATGGTGTCAAGAAAATTCTGTTGTGTAGAGGACAGAAGAATAAATTTCTCATTTTCTCAAAGTTTCAACAATATGAAAGAAATCTTTCATGGGAGTTTCTAAAGTATCTGTCACTATGGTGTCGCAGCATAATAGCACAGGAATAGCACAGGAATGAACTAAACTAAGATCGTCTCACAAACTACTGATTAATGTCTTCATATTGGCAGTACCAGCACCCGACATGACAGACATTTAATATTGTTACCTGAGTAGTCTTAACCAAGTTTAGTAGGAACACTGCAAAACCTCCACCCTGCCATCTAGAGTTTCTTAACAAAAAAGAAGGCCTGAGAATGAAATAATTCAATAGGGTGAATTTATATCTGAGTCAAATTTCAGTATTTTATAAGCTTTGCTAAAAGAAGGTACTGGTATTAATGTCCACACAGTAAAATATTCACTCCCACTGTCCCTTATGGAAAGGATGATGTCCACAGGGTATTAAGATCTCTGACCACTACACAGAACTCCAGAACAACCTTATTTACCGTACGATAAAGAAGATAGAAAAGACAGAGCACTTTCCATTTCTTTTTCAGGTGAACACAAATCTGTGCACCCAGGAACAAGGGCACTGAGGTATGCTTGGTCTCAAGCTTTCCAAAAATGCTTACTTTAGAAATTTTATTTATCATAGAATTGTATTGGAAGGGATCTTCATGGTCATGTAGTTCCAACCACCCAACTAGACCAGGTTGCTCCAAGCCCCATCACACCTGGCCCTGAACACTGCCAGGGAGGGAGCAGCTACAGCTTCTCTGGACAAACTATTTCAGTGCCTCACCACCCGTACAGTAAAGAACTTCTTCCTAATATCTAGGCTAAACCTGCCCTCTTTCAGTTTAAAGCCATTACCACTTGTCTCATCCCTACGTGTCCTTGTAAGAAGTCTCTCTCCAGATTTCTTTTAGGTCCCCTTTAGCTACTGAAAGGCTGCTGTAATGTCTCCCTGCAGCCTTCACTTCTCCAGGATAAGCAAGCCCAACTCTCCCAGCCTCTCCTCATAGGGGAGGTGCTCCAGCCCCCCTGATTGTCTTCATGGCCCTCCTCTGAACTCAGTCCAACAGGTCCAAGTCCTTCTTATGTTTGGCGCCCAGAGCTGGACACAGTACTCGATGTGGGGTCTCACTAGAGGAGAGTAGAGGAGAGCAGAGGGGGAGAATTGTCTCCCTCAGCTTGCTGGTTACGTTTCGTTTGATACAAGACTGTGAATAACTAAGATGCTCATTTGAATTTAGGTGATATCTGCATATTTGAAGCTCTTAAGGCTGAACAAAGATTAAAGTCTGCCTCCTCTGAGGTTTGCATTCTGCTAGGTCAGCATATCAGTGTCAAGCATAACCCAACGTTTTAAAACAGTCTGTATCCAAACCCACAATTTAGACTTTGAAGTGCAGGAAATGCATTGGATTTACAAATGACCATCTCATACAGATAACTAATTCATAATCCAGGGGTCAGACGGACAATCTTTCTGGTGTCTGTTGTCAGTTTAGACATCCACCCACCATATGGGCTGCCTACTGAGTCTTTTGGATGGTTAACTTTCCCAGTGGCAGCAGCATATGTGCTTAGCTGTCACTAGGCAGCTCTGCTCTGAAAGCAGAACAGGTATAATACAGGGAGATGTTTGTTACGCCAACAAACATTAGCAGAAAAAAAAATGAAAGTATGTTTGGCCACTCCTATGCAGATCTTAATGTGAAGCTTCCTTCAGCCAGGAGTCACACTTCAGTCCCTGGAACATACCTCTCAAATTTACTAAGACTGTAAAGATATATGTGACCTTTTCTATCCTTGCTATACTTCTGCTTAACTTCCAAACTTGCACACAGATGTGCTTTCATTATGTTGCAGTTTCTTCTAACTTCTGACTTTTCTTGTTTGAGTTCAGCCAAAATCCACCATAAACTACAGAATTATCAGCTGGGGAAAAGTCACGTGGTGCAAAAGTGTTGATGGCTCCCATGACTTTATCACATTACAAATCTATTTGCTTCATTCGTGGAGCTGAACCATTATAGCACCAAGCCTAAAACCACTACTGTCTAATGACTCCTTGAGAGGCACATACATTTTCTATGCACTTTAAAAATGTTTGTAGTCAGAAAGCAATTTTAAATGATAAACACATTTTGCATCTTGCATCACACTTCAGTAAGATGCTAATCTTTTGCCATAGACTCAGTCTTCAGATTTCTGTGCCATTTTCCATTTACAGCTGCAATCACAAGGCAGTAGTGGTAGGGTCGTGACAGAGTATTTCACTGCAGTCAGTTCATGATTTCCTGTTTTCCTTCAGTCTCTGTGAGGTGCTTACCTATCATTTCCCTCTGTTAGCTGTATATCACCTACAAAGGTGATGAACTGTCTTGTTAGGGATCATGTCTCTATTTTGTATTATTTTATATTATTTTGTATTATTTCATATTATTTTACATTATTTTGTAGTTCTATACAATCCTTAATCCCAGAATGAGATCCTTCTCATTCTCCCTGTTTTTATCCCAATTCCAGTGTCAGAAACAAACACACTTAAGTGTTTTTTCAGTTTTTGAGCAGAAGCATGATCTGAACAAGAATTGTCATACTGTGTCTTAGAGAGTTTTGTGCCTGGCATTTCTAGCTGGCTTCCTATCCAAATATGAGAGACGCTGAGGGTGCTGGAGCTGCAGGATCAGGAAAGGTGAACATACATTTAGCCTGATGTGGCTAAAGTATGACAGCTAAGCAAGCTATTTAAAATAGCTGCCAAAGATCTACCCTAATGCCTGGCTCCTCATCAAAACAATTATCTTTGCTAAAACTGTGCTTTTGTTTTCCTCCTACATTGCTGTAAATGAAACTTCCTAAATCTTTCCTTGAACCCCCCTGATATACTGGGGATGGGAGATTTTAAAACAAGCCACTTCCAGTGGACTGAGGTACCTAAATCCCTTTCATGCTTTGAAAATTCTCTTTCCTTCACAGAAGGAAACAGAATAGGACAAACAGACTGAAGTTAAGTTCTCCCTGTTCCTATTCCTCTGCAACATTTAAGCTGTGTGATTCCATCTGAGGAATGCTTAACAATATTCTCATACGTTGACATGATCCCTTGGAGAAAAAACAAACAGAAATGTATATTATACTGTACTCCTTTATAATTTTCAGCATATCTTCAGAGAAAACGCACATCAGAATGCTTATTCATTTCTTCCTATGCCATTTAACACAGTTCAAAGCACCACTGGCTTTTGCAGCATCTCCAGTAGAATATATACATCCTTACTACCAGGCTGCCTCCACAGCACAGGTGGTGAAACTTGACCCTGCCAAAATTTTGTTCACTTTTCAACTGATGTCCATAAAAGTTGTCTACAGACAGGATTAGCAGAATAGACTGAAGTTGCCACACATAATTCTGCTCTTTGACGTACACTTGCAATTTGTGTCTAGGCCTGCCAGATGACAGGTTGTACATAACCAGGTGAACCTGGTATGGCCAGAGTGAAGTGGAAAATGAGTGTCTATATTCTTATGAAGAAATTGTGAAGCTCTACTAAAAACTTTTTTTTCCTTCTGCCAGTTTGTCTGGTGTTACCAAATGAAGCAAGCCTCTTCTGCTAAAAGAAGCTTGTATAACTTTCCAAATGAGGAAAAAAACCCTCAGTCAAAGCACAGGGTGAATTTGAGACATCTGCAACAATCCAAACAGGCCAGGCATAAACTGAAAAGAAAGCCATGGAATGATTTATGCTATTGCACTGCTGCTGAAGAGGACAAAGAAATCATGTTCTAGCAGCTGGCATTGTGAGGAAAGGAGGCAACATATCTCTGCTCATACTCTGATGGGCTCTAGGAAGGGACTATCCTAATAGTCTGTTGGACAGGAGATCCCAGACAGGTCACAGAGCCTGTGATGAAAGCTTAGCAGCATGTCTGCACTTTCAGGAATCACAATAAAGGCCCACTCTTGTATAAAAGCTCTGCTGCAGCTGGGCAGCCCATTCTGAATGTGTTATCCTGTTGATAGCAGCCATTCTGAAAGCAGGGGTGGGCAGCATGTGGGAGGTCACTTATGCTCCTCAGGTGGCCCTCAGAGCTGTTTCTGGTGCAGTGATGAAGCATCAGCTAATCTTCAAGCTGTGGTACTTCCCACTGGTGGGAGGTTAGGTGAGAACTATTGGGGGGGGGGTCAAAAACCCCTTTGCTAACTGCATTTGTCAGGTGTTTCTAGGGTGTAAATTCTCCTAGAGCCATGCTTTTTAAAAATGGCACAACTTTACAAGAAGTAATAAAATTATAGGAGAACAGAACAAAAGTATGCCCACAGGTATAACACAGCATGGGCCGCAGGCAATGAACACAGGCTGAATACTTAGAAAGACAAGTATACCATTATACAAATACAGTCTCTAGCATATGTGAATAAAAACAGCTGCAGCCATCTCTCTTAAGCAAGCTGATATTCCACTGACTTATTAGGTGCCCAAATGCAAAAGCTATGGCAGCTATGAGGACAAGACAAAAGTGACATAAAAAAATAGCCTGGAAGAATAATGGAAACTGAATTTTCTCCTTTCCTTTATAAGCATGTGTGTGTTAGAACAACAAAAGAAGTGAGAATGAAGCCTTCATACAGGGTGTTCTGCTCAGAATACATGAGATAGGACTGATGTTTCTGTGCAGAAGTATTGCAAGGAAAAAAATTAATTTGGTAGGAAATTACAGGAAATTACTAAAACTCTTCACTCTTCATGGGTAATTGTGTTTCAGTTCTAACTTCGTGATTTGGAGGAGATTTTACTTTTGGGGTAATCTCTGCAGTTAATGTTTCCACTCTGATTAAAAAATTACACCAAAGAGTAAATAAATAACTGGAGTCTTGTTTAACTGCACACTGAAGTATCACGGGGAGAACGTTCCTTGTGATTAATGGGTTTTGGCCTGCTGAATAATTCCATTCAACCACTTATCAGCATAACTCGCTGTCCCTTTTCTTGGTGCTGGTGATGCATATGAAAACTAATTGCCATGTAGAATAACAGCTTATGGTGCAGAAACTGAGCCTGTCTAACCTAGTCCAGAAAGTTCCAGCTAGTTTTGTATCTATTTTTTTCTTGAAGAAAAATCTCACTGTCATGAGAAACCTCAAATCCCAGGGAAAATGTGTTTAGAGAAATATAAAGAACTTTTAAAGCCGCTTTTTCCACAAGTAAAAAAAACCCTGGAGGTTTAAAAACTATCCTGTACCCACTATAAGGAAAACAGGAAATTAAATATTGGCCACAAGATATGTTTCCAAAGTTTATGGATGTAAGGGTTTTAACAATGTGTTTAAGTGTGTAACGCATTCAGCAGTTGTTACCATGAAGCTTCTGCTTTTCTGTACAGCATTTGCTGCCCCCACTTTAGAAGTTTCCACATCACAAGGGGTGTAAAAGTTCTTTTAAGATTTAAATTATGCCTATTAAAAACTTTAGAATTGCCAGGAGAGACACTGTGATGAAAACCCTCTTATATATTTTTCCAAGAAGATTTACAACCTACATTAGACACAGCACTCAGCCATAAAATCAAATGAAATGTGCAGACCCGACACACTTCCTCTGAGCAACAGAAATTAAAATATATATCCCATGAATGTTGTCATAGTAACATGTGGGAAACATTAAAATAAGTTGACATGATGAACAGGTATAATTTATAGTTCTTTAAAATCTTACCCCACACATCGTTCATAAATCATCCAGCTTGAATTTGTAGCACAGAGATGTTCAATTTTCCATCCTGCAGTCATACTTTTCCAAGTAACAAAATAAGTGCTGGAAAAAATGACTCAATGTCAACTGGGTCTTACAATCAGCTCAGTAATAGAGATATACAAACTTTGAAATAAAACCAAGAAAAAAACCTGATACCAGTTTATAGCTCCTAGGGAGGGAGATGCTGTGTATCGATAGGATTTATTTGTAGGTTTAAAATTAAGTACATGCACAAGGTTTACAGGACTGAAAATTAGATCAGTGCTTTAAGCACATCTGGGGCAAGATATTCCCATGCAGGCTTTTGGATCCCTGCATATTCCCTACAGCCACATTAATGGAAATCACAGCATGTGCTTCTTGCCCTGAAGTTACAGACTGCTGCTACCTACCATTTGGGATGCCAACTTCCATCAAAGCCTTTCAGAAAAGGTTGGTGGCCCTGAGCATTTCTGGGTTTGCCTGTCCTCTCTAAAGTGCCACAAAGCTGGATATTCATGTTTATCTGCAAAGGAGCTCCTGCAAGAGGGGAACTCAATACTTGCAGCATTTGCACCTTAGTGAGCAAATCTTTCCTAGATGTTTTAGCTAAATGATTGGTTTATTTATAAAGCCCTGGGCTAATTAGCTGTTTAAGACTTTCCTTTTTCCTATGGTTCATCCACTTGGAAAATGGAAATAAAAAATTAGTGAGAGCACCTGTAGCCTATGCTTATAGGGAGTTTCATATGGTCCTATAACTTCAGCAACCATCGGTACACTGACAGGATCCAGCTGAGATCTATTTTTATGCCTAAAATAATTTAGTTTATTTTACTTTTAATATAGCTTATAGTCTATATGGACAGTAACATAATTTTGTACAATTGATGTACATAAAGAATACTTCCCAAACTATTAAGTGAATAAAATATTTAAAAATATCCAGCCATTATTTCACAGACTGTAACAGTTCCTAAGAAGCAAGCATTTGACACATAGAATTATTCACACAGCTTTATGGAGGGTGCTTTGCATATTATTTGATGTTTAATGAGAGTTATGACTTTTTTTTCAGTTTTAAATAGCTTTGGGGTTAAAAAAGAGAAAGGAAATAATACCACCAGAGATACAGGAAAGTGATATAAAAGGTCTTCCTTAAACTAGCTAAAGCCTGGCTGTTTAAAGCTGAGCATGAGAATTCAAAGTTAACTACCCTGTCTGAGTCACTGCCATTTTAACAGCAACTGAAGGGATGGGGTATGTGAGAAAGAGATCAGGGCTAACATCCTACAGAGCTAATGGCACAGCTATGGGGTATCTGCAATATGGAAATGTAGGGGAGCTGCTGACCTGGCACAGGACCAAGGACAAGGGAAGGTGGGGATAGCCCAGGCAGGGATGGGGTCAGGCCAGATTGGTAGTGGGGTCATACCAGTTCTAGCCCAGTGACATTTGGGGGATTTACACCAAACTGTGGAGTGAGATAACAGGCAAGGAGACATCTGAATCCTCTTTCAAATGGGAGAGGAGAGGGTGCTCCTATAGTTGCTCAAGAACAACAGGGGTTATGTTGCTGCTTGCGTGCGGTACCAGTAGCATTCAGCTTGTTTCATATCCTGAATGCACAGACACCACACAAATCATGCCAGGATGTTCACCTACTCTGAGTGGGAATTTTGACACTGACTTCAATAGGCCCAGGAAGTCTCTTGTGCAAAAATTTGCAATGCTCAGATCTAAACCTGTTTAATCTAGTGTCATTTTTACCATAATGGCCATTAGCAGACATTAAGAAGTGTTTAAGAGTATAAGAGCTTAGGACTATAAGAAGAAGCTTTGTTATGGAGATTCTGCATTACAGTGATCAATTTTCTGAGCAAAACCTTAATCTTCTTTTAGAAGTTTTATCTTACAATTGTAATATTTTAATGTGACCAAATATCTTTAGATTACCTGAAATGCCATTTTTTCATACAATAAAAAGACTGCAAGCAGAAGTAAAAAATATTAGAGAAAAAAACCCTTAGCAAGATATCTCAGACTTTTAAACATGAACTTACCATAATTTTGGTCTTTCAAAGAAAAATAAGTACATCCTAAAATAGTATGTAGAATAAGTTTGCCATAAAATTACTATGCTTCTTAGCAATGTGACCTATAATTCTATTCACTGTAGCCTTTTGAAGTTTAAAATATAAATTACTTCTACTGGCTCAGTATTGAAAACAAATGAACAAACAAACAGCTTTCAAAGCAACTACAAACTTCCTTATGGTATCCTTTTAACACAAGAGCTTAATTTTTGGATGGTCTTTCATAAAGAATTATTTTTGCTTTGGAAGCACACTGTTCTGCTGTTTGTTTACTGATTTCTTTACGCAGATGCTTCTGAAGAACAGTGCACTTCACAATACTTTACACAAAAGCACTTTTTTCCTATGTTCTCCAAAAGAATCATTATTTTCCTGACAATCCATGTTGAAATTAAATGATTTCCAATGAATTTAATTATGTTGAAAGCATCTGACTACAGCACTTTTCTATCTATTAAAATTAAAATCCTGTAAGACCATATCACATACACATGATCCAAAACATTGAGCCACATTAATTTATATAATCTAAATGGATTTGCTCTATTTTGAGTGCTTGTGTCCATTTTCAACAGGCTTACAATACTCTTCTGCTTTTCCTTCAGAAAAAAAACAGAGTTTTGAAATCCTAATTTTCATTCAACTGGATATATTAGGAAAAAAAGTGAAATGGAAAGCATCTAATCACTGGGATCTTACACCTTGTTGCAAAGCAGTCACAGAGTTTGGAGAATGTCCAGCCTTAAAATTAATGAGTATGATCCACAGAGAAATAACTTTAACCACAATTTGGCTAGACCTTAAAGTCTGCATTTTTATTGTTTTTGGCATCTGGAACTGTATTTCTAATGGATTCACTTCCCTTGAGATAGGTAGTGAAAGAAAGGTGCATAGTCCTAAACTTGAACCTTTTGTGGTTTCTTTGCTTTCTTTTCTGAGATTTAAAAAGCATTCATTACATTGTAACCAGAAAAGTCAATAGTCTTACAGTCTGACAACACTTGGGTTTGTTCCCAAGATCGGAGTCCTTGTGTTAAGAAGAAATTACACTCAGCTGGGACTTGTTCCAACAGTGACAACAGCCTTGGGATCAATGCTGAAATGGCTTTTGGCTTTCACTTCCCTTGTGTAAGCTCAGAGAACCTCTTGAACACAAGACAACTGGTACCTTAAGCAGCCATTGAAATTAATCAGGTCCAAATAAAGAAATAAGAGTAGTATATGGTAACTAATCTGGTGAGGTCTTAACATTCTCTGCCTGTTGGATGGCAATGCTGAGAAGCTGGTAACTGCAGGTAACCAACATGCTTAGTTCTCCCTGTCATTTTATGTTGCAGTGTGACTATGAAAACATCAGGGATACCTCTGTGAGCCATATCCTACCCACAAGAAATAGACTGCAACCACCAAACTAAAGCATAGGATGCTGAGTGGACCTCTCCACATTATTGTCCACCAAACCTGGCACTGGTTATATAAAGCTTTTTCTTTCTCTACAGCTAATAGGGACATGCAAAGCACAAGGCTGGGCATTAATGGGACATTTTCTCCAAGGGCTGCAGCAGAAGGCGAAGGTGTGACCTGGGAGATCTGCATCATTGAAATCTATATATGAACTAGCAACCCAAGGCTCTCTTCATACTCAGGGGTGAGAAATGGGCACTTTTTAGTCATCAGTTGTTGATTCAGATACTAATTTAGGATGAGATGAATGACACTCAAAACAAATTACTATTTACTACTACTGCTTACTACAAATTACATTTTAATAATGTCTGTAAGGAAAATCAGGCAGTGATCTCAAGCCTGCACTTAAGTTCATTTTCTCACGTATATCTCTGTTGGGTCTGAGGAATCTCACTCAGATTTCTCAGCAGGTGTTGTGGGTGCATTATAGAAAAAGCATCTGGAAGACAGGCTTTTCTGGATCTGTTTTCACCAACAGGGAAATTTTCAGGCAGGGGTTTAGACTGACTAGAGAGAATTAGGGAGGCTTCTAATAACAAAAAAGAAATACAGAAAAGAAGCCTTCAAGAAAGCTAAGCACAGTAAATTCAAAGAGCTGGCAGTTAACATCCTATAGAAATATATGTAAAAGAAAAGGATCAGGCCAACTGGCAATTCCATTAAAAAATAAAATTAGAGAAAATTAGAAGCATTGGAATAAAGTATCCTGAGGGAAAAAAAAAAAAAAAAAACATAAAAACCAGAGGAAACAAGAGGCACACAGCAGAATGAGGAGTCTTCAATAACCTGAAAAATAAGAAGAACCAGACAGCAAAACAAGGCTCAAACAGCTAAAGACGAGAATTAAAGGAAAACAGAAGCATAAAAAGATATGAAAATCAATACAGATGCAATTATCAAGCAATGTAAGAAGTAAGAAGAAAACACTATATGTCTATTAAATAAAGGAAGGTAATGGAAATGATCTTGCCATGCTTGGTGAAAAAGGAAATCAAGGAACAGAAGTTCTCATGAAATAGTATCTGTATGTCTTTACTAGAACAGCTGGTTGTCACTGGACAGCAAACCCATAGCCAATCACTGCAGGAGATCTGGTGGCAGATTAAGGAAAGAGCAAATCAGATATTACTCAGATAATCAAGGATTACTTCAATAAAATAGGTCACATAAGTTATGGGTGATTAGGGAGGAGCATACACCCCCTTTATCTGTGCTCTGAGCTGGCCTGTTGCATGGCACCTTCAGTCCCAAGCTCTGTAGGTGGATCAGCTTGGTGTGAGCCAAAAACCAGAGACCTATACCTGAAAAATATACCCCTCCTGCTTCTGCTTATCAAATGCCCAAGAGGGAAAGTATAAATACATCTGTTCTGGTTAATTTTACCTTGGTTCAAAAATGCAAAGCTGAGCTGTGTTTGGAAACCTCAGACAAAGACAGCACAAATTGACAACAAGTTCCTTATCTTCTTCAACATTTTGAAACTGCTGCTTCAGTACATATTTAGATAAACTTGCTTTAGAAAGCTCTGTTGTTCTGAAAGCCCTCCCCTCAGCCACCCAGAAACTGTCCTAGTCCAATCTTAGCTGCCAGTCAGCAAGAGTAGGGCACAGGTCACAGCCATAGTGCTTCAAAAGCTAAGAATGGGGATATTTATCTGATAGAAGTATTTGCCATATTGGACATGAACAGCAGTTTTCAGGCAGCTTCAGCTTATGCCAAATATAGCAAAAAGAGCTTTTCTTTTTTTCAACTATTGCTTCACTTAATAGGTGCATCTCATACAATAGACTCTTATTTCAACAATATTTGGGATAGCTGTTTGGGTGACTCACAAATATCTAAGCACACTCTTTTCCCAGCAGAGCAAATGAAAGCAAACTTTTAGCTTTGCCAAATAAAATTGCCCAGTCTATTAAATCCTACTTTGTGCACCAGCTGGTCTGAAGGAAAATACTAAACTGGAGAAATAATTTAGGAAAACTGATGAACTAAAATTTGAGTGCTTTTTGGTTTATGTAATAATTCATTAGATGTAATAATTAATTTGTTCTAGAAACATATACTCTAACTTTGAGGACTCGAGGACAAAAAAGGTATGAAATTGCCAAACAGGATTCATTCATTTAAAACTTGTAAAGACAAGCTCTAAACCAAGGAAGTGCCAGACTTCAGATTGTCCTTGTCATATTAAATTAGTCTCCCTGCGCAGATGCATCATGGAACAATCTTTAATTACATGACTGCCTATCACCCTAGCTGCATGCAATGCCTCATGTAGATTATATTAGTGGATCAATATACTGTAGACATAACTTTAAAGATTGAGTCAACAACACAAAAGAAATCTGTGATTGACACAGAATCCTTCACTAGAATCAGAAATAATCCAGCATGAAAGTACAAGACTGAAATCCTTAAAGTTTCAACAAATACGTATCAATTTCAGAATTGTGGTTTCTACAAAATATTGAGACATATACTTCATGGAAAATAAAATAAATGTTTTGCTCTGAAGTGGAAGCATGAAGGAACATCTACCCACAAACTGTTTTCCAAATACAGAAGTTCCATTAAGGTTAAAGTTAATCACAAACTACCCCCAGTATCTTTATGGGAAGAAAACAAACAAACAAGCAATAATAGAAATTAAAGCAATTCAGTACAGAATGCTAAGCCAACACAGAATAAGTATCATTCTTTAATATCTGAGGTGTTACGGCATACTGTCATTTTATGCAAAGGGGAAGGAGACAAATCTGACCATATTTTTCCCAATCTCCTCATAAAGGTTCATGCTAGTATTTATAATATTAAGTATATTACTTGTAAAGTACCTAAGTAATTGAAAAATAATTAGACCCTCTTCATTTTTACAATTTGGAAAGGAAATTGAAGTAAAAATTCAAAATGTCAAACCATGAAGCTCAGGAATTCGCAACAGTCTTCCCGGGTCTTCGAGGAAGGCTGCAGTTGTTCATATGAGCTTTTACTGAAAGCAGAGTGGCAATTAGCATATATGTTGAAATCCAAAGCTCCTGTAGCCATCCTACTGCATTGCTTTAGCAGGAGACAAAATCAGATGAACTCATTGTGTATTTTCTGTCTGTACCTAAGCACCCTGTGCTAGGATGCTATTCCAAGTCGTCTCTGCCTTTCACGTCATTTGGAAGTATGCTGCCAAACTTTGACCCTTGCCAGGGTAAAGAGAAATGAAGATTCTTCTGCACCCATGAAAGAAATGGGAAAGAAATGGGAAAATGTGTGGGATCTGGGAGTATTGCACAGAATAGGATGGGGACCCAAGGGAAAATCCATGTTACTTAAACTAAGTAAGTGCAGTGGTTTTCTGAATTGAGCTGTGCTATTTCCACAAAAATCACACTGCAGACAAAAGCCTTTTACTTTTCCATTCCCATAACACAGGACGGATGGGGAGGCATGCACAGGAGTCTGTATGAAATTCTGATCTGTTTGCAAAAGACAGACATTTACCTTACCAGATATCAAGGATAATTTACAAAGACCTTCAAAGCCTTTGGAAAGAGCTTAGACCTTGACAAGAGAAACTGTGATGAGCTGCACCATAGAGCAGACACATGGTAGTGCTTTAGAGCTGCTTTCGTTTTGCAGCATTTGCTGGTAATTGCATCTCCATCTTACTCCTAGAGGACTTTCTGAAAAATAAGAAACTAAAATGTTCTAAAAACACGCTTACAAAGACCTGTCTTTTGTAAAAGGTATTCTAAAAGTGTTCCAGCTCCCTGTTTTCTCTGGCCTCAGTAATTTGTGAGTAGCAGAAATACGAAATACCTTTAAATATCTTTAATCTCTAGAAAGCTAATAAACTATTTACACCATCATATACATTGTAGGAAAGGTGTCTTCAACCATTAACCATCAATCTGTATGCTGTTTACTGTTTAGAATTGCTTGGTCTTTCTGAATGTTCTCCTTAAACAGAGAACATTTGGTTACCTGTCCCCAGTTCCTAACTAAAAAAAGTAAAGAAATCAACAATCAAACACGTCACCCATGTTCATGTAATGCATTTTCTGAGTCCAGCACATGGCCTTGCTTGAGCAAGTCAGAAAAGCTTTGATGAAATTCACTGAAAAAGTTGGAGCTTGAGCTGAAATCCTTCAACTGTAACACCTGAAGTTTTTTGAGCCCTTGGTAGACCACAGACTTGCCTGGCTTCAGAGAGTAATGACAAGGACTTAAAGCTTTTACAAGAAGATGGAGAGACCCAGGCAAACTAGGTTTTCTCAGCCCTGCCTCCAAGAGCCAAGACCTGGGCCTGTTTGCCCTTGGAGACATCTCAGGGTTTTGGCTTCAGAGCAGCAGGATGGAGTCCCTTGCGTGCATGACGCCCTTGAGTGGTGCTTTTTGGATGAGAGAGGCAACTGCTGTGAAGTTTTGATCACAAACCCAAGATGATAAATCTGGAAGTAGTTGCACAATCTCTCCTGGTCCATTCATGGACAGAAAATCTATTTCTTGACCTTTAGAACTTCACAGCCTAACACTACAGCATTGAAATCACAAGATGATGGCCCAGGAGCCTGGGAGTGTTCTACCCAGCCCAAGGAATGCGATGGACAGTCAACCTGGAGACCTCTGGAGCTTGTGCATTCAACACTCCTCTCTTGGCAGTGGTGAAAGAAATAGCAATGCAATTTTCATTCACACCATGGGGACTCTGTGAGCAATTTTTGCTTTCAAAGTTCCACTCCATTAGATATTATTGAGCAACAGTTATTGTTGTCTGCCAACTTGAAATTCTGTATTTCAGCCAACTCTGAGTAAACCTGAATTGGTGCAAAACCTGAGGACTAAGGACATATAAGTGACAAAATATATCTAGACTGGCAATGTTAGAATCATTCTGAAAGCAAGGGACTCTTTGTATGGTGAGAATCATGTCTATAAATATTCTTAAAGTAATGGTTGTCTATTAGCAGTAAATTTGCGTCTCTAAGATACATTGGAATTATTTAGAGACCTATTTCCACCCCTCTTTCATTTTTAACATCAATAGTAAATGCCTAAAAGGATGCAGAAACCAAATCATGTGCCAGAGTTCATATGTAGCACAAGCAGCAAGCAATTTAGATTACCAGTTTGGTTATTACTAATAGTGCAAAATTACTGTGAATGAGGCAAAGTAGAAATACTCCCACTGACTTCTCCATTTCATTCCATTTCCTGCATTTATTTTAGAGGTGGATTCTGCTGTGCTTGTAGCCAAATCTTATGGATAATTATATACGCTCAGTGTTCAGTTTCATTATTTAGGCACAAATCCTTCCAGCACTTATGCATATGCATAACGTCATTCATTTTGCAAGTTCAGTGGGACAACCCATTGTACATGAAAGCAAGCATATGCATAGATCTTCATAGGACTAAAGCCCTAATTTGTGCAAGAAGAATTAGTTGTTAGAGCAATCTATTGCTGGTTTAGTGAATGCTAAGTTCTTCCCAAAATACCAGATGTGGGGAAGAATGCCCAAAGAACAAAGTAGACATGACATCACCTAATTGTCATTGTAGAAATAACAGCATGCATATAGCATAATCCAACATGTGGCAGATATGGACAATTTGATTTAATCTTTTTGAAAAACCGAAGTAAAATTAATGTAAACTATAGCTAAAAAGCCAACTCATCAGCCAGTACATCAACTCCACTCTTAAACAACGGCACAAATCAAAATCCCTTCTCTTAAAAGTGAGTTTTAATTCTCAGTGTAAACTAGTTCATTTCAAACCAAGATGCTGATCTTGCCCAGAACAGGTCATAGAATCATAGAATCATAGAATAGTTAGGGTTGGAAAGGACCTTAAGATCATCCAGTTCCAACCCCCCTGCCATGGACAGAGACACCTCACGCTAAACCATTCCACCCAGGGCTTCATCCAGCCTGGCCTTGAGCACTGCCAGGGATGGAGCATTCACAACCTCACTGGGCAACCCATTCCAGTACCTCACCACCCTAACAGGAAAGAATTTCTTCCTTATATCCAATCTAAACTTCCCCTGTTTAAGTTTCAACCCGTTACCCCTTGTCCTATCACTACAGTCCCTAATGAATAGTCCCTCCCCAACATCCCTGTAGGCCTCCTTCAGATACTGGAAGGCTGCTATGAGGTCTCCATGCAGCCTTCTCTTCTCCAGGCTGAACAGCCCCAACTTTCTCAGCCTGTCTTCATATGGGAGGTGCTCCAGTCACACAGGTATTAGTGACCTAGCTACCTGACTGTCCCCAGGCAGCACTGCTTCAGTGTCCTGACCAGGAGCAAAGAAAAATGCTTCTCTTGGTCATGGGGCTACCATGAACCACCTCTACTACCAACCTCAAGCTTCTCTTTATATTTCACCCCCATCATGTAATCATTGGATGCATCCACTTTCTGTGAAGAACAAGCTGAGCCCAGCACAGGTACTGCTGCACCATGGGTACAAAACAGTGTTAGCCACCCTGCAACTATACCGTTTTGAATTATTAGTATTGAAAAATGCTTCATCTATTGCTAAACCTTAACTGGAACTAAAATATATGTTTGTGTATATTAGCCTTATCTTAGGATTTCAGAGTAGCCTGAAGCAGGTTTCATCCCATTGGTGCTGAACCAATGGCAAAATTGCTACTGAATTTGTGAATGCAGAAGCTGGCTTGAGTAATCTCTGCACTGTAAATTATAAAGGAATGATGCAGCTATTACCCTGCATGTGTCTTCAAATGCGTTTTTCCCCCCTATTTTAACTAACAAGTTGGCCAACATCTCTGGTGTACTTTACTTACAAATGCTATTGCTCTAGAGAATTAATTGTTATCACAACACCTAAAAAATCCTGAAGAGCATGGCATGGATCCCTCGGGAGGTACTGATTTCATCTCCATACTGGGCATCAGCAGGTAGACTGGCTCCATCCCTGAACTGCTAACAGGAGTGTTTTCAAAATCCATTACTTTGCCACTTGACCAGACACCCTGAAAGGTGAATAGTGACTGATTTTTCCCAGTACTAGTAAGCTCAACTTTCATATTTTGTTTTAATTTTGCACAATTGGGCAATATTTGATAATATTTTGGAAGTGACAAATAAAAAAGAATGTACTGTAATAATAAGAAAAAAACCCACCAAAGCCTTACAGACATCCAAAGTTGTTTGTAGCTTTTTAAGTTTTAAGTAACATGCAGCAGTTAAAGGTTTTGAATGATTAATATAATTAAGGCGCTAGCCGTTTAGTAGCAGTTAGAATGAATTCCTGTGAGCAGTGTGAAAGGGGTTTAAAGCCTTTTAAAAGAAGACGGCTATATTTGTACCTGAAACTTTAACCTCATGATAATAAGGGTCTTTTTTTCAGTTCAGTAAAATATGTATTTATTACAATAAACAGGAAGAGTCTCAGATGTCTATATATATAATTGCATGGAGAGCAAAGTAGAGATGGTGGGAGCCAGAATTACAGTTCCAGCCTGTTGACTGCTGAGTGAATTTTGACTTCTTTTTTAATATATCCTTCACACTGTGACAGTGAAAACTTCTTTTAATGCTGGCTGGGAGGTTCCTTTTGGCTGAAGAAAGAGATTTCTTCCCAGAGAGGTACTTAATGAGTACTGCTGTAAGACCATCCACAAGCTTATTACTGCAACAGCAATTAATTGCATCTGGTCTTAGATCTATCACGAGTCTTCAAACACACACTTCACTCCTTTCTTAATCAGCCCATAGGATTGCTCAGGAAACTCAGGAACACCATCCCAAAACCTGCCCCAGATCTGCACCTTGGGCCGCTGCCCAGCTTTTGGTTGTCCAAACTGTCAGCCCTGATGGCCACCTTTACTGCAAGAACCTCAGCTCAGTTCCAGGAAACTTCTCAATGTGAAAGCCAAATTTTGTCCATTTTTCTCATTTCATTAACTTCATGTCATCCCAGATGAAGATTTTGCTGTCCAGAGGTGCCTCCCTCCTCTAAGCACATGCCTGGTCATAGGCAAGGGGTTGTAGTGGAGCACATCTGCACATATCTGAGAGCATCCGGCCCCTGCAAAAAAATATTACTATAAGTGGCTTTCACTAAGTCCCTGTGCAGTTTGTCCTGGTCAAGGGCAGCCTCTCATTCTGAACATCATCTCAAATTCTTTTTGCCTTGTTTTTTAACTTCCAAAAGCTTGCAGAGATGACCTTTTCCTTTGGGGAGAAGGCATGTGCACATGCAACAGCTGTGAAGCAATTACACCTGGAAGGGATCTGCTACCTCTGTTTAATTGTGCAATTTGAAAAAGTGACTCTTGAAGGGCTTCTCTGTAGTTAATGGGAGATTTATTAGTTACTTCAGCATTAGCAGGATCAGGCCCTTTGACTTCATCAGGCATGTCATCCATCTTCACATGAACATGCTGACAGGACAGGGATTGAAATTTCACAGTCTGTGATATATTTAGAGATTGTTTAGATTGGATTAGGCTATGGAAATTACTGTGCTGACCAAGATAATCATCCTTCAGATATTGATCTAACCCTTGTCTGCTCAAATTTGTTCTTGCAAATCACACTGCCTGCAGTTACCTACAACTATCTTACAGTAATATTGCAGCGGCAGCTGTTGGGATCCCTGATTTTTGCCCAATGGAATCAATAGTGAATCCCAAACTGAGTTCAGCAGTGCAGGATTTTGTACTTTGTGCACTGTTTTCAGCACCACATTTCCCACTAAAATGAGTGCATTTTAATTTTGAGTTTGAGTGCAAATAAGCCCATTAATTTTGAGCTGCATTTAGAGTGTATTTAAAATGAGTGCATTACTTTTGAGCTGCAATACTGAAAACCAGACAGCAATATCCTAACTCAAGCCAGTAATACATCCTTTAGTTTCAGGGTGTAGGAAAGGCAATACCCCCACAGAAATCATACCTACAATGTTGTATAGTGAGTGTTACCTAGACTTGGTCTGAACAAATTAGTGCGAGTGCCTAGAGTATGTGTCAGGTTTCCACAAACACTGTACCAAGGCTAACGTGCATGGCCCCAACAGAGCTAAAGTGTCCCCAGGAGACCATTGTACCACCATGGCTGTACTGCTGCCAGCAAGGCATTAGCTTGTTCCAAGACAGCTAGGGTATCTCTGGGTGGTGCTGCCTTGTCACAGTTTGATTTAGACACATTTTTAGACCTTTGCTGAACTGAATCTAAATATATACCAATGGAACAGCTCCATAACCTGGGTCTCCATTACAACTACAGATTTGGAATGCAACTCTAAACACTTGGGCTGGCTTGTAAAGGGCACACAAAGGGAATGGCTCCCTGCAGCCTGGAAAACTGGGGACTTTGCCAGCAAGGCATAGGGTGGAATAAGAGCAAGAGGACTCTTAATGCTGTGCCATCGTCTGTTAGATACAAGGCAGGCCCATCAAAGCACTACTGCGGAAAGAAATAACAAAAGAACAAAATGTTATGTCAGTGCTGTAAGTACAATTCCTGCACTGGTTTATAGATTCCACATAGCATTTTAGGCAAAGTACACTGCAGAAATCAAATGGAATTTAATTTTCAAAGCATTTTTTGCCCTAGAGGGAGAGAAGTGAATTAAGGTGAATTGAGTTTCTTCTTCTAATACCTTGCACAGCACACAAAATAAATTTAAAGCTCTACCACAGCTACACAGATTTGGGATTTTGCAGTATTATAAATGATTGCCCCAGGGGCAGAACAATAAGCTGCCTGATACTTCTTCATAAGATTTGCTACTAATTCAAATAAACTAGTCTCCTGAGTCATGCTGGCTTTCCTAGAATTCAAGCTCTCGTGTTTAGCAGATCATATTAGAAACTAAAGATACTTTTTTTGACTTAGTTTGTGGTAATCCAATGAACAAAACAGTTTAAAGATGCAGCCATGTGTGTAACAGGTTTTGGTGTAATACTGCTAGGTGTTCACTGATGTCCCATGCTAGTTCCAAATCTTGTGATCTGTATTTCTTTGTTGCTGGAGGTGATGAAAGGTTTGCTCTATCTTTTGGCCTCTTATTTCAGTTTGTGAGGTTCAGGGTCGATGTCAGCAGCATACACAGTATGGTTCAATGTTTTGGGATCAACAGGCTTCAACAGCTCATTAACAGCTTTTGTTCCAGAACCAGCAACATTTCCCTTTAAATCCTCATAATGTTCCTACTAGCACTACTTATTCTGACCTGTAAAACTTCATGCCCACTGTTTCTGCTTTCATGGATTCCTTGACAAGGACAAGATATCCTGCCAAAACACAGGTTTGGCTTCTAAAAACCTTGTACATCCATCCAAAACCACCAAATTAGAAAAGGTAAATGACCTCCTCTCTCAAAGCAGCCTCCTCAACACATCAATTGCTTGTAAATTCTTGACAACTCTTTCAAGAGACATCTCTTTACTATCTACATCCTTCCAAAACAGTAGCAAGGAGGGATCGTCAAGGGAATGCTTTAACTAGGAAAAGCAGCAAACTGTCCAGGTCAGACTCAGGTAGATTTTAGAATGCATTAATACAGTTTCTAATAAACCAATAGAATATGTATCTACAACACTGACCCACATTCATTAGTGGTTTTGACTATTTCTTCATGAAAAATTAATCCTAATTAATCATTTTGACATCAGAAAAAAAATAAAATGCAACTCCAGAAAATAGTCTAAGAAAGACAAAAGTTCATACTGTATACTTAGAATAATTGATATGTTATCCTTTCCAAGTATACTCACAGTATCTCACTTCTGATATTTTTGATTCTTAGAATTTGTAATAATATAAATATTCCCAAGAATTCCTTGATTGGTTTATATGTTTTTAAGTTAAATATTTAAAGATTTCTGGAGTAGAATGTTTTAACTGTATGTATTAAAGAGTGTGGTTGGGCTGTAGTTCAGATTATTTGCTGCAGCTAAATGGATGGGATGCCTGAGGATATGCAGCTGTCAAAGAGGCAGACATGACTGAGATCAGAACAGGAGGTGAAAATATGCAAACACCTATCAATATAGTAATAAAAATGATATCATAATGACAATGATCTTCCTCCTATCTTGAGATGCAGAGGGATTGGTTGTTGTTTTGTTCTGTTCTTGCACCACACAGCTATTAGAGTACTAAGTAACAGGCATTGTCCCCCCTCAAAGAAGAGCGTTTGATGTCAGAAATGGGTCTCAGTCTATATAAAAAGGATCAGGCCTTCTGAATGTGGCAGAGTTAGACACTCATATATGCTTAGGATGCTCAGTGTGAAACGTTTTGTGCTGGGAGCTATGCAAGGCTTGGGTCAATGATTTCTGAATTGCTGTCATGCCTTGCCTGTCACTGCTCCATTAGCCACTTTACTGTGAGTCAGTACAAAAGATCCAAAGTCCAGCTCCTGCCATTGCCTGCCCAGAGTGACACCAGACACAGCTCCTTTCACTAACCTTTTTAGGCATTCTCAAGAAGTAAAACTCAACATCCCCTGTCCATGGATCTGACATAAAGCAGGTGCCTGCCCTAATTCTGTCTGCCTGTGGGCCCCAGCTCCAGGATTCTTCACTGCTTGCAGCCAGCTCATCTCTAAACACACCATTGGCCAATATGAGGCCTCCAAGTCCTTGGAGCATGCATAAAGATGCAAAAAGTGCTTGAAGTCTCCAGGGAGCCATGCCAGGGTCTTTCCAGGACAGGAGGCAAGAGCTGAAGAGGGCACATTGCAAGGGAGTGAGGTCACAGAGCCACACTCCTCCCTAATGGGAGAGCAGTGGCTTCGGGGCCCAAGGAACTGTGCAGGAACAGCAGCTGGAGGAGAGAAGGGGATGTGGCAGGTCCTCAGGTCAGGACATAACCGTAGCATAGACTCAACTCATCCATATAGGAATGAAATGCAATCACTGCTGGGCATAGCTGAATGGAGCAGAAAGATTGATTTCAAGAGTTAATATTGATGACTAGGGTAGAGAAAAAATCTCTCTGGAAGACCAGGGGGAGAGGTGGAGAGGTCAGCAGCCATATGCAGGGCTGAGGTTTATAAATACACCCCTTCTTCGTTGCCAAGCTTGCAGATGGGAATCAGATTTGAGAACCGATGGAAGATGCCACACATCGTGTACCACAGTATAATGCTTCAACAGATGACAGCACGCATTCACTGCAGGTTTTCACCCCAGTACACAAATTTCACAACAAGCAGGACTGCTGTTTTCTTCCCACAAGAGGGCCCTACAGCTTCACTCTCCACACTAAGGAATCTGATATTTAAAGTAGGGTTTGTGAATGACTGTAGTCTCACATTGCTTTAAGAGCTGAGGATAAAACTTGTGGTACAAGCACGATTGATTTCAACAAAGTGTTTTGCAGTAATGCTATCTACTGGTGAGATAACAATCAGGAATGGTAGAGATGTGAGACATGATCACAGTCAGGCTTATGGGCATGTTTCCTTAGGTGGTAGTGCTGATGTGGTCACTATATAGAAAACAACTGGAAGAAGCACAGTGTAACCCTGGCTGGTTCCTTTGTCACCGTCTCCTGGACAACTTGGAAGTCACTGGAGAGGCTGTGAGTACTCCTGCCCAGCTTTGCATGGAAGAGCCCCCAAAGGATGTCAGTTTCTAGGAAAACTCAAATCCCAGCTTCTGGCAATATACAGACACAAAACCTGACTCCTGTTGAAGATCCTAGAGAGGCCAGGATAGAGCAATGTCTTAAGCAGTGCAATGCTGGTAAAAGCTTTCGATTTCCCCAAGTGTTTTTTCAGACCAGAAGCTGGGTCCAGCCTTCCCACAGCCAGCACAAGATACATTTTCTCCCTGACATTTCTTCTACTTGCTGGTCTTGCTTTACCTAAGGAAAGAGGATCGAACTTCAAAACTAAAGTTCCAAACAATGCAAATTAACTTCTTTTTTCCTCCCCATGGGCAGACACAAAGACAAAATGGGCCTAAATGAAATTTCCTACTACCTTTCATTCTAACCAAGAGATGTTCCTACAATAACTTTTTTCACAAAGGAAGGAAAACCTTATGTCAAAACCACATTTCATGTATTATATGTCAAATTCTTCAGCTACATTCTTCTTTTTTCTCCCTTAACTTCAATAAATAATAAAAAATAGTTTTAAGGATGGTTGCTGCAATTGGAGTCATATGCAATCACTTGATATATAACGCCAACCACAGGTACACCCTTTGCCCTCTTGAACCTCAGTAACACCCTTTTAGCAAAGCAATGGATTGGCACAACCCCAATCACAACAAAAAATTCCTCTTGTTGTCCTAACAGTTATGAGAAAGATATAAAGGGACACTTGCTGCAACTCTTAGGACGGCAGATCAGAACAGATACTTACCGTGCCTGCAGAACAATAGACTCTTTAAGAGTAAAACGAGTGAGTGGAATAGCCAGCTACGTTCGATACACATCAATCCCAGGAAAGACAAATGTTTGTACAAAGCTGCACAACCAGTGTGGTCACCTAGAGGTTTTTTTCATCATGTGGTTCATATATTGACTAATTCCAAGCATTTTTTTACTGGAGTTCACTTCCAGGTGCAAGGACAAACATCTAGTTAACTCAAACCAACTAAGGGCTCATTTAGGTACAGTTGAAAATGGTTGCAGTTCATAGCTTGTTCAAAGCTTGCAGAAGTAATACTGTTGTCAGACTATTGGTTCAGTGTATTTGCCAACCCTTTTCTGCTGCGTTGCTTCTTATCAACAATATATTTTGATTCTGAAAAATGCCCATTATTTGCTTCAGACTCAGGTTACTGTTAGCTATAGAAACTCAGGTTTATATATATCTCCTTTTATACCAGCTACCCTCATAAGTGCTAGATAAAGGCAAATAAAAACTACACAAAAAGTTGTAGTTCCCTCTTTGCATTGTGGCCCAGATTTTGGAAGTCATATCTCAACTGCCTCTAGCCAGTAAAGAACTTAAGACAGTATTTGACTATAAACACTTGGTAACGTCCCACTGAAATGAAAGTAAAATATATGTGCTTCAGCGCTTATGCACTGCAGTGGATCATCTATGTGGTTACAGTGGGATTTCACCATTTAAACCTGGCTAATTTAGATTAGAAATTCCCCCAGTGATGAGGAGAGAAACATAAATCCATCCCCTTGATCACTCATTCAACCCATCTGAGAGCCCTGCATCAGGCAGCCTGAGGGCTCTCTGGATGTGCCTGCTGGTCCCTGGGGTGGCAGAGGGCCAGGAAAGCTGAGTCTCTCACCTCTCCCAGTGCAGGGCTATATATGTTACCTGGGGGCCCCTTAAGAAACACAGATGCTGCTGGGGGGAATTGGTCTGGTTTACTTGAAACTTCCTTTAGGAAGGATGGACTTTTTAAAGAATCTATCCTTTTAAAGTATGAGAAAAGACTTCATGGCGTAAAATTCAATGGAAAAGACTTCATGGCGTAAAATTCAATGCATTTATGAATCCTACAAGTTTTCTCTAAAGTAGTGCTCTGCAGAATCTGCTTCACAGCAGGAAGAACCTTTAGACTGAGAGGCCCCTTCAACCTAATACAATGTTCAGTCAGTGTCTTTCCTCAATATCTTCACAAAACTCTTTCTGCTTTGCATTACAGAAGTCATGCTTGAGGCAGTATAAAGTATAAAGCTAGTGAGGCGTCAAACCCAGTGTGGGTTCAAAACAAGTAAATGGAGCTGGATGATATGAAAGCTGCAGCACTATGATGGAAATCACCACCAAGTCAACCTAATTAAAGCAGAAAGTCACTCACAGTTGGACATGTGTCTGCCTAATGGCTGTATATGGTTACATTCTGCTCAAGACACTCTCTCTGTTAAAAACCAGAGAAGTCACATTAAAAAAGTAACAGAAGGAGAAGCTTGCTTGATGAAAATGTCAAAGGGATAGCTTTGCTAAGTCATGCCACTCTCAGTATCCTCTGGCATTTGGGTGTGGGGTCATTCCCACATAGGCAGACTGCCTTCCACAGCCACTTCCAGCTCTCCTTTATTAGCTTATTATAGAAAGAACATGGGACAAATTATATGGCACGTAGCTGTACTGAACAGAAAGTGTAACAGATCACTTTTAGGGGCCGTGACTTTAATTTGGATTTTTTTTTTCACTGTTTCATTAATTTTGTCTTCAGCTCCTACTACTTTCATTAAACTCCAGAAAAATGTGTTTTAAAGAAAGATTTCTCTGGTCTGTGGTGGTAGATTCAGAAAACTATTAGAAGTGGACTGCTTTAAAATTCACTGTCAGTTATTTAGGTCAGGTTTATGGGCTGGTCTTATTCCGTGCTTCTCTCAAGCATCCTGTGAATCCCGTGCAGGATTCAATTTGCTAAAGATTTATGAGTCCTTCCCATTCCAGAATCATATACATAACATGGAAACTATTGTGCAATGGAGAGCTTCAGTTGTCCCTCCCTGGCTGTCTCCAGAGTGCCATTAGGAACTAACAGCTTCTGAAAAGAATCACCAGAATAGTATCATAGTCTTTTTTCTTGTTGATTTTTTAGATTTAATTTAGGCCCATTTTGTCTTTGTGTCTGAATGTTTTCTAGACAAGCCTTTGAACATTACCAGGGAAGCAGAGAAGGAAACAGAAGACAGAAACTGCTGCTACTTGGTTTTAGCTTCTGGCTCCCAGATAGAGCTAATGGACAGAAATGACCAAAAATTGAGCCCCTGGGGTTGTAGTCAGAATATTTGCATGTGTGTATTCTAGCCCACTGTCTCTTCACATGAAGAGGCACACTATAAAAATTGCTTTTCAATGATCTTACCTCTCGTAACCAAGTTGCTGCAAAGAATATACAATCCAAACAGAGCAATAGATGAACTGCATTGGAATGAGGTTTGTCCAGATATAAATACATACTAGGGAGAGACTTCCTGTACTTGGACAAAAGATCCACCTGCTACAACAGCCAGCAGTGGCCAGAAGGAGAAAATACGTTACAAAACAGGACAAATATAAAGTGATCATTGTCTGCTCTGCATTACAGATTTAACTTTAGGATGGGTGGTATCTAAACCATGATTTTTAGTAACTAAAGACTAGTGTTTAATCCTCCTTAAGTTTGTCTTTTCCCATCTTCAGCTTATACATGCACCTGATCTATAGAAATGCATGTTGCAAGGCAGCTCGTAATTTGCCCACCCATTGTATGAAAGTGTGCTCTTCTTGGTGTAATTCTTTACTCTGAGGGTGGTGAGGCACTGAAATGGGTTGCTCAGAGAAGCAGTAAATGCTCCATCCCTGGCTGTGTTCAAAGCCAGGTTGGACAGTCTTGGGCAACATGGTCCAGAGTGAGGTGTCCCTGCCCATGGCAGGGTTGGAAGAAGGTTGGAACTAGATGATCTTAAGGTCCTTTCCAACACTAACCCTTCTACGATTCTGTGATTCTATAATTCTATGATACATGGTGAGTTCTTCAAAGAAGTCTAGTAAATATATGTAATATAATTTTCCTTTATAAAAGTTCAATTGGGATCTTCCTTAGTTTATAACATTTATGTATGATTAGTAATTCTAGTCGTTCATAGTATACTTCCACTAATTTGTGAGTAGAGATCAGATTTAGTGCTCTGTAACCTCAACAGTTTACCTTAGACCCCTTAAAAAAAACAAACCTTGGTGTCACCTTCATTTGAAAGGTAAGTTCAAACAATGTAAAATTTACATCTGATTCTATATTAAGTTATATTAAAAAGTCTCTTAGAAACAGACCAGTGATTTGTAGCTCAAATGTTGATGTTTCACAAGGGCTGAGGCATTTTGTGGGCAAAACTAGAATTGTTAAACTATGAAACCTGTAGGGTTTTTTATTTGAAACACAATATCTCATTGCAATATTTTATTAGAGTGTTTCAAAACATGCTTTAAAAGCAGAATGAGACCTTGTGAAATCACTGCCTCCATTAGATATAGATAAAATTGGTTTTTATCATTGCCATCTCATTCACAGGTGAAGCAATGACTCACTCAAGAGCACAAGAGTCAGCGCCAGAACCAGGAATAAATATGGACATCGTACCATTAAGCACTTTGCACTAGACATTAGGTTGCATTTTCTTTCCCAGTTTATTACACCACAAGACTGAAGAAAACTGTAAAGCCTTAAAGTGTGTCCCTGCTTTACAAGACATCCTCCTATGAATCCTTATTGAGTTTCATTATGACTGTGGCTTACGAAAACTGTGCAGAAAAAGAATAAATTACTTTAATTCCACATGCATAATATAGTCTTAATGAAACAGACCCCCATCTAGGAATCACTTTCTTTCCAAATGCTTTGTGACTGAGAGAATGAGCTGTTTTTTTCAGAGACAAAGCAAAGGTGGATACATGCCTAGCCTGTAAAGCCTGGGACAAAATGCAAGACTCCCTGTGAATAACTGAATGTGACTATAGACTAGCAGCTCTCATTCTAATCTCAGTGCAAAAAGGATTCTGAGTAACCTGTCTCATAACCTATTCAGAAATTTATTCCTAGCTGTGTTTGATGTAAAAAGGTTACAGAAAGAATTCTGCATTTTCTAGACAAGGATATTTGGCATTCTCTTTGCACAATCATTGGTAATGATGCAGAGCATGTGGAACAAGAAGTAGCCCAGACTGTGTATTATTTATTGGATTCTTCTCAATTTGACATCAATGAACCATTTACAAAATCTCCTTTGGCTTGCTTCATATGTAATTTACCTTGGAATTTCCAGAATTCCTCTCTTCTGTGACAGAAAGCTCCAGGTGGTCTGCCAAGTACTCTGTTCTTTTAATCAGCCAGTGGATATTTACAACATGTAGACAAAATGGATGTATCATGGCAAATCATACCAGCATTTCCAATTTAACTTACTGGCCCTTTTCCAAATGGTAGAACAAGTAAATTTCATATCAGATTTCTATTTTGCCCACTGTTTACATTATTAACTTTACAAATACTTTTGCCATGAATAACTGACTTCAAGTAGCATTTGCACAAGATTTCACATGCAATTCCTTGATTCACATAGTGATCTATAAGGTTTTGAGTATTTTCTTATTCAATACGTTCAGAGCAACAGAGGAGCTATTGCTTTTCTAATTATTACTACTGAAAGCCCTGCTCACTAAGAGAGGTGAGGCAAAGATGGACACCAGCACAAAAAAGGAAATTATTATTAGTATAGCACTGCCTGTGTACATGCTGTACCCTGTTCCTAAAGGCTTATATTTGAAGGTCAAGAGCTGCTATGTCAAAACCTTTTGGCTTTTTCAATACTAGCAAACACTGCTCTGGTATCCCTGTAATATATACATGCAAAGGCTGCCAACTTCTGCAATTCTATCTCCAGTCTCATCCTATTCTGTAGTTTCCTGCCCGAAGGCCCCACTGGTAAAATAGAAATCTTTCCCCAAAGGTTCAGCTTTCATTTCTAAGGTAAGTTTCCATCCCCCATGGCTAGAGGAAAAAGCTTTAAGAGGAAAAACATGTGCCACCAAAGGATGGGGATAGATTGGCAACTAAACAGAATTCAGAATATGCTATTATAAAACAGCTGCTTGATTCTGCCAGGCTGGGTTTGCTGATGCACGCTTGTAGAGCCCACTTGGCATTTGTCAATCAAAGAATGCTCCTCAAAATGTGAACAGTCCAAAGGTGTCAATACAATCCTTTTCAGCAATGAACATCTGTCCCTATATTTACAGGTGATAAACAGATTATTTAAAATACCACATAATGTTGGTTAAAAGCATTCAAGTTACTGGAGATGGATAAGGAATTTGCTACAGATACCCCATACCTCTCACTTTAGGGTTTGGTTCATTGTTGTCATGCAGTTGCAAAGCAAATTTTCCAGTCATCACCCCTGTTTTCTCCATGTTGGCTCAGCTTCCAGAGTAGTTTTGGTGCACATGAACTAAACTCTTTTCAGGAGAAATCAAACTAAGTGTGCTCCAGAGCACTTAAGCCAATTGTGGAGGTAGGAGGTGTAACTGGCTCTGCAGAGAGGATCAATATCCACATGCAGGGGGACAATCAGGTCAGATAATAAGACTCAGCCTAGTCCCAGGCAGAAGATCCGAACAACACAAAGTGCAGATGAAAAGCCTCAGCACCCACTGCTTTATCCGCTGGTCCTCTCCTACTGCTCTGAATTAGCTTCCACCAATAAGAATTACTGATTTAAAAGTGCAATATATTTTGCTGTTCTTCATTTAACTAAACAAAGGCAAAGAAGTTAACAAACTATGGTGATGTCACCCAACCTTGTTCCCTCGCCCACCTTCTCCATCCCTGGGATCAGCAATTTGGCTGGAGCTGCACCTCCATGAAACTCACCCAAGATGCACAAATCCATCACTGCTCTTGGGCATTTACAAAAGCTTTGGATCTCTCTCTATATAGCTGATTCCAGTCCTGCCTGACTATTGTTAACAACATTACAGCCATCTGGAAAGAAGTACAACTGAGTCTTTCTTTCCTCACTTGGGACTATTAACAGAGAATAGTTAATATTTTGCTAAAAGCTCTTGCAGCATGAGTAGTCATCTGTCCCTCTGTGCTGCATGTCCCTGACAGTCCCTTTCTGCCCTCCTGCTGCTTTATCCCCACTGCACAGATGCACCAGGTGCAAGGTGGGGGATATTAGGGAAGCAGGCAGGAGAGCATCTGAGCCATTAACTCAGATTTTCTCATCTAACATCAGAAGATTCAGCCAAATAATTACAGCACACAGCTGGTGGCTGCTAATACACTTTAAATTTTATAATCTGTCCAGAAGTGAAGAACATTTTTATTCAGTGCAGGTTGGAAAGACAAGGCAAGAGAATTGAATGAGACAAGGCATTTTCAACATGATCTTTTTCATTACCGTGCTTCAGCTCTATTGACTTTAAGACTAGAGGGACATCCAGGCAAACAAAAGACTTCTTTTTCATCTTCAGAAGTTACATGATTTAACAATACTGTCTCTTTTTTTCCTTCAGACTTGCTCTGTCAAAACAATGTCTGCTCTCAACACCAAATTTCCTTAATTGCCCCACCTGAAGCAGAAATGTGTCAGTTAGGTGCTTGTCTTGATTATCAGACAACTCACTGAAATATGTTGAACCAAGAGGAATTCACTTCTGCAGACAAGTCTGTGTGATGAACATTTTAAAGATATATGTATATAGATATATAAGGGTGTGAAATAACAGTCATAACAGCATCTGGGAAAGAGAAGACAAAGCAGCTTTGTTTGGTATGGAGCTTGGTGCTCAGGGAGGTCCATATGTGTCTCTGACCCACTTGGTCCATACCTTGCCCTCAGACTGACACTGAAGGCTTCAGCCCACAGAGAGGACACTTGAACCAAAGATCCCAAAAGTACTTGTGCAAGTATTTATCCAGACTCCTGGCACAGCCAAGTAATAGAAGCAAGTGTTACATTGCCCACTCTACTGATGGGCAAGCAGCAGGCAGAGAAACAGAAACGAGAAGCAAAAAAAGCAGCTTTCCCCATGAAAACAAACACCTGCAGGTCATGTCCATCTTTCTGTGACATAGCTGGGGTAGAAGCGCCCAGTGTTGAGAACCACTGGTAGGGCTGAATCTCTTTGTCCTGAGGGTTAGCCATGCTTAGATGGATTCTGCAAAGAGAAATTTTATATCAACAGGGAATCTTCAAGCTTTTGTGGTAAACTATGTGTGTTTGTCTTCTGGGACCATCTTCCTCTTAAAATCAGCTGGCATGTAGCTGTAGTTGCATGCATGGAGGATGAACTATGTGTGTAGAGAGCAAAATTTACTATCTTATTATTAAGGCAGTCGTGTTAAACAGCACAATCCATCATAGGGACCAGGTCTTAAACTATGGAGAAGAAATAATCTGCATTTGGATATCCAGATACAAATTATACATACTAATACCTCCACTTTACATAAAGTGTCATGGGGTCAGCCAGCATGTTGAGGACAGCCTACTCTCACATGAGGAACACTAAATGACAGCAAAAAAATCATCACTAGTCCTAATACTCATACTCCCCAGATTGACCTGCCATGCCTTCAGCTGGTCCTGCTCAAAATGCTATGGGATGAGGTGGGAACGAAGCTTGTCTCCCCAGAAGGTTTGGCAGTAGATCCAAGCTAACTGAAGGTCCATCAAATATGGTCAGGTCACAGGCAGCCTCTGCCAGGCTTCAGCAAAGATCTGATGATGCTGAGTGTTGCCTGTGAAGCTGTCGCTTGCTCGGCAAGATGTGCGTTCAGTGGGAATAGCAAAGGAGTCTTATAAAGTATTAGCTTTGGTGTTCAGGCTTAGGAAATGTTTCGAAATAGACCAACAGGATATTAAATGAAAGTTAAAAAAAGTAAAATATAAGTAATAAAATTAAATCTTTCTGAGAAAAAGATCTGCAAAGATACAGCTATTTAAAAATAGGGGATTTTATAGCTGCATGAAAATACTTAAAGCTACTCAGGAAAAACAGACATTTTACTTCATTATATAGCATATTTAAAGGTTGTGCATTAAATTGTCCATACAATTATTTTCAGTATCCATGTAAAACCCCAGGACATCAGATGTTACTGGGCACAGCCAATCTGCAGAGAGGTAAAATGACATCTCAAAGCTGCCCAATTTTGGCTGTAATTATTCAATCCTCAGAGCTGCTCCCAGTGTGAGAGAGCTGCTGACCCAGCCCTCCCCAGCCTTGGAGGGTGGGCCCTGCCACAGATGAGACAGATTTTTCCCAAGTCTTTTTATAATGGTTCTTCACAGCACTTACAGTTTAACCCCCCATTTGCCAGACACAGCCCACATAAGGGGGCAGTTTGTCATATGAACCAGCCGAGAAGTGAAGCAGCTCAAGTTCCTATTCCTCTGACCGCGAACATGAAGCAGAAACACTCCCTGACCTTCCTATAGCACTTACGTACTTCTGTCCAATTTGTGCCATGCCATACATTCTCCTCACCATACACACACATACACACAGTCCTTATCCCACTGGCATTACAGAACTTCCATTAGCAGCAGAAGCCTACAGAGCCTGTGCTAAGTAAAAAAGGGAAAACTTACCATAGCAAACACACAAAAAGAGACAGCAGATAACTGCATGGAAAAATATTTTCCACAAAGGAGTGGTGGGACCATTTGTAACCTGGGGAAATTAAGTTAAAGTAGTCCAAAAAATGTGAAGCAAAATTGGGGAAGTCATCCTCAGAAGCAAGCCCGGCTAACTCCTCTGATCCTATGCAGCAAGCAGAGACTAGCAAACCCCAGCAGGAATAAATATATTTTTAAATTAACTTGTTTCAGATCACTTCTTCCTTTGCTTATCTGTCATGATCAGAGATCAGACCTAGGGCAATCTATCATAGCAGATATGTTTATTAGAGTGGCTGAGGTAGCTACGCAGGCTCTGGAAGAGAGCTCTGCACTGCTTTAGGTGTTATAGTGATGGCCATGACACAGATCTTGGCAAGTAATGAAAACTTTAGTTCACTTTCAAAATGTTCTTAGAAGTGCAATTGAACGCTGTTTATCCACCTAAACAAGCTTCAGCTCTCTTGATAGTTTCTATGCTCTTACTTTAATTATTTATTAGTATACATTACTGGGGTTATAGGAATGTTTAACAGTTTGAACCAAGAATAAGTTCTCATTATCAGAGGTGCTGTACAAGCACACAGCAGCAAACAGCTCCTGCCAGGAATGCTTCTGATCTGAGCAGAGAAAACGTGCATATACTGGGAAAGGCAATTGACACAGGGAGGAAAAGACATTCATTCTGCAGCAGAACAAGGAAGCACTTTTCCTACACTTAGGTAAAGGGTTTTCAAGTCTTTTCGGCCTTATTAGGACAATTTGCATGTAAAAGAACCCACCTGTGTTTTCCCACCTAGGACCAACCATGATCCTGAACATTATTAGTGAGTTGACTAAATTCCTCATCATTCCTCAGTCTTTTTTGGCCCATTTTCCAGCTGAATGATGTCATTAATTTGTGTTTGTGGAACAGTCAGCTCCTCCCAAATATTTTTTTAATCTTTTGGCTCACAGCAGCCAGATTTAATAAAGGGATAAAGGTCTCAGTATTATCAAGCTTCTGGCAAGTTCTGTAGAAGTACTAAGTAATCAGAGAGAGAGGAGAAACCTCACTAATACCCCCACTGAGAGAAGGACAGTACTGTGACTTCAACTCCTTGCAGAAACTGGGCAATTCCCACAGAAAGTCAGCCTCAAAACATAAACCCTTAAAAAATGATGTGCTGTTAGATCTGCTGCTTTTGCGATAGCCTGGCTGTGCAAATGCTGATATTTGGATGATTCAGCTCAAAAAAGCAAAAGAATAGAAAAGCCAAGTCATGTTCATTGCAAAGGTATCATTTTACCTTGTTTCCCAGGAGTTCCACCCTTCCGCAAGGAAGGCTCATGATAAATCCTGCTGCTGGCTGCTCTGGGACAGTCAGAGCTGTCTCAAGGCTTTTCAGGCATGTAGCAATAGAGGATTTTTCCCAGCCATAAGGATAAATATACACAGTCCTTATCCTCATGAGAGCCCCCGAATTTGTTTTATTAGTGACAGCAGAGCGGATTCCCAGACAGTATAGGGAAAGTGAGGCTATGGAGAAGGTAGCTCTGCTGGGTATTGCAGAGCCAGGGGTGTTTAGGTGCCCATTGGAATAAGTCCATTCTTCCCTGCTTTCCTGCCAGCTCTTCCTGGACGCAGCCCCTCCATCAGGAGATAGCTCTACTGCCCTTCATGGCTCCTACCAAACCTGGCCTCCTTTTCCTGAGGCTTAAGGGTGGTGGTAGCAAGTCTTCTCCTTCCCACATCCGTTGTCATGCCTGTCACCATCTCTCTTGGTAGGCTTTCTTTGCTGAAGACTAAACAGGGTGTAATCTAACTAGGAAGGAAACAAAGTATTTCAAAGTGGAATTTAGCTTGATGTGGGAATACCTGCCCAAGTGAGGATATGGCCTCTATGCTGACTACACATGTTCATTGCCATGACTTGCTTACTTATAGAGCATTCCAAAACACATCCTCCGCAGTGTGTAGTGGATGCATCCCCAAAAGAGTGCTGTAAACACCACATGCAAACCATCTGCCTCCTCCTCCACAGCCAGAAGTGACGGATACTGATATCAGGGCTGTGGAACAGCTCTCCAGTGTTCCCACTATTTTCTCAGATGCTTCATGTGCAACGGTGAGGCAATTTAAAGACAGAGGCAGTTACAAAATGGAAATTCCCAAGGGTCACAGTTTTCAACATTTCTTTAAGGACTGTGTGAGGAATTTGGTGTAGGAAAGCAACAGCTCATCGAGCTAGAGAGTCATGCCTTGTGGGTGAAGCACAGAAGAACTTCGTATATGGGAGTCTTTGGGAAGGAAACTGGAGGGTTGGTGTGACTCAGCAGAGCAACAGAGACAAATAACGTGACCAAAATGTGCTGATTTGTTTGAACCTGCAGACTTCATGACAGAGAAAACTTTAGAATAGAGGCACCTTCTTCATCCTTCACCATTCAGCAATGCTTGTTCTTTTCCCATCAGTGCAGCTGGGTACTTGAAGACCCTGTGGCACAAAGAAAATGTTGTGCCTATGTTTCAGGGTAGTAAAATGGGACTTGTTTTGCGCACTTCTCAGTGCAAATTCAGTATGCGGCACCTCCTTCCCGGCTCAGCTGACCTTCGTCCACAAAGCACTGTACTTAGCAAGTGAAGGACTAGTTTCATTTCTGAAAAATAACGGATTAGAGGTAGGGAAAGGATTATTGAAAAGGAAAGGTGGTTGGATTTACTTGTAGCAAAACCTGCTCAGCTGGGTATTATTTTGCTCTTTTTTTGCCAGAGTATATTTTGGCTCCATCATTTGGGCCAATCAGATGGGCAGGCCAGTAACTCCAAGGGATTTGGAGTGAGTGGTTCCAGCACCAAGCAATTCTCCCAAAGGCAGCCAGCAGAAAGTGAATCAGCTGCTATACTAACAAAAATGACCAAGAATAGAAAGTAGATTTGCAGCCTTCCTGCTTTGTACAGTTTTGTTTTTCCTTGCAATGGCAGTGGTGATTACCTTATCTGTGCATACCAGCCAACCACACAATCCAGGAAAAGCCACCATCCAAGAAATACCCATTTAGTAACTCTTGGCATATTGAATGCACACCCAGGAAAACAAGATGCTGCACAAGAATATCTTCCTTCAGACAGGCTCCACAGTGACAAATATGAATGTGCAAGTGCAGGTTAAAATAATTCCAGGAAGGGAACATCCAGTAGGAAATCTACCTTATCTTGGAGAGCTTTGCAAAAGTCCTCATTCAACCAATGGGTGGAAGTTCCTTTCTACTCACTGTCCTTGGAGAAACACGGATTTTTGTCTCACATATTCCAAGGTTTGGGCATATTTCTGAGTACCCATCAAGGCTCCATAGATGGGTATGTGAGCTGTACTCTCTTTCCCATGTCTCAGCTCTTCAGGTGCCACCATGGTATGGTTCACAGGGAGGTTTCTGTTATCTCTCCCCATAGGACCTTCAACTGTTTCATGTCTGTGTTAACTGAAAGTTAACAGTACCAGGGGACCTAGAAAAGCTTGGCCAAATAGATATAGAAATTATATGATTGCTCTGTACAAATACATCAGGAGGTTAATTGTCAGTGAAGGGAAAGAGCTATTTAATGAAAAGATTATGTTGGCAGAAGAGCAAACTGTTATGAACTATCTATCCATGAATAAATTTAAGCTGGAAATTTGATGCAGGGTTCTATCCATTAAGGAAGTGGGCATCCGAAACAACTCCAAACAGGGATGACAGATATAAAAATACTAAAATGGGACTTGTTCCATTAAGGAGTGGATTACCTAAAATGACAGTCTGTAGCTGGAGAGGACCCAGAAGCACATGAGGTCCTTCCCCTTCCTATGCTCCTATGCTCTTGATGTCATTTTGAAGGAAAACACTAAGCACATACGCTTCTAACGTCTTTCCTATCTCAGTGCTAACCATATGCCCTAAAATGCACAGACAGGGACTGGCATTTCAACAAGGAAAGGGGACAAACACAGAGAAGCACTGTCACAGTCCAAGGATGTGATGGACCTTTTCCTCCTGCTGACTGAAGCACAGGTACACATTATAGCAATCAGTGACCACTTTAAAAGCATCCTACAATGAGCACTTAGATTCCTGATTACTCTGGTTTACAACTGACTACCTATTTGTTGAACTATAATGCCTTTATGTCACAAAATGCTGTTATCATATCATTGAAGTAGCAATTTCCTTCTTAGTCTTAGTAGGACATTGCTTTTCCACTACTTATCATTTATATTGCAGTGATATCTAGATGTTTGCATTATGTCAGGACTCCACGTGCTGAGCTCTACTCAAATGCATGATTGACAATTCTTTATGTTTCCCCACAAAATATCTAAAGCCTATAGGATCTTCCATCCATACCATTGTACCCGTTAAAGCCCAATCCATGCAAACAGCTCTGCAGGTGTAAAAAAATAAATATATATATTTATGTTTCATTGTGGTATGGCCAAGCAGTCACTTCTGCTCCTAAAGTAAAGTGCTGAACAACTCATGTTTCCCACCCTCGAAGCTATTGGTTCTCAGCAACATCTTCAGCAGGGATGAAGCAAAGACACTTTGTCCTGCAGTGGCTTAGCAATGTCATGTTGTCACTCAGCAGAGCACAGCTCAGAGGCAACACTATGTTTCCAAACTGTTCATCTGACCTCACCATTTGAGCAATGTTGGTACTTTAAGCCTTCCTGAGCAAAGGTACTGTGTATCTGTGGGATCAGTACATGCATAGGGCTCCCACCTCTGCAATAATAAGTGTTTCCATTGATTTTGTAGAATGGGTTGGAAAGGACCTTAAAGATCATCTGGTTCCAGCTCTCCTGCCATGGGAGCAATCTGGTTGAGACCAGGTTATTCAAAGCCCCATCCAGCCTGGCCTTTAGCTGAACTAGCACAGGTTTGCTTTCTGATTAGATTAAAAAAAGTCAAAATCATCAACAAATACTCAAATGCTGAGAGAACAAGAGTGAACAAGGTTCTGCTAGAAATGAGATTCTCTGTTGCCTTTTATCTCACAGAGTGTCTCAGGTAGAGACTGTCTTTCTCCCACCAGGCAGTGTTAGAGACCACTTTGGGTCTATAACAAAAATGCTATAGGGGAAAAATGACAGTACAAGACTTGGTGAAGATCTGCCCCCAGAATGGTTTGGCTCAGCAGAGTATGTGTGAAGCCCTTAAAGGAGCCACATAGCCCCACCTGCTATCTGCCATCAGCAGGTTTCCTCTTACCTTACCATAGAGGTGAGTTTTCAATCTGAGCTGCAGCTTTTCTGTGTTTTTACCTGCAGTGATTACCCCACTCAGGGCTCACTGTCATCGGACATCAGCCACTTCAAGAGAGCACCTTTGAGGAACAGTGTCTGACACTGAAACAAACCACACAGATTTCTCAGGCAAAAAAACCTTAATGCAGCTTGTCAGGGAGACAGATGGCAGCTTCCATCCCAACAGGCACTGTGGGGGCTGAGTTTGCTCAACTCCCTCTCTCTGCACTTTGATGTATTCCAGCAGCTGTATGAAATTAATTCCAATAAATTAAACCTCTTGCACAGACAAATGATCCAGATGAAAACTATAACACTAAGGGCAACCAGCCATTTGAAACTCAGTGGTCTCAAAGGCAGGGAAGCAGCACCCTTTTGCTGTAAAGTGCCACTTGTCTGTATCATAGGCATTTGCTGAGGCAGCCAGAAAAGACCCTGTTAGGAAATCAGATCGGAATCTAAACCTCCTTCTGTATAACCACAACAGTGTCAGATCATTGATTTATAGTGATCAGAAATAGGCTCAGCATATTCAAACACTGAGATCCAACCTTCCCTAAGCATATTGAGGAGGATCCTTGCCATAAATTTACACAGCCCATCAAGACACATTCCTCTACCAACTTCAACAGGAGGAAGAGCAGCTCAAACACGGGTCTAAGACTAGCATTCAGGTTAATCACTGCAAATTTAACTTTGAGTGCACCAGTGTCTTTACTGCACTTGCACAGCTAGTTATGTCAGTTGTTTGCTTTGGTTTAGGACCACTCCAATGAAGATGACAATGTACATAAGACTCGGGAGGTGGAGCACTGAAGGAAGAGCATCTGGAGCAGGTATCCATGCACTGCTGTTTCTGAGCTGTCAGCACCAATCTCTTCTCAACTGTCCAGCAGGCAGCCATTACACTCAGCAGGGATATTGCTCAATGTGTTTACTATCAAACTTTAGGAGCAGAAGAATCTTTCAAGGAGATATCCACTCATTTCAGACTTGGTCTTGTGAACGTCATAGTAATGTGCCCAAAGACACTGAATCTTCAAAATGAGAAAGAATCTCTATGGATTTTTATGTATTTTTTTAGTATTATTTAATATTTATCTGCATTTTTTAAGTGTGTTTTTATTTTTCACCTAGGTGACCTTTTACAACTATAGAGGTCTTTATCCTGTATTTCATGAAGTGTCTTAAATGGAGAACACAGTAATTTCTCACAATGAATAACGTAGTGATAGTGCGTGAGGAAGGAGTAGGGAAACTCAGATGCTGGTCCTATTTCACCCCTTAGGTCTGCTTCAGTTTGCCTGGCTGTGAACTAGGTGCAAAAAGTTAAGCATCCGCTGGCAGCACATTCTGTTCCTGATTACACAATATCTTAAGATTCGTTGACTGAAAGTATTAGCAAGGGCAACAAAGCACTTGCAGCAGCTAAAAGAAAACTTGTTACTCTTTTCTCCACCTTTCCAGGAAAACCAAAGTAAATATTCAAATTATTTCTCTTTACATCCTCTTCAATATGGAGCAGTTTTTAACTCCTTCATTTCCATAAGAACTAAGAAAACAGAACTGCTGAGGAAATGTGAGGGATGTGCCTCAGCAAACAGACAAATAAAGTAACTTGCCACAGACAAATTTAGCCTAGCAGAACGTTATGGAAGCACCTAAACTCATGGCCTATTTTTGTAATAATTTATCACCAATAAGTGTGGCAGGAAACATAAGCACAAACCTTTTAAGAAGCAGAAGGGGTTTGTGTATATGTTAATGTGGAGCAGCATTTGAACCCAAGACCCTGTTGGGGGCTATCCCTGCCTATAGTACCCTGGCCCCTATTTTGTTTCACACTCTGCAAAATAATATACCCCAATTGCTTAGATTTTAAATTATCAAAGTATTTAAATGTGTTATGGTTTAAAGCACCAAAATCTCAGTTTCATATATGGATAGGAATGATGTGCATTTAATCATCTGCTCTGTAACTCACCTACTAATGGAGGATTTTATATACTAATATAAAGTGAATGTAATGTCCTTGTTCTCACTCAAATGAGCAGAGATGTCTCTCTAAAATGACCAACTGAACAAGCCTCAGAAGAGTCTACTGTATGAAAAATGGGGCCCCTGTATTTTGAAGACTTGATTATGAACCATTTGAAGCTCTCCAGACTGATAACTCAGCCTGGCTGCTTGCTAGAGTGGATTCCTCTAGTGCTAATGGAAATGACTGCCCTTGATGCTGTAGTGTTATACAGTGGGTGCAGACACAGCGGAAGAAATATGAGTCAGAGAGATAGTGAAGATGACACGTACTGGGAAATAACCCTGCCCAGTGATCCCCATTAACAACATGCAGAGACCAGTGGATGAAGTGTGCTGTGCAAACAGCCACAAATTACACAACTAATTGCAGTAGAAGATGGTAAAGCTCTTTTCAGCACTTAGTCCTGTTCTGCAACTTGTCCCCTGCCCTGTGGAGAAGTGGTATCTAGCTGCAAGGGATCATGTGTGTATGTCCCAAGAGCAATGACACTGCAGACAAAAGTCTTCCTTTCAAATCTTATCCAGCACCTCATGATTCCTCTCCAAACGGGCCAGGAAAGCTGCACTGCTTCTGCCTCTTTGTATTATTCTCCTTTCTGCATGTCTTTTCCTGTTCTTCACTTTACCCAAGGAGCCATTAGAACTGTACCACTCCAGCAGTGGGAAATTTGCTTACTGTGGGATGTTTGTTTAAGGAGACATGTTATTGGTGGGCAAATCTGTAATCTGGATCCCTCCTCAGCTCCTGGAAGTTATTTGACAGCAGGTATTCCATATCAAGCAAACAGTGCTGCAGTGTATTAAGGCTGAAATCTAGCTATGTGATATCATTAACATAGAGTGGGATTACCAGGTGTGCAAATCTGAGCTGCATTTGACCCTCAGTCTTAAAGGATTTGCTATTCCATCAAATCTGTTATCCAGGCAGGCCCTTTTAATGTTGTCACTAACACCTACTTATACAGGGACATTAAAAATGAGCCAACCAACCCAGAGTGCCTATGTTCCTTTCTTCATCAGTTCGAACACCATTTGTGCAGTGAACTTGACCAGCATAATTTATAAACCTTTCCTAATCTCCTGTAATTTGCAACTGCTTTTACAAGTACTCCGTTTTCTCGGGAATCTGCTTGGATCAAATTCAACAACTGAGGCTACCAGAATGAGATGAAGAGAGAAATTCAGAGGGCGAATCCAGAGCACTAATCCCAAAGGCCCAGCTAATACCTTCACTTAAGCCTGCACATGGGTGGGACCCCCCATCCTGGGTGGCCCAGAGCCTGCTCACATCATGGTCCATCAATCACGAATTTCTCCTAAAACTGCTAGGTGTAGTTCTCCCATACCTCAGGCTGCATGCATACAGCACTGACAGTCACCATTTCCTTTTGAAAGAAGACAGACACAAGAGGAGATGGTAATACAAAGAAGCTGGGTGGTCAAAGAGCTCATCATAAAAACAGGGTGCCACACAACATGTGTGTTACCCATAAAACCTACCCATGGCTTGCTTTTCAGATACACTCCAACATGACACCTCACTTCTTTTATGAAGTGTGACTTTTGAATAAAGATACTGTGAATAACCTGGCAGCAACACATATGTAATTCATCCTCCGACAAAATTCACACTTGGTTACTAATAATTCCAGTTAAGTCGGGTGGGAGGGGGCTGAGAAAGAAATTGAAGCATCTGATAGGTTGATCACACGTGAAAACAGGGGGATAGATGGAGTCTGAGCAAGCAAAATTAAATCTGTAATTGCCTTTATTCCACTTAATTACTTCTGGGGTGTGGGTGTGTGAGTATCCTTAATCTGTTCTCAACTTGCTGAATTAAGTTAAACAAGCAATTCCCAGTCAGAGAATGAGATTCAGAGAGAGGAAGAAGGAAGGAGAGAAAGGCAGGGGAAGGGTGGAGGGGAAACCCCCACAGTTTTCAGAAACTGTGACTTGTTCCCTGTAGGCACTGCAGGGTCTTGCCCTCGAGCAGCTCCTACTCAGTGGTAGGATCTTCAGATATGCAACAGTAGTTACAAGGTTCTGTAAATCTAGTATAATCCTCCTACCTCTTTCTTGTGTTTTGCTACACACACTAAATCTCAAATGCTGAGTCCCAGGTGGGACAGCCACAGGTGATGGATGGGGGGACAGACACTGATCTTTGAAAGGCATCTGCACTACAAACAGGGAGCTTAAACCAATTACTTCATACAAGATTCCAGCATCTATTACTGATATGCAGGAAAAGAATTACAGAATTTATTAAATTTAGTATTAAATGAAACTTAACAATAAGCATTTTAATTATAGAACAAAAAAAGTGTAGTCAAAGGTTTAAAACTGAACCCAAAATCAAGATTCCTTGATTTCTAAGAGTTTATCATTGACCTTTTGAAAACTGCACAATGTGATTTAATTTACTGGCCTCTAAAATGATTTTTTACTTGTGCACTATTCTTATACCTACATTATTTTGACCTACCTACATTTTGACCTACCTACTAGGACTATTACAGCATTGAACTTATTGAAGCAATCACAGAAAATTCAGTGCAAATTCTGCTGGAATAAAATCCTCAGGACTTAGCCATTTTGGCAGCCTGACTATGGCATTGTAACTCTGATATAAAAGCTAAAATTATGTGAATGTAACTCTTATAAATGATGTAATAGCAGATGCAGGGAAAATAAAGGCATAGGAAGAAACAGGAAAATCTCTGGGCTGTTCTCCAAGAGAATTCTCTGTGGATGAAGCTATTACAGGAAAACAGAATCAAATGTGACAAATACATACTTAAAAACATGAGGAAAGTGGAAGAGAGGAAATGTCAGAAAAGAGAAGTATCTAATGAAACCACCTATGCTTTACTGCAAGTGTGTCCCTTTCATATGCCTGTAAATATTACAACACTGATGTTAATGTTAACTGCCTGCACAAGAGTTCCAGAAGACAGTCATGTGTGGAACTCCTCCTCCATCCTTGGGGAATCAGCCTGCCTCACTTCTTATTTTTTATAGACAAAGTGTGGATTAGTAACTTTGAATGCTGGAAATTGACAAACTTAATCCACGGTGCCCTAAATCCATAGATATTACACAGCATTATAAAACCTTTCTTCTTTAAATGAGTATGACTGTGTTTTCATTCCAGATGACTTACAGCAAGTAATTAAAGGGATCATTACAAAAGAAGTGCACAAAAATCCTTAAGCCTCACATGATAGGTCTGCTTCCTTAAGAAGTGGAATGGATACCTCCACTACCCTATTTAACAGAGATTGTTCTGAGCATATGCCACTTTTTCTTCCTAGACTCAAAACCAAAACATCAGCTGCTCATATATGCTGTGTCTCTAGCTTGCTTAAGTAACAGGTCTGTCCTCAGAGAGATTTACAGCTCTGTCAAGGACTTCCTGAGTTACAAATTCAGATAAACCACCCATTTTTTCTTTTCTCCAGCTCTGTATGATCAGCTTTGTGTGTGCAGAAGAAGCTCTTCCAGGCAGGGATGATCTCCCTAAAAGTATGCCCTATGCATAGCAAATAGGTATTTCAACACAGTTTGGGCCTCTGGGCCCTCCTGTAATGCAAACAATCATAACCAAACAATCCACTGATGTGACAATAGCTGCATCTGCCATTTGCCTTAAAATAGGGCATTATAGCCTTGGCATGTGTTAAAATGGATTAATAACCACACCATCCTTATCTGCAGCAATGCTACCATGTGTTCCTATGCTGTGTTTTCTCAGCAGTTTCCCTGCCTTAGAAAATAACAATCATGCACCAGTCCTGCCAAAGGTATGAAAAACCTGCCAATTTGGGTAGTCTCTTCAGGGTGGTTGAACTGTGGAAGCAGCCCTACCAGCTCCCTCTGCCACCCTCCACCTTCTCAGCATTAATTGCAGCCTTTACAGGTTTGAGCCAGAGCTATGTCAAGTCAGGCAATCATTTTAATACCTAAGCCTGTGGTTTGGCATGTGCAATAGCTCAGGCTGAATTACCCTGACCTCCTGAGCAAGTCCAACACACAAAATTACAAGCCTCTGTAGTATTAGAGGAGGAGAAAACAGCTCAGTCCCCCTGGGATGGATGCTCCAGCTGCAGCCCAACAGGCTGCTCAGGACAGTGGTTTTATGTGAAATAAGGCGTGACAGTAAGTTCATGAAATGTAAAAGCTACAAGGGACATAAAGCTCACATGTCCACTTCCCTGCTTTTGTATACGCCACCACAAAACACACCCAAGCTCAGGTCAGCCTCAGGCAGAGCCCCAGTCTAACTGGCATCGGAGCTCCTCCAGAAATGTCAGCCCAATACATGCTGAACTCTTTTGCTGGGCCAGAGCTAGTTTAGTCATCACCTTAAAATGCTGAGCTCTTTCATGTACAGCAAACTTTGCTTCTTACCTCAGGAACTTCTTTGAGCTTCCATTGTTTTCCAGAAAAAGCTGTTCCCTTCTTCTAATAAGGTTGTGTCTGTATGTTGGGATATCATTTATCCCCAAGTTTTCTGTTAGAAATGCTCTGTTCTGCTGAGGTGCTCCATGAAAGAAACAAAACCACACAAAAGCTGCTTTTAGTACAGAATATAAATTCAAATAGCAATGAACATAGCATCAGTGAGTAATGCTAATGAAAAAAAGAAAGTAAATCTTACCTTAAAAGGTTTTTTATGGTCTGTTTCTCTTTTTTACTATTGCAGGATAATCATTGCTGTTCTAATGTACTAGTTTTACCCTGGCTTCTGTTTTTCTTAGATTGTCTGAGGGTTTTTTTTTTATTCCTCGCAATTTAAGATTAAAAAACTAGTTTAAGTAAATGGAACAAATTATTTCAATTGCCAGTCCTGTTCTTTAGAAACCTTTGCCCATGGCACAAAACTAGCTTACATTTTGACAAAGCTATCAGGCAGGACTGTATAGAGAAAAAGTGTGAGGAGTATGTGGTAAAGAGAAGGCACTTCACTACTGACTGACACTGAGCTTTGTCACTGCAGAAAAAAAGCCCTGAATTTATACTAAATTCATATGTATTTATTAATCAAGCATCTGGGCAGCAAGCTGCCATTCTGTTTGTAAGACCCGGGAGCAGTTTAGCAGCAGGAGCATCTTCTGCAGCCTGCAGAACAGAGCAGAGCAGCTGAAAGTGAAACCCTTTTCCAAAGCTAATGCCTCCTGTGCAGAGGGAATCTTCACCAGGGAGGGGAGAAAAGCAGGAAGGCCTACTGCTTGATATATCAGAGAAGGGACATGGTGCCCATAGAAAACTGCTACATACCATAGGTTCATAATCTATTGCTCATTCAGGCAATTTCAAAATCCACGTTGCAAAAACTCTCTGCAGCAGCAGAGTCTGACTGATGGGATTCTGTACAGCACTGAGGGGAAGTGAGAAGTCTGAACCATGACAAAATGCATGTATTCTTAACTCAGGCAAAACACCCATTCACTTCCACTTGACCCTGTCTGACCAAGGCCACGTTTTCTCACTGGGGGTTTTGATTGATTAAAGGCTCACCCTGCAAGCTCTAGCTCCCAAACAGTGAGGAATTAATGACAGGCAATTTTTAATGATTAACTCATATAGTTGACTGCCATCTCCCATCCCCATAATTAAAGAACTATAGATGTGATGGGTAATGAGTGCTTTAGTATGAGCTTAATTGCATATCCACTTATCAATGAAGTGATCTACTGTGGAGCAGTGATAATTTATCTTTGATTTGCAAGTGAAAACTCTGAGATGTGAAGAAGTTTGGAAAATTCACAACCACTGTCAATGTTCCTACTCAGCCACTTGTTTTTTCCAGCTCCCCATTTTGTCCTTCAGGACTGAAAATACTTCAGCAACTCTCAGACTTTGCATATTGAGGCAAAGAAGAAAGAAGAAAAGAAGTGATATTGCACTATTAGCGTCACTTCATTCCTATTACTGTCTACTCTTCAGTCTGAAAAAACCCCACATTTCAAACAAGTTCAGAGCAAACCTTTGAAAAATTATTATCAGCTGTGTATAGGCTTTTGGGAGAAAAAGGGATTTCTTTCCCATGTTTCACGGAACACATGAGAAATGAAAGAATATCTTCTGGTGAACATCTCACAGTAAAAAATTAGCAGGGAAATTTAGACACATTTCTGCAGACAGACAGCAGTGTTTTTATTTGTTGTCTACCAAAAGCTATTTAAATAGCTTGTCAAAGAGAACTTGTTTGAGTACAATCAATTCTGTGAGCTGTTTGCAGACTGAACATTTATTTCTGGCATTCAAGCTCTGCCCTCAGTCACCTAAGGTACATGATGCAACTGTGCTACCATTCACCAAGACCTGGGCATGCTACAGAGTTGGGCAGAGAGGAACCTAATGAAGTTCAACAAAGCCAAGTCCTGCATCTGGGGAGGAATTACCCTATGCACCAGTATAGATTAGTGGTTGACCTGCTGGAAAGCAGGTCTATGGAAAAGGACCTGGGGGTCCTGGTGGGCAACAAGTTGCCCATGAGCCAGCCATGCATCCTCATGGACAAGAAGGCCAGTGGTGTCCTGGGGTGTATTAGGAAGACTGTGGCAAACAGGTCAAGGGAAGCGACCCTCCCCCTCTACTCTGCCCTAGTGAGGCCATATCTGGAAGACTGCATCCAGTTCTGGGCTTCCCAGTACAAGAAAGACAAGGAACTACTGGAGGGGGCCCAGTGGAGGTATAGAAAGATGATTAGGGGTCTAGAGCATCTCTTTTATGTGAAAATGTTGAGAGAGCTGGGCCTGTTTAGCCTGGAGAAGAGACGACTGAGAGGGAATCTTATCAATGCATAAAAATATCTCAAGGGTGGGTGTCAAGAAGATGGGGCCAGACTCTTCTCAGTGGTGCTCAGTGACAGGAGAGGGGTCAACAGGCACAAACAGAAACACTGAAAGTTATCATAGAGTCATAGAATCATAGAATAGTTAGGATTGGAAAGGACCTCATGATCATCTAGTTCCAACCCCCTGCCATGGGCAGGGACACCTCACACTAAACCATATCACCCAAGGTTTCATCCAACCTGGTCTTGAACACTGCCAGGGATGAGCATTCACAACCTCCCTGGGCAACCCATTCCAGTGCCTCACCACCCTAACAGTAAAGAATTTCTTCTTTATATCCAGTCTAAACCTCTGCTGTTTAAGTTTCAACCCGTTACCCCTTGTCCTATCACTACAGTCCCTAATGAATAGTCCCTCCCCAGCATCCCTGTATGAGGATTCCCCAGCATTCCTGTTATGAGGAATATGAGGAAAATATGCGGAAATATGAGGAAGAGCTTCTTTAAGGTGACAGAGCACTGGAACAGGCTGCCCAGAGAGGCTGTGGAGTCTCCTTCTCTGGAGATGTTTAAAACCTGTGTGCACATGATCCTCTGCAACCTTCTCTAGATGAACCTGCTTTAGCAGGGGGTTGGACAAGATGATCTCCAAAGGCCCCTCCCAACCCCATTCTGTGATTCTGTGGTATTGATTCCTTTCCCAACTGGAAAACTTAACATCTGTAAACTGTTACTATTTCTATTCAAAACAGGTTGGATTTTGTCATCAGCATGGATTAGAGCTGTGTCTGAACAAGTCCTGCTGCAAGCTCAAGCTGCACTCTTTCTCACACACATGTCCACACACAAAAGTCTCTTCAGAAATGGCCATGAAAAGAGTAAAGCCTGAGTGATAGCAGCCACCTGGAGTCTCCCGATTAACCTTGATGAAGACAGACTTCTCACAGCCTACTTCAGAATCACTAAACTGCCGGTGATTAAACTCATATCCCTGCACAGACATTCAGATGTGAAATCAGGATGGCACTTACATGCCTGCCTTTTACATGCTTGAGTTCATCCTAGTGCTGACTTCTGAGCAAAAAGTGAAAATATATCTGTATATATATGCCTTAATTATTTTAGAGAGGGAGAAAAGGGCACGTGACTGAACCAAAGAATGGATGCCGTCCTGGTTTGAGCAGGGTTAAACCACGACAGATGCTAATCTGAAATGGGAAGGAAAAAAAAAAGGAAAAAAGCAAACATACACACAAGCAAAGGGAAGTTTCACCAAAAAAAAATCATCATTCCAAGCAGCAGAAGCAGAGGGTCCTGTCTTCAGGATCCATAGACATGGTTGGCCTTGACTTAACACTGAACCCAGAGCACCAGCTGTGAAACAGTCCCAGAGCTAGGGTTGCAATAGGATTTTGTGGAGGCACAGAAGCTGAATTCAGCCCAGTATCTCTGCCATCCCTTGGGACATCTGCTTGTGGGAGACCACTGATAACCTGCCCTATCCAAGCTGTCAGTCTGTCTTTCCCCTCTCTTTAACTCCCTGTGAAAGTTAGAGCTTTTTCTGTTTCTTTTACAATAATGCAAAAAAATGACTCCTTCAAAGCATTTAATGAAATGTTTTTAATGAGTCAGAGGCTTCAGGATTTTCTGGTGTGAAAAAATATATGAAAAAGTGGACAAGAAGCATGAGTCTGTCTTTTACCTAACGTAAGGAGTAGTCTGGGACAGATGTCTTAACCAAAAGGTCAACCAGCAATATTCCTTGCGCTTCGCTAAAAGGCATGTTGCTAACCATGGCACCCACCACTACAAAGCATCAACATTCACACGGCCAAGGTTGTGACGCTTGGCAAGTCATGATCTGTAATAATTAGCAGAAAATAACCTGCCCAGGGAAAAAAAAAGCCCTGTACTTTTATTCTCCGGAGGCTCTGCAAAGCCCATGGTTCCAGCCAGAAGCTATTTGCCATAGGAGCAGTATCTGGCAGCTCTTACATCGTTGTCCTGCCTCCACAGATGGTTTGCTGCACAGACCTCCACGAGCTGCTCCAGCCTTTCTGCACCTGCCATTTTTCTTCATCTCTTACATTTTAATTTCATTTCTGTGCTTGTGCTTCCTGCTGTAAAAGCCCTGCTCTCCCTTGCTCATCCTCATCAGCATGTCTTTCTATAGCAGATGAATATCGGTGCTCCTGCTTCAATAAGATGGAGAAATCGAAGCATGGAAATTAAATTACTAGTCCAGAGTCTCAGACCTCTCTGAATCAAAGCAATATCTTTTTTGTTTGTAGAGGTGTCCTGTCACTACAAAATCATTTCTTTCAATCTAGTTCAGAGATAATAATAATCTCTGTAACTAATCCCCTGGTTGTTGTGAAAATCCACCATTCATTGTGTTGGAAATCTAAGGCAGTATAAAACAAAGTCACCGTGAAGGTGGAAAATGACAATTATTCCTCTTAATTTTCAGGTTTTCATCTACAGCAACATGACATGCCTCCTGGAGTCTTATTCCCCATTCTGTTATTGCTATGGCCCTTTTACAGGAGAGCTATGCATGTGGCCACTGCTAAAGGAGGGATTAAAAGACAAGGTGTTATTCTGAGCAAGGTACAGACCATCAAAACAAGCACAATTTTCAAGAGACAAATGTTTATGACCAAGTGGAAGGGATGGTGGGAGGATTTCTGCTGATTTGACACAATGCAAGAACACCTTTCCATAGTTAATAAAATCCTTTGTAAAGCTTCCTGCCCTTCCCTGCTGTGTCTGTCAAGGGTTAAACCACCAGCCACTGGTCCTGGCATGGGACTGAATTCCAGGGAGCCTGTGTAAGCCCTTGGGGACCCAAGAAATTAGAAGCAGTGGTTTCAAAATCGAGGGCTGGGCTGCATCAAAACGAAGGCATGAGGTAAGAAGCTGGAGCTGTGCTTGGTGAATTTTAGATCCCAAACTAGAAATGACCTAGACTTTCTCCAGATGTCAGTCAGCATTTGGGCCTGCTTACAGAAGTATGTTGTCCCTGCGGCCAGGGAGGGGGCCAGTTTTAGCACAACACGTTGGGAACATCAGGCAGCTTTGTGTACAGGCAGCTAGCAAGCAAACATGCAGGATCCACAGTATTAATGTAGATTTGCTTTTGTAGCCAAATGGTGTTAAAAAAATGGTCTTCAAGCCAGACAGATGGTGTTAAACTTGGCTCAGAGTCCACGACAGAGGTTTGCCTTCTCTACAGTTCAAGTTTTTGCTGGCAGAGTTATGTTGTTTGAGAGTATAATGAATTTATACCCTTAAACAGCACATCTGTGTATAGAAGCTCCATTAATAACAGGAGTAATAAGTTATTTCACTGGAAATTGAATTTCTGTGTTCTTTTAGCTTTTTCTCCCCTCCAACCCCTTAATTCCCAAGTATTTTATCATAGCTAACTGCTTTCTTAGAATAAGAAAGTGTCCAAGGACTTTGCATGCACCAGTGTAAGTTTGCCAGTTGAGGCAAACCAAGCAGACACTCAATTCCTCTTAGTGGAGACACAGTATATAGAGGTGAAGGAGATGTATACTTAAATGGATGCTCACAACAGCAAACTCCTTTTAATGTGGACAAACTACTATTTATTTTGTTATTCCAATATGCACTAGTCTGTGATAAAATGCTAAAGTATCAGATTTGAAGTTGTCAAGGTTTGTACTCTGGTTGCTCTGCCACTTGAGAGAATGAATCTGCCCAGAGATCTGTATTAGGAAGAAAAAAAAAAAGGTGTGTGTGGGGACATGAGGCACCAAAACGAGTTAGGTTCCAAACAGTTTCAGCACAGATGAGATACAGCCTTTCATCTCTTTTGGAAACTTCCCTTTCCCAATTAGAGAATACAGCTGCTCAAATAGTGTCATGTCTGTTCAGCAAGTAGCAGGCACAATGTGCAAGCACTTGTAGCATCAATAGGGACCATTGTTCAGAAAATATTGCCATTGAAATATTGTAAATGCGAATAGAATTAACTTCCCATTCATCTTTCGCTGTTACACTCTGTTTATTTTACTGCACTGTCTGAATGGAAGAGCAGTCTCTCATATGCTCATATGTCCCACATTACCCAACAAATGTCTGATTGTTTGTATTCGCTTCTCTTCCCTTCCTCCCAACTGAGCTTCTAGCAGGGATTTGGACATTAACAAAACCCCTCCTCAAATTGTCCTTTTCCTGCCAAAAATGTTATATAAGGCCTATTTCTTCTTTATGTTATACTGTGCAAAGCCCTTTATGTTGCTCTTCTACTCAAGGAACAAAAGACACTTGTTCAGCAGAAGAAGAGAATCAAAAGAACATATTTTTTCAGGTAATGATATGCTTCCATTGATTGGTTTTCTCCCGTGAACATTGCGTACTCCAGTTCTTGCTGCAAAAGAGGGCAGTAAGATGTCAGATCCCAGAAGAAGCTAATCACAGTTGACTAGCTACACTCTGTCCTGAGTTATGAATATCATGAAACAACACAGGTTGCTGAAATGAGTATTCTTTGATCATTTCTTTTATAGACTCAACCTTTCTGCTTTCCCATGGCATTCTTACAGATTTAAACCGGTTTTATCTGTAATGAACAGAGCATCATTCTCTTATTGACAGTAAACATGCATCTCCATTTTAATTAATTTTAGCACTGCAGGATTTACAGTACAGAACTGCAGATATCACAAAAGAGACTGAATGTGTGTGGATGAGTATGTGTATGTGATGGAAAGCTGGGAGAAATTCTGTAGAGCTTCTATGACTCTTGCCTCTAATGCTGTAGCTCTTTTAATCCTCCTGTTTTCATGGGACCCACATCAAATCCCATTACATAGATGGGAATCTTACAGTGGGTTTCAGTGGAAGGCAGATTAGATCCAGGTCACTAAATGGTGTCAATGGACAGTCAACATAGAATCATAGATTCAGCTACATTGGAGAAGACCTTCAAGATCATCAAGTCCAACCATTACCCCAGGACTGCCAAGACCACATCACTGAGGGCCTCATCTACATGGGTTTTGACCACTTCCAGGGATGGTGATTCCAGCACTGCCCTGGGCAGCCTGCTCCAATGCCTGAGCACCCTCTCTGTGAAGAAATTTTTCCTAATATACAATGTAAACTTCCCCTGGTGTGACTTGTCCTATCGCTTGTTACTTGGGAGAAGAGACAGATCCCACCTCACTGCAACCTCCTTTCAGGTACTTATAGAGAGTGATAAGGTCCCCCTTGAGCCTTCTTTTCTCCAGACTAAACCCTCTCCCCCCAGTTCCCTCAGCTGTTTCCCATCACACTTGTGCTCCAGACCCTTCATCAACTCTGCTGCCCTTCCCTGGCCCCGCTCCAGCACCTCAATGTCCCTCTTGTAGTGACAGGTCCAGAACAGAACACAGGATTCGAGGTGCAGCCTCACCAGTGCCCGGTACAGGAGGATGATCACTGCCCTGGCCCTGCTGTCATACTCGTGCTGATACAAGCCAGGATGCTGTTGGTTTTCTTGGCTGCCTGGCCACAAGCTGCTTGTGTTCAGCTCTGTCAACCAGCACCCCCAGGTCCTTTTCCACTGAGCAGCTTTCCAGTCATTCTGCTCCAAGCCTGTAGCGTTATGTGGGACTGTTGTAGCTGGTGCAGGACCCATCATTTTGCCTTGTTGAACCCATAGAAATGGCCTCAGCCCATGCATCCAGCCTGACCTCTGCAGAGCCTTTCTATCCTTCAGCAGATCAACACTCCCACCCAAGTTGGTGTCACCCACAAATTTACTGAGGGTACATTCAATCCCCTCATCCAGATCAATGACGATGTTAAACAACACTGGCCCTAACACCTGAGGGACAGCCCTAGTGACCAGTCACCTATATATCAATGCGATACCATTTACCACCACTCTTTGGGATCAGCCATCCAGCCAGTCTCCAACACAGTGAAGAATACACCTATCCAGGATGTGAGCAGCCAATTTCTCCAGAAGAATTCTATGGTATGCAGTGTCAGATGCTTTCCAAATACACAATGTCCACAGCCTTTCCCTCATCAACCAGGTGAGTCATCTTATTGTAGAAGATCAGGTTGGGCAAGCAGGACCTTCATGCTGACTGGGCCTGATTCTTCCTTTTTTCCCACACCTGCACATGCTTTATGATCTCGGGATCATCTGATCCATGACCTCCAGCACTGAGGTCAGGATGGCCTCATACATATGATGTCATACAACATGATTGTATCTATCACTCAGTCATTTTCCAGTATTCGCTAAAAACAGGGAAGGCACAACTGATACGTGCAGTGGAGTATGTTCTGCTGACCTGCTGTCTCTGAAGAGCAAGCTGACTGACACAGGAGAGCACAGATCATTTCTGAACCCATCTTTCCTTCAGCTAACTCAGAGTCACAAAATCACAGACCCTCTGGAGGTCTCTAGTCCAGTCTTCTGCTCAGAGCGGGGTTAGGTTTGCACAGGTTGCTGAGGACTGCGTCCAGTTGCAGTGTCTACAAGGACTGTGATCTCTCTGAGTGGCTGCTTTAATGTTTGGCCACTCTTGTAGGATCTTTCCTCTCCTTAGGAATCCTTATATCCTTGTATCAATTTCCCTCATTTCAAAATTGAGTCATTGCTTCCCTGAGAAGCCTGAGAAGAGCCTGGCTGTGTCATGTCTAAACCCACCTATTAAGTAACTCTAAACCACATTAAGATCATCCTCAGCCTCCTCCAGTCTGAGCAAGCACAACTCTCTTACAATATGTGTTTCAGTCCCTGACCATCTCATCCATGGGACTTGCTTTGGTTTGTTAATGTCTTTCTTGCACCGTGGAGCCCAAAACTGGTCATGCTGTTCCAGATGCAGCCTTAAAGGTACTAAATAAAGGAGAAAGAATCACTTCCTTCCTGCTAGCTACATTTTCAGTAATACAGCCCAGTATATCATTACTGTAAAGACACAATGTTCAAGCAAGTCCCCAGGGTTTTTCTTTGCAAAGCTGGTTCCTATTCAGTCAGCCCCCAGCCTGTACTGGTGCAGTTGGTTATTCTAGTCCAGTTGCAGGAATCTGCATTGACATTTGCTGAACTTCATGGGTAGCTGTCAGCTTATCTCTCCAGCCTTTCCAGGTCCATCTGAATAGCAGCCCTGTGCTCCAGGGTATCGAATGCCTAGCTACAAACTCACTGAGAGTGCACTTTATCCCATCCTCCCATAAAGGAAAGACATTAAGCAGTATTGGCCCCACTATCAATCCCTGAGATAAACCACTAGTAACTGGTTGCCAGTTACTCCAGGCCAGGATCACTGACACTTTAATTTCCCCCTCTCCTTGTCATCCATTCATCTAGTCCGTATCTCACCACATGGGTGACTTTTGAGATAAAGTGATCATGGGCAACACAGGGAAACATGCTGTTTGGAAAATGTGTGGGAGAAAATGATGTGTTATGGGCTAGGAAAGCAGAAAAGGAAATTTGCTTTATTTATGGTCTTACATTCCCTTCTGCTACACCCATCTGTTGGACAATGGTGTTTCCTTCAAAGCTTCCTAGGAAGCCAGAGTAGTATTTCAAGAAAATGAATACGAACCTTGAATTTAATTATTCCACTGGGGAAAACCTTCTGAGGATAATTCCAAGGATGAGAAGCATGAAATCTCTGTATTTCCCAATCAGTGACTCTCAAGAAAAGCTGACACATTTTACTCAAACACGTCAATGCACTGAGCACAGTCGCAATGGCAGTTCACCGCATCCAAAGCTGGCTTTCAAACAGAATCCGAAAGTGGCACAGTGACCAGAGCACAGATTAAATTCACAGCTTGAGACCAGCTTGAAACCTGAACTAGAACCAGCTACAAATGTTCCCTGGTGGTCCCAGAGCTCCCAGCCAGTCTCTGTGGAGGTGACAGGAGGGACTGATCTGAAACAAAGTGATTGCCTGAGCTCCTCAACACCCTCATGGAAAAGCCTTTGCCTAATTTATGCAGAAGGAATTAGGTGGCAGTCCATAAAGGAATTCTGGGTGGTCCCAGAGGTTCTACCTGACAGATCCTGCTGTGCTTGAATCACTTTATAGACACTGTTTGGTCTGTGGATGTATTAGCACTGAGAATCTGGCCATGTAGGATTCAACCCAGCTGGATTACAGGAACTGAGCAGGATGGTAGTTCAGGCACTCCCACCCCATCCACCAGAAGACACTGTTGCAGAGACCCTCACAATAGCAACTCCATTTCCCATGCAGATATTGAGCCAAACATCCCATCCAAGATATCTGATTTCCCATGTGAGCATTACCTATGCTAAGACCCCAATAAAGTAGGAATTTTCTTTAAGAAACAAATTCTGTCCATGGGACAACAGATGTTGCACATTTGTTGTGCAGATGTTAAAGACTTGAAGCCTTAGAGCTCTACAGTTGTCTCCATCTAGATCTCGTCCATCACCGCACAAAGGGATCATGGGAGCCCTGCAAATGTCAGTGAGGCATGAACCCTCAGAGCTGCTAGACTGTCTGCAGAAGGGTATATGGAAGTCTGTAAATCTTTGGTCTTTTGGGGCTGGGGCTGTCTGGTTGTTACAAACCTTGGTGAACATTTACAGATGTTCAGATCTATAAATATTCACGCTGATTTTACTACCGCTGCCAGCAGTGTGCCCAGAGAGCTTCCTGGCAGTGAAAGGGATTTGAATACAGTATTGCATGAACAAAATGATAAAGAAAAAAGATCCTGCCACAAATAATGTTGTTTTTCAGTAAGCTGTAGCTGCCACACTCAACAGGAATAGACTTTAGATTGCTGTATAAGTGGATCTTCAGTTGTGTGTGGTCCATGTCCTCCTTCAAGTCCTTCTTCAGGTCTTTGCACTGTGCTCCAGGACTCACTCTTCACTGCCCTGGATCAGTGGTACTGATCACCATGTGGGCCCCTCCGTGGGGCTGTAGATGCTTTGCCAGACTGCTCCCAGCTCTGCTGGTCACACTTCCCTACTTTTATTCTATCCCAGCCTTAAAAAAACATTAAATAGTCTGGATTTAAAAAAAAAAAAAAAAATCACTCCCATAGGCTCAAAACACCACTGTCTGTAGGAATTTCATATTGTCTGGCCAAGCATACTGTCTCGTTACACAAATTTATTGATGCTATCATGAATACATTTTTACTCTTATAGTAAATGCACGGCAATTGTGCTTTTATTGTTTATGTTTTAATAATGGATTGCCACCCAGAAAAAAAATGAAACGCTGCTGTAGGCAACTGGGAAGCAGTCCAGAGCTACCCTCTGTGTGTTCTTGGTGCTGGATTTCAGAGGCTCACGCTTATTTGTCTCAGTTCAAATCTAGTAAGAAAGTTATTCTGTATTTGCATTAGCATGAAAGAGAATATTCTGCTAAAATCACTCCCTTCTCTCCCATGTGTTTTGTCTCATCACAAATGGTTGAACCAGATTCCCAGAGGAAGTGTACTTGGCTAAATAACTGCGGTGACTATCCCACCAGTTGTTAAACACATTGTGCAGTTTCTAACACTACTCTCATTTTAACAACATGATTCTGATTTATACTGTATATATTCTAAATAAAACCCAAAAAGTTCCGAAACCACCCAAGTTTGAAACAAAATTTTCCTCCAACAGTGTGTTTCAGCACAGTCTAACTAATAAAACTTACCAAAAGACCAAACTTCTTACGCAAAGATGCAAAATATTCACCTTCACCGTGACCCTAATTTTAAAAAGGATTCATTCTGTTCCACCAGAAAATTATTCAGTGTGTGCCAAGCTCAACAGGAGCTTTAATTCTGGAAGGGAGTGGTATTAAGCATATTAAAATACAACTGGTTAGTACATTATATGTATTAGTCATGTACCATGAAGCTCCTACTATTAAGATTCTACTCCAAATCTAGGTAGACCCTTTGGACAGAAGCAGTAACAACAGCATCAGTGAGGGATAGGATAGGATAGGGTAGAATAGGATAGGATGGGATAGGGCAGAGTAGGATAGGGTAGGGTAGGATAGGATGGGATAAGGCAGGGTAGGATATGATAGGATAGGATGGGATAGGATGGGATAAGGTAGGATAGGATGGGATGTGTTAGGATAGGATAGGATGGGATAGGATAGGATAGGGTAGGATAAGATAGGATATGATAGAATGGGGTGGGATAAGGTAGAATAAGGTAGGATAGGATAGAGTAGGGTAGGATAAGATAGGATAGGATGGGACGGGGTAAGGTAGAAAAAGGTAGGACAGGATAGGGTAGGGTAGGGTAGGGTAGGGTAGGGTAGGATAGGATAGGATGGGATGGGATGGGATGGGATAGGATAGGATAGGATGGGATGGGATGGGATGGGATGGGATGGGATAGGATAGGATAGGATAGGATAGGATAGGATAGGATAGGATAGGATAGGATAGGATAGGGTAGGATAAGATAGGGCACCATGTTCCCTTATCACATAACCAGAGACAGGTGTTGAAAATCTGATGGGGATGTGGCTTGGCAGTAGTGGGTGGTGAAGAGATAACATCTAGAGGTTCCTGTATCCTCTGTGATTTTCTCACCTTTTCATTCTACCCTGACTATTAAGAAATGTCATCGTCTAGCTCAAATGATAGTCTCATTAAAGAAAGCCAAAGTGCTTTGTAAAGAAAGACGGTATTATTTTGCCCATTATTGGATAGGGAGCTAGGACACAAAACAAGGATTTGTCCATGGCCACACAGTTGGACATAAAATAAAAAAAAATAAAAAATCAACACCAAAAGAAGCAACAAAACCCCAAACCCAATCACAACAACAACAAACCACAACCCCCCTGTCAGCAGCTATTCCACTTAGCAAATTGGCTTGAGGAATCTTCCAGGTAGATAGGAAAAATGCTCAGACATCTCTCCTAGGATCTGTTGTGCAACATGTGGGATTAACAAAAGATGTTTTAATGTTACGTAAGTTATGTCACTTAGATCTCAGTGTCAAATACCTTCACAGTTTTTCAAAATGGCATTTAAAGCAACTTTGGGATTTGTAAATATGGTGGGTTCACTTCCACTCAGATCTCTTATTTAACAGAGAACTGTGGATCCATTTTACAAACTTAGCAGTGAAAGGATCTGTTGTGTGTAAAGAATCTGCTCCTATAAAATCATCCCTACCTTGCTTGTGTCTGACCCTACTTTTCTTTCAGGTGATTCCTGCCCACAGAAAACTCACTCCGACTGTTTACACTAAATTAGAACATACTTGCAAAGTTTACTTCCTAGACCTGCCTTATAATTTGATCTGGGCAAACAAACACATTGCCATAATTCACCTGAATGTGATGGTTCTCATCTTAATTATCTTACTTCTAGAGCACAAGACAAACATCCAAGAGCCAAAAATACACCGAAGCTGGTTCTCTTTTCCTTGAGATCAGTCTTCCATTTTCCTCCCTGGACTTACACCTGATTTACAATGCTGTGAGAAGAGAACTAGTATAGATGTCATCTGATGGAAGAGGAGGAACTAAGCCTTTGCATAGCTCTAAAGTGAAACAAAAAGGATATTGCAGTGTCACAAACATATGCCAAAAAAAAAATTCTACAGGATGTGAAGGTGAGCACTCTTCTTCCCAGTGTTCCCATGGTAGCTTTGGACTCTCCCATTCCTCAGTGGAGCAGGCTTTGTGCTTGTCCATGCATTGCCGATGCAACACAAGGCACTTCTTAGGAAATCCACTACTTCCCCTCCAATGCAGTTCTGTTGTGCAATGCATGGGAGCAAGAGCCCAGCTGCTGGTTTGAAGCTTATATTCGTTGCTACAGTGCAGAGCTCAGAGAGGCTGCCTGGCCTCCTTGCCCTTTCTTGCAATGGCAATGAGGGTGCAAGGTGCTCCTGTCTGGAGTACCAAGTTGCTGCTCTCATGAGATTGGGCACATAGGTGAGCCTTGCTAAAGTCCTGGAGTCCTTCTCCTCCAGTGACCAGCAGGACCATGCTACTTCCTTCTCTTGGGCTGGGGGCTGCTCTTGGGAGACAAACTTGTTCTGAAGTCACAGTATGATCTCAGCATTGTCTTTGAGGGATGTGAAAAGTTGCCTGTTTCCAAGCAATAAAGAGCTCTCTTCATTTCCCTTCTGTACTAGCAGACCATCTCTGTTTCCCACCACTCTAACAGGTTGATTTATGGTCCTGGGAGTGATATGGAAAGGGGAAAGATGACCTTAGTTCATCTTTTCATGCCAAGGTACAGATGGAGCTCAAGGCTACAGAAGGAGCAAACTAGCTTTTCTAGCCAAACTGCTTTGCACAAAGGAAGCAAATGCTTTTGGCACCTGCACTTCAGCACAGCCTCTCCTGCTGTGGGGAAGCAGGCTGCAGGCACACGTCTGGGGTTAGATGAGCAGCAAATACCACAGGAGATCCCAGGGCAGGCAAAGCCCAAAGACCCCACAGACAGCATGCATTTCCAGGTGCCATTGCATGAGTGGGGTGGGAGGCAGGGCACCTCAGAGTGGGTCTTGCAGTAATGCACAGGGTTTGAAAGGTCGAGGACATGGGCATGAAGTATTTGGGTTGTGGGGTCGGAACCACATGTTTGTAACAGACAACATATCACACCTCTGAAGCATTAAAAAAATAGGGTAAGACCAGGAAAGAACGTGGTAGTAAAAAATGCTTTTGTTGCTTTGACACCCAACCAGATTAACTTGTTTCTGACGAAAAGGAAAACCAGGGCTGAAACATGTTGGATGAAATCTGGAATTCCAACACCTTTTTTCCTCATTATTTATTATATGTTCAAGAACTAACTGCAATGCAGATCTCTGATCTCGGCATTTCAAACATGTTGGACTTAGTCTAGGGAGTGGGGGGACATTGGTATGCAAGAGATAAAAAACTACTTCAAGAAACTGCAAAGTGATGGGATCAAAGTAACTTGGAATGCAAAAGTTAAGAAACCAATGTACTGAAAGAGCGCTGCAGAGCAAGTGCAGGACAGCACGACAGGAAAACACTACTCTGCTACAGTGTCAACACCATAGTTATGAGCTTTTATTTTCGGAGTTTGTTGGTTTCAGTTTCATAGAATTGCTTGAAACCAAGGCAAAGGTTTCTGGAGTTTTGAGCTTGATCCTGTCTGTTTTAGAGTCATTTTAACAGCAGCAGGAACTAGCCCCAGGTCTGTGAGCACAAGTAACCTGAATGCTTCCTGGCACCCGCTTCTGCATTCACTTGCGCCAAAGTTGTATTTGCAGAAGGGAAACGTGTTCATTTGCAGCCTGGCCCACAAATCCCTGGCAGTGGGAACACTTTCTTAGCTTGCCTAGCTAACATGTGACTCGGGTGCACATAAAGATTTCACACACAAACTTCTTTCATGTACACACAAGTAGGTTCCTGCTTTGAAAAACTGAATGCATAAAGCGTTTGCTGGGAAAGAGCTACGCATTAATTTCACTTTCAGATGCCGTGATGTGCATAAAAACCTGGGTAGCTCCAAGCTAGGAAAAGAAAAACAATGCTTTCATAGTTTTAAAGTTAAGCCACAATGCAACCTCCAGACTGTGAAGATCTTCAGGCATTCTTGACACCTTCATAACCAGCGCCAATGAGTAATGACTGGTGAATGCTGACCTTACAGCCAACAGGCTCCCTCAACACTAAGGAAGGGGTGGATTGCTTGGGGGGATTAGGCAGGTTGCCAGCCCCCACCAGCAGTACCTTTTGCAAGGCACGACACCGGGTAGGTGAGAGGTCCTACCACCATGCAACAGGTACATGTGCATCAGGGCTGGATCCTGATCCCCTGCATCCCAGCACACATACACATAGGAGGGGCTGCCATGGGGGAACAAGTAGGGTTAGTTCAGGCATGTTCCTCAGGAAGACTTGCTTAAACTTGGCTGCTGCAGTGTTTGGGATCACTGGAGGAACTGGACTCCCTTCCAGTTCTTTCATTACTTGTCGGGTTTCCAGCACTGGACTTCCTTCCTGTCTAGATCCGTCTGCTGAGCTGGTCGGTGTCAGGGTAACAAGATGGGAACGTCATTATCCAGACTTGATTTTGTCTAACCTCCATTATCTGAGGCATGCTCAAAGATCACAACCCTGTTTCCAATTTAAAGGAATTTTGGATGAGCTGGCTTTGAGCTATTGCTGCCACACTGATAATACAAAAAGGAAGAAAAAAACAGCACTAGAAGGGTTCAAGCATGTCCCAAAAGTCCTTCAAAAATTTCATCTCTGCTATAGAATAGCACAGACAATTGTAAAGGAGCCATAGCTATAAAAAGGCTGTCTTGTGTCCTTACCTTCTCTGCCTGAAGTGGGATAGGAGCTGTGTTCTCTGCACTGCTGTCTGAATGGGAAGCTTGCATATGTAGCCTTGCAATGGTTTTGCTATCAGAAGGCCAGTTTATTTACATAAGATGTGAATACTTACCTCTTTGCCTGGAAAGAGGGGAAAACCCTAAGAACAGGCAGTGTCCAGACTGTCTACAGTAGCCCCTCTAGTGAGGCTGAGCCTGAAGAACCTCCTCAGCATCACCCTCACAACCCTTGCTGTGATGTTTTTCCTGTGTGCATGCACAAACAAGCCCCTTCACCTTACTTGGACACCCAGGCAGTTCTTTAGACATCACTGCTGCACTTCTGACCTGGTTGTGCTTTGGTGCTCCTTGTCCTGGGAGGCAGTTTCTGTGCTTTCCACTCCCTTCACTTCTTCCGCTTCAATGAATTGCTTCTTCCACTTAGCCTCTTGACTTTAGCTGAACCCACAGTCCCCGGCAGAACAAATACCTACTCAACAGCAGCTACTGGCATTATCTTGCCTAAGAACTTGTTTATACAGCACCAGTGAAAGGGGCCCGAATCTAGTTCAGGTTTTTACATGCTGCTAAAATACAAATGGTAAAAGGTGATCATTTGACTTGTTTGAAAAGGTGTTCTTTTCACAGCTGTCCCTTTCAAAAGGGCAAGTGATGGAGAGAGATTTTTGCTAAGCTTTGTGTGCACTGGAAGCCTTTCCAGTGACTAGAGACAGGAGCTTGGAAGTACCACGTGTTCTGCCCATCCCACTTAACATCCTGGCTTCCTCTCAAATAGTCACACCAAACACTGCAATCGAAGTGTGTGTATTTACCAATTCTGTCAGAAACATCACTGTGAGGAGAAGCTTGTAGCTGAAATGAAGAGTTTGCACTCTGCCATACAATGGACACCACTAGGGACCAGCAGCTGACTTTGGAGTAACAGTACTCTCTGTTGCAAACCTCAGTGTTCAATAGCTGCACACCCGGTTAAACACCTGGTTTTATCTTCTGTTCCCATCCTGCTGCATGAATCTGTATTTCAGAAACTGTCCCTGCAGGTATGATTAGCAGACCTGAGGCAGGGCTGAGGGTGGTAAAGTTCGCAGGGCTAGCAGCAGAGAAGTCTCAAAGCACAATTTGTTTCTCACCTTTGTAGTTGCTTGCCACTAGTTGCTCCTGGGGTATCCAAAGACTCGGAGTACACAAACACAATTAATAGGAGCCTGCACTCCTAGGGCAGGGAAGCACAGACATCAGGTATCACACTGTTTCCAGGCAGGGAGATGATCTGGAAGACTGTTTGCCTTGGGTCTGTGCCTTAGCATCTCTCAGACTACCTTCTTCTATTTTCAAGATTAAAACATCACCTCTGTTTTCCTACAACTCCAGGGTGGGGAGGAGGAGGCAATGAAGACAGCTATAAAGACTTTTTCATACCAGGGACCAATCTGTCAGATGCTAACCCTAGGAAACTTTATTATTTACATCTGCTGGAATGGGAAAGGAAAATAGCTGGAACACGCACAGCTCTCAGATACATGTGGCACAATTGTCTACACAAGGCAGCTCCATGGGAACTCCACTAGAGAACCAGACACACTCAGCAAACACAGCTGAGCGCACAGAGTGCTCAAGGAGAAGTGTGAGGTGTTAAACATTTCCTTTCCTTTCTCTATTACCTTTTCACAACAGGACAGAAACTATCTGAATATTTTTTACTTGTAAACTCTCTGAAATGAGGTTTTCAAAGTACTTAGAGACACGTTTCCATCAGCAGCAGCAGCAGCACTGATTCTTTACTAATTCATGAAGAAAAGAAATAATTAAATAATTGGTAAGAGCTGATCCCTTAGGAAGGAAAGATGCTTGGTTTTATAACTCAGCCTGGTCACTTGGGCTGGGAGACACACAGGAATGTGAATGCTCCAACAGCCGGCATTTTGCATGCCTGCTCTTTCCTCCCCATCCTGCTCTCACTACCTGAAGCTGCTGGAACCAAACAAGCATTCTCATTCACTACGCCTAGCAGCTGGGATTGGGATTTAATAAAACCCACCAATCTAAACATCCAGGGTGCTGTACATGAGCTACCAAAATTAGCGAGTGAGAAATGTTGGAGAAAAGGGTGTGTTACAGCCTCCTCCTCTCTAGGGCTTGGGTGCCTTGTTCAGGTTTAGTGGGACCTGCTGCTTTTCACTCCAGATTCGCAGTCCTGAAAACTTAATTACAGCTTTTCACCTTGCATTAATAAACACCCAACCCACCCGTTGTCCTTGAATAACCCATATCCTGGGGGTTCCCGCTCTCCCTAGGTGCAGGGAGTGCATTCCTACCGGGGAGGAGCTTGGGTGAGGCTGCAAACGAACGAGGGTTGAGGCATCCAGCTGCTGTCTTTTGGAGGGGAAGGTCTGTGTAGCCCAGCGAAGGGCACTGTCTCAGAGACCCTACTAAACCAAGGCAAGTTTGTCCAGTGATGATGCTGCTGTACGTAGGTCCCATCAACACTGAGGAGGTGTGTCCCAAGTTGCCCAGCCCGCGTTAACCTGGGGCGCTTGTGTGTACCTGGGGGCAAAACACGGTGTCAGAAATGAATGGCATCGCTTCAGAGAGGACCTGCATGACTCATGTGACCAACATGAATGGGTCTATAACCTCAGTGCCCGCCCCAAACTCCCCAAACTGTTGCTCCTACGTACACTGAATGGTTCAGAAACACTGGAGTTTTCAGCCTGGCTTGGGAAGGAGCCAGGCTGCTCTGCAAAGAGAAGAACAAAGGCAAGCCAGGAGGTGCTTGGTGTCCATAGAGCCAGATCTCTGCTAAAACCAACAGTGTGAGCCCATTGTCCTCTCTGATTCCTGAGTTGGAGCCTTGAGTCCCTCATCAGGCACTGAATTGCCTCCTAAAAGAAAGTGAGCATGGGAAAAGCTGTAAAATGGGCAATGGGGCTGAAAAAATTTGTTTGCCCGTTCAGGGCAAACAAACCAATTTCAAAATGTGCAGAAGTATCCCTGACCATCACTCACCACCTCCAGCCTTCAAAGCTGTGAAACCACTTGGATTCTACTTTCACTCAGAAGAATATAGCTACCTTTGTGCTAACTATTAGTTTGAATCCACTTCATAAGAAACTAATGGGAAAAGCGAAGTTTGCACTTTCTTTTACTCTGCCGCCGATTTCCTTCACCTCCCCTATGAAGCGAGAAATGCCATCACAGCCCCTGCTCGGAGGGAGAGGCGGCTCCTCCAGGACGTGTCCCCAAGAGGTGTCCGTGAGCGAGGGGACACCCGCGGACGCGCACAGACCCGCACCCAGGCACGGGCACACTCACGCACCCCACACACACCCGCACCAGGAGCGGCAGCAGCGGGCGGTGCCTCCAGGTACGCCCGCCCCGGCGCGGCCCCGTAGGGGCGGCCGCGGCTCCTCGCCCCACCCCGCCGCGCCGGGAGCTCGCCGCCCCCCGGCTGAAGTCCGGTGCCGCCGTGCCGTGCCGGGGGTGCCGTCACTCGGCGCTTCAAGCATGCTCCTAAGATGGCGGTAGCGGCGGCGGGCGGCGGCCGGGCGCAGCGCAGCGGCTGGCTGGAAGTTTTGGTGCGGGACCGCTGGCACAAAGTGCTGGCCAACTTGTGCGGAGAGGCGCTGGTGCTGAGCGGCGAGGAGCGCCCCGACGGCGCGGCACACAATGGCCTGGGAGGCGATGGGGCGGCGTGCCGCGGAGCCGAGGGCGGCGGCGGGGCGGCGGCGGTGCGCACCGCCTTCACCGACCCCCCCGAGCAGGTGCCCGAGGCCGTCTCCAACAAGAAGCGGTGCGTGAAGGTTCTGAAGCAGGAGCTGGGCGGGCTGGGCATCAGCATCAAGGGGGGCAAGGAGAATAAGATGCCCATCCTCATCAGCAAGATCTTCAAGGGGCTGGCGGCCGACCAGACCCAGGCGCTCTATGTGGGTGATGCCATCCTGGCCGTCAACGGCACCGACCTGCGGGACGCCACCCACGACGAGGCGGTGCAGGCGCTCAAGCGGGCCGGCAAGGAGGTGCTGCTGGAAGGTAGGGAACGGGGGACAGCCCGGGATGGGAGCCTATGGGGCATGTCAGCTCGGCTGCCCGAGGGGCGGTGGAGCCGAGCGGGGGAGTGAAACGGTGTATTCGCTCCTCTTGTACCTCTCCCCGGGCGCCTTTACAGGTGGGAGGGTTCATATCCCGCTGCTCCGAGCCGCGCTGGGAGCCCCGACGTGCGCGGAGGCCGTGGCCCCTCGGGAAGTGCCGGTCGGGCTGCCGGAAAGCCGGGCGTTAAGTTTCTGTCCTCACATCAGCCGCGGAGCCCCGCAGCTCCCGGGTATACTCCCTCGTTGAGTTCTCCCGTAGGAGCCTCGCCGACCCCTTTCTGGGCTGAAGGGTCTTCAGGAGTCTGCGTGTTCTCGCAGCTCTTCAGCCCAAGAAAGACTTGGGGAGCTGGGTACCGGCAGAGGAAGGGTTAAAGGAGTAAAGGAACCCCCTCCGGGCTGTAAGGGACAGGACTGGGGACTTTTCCCTGGGCATCTGGAAACGCTCGACACTGCCTTCCCTCCCTCCAATTCCTTCTTCCCCTTTCCACAATCCTGCTCCCAATAGGGATGATGGGGGCAAAGAGCTCTGACTGAAGCTGGCAGCACCTCACTAATACATTAACCATCCTTGCAAAGCAATGGCTTTCACTTCCTTTCTCAATGGTAACTGAAACACTTTTATAAGAAGTAGCCTTAGAAACTGAGCCTGGAGTAGGGAGCGGACGTCGGTGTGTGTGGGGGAGTCCTGGTGGGAGGGTGTCCCTCCAGAACGGGACGGATGTTGAGGAGGGAGCGAGTAGAAGCAGAGCCGGGTTCCGCAGCACAGCAAGAGGCATTCGCAGGTGTTTAATCCTTGTCTCCTCACAAGCACTAATTTACGTGCTCCACGTGAGAGAATGAACAGCTTCAGCAACGCCCTTGGCGCGTGTTCGATAAAGTGATTACATGTTTGCCCACTAGTTCATTTAACCGGAGGTCAGTGGCATCGAGGCATGCTGCTGTGCTGCTTCCCCAGGGCCATCGCCTTCCTCCCACCTCGCTGTGCCTGTGGCCTGTTTGCTACTGAGCGTTTTTTCACGTGTGTCTTTTTGGTGCTTATTCCAAATAGTAGAGGAGATGCTGCTGCTGCTGCTGCTGCTGCGTAGGAGATGTGGCTGCGGATCAGCCCTGAGCAGCCGATCAGAGCATAAAAGTTATGGGAAAAGTTTGAAGGGGTGGGAAGGTGGGAAAATGTCAGCTGCAGTGGTATGTGCTGAGGAGCTGTTTGGTGTTGTCCGTGTGACAGTGAAAACTCTGAAGGAATGGTGTCCTGTGAGGATTTTGGAAGCCCCGGGCAGTTACTTCTCCCCTCTGGGACCAACGTGTGTCTCATCCTCCCTCGCTGCAGCTGAATTGCTTATAGAGATACCTGTGAAGTCTTAATGTGAACTTCATTTTGAGGTCTGAACTGCAGCTGTTGATGTGAATTCTGTCACTGGCTTGTTTGCACAGCTCAAGGGCTCCCTGGGGTGCAGGCCAAGCAACATCTGACCTTTGGTGTGATCTCATGAGTAATGTATATAGTGCTTGCAACAGTCTCCCTCCCTCTGTAGTGCCTTCAGTAGCAGCACCTGAACGCTCTGCTGCTTGTACGAATCTGAAAAAGCCTTCAGTTTTCTTCCTGGTAGGAGTGAAGATGAAGCTGTGTCAGTGTGGATTCTTGGCACCCTCCTTCTCTTCACTCCGTTCATTGTCACAGCTATTTTCTTGCATTTCTTTGCTCTGTGAAGGCTGATGTGCCTCAGCGGTTGTTTCTGTGATTGAATTTGTACTCTGTAAATTGAGAGCATGTTTCACTGGTCATCCCTGTGTAGAGTTAAAATACTCTGATGCTGAACTCAGTGTTTTGTCCTGCCTTTCTCTTGCTGTTTCAGAGAGTAACCAAGACTAGAGCCGACTGCAGCGGTCCCCCAGGAGGCTCTGCTCCCTTCGGAGGGAACCTCTCCATGGGAATGGCCTGTGTAAACAGGCAGTTTGAAACAGCTCTCTGCAATTCAATTTCCCACTTTGAAGCTCTTTCTTCAGTAGCACAGTCTAAAATGGTCAATTTATTACTAAAGGAAGAAAAATCCAATAGGTTGTTTTTTTTTTTTTTTTTCCCCTCTTTAATGTATAGGAGGGAAAGCCTTGGTTTTCCTTTCCTTCCAAACAATAGGAATTTGCCTTTTCCTGACTTCTTAGAGAGTTGTTTATTGCACAAAGCAGTCTGTGCTGGGGCAGGACAAGACCCCTGCACAGATCCTTTCTAGGATCTTTCTCCAATTAACAGAGCAATGCCAGCATGTGTTTCCAGGGTCAGAAAGTAACATTTACAGTTTCAGGGAGATTCTGAGACTTGTGGTGACTTCCAGACCCAGGAAGCTGAATTTGCAGAGGTATGGCAAAGGTGAGAAGCATGAGGGTCACACTTCACAATGCACCAGGGCTCTGGGCATTGTGCATTCCTGGAAAGGGTTTTATGGTTGAGTATTCCTGGAGGTTATTGGCAGTGAAGGTGTGATCAGTACGGTTCAATACACGCAATACACTCTGGAGTGCTAGAGCCTGTCTGGTATATAGTGTCCTTCCTAAAATTGCTTGCTTAGTGAAATGAGCCATTTACCAGCTCAGCACTACACTGTAGTCTCTCCTGCATTCCTGTGCAGGGAGGAAGGGAACAGAAAATCCCTCCTCAGCCCTCTGCACTGTGTGTGGACTACAGGGCTGGCACTGGGGCTGGTGATGGGATGAGGAAGGTCTGCAAAGATGGGAAGGGGATGGGGCAATGTTTTATTTTGGCACTTGCCATTTTTGCTGCATCAGTTGCTGTCTCTGAGCTGGTCCAAGTAGAGATGACTTACTGAAGGGTCATGGGTGGCATAGCTGCAGTTGCTGTGCTGGTGTGGGGGCCACAGCTGTAAGACCCATGAGAGAGGTCCTCCTCTAACAAATTTAGCTGGCTTGTTCTGTCCTCTCATTTTCATAAAGGATATCAGTCTGTTGCAGACCTCACTTCTGTAGAACTTTGTAGTTCTGCTACTAAGCTAAAGTAGAAATGAGCTCCTTCTTACAAGTCTGATCTGTGGGGTTGGCCAGGGTGCCTTGAAATCAGGTGGGATTTGATAAATGGAAGGGATATAAGGCAACCAGAGACACTGTCACAGGAGGAGCTGTAAAGCAGAAAGTTCAAGAGGAGGGGATGGTGATGGTGAGGAAGGACTTGAGCCCTAAAAAATCCTTCTCTTTCCTCATCTGTAGGATGGACCTTTTCTGTCTGCGAGGCTTAATTTCTTGTGGGCTTTCTGTCACAGCTTGGGCATGGGTGCAGGGGAGCAAAGCTGTTAGTGAGCAGGGGCAGAGGGAATTCTACTGTTGGGATTGTCAGCTTGGGAATGGCTCCTTAGGTGTTCAGTATGTCAGCATGGAGCTTCTCGCCAGTGTTCAGGAGTGCAAAGATTTTCCTGACACAAGAGATGGGACAGCCTCCTTTTACAGTGCATATTTGCAGGCATGGAAGGTAGCTGGAATTATCATGACAGCTATTGTTTGTACATATAATTTCCCTGAGGTTCTGTCAAATTGGGTCTTGTTAAATAAGCACTTTGGAAAATCAAGCAGCCCCTTTGTGCTGTGTGAAGCACATTACATTCAAGTGCCTCTCAAGACACAAAAGGTGTTTGTTTTTATCAAAGCATATTAGATGAAAGTAGCCCCTTGGCATGCTCTGTAAGTGAGCTGGTTGTGCTTTACTTGTAATCTCTATGTGTTCAGTGAAAAACTGAAAAATTGAAGTAGCCTGTGTTAATGTCAAGCAGTACCTCTCTGCATGATGCTGCATTTGGATGTGGAGAAACAAACCCACATCAGTGTGTTTTTGCTCCCCGGTTGCAGGATGTGTTTTTTTCAATCGCATCAGTTCCTAACTTGCTAGATGTGTATGAACAAGCTTCTTCTGATGATGGTGATGGAAGGTCTGTAGAGGGAAAAGAAGCATCTCCTTCGTGTTGATAGAGTTTTTCATTGATTTTGGGTGATTCTCTGTTAAGCTGACACAATTGCAAGGTAGGGGTCACAGCTCCCTTGAGAACTGGCTCTTGCAGCCTCTCTGGGATTGCAGACATCTCTCACAGAGAGGCAGCCTCCAACACAGTAAACTTTAGCATATAGACAAGTAGACACAGTCATCTTCTATAGCCCTCTTGGGAGTAATCCACAGATTTAAAGCAACGTAAGAATAAGCATGGTGCAGTCTGTACCATAGTAACGTGTATTATTTTCCAGACAATACTTCTGTAAGAATTGTAAGGATTCTTCCCTTCCTACCCTTTTTATATTTTCTTTGAGTGAAGCAAAGCAATTCTGCCTACGTGAATTACATGTTGAAATAGTGTAAAATAGGCTACTTGTTGGCTGTATTTTTCTATCTTATCTATGTTTTCACATTTCTTTCAGTAAAGTAAAGACAACGGGAGATTTGTGGGGGTTAACAAAATACAATATTTATCCAAGAAAGCACGTCTCTTGCAAATATAGGGGAAAAATGAGGCACAGAGCACTTGATAAGTGCTTTTGTGGCAGAACTACTTACTACATTCAGGACTGTAAATCTCAGTGATTGCAAATTGTATGCAGTTATTCTTTACACTCACAGTAAGTATACGGAGAAAACAATTTACCTTTTCTTCAGTGCCAGCAAATATGCAGTTAGGAAAACACTTTGTACTTAAAGGTTATACCACATTTCATAGCCTGTGTAGCTGCCTTTGGCACACATCAGCTTGAAATTGAAAGGGAAAGGAGCAGGTAATCTTATTCTCAAGAATACCAGGTCTAAGCAGTCCCTCAGAATCTCAGTTTTGATTGTTTCAGCTGCCTGTGGCTGATGGGGAAGCTTGAGTGGGAACACTTGATGTGTCTTTCATTGATTAGATTAGATTACAGGCTAATTTAGCAGTCCAGACAGGCTGTATCACCTTTCACAGATAAGAATCAGTACATCCTCTGCAGTAAATCTTGTACAAGTCCTCTTTCTCAGTTACTGTAAAGAAAATAAAGCAGTTGTGGGCAACACGTTCCTAGATTTATCTGGACCAAGTGCAACGTGCCCCCTCAACCCATCCACCTTGGAAATCATATACTAAGCTCTATAGAAGGGACTTAGTACCAGTTCCTTGAGGGTGCTTAGAAGATTAAATATGTCTAGGGATCTGGAATTCAATTGCACGTACAGAGTTGACACGTTAAGTATCATTAGGGAAAAAGCATGTTTTTAAAATCCCAGCAGTAATTCCTGTGTGGAAAATTAAATTAAAAACTTAGTATAACTCTTTGAAGAATCTAAAAAATTAGATTAAAATTGAAAGCTGAAGGCTTTTGCCATAGTTAATGAAACAGTATTTGTATATTGTGTTACTGTGGAAGGTGCCTTTTCACTGAAGGCTTTTTCCACCATCCAGGAAAGGCATTTTCGCACAGTTGGTTGCCAGTGGCACTGGCCTTGCCCCATCCCTGTCACATGATGGGTTTGAGTTTTGCCTTCTCTAAGGGAGCTGGTGCAGAGTCTCTATGATTGAAACTGGCATTTTGATTTGGGACAGCCTAATACAGGTGCTGACCCCAATAGGTGATGGTTTCAAGGATAAGTTGGGAATGATTTTTACTTTTTTCACTTTCTTAATGTGTTTTCATACCACTATAGTGTGGAGCTTCTCCTACTAGCAATTTGTCTGTAAATTTGACTTAGAAGTATAGCATCCGTTTGTGTGCATTCAGAGTTCATAAGTTTTGGAGTGTGTATCTATTTTTAGTCTGCTCCACTGGTCACTCTACTTTGGGGCTTTAAGAACGCATAATTTCCATTATATTTTTCGAATTTAGATTTCTGATCATAGGATTATTTTGTATTTTATTCTGCAAGATTATGTTGCCATGGCTACTTGTTAGAATTTGTGCAGCTACTTCACTAGAAGGGAAATTGGAGGAAACAGTAGTTCAAGAGAGCAATAGAATACGTAAATGAACAAACTACGATGGGAACAAAGCTGTCCCAGTGCTGCACAGGAGGCTGGCTTTCCATCCGAAGAAAATTCTTCAAGCATCCCAGTAAAGTGATTGGTGAAGAAGGGATGGTGGTGGACATGCAAAAGTCTTTTAACTTTAACATCTAGAACATGCAAAAAGTCTTTTAACCATATCTCATATAGGGTTTGTGAGTACCCTGTATAACACGGTTTTGCTTGACATGGTGGATGTAGGTAAGTGCTTCTGATCTTCCTACAGAAGCTGTAGCTGGTGTGAATGGAGCTTCACTGTGCCCAGCTGAATCACCTCTCCAAACCTTAAACTATGTTGAGCAGAGAAAAATACTGCTCTTGGTATAATCTGTGTCTGTGCTAATGGTCTTTGCCAGGACATCTGTTCTTAGAGCAGTCATGGAGGGCATGGTACGGTTGTGGCAGGCTGGGAAAGACCTGGGACTCTGGTGGGAATAAACAGTCTGTTTTGGCAGGAGCACACAGCTCATTGTAGAGATGGGAAGGAACATCAGGATGGCAGCATTTGGTGCATGCCTTAAGGAGAGAGTTTGAAGATGTTTGAAGTGAGGCACGGCTGATTTGGAATAGAGAAGTTTGTGAGTAACTACAAGGTATGTAGGAAGTGTGGAGTGCTACTTGTCACTTATGCCACACATTGGAAGGTGTGTTATGAGTCTCATTTATGCTTTTAAATGAATGTCTGTCAGCTGCTATGTTGCAGGACCAAGAAAGTAACTCTATGAGGCTTGGTCTTCATGCTTTAGGAGATGGCTAATGGCCTTGCCTTCTGGGTCTTGCACTTCTGTGAGAGGGTTTGTTGGAACTAGGGCATCCAGCAACACTGAGTAACGAAAGCAGACACAAAATTCATTGACCTAACTGCTTGCAGGAGCAGTTGGAAAAAGACAAAATTGGTTTGTCCATCGTCCACTTAGCTATCAAAACATACTTTTCTCCACAACATAAGTTAACAACCTTGCTTACCAAAGGTTTAATCAACTGTGACTAGTCCTTCAGATTGCTTCACCACTAGATACAGCCTTGCGTTGGGTTCAGTTTGTTACTTCATGTAAATTAAATTATGGGACTTAATTTCTGCGTAACTCTTTGGCAGACTTTAATTTTTTTTCCTGCTGCTACTGTACACTTCTGTTACAGTCTGGCTTTAATTTTGTCTGCCTAGAACTTGAACTACTGAACTGGTTACGACTTTCGCTGTGCATACACTAGGCGCACAACAAGAGTAGGTCACTGCCAAAGCAGTACATCTGAATTGTAGCTATTGGGTAAAATGGAATTCTTAATTGTAAGGGAATGAGCCAGAACTGTAGATGGTGGAGAAACTGTTTCTGATTAGAAATGATTAACATACAGCACACTGCTCCTAGAAGTGTTGTGCAGCTTTTTGCTGAACTGTTGGAAGTCATGCTTGTTGGCACAGCTCTAAGTCACCAAAACTAGGGCTGTGGCTATGTTTATTCCTCACTGCTCTGGGATCTCTCCATCTAAAGATGATGTGTATTTGAGCAACGAGTTTGCTTCAGAACACAGGTCAGTAACTTGCGTGTGTGCACATCTGTGTGAATAGCTTCTCTTCACTTTAATGGCATGATGAAAACTGGTAAATCCTGGTATGGTGTAAGTATTTGAGAAACGTGATCCTTTTCCCAAGTATTTGAAAGTCAGGGACATATTGTGACATAAAAAGAGAATTTAAAAACTTTTTTACTTTAGAAAAGCACAGCATCAGAATATGAATCCTCTTCTGGCAAAGGAGGCACAACTTAACTGATTTGCTCTAACAGATACCATGACCTAATGGGACTATTTATCAGCCTCATGTGCCCTTTCAGGGAAATAGGGCCATTAGTTAAGCTTTATGTTTCATTTGCCGTAGACATATTTTGCTGGTGCAATACCTATTTTGGCTTTTAACATAATCAAGTAGTTATGAGAGAGTATTGAAAGCTATAGCATGGAAATAATGTGTCCGCACTCTTGTCTGAGTTATTTCGATAATAGATGTTTCCAGGATGATTACTGTGCTAGCACGTGTGTTTTAACTGCCGTTGGCTCTGATTCTGTAAGCGGAGAAAGAGGCAGCTTGTGAAGGTGAAGATGCTGGAGAGATTTAATGTTATCCAGCATGTAGCTTATGAGGCTGCTTTAAGCTAATAGCTTTAACTCGGAGAGTGAGAGTTTATCTGTTTATCTCAGAGTTTGGGCTTAGTCACTGTGAAACAGCCTTGAAGGACAGTCAGTAGTGGGACTGGCAGGACAGCAGTGCCAGATGTGATTTTCCTCATAGCAGGCAGATTCAGTCTTGCCGGGCAGGAGCCAGCGGGATCCTTCTCTTACTGATGTGAAGCCAAAGAAGGGATTTAATTATTGGATGTTCAAGAGTATTTTCCAGGAATGAAGTGAGCAGGGTTTGCCTTCAGTACTCACTGCTTAAATTCTTTGTGGGTTGTTTTTTTTTTAATTGATTTTGTTGAGGGCTTTTTTGTTTCATGGGATTCTGTGTGGGTTTTTTTGTTGGGATACTGGGAACAGAAAAAAACACTTCCAAATTACTGTTGTTTCCCAAAGAACGTATTACCCATGGTAAATGCCTGTCCTTTTAGACTTTTTTGTCCTGTCTAATGCACTGGCAGACTCTCCTGGTAGCCAGCCTATTCCATCAGTGATGTGTGGCTGGGATGGAGGGGTGTCTCCAGAGACTCAGGATTCCTGTAGGGTTACTTACCATATAAATATGTACCTAGGCACGAAGACACACACCATAAGATATATTTATATACATACTTCTGTAATGAACAGCATCATCAACAGTTGTCCCTTGTTTGGGGCTTGACCTTCAAATGTTCTTGAGGCCAATGTGGTTGTACTAACTTTAGGTTGTTAGGGCTTTGTCATGTATGGAGGGGCTGAGCTGATGCCTTTGTTACCCATCCGGTCTCTCTGCTTTGAGGGTAGCACATTGGGCTGTACTGGCTCAACACTGCATGGAGAGGCTTTACGTATTGCACCCTTTGGAAGCCTCTTCCAGAGCAGGGGATGTGGTTGTGAGCCCTGACAAAGTCAGGAAGATGTGCTTACTGCAAGAGAACGGGAGAAAGCTTCAAGCTGGAGTGAGCTGGATGACAGCAGGCTCCTTGGGAACAGCTCCAGGTGTTACTACTGTGCTTTGCCTAAATTAAATCCATCTAAACCTTAGAAGCTCAGGTGAATGGCTGGTCCGAGGGTTAACATAGTTCAAATTCTTTCAAACTGAGGAAGTCCTGAGCACGCTGTTGGGGAAAGACAAAAGCAACACTTAAAAACCTGCGGTCAAACCCCAGGGTGCTAGATGCCACAGCTAATCTGCCTGAAACCATAGTTTCTCTCTTGGCTTTTGCTGCCCTCTTCTTGCAGGGGTAGCTGGGTTGCAGACTGATGCCGGGATGTTTGTAGGCATGAGTCTCTTCTAGTCCTGGGGAGGAAATCTGTATTCCTGCCTTAAAAAAAAAAAGGTGAAAAAACTTAGTATTAACTCCAGTCTTCTTCATGTCTGTGGAATGCTGGAGAAGTGTCCAGCCAAAAAGGTGATAAAAGAAATCAGTGTTTAAATTCAGGAAGGATGCAAGTGAAAGGAACTGATTTTAAGGTGTTCCCAGTGCATTCAGTGAACGGCTGTCTGTATAAGTAAGCCAGACCTAAGTGATGTATGAGGGCAGGTCATAAAGAAAACATTGCAGTAACAAACTAGTGGAATTTCTACTTAACACATTAAAATCAACCCTGAAAGGTTCCATTAAGGAACTCATAAATTGAAGTTCTAAGAGGCGGTGTATAAAATACCTCTGAAACTAAAAATGATCATCTGTCAGTTTTATGTTGTCCTTTCACTGTGTTATATCTATTTTAATAAACATGTGGGACAGACTATCAAAAGAGCAGCACTTTGTCTGTGAAGCCTTGAGGAAATAAACAGTCAGTCTGGGCTTATTATAAATTTCACTCAATAAAAATAAACTGAAATTGATTCTGGGTTTGCCGGTGCTATGCTAGGGCCATTCAATGTTGATCTTGCTTTATATATATATTGAACTTTTCTGCTAGGCATACCTTGAAATGTTGGTATTTAATGCTTGAGTTTTCATTCAAGTACTGTCAGAGCTTTCTGTCTATGTGAATAAATAGGATTTAGACCTTAGAAAGATTTCAAGGTTTACTCTCTTAAAAAATACTGAGAAACAAACACCTTTTGATTTCTGAGGAAGGAAAGGAAAGGTTGACTTGAAAACACGAGCTTCTGTGGGAATCTTTCTGATGTTTTAATTTGAAGTGGCATTTTATATTTAAAAAGAAAGCGGTTTGGGTTATAAAGGCTGATTTGAACTTGCATTCAAAAACTTTTCTAAGTAGAATTTTCTATGTGAAGTAGTGGAGAATTACCCAAAGTACCTTCTCCTTGTGGAAAATCTTTGCAATCACGTCACATTTATCAACAGGAAATTTTCGTGGCCAGAAAACTCAATGCAGTAGTTTCTTCCCATTTTGTTAAAATATGTATTTCATTTCTTTAAGTGCAGGTATTCATTCTGTTCTCTGAAACTTTAAACATACTGTTCTCTTTAATCACTTTGTTCTGTTACTTTTCTATCAATACGCATTGTACAAGGTGGATAAGGATGTATATTTGGTATGAGCCAAGACAGATATGCTTTCAGTGGAGAAGTCACAAATGATATATTGCATGAATTCCTGTAAGACATTTACATTTGATCTTCTCAGTTAGTCACAGTTCTGGGGGCATGCTTCCTTGTTTCTATGAAAGTCACAGTAGAAGCCTTGAATACAGATGGAAATGAGGAAGGAAACTCTCAAGTCTCTAAAATTGGCCTGAAATAGTAAAACTGCACTCAGAAGAGCTATCTCCTCAATGCAGCTGTAAATTAAATTGACCCACTACCTTTTTAGGTTTGACTTATTGAAGACTTTGTGTACCACTGTATGTATATGAAGGAATCAAGAAGTGCTCATAGAACTGTAGGATGGTTTGGGTCAGAAAGGACCTTAAGATCATCTAGTTCCAGCCCCTCTGCCGTGGGCAGGGATGCCTCACATTAGACCATGTCGCCCAAGGCTCTGTCCAGCCTGGCCCTCAACACTGCCAAGGATGGAGCATTTACCACTTATTTGGGCAGCTTGTTCCAGTGTCTCACCACCCTCACAGTAAAGAACTTCTTCCTTATATCTAATCTAAATTTCCCATATCATGAAATCATAAAGAGTGGGAAATTATTTCTGCAGGGGAATATATGATGCATTCTTTTGTTTCTTTATTTGTTTGCTTGCATTTTGTTTGCTATTATGTTGGCTGATGTTGGTTTAAGAATGCTTTTTAATGTAGCTGTTTAATTCTAGAGCTAACCTATCCCTGGTGTGGATACCACTATAAATGTCTATCAGCAGTATTACATGGGCACAAGGTACAGATGGGTACACGCATATAGTGTAAGCCAAGAGCTTGCGTGTGTGTTGTACATGCATCTGCTCATAACCAAGACAGAATTTGTTTGTTGTCAGTGCTATGTAGATTAAATTAATTGTTCTGTAAAAATGGAAATAAATAAAGTCTTGATTATACCTGCACAGAAGGAGTCTCTGTGTTGATTCGTTTGCTGGAGTGCTTCACAGAAGGCTGCACCTGCAGATTTGTTTTTTCTCAGGGTCTGTGTTCTCTATACACTGTCTATGTCCGGCTGAGCCTCTGGTGGTGACCAGATGTTGGCTGGGCTGGTGGGGATAACCTCCTATCTGACCAAGTGCCAGGAAAGGGGAGTGAATGCGGAGTAGAAGTTGGGAAAGCGAAAGCTTCCTCGTCTTCAATTTGGCATGAATTTTCCCATTGACTTCAGTGGGATTAGGATGCTTTTTAGGAAGCCATAATGACATAAATCGCTGATGGGGAAAAAATGATGCTGATGCAGCTTTGTCCTGTCCCTGATATGGGCATTAATTCTCCTTTAAAATAATATGGACAAATCTTTGGTCCTTACGGAGTGACTCACTTTGCTGGTTTCCTGCATGCCTGAAAAGACCTGCTTGCAAGCTTTTCAGTTGAGTCTCTATGTTAAGAAGCTGCTTTACTGTGCTTAGCAAACCTGGCTCCATACTCCCCCTCTGCAACCCTTTCAGCTTGTCCTTCCTCCCTTCTTGCTCCTGTGAAGAATGATGAGCAATAGCATTGTAAAATAGATGTGGCAGCAGTTCAGTCTCTGATTTCAGTCATTTTGTACAGTAAGAATTTATTACAGTAATAATTTCTTAATCTACTGTTCAGGGCTAATCATAAAGGTTGAGTAATTCAGTGCAGTCAGATCTGTGCCTAAGCTGTGGGGTCCTTGTCTCAAATTAGAGAAGCATCAAAATGTTGCTTCTGCAAACCTCCACATTTCTCTTAAATTCCAGGCTGACAGATGCTGTATCAACAGCTTTCCAAAGGGCGTTTCAGATCTTCTTTCTTGTTCAGAGAAAAGCTCTGATCTGCAATAGCAGAGACAGACTAAAAATAATGTTTAACCGGAGCAGAAGCAGTCATTGTCTTTGGAGACAACAAAAGTGAAATGTCAGGTGAAGACTGGTCTGTAGTTTCCTCCAAAAAGCTGCACCCAGCAGAAATGTGACCTCTTTTCCGGTTGAGCAGGAGGTTTGTAAGTGCCCTCCTACCCTCTTTGTTGTACTGTCAATGCATAGATAGCTCTGAAGGAGAAATAAGAGTTTGCTACTTCATTGGTGCCATGGCAGTGTATAATTCCAGACCGTGACAGTCATCAGAGATATTCTGGGTTTGAAGAGTACATCAAGCCTGGGCCGACAATGCAACACTCTTCTCTCCCCACCTCATTTTCCCAGGTATCGGTTGCCTCTTTTCTGGCTTCTAACTGCATCATTTAGGATATGGGGCAGCATCAGAAGAAGTTTGATGTTTATCATCCTGATTATGCAGGAAAACCTGCAGTTGTAGCTGAACAAGTAATTGCATAATCAAAACGTTAGCTTGCCGACTTTATCCCGGCTGGCTGCTTTGTGTATGTGAATGCTGGCAGATCCCTGTTGGGGATGAATACTGTGTCCAAGCAGGCTCTATCACCTGGCTAACAGCCAACTCTAATGGTTTTCTTTATCTCTAAAGCAGTGCAAATTTGCAACTGCAGTTTAAGAATGATTGAAGAGTGACAGAATTGGTATCATCACAAAACAGTGCATAAACTGTAAGTCTGCTGTATTTGGTGTCTGAGGTCTTGGGAGAAGCTGGGTTAGCGCAGGAGCCCTGAGGCCTCCAGGCCTGGAATGCAATCCAATTTCGTTGGTTTGGGTTTTTTTCTCTTTCAAATATAGGCATCATTAGGACATATAGTGAGTTAAAACTAACCCCTAATTTTAAACCCATAATCATAGCTTTGGAAGTGTGTTGCAAAGAAAGCACTTACAGTATTACATGAAGAGTACAGAGTATAATAACTGATTGAGAAAAATCAAGTGAGACACAGCTCTGCAATGATAACTCCATGTTTTCTGAACATTATTTCCTTGGTAAATGCTGGGAATAAAAATAATGTGAGTCTGATTCAACAGACATTTCAGCTGTGGTGCCCCTGGCATCAGCTCCTCTGGGGCTCAGTTCTGGCTGATGGACCCTGTAGTGCAGCCTGAGTCCTCTGAGTAGTCCTGCTGAAGGATGCTGTATATGAGCCACAGTAACCAAGAAGGCTGGAGAACCACCTTCTGCCATGTTCCTGCTTAGTATGGGAGGTGATGGAGGGCACTGGGAGGCCTACTCAGACCAGCCTTCCTCATGGCTACCTTGCGCTGGGAGGATCCATGTGGCTGGATCCACAGGTCCTTGTGCACAGGTACTCCCTAGAAGTGCTTTCAAAACAAAAGTAGATCACACTTCCTCTTCAGCCTTTAAACAAATATTGTAGAATAACAATATATGAAAATACAAATATATGAAAACAGATCCTTTGCTTTGCAGGCTGAAGTGGGGTGGGCAGCCAGCAAGGTTAGGCCGAATGCCCTATCCAGTCCTCTGCCTTGTGTGTACAGGCTGGAGTTTTGTGTATTTCCTGTTCTCTGATCCTGTAACTGCATAGATGAGGATAGCTTTGCCTGAGTAACATGTCTTAATTGATTTCATTGAAGATAACTTTGAGTAAAGTTCTGCAAAACGAAGACCCATGATGTTGTTTTTCCTCTCTTGTGGGCATACGAGTGCTGACTGCACTATATAAAGCTGCTTGCTGTTGAGCCTGTCACCGTTCAAGGTGAGGAGAAAAAGTGTTCATGTTTTTATTATCATTCCTCCCTCCCAACCTACGCTGCACCAAAACAAGCAAGTGGTAGCGACTGCCAAGGAGAGAACTGCTTTCTAGATCACAGCTTTTCAGCTGGAAAAAAATGTAGCCCTGTTCAACTTCTTTTTAAAGAGCACAATGTTGAATGTACAAATTAAACTCTAATTTACACAGCTGAGATTTCCATGAGTGCTTCCTACAAATACTCTCAGAGTGCAACATTTTCAGATAATGACATTTGCTAGGAACAGGCTTTGGGGCAATGCGACTTGCATTTCTACCCTTCCCCCTTTGACGCCAGCCTGTGTCAGGCCAGCAATGGGAAACAGGCAGGAGGACTGTGGCCAGCTTGGAACAGATCAGCCTTTGTGTTCCCAGCACAAACATCCCTCTTCTTTCTGAGGGAATGGGGAAAATGGGTTCTGACCCAGCATGACAGGCTGTTTGTGGCTTGCCTGTCAGGAGGAGGAAGACAAGTGCCTCCTCTGTTCAAATGCTGCTGCAGAGCTAACTATTGAGCAGGCAGTTAAACAGTTTGAATCTATATGAACCAAAGCTTAACATCGACAATAAGGTATTTCAGCTGTGACACAACACTGCCCAAGTTGCTCTGCAGAGGTTTTCTTCTCTGGTTAGAGGCTCAGAGCTGCTGCACTGCCCTGGAGCACCGGGTGGTGAGAGACACAAGTGGTGCCCAGCGGAGACCCTGATGGTTGTTTCTTGTTCTGGCAGCTTAAGTCTTCAGGCGTTCAGTGGGAATGTGTCTTGTGAGAACAAGTTAGAAATGACAAAAGCCAATAATAACATCTGCCGTTGTTTGTTACTTTGGAAGGTGTGCCCTCATAAACTTTAGGAGGAGAGCTGGAGTTGACATCTTTACGTGTTTTCATTTGTATGATGCCTTACACTGATACTATTCAAGTGCTCGGTATTTTTACGAGTCCTAAGTGAACTGTGTACAACTGAAGTTACTTCGCAGGGCCCAAGAGCTATTCACAGTTTTCCCTGAGTGTGGTGTAGCTTGCAGCACCTCTTTTTTTGGAGCACCTCTCTTATGAAGGCAGGCTGAGGGAGTTGGACTATCTCATCCTGGAGAAGTCTCCAGGAGACCTTAGAACAGCTTCCAGTACCTAAGGGAGGGCTGCAAGATATCTGGAGAAGGACTTTTTACAAGGACATGTAGTGACAGGACAAGGGGCAATGGTTTTACACTGACAGTGTAGATTTAGATTAGACATTAGGAAGAAATTCTTTACTGTGAGAATGGTGAGACACTGGAACAGGTTGCCCAAAGAAGTAGTAAACACTCCATCCTTGGCAGTGTTCAAGGCCAGGTTGGACAGAGCTTTTGGCGACATGGTCTAGGGTGAGGCATCCCTGCCCATGGCAGAGGGGTTGGAACTAGATGGTCTTAAGGTCCTTTCCAACCCAAACCATTCTATGATTCTATCTATAGCAAAATCTGGAGTGTTTCCATCACCAAGACCAATGCTTTTGACACCCTACCTGCAATTTAGGAAGCATGGTCTCAGTTCTGCGTTTGCCGGTTGTGCAGGTCCTTCTACCTCAATTAATGACATGGAGCTGGGCTTGGGACATGGGCAGCTGATAAGCTGGAGCCTATAGGAGATGCATGCATCACCTCCGAATGTTCTGTCTGTTTATTTGCAGCAATGGTGATGGACTGTGAGAGGTGGGCTCAGCAGCTGACTGCCAGGCTAGGCAGTATTATTAAAAGTCTAGTAACACTGATTAGAAATCAAGTGATGAAGAAGCTTTGTGCTGAAGCCAAAGTCCATTCTGTGTACCTCTAGCTCACTTGTTAGAGACTCTGCGGATGTGGGCTGGGCTTTAGCTAATCAAACCAAGCAAAACATGTGTTTTCAGGCCTCGTTAGCTGGCATGTTCACTTTTGGATCCTGGTTTTGGATGTTCATGGTGTAGAGATAACGACAGAGGGGAGAAATGCAATCATGACACCTTGGTGTGTGGGATCCTGTGTGGTCTTCTCTGTGGGGTGAAGAAGCACTGGGCCAACATGCTGTGAGACTGGATTATGTCTGGGACTCTATCACCATGTAACAATGTTCATCATATCCCGTGGGGCACAAGGGAAAATGCCTTGCTGATACCATCCCTGTATCTCAAGTGCCAGAGAAATCTGTCTCCTCAGCAGTTTCAGACCTTGCTGGGCTCCACAGCAGCATCCGGGAGCCAGACTTCTAGGTAAGCTTTAATTTGCTATCAAGAACTACCATACTAATGGCTTAATTTTTTTTCTTTTTAGAGGGGCTGTGAAGGGGATGTCATTGTTTTAGCACTCAGAGAATGCAGAAAAGAACCCTTTACCTCCTAAATATTTGACGTTCTTGTGTAATTGTGTGATATGCTAACAGAATGTGTTGTAACAAGGATGCAGAGCTAGAGGCCACGGGAAATGAAATTTTAATCTAGGCTCCCATCAAGCTGTAAAAAGACATTTGACTTTGTTTTCATGGTCCTCTTAGGTGATTAAAGTTATGTCAGGTCTCTCCCTTATCACATTTTTCCAGCTTTCTCTTTGCAAGTAGAGGACAATTCTTCATTGCTCTGTTCCCACTCAGTTACTTGATCCTCCAGAACTGGAGTTTTGAGGGAAAAGGAATTTGTTCAGAGCAGAAGAGCAGAAAGTTGTACATATCGTTGTTGCAGGTAATATAAAAAAACGTCATGCATAGTGTTTGAGAATATTAGCATGTAATTGTGTTGTATGTTGGACTTGGCAGGAAACTTGCATGAGAAAAGCCCATCCCTGTGCTGCAGTCACCTCTTTCTGGTTGCACTGATTTAACTGTGTGCAATGCTGTGCCAGAAGCCGATTTTTTTTTCTTTAAATTACATGGGCTAAAGGTACGCTCCAGAAAGGATGTCATCTCTAATGCTGGTGTTTTCAGTGGTGGAGTTTACAGAGCAGATTCGAAAGTGATTTTGCCAGCAGAAGGAGCCATGGACTCCAGCATGGGGCAGAAGGCTGAGGTTGTAGGAGGGACCCAGCAAGGTGGTTTTGTTGCTGAAGCCAACGTGTTGTGAAACTGCAGCGTGAGCTGAACGGGACTTTCCTGCCCTCATCCTGGCCTCGGCAGCTCATTCCTGCTCCTCCACCTGAGCTCTAACAAATGCCTTGTGGCCATGCTGTGCGTTTGGGTGCTCCAGGTCTCCAAGTTGGCTCCCTGGGTGGCAGCAAGGTCAGGGGAAGCTTGAGTTCATTAGAGGTCCCTTTTGGGGGCAGCTCCTGTTTGTGATCTTTGTAAAGCTGTTGTGAATCTGCACCCATCGTGCTGAGCCTTGTCTTGTTATTGTCAACACGCAGTGGATGAAATCTTGCCCTGGTGAAACCAACTTCAAACACTCAGTGATGGAGCAGGGCCAGGATCTCTCTTAGTGTTGCAAACTGTGCCAGAGTTCAGAAAAAAAACCCACACTTTTTCATTTTATTTGGAAAGTGCTAGACTTGTGTGTGACAGTCTTGAGTTTTCAGTGTTAACTGTGTCACCGGCAAGTTAAAGTATGCTTCTTACCTGCTTTGTATTCTGCATATCCTAGCTTTTATATAACTTTGTGTTGCTGCATAAAGGATTGATATAAATCTTTCATACAGGCTGTCTCCTGGATTGTGTGTGGGAGTGGGAAATTCTACAGAAGTTAAAAGTACCTCTCCTGAATAAAGGCTGGGCTGATTTGATAGCAAAAGCAATGATTTTACAATTGAAGTGAGGAGCAAGAGACAGAGAATTAGACACCCCCACTACCTCTGGTGGGTGAGAAGAGGGACAGCCAAGTCTTGTGGTGCCCAGGAGCAAAGCACAGACTCAACTGAGACTCAGGAGTTGTGCATATTTAAATGTTGATTTGGATTAACACAGAAGGGAAGACTGAAGTGCAGCAGTGTGTTGGACTGCGTAAGTTAATGCATGTTGGAGAGCTTGTGGTGAGGCCTGAACCAATCCCTTACTACTAGTGTTTCTGCAGTTCGGTATGGAATTGGTTCACCCAGTTGAACATGAAGAGTGTGCTTTTATGTAATTTCGTCAATAGGATGAAAAAGTTTCCCTACCTGAGCATCTCTTACCCATCCCTTTGCTGGCTCGAGTCCTGCTTGCTCTCTGGTCAGATTTGCTGAATGGTGCATGACTGTTTCCCTTAAATTTGGGCCAATTTTTACAGTAGAGGGGATGGCAAACAATGATTCATGGATAGGACCAAAAGTTGGCCTGGCACTTATTAAATCTACTAGAGAAATCACAATTAGATACTAAGTAGTTCCATCCTGCAGCTGGAATGCATGTGTTGTGAGCAGCCTCTGAACCCATTGGTTTCAATGGCAGCAGCCTTCTTCATGTACTTTCTTTCCCCTTAACTGATACATTTTAGTGTAGTATCAGTTTATCTGAAACTTTCCAGTTCTGGGAAAGTACAAGAAATAAGAACCTTTGTTTCTGAAACAGTGACTAACTCCTTTTTGGGGGGCTTATTTGAATTAATAGTCATGGCTAAAAAGCAATAGAATGGGGAGGCCATCGAAACCTCTTGCTCCCAATAGCCCAGATGGCATTTCTCCAGGCTCACAGTGTAGCCAGATGGACTGCGACACCTCGTGTCCCCTTCCAGGCTATTTTGCCATGTTCTTTGAGAAATATGCACTAAAACTTCCATTTGGGAGAGGATTGAACTGCGTCAGCCCTTTTTAGGGACTGCCCCAATGAGAAACTGGACTTTTTATGAGGTTTTCATTGAAGACACAGCCAACAGTGAAGGCAGCAAGCTTGGAGATGACGGAGCCACGTGAGTGCCTGGGCTTCAGGTTACCTTTTAAATATCCCTAAACAGTGTTAGTCTGAGTGCCCACAAGAAAGTACACAGTGGAGGCAGCCTGAAAACCTTCAGGGAGCTTTGGGTGTACAGCAGCTGAGTGGTGGTACTCTGTCAGTTTATCTTAACAGTTGATATAGTAAAATCACTTTGTTTTCCCCTCCTTTCCTTGCCTTCTGTGCCTCTCCCAGTGGCTGCTGTGAGCTGCCAGTGTCCCTTTTGTTCAGAGATGCTGTGGGGTGGTGCCATTTACACCAGGGTGGGCAACAGGGCAAAGGTAGAGGACCAGACTGTATGGTTGTGTTTATGCACCCATAAGGAGGGGGCGTTTTTTTCACTTTCCTTTTCTTTCTTTTGTATTTGAGCATTAAATCTTTTCATGCTGCATCTCTACGTGTACTCCTGTAGTTGTTCTTGCTCTTCCAAGCTCTTTTACCTGACTGTACAGGCTATTTTCTCTAGACCTCACAGGCATTTTTCTGCCTTCCCTCTTTCCTTAAACTTTGCTTTTTTCTTTCTTTTTTCCCCTTAAAGCTACTACCAAGACCAAGTGCCTAAGCAGCGATTTTCAACCCAAGTTGTTGTTTCTTTGCTTTCATGAAATTGTACCTTCCCTACAAAGTGACTTGAGCTGATTGCAGCCTCTGCCTTTTCCTGGAGCAGGAATGGCTCTTTGGGTAAAACCTTTCTTGGTTTGTGAACCTTGTGCCTTGGTTACAGAAACTCCTCACCCCCTTCTAGTAGTGGGGCAAACCCAGGTATCAGCTATACCTTTCTCGGCTCATCAGAGAGAACAAAGCTTTTGAAAGTTCAACATCTCTGTTTTGCACAGGACAGAGTAGGTGGGAGGATTTGGCGTCTTTCTTGCAACAAGAAAGGCAGCAGGAGGTGCAAAATACAAGTTTGAAACTCAAAACATTTCTCTTTTTTTCATCTTAAAATTAGGCAAGCTGAATTTGGAAAGGAATTACAGCATTAATATGCCTTAATTTATTTTGTCAAAAGTGTAAGCCCTCTTTAAGACAGAAATGCTCCTGGAGGAGCAGCATGGGCCTCAGAAAGTGCGGTTTTGTGTGGCATAGCAATTTGCATCTTTCAATGCTGGGGCAAGCAAGCTTAGTGTATACACTAATAAATGTGTCCAGTCTTGAAATCTTTGTAAATATTAATGTTTATTAAATCTAGAAACCTCTTCCTTAAGTAAAGGTGCATGTGGAGAGGAGGTAGATGTGCTCTTTCTACAAAGAAATGTCTCTGAGAAAGTAAAAAATGCACCTCCAAAACCAATAGAAATGAAGAGATGAGGAATAATCTGCCATCGAATCCCAGGGACCTGCCAGAGCACAATGGAGAAGTGAGCAGCCCTCACTTCAGTTCTGGATTTCTGATGACTTATGCTTGAAAATACCATTCTTAATTTCCATGACAGAATCACAAATGTTTCCAATTCACACGAAAAATACATAAATGGATTTCTTTGCCATCTCCTAAAGCTTCAAAAGAAGTAGTTATGTTTCGTTAATTAGTTTTGCTGTTTAAATGTCTATAATCCATCCTTCCCTGTTTTATAGATTTAGTAAAGAATCTGTTGCAGAAACAGCCTGGGCGGGAGCCTATCTGCCCTGTAAACCCTTTTAGCTGACTGGCGTAACGAATGCATGTGAAATGTTGGCTTTGTTCAAATGCAGGAATTAAGAATGCTTTTCTAATGTGCATTCTCTTAATCTGGTGCTTGATCAAAGGTTTTGGCTTCATAAACCAAAGCAGTAAAAGGGGTGAACAGGAAACAGTGTAAAAAACAAAAAGGAGCCAAAGCATGTTCTCTGAAAAATACGTGTGGCTGATACCCAGAGAGTTTGGCGGTGTGTGCTAGCGCACTGTCCTCTTCATTTGGTCTGTCTGCATCTGTGAAATTCTCTGAAGTGAGCCTTCATCCATGTGCAAGAGGAACCCAATGATTCTCTATTTGCTTTTTCTCTCTGCTTTCATGTCTTCCGGGTCACCATTGTTCATATTATTTTCCCTGGTTCCCTCTCCTGCATGTCACCTGGTGCAGCATCATCATTGCAGCAAGCCTTCATCACTGCTCTGACACTCAGACATGATTAAACAGCCTCTGGAGCTTGGGCAAGTTGCTTTCACAAAAGCATTGGATCTGTTGGTTTATTTGTTTTAACTCAGAAGTTGAATTGCTTGACACATGTATTGTTTTGGCCCTACACTTGATGTAATGATTTTGTTTGCTATTTTTGGTCTATATTTGCTTCACACTAAATATGTAGTCATCTCTGCCTTTCACAAACCTACAGCAAGTGTAATTTAAGGACTCAATACATGTTTGAGGATTGGGTCCAGTGCAAGCTGGCTAAGAAATGCATCCTCATACTCAGAGCAATGGTATTTTCTACTCTTTCCCCCCACCTACTGTCTCAGTTGCCAAAAAAAATATGGAGAGAACTTCTCCATCAAAGCAGCATATAACAAAGGTGGTATTAATTGAAGGCTGAAGTTCTGCCTACAGGTACTTGTGCATTTCTGTGCACAGTTTAACATCTTTGAAGGTGAGCAACAGAAATTTGCCCCCCTTATAAAATCAGCAGTGACTTTCAAAGATGTAGACGTTAATGGCAGTAAAGCACATTGGGGTTCTCTGGTGGAAAATGGAAGCAAAAAATAAAGTCTGCAGAAACTGTTCTGGCAAAGCCTTGTGGCCACTGAGTTTTTAATCATGAAATTATTCTTCCTGAAATTGCCAAGGAATAAATATGGTTCATTTCAATGGGATCTTTAAATATGCTTAGTGTTAATGCACTTCTTTTCCTGTAAGAACAATTTTTTGTTTGCATCTTTAGCAGATCAGTTCGATTCCTTTGAATGCACCAAGACTGTAGGAGATTAAAAATAAAAGAAAGTGCATGTGCTTTCTTGAGTCTCAGTCAGGTATTGGAAGCTAATCCAAAGCTGCCTTGATTTGATAAGTAGAAAGGATTCTTTTCATTGACTTCGGGTTTCTTTGTATGAGTCAGAAGAAAAAATAATTTGGACAATTCTGCTCTTGTTACAAGCATACAAACATAAGTAATGTGCGGAATTGGATTTGTGCCTATACATTTTTAAACAGTTCGGTTTTCCTTTGGATCATTACAGACAAGTAAGTAAGATTTTAATTGTGTGAAAATGTGCACTCTTCAGGTACCTTTACTGGTTAAGAGCATTTTGTGCATTTTTTTCTTGTGGCCTCCTAATGGACTGTCAGGAACATGACACCCCAATTCTTTGTAAGGCTTAGTACTCTGAACTTCTAATCAAAAACCCTCATGAGACTCTTCCTTATTTGTGCAGCTCGTAAATTGAAGCAAGTTTTGAGCGGTTGGGCTTTTACAAACATCCTCTATTTGCTCAAGAAAAGCATTTTGGGGAAGTAGCCTATCTTTATGTGGAGCCATAAAGGGTACTGATATTTCAATCATCTTTACGGTGGTTAGGAGAATACTAATTGCAGGACAGGTTGAATTGATTTTGTCAGTACTTTTTCATTACTTGAAGTAACAAAACCTTACTTAGGGCTGTAGTAGGACTAAGAGAAAAATGTCCTGCCTTACAATCATTTCCAATGCTGCTGGGAGATGCAAAAGTATTGTGTTGTCCCAGCCCAGCAGACAGGCCAGAGATGTATTTCGTCTTGATCTCGTTATTGTGAAGGTATGAGATTACCTCTGAGAGGAGGAGAGCTAGAGAGAAAATTAGTCTTGGGGCTTACTCAGGCAGTCTGTCTCCAGCTGAGTCATTTATATTTGTCAGTACAGTGTTGCCTTGGGTATTTTTTTGCACTTGTTAAAAATAAAGGCAAACCTCAGGGGGGGTGGGGAGTCTGGACAGCATTGCATTGGGGTGTGGGAACAGCGTGGGTATTTGGCCTCCTTTCGACATCCTGTTTCCCCAAGTTATCACAGCAAGTCTGTGCTCTTTTTCCAGCCTGGCTTCCTGAGTCCCTCCTCTCAGCCTGCCTTCCTGCCTTTAACTCTTTTTCTTCCTACCTTAGCTAGGAAGGAGAAGGACTTGACTGATGAGTGCGAGGCCGCTGTTTGGTGTGGAGCTGGTGCATAGCGGTTGAGGACCTTGCATGGTGTGAATCCAGAAGATAGTGGCTGAGTCAGGCCACTACCAAAGCATTGGTCCTTGGGAGACAAGACATTTCATGCTGTTCTACTGGCTCTTGGCACCACGTATTCCTGGGGGGAAAGCACTTGGAGAGCATCTGTGGAGAACATCAGTGGGTGAAGGCTTCACCCCTGGTTTGGGTTGGGGTGATGAGCATACCCTCAGCTGCTGGATGCTCTCTGAAGGACTGGTATTGGTAATGAGTAGGAAGTGTACAGGGCTGTTGCTGATGAGCAAGCTGCTTTCCAAAGCTATGGTGAAGGTGTCCTCATCCTGCAGTTCCCCCTTGGCTGGGATCACCCTTAGATAAACCATGTTAAATCTTTGTTCCTGTGCATGGATGTAAGCTTTGGTACAGATATGGCTGGATGTCTGCCACTCTGGGATCCTCTCTCTTACACTGGCCAGTAAGCTGATATTAAGGGGAAAAGAATAAAAACCTGCCTGAGGGCGAGGTGCTCCTTCCCTTTGTATCCCTTTCTGGCTCTGGGCAGTTGTCAGCTCTGGCCTTCTGGAGCCAGGCATTGTACCTCAGCCACTGCATGTCACAGCCACCACCAACCTAACCCGCAGGGATTTGTTTGAAGTCTTTTATGTAAGCTTTGTAATATTCCAAGCCATGCCTACAATATCTTGCAGCAAGTGAATGTATCACATGAAAAAATCCCACTTATTTTTTAGGCTGTCTGTCTTGTAATTTCCCTGCGTGCTCATTAGTTCTCTGTTAGGAAAAATGATGAACAGTCCTTGTTTTCTGTCATTTCTATCATCGAACACATTTTTTTCAACATGTCCTGGTATACGTAGTCTTCTGATATGCCTGGAAGCTGGCACACACTTCCAGGCATCCTTTTTATCCTCTATGCCTTTTCTTGTTTTTCCAGATCCTTCTTGAGACAGGTGACCAAGAGTGAATGCAGTGTTGGAGATGTAAGCGTACTATCAATGTATTTCTCTTGCAGTCCCTGGTTCTGATATTCTTTGAGCCTTGTCCATTATCACTTTAGATTTCTTCAAGGAGTTAATAGCTAATGTTAATCTCATCAGTAATCCCTTACAGGACTATCTTGATGACTGTTCAGATTGGTTTAAAATAACCTTGAAAGACTTTTTGTCCAGCATAGAACTGGGAGCCAGATAGCATCTCCATGAAGAACTGAAACACCAGAGGCTCCAGCAGAGGGAAAGCAGAAGGGATTAAGAGTTGACGAGTGAATTTGACTGTCCTGTGTAAACTGCTGTCAGCTCTGTTTGATAGACATGCTAGAAATCAGTCATATTTTCATTTCAGTCCTGGAATAACTTCAGTGGCCATGGTGTATGTCACACGGGGAGGTTTTAGCAGTTCTCTGTGACTCCCTGATGTATTTCTACCAGCAATTCTCCAGTGCAGCCCTTCTGTCTCTGACCACATCCTTAAACCCTGACACAGACTCATTCCCTGGTGATACAGCAGAGCATGTGTCCTTCAGCTGTATTTGAGCATCTAAATTATACTGAGAAGAAACTGCTTTTGAATTCATTGAGTTGCACAGCACAGTTTCACCCTCTGTGTCTGAATTTCATGAGGGGACAGAGATGCAGTTAGAGAGATCTGAGAGGAGATGAAGTCCTTCAGCAGACAAATGGAAACCCTCTGAGCTGGGAGCGCGATCATGAGGGCTGCTGTCTGGTTTAACCTTCCAGCTGATTCTCAAGTACAACTCCAAGTTCAGTGACTTTAAGGGTGTTTGCTTCAAGCCTATAACTTGGTTTTCTTAATTATTCTCTTAATCTAACTGGAAGGAGCAGGAGGAGGTACAAGGCCAGGAATTGAAGGGGGGAGTAGGACGGCCTTGGTGGAAGTGTGTTCAGAGGCTCGTTGTGTGAAGTTGATTTTAATGGAACAGGATTCTTTTTTTTATTTTTTTAATTATTATTTTAATTGACCTTCTTTTGAAAAAGCAGAATTAAACCAGGACTCCCCAGAATTGTCAGTGTGTGCTTTCTGCAGGGAGTTTAAGGAAACTCAAACTGCTGCAGTGGTGGTGGTTACTGGCTTAGAAGCCATACATTAACTGGATGCTGAGGGTCATGTTTAGGGTGGCTGCACTATGTAAAGCTCTGCTTTTCTATTTGTTATTGGATTCTCATTGCCATTGAAGCAAAAAATGACACAAATAGTGAATTTTATTAATTAGAATATTTATCCTACGTCAGTTTACCTTCTTACAAAATGTACCAAATGTAATGTCACAGTATGTAGCTGCATGTCAATATATTTTGGTATTTCAGTGCTCACTGTTAGATGACTTTCTTTAAGAAAGAAAGTTATAATTTGAAAGAAAATAAACTTGAAAGAAAATAAAATAGGATAAAAATGTGATGTTCATATAAATCAAGGCTTCCCACTGCCTTCATTGCACCAGGCTGGTGTATGCCAACCTCTTTGTGGCTTCTCAGCCAGTTGAGTGTAATAATCTTTAAGCCTGTGAACAAACTGTACTACTTACTTATTTGCAAGCTCTCACTTGCTTGGACTGGTTTGTGTTTGTAGTTTAGTAATGTTGCTTAACAAGTAAGCCCTTTAGATAGACGCACTAGCTTATCTGCTGCCTAACTTCTGAACCTGTTTGGCATCATGGCCTGTCCTGGTTTGGTTATGGCATGTGGCTAAAAAACATGATGAAGTTTGGCATGTTGGTATCCAAATGTAGGGAGGAGGAGGAGTGTCCCTTCTTCAAAGCACCCATAGTCCAACTAAACAAGACCAGAGGGGGAGAAAGGGAAGGAGCACAGTGTATATGTGAGTGAAGCAGTATGTGCTAACACTGTGTTAGCTCCTCAACTTTTATACTTTTTTAATCCTCATTTTATGGCTTTGCCCTTCTAGTAACAGGCAGCAGGAGCCCACATAGCAGCCGACTCTCCAGCTGCAGCTTTTATGGGAGCAGGTAAGGCCACAGGTGATGCAGTGCCTGCAAACCAGGAGGCAGTTACCCTTCTCTTCTAACTGATGCATGCAGCACATCTCTGCTTGCAGCACATGGGATTTTGCAGAAGAACCAAATGCTTTCTTTTTTGGTCTAGGTACATGGTGTCATTACTGGACAGACCAAATGCCAGTGGTGGCATTATCTCTGGATTGATTTTATCTTCCCTCTTTTCCCTTTTTCGTGTTAAAAAAAATAATGGTTTCCTAAAAACAGCTCTTTTCCTTGTAAAAATGCTAATGAGAGAAACTTGGAAATAAGGACTCAAACCCCTGCTCCCAGGACTTTATGCAGTTGCAGCAGGTAAATATAATCTTCACATGTACTCTTGGCCACTGAATGAGGTTAAACTCATAGCCCTATTTCACTTACATTTCTCTCTATATTAATCTGTCCAATCTTGCTTTTACTCACAACTGTCAATTAGTATTTTTCCTCACTGGAATCCTACTGTGCTGGTGACCATGGTTGTTTTGGGAGGGTCTGTCAATTTGGGTGTTATAAAGGATGGTTCATTGTCCCACCCTCATACCCAGGCTTGTGAGGGTGAATGCAAAGTCTAATTGAGCAGAGGATTTGGACTAAAAGGTGCTGGAGTGTTTGTGCTAATGCAAAGAGTGCTACTTTGGCAGGCTCAGAAGATGAAAACTTTTACCCCATGAAATGGCATGTTATAGCACAGTCTTTAGATACTCTCTTTAATGTACTGCAGACCTCATGTTCCCTAACCCAAAATGTATCCCTTGCTCAGCTCTTGGCATGCCAGCAGTCTTGAGAGCATTTGATGGGTTGATCATGAAATGATCATGAAATTAAGAATATAAAAATACAGCCTTCCACTGGTCCTTGAAATTCAGTCCATGTCAGTGGGGACTGAACCCTGTTATCTGATGGTTGTTCAATGACCTTCACAAATTAATAGCTCATTTGGTTTCCTTGTTGTTCTCAGTGGATAAATACCTGTGTTACAGGAGCTGCTCATTTATGTTACTCTTCTGATTTGCCTAGGGGCGCTGGGGTGAATGGTTTAGTTTTCTTTCTCCTCCCTGAGGGATTTTACCTGCTTTGTACTTCTGAAGAGAAACAATCACCGAATCCAATTTTAGGAATGGCCTCTCTATATGTGCTGAGCCCTAGCAAGAGCTTGCTGAAGTGTTGGTTGCATTAGTAGGGAGGAGCAGGTGTTTACTAAAGATGTGACAGCTAACACAAAACCACCATTCTACTGAGTACAGGAGGATGTGGGACAGTACCAAACTGTCATATGCACTGTGCTGGCTTAGAGGCATCTCAGTGGGCTGTGTCAGACAGCGGGGGCCTTTTTTGATTTCTTTTGTTTTTAAGAGGACCAGACTGGGATTTGTTTCTCATGCCCTTTTTCCTGCCAGATGCAGATGTGCAGCTTTTTTCCTGTCTTTTTGAACTCAGGAGGTGGCCAGATGTGCAGCTTCCCTTCCAGTCCTATTTGCAGCCTGCACCAGCTCCCTGCTCCTAGGCTGCTTGCTGGATTATTCAGAGCACAGAAAAGCCTTGCTGTTGAAGCAGAACAGGTTATGTAAGGGTTTTGAAAGTACACCCTCTAGCACTTAAAGTCTTTCAAGTGTTTAAAAAAAATATATAAAAATTACAGGCTTGCTGGGTTTTCCTGCCAGGGCCTTTTGTATATGAAAAGGTAGGATCCTTGTTAATATTATGTTCTGCCCTCCCAAAAGGCGAGAGGCCAAGGCCTTTCTTCTGCATTAATCAGTGGTTTCATATAAGGAAGCAGAGATCAGTCCTATTACAGGTGCTGGATAACTTGGACAGGAGCTGCTTAGATCTGGAATGGGTTGACACATCATAAGCTTTTAGCATTTATTTTTTGAGACAGAACTGGAAATATGAAGGTGAATAAGAACTAAGTGTTCTTTGACTATAAAGTTTTGTAGGAAGTTGTTGTTTTTTGTTTTTTTTTTTTTACCTGGGTATAGAATTTAAATGTAGTTTAATTCAGCCTTGCGGCACAAGAGCTGTGCGTTGTGTTTCCAGCTGAGAGACACAAGTTTAGGAGCAGACAGACTAGTTCCACCTGCCAAATATAATAATAATAATAATAGTAAAAGGAAAAAGAGCCCTTCAAAACTGCTTTAGTCATTTGATTACCTGCTGTGTATTTAATGTTTTATTCATTTGTTATGCACAGTCTTCCTTTCTCAAGTAGCAGGTGATTATATTCATGCCTTTGCTGCAGGTTAAACTCTGTCGAATTTTGGGGCCTTCTATCACTATTTCATATACAGTCCTAAGTGTTTTCCCATGAACTGGTGATGGTAAGAGAGCATCAAGGTATCTGCTGAAATGGTCTGATTCCTGCAGGCTGCATTACAGGCATTGTTTTGCAGTGGTACGAGACCAGATGGGCATGATGAACAGTAAACACAAAGTCAAAGTGTCCGTGGTGGCCAGAGACTTTCAAAATCACAGCTGTGCCCTACAAATTTGTAGGTCTTAGTGGATGACAAAATGCATTTGTTAATGTGATTGAGGGACAAAACAATTCAGGAGTCATGTGTTGCGTGGAAGTTGTGTTTTGCCTGTGTTACTTGGGCATGCTTGTTTCTCCCTCTTTCCTACTTTTCTGTTCATGCTAATGAGATGTAGGTTCAGAGAGAAAAACCTCATCTGAATAGATTTTGGCAATATAATGCTGATAAAATTTAGTGCTTTTGTCAACCTAATGGTTGCTCTAGATCTACCATAAACTTTTTGTACCTTGGGTACCTCAATAATCTCATATCCCCAGGAGAATTCTTCATAAAGATTAGAACAGTGAGTCCAGATCCATGTTTCCTGTTCCCTAACAATCTTGTTTTGCCACCTCAGATTCACTCAGTTGGGTTCCTTATAATATATTTTGTCCATCTGTCTTGAGGTGAAGATGACTATAATGAAGTTTGATACCATGAAGAACAATCAAAGAGATCTCAAGAATTAGACTGCCAAAAGCCAACATTTAGTGTGTTTTTCATACTAAAGAGTGTGTTTTGCTGTTTATATTTCCCATATATTAAAAAAGTGAGAAGTTTTCTGGAAGACTTTCATGTTTTGGCTCCAAAAGTTTCAAGGATGTTTTTCAGTACGTCTGTTGACTCTGCACATCCTTCTGTACTTCAGTTTCATCTTAAGGGTGAACTCATTGACTTTTCAGCATTTAAAATTACATTTGTCTACAGACACATCTTAATGAGAATAAGAAATCTAGACTTAGGCAGTGAGAACTTTGCAAGCCAAAGATGGCTTGGTACTGTTGTGCTGATATTGTCGGAATTCCCTGATAAAACAAGACTTTGCACAAACCACTTTCCTGTGAAAGAGGAAACATCCCTATGCTGTTATGGAAAGGAGACTGTGGCCATCACTGAGCTGCCAGAATGACCTGATCAGACTGAGTTGAGCAAGTACTGGATAGAAGTTGTTTGCTTCATAAGTGAATCTAGTTGTTATTTTTGCTTCGGTAAACAAATAGTGTGACTGAACTGACTGATCTGTTTTAAGTTTATTCTAAAAATGGCTGGTCTGACTGATCTCTAACAGAGACAAGATTCCTCTCACATACAACCTAAATGCATGATACAGGACTTGTACCAGACCTTTCTGATGGAAATGAGGAAAGGAAAAAACTTTATAGAGCTATTTATGAAAGCTGGTATATACAGTTCATACATCTGACATTCTTCCTACTTTGGGAAATAGCTTTTAATGTTGTCTTGCTTATTCCCGTCCTTATGGCAATGAAGAAAATCTTCTGATTTTTTTAAGAAATAGAATTGTCAACTGACATTGTCTTGAGATAAAAATATCCTGGCATATTTTACTTGAGTCACTACTATGTTAGACATTACCAGCAAGCTGTAGACCTGATACCTTCTGATAGCCAGGAAACACTTGCCTTGCAGACTGTTTAATCCAACAAAACTTTCAAAGATTTTCAGACCAGCTCGAACATTTCTCCATCTGTTGTGCTGTTGGTCAGAATTTATTTGCTTTCTTTTAAAACTTGGCTTTAAAAGAAAGAAAATAGTTCTGCAGATGAAAATAGAAGCATTGGGGACAAATTTAATGGTGCAAACAATCTGCCAGCAAAATTTCCTGAGCTGTTTCATTGCGTCTAGTAGTTCTTTGTATAATCTTCAGAAATCTTATCTAACCAATGGTATCCAGGCAACATGTTTTGAGCCTTTAATGTGAAAAATCTACAGTGTGTGAAACTTAAACATTTCCGAAAGTGTGGATTAATGGTAGAACTGCATACAAATGCAAACAAAGCAGGTGCTCCTCATGGCACTGATCCAGGCTCCGGGTTGAAGTCATGGTCAATAGTGTGGGGCTCCTTTACTTACCTTAGTAGCTTGTGAATATACGCTTCATCCAAGTCCTTTTTTCTCCCGAGTTCTACTTTCAGATCTCGGCACTGAGGAATTGGGATTTGCCAACACTTGCAGTTCTTCAGGCTTCAAATGGCCCATAGTTGATGTTTTTTAATTTTACAAGTTGAAACAAGGAGAATTCCAATTCAGCACAAGGCAGAATATCTTCAGAATGTGAGGTCAAACACTGGGACAAGTTGCCCTGAGAGTCTGTGTAGCCATTGTCCCCAGAGGAATTCCTAGCTTGCCTGGGCAAAGCCTTAAGCAGCCGGATCTTGGCTTTTGAGGTAGGCCCTACTCTGAGCGGGGGCTGGACCAGGCGACCTGCGGAGGTCCCTTCCAACCTGCAGCTTTGTAAGTTTTTGTTCAGTGATTAATTAAAGTCTTCTGAGGGTGGTGAAATAAGTCCAGGATAAGGAAAGTAAATACAGGTTCTTTGGATTCTTTTCTCAGGACTTTTATGAAAAGCTGAGCATCTTACTACCAGTTAGAAAAGATATTTTCAGGGATATATGTGTGGAACTTGAAGGCAGAAATTTGTAGAAGGCAAAGTTTTACTTTGGGTAATTTCCTGCTAACCACAAATATTAGTGCAACCAGTGCAAAGCCAGGGAAAAAGACTAATTATCTTCCTAGAGGAACTTGTATGTGCTGGTTTTATTCAGTCTTGTCTTGGGATTGGAAGTGTTTCTGTAATTAGATTCAGTATGTTCAGACCATTTTTTGTGTCTCTGATTTTGGTAAGCAAACCCATGCACGGCAGCAGCCTGCTCATTGTGTGTGCTAGCAAAGCCTTTAGCAAGAGGATATTCAAACTCTTTAATCTTGTAAAGAAGTAGCTTACAAATGCTTGCCCAAGAATTCCTGCATGAAACAGCAGCACTTCCCTGCAGGCTCGTTTGTAGAAGCTCAGCCGAGTTCTCCTTTGAGCTCTGACTGTGACAAGGTTCTTTGTATTAGAAGCATAAATGGCTGTTTTGTGACCTTCTCTGGGATTAGTGTATTTTTTATTCTGTGTAGCCAGTTTCATGTTGTTGCCTTTGTATAGAGTCAGGGTGACCTTCTTAATGAGAAATGTTTAAGGAAGGAGTCAAAAGCAGAACATGTTGAAGTTACAGAATTACCTGTACTGTTTAACAGTACCTTCTTTCTTCCACTTGGACAAAGTGATAAAGTCTTTATTCCTTGTTAACTTGGGGACTGAATTTCACCTTCACTCCTAAATCCCTTAAACTGAGGAGTGGGCAAAATTCAGTCTTCTGCTGACTGATCAGTCATCAAATGACACAACCATAGTTAATGACATCTAATTGGAGAGACATCAATTTGATAGGTGGACCACTCAGTGGATAAAGAACTGGCTGGATGCCCACACGCAAAGAGTTGTGGTCAATGGCTCAATGTCCAGCTGGAGACCAGTAACGAGTGGTGTTCCTCAGGGATCAGTGTTGTGACCGGTCTTGTTCAACATCTTTGATGGTGACATGGACAGTGGGATTGAGTGTGCCCTCAGCAAGTTTGCTGATGACACCAAGCTGTGTGGTTCGGTTGATACGCTAGAGGGAAGGAATGCCATCCAGAGGGACCTTGACAGACTTGTGAGCTGGGCTGATGCCAACCTCATGAAGTTTAACCATGCCAAGTGCAAGGTCCTACACCTGGGTCGGAGCAATCCCAGGCACAGCTGCAGGTTGGGCAGAGAAGAGATTCAGAGCAGCCCTGCCGAGAAGGACTTGGGGGTGTTGGTCAATGAGAAAATGAACATGAGCCAGCTTCAGTGTGCGCTTGCAGCCCAGAAAGCCAACCGTATCCTGGGCTGCATCAAAAGGAGCGTGACCAGCAGGTCAAAGGAGGTGATCCTGCCCCTCTACTCTGCTCTTGTGAGACCTCACTTGGAGTATTGTGTGCAGTTCTGATGTCCTCAACATAAAAAGGACATGGAACTGTTGGAACAAGTCCAGAGGAGGGCCATGAGGATGATCAGGGGACTGGAGCACCTCCCATATGAAGACAGGCTGAGAAAGTTGGGGCTGTTCAGCCTGGAGAAGAGAAGGCTACATGGAGACCTCATAGCAGCCTTCCAGTATCTGAAGGGGGCCTATAGGGATGCTGTGGAGGGATTCTTCATTAGGGACTGTAGTGACAGGACAAGGGGTAACGGGTTAAAGCTTCAACAAGGGAAGTTTAGATTGGAAATAAGGAGGAATTTGTTTACTGTAAGAGTGGTGAGGTACTGGAATGGGTTGCCCAGGGAGGTTGTGAATGCTCCATCCCTGTTGGTGTTCAAGGCCAGGTTGGATGAAGCCTTGGGTGATACGGTTTAGTGTGAGGTGTTCCTGCTCATGGCAGGGGGATTGGAACTGGATGATCTTGAGGTCCTTTCCAACCCTAACTATTATATAATTCTATCATTCTAATTAACTGTGTAACTCCAGGCGGCTGTAGGAGTTGGAACAAGGTGGAGGAAAGCCAGGAGCAGAGCACAGGCTGTTCATAACCAACTCCTAACAGCTACAGGAATGAACCTACCACTATAAAATGACACTGCATCCTCGAGAAAAAAGGCTAATGAAAATAGAGAGGAAAGGATTGAGTTTGGTTCAATTTTAGGAGCCCTATTATGTCCTCATAACTAATGCTTGGTCAGCTCTGCTGCTGTCTGCAGGGCTTTCGGAGAGAGCTCCAGAAAGGGGTATAGGTTTTGATCTAGCCAAGACATGTAGCTCTCTGTTGGAGATTAACTGTGATCTTGTTTCTGTTGTAACCAAGAGACTGTCTCAGTGGAGGGGCTGTCTGGGTGCACTGCAGATTTGCTTCATTGTTAGAACAACTTTCAGCCCCTGAGTCTCCCCCCGTGCAGCTGTTAAATTCCTTGGAGCTCTAAGTTTCTGACCATTATTTTAACCACCTATCTTTGACTTGGATTGTGGAAGAGAGGTCAATGCTTTTGTTTTTATTGCAGGAGATAAAAAAGGTTGTCTATGCAAACTAAAATAGTTCATTCATGCTCTGGGCAGCTTAGACCTCTACTTTTTTTAAATTCTGAAATTTTTGGTTTTATGTTGGTTTTATTTATGCCGTGCCTGCTTAAGGTATTTTTTCTGTTTATTTTTCCTATAACTTCAGATTTTTTACTTGTTAAATACCCATTAACTGTTTCACTTGAAAAGTCAAGTTCTGTGCTCTCCTCTTCTATATGCACTTTTTAGCATTTGGAAATGATTCCCAAAATAACTATTGGTTGACGATCCATATAGGTTTGCCTTCCCTGCAGAAAACAAGTCCTCAAAGTCCTTAACACATAGCTTTAACTTGTAGCTTGAATATGTGCATGTTGGACTGGAAAATATGCAGCAGTAATGTGAGCCCAGGGAATTAATGTAATGAAGACCTTGGGCATAGGTGCCAGTTGTCTAATGTGGTTGTTTAGAACAAGATTTCCATGTGGACACTAGAGTTTTTCAGAGGGTAAGTGAGTTGACTCTGCTTTGACGGTTTAAGTTGTTACACTTGAATACCAATTCAGATTAAATTCTGACATAATTGTGTTCCAGACTAGTGCTTGCAGTAGAGAAAGCTAATTTATAATAGCTGAAACACTTTTGAACAAGAAATAAAGTGGTTCAGTGCCTCCTGTCCAGTTAAGACTGATTATTGTCATTTTCCTATAAAAAATGGAATGATGTGGTAGCTGATTCAGTGATGGAGGAGGTTTTGGAGTATAGTTCAGGCTTTAGTTGTATAAGTAAAATCTCTTCATTCTCTTAAACAGAAGAAAACATGTTGTCTGTGTTTTGATTGAGGCTGTCTAATTCCTGTAAACTCTTTTTCTTTTTTTTTTGGTAGTATTCGATTCTGAATTTAATTATTTCCTGAAGAGAATCCTCCATAGTCAGTGCAAATGCATGAGTTCATCAGTTTCAACTGTAGAGCTCTTTGCAATTTGTATTGGTGGCAGTGATTAGAGCAGCTAACTTGGTTAAATTTGAAGAACTATGTTTGACTACGCTGTGTTTTGACAGCGTGGCCTTTACTTTTAATTTTTGGTAATTTCATTGGGTAGTGTCACTGAGTGGCTTAGTGAAATGAAGGCAGACAGAGGCTGAAAACCACCCATGAACTCATTGCCTGCTCAGCTCTTGGGTTGTCAGGTGTAAATAGTACTTTGCTGGTGTCTCACTTACAATCTTTGTTTATTCTTTGATAGTCATGATCTTTTAAATTTATGTTTCTATTTTGCTTTGACTCACACAGATATTGACTTTAAAAATATTATTCAATTTCACACCTATTTTTTTTTATTTTATTGTTTTCTTATTATCCATCCCTCATTGTCTGTGCAAGATGCCATCAGAATAAACCTGGCAACTCTGAAAGCTGATTTCTTCCCCCTTTACAATAACTGCTGCATGAATTGCCCTCTTGAGAGATCTATTTATCTCTGTGAACTATAAAGATTGCCAGTTTCTAACATAGTAATTTAAACTCGGTGGATGCCTCCCTTTATTCCACATTGTTGGCTGTTCTCTTTGTTTTAGATTTTAAGTTGTGTCAGGTCACATTAAAGCCCTCCCACTCCCCCCAGACCTGTCGTTTTTAGTCATTTGATACTGCCAACTTGATCACCAAGGGAATAGCAGCAGCATGTGTCTACCAAAAGCTAACTGTGCCAAAGCAGCAGAGACAGTTAAATTGTCTCCTGAAGTCTTGGGAGCTCAGCCAGCGCCTGGTTTCTGCTCTGCAAGAAAACTTCCTTGTATTTTTTGTCTTAAAAGACCAATGTCACCGTGCTTGGTTAAGCATGGGGATTGGTGGCGTTGGTGACTCGAATCTGATAGCATGTTAGGGCCAACTGCTGCACTGGGTGCTTGTGATGCCCAGCTATCGCTGTGCCTCTGAACTGAAGGGCACTTCTAGGCAGAAGGGGTTTTATAGCTCTTCAGGTCCCAGTTATCTACTCAGCTTCCATTAAGGGCTCCATCTGGCCCAGTCTGGAGCATTGCTAAGTGGGGATGTTTATGGGTACTTCTGGCAAGGACTTGACACAAGCTGAAGGCAACCACATGTCTTACACTAGTCAGGCTCTTTCCATTGCAAAGGAACAGGTTCCTGCTCAAACAAACCGTTATGTGGGGCTTGTGCTCTCTCTGTTAATTCTTTGAGGATTCCAATGTTCTGGGTTTTTTTTGTTCTTGTAATTGCATTTCCTGGTTATTTGTGAAAGAAAGACAAAGTCTGACAGCCCCAGAGTTAGTGGAGCCTGGTTTCCAGTGAATCCTGTTGATTGAGTTATTAATCTAATTAATCAGCCAGAAATACTATAAGACTCTGGCGAGAACTCACGCCTTGTAAACATCAAAGTCCAGGGCAAGAGTGACATTTGTAATGTCCCAACACGGGGAATATTTTGCTGAGCTTCTGTATCTCTTTACCAAAGTATCTGCACAAGGGAGAAAGTGTTTCATGCCGTTCCCCTTCTGTAGATCTTCTGGCATCCAAGGAAGGTTTGCCTCTGGTTATTTCTTTTAGCGGACTACTGATAAAGTCTCTCTCCTCTGTTTGAGAATATATCTGCCAGCTTCTGTCATCTTCGATCAAAATTGATCAGTGACTGCTGTTTTTAGGAGGGGCTAATTCAGTGTGACTGTACAAATCCTCCTTCCATGTGCTACCAGCTAAAATAAACACAAATTTCCTGCCCTAGACCTTTTTGGTCATGAAACAACAGCTTTTGCTTACCATGGGGGCTACGGACCTTGCCGTCTTCAATGAGGAGCAACATAGGGTGCCCCACTGCTCCTCTTTGCCATGGGAACAGACCTTCTGGTTGGGGACTGTATAGCACTTGGGCTTAGGGGTTTTATTGAATCTTCCCAGTGGCAAGTGTTCTTCCAAGAGATTATGTCATAAGAAATACTACAGCTTCTCCTCTCTGTCTTTCCCCAGGCTTGGAAGTATCCACCAGCAGCACCTTGCATCTCTGTTGTTCTTTTTTAAGTCTGACTTTTACACTGATGGCAGTGTCATTTTGCAGTAAGTCTCTGGGATTTGGGGTTGTACACCTAAGACTTTTCCAGCATCCTCAGTACCCAAGACAGTGCTTGATTTCAGGGACAATTTCAGAGCAAGGCGTGAGTTGCCTCAGGTAATTCAGTGTTTCAGTAGCATCAGTGTTTGTAAGACATCTTTTACAAATATCTCTTCTGCTGTCACTGTCACAAATGACACATCAAACTGACACATCAAACGATCTTATTTTTAACTCTTAAAAATCAGATGGCAGACGATGAGCAGAAGCTGGTGTTCGTTTATGCATGGTATGCAGGTTTGTTCTTGCTAGCTGTCTGAAGTAGACTGCATTTGATTTCCACCCCATGATTCCCACCATCCCACAGGATTTCTGCTGGTGTAATCAATGAAGCAGGAGTTGTGTCTGAAGGGGCAAGGGATAAACCATATTGAAACTGATCTTAAAAACAAGCCTTTGCATTATGCTGTGAGTCAACTTTGCACTGCATACCATGACTTCTGCTTTCCTGTGAATCATACTTTCAGTGACCATATGTGTTTTTATATCTTTACTTTTAGTAGGAACAGGTTACAAGACTGTTTTTTGACTTAAACTGGGGGTGGGGAGGAGTTGATTTTTAAACTTATTTTGGTATATTTACAATGTATTTCTTCAAATTACATAACAGTTTTGTTTCATCAAGTGTTTGCATGGAGAGTGCAAATGCAATTTAGGAATGAATCTTGGACCATTCCTGAAAATCTACACCTCTCTCTGCATTGTAAGATAAGACTCAATACAATTTTCAGTATCAGACAAAGTTTCCTTGGCAAAATAGTTTCAATATTGCATATATGTGCTTCTTTAAGCTGTGTGTAGTAACTTACCTGCATGGAGAATGAGAAGAATTAAAATACTTCCCTTGGCACGGTGGCAGTTTTCTGCTTCCTTTGTGTAGGTAACAGATGTACCTGATGGGTAGGGGGAGCAAACCACATAGTGTGGGGAACTGGGTGGGAAGGGAAGGTCTCCAGGCATTTCCTAAACCTGGAGATTCCTAACATTCCACAGCACTAAAATGTTGCATGTGTCAGTATTACCTGTACAGAATATGCTTAATTTCTAACCTCATAAATGCACACTAACTTTTTCAAATGGAGATAAAGGTTTTGCCTTTCAAGATAAGAGTCGAATCCTATCCGCACCATCTCATGGTTCTGCAGCTTTCTTCATTTAATGTTTGCTCTGTGTGTTGGAGGACCACACTGCAGTGTAGAGGCTGCAGTTCTGCACTTTCTCATCTTTAAGCAGACCATACAGTTTGGAACAGCTTATTCCTAAAATGGAGTGCAAGAATGTATTATTTTTATATAGTCTTTCCAATTCTTTGATCTGGTTATTCTTAAGGTAAAAGCTGAAGAACATATTTTCTACGGCTAAGATTCCAGATTTAGAAACTATGTCTAAGGTATTTAAATATTATGGATATACTGATTTATGTAGTTTCATGGTGAGTAGAAATACACATGTCAGAATATGCTGGCAGAATTTAGGAGTGTAATTTTTCTCTGACACTGAGAAGAAATCTAAACTTTTCCTACTACAAAATATTTGGAGCTTCTGTGTGTTTATCAGGCTTTTCTCAGAGAAATAGGTTTTGTCATTAATGTGGAGAAGAATTTGAATTCAGACTGGGTCTCACTGGGTCAAAACTGAGAACATTGAAAACTCCCATCCCTCACCTCCCATGCTCCTTCCTCCCAGTTCACTTTCATTAGTTTTAGGCTGGATTTTGTTCTGGTTTATTGCATTTCATTCACTGTGCTGGGACTCACCAGGAGCAAGCTGATATTTATCATGTTTAATAGGCTGATTTTTTTTGATGGACCATGTGGCAGTTGACTTTGGTGCAGAAATGGAAATTTAATGTAATTCTATTCGTACTTCTGCTTGTTCTCATGTATTTGTGTTTTACTCAGCTACTTGGGATACACATAGAATCACACAGAAATGCTCCAAGAGGAGCATGAAGGAAACTGGTTAGAAATAACAGTGATGGTCTCAATATCACCTGCATTAGAGATCATACCATTATGGCATCGCCTGGTAACAGGCAGTTCTGCAGTTCTACAAGGTTTGAGGAGCCTGTTTGGAGGCTCTGCTATGTTTGCTGTGCTATGCACTGCAGTTAAATCAGGTCTCCTGATCACTGTTTCCAAGGAGGTGCAATATATTGTCTACAGCCTGAGGTGTGTTTTCCTTCCTCCTGCCTGTCCAGATTTCGGTGGGATTGCTTACACTGCTGTAGTGCCTGCAACCCAAGAGCAAGACAGATTATTTTTCATCCTACCATACATCAGGATCATCTCCCTGCAATGCTGGACAATGCAGAAGGAAGCCAGAGGAATCAGTGCTTTGCTTGGAGAGATCAACATCTGAAGATGAGGTGTGGCAAAGTGTGTGCAGCTGTTGATGGGAATAAAATAGGGATGAAAGGTGAGAACAATAGTGGAAGATGATGAGCAAGCAAATAGATAGACTTATTTTTATTGAATTAGTCAGCCCTGACTTACCATGATTGAACTTAGGACACAAATCATACAGTAAAATAGAACTAATCTCTGTTCTTAGTGGTTACCACCTGGGAAAGCCCTGTAGGTTTTGTGGCAGAATCAGAGCACAAGCATAAAGGGGTGTCCTTAGAAAGGAATAAAGTCAGGGCATTGTAAACAGAAGACAGTAAGGAAAAGATCGTTTAAATCAAATGCTTATTTGAGGCTGCTGAAGGACTATAGAGTAGTAAACAGTGTATAGTGTAGGAAAAAAATCGATGTTTGTGTCTCCTATTTCTGATCCAACATTTCTATATCTGATAGAGGACTGGAACGTGCAGCATTAATGAACGCATTTGTGTGAGTAGATGGGCTTTTCTATGTGTGCCCTGGGTGGTGAGCAGGAAGGCTGGACCAAGCCCGGGAAGTGAGGTGTGTGTGTGTGTGTGTGCAACTGCTGTTTCCTCCCACTTGAGGAGCAACTGTTGAGTTTAAAGAAAAACAATGGCTTCTAAACGTGACAGCTCATGCCAAAGGAGCCTGCTTCTCATCACAGTGTGGACTCAGATGCAGGGCTTCAGACATCTGTAGTCACAGCGGAGGTTTGCTCAAGCACAGGGATGGGGGGGGGGCAGACAGCAGAAGGGGGACACCCAGTCCATGTGTGCTTTGCCTTCTTCACTACACCAGTGGGGGAAGAAGAGGCTCTGGTGCTGCACAAACATTTTAGGAGGCTTGGGAAATGGGTTTTAGTCAGAAGCGTGGAGCCAAGGCAGTAGTGTTGCCCATTTTCCCCTCAGCCATGGTGTTCAGGAGGATCTTGTCGATCCTGAAAGCCGTAGTCACAAATATTAAGGTAAATATAGCTGCTTGTTCTTGAGCTTCACAGGCACGTGTCAGCCACACATTCCCAAGTGTTTTAGAATACTATTATTTGTGATCGCAAGAAGGAAATAGCAAGGTCATTAGGGGTTCTGTAGGGATGGGGGGATGCATGACTGGGAGAGGAGCTGTTGGTGGCCTCTTGGGTTAGTCTTGCTGGAAGGTGAAACATGGTTTAATTAATTGCATGAGGTTTTCTTTGTTGGGTTTTTTTCCTTCTTCTGAAGACACTCTCAAGCTTTCCATCTTCTGAGCACAGCAGGCATCTGCGCGATTACTGCGGCATGGTGCAAAGAGACGTGGGGAGAAAGCGTTGACTGGGCAATCCTGGCAAGCATTACTTAAACCATTGGAGAAGTGCAGCAGATTGACTGCCTGACCGTCACTGCCGATAATGCTGCTTGTAGAGCTTGTCAGCATTCCAGCTTCACATTTTATAACCATTTAATTACTGCCTGTATTGAATGTAGTTGGAATTCACCATTGCAGCTAATGCTGTGGAAGTGCACTGTAAACTAAGTGAAGAATATCAAGGAGGCAGCCAGGCTGTAATGAGTTTGTTCATGCTGTTAGGTAGCATCTCTGTAACAGCCCCAATAACCATTCTGTTTGTTTTGTTTGTTCATTTGGTAGGTTTTGTTTTGGCTTTTTGGCTTTTGTTTGTTTTAGTTTTAGGATGTGGTGTCCTTTATTGGATAGTTTTCCATTAAATCCACAATCCCTTTCTCAAAATTTAATTTGACCATATATGATTAAATGTATTTTACCTTTCATTTTCTTCCAGCTCCCCGTGCATGACAGAAGTGTGGTGGTGGGCTATGCCATGGTCTGGCACAGGCACCTCACTGCTATTTTATCAGAGGCTTCCCTTCGTGTGGAGCAGCACAGACCTGCTGCTGCAACTTGATCTGACTGTGGTGGCTGCTGAGCTGCTGTGAAGTGATCTGAAAACACTGACGTGTAGTGAATGCTCTGAGTGCTGTAAAGAGATTTTGTCAGGGAGGCATTATTTCTGTGTAATGCTAGATAGAACTTATGGCATGAACATGTTGGCATCGTTCACTGTGGTTCCACATGTCAGGGGATGCTTCTGCCTTTGCTGCTGTGCTTTCCCATGGGGACAGCTCTGCAAGCTGCAGAACAGAGGTCTCGAGCAGCATCTGCCCCAGCACAGGGTGCTGCTGGGGTGGAAGAGGTGCTGGGGTCCAGTATCAACTGCTGCTCCCTGTGTGTGCACTTGGACACAGAGGGAAGTGGAAGTGGGTGAGGGCAGCTTGACGCAGCAATGGTGGTTATCTCTCTTCCTCCTCTTTTCTGTCCTTCCCGTCCTTTGCAGCAGAGTTTAGAGGCTGCTGTTGTGGGAGGGAAAGGGTAGAAGGGAAGTGAGGTGTTTTGGGCAGGGAGGGGAGAAATTGGCACTTTCTGGGGTGGGTGAGGGAAGGATGTGCAGGATGTGCCTGTTAGAGGCAGACAAGGGTTTGAGGCAGATGCTAGCATGAAGAGGGGACCACTGCTGATCAGTTCCTGGCAGAGGAACAAATCCAGGTTTGGTCTCAGGGGTTGACAGGGTAGGATCACTGTGATCAGGTACCATCTGAAGGGATGGGGAGCCAGGAACTTCTAGCTGTATAACAGCATCCTGGGATATGCTGTGTGTTGAGAAGATGCATGTATATGTGTATATATTTGCAAAGGTCTATATATTACTATATTGTCTTGCACATATGTAGCTGCTTTGTTGCTACTAAATTATCTTCTTAACACATCCCTTGGAGAGAGCTTTCTGGTTATTGATCATGAATTGAGCATGAATCCTCTGAGCCACAGAGTGTGAGCTGGGTCTGGTGGTTGTAAACTAAACTGAGGTGAAGGATCTGCTCTCAATCTGGAAAAATCCCATGAGTCTTCCAGTCCTGCCTCTGAAGGAGATGATGACTTGGCCCTTTGGGGAGCTGAGACAAGGCATTCCAACATAAATGGTGTGAAAAGCCATTTTGAGGAAGCTGAAGTGATCTAGAAGCACACTATTTACTGGTGCATATTTCTGAACTGCTCTGCCCTTTTGCAGTAAATAGGCTTGTTACACTCCCTAATCTATCATACATTTAATAATGTAGTTATAGAATCATGGAATCATAGAATAGTTAGGGATGGAAAGGATCATCCACTTCCAATCCCCCCCCCCCATGGGCAGCGACACCTCACACTAAACCATGCCACCCAAGGCTTTGTCCAACCTGGCCTTGAAAACTGCCAGGGATGGAGCATTCATAGCTTCCCTAGCCAGCCCATTGCAGTTCGTCACCACCCTTACGGTAAAGAACTTCTTCCTTATATCCATTCTGAACTTCCCCTGTGTACATTTTAACCCATTACCCCTTGTCCTGTCACTACGGTCCCTAATGAAGAGTACATCCCCAGTATCCCAATAGCCCCCTATAGCCCTTGGTTAAACAAGGAGGGTATGCATCGGTCCAATATTCTCAGCTCCTAACTTCTGACCATAATTTTCCTAGGCAGAGAATAAGTTTCTGATACTTCCTATGGAAGAAGAGATGTAAATATCACTGGCATACCTCTGCCATCAGCCAGCTTAAAATCTTTTCCCAGCTCCCATCACATTTTCTTAAATGCAGTAACGAACCAGGCAGATTGGTTTTAGTGTTCCTCAGAAATTTTGCTTTAGGCTCTCAATCTGCCACCAAATTTGCTTCAGCTTCTTACAGCCTCTGCAACGGAAGCAGCTGCAGAAGTTGTCTTTACAGCACTGGAGAGTACGGTATGAATATTGTTTATAAGTTTCTGACGTTTGCTGAAATCTAGAGTTTCAAAGTTGCCCTTTAAAAACTGGAGCACAAACCTACTATGGCAATAAGCCCAAAGGTCAGCTTACTTGTGTGAGTGATCTCTTCAGAGGCACATTGACAATATTCTGATGGCCTTTGGTATGCAAGATGAGAGGAGAGACCCCGTGACTGTGGGGACATAGGCATGCTGGTGTTTGTGATCTGCGCCACGGCATGGTCCTGTGTGGCGAAGTCAAAACTCTTTTGCTATGGTTCCATTTGGGATATCTCCTGGTGAACTGGAGTTCTACTCATGCAGCTACCTGCCAGGGTTAGCTTTCCTTCCACTTCCCATTCTTTCCCACTTTATAGACTATTCACATCTTCAGCTTCAGCTGGACCTGAGCTAATTCCCATTGAAGATGAACCCAGTGGCTTTAGCAGAAGTTGTAAATGACCCTGAGATCAGAAGCCCTTTGAGGCAGAAATTGTTCTTGACTTTTTTCTCTCCCACTGTGCTCATCAGTGCTGCTGTTAAAAATAAAAAAAAAAAAGAAAAAAAGAAAAAATAAAAAAGCAGCACTGATACAATCTGGTTCTGTTCTCTGCAAGTAGCAAGAGAGACCTGCCCTTGAACTAAATAAAGCAAACACAAGCCTCGAGCAGATAGTTATCCCTGTTGTGTATCCCCAAGCCTCTGTAAAAGCATACATAATCTGGATGGGAAGTAAAGCTGTACTTTTAGCTCCTCTTTTCAAAGGTACTCCCACACTGGAGCATAAAGAAAACCAGTTATGCTAATGGCAAGTATACACATACACCATGCTTGGCTTTCAGGCTCCCTCCACCTTGCAAACTTAGTTACTTTTGCAACAGAATTATTCTGACTTACAGGATAGGGAGAGATTTTTCCCCCTATTTTAGGATTTGGCCTGAACATGTGAGGCCAAGGCAATGAGCGTGAGGTTCAGCAGAGTGGCAGTTCATCTGCTCATATATTAGGGACTTTTCCTTGTGTTACGTGAGCCTTAAGTCCATGCCCGCATCCGTAGAGGCCCTGGTGGCCATCCTCATCTGGCTAGGTGCTCCCATTTGCTTGAGCTGCCCTTGCCTCAGACAACACATTTTTATCTATGTAATCTACGTTATCTACATCATCTCTTACCAATCAGCAGAACTCAAGCAACCACTCCAAGGCAAAAACCTGAGGTAGTGCTGAAAGCTCAAGTCCTGATAGAATCCCTTCATGGGAAGCAGCAGTTATAACCAAAAAGGGAAAACTTTAGCCACTATTAATTGCAAACGCATCCTAGCAACTGTATCACTCTACTCATATTTCCTTTTCTTCATGTTGTTTTTCCAGTGTTTTTACAAACAGCACCTGCTACTGCTGTCTCCATTACAGGGGAATACAATACAGCTGTAACAACACTGGGAGATACATGCATGATTTTTCCTGTAGGCTCTTCTCCCTGCTTATTTCCTTGTCATGTCCTTATTGTCTCTGAACTTGTACTTGGTTTCTAAGCTCCTTGGGAGGGGACCAGCCTTTTGTTCTGTGTTTGCACAGCATCTGAGGCTGTCATGCCCTGGTTCTTGTCTAATCCTGGTAAGTGCTCCAGTAGTACAAATGGCAAGTAAATTTGAGATACAAACAAATTAGCATTCTTGTCACTGGTGAAATAAATGGCTTTCTCTCTGATGATTTCAGCTGGGGTTGCATTTCATTACAGCCCTTGGAAGTTCAGCTGGGAATTGCTAGGTTTCTTTTCCAGCCTCTGTTATCAGCCTCCTGTACTAGTTGACCAAAAAGTACTTGGCAGGCAGATCGTGGGCTCTGGAAAAACAATAGGTTGTACTATTTTAACCTGGCTTTGACCTAACCTGGAACAGTCAAAACTGGCATTTGGTGTAGTGAGCAAATGTGTTTTGATGTGCCGAGTCAACTGCACTTGCTGCTCAGCAGCTGCTGAGACCAACCTGGGTCTGTCTTGTCCTGGTGAGAGGCAGGGCGACCATGCTGGCCCCATCATTGGTGTGATACCAGGAGAGTCTCAGTAATTCTCTGTAAAAAGGCTTGAATGAAGCAGGGAATTCCTTTGCCCTTAAATTGAAGATTAATGTGATTTTTTTTCTGGAGCAGCAAACATTGCTTGTTCTCTGGATGGATAAAGCGTCCACTGGAACAGGATTATATTTACATTATTATTGCAGAGCGATCTGTGAAATAGGCTTTCTGTAGTACACTAAAGAGCCATGACCCCTTGCAGAGTTATCTTTTAAGCTGCATGCTAAACCCATGGGGGCTTACGGCTCAGAGCTAATGGGGATTTAACTTCTCACTGAAAGGAATTTGAGGCCTAACCCTATTTAGATGCTCTTTGCTCTATTGATTAAATGCCCAGTCCACCTCAAAAAAACCTAATAGAATCATAACTATATAAATTTTCCATCTGACAAAATGGGTGCTGGGGACACTTCATGCAATATTTATTAGAAAAGGAGTTTCATCTTAAAAAGACATTTTAAATCAAAATGTCAATTCAAAGGACTATTTATTTGTAGAGAAAGAAGTGAATTTGAATGAGAATGTATTTTTCAGAGCAAACCACAAAATCATGGGGAAAAATAAAAATCAGTTTCTAAATTGAGGATTTAAATGAGGATTTTCACTGCTTCTCTTGTTCCATGTGTTCACTAATTCATTTCTGAAATCCTGTTTGCAGAATAGTTTTAAGTGATGGTATTTCAAAATAAGAAACCTGCTCTATCCCAACCCCAGTCTTTCTCTTCACCTCCATATTGTATTATGCACTGGAGTTCCAGGAGATCTCTGTTCCATCAGGGAACATTGGCATTTTTTAAGATACAGTAAAGGGATGAGAATAGATCTGGCATCTTGGTAAGAGACTGAGCTGCAAAAAGCAGCACATGATGCCATAGTCCTGTGGCAGCACAGTTGGATTTCAGTTGGTCTCTTTGGGGTCTGCAATTCTGAGAATTTCCTGTGCTTTCTGAATATCTTTCAGCCAGTGCTAATGACTACTGTGCTTATTCTTTAATTGGTGTTGTTTGTTAGGGGTTTGGTGGCTTATTCCTAGAGAAAACCATAATCCCTGGGAGAAAAAGACTCCATTCAAATGGAAGCCCAAGCACTGAGGTACAAGGCTTAATTGTCCTTCCGTTTGCATAGTCCTTGCTGAACACACAGTCCTGCTTCCTCCACCTCTTGAAATACAGGGGGTGGTGTCGTGAGGTCTTGTGTTCTTTCCAATGCCTCAGTGAGCAATCTGTCTGCTTCAGGTGGTTTTCTCCTAGCCTGTAGACCAGCAAGGAGATATGTGTAGAGCCAAACCTCTGTCAGGTCTGCCACTCTTCTGCTATGGCAAATGTCTTGAGGTGGAGAAAGGGCAGAGCTGGTGTGCTTCTGTCGAACTGTGGTGTTGCTGCAGCCTGGAGATGGTGGTTTTTGATGGAGCAAATTGATTTCTGTGGGCTAACAGTATAAAACTGGTTGCATGCTTCTGCAGATTTACCAAACTTGTGTTATGCCCAGTTGAAATGAGAAAAGGAGAAAGAGGTAGGCAGGCACAGAGGCATTTACAGTCCAAGAAACTGAACTTCAATAGCGTTCATATTTATCAGTCTGTCTATCTGGTTGTATTTATATACCTGTACTGTTATAGATGTAATGATATCTATGATCACTGGTATTTGAGTGTTCTGGATATGGCCTTTGTTTTCCCCTGTTGGTAAGGTTGCAAACTAAAAGATTCCCCAACATAAGGACTTATTTGGAGATATGATGCCTCTCAATGGATAGCCCAGCCACAGGAGATACGGCAAATTCTTAGCTGAAGGAGTGCCCTGAGTTTGTTCATTTTCAAAGCTTTTGGTGTTGTCCAATGAAGAAAGAAAATGCTCAACTTTGAAGTTTTCCAAGTGACTGCAGCCCTGCTCTTCAAAATAAATCATCTTGGAAGGACCTTGGAAGGTCTTCAAGTTCTTCACTTGGGGAGAAGGTTGTAGGCATTGTGAATCTGGTTTTCACTGGCATTGAGGTCCCTTTGGGTTGTTTGAAAATGAAAAGTCATAAAGGGGTTGAAATTTAAGTTTATTGTAGAGAATTCTGTCACTGACTTACTGCATGACTTTGAGGAAGGCATTTTAAACTTGTCTGCATCAGTTTAGCCATCTGTAAAACAGGTACAATCATACACAGCATAATAATTTCCCTCAGTGAGTGCCATTTTCAGTCTATCCTGTACTAACTTAATGATTTGTGTGACTGCTGAAATAACACCAAGCTCTAAAACTGTAATGCCCTTATGTATTTTTTACATAATCACTAGTGGTTGAATTATTTGTTCTGACACTTGAGATTACTCATGTAAATAGAAAAATTACAGCATGCTGGCGATGCCAGACACCTTGAATTCCATCTGAATGTGTGGGTGATTGGAGAGGGATCTATAAATACTAACAGAGGGGAAACAACAAGCATGAGCAGCACATGATAAATTCTGAATCAATTTATTCCTCGGATTTAGAGAAAGGATTTGAAAACTGAACAACCTGGTCTAGGGGAAGGTATCCCTGCCCATGGTAGGGAATTTGGAACTGGATGATCTTTAAGGTCTCTTCCGACCCAAACCATTCTATGATTCTATGATGTAAAATACAAAGATTGGTAGGAGATGGTCCTTAGGAATTTGAGATCCAACTGCAGATCCACTGAAGAAATGTATTTTGCTCCATTTCCATGCTTTGTGTGAAGCCATGTTTTTCTGATGTACTTTGAGTAGAGTTACTAGCAGTATGAAGACTTAGTCGTACTATCATGGGACTAAAATCTACTTTTTATCATTTTCTAACTTATGAAGCATTCTGCCTTGGAGACAAGCAGCAGTTCTGGTTTGATTATCAGTGAGTGACTCACAGGTCCCACAATGCTTTTTCTCAAAATGTGACTGCTAATTTTCATGTTCAGCTCCCAAATTGCCTGTTACAGATGTTTTCCACTTCCAATATGAAAGATTTGCATAGTTCTGATTGTGGAGTTCAGAATGTCACACAGTGATGTAGCGAGTGAACCGTGCCACATTTTAAATTAAATTGTAAGTTATAAAGCTACTGTAAGTTACACAGCTACTGCTTGCAAGTTTTGAGAACAATCTTCTTTGATTTTTAGTTTATTAGATAAGGGACGTTTGTTCAATGTAGCTGCTCCCTGTTCTCCAGTGAGTAGTTTTTGAGTACATACTCTTCAAGATAGCATCAATGTCTCCTTCTAGGTCAAACTGTAAGCATTTCCTTTTTAACCAAACATTGTACTTCTGGAGTCTACAGAAGATTTCCAAGGTAAAATCTGTCTGCATATAACCTGGGGGAGTATGTAGTTTTTGGAAGGCTGATGAATAGCTTATGGGACCTTGCCACTAGAATTCATGCATTTATCATTACCAACATATCAAAACCCAGAACTGAATATATCTGATTTATTGAAACAGAAAGTTTGAAATTTAAACTGAACTAAATCACTTGAAGGAAACTGTAACGAATTCCTTGTGGTAGATATGAGTAATGGAAATTATAACGGAAAGTATTGAGCAACGTCAACTGTAAAGAGTCTACATTTAGTTTATTATTAACTTACTGGTTTGAAATTCTTCTCTGCCAGATTACTGACAACTTGTGACTGCTTTTGATCACTCCATCAGCTCAAATGCTAGAAAGTGTCACGTATTTGGACCTTTGAAGCCTTAGGCTTCATTGTGATTCTGTGTCAAACAACTTTGTGTCTGCTTAGTTTCTGTTAATTTATTTCTAACAGAAACAGAAAAATCTCACCCTGACATTGAAACTAGTCCTGCTTCCTAGCCTCAAATATGGACTTCATTATTAGAACCCAGTAATGTAACTTACAAAGGCGCTTAAAAGGGGTAGCTGCAGTGACATGTTCTCAGTGACATCACGGAGAAGCGGGTGGGAAATGCTGTCTGCAAGTGAAGCTTTCAGGCTGTCTAATATAGACTGGAGGAATCTAAGTTGTGTGCTTTGCTCATCCTTGCTCTATATGGAGTAAAAACTGTGGCTTTGTGGAGGAATGAACATGGATAAATACTCACTAGGTTTTGCAGCTGACAAATTTGATATGCTACATAAGAAGATATTTTAAGCCTTCATCCCCTAGAAACATTTGCATTGAAGAAACTCAGAAAGGGTCAGACAAATGTTTACTGAAGGGGAATATCAGGCCTGGAGAATCAGTGGCTCAATCAGCCTACATCATAGACTGACACAGACAGAGACTATCTCAGGAAAGGGAACAGGAAAAGTAACTCTCTGAAGAATTGTTGGTGTTATACAGAAGTATGGATGGCCCAGGAATGTAGTATCCAGCAAAAATCAGAGTGGGAAAGCGGTGTCCCAGGATGCAGACTGGAAGAAGGGGCTGCCCATGCCTCCTGCCAATACTCACCACTGAGTTTCCTCCTACAGCTTCTTGAGTTCTAAGATATCTTTGGTGGAGTTTACGTTTTTTGAGACCTGCTGTGGATAACACAGTGTGGCTGGTTCCTGTGCTGTGTTTGGGTATCAAACCCATGAGGTTTCACAGATTGCATTCTTGCATGGCTTCCCAGGAGAACCCTGTTTTCTCCCATTTTCTTCTATTTGATGGAGGCCTAGATGTGCTGGTCCCTTCTTCCACTGTCTGGACCTCAAGTCTTATTACATCATTGATGAAGAAATTCTCTTAACCATCGCTGATTGCAGGCTGCCATGAACAAGGACTGCCTTCACTTTTTCAGTGCAAGTGTATGATGGTGATACCCAACCTGTCTGTAGCCCACTGAAAGCTTGAACTTGAAGCCTAGTTGCTTACCAGCAGCCTTCTGGCACCAACTGCTAATGCCCTCTCTTTAGGTAAGCTTCATCTTAAAGGCGTGTTTGTCTCCTGGATCTTTCTGAAGTTACTCTTTCAAAAAATTCATGTCTTCCATATGAAAAAATGTAATAAGTGGATTGAATACACTGAATGTATTTTAAAAAGGATTTTAAAAGCAGAGCATTGCAATTTGAATCCAAGCCTGTCTCTTTGGGGGCTGAACAACATACTCCGAATTCAGATTAATTAATTTTAAATCAGCAGAAAAAGGTAAATTCAGCTTAGTCTCACTACATTATGAGAAATGGCCAAAGCATAAAGAGGATTTGTATTCTCGCAAGGTGTGTATTTTCACTAATTTGTATCATCTCCCAGAGGTGGAAATCTGATTCTCTTGGCAGATCAAGAGGTTTACTATTTCAAATCCCTTTCAGCACAGCGGGAAAGCAGATGATGTTAATGGATATTACCTGTCTGAGTGTAGTAACAGATGTTTTTGTAGGAAATGGAGTGGAAACACTCTCAAGCAGGATTGTTGACTGGTTTTTGCTTTATGCCCATATTAAAGCTGATGAAAGGGTTATGCGACACATTTTCTGAGATGATCTGATTAATAAACTCTTTTCTATAAGTATTTGGTCTTAGTTTTGATGATGGTACAAGCAGCTGGACAGATTCTCTTCTCATTTTTATAGATATCTTCACTGTAGGTTTGCTCACATTTAATGGAAATTTGATCTCTTAGCGTAAAACCTAGCAGGGAAATTCTGGTATCATGATACTGAATTAATTTTAATACACTGGACCTTTCTCCAGCTCTGTTAATTTCCGTTCCATTGACAACAGTATAAAATACTCTGCATTTATGTTGTCATTGCGTGGGCACAGTTCATAAAACCTATAGCAAGACTTCTCCTTTCAGTTACAAGTAGCTTTGATACCATGTGGGGGATTTTAATTTGTGCCTTACCGAAGCTGCTAGACTGCAAATTCTGTGTTTTTAATGTTTCATCAAGCAAAACACCACAGTCATGCTGAGTGATTGACTTGCTTGGCTGATTTGCCCTTCTGAAGGCCGTGTACCTACAGTGATTACATCTAGGTTTTGCTACCATCTACTTTTTTTATTCTTGGGACAGTATCACTTCAGCAGCTGTTACATGGCTCTGTGTTATTAGCTTGGACTTGTAGGGGTGCTATCTGCAACCTCATAAGTGTTTGTCTTCACTGATTACCTCCTTTCCAGCTGGGAACTGCATTCCTTCGGGTTGGACCTCCTCTAGTTCTGCGTTAGCAGCTCTTTTCAAACTAACCAAGCATCATTTTTGTATGAAAAGTTTTGTATGCCATGTTGCCTGCAATACTCTTGCAGATGTTTTGACATGCTCACTTCAGCACAGACAATTCAAACAGCCCCTTCATACTGAATAAGCTGATAAAAGAAGTTGATCTCATTATGTTAGACTTGTGGGCTTGGTTGACTCTAAAGGTTGATTCCTACATGCAGTCTTAAACCGTCTTAAATATAGTGGAGGGCTTGCCTAGCTTCTCATCTCTGGGCCATCTTTTACCTTGGAAGAAACCAGACCAGATGAAGGTGGATTTATGGGAACTTTGGAAAACTTAGCTTTAGGTAGCAGTAACATTATCAAATCACTTGAAAATAGCCTCAAGAGGTTTTTGGGTGATGTTTTCTATTTATCTTTGGTAGTTGTCTTTGCGTACTTACTTAGGAGAGAACAAATGCATAAAGAGGAGACTCTGTTCTTTTCCCCTGCAAAGGGGAATTCCTTGATCATCATTCTTCAGACAGCAGATTTGGGTATGCTGTTCCTTTTGCTTTCATATTGTAAACCTACATATCCTGTCCTCATTCCTATAGTAACGAAAGAGCTTTTCTCGGGAGTGCTGGCTCCTTTTCAGTGGTCCTTTGTCTTCCCTCCTAGGAAACAGTTTGAATGTATCAGAAGAGTCCTAGTTCCTCAGCACTGAGTCTGGCCAAGAACCTGACCAAGTTGGTCTGTAGTATTTCTCTCATTAAAAGCCTGCTTCTTCCACTCAGAAAAGTCAATTGTGAACTTAACAAAAGATGAATTGTGGAGACTTGGGATTTGGCAGAAGTGCGAATAAATGAAGTGCTTTTTTGGAAGCTGTCTTGCAGATCAAAAAATAAATGCAAAAGATTTCAATGTGTATCAATGGATTATTTAATTTGATTGCCACTTCCCTTCCTCTTCATTTTGTGGGGAGGGGTGCTCCGGTGATTGGAATTTTAATTACTTGACCACAGTTTCTTATTAGTGTGCACCAAAAGGGTATGGATCATTAATTAGTACTGAATAGAAGGCTCTCTGAGGTTGAGCTGTAGCATCAAATGGATGAGTTTAGGCAATGCTCGACTGAAATTATAGTCTATCAGTAAATTGAGTTATAATAATGAAACCATTAGATTTTTTTCTCAATCCCTGAATGTTAGCTTCTGTGTTTGCAGAGTACATTCTGGTGGGCTTAAGGAATGTAGCATTTTGATAAGATATATATTTGATGTTTGTATATACATTAGGCATGTGTCTGTTCTGAAGGCATATATATGCATGCATGCCTATATAATAGTTTACATAATTCAGAGTTTCTATGCAATGGCATGCCTTATTTAATTTTATTATATGTTTTGGTGGTTTAACCCATTAGGTAGTTTCATAAGCAATGTAGAAAAACAGTGTTCAGCATAGCAGCTTTCTTTTTCAGGTGGTACCTGGATTTGTGCTACTGCATCCAAAGGGCAATCTAATCTAGCTCTTGCTAGATTGTGTAATGGTCTGAAAACAGAATATTATCCACATTATTACTTTAATGTCCAGTAATCGTTATGATGTTTTTTCTGTTTTTAAAACTTGATGATGAAAGTGATTTGTATAACTTCATTTATACTTGAACTTTTCTGCAAGATTCCCAGATTGTGCAGTGTGGAGTAGGAATACGCCTATAATATGTATTGGTATCAACTTATTTTTTGCTATGTGGATTAAGAATTGGTAATGGACAGGCTGCAAAATGCAGACACGTGTGGGGTCACCATAAATTGCTGTGTGTGTAGTTGGGTTACTGGTGCATTAGGATAAGCCAGAGTATTTGCATTCTGCAGTATATGCACCCAGAGTTTAGAGGTAAACAGGAAATAATGTCTGATAAAACTTATGAATCATCTGGACACGATGTGCGTTATTGCAGCTAAATTTATAAACTGGACTTTGGTTATGGACATGTAATTATGGATATTGATGGAGCAAATGGAAAACAGTGGTTCTGAAAATTGAAATAATACAAAAAAGTGTATAAATGGATCAGTTTTGCCGCTGTTCCACTCCCATATTCCATTTATATGTATCCATCTGATGGCTTTTAAAATATGAAACACATTTGAATACACAAGAGCCAGAAAGTCTGAGCTGTAAGACCCAGCAGAATTCGTCAATGAATATAGAGAGCCGTACTTGTATTTAGACAGAAGTAGGAATTAGAAACTACTAAAATCAATGTGGTTTTTGACAGAAAACCTATATTCACTTTATTTTGTAATTATTTTATAGACTTTCGTAGGAGGATGCTGTTCAGCAGTTTACCAGTATATTAATGGGTCATACAAGTCTCGTGGGCTGAGCAAACATCTGTTGAGAGTTTGTAGAAACTGGATGTGTGGGTGTTCAGTATTTGGCAGGAGTTTTAAAAGTTCATTTTTCCTCAAGGTGATTTTCTTGGCCTTTGCTGTGTTTGAGACTCAGTTTGTGGAAAAAGGGTCGTGTTTCTGCTCTCTTCTCCTTCTCCTGCTTCCTCTTTCGCAGGAGTTCCCTTGAAACGGTGCAGCTGCCTGACACAAACTCACTGGTGCTTCACATGGAAACTTGGCTTCTTGGCACATGGAAGGAACGGTTCTTTTCTTCTGTCTCTGGGGAATTAAATTCACATTTTGTGTTCCTGCTTAGGTTTAGAGCCAAGTTTTTCACTTCAACTTCCTTCCTCCCTCTGCCCCTCTCTCCTTTCCTTAATTAAAAGATGCTCAGGTCGAGTGCACGTAGCTGCAGCTGAAAAAGGATGAAAATAGCACAAATGAAATAGCTACACTATTGAAACCTGGACCTTTATTTAGCCTCGCATCTGCTGCCATGTCACTGTAATGGAGTTCAAAAGCTGACTGGATTACTTTTTTCAACAGATTAATTCATAATCGCTAAATTTAAAGGGAACAAATTTTTGTTTGGAGTCAAACATGGGTTTTTACCGCTTCAGCTGTTCCTTCCATCTAAGTTATTGACAAAGTCATATTCATTCAGTGTAAACAGGAATAGATTTGCTACATCTGTATGTGTTCAGTCTCCCTGTTTCCCAGTCTATGGGTACATCCAAACTGAGATGCTGACATCCAATACCCGTGTGACACTAGCTAAAGGGGCTTATTTTCAGCATCTTTGAAAGTCAGCTAATTTATGGAATACTCAAGGATGAGCACCGGTTTTGAGAGTTAGGTGACACAGGTTTTTATATAATGGATTCCAGATAGATGTCTACAAAAAGATAAGAAAAACCAATCTCAGCCCCTTTTGCCTTAAATAGTTTCTGGAAGCCTGGAATAATCCTGTGTTGGCTCTTCCCTTAGCAGGGGAGAAGTTAATTGCAAAAATTGCTCAGAATAGTGTGGGGCAAAGAAATCAAACCGGCATAGTTGGGTAGGGCCTCATTTCTGATAAATCACAAATGGTTCTCCTCACAGAGGAATATCCTGTAAAATACCTAAACACTGAAGTCCTTATAATGGAAATTAATAGATTTTTAAAAAAAGAAGAAATGGCAAGATGTGAACTAAAGAGTTTTAGAGAAAAGATGGCAATAGATGCTCACAGAGCCTGGACTCTAGTTTTGCACAGATACTGCTCTTGGTAAAGCTGTTATGAAGTGCGTTGAAAATAGTGCTGCTGAAAATACTCACCTTATCTGTGGTTTTGACAGAAGCACTGTTGTTCTCTACTCCTCTGAATACTTCCCTTGCTTTCACTTTGAACTTAATAACGTCAGTCTGCTTTCCCTAATTTAACCTCTTTCACCACAGTGCCCTTTTATAATTTACCCATCTTTTTGTTACTCAGTCATTCCTAGTTTCTTCAGCCGAGCTCACACGATGATCTGAATGATTTCCTTGAAATGTTTTCTCACAGCATTTTCATAACTCTTTAAGCTCATGGTGCTCCTGCCCTTTTCAATTCACATTGTCGCTGTTTAAGTCATGGGTACAACCAAGGAGCAACAACCAGTTAAGCAGCCACAGTGATGTACATTGGAGATACATGTTTAACCAGGGTGCTTAAATGTGAAATCCTTTCTTGGTTGAGTTCTGTCAGGTTTGTGAAGGCTGGCAGATTTGCCAAACACATGAAAAGCCAAAGGAGAATTGATCTTGAACTGCTGAAATAATACTGAAAAAAAGGGAAAATGCTTTACTATTTGCCTGCATAAAGAGAGGAATATAAAGTATGAGTGTAAAAGAGGTATTTTTGAATACATTAAAAATCATTTGGGAATTCTACATTCACTTTCCCTATACACACTGGAAAAAAGCATTGGAAGAGGCTGAGAAGAGATCTAATCTGACACCTCCACTCTCACAAAGGGCTCAGACTTAATTTCTTTTCCCCAAGAGAAGGCTAAGAGGTGAACTCGTTCTTGTTTATTCCATATATAGGTACAAGTAGATCAGCTAAAACTGCCTCTCAGCAAGCAGAAATAGCTGTTGAGATCAGTGGCGTGACAATGACAAGCGTGAACTAGAAGTGAGATGTGAGTTTGCAGCACTGGGAGTATCACTGGAACATTTTAGGTAGGGGAATAATAGATTCACTGTCACTTGGTTGAATGTCTTTCTTAAAAACTTCCCTATGTCTCAACTATGAGGTAATGGCTTCTGTGCTGGAATGGATGTATGAGGGCTTACAGCCTGTCAAGTAGTGGTTGGATGGCTCTCCTGGCCTTATACTAGCTATATTTCTTATGTCACCTATTCTTGTTCTTTTCCGATGTTTTACTCATTGCACCATGCTGAGATTGTCAGCACTTAGATCTCCCTCTTCTCTATTTGCACAGCTTCCAGTGCTCTGATGCTGGACAAGTAGACATAATAAATGGCACTGAGGGTTGATACCAGTTCAAAGAATTCACTTGGGATGCAACTACTGAATATCCATTTATTTATTGCTTTTCTTTTTGTTTTCCTTTTCCACAGTGAAATACATGAGAGAAGCAACCCCCTATGTGAAGAAAGGCTCCCCTGTTTCAGAAATTGGGTGGGAGACACCTCCGCCTGAGTCTCCCCGCCTGGGCTCTGCCTCTGCCGACCCACTGTCGCAGCTTTCGCTCTCCATCCACAGAGACAAGAAGACGATACCACTCAAGATGTGCTATGTGACGCGCAACATGGCCGTGTCAGACCCTGAAAACAGGTAAGCAGGGGATTTGCCTGGGGCTGGGATTTGGCCTTTTCAGCATTGTGGTGGATGAGCAGGAGCTGGTGGTGGTCTCTGGACACACACAGCAACCCAGGGAGGGTGGGTGGTGGTGTCTGAGCCACATGGTGCTGGGTTCAGCTTTTGCATTGTGCTAGAGAAACCTTTCAGTGCAGTAATCCAATGTTTCTATTAGAATCTCAGGGGTTCGTTTTCATCCTGATAAAGTGCCTGCTTTTGAAGTAAGAGATGCTGTACGCAGTAATTGGTTACATCCTTGGGGCTGGCTTAATCTAATTGCACTAAATTACATTTTCTTTCCTTTTTCAATGATTATTATTTTAAGAATGGCCTGTTTTGTCCATTCAGTTCTGGGCATGTAAGTCAAGAATAGGAGAAAAGTTCCACTTACGAGACACTAATGGGGAATTTCTGTGAATTCTTGGTTTGGATTTTTTTATAATGCTAAAAATAGGATGAGCTCTTACCAGCTCTTATTTATAACATATGTGGAACAGCTGCACCACACCAGCACACTCTCTGATCCCTGCTCTCCCAGCTGCTGGTATAAAGGGACCAGTCAAGTCAATAACACAGACTTGATTCTTCCAACCAAATAATGGGCTTTTTGTTTTCCTAGTGTGTTGGCTTGCCCAGAAGCTGGGTGTAATGCTTTTGATTCTCAGCACTTACAGAAGGATAAAGGGAAAAAGGAGAAAGCAAAATGGGGTTTGGGCTTCCCTTGTAATCTCTTGTGTGGCAATTCAGAAACTATATCAGTATCTGTGTAATTTTCTTTCTTCTTTTTCTTTTTTTTTAATATTTGTCTGACTTTAAGTTCTCCCTCCCCCCCCTTTTATTGTTTAGTGTTGCTTTACTTTGCTTCTGCATTTCATCTCATCAAGTGGTTACCACCATAGTCAGTGATAACTGGCCACAATCGAAGTGCAAATTTAAAAGAGCGATTACCCAAGCACTCTTTCTCAAGTTTAAATCAAGGTGGTTATTGATAGAGGTCACTATTTTTTCATATATACATGAAATATATATATATGTGTGTGTATATATATATGTATGTATAGCTTAAGATGCTGAGGTTTGACAGCTGTACCACTAGCGTGGGAGTTTGGAGTTCTCTCTGCCTTAGAGTGTATTGTAAAAATGCCCACACAGGTTGCATTGTTTGAATTGGCACCATGTAATGATGCTTTACGCATGTTGGCTTCATTCTTTTAGCACTTTTCCCTGCTTTTTTTTGAACTGTATTGTAGTTCTCAGCTTCTGTCACTGTCCTGGTCCTCAGCTGTGTTTGAAGGCCAAGGGGACTGATTCAGAAGGACACACTCATTTCTCATGATACATCTGCGACAGAGCTGACTTTATCAAGGCGTGCTACAAATATATGTGTTCTTAGGTGTAACTAAGAAGTAACATGTGGGAGAGTCATACTGCTTGTTGTCATGGTTTTAATTTTTGTTGCTGTCACATCCTGTGGAAAGAGTGACTTCTGATTTTTACTGCAGTCCAACACGGTGCAGAGTACAGTCTAAGCCAGGTTTTTCCATCCGAGCACACAGTACCTCCCTGTCGTGCTAGCTGCAGTGTAATAGCAGCATCCCATCGATTCGCATCTTTACCTCTTTCAGGCTTTTTTAACAATTCTGAATACTGGGACGGATGCTTATTAGAAGTGCTATTACAATGCAGCCATGGTTTCCCACTGGAATGTACCAGTGGTGTGTTGACCCTGGCTGGTTGTTGGGTGTCTGCAGAGCTGTTCCTTTGACATTCTCACTCCTCCCTCTGTCTGCAGTTGTTCCTTTGCAGCAACTTTTCCCCTTCTTAAATACTTTATTACAGAGGTGCTGCCACTGTTGCTGCTGGGCTCAGCCTTGGCCAGTGGTGGGTACATCTTTGAGCTGTGTGGAATTGGTTCTGTCAGACATCAGGAGAGCTTCTAGCAGCCTGTCAAAGAAGCCACCCCTGTAGCCCCCTCGCTGCCAAAACCTTGACATGCAAACCCAATATATTATCCCAAGATGGTAATCTGATTCCACAAAAATAGTTTGATCTTCATTCACAGCAGAGCCCAAACCATGTCCTTACATGCTTATGACACTTCTGTTTCATAACCCAGTGACCTGACACACATAGATCTTATAACTGATGGTGTCACTTTGCTGGATGGCTTTAAAGAGCACTGCTGACAGGCTGCCAAAGCATGTGCTGTCCATAAAAGGACTCCTCAGGACTATAGCTGAGCTAATTTTCCTCTAAGCCCAAGCGTGGACGTAGAAAACATGAGTTTTCCAGCAGAGATATTACTCCAGTGCAGGCTGGAGATCATATCATAGCAGGGCTGTGGGACCAGGCTTGAACTGGTTTGGTGTTCAGCATGAGAAGATATCTGCGTTAAAGGACCCAGAAGGAAATACCTACTTGTTGGCACTGAATCATCTCCGCTTGTTGGAAAGATAAAGTGAAATGTGGGTTTAATAGGCTTGAAGGAAGCTACACATATGGTTTTCCCACTAGATCTGATAGCCCTGCATAGGATTTCTGCTCCTCCTTGAAGAGTGGCCTCAGTTAAGAGATTCTGTGTCTACTCTGTGGTGGTTTGGGAGCAAAGTTAAGTGCTTTTAGAGCCAGCAGTTCTCAGATATCTCTTTCACCTAACCTGTCTGTGGGTTCATTCTGAAGGAGGTAGGGGATTGTCTTGCCTCTTACTTGATCAAAAAAGCTGTAAGGTACCAAGAGGAAGATATTTAATACACACCAATGCCAAACTTAATGTACGGGATTTTTCTTTTTTTAATGGTACAAACATGGTAACAGCAGAACGGATGCAGAGCATCTTACTGGCATCTGTGTCATTCTCCTCTAGACACAGGCTGGAAGAAACTAAGTTAAAATAATTAATACTTAAATCTGTTCTTTTACTCTATTTCTTGGGGTTTTTTACCTGAATTTTTACTGATAAGTGTCTTTGGTGGCAACATTAAAGGTTAATGTCAGGCTGAAAAAGAGGAGCATCCCCTTCTAATGAAAGGGCATGTGAGAGTGGTCTCATCTAATAATATCAATAAGCAGTTAATCGTACTGCAGAATAAAAAGCTTTTCATTGACTCCTAATGTTGATATTAAGGAATAGGAAAAAAAATAAGTCTCTGAGGTGAAATTTGTTCTGTTGGTGCTTTTAAAGTCTTGGGACATAATACAAAGGTACTTACATACACAGCACAGGAGACATGACATTCCCTGGAGGAAGGAGGCCATGCTGCATGGACTGAAAGTTTCCTCATCTGCTTTTGAAATCACCCTAAAATCCTCCTTGCCTTTCATTCAGCCAGAGCCAGGAAGTGTGGGTTTGATCCTGCCAGCTCTTAGTATGCACAGATCACAGTTTTCCACTGCCAGGAGTCCAGAGCAGTGTGATCCTTACAGGGAACTTCAGCAGGGATCCAGTCTTAAGGATTGAGTTACTCATTGGCAGGATTTGGCCCTCAGATGGGAAAGGTTTCCCTTGGTTTTGAAGCTAGGAAAAAAGAGCCAAGACAGATTCCCAGCAGCATGGTGCCAGCTGCATGCAGTGGCAGTGCTGCAGCAAGCACAGTGCAGCTTTGTAGACTTCACACCAGGACACGTGGAGGAATAGATAAGGAACTTCCTTTATCTGTTGTCTGTTTCATAGCTGGACTGAGAATTACAACTGGAAGGTAGAATTGAGCAGATACGTGTTAAATGTGACAGAAGGACTGGCTGGTATCAATTCAGTCTGGGCTCTGCACGTTGAGCTGCATCTGGGAATTACCCAAGCTTCCCAAGACGACAGGGAGGTGTGAGACAGACTGAGACGTGTTTGCTCCAAAGGCAGCTACAGACTTAAGCTGCTTCATTACTTTCATTAATTTTAATTTTCTTTTTTCATTGATTCATGGAAAGAAGTACTTGCAATATTTACTGCAAAGCTGTTGCTCTCCAAAACTGAACCTATCCACACATTCGTATTAACACGTTTTTTATTTCATTATTTAATAACATGTCAGCAATGTGCAGTAACAGGGTCAGTGAGATATAGCGTTTTGAACTGTAATTGACGTGTAGGCATTTATGCAAGCATAATATAGCCCTGTGCAATTCTGAAATGGCATTTCAAAGTATTAAATACAAACCCAAATTCTGGTGAATTTGGATGTTTTGACTTTTGTTGCAGTAAGGCATGAAAACAAAAGTTGAAGTTTCTTTGAAATGAGAACTGAGTTTCAGCCAGGTTTCATATGACATAGTGAAAACTAGTCCTTGTGCCAAAACACTTGATCCGTGAATGCTGATAACAAATATCAGAAGTTAGCAGAAGAGCATGAAGATAAAATAAAGAAACAAACATCTTTAAGTAGAAGAATCTATGATACTAGCATAGGACTATATACGCTATAGAGCACTGCCCAATGATTGACTTTATGAATGCGTTTCTGATGCTTGCCATTTTCAGCTGTGAGGCTAATTGTTTATTTAGGGTGATGTCTGAAGTGCTAGTGGAAACTCCATGCATCCTCAGTAAAACCTCAAAAGATGCATGTAGGTTGGGACTTGCCAGTATTCCCAGGTTCACTGCTGATCCAATGCACAAACATTTTTCTTCAAAAGGACTACAAGACTTGACATATTCAGACTGGAAGTTCAGAAGCATTTTTGTACCAAAAGGGTGGTCAGACACTGGAACAGGCTTCCTAGAGATGTGGCCGATGCCCCAAACCTGACAGTGTTTAAGAGGCATTTGGACAATAGTCTTAGTAACATCCTTTCACTTTTGGTCAACCCTAAAGTGGTCAGGTAGTTGGACTAGATGATCATTGTAGGTCCCTTCCAGCTGAACTGTTTTTGTCTAGTCTATTCTGTTCGAAGAAGGAATGATAGCCATTTAGCTCTTGCACCTCTTCAAGCTTGTGCTGGTACAATTCAAGAGTGAACAAGGAGATGGGGAAGCAAGTATTAGGCAATGGAGAAGAGTATGGACATCTTGACGAACATGTGGGCTGACTCATGCCTCCACCCTGCCTGTTTCCTGCTGGGTAAACAGGACCATACTTTGATATTGCCAGGCACAAGCAGCCACTGGTATACAAACAAAAGCTTGGATTCTCCTTGAACAGAGTGTAGTTTAGGTGTGCAGTTTCACAGCCAGCTTTTTTACCAACTGATGAGGGAGCAGATCCCCCCTAGTCCTGTACCTGTTGTGGGGCTGACAGAGAGCGGGGTGCTGCCACAGTGACCATGGTACCCAGACTGAGTTATGGCTGCTCCTATGGAGCTTAGGTCCCATTTGTCTTGGGGGTTTGATAATATTGGGCTCAGCCAGTGGCACTGGCTGCTGGTAGAAGCACAGATGGAGTGAAGGGCTGAGCAAAGGCTGAGTCTGGAACCCAAGCCTATGGTGATGGACTGTTTCTATTACAGCACACTGGAGCTGTGTCAGCCCTGGGTGGACACCAGCAGTTCTGTGGCCCTTCCTGGGGATGTGGAAATCTTCTGTTCTTAATGGACAGTGCAGATTTAGCAGGGCAGGCCTCTGGTTTAGGAAACAGGTCTCTGTTGCCATGTGCTGTAGGTGGGTGAAAGAAAGACACAGGACTTATGTATGCACGGGGGATAGAGCAAAGGTAAAGATACTATAATGGGCACATTACTGGTATTAAAAAAAATCTCCCTCCACAGCTCCTCAAGGAATTTGTCCCTTGTTCCTTGTGCTTTACTGAGCTGCTCTCTGGCTGTAAATAAAATCCCCGTGAAATGGAAAGGCTGTACTTATTTTGCAGTGTTGTTGTGAGCTACAGCTGGAGATCTTTGGATGAAAGGCATATAGTACTTAATTATCATTATTGGTACAGACACGTTTTACTATTCAAATATAAGTAAGTCCTTTGAAGAAGCCACTGAGCTGGCTAGAGTCAAAGTCCTGATTTATATCCTGAATTTTTGTTACTTTTTTTTCCCCCCTGGTGGGCTGTGTTTATTATCTGTTTAGATTACTGTTAAATTAAGGAAGAAATCAACAATCCAACATTAAAGCAACTTGAAAGGATGTAATTCAGATCCAGAAAAGAACAGAAATTACTATAATCAGGGTGAAACTCTGGTTGACTCTTCTCTCACCCTTAAATCACCCTGTTATGCTATCACAGTGTGTATGGGCTGTTATAGAAGGATAATCTACCACTGTGAAGCCCTTTATATCCTTGTCTACAAAGGGTTGTGAATTTAAGATCAAGGTGAATGTGGGTTTTAACCTTAGCTCTTGACTATTTTACTGGTATGGATCCAAATCCTCCTTTTGTGTAAAGCTGGATGTTTCTTGTCATGTTCTTGTTTGCTTACAGTACTGTAACTGCTTATCTGCCCCAAAATCTGCTCTTTACTGGAAGGGATGAATAAGTAGGCGGCACTTGAGATTTATCTACTGTTTTCTCCTTTCAAGCTGACAGAAGTTAGGTGATTTAGCTAAAATGGCATTTGCAGCATCCCCTTCAATACCCTGGGGATAGAAGAAGGAAGAAGTTGGGATGTGGGGGAAAGGAGTGTGATAGATGAATAGCTGGGCATTGGGGAAGGCCTCCTTCCTTGATATATTTATATGCCCTCTCTAAGAATTTAATGGTTGTGGGATTCTCCTTCATATCCAGGATCAGTGCTTTCAGACACAGGGTTATATGTGAGACCTGCAAGATTCCATTTCTTCTCTTATAACAGAGGGCAATCATTAAATGATAGAATTAATTGGCTCAGGCTGGGCTGTCTGATTTTCCTCTGTCATCTACATCATCTGCTTTCTCTGCAGCTCTGCAGTTGCTGGTACATTTTGGAAGCTGTAGTCATCTGTCTTGATAAGGGGCAATTTTCCAACCCTGGAGGAACTGGAGCTCTGAAGCCTCAAGGAGAAAGTGTCAATTTTTTTTTCTTTTTATTTTGGGGTTTATTTTTCATTATTGGAATCATTATTTTCTATCATGTGTGAAACTCCCCACCAGCCAAACAAGTCATCAGGTTTGCTCGAGTTTATATGAACCTATAGCTCAGCCTTACTTCCTTCTCTGGCTTCTGGAAGGTCACTGAGATCAGACACTGTCCCTTCTGTAGGATTAAGCATTTTGGTCTCTCAAATCAAATCACTAGGTTAGCTTCTGGAATAAAAATGCACCCCAAACAACCCAAAGGCCATTTTCTCCAGAGCACCCTCAAGGGTATTCATTTACATAAATACATTGGCAAACCAGGCTGAACTTTGGATGTTCATTTACTTGTATTTATTTTAGGCTTAATTTTCATACTGCCAAATCATGTTAAAATAGCTTTCTAATGTCCTAGTGACCTGCTGTAGTCCCTGAGCAGCCTTTGAGAAGTGAATTGCTGGGGGAATGTGCCAGGATTTGGGGACACAGTAGTTTTCAGCAGGATGTTTGAGATACGAGTGTAGAGCTGGACAGTTATGGCATGTTGTGACTGACCTTCAGTCTGTGCAGGTCCTGGTGAATCTGGGATTAGTTCCATCTCATTTTCCTCTAAAACAAGTTGCATCTTTTCCCCTGACATAATGACATGGGACTTTCTCCCCTCCCCATCCTTCTGGGTCAGACAGGTGAGCTTCTGGTGTCCTTCACATCTAGCACAAATTGAACAGGAAAGGGCAAAGCTCCTGCACATGTTACTCAGAAAAAGTGTCTGTGCATACAAACAGATATGTGAGCATAAATAAAACTCTGTGTCTGTGTCTGTGAGCGGGATCGAATGTGGCCTGACAAGAATCAAATGTGTGATGGTGAGTGGGTGGCGAAGAAGGATGTGTGTGGTGGGGAGGTGGCAGTAGCGAAGCTGGCAGAATGCTTTCAGATGGATTTTTGATTAAAAAACCTTTACCCAAGTGATTCTTTTCTGTGAAGATATTTAAATGATGAGATTATGGAGGAAAAGAAGAGATGTTGGTGGGTTTTGTGTTGTATTTGGGTTTTTCTTCATACACTGCTTCAGTTACTTTTGAAATCAGAGAATTTCGATTGTTCCAAACAGCTCCTACTGTAGAGGATTGAGCTGAGGAAGAGAAATAGAAGCAAAGGAACTGGAAATTAATCAGGGGAGAGGGAACAAGAAGAAGAAACTGCCTTGAGAAATGCATGGAGGGAATGGAGAAGAACAAATTAAGAAAAAGTGATGGGCAAAGAAGCCAGCCGGCAATGTGAAGTGATGTACTTGGTGGAAGTGAAAACTGCAGCAGATTTAACTAGTGAAGGTTTTTGAAAAAAGGGAGATAAATTGAAGCATTGAAGAGTTGGAAAAAGAGAAATGATTCAAGAAATGTGTGGCAGATTAAAGGGAAAGGAAGAGCAGTTGCGAGTGCTGCAGGGCAGGACAGAGGAGGGCAAACAGTTAATCGTGTTTTATGTGTGTCTGCCTGTAAAGGTATGTATGTGCTGACATCCAAGCTGCCACTAAATAATGTTGGAGAGCAATTTTAACACCCTTGAGATTTGCCAAACTAAGAAAGCTGATATGCAGGGGTTTCAGTTTACTGCCATGCTCCTCGTCCCCACAGTCTTTGTGTTATGGCATGGAGCCCGTGACAGCCTCAAGACCCTTTTTCCTGCCTGGCTGTTGTCCTGTGCTCAGTGCTGGGCTTTCCCTTGCTTATCAGCAGGTCTGCAAATTGGATTTCAGTCTTACAGCTCTGATGGCCTGACCTGCCATTAATCAACGAGCAAGGTTTTCAGCTGGTGTACTTGAAGCTGCACCCTGTGTAATCACTTGTGCAGTAGCACATTGCAAATCACAGCCACAGCATGCTCCTCAGGGTGGATTGCCATCATAGATGCCCTGCTCACTGTTGGTAGGTACTGAGATTGGGCTTTAGTGCTTATTTTGTACGAACAGATATTGCTATTTTAATACCCTGTGGTCACGTCTAGCTTTCATATGTGTTGCTGCTGATGGAAATTCTGCTTTTCCTGTAGTAGGAACTGGGAAGAGTTACACTGAAGTTGTTACTCCTTCTCATCACTTGCATACAACTTTTACTTCAATCTCTCAGTCTATTCAATGGGAAGGTGAGTTTGCTGCCAGTAGTGAAAGTGCCAGGAGGTGACCCATGCCCACCATCCCTGAAAGGCTGGCATTGTCTCCAGGAGGCTGGCTCTCAGCTAGTGCTCTGTCCCCAGCACTCAGAGACCAGGAATTGATCCACAGGGAATTTGGGGTTTTGATGTTGTGGCTGTTGAACAGGCTTCTGTTCTGTTTCACTTGGCAGCTAAGCAGTGATCCCTGGGATTTCTTGATTGTGGAATCCAAAAAGTAGGTGTATAAACAAATGAGACACTGAGACACAGACTACTAGATGAGATGGAGCTGCTGTTTGTCTCTTCCAGCAAGATTTTCTACCATTACAATTAATTCCCCAGACAGAGCTCATCTATCAGCAACCCTGATCACTTGTCCCATTTCCCAATTCATTTTCATCCATGCTTGTGAAACATGCCCCTTCTTTCCCCTGGGTCTTACTACAGCACTCCCTACCAGCAACAGTAATTGTGGTGTTCCTTCTCAGAAGATGTCTTCTCAGAAGACATCTAATTCTTCTCTCATCTCTCATGAGATCTTAGTTATGCAGCAGCATGAGATTCTTCACTCTCACCTCAAATCTGAAGGGGTCATTTACCACTGTTACCAGCTACAGTTAGGTGCTCTTTGCTTAGCCCAGATGCAGCACCAGCTGCACAAGGTTTGCCAAAACAATAGTTCGTTTCCCCAGCATTAATACATTTCCCCACATGCTGTGAGAGTTGCGTCGTGGGTTTGTGGTCAACGTATTGACCCCACAAGTCACTACATCTTCTGGTCTGAAAGTTTCAGGCAGCATCTTTTAAAGGTTATATCAAATTCCTACCATGCCTCTGTTTGTTTTCGGGTTTTTTTTTTCCCAAGTAACTGACCTCACTGCCCCTTGAAACAGCACTTTTGCCACTATTAGGTGATGGAAAGTGAAGAAGGCTGGACTGTGTATTCCTGTGTTACCAACACTCGGCACTATTGCAACCAGAACATGAATGAAAAATTCAAGCAATAAAAAGATAAGAGGGCTTTGGGGCAACGAGTGGAAAGAGTTCTGCTCCTCAGCACCACAGACATTTAAAAACTATGAAATTACTTTTGTAGTTATTCTGGGCAAAGAAGGAGGCAGAGTGTGATGTGCTCTGTAGATTGCTCAGCATTAGCACACAGCAGTGCGAGCAAGTCCATTACAAAATCAGATCCTTTCCTTACTTGCATGCAGTGCAACTCCACTGGTATCCCTTTTATTAAAGCCCAGATGGTGTCAAATAGAAATGAAAGCAACTGTGGCAGCTCATTGGTGATACATACTCCCTCTATACCTGTACTTTGTACCTGTCTAGTCCAGCTCCCAAGAAACGAGTATGCAGTGTTTTTACCACTGTAAGTTAAGACAGCAGGTACCCTCGTGATAGCGAGGGGGCTCAGAGCCTTTCATATAGAAAAAGATCCACTTAATTACCCCTTGGTAAAATTACTTTCACCTCCATTTAGCTGTATCAAATGAAGGTGCTTTTTCAGTGTATGCTGTGGCATTCATTGCAAGTCTAGCATACTCTCTATGGAATATTTTTCTTGCAGACTAAACCCTAAGTTTCCATTGGTTAATTTTAATGCATTTTATTCCTGATGCATCTCCTGATGCTGCATGTAGAATTAAAAGAAGATATAAACAGTTTTTTGACTTATTTTATAATAAAACTTACAACAATTTAAATATAATCTCTGTGTTCCTTGAAGTCCCGTCCCCCCCGCCCCTTATGCTGGAAAGGCTCATGTGTTTGTACACTCAGAAATCAACAAAAGTGCTTACTGTGGTTTCACGTGCAAAGAATGATAGAGGAGATGGAGTGAGCAGTTTGGCCCTTGATCCCTTTCTAAGTTTGCAGCCTGTGGCAGAGTGTTTTGTTTCTGGCTATGCTGGTGTAATATCAAAGTAGCGCGATGAACTTGAATAACTCTGGCTCCAGCTTATCATTAACTTCAAGGGATTTACTCCACACTTTAATCAGTCACTGAATGCATAATCTGACCCAGGAAGAGGTATAAAGTGTAAATCAGTGCCTGATTTGGTCCTGAGCCAATGCTGGTGGGAGAAGTGCTTTCAAGAGATTTGATAAAAGGTATTTCTTAGATAATGAACACTCCTACAGAAAGAGTCCTTATCAAGTGTGGAATGAGTATGCTCTATCAAACATTTGCTTTCAACTTCTGATCCTCTGTAAAGTAAAAAACCTGGATAATGAAGCAAGGGAGCTAGTTTTGGCCTCTTACATGCAAGGTTATGGCACTGGGAGGTGCTGGGTTTTGTGTCACCCCGTGTTCTGCGGGTGGAGAAGGGGATGCTGGAAACATTGCGGCTCAGTGGGACTCTTTGAGAAGGAGAGGGAAAATTACTCTTTTATTATAAGGTTTGCCAAATGATCTCTGAGAAAATGTGATATCATTCATATGCATTGCCAAGCTGGAGAGATGCCGCGCATCTTGGCAGCCATCTAGAGCTAACATATAATTCCTTTGGGTTGGTATGGGCTTTATCAGAAACAGCTCCATATGCAGTATTTACATAACTGTGGTGGAGTGTGAGAATAAACACAGCTGTGGCATTGCCCTAAATATTTCAATTCAGCAGGGAATTAAGGGAACTTTATCACTGAACTGCAGATAAACAGAAGTCAGTAAGCAGTGGTCAGTTTAGCCAAGGAGCAAATCAAAGCTACAATGGCTGGACTGCTGGAAACATTTAAGTGCTTTAGTGTTGGAGTTTACTAAGGTCATTGGTATTGTTTTTGCTTTTCAAAAAATATGGAAATGCCATCAGTCAGCTGTTACACATAAAGCATCATCCAAATGGATTGGTGAATCAAAGCACTGTAGGCTGGAAAGCAGAAAAGGGGAGTGTTTATAGGTACAAAACACTTTCAGCATCTGATTGCTGTCAGAGCCCATGGGTTTCCAGGAAGATCTTAAGTTTGGTTTAGTGTCTCCATCCTGATTGACTGAGACAGGAGTCCTGGATCTTTAGTGGAAATCTGCAAGTCAGGTTTCCTAAGCATAGTTTAGTGCCCAGATCTTACAGCAGTAGCCAGCAGCAGAGTTCAGGCAGTTGAGGATTTACACTTTCATCCTTAAGGTATGAATTAGAAAGGTGCCCTACCTAGCAGCTTCCACATCAGTGATGTTCACAGACATGTTCCTTGGGCTGGACCAGTGCCATGGGTAAAGGAAACGATTTCAGGGCTGTCAAAGCAGCATTTATTCCCATTTTGAGCTGACTTTTGAGAAGTGTAATACGTATTTTCCAATCTTCCTGTCACTCAGCTCAAGGAACACGGTACACTTTCTGCAGTTGGCAGTGCATCCCCATCAAATTTTGATGACTAATAAACGGTCCCCAAAATAGCCCCATTAGAAGTCACTAAAGGATGATATTTTAAGAGTATTTTTGCAAGCATGGTTCCATATGTGTGTATGCATACATATGCTAGATTATGTACATTGATATCACAGTAGAATGTGAATATATTAGAATGTGCATAGTTTAGAACCCCTAAAACAGAATTGTTAAGAGCTGTCTAGATGTTCATTATTTTAAGGGACAGAATGCTGAATACTTCAATAGCCACAGTCAGGGGAAATACACTTTGATGAAAGCTGAATACTTGTTTATGAATTAATCCACTTGCTTTAAGTAAGAATTTAAGCATTTTCAAAATTGGAGGGAAGTGAGCTGCATTTGGAAACTCTTTCAGCTCTAGATAATGTATTTTTAAACCAAAGCCTGCTACAACTCTAACTTAAAAAAGATACACAAGTTTGCTGCTGTTCCTTTTCAGCTGAAAAAGCAGCATGTTCTTATGAGTCTTTATAGTCCTTGTTCAGCAATTTGTTTATTGCACCATACACAGTGATTTTGGAGGTGGGATTTCCCTTATAGAAACCACAGGCTTAATAAAGAGCCTTGTTTCGTACAACCCATACAGTGCATTAACATTTCTCAAAATCAGCACAATACTGCTGTGCTATCCAAATAATTTTTGTTGTCAAAAGAAGTATTAAGATAGGAGATAGAGTGCAGGAAATTTTGAGTGCTGCTCCTTATGATTTTTGCCCTGCTTTGTCTGGGTAATGTACCTTTCCACCTTTTTGGTGGTAAAATGGGAAAGCTGTCACTGACCTTACTTGTAACATCTCCCACCAAAAAGTGCCCTGTATGCAGTAAGCAATATTTTACTGATTACCACAATGTACTTTAAAAATCCAGGTCTGTATAGTTTGTTAATAGTTGTCTACAAGAGTAAGTTCAAATTCAGGTTCTTATGGTAATGGAAGAGCAGTGGAAAGACAGACCCAGGTGTGTGATAGCTGTACGTGATTGTAATGATCATTGGACACAAATGGCCAAATCATAACCATCAGAGATGGCTTTTTCTCTTAGTTCAGAAAAGAAGTGTGTGGTTGGGAACATGTCTATCTGTGAACATTGTTTTCTCATTCACCAGCCTGGTGTCATCTGTTAAGGAATTTTTCTTTTGGTACCTGAAGTTGAATCCTCAGTCCATCCTGGAACATCTAAATAGCTTTTATTTTCAGACAGTGCTGAGCTGCAGCTGTTTTACTGAGGAAACATGCATTATTGTGTTGGCTCAGTGCTTTCTGAAAAATCAACCCACTTTTTCAGCTATCCAGAAGTGATTTAGGACCCTGAACTGTTCAGCTGCTGAGTTTGGAAAATCATGACCTTTTCTATCTTTAGAGCAGTGTCTACGTGGCGACCTCCCCTTCCCAAAATGGACAAACATGAGAGCAGCAGTCCTTGCTCTCCGAGCCCCAGAGACCTGCACAGATTGAGTTGCGCTGTGTTCTGGGCTCTGCTCTGGTTTAACCAATTAATTAAAACGTATTTTGTAATTGCATAACAAGCATTTGCATTACAGTACTGTTTTGAACCTCAACCTGAATAAATTCCACTAATTACTTTTCTGCTACAGAAAGGCATCGTTGTGTGTCCCAGAGAATGGGCACCAATACACAGGACAGAACTATGCGTTTAGGCTCAGATCCCAAGTTGGATTTGTGAGGGTAATGTTCAGGGACAGTTACTGTATGTGTGTAATGAAAAAACACAAGTGTGATACAGAGTCGAGTGATGGGCAGTGACCAGGGCTTGGTTTATAAATTGCTATATAAAGATAAACCAGACTATTACTTTGTGGGTTATTTAATAAATGTTCAAGTTAAAGTGGCCCACAAGCTATAAAGAGCACACAAAGCCCCACTAATAACTTATAACTTCACTGAGAACAGACCTGAAATAGCTGCTGCTGCCTCTCAAAGCATTTTTGTTGCTGTTAGCAAAGGTGTTGGCACAAGTCCCATGACCATGATGGACAGGATTAATTTTCCTGAAAACTGTGTTCACTTGTGAGTTTCAAACCACAGTGATGGGGTTGAAGCCCACAGGATGGTCTAGTAAGCATGTTTTGGGGGAAAAAATACCTCTCCATAGGAGTTTGTAAAAGATGCCTGCTAACAGCAATCATTTGCAGTTAGCACTTTCTTGCTGCCATTATTAGCAGGATCTAAATGGAGCACTAAGGATGTTTGTATATCCTGGAGGTGGCCAACTGTGGTGGGCTTCAGTTTGATGCATAGTGGTGTAACTGAAACCACAGTGCAATCCTAAGAAAACTCCTCCATTTGGGATGAGGGTGGTTTTCATTTAGCTCTGCATATGTAAAATAAATACATTGAGAAACTCCAGCTAAAGAAGGCAAGAGCTTATCCCTGGCTTCTCCAGAGTCATCTCCCATGCAGTTCTGGGTTATTGCCATGTCGGTGAATGTGAAGGGGTGAATGCTCCTGTTGTCTTTATTTGAAACTCCTATTGACATGTTATATGTGGGGTTGCATCAGCAAATCCCCTTCTGAAGGATTTTACTGTAATGCCAGTACAGACCTGGCTTCAGTTAGAATGATCTTCTATTCAGGTGTGGTAAAGGTAAGTTTCTAGTGCTAGATCTTGGTATCAGTATCTTTCTTTTTAACTCACTGCTAACACTGAGCAAGGTAATAAATTTAGCTGCCTAACAGTCTCTAAGTGAACATAATGTTTTTCCCCCCCATTTTTCTAGACTTATTGAAGTTCATTCACCTGATGCCAAGCACACCGTGGTGCTCAGGAGTAAGGATTCAGCTACGGCCCAGGCCTGGTTCAATGCCATCCACTCCAGTGTCAATGAGCTCATCCCCAGGGTGATTGCAGAGGTCAGAGACCAGCTGGGTAAAACAGGGATTGCTGGAAGTCGAGAGATTAGGCATCTAGGCTGGCTTGCAGAAAAGGTAATGGAAACATTCTTATTTTAATTTCTAAGCTTGCTCTTTCCCTCTTTCTCTTTGTTCCTGAATTCAGCCTTGTCTGCAAGTGGAGGGTAAATGAGGTTCTGGGGTTTGCTTTCCATGAAAATCTTTCTTTTCTTAAGGTGCCAATTTTTGTGTTCCTTTAAAAAATTAAAAATTAAAAAATATCCCAGAGTCTTTGCTTCTATATGCCAGTTAGCAAAGGCTTTCCTGAGGGATCGAAACTCATGATCATTCAAGTTCAGTAATGGGGCATAAGTCACAAGAACTGACATCAGCCTTGAGCTCCTCTGCTATGTCTGCTGTTCATGTACATGAGCTGTCACCTTTTTACTCAGTGTGGGAAGTAACCAGTTACTTGGTCCATGGTCCATGCCTCCGCTATGCCTGGCCACAGGAGCTGGGCATTGTCGAGCATGAGGTGGTGGCCCCACTGCACCTGAGAGCTTGTTCTTTAATTGCAACCCTGTATTGAGCTGAGCTTTGTAGAAGACCAAGCTTGTAATTGCAACTCTTAACCCGTGTCTTGCACAATTTGAGTCTTAAAGTATTTTATGTCACAGAGCAAACCTGGTGTTCAGTTCAAGAGTAGTTTGGGATCTATTGACCTGGTGAAAGCTGATGTATGAGTGCACAGAGATGGTGACAGTGTGAGATGATCTGGTTTTAAATCAGTAGTCTCAGAATTTGTTTTAGGCACTGTATCAACTGGTAAGTGTGGATTTGCTATGGTAACAACATCAAGACTGTGCCTAGAAATATCTCACATCCACATAGAGCTTGGGTGGCCATTCAGAGCATCTTTGCCTCTTCAGCTGCCATCTCAACCTCTGCATCTAGCACAGGTGTGGAAAGCTGTGATTGCCATGAAAAAAGTACTGTACATGTTAGCTCTCTCTGGGGTTTTGTAGATTAAAATATGGGATACAGGTCGTGTATTTCTTTCTACTGTCCTTTTAGAAGACACACCATTAAGTTTTAGCAAAACATGGGTCAGTCCACACCGTTTGTAGTGAGGCAAAGATTGCAAAACCTTTCAGGCAGTTTCTTTATGTTTTCTTGTCCCTCCCTCCAAGTTTGCAGAGTGGGGAGGATAGCACAGCTCTGTGGCTTGGTGCCACAGAAAATGTAAAAATTGGGGGGAATAATTGGGGATTTAAACACCAACGTATTGGTAAGTAAATATTGTTAAACTGTGTAGCCATGGGGTCTTTAATCTTGTTTTCCTTTTTGTATCTGTTTCCATACACTCATGAAAAGCTGAATATAAGAAGCTTTTTCCATTCAAAATCCTCTCATTTGAAAGAGAGTAACTGCTGTATAGCAGATCATACAGAACTCATATGTAAAATACTCAGGTCGTTTTAAGCAGACACATGGCACACTTCTGCTTCATGGATTTCATCTCCTTGCAGTTAATCCACAACATCCCGTTCACACATTTCTTTCTCCTTTTTTTGCCTTGTGGACTGAGATCTTATTTCATGTTACTCATTATGGACTGGTTTGAGGTCCTGCTGAATTTAGTGCTGAAACTTGTGTTGCCTTTAATAGAGCCAGGCTGCAGCACTATGCATGTTCCAGTATATTTACAGTGGCTGTCACCAAGAATTAGAGAGATTTGCAGTGACATTGTTTCCCAAAAGCCAGCATGTTTTTTTCACTAAACAAACCTTCCAGAGCTGTGCAATAGTCATGAGTGAGGTCAAAAGTTCCCAACTTCCTGTCATGTTGGAGGCCTGTTGAGAAGTAGAGAAGATCACTACATATGTTAAAAAGCGATGCAAAATTGCTTTCCCTTTGTTACTCTACTGTGGTTTGTAGAGCCTATGTTAAAGAAATATAAACTGCAGTTTGGGAGAAGGTATATATATTGTATATATGCAAAGTGTATATTTTTAGAGATGTACATTAGAGATGCTGTTCACGGTTAGCACAGGGTAGTTCCTAGATGTTCCTTGTGCAAAACCTGGGTTTGCCACTGGGGAAAGATTAAATTTTGCAGTGATTTTTAGAAGCACACCAGGAATACTTGTGTGCTTCCATATATACCCAGTGGTGGGCTGACACTGGTTGGACACCAGGTGCCCACCAGAGCAGCTCCATCACTTCCCCTTTGCAGCTGAACAGACAAGAGAAAATATCACAAAAGGCTGATGGGGTAGACATAAGAGCAGGGGGAGATCACTCACCAGTTACTGTCAGGCAAAACAGAATAAATTTGGGGAACTCAGTTTAATTTATTACCAACCAGAATAGGGTAATGAGAAATAAAACAAAAGCAGGGTTTGGTTTTATTGGTTTTTTATTTGGTTTTACTCCCATCTTCCTCCTGGACTCAACTTCACTCCCAGTTTTCTCTACCTCTTCACCCCCAGCAATGCATGGGGACAGGCAATGGGGGTTGTGGTCAGTTCATCACACCTTGTCTCTGCCGCTCCTTCCTCCTCAGGAAGGGACTTCTCACACTCTTCCCCTGCTCCAGCATTGGGTCCCTCCCACAGGAGACAGTCCTCCAGGGACTTCTCCAACATGAGTCCTTCCTGCAGGCTGCATTTCTTCATGAACTGCTCCAGCGTGGGTCCCTTCCATGGGATGCATCCTTCAGGATCAGACTGCTCTAGTGTGGGCTTCACACGGGGTCACAGCCTCCTTTGGGCTTCCCCCTTCTTCATTGTGGGGTTCTCCCCAGGCTGCAGGTGGGTGTCTGCTCCACCATGGGCCTCTGTGGGCTGCAGCAGAATCTCTGCTCTGGCACCTGGAGCACCTCCTCCCTTACTTCTTCACTAACCTTGGTGTCTGCAGAGCTGTTCCTCTGACATTCTAAACTGTTTCGAAAAGCATCTTAGAGTGAAAGTTTTAAGGCATCCTTTATGGCATCGCATTACATTACTTATATAGCACATCCTCACAGTGAGTTCTCAGCAAAATGGAACGATGCTAAGTGAGATGAATTCCTCGGCTTGTTTAGGGAATGCAAAATGTAATCCCATAGAAATTTCACTGTAATTTGCTGTGATTACTCTCTGCTTTCATTAAGCTGTTTCCTGGTTTGACATTTTTTATATGTCTCTGCTCTAAACTTAGCTTTAAACTTCAACCTTTATGGTACTACAAAAATAGATTCATTAGCAAAACCTCCCTCAGGTGCGTAACATTAAAATAAATAGTAGGTTATCTAAGGTACTAAGCAATGGCATACTAACAGGCTTCTTACCCCTTCACCAAACTTCCCTGTGAAGGCAGCTCTAAATTTGTCATCTTCAGCATGACACATCCATTTCACAAATCCACCATCAGGTCCCTGGCTGTGCCATGGGGTGGGGAGGGAAGATCCACTTGCAGGTAAAGCAAAGAGCTCTGCATCACTTTAAGAAAGCAAATGCTTACTGTGTCATTGTAGGTAAGGAGAAAAACAGCCAGAAGCAATCATTAGAGATGCCATATTCCCTCTTTTATTAAGGCACCAGCCTTGTCCTGACCTTGACTTTATGGGAAGGGTTTCTGAAGCTGGTCGAAGATTAGGGAAATGTATTAGTCACCAACATCCTAAAACTTTTCTGTAACAAAGAGAGATGTCAAGTACTGTTTGGTAAGTGTGTGCTCTCCTCATCCCCTTTTCTTTCTTGTATTTGTCCTCCCTTCAGCAAGACCTGTGGCATTAACAACCATGCTGGGCTGGAGGGAATAGCTACATGTGGGTTTTAATCTTTCCAGGTATTTTTTTAATGCTCCTTAAAAAGAGACTTTTAGTAACCAAATGCAAAAAAAAAAAAAAAAAAAAAGCTAGGAACGTCATCCTAACTGAGGAGCTTTTCCATGTATGTGTTCATTGTCAGTCTTCTTTCCAGGAATGGTTCCAGTCTTTGTAGAAATGACTTTTCCACCTTTATGTTCCCCACTTTTTAATAGTTCTGCACATGTCATGGCTTGTAGAGGAGCTGAAGGAGGCATCACTGCTTTCCTCCTCACGTTTATCCACCTACCACTGAGTTCCTTTGTGAGGAGCACATTTTGCTCTTGCGCTGGAGAGCTGAAACATTGAGGAAATGGCAGTTTATTTTATCACTTGTAATGTCTGCTCAAGTAGACTGAGATATTGTTGGCAAAAGCTTTATCTACATTTTTGCCTCTTTAATGCAAACACAGAAAGGTGTTCTGGTAAAAGCGGTTTTGAGAAGGTGGCTTTTGCCAGTTCATCAGTCAGACACATAAGCAAAAACATGATTGGTTTAGGGGAAGGTGAAGCTGTAGCCGGGTGCCAGGCTTGTAGCTGGGTCAGTTAAAAGAAACAATAAAACCCTAAGCTGTGTGTCTCTCCCTGTCCTTACTGTGCCAGTGACACTTCAGATGTAGGCTTGAAGGAGACACAAAGCACTTTGGCAGCCAGAGACTGTTCTTTCTGGATGTCAAATATCTTACAGGCAGTAAGTACAGGCTTCTTAAAATGATCTCAAAGCTCCTTTGAGAAACTTAAAAATAGGAGTTGCTGCAAGTTGTCTTTTGTAATGTTAATATTTGAAGCTACAGAAAAATCTTTCTTTTCTCACCAGATTGCAACCCCAGTGCTTGTTTTCTGTTCGTGTTGCTCTGCCTGCATAGGGCAAGTGTGTCACTGGTACCACAAATCTGGTCTGGGAATCAGGGAGGAGAAAACAGTTGATATAGGATGGGAAGTAATCAAAGCGGCAGAGTGAATCAGAGTTGTTCTTATGCTCCTGACACTATCTCTCAAATGAAAAGTGTGCTAGTATATTACAGGCTGTTCAGTCTCTTCAAACCTGAGACAACCATATCATGGTGTTAGAGCTGAAACGTGAGCATGTCACAGCAGAGTGATCTTTGATATCGAGCTGTTATTGCAGTATTATATTTATCTTCCTGCTCTTGCTCTAATTCAGTGGAGTTAGTGATAACAGCAAGATTATGAGCTGTGCAGGCTGTCCAAACAAGATGTAGGCAAATAACATGACAGTGTATTTGAAGGTTTTTTTTCTCCCCAGTATGAAATGAAAACATTTCTGTTTTACCATTTCCTTTAGAAGTAGGTTCACTGGTTAACAAAACAAATAGCAATAGACATGCATTGTTATTCTCATCAGAGACAAATGAGTTTTCAAATAAGCAAAGAGAAGCTCGAGTTTTAAAATTTTATGTCATTTCCAAATTGTAAAAGCAAGCTTAAAATGTCTTTGCACATGAAAACCAGCAGCCCATCACGCAGTTAAAACATTTTGCCCTTATTTAACATTGTGAATATCTGATCTTAAGCACCTTCCCCTGAAGCACAGCAGCTGCTAGGCAGCATTTTAAAAAAACCTCACACAATCATGTCGATGGTTGGGGCTGCTGACACCCCCCTTAGCTCTCCCAGCTCTTCATTGCAGTGGTGGCAGTGCTTGTCTGACCCTGAGCCAGATCAGATAGTTACACTGGTAGAAAACACGTTGCTTTCAGTGGGGTAGAATAAGTTTTCTGCAGGTTTTATGAGAAATGCAAGTCCCAGTACAAGAGAAGCAGCAACAGCCTGTGGCAAGGGGAAAGGAACTGGGAAACCTCGGTGCCTGGCAGGATCATGGAGCAGATTCTCCTGGAAACCATGCTAAGGAACATAAAAAACAACAAGGTGGTTGGTGACAGCCAGCATGGTCTCACTACGGCGAAATCCTGCCTGACCAATTTGGTGGCCTTCTGTGATGGGGCTACGGAACTGATGGACAGGAGTAGAGCAGTTGATGTCATCTACCTGGACACTGTCCCACACGACATCCTTGTCTCTAAATTGGGGAGACATCAGTTTGATAGGTGGACCACATGGTGGATAAAGAACTGGCTGGATGACCACAAACAGAGTTGCTCAATGTCCAACTGGAGACGGGTAACAAGTGGTGTCCCTTTTTGGGTGTTGGGACTGATCCTGTTCAACATCTTTGTCAGCAACAAAGCAAAGGGCGCCCTCACCAAGTTTGCCGATAACACCAAGCTGTGTGGTTCTGTTGATACACTGGAGGGAAGGAATGCCATCCAGAGGGACCTTGACACATTTGTGAGGTGGGCTGATGCCAACCTCATGAAGTTTAACCATGCCAAGTGCAAGGTCCTACACCTGGGTCAGAGCAATCCCAGGCACAGCTACAGATCGGGCAATAAGAAAATTCAGAGCAGCCCTGCAGAGAAGGACTTGGAAGTGTTGGTCAATGAACATGAGCCAGCTTCAGTGTGTGCTTGCAGCCCAGAAAGCCAACTGTATCCTGGGCTGCATCAAAAGGAGCGTGACCAGCAGGTCAAAGGAGGTGATCCTGCCCCTCTACTCTGCTCTCGTGAGACCTCACTTGGAGTATTGTGTGCAGTTCTGATGTCCTCAACATAAAAAGGACATGGAACTGTTAGAACAAGTCCGGAGGAGGCCACGAGGATGATCAGGGGACTGGAGCACCTCCCATATGAAGACAGGCTGAGAAAGTTGGGGCTGTTCAGCCTGGAGAATGGAAGGCTGCGTGGAGACCTCATAGCAACCTTCCAGTATCTGAAGGGGGCCTATAGGGATGCTGGGGAGGGACTCTTCATTAGGGACTGTAGTGTTGACAATGGGTAATGGGTTAAAACTTAATCAGGGGAAGTTTAGACGGATATAAGAAGTTCTTTATTGTTAGGGTGGTGAGGCACTGGAATGGGTTGCCTAGGGAAGCTGTGAATGCTCCATCCCTGTTGGTGTTCAAGGCCAGGTTGGATGAAGCCTTGGGTGCCATGGTTTAGTGTGAGGTGTCCCTGCCCATGGCAGGGGGGTTGGAACTGGATGATCTTAAGGTCCTTTCCAACCCTGACTATTCTATGATTCTATGAAAAAGGGCTGCCTTGTTAGGTAGTGTGTAATTCTTTCTCTGGTCTAGCTGCCTCATCAAACTGCTCAATCTGAACCAGCAGCATGTTCAGGAATAAAAACTGGGTTATGTGAAGTCCCATGTCTTTCTTCTAGCTGTGGAAAATACATGTGCTTGTTTAGGCTGAAGCTGCAGCAATCTTTGGGTTGTACTGCGTCTTAACCCCCAGTGGAAATCTGGGTATGGTTTAACCAGATAAATAATCTGGTAGAAACGTGGCATTTGCTAACTACTGCTGCAATGCCTAATTTCTTTGCAAGGAATTTACACTCCTGTAGTGTGATGTCCTTTGCAATTTCTAGTCTCTGCAGGGTTTTTTTGTTCTTTCCCTTCAGTCTGTTTTCTTTACTAATTATCTAGGTATGGTTGGAAGTACTACCCATCTGTAATGCCAGGAAGAAGAGCAAGGCAATTTGGTCCTGGTCTCCCGATTTGAGTGGCTGGAGAAAGATACAATTTCTCATCTTGACAATACACAGCTAGTCATAATCTTAAAATTGATCTTACCTTCTGGAGATTACACATCCCCCAAATCGGAAAAATCTTCTGAGTGTCCTAAATTAGAAATTGTGCTTTTTAAATCCCACCTAATTACTCGCTGTGGAGCACTTACATCCAAATGAGGAGTCCTGCTTTTGCCCTGTGTCACTTAACCTTGCAGCTTATTAATTCCGGAACTTATTTGTTTGCTTTGTGAAACACCACAACAGAGCTCTTAATTACATTAACAGTCTTCATTATCTGGGATAGCAATCAGCCTGTTCTTAGGAAAGACGTAAACCTGAAATAGCATGAAGAGTAATTTCCTCTCCTAGCTTCAGCGAGGTTCCTTCACAGGCCACTTTTATCAGCAGTAACATCGTTCTCCTCTTGCTGTAGGTGCCTGTAGTAAATGGGTACATTAATGAAGACTCAGGCAGAAAACAGCCGCTTAATTCACCATACTGTTTTAAATGCTTTGCCAGTCTCTATCTGTAACACACATGCTATCTCTGCCCATGCCACTGGGAGCTGAGCAAATGATAAATCAAAGTCAGGCAGAAGTGCTCAGTGCAAGGGGATTGGAAAGAAGAATAAGTGGATATAAATCATGAAAAATTACAGGAGTCTGATGGTAAATGCATGAAGCACCTGAGCTTGAAAGTCTGTATTTCTGCAGCACAATTTGGTTGTTGTAGTGAAGGAAAACCCCTCTATCGGGTAATTGCAGAGCACAGTGAGTGAGTGAGCACCACTGGGCCTGTGGTAGCCTTCAGCTGTTGAATTATTCTTGCAGAAATGGAGCTGAAGTGTAAACCAGGGCCCTCGCCCTTCCCATGAGGGCTGTCTGAGTTGTGGCCGGATCCCAGCAGTGGTAATCACATCCTGCTTGCTCTCCTTCTGCCTCAGTTTTGATCTAACCATCTTTAAAACTGAAGTTTTAACATATTGCTGTCACTGTTCCTATGAACCCCAAGAACAATGAGAAAGTTCCTTGTTAATGTCACCCTACCGTGGAGTTTTATTTAACTTCTCCCATCCTGCATCAGGGGGAACTGTGAGCCTGGAGCCATGATTCCTGCTCTGGCAGCCATGCCTACTTAGGCAAGGGGGGACATGGACTGTAGGTGGCATCCATGTGGTGGTCCATGGCTCTGCTGCAAGAGGGACCTCTGCAGGTGTCCTCCCAACAGACCCAGAGCAGGGTTGGAGAGGGGAAATGATGGGCTGTAGCTTGGAAGTGGGAGAGAATGCTGAGAGGAAACAGGGGTTGATCACTGCCTCCCGGGGTGTGGGAGCTGTTCCTCTCAGTTCCTCCACTGTGGTGCAGTGACGGCTGTGGGAGCACATACTAGCATGGTCCTGAGCACCGACCACTTTGCACAGCATGCATGCTTAACTCTTCTACATAACCAAACCCAAACTGCTGCTTGCCTGGGCTGGGCTGGACAAGCAACGACTTTTGGTAGATGAGGTTTTTTCTTCCCAGATGTCTGAATTTTCAGGATTTTGGCCCTCTCCATCTTTTGCCTTGACAGCTACAGCTGGATCTGCCCAAGGGTCCATCTCCTGTCACACATATGCCGGGTCAGTTTGCCTCTTGTGGCTTTGCAGGTTTGAAAGCCCGTGTTTGAACATATTTGCAGTAAAGTTCAGTTGGAACAAAGCCAGGAAAGATGCAGGCATGAGGTGAAGGAAGGCTTTGATCCCCTTCCATCAGAAGCAGGTGAAAGGCCTCCTTTTTTCTCTCAGCCTCTGACAGTAAATGTTGCAAGATAGACAGTGATGGAATTGGAGACAGGAATGTTCCTTGGTTCTCAAATATGATTTAAATGCAGCATAAGCCTGTCCTTATAAAACACATGTTGCATAAGGAAGCAGAGACCTCTGCTAAACCCATATCCAGCCATACTGACAGGGATAAGCAACAAGTGCCCTTCCCAGTTATTTTAACTATTGTAGCACCAAAGCAAATGTTCTCCTGCCCCAATGTGTTTTTGCCTCCTTCTGCTGGTGCAATTAGGGTATCAGCAAGTTGGTGGGGTAGGAAAAGTGCATGTCTGTTCTTGCCCAGCTGTAGGAGGCAGGATGGGAGAAAGCAGACCAGCATGTTGACATGAGCTCCTTCCCCAGCCAGTGCTGGGCATCTGGAAATGCTGTGGAGTAGTTATCCAAGGTGGGGAAGCTGCAGTTAAGGCAGTGTTTTGGAGCAAACTCATCTGAAACAAAAAGCAAGGCAAATGCAGACTGAGCAATAGGAAAGTCCCGCCCATCAACCACATCAACCACACTGACCCAAGTGCTGTGGACACCCAGCTTGCCCTCCAGCCCTTAGATCCCACTTCAGGTGTAAAGGACAAGCAGATTTAGTCTTGCATCTCTGGGGCTGATCTGGCCTGAGTACACATCACTGTGGCGTGATCACTGCTGAGAAAGACAGGGTTTTGCAAGAGCTACATCCTTGTACCGTGTCTGTTTCCTATTTGTCTGCATTTTTCTGCTTACTGGCTGCACGTAGGAAGTTTGAAAGGAAAGGTATTGTCCACCTTAGAAAAGCACACATTTGCCAAACACTGAGTTCCCATCAAGCTGTGTTTTCTCTATTCTCTGTTACCTTGCTCTCATTTTCTGGTTTTGTCTCCTGAAGTTAAAAATCACCTTCAGGGGAATGAAGTGGTCCATTAGGGGCATGTTGACCTTCAGGCTCTACCCAGTATGAATTCCTCTCACCCCAGTCATCAGGGTGGGGGAGAAGTGTTCAAGCACAACAGTACTGCCATTTTAGCTTTTTGATTGGTGGCATGAATAAATAGATTAGAAAACAGCAGAATAGGCCATAAAAACACACTCTTTTCTCTGCCCTGCACCCCTTTCCCCCCTAGAACCCTCAGTGATCCCCAAGGAGAATACTTCTGTCAAAAGTGGAGGCATTCCTAGTAAAAAAATGCCCTAATTTAGAGAAAAACATTTGGTTTTTTTTTCCCCTATCTTTTAGCACAGTGTTGCCCCATCCTGCTCGCCCACTCAGCTTGCAATCAGAGGTGTGTTGTCTCTACTCACAAGTGCTTTTAGGACAGATGACCTGGTTAATGTTTGAGGAGTGTTGCAGAAGAGCAAAGTATCAGTGCTGGTACAAGCAGAAGCAGTACATGCCTTGTATCCTGTTTTTTTGCCAAACAACTGTTAACACAGAAAAATAAACAGATTTTTCTAAAAATACCTTGAGGAGAAGCTGTGTTCTCTGTTGGAAAGAGGGGTTGACCTTTAGAAGAATAGAGTTTGAACAAAAACACTGGAGAGGGAAAAGTTATATGCGTTAGAATTTTCACCGTAGCAAGACAAGTCACTCAAAGCAGACTCTACAAATCCAGTCCAATTTAAATCCTCAACCTCTGTTTATGTAATAGGTTCCTAAGGCTATTAACGCCAGCCTTTTACCTCATTATTGTATCCTGTGAAAATAAAATTACACCCATAATACCATGACAGCCCTTACAAAAATGTGTCATTAGACAATTATATTGCAACACAGCAACTCTGGAGAATGTGGGGAAGTATTTCTCATACAGCCTAATTGTTGTATCAATAGCATTTTCAACACCCTGGTTACTGAGGAAGAAAGAACATGATGATACCATATGTAAAATAGCATATTTTGAAGTACTGATTCCAGGGCCTGACTGTGACAAGTGTGCTTGAGTTATGACTGAAATCCTTGTAAGAACTGTACTTGAAACAAATCCATGATTGAAAAGGTTTCTTGTATCATTCCTCTTTTCTCTCCCACTTCTAAACTAGTGTCTGTTTTATTTTAGTTATTTTGAGATGGGAAATGTTTTGACACTGGAGTTTTAACTAAAAGAAATGCTAGTGCTGATGAAAAAGAAATCTTTTATTCCTTTCCTCCACATCCTTCAGTTCTGAAGATTTATTTCTGCCTGCAGAGGTATCCTCTCTGCCTAACTGGGCAGTAATTGATAGTGCGCATCACGATAATTAGTCTAACAAGTCTCCTAAACTCTAAGCCCCACAGCTACCTTTAAGTTCCACGTTGCCTTTACTGCAATATAAATAAAAGCTTTAGGAAAGGAATGAATAATAAAAAAAATTATAGGGAGGAAGCCTCCTTGCTCTCTCCAAGGGGTTTTCTTTTCTCGTTTTTAATGAGCCCCATATTAGTTGTCATTTGTACCTTCCCTGATGAATAGTTTGGAAGAAAAGCTTTCTCTGTGCACAGCAAAATTTGTGCCAAGTTGCTGACCTTTGCCTTTGGTGAGACCTCATCTGAGTCTCAGTCCCAAGCCCAAACATATTGTTGGATCAATCATGTTGATTTTTGGCTTTGGTAGTAATGTGCAGCTAATGAGTTGCATGGTATACACATTAACCTCAGACCCAACAGTGCTAATGCCAGGCACAGAGCAGAATCGTGCTGGGGCTGCAGGAAAGAAATACAGTGCTAGCATCTTCATAGAAGAAGACAATTAAAAACAGTAGAGCAGTATCACAGGTTCACTGCTTGTGGGATGTAGAATTTAATCAAAGCATTAAAAAACAAACCATCTTCTGTCTGTTCAGGAAAAAAAATAATCTTAACACTATAAAGGTGCTTTATGAACTGTGAAATAGAGAGGAAAGCCTGAATGTTTAAACAGTAAGATAATGATTTTACTACCAAAAGGGAATCTACTTTGGGGAAAAACCATTGAATAACATTAGATTTAACCTTGTCAGAGATTACCATCTAATGATTATCATGGCATTGCAAGGAATTTGGGAGCATTGCTGTATTTTTTTGATGAGTAGATACATTATTTAGCAATACTTCAGCAAAGTTCTGTCCTCATTAGTAAAATTCTTAAGATCTAATATTGAATTGCCACAAACAGCCAGTATTACTGATTTTGAAGGCAGCTGTGCCTGATCACTTCCTAAAGCAAACTTCCATTGAAGGGCCAGATTCTGCTCTCATTTTACAATTGTAAATTTAGGGAGACACAGTATTTTGCTAGTCATCCACAGGGAGAGATGGGCAGAAATCCCAATATGCACAATATCCTTCTCCTGGCAGTTTTCCTCACTTGAAGGATTAGGAAAGAAAGAATTTGTTTCACAATGACTCCATAGAAAGCAGCGTTTCCAGTTCTAATGTAAGTCCTAAATAACCAGCTGCAGGGGACAGAGAAATAGGGATGGGATAAATGTCATTTCTACAAGTCACATGCAGTTTTATGTTCTCTTTGTGCAATGAAAACTGATCAATAAGGATGAAGGACTGTTACTGTTTCGAACAGAAAATCTAGGGAAATCAGATGGAAAAACCCAAAGTACATAGAGATGTAATCTTTGGTGTTCACATTAGACTTTGGATGAAAGATAGGAAAAACAGCCTGAAAGGGATAGGGTGAGAAAGGGGTCAATGTGTAGGGTCACTGGGTAGGACAATCCAAAATGAAGAGCAACGTTCTCTAGATATGTGATGAAGTCCCCCCTCCTTGTATTGTTTCAGGTAGAGTTTGCCATACAGGCAGCATTACAAAGGCCTGGAAAGGGTGGACATGAAAGTAGTGGCCTCATTTGGGATGTATCCTATCAGATATACCCAGGGGTAGAGGAAATGGGTCCCACCTGACCTCACGACAGACCCTGTTGGAATAACATAGGATTTTTTCCAGCACTAGCACAGCACACAGAAATAATGCAATTCTGAAACAGAGATGTGGTATACTGTCCTTAGTAATAACTACACAATAGAATCCATGGAAAAGTCTGCAGTCTGATTTAGAGCTGCTCTTGCTGAAATGTCCCACATTTTTCCTGGTCTAATGGTGACACTAAGTATTTTTCTCTTATAACAACTTAGTCTTTTTTTTTTCAGAAAAGAAAGCAGCAGTAGAGTCACAGGTATAACAAGCAATAGAAGTTAAACTTATGGGAGATAGGGATGAGAAGAAGTTGCTAAAAATGGTTACAATTTGATGGCACGCTATGATGAAGGGTGAGCTATCTGGTCAGCAACTTCAGCAACAGCACACCCATTCTTCCAGCTACAACTGCAAGACTGTTGAAGACCATCTCACAGATCTAGATGGATACCCTGGAATACTTTTTTAAGTACAGGGATTTACACATCCTCCTTTGTATTGGCTTGTACAGTGCTCCTGTTCAATAGCCAAGGTACAAAGGGGTTGTTTCTTTATGTATACATCAGCAGGAGACCCTGAGGGGGGTTTGGACCTGCTGCTCCCAATGTAGTGATATTGCTACTGAAGACAAATGGACTTACTAAAGGTTTTCTCAGCTGTTATTTGGATTCCAGGAGTTCCAGGTGCTCAGATGGTAACAGTAGCCCTGCTGGAAGGAAGCACCTGGGTTTTAATCACTAGATGCTAACGGCTGTTAGCGCAGTGAAGATTCCTAAAACTGTGTGAACGCATCATGTTATTGTTGGGGCCTTTTTTATTTATGCATTTCTGCTGAGCAGATGCTGCTGTGCTGACATTTGTTTGTTGATCTTGTGCTGAAAATAGTTGCAGGCATTGGCCAGAGTAGGCTGTCAATGTGTAGTATGGATATAGCTGCTTCTTTGTGCTTCATACTGGAAATATCAGTGGTGTTTATGGGAATGGCTCTAAAAAGTTCACTTTGAGGAGAAGCCTGCCATGGAAATAGAAGCTTAGCTATTTGTTTATGGAATGAAAGGCCTGTACATTATTATGAAAAGAAGTGGTTTATGGTGTCTCCGGCCTCATGTCATTCCATGAGACTTTCTGTAGGGTACTTCAAGGGTGAAAAACTTAGAACATTAGGTTTAACCATACACATGTGTTTATTCCACTTGAAAAATGCTTATTATTGCCTTGTTCTTTGGATCCCTGAATCATACAGTTAAAGAATACGGTAATTTTCACACCTCAACTTCCAAAACAGAGGTTTAAATCTGCTGTCCCAAAACTGTATTCAGGTTTTAACACAGCAAAGACAAATGGAAGAGATGGAAGAAGCTGGAGGTATTGCAAAGAGGAGCATGGCTGTGGGGATAGTGTGAGAACCTTTTATGTGACATCTTGAGGGCACCTGCTTTTGTGTTCTATGGGGAAAGTTGGTTGTTGAGGATGAACTGATTTACTGTTGGGTTCTTGCTTTGTTGTCGCTAGAGTGTGAAATGAGGAAGAGAGCAGCAGTGATTCTGGTGGTGGCTGTTGTGGTTAATAACATAGTATTGACTAATAATAAATAGTATTAATAATTATGTTCATGTATGAGGGCCTAGCCAAACCTGTAATGCCATGGTGTGAGATTGAAGCATAAATAGTACCAATAGGAGCAGACCCTGCTCCAAACATCAAACCATCTATGTGGGCAAAGTAAAGGAAGGAGGAAACATGGAACCCCGCATTAGATGTTGTGTCTCTGCTGTGTTTTTTGTTCCTGTGAGACATAAGCCAAATGGCCAAGTGCAGAAAGCTGAATAGACCTTGGGAGAAGGAAAGAGTGGGGCAGCACTTGAACAGATTGGGAGATGAAGCTGAACAACTGGAGCCTGAGGGAAAGTGACATTGGCAGGAGCAGCCCATTGATGAGATGTGGAGACTGTTGGGCATAGTTATGTGTACAAATTGTGTGGTCTGGAAGGTGTTGAAATATCCCCTGTTGGCAAGAGTAAGATCAGCCTTCTCTGAACCTTTCAGAACCCTCTGAGTTTAATTCTTCACAGCTGCAAAGAGACCTCAAAGAGAGGAATTTTAGCTTCTTTGTCTTCTTTCCCTTCAGATTGGACAGAGGGGCTGTTTGCACTCATCAAAGGTCATGTACATCGTCAGTTTCCATTAGCCTGGACATGTCAAGTAAAACTTCAGTCTCTAGACCCTTCAAATACCTTGGAACAGCTGCTTGCAAGCACAAGCAGAAGGAATGGGCTGTGGTTACAGGATCACATCCAAGTGAGTGAACAGAAAAGCAGTCACGAGGAGCCAACCACTAACTGATACTGGTTACACACCTGTAGCCCTGCCTGGACTTGCAAAGGGGTTTTGGAAACAACAGCATTTCAGGCTGCCTGGCTGAGAAATGAAATGTAAGAACCCCACTCTCAGGGGTAACACACATCACAGACTGCTTTTCTGCTAGGGAAGCCAATAGTCACTGTGTTCTCTTGTGTCAGTTTAGTACCCAGGATCAAACAGCAGTGAAGGTTATGGGCACATGTAGATAACAGCAAATGAGGTTGGCTCCAGACCTCCTCTTTCCCTTCCCCTTCTATCGCTCTGCAGTTCTCCCCTGACATTCCTGGTCACTGACTGCCCCTTCCTGTGATTTTAGCTGGGTTATCTGAGGATGCATGCTGTCTGAGGATGTACTTTTTAATAAATAGTGATTTTACAGGGGCATTGGTTATATGCATGACAATGTGATAATAGCTACTGTGGTATAATTTAGGAGTAAATCCATTGACGTCAGTAGAATTGGGTGGACATAGATATGATTGAAGTTAGATCCTATATTTTTAAGGTTAAGCCTAGAAAAGCCTGTAACTCACTCTCCCCCCTCACTTTCTCTTCTCTTTCAAGCCCTGCCACAAATATGAATGTTTTAATTGGGATTTAGTCTATTTCTGCACAGTTTAATCAAAGATCTGTCAATAAAGAATTTTAGGAGATGCAGAGGTGAAGCCCTCCTGACCCCCTTCCTATCTTTAGAAAATCTCACTGGCTGCCAGTTCTCAAAAACCTTGGCAGCAGTTGTTCTTTTTTGCCTTGGTCAGTTATGTCAGGCAGCATATCTCTAGCTATGTTTAGTTCTGAGCACAAACATGAGGCAGAAATGGAAGCTTTTTGGCAAGCAAAGATCATGATTTTCAGCCCATTCGCACAGAATGGTGTTAATTAATGGATTGTTTTCTGACAAATAGTTAATTGTGCCTGACTGATTTCCATATGGCTAAGGAAATAAAAAAGCATGGTATTTAAAAACCCAGAAATTTTGGTGTGAAACTGCTGGTATGATATCCAATCCAATCCCATTTACTATACTTCTAAAACGGGTTATGTTAATATTAGTGTATGCCAATGTTAATGAAGTACATAGCTTCCACTTTTCTTTTTGCAGTTTTATACGGGTGTTACTCAACTGAGTTACTTAAGATTTTTTATATCAGTATATTTAAGAAGTTTAGGTCAGTGCAAACTACAAAAGAGATCCCAATGAAGATACAAACATTTGTCTCTATAGTAGGAATAAAACCAGAAGAAATTATATGTAAAATTTCCCAGTGACTTCAGTACAAACAGATTTCGAACACCAAGAGTAGAATTAGGTGTAGTCACTTTGTAATATTCATACATGTTTGTCCTTTTGGGGTTTTCACTGTCTTGTAGCTGCAGAAGCATAGCTGCTCTATGATGTTCATGTGACCCTCAGCCAGTTCTTACTGTAAATTGCTGACACTTGATGCCTGAGGTGACTTATTAGCCCACAGCAGGGAAGAGTCTTCCGTTGAGGAAATCAGTTCATGAGACTGTGTCTCTCATGCCAAAAATCCTTTCTCTTTGGATATGTGATGTGATTGTTAAGAGATGTAAAACTCAAATGCCATTACCAGGAAGTTCTTTATTTTATTCAATTATGTATTTCAGGGATAATTGTTACATCTCAAACCTTAGTTTCCCATCCTGGACCCAGGGAGATAACCTGTAGCATGCAATTGGTTTATACAGCTTTGGAAATCAGCTTTATTCCTCCCAAGGTTTTTTTCTAGAGGAATGTTCCTTTCTCAGTAGAATTGTCCTATGGGTAGTTAAATGCTGTGATTATTGCAAAACTGTGAAACACTGAGAATTAGAACCAGATAAAGAGCATTAAATTTCAAAATTGCATAGCTTATATGATGTAATTTGCTGATATTTGCAGGATTTGGGTTTGTAGATTGGTGGACCTCACTGTGTATCTTTTAGTAATCTAGATGAAATAACACGGCACAGCATTAAATCCATTTGTCCTGTGTGGCTAATTTAAAGCTCAGCATAGATAACTGCCAAGTAGAAGGTTCTTTATGTTTGTCTTCCTTGTGTGACTGTTGAATATTCATAGTTTCTGTTAATACATGCCCTTCAATTTTGCTCCATTTTTGTTGTAGATAGTAGATTAATTAAGAGTTGTTGCCATAAACCCCTGGGCTGTGATCTTGTCAGATATTGTAATATTAGCAGTATCAGGTCTGGGAAAGTGATGCCTCTTGAGAAGTGGCATCCTGATCACAGGCCCAGACCTCATAGCTTGAATACTCAAGGGAGAGTTCTTCTATTACTGCCTTCTAAAATGAAGAGGTTTTATGAAAACTGAGCCCTTGTTTTTATTGTAGGTTCCTAGCCACAGCATAAAGCATGAAAACTACGGAATGCCAGCAAAGTGAAAAGGCTTGATGTATCAGCAAGAATTAAAAATGTATTTTAAATACCAAGCAAACCTCAGGCTGATTTTCAAGCCCCACTTGACATCCCCAAGGGAGCTGTGGCTGGCTAGAGCTGGTAATACTGGTTTCCAATTAAAGCTGCCTTGTCAGTTATTTTTCGCAACATTAGGGATGTGTGTGCATTTCTTCATGAAGCAGATAGGTAGTGGTGACAGCTCTCCAGGAAATCACAGGACCAGTGACAAACTGCAGTTATCCTTTAGCTCTAAACTTTCTCTCCTGAGTTCTTGCTACTTACCCATGTTCTCTGTGACCATCAGTCTCCTGAAATTACTTCAGCAGGGTCAGAACAATAACTATATTAAAAAAACATTTAGCTAAAAACCAGATTTGAATGTTCTGTTAGTTTTCCAAGCATGTTACGATATCTGACCTCATGGCATTTCCAGGACCAGTGGCATGTGCTCCTGTTGCATGGGCAACAATTTCCTAGTGGTGAAACTGGCCAAAGGCTAAGATAGAGTAGCTGGGGAAGGTTTTACAGTACAGGTTAGATAAATCTTGAGAGCAAAGTCTGACCTTTCCTAAGCAGGGGCTGAATGAGTTGATCGTTTAAGTCATCTAGGAGTGTGTGATAGATAACTTCCTGACACAGCTGGTGAGGGAGCTAACTAGGGGAGTCACCCTCTGGACCTGTTGCTTGTGAACAGAGAAGGACTCGTGGGTGATGTGGTGGCTGGAGGCCATCTTAAGCATAGGGCTCACAACATGATAGTTTTCAGTTCTTAGAGCAGTAAGGAGGAGGGCAGCAGAAGTGCTGCCTTGAGCTTCTGGAGTGCACCCTCAGTCAGTTCGCAGATGACACCAAGATAGGGGGGTGTCCTGGGTTCAGCAGTAGCAGTCATTTTTTCTCCTTCTTGGTAGCTGGTGCAGTGCTGTGTTTTGACTTTTGGGCTGGGAACAGTTGCTGATAGCAAGTATGGTTTGAGTTACTGCTCAAATGTTTGGTTTGTCCAAGGACTTTCTGAGCCTCATGCTCTGCCAGGGAGGAGGGGAGGCCGGGAGGAAGGAGAGACAGGACACCTGACCCAGGCTAGCCAAAGAGGTATTCCATACCATAGCACGTCATACCCAGGAGGTAACCGGGAGAGACCTGGAAGGGCTGGAGCTCTGGGGGGATGGAGGAGGTATTGGTCGGTGCTCGGTCGGGCAGGGTGGGGTGAGTTATGGGTCGGTCGCTGGTGAGGTGTTGTATTCTCTTCACTTGTTATTTCCTTTATCATTATTGTTTGTAGTAGTAGTGGCAGTAATGATTTGTGTTATACCTTAGCTATTAAACTGTGCTTATCTCAACCCGTGGGGGCTACATTCTTTGGATTCTCCTTCCCAACCCTTCAGGAGTTGGGGGAGCAAGGGGGGGAGTGAGTGAACAAACTGTGCAGATTGGTTTAAACCACGACAGGCAGGAGTGTTGATGTGCTGGAGGGTAGGAAGGCTCTGCAGAGGGATCTGGACAGGCTGGATTGATGGGCTGAGGCCAGTTTTAGGAGGTTCAGCAATTCTCAGTTCCTGCACTTGGGTCACTGTCTATCTGGGGGAAAAATAATCATCCCACCCATCAGGAAATTCTGAATTTGAACTAATTCTAGTGAAAATTGCATGTTTCAGTTCCCTTTTGTTCCCCAACAAGAAAGCAGGTCTATTCCTCAAGTTTCTTAGGTTGTGGAGATCTGCCATTGTGCTGACTCTAGAGATACAGACTTTTCATTAAAAAAGATACTGGCTTAAATAATTGAATGGCTTTGAAAATGACAAGCAGGTAAATTAAAAAAAATCCTAAAAAAACCCCAAATACAGGAGCTCTCATGATAGATCTTGGCTCAGGCATCCAAATAGGCTTGGAAGAGTCCAAATTGTGACTGATTTTCACCAGACTTTTTAGAAGGCTGTGGCTGCTCCACAGTTTTTCAAAATGAAGCCAAATTATTAAGGATTCTACTTGAATTTTTCAATAAGGCTTCCGAATATTTCCCAGCATGTTCAAAATTCCAGCTGATGAAGCATTCCATATAGATTTTATCAGCGTATTTTTGGAAGATAATATATTGTTGTGCCAGGCGTGTAGTGAATTCACTCATTTGCTTGAGGTCATTAGTTTCATCGCCGTCCATCAGTGTTATTGAATATTGATCAATGACACAATAGAGTGAAATGACACAGTATTCTGGACTGTCCTTCAGACAACAGAATAATAATGACAAAGAAACATTTTGTTCTCTCTGTATTGCTCCCTTACTGATTTTTCTTCCAGCACTTCTGATACATAATGACCCTTGAGTAAAGCAGTCACATCTGTCAGTCTTCAAAAGGTGCCAGTCATGATGGACCATTATTTCTGAGATGGGACACTAGGAAAGACAATGTGATAGAGAAAGGCACAGAACATCTTCTGGGACAGATTTCAGTCACTGTAGTTTTAATGTAGACATTGATGATTACCTGTCCTTCACCAAACAGACACTGTCATAATTTCAGTTGGCATTTTACATGTTTGAGCCATCATTAAGGACTGCAAGCGGCTTTCAAATCAGAACTCCATCTCCAGCATTCACATGTGATTGGGTGTTTTTGACAAATGTTCTGTGTTCTTGAGCTGATTATTAGAAATCCATGCACTTTTACTGAATTGAAGGATGAGCTGCGTGTGTCTTTTGAGGTAGTGAGTACTAGTACTGCTTTATCCTAATGTAGTAACCACTTGATCAGCTGAAGTCAGATTCAGTTGTGAATTATAGACTCTTTAAAGACAGCAAGTTGAAACTATGGTGTCTTTATGTTGATTCTACCCCTGTACAGTTACCATTATTGTCCTAGTGATGATGAACTCCATCATAAAATGCATCACCTTGGCTTGACCAGAAAACTGCTCACAGGAAAAGTCCAGCATAGGACCACAAAGAAGACCAAAGGGGCTGGAGCACCTCTCCTGTGATGACAAGCTGAGAAGGCTGGGATTGTTCAGCCTGGAGAAGAGAAGGCTTTGGGAGATCTTAAAGCAGCCTTCCAGTACCTAAAGGGGGCATGTGAGAAAGCTGGAGAGGGGCTTTTTACAATGGTGTATAGGGATAAGACAAGAGGGAATGACTGGATATTAGGAGAAAATTATTTACTGTGAGGATGCTGAGGCACTGGCACAAGTTGCCCAGAGAAGCTGTGGCTGCCCCATCACTGGTGGTGTTCATGGCCAGGTTGGACGGGGCTTGGAGCAACCTGATCCAGTGGAAGGTGTCCCTGTGGTGTCCCTGCCCATGGCAGAGGGGTTGGGACTACATTATCTTGAAGGTCTTTTCCAGCACCTCTTCTTCTGTGATTCTGTGATGCAGCAACCTACAGTGCATAGCAGAGAATAGTGGTTGCTTTTGGTATCCTGGAGCATACCTGGAGGGAATTGTTCTTCCCTCACCACTGAGTAACAGTGCCATTCACAGGTATGATCCCTTTCTTCTTTGGCTGACTGTGATGTACAAAATAGCTCCATGGACTCAGGATGATACAGGACCATGCCACAGTCCTTCTTAGTGTTCCCTGGGGCAAGCCTGGCTTACTGGAGGAAGGGGACAGCTCCACTTTAAAGGGAAGTACAGTGATTTTCCTGCAGTACTGGGATTATTGTGCTTGGAGGTCCAATGGTTATTTTGGAGACACCAGAGCTGCTCATCTCTCCCACACTGAGCTGTGTCTTAGAGGTACAATTCCTCCCACATTTTAATTCTGTGATTTTTATTTGAATCTTTAGTAAACTTCATGCAGCTGCTATCACCAGCTTTTTGGTGATATGGTCGTGGGACATGTTTCAGAAAGCACGTTTGCAGCCATTCTCAATTGCAGTCTGAAGAGCCCCAGCACTTCATGGATAAAGCATGCAATAGATTCAAAGATGTCTGCTAATAGCATCTTCAGTTTTATCCTGAATGTGTGGTGTGAGCATGCTGGAAGAGAGATTTCTGGGTGAAACACAGATGTTCTAAAAGCATTTCTCTTAGTATCAAATCGTAATTTCCCTTGTCTCAACTCATGGGTATTGAATCCTCTTGCTGTGCACCTCCAAGAAGAATTTGGCTTCGTCTTCTCTTTAGCACAGGAGATATGCAACCCTGCAGGCTCATTTCCTAAGGCCCTAGTCCAAAACCTAAAGTTATTAGAAAAACTCCAGCTGACATCAAAGCTGTGCAGCAAACTTCCACTACAAAACTGGGATCAGGCATGCTTGCTTGGCTCTAGGAAAGGTCTCGGATCACCTTGCATGGGTGAGTACAGAGGGCTGAGGTGCTTCTCTTGACATTTAGAGGTATTTGGTTATGAGCCAGAGCTGTCTTAAAATCCTATTAGTCCAGAGAGTCAGGACATTGGCTTGTACATACTGCCCTGCTGACATGGTTGACTGTGTTACTGTTACTTCTGGCAAAAGCTGGCTCATGTCTTGTTGTTTTAAAGGGTATTTAGAAGGAGTTCAGACTGGAACAGACCTGTCTTGAGAATGGGTGCCCTGCCCATACTCAGTAGTGCCTGTAACCATAGCTGCTGGTGTACCCCTGGACTCCTCTTGGGATGGTGCAAGTATTGGAGCAGCGTGGTTCCTGACCTGTGTGGCTCTGGCCGCTCACAGAGCAGCGGCACCATGGCCAAGCATGTGCATCACTTGCTGCTCACTGCTCACAGGAGGCAATATTGTGCCCTTTGTCTCTGCATTGACTATAATCCAGATCTGATACTGGCATAAGCCACCTCTGAGCCTTTACTGAGGTCAAAGAGAGAGAAGAACATACCCAGACACATTTTCATTAGCTTTTCTTTTTTCCCCCTAAACAATGCACACATTATTTCCTGTTTAAGGCTACAAAGTTTAACAGCAAAACACATCTCATCTATGTGTGGCGTGGGAGGTGTTGATCTGCCCTGCCTATGGCTGTCACTTACACCCACTCCTGCAATGCAAATAACCTCCCATCAAATAAGCTCACAGAAATACCAGCCCTGTTGCATATGCTGAGGTTTGCATGATGTATTTCTGCATCACTGCTGTTCATCCTGCAGAAATCCTTTTCAGTCCCAGCTGTTATTTTCTGGAACTGACAAGTAGATTTCTGTAAATGAATCACATTTATTCTGAACAAGGATATAACCCTTCATCATAAGACAATGAAGAGACAAGAAATACATAGTAGAACATATCCCAGTCTGTGTCAAAGCTGGCTCTTGTCAGCTTTGGAGAAATCTTAAGTAAGGGAGAAGGAAAAATGGCATGGAAAAGGTTTCCAAACATTCTTTCTTGGTTGCTCCTCCTGTGCTGTGTGTGAGGGGATAGTGTAGCTCTGGGATTTGGGAAGGAGTGACAGAAAAAGGGGTTAAAACACTTACTGTAAGTGTAAACTTGCTACCTTCACAGCGGTTCTCTGAAAAGCCACCTTTTGGATACTTGCTGCGGTGGCCTGCTGGCAATGTACAATCTGTTTACTAAACAAGGAATGTAATTGGAATGTCCCTTTTGAGTTAATGAAAATATAAAACAGCTTTTGAGAGTACACCAAGGCCTCTAATTGAATTATCTGTGAGCCTCATAGATTAAAAGTATTCTTTCATCCATCCCTGGCAGCCTGAAGTAGGTGAATAACTGAAATTCAGAGAAAAACCTTATGAAAAGGAGACCTGGCAGAGGAAAGAGCAAAGGGCCAAACCCTCTTTAAAAGGATTTTTCTCCACTGAGATGCCTATTGTGTCCACAGCAACTAATTATGTGTGAAAATCATTAAAGATCTGGAAGCTGTGGCACCCTCAAAGGGGCCAGGGGTTCCCACTGCCTGCAGGAAAACAAGCTGGCTCCTCTTTGAAATGTTTGCTATGTATCAGAGGAGTCACTCTTGAAGGGTACATTGGAAGCAGTGGCCTTAAGCACGTGAGCTGTTACCAGAAAACCAGCAGGAGCAGTCCTACAGGTAGCACTGAGCTTGCTACATCCTTATTTGCAGTCAGTCCTTCAGACCACAGATCCCACCCTAAAAATGCCTGGAGCGATGCTGCCCCACCACTGAAAAGGCATCCAGAAGCAACCAGAGCTCAGGTGCATCCTTGATGTGATGGGATCTGCGGGTCCTCATACTGTGTGAATCGAAGCACCAAATCAAAGCACTTTTGCTCCTCTATCAGACAAAGGTGATGGACAAGACTCTATGTAGCTGCTGAACTACAACAGCCGTCCTTGTGGACTTTTGTCCACCATCACATTTATGTCTGTTCCTGCCATGTCCATATAGAAAAGCAAAGCCTTTAGATTGATTTTGCAGAGGAAGCCTGAGGTTGAGCAAGCTGTGAACACACGTCTCCTCTGCTGTTAATTGCAGGCCCAGCCATCACATTCTTATACACAAATAAATGAGTTTTCATCCCTGATGCATAAAATGATTTCTGGATTTGGCAAGGTAAACCAGAGAGGTGCATATGGGAAAAAGTGGGGTTTGTACTTCAGGGGTGAGTATATGAGGAGCAAAGGGGTTTGCAAGTAGCAGAAAGGATGCTTCACTGCACTTAGTGATTTTTGTTAGACTCTGCTCTCCCTTTTCAGGTTTGTGCATGAAGACTTTGATCTATAGGCATAGTTTGTATAGGAAAGGAAAAAAAAAAGCCAAGTTTACTTCTTGTATAAACATTTACAGCTTCATTGACTTGAAGTGGAATTTCACCTGGGAACATAAGCAGTGACCTCAGCTGAGATGAGCAGAGCATGGAGGAGGACACTGGTACTTGTTGCTTAGAGTTACCGGAACAGTGCTGATGCATTTTATTGTGGTGGGAGGTCTGAGGAGTGCTGATTTTTCTTTCTCTACTTCATCATATTTGAGCTAACATTTTTGACTTTGAAAAAGGGCTAACCTTGAAAAGTTTTTGGAGTGAATGGTAACCTTATTTGTCTGCAGCACAGATCAATGCACTCTGGATTGTCCCCGTACGTGAACCAGAGCGAAGAAACTGTAGTGCAAGTGCCAGGATTCTGCAAAATTCTGGCTAGGAAACTGGCCCTAACCATTGTCTAGAATGTATAGAATCACAGAATCATAGAATAGTTAGGGCTGGAAAGGACCTTAAGATCATCCAGTTCCAACCCCCCCTGCCATGAGCAGGGACACCTCACACTAAACCATGTCACCCAAGGCTTCATCCAACCTGGCCTTGAACACTGCCAGGGATGGAGCATTCACAACCTCCCTGGGCAACCCATTCCAGTGCCTCACCACCCTAACAGTAAAGAATTTCTTCCTTATATCCAATCTAAACTTCCCCTGTTTAAGTTTTAACCCGTTACCCCTTGTCCTTTCAATACATTCCCTAATGAAGAGTCCATCCCCACCATCCATAATGATGCTTAAATTTACTCTTACAAAAGTATTTCCTGTTATCTTTATGATAAGTCCAGTTATAAAACCTCTAAAACTTGAACAAATCTTTCACTTAGGTGCCCATAAGCAGTATGATTTTGCTTTATTTTGTAATTTGCTATTGTACTTGTACTTGTGCTTGGTATGGCACTTGCTTGAGCTGGATTAATTTCCCGTGCTGATTTGTTCTGAATGTGCCTGCAGGCTAACAGTGTATTTGCAGCCTCTCTTCTTCCTTTGTAGGATTTGCTATTACCATTTACAGAATAGCATATTCTCTTTTGACACCTTCTGGCAGTGTCAACTGCCTGTTAAACAGCACAACATCAGCTGTTAAAGCCTGATCCAAGCCCCAACAAAACCAGGGAACAGTAATGCAATTCAGGGGAGTTAAGGGAAAGCAGTGCCTTTTATTAGGTCTGCTGTTACATTTGGAAAGAAAACAGACACGCTTTCAGGCACACAAATCCTTCTTCAGGTCTGAAATGTCAGCAGTATTGCTTACACCAGCATTCCTAAGCAGTAAGACAGCCATGGTCCCATCATAGTTTAAAAAACATGTTTAAAAGTGTGTGTATTGCATGGTTGTTCTTACTGGAGAGGGCTTTCCATCAGGCAAACTGTCATTCTTCTCCCTCCCCTTCCCAGTATACACCCCACAACAGGGGGTACATTCTTCAAGGAGAGGTAGTATAAGGTCACTTATGGCCGTGCCACATCTTCTCTATAATCATGCTGCTTATTGGGAAGGAGAGGGGCAAAGCTGTGGGCTCTGCTGTGCAGGTGGCACCCACAGGATCCACACTGGAAATTCTGGCTCCCAATATTTATGCCTGTCCAGCAAGTAGTTCTGGGACCAGCTGGCAAAGTTTTATTCCCATTCTTGTGATTGCATTATAGGGAAGAGTGCTTCCGAAAGGTTCTGGAGTCACAGCTGACTGAGCAGACACCTACTAGCAAAGCCTGGGATTGAAAATGCTACACAGGCAGGGTGGTTCTGCAGAAAAGCAATGAGCAGCTTCCCACTTGGGAATTGCTTGTGGTCACAGAATTGAAAAATAAGAAGTAACATCTCAGTACACTGCCTACTTATGCCTCCAGATTATGGATCTGAAAGTCCTGCTTTTCGTCCTATGAGAGATTTCATATTCATTTTTCTTCTCTGGAAATCTTAAGAAGTATGTACTAAAACTCTTTCTAACTAGGCATCTGCTCAAAAATTAGATGTTAACATTAGCCATAATATTTATTAAATGTTAACATTAACTGCAACATTTCTTTCTACATTCCCACGCTAGGAACTGGGGTGTTAACTGTAGTTAATAACTGGAATTAAGAATCTGAGGATGCTTTTTGCTCATGTGAAGATTTCCATGGTACATGAGCTGTGAGAACTCTGGATTTTACATTCTTTTTGGAGTGTATTAATAGGTGTGTTAATTATGTGGCTTCTTTATTCGACCCTATTTGAAAATGAAAGGTTGCACTTCAAGAAAATTGCCACCACAAGAAAACTGTGAATAAGTATTAACACTTCTGAAGAAATTAAAAGGATGAACCGTTTATGACTTTAAGTTGATTAATGCAGAGACATGAACGACCAATGAACAAGTAATACTGTAAACAGTTTCTGGTGTGTTCAGGTGTGAAGCTCTCTGCAACTGTCTTAAAAGTCCTTAGAAGCTTTGAACTTTGTGGTACTCTATCTTCTTATAAAATACAAGTGTTTCAAATGTGGTTCTCAGTCTGCATCCATCACTTAAGGCATATTGAACTTAAGGATCTGAATCACCATTCCTGGCTGTGCCACTCCCATGCCTGGCCAACCTTTATTGAGCCTTCTAATATGTTTCTCCACTCAGTGATGTGCCCAGTGACACATGCCTGTGGCAACTGAGTTGGCATCAACCATAACACAGAGACAACCGCTTCTCTTTTGTGTAGAAAGTCTTAATGAAGGACTTATGTGGACAACCAGATTCTCTGGTAAATGTCAGCATTTGTTTCATTCCCTTTAATACTCAGGCAAGACATTGGGGTTTGAAAGCATGGCACCGACAGGAAGATGATTTTGTCTATGAAAGACAAGCTTCACTGTATTTGCGACTAAGACCCTTAATATTCCCATCTATTTTAAGACATTTCTAAGCTGCCAGAGTAGAATAATTGAAATCCAGGATCCATACTTGGTCCCCATGATGGTAATTGTGTAGCCATGTCTAACCTGCAAAGTACAATTCCACATCCGGATCCTGCAGCCAGCAAAGGTCTCTGACACTTCAGTCTTTAGACAACTTATACAGATGAGTTTGAAATGTGGATGCAGATCTATCACTAAGTAAATACTTCAGATCAACACCTTGTTTAACTTGGATCTTTTTATGAATTGGCAATTGTAAAACTGAAAGAACGGTATGAAGGAAAGAGAAGCAATGAAAATCATGAACTGCTGAGGAGAAAGCTCCTAAACCACTGTATTTTACTACCTGACATTCTTCTTTAATAGTGACTTTATTGCAGCTTTTTTCACACATGAAAATAGAAACAGCAGCAGCACTGTCCAGCACTCAGGTTAAGGTGCCTGCAACACATGAATGGTGTACATTATAAATATACATTTAATGTCCTTTCATGCATACCACAGCTAAGTAACAGCCAGCTCTGTCTCGATAGTTCTTTCACTACTGCATTTTAAGGGGTAGCCTATAGTAAGGGAAGGCTGCAAGAGCTGTAGAACAGCAGATATCATTGTGCTTTCCTCCAGTTCTGCCACAGCTGGTTAGAAATTCATGTGGGAGATGTCAAAAAGCCAAAGAAGTAAAACTCTCTTTTGTTCATTTTCTCACCCAGGACTCCACATTTTCATATTGTCAGCATCTGTATGATGGCCGCTTTGCCTCTTGTTTCATGGAGACTTTGCTCCTTTTCAGGTGCCAGGGGACAACGAGAAGCACTGGAAGCCAGTGTTAGTGGTCTTGACGGAGAAGGACCTCTTAATATATGAGAGCATGCCACGGATGAAGGAAGCTTGGTTCAGCCCTCTGCATACCTACCCCCTGCTAGCCACCAGGTACCTGTGCTTTTTTTGTTACAACTGCTTCAAGAGTGGTGGGAACAGCTGGTGTATAGCTGTATATCACACTTGAAATGCCATGGTTTGAGAAGCAGGTTATTCTTCAATGGGCCAGTGTGCTCAGCTGAACTCCTCTCTTCTCTATTTCAAGTTCTGACCAAAGGTGAGCAAAGAAGCACACCAGAAGGGTTATGGATGAGGCCATTTGGCCCAGATGCAGAAGCAGGAGTGCTGAAAAAGCCAAGAGCTTTATCTCCTGAGATGTCTATCTCAGTGTGCAGACCTGAGGGCTTGGAAGAAGCACTCGGCTGCTCCTCCAGGCTGGAAAAGGTGAAATTGTTGCCCTGAGTTGGATGTGCTGGTGTGTCAGTTCTGCACCAACAGCCTGGGGCTTCTGGGGATCACACTCATGATGGAGATGCTTAATTTCAGCATGGCTGCAGTTCCTGCTCTAGCAAATGAATTCCTGGCATTTTTAGCTTCAAATGGTGCACTTGGAAGACTCATTCTTGAATCTAGGTTGGAACTAGCCATCTGCATTATTTCGAAGGTATCCATCAACACTAATTCAGAGTGAGCTTTCCCATGGTTATCTTTATGCAGTGGAAACTGTCTGTGCTTCTTGACATTAATCTTAATCACCTTCCTCTGCCAGTATGGTCAAAGGGCTTGAGAAGGAGCTGCTCTTCCATTGTGTTGGCCATGCTACAGGCCTCTATTGTACCATTTTCAATGAGTTCTCATTCAGAAGGGCTGGTTGCACAAGGTCAAAAGCAGTGGGTCTCTTATTGCACTCTCATTAGTTAATTTTTGTTCTCGGTCTCTTGGTTCTTTCTCTGAATGAACTGAGGCTTTGCTGCTAAATCATTATATTAAAAAACCAAAACTCCCTTTAGTGAATTACACAGATGGTTGTTTTGTCTCAGCCTACCTACACATGATGGAGCTTTCAGACTTCCTGGGAAGCCAGCTTCTGACTCACCCTTTGTTACTGTCACTTGAGGTGAGAGCCCCAAGCTTTGCAGCTTGCAGCCTGCCACGTGGTGTGGTGCTGAAGGTTGACAGATCCAGATGACAACTGGGCAAGGCACTGGGACCAGAAGCTGTGTCCAGGTCTGTCACTGAACCTTAGAGTTTGTGAAGCAAGAGCTCCCCAGCAAAAGGTGGTGTGTGGGAACTAGATGATCTTAAGGTCCTTTCCACCCCTAACTATCCTATGGTATATTCCTGTATAATCTGCTCTAGGTGGCTGTGCCTTGGCAGGGGGGTTGGATTAAATGATCTCCAGAGGTCCCTTCCAACCCGAATGATTTTGTGATTCTGTGCCTCTCCCCACTGCTTTGGGATATCATTTGTACATGGACCCAAATCCTCCTCCTTGAAGTGACTGGAGATCCTGCAGAGCACCCTGCTCCTTCCTGCCCACATGTTCTCATGTGTAAAGGCAGCTCTTTGGTGGGGCAGTGACCAGCAACTTAACACATTAAACAATCCAAGCCCTTGTCTTGGAGGGCCTGTTGTTTACTTTCTCTCAGGTGTTCAGATTTAATTGCAACTGGCTTGCCTTGGGTGGGGATAATCACCTCCCTGTCTGATGGCATTCCCTTGTGAGTGGAGGAGCTTCAGCCTTCAGGCTGGAGCAGAATTAGAAGGGTCTTTAAAGACTGGGAAGATGGTCTGTCAGAAAGACAGGATGCGATTCAGAAAGAACAACTGCAAAGTTCAGTGCTGGGGAGTAATCAGCTATGCTGGTTTGGGGTGGAAAATAAGCAACAAAGTGATTGCTGTGCCAGGAAGTGTCTGGGCAATGTGGCAGAATTGCTTAAATCTGCGGTGTTCTGTTTTTTAGAAGGCAAAACAAAGACAAATCATCTTGGGGTTTAGCAGAAGTGCCGTGTGTTGGGCAGATGTAGTAATCATACCCAACTGCAGAGCATGAGTAAAGCCTCAGGTGATGATAGACCACTTTCATGGGAGGCTTCCAAAGAGGTGCCAGTTAACTGTGGGGGATCTAGAAGAAATCAATGCAAATATAAGATACAGAAAACTATAAGTAGGGAATACTTACTCATTTACAGAAGTCTATGGAAAACATGTAAATGGTTTTCAAGAATGAAAATGAGACACAAGGAGGACAGGAGAGCATATTCACCAGGCCCCTCCAGGATACAACAGGGCATGGACAGCTGCTATGCTAACAGGGAAATGCTGTGCCCCATTGTGGCAGGGGAAGTTTGGGGTATGTCATGGGAAAAACTTGGTGTGCAGGTGAGGTACTGGATTAGATTCCCTAGGAAAGGTGTGCAATCCTCATCAGTGGGGACTTTGAAGAACGGGTAACGCTCAGGTCTGTGTTCATGCTCTGGGAAGGGGGATGCACCAGATGACATTCGGAGAGCCATTCCAGCCCCATCTCTGTGATTTCTTACTAATATCACTGTGAATTTAACACTTGGGTAGAAAGACAGCACATATGCAGAACCTGATATTCAGAATGGAGTCGCAATCTGATAAATACATATAAATACATGAATCCCCAATGTGAGCAGAATACATAAATTGACAGATTCCCCAAATTATTATACCTCCTGTTTTGGATTATTGTGATTAAAACCCTGCAGGATCCTGCTTTTATGATCTGTCATGCTGAGTACAGTTATACAAGAAAAGAAAAGAGACATACACAGGGATTGCTTTTGGTATTGACTGCTGTGCTCACGCTCGGTCAGTGATTACCCTCCTCGTGACAGGTTTTTTAATCCCCTCTGTGCATTGATCAGTGTGATTTGGAACTTTTCACCTGGAAAGTTTGCAGACCACATGTTGTAATCTTGGCTGCTCCCCTCCTTCAGATTTTTATGAGTCCTTGGGAAAACATTTTTGCTTAGCTAATGCATATTTGAAAAGCTGCTGAAACTGGAAAACTTCAGTGCCAGATACTGTAGAGAGTCATGCTTAATCTACCCAGGACATAATGAGCAGAGAAAATTGGAAAGCCGTAGAAGGATTACGATCTTAGAGTATTTTAGCAGCAGAATTTCAGCATGTCCTTCTTGTTTGTTGATAACTTTGCCTTTAACCTATGGATGCTATTAAGTCCAAAAAATACTTTCCAGTCTTTTGGAGCTTTGTGTAGAATATGAGTAATAGCTCACAGAAAACTGAGATCAGATTTGAGTTGTTCCTTTAAATCTCTGCACTGGGAGGCATAGTAGCTGGCTCATAGCCCTGACTCCTAGGACCTTTCTGTCATAATCCCTGTTTCAGTGTTTCTTTATGCCTGAATAACAGTGCCTCCCTCTAGCTTGGGAATAGGGATCAAGTAATTACATCTTAAATGTCTGCAATCAAATTCCATTATCTGTCATAGCCAGATATGAAATAAAAGGGGGAAAAGAAGGCAGCCTGTGTTGGACTCTGATTAAAGATCAGGTAAGTAGCTTTTGTGTAAAGCTGAGGTCTGTAACCAGAAAGTATTAAAGCAGTTTGATGGTTTATGCCATGGGAAGATGGGGAAGGAGCTTCAGCACTGATCAGTCATCTGTGCAAGCTGGCAGAGGGGAAGGTGGAGAGCACTGGGGGCCCCCAGCACCCCAGGAAGGGTACATCAGATGTATAAGGTGCTGTGCAAGTTCTCTGTTCATCTTCCCAAGGTAGTGAGGGTGGTTGTAGCTCCCTCCATGCAGAACTCAAACTGAGATCATAGGTTTCCAGAGTGCAGCCGTTCCAGAGCAGGTTCCAAATGCTAAGCCAGGGTAAGGAGTGGTTTCAGCATAAGAAAGGTAAGATGATAGTGGCAGATGGGGCAGAGCTTCAGACGGTCAGTGCACTTGTATCATGGGCTCTTCTGAAATAAATCTTGAATGAGCAGCTGAACACTTGCTTTGAATGTCAGTGCTGCTTTCACTCTCCTTTCTGAAGAGCCCATTAGACTTTGCTGTTGCAGTAACTGATTGAAACCTCTCACAGCGTTGGATGAAAAGCAGGTCGCAGTGCATCTCACCCAGCACTTCATGTTCCCATCTTGCTGTCACACCGCTGCAAGGAACAATACTAAAAAAGCCCCTAAAACATAGAGTGACAAGGAAGAAGTGAGATTGGAACTGTCTCCCTGCCCCCTGGAGCACGCTGAGAGTTGCGTTTTACAGCTGCTGCCTGTTATCTGTGCTCTTTGCAAACAGACTTGATCGCGATGACCAACCTTCTCCTGCCCTCTTGCGGCTCTGGCTGCTCTGGGAAGGGGTGTTCGGGCTCCTGAGTACAGGAGACATCTCAGAAACTTCCACAGAGCAAAGTAACCTTCATGGATCACAGGTGAATGGTACTAGAGCCAGCCCTCCCTGCACACAACCTCTGCTGTGATCAGAGTGATGGGAGCCAGGGATAAAGGGAACCCTTCTGTGAAGTTTCTAAGACTATTTTTTTTTGCCTTTTGAGGTACTTTTGTGGTCTTTAGGGTAAAATATTGTTTATGTAAATGAAGCAGCTTACGTGAACGGAACTTTATTAAAGCTTAGGAATCCTTTGACCTGTACCCAAATACATCAGTACTAACAGCTGGTACATAAATAGTATCAAATGTTCCCCTGTGTATTTGTCTAGGTCATGTTTAACTGCATGTTCCAAAGCACAGTCTGGAGATGTATGACAGAAAAGGCTTTTTAAATAGTGACACAAAATAATGCAAATGGGAAGTCAGGCAAGAAATAATGTTCATGTTGGATATGTCTACACATTTTAGTTTGTAAAGTACATCTTCATTCTATCCCTGTGCTGAAAAACCTACAATGGCAGTGCTTTGGAGAAAGCATGAAGGTGTAAGGGAGCTTGGGGGGTGGATTTGAAGGGAAATAAAACCCTGGAACCATCTGTCTGTTTCACAGTCAGTGTCATAAGTATTAGAGAAGAATTGTTAGCACTGCTGATGAGCACTGTATAAAGGAGAGGGGGTGACACAGGCAGAAGCTGGAATAGGTTTATTTGTAGTGATAAACTTGATGTGATTTCCCAGGCTGCTGTCCTGCAGTCACCCCCAGCAGCAGAAGGCAGCTTGAGAGTGCTGGCTGTGCCTGCACCAGGGTGACTGGCCCAGAGATTTCAGATCCCAGTCTCCTGCCTTATTTACCAAGGTACAGCTTCCCCTCAGAGCTTCCGCCTCCTCGTGCCAAATGGGAGTGGGTTACAGGTTTGGGGCTGTTTGCTGCTGAGTCCCCCATTGCAATGCAGGTGGAGGCCTTGAGTACCAAAAGTGAGCGGGTGTTAAAGCAACCCTTCTAGAGGCAGAAAAGCATTTGGGGAGGGCAGTGGTGCCTCTTTGAAAGAGGCTTTCCTGCCCAGTCACAGCGCAGGGCAGGACTGAGCAGGATACTCCTTATGTCACCCCCCGTGGCTTCCTGGGACCATGAAATCAAGGCAGATGCTGAAAATCCAAAGCAATTTACCATGAACCTGAGCGTGAACAAATCTTACAAACCTTCTAAAGGGGTATGAAAGAGGAACACATCTGTCTGGCACAACGTGCATCCCAAATGCCAACACGGGCTGCAGGGAACTGGGACAATTCCAGATGCCCCATGGTAGTGTCACAATAACAGCTAAAGTTGTGCTGCTTCTTTCCTTTCTGCTTTTTTCATGTCTTTTTGCCGGCATAGTTCTAGAGTGTCAGCTAAAGGCAACTATTCTTCCAGATGCAAAACAGTAACTTGAGGGTGAATTAACATGCTGTAGATGATTAGTATAATCTGATGTTTTATCCTTCAGCACAAGTATTCTACTACTATGCTACATACTCACTTTATAGTCTCACATGAAGTATATGGATTGCCTATAGAAAAAGAAACAGAAGACACAAGACAGAAATAAGCTTTTCAGAAGAATTTGTTTTGTGACTCCCTCTGAGGGTCAGTCCCTGGACCTCGAAGATTGATGAGCTCCTCTGGATTATGTTTTCATCTGAATCAGTGTCATGTCCCTGAGTGAATTCTGTATTCACTGTCCACACTTCTGCAGGGGAAAAACCAACACAAAAGGGAAGCTTAAAGAAGAATTGAATATTCTGAGGTATTGATTTTCTCACTCAAAAATATTCCCTGCAATTTAGTCTTTGCCCAGGTGAATGAACCTTTCCTGGTCACAGGAGATCAGCTGTTGATGCCTAGTAAAAAATGTTAATTGCAGCAAAATGGGAGAGAATTTCAGATTACAAGTAGCTGCAACATCTTGCATTTTACATATTCCTTATAGGAAGAGTATGCACAAGACAGTACTTAGGCATCTGTGCATTTTACAGAACATCTTTATCCAACAGCATTTATCACTGAGTTTGCCTGCAGTTGTTTAAGCTTTATGGCAAATGCTGTGTGACAGTGAAAGTTGGATTCAGCTGCCGCCTCTGAGCAATCACTTGTATCTGTGGACAAAACCCCATCACCACGGAGCAGTCGGTGACTTCTCTCAGTTCCTCATCTAAAGTGTGGTTTGTACAACCCATTGGGAAATTCTGGAGGGTTCCTGTGTGTCCAGCTGGTTTTGTACTCACTGCCTTGCACTGTCACTCTTCTGAGTGTCACTAGGAATCACTTTCTTAGGCTCAAATACAAAGGAGATGTGTGTTCTCATGCTCCCAGCCACTTGCGTTTAGGAACACACAGAGCAGAGCTGTGCTCAGGTGTGGATTTAGATGCAGTGTTCTGTGTCAGTGTTATAATTCACTCATATTCTCACATCTGATTGCAGATTGGTCCATTCTGGCCCAGGAAAAGGCTCACCGCAGTCAGGGATGGATTTATCTTTTGCAACCCGTACCGGTACGAGGCAAGGGATAGAAACTCATCTGTTCAGAACGGAGACTAGCCGAGACCTCTCACTGTGGACAAGGAGTGTTGTTCAGGGCTGCCACAACTCCGCAGAGCTTATCACAGAAATCACCACATGTGAGTAACATCTGCAGTGCCACATCTCCACACATCCCCATGACACTCATGGGTACTTCTGCTAGAGGTGATTCGTTTAAAAAACTGCATATTTAGGGTTCTGTGTGTTTAAAACACTGTTGCCTTGGTTTCTGGCACACTCAGAAGCATTTTACTTACCCAGCTCTTCACACTTGAGAAAAGTGAAAAAATACAAACCAGTCCAATAGCCGTGTTTTGACAGCTGGCCATTCCTGACCCTGAGCACCAGCGTGTCACTTCTCAGCACTCTGTACATGCAAAGTGGACTGGAATAGAAGTAGTTTAGTCATGCCCCGTTTGGCCAGGTAGTGCTAGCCTGGGTTGGATGGCTTTGAGGCTGGGTCTTTCTCTTGAGTGCCTCCATGACTTGGGAGTCCTTCCCCCATTAGGCTTACAAGTGATGGGGCTGTTAAAGTTGAGCATTATTGCCATTCATTGCCAAAAAAATGTGAGAGCAGAAGCTAAAGCACAGATCCATTCTGTGACAAAGGGCAGCTCTGATTTCATGAAGCCATCAAGTACAGCCACGTGCTGCTGAGCATGAGGCACTCTCCTCTATGCTGCCAGGCCCCTCTGACATGGGAACCAACCAGCGTTGAGTTGGAACCATCTCAGAGGCATGTCCATCTCCTCAGTACAGAGACACGGGTGCCTTTCTTTCCAAAAGCAGAAGGCATCAGCTCCATCTTTTATTGTGGTGTTTTTATGTGAGTGCAAAGGACTGTTCTTGGCAGAATTGTTCACAGGAAAGTGGTGGAAAAGAGAATTTGGGATGTGAAGACCTAAACTCTTCATTTTTTAACTTGGATCATGGCCTGTGTTGCTGAGCTGAGGGGAAGAAGCAGACTTTCTGCTGCACTAGCTATTATATACAATTATCTGGGCCCTTTTTCAATTACGACGACACTAATGAGGCCTCAGGAGTGTCTTCATCTTTGTCAAAATACTTTAGGGAAGCCCTTTACAGCTTCTACTTGTCTCATGTGTTGTGCGCCACATTCATTGATTTTGGCTATGTCTGTCAGATGTAAGAAGAGTAGCTGTGATTTTGTCAAGGCATGGGAGGAGGCAACGCCAGCCTGAGCCTTCTTAAGCTTCACTAGATTGGTTCGGGGTGAGCATGTAGATGTATGCAGAAAGATAAAGAGTGCAGCAAATAATAGCTGAAAGGACTGACATCAGGACTGTTACTGGCAAGGACAGTTTTAGTCTGTGTGTTTACACCATCACTAACAAAGCTTGCTTGGACCTTGCACAACAGAAAGATTGTTGTTGTTTTTTCAGATCTAGAGGTTTACAGTTAAAGCCCAGCTTTAGGAAAGGTTTCCACAAGATAGTGTTGAGATTGAATTTAAGATGCAAATATCTGCAGCCAAATGGACTTTGTTGCTTCTAAGACCATTACAGACTAAATTCTGTTTCTTCTCCAGCTTGCACATACAAAAGCCAGGAGTGCCGCTTGACCATCCATTATGAACATGGATTCTCTCTTACAACTGAACCACAAGATGGTGCCTTCTCTAAGACAATTGCACAATATCCCTATGAAAAACTGAAAATGTCCTCGGATGATGGGATAAGGATGCTTTATTTAGACTTTGGAGGAAAGGATGGAGAAATTGTAAGTATTGCATTCAGCAAAGGGATACACATGACCTTTGGTGGTCCTTCACGCTGTAGGGTGGAGAAACACTAATGGAAGATGGACTAGATGATTGTTGTACACCCCTTCCACCTGAAATGTTCTATTCTGTGCTGTTCTGATCTGTTCTAGTAACAGCCAGTACCAGGTTCCAGTACCAGTATCTAGACACTGTGCTTTCTAGTGCACCATGTCGGTGTGGCTTTGGGAGATAAACTAAAAAGAGAGATTAAATGGTAAAAACATATGAAGCCAGATGAAAGATTTCTTGTATTTAAGAATAAATTGTATTTCCAAATAGCCAAATGTTAGAATTTCTGCATGTATCCATTGCACTTTTTATGTGATTGTGGGTGGAAGAACCTAAGAATGAGATATTATTAATTCCAATATACACATAGGGACTTTATGTTATAACAAGCCGTATTTATTTTTTAACATCTAGTTGCTGAAAAAAAATCAAAGACTACAAATGTAGTGCAAACTGTCTGCTTAAGCTGCTAAATTACTTGTCACAATCCCTAAAAATAAGGTGCTTATTCCTACAAGCAGTTTACATACCATAAATTATGCATGTAAACATGGTCTTTTCTGACAATTTTTTTCAGCAGCTCCTGAGTGCTTAATTCTTCATGTCATCGTTGATAACATATACTCTGTGAACTGCTTATTGTCAGGCTTTCAAAAGGAAATTTGTCACTAACTCTCAACAAAGTTGATACATGGCTGGTGGAAAGGCAAATCTGGTTTGTTTTGATAGGAGTCTACTGTTGAACCTGCTGTCCATGACAAGTCTGTCATGCTTTCCTTAGCAGGCAGTGGTGAGATCATACGAACCATGACTATAGGGAAAAAGCAAGTCTCCATTCAGTCTTGCTGTGTGAACAGAGGAGCAACTATGCAGCATCAGCTGAAGGTTCAATATCCTGCTTCAGCCTGCACCAACAGCAGCTGTACTGGGTATTGGCCACAGCAGTCCCGCCACCAGCTCTAGTCAGAAACAGCCTAAAATGATGGAGGGGTTGAATCTCTTGGAGGAGTGGTTGCAGCATCTGACTGAGTTTTATGCTGCTTACCCAGGTGGATGCAAGCCCCAGAAGCACCAGGATCTCATCTGCTCTCAAAATGCATCTTACTTACTTTTAGTAAAATAAATATTTGCAGCTGTATGCAAAGGGAAGACCATATATTATAATAAAGGGCTGTGATTAATAGAAGCCTGTTCAAAATACCAGGCAGCAGCTCATCAACTACTCCATAAGTGATTGCTTATTTGAGCTGTAATCTAATCTAATCATTCTCAACTTCATTTCTTTCTGTACTTTCAGCAACTGGACCTTCATTCCTGTCCAAAACCAATTGTGTTCATCATTCATTCCTTCCTCTCAGCAAAGATTACAAGACTTGGCTTGGTGGCATAAGTGGGATACATCTGTTTCTTCAAGGAGAGATGGAGTGACCATGCTAATCTGAAGTACAGTCAACAGCAGCAACCTGTACTAGCCAGTAGCATACACCAGCTTGGGGCTCAGTACCAGGCCTTGGTTGTTTCTGCAGTCTTCCAAGGCCAAGGTTTCATTTTGATCAGCTAAAGAGATGTCATGACAAGGAAAATGGTGGATTTCATTGTAAATAATGGGATTTTTAAATCCCATATGAGACAGTAGAAGCGTGTAGTACCATATATGTAAATGTTCCAGAATCATAAATTGTGCCTATTTCAATGTACTTGTTTATACAGAATAAGTAAAGGGCTAAGCAGACAAGAGTGGGTGTTGGTTGTGATGCAAGCTCAATGTTAGTCAGGTCAAAGTTCTCCAAACAAGATTGTCCCATCACCCAGAAGTAAAATATTGTTCCTGTTCTAACCTGTGCACCACTTACAGTCTCTTTTGTGTACATTCCCAAAACAGGACTAGCTTCAGTGATGCATTGAGAGCTGGGTGTCAGGTAGAGCATAGGTAGGAGCATCACTTCTTGATGGCCACACAGGATGTATTTTTACAGTACTTCCCAGAATGGTTTAATGAGTTCCAGCTCCCTGGGCCACTGGCTTAAGTGGAAGTTACCTGAATCAATGTTGAAGCATGACCTAAACTTGTGCCAGCACATTGCCACGGTAGTTTTCCAACAGAAAGCTATGCTAAGCTTCCTGTCCTCCTATCCCTACTTTGTCCCCCCCTCAGCTTGGGTGAGGCTGATTGTGTGGTCTTCATCGAAGAAAAAATGTGGAGAAGGAGGAAGACTTGATTTTTGTTAGGGTTTCCTCAATTACATCAGTTACTCAAGCAGCTCCACAGCAGTGAGAAAACACCAGGATGAGAAGATGAGCTGCAATGCCAGAAAAGCCTTAATATGGAACTGCTCATATGACCGTGACTTGGCAGCTCCAGATTTATTTCTGCTGGTGAAATGTAGAACACTCACCTCCACATTCATAACTTACTAGTTCCTGTTTTGCAACACAACTACTGTATTAAGTCAAAACACACAATTCACTGAGTTTCAGCCTAGTTCAGTTATATGGAGTACAAAGCAGGCAGCAGGCAAGAACAGTGACCTTCATCATCAGAGGAGATAGATGCACACAGCCTGCACTTGGAACTGCTAAATTGGCTTAGTATGGTTGGGTGGGAAGAAAGAGCAGCAGAACAGGGATGGAATTTATGTTCCTCCTACTTTGTAACCAGAACTGGTTCACAGAGGGGAGGGATTTTGTTTGATGTTAAAAGAGTTTTGCCCTAAATTCACATTTTGAAGGACAGGAACTGTACAGGAAATAATGAATCCAGAGTCTGTGGAAATGCTCTTGTATCACAACACTTCTCTTAGTCTTGAGAAAGCATGTAAGTTTTAACTTGGCATCACTTGGCTGGCAAAGAGGAAAATTAAAAACACAGTTCTGTGTTGTTTTTAAGCTAAGTCTTGAGAGTTAAGTGTAAGTCATGCTGGTTATTCACAGCATAGGAATTAGTTCATGGTGGTTTCCACAAGTATCTTAATCATTAAGACTGATTAAAAAATTCAGATGATGGGCTGAATTCACAAATACAGAAAGAATATCAAAGAACAATAGCTAAACCTCCCACCAGAGGAGCTGCCCCACTCCCAGCACTCTCATCAGTCTAAAGCCAGCATTCACTGAGCTGTGGACTTTGTTTTTATTATCACGGTACTTGCACTTAAAACTTAGTAATTCCTTGTGTAAATTCACAGGGTAGGAGACAAGATGTTACATGACTTACCAACACTGTCCAAATGGACATTTCTCCTTTAGGCCCTGCTGCTGCTCACATAACTGTAGGTGGCGGTTCCTAGGGGTCTCCTTTGGCTTAGAAACTTCTGGGAGAATACCTCCTGGAAAGCTGAGAGCAGTCGGTACGCTGGGGTCTGCGTCTTTCAATATGATCTCACACCACAACAGCGAGTAAAACATTGTGTGAAGACTTCAAAAAGCAATCTGGGACATTTTCATTGCTGTTCCAAGGTATAACTGAAAGATTTGGATACAGGCTCCTATAAAAGTTCTGGAGATTAAAGTGACAACTTGTGTGGGGTAGGTTAAATATGTGTGTAAACTATACTGCACTATTTCCTTATTCCTTTAACACTTACAGATCACTGGAATGTTATACCTAACATGTATGTGCATTGTAAATATTACAAATTCCTATATTAGTACCAACAATTAAATGACACAATATGTAATCTAAGGTGCTCAGTACTATATGAAGTATAAGTGAATAACAGTTTGCGAAGAAAATTCATATTATATATATTTATAGAAAAAATAATAATTACAGATGCTATTTCTTCATTTTCAGATTTTGGACTGATTCATATTTGAAAGGGATAGACAAATGAAATATGGACCTACTCCACATTTATAAGAGTATAGTGAATATTTATATTTTAGAGGAAAAGAATATATTTAATAAAGTCATTTATTGGATTTCTGTGAGGTGAGCTTAATCTGTATCCAAACAAGCTGTTTGGAAGGCTGGCCTCTGGTTTTGGCCTGGGGAAAAATACATTTTCAACTTCTGTCATTCTGTTAAGAACTCAATTACTTGAGAGAACTCTTCATCGCATTGATGGAATGACTTTTAAGGATTTAAAATAAAAAAGGTATTAATGTACTGTCGATGGTGCACTGGTGCTTTCTATTAAGTAAGCTCCGTGTTCATGGGAGAGCAGTGCTGTTGCCAACATGCTGAAAGCGTAAGCACGCAGCATTTGTTTTGTGTTGCTGCTAGAATTTACTGAAAGGCCACAGGGATGTGGCCTGTGAGGACAGGCAGAGAGCTGGGGATGTTCAGCCTGGAGAAGAGAAGCGCTGTTACGTTAGACCAGGTCAAATTCTTTCACATGTTCTTTGTAGGTTAAGAGCATGGAGAAGGGCAGTTAGCACAGCTAAAAGGGGTACAGTGTTCTTAAGCCATGACAATAAACAGAAACACAGATAACACATGGGCAGTTTTGTATTAGTTGAGCACTGGGAATCATGGAAACAATACATCAAAATGCTTATTTGTAACCAGTTTGTAACCTCCTCCTATTTGGAGGTTTATGTCTCTAACTGCTTTCCTGTTGATCATTCCAAGCCAGCCTTTGAGTCTACAGAATTAAAACAATAACCATTGGACTACTTGCAGTAGAATTAAGATAGTAAGTATCTAAATCCAGGGCTCACTGTGGACGCTGTAGACAGGTAAGGGACAAATGAGAATATAATGATAATAATAATAATATTCAAAGTGCCTTTTTATAGAAGCCCTGCAGATACGTGCAGAGTTCTTCATCAAGAAAGCCAGTTAAAGAGTATTAATTACTTTTCTGAAAGTGATTTTCTTTGTTCATGGCAGCTAGCTTTATGGTTTTTATGAAATGTAGTTTCTGTACTTTTACTTACCATCTTCTGCATAATTTATTAACTACAAAGATTCTGTAGTTACAAGTTTTTAAATCCCTTCCCCTCAATTAAGTAGGAAATACATCTTTCAGTAGCTTGCTTTAGTATCTGGACAAAAGTCCCATCATTAAGGCTGAAGAGATGAGATTATAGAATCATAGAATCATAGAATAGTTAGGATTGGAAAGGACCTCAAGATCATCTAGTTCCAACCCCCCTGCCATGCCCAGGGACACCTCACACTAAACCATATCACCCAAGGCTTCATCCAACCTGGTCTTGAACACTGCCAGGGATGGAACATTCACAACCTCCCTGGGCAACCCATTCCAGTACCTCACCACCCTAACAGTAAAGAATTTACTGATGGCTTTTCTCCTCCTACTTGGAGGTAGACTTTCTTTAGTCAATATTAGATATTAAGGAAGATTAATGTCTTGATTAATTTCTTGTTTTGTCTGCAAAGAAAGAGGAGCCATATGCAGAAACCAATACATTGGAAAATTCTGTCCATGCTCTTATTTAATAATTATTTAAATATCAACCTTTGCTGCATTTATATTTCCTCAAATCAGTAAAACCTGGATGCTGTGGATGTGTGGTATTTTCAGGAGTAGGATTATACGTGTTCAAGCCCCGGGTATGTCCAGGGCTAAGAGCCCAGTGTCACCATAAACCAGCTGCACAGCTTTCCTACTGCCACCCTCAGTGCAGTGAAAGCAAGCACACACACCCCATATGTAGAAGAGGTCTCGTATAGTTCGAGAACAATACACATTGGAACAAAGGAACAGAAGAGTTAAATGCAACATCCTATTAGAGTTGAAAAACCTCCTTAGGGCTTGGCTTTACACAAAACACAATTAAGCAAAGAATAATGTCAGAAAACCAGGAAGGTCCTTTAGAGAATGAGGTTTCACAGCGCTAAGTCTAGTCTACGTGTGCTCTAGTTCAATTACTTTTTCATAATATTGTGTTTCATTTATATATTGCTTAATCCATTCTCCTTTCAAGAGAATACAGCAAATAATAATACTGCATCTCTATCAATTTCAATCATGTTAGTTTCTATGATGAATAGGAAACATTTACATTGAAAGCTGTAAAATATGTTTGTTTTGGTAGGAACTCCTCATCTCATCATAATACCAACTCGAATAGTAATCACACTCGTACAAGCCAGATGCACACCTGAGACTTAAGCAAACTGAAGCTGAATTTAGTAACCTACTATGTTTACAACTCAGGTTGCAATTCTTTCCATTCCATTTCACACTGGCATGCCAGCTCTTTTCACAGCTCTCACTATAATCATTACTGCTATCATCTCGATTTTCTCCTCCTCCAGGAAAGGAATCGCAGAACTCTCTTATGAATTGTTTCTAAGGAGTGTTACAAAGAATACACATGAAATTATACCAGAAGTTCAGGTTGTAGAACAATGATCCTGTCTTTAATGGAAATTTTCATCGTTTCGAAAGAAACTTCATGCACTTGCAGCATAGGAACTGTTCTTACTTATTCTATAAAATATCAGTGGTAGATACTGTAAACAGCTGTTTATAAACAGCAAATAGTAATAAATAAAGTTATTTATGCAAAAAAGTAAAACAAAGCAGTTTTGATATTAAAATCAAATCTGGTGGGGGTTTTATTCACATAAAAAACAAGTATACCAGTTAAAAACCGTACAAACCTATATCAAACAAAGCCAAGCTAGATTCCTTTTAACAATGAAATATAATAAATACACATATAAAACCTTTTTCATTTGAAATTATTTTAAAAACTAAAACTTTTAGCACAAAATTGTCAAAACTTGCTATTGTGCTGCTGTAAGTACTCTGACCAAAGTCCTCCCGCTGTATAGATACGTGTGTGTGAAGCAGTTTAATGCCTTTCTCACAGATGGACATGCTCCATCTCTGCTCTTTCTAGGACAGTGTGAGTAGCATCCACAGAGCACTTCTACTTGCCACTCTTCTCCAAAACCCACTCAATCACCTGGGAGAATGAGAAAACAAAGGATTTAAGTTGTTTTCAAGACTGAAGTTACATAAGAACAGCCCATACACTCTAGCAATTCTTTATCACCATCTGTGTGGTATTTACTGGACAGTATTTAAAAATAATCCATTCAAAAGGAGAAAATGTTTCATTAAACTGAGAGATACAAGAACTGTATTTAATTTTACACAATGCTCTGTCTTTAGAAAAAGGCATTTTTAGATTCCTTGTATTGAGCTCACTCTCTCTCTCAATATGTGCTGGCCACAAAGTGCACACACAAGACTCAACAGCTCCCCAGAAAAAATTCTCAACACCATAGAAGAAAGTCTAAAGGATGATTTATTCTCTGCTGTATCTACTGCCATTATTACTGCTGTTTCCCAAACAGGGTGGTTGTTCAGACCACTGACTAGTCCTGGGCAATTACATTTCATGTAAGGTAGTTTTGAAGCATTCTCTTAACACAGGCAGAGTTGGGCAGCTTAAGAGATCACGAAGCAGCGAGGCAACATAATATCCCAGTTCAACACCAAACATCCCAGCACACATAGCTTTTGAAACCTTATGATCTGTAGGAAGCAATTCCCAAAAGACCACTACAGAACACGAAAAGTACTGCTCTCATCAAATAAATTCTGTGAGGATCTAGCAGTGCTCCTCAAGAATCTGGGGTTTATTATTTAACCCTCCCAGACCAAATCCTCCCATTTATTTTATTATTTTGAAAACTGTACTGTATATATGCATAATATATTTTTCTTTTTTTATATCATGGAGACACTTCAGCATGTTTTTCAGAATTTAAATCAAAGAGTTACTTAATTTCTGGGGGAGTATTTACTCCCATGCTTTCCTCTGTGCTACTGTTCACATAAGTCCCACCTTACACACCAATAAGCCCATGTAATCTCCCTCATGCTTACAGCTATTCCCAAGCTTAAAATTATTAATTTTCATTGCTTCTTTTAAGAAATTTATTTTCTTTTATATTTCCTTTTATTGTTACCTATCTTTCAAAAATAAATGTTACTTCCCTCAGCACAAGGAAAGAATTCCCTAATGACCCAGGCTTCTCTCAAATGAAGAAAGATCTCTTATTTCCTTTCCAGTGATGTGGAAACATTTACTGCCTTCATTTCCGCTTATCACCATGCACATCACATTGGCAGCTATAACTAGACCATCATCTAAAACCTGAATACATGCAACTGAAAATTTTGCCATGGGACTACTGATTGAAATTTTTTGCGAGATCAGAGTGCGAAACGAGACCCAAACAAGCCAAAGGAAAGTATCTTTTAATCTCTTAAAGGTGCTGACTAAACCATCCTCCAGCCAAGCTCCACAGCTGCATTTAGCCTTGCCTAGTTACAGGACCAAAAAACCCCAATGGTCTTACCTGTTTAGCATTGTTATTTGCTGTTTTCTTCATTTCATCAAGGAGTCCTCTAGAAGTTTTAAGATCCTGAATAGGAAACAAAAAGCCACAGAAATTAGCAAACACTTATGCTCACTCTTATTTGAGTTACAAGAGCCCTAATAACCAGGAGGGTGTTACCCTTTTATCAACTTGTCCAGAACCACAAAAGAGTTCTTTGACTTTTTTCTTTAAAAACAAACAAAAAAACAAACTCAAAAAGAAATAACTGAGTCTATTCCAATGGCTTGAAACATTCCTTAAAGCAGTCCAAACCTAATACTCAAACATGTGATTGAGCCTTCCTAACCTCCCACACACTTCGAGATTTTTTCTTATTTCTCTTAAATGATATTAAAATTTCTTAGTCTTGATTGAAATCATATTTCTATATAAAATTCACTGTGTGCCCAGATTGCACTACAGAGTTCTGTTAAAGAGCAAAGAGGATGTCAGGAAAGAAAATGCAAGAAAGGAAAAACCTAGAATGGCTTGTCTGCTTTGTTGCCCAATTAGCCCAACTTAATCTACTCTCTTAAACAAAGCAAGCACATCTCTTTGCTGAAAGAGAAAGCTAAGAAAATTAATTTACTATTTGTCTCCAAAAAAAGATTTATACCTATGATACCATGCTTCTGAAGTACATAGCACAGAAAAGGATTCAAAGAGCTCCTACAGACTTGGGGCTACAGGAGAGTTCAGGAGAACAAAATCCACTATACCTTTCTCTAGATCAGCTTCCCAAAGGACAGGATCATTGCAGTACTTTTCCTTCTGCTTTTCTACTTGAAATAGAACTGTGAATCCATCTGATTTGCCCTATTTGCTCTTCCCTACACACAGCTTCTGACTTTAGATTAGAAGATCTTCCTTTAGGGGCATACGTTAGGGAGATTTTGGGAGTGCTTACAGAATGTCCAGCAATTGCGCTCTAATTAAGAAGCTGATGCTCATCAGCAAGATGTTCTAATGGTTTGAGTAAGCATTCAGCCCTCTTCAATGACAACTTTACTGAAGTTGACTAAACAGCATTACTTCACAAAGAGTGGTAGACTATAGACATAAAATACTATAGACGTGCAAATGATCAGAAACAGCAGCTCAGCTTATGAGCAACGACTTTTAAACACCCTGTACTGTAATTTAACTTGATTCTGTGCCCAGACTATTTAACACGGGCTCAAGCATGTGGAACTGTTGTGGAAAGAATTCTCATCTCCACCTAAAAATGAGGTTGATACAATTCCACAGGGTGCTGCCAACTCCATATGTGTTAGATAGCTGTGCACATTTACAGTGCATTTATAAAGACTTTTGTGAGTGCGTGAGGGAGCTTGAACTTGTGAGTCAGTTGTTTAATAGTCTCAGAACAAGGGAAAGCTGAGTTGTCACAGCTATGGCTGGGAGATAGCTACAACAGCTAAGGAAGCAATACAGTATAAGCACGACCTTATCTAACAGTCCATTGCTTTAACATTTTATCTCACATAAAATACTACTGTTTAATAGTTGAAAGATAACATCAAAATACACTGTAAGACTGTTTTTTTCACTTGACAACAAGTCCAAAGGCTTATTCACACACTCCACACACTACTAACACACCACTAAGAATTATCAGCTTAATCAAGTCTGAATATCCCACAGTAATCTCAAGCTTTATTCAGGAATACATTCACTTATCAAAGAACTGTAAGAATGTGTCTACCTTTAAGTAGAACTTTGATATCTCAAAAAGACGCTGGCTGCATGAGGCAAAGCACTTGTGATCCTCTGCAACTCCATGTTTTTGAAGAGTCTTAGCAACCACCTCCTTCAGCATCTTGGAAACACAAGAAACACACTCAAAAGTTCATCCCAATTATCAGCATGAAAAATTGTCCAAGTGAAGAGAAATAAAAAATAGAACACCTGATCTTTTTTGATCTTGCCTCTTGTCTTTACTCCACAGGCCAATGCTGTCAACCCACTGACCAAATCGGGCAGAGTTATTTAACAATCTACTTCCACTTCATCTCAAAAAATCAAGGAAATGTTCACATGCCATAGCATTATAAAGGATCAGTGAATATTCACACGGGGTTTGGAACACAGGTTAAAAAAGAACCTAATAATGGCTTGGGTTTTCTCCTCTCCAACATATTATAAATATACATATACACACATACAGATATACATATAAATATAAAATTTTTCTTCACATTGATATTCCCTTATTTGACACATCCATATTAAAATAAAAAAATAATCAGACAGTACAATCAGATTAGAAAATTTACTCTGACATCCTTTGTATCAGAGATGTTCAAACTTTGCTGTAGGACTGACTGAATCAAACCAATTGCACTTACTTGGGTCATCCCAACTTGCCTTTGAAAGTGCAACATCAACATTTATGCAGTGTCCTCTCTAGCACCCTGGGATTGATTTAAAACAAGCATCACCAAGCCAGAAACAGTTTAGTGTACAGTATTTTAAAAGTGGCATTCCTTATATAGAGAGCTATTAACACTTAAATATGTTGGTGCAAAAATGTTAAATTATCTCCGTTAATGGTCTTGTACCACTATTGGAATACTTTTTATTCCCAGAGTAGTCTGTTCTTCTACAATGCTTTGACCCTTCCAGGACAGATATTTTTTTTAGTGCCTTTATGTTTTATATTCATTTTCTACATTTCAAAACTCTTATTCATTTACATCCATTCCCACCTTTTTTATTCCTAGTTGTTATCTTTCCCAGCCTTAAGTCCCCGGGCATGACAAAATATTCCTTACACACTCTTTCACTCCTGGCTTCCACGGCATTCCCATCAGTGTCTTCAGGATTCACTTACACAAGTGAACAGAATGAAATTTAATAATAACAAATAGAGATGAAGAGAATTTGAGTTGAAAAAAAAATTAAAAAATCAAGTCATGTGGAAAGAAGTCAAGTAGATGATTTTTCACAAAGCAAACAGCATAGCTCTTTACCCTTGTATGTTTCTGGGACCTCGATTCCTTAGCTGGCTTTGAAGTCTCAGATTCCGTTGCACCTGTGTGACTTACTGAGCCAGCCTTAGGGGCTGCTCTGTGGGGCTGACCAGGCTGTTTCAATGGCACTGAAGCTAAAGAAGCCGATCTTTCAGAGCGCCTCCTCGTTACAGCAACTGCAGAGAAACTCCCACTACTTCCGCTGGCCTGAGAGAGGAGGGAATCTGTGCTCTCAGATTTGGTCAGCCTGGAAACAAAACAGAAAAGTAAAAGAACTTTTAGATTTTGTTCTGACTCTTTTGGAGCCTTTGCTTCTGCTATAGAAGCTGCTGCTTAAAGAATTAAGTACTGCACATTCTTGCAAACAGCATCTGAAAGCAGCCAGGATTCTGTTATGAAACATTTTTTGTGTTAGAAGAACACTGACTGGTTTGGTCTCCGATAAATAGACACATTGTACCTTCACTTAGAAAAGCCTAGAAACAAACTGAAGAAACATGATAACTAAGAAGAGAAACTCTTTGGAAGAAGAGGGAGTTTTGCACATGGCCCCTTCATCTAGACAGTTAGGAAGAGCAGAGCTTGCTGGCCTCCAGTTTTAGGATAAGACAAAACTTCCTGAAAATCTAATTTATTTTGGCCCTACAGGAATGTCACAACTCATCTTTAACTATGGGAAGTTGGGCATTATAATTCTCCTGGAACATGGTAATACTTCAACTGCAAGAGCATTAGTAATTCCAAAACTCCAATTTACAAAGTGCCAAGTACAATCTCATCTGCTCTCGTAACTATTCACTAAGCTACAAAAGATAAGGATATTCCTAAAACTATACCTCTGTCAAAGGCTTACTGGCATTAGATTGCAAAGGGTATCTAACTGGAAAGAAGGAAGAAATGGAGTATTACAGTAAAATAAATTCAGAAGTAGTGTTACATAGAAGTTATTTTTTATTGATGCAAAGTGTTTGCAACTTCAGAGCGAGGACAAGGTACAAAGGGAAGTCTTAAAAACTAAACTTCTAGAAAATACTTTAATAAACAAGGCTGAGAATGAGTTTGAGTTTTGGTAGGTCATCTTATACCAGCAGTCCTTTAGATTAGTAAGTCAATTATTCTGTTTATACAGTGCTTAGCTTTCTAAACCTTTAGTTGTTTATTTGTACTGCAACAGCACTGACAGTTTTGCTCCTAGATGAGGCTGTCATCTTTTCAAAGGCACTTGAGACTTTGCAAGATACAACCCCAAATCTCTTAAATAAAAGGTGCCTGTGGTGCATAGTTTTGATTAATTTAATGCTATCAATGAGAGGTCACACTTGAGGAAGAAAACCAAACCTACAGAAGAGGCTTACACAACTAGAACATCTGTCTAGATAGCTTCACTAAATACATTTTAAGATGGAAGAAAAGATGCATTTCACAAGAAACTACTGAAGTATTTCATGCTAAAGATTTCTTTTATTCAGTGCTTTACCTTTTATTGGGATAAAAGCAATCCAAGTCTTTTGATCTGCGTTTTACCCTTGAAGCCTCTGTTTTGAGTTCGCTTTGTAAAGACTCTCCATCAGGGACACTTCCAGGCTCTGACAAGACTGCAGGAGATGCAAGAGGACTCAAGACAACCGGCACAGGGCAGCACTCTTTGGTGCAAGTAGTCTGAGTTTCATAGCGAATAAGACGAGTTTGAAGTTCAGCATATCCCACATCTCTCTCTAAGGCTCTTCTGTTATCTAGACAGTACCTAAAATTGAAATTGGTAAGAAATCTGTGAGAGAAATTTTCTGCTTCATTACAATCTGAAAAAAAAAAAAAGAAACAAAACTTACTTTTGACCATCATATAAACTCCAAAGCTTTTGTGTTTGGACTCATGTATTGTTCTGAAAGGTACCTTAACCCAGCCAGTAAAATAACACCTGCCTGATGGATTTAGCTAGTTAAGATTAACCCTAATAAAGAAGCTGAATCATGTATTACTTGTAAGTCTTTACCCTGCGGTCTTACACACAAGATTTCCATGGACATCAGTAGAATATTTTACTTGAACAGTAAGTGATGGATTAGGATACTGATGATGGATTTTTTTTGCTTCTTATAGTCAGCTCTGTTTGACATCTGTATCATCAGTCTATTTTAGAATTTACTGGTTTTCACATTCAGTCCATACCTAATATATGTTACCCCTGTTAACATGCTAACCAGTGTGAAGTTCCAAGAAAACAGCAGTGAGAACAGCTCTGAACCCAGATACATGATGAGCCCAGCACACCACAATGGATACAGTATCTTCAGACCTCAGACCTTGCAAGCATCCACCAAAACTCTGAGACCCCAAAAATATCAGGTTATTGCATAAAAAGTGATACACTTTAATATGATAATATGATCATAAAATATACCTCCACTTCTTCCTGGAAGAATGCAACCTCCCTTGTGCAAAAAAACCTAATCAAACAAAAAAAAACCACCCCAAGATTTCTTGAGTGCATATACCATAAGGGAATCACGTAGCAAATATCTGAAGAAAACATCCTGTAGTACAATATATGTAATTTGCAAGTTACAAGTACTCCAGGAATCCAAAAATGCAATGAGACTGACTTAATTTTAGGGAAAGCCAGGCTGTGCCAAAACTAGGCTGCTGTGAGAGTGCATTAACTGAGTGTAAGTATAAGGAAGACAGAGCATGGTAAGTGTTTGAAATGCTGTTTAGTACAGATTCTTTTCTAACCGCACTCTCTGGAAATGCACCTTTTAGCTTTGAGATAAGCACTGCTATATGAGAGGTTCATATTTTTTCAATGCTAAAAATACAGAAGTGTCACTGAACAAGTTTCCTATTGATTACAAAAAAAAAAAAAAGTGGTTTAATCAGCCAAAACAAAAGAAACTGTATTAAATATGGTGGAGCTGCAAAAGGACAAATGAAAAGTGCTAACTCAGTAAAACATACTCATGAGATTACAACAATGCAAAATGCATCTCCACTGAATTTTATCTCGGGTAAATGATTTCAAAGATTCTTTGCAGGAGACAATGCTTCATTGCCCATTAACTTCCACTACGTCTACTGCAGGGAAAGAACACTATTATCCAGTATTATCCCATCCTTTTCTTAAGAGGCATTCTGAACAATGTGAGCTATCTCTCAAGCCTACCCTCCAAACTACTTAGGAATGTTTCCTACTCTTAGAAATTCTAGACATATTCTTTGTTTTTACCCCTTGCCACAGAGTCATGTTAGATTGCTGGTTCTTATTTTTCCACTTTCTTCATAGCATTTTCATATTCAGGAAGAAAATCACTTTTCTAATAGCAACCCACTGAATCCACTTCTACAGCTGAGTAAGACTTTCCACTAGAAATAAATTCATTATCTGATAAGAGTACATTCTCTTAACTCACAAATTCCAAGGTATTTAATTTCCGTTATTTCTATTCTCAGTCCCCTGTGTAATCACATCCCCTACAAAGATAAAAATGTTTTTATCTTTTGAACTTAAATTGCTGTTTTACTCACTCTGCTTTAACAGCGATTACTTTCTTTTTGCAACACAGGATTCAAGTGTTTGGCACAGGTTCATTACATGAGAAATTTGCTTTAATGATGGGTTCCTCCCTTTCACACTAGTTTCTACCATCTCACTCTGCTTCCTCCCTCCCTTATTGCTAGCACATGCCCCTTGTAAAATCAATATGTCAGGGTTTCCCTGATGTCCACAACATTCAGGCCCTGCTGTGGTCTCTACCTGTCATATTTTGCCATGGGAAGAGGCAGCACAAGTTGTGCTGTGCCTGATTTGAATCTCCACGCACAACCCCTGCTGAGGGTAGGCAGGTCAACAAGCTACCTACCACATCCCAAAAGACAACAGACAAATTCTTTCTTCCCACACATGGCAGGACAAATCTGCATTTCTCCTATACACCCACTTGCCTTTCTATGTCTTTTGCTACAAACTTTAAAAGGCTAACAGGCTCCAAGGTTACCAGCAGTTGAATGGGAAAAAAAATCCAGTAGTATCATTAATCACATTATGATAATCTGAAAATGCAATTTTAGGAGGTAGAAGAAATTTGCAGGAAGACTAAAACTGCCATTGCTGTGCTAAGACTGTCTGTCTACACAGAAGAGTTATGTTGAATTATCTGCTCTAGAGTTTGTGTATGTCCTTTACCTCTTCTCCTCAATGACATTCATAATTTTTCTAAACAATTTTTATACAGCTACATTATGATGTTGGCCTATCTGAAGCTTTGATAAATAACTAATGCTGTCTGCCTGGAACTAAATGCAATCTTAATGGTATCGATCCTTTTGAAGCTTCCACTAACACTTGCTTGCTGGTGTTTTTTCAGGTTTTCCAAACACACAGGTAGCTTAACAATGGGTTTCATAAACCTTGTGACTATCTGTCTGAAAGTACCTACAATTTAATATCAAAGTAGAAACTACATATGTAGTTCACCCATGTGCAGCTCCAGAGAACTTTGTATGTTCTAATGAACCCTCTTCTAAATGCCACATCTGATTATGAATTAAAATTTCCAGAGACATTGAGAATAGCTACAGCAGCACAGCTTAAAAAAAAAAAACCAACCTTAAGTGTTTTTACATTACCATCAAGACAGGAGTGTCACAATCTAAACTAGTGAATAAAATAAAAGTAAGAAAGGAGAGATGTTATGGGCTAAGTTGTTCCAGTGAAGGAAAAGGATACATAAAGTTTTCCATAATTAGTATTCATGTCACTTGAAATGTTTCCAATTATACCATGGACTGGAAGATGAAAAACAATTTTGTGAAAAGAAGCTGAAGGAAGGAAACTTACTCAAGTCCATGATAATGGCACCCAGTTGCTTTTTCAAAAGGCAAACCTCTGAGCTTCCGAGGAGTCAGTTCTGGTGTCAAAAAAAATGTGTTTTCACTGAAAGGAAAAAAATTCAGATCTATTTTAACTAATTACAGTCAGGATAAATTATACTTCCAGAAGTCAGAAACAAATACCTTGCCATAGGAAGACCAAAACAGCATGTGTTGTAGCTAAGCCCTGGGGTACAGTATCAAAGGAATATTACAGCTTTACTGAAGTGCGAACTTATGTTCAACTAAATAATACCTACTGTACTATTATTATTACAGAAGCTTTTAGACATTTCAACCAGTTTAGAGGTCACTGTTCCAAATACTTTATCCAAAAAACAGGCAACTATCACCACATTTCACAATGGGACACCTGAGAAGAACCAGAAACTGATCTCCCATTTCTCAACTCTGCTATAATCAGTGAATTCCTTCCCTTTAGCTTCAAGTTGTTGTCAAAGCTAACTGTCGCCCAGGCTTCATAACTAAACACTTGTCTTCTCTGACGTTTGAATTCCAGCTAGTAACTCTCTGCAACTGAATCACAGGAATGTATTTGAAAGTATTTCAACAGAATAAGCCATAGCAAAACAGACAGAAAGATGTTGCTGCCAGATCCTAGCATTCCCCATAAAGTCACATCCCATTTAATCTTCCCAAAGAAGGGAAGAGATGATGGCAAGATTGTCGCAGTATCTGAAACTTACACATTGCTTCAAATTTTATTCACATAGACTTGTCTCTGCATCATTACCACTAGAAAAATAATCTGGGAAAAACATCCAGGAAAGATGTGATACTGAATTTAGCAGGATGGTAATTTAGAAAGACAGTCAGCCAAAGCTTTAGTCTATCAAACCTCTGTTTAAGTTCAAACATGCAAAATATGTGAAAATGCCTTTAATTCACTAGCTGCTCATAAAATCACTTGTTAACTTATGTGGGTCAGAAAAACCTTTGAGTCTGCTGTCAGTTTGCTTTCACATCTACTGTGCAAACCATTTTTCAAGAGAATTGAAGTATTCTACGCTATGAAGATTCTCTGGAGGTTTTTGAAAAATCGGGGATTAAAAAAAGCCAACCATTTTTGTAGCTAAAAAATGATTAACTTCTTTCCCATACAACTCATTGGAATTAAAATGTTTTACAGAAGTTTAACCATGACAAGTGCAAGGTCCTACACCTGGGTTGGAGCAATCTCAGGCACAGCTGCAGGTTGGGCAAAAAGGAAATTCAGGGCAGCCCTGCGGAGAACGACTTGGGGGTGTTGGTCAATGAGAAAATGAACATGAGCCAGCTTCAGTGTGCCCTTACAGCCCAGAAAGCCAACTGCATCCTGGTCTGCATCAAAAGAAGTGTGACCAGCAGGTCAAAGGAGGTTATCCTGCCCCTCTACTCTGCTCTCATGAGACCTCACTTGGAGTACTGTGTGCAGTTCTGGTGTCCTCAACATAAAAAGGACATGGAACTGTTGGAACAAGTCCAGAGGAGGGCCACGAAGATGATCAGGAGACTGGAGCACCTCCCATATGAGGATAGGCTGAGAAAGTTGGGGCTGTTCAGAGAAGAGAAGGCTGCGTGGAGACCTCATAGTAGCCTTCCAGTATCTGAAGGGGGCCTACAGGGATGCTGGTGAGGGACTATTCATTAGGGACTGTAGTGATAGGACAAGGGGTAATGGGTTGAAACTTAAACAGCAGAGGTTTATATTGGATATAAGGAAGAAATTCTTTACTGTTAGGGTGGTGAGGCACTGGAATGGGTTGCCCAGGGAGGTTGTGAATGATCCATCCCTGGCAGTGTTCAAGGCCAGGTTGGATGAAGCCTTGGGTGATATGGTTTAGTGTGAGGTGTCCCTGCCCATGGCAGGGGGGTTTGAACTTGATGATCTTAAGGTCTTTTCCAACCCTAACTATTCTATGATTCTATGATTCTATAGCTAAAATTCTAAATCATCTGCATGCCTTAACTAACAATTCCATAGAGAACTCTCAATCTCCACTGTGTATTTTCTAACTTGCTTGAATTCTCTGCTCAGAGCATGTTTAGGCTAGCTTCAAAACTCCAGTAAGTATTTTACTGAAGTCTCCAAAATCCTACAAACCTTTCCCTCTCACAAGAACTTTTAATTTATTAAATATAATGAAATTTAAAAAAGTATCAAGGGCTGTATCTAATAATTCTGTTTTACATTCCATTATTCAACATTTAAAAGGTCAACAAATATAACACTAGTGACTGCAAAGATGGTCTTGCTTACCTAGCAGTCTATGACACACTTCACAAACAGCATAAGCTCTGCATCTACAAACCTTATCTGATTCTTACACAGGTTGGGCTTAAACAGATGTTCAGATCCTGCAAATTACTCCATTAGCTCCCTGTGTTAATCTTCCTGCTGAAAAAGCAATGGTTAATACACTAATAACCTACCCAGAGACACACTACTTGCAAAGTAGCCAGAATAGACAAGCTTTGTTTAGAGAGCAATTTATCACATTAGGAATATTGATAGAAATACTGGACCAGCATGAAACAGACCAACACAGTGAAATAGGCTCAGCTATTGCCTTTTTTATACTTTGTCTTCCCACCTGGTCTCCCCTCCACTGAATGAAAGAAATCACACCAATAAAATTAAAGGTCTGCCACAGTAACTTATGCTTTGCTGGAAATACTCTTTTGGAAATGAACAAGTATGGAGGTGACAGCCTGTAGCATAGCCATGGCAAAGGTCTGCTGGCATCAGGTGATTACTTTGTTAATTAAATTCACAAGGCCAACATCATCATCTCTGTCCATTTCAGATTCTTAAAGAACTAAGTAGCAGCACCAGCTAAAGAACCATAACTCATTTTCACTGGCAAGCATGTGATGAAAGGACGTTGCAAGTTAGAAACTCAAATCCAGTTAGACCATTCTGAGACACTCATTCAGTTGTTATTCACATTCCCCCAACATCATTCTGAGTGTGGTTTTGATCTGCTGAATTCATACCGTTTGGGTATTTGTAGTGGTTGAAGATCACCAATGGGCAGCCCTTCTGGTGTGAAATATTTCAGTAATTCTTTAGCATCAAGCAACGTCAATGTCTCCCTCTGGCCATCTTTATGCCCCAGCAATTGCTCAGATGAATGTGCAAACATAGAAACTCTGAAAAAAGGAAATGAAAAAAAAAAGACAAATCTAAGATAATTTTCCTCTTCAATCTTTTTGTTAGTAATCTCATTGTAGTTAAAAATGAAAATCAGTGCTAGCTGGGAGCAATTAAATGCATTTCCAAAGTAAAAAGAGCAAGGTTGCTCCTTGAGATCACCTACACGAATGTTCATGATAAAGTATATTTGATGCAAATTCTCTACCATCCTACTGAAGAAGTTATTTCTTCAAGATTTTAGAGCACAGTTATGAAATAAAACCTGGGAGGAAGGGGTTGTACATATTTCTACTCTGGCTATTATTTTCCAGTAGTTCCATTTTGGTAATTTAATTTTGGAACTGTGTTACTTTTAGCTAACTTTCAGTTCTATCAATACAAATCAAAACAATAATACTTTAAATACCCAGAAGATATGTGTTTGGAAATGGACAAAAATTTAGTTTCTGCCTTAAGCAATGTTTCCTCTGAAAGATTATCAATATGTTTGAAAACAGTTTACAGAATGGCTATCAACATCTACAGTTTGCCTACAGCGGTGTTCAATGGCCACTACAAAGAAAATCTCCAGTATGTAACCCCTACCTCATTTTTTGTTTGTTTTTTTCAAAGTTTTCCAAATTCTGAAGAACATGTCTTTCTGGCCATTCCAATGGATTTGGCTCCATTAAATCAGGTTCTGCAAGAAACAGATGGTGGATAACCCTTAATAGAAATAAAGCAGCTTACTCTTTAAAGAGATATATACATTTATATAAACTACTTTACAGATATTTCTTCATATATTTTTCTTTATATTTATATACATATATGCATATATATTTCCTTATATTTATATACGTGTTAAATATATGCATATAAATATAAGGAAAAATCTGTCTGGTGCTGTGATGAGAAATGTTTTCTGCATTTTTTTGTCAAGGAAAAGAAAAGAAGCAGTTATTGCATGGGTAATTTCAGTTTACAAAAAAGGCCTAGAAAGCTACTTTGCTGTTTTTCCCTCTTCTGGTAAAAGACTCTCCTCCTTTCAGTAAAAAAATTGGCAACAGGTATGAAAATACATCGAAAGAGAATAAGCAGTGTATATTCCAAATAGCAATACTTACCAAAAGTCACAGTGCATGACCTAGTTTTATCGACAATCTTCTGTAGAACAGGTTTCAGAAGACCAGTGTTGCACAGGTCCAAGAAAGATTCTCTTGTAAGCTCTAACAAATTTTTGAGATCACCAGTAGAAATAACTGGAGGCTGCTCAGTCAATTTCTTTTGCTCTATAAAAGGAAAGAGAAAGAAAGAAAAGTTACTGCAGCTGCTAAGTAACAAAGAATTACTGGAGCTTTCTAAAAAAACAACCAAATAAGAAAACCCACAAACACAAGTTAGTTAACTGGTCACTATACTATTGCATAGGCAAGTGAAAACATCTTGCAGTGAGAACAGTTGAAAACACATGAGAATTACCTCCTTTAATTTCTGTGTATGCACATTTCTGAGTATATCCAGGTTTGAATCCCCCAGAGACAAACATCTGGACTTGCTAAACCTGAACATGAAAAGCTCCAGTCTAAAGAGCATCCTACCCACCTACTGTTGTAGGGTAAAGAACATCCTACCCACCTACCCACAACTGTTGTTGTAGGAGTGCAGCTCCAACATAACTGATAGCATGTTCCATTATCTTTGGTCATAATACCAAGTGTCAGGTAATTCTGATATGATTTAAGATATACAGAGGCTGATGTATTATGACAAATGTAACAAGCCTCCAATGCATACTTCTCTGCTGTTTCAGACTTTTGCAAGAAAAAATAAAAAGCTCCTGAAAACCCCAAACCAGAATTATTTCTGCAGAAGGCACCTCCAGCAGTAAACGGTTTTGCAGAGAAAAAGCATAAACAGAAAAATAAAGCAGAGAAAAAGTTAATTACCACAGAATTACTCCAAAACTATGATCAAATATTCAGAGTATTAGTGTAACAAACATCCACCAACGTTAAAGTTCAGTTTTCTCTTTTTCTCAATGTTTAAGTCACTATCTGACTTACAATCATAGACATACTGTAGAAAGTGTCTTTTTAAAGCTCCACTTTTTTCTTCACAAAGTGATCAGCTCACTTCTGTAAGGTGAGCAGTCACATTCAGTTTGAAATAAGGACCTTTTAAATACTACCAGTGTTCTCCCTGTTACTTACCGAGATACTCCTTCAAGACAAACCCTTGGAGACGAGACAGTTTCTTTTCTCTCCATACAATCTCCTCTCCACAATAATTTGGCAGAGACTTGATAAAGTCAGCAATAAAAAAGCCTGTATAGATTAGGATAAATTTATTATTAAGATTCTCTCAAAACTCTTTGGAGACACCAAGTCATTACTTCTTTTAAGAAGATGGAAACACAAAAGAGACACAAATTTCCTACTCACTGGAAACAACCAGACCTTCAAATACAGGTGATTATTTGAAAAAAACAAACAAAACCAAAAAGCAATTAATTACAACTGAACATCAGGGGATAGCTTGGAATAGATATCTGTCAATATTTTTGAATTTCTGTACTAAACCAATATAGTACCAACACAATTAACTAACATTTAAGGAAGGTAAAAAGATCCCCAATTTGATGCTGAGAAAGGAAGAAGTTTTCTCTCAACATCTGGTCTAGGACTTTCAATATTCTGACAGTGTACTAATGGGATTTTAATTAGGACAAATGGTAAGTAGTCAGTCATATCACACACAGATTTATTTCAATAATAAGGAAATAAGCGGGTAAGATGCAGGTCACTGTGCTCTTTGTCAGTGCTGCTGAGGGCAAATACAGGAATTAGCAGAGTTATCTACTATATGTAGTTGTAACATGACAACTACTTTAAGATAAATGCCTACATACATGCTCTTACCTAGTGGAGCAGTTGATACAAGTGCTAGCTCATATCCTAACCACTCTGTAATATGGACATCTGCAAAGTAACTGAAAACATAGTCATGAAATTAACTTGCCTGCTTGCCTTATGGGTTTTACTTGTGGGTTTTAAATCATCAGCTAAACAGGCTTGTCAACAGCTAATTGCCTTGATTTTAGGCATGGGTTGGACATTCTTTACACCAACAATACCTACTTTTTAAACTTTAAGTTTTTGCAAATTTGTTTTGCATTCATATTACTTGGATGCACCTGTACATTAAAACATTTACAACTAAACACAGTTATGAGAAATGAGTGATTACACCTAGTCAATTTAAAAAATATGGTAGTAGTAAATTGTGTGAATAAAAAAGTCCTTATATTTTTTATCAATTTGAAAAATACTGCTGAAAGAGTATTCAGAGTGTACTATTCCTCTGTTTTCCCCCTTTTAACACTGACTGCAATGAATAAAAGGAACATATAAATTTTGGTAGCACTTGCTTACATTCAGATACTCTCAAGTATATAATTAATAACCCTTACTTGACTCTGTTTCTTCCGCTTTTGTCTTTAGCTTTCCATTTACCGCAGCAAGAGTGGCTGTACCATTGATCTGGCTAGCTGAATGAATCAAGGTTGCTTTACATCCTCCAGAGCCATTCCCTTGTAGCAAGAAATAATATCGGCAAGATTCTCCTTTCAGTTCAATTTCTGGAACTTAAAAACATCAGGACATAACTGTGAAAAACACCCTCAGGAAAACAACTTTAAAACAGGCTATCATCCACCACCAAGATTCTTTCACTTGCTCTCTTGGGTTCTGTGAGAAATGTTACTGACAACATTTTAGAAGATGCACTAACTATAGCTGATATTTACCCCTTCAAAAGTTACACACTGAAGAGCATGCAAAAATCAACGATCTATAGCAACAAAGATAGGTGGGACTATGCTGCTCAGTTAAAGCTAGTGTGTTACCAACACTGAACTCTTGTGACTGTACCAACAACCAACTTCCCAATGCAGGCTATAAGTACATCTGAGAACTCTAACCACCAACCAAGAGATGTTCTTCAATTGGTCTTAGTAAAAGGCAAAAGTTTAACTGGAAAGGTTACATTTTAACCATGAAATAATTAAGAGTTAGACAGATAGTGTGCTACATGTGTACTGATTAGAGAACGGTCTGTTTTGCTAGGTTAAGAACAGGCATTTTTTGCATATGTGGATTGAATAATGGTAAATTTTCACTGGAAGAACATACATCTGTAGAAGAAAAAGGAAAGACTGTACAGGCTCTTCCCAAGGAAGCCGCGTTATTCATTAGAAGAATTTCACTCACTGCTTTACACTTGTGCGTAGCTTGGGTGAGAGATAAACACGTTCGATTTTTAAACACTGCCATACAGTATGCACTTTTGAAAATAAATTAATTTAGGAATTGATGGTAACAGTGAAAGGACGGGTTTGCTATCTTGTGACATAAAAAACATTTTATAGCACAGTGGTAGATGTAGAAATTGAAAGAATGAAAACTTTTTGCTGTACTAATTTTTAAAAGCCAAATCGATTTCACAAGATATTTGCAGTGCTCTCTCAATAAATAACTTAAGAGGATCTTGATATTTATTAGTATTACACGTTTTTGTTTGGAACAAGTATAAAGTATCTGTGTCTTTCTTGAAGAGTTTAAGTGGGAGGGGGAAGAGTGGGGAAATCCCACTACCTCAATATATAAATCCAATAAAAGAAGAAAGAAAAGAACAAGAAAGAAAAAAAGATTCCAGACATATATTTGCTATTGTACCATTCCCCACTTCCTTAGTCTTTTGAAATGTTTTCCTTTTCCAGTTTATCTTGGCATCTCAAAGCTGACTTCTCATGGGAGAGAGGCTATTTTTCATTTTAATCTTAATTAATAGTTGTGAATTGCCAAGTCAAAGAATTACACTTTCACACAGAAGAGATTAAGGATTTGCAAATCCTTACTACAGTCAGACGAATGGCAACCACTAAAAAATTAAGTAGGTTTCAACAAAACAATCATAATTTTAAATGGCCACGTTTTTCCTCCTATTCTAAATTTTGCTCAAGAGCCCTAATAAGAACCTATTGTTTATTACTGATAACATTACAATTAATACTTGTACAAAACTCTTCCACTGGAGCACAGGCCAAAGATCATCCTGCAGACACTGAGGATCTTAGAATCATAGAACTGTTTGGGTTGGAAGGAACCTTCAAAAGTCATCTAAGTCCAACCCTCCTGCAATGAGCAGGGACATCTTCAGCTAGATGAGGTTGCCCAGAACCACATCCAGCATGGCCTTCAATGTCTCTAGGGATGGGGCATCTACCACCTCTTGGACAACATGTTCCACCCTCATTGTAAAAAATTTCTTCCTCACATCTAGTCTGAATCTCCCCTCTTCTAGTCTAAAATCATCCTGCCCTCATTTAACTGCTTCAGTAGTATCTCTCAAATACAGCATAAATGCTGCTGCTGTGATCAGTTCTATAACCACAATCTCTGCTCTACTACCTCCAAACATGCAGAGATCATGAAAATCTGTATACTGCCAGCACTCACTCCATAGAATTAAGATTCTTGCCCTGCTATACAGGTCTTCCTAACTTGTCACAATTTTCTGCCTATCCCAAAACCTGAAAGAATGTTTGTTAAGATGTGTTAAGATCCCACAACCTGAAAGATGTCTGTTAGACATCCTCATCTGCATACTTGTTTACAAATGCTATCTCTAGCTGGCAACGTAAGTCATTGTTCCTTGGAATCTGCATGAATTTATATTAGACCAACATACTAATAATAAAATCACGCAAGGCAGCAAAATCCTACATCTCATTCTGTCCTAGATAAGTACTTTAAGCAGTGGGCTATTGTAAAGCTCCTTTTAGCCTGATGTTTTCAAGGCCCTACAAACCTCATAGTCATTGCTTGTACTGTGCCTGTACATGTATTGGCTGACTGAGAAACTTGCCAGTCTTGATCTGCAGCAACTCCATTCTCTGAATCAAATTTCTAAGCATTGTCACACTGTGTAAGAAGAATCAGTTGCCATCAGTAGAGCCTCATAAGGAAGAAGGAGCACATTCTCAATCAGTAGTTTAGCTCACTGGCTCTCAGGGGAACAGAGGCATCCAGCATTTCCTGATGTTTTGTATTTTACCAGGAAGAGGTAGAAATTAAATGCAAGTGCACTGAGGAACCTCTGGAAATGCTTAAGTGAGAAGGGAAATACCCAAGTGAAGCACACTGGATTTCCATCTGCAGAAGCTAAGCTCTTTGCCAATAGCTTGTATAATCACCTTAGAAATGTGTGTGGAAGCAGGATTTTATCTGACATATAGGATACAAAAAATGGTTTAAAGGAGCTGCATTGTTTCCTTACAGCTTGCCATGCTGTATTTAACAATTTCCCCCTACATGCCTGCATAGCTGAACTCACACTCACCAAATTTTTTGTGTCAATGAAGATTACAATCACTAACTTAATTTCATTGGAGAAAAAAGACATCCCAAATGTATAGAAAAAAAACCCATATAAATATATATACAAGTACACACAACAAAATATACCTGTAGTCATCTTTGGTTTACCTACCAGTAATGACCTTGGGTTTCCTAGTCATATATTCCTTCCATTTCTTGGTATTCAGCTGGGCAGGGGATGGGATGACTACACTGCTTACATTACATGGCAATGTAAATAAAGCTCCCACCTAAATAATGAGAGAAAATACAATATATGCAATATTAGCACGTTTAAGTTTCATTCTTGAGCTACCTATTAGGCTCTATTCCAAATGCACCTCAATTGAAGAAAAACCTCTTTACTTAACACTTTGTCATTCACATCAAAATGGAAAAGCATCTCACACAAAGTTGTAAAAAATACACTTATTTTTTGCTCCAGTTGAATAATCATTAACTGCTGAACTTCTGTTTCATACAGAAAAAGATATTTGCTATGAATTACAAGTCTTTCAATTATTTGGCTAAAAGCACTTCTGTAGAGTAGTAACTGGGACAAAAAGAGAATTTGAAGATATAGCTAGCATCAGCAACTCTACATTCCTTCAAAAAAAGTGTAATTTTTTTCTTCCCTACATATTATCCTTTCAGTTAATCAGATACTGGACTATGCTTATGTCTTTACATAAATTTCAGACCAGTAAGCACTAACAGAAGAAAATGCCTAAGTATCTGAATATTCAAGCAATAAACAATGCTTCTACAGCTATGAGAAAAGCCTATAAATGCATCATACTTCCAATAATAGACTGAAAACAAATGCCTATGAGAAATCATTACCTTGAAAACACATTCAATTCAAGGTTTGTGGACTTTATAAAGTAGCCTGAGAATGTGCTTTTTAATTGGTTTTGTCTTTTTCTTTTAAAAAACCCAACTAGAAGAAATGCAAGCTCTTAGATTGTAAAAGACAAAATGAAAACTACCTAGAATAGTTACCAATATAAACAAAAAAACATACACCATATATTGGTATATACTTGAGCTTTATATACTTTATGTACTAATATAAAACTATTCCAAAATGCACATTTGGTATAGCATTAGAAAAAGGACTTTTTCTGCTAAGCCTAACAGAGTGGCAGGGGAAGAAAAAAGATTACTAAAACCCTAAATAACAAGCTGAAGATGAAACATGCAGCCTAATAATGGAATACCACCTCCACTGTAAATAAAGAACATAAGTTATTCATTGTAACTGCACGAGCATTTTCGCATTGCAGGTTCTGTTTTGATTTACATAGATTTATTTTATAAACACTAGAAAAACCTTTCCTAAACAAGCATATACCACCTTAAACATTTTCAGGAAAAACATTCAGACTAATACTGTGCTGTGAATAACCATGCTATCATTCCGAGGGGAGAGTGGTGTGGAAAATTAGCCCTGACAATGTTTCAAGAACTTTTTGTCCAAAATCAAAACAAGAAAACAGAATATTCATGTGCCAAATAAAAAAGCTTGCCACTCCAGACTAGCTAGATACATTTTGTACGCTGCACACAGGCCTGCCTTTTGATAAAAAAATAGTTGAATTACGATAGCACAGAAATTATCTGTTCAAACAGGATTTAAAGTTACAAAATGTTTAGGAGATTGTAACTTAGCTAAGGTAAAACCATTTAGTGGGCTTATAAATTGTTCAGACCTGTACAGCATGCACCTTTAAAGCCAAATTTGCTATAGAACTATTCAGAGAGCTTGCACAGAGACTAGTTTTAAAAATACTATTTTTGTATCTTTTATGAGCAATATACCTACTCTCATTTTCTTCTATGTCTAAATAAAATATTTTACCTTCCCAGAGAGAAAAGAAAACTGGTCCAAAAGCAGCATGGATGTTTCCTTCATACTGTTTCTTGACAGACACCTGAACAGAACAACTTAAGGAAACCTCATCTTCACAAAGAACTGCATATCTCTATCTTATAAATTGTGTTACCGTCATGTGTCAAAAAAAGACTGCAAGTGTCTAACATTTGATGCTCCCGTATTGCAAAATATATGAAAGTCACCTTTCCAGGCAAAGTGAATGATGAAATGCACCACTGACATCTCTAATATAGGCAGGCATAAACAGACATTTATAAATTCATAATCTTGGCAGGCTTATGCAGCCTAAGCTATTGTTGTTACACCGAGACTTGCACCAAAAGTATAAAACCAACCGAAATACACCTCGAGATCTCTGCAATATATACAATCCAAGAGAAAACTCTGCTATACCTTGATACAGATTTTGCACCTGCACAATAAAAACATTTACACTTACACAGCAGTAAATATTTCTCTTTTCCCACAAACAGCACACACAAAGTATATGAGCAATAGTATCAAAAATAGCTGGCTATTATCAGTGTAATTTAAATTTTAACATTAAAAACTCAAGTTGTGAAAAATCACTGTGACTATGCTGACAGGCTAGAATAGAACAAGCTCTTGTCAGTCCTCATGCATTGATTAAATAGGTAGATCCTGATTTGTTTTTTTCTGCTACACTATAGTTTAGATCCTCAAAAAAGGATACAGCTCAAATTCCAGATCCGATATAAAAAAGGAAGGGAGGTCAGAGAGTAGCACCATCTGTAAAAATTCTAGTGCAGGACCATAGTAATGAAAAACCTGAAAAGAGATCAAACCAAAAAATGTGTAAAACTGTATATAATGCTATCTCAGTGGAATTCTCTCAAGTGTTCTGTTGGAGGCATTTGTTTTACAAGTACATCTGAAAGATGTATAGAGGAATGTAAAGAGATAAACATTTCACAATACCGTATTAAACATGAATATATAAAAAATAAGGAAGATATTTAATTCTGTTTAATAAATATTACTTTCTAGAATGTCAGCCATGTACATCAAGTGGGTTGTAACTCTTACCTAAATCCAAAGAGAAATACTATCTAGCAGGAAGACAAATGCAATCTAAAATGCTTATTTTTTAAACTATGAAAATAATAATCTCTTAACTGGTATTGGCTTTCATAAACACACATTTTTGTTTTCATCAACAAATACAATTCTGTAGTTCCCATCAACAAATACAATTCTGGAGTTCCCATCGAGTCTCTGCTTCCCATGGAAAACATGAAACAACACCAGTTATTTAAAACAAATAAACAAACTTTAAAAATGAAATAGAAAAAGTTACATAAGACAAAATTCATCAATAAGTTACATATTTTGAATATTAAGATCGAACAATCTTAATTTCTACCTGAAAAAAAAGTTGGTATCACATAAGAGCAAACAGATGAAAGTTTAAGAACCTGTTTGAGAACACATATGAACTATGGAAGTATTCCTCAGTCTTAAACAATCATTACTTTCATGTTTAATTTTCTATTCTGATTAAGGTTTCCCCAGTTACTAATTTTCTCAGGGAAGTAAAACATGAATCCTAAAGGCTCAAAGAGATATCAGGAATAATACTTGCCTCTGGCAAAGCATCAGTATTCCTTGACTGTCGCTCTCTTTTAACAGCAAAGCAAGAACTTAAATGTGAAGTGCTGAATGTCTTTGCTGAAGTGCTCTTCATACAAAAGTCTGGAAAACTAACTTCTGAACCAAACTGGAAAAAGGGAAAACAGACAACAAATGTGTCAAAAGAGACAAAAAAGTTATTTCTCTTCAGCCAGTTGTCAGTATTACTATTTTAAACAGTTAGTATTATATTTGTTTCCAACAGATCTGTAAAACTAGGTAAAAATATTGCTTAGATAACCAACTACTATATCCAAAACCTTAATACAGAAAACGTAAACGTCTTTCACAATCAGAAGCTATCAGTCTTTGCAGAAACATTGGACGTATGAGTGCAACAATGATTTACAGTTAGTGATTTACAGTTACATGAGAATGATTTTTGATAGATACAAAATAATCTAATTTTGAACAAGCAGCAATAAGGCAAATATTTCAGAGGAGAGCACCTTGATTTCTGAAATTCAGATCTCAATCCCCTGATCTCACTTATCCTTTCATCATGCCAAAAAAGCAAGTTGTTTCCCCACCCAGCCTCACAATTCCCCAACCAGCGTCTCCTTGACTACACTTCACTTTACCTCTTTGAATTATATTGTCAAAACCAAATTTGGCTTAAAGCCAAAAATGCACTATACTGTATGATACATGCTTTAAATGATGTACACAGATGCTTTAAAAATACAACCATGACTGAGAAAAGTAATTTTACCTTTCTTTCCCATATCTGAATCTTGCCTCTCCAGAGTTCCTTTGAATCAATGATACTCATGACATTATCTGAAGATACAAAGTCTGCTGATAGATAGTCTGCAATCTTTTGCAAGCTACTGTAAAAGCAAGGAAGAATTAACTTTACCGAATTTAGCACTACAAGTTAATACAAAGTGTAATTTGACAGAATTTACATGAGAGCTACATATTCATTTTACATAACTTGTAACACTATTATCAATACAAAGTATTATGTAGCATAGTATAACTTCAGAACATTGTATGCACACTGAATCCACTAGCAATGTAAAGAGAAAACATTTTCACAGAATCACAGATGGGTTGGGTTGGAAGGGACCCTCAAGGTCAGCTAGTTAGAACCCCTCTGCCATAAGCAGGGACATCTCCACTGCACCAGGTTGCCCAAATCCCCATCCAACCTGGCCTTCAACACTTCCATTTTACGTTCTGCTCTCACAGAAAGAGGAACTTCAGAAGATTTGCTTTTTTGCCTGCCCCTCTGGTTAGGGCACGTATTTACACTAAATCAGTATGAGTAATTCCTCTGCTCAAACAATAACAAAATACAGACCTAGGTATTTTCAAAGTATACATGTAAAGGACTCAAGACACTGATATACACACTAACACAAAACAAGAGTGACCCCATCTATAGACCTAGAATAACTAGCATACCCTTTAGAGTCATTTGCTACAATAGTGATTTTTGCAGAGTGCCATTCTCTCAGGTGTTTCAGGGCACCGACAGCAGGCAAGCAGTCTTTCAACTTGGGTCCATCTCGTTCAACAGCCTGCAGTATTACATCAACCATTGCTCTGCCTGTAAAAACAGTTACATTTGAATCAAAGCACCATTATTCATTACTCAGTCATTTAAAGATACAAAAGTACATCACTGAATAAATGGGCTTAAAGATCAACCTTAAGCAACTTTAGCAAGATTTAAAACACTTCTCATGCATTTCAGCTCATCTCTTGCTGCTCCTCTTAGATTAGCACAAAATATTTTGCCATTCACCCAGGTACAGTGGTACCTTTCTCCTCTCTCACTTAGCACTGAATTTCACAGATAAGAGTTGTTTCCAATGCAACCACACTATGTCACCTTCCTCCTTTTAACACCTCTGAACTGCTATTTCTCATTCTTTCTGCACTCGGTTCCTTTGCTGTCCCAAAGCAACTACTGCAACACTACTGTGCTGCCCCAGCATGCAAGGTGATACACATCCCAAGTTTATAAAATCTGAATGCAGTATGTTTTTTCATGTTCCTTGGCTTCCACCTACAAACAGTCATCTGTCAAATCAGACGTAAGATGAATTTTAACAGCTTACAGTGGTTTCCCCACATGAACAACAATTATATGTTAGCTGTGACAAGATGATACCTTCCATTTCTTTCATAAAAACTTTCTATGGTTGCATGTCAAGTTTTGTATTGGTCATTGTCTATTACTGCTTTGGTGCTATTTCAGACAGAAAAATTAATTACATATCTTAAAAAATTCACCTTAAACCCTACTGAAATGCAATCTTCCAAAGAGACGAGTAACAAACTACTCTGTAAGCCGATCTGCAATGCAAATCACACTCAAGTTCCTTAAACTAATTGCAAGAGCAGCATATAACTTAATTCAACTAACAAACCAGCATCTGTTGAATTCTTCCATTTGACTCTGATTTTACCAGCTGAAATTTCAGAGTAATAACTAAAGAGATAAAAAACCAATCTCATTTGAGATTAAGAGAAATTACCTGGGGCAGGGAGTTTATCAGCTAACTGATGCAGACATTCTGCAGCTTCATCATAGATACTGAAAATGAAAAGAAACATGGTTGGAAACAAAACATAAAGTCATTTAGAATCAAAAGGTTACAATCAATAACTGCTACTTGCTGTAAGTACCTTGTATCTTTAAAATTCTGCACAAACATACCTAAGCAGTGAGATATACTTATCTCCCCTATTACTGAGGCAGAAGTAGGCTAAATGACTTCAAAACAATCTGCAGTAAAACTGGAAGCAAGATTCAAGATGGATTAGTAAGAAACTTCTTTTTCTATATATAACTATCAGTTGTTACAAAACTGTTCATTTATTCTGTAAAAATTATCTATAGCTAAAAAATAAAGCTATATTAAACAACAGAATTATTTTTAGTAGCAGTGGCAAAATTGTTCATAGTTAACTCTTGCTTTGGTAATAACTTTCACTTATTTTCTTTATTCCTTTGGGTTATTTCTGTTAAGTGTCAGATCACGATACTTCCAATAAAAATAACAATATGCATACTCAGTCATAGAGAGTGACTCTCTACTGTTATTGTCATCTTCCTCGAAATTCTGTATGGCTCCCAGGCACTCATCAATATTTGTCTGGAGAGAGTCTTCATTTTTCTGTGTGTCAGAATTTATTTCCTCCCAGTCAGAACTGCAGAACTGATCAAACAAAAATAATTATTTAAGCAAAAGTAAGTTGGAACATCACAGTTCCAACATGCTCTAAAGACAGACAGCTGAGGAACTTACACTGTTGGGGAAAAAAAAAGTTTTACCTGATAGTAACCGCATATAACATGCCTTGCAAAATACCACTTTTTGACTCCTGGAACGCCAGCCACTGAACATGCTGCAAAGAGATAAGAAAATTATTTAAAATAATAAATCCACAATAATTAATTCTACCTATTACAATGAACGCCTCTGTTGAAAGAATCTACATATGCAATTTAATGTGCTCAAGTTCCACTTTCCTTTAGCACCATAATTAAATTCTAACCATAACCATGTTAAGGTGTAGGTAAGTATCTTGGCAAGTGTCCATTTCTGATCCTCTGACTGTTATTAAGAAAGAAAATCTTTGACTTCTTCTCCATGTTAGGCAATATGGCTCTCCATTTGCAGAGGCTGTATCATATGTGAAGTAAATTTCAACTGCCATAAACGTGGTTCACACAGTTTACAAAATGAGATGCTCTCTAAACTTTTCTATGCAATTAAAAGCACAGAGGTTGAAAATAGCTTAACGCTTAACAGTCCCATCTTTATGAATTTTAACAGCTTATAGTGGTTTCCCCACTACACTGTATTTCCCCACTTACATATATATATAAAACACCCAACAGTTATATGATAGCTGTGACAAGATGAGCCTTAACAGCTCAACACTGGATATTCAAACCAATGAAAGAATTAAGCAAGCATTTTTAACAACAAAAAAAACCCAAAGACTCAACCCATGAAAGTACTATTGCAAATCTTCAGAAATCTATTTGAAGATTATAAAATTATTTAACAAATATTCACAGGAAAATGTTATGAATTGCTACCAAACAAATACCGCTTCCACTGAAAAAACTAGAAGCCATCACACGAGCAATGAAAATAATAAGGCCATGCTGGATGGAGCTTGAAGCAACCTCATCTAGCAGAAAGTGTCCCTGCCCATGGCAGGGGGTTTGGAACTTCACGATCTTTCAAGTCCCTTTCAACCCAAACCATTCTATGATTCTATGATCAAGCTGCCCACTGAAATGAGAAACAAGCACATTTCTATTCTTCCTTGCTAATCTGGACTGAAATTTGTCAATCTTTCAAAACCTTTCACTTCTTGTGACCAATCCATTTAACTGCCTCTTAACACCTCACATTCTGAAACTTCAGTTCTCCACAGACACAGCAGCAAGCAGACGCAGTCCCACCTGCAAGTTCAGACACACTGCCAAAACTGGGTTGCCTTCAGTTTCTGATTTGTTTCAACTAGATCATAAAATGTGCCTAGGCCAATTCCCTGATAACATTTGCCATACCTTACTGTACATTACCTGGGAATGTGCTCACATCTGCGTTTACAGATGAGTTACAGTTTTCTTTCAGGAACTGATAAACACTTGCAGCAGTCTCAGCTGACAAAAAAAAATATTAAAACTGCTGAATTACAGTCGTGCTTTTTTTTTGTAAATACAGTATAAACTTTAGTTCATTATTTGTAATTAAAATAAAACCAACAACAAATCAAACAAACAAAAAAGAAAACCTAAATTTCACAGATTTGTAGTTTAAAAAAGGCGAATCTTGTTAAACTCTCGTTAAAGCAGTGCTCAGGAACGCCCCACAGAGTTTTACAGCAGTGTCGCAATAAAACACCAAACCCCCTGAATTTCTGGGGGTTTAAGTCATTACATATTTTAAGGGGTATGTGCTAAAGAGGTAGGATCCAGGAAAGCCTGCATGGGAGCAGGTACTGGAGCAGCCCCGTGAAGCACAGCCCTCCCCAGGCCAGCCCGCTGGGCCCGCTGCAGTGATTCCCCACACGGCGCGGCACCCGCCCCGTCCCCTGCAGCAGTACCTGCTCCGGGCCCGGCCGCGGCTCCCTCGGCCCTGCGCTCCCCCCAGCTCAGCAGCAGCACGTAGCGGTCCATGGCTCAGCGGGACCGGGCAGGAGCGGCAGCCATTCCGAACGGCCCGCGCTACCGCCTGTGCACCGCCCCTCGCAGAGCGGCACTTCCGCTTCCCGTGTGCCGCGGCTGCAGGGGCAGCTATGGCGAGTTACACCAAGGCAGCCCAGGTAAGCACGGAGCGCGGCCCTCTTCTCTTCGGGACAGACTGTATCGGGGCGGCCGCTGCTCCGAGGATGCCCGCGAGTGGCGTGGAGAGCTGTCCTGAGGGAGCGGGTAGGAGGCCGGAAGGCTCCCATGGGTGACCTGAGGTGGTGGCCGGTCTCCTTCCCTCCCCTTGTCGCGGAGCGGTGTTTGCCCAAAGGAGCCTGCTGGCAAGCCCCGAGAGCGGTCAGCGTGTGGCGTATCTGCTGGATATAGCCACCGGCTGCAGGCAGTGCCGGCTGGTTGTGTTCATAAAGCGACTTTTGGGGAAGTTGTGCCCTTCTCTGAGAGGGAAGGAGATGCCAGGCGTTAAATAGCCTGCTGCTAGTGCTGTTAGCAGGAGATCTGCATGGAAGCAAAATCCTCAGAGCTAGTAACCTTACCGTGCTTTTGCCATCACACACATTGGAAGCGTGCACAGTGGTGTGTGTGTCACAGTGTGTAGCAGTTCTGCATCCATGAATAGGTTATTTGGAGGGGTTGTTACTGAATATTAGTATTTCTTCTAGTATTTTGGAGTGTTAATAAAACGTTGATCTAATTAGAGAAGGTAGACTTATGTGTGGAATTGTGGTTTTTTACTTTGTTAAGCACTACCTCTCTTTTTCTTCAGCAATGGGCTACTTTTGCCAGAGCTTGGTATCTCCTTGATGCAAAGTTGCAGCCACCAGGAAAAATAGCAGCTGAGACTGTACTCAGACTTGAAGGCAGGCATAAACCTATTTATCACGCACTAAGTGAGTATTACTGAGTAGTTAAAAGCAAATTTGTCTTCCTTCACTTGTATCTTTCTTCTGATTTCAGATTTAAAATCAAGCCTGATACATAAAGTTACCTTTTGTAAATCATAAATGTCTTTGTTTTCCTTATCTCTTTCCTTATTACTCCTCTACAATCTTATGCCATTGTCTTTACCATATGAAGCTCATTATGAATGTATAGTTTATTTTAAGTAGCTGAAATACAGTGGGTTATGCTTTAATTGTTTTTAAAGCCTTGAAATGTGGTTCATTGCATTGATTTTAGATGTAAATATTTAATTCACAGTGCACACAGTAAAACACAAATACAATTCTGACTAGACCACAGTCTTGGAGTGGTTCTCCATTCTGAATAAAGCGTAGAGATGTCCTGTCTTCACGAGGCAAAAGGCACAAACTGAAACACAGGAGGTTCTCTCTGAACATCAGGAAATGTGGTGTTTTTTACTGTGAGGGTGGCTTGAAGTGATTGCCCAAGAGGTTATGGAGTCTGTGTCCTTAGAGATATTCAAAAGCTGGCTCTGCTTGAGCAGAGGGGTTGGACAGCAGAACCTCCAGAGGTCCCTTCCAACTTCACACATTCAGTGACCATGAGGCTGGAACCTGTCTGATTCCTAAATAGGAGATTTAGTCATTGTTGACAGATATCTTCTTGTTTACATGAAAAAGTCCTTTTGCTCTTTGGCAGATAAGACAATTCAGTGAAGATGTACCTGTGATCTTGTTTGTTACTTGTAATACCATAGTGTGTGTCACACAGTGATAAGCACTTTATAGATAATAAAAAGCTCACTGATGGTACAGTGTTTCCTGTAATTCTTACACAAATTTTTCAAGAGACTACTGAAATATAAAGGAAGCATTACACTTTCTACAATGTACATACTAAAACCTGGTTTTCATAATAGAAAGTTGTAGTTGTAGTGTTCTAAAGATGTTTTAAATAAAAGTTCTGCTTGTTGCAAATTATGTCTTATCCACAAGATGTCACTGGAGACTAAGGCTGTATGAAAAATAAAGCAGGCATTGAGAGGAAATGTTTTTGATTGTCCTGTGGGAAAGATATTTGATACTTTCATGTCCCTGAAGTTATAAAATCCTGGAAATTCATTTCAAGGATAACTTTATTTCATCTGAAGTATTCTATAAATCAGTACTGAAGGCATTACACCTGAGTTTGGCATTGATAGGCTACTACTAGAGACATTTGATATTCTCTAAGAGAGCAGAGTATGCATGAGTTTATGGTTGATGTATTTAACACTTTTTTCTTTCTTTTTTTTAAGCTATCAAGAATTATTTTGATGTCTGTGAAATAACAGTTCCTTAAACAGAGTAGTATAGTGTGGGGTGGTTTTTTGGTTTGTTTTTAATTTGGTATCCAAATACCCTTCCATAAAATCATTATTTATTTATTGTGTTGAAAAGTATCTGAAGTGAAATTTATGCTGTGGTTAGGGAAGGAAAGAAATTTGACTTCTTGTATATTTATTTTCTGGTTTAGGGATAATCTTTATTCTCCAGTATCACATTTAAGATGCTGTCAGGCCTTATGCCTTAGGTAAGGGGATGCAAACTTGTTCAGGAGGTTTAAATCTGGATTTTTTTAGGTTTCTTCTGCACCTTCAGTTTTTCTCAACCTTCATCCCTTTGCATCCTGTCTTTGTAAGCAGCTTCACAGTAGAGAGCGAAAAATAGTGGGACAGATTTTTTTTTAAATGGGGTGATCTGTTTCCTTATGTTGGATTGTGAGCAGGTATATGTAAGCCACTTCTGTTGGTTGGATAAGAATTGATGCTCTTCCCTGTATCGTCAAAGGAAATTACTAGGCTAGATGGAAGTATACTGCAAACCCAATCTGGCCCAGGTATAACTCTAGGCCGCAGTGTTAGTCTATAATAGCTAGAAGCAGCCACAAAGGCTTGTCTTCTAATGAAAGATTTGGCAAGTAGTTTGCCAGTCTTGTGAGCTAACAGCTGTCAATATGTACATTTATGTACAATTTAGGCCTAAGTAAAATGTAGGAGGAAAAATGCATTTACCTGAAGTATGTATTTTTACTGTATGATAGGAATTACTGAAGTTATAAACCTATTTATGTGTTACGATGTATATATCACACACTTAATAGTTATTTTGATTGATTGCCCCTATGGTTCCTTTAATACATTCCACTGACTTCTGCATTGTAGATGACTGTGGAGATCATGTTGTCATAATAAATACAAGACACATTGCCTTCTCTGGTAACAAATGGGAGCAGAAAGTGTATTCGTCACATACTGGGTAAGCTTCATAACCAATATTCAAATAAGCTAGTGGTTGATTTAATGTCGTATTTTCTTAATAGTTAAAGTCTTTTTTAGCACATCGGTTCAAAAGGAAATTCCTACTTACATGTTTGGAGTTTTGTTTGCTTGTGTTATGATGTTCAAAGTGATGCACATCTTTTTCTTTCTTTCTTTCCTCCAAGCCCAGTGTTGTTAGGGAAATAATCTAAAGTAGTCTGAGCAATTGAGAAAGTTATCAAATTTGGTGGGGCAGGTTGTTTTGTGTGAAGCCATGAACCCAGTGATGGAATAATAGGGATTATTCTGTTTAATGAGTGGTAGAAGAAATTCCTATTGACGCCTTATATATAAGATATATGCAGCTGCCAACTTCAATTACTTTATCCTACAAGTACCTATCTACCTAACAGTAAATACTAAGATTGATTATTGATCAGAGGAAAAAAAAAATTGAATAAACTAGTAAGAAATAAAATGTTCTCAAGATGCACTGATATATATGTGTACTATATATATGTGTACAATATGTTTTTCTGTGAGGCATAACTTATTTACAGATGGAAGTGCAATAATTCATTGCAGACAGTATGGCAACCATCAGTTTGATGCTCACAGTGACGACAACTAGATAAGAATCTGTAAGTCAAATGTATGCAGACATGAGATGAATAAATCATACTGAGAAAGCTAATTTTGCTAGCACTTATGTTTCAGTCCTGAAATTCCTTTGCTGAATTGCTGAGTTCTTGTTCAATTGATGGAAACTAATACACTTTTTTCATTCCTCCCCCACCCTTATGACTCCATAAAAATTTTCACTCAAAACTTCTATGTAAGTTAAAGCAGTTTGTGTAAGTGCTTACGCACTTATACTTACCTGGCAGAGGAGACACCATGATCAAGCAGGTGGTTTTCCCAGGGCAAGGCTTATCCCTTGCACAACTGGTGTTCTGACCCCTGCGATTTCCCCAAATGCAGGAAACTCGACTGCATAATTTGTGGTAGTGGGGCACTAAGACGATCCAGCTGCGACATGTCAGCCCATTGATCGCCAGCTGATCTGGTTGGCTAGGCGGATGTCCCCTTCGTCCCTCACTGCTCCACATGCATCCCTCCCGAAGCTGCATGCTCAGTTGAAGAGGACAACCTTCCCTTATACAGGCAGTACTGTTCATCAGTCATGGGTATATGGTAGCTGCACTCCCCTGCTAGAACCTCCAGACAAGCTCAAGGTCCAGCTGTAGCAAAATGTAGGGTAGTCAAGCTTCCAAGACTGCAGAGACATCCAAGTGAGGCACTGCATGTGGCAGTCTGTTTTTTTTTTCTTTTTGGTTGTTTTCTTTTAACCATGCCAAGTGCAAGGTCCTACACCTGGTTTGGAGCAATCCCAGGCACAGCTACAGGTTAGGCAGAGAAAAGATTGAGAGCAGCCCTATGGAGGAGGACTTGGGAGAGTTGGTGGATGAGAAAAAGAACATGAGCTGGCTACAGTGTGCGCTGGCAGCCCAGGAAGCCAGCAGTATCCTGGGCTACATCAAAAGAAGTGTGACCAGCAGGTCGAAGGAGGTGATCCTGCCCCTCTACTCTCACTCGGAATATTATGTGCAGTTCTGGTGTCCTCAACATAAAAAAGACATGGAACTATTAGAACAAGTCCAGAGGAGGCCACGAAGATGATCAGGGGACTGGAGCACTTCCCATATGAAGACAGGCTGAGAAAGTTGGGGCTGTTCAGCCTGGAGAAGAGAAGGCTGCGTGGAGACCTCATAGCAGCCTTCCAGTATCTGAAGGGGGCCTATAGGGATGCTGATAAGGGACTCTTCATTAGAGACTGTAGTGATAGGACAAGGGGTTACAGGATAAAACTTAAATGGGAAGTTTAGGTTGGATTTATATCAGAGGAAGTTGTTTACTGTTAGGGTGGTAAGGCACTGGAATGGGTTGCCCAGGGAGGTTGTGAATGCTCCATCCCTGGTGGTGTTCAAGGCCAGGTTAGACAGAGCCTTGGGTGACAAGGTCTAGTGTGAGGTGTCTCTGCCCATGGCAGGGGTTTGGAACTAGATGATGCTGAGGTCCTTTCCAGCCCTAACTGTTCTATGATTCTAAGTGTCATGTGTAAGTTTTGAGTAAGTGAAAAGAATTGTGCGATTAAAACAGATACTCGTGTCTGTGCAGTTTCCGAAGAGGGCGTGATCTCATGGTGTTGGGTTTATTTTCATTTCATTCAGGTTGATACCTAATAATGTAATTAAATCAAAATGGCACCCAGCTTTACTTGATATTCATGTCATTTCTTGCACCATTGTATCATTAATTTAAAGTATATGTGTGTGAGTTAGTTCAACTTCACTGTAGCTCATAGACTTTAAGAAGATGGAGGCATTACAGTAAAAGTCAAATTTTATTACTGTAGACATGACAAGTCATGCTAAGATTTATTTAAAATAGGAAGAAAATAATAAATACTGTCCAAAATGGTTGTTTAATATGTCAGCCACAGACTGGTTGCGAGACTTGATCATTTTGGAATACTTCCAGGTTTTACATATCTTACTCCCACTGTATTCTGTAACTATGATGGTTTACTTCATAAGCAGTTTTAAAAACATATCCATCTGCTTGTGAAACACAGACATTTTAATAATCCAAGTGAGTATATAAGAAAGTATGAATGTTGTTGAGCTTGGATACTTGACAGGATAGAATCTAATAAAATGTAGTGAGAACAACTTCATTTTTTAAAGGCTTGTAATACCATTGCACTGTTGTTCAAGATGTAGTGATATTTGTGTTAACAATGTGCTTTAGCATATAGCTTTAAGCTTTTATGTTTGTTCTGGTTTTATAGCTATCCTGGTGGTTTCAAACAAGTGACAGCAACTCAACTCCATTTAAAGGATCCAACTGCTGTAAGTGTTTCCCCTTCTTCCCTTTTACTTGCAAAGACGTTTTGTTTTCATTTAATCAGTTCCTCTAAACAAAAGGGATTGCTCACCTTTTAGCAGGTCTAAAGCTAAGTCACATTTTGCTAACAGCTCTTAGAAGCTTGGCTTGTAACAGTGTTTTTGTAAACAGCATGTTTTGAGGGTTAGACTGTAGGTTGTGCATTTTTGTGATTCTTCCACGCTGTCCAGATGAGCAAATCGTTGCTTCACTCATTTTTGACTGATTCACTTGCTTTTAGTTTCAGGGGTCTGACCTTTCTCACAAGCCAACCGCCTCAAGTTAGACTTAGCTAAGTTGTACTTCAGCTTATTTACCCTACTACTTTTTTAAGAGCCAGCAAGAATAATGCTGATCTTAAAAGTGCTAGAAAGTACAACTGTCTCTTCAGTTAAATTAAATTTTAGGATTTGTTAAATGATTATTTTATAGAAAGTAGATCCTTTCATGCTGTGTGTTTATATGCATGGTCTGTGAAAGAACTGGAAATGGTGAATACATTGAAATTAAGCCTCTTTACTAAATGTGTGTATTAGACTATTGTAAATTCTGAACATCACTGTTGATGTATTTGTTACTGATTAACAAAATAGAGTGTTAGATACAAACATTCTGAGATGTTGACTTAATGCAGTTGGGAAATTTTACTAGGAGTTTGAGTGGTCAGCTTTGGAGGAATGAGTTCTGTAAATACTGGTGTTTCAGAACATGGTATGAGGCCCACAGAAAAATAACAGATATTTATGTTTATTTTTTACTCTGAGAATGTTTAGCTTGGGTCACCTTATGTATAAAATAGAAAAATGCTGCTTCTTTCTCATAGAAATAAATTTTATCTGCTGTAAAATTCCTTGGGTTTGATAATGATATTTTTTGTTTGTTTTCATCTATGATTGAGAACTCCTGGTTTGTCCCAAGACTCTCTTATACAAGAGACATTGTGCTCAATAAAAACCAGTCTGCCATATGAATTTGTCTGGTTTTCGTTTTTACTTTTGCAAATTCCTCATTTAAAGTGAAATTAAATCCCACAGTTCAATATTATTTTTTGTCTAGAATTTTTTGAAACTTAAATGCTTTTGAGAACGGGCTCTAAGATAGTTGTAATTCCTTTGGGAATTATTGATATTTCCACATCTAAAGTGTATTTGTTGACCTTTTTCATTTGAGCTTCAAGAAGACACTGTGCACTGGGAGGCAGTATAGGACAACTTGTTTGTTACGGCCTGGGACTTGGATGTTTTATAAATTGCCTTCTGGCATTCATTCTGAAATGCCTCTTTGCTTGGCAGACTCATAGATGAATTTCTGTGCAAACAGAGGAGGGTTATATGCATTGCCAATGACTATAGCATGTTGGACAAAGGCTCGGCTAATGGTGATGTGGCTCAAGGCTTGGCCTGATTTAGGGAGAGAAACTTCTTTTAAATGTAATTGTGGAGAGCTCTCAAGCAGTTAAATCATTCTATTCAAGTGAAGCATTCAGATGTCCCTTTGCTGAAGATCTCTCATATGTATTCTTGTCATATTAATAGGCGTGGATGGCAGTTATTCATGATATATTCTGTATGTTTGGCTATGTAGGTTTTGACTTGCAAGTGATTTTTGGGTAAGAACTATTTATTCACCATGTGAATTTTTTTGTGTGAAATGCATTGGGATATAACAAAGATGGAAATTATGATGGTGTTTTATTAATATGTTTTGTATTTAGAGCTGGCTATTAAAACCTGAAAAAGGATTACTGTAAAGAGAACAATGCCTAGCCTAAGTAACATTTGGATCTTCAAAATATGAGCTAAGTGATGAATAGTTACTGTGCATGCTTTCATAAATCACTATCTTGAATTGAAAAGAGACCTCTTTTAATCATGTTAAATTCTTGTAAAGCCAGTGGAAATAGGTAGGTTGTAAGGAACTAGACTATATCTTTCTATGGAATCAAAATCTTCATTCTGTAAAGCCTTGTTTTCATCCTGGAGGCTACTACTTTTTCTCTGCCCTTGCTCCTATTGTCTCCTACTAGTTCATTAAATGAGTCATTATTTTTGGAAATAGTGGTGTTACAGAAATTAATGCATTAAATTAGTGGAAGAGATTACTTCCAAGGAAAAGGATGTTGATATAACACCTTGTAAACTTCCGTGTTGTTACACAGAGGTTTAGCAATGGATGTGATATTTTCAGTTTGTTTAAGAGGTAGACTAAAGCTTGTATTATTCTGTGAGTATGTGTGTATATAATAGGACTGCAACATTGCCTAGCACTGTTTTTATTTACATGTCTAACTTCAAACATACAAATTCCCCATGATAAATAATTTTCCATTACTGTTTAAACATTGTTTCTAGTATACAGAGAGACTGGATTTAGGAAAAACTGGAACACAGCTAATTGCTAATTAAAAAGGTTATAATGAGTAATTTGATGCAAAGTGATATAATTTATGCTTACACTGGGAACTGAAATTCATAAGTATGTTTGCTAGAATTTAGGCACATTTACTGCACTATTGGCCTGGATAATTTCTAGTTCCTTCATAAGACATCAAGATAGGGATGGATGATCTAATATTCTCGCTTAACAGAGGTCGACATCGTAGCTATCTTCCCAGCTTTGGAGCTGTCATAGTTCTTGTGGGTAGTAGTTAGTTCATCAGAAGGATTTGTGCTGAATTTTGAATATGCACATGCATTTTTTTGTAGGACCATAGGATAATTCAGGTTAGAGAGAGAACCTTGAGAGATCTCTAGTCTAACCTCCTACTCAAAGCAATGTCAGCTATTAGGTAAGATGAGGCTGCTGAGAGCTTATTCAGACTGGTCTTGAGAGCCTCTTATGGCAACCATTTCCAAACCATGACCTTCTTTTGTTGAAACACAAAAACCCTGTGCCTATTCTAAGTGTTTAATCTCAGATATATAATTTTGCATCTGAGATTCACAAAGCATTATTATATTTTTTCTGCTTCCAGGTATCTTTTAGGTTAATATGGGGCAGTGAATATAAAAGGTGGTCTGCACATTTGATGGTTTGTATAGAGCTTAGTTCTGTGCTCATTCTGCCAAGTTTTTCAACACTCCAGAAAAAAATATTTTATGGAAGAGTTGGAATTACAGTGTGCTAAAAAGATATCAAAATTAAATAGTCTGCACTAATTTTTACCTTTAGCACCTTTGAGTGCCTTTGGGAGGCATGGGGAAAGGAGTGTCTGTGAATCTGCAGTATTTTCAATGTCTGTTGTAGTATTTTCAGTTGTGTGCTCTTCTGGAGAATAGCAGTGAATAGCTCTTCTTGTCTGTTGAATTTGGCCAGGCTGCTTAGGAAGTGTTATTGAAGAAAAAAAAAAATATTTTCTTCACATTTCAGCCTTTTTTTGTCTCTTACTTAGATTTAGTGTAAATTCTTAGACCATCCATAGACAAGAGTATTTAATATCTTTAGGTGAAGCATAACAGTTTATTGCTGTAGTTCAAAACACCCTCTATTCTTCAGGTTAGTACAATGCTAGTACTCTGTATGATACTACTGTTCCCTTAGGATACATATTAGGAGACAATAGTAATTTCCATTGTAGGTTGCTAAGAAAAATCTATTGGAAAGGCTTGGTGTGTTTTCTTTGACAAGAAAGCCTTTTGAAAAGAAAAGAAACAGGTAAACCTTTGCTTTGAGATGAGGTGCTTGGAATGCATAGAAGTTTGGGGATTTCTTGTTTGTTTTTAATTAAATTTGCAGCAGTCTTGTTTAGCTGGAAAAATGCTGATAGGCATGAGACCAACACTTTCAAAATTGGGCTTCAAAGCACTAGGTACAAGGAGACTAAAAGCTGTACTTTTAAACCTCACAGATGTGAGAGGGAGCAAAAATTACTTGGAAAAGTCTTTCTGGGAAAATCTTACAGCTTCTAATTAAAATCCTTGCAAAAGATGCTGGTAGATCCCATCTGTAGAAACAGTTATTAATACTGTTAGGACAAAGTTTTCAATCAATTTCTTACTCTATTTCTAATTTTAGAAGTAAGCAAAACTTGGCTTAGTTTTTCTTTTTTTTGGGGGGTGCGGGGGGGGGGGGCAGGAGTCTCTATTGCAGCCCCCCCACCCCCAAAAAAAATAAAAGGGGGACGTCATGTTTGGCTAATACCAAGTGCTCAGTGAGAGGACTGACCTTTGCAGTATTCAGAGGCTGTATTGCTTCTGACAAAGAAATAATGGACAATAATTGTTCAGAATGAATGGTACCTGCTAGGGAAGATTATTAAGCCAGGCAGGGTAGCTCTGTGGAAATGTGCAGTGAGGAAGCCTTCGGGGGTGTCAGGGTTCTGGTTTGTTCTGCTGCTGGCACTGATACTAAGGGGCTTAAAATGTTCCAAGTCTCCTTTTGAATGCTCTTTAGCAAATGCTTGCGGGTATAGACTTGCCATTATATCTGCATAAGAATGATCTTTTGAAGAAAAGCTCAGACAAAAAACACAGTTAAATATTGTTGTTGGTATTTGAAAGCCTAATTTCTTTGCATCAGTAAGGGATGGTTGATCCAATAATATGTACACACTAAAAGAAAATTACTGAAACACCATATAAAATAGCTTTTTTTTCTATTACTATGGAGAAAGATTTTTAATTAATTAGAGAAAAACTTCAAAGCATAGATTTTACCAGAAGTTAACACGGCATAGGGAGAAGAATACTGTAATGGAACCTGTTATCTTAAAACTTCTATGTGCTCTGAATAAGTCTTATTGCTGGCTTGGTCTTTTGCTTCTGAGTAGACAAAAGTACTTCTTTGTTTTAAAAAAGTCTTAATCCATTTCTTTGAATTTGTGAGACAAATTATTATATTAATTTAAAGAACACAATAAGCTTCTAAGTTTAATTGATGAACAGTAGTGGAAAGCAAAATACCATGCATTGGAAGTTTGTCTGTGACCAAATAATTCTTATGACAGTACTAAATAAATTCACTATTGCTGTACTACTTGTACAACTGTCGGAGGCAGAAAGGTGAAGTCCTTTGTATGCTTTTGTAACATATGGTGGAAAGAACAGTATCCTGTACAGAACAGAAACCCAGGAACTGGTAGAAGGAAGACGTAGTATCAAGCTGTATCTCCGAGTAATGGGTATATCTCCTGAAATTCTTCTAGGATTTGTTTTTTATGCCCCGTAATTAATCATTTTGTTTTCTCTGGAACTCTGTGTCCTTCCCATGTTCTAAAGATGCTTCCTGGTGATTACTGGACTTCATTCAGCTGCTAGGGTAGATTTTCCTCTGGAAATTCAGCCAATTATTTTGTGCTTCTCAGGACTAGGAGTGGTATTGCTGTGTTGATTTCCTTCTTTAAAGTATGTTATATCTGGCAAAGAATCTTTCTTAGAACTTGCATCAGGCATAGTCTGCAACTTGCACGTGAGCCAAAGCCTATCACAAAACTTGAAATGTTCAAGCCTCACACAGTGTTTCAAATAAATGTATTTTTAATTTATTTGTACTCATAAAATGTTAGACCATGTAGTACGGGACTGAAAGGGCAAGAGTTTTTCTAGAGCTGCCTTCAGATTCCTTTCCTCCTAATTAGCCATTTACACTGAAACTAAAAACCTAATGTCATATAACTGTGATTAAGAGCGTGTCTATGCTGTAAGTATAGAAGTTAGCCAACATGCAATATTCAAGATGACAGTTGTAACCAGAGCTATAGGAATTTTGTAATTAAAAAGAAATTGGGGCAAACAGCATTCCAGTACTTTAAAAATCCCTAAATATCATTGCTCTGATGACTGTGTACATCTGATAGTGGATGTATTTTCTTGATGGTCAAAGTGTTATGGCCTTTAAGAGCAAGTATTTGTGAGGATATGATGGAATTTTTCAGGTTGCTAGTACTAAAGGTGAAGGAAAGGGGAGAGGAGGCAGATGGAATCCATAAAGAACTGGATAAACTGTTTAAATGTACTACTTAGTTTTAACCTGAGACTGAGGTTGCAGAGACCTGTTTGTAAGGAGACCTCTTTGCCAGCATGAAATTCCACAGATATCAGCCGAGTTTTATACATTTCATGTAAAATCAAACTTTTACAAATTTAGTAGTTCAAAGTAAACATAATCACATAGGAAACAGTGAGAACTGTCTTTTTTTATTACAAACATCTAGAAAGGTGTTGTTAATTGCTTAAACAGCATCTTCAGATGTGTGCTTTCAAGCAGCCAAAGCTGGGTTTGGATTTTGCTTGAGCTCAGTAGCAAACTTATTTTTGCAATTCCATACCTTTTTAATTTAGGGTTGTTGTATTTTTAGTAAAACTTGAGCATGTTCAGGTAACAGGAGAGCCCTTACTTAACACCCTGTAAATATTGCTGGTTGGATCTGCCTTTTCTGTTACACAACTCAGGTTGCAAAAGCAGTCCTTACAACTTCAGTTAAGCTTGTACTTTACTAACTTCTTTGACTTGTCATCACACCAATTAGAGTGAGGTTCTGGCTCTAGGCAGAATTTGGGGCAAGGAGCTGGATGTAAACTTGGCCTTTCCAGGAGCTGGGTTTGGATTTGTTTTGGCTTGTAGGAGGCTTTGAGGCAGAAATTACAATGAAGGAAGTTAGAGGTTTTCCAGCACTACTTTCTTCATTCTAGCTCCCTGTATGACCTTCTGTTCTGTAGGTGGACTGACAACCTTGCAATAAATCAATAATGCAGGTATACAACGGTGCAACCTTTTAAATCTACACTCCAGTTTGCTTAGTAATGCACTTGGTTGGGTTTTTACAAATCTCAAATAATAGGTTATCACCATCTCTATGCACCTTTTTTGTTTGTTTTGTTGGTTTCTTTGTTGCTTTTAATTTTTCTCTCTTCTTGACCAAGATGAGTGAGCTCAAGGAGTGAGAGGTGGGCATCTGCCTTTCAACTGTTCAAGCAGGGAAATTATGATCACTTGCAGAAACTGAGGCTTTGTTCCCTCTTTTGTCTCTACTGTGAGTTGCCTGGGCAGGGAACATGCATGCTGAAATCCAAGATTATTGCTCCTCGTGTTTTCCACATACAGATGGCCATGTTTTCAAGTGGCTCGGCCATTAAAGGCTTTGTGATAACCACAAAACCACATAATGAAAAAAATAGCTGCTTGGAATGTCTTGTTAATAAGTTACCAGTTTGTTTCATCTGAGAGTTCAATCAATTGCATCAAAGCTCCAGAATGGGAGAGATTGTAACAGTGAAGTCCAGTTTCCTGTTCTGGATCAGGCAAGGATTTAATATCTTAGGAAGTGACATAGAGAGTGGGATCAAATGCACCCTCAGCAAGCTGGTGAATAACACCAAGTTGAATGGTACAGTTGATTCACTAGAGTGAAGGGATGCTATCCGGAGGGACTGTGACAGGCTTTAGAGTTTGAATCATGCAAACCTTGTGAATTTCAACAAGGCCAAGTGCAAGGTCCTGAACCTGGGTCTGGGCAATCCCCAGTATAAGTACAGGCTGAGGGATGAAAGGATTGAGAGCAACCCTGTGGAGAAGGACTTAGGGAAACTAGTGGAGAGTGTGCTCACAGCTCAGAAACCAACCAGAGCAAGGCCATGAAAATAATCAGAGGGATGGAGCAACTCTCACATGAGGAAAGGCTAAGAGAGTTGAAGTTGCTTAGCCTGGAGAAGAGAATATTCTGGGGACACCTTTTTATGGCCTTTCAATATGTAAAGGGGGCTTCACAAGAGAGATGGACAAAGACTTTTTTTTTCCAAGACCTATAGTGACAGAACAAGGAGGAATGGTTTTAAACTGAAAAATGATAGATTTAAAATAGATACTAGGAAGAAATTATTTTCTGTGAGTGTGGTGAGACACAGTAATGGGTTGTCCTGAGAAGCTGTAGATGCCCCATCCCTGTAAGTGTTCAAGGTCAGGTTGGATGGGGCTTTGAACAACCTACTCTAGTGGAAGGTGTCCCTCTCCATGTCAGGGGATCAGAAGCAGATGATCTTTAAGGACTCTTCCAGCCCAAACTGTTCTATGGTTCTGTGGTCTGCCTGGCAGTAAAAACTGGTTTGTGATTCATGTGGGGGTGATTTTTCTATTGCAGATCTTGTGGTAATGTACTTCTTACTTGTGTGAGAGGGCCCAGAAAGCCAAATGAATTCTTGAACAGCATAGAGATTGGCAGATGTACCAAAGCATACCTTGGATTACACTTACTGCACTTAGTTTACTGTTCTATAGAGACGGGTATTGAAGATATAATTATCTATAATCATTCATTGTCCTATATCAGTCTCAAGGTCCTGCTTTCATGTTAGTCTGTTGTGACCTGAGGTTGTCAGTTCTGCAGTGACAATACAGAACATTGAGAGTATTTCTTCCTTGTTTAACTTAAGCATATAAATCACTCATTCTTTTCCAGTATGGCTTTTTAATAGGCTCATTTTTACAACTGAACTGTTATCTTTGTAGTGTGACTAAAAGAATTAGGTTGGGTTTACCAGGCAGAAGCATCCCCAACCAGAATAGACCAGCTGTTCATCCAGCTCACTGGTTTGTTTCCACAGATGTCTGTGCCACATGCTGTAGAGGAAGATCGAAAATCACACACAAACATTAGCTGCTTGAAGAAGTAAAACATTTAGCAATGTTCATTAAAATATTTTAAAGTTTTTTTTTTTATTGGAGTGAAATTATTAATTCATAGGTCATACGTTGACCATGTGTATGTACAGTTCACTAATCTAAGGTATTAGCACTGGTTCTGTCACAATCTGAAAAGTGATTTTTAGATAAAGAAAAATATCCCCACAGATAGGAAATGTGTTGTGAAGTATCTGGAACTGTCATTTTAGATGTGATTTAATTTGATCTTTCATTTGCTATAAGGAAAAATACTGGGTAGAAAGAAAAATAGGTATATGACATGAAGATTATTAGTGGTAAAAGGGCTGTTTGCATGAGCTGCTGCTCATATCTATGTGTTTTCTTATATTGTTCTTTGTCTGTCTTGATTTTCAGTATTCAGTGAAGGAAACCAGTCATGGTTCATTTTCTGTCTTCATCTTATGTTCTTTGTCTAAGCACATGACTAAATAACTATAGTTTGCTGTGCAAGCAAGCTACACTTTATCCCTAAAAGCATTAGTTTTCTTTTTTTTTTTAGTAGTTGCTTATTAATTTTTATTAGAGAAGGTATCAACACTTTAAATTACTCTGCCCAACCTGATGTACTTTATCTACATATGTATATTTTTATTATATTTGTCCATGGGTTTGGTGGTGGTACTGGCTGCATAACATCTGAGAATCTTCCTTATAGAATCATAGAATCATAGAATAGTTAGGGTTGGAAAGGACCTCAAGATCATCTAGTTCCAACCCCCCTGCCATGGGCAGGGACACCTCACACTAAACCATATCACCCAAGGCTTCATCCAACCTGGCCTTGAACACTGCCAGGGATGGAGCATTCACAACCTCCCAGGGCAACCCATTCCAGTACCTCACGAGGCTTCTCTAAATGACTTCAGAGTTTCTCAAGGCTTTTAATGTATATTTAGGAGGATTCTAAGATGATGTTACTGTCTGTTACATGGCAAAATGAAAACAACATTGGGGCCAAATTAACTTGAGTGTTGGCTAACTTCAGAATTCAAGTAGAAATGCCTGCAAGCTGAAGAACCTGTACTTCTCATTAATTTCACTTGCAATAATTAATCATTTTACCATAATTTCATGGTTCCAGCTGGGAAATCAGTATTAGCCATTGTCTGTAAAATTTCAATTCCTGTAATTCATTTAATAAAAGTAAGTAAGTTTGCTTAATATTTTTTTCAAAACACGAGGATGCCTGAGAGATTCTTTTATACTTAGTGCACTGCATTTCGGTGTGGCTTAGCAACTTCAGCTTAAGGTTGCAGTAAGCATGCCTGGGCAGTTCCTGATGTGGAGCTACTTTATATCTGGGTGGTGTGGAGCACACCTCCTGCTTACCAGATTGCACATAGGTCTACCCCTAAATGCATTGCTGTCCTTTATAGAACCTTTTTTGTCTCCTACAGTTGCATGCCTTGTTTTACATTTACAGATGTCCTCTATAATGATGTGTTTTGTATTTAAATTACAGGCATCTATACTAGAGTCCATGAGAAATCCTGTTGAATTTTGTTACTTTTCAATAAGCACAATCTAGTGTAGATGTACAAATTCCATTCATTCCTGATGCTCAGAAATGAGATTGTTCATCTGGAACTAATAACAAGAGAATAAATTATAAATATATATAATATATTCACAACGCAGTGTTTTGGTGTGTCAGCATTGCTTAAGATAGGATGCATTAATTATGTAGAAATGTCAAACACAGCAAGTACATGTTAAACTAGTTTCTGGGAACACTTGGTAAATTTATTAGCACCTATCCAGTTTTTATTTTATATAAAAAAGCTGCTTGTTCCTTTCCAAAGTTGAATGATCATATGCTGTCATCCACAATGCTAAATATAGCTCTTGCCTTTCTGAACTGAAATTTTCTGTATGGCTGTTAGAGTAAGTGTTTATATGATGGAGAGTTAGTATTTCTTCTGCCAAAACAGAAGTCTAGAAGTCTAGAGCACCTCTGAATGTGGTGCTAGAGTTCATCAGCATGGAAGAAGTTGACTGAAAACAGGTTCAGTTACTTGTGGAATGAGCAGAGGGAAACACAGATTGCCTTTTTGTGTTATTTGTGGCCTGTCTGATTATTTGTTACCATGTTATCTTTCCTCAGATTGTTAAACTCACTGTTTATAGAATGCTTCCAAAAAACCTTCAGAGAAGAACTATGATGCAGAGACTGCACCTGTTCCCAGAAGATGTGAGTAGTTGTGCAGTTATATTTTCATTCTTGTGTGATTTGAAGGTGAAGAGGGAGTGTTGGCAATAGCAAAACTCTTGTCATAAGAATGTAAATTAAGAAAAATAAAGCTGCTTTTTATTTATGTATTTAAATGTAGCAGAAACGTTTATGCTTTTGTCTTTATTATTTCCCAAAATTATTACATATAAGACATGCCTCTATTTAGGTCAAAAACTTAGCATGAAGAATGCAGTAGTGTGGACAGATTTTGGTGTGGATCTGGGGGGGAAGGGGTGTCATTTTTTTAAAAATAGGGAGATAGCTAAGACTGTTCTCACCTTCCTCAGGTTATTCCAGAAGATATAGAGAAGAATCTTCTACAAGAGATTCCTCAGCCACGTGTAGTCCCCAGGAGGTTAGATGAATATACACCAGAAGAAATTGCTGCCTTTCCAAGGGTTTGGACTCCGTAAGTAGCTCAGATTTTTTTTAAAGGACACTTTGACTGAATATTTACAATATAGACTCTCACATTATCGTTAATAAAAAAAAAGTAATGCTTTTTCTGTTTATGTTATCTTTTTTCTTGAGAGAGGGGAGATCATTAAAGCAAAGAATGCTCATATTAAAATAAGTAGGTGCTAAGGCTTTAGTATTTCTGGCCTTTTAATGAGAAAAGTTTTTCTTAAAAACATGTTTTCAACTCTTTACTTCATCAAAGTGTGTTTAGTAAAAGATGGGTAAAACACTTCATTACTTTATTTGACTTGTGCTTTATAATATGTAACTGCTATTCATAGCCAAAGGAAACACTATGCAGCTCTGTGAGCGAATGACTCATTGTGAGGGGAGGTGGGGGACCCTTCAGATTTTCTCCAGAGAAAAGGAAAGAATTCTGCTAAATTAGACCTTGGAGAGTGGAGGTTTGGCAAGGAATATACCACATATTTATTTTGATAAATAGGTTTTTTTCCATGTGCAAAATCGGTTCCACGATAGTTGTGTGGCATATGAATGAGTATTTGTGGTTTGCTTTATACCACCACAGGCAGCATTGAGTCAACCCACTAGTGAAATAATACGTTACATTGTGGGTGTTTTCTGATTCGTACCAGTATGATTTTTCTTGTGTTCATTTTGGGAGTCCTGTTTAGGTTCAGGATCCCATTATAATAGTTAACAGAGATTAATTTTGAAAGATTACTCCTCTCCTGATTATTCTAATGAAATTTCAGAGGAAATGTAGCAAGCAGGGAGATGAGGAAAGGTGTCTATAAGCTAACTCCAGGACCAGCTTGGTGGTTATCTCCAGTTAGGTTACTGGTACTTCTATTTTAGTAGTATCTTTTAAAAGGTTGTTTCTCTTTCTCCCATTAAAAAAAAAGTGTTCCTATGCACTCACTCCTACACTAATACTATATACTAATCCTAAAAAATAGACCTGGTATGAATCTCAACTGATACGTCATCCTATTGAGTAGTTCTGCTGAACCACATGTTAGCTGCACACGGAGAGAGGTCAGATGCTGAAGTGGTAGTAGTAACTTCTTTTTCATGAGTCTGCTTTCTGCTTAAGATATGATCTCTGGGGTGTCTTGGTGGGGCAATGATTACGGAATGGTTAAGGTGGGAAAGGACCTCTGGAGGTCACCTGGTGCAGCCACTTGGCTCAAGCAGGGCCATCTAGAGCTGGTTGCCCAGATTGTTAGTTAATATCTCCAAGGATGGACACTTTACAACCTTTCTGGGCAGCCTGTTCCACTGCTCAGCCAACCTCACAGTAAAAAATATGTTTTCTGATGTTCAGGGGGTTCCTCTTGTGTTTCACTAAGTCTTGTTCAAATCATAGGAATTCAGAATTCCAGAACTGAATACCTCCTATTTTCATGGGGCAATTTAAAAGGTTCAGCAGAGATTTTCATGTCCAGCTGATTGAAGAACACTATTAAAGAATGATCTGCAGTGAGTACATGGTTTAGAGGTGTAGCTAATCGTGACTAGATAGTAGCAAGCCTGTACAGTAGAAAAAAAAATCACTGTACAATAGCTAAACCAGTAACCCTCTTTTGAGCAAAGGAAGCCTTTAACAAAGAGAGGAGGCTTAACGAAGTGAAGGGAAAACACACATCAGAAGAGTATTTTAAAATTATTTGTCCGTGGAAAGAGAAACCAAGTAATTTTCAGTGCATGGCCAAAACTGTTGTATACCTTTGAAAGGGGCCTGATGCTTTTTGCTTGGTCAGATTACTATTAAAGGGAGAGGTAGGGGTTGTTGTTTTGTTTGGTTTTTTTAAAGTAAATTAAACATTTTAAATTACATCATGTATTTTCTCTGCATCATAAGGCACATGCAAATAAGGGCCTTCACCCTTCGTAGGCAGTGGGGATCAGGCAGCAGAGATATGTGGACAAGAGATGTAATTTATCCAGAGGAAAACTGGTAATAAGATAAAGTAAATGAACACTTGAATAGATCATTCTTGCAATTCAGAAGCAGAGCTCATAATTCCTTTTATGGACCAGCAGCTCTCGCTGCTTAAGCCAGACCAATACAAAGAAATCCCAGGAATATATGTAGGACAAATGTCTGTATCCATTTCACATGTATTTATAGGATCTGTGTTTCTTTGAGAGGAAAACTTGAGTAATGATCCATTGTTCTCTTACATGTTTAATTTAAACCAAAGTATTTTTTTAGTGAAAGTTCTTACTCTTGGTGGGCTTTTGCTTGCAAATCCTTGTAAGAACAGGAAAAAGTTAGCCTGTGACATTTATCTAGTCCTAAGCGAAAAAGTCTGTGTAGAACTCTGTGTTTATGCACAATGTCTGTTTTTCTTTGCACATCCACACACGAAGTAGTCATACAGAGTTGCACTGATTTTGCATGTCAGAGACAGGATGGGACCTTTCATTTGTGGAATATTTTTCCTCAGTGATTGAACTTGCTGAAGGATGTGATGTCGTGAGGGTTTACTGTAGCATATGACACCTAAGGATGCACACCCTTCTGATTTTGTCTTTTTTTAGATGTTTTCTCTGCCTTGTCTCAGAACTGCATAGGTTTAAGTTAAGTGGATTCAAAAAAGGGAAGTATATGGCCATCGGTGGCTATTACATATGGTTCTCCAGGTGTGACTCATGGCTCAGAAAGTTGTAAATATTGTTGTGTATTTATCTTGTTTCTTCAACTTTTTCTCTGTGCATCTGCCACAGAGATGATGGAACTTTGGTGGTATCTAGAAGGGCAGATCTTTTAAATGCAAAAGGCAAAGAGCTATGGGAATGAAGCAGACACTGTATGATCTCCAGTCTTGCAGATGATCAGCATTGACTTGTGCTTTTCTTCTCATTTTCAGTATTTAAAATTTAATGTGGATTTTGGTAGGAAAAAAATAAATATCACCTAGAGAACACCTAAATATGTGAGTGGAATATGGGGAACACCTTAAAGTGTGTTCTGCACGCACAAAAAAAAGCAGTATCTCAACTCTCCTTTCTGATAGTGCTTGCTTGAGATCGGTTGACTTAGGCCTGTGTGCTAAAATATGGGGAGGTCGCTGACAGCATTTTGGAAATTACTTGGGGTTTGTTGTATTTCTCCTATATTCTCATGAATATGTGTAGTATTTTCAAAAGTTTATTAAAAAATCAGTTGTATTTAGATGATCCTAGAAGATACTAAAATAGTCTCTGCATCAGTTCTTTGTAATCTGAGGCACCTCAGTATTGCAGTCTGTAGAAAGGGAACAAAGTCCAGTAATGCTTTAAGCCTTCTACAGAGTAGAAATAGGGAAATTGGTTTTGGCTTTTTCTAAGCTATGTCAAATTGTTGTGTTTGGTTTTATCCTCACTACTGGATGCAGTTGCAGATACTGAGATCTCATTCCTATGAGATCTCACTGGATTAGCCCTGGAGAAACTTTAGACTTTGCACCAATGATCAGAATTCTGCGGTATGTTAAAGCTGATAAGCCTCTCATGCCCTATGTTATATTATACTCTCATATAATTGTCTTTAGTACTAATACTAATAAAGATTCTCACACAGTAATTGAACTGGAAGCTGGCACTTAGCTTTAACTTATTGGGAGTGTCCCTTTTGTCGAAGGAAATGGTGTTATGCTGTCAGAGCTTTTGAAATACTTCTTTGTCCCCACACACTGCCATAGTTTTGCCTGACTTCACCTCCTCAGCACTGAGCCACATTAATTGTGTTGACATGTAGTGTGTGTAGCAGAAGACAAGTAAACTTGATGCCATCTAATTCAGTCACTGCTGTCAACTAAGTTTCCTGATAGCTTCATGTCAGCATTAAGAAGACTACTTGAGCATGTTGATCCTTGGGGGAGGTCTGCAAGTAAGAACACTTTTGAAGCTAGATTTGACTTTAGAATTCCCCTCCCATAATTTCTTGGAACCATTTGCTCTGGAGGAATTCAAAGCACAGAGAAAATATGCATTCACTTTTTCATATTTCTTTCCTCTGCTGTCTAGTCCAGAGTGATTTTTTGTGTTATTTGTATACACCCGTTTTTACTCCATACCTGTTATAGAGGCTAGACACTTTTAAAGGCAGAAGAACATATTATCATACCTTTGCTGTGTTGGACTATAGTCCTACCCTCTTTTACCTCTCAGAAACTGGTAAGTCCTAGCAGAGGGATCAGGAAGGGAGGTTGGTTATCTGCCATCTCCACTAGCCGCAGGGTTCCTTGCTGTTGTAATTTCAGCTTCTTGTCCTGGCCTGCAACCAGACCATTGTGGCTGTGAAATATTAGTGTCAGATAAGTTTTACTTTAACCTTCAGCTCACTTCTCTGGCAGTTTTGATGTCGGGAAGAGTTTCCAATTTGAATTAATGGGAAAAACATTAATGCTTTTCCTGACTGAGGGAATAAATGTATTATTGTGACTCTCTGTCACTCAAAGTGCCATGTGGGGAAGGGATTAATTGTGAAATAAAAGGTACAGAATTGAGCAAATTCGGCAAAATAACTTTCTGATGTGATAAATTAAAAATCAGAAGTCTGTAAAGGGGGTCTTAAAGTGAATGGTAGTGGTCACTGTTCTGATTAAAGTGCCAGCTAAAATGTCTGAGAAGAAACAGCTTTGCTTCAAAGGCACTAATAGAAAGGCTGTATGAATACCCAACTGTAATAGACTGTGTTCTGAACTTTTGCAGTGTGTGTGAGCCCATGGAAGAAGTAGTGTTTGCATTATTCCTTTGAAAGACTGTAAAAGCAACAAAAATTTAAGTATTTAAGTGTTCTTTAATGATGTCAGCTTTTTAGAGGCGTATATAAAAATGTTCTCTTAAAAATGAGTCAAAAAGGGACAAAATGCTGACAGCTTTGTTCAACAGAGCTAAGATAAGTCAGTTAAAATGACATTGTATAAATCTGATATTCTTTATAATTTGAGGTGTACCAAAAAAAGCCAACTACCTGACACCAAAATTGTTTTAGAAGAGGAACTGTAAAGGGAACATGAGTTGTTACTCAGAAATCCAAATATTGTAGGAAAACATCTGCACCTGAGAATACAAAACTGGCTTTCTGTTTGGGTTCCTCATCATCTTACACTTTTCCAACTGCCAGAGAGGTTGTGGAATCTCCAGCCTTGGAGATGCTCAGTACTTAACTGCACGAGGACCTGAGCAACCTGATGTAATACTGAAATTAGTCCCATTTTGAGTGTGGTCCCTTCTGATGCAAATTATTCTATGTTTTTTTTATGTATGATGACAGTGAACAAATGCAGATATTAAACTAGATCAATATTTTAATAAACTTTGTTTAAAACCCCCAGTGCATATGTTGCTAATAGTATTTGTTCTGTTTGGCTTTCACTTGGGCTATTGTCATGCTGTCCTAGGTCTTGGAAGTCTGGGCAAGAGCACATAGTACTAAAATAAGTAGCCTTTTCTTGTCCTCTGAGTGCTGCATTCAGGGTATAAAAGGCCTATGTATTTACTGTTGCGTACTTTGGTTTGTGAGCCTTTGCAGAACCCGTAGAAAGCTTACAAGCAGTAAGAGGAGTCCCTACAATAAACCAGAAAATGAAGGAAGCAGAAAAACTATAAACTCTTATTTAATTTTCCTTTTCTTCAGAGGGTTTTAATAGGTCTTCCTGCCTTACATGACTTGATTTTAGTTATTATTTATCTTCTGTGGAAATCTGAGCTTGGAATTCTGTTTAAAAAAGAGTTAGAGGTTCAAAGGGGAATTAAATTCCTCTGAAAGTGATTTAAGGAAAAAGGAGTGAGAGGGAGACACTCTTTGTGGTACATCTTTGTATGAAAAACAAATAATGTAGTTGATATTAGCCCTTTACAAATAGCTGTGTCCTTTAATGGAAAAAATCAAATTAAAAGCATATTTGGTTAAAGGTATGCAAGGCTATAGAGGTAAACACAATTACAACAAGAAAATTAATCTTTAAAAATTTTACATTACAACTTGTACCCTCCCTGTATATAGAATAACTCTAAGACAGGTAATAGGGCATGAATATAAAGTAGTGAATATAAGGAAGAAATTCGTTACTGTTAGGGTGATGAGGCACTGGAATGGGTTGCCCAGGGAAGTTGTGAATGCTCCATCCCTGGTGGTGTTCAAGGCCAGGTTGGACAGAGCCTTGGGTGACATGGTTTAGTGTGAGATGTCCCTGCCTGTGGCAGGGGTGTTGGAACTAGATGGTGCTAAGGTCCTTTCCAAGCCTAACTATTCTATGATTCTATATGAGAAGTATTAGGTGAAAAAAAGAGCCTTTTTCTCTATAATCTGAAGTAATAATGTAAGTAGTTTTTATTTGGAATGTGAAGAGAACATGTTCAGTGCTGCTAATGATCTTATTAGACTGTCTGCCTGTATTTTTGTGTCAAAATGTCTTTCTACAGATGCTTTTTTCAAGGTTGTTTTGCTGGTAATTGGAGCCTGACACACCATGGACAAATATACAATATCCAGGTGGAAATGGTTTTTAAGGAAAGCACAGGTCTGGTATGGAAAACCTAGCAAATGGTTTGTTTTCCAGAGTGGAGAGCCTTCCTGTCACCCCTCCTTCCACCACAGTAGAGTTCGTGATAGGACATCAGGATCCTGCTCCATGAAAGCAGAGAATTAAATGTCGGAATGTTTCCAGTGAGATTGGTTTTCTTTAAGCATTCTTTCCTTTTACCCCTAACTGGGAGCAGTTGACTTCCCAGGTTATGCAGAGCTTCTCTCTTAGATCCTTGATGGAGAGGTCTGAAATGAGTGTGGTGGAAAACCATGTAGATACAGGAAAGTTAAATTATGTCTTTTCCAGACACATTAAGAGGGGGGAAAAAGATCAAAAACTAGTTCCTTTGCCAGAGTCTGCTTTTGTAGCTTCTTACCATGAATGAAACCATTATTTCAAGTGTGTTTGAAATTTCAGAGTGAATCTCTTTTAAATGAGTTTTAAACAGAAGTCATCACAGAATTCACCAGTCATGTATGACTAAGCAAACAATTCTGTTCCATAAAAGCAAGGATACGTCAGAGTCGTGTAAATTTTCCTGTTATATACCGTTTTAAAGTTGTTTATCTGTCTGGGTATATATATATATATGTGTGTTTTTAGACTTTTTTAAAGCCAGGAAATTATTTTTGAAGAAGTATTTAAAGAAGAATGTTACCAAATATATAGAACAGCCAGTCTGTGTTGTTCGAGTTAGATGGATGCATTCCTGAGAGTTTCCCTGAAGAAAGCAGAGCCGTCTGATTTCCAGAAGTACACTGGGGCTGGTGCTGGTTGTGCATACTGAGTGGCTGTTCCACTGCCAGCCTTCATAGGAACACTCCTCGGGCCAGACAGCCTCTTACTTGTCCTTCAGGGAAAAAAACCCTTGAACACTTTTGATGTTTTTAAAACTTGATGTATTGTAAATGCTGAAATTTGGTTTAAGAAAACCAAACACCTTTTTAATGTTTATTTTTTCTGAGTAACTTGCTTGGTTTCTGGCACCCATCTGTACATCCTGCTTGAAGCAGGAGTTGCAGAGCCTAGCCTGAAGTCATAATTCAGTTTCAGCTGAGCAGCATGGGCTGGGCAGGATCCCGGTATTGACACTTAATGTCCCCTCCCTGGCACAGGACACAGATTCTTGGTAGTTCAGCAGCAATGCTCAGTGGCTTTGAAAGCAGAGAATCACAGTGTTGCCACAAAGAAAAGTGTATAGATGATGAAACACAAGCATGTTGAACACCTGTGAACCACAGATGGCTCTGATGATCCTCTTACACATCCTGTGCTAATGGTAACTTCCAGTTCTTCCCTAGCTTTGTGTTCCTTAAAACCAGCCCTGCCAACCTCTGGCAACCTGAAGCTGATGTTCCTAGCAAACAAATTTGTAGGTGCTGGTAAACAGAAAGTCTTTTGGCCCTTTCTGCTTGTTATCTTGTCTTGCACAATTCTAATATTCTATTGTAAGTTTCTATTCTTGGTTACCCAAATTAGTTCTGGGATGTAGTAGTAGCAGAGCTGAAGAAGATGCCAGAGAGATGTTGGTTATGGAGCTGAAATGATGTTATAAACAGTACTTCTATAATTGCAAGATGCTGGCAGGTGGTATTTTTTTTTAATGTTTTTTTTTGTCTGTTAATTTCTTCAGATAAAATTGTAGGAGTAATTAACTCCAACTCTGTGGAGACTCTCAGAAAGAAAACCATAAAGATCTCTGAAAATGCTGAGGTCTTGAGCTATTTTTATAAGGACCATCTTAAGTTTATTCATAAGCCCTTAAAAATTCTGCACTGAAATAAGCATGTTCCTTCAGCCTTTTTCTTAGTCCCTGCTTAGTTACAGAGTGTGTGTGTGCAACCTCTGGGGGTTTGGTTGTATTTGTATCATGCCTTATGTGGCAGTGTTTGGTTCTTACCTTGGGTTATGGGGTGTTTCTGTAATAAGTACTGCCCCTCCAACTTGAATGCTCGTCCTTCACAAATCCAAGCTGCCGTGTGTCAGTGTTGAGAGAAGAGGTGGCCAACACAAACTTCTGTGAAAGGCTGGAGCCAGTCTTACTTTTTCCCAAAAACAAACGGTATAAACCAGGAGAAAACTATCCTGCCTCTGCAGCCCAGTTCTGTTCCAATGTACTCTTCGAGGAATCCCTCTGGAAGTTCCTTTTCTGTGGCTCTTTAGGTTCTTGGTAGGAATTCCAGTAACTGTCTGGAGATTATTAACCCTCATTAAAATCTGGGAATTATCACTGGTAACTTTATAGTAAGGGCATAAAATGTATCGGGATTCTGATTTTTCTTAACAGGAGACTTTGAGGTAGTTAAGTCTCACATTTCAGGCTACCAGAGCTGAATCTAAACTCCCATGGACAAAAAGCCACACAGATACTTGAGAAGAAAATTGCTCTATACATTAGGTTTTAACCGTAGGCAGCAGCTGAACACTAATCTAGAAGGGTCAGTAGCTTAATCACCTTAAAAATCTGACACATTCATGCTTAGATTGTATAGCCTATTAGAGTGAATTACTGGCTTTTCTCTAGCATGCATGAAACACACCAGTGCTGTTGATTCTCATGTCCTTTACCTGGGGGCAGCTTAGGTTGTATCTAAAACCAGAGTTGAAGGTGAGAGATTTAATAAAAGAGGAACTGGGTGCTTTCACCTCAGCTGCCTGAAGAGGCTCTCAAAAAGAAAGTTCCAAAGCTACTTTCTCCTTCTGCTAAAATTTGTTGATCTCATATGCAAGAATAGAAACTAAATTAGTGGTAATTTGACAAGCAATATGAGAATGGCTGTATACATACTGTTGAACTACTTGCACAGATTAAATTAGAATTAATTTTTAATTGCTCTTTATGAATGTCTAGATTTGTTTTTTTGACTTTTGGTGCTGACAGTAAGTCTGGAAAGGATTTCACCATTCCTTTACCCAGTTCTCTGTTTATTTGAAGAATAACGTCATTCTTTGAACAAAGCCAAGTGTACGGTGCTGTTATTGCTACAGTCCTACAGGTTTCAGCAGAATATATCACTTAAAGAAAAAACTTGCACTTGCAAAAATTCTCACTGCGATGAAATTTACACATACATTGCATTGGTTTAACTTAAATAATTTTCCAGACAGAAGTCATATAATCCAGGTCAAAATCTGGGCTTGACAGGAATTTTTAAACAGCTTAGTTCAGTTTTACTTAGTATGTTTTTAGATAAAGTGGTGTTGTAGCCAATTTAATTTAAAGTGTAATAAGCCATCCTTAATTTCACAAATGTACCTAAATTATTTTTAGCATCTGTTTAGATGACTTGATTTATAGACATGTTTTAAAAATTAAGTGCTAGCTTTATGTAGAAAAATGTCCAAGCTACAGTCAAGGACCACAAAAGATTCATCTTGATCTTTGTGTGCACAGGAAATGGTTAGTCACTCTGGCTCTTCTGGCATAACAGTATCAGTGAAGACCCCTTTTCTTGCTCTGTTTTGTTACTAAATGCAGCTCCTGTTACTGTGGTTTATTCTTCAAGTCAAATAAGGTATACTGGTAGAAGGTCTTTTTAGCCAAGATGATGGTCTGCATGAGAACTACACCAATATGGAAAAGGTTCTTTTGTCCCCAAGCAGAGCAAGAAGTTCATGGCTAAGAATAGGCCAAGTGGTTATTGGAAATTTAATACCTAGTTTAAATATCATTAGCTGTTTCACTAATGATTTTACCAGAGGCATAGAGCTACCCTGGGATAGTAGGTACACCTTGAGTAGATTTTCAGCTCCCCCCTCCCAGCTCCAAACTCTTGTTGATATTTGAGTGTAACCACATAATTTGGTTTTACAGAGAATGATAGCCATGTCTGATCCTTGGGGGTTTATTTACTGGTGTGATTAGTCAAACAGATCAAATGTGTTCAGAAATCCCCTTTAGCTATGGTGCACTTACCTATTAGCTGTTGACTTTGGCACAACTTGCTAAGTATACCTGAAAAATAGACATATTCCTCTTGTGTTTACAATAAATTTTGGCTCTGTGTTGAAGTCTGTCTTTTAAGCTTGTCTATAAAAATGAATCTTCAGATACTTAAAATTTTATAGTTGTATTCATAGATTAACCTTAAAAAGTATGCCAGACAGACCACAAAATTCATGCTATTTGTATTGTGTAACAGTTTTATGTAAGATATATCTGAACCTTTTGTTATAAGAAGAGGTTAAAAACTTGCATTTCCATTAATAAGTGGACATGAAAGATGAGCCATGGATTTATACTGTGTAAGCCACTGGCTGTCATCAGTTAGCAATAATCCCACATTCCTGTGATTGTGATTCCTATAAATACAAAGAGCATTACAGTAGTACAGACCCAGTGTGCCTGCTACCTCAGAGTAATTGGACCAAAGAGTAGCAGAGGGCTGGATACTAAGTGGTGTGATCAGTCCACAAAATCTTTTCACAATCAGTCTTCCCTGATCTCTCATCTTCTGTTACAAATCTTGTTTATAATGCTCCTAAAAGACACATTTATGAGCCGGTGGAAGTCATTGGTGAACAACTTGACAAATTTGGGGTAGTTTTAGAAGTACTTCAGCACCAATTCAAATACATTTCTCTCTGTGTTCTAGTTTTTCAGCCAAGTTTGGAGAGATTTTTATCCCTGTTGTTACTTAGAATTCTTGAAATCTCTGTAGGAAAATCATGCAGAGCTTCTACAAAACTCCCCAGTCATCCTGAAGACTCATTCAGCTGCTTGGGGAACTCTACTGTTCTGCAGGAAACAGGGGAAAAAGGTGACAAAAAGCTACTGGGAAGAAAAAAAAATCCATCATAAACCACAGACCTAAAATCCTCTGCCATGAGATACTCTTTAAACATTTGGTAACTTTGAATTAAGACTTTTTTGATGGATAAGCCACAACAGTGGGAATACTACCAGACAAGATTTTTTTCTCAAGTAACAGCATTGTACAGGCAAGATGGATGTGTCTTTCTTAGAGGATGGTTATTAATTTTTATGGAGTTTTAATGTATATGCAGTGGTTTTTTTCTCAGTCATGGATGCAGTGAAATCTTCACAGAATTCTAAGCCTATCCTTTTCAACTTTTGCTCTTGTACCACTGCTTTCATCTCAGTTTATTAGTGTGTGGTGTTAGTTAGCCTTAAGGCACTGACCCTTTACAGTGCTGATGCATTCCCTTCTGAATGCTCATTGTTATTGTGGTGAGAAGGTACAGGGAACTCTGGCTCCCTGGGTCATGTTCTCCAATGGTGAGATAATTGCCCGCAGGTGAAGAGAAAAATGTAATTTGAGATCTTCAAAGCCTCCAAACCAGGTGTGCATTGCTGAGTCAAGAGCAGGTATTGACAGGTCACTTCTGCAGCATTGGTGGTATTATTCCTTAGCAGAGGCAGCTTTGAAACCATTAGTTACCAGTCATGAATACAGGCTTGTGAGCATACAAATGGCTGTAGTAACTCCATAAAATTTGACTTTGTATAATTTCTTTTGAAGCACCTTGAAGCCTTTACAACATAACAAAACTGTTCTGAGTCTTTATGGAGAGATGACTGTCCAGGTTTTTTGAGCTTGAAAGATGAGGTCATGTTATCAAATGCTATTCTGTCAGCAGCATGTGGTTGAAAAAAATAGGTGGGGGTGTGACTTCTTTTGGAACATCTAGTCTAAATTATATCATAGCTAGTCCCAATGCATGTAGAAGTTCTAAAAATAACAGAATAATTTGGATTAAAATATGTCATTTTGAAGAAGTATTCTGATTTATTAAAAATTAAGGATTTTTAAAGGATTGTCCGGAAATCAAAATGCTGCAAAGGTTTATAAGTTAACTTCTATGCATATAAAATAGTGTCAAGCATTACCCTAGAGCCTTAACCTTATTTCTTTGAGGTAAGTAATGCTGTTTTTCATCTGCATGCTGTAGGGGCTGTATTACAATATGTTCTCTCGCGTGAGAAATAAGGCAGTGAAGTTGGCCTATATGTTTTTTATTAATCAAGATATTGCAGTGTAATGCAGATTGGTGATACTTAGATTTGGCCTACACGGAGTAACACCTCCCCCTTTGCCCCCCCCTTATTTTATTTTTTCTGAGGCTGATTTACCTCTACAAAACATTGCTAGGGAAAGAGAAACATCTTTGTTGGAATGTGCTGACAAGAATTTAATAAAGATGGAACTGTGCAGCAAGTCTGTTCAGAGTTGATGGAAATAAATATTCACTCCAGGAGTTGAAAATTGAACATTTAACTTTTGGAAAGTGTCTCTGTTCTGTCTACTTGACAGGAAAAATAGCCTAAGAAGAGCATGTTTCAGATCATATTGGAAAAGAATACTGAATACTGGGGAGGGGAAGGGTCCTGTCATAGTTGCAACTATCTAAGTAGCTGTTTTTGTACTGTTAGTTTCTGTTTGCCATCTGAGATACTCAGAGGCTGAGGTCATAGCTTTGTGATCATTTCTTCTGGCAAAAAGGCTGCTTTTCAAGTATCATCCATCACTTTTCCTGTTTCACCGTTCTGCTTGTGTAGCAAGAGAATAAAGAGCATCAGGGAAATGACCTAAATTAAAGATAACCTTGTTTTATGCAGCTGCAAAAAGTGGTGTACGTTAGAGTTGGTGGTTGGTTGTTAGGGAAACACAAGTATGATCACTAAACTGCAGTATTAATTTAGTACAGGTATTAAGCTCCATTTGGTATAAATAAAATGGATCTGTACTTAAAGTACTCATGGGAAGCCCTGTCTGTCCTCAGTGACTTTAGGGATGACTTGAGGAGTCTCCTTAGACTAAAGCTTGCCATTGTGAATTCTGTTTTCAGTGCCTACACAGATTTCACGCAGTTACAGGTTTGTCTGAAAAGCATTTCTAATGGCATCATTCTGTTACTGATGCAGACCATTTGGCTGGAAGGGACCCCTGGAGGTCATCTTGTTCTTGGAGGGATGGGGAGGAGAATCAAAAGCATATAACTCCCATGGGTTGAGATAAGAGCAGTCCAGTAACTAAGTTATAACACAAACCACTGCTGCTAATACCAATAATAATGATAAGAGAAATAACAAGGGAAGAGAATATGATACCACCGGCCAAAATGAGCCTGACCCAGAAGAAAGCAAGCCCTTCCGGATAACTCCCAGTTACCTCCCCAGCCATGATGTGCTGTGGCATGGAATACCTCTTTGGCTAGTTCAAGTCAGGTGTCCTGTCTCTGCTTCCTCCAGGCCTCCCCTCCTCCCTGGCAGAGCATGAGACTCACGAAGTCCTTGGTCAGAGTAGACATTACTGAGCAACAACTATCAGCTCTGTTCCCAGCCCGAAAGTAAAAACCACAGCACTGCACCAGCTACTAAGAAGGAGAAAAATTGACTGCTACTGCTAAACCCAGGACATCTGCTCAAGCAGGGCCACTTAGAGCCAGTTTTTCAGGACAGTTTCCAGACAGCTTTTGATTATCTCTAAGGACAGAGACTCCACAACCTTTCTGGACAACTTGCTCCAGTGCTTGGTCACCTTCACAGTAAGTCTTATAGTAAAACAAGTGTTTCCTGATATTCAGAAGGTATGTCCTGTGTTTCAGTTTGTGCCCATTGCCACTGGGCTCCACTGAAATGAACCTGGCCCCATCTTCTGTGCACTCTCACTTCTTTGATGATATCCCCCTGAGCCTTTCCTTCTACAGGCTGAACAGTCACAGCTCTCTCAGCCTGTCCTCAGATGTGAGGTGCTCAGTGCTAAAGTATTCAAGAGAGAGAAGCACTGAGAGGCATGGTGTAACTGGATGTTAATTTAATTTGCAGAGTATTTTGCCTAGTGTACCCTGAACTGTGTTGTAATGCATTTTATGTGCAGTATAAAACTTCAGTAGGATGCATTTTTTTACATGTTTTAGTGGCAGACATCTGCTGCACAGAGCAAAGTTCAGTATTTTCAGTGAACCCATTATACTTTGCTTTTTCAGTAGATTTCAGAGATGCTACTTCCTGCATTCTGCCTCCTATTTCCCCTTGTCTTGGAGCCTGCTGTCAATATGCAGCAGGGCTTTTTCCCCACAAATGATATCTTTAATTATAAAAAAAAGAGAAGCAGGTATGTGAAGCCCTGCCTTTGGGTGAATTTCTGAACCATCTCTTCTAGAAGATACTAACTACTTCCTTTGTTTCCAAATGCATTAACTGGGTGCTTTGCTGGGGAAGGGCAAAAGTGCTGCCATTGAAGAACACTCGTGCGTGGATTTATGTCATTTATCAATGAGCAGTTACCCATTGGTGTTCACAAGTAACATAATTCTCTCTGAGTAGACGAGGTTTTTTGTGGGTTCATATTCTTTGTCTGACAAAATATTTATAACACTTTTGCCAAAGGCGGTGTTTTTCAAGGCTTAGCTTTCCTAGTGCCAAGGACTCTAAAAGCAGCGTCTGTGGCCTCAACAGGCAAGCACTAGTCAGCATAAAAGCCTACTGTGGCAGTAGAAAAGGCTTTAAAAACTTTTGTATTTGTTCACATGAGTGTTTTAGTGTAGAAAATCCTGCTTTTAAGCTTCATTAGCTTTGTAAGACTGCAAACTGAAAGTCCAGTGTTTTATGCATTTAACTTTTAAGACAGTGAGCATTAAGGTTGAAATGCAGATTACAAGCAAGAACAAAACAATAATTGGATTTTCACCCAGAGCAAAGTATTAACGCTGCAGCACTCCAGCCTAACCTGAGATTGAAGTTTTAAATGTGCCATTCAAATAAAAATGCAAAATCCTTTGAGCAATTGCAAGAGACCAAATAGGCCTATAAAAAAGAGTAATAACTATAAGCTCCAAGACAATGATGTCTTCACCATGCGGCATCTGTAAAATCTTTCAGCACAGGTCCACCTGTGTAGGATGGATGTGGTGATAAAACTTCTAAGTCTCTGCTGAGAATTTTTCAAACTCCAGCTCTCTGAACACACCACAGGCAATGTGATACAAGTATATATCCTGGTATGCAGGGGTGAGATCTGAGTACTGAAACCGGGGATTCTAGGGAACGTGACTTGACTTCTCAGTGCCTATAAGCCATCAAATGTTGAGACTGTTCAGGTATTACTGCTTATAGCAATCCTTCCATGAATGAAAGATACAAATCCAAATGTTAATAGAGAATTAAAAATGGAAAACAGAGAAGCTTTACAATTCATTACAGTGGGACCACCCGCTCATCTTTATAGTTGTTATTTAAATTTCATATAATCATCAAATTTTATACAATACACTTGAAATAGCACAGACTGAATTCTGGAGCTGCTTTCGCATGAGAACCTACAGGCTTGTACAAGAATTGAATGAATGACTTCACTGTCTGCTTTTAATAATCATTTATGAAGAAAATTAATGATAAAATTTACCACCATTGTAAATTTAGCTTGGTTCGCTATTTGCTGTTGTGAATTGCAGCTTTTCATGTACTCCAGGCTGTTTTCATTCAACTTCCCATTAAATCTGCTGACCCTGTGTCCCATTACATGTTTCCAAAACCTTTGTTACTACATCTCTTGTTCAATTCAATAGTGAGAGCCAGTTCACGTGACCTGTTTTGGTCTGTGTATAAGAGAAGCAGTCAGAAGAGTCAAGAACGAAGGTCTGCTGCACTGATAACAGGTTGTGTTGTCACAGGCAGTGTGAGTCAGGGGTGCAGATGCTGTGAGGAGCATCCCGTTCATGCTGAGCACATGCAGGTTGTGTCCTGAGCACGTCAGAAGCCATCACCCTGCGCTGTTTGGGTTTTTTAAGGAACTGGGCAGAGCCCTAACTTCGCTCCAGGGCCTGTTAGGAATGTAGACCTGCATCTAGCCTGCAAACTTAGCATTCTTCTAAAACTCTTACCTAGTCTGAACCTCGTGGTTTCAGGGAGAGTGTGGCTTCTGCACTAGTAGGTGTGTGGCAGGCAGAGTGAGTGATGTGATTGAAGAGGGAACTGTGGAGGATTACAAACAGCAGCCGGTTGTCTGCATGTTTTTCACATTTGCCATCCAAGCAGAAAGGATGGCAGAAACTCTAAGATGCAAAGTAGGTTTTTGTTTAAATCATTGGATTTAATTATCCCAGCAGTGTTGTGGTGTACTGTGCTTTTAACTTAAAACTTGCCGTCTTATGCACAGGTTAGTCATTTGTTAAAAGCAGAGAGAAATTAATACTGGAGTTTAAAATCCTTGTGAGACTGCATTCAGTTAAGGATGCTTTTTGGTTTGTTTAGGAAAGTAGGAGTGGCTTGTAAGAAACACTTTGACCAATAGCCCTGATGTCTGTAAATTCCAAAAGGTTTGAGCAAACTGATTTGTTCTGTCTTTTTTATGTAATCCAAAAAATACTGTTATTCTTCTTTAGCACAAAACTTCAAGTACCAGAATAAGGAAATAAAAATACATGTGGGTGTTCTTGCATCCTTAAACCAAAGTCCCTGCAATACATTCATTTTCAATGTCATACATTTGTAAAGTCCAATACATTTCTTAAAGACTTTTTTTTGTTGTTTTTTCTTTCCAGACCTAAAGATTTTCAGTGGAAGTAACAGCAATGGAAGAAGAATCATCAGAAATGTCTCTTCTCCTTGAAACCAAATTCTTTAACCATGGAAGTATCTGTGCATCTCTGTAAATCCTTCTGTACAGAATGTTTCTGATGGGTGTTAGCAAACTTTATTTAGAAAGATATAAAACTTACTGTATTTGAAACAGTTAAGAATAGATACTGTGTTGTTAATGCCAGCTGTACTCTGGTGCGTGTGGGGGAATTTGTTAATTACATTTGATTTAATTGTATTATTAAAGAATTGATACACTTTTTATGAATATTTGCACCTCATGGGAACAGTAAACTGTTTACTGAATTTGAGTATCTCACACTAAAGGTTGCAAAGCTTGAATTCTGTGCAGTAAGAGCAGTTGTGGTTGCAGAGCTCCCACAAGGGGCATACTGTCAGTAAATGATCTGATTTGCTCTTCTACTAAAAGAGGTGATCATCCTTACACAGCTTGATGAATGGCAGAGTACCAGTCTCAGTTCAGAAAAAGGGAATTATTCATGTAGAACTCATTCTCTCTTTGTGGGATGTAACATTGTCTGCCATAGAAAGCAGGCAGGCAGACCCCCACCCAATCTAGGCATAGCTTTTACAGATGGCACACTTTGGATTTACAGTGCTGTTTACCATCTAAGCCACCCATTTGGGGCTGTACAGGGTATTTTCTTAAGTGGCTGTTCCTCCCCAGGAGTAAATTCTGGCAGCCCAGCACAGATATTGTTAAAGACCTTACTGAAATAAAAGACAGTAAAGGCAGATCATATGGAGATATTCTTCCTTCTTTTCCCCTCTTAAGCCCAAATTTGATTTTGATTCAAGTCACAGGAACACACCTTCCTCACTTGAAGAATGTGTAAAAGAATGAAGTAGCAGCATATTTATTATGAAAACCAAATGAGGAAACTGGAGTAAGTGTTGAATGGTGCAAAAGTAAGTTTAAAATCATTTTGCTTCTGAAGATTATTTCCCTGAAGTTCATTATTTTGTGCACAGAAAACCCTCAAGTGTTTTCTGTATCTGTTTTATACAAGCATTACATAGGAAGAAAAACATTGGTTTATTTATAACCATATTTCATCATATGAACTAATGGGTTGTTATCAGGCATGTCTTTGGCATTCAGATGGGCTTATCCCAGGAAATGTTCCTGTCCAGTGAACACGCAGATTTCATTTCCAAGTCAGTAACCACATTTGGTGAACTAGTAAAAGTATTTTTAAAAGCAATAGGTTAAAATAAATGCCCTTTTTTTGCATAAGGACACGGTACATATACTTTATTGGGAAGAGCTGGGTGGCATCAGCTGTTTGTCCTGTGCTAAATACTTCACAGTCAGCAATTTCAGTTTCTTAGGCTGTCTGGAAAAACAGGAGCCATTCCTGCTTATTCGGAGACTGGCTTTTGGAGAAGATGTTGACCATATGCGTCTTTTTGGCACAGATACAAATCCCACATCATATTTTTATAACTCGGTGGTGCCCACCAGTGACTTTTTATTGCCAAGGTTTACCCAGGAAGTGAACATATGACAAATGATGCATGGAGCATTTTGGTTAGCGGGGTGCCAGTAGATGTCATTATGACGTTAAAGCAAATTAGCTGCTGCAGTTAAAGTTTGGGCTTTGGTCTATAAATTAAGTTATAAAATTTTAACAACTGTGCCTACTTTGTTACCCCCAAGTAATCTCTTCCTTTGTTTAATTCACTGCACGTACATCCCATATGGTGGGGGGGGCAGAATCTGGTTGCACTGAGACCTGATGGTGCACGTGTCCCACAGCCAAGGGCCCTGCAGGCTGTATCTCAACTGGGACTCCATGAGGTCTTGGTACAACATGGTGTGGGAGCATGCCAGCCAGGGAGGGGGCAGAGAGAGGTCACACTTGGGGTACATTCGGTTTTCACAGCCAAGGGCAAGCAGGGAAACTAATCATGTGATGCAGCCATAACCTGTGTTTAATTTCAGTAAGACCTCTCTGAATGTCAGCCCCGTGTGCCAGGCTATGGTACCTACACATGTGCACACAGCTGTGCTCATGCGGTGCTTGAGTATCCTGTAAACTGGGGTTAAACTGCATAAAGTCCGTTAGTTATGTTGTACTCTTCTACCAACTTGTACTTGAAAGGCAAGTCCAGGTAAGGAGATGACCTTCAGCTCATGTTTCATCAACTTTTCTCACCTTTCTCCAAGAAAGTGGTGGCAGTTGGGAAATAATGGAAAAACAGAAACAGCACAGTGAGGTGTACAGGCACCTTGCCAGAACTTGCCCTGGGATGGGCAAAGCTGTGCACGTTGGTTATGTGTGCAAGTGGTTTGTGTTGCCACCAAGGTTGAGTTCTAGGCCACAGTGTCTGAGATGAGCCAGTTAAAGTTTTTCATCTCCCTGGTGAGATGGGAGCACTGCTGACAGCAGCCAGAAGCAAGAGCTGACAGATCTCTCTTTTATGAGCAGAAACAGAGCCTGCCCAGTCAGGGCTGAGCCAGAAAACAGACCTTGGATCCACAGGCCTCTCCATGACCTTAGAGGGCTGGATTAAAGGTGTTTCAAACCTGTGCTTTCAACTTAACAGTTTTGAGCTTCTGCTTTAAATCCTGCTTTGATGCTCAGTCTCTACAGTACTGCTCAGAGCTGTTCATTGAGTCACTTCATAATTTACCTCATTTGTTTTAACATGATGAATTGCTTTGTGCTCCTCAAGTGTTTGGGCTGAGGTTTTGCCTTCCTTTCATCACCTGATCCATGTTGCCTTTGCAACTCTACCTGCTGGTCTTTTGACTTTGGCACGTCAGTATGCAAAATGTCATGGGCATAGACAGTACAACCACCTCACAGTTACTCTCTAGACTTGTTTATATATAATTTGGAAAATTAGGCTAAATATTGCTTATACTAACTGCCTCTATTCTTTAAAACAAAAACTGTTTTCCAAAAGTGTTGAAAAAAGAAAATACATTTTCTTTGCATTCTGCCCCCTGAAGATCTATCCAGTTGTTCCAAGTTAAAAATCAAACAAACACAGCCTTAATGTATAAAAGCTTGCCACTTTTATTTGCATACAAAACAGAAAGGAAAGAGGTTCACAATAAATTATCAGTGTGCTCCCATGGAATATTCTGGTGTATTTATATAATGTGGGTTAAAAAAATAGTCCATTAGCATAACACTTCTTTGTGGCAGGGTAATAAGCTGGGTTCAAAGAAACCTGATGATGCATTGTTTGCCAGTGAATGTAGTCAGGTTACTCTGCGAGTAAAGCAAATCATCCACAACTAACAGAACATAATCAACTGGAAAAACATGGATAACAAAACAATAACTATTCTGAGTGGGCCTATGTAAACCAACTTGCATTTTTTAGATACAGTTTGAATAGTGTATGAAACAGTACTCCAGAGAAGGGTCAACAAGTGACCTTTCATCATCATCTAGCACCAACCCACTAACATACTAAGTTTCTGGCATGCAAGATAATTACCATTACTTGTGTCAACTGGTCATGTACAATTCTTTCCTCCTTTCTTTATCAAAAAAGGCTGTAAGCACCTTGTGCAGCAGGAGAGGCACCTGAACAGAAGGCCAGATGCACAGAAAATGTTTCCCTTGTTTAACCACTTCATTGAGAGGGTGTATTTCCATTCACCCTTTTGCGTACCGGAGTCTTGGCGCTCCTTTTGGCTATCTTCCTTGTGAAGCGACTAATTCCTGGGGATCTCAGTTCAACGGCTTCCATCTCTTCCCGAACAGGAGTAAACTCTGGTTGAGCAAGATGCGGTGATGGATAGGAGGACTGGGAGTATGGGGATGGTAAGGGGTAGGACCCGTGAACTACGTACGGCTGCTGCTCACCATCATAAAGGTCCTCAGGGTCATAGATTTGGTAGGAGTTATGTGGCAACTGTACTACTGGGATGTCTTGATCAGTTGGCTCACCGTATCCACCTTAACCCACCACCACCAAGAGTATTCATACGGTTAACACAGGAGAAGGGGAGTAGAAAATTAAAGCACTCATTAGGAAATTGACATTTTATATATAGCTATATATAGTGTGTGTGAGTATATATATAGAATCTTTTAAATACACATCCTTTATTCACATGAAGGAACAGTGAAAACATTTAACAAAATTAATAAGCTGGAGCAATTGGAAACCCACCAACAGACAGCCAAGTTAGTTGGAAACCACCACCAGAATTTGTCAAATGTCCAGTTGTAATACTGTGCTAACTAAACACTGCACAATCTGCCTGCTTTAGCTTATTCCAATTATGGTCTAAAATATATGATTAACAGGCAAAAATAGGTCAGGCGATAATTTTTTGCAGTGCAAGGAAGCTAAGTGCATGTACAGCAGCTAGTGAGTTCATTAGTGGTAGTCAATATCGTTGATGGAAAGCACAGAGCAGTTCAGCATCCATCTCTGACCTTCAGCCAAATGAGACCTGAACCAGAATGAGCCTTTCACCTTCTGGATTGGTAGCCATTGTAAGGGATGGGGCCTTAAAACAGGAAAGGAACAACGGGGAGGGGAAGTGAGGAGAAAAGGATAGGAAGAGACGACAACAAAAACATTCAGGTAAGTAAAACATACAAATCACGGGCAGATTAAACCATAAACATCAAACAAATATGCCTTACGTGTAACATTTGTAGTAACTAGTGCTTTGCTAACAGAGTTTGATTTTAGGTTGGGCGACATGATTTTTGGTAATTGTGTTAACTCCCTCCCATAGTCTCTCCGTGCTATAAGATGGGAAAGTAGGATACAGAGAAGATGTAGAAAGGATCATTTTCTCCCGATTGCTTCACTGGTTAATAAAGGACACGTGCATCCCTGTGTCAGGTTACACTACCAGGGGTTTAGTAAGGGTCATGCTTTCATGCCATTTAGAGGCACACGGACGGGGAAGTTGAGCAACACATTTGAATTGAAACAAATGTAAAACTTCTGCTGTCATGAACATTAGGAGCTGGGGTTCAACACACAGATTGTGGAGATGGAAAAGGCTCATACAACTACACAGACATGTACAGGATGAAAACCCACCATGCGAAATCAGTTTTACGGGCTGGGACTGGATGGTGGAATTCCTTTGGTCACTGTGCTGGGGTCACCTTCTCTTTGTGTCCCACAAAACAGGAGCACTGGACATGGAGATTTTAGGGAGCTCCCCTCTTTTAGCACAAGGTTCACCAGTAGCCTCCATCTTACTTTGGCTGTTAGAAGATGTCAACCCCACCTCTGCAAACAGCAGCCGCCCGACTCCTGGCTACTCACCTCCCATGCCATAACCAGCGCAGGAGGATGGATCGCAATAGCCTGGTGGGCCAGAAGGACCCTGTAAGCCCGGGGGTCCTGTGTGCCCTGCTGGGCCTCGTGGGCCTGGGGAACCTGGTGGTCCTGGGCTGCCAGTACGACTTTCTCCTGGAGGCCCTGTGTAGAAGAGGGAGATGAAACATCTGAGTAGAGTCTTTCATAAAAGCAGGGAGTTGAGGCCACCTTGCCAGGCTTGGAAACCATGGCACTGAGCGTGCCTCAAACACTGCCAGGAGATAGCTTGAGCGGAGTTAGGCATCCTGGCTCTGATTCCCCCAGGCAAGCTGAGGGAAAGGCTGCAGCCTTCCTCTGGCAAGGAAGATGAAGCAGCAGCCAGAGAGAAGACCTGCTCCTGCTGAGCCTCCTTCTCTGGCCTCTGCTTCATCTTCCTTGCCAGAGACAGCTTTTAGCCAGGAATTTATCCTAGAGAAACATTTCAGCAAGCATCAGATATTTGGAAAGGCAGTTCCACGGGGGGAGGACAGCCCTGGGTGCCTGCGCAGCTCTTGATTCCCCAACTCATTTTCCATACGGCTTCTGGATAATGCTGTACCTTGATACTGGTGCTCTAATGGCCACAATATCCTTGTGATTCAATGCAATTCTACAACTGTTTCAACAGGACCCAGATATCACCCTCTGCTTTTTCAGGAGCTAAATATAAATCTGTGTGATTGATGTGCTTAATTCATGTACATTTCTCTGTCAAGTCACAGTTAGATATGACTTGGAGTCAATAAGAAAACAAATGCAGTTAATCCAGATAATTTTTTTCCTCATTTCTGAAAAATTATATTTTAAACATTAAAAGAAGTTTCAGGAGAAGCACTTTAATCACAGGGAAAAGGAAAATACTCGTGTGACTGATGACACCATCATGTGTTGCTTCACATCATATTACATAGTAAGAACACTGTGACATTAAGTGATGTAAGTTAAGGGGCCTAAACTACTGCATCTTCTGCATATTAAGCCTTAGAAGCAGAGGACAGAGCCATGCTGGTCTCAGCTGCTTTGCACATGGGTCGCAGTGGTCTAGTTTGGGTGCTTCTAACGTAACAACTTTACCTGTAGATCCTGGTGGGCCTCTGGGTCCTTGTGTTCCAACACCTGGATTGCCTTTTTCTCCTTTCTCGCCTGGTAAACCTAAAGAAATAGTACTCATCAGAGTCACATTTTGATCAAAACTGTGTGCAGTGTTTATTATTTAACCAGTATTATAGTTCCATATGCTATTTTTCATCTAAAAACAGATGGCAGAGAAGGAAGGAGGTAAAAATAAAGCATTATCTAGATCTTTTTCCCTCCCTTCCCTGACAGCTTCTCAAAGGAAACATGGCATTCCTGCTGCCATGGTGGTTTCATCGAGGTAGCATGCAGAGGCATTGGCCAGTTTCCAGGCTGCACTTCCTGCTGGAAAGCTGCCTCTGGACTATACCAAGGTACAACAACTATTGTAAGTCAGAAGAATCCTCAAAGCTTCACAAAGCTGCCTATAAATTCCTGTGTGGCTCTGAAAAGTCAGATTTTTAATGCTACAGCCAATTTTCCTTCATTCACCCACCAAAAAGAGATTCAGCATCAGATGGTTCTACACATAAATGGAGAGATTTAGCATGGGTTACTGCAGTCCTGTTAAATGCAAGAAAGGAGTTTCAGCACAGTCAAAAACTGTCCCCCCAAAACCCAATCTAAGTTTCCCACTCATGAAACTCTGATGTTTCAATACGTACAGCCATTGAGCTGTGTTCCTGCACTTGCTCATGGCCCTACACTTCTATCATAGGGTCTGATCCATGGAGACCACTGATCTTGTAATCCAGAGAAGGTGCAACTTTCTTTCAGCTTTCCATCTCTTTCTGCACCACCACTATGGCATCTTGTAAAAACTCCTTCTATACATAGCGATCACAATAAGTGGTGTCAAACTAAAGTAGGTGTCAAAACCATGAATTCCAGACCCTGAGTTTCCTCCGGTGAATTGGAAACTCTCATAAAGTCTATGTTTGATTTGGATGGTTCAAAGACACCAAATCCAGGCTGGTTTGTGGGACATTTCCCCAGTTTTCCAGACCTCCCAGCACTGGTAATTGCTTTCACTGCTTCACAACTTCCACACGTTCAGAGTCAATGCCAGTATAGAGCACCTTCATGAAAACAAAGTAGAAAGAAAACAGTTGTTGCCCCTGATGGGGTACTATCTGCAATTTAAACTGACCGGCCCCTTTCCTTCCCTTCTGCTCAGGTAACTTATCTCTTTGGGAAAAAACATCTAGAGGACACCTTAGTTTTGCAAGAAGCCATATTTTTTTAACTTCCTGAGCTTTTTCCATAGAATCATAGAATAATTTGGGTTGGAAGGGACCTTAAAGATCATCTGCTTTCAATTCCCCCACATTCCTCTGCCATGGGGACACCCCAAGCCTCCTCAGAGATGCTCTGAATCACTTCTCTGCCCAGCCTGTATTTGTGCTTGCTATTGCTCTGATCCAGATGCAGGAATTGGCCTTGTTGAACTTCAGGGGGTTCACATTGGCCCTCCTCCTTAGCCTGACAAGGTCCCTCTGGATGGCATCACTTCCCTTCAGCATGTAGACTGCACCACACAGCTTGGTGCTATCAGCAGACTTGCTGAGGGTGCATCAGTCCCACTGTCCATGTCACTGACAGACGTGTTAAATAATACCCACCCCTGAGGAAATTTACTCATCACTGATTTCCACTTGGCCATCAAGCTGTTGACTGCAACTTTTTGAGTGCAGCCATCCAACTAATCCTTATCCACCACGCAGTCCATCCATCAAATCCATGTCTCCCCAGTTTAGGCACAAGGATGTTGTACAGGACAATATCAAACGCTCTGCCTAAGTCCAGGCAGACATCAGTTGTTCTTCCCCTACTCACCAATGCTGCAACCCCATCAACAGAAGATGGCCAAATTTCTCAGACAGGATTTGCTTAGTGAAGCCATCTTGGCTGCCACCAATCACTCTTTATTTTCCATGTGCCTTAGAAGAGTTTCCAAGAGGATCTGCTCCATCGTGCTGCTGGGTACCGAGATGTAACTAACTGCCCTGTAGATCCCTGGGCCTTCCTTATTTTCACTTTTTAAAAATTGGGTTATGTTTTCCCTTTTCCAAACAGCAGGAGCTTCACTGGAGTGCCACAACTTCTCGAGTATGATGGATAATTGCTTGGCAACTAGATCCGCCATTTCCCTCAGGTTTCACAGATGTATCTCATCAGGTCCCATGGACTTGTGCACCTTTGGGCTTCTTAGATGATCTCGAATCCGATTTTCTCCTACAGCAGGCATTTCTTCATTCATCCAACTTTCTTGGGCCCCTCTTCCCTCCAGGGCTTTATCCCAACATACACATCCAAGCACATACCTGAAGACACCAAAGTCTGCTCTCCTGAAGTCCAGGGTAGCAAGCTTGCTTTACATCCTCCTAACTGCCCTGAGGATCTTGAATTCCACCATTTCATGGTCCCTGCAGCCAAGGCTGCCCTTGAGCTTCACATTACCCAACAGTAAGGTAAGGTAAGGTAAGGTTCAAGGTCCAGCACAGCACCTTTCTTCATTGTCTCTTTCTATCACTTGGAGAAGTAAGTTACCATAAATGTGTTGTCTCTCCAACCGATATTGTTGCTCCCATGAGGACCAGGCCTTGTGAACATGAGGCTGCTCCCCTATGTCTATAGAGGGCCTCATCTGCTTGATCTTATGCAGAGTGTTACAGACTTTTGGATTATAAAGTGTCCAAAAGGTAAGTTTCAGGAATTTTAAACCCATGGCCTTTGGTAGCCCTATATCCTAAATCTCACTGAAGGTCAATGGGTCTTCAGTATTTAAATGACTTAAGCATCTTAGAATTTGCTAATATCTTTTGTTCTGGGATTCATAGCAATGCTACACATGGGATTCCTGCTCTCAGAGACTGTCATCCAAGGCCAGGATGAACCTCCTGTTTGAAATTTTGTTAGTATTTGGTTAGCAGAGTTTCAGTTTCAGTCAGAAGGGCTATCCAGAACCTCTGATGAATGATTGCATTGTATAGTGTATCTAGTAAGCAGTCCCCAGTGGCATATATATGTTCTAACCTACATTTATATTCATGGGGGAGCCTACCAAAAAAACTACAGCATCTTTGATCGGCAACTGAATTCCACTCATTTTAAAGACAAATTTATTAGGCAAACATCTTGTCCTACATTACAAATGCAGTTTCCTACCTAGTATTTGCTTATTCATGGCTTGCTTCAAACATATGGAAAGACTCCTCTGTGGAAATTCACTACTACTGCTGCAGGCCTTTTAACAAGGTAAACATGTCTAAATTGTCTTTTACCATATATGACCTGAAAGGAAATCCTTGCCAAATGGTAAAGCCAAAGTCTGTATGTGTGGATTGCTTTGATCATAAGAAGACTGGCCCATGATAACCATATGGAATCTACACAGATGTTTAGTACAAGGGCCATTAGTCATCCTACTGTACGATAACATGACATGGTGACTTCAAAGACAATGGCCACAACGTTTTTAAATCATAGCTTTCCACACACTCCATTATTATGCTTTACATGCACAAGAACACACACCCATACGTGATGCTCACAGAATAAACTGCAATAAGGAATTATAAATATGGAACAAATCCACTCAGGCTAAGAAGAAAATGTTCATTCTGGAGCAAGTTATGAAGCTCTTGCGCAGAGCAAACCTTTGAAATCACATGGATATCAAGTTCCTAAAGCAAACATGCTGAAGGCCAAGATACATGTCTGTTTCAGGTTTCTTTTAGTCTAATTTCCAGTAAAGTTTACCCAAGTGAAAGAGAACATAAACACTGCAACAAGAATCTCACATGCGTTAAAATTGAGCACTCCATGGGCTTCCCTAACAGACTTTCCACCAAAGCTTTTTAATGGGAGTAAGTTAACAGATTTACAGACCTCCTGGTCATAGTTAGTGGCTCCCTCCTATAAGTGATGGAAGATTCAAAATTCACCTATTTTAACTTCATATCGAGGTCATCTTTGCATTTCATGGGAGCTTAGCTTAAGAAAGTCCACTAGACAAGACATCACTGCATCTAAGTTACTGCAATGGTTAATCACTGTCGGGGTAAAAGTATGTATCAAAATCTGTCATTTGAGTTAGTGGCTTCAAATTCTAGTAACTTTCATATTTGTGCTCTGAACATATTTCAACAATGCCATCAAACTGTCTCTCCCCTTCACACTAAACACTTTTTTATGTCTTGTCCCCATCCAAAATAAGCAATGGCTCAGGTTCAGTCCCATGGAGATTACAAGCAACTGAAATCAATTATTTCCAGCACTGCACTAAAGGCATCTCTGATAGCACCAGTTATGAAAGCCAAACCCAAGATCATGAACAAATTCTATAGCAAATTTAATGTCTAGGATTTCTGCATGAAAGGAAAGCTTAGGTATTGCTTGTTTATTTATGTCTTTAAGAGAAGATTGTCCTGTGAGGAGAACTGCAATTAAATATTTGCAATTAAATGTTGCAATTAAGAAAAATTAAACTGCTACAAAAAATCTCCTTCCAAAATATTCAGTTGTAACCATATTGTATAATAGCACAGGATTATTTTGTCTCTTATTATTCAGATGAAGTTACAATTGGAAATAAAGATATGTAATTGACTCAACTGGCAAAAGTTCCATATAATTCCATTGGAATTTTGCCATTAGAGCTGTAAACATGAGGCTTTTGATAACACATGTTTAACTAACGCTTTCATATGAAGCCAGGAAGAGAATATGGATAAAGCTGTACTTGAGAATAGTGACTTTCCCAGTGACAGCGTAGGTATTTATTGTATTTTAATCACAGTGGGATGGAGTGAGCAGCTACAGGCTTTGTGCATAACTTCAGGACACATCATAAGAGCTGAAGTACAGCCAATAGTAGTAGAATAGCTACACTTTCACAGCATCTGAAAGGCAGCAGTGCCACAGCATAATTTCTACTACAGCTTTCACATTTTTCCTCAAATTGAGGAAACTACCCAGATATTACAAAATAACTGAGCGGGGAGGGGATGAGATGAAAAACCCATGCTGAATCTTTCCTTTTCAATATTATTTTGCAAAGTCCCAGCTACTTCCTGAGCACTCAGAAGCCGGACACGAGTTATCTGAGTCTCAGTTCATCAAAATACAGTCAAAAGATGTTCAAACTAGCTGAAATAAAACCAGAAAACAGGGCTGTGAACTAGTTACAATTAAAATAGAGATGACTGCTGTGAACAATCAGTGTTTGGGTTTGGGTTTTTTCCCAAGATCCTGTATTTATGTAAATATGGAAGAGAACAAAATTCTGTTAATTTGTCTGGTATTATGTACTGTAGACCTCCTTAAACTTTAAATCACTAATCCAATTCAAGTGGACAGTTGTGGCACCAAGAAAATGTTATTGTTGCTAACAAACACAGGTTGCCAAGGATGTTTCTTTCCACATCATTAGAAAAATGCAACAGATAAGATCTCACAGTGTACAGTTAAAGCAATAATTAACTGGGAAAACTAAATAACAAATGTCTTGGTGTGATTCTAATCCATTCACTTATGTCTACACTGGATGAAAGTAGATCTTGGCCAGCAGCAGACACCGAGAACTGAATCTGTCAAGAGAATGACTTATCCTTTCCCACCGAGGTGGTCTGTTGTGGAAGGACCAGCCCAGTGTGTTACTTGTGGGAGAATATATCCAGGAACGGGACACTCTGGACCTAGGAGTTCAAGTGGAGGTTTCTAACAAAACTCCAGAATGCTCTCTCAATCGAAGCCGCTTTTCAAAGCATCTGATTAACACCTGGCAGAGTGACAAGGCAAACAAAGGAAAAGAAGCCATTGGCCAGGCGTGTTAGCAGAGAAGTTCACTGATGTCAAGATCTCTCGCTGCTGTTCTCCAGGAAAGCTCTCTTAGTGAGTGATTTCTGACCAGTTCCACACACTGCTTTGAGGATTTCCCTGTTCTTGCAGTCTGGGATTGAATGGTTGGTGGGCAGGAGAGGCGAGTAGGATGAAACATCTAACCTCCCCTCACCTTTTCTCTTCCCACTCTACCAGCACCCTGCCACTCAGCTTAGAGCCAGTAACAAGTTCTTGCAGTAATCCCAATAAATTGGACTGTGAGGAGAAAAAAGCAACACTAATAGATAAACAAGTCTTTTTTCCCCTTCTAATATCTATTACCTTTTAGTATGCTCTATGCACTCCCTCGGGAGTATAATAATATAGTATAGTATAGTATAGTATAGTATAGTATAATATAATATAATATAAGTATACATTGTGACTTGCTGAGCAAGTTAAATACAAACAACGCTCCAGAACACAGCAAGGAATGGGGTCTGAGTCTATTTACCCTCCTCTATCCAGTCACTGGCAATTAAAACCTCTTCCATCCAGAAGCAGAGCCATTTTAGTCTGCTACTTCACTGTATGATATGTAATTAGGAACCAAGTGATTCACAATGCACAAGAAACTTTCAATCATTCTCCATAAGCATGAAGGTGGTAAAAATAATTTTCGCTTTTCACTGCTGCATTTTGGGGTTAGCTTAGAGCAAATCCTTGAAATGATTCTGAAATACCCCTAGGGTCTGTACAACATAAAAGGTATCTTCCTGCTAGATAAACCGCTACTGCATCAAGCACACATCAGTCTAAAATTTCAGTTGTTTCTGAAGAAATTAAATCCTCAAGGACAAATTACTCTACATTTTTACCTAGCTTCTGAATGAGCTCCTTAGTCTTCTTTCCAGATTCTGTGCAAGGCTCCAGTTACATGGATGTCCTAAAATTCATTTTCACCCAAATAAACTAGCCAATTATTTTGTCTGTAAGTTTACATGTGGATTCTTTATTCCTAAAAGAGTCTCACTTTAGGCTGTAAATACTGTAAAGACTCCCAAAATTTGGAACCACATTTTACAAAAATATGCAGAGAGCACTGGCTGACTGATTATAGTTCTTGAAGGATGCTCAGCAGGAGCTTGTTCTCTGCTTACTATAAACTCCCCACAAGCACAACCTGCCACAACCAGTCCCTTCTAACATCAGTTATCTGTGTAGAGAGGAAAAGAGCAATATTCTTTTTTAACATGTTTTTACTCTTTCTGTACTATTGCCAGTGCTGCTTCTCACATATCAAAAGCATTAGCAGTGGGTTAACCCACATCATGTTTCATTTAAATGACTACATCTAATCACACTGTAATTTCATAGTAGTAAAACATGTGTGTCTGGGCATCAGCACAACAGATGCAATGGAAAATAGATGCTAAATACTGGACAGATTTCCCCTTTCGTAGCCTGGCACTTTGGTTCCTCTGTTCCTGCAGCCCTAGCAAAACGTTCTGTGACAGTCCCTGCCTGAGACGCCATTTAAAATACACTAGTATTAGTATGGAAACAACTACCCTGAAATCTGCATTCAGTCACTCCAGATCACCACTTAAGTTTAGCTCCTCATTTGCTGCCTCTTCTAATTTTTATGGAATCACAGAATGGTTTGGGTTGGAAGGGACCTTAAAGCTCGCCCAGTTCCAACCACCCTGCCATGGGCAGGGACACCTTCCAGTAGATCAGGTTGTTCAAAACCCCATTGAACCTGGCCTTTCTTCTCTACTGGTCTCACACTCTCTCATTTCTCCTTCTTTCTTGGCGATGTCTGGTCCTTGCTCAGCTGGAGCAGGCAGTAGCATGACTGAAAGGTCAGTACCCTAAACCTTGCTTCTTGTTTCACGATGGTAATTAGAATTACAGTCTTGAGGGGAAGAAAGGAACTACAGACTCACAGGTTCAGTCAAAGACATTCTTTAACTCTGATCATCATGGCTGCTGTGAACTAGAACTATTAAGCTCCTTAACTGAACAGTCTTCATAGCAATTCATTTTTAAAACCCCAGTTAGCAGACATTTTAACAGCAGCAGCAATTCATTGCTTTTGAATATCACATTTGACTTTGGGTTTTTTGGTCACTTCCTTGTGTGATGGTCTTAAAAACGCTTTCACAATTACAGATCTACTCAGTACTACCTCTGTGAGATTAGTGCTACTCTGATGCACCAGACATTGCCGGGGTTGCACAGAGAAGGAGTACATTAAAACATGGAGTTTGTTTCTTTATTAGACAATGCCTGTGGAGGGAAGGAGAGGATCAAGCCTACACGAAGCAAATTTATATGGCATTTTCTCCTGTAAATTTTGCTGCTCTTAGAAGTCTTTTAAAACACAAAAGGAGAAATTTAGGTTTTGTGTTATTCTGCACAACTCAGTCGACTGAGCTAGACGATCTCATTTATATTTGGACTGTGCTGTACACACCTAACTTTTTAAACACGTGTGTTTTGTCATTTTTGTTAAGGCTCTGTCCTCACTAATAATATATATATATATATATATATACATATATATAAAATAAGAGGTTTGTTGTGGCCAAGAAGGCAAATGGCATCCTAGGGTGCATTAGAAAGGGTGTGGTTAGTAGGGCAAGAGAGGTTCTCCTCCCCCTCTACTCTGCCTTGGTGAGGCCGTATCTGGAATATTGCTTCCAGTTCTGGGCCCCTCAGTTCAAGAAGGACAGGGAATTGCTTGAAAGAGTCCAGCGTAGAGCCACAAAGATTATTAAGGGAGTGGAACACCTCCCTTTATGAGGAGAGGCTGAGGGAGCTGGGTCTCTTTAGCTTGGAGGAGACTGAGGGGTGACCACATCAGTGTTTACAAATATGCAAAGGGTGGGGTTCAGGGTGATGGAGCCAGGCTTTTTTCAGTGATATCCAGTGGTAAGACAAGGGACAATGGGTGTAAACTGGAGCATAGGAGATTCCACGTTAACATCAGGAAGAACTTCTTTACTGCAAGAGTGACAGAGCACTGGAACAGGTTGCCCAGGGAGGTTGTGGAGTCTCCTATGTTGGAGATATTCAAGGCCCACCTGGACAAGTTCCTGTGTGATGTACTCTAGGTTACCCTGCTCTTGCAGGAGGGTTGGACTGGATGATCTTTTGAGGTCCCTTCCAACCCTTGGGATTCTGTGATTCTGTGTGAATACCTGTAAATCAACAGCTGATTGTATTACTTCTCTCTGACCTCACCAATTCCTCTCCTTAATCCTGTCAACCGCTGATAAACTAGGATTTTCCCCTTTTCTTATCAACCTTGCTCCTGCCAGATAATCATAATTTAGAAGTATTCAGACTGACACATTTCAAGTTTACCAGAAAAGCTTGGTTTTTCCCCAGCACGGACTTATCAGTTTGCAGCTTTCTTGTCTACTTGTCTTTTATAAGCTCCTTTGCATATACATGTAGAGATTAATCTCAGTTGAGAGTTCTACTAAGATGAAAGCATGATGTGATAGGATGTGCCCAATTAGTGCCACCAACACTCAGCAGTTTAGGCATTAAACCTCTGTCTGATCCTGCCAAATCATGCTCAGCAAAGCCTACATTGCCTTCATGATTGAATGTCTCCAGAACTTTCATTATGGTCTGTGTTGAGCTCACCAACCAGCGAGTGAGAAGACTGTTTCTCTCACATTTACACAGTAGACAGAAGCCATCGGAATGTATCAGACAAGGGAGTTACATTTCTGTATATATGAAGTAAGAAGCGTACCTCTTTCTCCTGGTCTTCCTGGTTGACCGGGGCTTCCTGGAAACCCTTGCATGCCTGGTGATCCTTGTTCACCCTGTGGCCCTGGAGCCCCTGGCCGACCTGGCTCACCAGGAGGTCCTGCGATGGTTCGTGTTGAGACAGACTGGCTTGGAATCTGGTTCAGAATCGAGTTATATCTTGCCATATGACCTGGCAGGAAAAGAAATGTCATCATTTTCAAGTTTCAGTGAAGAATCCAGTTCGGATGAGTTTGAACAGAGCACTGCAGGTCCTTAAGGCTGTGATCTGTCATGCTTTGATAATAAAAAGTTGTGTGCTTGTTGGTGGAAAAATATTGGTTTAGGGAGTACCCAGAAAATGGAAGAACTATTGTGTAGGGTTTTATTTCCTTACTTTGGTTTTTTTTTCATGTCTATAAGTATTTAAAAGTGTTACAGCAGAAACTTTTGTATATTGTAATAGCTTGGAGACAATTCAGGTTGTTGGGTTTTTGTTAGATGGCTGATGCTAATCAGCTGTAGTTAGACATAAATAAATCCAGGTGAACATAAATCTAGTTGGAATATAAATCTTTACTATCTAGCCTAAAACAAACAGATCCTCCTGGATGCTTTGAAAAGCATCATATTTGTAATTGTGGCAGGAAAAGATCCATTCTAGAGATAGAAGTATATTAACTATTTATGTACTTACCTTGGATGAGTTGTTCACACACTTGACGAGCAACAGCACGCACCATTGCTTGGGACTGGAGATCACCCTGGATAACGACAGCAGCAGTGTCAAAACACAGTATGCATCATTTCTGTCTTGAAAACGCTTAGAGCAATGAAATGCATTTACTATCCCTGAGAGATTATATCCTCACAGATGAGAAGAAAAGCCAAATAAGTTTTGAGATTCCCCTGGTTCCCATTACTGTTTTTAGCCAGCAAACAAGAGGTCTGAGAAGATAACCTTAGTGATAGATTTGGGAACATGCTTAATGCCACATACTTCTCACATTCAAACCATTAATATAGCTACATATAAGACAATGTCTGGAAAAGAAGAAAAGTTTTCTTGATTACATAGAGAAAATTATTGTGCCTGTAAACAGAGAAAGATAAATTGACAGATAAACTTTTTATGAGAGAGAAAGCTAGACGGGAAGAAAAAAAATGGTGGCTAACAGGAACATAGACTTACCCGCTCACCCCTTTCACCCTTAGCTCCAGGAGGACCCTATGGAAAGATTCAATACAAAATTAATTCTCATTTTGTTCTCACTCAAAAATTTTAACATCCAAACATTATCTCCCTTGCAGCATCACAGCAAAAGCAGAAAAAGTAAGCAAGCTTTCAGGAAATTATGTGACAATAACAAATATACTTTTTCTGTTTCAGTACTCAACAAAACAATTTACATGGCAACAACGATTTTCTCAGGGGGTTATCACAACTGAATTCTCTTGTTTAAAATGGCAGCAAGGGCAAGCGACTAGATGATGCATTTCACGTGGCTGAAATGGGTCTAATTATCACTGAGTCTAAGGAAGAGAAGGCTGATGGTAGACAAAATATCATTCTGAAATCCAAAGCATTTATTGCACCAATACTCTGCATCCACTATTAACAAAGTCAGCAATGGGATCAAACTGGGAAACTGAGTATGACTTTACAGATGATGTAATACTAGAGCGATGTCAGGAATCATTATGGAATGGAGCAAATTGTCTACAGCAGTTACAGCTTCACCAGTGGAGGTTTTGGGGGTAAGCTAGATGACCTTTTAGGAACTCCTGAAGCAAGGAAAGGTCTGCGTGACTGATGCATGGTTAAAGCACAGCTTATTCTGGCCTGGGAAAGAAGGTCTCTTTTCTATTACTCTACATTTTGAGAAAGGCCCTTACTGAAGCTCAATACCTTTTCCCCCAGCTAGATGTTTTTTTCAGAACTACTAAAGCCCAAACAGTCACAGCAGAGCTTTTATATAACTCACAGGAACAGCAACACTCTAGGATATTTAGTTTGATATCTGGAACATGTGTTTGGACAGGAACTGAAAAGTCAGCATGTTATACATTGATAGTAATGAGTTCCATAGCTCATCAAACTTCCTCAGTAGATCTCATGATTACACTTACTTAGAAACTATGCAGAATTGGATATTAGGTTATTATCTTTGCTCATATATTATCAGTTGTTTTATTTCCACCTAACCAAATAAAAATGCTTGTACTGGACTAAATCTCCAGAGCAATCTGTATTTTGAAAGAAAAAATGAAAATAAAACTATTCTACAAATCAAGTCAGAAATACAAAATTGTCCCATGTCTTTAAATAGAACATTCACTGTGACATGTAAAAAAAAAATTATAAGGCTTTATAATTAATCAAGTGATCAGATGTTAAAATGTGAATACAAAATATTATCTGTCATCAGAACTGTTACAGAACAAAAGAGGTCCACTGTAAATCTCTTATGTAATCTACACTCTCATTTTAGAGTTGCAGTTCTTTCTTCTAATCAGACTATTTTGGGGGGGGGTTATAATAAATTAGAATATCTGAAAAACAAACTTAACATTAGAGGTTCCTAATACTAATTTTTGGTATAGAGGGTATAATTTTCTACTCAGTGAAACTGACGGTCAGATTTATAATACCATCCTAGAAAAAGCCCTGACCATTACTCAGTTTTTGTACTGTAAACCCATGAAAGTCAGTTTTTATTCATGCAATATTTTCACAATTTGAAAATCAGAATAATATTTTGGAAATACTCAACTTAATAAATGTCAGACTTTAATTGTCAGAGTTGTTTGAAGTGAAAAGGGAATAAAGGAGAAAGCAATTACACACAGACTACAAATTCACATACTGTTATGTTTTAACTTCCGTAATTTAATCACATGTTGTGACTCTCTAATCCCTATACTGCAGATATCATATTATGATCAACAAATAAATTTAGTCATGAAGAATGAACAAAGAAGGACCAATGTGCTGTTTTCCTTAGCCACTAACTGCAAACAGATAGTTAACTATAAATATGAAGGAGTTCTGTAAAACAGTGAAGCTGGGGTCAGAAATGAATTAATGCACAACAACAAATATAGCAGTAGTAATAGATTTTACTCACAGGAGCTCCAACATCACCTTGTGGCCCCTGGCTTCCAGTAACACCTGGAACACCTGGAGCACCAGGTATACCCTACATAAAGAGAAACAAAACAGTGGTGATGACAATCGACATCCATGAATCCTGATGAGAGAAATACTCTGTGATGGGGAAGTACACACAAATAGAACTGCCAGTCAAAGACTGGAGATGCTGGGAGAGAGGACTAAGTAGTACATGTTGCAGGTAAAAGAGCATCCAAAGCACAGCTCTGAGAAAAGCACTTGAGAAAAATTGATGTGTTGCTTGCTTTCTGGAGCAGTCACAGATTGCTGAACCCCTGGACTAAATCCTGTGACATTATTACCATGTTCCAGGGGGATGACTCTGAATGTTCTTTGTAAAAAGAAGATATTTTCTTGAAGCATACTCAATACAATCAGCAGTTTCACTGAATGTCTTAAATCTACCAAGAAGGCACTAACTTTGTGCGGCTGCCCGACCTGAGAAGACTGAATCAGAATCAGATGAGACTGATTCTGGAGGCAACATATGTCTTGCTGTGAAGGCTGAATGTGTCCTCTGCTGTCTTCCTTGATTACTCTATGAAAGCATTAGAATACATGCACCCATCTCCACCCCAAAACAAACTTGGTGGTTCATTTAACTAATAATCCTAATTGGAATTTCTCATCAGAATAAAGTGTTTCAAATGTTAAGAGCACTAATTCTCTTTATATAGTGCAGGTACTTGACTAAGAACAAAAAAGCTATGTAAAACAATCTGTTGATGGAACTGTCTCTCCTTCCCATGTGAAACGTTTTGTCCTGAGTAAGAAAAAAGTAAAAGTGGAAAGAAATGACGTGAGACAAGCAGCTCTCTGCCAACCCCATGTGTCATGAGAATTTCAGCTTCAAGGAAAACCCTTGGCCTTGGGTCTATCCACTGAATCCTAGATAACAGAGTGACCTGCCATCCTCCCAAATCCTGTCTTTACAGTAACAAATTCTATGGGCCATACTCACCGTTGGGCCAGGAGGTCCTTGTGGGCCTGTGGGTCCATCTTTGCCAGGAAGGCCCTATAAAAGAAAAATATATATGCAGTTTTATCAGCCTTTTGTATGTACTTCAGGAATTTGTTCCATTTCATCCAGAAGATTTTTTTTTCCTTTTTGTTTTTTGCTTTTTCTTAAATTAATAAGTGGCACCAGTTGTTTCGTGAAAGAAAATTCCCTTATTTGCTGAAAAGGTGCTATGGTGTCAGGGATATAAAAAATCCAACTAATCTCACAATGCTTTTGAAGTGTGAAGCAGCAATGCAATACTCTTTGTACTGGCAATTTTTACCTTTGAGTGAATTTAACTTGCAATGCTGCTGCCATGAGGTAAATGAGAGGGTTGCTGTCAAACTTTGTACCACAACAGGGGTCACACTTCTACATCTGTTCTCACTGGCTGCAACTATTCACAGTCCCACTGATTAAGTGCTGAAAGAGCCTATCTCTCTGCCCTGCAATACTCTACATATGTACTAGCTATCACCAAGGTCCTGATTCAGGAAGCAGCAAGAACGCTCATGTGGTTTACATTATGAACGTGTTTCAGAGCTTCCAGAAATGAGAGCCAAAAACTAAAGATAACTTGGAAACTGAAAATCAAGCACATCATAGAAAAAAAGACTGACCAGATGTAGAAGAAAATACACTATTAATAAAGTATTCTTGCAAATTAACCAATATGCACATTTTGTAACCACATGCTATAAAGCATAGGTTTCTGACCAGGGTGGTGATAAGTCAATTCCTCAATTACTACACAGCCTAAAAAGGAGAAATGTGATCTTATCTCTGGCACAGGACCAGAATAAAGAGGTGAGAGCAGAAGGGAAGAGAGGACATGAAAGTGTTTATGCTGACACACACAGTAAAGAAAATTCTAGGCCTCAGTATCTCCTAGAGCTTCAGGAAAGAAAAATTACAACTTTTTAATTTGTACTGTTTTTTCCTGAAACTTTATTTGACATGATTTTAGTAATGAACATAGCGTGAACGACTAGTTCTATGCTTTACATAATTTGGAAACTGTGGTTCAAACCTGCTATGATATGGCAGGAAACAGTGGCTGGGGAACGTTATCCCCCATGTACCTGGAAAATATTCTTTACAATTCCACTAGAAGGGTGTTTCACTGATAAATAAAGCCACATCATAGTAATTCATGTTATCTACTCATCCTTGGAGTTGATAAGGAAATGCTTTCCTATTTCTCAATGTAGCCAGATGGCTCCTGAAACTTCAAGGACCAAAGCAGCTCCCCTATCACAGTATGAACTAAAGAAAATGTAACAGCTAAGTGGCACTGTAATAAAGATACTAATAGTGTCTGTATCACAGTAGTTATAAGACATATACAGAGAAAAGATTACAAGTCTAGCTCAATTAAATAAATCTGCAAAGGAAAGTTTGTTCAAGGCTTTAAAATTGGTGATTCTAGAGGAAACAGAGAATAGTATAAGGAACTTTGAAATGCATTAAAAATTATAAAATAGGGGGGTTTATAGTCTGTGGAAGAAGCATTTAATTGTGAACAGTGTTTTAAAAAAATCAGTGATAACTAGTCACAGTTTTATAATAACATGGAAGTGCCTAAAAAGATAATGCAAACTAGAGAGTACACAGTAAAACCTTCAGGAAGACTGATACGTTTCACTTTTTGAAGCAAAGATTTAAAATCTGCATTTGTTAGATGTGAAAATTCCTATATGCTTATAGATGAAGTCAAAGAAAGGTTTGGTTCAAGCATAGGTATTTGATAATACCCATTCTCTCTTGTAGGTAAATAACCAAAGATACTTTTTATGCTGCCAACAGGGTTTGAAGATGGTGTTACTCAGACCATCCAGTGCCCTGAATGGATCTGATACTCATTCTGAACTTGTGAGTAGTGAGCAGAGGAGACTAGCAGGTACCAGGAAATCGGCAGGAAGACTGGGAATATATTTCTTCTGGCCCTTTCCCCCATTACTTTTGGTGTGTGTAATGCAAAATCAAACAGAGCACTGTGAGAATTCGGAGTTGTATTCTGAGCATTGAAGCCTTAAAGATGTTATTTAGTCTCCAATTTACTGAAGTCTTCTTTTAGCTTAGCCCTCTCCAAGATGACTGAGAAAATTATACAGCACAAGAGCACTTCCTCTGATGCCGTCTCATCTACAATAGAAACTATTCTGTACAGAGCTGCTGAATGTCCTCCATGAATCTACATGTCTGAGAGCAGGATGCGACAGATTTTGATGTGTGATACCAGTTGTAGGATGGCCTAGAATCAAGGCACATATTATTTTGGATCATTAACTTAAATCAGGACATATTTTGCTAAGAGCATGAAAAAAAGTTTAGAGAAATATAATTAATTATGACATATTTTATTATGAGGGATTTTATTTGCCAGAATAAAAACAGAACCAGAGAATGTAGGCAGCACTTGAACCCCTGTAAAGACTCAAGTGTGCTGAAGTCAGCACTGCTGCTAACCTCACTATAAACTCTTTAGCTTTTGATAACCTGGAATTTTTAGAGGTACTTGTGGAGAGGTGATTTTTCAAGTAGGACTAGATACTGGCAAAACCTTAACTGCAGCTACTGAACACAGGCTTGAAAGATTTTCATGCACAGCCTTTAAGAAAATGCTGCAGCCTGGGACCCACGACTGCCTCATGGTTTTATTTATTTATTTTCTTTTTCTGGTTAAAATTTAAAAAATTAATGGTCCTCCTTTCAAGCTGAACCACTGTGAGCACCAGAGAAACTTTACGGGTTATTAATCCAAGGAGTAGCTTGCAAAAGATTTTCACCAACATGAGCTATTTTAAATTAAAGCTAACCCAGAAACATTGGGTTAAATCTTGCTCAGAACACACAGCCTTTCTTTAACTGAAGTAGGCTAGTTTTTTAACATGTAATAACGTTGTATTAGCATTTCCTCTCTTCCTCGTGAAACTACCTGAGCCTTTTAGAAGCTGATAGTCTGAAATTATAATTCTTCATAATTTAAAATATGTATTTCTTGCATATCTGTTGTTAATTGGTCATACTTCTTCTCCAATATTTGCAGTATGCTCTTAAGATTAACATCTGGAAGATAACACTCCCTTCCTTGTGTTCCTGTGACTATGCCTTTGGTTGCATATTAGACAAGTCATTAAACAAAAAGATGTGACACAACTCTGGTCACCATACATAACTGCGTTTCTGTGGCATTGTGGAAGAGTACTAGGGGTTCCTATGGGACAACAGTCAACAGTTAGGGGCAAAAAAGTGTTACAATGAAACTATGAAAGTTGATACTGCCATGGGTTGCTCAGAGGGCTTGTGGAATCTTCATACTTGGAAGCCTTCAAGACTCAGCTTAATACAGACCTGAGCAACCTGATCTGATCAGACCAGTTTTGAGCAGACTGTTGAACTAGCTGACCTCTGAAGGTCCATCCCAACTTTAATTTTATGATCCTATAAATCCCATTAAAACAGTAAGCATCTAAACTCCCTGCTTCTGATCTGTGCTGTCCCCTGAACAATGTCCCAAAAGAGCTGGCCCAGCTCAACACTGCCAAGAATGATAAGCATTAGATGGCAAAGGTCACTAGACAGTGCTCAGAATTATGTTCTGGCAATATCTAATTTACTAGTCTCTAGACAAAGGCCTTATGTCTCAGAGCTGGTCTCTTTGTCTTCCAGCTCTCAGAGTGAGCTGAACAGAAGCCATTAGGAGCTGAAGAAATGTTAAAGAAACTGATTCATCTGCTCTGGAGTTGTGAATGCTCCATCCCTGGCGGTGTTCAAGGCCAGGTTGGATAGAGCCTTGGGTGATATGGTTTAGTGGGAGGTGTCCCTGCCCATGGCAGGGGGGTTGGAACTGGATGATCTTAAGATCCTTTCCACCCTAACAATTCTATGGTTCAATCTGTTAGAGGTATCTTTCTGCAGACCAGTGTCTTGACAGTTTGACTCTGTGGTCCCACCCCTAGCAGACATATAGGGAAGGAAGCACATCCAACAGAGCTTCCTCCAGAACTATTTAACTTGCTAAGGAACAACCACTATGCGTCTTTGCCAGGAATTTTGGCCAGGACAAAACACCCTGAGGAAACCACCAGGCAACAGTGAGCAGGAACAACATTATGGGTGCAAGAGATATAAACTTGGGAGTCAGAACAGTGGAGAACCCTCCCTCCATTGTGTCATTAAGCAGAGCATGCTTACCACTCAGGATGGTCTATTAGGTTTCTTTTGCTGCAGCTTTGTATATATGTCCTCTCAAGTGGCCTGCACTTTGAAAGAAATAATTGGGACTGCAATTGTGACCTGACCTTGGAGAGTAGCCATGAAGATATGGGAAAGGGAAGACCTTTCGCCACTCTACTCACACATCTCAACAAGGGTCAGTTTCAGTCTGCTTCCAAACCTTATACTCTTGGCTGAAAAAGATGAACCAAGAGCACAAGAGAGTCTGATTACTGTCTATGTATGCAATAGAAGCATGACACTGGTTTGGATTCTCTTACATGGGCAAGTCAAGCTCTACCTTTCCACATTTTATGGCTGGGATAGTTGGTGGAGAAACACAATCTGTTCTTTTCAGTAAAACCTCTCTATATTGCTAGCTACAAATACAGGACAGCAAGAAAGGACACCAAACAACCTCAGCCCCAGCCATGAAATAAAAAGAAGCCACTTTCTATTTTATAAAATCTTTTATAACTGGAAGCTGATAAGAGGGAAGGAGACTTCCTTGTGTGTAGTCTGAGATGCAGATATAAACTAGTTACCAGACAGGTATAAAATATTATCATAGACATTCAGAAAATTTGCTTTATTATGACAGAATGCATTTTTGACTCTGATTCAACCTTCCCATGCTATTTTTATTACATCCCACTCTTTTTATATGAAAGGCATTTCATTGAGAAAATGATAGAGAGAAGATGCTCTATTTCTTAATGAGTTACTAAAAATCCAAGAGAAACAAATAAACCAAAGACTAGAAGTTCAGAAATGCAAAATGAACCTTTATAAACTAATTGGTGAATTAATACACTAGGAGGAAAAAAAGAACAAACCCTTTGCTCAACTGAACACCAAGAATCAAAAAAAAAAAAAGAGAAGGAAAAGAACTGTAAAAGTGAAGTAATTCCAACTACCAGCCACTGTAAGGAAAAAAAAATATCCATTCCAGGACTTCTTGAGCCTAACATCCTGTTATACCCAGTTCAGCAAAGCTTTCAGAGATCTCTCAACAGGTATCAGTCCCAAGCTTACCTTACATTAAAATCAGTGTGATTGGGCCATCTGTTTAATTACTTTAAAGCACTGGTACCACCATAATTAAAATATTTCAATGAACAATAAATACTAAAGAGGAAATGACAACTAAGCTAAGAATAACACAGAAAATATCAATTCTAGTAGTTTAATAGCTGCAAGACAATTTGGCATCTTAGCTAAAAGGAGGAAGCCGAACAAAGGGAACATTATGCAAAATGCCAATTTACTTTTCAGGAATTTTCCAGCTCTTCTTTGCTGTTGCTGCAGTTATGCCCTTAGAATTATGCCTTTCTTGAGCACTTGGCCTCCAAAGAGACTGCAGTGAAATCATCGGTTTGAATCTTCACCCATTAAAAGCAATTTTATGTTGTCATAACTTCACAGGACTCAAATGAGTTACAGCACCATGAAATTACTATAACATAATTATTTGTTGCCATAGGAATAATTACTGCTGGAAAAATACTGCATGAGGGTCACACAGAGACAATAACAAGCTAACAGACCTAATTTTATGAGATCTAGGCTATTTATCCAGCTCCTTTGATTAACACCAGAAGAAAGTGAGCACATGAATGAAGCATTATTACCATATCCGTAAAAAATGGCAATTTAGGTAATTGCACTACATTATTACAGACAATACTGGTGTCTTCTACAGAATAAGCACTGCATGACCTTTCCAGGCGGCATCAAATGCCTTTGCTGCCCTAGTCTTCCTAATAGCTTTTCTCAGAAATACCACCTCTCTGCAACAGCCTCCTGACCTCCACGTGTGGGACAACTAGATCACTTCTGAACTGCTGGCTGACATCAAGACATGGCTGTGGGTCTCCACTGCTGAATACAAAGTTATCTACAGAACACAATAAAACCATGGAGCTTTCTTCTCCTTGAATTGTACAATGGTCCCTGTCCCTCGTGATCAGGAATGCAGGAAGAGGAGGCACATATCACTCACACATACAGCGTCTAGCTCCAAGTCACCTCAACCTGACTATGACCAAGATTAGACGGCATAGTCCGAAAATCCAAACCTCCATCAGGCTCCAGGTCTTTATTAACCTGGGGTGAAGAGGTGACACTAGGCATGGGGAATTTTGAGGGGGAAATTTAAATACAGTCAAAAAGAAGACATTAAAAACATGAAAAATGAGCTACCATGCAGAAGGCATCACAGCATTATACAGTAGAAAAATTAATATCTTTATCTTCATATTTCAGCACAACTTAATTGAAAATTAGAAAACTATTGTTCTGATTAGAAGTTTGTTTATCTAATGATAATATTGTGTATTTATTTTAATAAAATTACTTTATTTTTGAGATTTTAGAAAAAAAACAACCATATTGCCCAAAATCTACAGTAACTTCATTAGAATTACTTCTATACATAAAGTTATGCCAATGCTTAAGTTCCTAATAATAAGCTCAAATACACATTTGCTATAGGGATTACTTTTCTTACAGCAAGGTCTCAGGTTAATGCCAGAAATCTAAACGAGGTCCAGATTTCTCTGAAGTTCAGGTTACATTAACATATCCAAAAAAGGATCATGAATATGTAAAACTTGTTCAAATGAAACTGAAAAGTCATATTTAATAATAAACCTCTGCTGTAGACAGTAACCCAGTATTATGCTATCAAAAACTTTCCATTGCCTGACTAATAGTGAAACAAAAGTCTCCCCAAGGAGACAGGGAAAAGGACTTACAGGTTTAACCGCACACATGAATATGAATTTGTTTTTACTGATTCCTAGATAGACTGTAAGTGCCTTCATTTGCTCTACCAGAAGCAGAATAAGGTTGACTAAATTTTGGTATTATTCTTCACCTTTTCTTTATCTCACCAGTTTCTACAGGCATCGTTCTACATTCAGTATTAAATTCCTTCATAGTTGTCTCTTGTATTCATTAACTAGAAAGCAAATTTAGATAGTTGCATTAGATTGCATACTAATTATGTGCCATTTAACCACAATCTAATTTTAAAAGTATCAGCAAACAGACTAATTGGCAGTGCTGGACACAAATGACAATTACTCCTATCAAAGGCATTAAACACATCCATAGCACGTGGGTCTCCATTACTCATCTAGTATTCCTTAACCCTGATCTAGCAGATGGAAGGATACTCCACCCTATCTCTGACTTCTCCTCTGATTGGCACAGCCATATAGGTCTCCAGAAATGTAGAATACAAGTGACATAAACCATGATAAATCAACCTGGGAAACATATCCATTATGGAATGGAAACTCCTAAAACAAATGCAAAACATGTTTATTTTACCTTACCCTTTGACCTTGAGCTCCATCTCTTCCAGGTGAACCTGATGCTCCTGGGACACCCTAAGTGTTATAAAGGGAGAGCAAATGGTGAGATCAAGTTAACAGCATCCAACTAAATCATTTTCCAGCAAAACTGTATGACATGCTTTTGGATAAAGGGAACTAGGGAGTTCAATAGAGATTCAGTAAAGTCATTTCTGTGAAATGAGAAAGGTTTAAACACACACTGTTAAAGTGCACAGCTTTCATACCTCAATACTGTCATACTAAGAACACTGACAGTTTCATCAAGTCAGGCTTTGTATGCCACTAAGCTGAAAAGAGCTTGATTTCCTACATTATTCCAGTGTCATGTCAGTGTAACTCCACTGCATGGTATCAATACCTTAACCTAATAATACAACTGCCATTTCTCTCACTTTCTTGTTGCTAAAATGAAGTCTGTTACCATATTGGTTGAAGTCAGTGCAGCAATATCAAAATGGAAATACCTGCCTGAGCAGGACTACAAGTTACATCCAGCGGTTTGCCATATGAAATGTCACTCTCTGGCTCATGTGGGCTGCAGAGCAACACTCTGGGACCATTACTGCAGGTTTCACAAGGCTAACAAAACTGATTTATGGTGAAAGACTACAAGTTCACTATCTGTTGCACCTATGAACGTGAGTGGCACTTGGTAACAACCAACAAATACTAGAAGGATATAATTAGAGGAAGAGAAGCATCTAAAAAGGAAAGATGCAAATGATCCTGAAGAGCAGCAATTAATTGGAATGCAATCTCCAAACTGAATACCAAACACCAAACCAAGATTCACTGACTACTACAGCTTTTTAAGATGCCAATCTTGTGTAAGATGGCATCAAAAAGATTAAGTACCTGAGCTTTCTTCCTAGATAATTCCAGGAGGAATTTAATGGGTTTAAAGTGAAAACAAGCAGATTATGATTATTCAGTCTGTAAGCAGAAATCTAAATGTAGGTATTTTTTGAGTCTATATATAGACCCTGTTTCAGAGTTAAATAGGGTCAGGAAAGTAACCAGCCCTTCAGACCCTGAATGACTTTGTCACTGCACACTAACACACCCTAAATTCGTCTCCATTCTAAACTTTCATTCACATTGAATGCAACAACCTCCTTCTCAGTAGTTTTGAATGTGTGCCCTAAATTCACAATTAGGTCAATTCAACATTCAAACTTAGTAAGTAACAGGTTAAACAGTAACTTAGGGAATACCTGCAGGCCAGGAAAACCAAGATCTCCCTTCTCTCCCTTTTCACCAGGTGGCCCCTGAGAAATAAGAACATAGGAAACCAAATATGTGATTAGTTTACTGGTTTTAATAGTTCCTTTCAGCTTCTTTAGAAAAAAACAAAGAAACAAGCAAGCCTATAGAAAACAGACTATTTTTCCTGCTGAAAGCAGACCTATGGACTTATTTGCGAAACTGTAAACTGAGAATTTACAAATATAGAAAATAAAAATAATTTTAAAGTACTTCAGAATTAACCTGACAAAATTGGAGCCATTACGTTACAAAAGAAAGTAGTTATTTTCTTCTCAAAGGAATCTGTTTCTCTTCAGCCATCAGAAGTATTTCCTATAATGATGAAACTAATGGATTTCTACAGAAACTACAATGCATACGCAGGACAAAAATATACTTTTCTAGATAATAAACTAATTTTAATTACATTTTATGCAGGAACATGATTTCTGTATGAAATAAGTATTCTTATAATTATTCTGTTTCATTCTCTGATGGCAACATGGTCATGAATATACAGTTCTGGTCAACCACTTCAATATATTGCACTAGCAGTATCATATAGACAAGGTAAAAAGAAGAAAGTGCATTATAATGTAGTAAATAAAAGGTCTACCAGAAAAAAAAGTATATATTTACTACCTTTCAAATATGCATCTACTACCTTTCAAGGTTTGTGTGCACCCATCCACTGGAAATACATATGAAACAAGACTAGTTCATTACTATACCAATGTGTCTTTATGATGAAATTCTGAGACTTATTTCACAACAGTATTGCAAACTCCAGATCTAATCACCACCTCTGATGATAGATTCTGTAAAGTAGTTAATACCATTGCTTAATTTTGGCAGCCAATTTGGTTTTCTTGCTTGGGTATACCTTTCAAGTCAGAACTGATCTGCGATGAGCAATACCACAACCAGGAAAAGATAAAATATTAACATTTTGGTTTGATGCCATTTTACAGCCCCCACTGCAGTTCTTTTTTTCATTTGTCTTCAGGCTTCAAGGATATCCTGGGTCATATTCAGCCTGTGATTCGATTCCTGCAGCTAACTAACAATTCAGATACAAATTAAAACAGGAATGTTGTCATGTCCACTGAAGGCTAAACCCAAATCTGTGATTTCACATGAAATATTGAAATTCAGATTCTGATCAGAACACCAAAAGATATTTCAGTCTAGTCTAAAATATGCCCAAAATGCCATAGGAAAGAATGCTATTGATTTTATAAGTCTCACTGGAAGTCCTTGAATTGAAAGTCCACTGGGTCCCTGTGGTCCTGGAGGTCCTTGTGGTCCAGGAACACCAATTTCACCTCGAGGTCCATCTGGTCCCTAAAGAAGCATAGGACATAAGTTAAACTCTTATCATATGGACAAAGGCGACTTCTAGTTGAAGAATTAAATAACAATAGACTCAAAACCATCTGAAATATGAGTTAACATTTGATTGAGAAGTTATGGTTCAATTTAAAACTGTCTGCTTCCTTTATAAAGGAAGATTTTATGCTATGAAAGCAGCATTCTGAATTTTATATATTTTACCAAGGAACAAACAGGACAAGCAATTGTTATGAAAAGAGAAAGGCCAAATGCCAATGGCATTTCACTGTGCTTTTTCCTCAGTGACATCAGAAACAATCTGGAATTCATTTGAAGGTTTACGTGCAGCAGAGATAAATCAAGAACCTCTGCATCTGTCAACTGTAAAGTGCTGTATAAGGTACCTTTGGACCTGGATCACCACGATGACCTTTGGCACCTCTGACACCTGGACCACCCTGCAGAGCACAAGCAAAGGATTTGTTGAAAACCAAAACTCTCAAATAAACAAAAATGAAATCCAGAGAAGCCCAAACAGTTTTTTGTTGTTCCCGAATCAGTGTTCAGGAATCAGTGAATATCCTGTCAATATCCTTCACTGGAATAATTAAACTGAGAACATAGTTAATGTGACCATATACAGGAACAGAGTTAAACACAGATGGGACTGCATTTTAGAGCCAAGAATGCACATCACGCAAGCATGAAAATAACATTGAAAGCTACAGCAGGGATAGAAATGTATACATGTGGTTATGGGTTTCTTTCCAGTTGCTGAAACCTCCTGCACATCTGTCTGTTCTTACCAAAGTCACTACATTGTTCTGATTTTCCAAGAAGGCCAACAGCCTCCTGGCCTGTATCAGAAATAGTGTGGCCAGCAGGGCCAGGGCAGTGATCATCCCCCTGTACTTCGCACTGGTGAGGCTGCACTTCAAATCTTGTGTTCATTTCTAGCCCATCACTACAAGAAAGACATTGAGGTGCTGGAGCAGATCCAGAGAAGGGCAATGAAGATGGTGAAGGCTCTGGAGCACAAGTGTGATGGGGAACGGCTGAGGAACCTGGGGGCTTTTAGTCTGGAGAGCAGAAGGCTCAGGGGGACCTTATTGCTCTCTACAACTGCCTGAAAGGAGGTTGTAGTGAGGTGGGGTTGGTCTCTTCTTCCAAGTAAGAAACAATAGGATGAGAGGAAACAGTCTCAAAGGATGTCAGGGGAGGTTTATGTGGAATATTATGAAAAATTGATATCCCAAAAGGGTTATCAAGCATTGGAACAGGCTGCCCAGGGAAGTGGTGGGGTCACCACCCCTGAAGGTATTTAAAAGATTTGTATTACTCTGGGACATGGTTTAGTGGTGGACTTGGCAATCCGAGGGTTAAGAGTTGGACTTGATGATCTTAAAGGTCTTTTCCAACTTAAATGGTTCTATAAGTCAATGATTCCAATGAGTCAAGAATATTTTTCAGTAATAATATCTCTAGGTTCTACTAGACTTACTATGGTTTAATTTAGAGCTCCTCTTAGGTGCAGCATTTGTACCTTTTGCCCATTTTTCTCTTTTTTGCTTTCTTTAGCAATGCCTACATCTGTTAATTGTATATTAACCAACTGTTGCTTTTTCTATTAGCATCATCTGAGATATTAGAGTTGCATATATCTGTGGATGGCTGCCATGAATGTGTTTTGTATACACAGGCTACAAGTGCTTTGTCCTCAAAGGCAGCATAAATAAAGATTCTTTTATTCACTTTTTTTTTTCAAATCAATTTCCCTCTCCCCTTAATCTTAACCTCTTGGGATATGCACTTTACAGGGGTTCTGCCCTTCTTTGTACTCCAAAAGGACCTTGTACAACTAGGCACCATAACTGAATAGCATTCTTTGGGGCTACAATAAGTACTTATATAAATAACATATTAAAAACATGAAAATAGATAATATGCTTATCAGATTACATGCACATGTAGTATTTATGAGAATTTAAACAGGAATGTCAATAACAAAAATCTTTGGAAATGCCAGAGTGCTCTTGCTCTTCAGTGAAGGTATCATCACATAGTCTTCATATGTAGGCTTACAGAGCAGTTTTCTGCTCTCTGTCCCAGCTCCTTTCGTCTCCTCACTTCCATCCCACAGCTCTCTGGCCATGACCCATCACATTATGGTCAGCTCCGACCCTAAAATCTCATCCCACGCTCTCCACAGAGCTGTGTTCCAGTTGCCAGTTCCCAAATTCCAGGTCATTGCATTTCTGCATTCCAGCCTAGTAGCTCTCTCTGCTCTTTTTCCTGCGTCTGCCTTTCTCTTGCCTCTCAGATTAAAAATTCCTATGCAAATAGCAGCATAACTGCAAGTTTTTCACATTAACAAAATCACACCATTTTCTCCCATTTTCTTCTAGAAACAGTTCACATTTCTACTGAGTAAGAAAGTAGAGTTAAAAATAGCCTGATGTTGAGCCATTAAATCCTATGTTTTAAGATTCACACTGAATTTGGTACACTTATCCATATTTTGAACCACTGAGTTTTGATTAATGAAAGCACAAGTTCCAGAAAGGCTTTAAGATCAAAACAGCACAAAAGCCTTCCTCATTTTTCTTGTAAACCTGTTTTGGTGGTTATTCTGCAGCACTCTTAAGCTTGTGTGACTAATTTCAAACTTTCCACTTCTTTGGATTCTACTTCTAGCCAAGAATTCCTGTTATGCTTTTTTCGCTATTTTAAATAACTTCTTAATAGCCAGGATTCTCCCCCAGAATCACTCTTATTTCTTTGCACTAGTTAAAACTATGAAGCACTGAAAGCTTTTCTTTGTGATTAAACTTTTGCAGTCCTCCAACATTTTCTGCCCCCTGCTTCACCTTCTCCAGTGCTGCAGCTCTCCTTTCGAAGCAGCGGTGAGGTTTGGGTGATATCTTACTTTTACTTTGCGTGGGGGACTTCAGACAGCATGACCAAATTCTGGCAAAGATGAATTCATAAAAGCAGTATCCTGCAATGAAGACTACCACATAATCTTAACTCTAGATGACACTTTGGCTTACCAAAATGACCCACTTCCTAAAAGAGCTTAAGAAAAATATTTCCAGAGTTACTATCCCAAACAAATGGAAGCCTTTTATTTGGTGTCCTTTTTAGTTTAGTGTTTAAAACTGGCTACACAGTAGAATCCTGATCTCTTAAACAGAAAAATCCTTGGCTTTGGGAAAAGTCACATGACATTTTAATGACTTGGAGCAGTACTGACCAGACATAGCGCATGTGACTTTCTGACTTTTGGTTGGCACAGAGATGAACACTAACATTATTCTGTTGCTCTGCTTTTTGCTAGACCTCTGACTTCTTTCCAGGGCTACACCACCTAACTGTCTGGCAGAAAAGCATCACTTAGAAGAAGCTGAGTTCCAGAATCACATACTCTGCCTAAGCAGTGATTATTCTGCTTGACTTTAAGCCTTCTCTTGCATGGCACTGTGCTACTCAAAACATTGCTAATCCTAAATGTAATAAATAGAAGTACATTATTTTACTGCTGGGTAAGATTTAGCAGTTCCTGATCTGTATGTTTTGAACTATAGTAACACACAACCTTCCAGTCAAATAATTTTAAAACATTTTTCATTTTACTGTGGCATGTGGCCAAACTACTCAAATTCAGTTGCATTTTTGTGTGAAATAGCCCATTGTTTCTTTTACAGAACACAAATTGGACACCTATATTCAGAAATTAAAACCTTAATCCATGTTTTATTTATAACCTACATTCAAATAGGAGAACAGAGTAAATTTTCCTAGTTAAAGATACACTTCTTCAGTGAATTTTCTCCTGAGTTCCTCTTCAGGCTTTTGTACTAGAGCTTGAAGAACAGTTTTTGCAGAAACACTAAACTCTGAGTTAGCAGAATAAAGGTCTGCAAGGACCTACTGCATGAGTAATTTACGTGCCAATCTATTTTGTTGTTGAACATGTACCTCAAGTAATTTGCACATTTTTAACCTTTTCAGAAACTCATTTTCTTTCACATTCTTCACTGGTTCTTTCTCTTCAAAACATGCTCTGACAGCATCCAGGTTACATACTTACAGTATGAGCAGAGAAACACCCACTTCAGCCTTGTTCACAAGAAGGCCCCATTTCAAGCTAACTTAGCAAACAGTTAAGTTAGGTACCTCTTCTAGGTACCTCTAGGAGGCTCTGAACAACCAGCACTTTCAGTTGTACTTTCTAATAAGTATTGTGTTTAAGACAGAAAAGCCTTCTTCCATTTTTTATCATACAAGTGGCATTATCATACTCCAGATATTTAATTCATAAGAATACTGTAAATGAGCGTTTCAAAAACCTAAACTACAAGCTATATTTAATGAACATGTGCTACACTAGACAGACAGTGGGTGATTTAAGTAATAATAAATGGCAGTAACTAGGGCATCTACTAATAATATAGACAGATTCAAGGTCTAAAGATTACCCTAACTGATTCAGGTTTCAGTTAAACCATTGACTGACTTACTGGGTGAGAAGATTTTTTACCACTTACTACTTTGCCACTTTGGTATGAATTGAGTGTTATTTTATCTCTTTTCCAATAGTTTAAACCCTAATTTACCATATTAGTTATACAATGACAGTATATTCACATGTCTTGGAATAAAGGTGGCCACTTTTTGCTACAGTTGACTACAAACCTGAGTAAAACCTTACCGGTGGTCCAGGAGGTCCAAGGGGACCCTTACTAGCTTCTGAACAGGAGCAAGCATGAGGAAGGGCAGGGCAATTTTCTTCATCTCTCTAAGGAAAGATCAAGGCAGGAAGAGAATGATGTCCAAAATTTGATTCAGAAGTTAAGAATTTTATGAATCTAAGACATAGTACTGTGTGGATGCCTCAAAAGCACCTACTTGATTTAGAAACATGCATCTCATTGACTGTCAAGCAGACTTTTTTGAAAACTTTTAATCATGCATTTCCATTTGAACATTTGTCTCAATAAAAAGGAAAGTAAAAGATGAATTCTACAGTTATTGAAAGAAGGTTCTTACCAAGCCCGGAAGCTCACAGCATTTGTCTCGATTGGCCCATGAGGTAGCACAAACAATGTCAAACATCTGTAACTGCAACTGTTTTAAAACAAGATCGATGTACAAAATGACTGTTAGTTGTAAGCTCAATGCAAAATGGAGCAATCAGCAAGAAAAGCTACCTTGATTCAAGCACTCAGGTTAGACAGAAGACAGGCTTTGAGCAGCTATCCACAAATACACAAATTTAAATAACAAAAGCCATTTTTTTCTACTAAATGTATGTGTTCTAGCCAACTTGTCCAAACTATCAGACACTAAATGGATTGAGCAAGCTGTTTAAGGCTGTAGGCATTTGTTGGATTGTCCCCACCTCTTTGATTAAATTCCTGATTTTACCCAATGGTGCCTCCTGATACCTTTTTCGAGCAAAGGAGGCATTAAGAGTAAGGCAAAAGAGAGCTCAGTTTCTCAAAACCGTAATTCCTCTTAACCCACTTGTCTGGTGCTCAGCTTTTATCTGGGACAAGGTCTCTGTAGTGCATTACTTACACTGGAGCTGAGCCACAAATAATATTTATCATTTTCTCAAGTTTTATTTTACTTTAGAATGTGCCCTCTCCTACCCATATTATCCCCAGGCAATGGTAGTTTAAGGATGGTGAAAAGCTTGCTCAACACATGACAACATTGGGCAGAAAAGAAAATTCCCAGGTCTGGGAACATGGTTTGGGCAAGAATTTAATCTACAAGAACATACACATTTGGTAAAAATAATGGCTGCTAGGTACTCAGAAACAATATACTGAATAGGACTCAGTGGTAAAACCACTTGTCTCCTTTACAGCCTTGAGCTGAACAAAGGGGTCTAGAGACATGAAGCTTTCTTCTGTTACTATTTCTATTCTTTTTCCATGCCTCATTTATGTGCATACTGAATAGAGAGGGAAATGGAACAGAACATCCCATTAAATTAACCCCACATGTTAAAAAATTTGAGGAACTGCTAGAGATAGAACTCTCTTTGGGTTTGCTCCCATTATTATTTTCAGTGGCATTATTCTAACACTAGAACAAAGGAAGGAATTTTCTTAAAACTGAATTGCTCCTAAAGCTGTTAAAATTAACTACATACATGCACCTTCAGCTTTGCCTCATTTTTTTTCCTACATACAGGCAACTGTTTCATTTTAAACAAAGGAATACTTTCATATATATTCTTCTTAGCTGCCAGCAGATTAGGTGGTTTGTAGGTACACTTTACTACAGATGCTGATGACGCAGATGAGCTGTATCCATATTAATCACCTTAGGCAGCTGAAGTGCAACATAAAGGCAACTTTTGGCCCCTTGTTTTGCCTCCACAAAGGTCTATCCTGAGTTCAGCAAGTCTGCCTCTTACTGTATCACATGCAGGCTGGCTCCACGTGGAGCTGCTTAGATGCCTCTTTGCTACACATCCCAAAGCTACTGATTCTGGAAGGACCAATTAGCTTGAGCACAGGGTATTTGAACATGCATGAACATAGTGCTCTGTGACTCAGAATGCCTCTGGGCATTTGCATGATGCTACACTTAAGCAAACAAGACATCCCAGAAAAGGCTGTGCAGAAAGAAACTTGAGTTCAGCAGTAAGTTGTATTGCCAGTTTTTTCCATAACCCAGTTTGTCCCCAGCTATTCTGTTATCCTGAACAACAGAAGGTTAACAGTAATGGCTAAAATTATGCAGTCCTGCATAGGCGTATATATGCATCCATTTTTCTGGATTAGGCAACCTCGAGAGCCATAGTGACAAAGCTTGTTAGTGTAAAATACAGGGCAAATAGGCATTCTCTGAATTGCTGTATTCACCATCCAAATGTTGAATGACTCAGTATTCTTATGTTATTATGTGGGTTGCTCTGACTCAAGCTAAATAACTAAACAAAGCTTTCTTTGCTACCATGTTTAATTTATTCATAATTCCCTGTATTCATAGTGATTTTGCTTTCTAAGTATCCAGCCCTGTAAGCAGAACCAATAAGATGGAAAAGTCTGCCTGTCCTCTGATCAGGCTACAGTTCTGCAAAGATTTCTCGAGAGCAGACCACATTAGACATTACTTTTTTAACAGTATATGGATGTAAACAAGTTAAATTTAAATGAAAAAGAAACTTCAGTAACGAGAAGGTTTGTGAATTGTAAATAAACAGTATCTTAAAGCTTGATTTTTCATTATATCCTTTGTTGCATGTCACAGCCAGGTTTCATTGCTCTAGCTGCCTGGAGTGCCCAATCCAGAGACACCGCACTATTAAAGGGATGTTAAAAGGGTACAGAACCTTCAGCTTAATCCTCTTTTTGTCCTATCTATCTCTACTTTTCCTGTTCATTGAACTGTTGCACACCGTACACATTGATGGGGAAAAAAAAAACTCTGATACAATTATATTCCCAAAAATTAAAATGTTTTGCAAAATTCAAGCGAATGCACTGGATTCTGACTACATTAAACTGTTCCACGTGAATTCAGAGCAAAACATCTACAATTTTATTCCAAAATAATCGCCCGCCTGTTTCGATTTTAGGAAATAAGCATCTCTAACACTAAGATTAAATCATTCCATGAAAATACAGCTAATGAAAAAAGACCCTTACAGAGCTATCAACAAATTCCAATTTTCATATAAATTCAAAGCAACTTTTCAGAATGCTTTGCAAAAAGGAATTTTTTGCTGTTTCATGCCTTTATGAGCCTCTTAAAGCTATGAGGAGACTGGAACAGACTAAATCCCAGAATTCTATTTCCAATGGTGGCACAAGTGATGTGTAATGAAGCACAAAGGTGTAAGTCATACTCCTACCGTACAGTGTATTATTTTCCAATGACTTTCAGATCAGGGATGCACTGCCCTAGATTTAACAACCAACATTTCCCTTTTATGCATTTATCCAGGCTTTCTTACAATCTATATAAGTATTTAGCACCCACAAAATTCTGTGGCAAGAAGCTGCACTGATCTATCTACCTCTTGTGAGAAGAACCTCTAGTCTGCCTCCTACCAGCTTTCTTTGATGTCCTCTAATTTTTGGAACAGAAGAAACCAACTCCTTCATGTTTAAACGTGACTATTCATACAAGTTCCACTCAATAGGAAAAATGCACAGAACGGAAACTTTAAAGAATGGTATTTGGGCACTTTCTTAACTTGCTTGTGATTTGGTATACGTGGCAATACTCAAAGGCTGCTAAGCAGTACTATGGAGCAAAGAATTTTCCTCTTCAGCTACACATTTGTAGCCTTACTTCAATTTTACAGTGCATTTGAACAAAACCAAATTTTTCAGTGAGTGGGCAGTCCGACTTATCTTTTATAGATTCCTGGGTTTAACAAAAGACACCATTTCTTTCCACTTCTTCACAAAGCCTTCTCTAATTCCAAGATTTCCTAAGTCTGCCTTTTTCTGTTTCTATTGGAATGTGACTACAAAGGTTTCTCTGTGTAATTGTCTTTACAGGCTTCATATAATTATTGTCCATAAGTTTGAGCCCTGAAGGCTCTTTTTTTTTTTTTGCACAGAGATATATTCTGAGGGCTTATTTATTACTAAACCAGAATATTTCCATATAGTAACAAATAAATACAATTTTGAAACCTCATTCCCATTCCAATCAAGCCTTGAGTTCAAGGTTCACGTTCTTTGGCAATCTCATTCTGGGGTCAAGAAAGTTCAAAGAAAATTAGCAAACCATACTGCACAGCAAAGAAACCTTCCTAAGATCATCACCAGACTGGAAATTCTTCTTCAACAACTAAATCTATCTGAAAAATCCAAACAAACCTTCTTAATGACAATGGAAACAAAATGAAAGGCCCCCATAGGTTGCCATGCAAACACGATGATCAATTACTGCTTTTAGGAAAATAATTTCAGAGGAATGAAAAAGTGCTTAATCTTGGGGAAGATCTTTCATATTTAAAATATTTTAGATTATAGAAAGAAGTAGATAGACAAAGACAGAGGCTTTGGGGGATCATCTGTGTCAAGCTAGTTCAATTATTTAATAAACAGACAGTGACCTAGAGGGCAAACTTTGTTAGAGTAACAGGGAATGAATAAGAGACATGTGGAATGATTATCACTCAAACCAAAGTTTAAATGATTCCAGTCAAGGGAGTTATACATTGTATTACTCTATGTAATGAAGTTTTGAACACAAGCCATATCTGAATGTATTGACTGTGTTCATATATGTGTTTGAGAATAACATTTGAACAATGATGATCTAGATATTTCCTTTTAAAATAATCAAAAATAGATTTTACCCAAGTTGAGAACTATTGCAGGCTTTTGCAGAATTTCTGAAATGCTGGAGCTTTGCTGTTTCAAATATGAGTTCACTGTGCTTCAACTTCAAATTAACTGCAAAGATCCCAGATTTGTTTTTAGGATATTTTAGATGTTTTGAAGAGCTGTTCTTGTTCTACTTACTGGTGCGGAGTTGTCTCTTGGTCCTCTGGATCTGACCATTCTCCCCAGCACTTCTATGCCATCAGAACTAATATTTCCTGCTGCATTAATGCTCTTCTCTCCCACTTCCTTGCAGTCAATAATTATTTTGGCTGTAGTCTTGCTGATGACAACATGCAACTAAGCAAAAGAAAAGATGCATTAACATACAGTGGAGCACATGGGATATATTAAAATCCTGGGGAAAATGGGGGATGGGGAAGGGACATTTTTTGAAATAAGTTCCAAATTATATGTTTGCCAATAAAACTCAGAAAATAACCTATAGCAAGTCATCCAGATGACCTCTAGAGGTCCCTTTCAACCTGAATTATTCTATGACTCTAATCTGTTTAATGAGTTTACTTAATTTTTCTGTTTATGGAACATCCGCGTACAAAGTGACACCTCACATATTTTTTTCTAGCAGGAAAATAATATATTCTTAACAAAAAATCTATCTAACTTCATATACCACCCAGATCCCAAAGAGCCTTTGATTTAAGTGGTCAGTATTAATTCTGGGGTCTTGTATGATCCTACTATAGAGCATAGGATTTCATCAATGAATCTTTTATAGCCATTTACAAAAGCCAAAACTAAGCAATAAAATTTATTCTGCAAATTATGCATTAACCACACAGCAAAATCTTTCAACATGGAGTTTTTATACTGAAAGAAACCAAGTCACATCAAACACAGTGCAGAAAAACAGAGAACAGCAACAGAGTTACTTCCTAAAGCCTTCACTCACACTCTCTTGTCCATATATTCTTCCAAAGCACAAATTAAGAGAGTCAGAATTAGACCCCAGCCCTGACCTACTCTCTCTTTCTTGGTCTGTCAATTAAAAAGGAAGTACAGAAAAGTTAAGCTCTGTAAATGTCATCCCGCAACCCACTGTCTCCTTTTTTTTTTGTTTAGGCAAGATAGAAACATCAGGAATAAAAGTGAACAACAAAAGCACCTTCCACCACAAATATGTGCTATAATCCCACCAGTACTTCATCCGCTTTCAAAAAGTATGTGTAAATTCTCTCACAGCCAAGAAAGGTTCAACATGGCATAGCCTTTGAAATATGTTTTAAAATAACAATTCTGGTCAAAAAAAAAGATTTTTTTTTTTTGCTGGACATTTTATTTCCATTATGAGTGACATTTCTAATCCAAGTCTTAAAAGGAAAAGCAAATTTATTTCCAAATTACTTTTCAAGGTAAGTATTTTTAATCAAGTCTAAAGTACAGGCACAAAGCACAAAATGAACATTGATCACATCAGCTTCATCAGAGAAACTATGACTTGTTTAATGTTAATTCAATATTGCAAAGAGATTTGGACAATCTGGTAGATGATTCTGAATATGCAAAATACATTTCTTTTGGCAGTGGCTGACCACATGAAAGAAGATTTCGAAGCATGAAAAACTCCTAAACCTTTATTCAGAGTGCTCTTTTTTTAATTGTTACCATTACTAACCTTATGAAAACTCCCATAAAATATCTTTCGTATTTCAGGACCTTCAAAAGTCACAGTTTGAAAATCTCCTTTGTAGTCATAGTTGAAGAAAGTCAGAGTTTTACCACCATCTACGTGAGAATAAAAATAAGGGCTCTGTGTTAGATGAAGAAAAAGCCTGTACATTATTTGAAAGTGTCAATTTTGTGTTCAATGAAGACAACCAAAGATGTTATGTCAAATTGTATCAAATCTATCAAATAGTAAAACACATTCATAAGTGGTATATTGACCTGAAAGTAGCAGGCTATCCAAGAGAAATGCTCTTTCCTGGTTTGACAGGAAGGTTGGACCAACAGTTGGGAGTCTACTTCACCCCTGTCTACCTGATCCTACTCTCCCACTAGTTCTCTGTGGGACTTGGACAGAAAAAGCAGGCATGGATCCTCAAGCTAGCTAAGTGCCTAATTCCCACCTATTTAAAGGTGAAATATCTAAAAAATTCCAGGAAAGATGGAAAGATGAGTACTAATACACCTCTTTTAAACTTGTGGCTATGAAAAACAGCTATCTTAGAATCTACATTTCACAATTGTAAATATGGAAACCTCCTAAATCGTAGTCCTTATTTTACAGTTGTAGAAGTCAAATCAGATAGAAATGAAGAGTCCTCAAGAGCTGAAGTCTCTAGCTCTAAGTTTGCTATCCACCAGACTGCACTGCCTCTGCATATACCATCAGGTAAGCATCACTGGTGTATATCAGAATAGATTCTACTAGAACCAGATTGAGACCAGTGGAAATGTTAAAAGCAAATTAGTACCTGCCTTACATAATTTTACATCTGTTACAGCTCTTTGGATTTCAGTATCATTCCTCTCAGTTGAGAGCATTGTCCTCAAAATTTGACTCTAACTCCAAATCAAACTCAGCTAAATTGAATCTAAAAAACATCCATTGGAAACTATCACTATCCAGATTCAGGTAGTTGCTCTGGCAGCAGATTAAAACAGTGGCACATACAAAGACAGAATAATACTAGAGACAGAATTAATAAGTCATACAGTTGAAGACAAAGTCACTGATAAAACATAAAATACCTACTATCTAAAATAACTCCAACCAGTGGCTCGTATCCTTCATTTAAAATCTCCCAAAGAGCAAATGGCTCCTGAGGTGTGTCAGGGAGTATGCGAAAGAGAAACGTAATGGTGTAATCAGAAGGGAGACCTTCAGGATGCAAATACCTGTAAGAGAATTAATGTCTTTTAAACTGAAACAAACATTAAATCTGGTGATTTATTCAACAGATGTTCACTTAAGATGCTTTCTACTACTCTGTAAATTTCTTTGAAAATCAAGACTGAAGCGATATGAAAAAGTACTTGCAAAATCTACTCAACTTGATGAGTATCGAAAGAAACTTTATGAACAAAGGAGAAGATTTTTCTTCCTGAAATTTACAAAATTGCCCTTAATTATTAATTTTTTTAAAAATTTGCAGATCAAATCAGAGGTCCATTTGAAATAAAGCTGAAATTAATTATATTTAAAGCTTTTAAAAACCAGTTGCCACTTGCAAGATCTTTGCTATTGTCTGGTTTGACAGACAATGAAAATAAAAGTTGCTTGGAAGACCAGTCTCAATAGACATGTCCTTTGTCATTAAACCATCACTGATGGATTAAAATTGGGAGTGATAGAGACTGTAACAGGAAGCTTTAAATATAATAAGTAATATAATTTATACATTTCAAATCCAATATAGAAGAAAGAGAAGACAAAACAGATCACAAATTTCAGAAATACAATCTCCTAGAATTTTTTCTGAAGACAGGAAGCTTATGACATAAAAGAGGTGTGCTATTTTATGCTATTTCCTAGAATTTGTCATTTATTACTTGCAGTTTAACTTAACCTTTCATTGTTAAAACCCAAAGTAGGCCATATGGATGAGTGTCTGAAATGACTGACTAGCCTGATTCCTTAAAATTGTGGTAAAGGGATCTGAAAGAAGCCTGAAGTGGTTATTAAATCAATTTCTTTTCCTCCCAGATACGGTCCATTCCTTCTAAAGTATTTCTGGCACAGATAAAATACATAGATATGAATCATGCTAGCAAATAAGTTAAATGTGATGCATAAGCAATATATTCTGCACAGAATCTGTACATGATCAAATGTGTTATTAGACTGCACATTTCCCATTGAGAAAAGAGAGGGAACTCAGTAAGTGTAAGAAAAAAAGGCATACAACATATCCATTGTAAAAAGAATGAAAGAAAAGTCAATAAGCGGGGTGGGAGAAAAGCAGAGGATATCATTAATGACATTTAGTGCACAGATGTGATGACAAAAACAAGCACTATTATTCAGACATACCTGTAGATCATCAAGAGAAAGGTATTCTCTGAACCATGAAAGGAAGTAAAAGCCTAATGAAGCAGTAAGATTGGGCTGGGGTGGCAACTGGAGAAGAGCATGTAAATGCATCAGATCCAGTTAGAAAGAAGCAGAAAGGGAAATAGAAGTGAGAAACATTAATCTTTGGAAATTTCAACCCATCTAGATGCAGAACGAAACTAAACGCAGAGAATGTGAAACAGGTCCAAGTACATCCTCATCTAGGACATCGCAGAATAATCACACAAAAAGACTAATGTCTAATATAAGCCTCTAAAGTAATTTCTTTCTTTCTTATCTCAGCTAAAGAATACTTTTTTTTGTATCTTCTCATATTTAATCCTTCAAGGTCACTGCTTTTCTCTGGTGTCATTTACTACAAAGTGGGGGACTGGACTGAGAGGGACCAAACACAGCATACACACTGTTCATAGAAGAAATGGAGAATTTCTATCACTTCCTCTCTGAGGAATGACTGTAAAAGTTCAATGGGAGGTTTCTTCATCACCCCCTCCATTTCTCTCCCAGGACACAGCCTTTGTGACTGAACTATGCCCTGCCTACCAGGAAGGTACTAGACGGTGCTCACACAGATTCATTTCAGCATAAGGAGATAATCTTCCTCTACAATCAATGAATGGACATAGACTGAAGTAAAAGTGACCTGCTAAAGCAGGTTCTTGTTCTGACCCCTGCTTCAAAAACATTCTGAACAGTGTCAGACTTCAACCTGCATTCCAGAGGCACCTTTCACAAAGTACTACATGCTGGAATCTGCCCAGGCATATGCCTGTATGAAATTCCTAGGTGCTAAACTGGCACAAGTCTGAAACTGGCTTATGTGGGAAACTAAAAAGAGCCAGTGGGCTTACTTAGTGTTACCCACAACTACTATTTTTGAATGAAACTGATTTAAGACTCAGGACACCAAACAATCTAGCATCTCTGCTCTTCTGACATGAAAATATTGGTCCTGAAATGAATACTTGCCTGCACTGGACAATTATTCTCATATGTTTTATGAATATGATTCTATGATTCTAATATATAGAGATTAATACATACTTGGTAGGCTGGGATACCAGGGCATCCTTGTGCAGTCTGTAACATGGGTAAACATTAAATGTACCAGGTTCCATTGAAACCCCTTCCACAGCTGAAAACTCCTTTTCAACCAAACCAAACATTTCCATCATTTTAAATCCTGGAAGGTATCAAAATATACATTCCATTAATTTAAATTAATGCTGCATTACAGGAAATTAAAAAAAGAGGAAAAATCCAGTTGCATCAGATTCATTTACCATCTGTTTAACAGCTGTTTTCGAAAAGGGAAATTTATTGCCTAGTATTGTGAAAATTAGGTAACGAAAATTATTCGATAAATCAGGAACAAATATGAACACAAAAATACTGTACCTGCAAAATTGTTGCCATCTTTAATTACCAATGGGCAGGCTGAAAAAGAAGGAAAGATATATTTAAGGATACAAGAAATGTCCAACTGGATCAGAGCAATGATCCACTCAGCCCAGTACTCTATCCCCAACAACATCAAAAGGAGATGATGTTTAGGAGGGGCATGTGAACCTGGCCACTCCCTACTCCATTCAGCTGATGCTCCTTAGGATCCACAAGGGTTGTAGCAAAGATATTAAAAGGTACATCCCTATGTGTTCCATATGATATTATTTTATGGATCTGTTGTCTATGAATTTGTCTCATCCTTCTATGAACCTGCGTTCATAACCTCTTGTGGCAACAAATTCATTGTCTGCTGTATAAAACCTGTGTTTTTTATACTGGGTTTTAACCTAGTTCTCTGCATATGACCTTTTCCAACCTAACTCCATGTCAACTTCAATTACTTTAGCTGGCATTCTCTGCTGCAATAGCTTTTATGAGCGACAGAGACCAGAATTCCACACAGTCCTTAAGATGTGCGCACACATTTTAAATAGCTGTTAAATATGGTTTATATTTTTTTTGTGGCAGAGAAGAAAGCACACTAATCTCTTCCAGGAAAGGTGCCCTGGGAAATCAATAAACCAAGAGGCAGGGTGTCAAATATGGCACCCCAGGAGCCTTATATTTAGAGATTACTTTTGGAATACAAGAACAAGTAACCACTAAATGCTACTGTTGAGTAGCACACTCAATGTTCAACATTCTCTATTATTTAAAGTAAAGTTTATGGTCAAACCCACAGAATTACTGGGACACAACATATTTGTGTTCACCAGCTTTGATAACTCACAGTCCTATGCATGAGGATTCCTTACAATCACAAATGATTCACATAAGCTACACACTGTCTACTTCCTAGCTGATACATAAGGAAACATATTGAGGGAAAACACCTAAATGCATGGGACTTATTGACCTCTAACCATTAGGTGTTGTTCTAGAATGTTTTTCATTTTTATAAAAAGCCTTTAAGTCTGGTGTTTTCACAGATTTAAAAGAGTTTAGGTATGGCTTATGCTTTTCCTTAGGCTACAACTCTTCTACTTTCTCTGTTAATAGAAACTTTATTAGCTCTACATTAATAAATTAACAGTGTGATTTGAGTAATAATGAATGTAGCCAACTGTATTCTTACAGACGATTGAAGTAGTCTAGAAAATAAAATATAATTAACTATTTATTGCTAAATTCTGAACCATTAACAAAGTCTCATATCTAAAATATTTTTTTTTACAACCAATAACTGTATTCCTGATTTGTAGCAAACAACCATTAATTGTTTTGAAGTCCAAAAGGCTTCATTTCCTTAAACTTTTATGGAAATAACAGTAGAGTTACATCATCTGCAGTAAATTATGTTAGAAGGATCAAAAATACCTTTTAATAGAAAATTAATAGCTACAAACAACCTAATAATTAACACTTATTTTAGAAGCAAGTATAAGTCAAAATGGCTAACTTGCTGATGCAGTTTCGCAAACAAAAGTGACCAGCTCATCTTCAATCTTGGTAAAGGCATCAAAGTCATCCACAAAGAAGACATGTCTTTCACTGGGCTTGCTGCCAATATTAACTAACTCTGAATAGTCAGCATCGGCTATTCCAATAGCAAAAAAGGTGAAACCTGTGAAACAAAAAAGAACACTCTTGTGAGTCATTCATTTATAGAGTGGAAGTACAACATGAACACAACTGTATTTTCACTGGCTCCTTTCCTAATTAAATACAAAGGTGGAAATTTATTATTACAAATTCCTGCATCTCTTTAATTTAAAATAAATGTAATACATTCTCTGTGAGATATTTCTTTTGGCTATTTATACTTAATGAGTTAATAAGTTAAAGCTTAAATGTTTCCTTGAAGACATATGACTACTCAGTAAAGTTTTAGTGTATGTTCAAATGTTTTTCTAATTTAATGTTATACTGTATTACACACAAAAATATCCATGCATCAAGATATCATAAATACAAAGCACAGAAATTAATTTCATATAGGTTTTTTACGGATTTTGTACTCTGGCAGATATTAATCAGAGTTTTCAAGCCACTGCTGCCTCATGAGTGAACAACGAAATCAATGCATTCTCATTTCATCAGTGACTTAACTGCACTGGTTGAATATGTTCTATATATTCTACATTAATATATTTTGAAATTTGACCCTGACTTCAAAGATTTCAGTGAAAAAGAAATTGTATCCTATATGTTTGAGGAGCAGCAAACTAGCTAGAAGTTTTTCAACACTTTCTTTCCAGAACAGATAAAGAAAAAACCTGTCTACATGAGGATGTATATTGTTAATGATATTGTGTTCTTGCATGGCTCACTCCCAAATTTACTTCTGTCAAGCAACACTGTCTTCAAGTCTGAATAAAGCTCAGGGGCATTCATCACCTTCTGCAGAGCTTCTAGCTTAACAACACTTTGACTTGCATGTTTATAAAAATATCATCATGTTTCATCCAAGATCGACACCTCTTCATGCCATTCTCAATAACAGATGTGAGTCAGTACCTGCTCCAACCTATCAGCAGCCTAAACATACAGCATGCACAAAAGGAAATGAGAGAGGAAGTAATTTGTTTAAGATGGCACATCCCAGTCAGCAACTGAACCCCCACCGTATGCTTTCTCCTTTCAAGCTCATTGCCAGTCTAATAGTTAAATAGGCAACTGCAAGACTTACCTGACTGTTGAATGTTTTTCTGTAGTCAGACTTAGTCTCCAATTTATTCACAACCACAGGGTTTTCTTGATTGCTACTTAAAAGAAGTTATGCATGTCCTACTATTTTGTGATGTGATTTTACTTTAAAGGCACTGCACGCAGCACCTAGTGGTAACACAAGCAGGCAGCCATGATCAATGATTGAACTGGGTTTCAGGAACCACTAATATACACTAGTAACTCCCTAGCTGCCAAAGTCTAAAGGCAAATAAAAGAGCACAAATATAATTAATTGTTAAACCTCCTCACATTAAAAGGATGATATCTTTTCTCTTCCATCCTTACTTTTGTTCCAAGTTGCACACTGTGGCCTTTGGATTTTTATACAAGCCTCAGTATGAGACATTTCTAAAACTAACCCAGTTTTATGCTTAGACTCACAACACTGCGTGGCTGCTTAAAGCTCTAAAACTGGTGCTTTAAAAAGAAATTCCTAAAGGTAATTAGTGCAACATGAGAGCAGATCAGAACCAGTAAAAGAACATATGAAAGGATTTGCAAAGGATCTCTTGTATAGAGAATAAAACTGTCCAGTTTGCTGACAAGGCTACACTTCATAGACATCAGTCCAGACTCTCAGGATCATGTCCCCTAAATTATTCATCATGGAAACAGTTCCATTGACTACTACATGATTTTAGCACTGCCACCAAAATGAAAACTAAGTCCTTTAATCACACACAAATCCAGAATCTAACCATACTGATTCTGAATTTCTCTGGGTTTTTTTAAACTGGAAATCTTCACGGAACAGAAGTTACCCTTATCTAATGCCCATGCTTATATAGTTATAAATAAAGAGAAAAATGAAAATGTGAATAGGTCTTAAAACTACACATTTTACCATCTAGTTGCATTTCCCTGGAGACTTTGTTCACATCATCCTGTGATCGCCCATCAGTAATGACGACCAAAACCTTTGGAATGCCCCTTCTCATGCCTGCCTCTCCGGTAAATAAGACTTCTCTTGCATGTTTAATGGCTTTGCCTGAAACAGAAAAAAATTGACAGCATACTTTCACTGTGACATAAACCCAATTTCTATTGGTTTCTCATATCATGTGGTAGGCATCAATAAAGAGAGAAATCTGTTGGGCCCTAAGTAGTCTGTGAATTGGTGCATTTTGTAATTACTAAAATAGAGACTTAGACAAGTTTAATTTTGACCCTAACCTTTGAAAATCTAATTGTTTCAGGCCTCTGTTTCTCAATCCAGAAAGTGAAGATCAAGGACATGATATGTGTGAGTGCCCTGGTTTTGGTTGGGATAGAGTTAATTTTCTTCCTATTAGCTGATACAGTGCTGTGTGTTGGATTTAGTGTGAGAACTATGTTCATTGGACACTGATGTTTCAGTTGTTGCTAAGTAGCACTTACTCTGGTCAAGGACTTCTCAGTCTCTCATGATCTGCCAGTGAGGAGGAGTATAGGAAGCTGTGAGGGAGCAGAGCCATGACAACTGACCTGAACTAGCCAAAGGGAATTCCACACCACAGCATCATCCCCAGTATATAAACTGGGAGATGTTACACAAAGGGACCAATCACTGTTTGGGGACAGGATGTGTATCAGTCAGTGGGTGGTGAGCAAATGTATTGTGCATCACTTGCTTTTCTTGGGATTTGTTCTTCTCTCTCATTATCTGCCATTATCTGCCTTTTTATTACTAATTATTATTACTATTAGTACTATTATTATGATATTTTTACTTTATTTCAATTATCAAACTATTCTTATCTCAGCCCACAAGTTTTAGCTTTCTCCAGTTCTCTTCCCCATCCCACCAAGGTGAGGGGAGTGAGTGAGCAGCTGCATGGTACATAGTTGCCCACTTGGGTTAAACTATGACAGTGGGAAAGGGTATTCTGTGCAGGTTAAAGGTACAAAAACTTCCCTTTCTGAATTGTAGTGTACAGTCCAGGTATAACTGAGGGTGCCATTGGAGCATTTTCACGAGTAAGCAGTTTCCAACTAAATCAAATTTTAACCCTTTCAGCACTCATCTTCGACTTCTTCACATCGCAGAGCTAACTTAAGGGATTAATTACAATGCAGCTACACTCAGTTAACAGACATCTTTCCCCAGCGCAGTCTTGAGCATACCACTGAGGCTTAACTCTCCTGGCTTATAACCAGACTCTCCACTCTGGCCATTTTTCTACATGCTCTGCAAGCTCCATCCCACTCTTCCACTTGCCAATTTTGTATTAATCCCCATTCTACCTTCCACAACACACAAAGTCATCCCCTTCTGCCTAGCTGTCTCTCTCCCTTCTTCCCTGACCCTTGACAGTCCTGTTGGTCAGAGGGTGAGTACCCAGCAGTACACCAGTGAAGGGTGTAAACTGCAGATTACAAAGATTTCTTTGAAGCCCAACCAACCACCTCTGCTATGGAGATACTATGTTCTCATTGGTTTTGCACTGATACATTAAACTACCTAGCAAATGTTAAAGAAATACTGCACAGAAAGTAGCGGGGAGAAAATTTCATCACAATCATGACTTTTCTTACCTGTTTTTGTATTTCCTCCTTTGTAGGCTATTTGCTGAATAGCTTCAAGAAGAGTCTCTTTAGTTTTGTATGCATTCAACCTAAATTCTGTCCTGGGATCATCACTGAACTGAATTATTGCCACCTGTGCACAAAGATGTGCTCATTATTAAAGTTTCACCCAGTGTATAAGCAAAAAGCAAATTGGCACAGTTAAAACAAGGATTCTCTTCTAACTTTGCTTCATCCTTAAACTGAAGCCAGGGTTTTTTTTTCTCCCTTTAAGAAGCTTTCACTAAACAAAGTTTATTTTTACTCTCTGCAGCCTTGGCAACCATGTAACACTTTCTGGTTTCCTCTTGCAGCAAACAGGATGAAAAAACTAATACCCACTTTGGCAAAAGCACTCGCAAACCAAGCCCAAAAGCAAAATCCTAGTTACAGCTGCTCATACACAGTTTACAGTTACTCATACACAGAACTTCAGGGACTTTCTTCATTCTCCATGCATTAATACCTGCACATAAGTAACTTAAGTTAGGGATCAATACTGAAGTGAGCTATAGAAAGCTGCAAGAATATATTCTGACATATTGCCTCTCCTAAATATGATGTCACATGAGACCAGACCTTGTATTTCAGTACTTTACACTCCTACAACTCACAAAACATATATTGAACTTGATACCCTGTGAGTGCTGTCCCTGCTTTAAAAGCAGTTATTCGTGTGCTTAAGCTTAAACATTTGCGTAAGTTTCTAAAGCACCCAGACAGTACTGTGGCGAAACAGCTGTATAGCAAAAAACAGTGAAAAGGCATCTCTCCAAACGAATATATAAATAGAACTATCATTGTAGTACTATATTTTACTTAAAGCACCGTAAATTTTGTAGAGCATGTGAATTTAAATAAACCTTTAATTTTCCTTATCAATGCCATTTTTAGCTTATTTGGAAATAAACATCACAGTGAGACTGAAATGATAGTCTTCATGCTAGCAAAATTAATATAATGAATTTCACTGTATGGTGTTTATAAAAGGTTATATTGAAACAAAAAGTAGCTTATATTTTCAAAAGAACAGTGAAATGATGTCAATGACTTTTGTATTCATTTCACTTCTGGTGCTAGTCTAAAACACCCTGTCAAGTCCACACACACTCCATCTCCCTATAGGTTGATTACCTGTGTTCCATCAGGACCAATCTTATCCAAAGCTCCAACAGTGCTATAGAGAAAGCTAATGATTTTATTGAAATTGTCATCTCCAATACTCCACGACCCATCCACCAGGAACGCTAGGTCAGCTTTGGCTGCTTTGCACACTGAGGAAGAAAAACAAGTATTTTGGAATGAGAGCAATTCCTCAGCTCCTCAGGAAATCTCATAAATTGCTTAAGAAAATGCAACTGTCATGAAAAGTCCTTGTTTAATGTTCATAATGCTTTAGCAAACAGACCTGCTGGCGTTGACCTCAGTACAGGTGTAGAACCAGCTGAGCTCTGCAAGGGGTGAACGTTCTGCACTGACAGATCCTATCACAGAATACACTTCAAGGCCACAGCAGTTCTTTTTATTTATGCTGTTAAGTAAAGTCACACATGAACTTCTACAATCCCAGACTCCTAGCATGCCACAGTAAGCTACATGATAGAACATCAACTGTGGAAGTTTCCAGTGAGAAACTAATCTGTTCAAAAAGTTACCTTAAGCTCTGTAGTGCATAATGCTCCCCATTGTAACTGCTCTATCTAGTAACAACACAGGTTTCCCCCATCTCATCTTATTCCAGCAAGCTCTTACTCAAAATGGCCTGCAGAGATGTACACCTCATACAAGTTGCTCAGTCTTTCACGGGAACTAGGAACCTTGAATGTTCTACAGAATCCAGGTCTGTTGCTTGGGGTCAGGAACAGAGTCTCAAAGCAAAGTTGTGCTTTCAACGTATTTAATCCTAAATAAAAATGCTCATCTAAATCCAGAGAATGGGACAGGAAGAGAGGTACCAGTATTTCTCATTTTCTGTTGCATGCTCCTTGGATTAAAAAGAAACCCAAAAACATATATCTCCTGCTCTGGTTCTAAAAAGGTCTTTTTTCCTGCATTTATGGGTCAAATTCTAAATTGCCATAAGTCAGTTTGGTCCACTGACTTCAAGCTGATGGATTTGACCCTCAGTCTCCAATAATAATGCTCCTCACATGGGAATATTTATGAGACTCTGTACAAAACACTACATACTCAAATGATAAACAGAAGGAAGGGACTGAACATGGCCAAAACTTCTCCCATTATCCAAAGCAGACATATTTTTATAAACGAACTTTATCTACCCTAGGATGTCTGCTTCCATTGCAGAATATGCATGGGTTTGGAGTTTTGGAAAAAGAAAATCTCACCCATATTTAACCTTTCTGCAAATTTCAACACAATAATGATGTCAGATTTTGGGCTCATAAAATTTAAGCAGCCTGACTTAGCAGTGTCACTGTAGCAAATACATTTTGAAAGCTGATCCACACAGGTCCAAAACAGTGTCAGAAGCAGAGAAATGTTGCATCAACACCTTAAAATTATTACAAACCCACACATGCAGCACTCACCCTCTTTCGCAGGAGGGATTGTAGGTGGTGGAGGTGGTGTTGAAGGTGTTGTTGGCGGTTGAGTTGGAAGTGGTACTGAAGAATAAAAGAAAGGAATATTACAAATGCTTAAAATCCCAGTGTATTGTATCTATATTAAATACAGCATTTTCTACTCCACATTTAAAATTCATTATCTCTAATCCACTATGTATGCAGTTGGAGAGAAATGTAGGAAATCATGTGCATGTAATGTTCTCGTCTACTAACCACCTGAAAAAGGATAGTACTGTTACAGAGCAATTGATGGCTACATTTCAGTGTGAATGACACCATGGTACAACTTCAGTACTAGTGGAACTGCTGCTTTTGAGGATTTCCCCAATGTACTAGACCACGTGGCAGCATTATTATTGACATAGCATCTGTAACTTATTTTGTTAAAGGACAAGAGTCCTTTTACTTTCTGGCTACAACCAGTCATTAGTCACAAAAAGCAGCTCCTTACCTACCCAGCAAAGAAGATACTAGTCCTGCAATCCACAATGTAAAGACACAGTGCAAAACCAAGCTAGTGCCTGTGCTCTGAGCAGATCAGAGCCTGCTCTGACAAAGATTTTTCTGAATTCAGTGGAAGACCTTGATATGTTTCCAGCTAGAAATGCAGTTTCACTCACAGCTCTACAGGACTGTTGCCTGCAGCAACTTGTACTGAAGTCACTATATAGAGTTTCTGAAAACTGTTTCATCCTTCTTCAGAAAATCAGCTTTGGAATGACCACCTTGCAGAAACCTAGATGAATACATGATCACTGATTGACAACTTTGCTGACTGCAAGAGCTCTGTTTAGTGCCTTTCAACACAGTCTTGCCTGAATTCCTAGAGATAACATGCGTGTTGACTTCCACAACTGTATCTGAGGAAAAGCTTCTACTTACATTCAAACACATTTTTTCCAGTTGTTTTCAAAGCAGTTAGAGTATGAAGCCAGGGGTGACAGAGCATCATTCTTTCAAGTAACCTCTACTGGTTACTTGCTATAGCATAGAAGAATTTACTTTTATAGCAATAGATAGACATGGCAAGTTGAAAAAAGGCATCTGTCTTTGGGAAAGATTACTGGAAACACGATTCATTACAAGCCTCATGTCCATGTGAGTTAGTTCCCACTGCAACTGATGCGGGTTTTCCCATTGGCTCCAACAAGAGAAAGGGCCAGTGCTCTGAAAGACCTACAAGAAACTAAGGCTGAGGACCACCATGGCCACAGACAGACCAAGATCAAACCCACTTAGAAAAGGTCACAGCTGCATAAAGTGACTTGAAAGGCTGCTCTCTAAGCACCAGAGGGGTACAGGTCACCTGAAGAGTGTTTTCTTATGAGGTGATAAAATAATTTGCATCACAAACCATCTTTCTCAAATGGACATACAGGTCAAGATGTGTTCATCCTCATGTCTCCTAACTCCCTGGACTTCAGAGCGAAGCAAACACATTCTTCTAAAAACCAGGAGAAGCTTGGCTTGTTCCTCACTGTTCTGAGAATGAGCCATGGACAACTGGGAAGTGGAGACTCATGCAAGTTTTTTGTATGTGAAACCATGGAAGGGCTCACTTGAAGAGCTTGAAGAAAGCAAGATAATGTAAAATATTCACTTTGTTCATTCTGTATTTTGTTTTGCAGTGTTTGAAATTATGAGAGCGGAATCTTGCTTGCAAAAACAGCTGTTAGGGGCTTTTTGCCTGTGTTATGTTACTGAGAATAATAATAAAATGCTGTTTTGTTTGTTTGCTTTAAAATGCATAAGAAGATTGGGTGTCAAGGTCCCATCTAACTGTAAATTACTCAGACATTGGTGAGATTTTACAAAATAACAAGAGCTGCAGGATACAAAACTTTCTGCTTCGTTTTCTGGATTCGTTTTTTTTCCTAAAGTCACAGATTTTCAGTGTCCCCCAGTGTGATTTTTATTGAAGAAAGCTAACCTATCCTTCCTGTTTCATTCTCATTAAGAAGTCCAATACAGCTGATGAATGTGACTTCACAAGTAACACACAGCAGTGGTGTAAAAATCCTGTGCCTCTGTGGAGGAGTCACAGTATAGTTGAAAAATCAGAAACTCAATTATAGGAAACCACATAGCACATCTGCGAGCAAAGGGCAAAACCCTAGAAGCAATCAAGCATTACCACTGTTGCTGAACTCTGATCTGTTCTACTCACATGTTGTCTCCATGATGCTTACGGCAGGGCCCTCTATCTCCTGAAGCTGTGCATGAACACTGATTTTATATTTAGTTCCAGGCATCAGCTCAAAGAAGCAATGTCTAGGGGTCCCTCCACCAAGACTTATTTCTTGCTTTTTCCCATCTGGAATTATAAAACAAAGCATTAAAACATGTCTTTACTGTTTTATTGAATAATGTAATTTAATTAAATGTGGAATAACGGGGACATGACAGCAGATGAAGGGCAAATGGTTGACATAAGTTGATAAACGACATGCTGCCTTATTTCTGGGAAATCACCTCTATGCAGAGGTCTCTGTAACATTTCATCCTTCATAGTAAGTAGGAACTGAGGAATGTATCAGACATCTGCAGAAAAAAAGATGAATTTCACCCCTTGCACTGAGGTTAATAAAAATCACTAACATTGTCATCAATGGGCTTTGGATGTGGTCCTAAATTATCGGAGTCTAATGAGGAATTGTTGCATTGTGTAATCCTACGGCATCCTTTGTCTATGTCTCTGGTTCTCAGAGTCTGTAATGTGCTTAGTAATTGCAAGAGAGACTGAATTAGGTACTGTATTCCAGCTTCCATTAGTAATCACTTAACAAGTCAGTTATGGAATATTATTTACAGGGTTCCAAAATTAGTTCTTCTAAACTCTGAATTCAAAAACATATTGACAATGGAAAAAGCCTGGATACTGGAAATGGCATAAGCCATATTTTAGTAATTCTAAGAAAACCTTCAGCACAATTCATTATCTGTAGCAAAGAAGTGAAATGCAAGCAACTGATCTCACTTTTTACAGAATATATATAAAAAATGTCATCCAGTGGGATGGGGGGAAAGAACACCTGATGATTAGCACGAAGTGTTACAGTAGTATAAAAATAATTGGTCACTTCCTGTAGAAGACAAACACCCACTCTGATAATTAAAATTTGTTATGATAAATGCTAATAAGAAGCAATTATTCACACTTTAGCATATTCTGCTCATATTTAGGCTCTTTTGGCTCAGTTTTGGCATTTCTATATGAAAAGCAGAATGTTGGCTAGCTCCCAGATGAGAAGGAAATCTGTACTGTCTTCTGCCAGCCAAGATCTCTGCTTTTTGAACAGCTTGTCTGTATTCTAGGCCTTCAAATGAAAGTTATCACCAGCCATTTGCCATTCCACAGAAAGGCCATTGTTTTTTTTTGCAATCAAATTTGTATTATTTCTCATGATACATTAGATAGATCCCATTAAATGTTACTAAATGCACTTCTTTCAAGTTATCTAAGCTTTTAATTCATCACTATTCAAAAAAAATCAGTGATGTCTACTGGGGATAAGAAAGTTATTCTGCACAAATACTAACTTCTCCTTAACATCTTCTGGCTACACCTGAGAATCAGTGAGACAGAAGAGGCTGTAATTCACCTCTTATACAGCAAGTGCTAAAAGCATCAAGATACAACGTGTTGTCACACAAAAATATGTCATGCTTGTCCAATGAATAATGTTACAAGCTATAATTAACAATCAACAGAATGAGGACAAAACTGGATGCTCTTCTGATTCTGTGAGCATGCTCTGGAGTCAATCAAACTTTCCCTGTCCTTCTACCTATCTTTTCCTATGTCTCATGTCCATCTGAATCCTACAGAGAAATCACTGAGGGTTTATTTACAATCCTTTTTACATCCTTTATCCATTGTCTGTCTCTCACCCAGTGAAAAACTCAGGTATTCACCTGCCATCTACTGATGGATAAAACTCCCTCCTATAAAAAGGGCAAGTTAACAACATCTGTTTGATATAAAAGAACAAGAGCGCTACTTCTACACCAGAAACTTTCAGTGTGTACGCAATTCTCCTGTCCATCTTCTCCAGTATTTAAGAAGACAGCCTACAGGTCCAACTGCATACAATTTCTTAACTTATGCAGTTAATTTCTCTGGGTTAGGCTGTGGTTGCATATTGAATTATTCAGTGACTTACCCACAAGTGATTCTATAACTACCCTGTATGCTGTAGCATGTCTGTGAAGTTGCCACTGAGCACAGAGGCTAGTCATGCGGACTTGATAGGAATCCAGATCTGTCACACCCAGGTCCACTGAAAATTAAATACCAAAACATTAGAATTACTCCTCTAGTAAGACACACACGAAAAAAAACCATAAAAGAGTTACAGTGAAACACCTGAGCTAATTCATTTTAATGGATCATTTCAAAGCTGCTTAAAAAAATTGTGTCGAGAAAATGCAAAACAAGAAGGGTGGGGAAAAAAAAAACCCAGGAGAATCTTTAGACCAGAAATTCGAAACTTTGCTTAAGATTAAATAATGAACACTGCAAAACAGTTGCTACAAGTAAGTATAAAAGTATCATTTTAATAGTGATATTTCTGTTAAAATCTAATTTAAAATTAAGCTTTAGATACATGAAGCTGAAATCATTATATAGATCTTAGGCAGTAGGAAAAAAAAGACTAAAAAGATTTTCTATTAAGGACATTTATATCTACTACTAGGCAAGTATGTTTGGCTGATAAATAACAACATCTGTTTTATGACTCCTGTCTTGCTAATGTCTAGCAGATTCTTTTAAAGCCTAATACAATCTGATAAAAACAGAGACTTTCATTTCATAAAAACAATTTTCACATAACTGAGAAAGTCTTCATGTGAAAATTTATTCAGGGCACAAAGCCACAGTTATAGTGAAAAACAGCCTCTACAGATCTGAACAGCATGAAATCATTCTTACAGGTTTTGGCTACGCCTGTTAGGGCATCACTGAAGCCTGTTGAGTATGAAGCAAATACTTTAACATTGTACTCCGTTCCACTGAAGAGATTTAGAATGAGAATGGTATTAATATCATCCCCTACAAAGGTCTCCAGCGCAGGACCTGGAACTGCAAAAAATGGAATAAATTAGAAAAACATTTGCTCATCCATTGTGTTAGCAGGTAGTGACATCTTAAGACATCCAAAATTACAAGTGCTCCTAAGTTACTGCTATGTTTCTGCCTTGTTCTTTTTGTGGAATTTTTTCAACCATACGGAAGAACAAAAACATTCTGCTCAGTCCTTGCATGGATAGAAGCCACAATACATTTAGGAAATTCAGCAGTGGGATTCATTAAGGCAGGGTTAGATTCTGGCATCTGTGAAGACCCTTTTGTTCTGCTTCAGTGACTTACTACTGCTCTAAATAGGCAGCCAAAGATCTCCTCAGTTTGATCGTGTGCCAAGACCAGTGGGGGGGGACAGCAGATGCCAGCCAGCAATACAGGCCCTAAGGGGTTCTTATACAACAGCATCATTTAACACTGTGCAAAAATGATAATGAAAATAGAAAAGAATAAAACTTTCCCAAATCAGAACTGCAAACAGCTCCTTTGTTGCCTCTCTTAGTTGTTGTAGATGCATTTCAGAAAACAGGCAACAGTATTGTCTTTGGATGGTGTTTTAGACTCTTAATGCTCACACATTTGTGTTTCTGTCTCAATAGAAGACCATATTTTTCTAAGGAGTTTTGAAGGAGCCTTGTCTAGCTGCAATGTGCAGGTGGGCAAAGATGCAGCACAGACAAAATGGGCAATGAATAAAACATAAAGTGTTTAGGAGGTGTAGAACAGGAAACTAAAACTTTGTATTGTGAGAGGAAGGAAGAAGAATAGAAGAACAGGAAAAGAGCAAATGCAGCCTCTGAAATAAACAGAAAGAGTCATGGTAAAATGACATAAGAGCACAGACTGAAAGAGCTGGTTTTGATCAGCCTTAAGATGAAGAGTCTAAATGGGAATCTCAGTGCTGCCTACTCCTACCCCATGGGAGGGGACAGAGAATACAATATCTTCTGAGGCAAACAAGAAGATGGTAAGACAAAACAGACAAAATTTGCAACATGGGAAATTTTGATTTGATATTAGGAAAGACAACTCCACAGTGAGGGTAGTCAAAATTGGAACACATGCTTAGAGTGGCTTTAAAATTTCCTTCCTTTGAGATATTACAAATTCAACTGGACAAAATTCAGTGAAACCTGTTCCAAGTAGGACGTATTTTGATCATGGTGTTGGACTAGATGATCTCCAGCAACCCCTTCCAACCTGCATCATTCTGTGACTATAAAACTTTCCTATTTAAAACCAGGCACATCCAAGCAAATAGCACTTTTCAGGTGCTGTAACTGCAACTCCTAGATATAAGTGCAAAATTCAGCAAAAGTCGATGTCAAGATGTGGTACAATAAAAAAAAAAAAACAACAAAAAATCAGTTTAAAAACTCACTGTTGATAGGTTTGTAGACAATTCTGTAACCCATTGTTGGTGATGGTGGGGCATCCCAACTGATACGTAATCTGTTGTACCATTCATCTGAGATACGTAGATTTCTAGGAGCAGACAGGGGTACTAAAAGGAAACCAAATTGAGCTTTTACAATACTATCTCAAATGAGCACATGCATAAAACTCAAGATGTGCACATGAAAGTAGTGCAGTACCCAGTACTCTCAGATTTACAGGTAAAATTGGCAGGAGAAAAGCTTTTAAGCAAGTTCAGCCTTGGCATTATGTCAGTGGATTAACACTTATGTGTTTGAGTACACCAAGTTACATCAAGGATTAATTATGAACTTTATTCAACAATGAATTTTAAAATTAATTCCCAACTTTGTCCCAACATTTTTTAAAGAAAAATAATTCAAAAATAATTTTCTTTCATTTATACAGCTTTTTCAATCCAAGCACACCAAAGTTTTTAATGTATAAATCATGCTCTTGTGAACACTTAACGCTTTCAAATGGAATGAAAGGAATGCTTTACAAATGATTAAAGTGTCTGCACAAATAGCGCTTCAATTTAGGCAGAAATTATGTAAATTAAGAGAATAATTCAATAAAATTATACTATGGTGACTAGCAGTACACAATGAGATGTTTTTTTACCAACATACAGTGGAGAAGAAACTTAAACTACAGCTGAGTAATCTTTTGGTACTTGGTCAGAACTCTAGAGATGATGCAATCCCTTTTGTAGAGTTTGGAAGCATTTCTAATGGCCTTTAAGAAGTAACGATCCCACACAAAAGAAAATGTAACAGTACAATGGCTGGTTTGATACAATCCCAATAGGCATTGTTTACTTTATTTTTTGCATTAGTTGGCTTGTCCTTTTAGGCTATCTATCAAGGACTTACCAGCTTCACGAATCAGTAAGTTTCTGCAAACTCCGGGTATTTGGGTATAGAATACAATTTGTCAATTAGAAGCAACCCATTGTTTATAAATGAAAGAACTGAGATGAATGTAGAGCTCGAGTCATAGAAGTTATGCAATGTAAGCCCATAATTATACTAAAACATATTACTAAAGCCAAAAGAGTAAGCCTTTTACATGCATATCCTGGCCAAAGACAAGAAGAAAATCTGCACTCACAGGTTTTGCCAGGAGCTGAGACACTGACGCCTTCCCCATCAGAATAGATGGGAGTGATGGTAACTTTATATTCTGTATCAGACAGCAGAGGCTGAAGCAGAAGAGTGTTTTGTCTCCCAGGCACCATTACCTGGATAGCCAGAAAACCAGAAACAATCAAGCTTAATAACTAGAGCTAAAATCTTTCCATATCTTACATGATCTCTGACGCCACCTTTCACTAATATTGCTGCATAGCTTGCTTTTTTAAATATTCCTGATGTTCTATGGTAAAATAATATAATTAAATTATCCACCCTTTTAACACATCTACTACCTGTAGCTTAGCAATAAATAGAAAAAGGAGAATGTGCTTATGGGATAACACAGTTTTATATTGAACCTATGAGCCACTACAGGTCCACAAACCACTATATGGATTGTTAGTACTTGAACAGTTTTATTATACAGACAAAATAAAACCTCTTACTGTATTTATTCTTGACATGAATATGATTGTCCAAAGCTATGCCCATTAATAAAGGTTGATAGTTATGTCCTCTGGGGACAGAAAATTCTCCTTCCCTGGGAGGAAGGAAAACGAATTCAGGAGATGGGGCATGAACTAAGCAAGCAGATATAAAACATGTTTGTCCCATCCTCATCGAGTCTGGGGACAAGGGAATTAAGATAGCTATTCAGGAAAGGAAGCTATTAGGGAAGGATCCCAAACTGCCGTGAAATGTGGAAGATCTGCAGCAGAATCCAACCAGGCAACTTAGTAGAAGTAGAGAAGCTTTAGAAATCCCTCCAAGCAGTTTTAGGTGTGCTAGAGCAAATGTTTCAACCACTGGATTAAGTGCTGCTTCATTTAATACAGTACATGGTTTCCCTATAAGCAGCTGTTTCTGAAACTCTTCAATAGATGACTGTATTTTAGTCAGAGTCTCAAAAATTAGTATCACAAAAGAGGTTGTAGAGGAACCAATAAAGCCTTGCAATCTTCTACCTTGTCTTAATCTCAGACAGCTCCCAAAGCCTGAAGGAGACCTACATAGTACATGGAGTGGACATGGTAAATAAAAGAAACCAATCCTAATTTTTCTTCAGTAAACCTATTCTGTGAAGTGACACTGTTGGAAGCAACAGGCCCAATGTCCAGCCTCATATTTTGGACCCCCTCTGGCACATGTCCGTTGTGTGAATCTATCACCTGAGCCAGCCACCACTCACACTTGGCAAAAAACTGAGAGGCCTTTAAGCCTTAGACTCAAGGGGAAAACTCAGAACCTGAGCCTAAAAGTATTTCACTGTTTCAAATAAGACTGATGCATGTGATGATGGCAGAGCAAGTTTTTCTGAAGCATATATGCAGACAAGAAAGCTCTCTCCAGTTTTAACACTCCAGGATACATTCAAACTGCTTCTAATTTTGGCAAGTACTACATGGCAGGAAATTAATCTAGTATACCCAGGTGTAGAGACTTGTCAAATAAGTACTTCATTCACTGATCAAACCTGGACAAAACCATGTAAATACATGTGCATGAAAGATTCCATGCTCAACTCTTCCATACACATACTCAAAACACACAAGCCAAGTTTCTGAAAAGCAGAACAATCAAATTTTTGTTTTATCGGGAGAGGGGATGCAAGCATTGAGAACCCTCTCTTTTCCACATGTGCAGAGATCTTCTACTGCACACCACAGCCTTCAGCAGCAAGAAATGTTCTTGGCTTTAAGGAAGAAAAAAGATGTGACCCTTCCAGTATGTACAGCACACCCAAGAACACACATGCAATTCAGGGCTTGAGCCTTCTGTAGTGAAAGTATTCTATGACATTTTCTAGTCCCTGATTTCCAGCCAATTGCATCAAGGATTAAAATGCTTATTACTATTTTTCTGGAAAGGGAGGAGTAACTGAAATTTATATCACTGAAATCAAAGCCAAAAAACCCTAAGCATCCACCACAGAATTGTCACGCTATGGTATATATAAGCCCAAAATTCCATAAAACTTTTGGGTTCTTCTTAAGAAATGTAGTTAACCATATAAATACTCCCTTTCAAAATTGAATATTTGTGTCATTTTGTTGACATCTGTGTTGTACCTCTTAGGTGCTTGGAGCCACATGATAAAATACATTCCTTCTTTTTAAAATGTGCGTAATTTTAAGGATAATCTTACATCATTCTTTATTCAGTAAAGTATTTATGCATGTGATTAATTTCAAAGATGAAACACGTGGTTAACCTGTTTGCTGAATTGTGACCAAAGATAATAAGACTTGAGAGTGTAATTAAAAACTAAAGAATTTTTGGAATTAAAGCCAATATGCCTGCCTAACCTTACAATTTTCTAATTTTCTTTAATGAGCTTTAGAGCCAACTCTAATATCTTTCTGGTAGCCAAAATTCGAACACCTTTCCTACAGTTTAATTTCCTTTAAAAATAACAGTTATTGAATACCAAATCAGAACTACATTTATATCATTCAACTGAATTTGATTAAAACTCACAGAGCTGAAATCTAGTATCTGAATTTTAGAAACTTTGTGTTAGTGCCAGAAGAATAATACAATTTGTGCCATTGTGCTGTGCAAGTTTGCCACTGTATTATATACCATACTATCATATAGTCAAGTTAACTTCATAAAGGATGTTTTCCAGTTCAAAAGGAATTCACTACCTCAAAAGTCCGTTTTCAGATTATAGTTGAAAGAGATGGTTAAAAAGTAATCTTCCACCAAGGTCTCATAAAAGACAAATGAAGCCAAAATGAAAAAAGACTGATATTTTTCTAGGAATTCAAGTAACTTCTTTCAACATTTTTTATGGACACAGTATGATATAGAGTTAAAAATGTCAGCTGCTAGGATCAAAAAGAATATCCCTTAGTTTCTATATAACTGTTAGAATACCCCATATTTTCTATATAACTGTTCTATGAACAGAAGTCAGTCACGTGACAGACACAGAAAAGAGAATAATACAGTCAATATTGTTGCATTCTGAGCTATTTACTGAGAAAATAAAATAACCTTGAGCTATATAATTTCACCTCTTAAATGTATAAATAACCTTGAGCTATACAATTTCACCTCTTAAATGTATGTCCACAGAGCTATCCCAACATTTTTGAACTTAGTTGTTTTTGTTGAAACAGTGCTGCAATACTATGATTTCCCCAACTGAAGAAAGAAGAGGGAAAAAAAAACCCACTTGTGTCCCAGAATTCTGAAATTAACTAAAATATTATGAAATCTTAAAATAATGCAGCGAGCACTTCTCTTTTTTCCTTATTTGCTGTATGCACTAAAGAGCACATGCAGCACTCTTCATTCTTTCAAATGTTTTCCAAAATCTTCATCACCAGAAACTTTTTTCTGTGAAAGACAATTTTAATTTTGAGCATGACATGGTATTAGAAAAATAACAGGTATTCTTAGGCACTTAGGTTAAAAAGTGCTGTCCTTATTGTGACAAGTTCAGTTTAACAAGCGGTATGAAAAATCTGCATTTGAACTTTAGTTACAGGGCTTTAGCATAAAATGAGACTTTTAGGGAAGGAGTGAAATTGCTGAAGGAAATAAATAATTACGTAAGATTGTCCTGTACAAGCACAACCTCAGGACAGAAAAAGCCAAAGGAGTAAAGAATCCCAAAACAAACAAGAAAAACCCAACAAAACCAACTAAAACCCAAAAACACCTACACAGATTTAACAATACAGAAAGAGGAGGACAGGGTGTTCATCTTTTGATTATGAATTCTTTAATCATTGTGTGACTGGGCCTTGATCTTACATTTGACTGCTGTTGCCTGGTGCTGTACAATTAAAACTTCAATCTCATGCTAATAGCAAACACAGATCTTTTGCTAATTGCAACACGAGTGTCTTGAAAGGAAAGACCATGCCATAGCAGTTATTAAACAAACTTTTCAAGCTTATGAAGCCATTTATAAAGCCCATACAGACCATTCTTACCGCTTCCTCGGCACGGTCACCTTTCGCAGTGACGTAGGTCACTCTGAACTGCTGAACATTGTAATCCGAAATGTCCCATACCACCCTCAGACTTGAGGTTGTTTCATCATCTATAACAAGGTTTCTGATTCCTGTTCGAAAAACTAAAGCAAAAAAAAAATTAATTAAGATCTTCTCAACTCTATTTTTAGATTTAAAATAGTTCTAAATTGTCATCAAGTAGCTGTTAGCTCTCCTGAAGTCACAGTCGTTCTGCAGATCCCATATACCTTGGTGGGGCAAGCCCATATACTTTGGTTTGGTGGGGCAAATCCATATACTTCTGTCACACTTAGGCTTAATAACAAAAACTTTAAACATTTAATAAAATAATAGCTATCATATACTACTATTAACATATATTACTCCATCTATCTGCTTTGTTTACACTACATGGCTTATGGTGCTTTAGAGTAAGCAAAACTCCACTGCAGCTGGAATGCTACAGAAGAGAAACATTCCAGAACTGTTATTCCTTACAAGTCAGTTCTAATTCCAGGAAAAACAAACAGAACACTCAAAACAAAACAAAATTCTAAGAGTTTCTAAGCTCTTCAGGGAAAGAGAAGAAAGAGATGAATTTTCCAAATTACTTCCTATGTAATATTACTGCTATCATTCACAGTCCCTACACTGTGTAACAGGTTGGCTCCTTCCACACACAGCACATGCAGGAAGCCAGCCACATGCAGAAGGCTGGTGCAGGAGCGCAACAGTGTGCATCTTTCACCGGTGTTGTCCCCAGCCTGAGGTCTATGGTGCCCTAACCTCATGGACCATTAAGAACTGGGGTTATCAACTCCTTGGTAATATCACATCTCTCTGCCTCTACACTTGGGTATGCTTGTGGGCAGCTCTTTGCATTCAGCATTTGAACTGTTGATGCTTGCTCTATTTACCTGCTGTGGTTTGCTTAGAAGTTGTGGTACTGGTAGTAGTCACAGTAGTAGGTATTGGAGTAGTCCTTGCAACTGAAAAACAATACTCAGCTCATTAACAATTCAACAAGACATGGAAGTCACAGTACTTTGTATTTCCAGCTATGACACTGGAAATATGTGCTTACACCTACAGGCATCCCACACTTCAGGCATTTCAGAAACTACAAAGGAACTATTCATTTAGTTTACTTTAGGCATATCTATTTGCAAGATAAGCACTTAGATCTACAGATAAGATATAATTATACACTATACAATTAAGTAGAAATTCATATAGTTTCCCAAATTTCTGACTGAACTATGCATAATATCTTCCACTTTGATCATTTGGTAAGGTTGGCAGGTGAATTAAACTGAAAGCTCTTGAAAGGTGCTTCACTTCTGTCCAAGTGAAAAACAGAAAGTCGACTCAGCAACAGTGAGCAATATCAGTATCATTTGAATAAGTAAGGACCTATGGTCTTAACAGAAGGTTCCAGATTAAGCCTGCAACTAAACTGAAAGGTAGGATGGGAAAATATCTACCCAGATCCAAAGGTTATTAATAGCACACATCAGACAAGGAGCCAAACCATTTTTTTGATTCAATGCCATCTACTATGTAATATTAATTAACAAAAGCAAAAAATAGTCATCAAAGCCCTGGTGCTAAACCACTGCTTTCTTCAATATTACAGATACCCAATGATAGACTGTATTTGAAACATATGGGCACTAAATTTAAATGATCTAAACATCTCTAAAAATTACGATCAAGAGTTTGTCTTACATGTAGCTCCAAGAACAGCAACAGCTTCACTTTCAGTTTCATCATCAAACACTGCCAGCAAAGAAACTTCATATTCCGTGTTGGGCAACAAACCCTCAATAACATGACTGTCTGTGTCTCCATTGATGACAACCTAAGTAACACAGCAAGATTAAAGAAAGTCAGTTCTGTATGTGATTGATTTCTAGGAATTGACTGAAATGAAAGATGGAAATTGGATTCTCCTTTGAAATAAATGAAATCTATGCTCTGATCTGCCAAAGAATTTATTAGCTATGTTGAAATTAAAAGTATCACAGAGTACATCTGGAAAAAAAAAAAAACAACAACACTGTTAAGAATATCTGAAATGTATTTATTATTTTGGGACTAGCTTGATTATTCTAATGTGCAGTCTTCACACTTTCACCCACAGCTGATGAGTTGCTAAAGCTGACCCTAAGTATTTAATTTGAAAAATCACTAAAACTCAAAACATTCATCAATGAAAGCAAAATAGAGTAACTTAGCTTTCATTTATATTTCTACCATTCAAGTATTATTATGACAAATGTATTTAACATCTCAACAGCTTTACAAAATGCTGTTTCTATACTAGAATTATAATCCAAGTTATGGTTCCACACATGAATTCAACTTGAAAGAACATTTGCCGCACACTTGGGGATTAGGAGATATCTGCCAATGAGAAGTTTGCTATATGGTATGATGTTTAAAATAGTGATTTTCCTAATTTCTAATTATGACAGCAGCAGAATATTCGTGTGTGCAACATTAACTATAAGCAGAAGGTTTCACTTCAGATTTTTGTGTGCTTCACTTATTCTATTGGAAAGGATCAATAGATGGGGAAGAGTTGGAGCTAAAGGGACTGTAAAGTAGAATACAAGGAGCCTGAGCAGCAATTCTGCTGAAATAAGCTGAATGAAATGGTTTTGGGAATAGTTTCTGAGTTATGCAGATACTACAATAAAACAGCCTTTATCTAGATGAACACTGGCAAGTTTTTAAAAGTGGCCACTGCATACACAGAATCAAAATAAGACTTATAATGAAATGCAACAACAAATATATGTGCTGCTTAAAATCTACTACAACAGTTATCAGAAACAGTGAATCACACTTTATGCTTTCATTTGCCTGAGTTGGTCCTGGGGAACAGGGACCCATAAAACGACCACAGACCTTCTGAACTCAGATTCAAAAAGAAAAACCAAAAGCAGAAAGCAATGATTTGGGGCCATGCCATCTACAGCTATCAAGTAATGAATTGGGCATCCCTCACCTAATCTGGCACAGATTTTCTTGGGAAAAATTCAGAAACAAACTTGAATGAGTCTAGCTGTACACAAAGTAGATCAAAGTACACCTTCCTTTAAAGTTCCCCAGAGCCTCTAGTCATGCATCAGATATTTATACATAACTACTGTACCTCACATAACTTTCTGAAGCATCACTTCCATCATCCTCCTATCCCGGCTAATTTAGACCACAGAGAAGACCATAGAAAAAGAACACAAAGTGCTGAACTTTCAAGTAAAGAGGACAAATAACAAAGTAAGAATAGTAACAAGCACACAAGTAAAACAGCATGCATTCTGTACTGTAACCTAGAAACGAAAGGCCACTCTTAAATTTATTCTGGCTTTTTAGCACCAACACCCCACTATACACTCCTCACTCACCAGCAGTGGGGTGAAGTAAGCCGAGAGGTGTGTAATTCTCACCACCAGCCCTGACCCCTCTTAGCTAATTGCAAGTTGGGTCTTGGGAGAAAGACAGAGGGAGTGCATGTCATTTCTCTGCATGACTGATCACTTAGCTGGGAAAGAAGCTTAAAGAGGCAACAGCCTGGAGGTATTGTGCTATCCTCGGCCTGACCCCATTACAGAGGTCATTCAAGGAGAACAAGAAAACTGCTTGGGTATTTTTAATATTTCAGTGTACTAAAATATTGGGGCCTCCAGCAGTTCTTACTGACTATAATTAACAAGAGGAACCTTAACAGTTCAAATATTTCTTGATTATTTGTTCTTACACTCAAAGAACTCAGATATCTTAAATCTCACATGGCTTAAAAACGGATTCACTGACAGCTACTCACAGGGACTTAAACAGAACAAATCAGTTCATCTAATGAAGGAGATAATGCTAGAGACCTGTGTCCACTTGTTCATCTGCCAACTCCTTCTTTTCCCTGCACACTTCTGTTAATTCTTTGTTTCTTGCATGACTACTTCTTGCTAGGTGAAAGGTTAGGAAGAATAAGGCTAAACTAAGCTAACAGAAAAAAGTGCCACATAACCTAAGGTGCAACTACTACTTTCTGCCCTAATGCGTGACAAAATGATGAATGAAACCTAAGGCCAGGCGGGAAGCTTCATCTTCCCCACTGCGTTGTGCACCCAGATAAACAGTTTGCAGACATAGCCTCTCTTCACAATGCTGATGGCAACATAGCAAGATGTTTGAGAGACTCATTGGAGATTAAGGAGTACAAAAGAAGCCAAATGAATGAGCAAATTAAAAAAGAAATGGAAAGAGGATATGAGACAGACTATGAATGATGGAAATTTGGGAAAGGAAGAGAAAGTGTCTGTATTTTTCTACTTGGAAAAAGAAACGAAAACATTAAAAGCTGAAGGGATGAAAAATCATTTTAACATTCAGACTGATAAAAGTGACACTACAAAGACACACAAAAGCCTACAGCAAAAAATAAAACATGAGAAGGAAAAGAAGAAATAAAAATAAAAGGTAATAAAGTAACAATCTAATAGGTAATAAAGTAACAATCTAATAAATAACTATGTACAAACTTTTCCTTTTGTAACATCACATAAGTAAGGCTTCACAGGGGATTTTAAATGGCCAGCACATCAGACAAATGTGGAGCTTTATGTGAGGATATTGCTGCTCTGGCTCAGCTACTGTCATTATCTTCATAGCAAAGCAAAGAATATGAATACCTAAAAGCTGAAGTAGCATCAAACAGAGTCCTATGGCAATTGGCACATTGCAGATTAGATTGATTATTCACTAAAGACCTTTCCTCATGACCTCTTTAAAAAACAAAACAAACATAAAAAAACCCACCCTTGGAATACTGGTTTGATTTTGGCTTAGAAAGCTTTGCATTGGGGCAGATTTTTCTGTAAATCAGTTGGTCATATTTAATTGGTAAAAGTTGTAGCATAGGTGCCCTCAGAATGGAATTCTCTCTTCCATTTCACACCCTCAGAAAGTCAAGACAACTAACCTCTTCAGATTCTCCCCCATCCAAAGGAACCCATGCCAGTCTATAAAAAGCAATATCTGACGAGGTGGGCTTCCAGCTGACCCTAAAACTATCGGTCGATGCTTCATCAATTTCCAAATGCTGGGGAGCAGGAACTCTTTCTGCAAAATATTAAGCAAAAGAAAAGTGTGAGTAGATTATTCTCTGAGACTTGCATGTATGGCAATATCAAGCATGTGCTTGCATAGAGTATAACATGGGAGGTAGATAACAAAGGCTCTGCAGAATTCTTTGCACACTTACTTGAAATTAAGGAAGTAATTTTGCAATTGAGGGAGCATAATATGCACAATACATGCTCTTTACTCTAAGTGGACAAGCCTCTGTGTCCTCTCTCCATTGAAGGTGTCCCATGCTTTGTGCGTCATGCTCTTTTCTTTTCCTCTACCTCAAAGCAAAATCCTAATCTTTGTCCTTTCCAGAAATACTGCCTGTATTTCCACTTGGTGTTTGCATGCAAATATCAACCTCTTTTTCCATACTCATACATTCTCCCTTTCTTTTCCACCTCATGTTTCTCTTTCCTCCTTCAAAGTCTTTCTCTTCCCACTTTTGTTAGAAATCATTAGTAAGTTCATCAGCCATTTATTTAATGCAGAAATAGTTACAGAAACTATAAATACGCTAAACAGACTGCAGGAGCCTTAAATTACTTATACATTCTCCTTTTGGAGTTCCAGTTCCTGTTTATATGAAGTTCTGCCCTTTATTGCCTTGGCAGTTCACTGGTTAATTGTATGATTCAAAACTTATCACACTTAGCTGAAGACACAAATGCCATGACACTGAAAGATGCTTCAGAAAGCCGGGGAGACAAATGCTTTACTACCTAATGGCATAAAAGATGCTTTGAAATGGCTGATTGTGGAAAAACGTAATAAATAAACCTTATCCATATAAATGTTTTCAAGATGTCAACAGATTTCTCCCATGAGGAAGTATATAACTGGTCCCATAATAAGGGAGCAAAAATGCCGAAAACCCCAATGAAAATAACAAAAGGATTCCATATATACAAATTCACAGCCAGAGATACTTGCTGTTACTGGTCTTACTTTCCAGTAGAGTAAGAGAGTATAAAAATTCTTCTTGGAAAGCCTTCAAAATTCAGTAATACTTACTTGTGGTAAAGCTGCCAGTAAGTGGCTCAGATTGACCTTCATCATACAGAGAGAAAATAGCAGCAGTATACTCTGTAAGGGGTGCCAGACTTTGTAGAGTATGGGTTGAAACACGACCAACTTCCACCTAGAGAAAGCATAATTTGCAGTAGATGTTGATCATACACTTTACACAATCAGTGTCTGAAATTCTGCTGGGTAATGATACAGAAAGAAAATGTCATGTTATTAGTATGTAAATTCTGTGAAACTATGAACAAGTATAAATTCAGGGCCATAACAGCTGACAAAAAAAAATCAAGTAAAATACACAAACTAGAGAAAAGGCAAATTTTGTTTATGACAAAATAGGGTAAAAGAGAATTCAGCTTTAGTAAGCCTAACTCACTAACATATCTGCTCTGCATGTTCAGAAACCCAGAAAGGGAAGGAACCTTAGGGGCTGTTGAATCCAGTTCCCCAACAGATAATCATTGCCTAAACAATTACGGTTTACATTTGTCGAGAGACAAGATAACAGTTTTATTTGGTCATTACCCAGACTGCAGTCAACATGACTTTGCTGAGGACATACTGCTCAAGGCTTTATAAAATGACAGTTTATCAGTCCAACTATTCAGTGTCACGCTAGCTTGGCACCAAAGGGAAATTCGACAGATGCAGTGCAACAAAAAATTACACCTTCTGATAGACATAAAGGAAAAGTAAATAATAACCTACTGAACAGTCATGCTATGAAGGGTATTAACAGAAACCTGAGGCATTCAAATACCATTGTGATGAGTGCAGCCAGAGGCATTATCTATATTAAGGGTAATCAATAGGAAGAAGTCAAGTGATTTCTAATTTAAATTCTAGCAGAAAGAAAAGACAAAACATTGCACTGGAATGCTTTCTTTGAAACTTGGGAACAGCTTCTTCAGAATTAATACAAATATTCCATCTTGCATGGATGAAAGGCCAGATATGTCTCCCAGAAGAAACACAATTACACATAACTACTATTAAAGACTTGTTTTGGAGGGCTAAGTTATCCATGGCAACTTATGACATAAGGGATCTGGACTGTATTAATAATTGGACCAGATTACTGCATTTTCTGTATTTTTTTAATTTCTGTGTTAATATTATTCCATCCCATTCTTCATTCTATCACAGGATCCATGCTACTAAAAGCTATTATAAAGCACCTTTAGTAAGAAGGCATAACTAAAACTGCACAAGTAAATTACTAAATGCAAGGGTCTAATTTAGAACATCTTGGTATCATATTATCATTCTGTCTTAGCCAAATCATGTTACTAGAAAGAGAGTTTTTAATATAAATTTAAGCAATAAATGTTAAGAAAATGTGGTGAAGCCTTCAGATAGTCTTTTCGAATGAGCTTGGGTCCATGACATATATATTGAAAGTCTCATTATCTGTATTGAACCAAGAATACATATTTCCACACCATATATTGTCAAGTTTCTGCACATACAAACCATTGTTCACTTGAGTAGTTTCCTTCGGTTTACGTGCAATAGCAATGACTGTTCTGGTATGTAAGATGTTCAAAGTAATGTCCCCCACATATATGATCCACTCCAAATCTACACCCAACATTAAGCAAACTCTTATTTGCACTCAGTTTCAGATTTCTCTAATAAATAATTTTCACAGCTTGCAAGGTAGATTTTGTTTATAAAAGTTACCATTAATAATTACAGAAGTTTGGGGATTGGATGTCTGAGATTGGTTAAGGGAAGAGAGATACTAATAACTTACCTCATTGGTTTCTGTTCCATCTGTTTTAACGTACATGATGCGATAGCCGTTCACATTTTTGGAAGCAGGATCCCATGTTAGCTTAGCACTGTTGTGCCTAACATCAGAAAATTTCAGGTTTGTTGGTGGACTTAGAGGCACTTGAAAAGGAAAGAGATGAAATTGTGAAAGTGACGACAGGTTTTAGCTTTGAAATTTTTAATGCCTTGAAAATTATCATCATGTTTTCTATTTGAAAAGTTCTATCAACAATATTTATATTAAAAGGCCTACAGCAACGGTGTTAACCCAAGTACTCAAAGGTAAAATAGCTTAGCTCTTTGCTGAAACAGAACTTTTAGTCTTGCTAAGTGCATATCAACTAACAATGAAAAAGAAACAAATAATGCTACTGTACATAGGAAATATCATAGCCAGATCTAGCCTAGACAATTCCTGCAAGAAATTTCTGTTTGTAAATTAATTTAATTCAATCAGATCTTTATCCTATATTTGTTTTCCATGAGTATCCCAGAAAAAATATTTCATGACAATAAAGTTTTGTCAAAAATCTTTCTGAATCCTAAAAGCCGCTGATATAGGGGTTAGTTTGTCCAAAAAGCATAACTAGCTCAGATGACCTCCAAAGATGCTATGTTTTTTTTTACCTCTGCTTAACCTTTCCTGTTTTATTACAGAAAGAAGCTCTTTCCTAACAGCAATCCTGGTGAAAGTCATATTTATATACTATATATTCCTTGACTGTCATGAACTAAAAGAAATGAGTCTCAGATTGCATCCACTTTTCTGTCACACCAGAGAAAACTCTGTGTGCTGTCTGTTCCTCTCAGCAGTGGGCTCTGTATTAGCTCAACATCTGCTAATTTTCTCTGAATTGTGAAACTTTTCTCTATCCATTGTGCTTTCACACACGCTTGTCACCAGTCCACGTAGACAGATAAATATCAGCACTTCAGCAGCAGTTTCCCTCAAACAAGAGCATATGGGAAAAAGCAAAAGATTTAAAAAATCCATACATTATGTGGGATCTTTAGCCAGGACTATATATCAACTCAGGATCTGCAAGCAAACACCTAACCAGCATAGGAACAGTCAAGTCAACTTGGCTGTGAGAAAAGACGGGAACACATTGGAATTGTATTAGATGGGTTTGCCACACTTTCTGGCATTCAATATATTCCTCTGAGTCTAGTGAAGGGAGTATCACGTGCTGGCTTTCCTTTCTACTTTCTGTCAGTCATGGAATGCACTTCATTTCACCGTCCAGGCCATACCACAAAATGCCTCAGTCTTAGCTCTTTCCGTTTAGAACCAACTTCCTGACAGCACTGTTCTCAAACAGTCAGTCCTGATGCCAGAACCATGTCATATTTACAGTGAGTCTTGGATAAATTCTGGACCCAGAAAGAAACCACACCACAGAATGGGTTTGCTGATCATGTCTCTCTTTGGCACAGAGAAAGGTTTCACTACAGTAACTGAGATGATACAGTGTGTAGAATAGTATTATTTACTAAATATAGAATATCAGATACTATGCATAATACTACACCAAATTGGGCAGATCACTCTCCAGGCAGATATATGCTTCAGGAAGAAAATATTAAGTAACCTATTCATTAGTTGGAAGCCAGAAATACTAATACTAATAATAGACAACAAAAAAACCCCGAAACCAACTACAAAAAAAGTAGCTTAAATCTTCTAAATCCAAACAGGATTTCATTACCATTTCATTACCATTGAACACTGACCATGTGGGACAGGTGTGCTCACCAAGAGCTTTCTTTCTTCCTTCCCAGACTGCCCCACTGTTTTATCAATTAAAGCCTATCAGAAGAGTGCTTATTTGAATAGCTTCCTATGGAAGGCTAGACACAATTTTCATTCACACTACAGTGCTATAAAACAGTCAGAGCTGGCTGCATTGAAGTCACCCTAAAAACAAATGTAGGTTGCAGGGTAGTTTAGGGTTTTTTTTATTCTGGTCTGGTAGCAGCAGTGAGGATGAACTGACTAATACATGTTACTAGCTTCTGTGATCAAATGCTGTAGTCATGAATTCTCAGCTTGTGCCAATGGATCTGGAATTTGCATGTGATCTTCCATCCAATGTGTTAGCCAGATTTCGAGCTGTGCAGCCTCCACGATCATATGACATGAAGTGAATCCAGGCTGGCACAGTCATAAGCTACATAAACTACTGTTCAGGGTGAATGAAACAAGATATTGGTCATAAATTGACCAAAAGCATGGAGGGGGGGGGGGGGGGGGGGGGGGTGGGGGGACACGGACGGACAGACGACAGACACATATACAAAAAACCCTCCAAAACAAAACTAAAGAAAAAACCCAAACAAAAAAACCCTATAAAAACAAACAAAAACCAAACAAAAAAAAGGGGGGAAACAAGGGACAGAGGGACAAAAAGCCAAAGATTTGATTCTCCAAGTGTTAAGGATCTTCTACCCTTGTTTCAAGTCCACAGATATGCCCAGGTTGCAGTAGTTTCTCATTTGCACTTGTCTATCTACAACTGTCCTCTGAGAGACAACCCAATTCAAACAGCATTCCTAGGGCCTCCTCCCTTATTACGTGCTGACCTGACATCAGTTGCTCTGGCCCTTCCTTTTCTTAGCACTTTCATGCCTGAACTTCTGTCACCTATTAAATGTAAGTCACTTTCACATGGTTTACTCATGCCAGGAGCACAAAACAAGAGGAAGCAACCTCTCTACTGCTGGGAGCAATAGAGATGTCACCGAACGCAGTTGCAGAAACATCCCAGCAACACAATCCCTTATTTTCAATTCCATTGTCTTCCAATTGCTAAGGCTATTTAGAGACCTGACAGAGTGCTGTGTACAATTAGCAGAGGACAGAATTTTGCTGGCTTATTAAGTAGACACTATCTATCATGAGTGCAAGGGCTCTTTCCAGCCCTTCATTTACCAGATGTTAGGCAGCAGGGGTTGGACAGAAATCTTCTCTTTGCTTCTTTTCCATCTGTACTACTACTGAGCCAGAGGAATGAACTTCTCCGTCTGAGCAGACTCCCCCACACACCTGGTTCTCTGGCTACAGGGGGCTAAACAGAGCAGTCTCAATTTAGCTCTATGTGATGACATTCATTCACCTCCAGTGACTTCAGAAAACCATCAGTAGTTCCACCAAGATCAACGGGGATCTCCACAGTACCACCACCACCACCAAGAGAGAGGAGTTCACAGTCCTGTTTCAAAACCAAGCTGTTTTGTAGAAACTCACATCCTCAGCCTCTATAAATTATTTGTGCTGAGAAACTTCAGTACAGTTAAGACCTTGTCCTGTGGACTATTCAAATCAGGTTTTGAAAAACAGACGTCTGCTCTAGTATGTGCACAGACTACTCTGAAGTCTTAACATGAAGTGAATGTAGATTTGTGCTACCTACAAGTAGTTTCTTGTCCTGTAAGGGGATCACTAGCTTCTTCTCCAAACATGGCATAAACTGTGACAGTATATTCAGTATTCGGCAGTAGTCCATCCAGTTCAAGATCTGTTGAGGCCTCCCCAATTTTTATCTAAAAACACCATGAATAAAAAAAGACATGTTATTTCTGAATTAGCTCATGACAGGGAAGAATACTGTTTACACACTTGAAATTAGATATGTGATCAAATGTAAGCATTTGTCTGATACTGTGCCTGAGGTACTTGGCCCAGGATTTGGGGATTTTGCACAGTAATTGTCTAAAAGCCAAAAGTCAACATACTTGTAAGAGGGCTTTAAAAGTAACTAGTCACATTAGCATGTTCTTTAGAACATGCAGCTATCAAAACCTTTACATTCACAGCTATACCTTGTTTCATCTTCAGGCATAGGACTGAAATTTCATAGGAAGCCTTGATTTCCATGCGCATTGAGGCTCAGATCTGTTGCTGTTTGAAGGTATGTCTAACTTTCCTCCTCCATCTCTTTACTGAAAGTCACATTACCATGGACTGACTTATTTGTTGAAAAAAAAGTCTTTCTTTGGTGTGAGGCTCACTCCTGAATCAGCCAGTTTTCAGGAAGGCTCCATTTCTAACAGAATTATGTGCTTACAGTCACTCATTTAGCAGAGAGCACAAGTCCATGCGAGCTTTCTGTAGCTTCCTACGCTCTCCACAAGTTCACATGCCCCTGCATGCTTTTTAGTGCTCTTGCTTGAACAGAGATGTTGTATAATCTTAATTATACATATAGAAACTGGAGCATAAAAACTTTTAAATCCTAGACCAGAACTTCCACTGGAATTATGCTAGCAGCTTTAGAAAAGTCTACTTTTACTATTTTAGTGACAGAAGACTGGACTTTACCTTGCCTCACCTTCTTTTCACTCCAAAAATATCTCCTAAAAATCACTTATGATGAAAGGCATTTTTTCTAAATTTAAAAATAAAAGTTGAATGGAACTTAAAAAAAAAGCACAATAAAGGTCATACCTGCAGATTCTACTCATTTTTAAAGGTCCTGATGAGAACAAAGGCTGAATTTCATATTCTTCTCATAATGCACTTAGAAAATATCTTAGTTTTATTTAGTTTTTTCTTCTTTTGAGCGTTTAATTTATATGATGATACAGTTTCACCTCATGTATCATTTCAAATTAGTCTCTTTAGCTGAAATTGTTGCACTTTTTGGCAAGGACATATAATCAGTACTTGCATTTTATTCATAGTCTATAACTCACACAGTACTAAAGGCAGTCATGGAAAACACACTGATCAAATTGGAGGTTAAATGCCATGTACTAGTTTATTCTTTAAAAGAACTGGTTTTTGAATAACTGCTATTCAAGTGAAAGCACAATACATCACCTCCTTCTCATCCGCTGCCAATCCTTCTGTGAGGGGAGCATATAGGATCATGTAACCTGTGGCACCTGGTACTCCATTCCACTTCGCTCTCATGCTGCTCTGTGACACATCATACAATTGCAGATCTGATGCCATTGGCAAGGCAACTGCAGTGGAACAAGAGACAGACTTCAGTTGTCTCACTTGAACAACCAGCTATTTTCAAACAGTTTGTTTTACCCCAGGGAACACAAGGGAATATAGCTTTCTCCAGGCATGGAAGTGACATGACTGAAGAGCTGATTAGTACATAAAAGAATGCAGGATTAGAGAAACAAGGAAATGATGACCTAACCCATTCTAATGCCAGAGCAAAGTTAGCACTTACAAAGCATTTTAGCTCCTTGTCCTAAATTGTTTTGAATGTTTCAAGGGTGAGGATTTCTGGTCTTTAAGCACTAAATCACTCTGTCCAGATCTCATCCTTCCCTCTTCCTGATCTGCAGGAGGACGATGGCTCCCCATCGAAGAATGGGTAGGGCTGCTATTAGGAACAAGGAGCAGCCCCCAGAGGTGGCTATTTCTGGCAATGGTTCCCAAGCCAGAATGTGGGAGAGGCAGCCATGAGGTAGGACACCCTGGAGGAAACCCCGAATGAGCACACTGTGCGTGTCAAAACATTTTGACACAAACTGCTGTGTGTTTAAGGCCTGGATGTCCAAACTGGCTCCCAGGCCTTTGTCAGTGGAATTACGTAAATATGGGCAAGATCATCCATTGCAAATCATGGTGAATGCTAACCTGGTGTGTACAGTTGAGCAGGCTGAGTGAAATTCACACATTACTAGGAGGTTTACTTGTGAACTTAAGGCACTGATACCAGAATCAGTGTGAGTTTCTAAATATTTCTTTGCATTTCCGAAACTCTTCAGAATAGCATTTTGCGCTTCTCTAACTGCCCTCACTTTTTTCCTCTCACAGAAGAGAATCCCAAGGCTTTCACTGCTGTGACATTACTGATGGATCCCAGTCACTGAAGAAATACAAGGGAATTGGCTGCTCCTCCACAAAGCTCTGCTCTGCACGTTTCTGAAGAATCTGATCTGCAAACACAGATTCACCAAGCAATTCTAATTACAATGCTAATAACTCCCAGAGCTTCTCTAATCTCCTAGTCTCCTTGTCCAAACAAAGACTGCAGCCTGTCCAGCTGACATCTCCAAGGAGCAGAATATCTATTGCATTATGTACAACAAACTCCAACAGAGCTTTTAACTTCCTGTATACAAAACATGTCAGCCTCATCCTTTCTTATTAATTGAGGCTGTTCACTCAGTCTGTTGCTCAGGTCTGTAAACATGAGCAAAACTTCGACCTAGGCCTCTTTTTAGGTTTCTGCTTCCAGGTTACTCATCTATCTTCACTTCCAAGCCTTTCACAGCCTATCTCCACCCTATGTAGACCCTCACTGATGCAGTGACTTATATGAATTCCCACAACTCCTCTAATTATAGGGAGAAACTACCCATAAACATTTCCAAATGTACTTCAGTCTCCTCTTTCAGAGCTCCAGCTTCAGAGCTTTCAGACCTTTGATACCTACAGAAAGAAACAGCAATTTGAGATAGTCTGAAGGCACTTTCTACTACATTGTCTGTATTTCTACTACATTGCCAGTACAAACTGCTCAGGATCACAGAGATGCTACATCACCCATCCTTTTCCTTACTTTGATTCTAAAAATCTACAAGAAAAATATCCTCTTAATTATGATTCATATTTTAACTCCCATCAGGAACTTCTAGATACTCTGGCAATATAAATAATCATTACTGAAGAGGTGGCTGGAAATGAAACAAGTGGTATTTTCTATTGAAATTTGTAGCTGAAGAGCTCAGAATCTCAGATATAAATGTCCAGTAGATAAAGCTGATATGCATCTTGGACAGTTACCAGAGCATGCTAATACTCTGGTAACATAGAGACAAATGAAGCCTACTAAAACCCAACTTGAATAAACTAAACCATGTAAAAGTATATTGGCAGCAGTTTAAAATGTGAATACATTTTATATTTACTTCAAGTTAGAAATTACTATTAAATCGGAAACCTTTCTAATTGTCTGTGTGTTCTGCATATTGAATGTGTCTATTTAGATTTCACATACCTGTAAGCTATATTCAGTGTTGTATGTGAACAAATGTGACAGGTGGCTATTTTAATCTGTATGTCACACAAAGGCAGGAATGTAAACTACAGTTTTCCATAGTTATCCATTAGGATAGCAAAAAATACTTTCAAACTGCAGGTATTTTAGCATGTGGAGTGATTAATATGTCAGACTATTACTTCCAACACACTGTCAAAGGCAACTGTACAAAATGCTTGATGCTGCATGACCTTGGGGTGTGATCTGATCAGATCTCAGAAAGCCAGCAGGGCTGGGCTCCGTTAGAACTTGACTAGGTGACTTCAAAGGAACACCAGGTGCAATATAAAACAATTCTGTTGGCTTGGTATGTTACTGTTCTCTCTGTCTCAATAAATTAAACAGATCCTAACACTGTGTTATGGTGTATAACATGGCTGGAAATGACATTTGGGAAGACAGACAAAAATAGAAGTCTCAATTTTATATGATCCTATTTTATTTTCTTTTCAGATTGGGAAGATTAGCAGTGACAGAGAATGAAAGAACCACTGAGGATGAAAGTCACCTTTTGACATCTAGCTTAACTAACTTCCCTGGTCAGTCAGGGTCAGCTAGAACCACGTCCAGCTGGGCTTTGAATGTTGCCAGAGAGGCAGACTCCACAACCTCTCTGGACAGCCTATTCCAGTGGTTGACCACCATGAAAATAACATTGTCATAGAGTCATAGAACGGTTTGCGTTGGAAGGGACCTTAAAGATCATCCAGTTCTAACCTCCCTGCCATGGGCAGGGACACCTTCCACTACATCAAATTGCTTCAAGTCCCGTCCAGCCTGTTCTTGAACATTTCCAGGGATGGGGCAGCCACAACCCCTCTGGGCAACATGTGCCAGTGTCTCACCACCCTCATCAGTGCTGAGCAGGGGGAAGAATCATCTCTTTCAACCTGCTAGCAATCCTTTTCTAACGCAATTCAAGAGGCTCTTGGCCTTCTTTGTGACAAGGGTGCATTGCTGGTTCGCAGTTAGCTTGTTGTGTACCAAGATCCTCAGGTCCTCCTCTGCAGAGCTGCCATCCAGGTGGTCACCCCCCATTGTGCACCGACACATGGAGTTATTCCTTCTCAGGGACAAGACTGCAGTTATCCATGCCAGCCTCCTGTCACCTTTGCTTGATTTCCTGCTTGTCAGTATAGACCTTTCTTGAACTTGTAGGATGTGGTCTTTGGGTATCGACCTGCTCTGGATCCCTCTTTTCATCAGGGCCATATCCCTTGGGATTCTTCCAACCACATCTCTGAAGAAACTGAAGACTGCTATCCTGAAACCCAGAGCTGTGGTCCTGCTTTTTTGCACTACTCTGTTCTATCAGAACCCTGAATTCCACCATCTCATAGTCACTGCAGCAACGCTAGCTGTGACTTTAACCTCCTGCTCCCAGAAAGTTCTTTCTTGGTTTTAAGTATTTGCTGCAGCAGAGAACTTTGTCTTGCTGTCTTCTTGATCACTTGCATCAGGAAGTTGTCAAAGCATTGTAGAAATTTTCTAGATCACTTGGGCCCTACTGTGTTATTCTTCCAGAAGATATCAGGTATCGATAGATCAATATTGACTTCCTGGCTCCTAGTATGAACTAAAAAGTCAGTCTTTATTTCCATTCCTAATATCTGCCACACATACTAAGAAAAAGTAATTGTATATTGTATACAAATACACAAAATTGCTACAATCAATAGCAGTACATTATGTCAGGTAGTAGCATAGTTTTCATTATAGAACTCAAAACTGCAAATGAATTAATTCTAACAATATCCCAAGGCACCATTTTACACACAGAAAATAACTGAATCATTGAGAAAGGAACTTACAAAAGTTACCTTGAAATCTCTGGCACTGATGGGAATCACATGCAGGTATTTCCGGTCCCACCTAATCCTCCACTAACAAAATCATCTTCAGCCACAAACCTAATTTACGAAGCTTGGCTCCACACCCAAAGTGTAAGACTGTTCTAATTTAGGGTTCAATACACTGACTTCAAAGTTCAGCCCAGAGATAAAACTTTTCTCAGTGTTTAAATATCCACAGAGCATTTGGATTTAGGAACTTAGCCCAGAATTGATTCAAACAGACATTAATTTAAGGTATTAATAGAAGCTAAATTGAAAAAGACTTCTTCTGTGTTTCTTTTTCAGAAAGACTAATGCTTACACAGTGTGATTAAATGCAGACAGTCAAATTCGTAACAAACATGATAAGGATACTTACGTGTAGTTTCAGTTCCACGGAGGCCCTCACTAGCAGCATTTGGGTATATAGCAAATACAGCTATCTGGTATTCAGTTAAAGACATGAGGTTTTTCAGAACTGCTGTTGATAAGCTTCCATCTACCACAACCTGTTTGGAAAGAAATCAACTAAATACACGTATCTGCTTTCTGTAGTGGGCTTCAGAGCCCACATAGGGAATTTCAGGGTAGATTTAAATATGACCATGGATTCTCTATCTGGTTAGTTCTTGCTGTTGTATTAAAAAATTCTGCGAAGCTTTTCCTCCTATTACCTCTTCCGGCTGTCCTCCTCGAGTGGGATAGTACACAACCCTGTACTTTTCCACTTTGCCTGGTGCATGGGTCCAACTAACCCGGAATCCTCTAGCTGATACCTCAGATGTGACCAAATCCGAAGGAGCCCCAGGTGAAGCAACAATAGTTCCTAGGTTAGAGACAACATACATTTTTTATTCCCCTCTGTAAAGTAATTATTGGTTTGTTGTATTTGTTGAAACTCCAAAGATTGTTCCTCATCACAACTTCAAATAATTGGCTACTGGACATTTATTTAGGTCATTTTCAATAGAAATAATGACTAATAATGAGTACTGCACATGGAGTTTGCACTGGGATTAAGTCTCCCTAATCTTGCATAAACCTTAACATGAAAGAAACAGAAATATAAAACTAAGCCTTCCTGTCCTTCCTCCCATTACTCTTCAGAGCCCTTTCTTTCTGTTTTGTTTTGTTTTCTTCACGTTGTTTTCCTTCCAGTCACAAAAATCTTCCAAGGACATCCACACCTGTGATATTCTGTGCTCTTCTGAAGGTTGGAAACAGATACGCTGCCTGTCAGCAGATTGAAGAGATGTAGTGAATGGTCATCACTGGCAATCATCTGTTTCCACAAAGATGTCTCATTTCTCTGTATTTTTCCATCCTTTCCTTCTCAATTTCCCAACTGACTGCTTACTCCCCCTCACAAGACACAGCTAATATTCTGTATTCCTTCCAGTTTCCAGGTGAATAAAAGGGGAAGAAGATGGAATGAAGCCTTACTAACGCATACTCTCTCATTGCACAGGTAGAAATATTCCAAAATATACTTTTGTGTATTAAATATGAAAGAGAAAAATTCCATCATGAGGAAGGGACAAAGTAATCTTAGTAGTAAAAAATATTGAAAACTTGGGAGTCAATAAAAACAGTAAGTTAGAAGATGGAAAGCACAGCACAAATGTAACAATTCCATGTGCAGCTGTTAAAGTAATTCATCCCCAAACTGGTGTATTAGGAAAAAAATTCCTTACCCACTACTCGGAAATAGTTACAGCAAAATTAATGTCTATTTTTGTATTTTTTGGTACTGCCAAATATCATAATATTTACCATGATCAAAGACAGAGAGCAAAAGATCAAAAGATATTAAAGCAAGCTTAAAACATACCAAGGAAGATAACTTCCCTGACAATGTGCTTTCTTGTGAGCAAATGAATATAGAGCATGAGTCAAATGTCAGAGAGCAACCCAGAAGTGCAGGCACTTGGAATGGGATTTGTAGCTCTAAGTTCTTATTAAGTTACATTACATCTTTTTTCTTACTCACTTTTGATTTCCTTTTCCTGTTCCTCTACACGTGAGCACACTGTTCTGGTAAGACCTTCAACAATGGTATGCATGAAATTAAAGTCAGCAACATTGTAGACGTGTGTGCTGTCAGGTTCAGAGGCAATCTCTTTGAGCTCATTTATATCTGCATTCTTCACACCTTTCATAGGAAAGAAAAAGAAAATATTTGCAATTAAAAAGAAAAAATCTTGTATATAGAGGGATTGATAAACTACATTTTACTCTGTTAAAATGCTACTTCAAAATGCTAATTTCTGCCAGTGTAACCAGCATTTTATCAGCTGATAATGTAGCATCCATGTATATCTAAACTTCAGTTACAGCATGATGTATTGGAAAATGCATAAAGAAGATTTACATTAATGATGATACTGGATACAGACAGAAAAAAAGCTCTTTCTTAATATACAGGGCAACAAATACAAATACATTAGGGTTTAACAGGACACAACACATGGACGTGGCAGAATACACACCAATAGCAAACAGCTCAATGCCAGCATCTCGCAGGTTTTTAGCAGGAGGGATAACATCATCTTGGGACTTCCCATCAGTGATCAGTATACCGATTTTAGACACCCCAGGTCTTGCACCTGCTTCAGGCTTAAAGCTGTTTTCCAAAATGTAAGTTAAGGCAAGACCTAAAAAAAGAAACATTTTAAAAGACTTTAAGAGAGGAAAATGGCCATTAATTTTAGCTAGTTTCACAGTGTTTGTCTTTTCACTCAATTTAAGATCATGAGAAACCTTCTAATGAAGTATAAAATAAGTATTTATTTATTGAAAGTTTCATTTCCAACAATCAACCTAAACTACAGAGAAGACAACATTCATGTCTAGCAGCCTTTTGATCAATCAATGCAATTTAAACTGGCAATGGTAACCTAAACTGATCTTCCTGTGAATGCACCATCTTTTCTATCTTACTCTATGAAATCAGAATAGGAAGTTTCCTCTCCTTTTACTTATGTTGCTTACATGAAAGCACATGTTCTGGATAGCTTAGTAAATCCCCATACTACGTACAATCTTACTTTAATTTGTTTCTTGGCTTGTTTGTCCTTTCCAATTTACAATAATTTAAAGCTTACAGAGGATCTGATTTCAATAACTGCTAATTATTTCAAGTGAAGGAAGAAGAACATCTCCTCTGGACAAATTTACACACCACAATGAGATCCTCTCTGAAAACTCTCCCAAGCCTCCCACAGCAAGGGTTCTTCACTCACCTTCTTCTAACATCCATATAAAATAATCATGATAATTTACTACTTGCTACCTTACAGTAATCTCATTCCCAGAATCATACTGGAGTCCTTGTGCCCTTAACTGCAATTATTCCTTCTACCACCCTTGCCTCCCTGACAAAAGAATTTACTTAAAGCTGTGTCTGGGTCTTTGGATATATCTTTCTCCTGGCCAGACAGCCAGTATTACTAGCTGCTACTTTGAAGATGCTGGAATTGTATTCAGAGACTGTATTTTTCACAGGTTGACAGGCATCCCCCATTTATCCATCACTAAGTGTCTTCTGGGGCTTCAGTGCTCTAAATACTAAAAGGTCAATGGAAATGTAAAAGCCCCAGGTGATCATTTGAAAGGTTACTATTGCCAGTTGTCAGGTATTAAAACAACATTCTTTCCTTCTCCAGAATAAAGCTTTGTGCGTGAGCATTATGAATGGATTTTGCATTTTCTTCCTAGCCGTAAGAGTTTGCTCCCAACAGAGAGTTCATGTACACTTTGTTTTATGAGACTCTGTCCTGACCAGAAAGGTTCCCAGTGAAGCCAATGAGACAAGTGCTTCAGAGCAGACTTCACTGACACTGGATACAGTCATTAGCAAGCTGCAGAAACTCATCCTTTTTGCCCTTCATAATAAGCACTAACACTTCTTAGTCCACACAGTAGGATATGTTTTTAAATAAAAAGCAAAAGATAAATTATACACAGTACCTGTTAATGTATTCCCTCCCTTATAGGGTAGATTACGAACTGCATCCAAAACAGCATCTTTTGTGCCATAGGCATTCAAATGCCATTCAATGCGGGGGTCACCACTGTACTGTGCAAGACCTAAAGAACCAGAAATTAAGGTAATCCATCAGAAAATGAAGCTTTTTATTTTTTCAAGTACCTACACTTTATGTACTTGATTACGAACAGCTCACTGTAGCATGTTTACCATAAATAGCTTTGCTACCATACCAGAAATACTGCATTGCTTGATGCAAAAAAAAACCCAACAGTATGAAGCTGTGCTTAGTGACAACTTCTAAATTTACTTTCTTTCAAGTGGTTAGGACAGCAAGTGAGGAGCATGAAACTTTTTCAGAATTTAGCAGGATTCCAACAAATTGTTCTTGAAAAAGAACAATTTTATTCAATATGTTTTTGAACAGACTAAAGTATAAGTAGCAGAACAGAAATAACATTTCAGCCAGTTTCAACCATCCACTGGCACATTCTTCCTCTGAAAATTAAACTGCAAGGTTTTGATTTAATGCTGAGCAGTCAGTATGACTGTTTCCATTGCTTTTTCTTTTCTACTGACATTACATTAGCTCTTACTTAAGCTGAGTATAACAGTGAACTGAGGAATTAATTAATACTACAGACATTCCAGCAGTATTACTCCTATGAGAGAAGTGCTAGTTCCACGTGAGGATGAATCTTGCACAAACAAGTAGCATTAAGCTGTTAACTATCCTGAAATCATATTTTTACATTGCTACAGAAACATTAAGAAAAGAATATGGCACCTTACCTACTCTTGTTTTCTCAGATCCCACATTGAAAGCAGAAACCAGATTTTCCAGGAACAGTCGAACAAGCCTGAAATTGAATCTGCCAATACTCCAAGAACCATCTACTAGTATCACAATATCTGCAATTGCTGGAGTTTTACAGGTAAACAGGCTTCCTGTAAATCATTCAAATAAAAGCAGAAATGTTAATTCAACAATAGAATTGTAACTCAATAAATATATTTCCACTAAGGTTACTCCACTTCCTCTCTTTCCACTAAGCTTAATACTTCAACTTTCTTTCCATAGGCAAAGTGAGAAATAAAAAAAATTACTAAATGTATTGTTCTAAATTCAGTCATAGAACAGTTTGGCCATCGTCTACTTCATTTCTTCCATTAAACTATTCGAAATTAGGGGTTTGCTTCTAAGAATATAATACACCAGAAAAGAAAAAATCAAATGTTTTATTACACAATCAAACCAGCAGCTCATTTTCATTCTCAAGAATATATACACACAGTATACAGTTCATGACACTTAAATCTTAGGTGTCGGCAATGCAGCAAGAGCTACCTAGAGATGCAGACACCCAAAACAGTTATCAAGATTTTATAATCAATGTATAAAAGTAGGTGTTTCAAAATATCTCATTAACTCTGTAGAAAAACTTCTTTAGCTGCCATTCTAGACTTCTAAAGTTAGAAGTGAATCTCACCCTGAGAGTCTGGAGTAAAACTGAAGATCATATACATCTGAATAAGCTGTATTAAACCTTAGGAAGCAGTCAACACAGCAAAGATAAAAAGCAAATACCTCTGATGCAAGTTCACAACCTCTATGAGAATTAGCACCACATGAGTATTTAGTCTTACACATATATGGAAAAGTACACAAAAATACAAAAGTGAAAAAAAAAGGAACAGAATGAGAATTAGCAGAGATGCATATTGACAGTCTCTAAGGTTTAGCTAACCAACAGGGAAATCAGAGGATACGGGACTCAAGATTAGATACAAACCACAAGATAAGACGAGAAGGTTTTTTAGGGATACAGATTCCTAAGAAATTGAGAAGCGTTCATTTTGAGAAAATGACAGGAAGACAAAGGAAGACCTTTTGATAACCTTAGATGGAATTGCCATATCCCATAGAAGCAGCTGCATGACTGTAAAAGTAAGGTTACTGAAAGAGTGGATTCATATTGTAGGGGTTGGAAAAATGAGTGATGTTACATGGGTATACTAAACAAAAATTTATATTTGAAGTATAAAAATAGCAGACTCTCCACATGTCTGACTATAGAATAAGGATGGAATAAGGGAAGTCAAAGCAAAGCATGTTAGTGGAAAAGGTACTATGCATCACAAACCATTTAGAGTTAAAAATAATGTCCCTTAATACAGTAAAAAACCTGCAGATTAATGAAGTAAGCTGAACCCAGTTTTTATCACCATTCTTTCCAGGATTCACTGCATAAATTCATTAACAAAGGATACCAACATCCAAAGAGACTAACAAGAATCACAAAGTACACTGTTAGAAATAAACTGATCTTGAGCAGAGATGCTCAGCAAATAAAGGAAGTAATTCAATGAGAAATAACCAAAAGGTGCTGATGTTAGATCACAAGTGGCTCTCCTGTTACATAGAGGGAATAAACCACACGATTAGCAACTTAAAACTTTAACATGATATTATTAATCACCACCTTTTCACTACAGACAAAATTATAGTCTCACAAGCAAAAACAATTTGATGTGCAGAAGGAATTTAAGTGATTAGTAATAATTATGGGTTACATTCGTAGTATAGCATAAATCCACTCAGCAAGAAACCCAATCCATGAAGTTACAGTTAATCTCTTAAACGTGTAGTATAACTGTTTTTAGAAGAGCAGGGAACATTTCCTACGTGCTGCTAGCAGTGTGGAATAAGTTCTAAACACAGGACAAAAATTCCACTTACAAAGATGCCAAACCAAATATTTTATTTTAGTTTTTACAGTACAAGACAATGCTATTTGAATTGGCAACACATTTTAATGTATAAACACTGGGGAACATTTAGTAAGCATTAGAAAAATTATCTTAAATTGGAAGATAAATCCAAAAGAGGTCCAAATCTTTATATCACTGAAGTCAACAGGAAAACTTCCCTTGTTTTCAGCAAGACTGGAATCTGGTTTGTGACTAAATAGAAACTTACTGGTCATGGCAATATTAATGTTTTAAACATCTTTGCCAAATAAACTTCCTGTTGGTCATACTGCATTACTTGCACTATTTGTTTCCATTAACATGCAGCTCAATTGTGCCATCCTCACACTGGTCATGATTAGCTTCTTAAGCTTCAAAAGAATTCCTGGCAAAGTAAAACACTACTCAACACCACTAAGAATGATAGAACTGGACCCCTGACTCCATCCAAGCAGCTGTACTATATAGCACAGATGTACCTTTTCAGTATGATCCCAGCTGTTTAATCATATAGCCCAATGAGGATAACAGGATTTGTGCGGCTGCATTTCCCTTCTCTACTTCTAAAATTTTATACTTACTATGACAGCCAGTTAGCACCTTAAATCTTACTCATTTCATATCAGAAAGTTTTACCTATAAGGCTTCTTTAATCCTGTAGTGATGGCTTTGTGAATAAAACTTTTAATCACTTTTAGTTAAATCCATTCGGTGAAGCAAAACCCAAAGAATAAAGAAAACAATAACAGCATTCCTTTCAATATTTTATTTCCACATCATCAGGTCAGTGCAAATGGTATCTTTCAATTATTTGTTTCTTTAAAAAGCATGTGTGGTTTGATCCAAGATTGTACTGCAATCTCACAGAATGGGAAAATTTGATTCATTCTTCGTAGATAGGAGATACTTGTTGAGTCTTTTCTGCATAAAACATTTAGGGTTTGTTACTTCTGTACACCCACTATTTGCTTATGTTTTCTCCTTGTTGTACTTAATAGAATTGTAGAAAGTTCCCTAAAATGGAATAAACAACAGTGAGATATTAAACAGAATAACATGCTGCATAGAAATCTTTAATACCTGATAGGAACACAAACACCACATCACCCTAATTTATAAGGTTAACCTATAAGACACAGTGTGCAGCAAATAATTCATGTACCCCACTGAGATTAGCCAGTTTCCATTACCAGTTCTAGCAAATGTCTTTTTCAGTAATCTTTCCACACAACCATACATGGTCATGTAAGGTCTGAGGATCATTTTAAATGTTACAACTACCTAAAGTAACTTCAAGAGGCAATTTTCTCAAAAACATTTCTCAAAGGATTATGATAGTATATAATTCCATACAAAGAAAGGTTCCAACACTCAGTGTTTTAGCCCACTAGATGTTTCAAATACTGTGATCTGGTTCTGCATATTCCCCTTGTACTCAGTCATCAAGAAAACAGTAGTGAGACACTTTCCTCTGATTTATACAGTACTCACCAGTTTTGAGAGCATGGCCATAGAGAGGAGACCAGTTATCGAATTTTGTATAATGTTATAGAGATAGCATTATTCTACTTCAAGTGCTGCATTCCACAACAAATAATAACAGAGCCTGCTATGTTTAGGTTAAAGAAAATTATAGAATTGCAAAAATCCTAAAGCCAGAAAAAGACTTTATATATTTTACGCCAGCAACTGTCTTCAGTGCATCCATCTGCAATGAGAGTAGGAATTTGATGGGAAGAAAGTAAAAAATTAATGGACTTTCTATAACAAATTTACAGTCTTCCTGGCGTTATTTGGCAGAAGGAGCATGTCACTCTGCCAGAAAGCTAAATGAGGAGGAAGAGGCGTCATCTGCTCATTTCTGCATGTCAAAACTTCACCTTCAAAGACATCAGCATACAACTAAAGGCTACCAGCAATGTATTAGGACAAGATGTTTGCAAAAAAATTGCTTCATTATTGCCAACAGTCATATCACCATCAAGAATTTTGGTTTCAAAGAATAACCAATACTGAAAGAACTTTGCATCTACCAAATGAAGTTTCCTGCCTTTGATCCCTCAAGCCCTCAGACATTAAAGGTGATGCATTTGCTTGAAATTTTAATATGCAAGTGCTATCACACTATCAAGACTCATGTCAGAGCTGTGAAGACAATGATGACAATACTGGGAAAAAATATCCAGCTAGAACTTTCTGGGATAGAGGGAGAATTAGTGAGGCCTTCAAAATGTGATCCTTGCGGCATCCCATTGAAGGGAATGGACTGCAGAGGGGAGACTGGGTGAAGCTCTAGCAGTACAGGGAATACAAAGAACAAAGCAGGGTCTGCAAGTTTCTGTACACACTGACCACCTCCCTGAGGCAGCATTTTCAACCTGTTGCTATTCTTTCACATGTGCATTCAGTGACCAAGTGAGTAGTATTAAAAATCAGAAGTCTGACAAAAAAAAAACCCTGCAAGCCTTTCCTAGGAACAAATGCAAAACTATGATTTTTAGACTAGAATAGTGGCTCTTTGACTCTTGGATCTTTCAGAAGTTCTTTGAAAGTCAAAAGGAGAAGCAGTAAATACAGACACTACCACTTGGGAGGACTTAATGCCTTAGAAGAACCAGTTCAATTTGCATGCAGTTCTGATACATTTTGCAGAAACACATATGATATTTTGCCTCCCCTCAGTATGAAGCTCTGCTCTCATTTTCAAGAGCCAAAACACACACTTCTACTAGAAGTAAAGACTATAATTCTTTCTGAGTCTGCAATGTGTCATTTCCTTTCTTACTCCTTGTCACAGTGGAAAAGTCAAATAATATATGTGGAAGGAGAGGAGCAAAGTTCAAGTAGAGGTCAGTAATAATACAGCATGAATAGAAAATTCGCTCATGGGGTAGCAAAGCACAAAAGTCAAGAAGCTTGATGACAGAAGTGATTGAAAAATACCTTGTGAATAAAGCATGAATGACAGAGAAAAGTCAGTCCCCCACAATGTTTGACAGTACCACAGCTGAGCAGAAGCACCACTGAGGACAAGGGTAACATAAATCTACATCAGCAAAATGTCACTTTTAAAAATGGGTTAAAAAAATTCAGGGACGTGCAGCAGTGTTCAGCTCCAAAATTCAGCAACTCACTAGTCCACGCTTTTGACACTGATATTATTGCACTGTGCTGGTGATATCATCACTGCACTTAGACCTCAGTTTAATACATCCCATATGTCAGGCTACGGACCAGGCAAATGCATACAACATAGCTTTTCTTTGAACTATATCCAACCAAGCCTGAGTTTGAAGGACTCAAATGCTGGAACATCATTAGGTTGAAAGAGCAGCCCAATGAGGTTAGAAGTGTGTCCCTGCTCCCTAGAAAAAAACCCCAACAAATAAAATAAAGCAGCCAGCCCTTTCCCAGGCACCTTGTTCTGCTCCAGGAAACCAATATAGCCCAGCTGGCAGGCCTACAAATTTGTTATTTGGAGGAGTTGGAATATTAAGATTTACTGAATCTGTTGTGCCTAATAATGTCACATTTGACCATGAATGTTTTCCATACATACGCAATGACAGTTGTACTTCTGCAGTAAGTAATTCACTAGTTTAGAAAAACTTTTAGGACTTTCTTCCTACATCTGAGCTTTTTAATTTACTTGAAAGACAGGATAAATATAAAAGGTAATTATGAAAGTGTGTTTTCTGGCAGACCACTGCAGGTTTGTAACATGGAAGCACCTGAAGCCTACAGCAGTTTTCCAAACAACAACACTAAACTCTTTTGAGTTTCAATAGAAAAATATGTTTAAAAATCCCCCTTCATTTAAATGGAGAGTTCATTTATTTATATTTCTCTTCCAACAGGCAACACGTCAAGATGGAACAAAGCATACTGATGAAATCTTTCCTGAAACATGGCAAAATACAGCGTCCATTTAGCCATAATGATTCACACTGAAGATGGTCCACAACCCTCCTGTGAAACCTAAGAAACACTTCTGCAGATTACAATGATATGCTCTACTTTTTGCTCTCAGTTCTGATCCGAGTGCAGGAATGCTTTACATGAAACAGCTGTCTCAAAGTCTAAATTACTTTTCAAGGCAGAGAACTATAATTTTTTACTAATATGGTCATATTCATCCACCATTGCTATGTAACAAATACACCAGAATTTATTTCCCTTAGCTGTAGTGAAATATGAAATTCCTGAAACAGTTTTCTCTGGCTATCTAGAAGGCTGGAGGTCAGGGGGCTGCAGACAAAACTGACACTCAGAAACCCTCAACATTAAGCTGTAGGTATAAATCCCTTTAAGCCATAATAAAGAGCTGGTCTGTGCCTGAGCTTGCAACTAAGTTGTCACTTTAACAGGTTAAGTAACACCAAACAAGCTGTATATCTATGAAAATCATTAATATAGAACTAATTAAGAATCAGTTGAAGCTGTGTTGAAACTGCTACAACACTGTTACATTAGAGATCAGCATTACATATATATGCCCCATCCCTGGAAGTGTTCAAGGCCAGGTTGGATGAGGCTTTGAGCAACCTGGTCTAGCGGGAGGTGTCCCTGCCTGTTGCAGTTGCAACCGCAACTGCATTATCATGAAGGCCCCTTTCCAATCATTCCAACTCAAACCATTCTGTGATTCTGTAAATCCAGGTACATAGGATGTTGTGGCCTGTGTGAGCAGAAGAAAAAAAAAGATGGTGCAGTACAGGTACAGTACAGAAGACTTTCAAATTCAAGTCACTATAATACCTTAAGCATTTCTTGAAATGATATTATCATAATGTAACTAGTGTATATGCTTATATATAGAAATATAGATACGCAGTGATCTTCAGAAGCATCACTAATTTTGGATGTCGTGTCAATCCACAAAAGCTTGGGATGGAATTTGTGTGTCCTCTCGAATCTAGCAGTTCATCCGCTGTCTCATTAGCAGAGATGTCCAAGTGAATGGCTTCAGAATCAGAAGTGATTCTGAAGAATCTCTAACTCCCAGAATCACAGCGAGGTGGGAAGGGACCATTGAGACCGTCTCGTCAAACTGCCCTGCTCAAAGCAAGGGTAACTCCAGCAGATTGCTCTGGCTGTGTCCAGTCAGGTTAAAGCATCTCCAAACATGGAGGCCCCCTAACACAGTAATCTTCTTTAGTGTTTGACCACCTCACAGTAAAAAATTCTTTGATTAAATTAATTCTTTGACTAAATGGAATTTACAGTTATTTCAGTTTGTGTCCACTGCCTCTTGTCCTTTGACTGAACAGCACTAAGAGTCTCTGCCTCCTTTACTCCTTCCAATGTGTATTTTTACAAATATCCCTTGAACCTTCTGTACTACAATCTAAACAGTCCAGCTGTCTCAGCCTCTCTTCTTATGAAAGATGCTCCAAGCCCTTATTCACATTCATATTCATTAATCACATTCATGGCCCTTCACTGGACTCACTCCAGTAAGTCCATGTCTATCTTCTACTGGAGAAACAGCCCAGCACTGGACACAGAACTCCACATATGGTTTTACCACGACAGAGCAGAGAGGAAGGATCACCTCCCTTGATGTTCTGACAACTTTCTACCTAATGCAGCCCAGAAAGCTGTCAGCCTTCTTTACACAGGCACATTCCTGGCTCCCAGTCAACCTGTTGTCCACCAAGACCTTCAAGACCTTTTCTGCAAAGCTGTTTTCCAGCCAGTGGTGTCTTCCTCAGAGGATTTGATTTTGAGGTTGCTTGGTTAAGTCTCAATGAGCAATTTAAAAGAATTCCAAAAGTCTGTGCCACTGCAATGTACTGAAGTATTCAACGGGGCTAAGCAGCAATAAACATACCACACATGTCTTTTCCTAACTAAGCATTCAAAATAACTTTTTGATTTTCTTTTCCTCTAGTTCATAGACTTTCAAGTTCTTCTCATCCACTAATTATTCCCCATAATAAACTAATTACTAAATAGCCATTTTGTGTATTTTTCTCTTCAGGTAGATTACACCCCTGTCTTCAAGCCTGCAATGTTTATTCCTGTTCAAGATTCCAGTCTCTTTGATTCACTTATTATTTCTTTGATCATGTACTTACACTATCACCCAGCTTGACAGATAAATAATGCATATTGGCACATCAGTTATGCAATCTCATATACAGCAGATAGTTCAATTTTTAAACCACAGAAGGACTACTGACAAATCTCAAAATAATTCTATTATTCCTTCCACTCAGTGAAAGAATACTTTCTTCCATTCAGTGCCATTTATAGCTACTTCATTTTATAGTGTTTCAAAAACCTTTAAAACAAAACGACAAGTCTTACCTCTAAATGCAACTGCATTTTTAAAAAGTAAAACAAAAAAACCAAATGTAGAACCTTATCCTAAAGACTTCAGCACAGACATTTCCTTAACAATTTCACTCTACATAGGAAGGCTAATTTCTAATCTTTAACTTGCAGATGTATGAGAAAAATACTACTCTGATTTAACAGAAAATCTCTGATAGGAAGTAATAAGACTTTAATGACTACATTACATAGGATGTTTTTAGAAGATCTTCCAGAAACAAGGGCAAATTCTAAATCTGCAAGAGTGAATTTAAAATTTACACTGAGGAAAAGACAATTATTTTAATTAATCTAGACAAATTACTGGCTGCTACCCAAAGCATGCAGCTGTTCTGGGAACTGTCGAAACCAAAGGTGGAGTCTACCACAAGGTACAGGCTCTTCTTAGACATCTGAGCCTATTTTTAGTTTGTTGAGTATCAACTTGGCTATTCACAATAGCCATAATCAAAATGAAACCACTGGCTAAACTAAAACCACATATTTCAGTATGCATACCCATAGTTAAACTACCCTGATGCTTAAAAAGCAGGGAGAGAGCAACTATATAAAAATTTATTAAGATAGTCCTATGGAGCTCAACAGAAGACCTTATTAATTTTTTTTTTCCAAGGAAAAAAATGTTCAATATTTAATATATAATTGTTCAGTTGTTCTTGCTCATTTTTTCCAATAAATAACGATTTTTGCATAATTACATTCTATTACATCAGTTTTAGGGTTTCCCTCCCACCATCTGTTTTCTATTCCCAGATGAATAAAGTACTAATGGTTGCAAGGCTGGCAAAGGGCATGTGATCCCGTTGAGACAAAAAAGGAGCTTCTGAGTGTCATTTTCTTTTTTTTAAGGTACAGCTAAACAGGACTGCCCATCAAAGTCATAGAAGTATCTCAACCAACCTGAAACATATACATCATTATTGCTTGCAACTCATGCTTTGTTACTACTTCTTGAAGAATGAAAAACCCACTAAATATTATGAAGCTCTGAGGAAGAAACATCGGCCACTGTTTGACTTCCTTGCCCCCTAGGTATTGAGTTAAACTTGGATGTTGAGTTTGCAAGGTCCTGAGGGTATGGAAAGATACAGTGTAGGGAGACAAGAGATGAGTGGTATTTCACAAGCCACAGCCAATTCAGTCTTTTTGAAGGAGCTATCATCTTTATGCTCACAATTCAAAGTTTTCATTCCTTTTATCATACTTACTAGAAAGATCAGTGTGAAAGACCAGAAATTTTACCACACATTTTTAACCGCATAAAGAAACCAAAACGAAGCAAGACCCTCCTGAGACTAACATTACTTCCAACTTTCCTGCCTACAAGGAGACTGACTACACTCGGCATCAATCGGGCTCCCCAGAGAAGCTACTTTGAGAATTCCAGGAGAGTGTACTCTTACAAGAGTACCATGGCTCCACTTACTGAGGAATAATGAGCCAAACAAACACTTCATGAGACAAAGAGGCACACACAAAACCCAGCAGTCAGATACGAAACAGGACTCCCTCATTATATGTAGACAGACTAGTACAATCAGTACAGGTGCACCAGACAGGCAAGAACACTTTTGATGTGGAAAACATGGAAAAATCAGCCAGGTAAGTTCAGTTTCAGCTACTAACCAGTGTGTTTTTAACAAAGGGCCATAGCACAGCTATAACACCAAGGCCTACTCAGCACACAGGGCATCAGGCAAAGGGTGCTGACCATGAGACAGCCCAGAACTGGAGTCCTACGTCAGCAAGTCCACAAAGAACATGAAGACCTCAAATTATGCAGTAAGGGTGGAAATGACCCTGAAATAATCTCGCCTCAGTACAAGCTCCTGCATGATGCTGTGCAGCAGTGTTAGTATCAGATGAATGAGACTGTGAAGTTAGACTCCCCCCTCTCATAGTGTTTCAAGGAACAGCCTTGAAAGTGAATTTGTACAGCAGACAGTTGAAAAGCAAAAGATTCAGCACCTTCTAGTTGCATTCAAGACAAGGCCACCTTAAGGAACACAGCCCCTGAGAAGAGATACCAAAATGTTAACCTTAATCTCCTATTTTGCTGTCCAGACCACAAAGCAATGAAACTTGTTCATCAGGGTATTCAGTACAACTGGAATGCAAATCCATTATAAATTTGCTCATGAATATATAAATCCTTTATGATCATAGCTTTCTTACAAAAAGGTCTTGGTCTTGCAGTTCAGTGTTTATTAATGTATCTGCTAACTCTTTTTTGATTCTCCCTTCAAGGTTGCCATACAAACTTTAAACACTGTTAATTCTATCAAGGACAAGCATCACCCATGATATACTGAGGTATTTGCTTAGAATATACATAGCCAAGAGCAAGCCTGCAGACTTCAAATTAAGAGAAGTTGTAAGGCCAAATGATGAAGAACTGTTAAGTAGTGTCTCAGCATGGTAGGAATAAAAGTATTTCAATAACAAAACATGTCAACACAGACCCTGAATCCGACCTAAGGTAAATGTCTTGCTGCCAGCAGATCCACCCATGCCAGCGCATTGTGGATTGGGTGGATGCCCAAGAGCTAATGACTTGAAGAGATGAAAAAAGAGTCTGAATTGAATGAAAGACCCTTCATTCAGCTGAGCTTCTATTAATCAGTCGTCAAGTATGTGAATAGCAGTCTCCCACTTCAGCTAAGAGCAGATTGCATAAAAAAAGCTCAGTGCCTTATGGAAAGCTACCAAAGGAAAAAAAAAAAACATAAGAGCCTAGACAGGAGGTTTTCAGCTGGTAATGGTTCAGATTTACCAAGCATTATACATATTTATTACACAGTGATAGGAGGACAGACATAACTCAAGTGTTATGAACATAAGCAGTTCTGATATTAGGAGCTGCATTGCTTTATGACAAAATTGAAACTTACCTTTAGGTCAAAGATAAGCTGAGTTTCTTTTTCTACTCTTTTTCTGCTCTGAAAGAGTAAAGAGCTATACAGTGTGCTTTTTGGGGAAGTGGGGTGTTGTGGGGTTTTTCACTTGAGCTACAAATTATCTAGGTATCTATGTCAACACTGTGTCTACTTTTCAGTGAATGAGACACATACAAAGAGAGTTCCTACAGGGGGATGGGATGGAGACTGTGGATAACAGAAAGCCAATCTATCCAATTTCCAGCTTCTGCCTGGCCTGAAATGCTGAATGAAAGGATGAGAGGTAATGCACAATCACAACCATGTATATGATGTTAATATACTGGCAGATGGAAGAAAAGCAGTTCCTCCTACAAAAAGGAGGAGCCAAAAGATAAGTGGAATCCTTGAGTAAGAATGGAGATTAGCCATAATTTCTAGTGCCAAGCTTTCTATTTTCTGAACAAAGCAAGAGTTTGTCTGGCATACCCAAATTGAAGAAGATATCCAGAAACCTCCATGTTAATACTTAATCTCAAATCAGGCTAAGGTAAATAAAGAAAATCATTCACAACTTTAGAGATATCTGAAACAGACAAGGCAGTTACAAGATATATGAGACCTTTCTTATGTTAAGATCAACATTTCTGTTCTAAGCTCTCTCTGTGTTTCTCTCTCTTCCCTGATCTCACTTTAATCAGGGACTTTTTCTGTCAGGATCAAAGTGCACCAAAGGAAAACTCAAAGTAAACCCTTTCCCAATTCCAGCCTTCATAGCCACTTTTGGGTATTCACTTTCAAGCTTGCTTTCTCTCAAGAACATATTCTTTCTTATTCAGATGATTTCAACACACTTGCAAGTAAACTAATGGCTATTTAGTTTGGCCAGATGGCAGATGTAAACGCTGCAGTCTCTAAATGTAGCTTGCTCGTTTTTTCCCAAAGCAACTACCAAAACGATGACAAGGGAAAAGCATTTAAGAATTGTGTTCACATCAGTGCTGATACTTCCTATCAGGTTTTCCAGTTGTGGGAGGCAGGAAGCAGGAGTCTGCCGAAGGATCCTGGCCAGGTCCATAAAATATTGTCATTGCAAAATGAAATCCAAAGTTGCAAGCAGTTGTCAAAGAATACAAGAGCTTATCTATGTCCTCCAGAGAAACTGATATGATGAACTCCTGGAATAAGTGCTGGTCATCCACTGTACAATGAGCTATACTTTCTGGACAGTAAAAGGGATTTGACCCAAGAGCTTCATTGCACTGGAGTCCCCCTGTAAGTCCTCCAATGACTAACAAGGAATTTATAATGTACAAAGCTCACAGTTTTATAGACTGGGGCCATTGAGCTGGGGCAAGTCTGCATGCTTCTAGTGGGCACAGGATGCAGTGATCCCTAATGCAAGGCAAAAACCAAATCATATTGGTAGTGGAAGAACTAAGTACTTCCCAATAAACTTTGCTTTTACCCTCAGACTCCAGAAGCAGATTAATGTGCAAGGGCTGAGAAGATAAGGATTATTTCAGAAGAAAAGAATGGCACTGGGCAATAATGCCCACACAACATAGTTACGATCTCCTTCTGCTTGCTCATATTACAAGAGTTAAAGTGCCCTTCATAAAGTTCAGGGAAATGCTGTTAGTAAGGCCAATTATAGGCTTTGTAAAGACAGAGGTAATGATTTCCATAGGAAAGGAGTTCAGCAATAGATAAATAATAAAAAAGGTCATGACTAAACACAGTATTTGCAGTTACATTAGCCAGGATGAAGTGAGTAAAACTATGAAACATAGCCAACAGAGCAGAAGTTCAGAAGGTATTAATTCCTGTGGTTTAGTCAAATACCTCATAGCATTCATTTCACACTGTCTAGTAATACTTACTGAAGCATCTGACACTAACTAAACAGACAAGTTAATAAATTAGATAATTAGTCTCCTCTACTGAATAGTATTTTGATATACTTCCCTGGATTTTTTCCTACTCTGCTTAAATAGCACAATTCGACAGCTGCAGAGTGAATGTCAAAGCATATTTGTCTCAAAGATGATGGCAGTATTGGAAGAAGAAAGCAAATCAGTGTATTTTTGAAGTTTATTGCCCCTTTCACTTCTACCACTATCAGAAGGCTGATGTAACCTCACTTGCAAAAGTTGTTATAACAGAGATCTTAGATATGCATACCATCTTACTTTGAGGATTACATGCCTTTTGCATTATCTGATAATGTAAATAGCACTGCAAGAAAAAAATATTTAGAAAAGAGTCACTCGGAAACATTTACTTTGAAAGGCTGTAGAAACAAATAATTACATCAGTAACAATGTAAAATACATTGGGAAGACAAACTATCTCACTGCAAAACTGAATCATTTTGGATGTGTCTACACAGTTTCTACAGGCACCTGAGAAGTCTGCCTATTTTCCAGACATAGACGCGGAAGCTAAAAGTTAGGTTCACAAGAAAAGGTACAAAAGATCCACCACCAAAGAGACATCGTTTCTGCATGATGCAGAGCACTGGCAGAGCACACCCACCTGAAAGAAACTGCAGGCATACTTCTTCCTGTTAATACTCAGCAGATTAAGTATCACATAACAGATGGCTTCAGGGCTCTCTACAGGAGACTTTATGATACTAAACTCTGAAAGTACTAAAAACTTGAAATATACAACCAATACAAGCAAAATCTCTTCTCTGTGCAGCACTGAGTAGTGAAATAAAAGAAAATGGGACATATATCAGAGGAACTCAGAGTGAGAAGACACTCTCCACTTGCATGTACTTGCATGTGTATACAGATCTATAATGTTTATGTATATACATCTGTATGCATAATAGAATATAACTAGACTATAGTCTATCACTAAATTAGCATATCACTATCCTAACAGTATGACTAGTAATGTTAAATTCTTTCGAAGGAAATATTTGTTTATCCTTATGGGTCTTTTTTACCTCTTCCTCATAAGCTTTTATATTTAATTTAATATACTAATGCAGACATATCAGTCAAGACACATGAAGTCACTATCCAGTGTTTTTAACATTAGTTCATGTTGTATTAGCTACATCATATAGATAATATAACCTGGTATCTACACCTTTCTATTATACTTTGTGAAAGCCAAGGTATGGCATTACACAGCTCATTAAAAAACCTTCTGCAATTCTTTCCTATCGCTGAGGCCCGCTATGATTTCTATATTATTTTGCACTCACCCAGTGCCTAATTCTTTCATTTATCCTTTCTATACCCATGACCCAACAGATTAGCAACAGATTTTCTTTCCTAAGCTTCTACATGCTTGTCTCAGTCTTCCACAATGATAAATGCAGATCTAGCTTTTATTGTCAGTTGACTTGTCCTAGAGCTTCTACCTGCATACTCCATTTGAACAGGAACTGAGGGGCAATACCCCTTTTCTCAGGTTATCTCAGGTCCCACACTGGCCCCGGCAGTTCTGGTAATATTCTGCCAATTTGATTCCTGGCATGTGGTAAAGGTGACTCCATCAGGAAGAAGCATCTAAAGGATTTAAAAGGCTGGAGTTCTCCCAGGCTTTTTACCTAGGCCACATGTCACTAGATCATCATAAGAATTGGTAAAAACCCACACCTGCCCCTAATGGATTTTCTCCAGGGATGAAACACAGTTCTAATTTGGGAAGGCTGAACTAAGCAGCATGCTCTGTACTGTGCAGTGAAGACCTCTGACCTCCCTAACAACTCATACTTAGTAAATGACTATATTACATGCACTGTTATGTTGCATTGTACATAAATCACATCATCTTTTATGGGAGCTTACAGCTCATCATTTTAATAGTGTATAGTCTGTAGAAGGCTTATCCTGTAAAAACTTTATTCAGAAGAGAAATCTAGTTCATATGTGCTTGATGCTGTTGTAAATCATCCTGATCTGAGATTTGCATAAGGGAATTTCTGAACACAACATGTTTAAGACTGTGCAAATGCTTCACTCTAGTAAAGTGTTACTAGAGCACCTCTCAATTTGGGTATCCATGCCCAGGTTTGGCAGCAGAGGATATGGAAGGGTGGTCTTTTGAGAAGAGGCCTGGGGCTCCCCTGTGCCTGTGCACAGCTGGCAGCACCTCTGGGAAGACATATTCCAGAAAGGGCAGAAAATACCAGGTAGAGGAAGTGGGGTGTGAGGGGAGAAGAGTGAGACACAGCAGAGGGAACCCTCGGATGAGGAGGTGCTCCATGGTGGAGCAGGTATTCCCTGCAGCCTTTGGGGAACACACACTGGAAGAGAAGAAAAGAATGGTAGAGAGAAACAACTCCTCAACATCCTTTTTTGCACTGTTTGCTTCCTTTCTGAGTGGACCTGCAGTGTAACCTGCAGCAGTAACAAGGGAGAAGAGGAGTCTGGGAGAAGGGAAGATGTCAAGTTGAGTCTGTGAAAGCAGGGAGGAAGACTGTTGTTTTAATGTTTGCCTTTTTGTTTTCACTACTCACATTAGCATTCTGTTAAAATTACCTTAATTGGCAATGAATTAAGTAAATTTTCCCCCTGTTGACTCTTTTTGCTTACCACAGTAACTGGCAAGCAGTCTCCCCACCTTTGCCTCAACCCGTGATCTTTTTCATTCCTGTTCTTTCTCCTTCCTCTCCTGTCCTGCTGGGGAGGGGAGTGAGGAAGCAGCTAGGTGGGAGTTTGGCTGCTATCCTAGGCTAAGCCACCACATCTTTCAACTAAAAGCCCCCCAAATAAAGTCCACAAGCAAGAAAATAAAACTGACCCTCTTCGTTTTGTTTGTTTTATTCAAGTGTGTGGCTAAAAACGTTTCAGACACACAGAAATACTCAGCAGAGAAAGGATATAGTTGCATATTTGTCATGGAATATAGTTAAAACACTGCGATTCTCCCCTCCCCAAAGGGATTAAATCAGAGAATCACTCATAGAAGCTATCTGAGAAACTGCAAAACATCTGAGAAGGGACAGAATGTATTAACCCCTGTCACTGTGCAGAAAGGAGCTTTGTACATGAGGGAGTTGGAGAAGTGCCAGGGGACAAGTACTCAAATATCTGCATGTTGAAGGAAGCGGAGTCTGTGAGCTTTATCTCAACAGAAAGAGAAAAGGCTTCTGACATTAATATGAGCGTGCACAGCAGTGATAAATCACTAAGCTGAAAACTGACAGGTTCTGAAAAAATATAAGAAAGGAGATTCAAGACTTGAAAGTGGTTGCGTAGAGCTGGAGAAGGTTTCTGGAAATCAAATATAAAGTGAACATTTGATGGATGAGTGCTAGACATTAAACCTGAATTAATTTGGCACAATGACATTACTGGGTATACCCTGAAGGCTTGCTTGAGATAAGAGCACAGTATTTAGAGCAGGAAAGAAAGAAGTAAATCTTTTCAAGCTACTTGAATGGGCAGGACAAAATAGATGGAAAATTTTAATCTAGGTTAGTGAAGCTGCTGGAAAAATTACTAGCAGGCCACACGAGTGACTGAGAGAGTTCCATAAAGACAGAGCAAAACCCAAATAAAATCTAATTTAAAAACAAAAGAAAAAGTTAGATTTGGAAAGTTAAGAGAAGACATCCAGACCTCCCAGCACTACCTAGAGCCTCAGAGAGCTGATAATCAAACAGACAGAACTGCAGAATCAGTTATCCAAACCACAAATGAAAGTAAGAGTGAGAAGTTTTGAAACCATCTGGAATCATTAATACAGATACTCATCTTGTATTTCTTAGCAAAGAGCTGTTTTCTATGAGTAAAAGAGTTACGGTGAAATCTTTGTCCCAGTGAAATAGAAAGCGAAATTTCTGGCTTTTATTATGTGACCCTACAGAAAGTGTATTAGCTAAGTATTTATAAACAACATATCTCTATAATTGTGTGCCTTCCAGGAAAATCAGCAGGATATGTGATTTATCATAACACACAAATTGGACCTTGAGTTATTGACAGAGACCATATGCTATTTCATACATATTTTACATACACGTTTTAAATACAAATGTTGATGCGCTTTATTAGTTTTGCCCCAGAACTGATTTTGGATTTTCTGGCCTACTAATGCAAAAACTGACAATTCTCCATATGCAGGAACATAACTGAGATGATCTTTGCCTTTCTAAGGCTTGCAAAGACCCTATAGTTTCTTCCTATGTAAACATCCTCCTGTAACAAGTGGGGCAGATGTTCACAGAAGGTACCTCTTTACATCAAAACTTGACTATAACACTTGCAGAAACATAAAACATGCTTTCTCTGTTCTTTCAGCCAAGACAAGAGCAGAAGTCACAACCACTGTCAACACTAATTGTTTCAGTTTTTTTTCTTGTGGGCCACCACTGCTCTTGTTTTCAGGTAAGTTATTGTACTACCTAATAATTTCTTTTGTATTCTTAAATCCCAAGGTCTTACCAAGTTGATCAAGGATGTAACACAGCCACAGAATCTATCAGGGTTGCTATTAAGTTCATCAAAGTTAGCCAAATACTAAATTGTTATGAAAGCAATTAGCTGCTGGCCTGAATTCATTTGGTCATACTCAAATAATTTCCTGTCAAACATCTGCAGAACATCAAGTTATTCTTCACGGTTTCACCATAAGATTTTGCTCTTGTATCTTTAATCCATTTCTTTCACAGACTCTTCTTTACTTTTTTTTAATCCAATATCAAGTTGAGGTAGAATGGTCTTTGCATGTTAAAGTAGGAAGGTTTTGATACCATTACTCTCTGTGAATCAGTTCTAATTCACTTCTATCCAGGCTATGCACTTTTTTGCTGATGCTGTTGTTTCTGCACAACATTTGTGCTTGTACTCTCACTCTACTCCCACTGAAGTCATTCAGTTGGAATCTCCATCACTCTGAATAATCATTATACTGTGGAAAGGGAAGAAATATGCAATAGCTAGACAGCAGGAAAAAAGTCTATTACATTACATTAAAATATAGCTGGGTTGGGAATAGGGTTGAACAAAATCACGAATTCATCAAAATTAGCATAACGTGTTTTCTTGGTCAGTTTTCCTGATCAAGAAGTCAGTAAGTTTTGCCTTCTGTTCCAATATGTACCCTAGTTTTCTAGTAAGACCTGCTACTCTTAAGTGTAAGGCAACGGCTTTTCACAAGTCCCAATGGAAGTGCGTTTTGCTCTGATACAAACTGACTCAATACAACTGAAGAAGTTTAGATGGCTAAAAATTGTGCAGAGAGGAGGAAAGTGACTGAGCTCAAGACTTCACAAGTAAACATGAATCCTAAAAAGGGAGAGGCTACAGATCCAGTCTCCTCTTGCCAACTGTATTTTTGCCCCTACTCAGTAAAAAAGCATAAATCGTCTCCCACAGTCTGGCAGACACTTCTCTGTCTGCATTTAATCAACATTTTCCTATTACAGGCTCAATTTTCCCTCCTTCAACTTTTATCACTTCATATTTTGTCCTTCATTAAGAAGACAAATCACATTTTCCTTCTTTAGTGCTCTCATTTCTTCCAACTCAATCTTCCTCTAGACATGAAAGAAAGATCACCTATCCGCTACCCTATCACGCACTAGCAGGTATAACTTGCTTTTTAAGTGCTAGAACTACTAGCATTTTCCCCAATGCACTCAGTGTGATGAATTCCAGGGTGCTCTGGGCTTGAGAAATGCTGTATGGAAACAAACTTGTATAACATTAATAAATACAACATGACACAAGTATGTCTGGTAAGAAGAAAAACCCACTGAAGTGAGAAAAATTTGCATGGGCTTCAAGGAGCTTTGGGTGAGGGTCTTTGATACTTGCATTAGTAGGGAACAGAGCTAAAAAGAGCAGGATAAATGGGATCCTTGAAACTGTTCAATTTATTCACAGAGAGACTATTTAAGGTCATTAAGCTATTCTCGTCTGTGCTTGTTCTGAACATCATAAATAACCACTGAAGGGAATAATTACTGTTGGGGTTACTGCATAAAGATTATGTTATTTGAATGTTGGAATAACAGGAAATAGAGTTATATATTAAGATTGAAATAGGTTTTACTGTCCATACCAGACAAACTTCTCATGACAGGCATTTCACCAGAACATTGGCTTCTTGCAACAAGACAAAGTGAACTCCTTTCCCCCTAACCCTCAAAATATTTCAGACCTAACCCCCAAAATATTTCAGATGTTTTCATTCATATGACCTACATTACAACAGAGTTATGAAGTTATTATGTGTCTAATTATACAATACCACAAATTTAACCTTAGATAGGAATTAATACTGCAAGTCTGCCTTGCAGCTAAGATAATCTGAAATTATTATTATGTATATATATGCACATGCGAGTCTTTCATTACTCAAAGTGCACCAAGTAGGGAAATACAGGCAACATGCTTTTATGCTATGTATGGTGATACTTAGTGCTTACTGTATAAAGTGGTAAAGCACAACACAGAACTAAAAGCAATACCTCTGTTGTAGCAACACTCCAATATCCCTAATTTTTCCCTTCCATTTAACTTAACCCTGGAAACCAGGTTTAAAGTACTGACAAAAAAAAATCTATATAATGGCCAAGTTAACTAAAAAAGCTGATTATTTTCAGATTATTGCATAAGTCATGTGTGTTATGATCTGACCTTCTGGAGCTGGTTTACTCGCATTTGTTTTTTCTGGATCCTTCACCTTGGATTTACTTGTTTCTTTTCTTCTCTCTATATCTTTAACTGAAAAGTAAAGCAGGGAAACATAATCAATTAAACTAGAAACAGTGCAGTCAGAAGCATGTAATTTTGTTTTTAAAGACAGTGCACACAACAACTTGTGATATGCTCAGGTAACAAGTGACTATTACAGGGTTTTCCCTCCCTCCCTCTGGGTTTATTCTTTTTATGAATCTTTCCCCATCCTACCATCATTAAAGTTCTCAAAAGTGACTCTCCTCACACAGGAGAGTCCAAATACAGTGATGTCAGCACCTAAGCCCATGCTGACAAGATCCAGCACTGGAAGTACAGTCCAGAAAATTGGCAAAGCTAGCTGGGGAAAGTCCAGCATTGCAGAGTTCCACTCCAAGTTATTCAACACAAAAGCACATAAGCCAGCTGTTACATTATCCTCTTTAAAGAATCAGCTTAGATCCCATGCCCAAATCTATGATCAGGGCACCAAATACTCCCCTGTGAGTGAAGTTGCTCCAAAGCTCAGCCTTCAACAGTTTCCTGTCCCACAAGTGGGTGGGATACCTCCCTTCTTACATTCCGAATCTCTCATTACAGCCAAGCAGAACCCAGGTTGATTAAAAATTCTTAATATTACATTAGTAGCCAGTATAACCCTAGTCAGTGTGAACGATTCTGGCAAAATCATTGATAAAGTCACGTATAAGGAAAAAAAATAATCCTTTCAGAATTTCCTTAGTGTCAGCTTGGTGTCAACGCCCCAGGCATCTACAATGGCCAGGAAGAGCTTAAAAGAATGAAAAATAGTGAAATATCTTTCTTAGAAAGTAAAATTCTACTCCAGTTAAAATCTTCAGTTCATGTAAAGCTGGATCATGACCGACATTCATTCCAGTAGGAACTGAGTCTAGCCAGGATCAGTTTCTCTATGCTACATTGTTCAAAAAACACTGTGAGAGGGTGAAAGAAGTTTATTTCTCTTGAAACATAGGATATCAAATAGACAATACAAGTATTCCGTTTTACAGAAGTGGACAAAAGTCAAATGGATTTCACTAATTTACCCAGTAATATATGGAATATCTGATACAGCTGAGAGTGCTCTAAATTCCAATCCAAAATATAACCACAACACCATCCTGCCATCTAAGGAAGACAACAAATCATTGTCAAGTATCTGAGTGTGACTTTACTAGGGGCTGCAGACCCTAGAGCTCTTACACTCCAGGTATAAAAGTAAGGAAATTGGTGAAAAAGTAACTGAATTTTTAACTTCTCTCCTTACTAACATAGGATGTGTACCTGTACATCACCTCTACATTTAGGTTTTGAAAGTCATTCAGAAGCAAATTCAGGTCCACAAGCTTGCTGAGAAGTCAGCTTTTACCAAGGCAGATCTTGGTTATTAGCTGGGTTACAGATAATGGCAAGATGACATCAGGTTTTATTCAGAAGTTTGGGTTTAATTCTTATTTAAACAAAACTCCATATAAAATAAATGAGCTCAAATTACCAGAATACTACTAGTCAAAAAGGATGCCATTCCTTGGCCTTCAGAGCATTATTCCTTTGAGGAAAAGCTCAGAGCAAACTATGGAGCCACTTGATGGCCTCCTCTAATGCTAGTGCTGTTCTCTCCAGAGAACCAATACCAAAATCTGAAAATGCTCATAGGAGACAACGTCACATCCTGACAAGAGATTTCTGGATTTGGGAAGGTGATTTCTGTCAAAATTCTAACCACACAGGAAGAACAGACAAGACACCAGTTTTACTCACATATTTACACAGATAAAAAACTTATCTAATGCACATTTTATTGCTGCAATTTAAAAGGAAAACAATTCCCCAGTGATCTTTGTTAATTGCATACTGTGTACTAAAGTAAGAATATACTACAGATAGGATAAGAAAGTATACCCAGCTATATAAAGAAGAATACTTTTTCAACCATAAAGTTTTACTGTAGGCTTGAGAATTCTTAGTACATCAGTTACAACTCAGCAGCATTAAACATACTTCCAGTGCACTAAACCAGAGGATATTCTCAAAGCTTTGTATATGTTTGACCATTTTTCATCTCAAGAATTAGTGGCCACTTGTCAGAGAAGGGGAAAAAGAACAAGAATACAAGATAGTAAAACAGAAGGATTTGTATATATGCTGTATCTAACTTTATTTATGCAAAGCATCATATTGTCAAATGAAACCGCATCCTCATCAAGTACTACACGTTTTCAGCTGCAGCAGAGGAAGAGCATACTAAATAGAACATAACCGTTTATTCTTAAATCAAGTTGCAAGCTCTACTTCTCCTGAAGAATAGAGGTAGTTTAAAAAACAGCAACACTTCAAATTATAGAAGTCGGTGTAGCTTTATGTGGCCTACTCTTTACTGCTACAATAATCTGTGGGTTTGTGGGTTTTCTAACCAAACAGAACTTAAAGTAGTAGATACAGTTGCAGTGGTGAAAAGCTAGGAAAACTTTGACATATACCACATGAAGTAGCCAGCATATTTTATCTTGTGGTGGTTTTAAGAGAAAGGCAGTTTAGCAATGACAGCGAGAAGTATTATCCCAAGGGAATTCAGTAGGCTTTCAACTGTACTGCCAGACTGTCACATTTTTGTCTTTATCAGCCAAATCTCCTTTAATCTCATTTAGCTGAGCTGTTTAAGATGCAGATCAAGACAATTATATCCCTATGATATAGACATTGAGAGTATGTGTAGGTCAGATATAAAAAGTCTTAACCATAATTCATAAACATATTTGACATCTGAAGATCAGTAAGAATTCAGCCTTTCATAGTATCATTGAACTAGCAACTATTTGTCAGTGGGCACTGCTCTAAGAATGTTTTTATTAAAAGCTGAAGAAAGGGAAGGAAATGTTTCAACTATCAGAATATAGTACTTTCCTTCTTGTTTCTGCTCGCTGAAGATTCTTTTCCACAAGACACTGGCTAATTTCATAACATAATGAGGAAATAAAGTAATTTCAAACCACTAGAAAGAAAGCCCAAAGCAAGAATGTGCTATGGAAGAGTGACTAGATCAATTCAGGCCTCCAGCTCTACATGTACCAATTAAAATCTGTGATTAGCCTTCTACCACAGAAGGAACTGTTTTTCTATTATCCCACTTTGCATCTGACTTCATTACAGCTTCATAAATTACATTAAATATCCGATAAATTCTGAATGTCATGATAAAGACACCTACTTCTGAACTGGCCTTGTGCTGGTTTACTCTCCTTGTCTTCACTGAATGCAATGATCTGGAGAGCATAGGTTTGATCTGGAATAAGACCTTGAATGATTGCTTTGGTTGCAGTGTTTTGAAGAATTAATTGATTGGTTTTTCCACCTGTAAGAGAAAACAAAAAAAAAAAAAAACCAACCACAAATGCATAATTTTGTTTGCTTTTCTTATAGCACGGTAAATGTAATGACTTACAAATTCCTCAAGCTCTACAGTTACCCAAGTGTTCCCATTTTCAGAAGTATCCATACAGCCCAACCAGATGGCATCCCATAAAAACAAGAATTCAGGCAGCATGACCAAAGACACAGACCAATTTTTTTAGACAGAAACACTCAAAGATCAATCAATCAGCCTGTGTATCTGGGTCTCATACAACAGTAATTGGCATGTAATATATGTATTAAATATTATGTAATATAATATATGTAATATAATAGTACTAGCATGTAATTAAAAACCATTTGTCCAACAAAACCATTAATTAAGAAAAAAGGAAACATTTGACAAACAGCTGTCAAAGTTGCTAACATCATGCCCACAGGCTTTCACACTGCTCTGTGAGTGGCTGACAGTTCTGAACCCATCATACCCACATCATCTCTGAATACCTTCTGCCCATTTCATTTGGTTGAGGAAATTCTTATGTATAAATACAAATATTAAACATTTCTATGTATATATATATGCATATACATAGATTATGTACAAATATGTATTTTAGCTCTATGCTAAAGGTGTATCTATATTTAAATGTGTACAGAAGTAGTACCTCTATACAAGTAGCCTTATACAGCCATTTTGCTGTCTAGCTTTACATTTTAGATTTTCATTCAAGAAGACTTTTAAACGGTTTTGGGCTTTTTTGGGTATTGTTATTTTGATTTTTATTTTTTCCCAAAATCATTTGGTTTTTGTTTTTCTTTTCTCTGGGGAGCTCACTATGGGAGAAGGCTCAGGAAGATCCAACTCAAAGCTTTGGCTAAAATAGTGCTCCTATTTCAGCTCTCCCTTGAATACATCATAGATTTCCTTAAACCCCACAGAAAGAAAGATAATGACATGATCAGTGACAATTCCCAAGGGCTACATATGAAATGAAGAGCCACCAATTCTACTACCTTAAGCATTTGATTCCCACAGTCTATGCCTGTGATTTACCCCTCGTAAAATTGATTTCTCTCTTCTGTTGACCAGCCAATATTCCATTATCCACAGCTTGCTCACACTTCCTTAGTCCTGCAAAATGACACTAGCCTCTGAAACACTGTTCAGCCCTTCACCTTAAAGAAGAACAGACTTTTGTTTTACCTGAACTTGGAGTGACAAGAAGCTTATATCCAGTGAATTGCCCTTTGGGGGCTTTCCAAGAGATCTGTACACTGTCAGGACTGACTACATTATATCTTAGTCTTGTTGGTGGGGACACTGCAAGTGAGGGAGGAAAGAAAACGACATTTTAAATTCAAATAAAAAGCAACTGCCAATTTTAAACAAAGATAACATATAGGAAGACAACACAAAATTTTAATGATAAAGGATGCAAGTTATTCAAAATATCACATACATCAGTTTATTAGTTTGTAAAATGACATCCCCAGGTGCACTACTTCCCTCAGACATATCTTTTATTTATCTCTTTATAAGAACAAACTAACAACCTAACAGCAGAGGACAGAAAGACAAACAGTGTTAGATGTTAAGGGTCTAGATTAGCAGGCAAAGCTGGTAACAAAAATGCTCTTTGTTAATATATGGGAATTAAAATTGCTCTCTTTGCTTACACTGCATTGCCCAGCCTCCTTTACCTTGCATCACTGTGGGCCCTTCCCCAAACTTAAGTTCAGTCAGGGCCAAATTTTCGAAGCCTTGTGAAGACACAATAACCAAGAGCAAATACAGGCATGCACAAGGCAGAGGGAACATCAGCTGCTCAGTTTGCAGACCTGGCCTAAGCAGCACAAACTTGCCCAGCTGCAGGAACTGCTTCGGTCTCATCAAGACTAGCAGGCATGCATAAGCAAGTAAAGATTTAGACAAGGGGCAATCTGGATGATAAGCAGTTTCTATTTATATTGTGCCTACGTTTCAAATAAAAACGGCAGGTGAAATGCATAAGAGCATGAAGTGAATGAGAAAGAGGTGATATTTCAGTGAAGCAATACACAGAGGGAACAAGCGGAAAATCTACCCTATGTTGTTACCACAATAGCAGCAACTTTGTGGCTATGCCCATAAACTAGTTTGTCACAGCTTTACATTCTTCTGCTCGGACAACCTCCACTGATGCTGGGCAAAACCCTACACAGCATTTTAGCTGTTCTTCAGGAAGCCACATCCCTCCAGAGCAAACAACTGCAGCAGAGCTGGTAGTTGTGCAGCCTGTGGTATCCAAGCCTCTCAGTAAGGGAAACACATTTAAATGAGGTTTGGATCACAGAGAACTAACTCATCTAGAGGGAAAGGCAGCCAGAGAAGCTGCCCAGAGGCTGAGCAACAGAAAGGGCTAGAAAAGATTAACAAACTCCCCCATCAGCCTTACCCACCACCTCCACAGCTCTCTGAATTTCCCCATTTTCCAAACCCTTGGTGCCTCTACCACCACCCTTAAGGCTTCTCTAAGTCTAAGAAATAAGTAAAATTATCTGAAGTGGGGAAGTGGCAATTTCTTTTCCCCAGAACCCAACAGAGCTCCCCAGTGACCAGGCTTGTTGGTCCTCTAGATATAATAAGCCAGCAGTTCTCATCACATTTCTGAGTTTCAAGGATTACAGCATATGGAGCATCTGAGTCAACAGGCAGAATGTGCCAGCCAGAAAGTTTCTGAACTCTCCATTTGACCTGCTACAGCCAACGCAGCTCTGGCACTAGCAGCAGCCAAAGACCTGTCCTAAGCTGATTGCTTTTTCCTGCATGTTTCTTTTTCCAACAGCTTGAGGGAAGAAAGAAGAAGGGAAGAGACAGGCTGTAGTTTTTTGAGATGTGGGGTGGTGGTTTTTGCATGTCATCTATCATTAAAAACATTTGGGGTCTTAGAAGAAAAAACCTGGAGGTATAATACAAGAGATGTATTCCCTTGCATCCAGCCTCTTAATCCGTAAGGGACAGTTTTGCCAGGCAGGTTCTGCAGTTTTCTGCCTTGATGGACTTAACATCACAAAACAGGGAAAAAAAAGTACATAAGCACCAAGAAGAGCTTAGTAACACCTCCACCACATTCTCAAAGGTTTCAGAGAACAAGCTAAAGAAGAGAGGCAAAGGGGTAGAAAGAACAGGTAGCACACCAGTTCCACGCGCTCAAAAGTGTTCTGATCCACAGCACTGGGCTTATACCCAATCAGGGTATTTCCTCAGTTTCTGGGCACAATCTTGTCAGACCTTATCTTCAGGCTGCCTGTCACTTCCCTGAAGTTTAGAAAGAGGCTGTAAGCAAGAGTGTGTGCCGGAATCCCTGCAGATACAAATTAAGTTCTTTGAAAATTTGGCCCTCTTATTGCAATTTGTTTTGCTGGGCAGGTTTCTGCAGGAACATTCAGTATGCTATAATTGCAATAAAATGACAGACACTATGGCAAAAAGTTTTGCAAGCCAAGCAGACTGTTGTTATGGATTACAGCTTTTAATTCATTCTCAAGATTCATTCTGTCTTTGAGTTATACATAAATCACAATGAACTGGGGCAGAATGAACCAAGTCTGGCAAATCATGCCTAGGAGTTTGAAAATATGCTACTCCTTTTGTTATTTATTTTGTCTAAGGAAGAGCAAATAAACTTTTGAACAATGACAGTATGCAAGTGTAATAATGCTGCATGTTTTATCAGGATTAAGTGGCAAATTTGTATGGGGATTAAGAGGCAGAGCAGAGAGCAACAAAGTAACACCAAGGATTGACAAAATCATGTCAGAATTTCAGAGTTTGTTTTCTCTGCCATCTTCTTCCTTCCCCTGTTATTCCATTCCACCCTTTTCAACTTAACAGTTTGTGAAAGCACCCTGTAACAAAGAAGCATAGTTCTGGCCTAATTGCTATTAGCCATCACCAAACCAGGTACACTTTGGGAGCTCCTAAAAAACAATCACAGATCTTACAAGCAAAGAAGGACACAATCACCAAAAGTTCTTCTGTTTACTACAGAGTTACAACGTGAAAGACTAGAAAAGTTGTGCCAGGATAGCCTTTACATAACTAGTCAATTTTCACTGGGTACTTTTTGTATCAAAGGTGGTAGTGCAGGGGAATGGACATTCCCACACAGCAATTAACCATAAGGAAGAAAAGAATTATTCACCAGACAGATACACAACTGTGTCTTAGTTGTGCAAAGACTAACATTCTGGCACAGAAAAATACATATAGCTAAGGAAGTTAAAAATCTAACACTCGAACAGACAACAAAATACTGATGGGAATTACTACACATTCACCAACCTGAAGAGGATATCTTTATTTCTTTGGACCTTTATTGTCTGTGGAACAAAATCTCACTTCTTGCAGAAAGGGAAAAAAATTAATCCAAGCTGAGTCAGTTAACTGATAAAAATCAGTAGCTAGAGCTCCTTAAGTGGTTTTACAGGAATGCAAAAGAGAATGGCTGTCAGCAACATTAGAGCAGTCACCCAAACGAAAACTTCAGACAAAGTCAAGGCTTTGGTTCATGCCACGAGATAAATTAGTACTCCAAATATATGAGCCTTGTGGACAACTATGGAAAGAGTGTTTTGAACTATTCAGTATCTTAATGGAAAGGAAAAATACCATAAATTGCATATGCGCAGTTCTCCAAAACATCCAATAATCTAATACTGGATACTAACTAAATCATGTGGCTTCCAGTTTACTTTTGTCATAAGAATTGAAGAAGTCAATATGCACTGCAATTACATTAGTAACACAGCGAAATTAATGCTACAGAAAGAAAAGTTCCCATCTGTAAATACAGAACAAAAATTCTTCAATCAAGTTACTCTATGAATAAATGGAAAATTCTAGTATTTTTCTTGCCCAGCACTATTTTTGTGTATTATATAAGAACATAAGTAGACAAAAGCTGTTGTTTAAGTCACATTATGAATGGGAAAGAAAGAGCAGTGATGAAAGTATAATTGCTGTTGAGTAAAAACTGAATGGCACTATGAAGGCATTCAGGTAATAAATGAGATGAAACCATGTAGCTCAACGCAGATAACTCCTCAGCTGAAGTATTAAGTTGTAGCTTCAGGCATGTTGATTTCAGTCTCCCAAACACATTCTCCTTTCCAAGAAGTCACATTACACACCTTTACCTGAGCATCTTTGCCAAAGGAAGGAAACAAGCTGGAACGAATACCAGCTCTTCCTACACCTTGGCAGGGTATACAATGTCTTAAAACAGACAACCATACTGTTAGTGTTGTATTAAAATGTATTAAATAGCCTGCTGCATGAAGATTTTACAGCAAGGGGTGGCAACCTTGAGGAAAGAATGAATTTTAGAAATATCTTCTTACTTTACGTGTAGCAAGAGATATTTTTCTTCTGTGAACATGGAATAGAGACTTCTTATCACCTCATTCAATAACATACAGTCATTTTGGGCCAAGGCAATAGCCCACTTAGCTTAGTATGACCCTGCTGACAGCATTCAGAAGTTAATGCTTGCTGAAAGAGTGTAAGAACAAGGGAAGTATTGTTCTTTATTCATGAAGTACACCAACTCTAGCCTTGCTAGTGTGACTATGGAAAAAACTCTCCTTGACCTTAATTTCACTGTATTAATAGTTGAGAGCTTTCTCCCTTACGGGTGGCTGATTAAATCAAAGTTAAAATAAATAAATAAAAGTCTGGGGAAGAGTATGGTTTTCCAAGCCCAAGGAATTTTGCAAAACTTTCTGGAGATGGATCTCAATCCCCAGTACTGTTCTGCAAATCTTAACCATATGTATTAGGACTGAAAAACACAGAGAGAGGACTAACCATATGCTTTGCTTTATTGGCTCATTAAGTCACAAACATTCTGAACCTCTTTTCTGACCAGAACTGATGTGCTGAACATCAGGAACATGTATTTCTTCATTCACCTCACATTGCCCACATTAAATATTACTGCTTACACGTGTTCCTAAGTTCTGTGAGAGGCCTATAAAGCTCTCCCAGATTCCCACACATCCAAGATGGTATGTATGCTTCCACAGCACGTGAGTGCCACGCAGGCTGGACAGCGCTGCTACTTGCATTTGCCAGAACTTGGAAAGCCTCAGGTTTCAACTAGTCTTTGAATGTACTCATGAATAATGCATTATAAAAAGACGCTTTAGAAGAGCCTCAGGATCAAATTCTGGTCCCAGTTATGCCTACGCAGTCTCATATCAAAGGGATTACATAAATATAAAGTTGAGAGAAATATCTTTCTTTAGAAATCATAAAATATCATTGGCATTCTTCCTCCCTCCTTCCGAAAGCAATAGGATATATTTTCTCTAAAAGTCAAACCACTGTCAATGTGATCCAACAAGTATTTAAGTCTAACAATCTCAGCAGTATCTTTTAATACCCACAAAAGAGATTTTAAAAAGAAAACTGAAGAAGTAGTCTGTGACATTTAATAGTCCTGTTCAATATTGAATGATGTGTTACAACAGCTACTGTTCCAACAAAGAAAATATATATATATTGCATATAAATATAATATTATAGATGGTCCTTCAGACTTGATTATGTAGAGAACAGACACAGCAATTTCTGATCAGTGTTTCAAGAGTTATATATATAGAGAGAGAGACACCTGAACTTGCAAAAAGATTAATGCTATTTGAGATCCTAGATTCAAAGAGCACACATGAACAAATAATTCTACTCCTTCTACACGCCAAGATCAGCATCAAAACTCCCACTTCACTTCAGTAGTAAGTATGGATCCACATCCTCCTAAGAGGGAAGTACCACTTGCATTTGGAATAAAAAAGTTTAATTCTGCACATCAGAATGAAAAACTTCTTTTTTGTGACTTACCTTGGCCCTGAGCATCACTGATGAAGACAGCTGTAACAGCTAAAAAAGCCAAGAGGAAACAGCTCTGTGCCTCATACCGACAAAGCATCTTCCTCTCCTGAGTACACACAGTATCAGCAGGTCTGAAAACACATAGAACAAAAGACATATTAAACCTGCAAAGATGAGGCATCCACTTTCATGAAAATTATGGGCAAAATCTGGATTCCATTAAAAAAAAAAATCAGGAATTTGCTAAAGACATTGATACAACCAAGACTGCATCCTGACAGCAGATTTAGAACCAAAGCATATTTTACCTGAAAGAACCCCATTTGGGGTACTCAATGAAAATTCAGCCCATGTAAAGAGAAAATTGGTATTCTTTGCTAAGCCTACATTAGTACTGGAGTAAAGTATGCTATGCATAGCAAGATTAAATTGGTATCTCCATACCACCCATTGTTGTAAGCACCTTCTCAAGATACCTGTGGAAAATAACTCTAAAGCTCTCGATAGCAAAGTCGGACTAAAATGGTCTTCTACTTTATATCTAGAAAGCATCCAGAATGGGATGTTGAATCATGTATTTCAGGATTCTGTAATTAAAAATTAACTAATTAATTAATGGAATCAGATAAGAACTACCCTGCAAGCCTATTATAGACCAATATAATAACAAATAGATGCACTCAAAAACCCAGTGAAAGTCATTGATCAGTTTAGCTGAGGACCTTTGCGCATAAGTTGTCAAAAAAGGTAAAACTTTGTTCTGAGGAAACATGAGTCCTCTTCTCACTGCTCTCTCCAGCATACTGGTTTTCCTTTTTCTGTCTTTTTCAACTTATTCCATGCTCTCTGTCATACTACCTGGCTCTTACAGCTGCACAAGCAGCTCAGAAGGCATGCAGGGTATCAACTGAGTAAGCATGAATTCTGTCTGTAGGCAATACCAAGGTAAAAATATATACTCTAACTTAATCAGTTAGGAACACCAACACTTCAGAGTGGAGCATTATATGAACAGTCAGGGCAGTCCTAAGTGAACTAGCTGGATTACACAAAGCAATCCTCATGCCAAAGAACAGGTTCCAGAAGGGGTAACCTGTCTGTCCACAGAAGCTAGATTAAGAATGGTACAAATTTCATTATCTGAACTTGGCCTTTAACACTTTCCAGTACAGTTATTTAACATTTATAGAAGCACCTCTCAAGATATCTCAATGTGTTCATAACATTCCACTTACAAACATTAATCTATCTCTGAACTTTACTACTGCACTAGTTTTAGCTGATTTTCTGGACCAGGAAGAAGAATTTTTGCTGCCCTCTCCTGTTAGTATTTCACAGAATTACATTTCTATAATAGATTTCTTTCTGTCAGCAAGAACTCAGCATTTGAAAGTTTACTTTGGTAAATTTTGGGTTATGTATTTCTGTGTGCAGGTCCTTCCCATTTACCTCTTGTGTTATTTTCTATGCTACTCCCAACATACCATCATTGAATTTGCCTTCCATGTTCTCATTGTCTTCTGAGGAAGGCACAAAGTTAATGTTTTAATCACTTTCTAATACAAAAGGCAGACTGAAGTGCCTCAACCATTATTAAACAAATAACAGGAAAAGACCTACATCTCCTCTCTTGAAGTATTTACAAATTGTGATAGCTATTCCCAGGATTTGATAGGTCTGCTGTTGCAAGTCCCAGTCATGAATGCTTGATGTACCACCTAGGAATACATCAGAGGCTTAATCATTGTGAATAGCATCCCCACAGGAGGTTAGTTAATGTTTAGCCAAATTACCAATGAATTTCACACTACATAAATGTATTTTTTTATCCATCTCATACAGTATATATCTCTCAAGGCAGAGGCAACTAGATCCAGTAACAAAGACGTGCACCAGAAACTTAGGTGTTGCTATGCTCAGTTCTCAGGACACATAGCCCAGATGTGGAAACCCCAGCAAAGTTCCCAGGCTTCCTACATGTATTGGGTTTGCATGGCATAAACCCAATACTGCTACATGAACACCCAAGGACTGGACCCAGACGAGCCAGCACAGTCAGCAGCCAGATGGCTAGTGACAGGCAATAGAAAAAACTAAGAGAGTTAAGTCTTAAACCATCTGAAATCGTCCCTTTTTGTATCTCACATTGGGTATTGATGCTTCTTCCCTCACACAGAAATATAGCCTAGAGCAAGCAAATGTAGCCTCTTTAAAGAACATAATTCATTCTTCAACGTGGTCACTTTCCAAGTAATAACCAAGATATAAAATGCTCACTCACAGTGGTGGCTAACCTCCTACTTTAAAGTAAGCCCTATTTTTGAAAATAAAACCTCCTACTTTGAGATAAGCCCTCTCCCATGTAAGAGCTATAAAATTCGTAAGACATTTAATCCTGCGTAAAAACACTTCCTACTTCTGGATTTAGAGAAGCCATTGCACAGAGAAGTAATATTGGGACACACACAACTGGGTTATACACAACCAGAATAAACTAGGCACAAGTTCACCTCTGCAGTGACCCCTGCTTCAGGGTTCACTGACCTGGGCAAGGCAACCACCAGCCTGCAGCCACCTTGCAGCTGACATCGTCTGGAATTAAAAGAAATACCCTATATCATAGAATCACAGAACAGTTAGGGTTGGAAAGGACCTTAAGATCCTCTAGTTCCATCCCCCCTGCCATGGGCAGGGACACCTCACACTAAACAATGTCACCCAAGGCTTCGTCCAAGCTGACCTTGAACACTGCCAGGGATGGAGCATTCACAAACTCCCTGGGCAACCCATTCCAGTGCCTCACCACCCTAACAGTAAATAATTTCTTTCTTATATCCAATCTAAGCTTCCCCTGTTTAAGTTTCAACCCATTACCCCTTGTCCTATCACTACAGTCCCTAATGAATAGTCCCTCACCAGCATCCCTGTAGACCCCCCTCCAGCTTTAGGCGTATTTCACCTTTTATTAACTCCTTGGTAAAACAGTTCTCTCACAAACAGCCCTGGCAGCAGAGCCCAAACGTCCCAGGCCAAGAGCACTGCCCACGAGGGGAGCCCCGCTCCCTATGTGCTTCTCGCAGGTGGGCTCCAGAACGCCTGCACTGCAACAAGGCACCTTCTCCTGAGGCCTCCCAGCCCCGGAGACACGCGGCACACCTCTCCGAGCTCCGCACCGCCCAGCGCGGCCGCGGGGCCTCGGCGGAACCCGGGCGCCCTCCCGGAGGTTCCCGAAAGGCAGAGCGTGACCTGCCCCGCTCCGCCGCCACCGCAGCCCCATCACGGGAAGTGGGAGAAGGCGATGGAGGACGGAGAGGCTGGGACCCGGTCTCGGCGGGTGCGTTTCATCCGCCCCTTCCACAGCCCCGCAGAGCGGCTGTAGCCTGGCCGGGGAACCGCAGCCCACAAGAGCAGTACTGCTCCTCACCCCCGACTGCTCTTCGAGGGGCCCCCCGCCAGCAGCGCCCCCGGTTCCCCTCCTGAAAGAGAGTGGTTCCCCCCCCCCCCACCCCCAGTTAGGAAAGGAACAGAGCGGAGGTCACTGCCTCCTCTGAGCCGAGGCGATCGACGCGCCCCGGGGGACCGTCGCGGTGGGGGGGTCTCGCCTGCCCGGGTATTCCCCGCTAAACCGGCACCCAACAAGCGTGAGGAGCCGGGGCTCACCGACATGCCGGGGAGGGAGGGTGCGGGAGGGGAGGCACGGGCAGCAGCCGGACACTCTAGTCTAAGGTGCGACTGGTTACCACTTTGTTGTTGTTATTGTTAAAGGTAAAGCTTTGCAGGCGTTTATAAAGGGCTTCCGCTGCCCGCCCCATCTACACTTTGTTCCCCCTCCATCCAATCTCCCGCACCCCGCTTTCCCTCCCGGGCTCTGCTGCGGCTGCCGCGGGGTTTGCCGGCAGGTGGGTAGGCAGCACTCATGATCCCGGTCCCTATCCCGATCCCTGTGGTGTAGCTGATCCTCCTCCAGCCCCGGGGAGGCGAAGCGGAGCTCACACCCACCTGCGCGGGCTCCGCGGGGCTTTCACGCGGGGCTGTGGGTGCGGAGCCGGCTGCGGGAGAGCTGCTTCCCTCCCCTCCGGCAGCTCTTCCCTTCGCTGTGCCGCATCCGATAAGGAGAAAGCAGAGCGAAAGGAGGCGGGCAGTTATAGAGCAGAAGGTGGAAAGAAGGGGGGAAGTAAAAGCAGCCTGAGCTGTGCTTGTGATCCAACCCCCCGCCCCCGAACCCGACCTCCGTTGGAGCAGGGGGGGGTACCGTGCAGGTGCTGTGCTCTTCTGTGTCCTCTTGTCTCGGGTTTTGCTACCTTTTAACTCATTTTCCTCTCCCTGGAGTTCCAGGTTCACTATGTTTTAAATGATTTAGAAGGTGCCTACTCCACCGCGCGGGTTGGAATGCAAGCATCCCCCAGTGCCAGGTATTGCGACGTGTGGATTCATGATTCATGGGAGAAATATTTACATTGAAGTGTTCCAGCACTTGTCTGGCTTGGTATAAACCCTGATTAAAAGCATCGTCGTACATATGCACATTTTTTGCCATATATATAGGCACTGCAATGGGGATGTGGAACTGCAGAATCTATGTTCATATAGAAATGAGTCACCCTATGGTATACCCTACTGAATTTACAATTAAGGCTACTATTCTCAAAGTTTGTAAGTCCGGAGAATTTAAGAGGTGAATAAAAATATTCATTGTAATGTTCCTGGTCATCTGCATAAAGTTACAAGTGAAATCACTGAATGACTGCAGTTGAGAAACAACAAGCAGAGGTGAAACAGAGATATGTATCCTTTTCTTCATGTATATTGGAGCCCCTTCTAGGAAAGGGGAAGGCAGTATGTCAGAGGGAGGTGGCTGTGACTAACCCTCTAGTGCAGGACCTTCTATTGCTGAGTAGAAGACTCCCAGGTCCCACTGCAGTCCTGTCCAAATTCACAGGTGCAGTACACTTTTGAAACTACAGAAGTGTTCGAGCTTTAAAGAAAAATCCGGATTCCTTTTTCTATGGCAAAGGTTCCTAGATCTAAAGAGCAACTCCCAGACCTAGGAATCTGGGAAACCCTGTCGTTATGCTACTGCCAGCTGTGTGCAAGGACCAATGATTGTACCTGTCAAGAAGAGAGTAGCTTGCAAGATAACCATTCAATAAACTGAAGCAGTAAGATACTCAGCTCATTGATACTTAATGTGACACATTTGGTACATTTCAGTCCCTAATTTATGTATTTAGCTAAGCAATAATACCCAGAAGACAAGGAAGCAGATGACAGGCCTATTTGCAATGCTCTTGAGGCCTCAATATATATACAGAAATAAATCATCATAATCCATGACTGTTTGAAGGTTCCTGCATTTCAGAGCAGGACAAGCAACAGCCTGCCAAAGAGAGAGTCTGGCGCCCTCTCTCTAGCTTTTTCTTATTTTCTCGGGTTTTTTTCGGGTTTTGTTTTCCGGATTTATAACATCGTTTGCAAAGTCCATGAGCACCATCCTGTGGCTGCATCTAGTTAAAGTACTAGGACTCAGTGTAAAGTTCTGAGGAACCCATTGATCAGTAAGTGGATTCTGTAACTCTCTGCAGCCTTCAAATAACTTTATACTTTAATTTTTCATCACCTTTTTACATCAGAAATGAAACGAATATTTTAAGGTTATATAAAGTGTATGTTATTAAGGGTAACTGGGCTGATTTTATTCATATCAATTTATTTTCCTGAGTTGCAATGCTATTTTTACACTGCCCATTTTTTAGAGTGAATCACACTTATTACCATTTAGCTTTTCTCAGCTTTCTCTGAAAAACACCACAGATTTCCTTGCATGATTATAAGGAAGAGCTCATGTTGTTCAAAAGTTCAAGCCAAAAGTTACAAGGCAAAGCTTCCTTGAAAGAGTTTGTGTAACCTCTCTATCTGGCAAAAGAATAGCATCATAATACTCATAATTTAAACGTACAAATGATTTCCTAATGTCTCCTTCTTGTCTTCCATCCAAAGAAAAACTGTGATTTGGAGGAGAAATTTACAGAATGTGAATTGGCCCCATGAATTTACCTCCAATTGGCCAAGCCTCAGTCATTTCAAAAGAGCAATGATGATTTATAGCCACCATATTTTAGAAGTATTCACACCAACAGGATCACAGAATCACAAAATGGTTTGAGTTGGAAGGGACCCTAAAGCTCACCCAGTTCCAACTCCCTCCCAAAGGCAGGGACACCTTCCACTAGACCAGGTTGCTCTAAGCCTCATCCAACCTGACTTTGAACACTGCCAGGGATGGGACATTCACAGGTGCTCTTGGCAACCTGTTCCAGTGCCTCACCATCCTCACAGTGAAGAAATTCTTCCTAATATCTTATCTAAATCTCCCTTATTTATGCTTAAAGGCATTAGCCCTTGTCCTATCCCCACATGCCCTTCTAAGATGTCCCTCTCGAGATTTCTTGTAGGCCCCCTTTAGGTACTGGAAGGCTGCTGTTAAGGTCTGCCTAGAGCCTCCTCTTCTCCAGGCTGAGCAAGAATATGAACAAGATATGGATCATCCTTTGCTTGGCTAGTATAGATTCCATAAAATTTCTATAAATCTGATTACTTGGGAATGATATTGAAGATACAGCTGGAAATAATTCCACTAATCCAAGGGAAGAACAGAATTAATGCAGGCTGGCAAGCTTGAAGTGAGCAGGGCTGAATGTCTAATGAAATGATTGAACAAAGTAATGGATCACCAATAGCAGTATTTGTGGGACCTGAAAGGAAACCAAAATAAGGTGTGATTTTGGTGTTTGTGGGGAAGAATTACATTACAATTATCAATCCTCATCTTTTTTGAATATCATCTGGTTTTTAGGATATACTTAGGTTATTTCTCTGACTCTTTTGATATACTAGTGAACACAGTGTTATGTGCTATACCATGTTTCACAAGACTTGTGAAAGGACAATGTACATTTGCGGGTATTTTAAATTTAAAATAATGAAAAACTAAGTAGGTGTTGTATTGGTTTATTACAATGATGCTTTTAAAGTGGAATAATGGTTTTATCTCCCAAACTAATAATTTTTACAAAAAGATGTACACTTTTTAATGTCCTCTCTTCCCCAGCATCTAAGAACTCCAGTCACATTCAAAGGTTTTGACTATGGGACATCCATTTGCATGACTCAATCTAGTCCCTATGCCTAACATCTTTGCCAAGATCAGTCTGTCAACACTTGCAGTAATGAAGTGATTTGTGAAGCCATGTGCTGAGTGATCAGAGAAGGACTCAGGACTGTATTCTTCTGAATTAAAAATAGATAAAAATATTTTAATTAAAAATATAATTGTGATGCACCTTTTCAATATACTACCCATGTTTACATTTTACTCTTTCTTGTCTTCATTAGTTAAAACACTTTCACAGCTATTTTGCAATACAAATATACAGTGAAATATTTTTTTCTAGTTACTTTGTGCTACCATTTCTCACGTACCACCCTCACAAACGTGGCTTTTTACAGCTCTTTTTTTCAGGCAGGGACTGTCAGAGTAGTCCAGCTTTGCTTTGCTATGGGTTGGCATGTCTGATGAGTCATTTTCATTTCCTTCATACTTTTCAGAAGATCTCAGTTCTGTCAGCACTTTAGTGAGCTGCTAGGTTTATCCATCTGAAGGTTATTACACATAATGAGGTAAGTGAAAAAGATATGTAAGAAGCCAGATTTATGCCATGGCCATTGAAGTGTAACTGTTCATGTTTAGGGTTGGTCATGCTCCTCCAAACACACAGGCAAGGGAGCAAACTGGGAAAGGGAACATAAGGAGGTGAAAAAATACAACTATTTCTTGGTCATGTATTTTTCTGTTCAGGTCTCAGTGTGAGGGTTCTAGAAGGCAATGGGAAGAATTACGAGTTTAGTGTTTCGTAAAATTAGTTTTTCATTCTGTAGTCAAATTAGATCCCTTCAGATTTGTGCGATGAGATTAATCTATCCTGTGTTTACACTTTAACATCTAAGCTGGCTGCTGAGCCCTTTTCTGGCTCATGCTGAGGAACAGATGTAGCTCTATGAGCTTGGAGACATAGCCAGGACATAAGCTCCCTCTTCTTAGCCTCTGACAAGTGTAGGTTATCCAGATCCATTTAGGGAGGGAGTTCAGACACACATTATAGCCTGTGAGCAGCAGGGAGGCTGAGTGCAGCCTGCAGAGAAACTGGAGCCCCAGCCACTAATTCCTGCACCCGCAGCTTCGCAGCTGCAGTGAAAGGGCAATCAACCAGAGAAGTGATGTTATTTTCTCTGATGTATGTATATGCTCACACCACAGGAGCCCAACTTAGCTCACTGGATGGGGAGGGAGAATGAGCACACATAGCTGCAAGGAAAAGGAGGAGTTTTTTAGCCTACTGCTGGGCAATGTTCTGGACCCATGAGCATTACACAGGATCACAGAATTATTGGAAGGCAGAACATCTAGTCCAACCCCACCTTGTTCAAGGAGAGTCAGTTACAGCAGGTTGGCCAGGGCCTTGTCAAGTCAAGTTATGAGCATCTCCAAGAATGCAGACTCTACAACCTCACTGGGCAACCTAATCCAATGTCTGATCACCTTCACAATGGAAAAAATATGCATTAAAAAAAAGTGTTTTCTTATGTTCAGGTGGAATTCTTTAATTCTGTTGCTTGGTACAATGAGAAGAGTCTGGCTTTGTCTTCATTCCCTCCCACCTGGTGTTTACCTGTATGGCTAAGGTCTCCCCGAGCCTTCTCTTCTCTAGGCTGAACAGTCCTAGCTCTCTCAGCCTCTCCTTTTTATGAAAGGTGCTCCAAGCCCTTAATCCTCTTCATTGTCCTTTACTGGACTGTCTCCAATAAGTCCCTGTCTCTCTTGCACTGGGCAACCCAGCACTTGACCCAGCATCCAGATGCAGCCTTGCCAGGGCTGAGCAGAGGGAAGAATCATTTAGAATCATAGAATCATAGAATAGTTAGGGTTGGAAATGACCTTAATCATCCAGTTCCAACCCCTCCCATGGACAGGGACACCTCACACTAAACCATGCCACCCAAGGCTTTGCTTTGTCCAACCTGTCCTTGAACACCACCAGGGATGAAGCATTCACCACTTCTTTGGGCAACCCATTCCAGAACCTCACCACCCTTACAGTAAAGAATTTCTTCTTTATATCCAATCTAAAGTTCCCCTGTTTAAATTTTAACCTGTTACCCCTTGTCCTGTCACTACAGTCTCTAATGAAGAGTCCCTGCTCAGCATCCTTACAGGCCCCCTTCAGGTGCTGGAAGGTTGCTATGAGGTCTCCCATCCTGCTGGCAATGCTCTTCCCCATGCAGGCCAGGAGGGTGTTTGCTGCCTTTGCTGCCAGGGTACACTGCTGGCTGCTGGTCCTTCACCCCCCTGAGCCTTTTCTGCAAAACTGCTTTCTTGTCAGTCAGACACCAGTGTGTGCTGGTGCCTGGGGTGACTCCTTCCTGAGGGCAGGAATTTGCACTTCCCTATGCTGAACTCCATGAGGTTCCTGTTTCAGCATTTCTCCAGCCTGCAGGGGACACTGAATGGTAGCAGAATCCTCTTGTGTTTCAGCCACTTTTTCTATTTCAGCCACTTTTTGTATCTGCAAACTTGTTCAAGGTGCACTTTCTACCATTGACCAGTCCATTAATGAGGTTAAACAGTACTGGCTTCAGTGTCAACCCTGCGATACACCTCTGATGACTAGTCTTCAGTTGGACTTCATGCTGCAGGTCACCACCCCTTGAGCCCAGCAATTCAATCAGTTTTCAATTCACATCACTGTCCACCTACCTTCATCAGTGTGTCCATGGGGAAGTTATGGGAGAAAGTGTCATTAAACATTGCAGCCAAACTGCAATCACTGCTTCCATTTGCTCCCAGACTACATGCTGAGACTTCATCAACTATCCTGAGAGAGCACTGTATTTGATGGGCAGGTCCTGGGAGGCTGCCAGCACAGAGCCAGGGTGCCTGGAAATGAGGAAAGACCAGACTTTATGATGTTTGGATCTACCAGCAGCTGGAAATACGTATACAAACACAGCACTAGGCTGGCAAAAGTGAGCACAGTTTTCTTATCACTGGATTACACTGTGGTGCGAATGAAGTTGCAGTCCACCAATAGTACTCTATAACACACTGAGGGAAGGAAACCTCCATTTGCTACTGAATAAGCAGAAGACCTACAGATTCTGGCTGGCTGTGCCAGAAGTGATTTTCTTTCAAAAGAAAGCCAGGCTGAAATTAATATTTAAACCCAGCAAGATCTGGGAGCAATAATGTGATGGTCTCTGTAATGTATGCCTTGAGTAATGAATCTTATGAGATGCGTGGGACGAGGAAGAATTCCTTTAAATAACATATATCTTAAGCTATTACCTAAAAGAAGCAGAGCTTCTTGTCTGTCTCCTACTGAGCTCCTTGTCTGAGCTCCTACCTTATACATTTTTGAACTATGATTACACATCTCTGGTGTCTACTTTAAGCTCTTTTCTAGCACACATGGCCATGAAAGTAAAATGCTTGACATGAGGAAAAAGGTTTGTTAAATGCTCTCCAATGATCTGTTTTCCATCTTGGTGATTAATGCAAAACTGTTTTCAGTTTTTCTAATTTGCAGTTTTTAGAAAAGCATGTCTTCATTAGGCTCTGAAAGATAATGACAGAGCTCTCTCAAAGAATATTATTGCATGACAACACACACACGGGGGGGGGGGGGGGGGGGGGGGGGGGAAGTGTTAGCTGCTGAATAAACACCCAAACAAAAGTCTCCATTAAGATAGCACTTTATATTGCTCACATATTTTACTAACCTAAACATTTTCCTTTGTTCAGTTTTAAACAGCCTGATTCTCTTTTCTGCTTATGTTTTATGAGATTTGAAGTGGATGATGAGATTCAGAGATTGATGCTTTGGTTCCCTACTCATTTTTAAGTATTACAATTCTAATTTACAGGAATGGACTTGGGTTTCAATATTTATTTAGGCATAATTCCTTGGTTGCCCAAGGAAGCTGTGAATGCTTCATCCCTAGCGGTGTTCAAGGCCAGGTTGGACAGAGCCTTGGGTGTCATGATTTAGTGTGAGGTGTTCCTGCCCATGGCAGAGGGTTGGAACTAGATGATTTTAAGGTCCTTTCCAATGCTAACTATTCTATGATTCTATGATTCTATAAGCATATGCTAAACAAATAAAGTTAGCTTTTCACTAATAAAAAACTGAATTGACCTTAGCAGAAATTTTACAGAAAAGAAATGCTATTGTGATTTGCATTTGGCAAAGAAAAAGCTATTGTAAAAAAAATCACAGGCTGTGTTTCAGAGCGGTCTTATACCAAATGTGAATGGAGAAAGCCAAGAGAAATGCTAATATTTTTATGTGTTGTAAACAGCTCAATAAAATTACTCAAGTACTCACTGCATAAGTTCAGTTTGCCTTCCATTCTTACCTTTCAGGTGTATTTAAATGGTTGCAATAACTGTTGGGTATTTTTTTTCCAATAAATATCAACACTAAGAATCAATATACTGGAAATCTCACTTTATCAAGTACGAGAAAAACAATTTACAGCAGGGTTTTTTTCAGTTGTGAAGGATTAACAGAGGGGGGCAGTCTTGGACAAAAAGCTGTGTGTTAACAAACCTTTAACTTTCTAGCTTCTGAGGATCCAACTTTAAGCACTGTTTCTGCTAAAACTCAACGCTTTTTATCATTCCTGTGCTTTGATCTATGTTGTAAGAGTCAAGAAATTATCAGCTGTAACAATCTGTATTACTCATCTTCTGTGCAGAAGAGCTCGACTCAGCCAAAGGCAACTCAAACAAAGCTCCTCTACTGAGAATGTGCTGCCATGCCATAGACTGCGGTGCTGCTCAGGTTTGCTGCTGAAGTCATAGAGTTGTGCCTACACTGCAGGAGCATGTGTGACTGTTGACAGTGAGCTGTCCCTAAGAATGAGATGGCCATTTGCTGTCTCAAGATTTGCCAGGAATTGTTGAGATAAAGAGAAGAAGGAGGCAAAGTTTTGTTTCTGCTCTCCACGTGTTGCAGAACTAGCTCTAGGTGTTGCATACACACCTAGGAAGTGCTTGGACACTTCCTATAGAATATGATTTAAGTACATTCAATATAAAGCCAAAACTAACAGGAAATTGCATAGGAGGAAAGCAAGTACATATACCAAACTTAAACAGCTGGCAGTAATTTGTCTCCAAATTGATCTTATGACTTAAAGAATTACAGGGTATTGTGACACAGAATGTGAAAGTTGAAAAAAGGAGAGGCAGTAGTCGCAGCCACAAAAAGCAGATAAAAATCTCAAAAGCTTTTGGGTAAGGCTTTATACCCTCCCTCCCCAACACTTTGAGACTGTTTTGTGCACAAGGTTTTGCAGCACTGGGATCTTGCACTGAACATCAATGCATGTTCTTCACAAAACCAAGGTAAAAATGGGACTTTTAGCAACACTCCATCGATGATGTCATGCCATTCATTAAAATGTGGGAACTGACTTTTCATCTAAGGCTTTTTAACAAGGTCTGAATCTGCATGTCATCACTTCTTTGCTGTTTCCTTTAGATTTTCATTGTTTGGCCATTGTAATCTTTAATCTCTTGTAGCATCCTTCATAAATGCTAGTACAAATGTTCTTGAAATATTGGCACTGGCCACAGGGAGTTCTTTGTCTTACAGTGCACAGAAAAATGTCTGTGGTCTGTTTAGATTAACACAGTGCTTAGGCTACATCAGGTTACAACAGGGTACAAGGAAAATACAGCCTTGAAGAGCACAATGTTTCTACAGCACAATCTTCAGAGATACTGGTAGAATAGTAGACGTTCTTCTCTATCTTACACATATAGAAACTCTCTCCTGAGGTTTGCAATCTTGGAAGAATAGACAAAACATCTGCTTTAGACCACTGGGTTAATAAAAATAATAGAAATAATTATAATAATGATATTAATAAGCAGGTGGAAAGAATTTACTGCTGTCTGGGACATCATCTGTCCCTTCAAAAGTTCACAATGTTTGACTTGGAGAATTAGATCTTAAAATCTGGAAGCCTTGAATGCTCTTGCACTAGGAATTGTGCGTGAGTCCTTGTAGTAACAAACCGTATGTTTGTATTGCTTCTACATATCCTGGTTCGTTGGCACTAATATTAGCCTCTGTAAGACTCTCAGTATACAGACAATTAGCAGCTCAGTTAAGTCAAGATGGTTCATGATCCTGTTCTATCCTGTTCAATTCTCTTTTCCTGATGCCATCCAAAGGAATAACTTGCCTCCCTGTCTCCCATACAGTAGCACAGGTAGCGCTACAGCGGAGAGTCAGACTATTTAGTCTTTGGAAAGCTCTCCCTCTCATTTTCCCTGCTCTCCAAGCTGTTCAGACTGCCAGCCTGGAAAGCCTGGGAAGCTGCGTAAGAGGAGAGTGGGGATTTGTTTCTCCAGTGTGTTACATTCTTCCTGCTTTTTATCTTTAAAGAAAAAAAATCCACCCATGGCCTTTTGCCATGTTCAGAAAGTGTTGCAACCGCAGGACAGGGCAGGTGAGTTCAGATTGCTGTGTACATTCTGTTCATGTCAGAAATTCTCATAAAACATATAAAATATCTCATAGTAAATGAAATGTTCTCAGCAGAGGAACAGTGTAAGAGTGCAGTGCCATGATTTAGTTCTGGGTTCACAGGATTAGGTGAGAGCCTAGTGTGCCACACTGAAAGTAACATGTCTGAACAAGACTTCATGCTGTAGTAATGCTAAATAAACACCTCTTATCAGTGGAGCATAATTCTGTATTGGCAGTAGTCACAATGAGAATCCACTCTCTTTTTGTTGTCTTTTCTTCCTAGAAGAATTTAGAGAATCATTATAATCAAATCTCTGCTTCTGATGTTGAATAACATTTCTTACTAAACCAGGGCTGTACTTGGTGAGCAAGTCCAGTTCAGATTTACAAAATAGTTTCCTAAATATAAACAGTCTTTCATCTTTCTGCTGTTTAAATCAACCTGCCAATAAAAGGTCAGGCTGTAATTTTGCTTTTACTCTCACAGTCAAGTGGTGGTTTTGTACATTTAATTAAATTATTCCTGATTTTCAAGTGGGTAAATGAAATAAAAGTTCACAATAAATATCCATATTCACTGTTTTTGTTTGCCTAACTGCATTCTCAGAGAATTTCCAACACTATTTGCTAAATTAGTGTGAGTTTTCTCCTCTTGCCCCGCGAGTGTGTAGGGCTTTCTATATGTGATTAATGTGAGCAATAAAATTAAAATTGTTGATGGAGGCAAAATTAAACACTTGAACTCTTCATTATTCAATGTGTTCACATGAATGAAACCCACATTTTACGGCTGACATATTTCAAAAGATGTTAACCTGTCATATTTACTTAAAAATTCCCACTGATCCAGCCCTCAGCAAGCTCAGCTGGCAGCCTGTGGAGTTTGGCACTGAGGCTTGCGGCAGTGGGAGCCTCTTGCTGGGAGAGGCTGGGAGGAAGAGGAGCTTGGAGAAGAGCTTGGAGAGAACCGTGGAGCTCACAGGTTGACTGCACATGATGGGTACCTGGCACACTGGTGACAAGAGCCTGCCAAGACTGAACATATGGGATTGCAAATAACAAAGTTTTGGCTACAGAAGATTCATAATACATAAAGGATATTATTTTTCCACAGCCATGGAGCCTGTGGATTGTAGTCAATGAAGCCTTGCTTCCCTTCAGAAGGGCTGTCCAGCAGGCAGCAAACTAGTTTCGGTCTTGAGGGTCTTGAGAGAGCAAGTTCCAGCTCTGCTCCTCCACAGGCTTCCTGTATGACCTTATATATCCAGGTTACCCATGTGGGTTTTACCACCTGTATGATGGATCTAGGAGCTCATTGGTGACACTGGAGAACAGTGGATGTGGGAGTGGCTGACCTGAGGATGTGCGGACAGTTGTAAAACCGATTGAAGATGTATAAGCTACAGTCACAAGATGTTAGGTAACTACTGGTGCAATCTTCAGTGCTGACTGGCCACAAACTATTCTGCATTTTTATGTCAGCACCTAAATTCTCTATAAATTCCACTTTGAATTCCTCATTTGTCCCCTCCAGCTACAGGGGGTGAGCAGAAGCTACACTTGTACCAAGGGCTGAGATGTCAAACACTGAGTTACACGACTGACTGTGGTGCAGGAGACAGTAGGGAGAGCCATCACTGAAGCATATGGGAGGTATATAAATACTGCAGGAGATCCCAGAGCTAAAATACCCATCATATTGCGAGCAGTGGAATAAAACCCAGGTTTAAGTGGAAATACTCTGCCACCTGCTGTGGTTTCAGTAACTGTAATTCCTTATGATCTCATTTCCCTCATGGGAGCAGGTTGCTGCCTTGCTGTGACTCCTTGGGTGAAATTAGAACTTTTCAGGACAGCTTGAAAACAGTAACACCCAAAAAGCAGGAAGAGTCTGCGGAAACATGCAGAAAGTGATTATATGCACAGTTTACAGCTCCGGGGACAAATGGCTGTGGTCCCCTTGACTAGTAATAGATAATTCAGATACAAAGCTGTCCTTGGGTGAGAGGCCATGTTGCATCTTGACAAAAAACATAAGAGGAAAGGAAGAGAAGACACATTCCTTGGGACATTCAATAATAGCACATCATCACAGTCCGTTCTGTGTGATACAACTGTGCAACCATTTATCGGAGAATTGGCTGGATAGCCAGGAAGTTCTTCACCATCAACAGCACTAATTTAATATACAGCTGGGTAACTCAAATAAAATTACCAGCAGTAAGACAACTGAATTAGTTGATATTAAGAGGTGGTTATTAGGGATGTCATTCAGTTGTTCACACAAAGGTGTCTAGTGCCATCTGAAGTATCCTATACAATATTTAAGGCAACCTCTGTGATTTTGAGAGGGCATTGGCTTCCCCATAGGTCCTCTCTGCCCCATATGAATGTCTTAAATACCTTACAGTTTCTTTGATGTCACTTGACACTTAAGTGTATGCAACAGAACCAAGCCCCTGGTTTCTGAGTGCAGACTTGAATTAGGCAAGTACAAGTAGATGCCATCGCTCTGCTGTGATGCTTTTTCAGATTATCTGCAGACTGAGGAAAAGAGTGCTGTATTAGCCCATGTGCCAAAGGTCATCTTTGCAATTACAAGCCCATTGTTAGGAGTTAATCAGGATAACTATGGGAAAAGGGCATCATCCAAGAGACTTTAAAATACGGACAACTTGACCCTAATTATGAAACTTTATTCCTCTATTAAGTGGCTTCCTGAAACCCTGCTCATTAAAACAGCATCATCTGGTTTTTGCAAAAGAAAGAGTAATCAGCAAGTGTTAATGTAAATGCTTTGTGCCCCATCATCTTCCAAATGCAGCTTCCATCTGAACCAGATGAGTTTTTCATTTCACTATGTAGGAGATGAGGTCAAGGGGATTTATATTTAAATGGTCTCTGGAATGGAATACTGATGCTGCTGTAAGGAAGGTGTATCTGTAACCCTTAGGAGAATGAACCCTTAGGAGAATGAACCCTTAGGAGAATGAACAATAACGCAGCCATGCAGTTACATGCACAATGGGTAATGAAATAAAATTTGAAATAGTGTAATGCATATTTTTTCATTAAGTTGAACATTTGAGGGCAACTTCTCATCCTTTTGTGAATGCTTCTTTTAAGCATATTTTGTAATAAACAAGTGCCTGGTGGAGTGTAACAGAAAATAAAATATTGATTTTTTTTAAATATTCAACAGGATCTGTTGGTTCTGGCAAAACAAACAAAGCACACTCACATCCCAAACTGCAGCCACAAACAAAAGGGTGCAGTAAGTTATCTTCAAAAAGCAGTTGAGCTGACAAGCACTTACAAACCAAAACAGGCAACAGGAAGATGTAACATTAAGATCTTAGAATCATAGAATCATAGAATAGTTAGCATTGGAAAGGACCTTAAGATCATCAAGTTCCATCCCCCCTGCCACAGGCAGGGAGACCTCACACTAAACCATATCACCCAAGGCTTCATCCAACCTGGTCTTGAACACTGCCAGGGATGGAGCATTCACAGCCTCCCTGGGCAACCCATTCCAGTACCTCACCACCCTAACAGTAAAAAATTTCTTCCTTATATCCAATTTAAACCTCTGCTGTTTAAGTTTCAACCCATTACCCCTTGTCCTATCACTACAGTCCCTAATGAATAGTCCCTTACCAGCATCCCTGTAGGCCCCCTTCAGATACTGGAAGGCTGCTATGAGGTCTCCACGCAGCCTTCTCTTCTCCAGGCTGAACAGCCCCAACTTTCTCAGCCTGTCTTCATACAGGAGGTGCTCCAGTCCCCTGATCATCCTTGTGGCCTCCTCTGGACTTGTTCCAACAGTTCCATGTCCTTTTTATGTTGAGGGCACCAGAACTGCACACAATACACCAAGTGAGGTCTCATGAGAGCAGAGTAGAGGGGCAGGATCACCTCCTTTGACCTGCTGGTCACGCTCCTTTTGATGCAGCCCAGGATACGGTTGGCTTTCTGGGCTGCAAGCACACACTGCCAGCTCATACTTTCATGTTTCTTCCTTTCCAAGTTAACCCATAAAAGCTATTGGGTTCTGTCTGCATTATTTAAATGAGTTTCAAGAAAATCTGATCTTGTTTCTAGAAATACGTTGCAGACAAAGCAAGGATGATAGGGATCTGTGAGAACAGAAATTAAATGGATTCCTGATCCTGCATCATACTAAGCACTTCTTTGAGTGAAATCACTTCCCAGGCTTTCCTCAACATCATGCTTAATTAAACATTTGCTAATAAACATGAAGAGCTCAGTTTAGGCACATTGCTGGATTCCATTGACAAAGCAGTTGTTCAGTCAAGCCTTATCTGCACGTGTATTTATTTTTAGTTGATACATGCAGTGCTTGTATTTATATATTAATATTTTAGAAATGTTTTAGAAATGGGAGGTATGAAACAGTTTGAATTACTTCATAATGTAAATGAAAGTTTTTTCTTTAAAGAAAATATTTTGTTTGGGTAGCTTATATCTGAAACTGAAGTATTTCACAGACAAATACATATCTTTACTAACTAGTGCATTTTATGCTTGAATGGACTTAAATACTAAGGTATTAATTACAACTTTGTTCTTATCGAGAAGACAGTTAAGAATTTAAATTGTAAATTAGTCATAAAACTGAAGTATTTTTCTCTTTTGTGATGTTAAGGACAGAAGCTTCCCATACTACTTCCTATAGCAGCACCTGCCTGATGGATGCTCTCCTGGGTTCTGCTCATTTTGTTTCTACTTTGAAATCAACAACAAACATTTCAAAACAAGCTAACACTTGATTTTTTTATAACAAACAAAATAAACCAGAACTAATGGTTTGTACTTAACCACTTCCCAGCTACAGTCTAGTGATAAGGATCATATTGCAGCTTTTGCTCAGGTAAAATTTTCCCAGGGAGAATCAGTGAAGGCTTGCCTGAGAAATGCAGCTATGAACTAGTATTCCCCAAGTTATTCCTGGGTGAGACAGAGAAGTGTGATTTTTGGTCATTAATTACATGTTCCCCTGGACACAGAAAGGAAAAAAAAAAAAAGAAAAAGAAACATCTCCTAATTTGATAAAGGGAGATTTTTGTGTATTTTCTTCTTCTTCTGTTTAACACAAAATACTCTAAAACCTGAAGAGAAAAACATAAATCCTACTGTTAAATTCTCCAGTCATTTACAGCTTGCAGTGAAGACATGAGTTTATGTGGTTCTAAGTCCAGCTATGGTTGAGAGGCTGTGCTCTAGCCAGGATGTGATGGAGGGAGGGAGCAGAGGGTATGTGGTATTGCTCATCCAGTGGGCTGGAGGACAACAACACCCTTTGGAGGTCTCTGACCTTTTCTCTGACAAAGTGCAAAATACTACAGTCCCTACTGTGTTATGAACCATACAGCTTTCTTAAGGACTAGGTGGGGTGATATTTTATACTTTGAATGAGTTTTATTCCATCATTATGTTAACTTTAACTTTGTTCTTTCACCTTAAGGCTTTGTTTGTATGTTAGTTATAATTTGATAGTTCAGCCATTTTCCTTAGTCAGATAGTTCAGCCATTCATCTTAGGCTTAATGAATAATCAGTGCTAATTTATAAAAAGCTAGTGATGATCTCGATAAAGAGCCACTTGAAAACAGGCTAGTAAAAATGACAAAAAAAGCAGGACCATCAGGACCTTCAAGAACCATTTTGAGTTGGATGCAGGACAGTTGTTTACTGTGGCAAAAAATAGTAGAAGAATAGGAAAGAAAACAAAACACATCCATAAATCTGTGTTAAAAGCAGAACAGTCTGGTGGGCATAGGCTGACCTTTAGACCAGTGCTCTCTAGTTTGGCCTGCTTGGGTGCATGCAGCAGTAGGAACAGGAGCAGTAGGGGCATTTCCCAGTAGAGGAGGTGTTCAGATGCTCAGGCACAATGTAAATACCTCTTTGAAGTGGGGTGTACACCACTAGCTGTTCACGTACAATAACCTAGAGAGCATTCTATAGAAGTCTCTGAGTAGAAGTGCCTTAAGAACAGAAGCAAGAAGTTGCATGTAAAAAGAAGAGAATTCCTATGGCTCTAACCACCTGCAAATTCTGAAATGAAATTATGATTATTATTTGACAAGGCCACACAAACACCTGTAGGCAACTGTTGTACTCTGAGTTCAGTGAGAGCTACTGTGACACAGGATGTGAAAGCTATACGTGTATGGCAGCATTTTTATGTAAGAGGCAATAGAACAATTTGTGCTATGTAGCATACAGTGCCTCTTTCAAACGTGCTCTTGAAGCTAAGCATTTAAGCATGTGCTTATGCAAAATGAGTTTAAACAATACTGGAAATTCACAACTCCCATGGACAGTATGAGAATGGATACCTAAATGCAAAGCAGCAGCCATTTTTCTAGAGGACATTCAGTTCAACAGTTACAGCTATTCTCTTTTGAATATTTCTGACTCTTTCCTGGGGAACTGCAACTATAAAGACTAAGCAGCTATATGTGAAACACTCTTTGTAGTTGTATCATTGAGTCCTGCATTCTTAGATTATCTCTTGCATTTTAAAAATTAATGTTTAAATATTTATTTATGTACAAGCTTGTAGAGAAATCTAATAGTTTAAAAGCACTGAGCTTCTCTGGAACATCAGTGATATTTTTAGCTGCCCTGTGAGTATGCAAAAGGAATTACTACATTGTCAGTTACTGTTTCTGTTTTTATAAATAACACATATTAGTGAAAAATACAAGCCACATCACTCACCAGATACACAGATTTAAGAAGTATTATTAATGGAAACCTTTAAGGGCAGTTCTATTGTAAATGGTTAGAAGTTCTCTCACTCTGAAGAGTGGTGTGGTCTAGCTTCACTTACACATGTGACATACACATGCTTTTTCACTCATACAAGTGGTCTAGTTCTAATTATACACTGGCAAGAAAATACTCATAATTGTGACAATTGATTTCTCAGTCTGTCTTGCATTATTCAAACATTTTGGGAAGCCATATTCTCTCTTTTTTTTCCTGTCTCTAAAATTAGGATAATTCTTATTTAGCAAAACTAACATTAAAACTTGGTGTTTGATTCACAGTGTTACCTGAATTGGAGCATTACCCCATAATCTGATCATTCTGTCTCCATCCATGCGGAAACATCCATGCATCATAGCTGTCAGTGCAGATGAAGAAAGTAGTCAGTCACTCCTTAAACTTCAGACTACTCTTTTTGGCTCTATGTTAGTACATCAAATTGGTACAGGTACTCTTCTGTGGTTCTAAGGCCAAGTGGCACAACAAAGTCTTGCACCCCTGTGCCCAAATTGATATAACAGAAAAGGAAGAAAATACCCACTGAAATATTGCTACTGCATGATTTTTTCCTTCCAAACCTCTTCCTAAAGGTTATCTCATAGAAGACGGTAGTAAGCCAGGCCCACTGGTATTGCAGATGCTGCTATGACAGCATTATGTCTTTTTGATGCTGACAATTTTATTTTCAGTTTCTCTGGGGACCTAAAATGTAGACAAATTCTGATACACTTGAAGTGGGTTGTTGCATTACTTTGTGAGTGAAATGCTTTCCATGGGACCAGTTGTGGAACCAGTTTTGTTCAATAGTATACATATAGTATTTGATCTTAATAAAGATAATACAAATTATGTATCTTGTAGGAAATATAACAGAAGAAAATTAGGAGAAATATGGCACTGAATTAATGCCCCAATTAGGTTAACTACCACCTGAACTTAATTAACTATTATATTGTTTGAAGAAATTCCATAAATGATTTGCAAATGTACATGTGCAAAGGACTGTCACTAATCTGTGTTAATAAGGCATAAAGATTTATTAGAGCATCTCACAAGATCTATAGTAACCAGAAATGCAATTACATAAGAGAGGAAGTCTTACAAACATGCCTATCTTTTTAATGAAGTTATTACTGCTGATGCCAGGGTTTTTCTCCTTTACTGTTTCTTGCTTCAGTCCACACTGTGAATATAACAGAGTACTTTGCTTCCTGCAAAGTACCAGGGGAAATGTAAGATTATGCACAGAAGTGAGGCATTTCAAGAGATGTATGAATATCACAGTGTGGACTGAAGCAAGAAACCAGAAAGGAAAAAAAGAACCCTGGCATCAGCAGTAATGACTTCATTGAAACGATAGAGATTTGTATGCCCTCTGAAGTGTATAAGTGTTTGACGCTGACTCCTGTGGGATGTCTCAGAGGGTATGTATCATTATGTGTAAATAAACTGCAATTTAACTGGAGATGATATGTTTCAGAACTCGATTGTTAACTTCACATCCTTTTTCCAAAATACAAGCTTCTTTGCAGAGATGATTTGAATACCTTTGTCATACTGAAGAGGGAAAGAATTAATTAAACTCTGGATTGCCAATCAAGTTGAGAACACAATATGGAAATCCCCACTAAACAGCAGGCAAGTAACAGTGCTTAAATTGTGATAGAGACAATGTATCTCACAAATGAAAATGCCATCTCCAATCTGTAACATAATGATATGCACAGATTTCTCCCTGCCCCCATTCCCACTCTTTTTGCTCAAGTCTAAAGTGCACACTGTAATGCATTATTAAACTAAATTCTGACCCAGATTCTTAATTATCTGTAAGCTACAGAGAACTAGTAGCAGAATATTAACTAAGTCAAGAGATGTAAGACAGACCACAATGGTGTTGGAAATAATCATTAGCATTTTGCTAAGAAAATCCTTCACGTTTTATATTGAACTTAGCCTAACGTAAAGCTTATATTTTAAAGTGGTATTAAGTATACACTGACCAAGCCACCAAAACAACTGAGGCAGAAAAGGAAAGGAATGATTCCTGGATTCACAAAATCAAAAACTTATATCATACTGACACATTTCTGGGACAACAGGATTTTCCCAACTGTTCCTAGTGGATGCCATCAACAGCTGTTGCAACCTCATATAACATTATGTGCTGAACTGCTTATTTTAGATGAGCTGTAGAATCTAATCTGCTATGGGTTACACATGTGTACCAAATCTTTTTGTGGTAAAATCAGGATAAAGAGGTGTCATGTTAAATGGCAGTTTGAGAGACTCCTCCAAACACTTTTGTGCCTGGGTAGTATCAAGTTGGCAGTTGCAGTTTTATACATCTCTGCACTGCTGCATATTAGTGGAATATGGAAGTTTTCATGATGAATATCAGCCACTGACAAACTGCATCAGAAACAAAAACCACATGGACTTCTACCTACAAAGCTGCAGGCATATCTGATTTTGAAGACTTGCTGTATTTCTGACGTAAAAGTGTTTGAGTGAAAAACATACTGCAAGAGCAATGCATTTAGCGAGAACAATTTTTAATATAAAACATTTCAAAATTATTTGAAGAAAAAATACTTTTCCTACCCTGTAAGTGAACAAGTTGTGGTATGATCATAGAGAAAGTCAAGCTTTAATTGCAAAATTTAGAATAGCAGAGGAAGTCTGCAATATATATTTGTAAGCTTGTGCACAAGGATGCATTTATGCAGTTCAAAGATCAAAAAAACCCAAGCAGTCCGTTCATGATTGAGTTGAGGAGCCACCTAACTCCGCAGAATATGGCATTTGTATATACATTTTTAAACCAGATTTGTCTCACGAATTCACCAATGAAGAAATACTACTGTTTGAAAAAGAGTTAAGAGTCAGTTAAATACTATGTTTTATTAGTCATAGTGTCAAATGCAACTCATGGCAAGTTGGTAGTTTGCAAAACATTTGATGACTAGAAAGTGCTAACAAGCTTAATGTACATTCAAGTACATTGCTTCAATTTGAAGTGTACTTTCTCTGGATGTATTTAGAGCATCTACATGTACCACTGCTAATGCCAACCCTGTGAATTTCCCACTTCGACCTGCCAAATGTTGTACTTCTCCTAGTAATAAAGGTGCCCAAAATTTCTCCAAAGTGATGAACTGCAAGGCCAAGACATCCTTCCTTTCCAGATAAGGAAATAAACCAAAATCAACATTTTATACGTGAGCATCTAAACCAGTGCGTAGGCATCTAAACAAAAATATCCCAATTTTCAAAGGCAGATTTTGTAAAAGTACCACACACTTTTCCATTTGCATGATTTTTCTTTCTAGACTAATCTGCACATTCAATCAGGCCCAAAACATTCATATCAGAGTATCCTTTACAGAGAATGGACACCTGTTTTCATGCATTTGCAGTTTGTTTCTGTTTGATTGCAATCAGCTAGCATTTAGTCAGCTGTCTCTCAGCCCAGGGAGAGACAAATTGCAGCAGCACGTGCTCCTGGGACAAAGCTGGACACCAGGATGATGTTTACCTATGTAAATGTCATGCAGACTATCCCTGTCATCTTGACCGCACAGTGTTTGGTTCTTTCATCTCTTCAAGTGCTTTGCTCCAATGATGGACTGTGATGAAATCTGCACAGCCTCTTTAGGTAGGAAACCATTCTGACCAATGCAGACATGGCTGGACAGACAACCTAAAGGCCTCAACCTTGTCTCCATAGAGCAAAAAAAAAAAGTGGAAATACGCTGGTATCTATTGTTCACTTCTTAGCATAATCACCAGTGCTATTATTGTTAAATGAAAGAGCCCCCCTCCCCTAAAAGCAAAATCATCTATGTAGACACAGCAATGTTCTGCCTCCTTGTGTCATGCCGCTCCATGGTTGCCACTGTTTCTCTCACAAGTATGTCCAGTAAGAGGTTTTTCTCCTTCTCAGGACTCTATTTCTTCCATGACTTCCATCACAATTGTTCGAGGGCCAGTCAGAATGAGGTTGCTCACTGTCCTGTAATCCACATGGAGAACATTGAGGCCGTTGACAGATACAACAAATTGGCAAACCTGTGGAGAAAAGCAAGCAGCAAAACAAGTTACACATAGGACTTTTTTATAAGATTATTTACATAGATGTACTTAGTTGTGGGCACACAAACCCTCCAGCACTCTTTATACCTTCTCGTTCAGCACTCTTGAGAAAAATGCATTTCTTAGAATTAATCTTACAAGTTCGTTTTCCATCATTTTTTGAAATATCACTGCATCTTTCAAATCTGTGGAATTTGAAGTTCTACATCAATCATTTTTCTCATAACAAAGGCATTTTCTGTTATCAGTGGTGTTTTGCAAACAATATGGGGCAAGACAGCTCTGGGCATTGCAAAGGGTCTTGTTTATCCTTAGTTTGTCTTAAACACTTTCATAGAAACCATTTCAGACAGCTCTTGGTAGTCACAGTAAAAATATGCATCATGTTTCCAGGTCTGGATGATGACTTCACTAAATTCAGTGCCAAAACCTCCACCAGAACAACACAAAGGATCCAAATTCTAGCAAATAATAACATAGAAGAAGAAATCAGTACCAGGATGGACTGTAATGTCACCACCATTTTCAGGAGGTATTCCTACACAGATTTAGTTCTTTGTACTCTTCATGTGAAGTTTTTGGTTTTCTTCAGCAAGGGCAGTGCATTAATTAATTTCAAATATGCTAATATTTTCTTTTTAAAAGCTCTAAGGAATTCAAACATTGGAAGTCTTGTATCGCCAGAGGCCATTTGCTGTCCAAAAAGTCTTGATAGAAATATTATGACCAACAACACTGTGTATCTTAAAAGAGTTAATCAGAGAAAAACTCGTATCAGTATTCTAAAATACTGAGAAGAAAGGTAACAATACTTATTTCTGAAAAACATTGAGCCTTTTCTGTATCTAATCATAATATTACAGTGTTTGGTAAGAAGGCCAAAAATGTGTAGCGTCGTGTCTAGATCTGTGTTTTTAATGATAAAAATATGGAACCTAGAGCAACAATAATATCATCCTGACGTTTCAATACAACAATACATTCACTAGAAGGTCATCTTACTCGTAAGTCATCTTGAATCTAAGAAAAAAGCAATGATGTGAGTATCACCAGAAATACTATATTTTTACCTCCCCTATTTAGGCAGAAACACAACACAAAAAATGTATGCAGGAGAGGTGGGAAGCAGCTCTGGTGTTTTCCAGTGCTAGCTCTAAAACAGATATTCTCAGAAGCCAAGTCATTTAACTTTTGTACACCAACTGCCTTCCCTCTCAAGTGAAATGTGTGGTGAAACTCAATTGGTGTTTGTGCAAAATGTACAGAATGTAGCCATCAATGCTCCATTTAAGGAAGATTATAGAGGAAGCAAAGCCAACCCAAAAATGTAACATTTCATTAAAAATGCCAATGATGATTTTAATCCCTGCTTCTTAGAGGCTCTGCACAGGAGGAGTGGAAGCAGCAGCCCTTGAAAGGAGAGCAAACCTCTTTCTTGCAATTTACCCCTTACCCTCAGAATTCCTCTGCAGAGCTGAAGATCTTGGTAGTCCGCCTAACTGGTAGTCTAAATGATCACCAAAGCATGGCAAGCAGCAATACCACTTAGCCAGCTTCCATGGCAATATGGATGTATCTTTGCTATACATTCATATGCAATATTTCAGCTGCAAGTACCACTGGGAAAATGATTTAGATTTTGCATGCAGAGAAAGTCTCATGAATATTTAGGATCTTTATTGAAAAGGTAACCCATCATCCTCTGCAGAGTGCCTCAATTAGTATTTAAGAGACGTGTCTATTTAGTTTAATAACGCAAGTTTTCACTGTATCTCTAGGTCTCAACTTCTAGTGGTATTTCCTAACGCTTTCTATGGCTTTCCAGGATTGTATCAAGTTTTACTGAATTATTGCTCTGGCTCCAGAATAATATTTGGTTTGATTTAAAACAGACCTGCAGGAATAACATTGTTTCTTCTGGCTTAATGCAGTTTTGGGAAGTTGAATGGCTGGTGTTTGTTTTACTGCTGCATATTCTCAGACTTCTCGAGTTACTGGAATCCCAGTGCATGGGACTCGTGTTTGGCCAGGGACAGTCATGCAGTTGTGAACAGCAATTTGGACAGCAAAGAGTGAATTTCTTATGTAAAAGAGAAGAGTTGACACATCTGCATTCTTAATGTGTTTGCTTTAATGTATGCCCTTGGCAGTATTATTAATCAGCAATGTGTACGGGCTGAGAACATATTTTGTGCCGTCCTTTGCACTGGATCCAAATGGTTTATTAGTTTTGCTTTTTCCAGTAGAGAGGATCAGATGCAAAAAGTCCACCCAAGCCAGATGAGAAGAGAAATGCAGACAGCAGGAAAATGCACAGAAGAGAGTACTTCTGTCCTAAAACTGCATGAAAACTCATGAGGAACAGGAGATGATAATAAAGTGCCAGTCACCCTGGGGACAGAAGGAGCTCTCCATGGCCATCACTTGCCAGTGTGTCCAAGGGATGAGTGTCTATAAATTCTCCCTCAGGGATAAAGAAATGTGGAGCCATTTGCTGTATCCTGCAGTCCTGAGGAGGGGAGGTAGTTTGGCACAGTCCTGAGCCCTTCAGTATGCTGAGAGCCTTCGAATCACCCAGCTTTATTCTTCCAACCCTGTTCTTCCATCCAGTGCTGCATCCAGCAAAGGGAAACGTAACACAGCACTGCTTCATGCATTTTGGCCATCATCAGTCCTGCCGCTGTGTCCTGGCTTCAGCAGTAGCAGTCATTTTTCTCCTTCTTAGTAGCTGCTGCAGTGCTGTGGTTTTGACTTTCAGCCTGGGAACAGTGCTGATAACACCAATGTTTTTAGTTGCTGCTCAGTAATGTTTACTGTGACAAAGGACTTTTTGAGACTCATGCTCTGCCAGGGAGGAGTGGAAGACAGGAGGAAGCAGAGACAGGACACCTGACCCGAACTAGCCAAAGAGGTATTCCATACCACAGCACATCATGCCAACTATATAAACTGGGGGCAGTTACCCGGAAGGACAGGATCACTGCTCAAGGTGGGCGGTGAGCGGTTGCATTCTCTTCCTTTGTTATTTCCCTTATCATTATTATTACTGGTGGCAGCAGTAGTGGTTTGTGTTATACCTTAGTTACTGGACTGTTCTTATCTCAACCCATGAGAGTTACATTCTTTCTATTCTCCTCCGCCTCCCTCTGGGAGCGGGGAAAGGAAGGGGCGGAGTGAGCAAGCAGCTGCGTGGTTCTGGGTTACCAGCTGGGCTTAAACCATGACACCCCAGAAAGTACAATCATACATTGCTCTCTTGCTGGAGATACAACACAAGCAAGAGCGAGTGAGTACCCACAAACCAGCACTGGGTGAGTATATCAACACACATATTATTACCTCAAGAATTTTCTTAAGGAGACTGGTTTACAAAATCATGATGATTTAATGTTACATTTATAAAAGCACATTTCACAAGGCTGTAAGTGCTCAGCCCATAGCTACAGCTGTTAAGGGCTTTGTAACTATAAACACATAAAATTTCTCTGTTGATTTCCACACATCAGTAACTATAATAGATAATAAACTAAAGTTAAAAGAGCCTCAAAGAGCCTTTTATTGCTCATTTCCTCATAGCTCTCCAAGGAGCTTGACAGGAGATAAGTATCCATTTTTATTCCTCAGACTTCAAGGAATGACAAAGCCCAGAATAAATTCCAACCATTTTGTTGGTCAGGATGTGGTGATCTAAAAACCACTGAAACAATAACAGTTAAATAAAGTAACATTGAAAGAAAAAGACTCCCTTGATTAATTTCAAATATTTAAATGTTACAGTAATAAACATTTACAGCTATTTCAGTTTCCCACCTTGGCATACAGCAGCCCACTGACAGAGGGATAGCAGAAAAGGGACTTCTGACTTTCCATGGGTTTTCACTGGCACGTACAGGATGTTTAACCCAATCCAGGTGTTCCCAGGAAAACTTCAACTTTGGGCTTACATTTGAACAGAAAGCATCTGGGCACCTATTGCTTAAAGCAGTTAGAAAAGATTTATCATGCCATTTAAACTGAAGATGGCAAGGAGAGGAATTATAATTAGGTACCATGATGTTTAAATGGCACAAGACTGTGCTGTACCTGGAGCTGTACAACCCTTCCTCCCCCTCGCTGGGTATTGTTCTTCCCTCCACAGCAAGCTTCAGCTGCCTGCCCCTCCTTGGGCTTTCCAAGCTGCCCATCTTGCTGTACATCCACACCCCTCGATTTTCCTGTGGGACAACTGCCCACTGGTCAAACCAAAGTCCTGCTCCCTCGCAGGGGGCTGCCTGCACTACGGCTGGATGGCTGAGCCAGCATTGACCAGAAGCTATGGTGAGAATGACTGCAGGACACTCACGAGGGATATCAGAGACTGGCTGCAGGGATGGGTGTAGAATTACACATCTACCCAAAAGCCAATTATTGGATCAGCTATTGTGTATCTGTCACTAATTCTTGCGTAGTGTTCTGCCCCAGGGTGACCTTAATATTTATGAATGCTACAGGACTATTATTTGAGGATAGGCAGTTAGCCTAGATCCTCAGATATTCAGGCACTATTTACTGTAGGCTTTAGTCACCTCTCCTTGTGGAGCCTGGACTTGCTTGGTGGCCTCTTTTCAATTTAATATACAAAAAAAAACCTAACCCTTAAAAAAACTCCTCTTTTTCGAGGTACACCTTTTAGAAGGCTGTTGTGAAAGATCACAAAGAGCTGGAAATTCTCACCACAGAATTTGGCTGAAGTGATGACTGCAAAGTTCTGTGGGATAACCGTAAATATCCCTTAAATTTACAGATGCAGTGAGTATAACTGTTCATCACTAGTCACGAAGCAAGTAACAGCCGTCCAGAGTCAACAGATAATGTATCTCAAAATAGTAGGAAAAGACCATGATTACACAGTCACAAAGATGAAGAGGAACACAAATGCTCATGACAGCCTACAGAAGGCAGCATGGCTGGGGGTGATGAGGGGACTGTCCTTCTCCATGGCAGCAAACATCCATGTCCCATTGCAGTGGCCATGGGTTAAGGCTCTAATTCTCTATGGATTTACAGATTTCAGTGGCAGGATCAGTGTCCAGAATCCACTCTGGGTTTTTTTTTTTTCTGACTTCTCTTAAGAGAGTATAAATGTTATTACAAATATGTAACAAACAGGTACTAAAGAAATCAATGTCACCAAGTATGAGGTAGGCTTGAAATTCTTGAACACAAAGCTAGGTTATGTAATGAGATGTTAAAAATACTGTTTTTCAGCAGTACTGATATTTTACCCAATTATTTGGGCAATAGTGGGACAATTCAGGGTCTAAGACTGCAAAGCACAAAGTCTCTGCCATCACACTTGAGTTTTCGCCTCCAACATCACCAGGTTCAGCCAAACAGCAAGGTTTTTTATGGGCTGCTTGACACCAATACCTTCTCTGGCACCGGCTACTAACAGCTTAAAGAGATGCTGAAAACGTTGCCACCAATTAATTTTCACTGACACTGCAAATATTGCTGTACATGTGGAAACTGAAGGAAAGTCATAAAAACACTGGGGAGAGAGAATGAAATCCAGCCTTGCACTAATCCTTCTCTCAGGAGCAGCCAGGATTTCACCCCTGGACTCTCTGCAGATCAGAAACAGGTTTCCAGCAGCTCGCAGCTCAGAACAGGGCCAGGTCCTGTTGCAAAGCAGATCCCCTTGAGACCAAGGTACTTCAGAAGTGATTAGCAAATTGCACAGATATATGCAGTTGATGGGAAAGCTTTGTCTGAATCAGGGCTGGCTTAACCCTCCACCAGGAGACAGACTGGATTTAACCCTTGGTTCATCATTTGGACACACACTGATTTACATATATCTATCACATAGTTAAGGACATGCTGCATTTACTATTATTTCTTCTTATCATCTGCTACAACACCAAAGTCACACAGGTAATTTTTACTTGAAGACAAGGCATTCCCAAAATACATGGAATAAAAGTATTGGGGTTTTTATTTGTCTTTTTTTTCCCTTTTAACTTTATTAGAATAAAATAGAAATGATAAATTCAGGCAAATGTAGGAGTTATTTTCAACCCCAGAAAGTTCTTCAGCAATTTTCCTAAGAACTAAAATAAAAGCTTCTAAGTATAACTTCTTCCAGAGCTCTCTGAAGAAAAGTGTATTTTGACAATTTTACAGAATAAAATTGATACCAGAATTGACAATATAACTATTTAAAAGAGAATAGTCCAATGTTAGTGGTTTCGCTCTGCTTCTTGCTAATGAAAATTAACATGAAATCCATTACAGAAACAGCTTGTTTACATTTCTGTTATAGAGATATCCTCAGTAAGTATAAATAAATGCTTTTTCATGTCCTACTAATCCTACAGGGACTAGGATCACCTGACCAGTCTGAGCAGCCCAAGCTTGTAATTGTTTCATTATGGTATTGTGAAACTCACTGTGATCTTCCAAGAAAAGGTTCTTCACATGGGGTTAGCAAAACCATCTATTTTCCATGTACAGTCTCCAGGAGAGACCTGTGAGATCCTGATTTCTGCTAAACATCAGGCCATGCTGTCAGAATCATTCCTTACAGACACCTTTGCAAACTTGGGCTGAAGGACTAACACAGTGCAATTGTCAGTGACCTGGAGATGTCTTAAGCAGAATATCCAATATATCAAGCTCTTCACATTTTATAGATGCTTTTTAAAACTCTAGGCTTAGTTAGGTTAGTTCCTGTGGTCTAACCAGAGCTCTCAGCTGTTACTGGTCTGAAACTGAGAAGGAAAAAGCAAAACAAAAAAGAAAAAATATAACCTTTACCATTGTTTGTTTAAAAAGGCAATAGATCTGCTTTGGTTTTCTTGTCTTGCTGACAGGTTTCAGCAATATTTGGGGAAGGCTTAAGTACTACAGGAATGCAACATCTGAAGCACATCCTTCCAGCCTTCAGCAAGAAAGAAGGGGATATCCAAGCTTCCAAGATTTTAAAGGGTTATCCTTCCAATGGGATTTCCCCCCCTCACATTCCCCTTGCTCCTCTGGGGATGCTGGGAACTGCTGCTCCCACTCCCTCCTCCCAAGCACCACTGTGCTCTCATGCAAACAGATGGAAATCAAGGCGTCATTTTAAAAATCTAATTTAAATATGAAATATGAAGGAGTTGAGAAGTGAGTGAAAGCAAACACTCCCATCTATGGCTGTCGTTTTGTGACAGAGGAACAAAAAATTACACTGTTTGCACTTTCTATTGCAGTTACCATTTAAAAAGGAGCTCTTTACAAGCAGCTAACCCCACAGATTTGCCCTGCCACTTGTTATATCTCTTGAAAAAATCTTCCAAGGTAATTACCACATCATCACCTTCTATCTTCCACAACATGCCATAGGTTTGTAAACAAAACCCTTAGTGACAACAGCAGACAATGAGGTTTCCTCTCCTTTGGGTGTAAAGTACTAATCTTACTTTTAAAAGAAATGGGGGGGGGGGAAGGTTTGGTTATTAAAAGCTGTATCGGTAACCTGATCTGGGACCCCACAACCCCTTCTGCCAGCAGAAAGTGATATCCTCAGCCTGCAATGCCAAGGATTCTGTGGATCTGGATATCATCCAAAGGGGAGGAGGGCTCATAGCAGCACTTGGTGCTGCACTCCCAAGAGGTGCTCCTGTCCCTTTGTACTGTCCAGGGAGCAATGTGCCAAAGCCAGGCACTGCTCCCTTTCAATCTTGTGCCAGCAAAAATAAATAATTGAAAGAACTTGTCTCCGGGCAAAATAAGTTCCCTGATGTGCCTGACATGGTTGAATGAAGGAGGCAATAGATACGTATCTGGTTGGAGGCAAAGGGAAAGAGGGAGATGAAAAGGCAGTGAAGATAGGATCAGCCTTTCTGGCAAGAGATTACACTTAAAGCAGTAAACTGCAGCTTAAGTTTTCAGATAATTCAAAGTCCCAGTGAAATCAGTGGTGAGATGGATGTTGGAGTAAAAGGAACAAGCACAGAGAGATCTGAGGCAGGAGATCAACAGTGGAGGAGAGAGGGCACAGGGCTCAACTTGTTTTACAGACTTACACACACAACCTGCATTTGTGTTGATACAGGGGCTCTTCTATTTTAACAAGTAAACCATAGCCCTAAAGCAGAGGAATCCCCATGCTCAGCAAAGAGCACAGGCCACAGAGATGCTGAACATGCTGTTACAGAGGAGCCTAGGACCCAAGAGTAACCTTTTAAATAAAAGCAAATGCAAGCAGAACTGAAATATTTGCTCCCACTCTGAGAAGCTTTATATTGTCACACTGGAATGAGGAAAAGAGGTGAAAATCAGAGGTCCTAAAAGCTATGTTTCCACTCAGAACCTAACAATTCAAAACCTACTGCATGTCGCCGGAAGGTTATAAAATCACACAATGTCCTTTCCTACATAACTGAGGTTACTGGATGAAACAGAACAAACTGCAGCTGTGTTCAGCTCTGTAAATATCTCTAGCAAATGTGTAATTGGCTGTAGAGTGGGTGGTGTGGGAGTAGGCAAGTATCCAGGCCTTGCATAAACACAGGATTTTCTCTGTAGAGGAATGCATTTCTTCAATCTTTACACCAGTGTTAAGCTGACCCACTGTTCCATCAGTGGGCTGGAAACTGGGTACCAGCAGAGAACAGTGCAAGGCATAGCAGAGAAAAAACCCTCCTTTTATAGAGTTACAAACATAAGTAACCTGTTTGTTATTTGTAATTCTGGCTCTCCATCTTGGTCTGTGGCTGCAGCCTGGTATGGATGGTTTGCCTGAGCAAGGCTTCATTACACATTTTCATTACATGCACTCATTACACACTTCTTTAAAAGAAAAAAAAAAGATTTAATTTTTTATAGTATTCCAAACTCATCAGTCTCCAGCTGAAAAAAATATCAGGAATTAAACAACATACCATTAAAAGTTATATGGCAGCTAATACAATCGTATAATAAATTTCATAATTGATAATATATATAACTTTATAATGCCTTTTTATTATCTTCTAATTCTACACTATAGTAAATCACATAATACACAAAGTAAAAGATTCTCAAAGGGCCTTATCATTGGTTCAGGCAGTCTTGCCCTCTCTTCACAGTGATGGGAATCAATGGCAATTTAAGTCTTTTTTTCGTTGTGAATAAAATAAAACCATTGCTGTACAAACTCCACAAATAGAGTGGACAAATTAGAAGGGGAAAAGAGCTGACCTAATAGCATATGAGAACAACCCTTGTTTTGGGGCGGGCGGCGTTTAGTCTGCACGCGAGTCTTGGCTCTGCAGTGGCAATCTCCACAACAGACTGATTGAGTGGTCAAATGCCAACATACCAAAAGGGAGTTACTCACATAGGGAATTTAAAGCTATCTGTAGATACCTGAAGGGTAATAACATAAGGACCTCATACCCTGAAATGCAAACGTTCATAAATACGGAATAGGAATATATAGGTCACTGCTTCTCACGGCCCTAATTAGGAATTGGTGTGTAAAATGACTGAGTTAATGTGAGTCCCTGCGAGAAATACCCACAGGTAAAGCCAAGCTGGGCCACACCAGGAAAGCAAACCAGTGACTGCATGCTTAACTTTATAAGCATTTTTATTGTATACTGCTATTCGATACCTACCACAGAACAGCTCAGAAAATGTTTAATAACCTGAATGGCTAAAGGTGGCTCTGGGTGAAATACGGCATCAGTAGGAGAACATGGACTCTTAGCTTAGAAATAGAATCGTGGAACAATTTAGGTTGGAAGGGACCTTAAACACCATCCAGTTCCAACCCCAATGCCATGGTAGGGACACCTTCCACTAGACCAGGTTGTTCAAAGACCTGTCCAACCTGGCCTTGAAGACTGTCAGGGATGGGGCATCCACAGCTTCTCTGGACAATCTGCTCCAGTATCTCACCACCCTCACAGGAAAGATTATCTTCCTAATATCTTGGGTTGATGTTTAAGTATTTTTTTTTTCTTGTGTATCTAAACCTAAACTAGAATTGCTGAAACAAACCCACACATAACAAATAAAGAAATTAAAAACTATATATCAGTTTACTCACAAGGTCAAATATAATTAGGGTAAACTAACTAAATGCAATTTGTTTAAGGCCCTATTAGCTAAGCAAGGCCATACAAGGGAGCTACAGGGCAGTCAGATCCGTGAGGGGCAGCCTCAGCACCATCCGGCATCAAGACTGTAATGAGCACGAACGGTCTTGCACCATTTGGGACAAACAGCTGCTCTCTGTTTGCACAGACAAAAGTGTAATTGTTTGTCCATGTGTTTGACTAGCTAAACAGAGCCTTGGCTTTAGCGCAACATGTTTCCCGAATCATTTGCTTATATCATGAAAGGAAGTCAGCTTGTGTCTTGAGCAGCAACAAGAAAAGACACAGAGGAGTTAGGGTAAGGGTCTGTAAAGCAGCAGCATCCCTGAAGGACTCAGGACAGAGAACTGCAACAGCTACTACGCTGAAAACCCAACGGCACCTGAGGACCCCTCCAAAGGTTCAAGTGAAATGAATATTTCACCTAAACCTAATAATAAAGAATGCTTTTCATCACAATTGAGAGGAAAAGAAGTTCAAAACACCAGTATTTTGCTGTATTGGCCTCTTAATTCTATGTAATTTTTTACAGACACTTCTATCTTTTGAAGACTTCAGCCATACTGTAGGTAAGTTTTTCAGATCAGTCCTCTCTTTAGAGAGCCTGGACCACCTAAGAGTGATCTGTAATGCCTAAGATAGAGAGAGCAAGGCTGAGATCCCAGCTGTTCTGGCAGGCACTAGATCTTGCCATTCAATGGGCTATAGACCACACTGGAATTTGGGATCTGTATCAGAGCACAAGCACTGCCCTGTTTTACAGTGCAGCTGAAATCAAGACTGCTTTCTCTCTTTCTGAATGGCTACAGCTGTAGGACTCCAAGAAACAATCAAGAAAGCACTTTCATAAACACAGGCTGTTCAGATATCTGGGTTATCCTGCCATAAACCACCACTTGTCCCCAAAAGAATTTTTAAATCCCCTTTTTACTGAAATAATGTGACTAAATTTAAAAATCCATTGACCACAATTACAAACCTTCACAATTCTTTTTTCTGAATTGTATTTGCTATTGATGAGATGGAGCCAATGCACAGACACAAATATAGCAGGTCAGTTGTCACCCAACAGCATTTTAGGTGATGGGCCTATGAGTTCAAATCTAGCATCAACTACACTGCTGCTGTGAATGCAGAAAAAAAGAGCTCTGAGTTATTATGAAACTTTCTGTATTTGCATAAGGTTTCAGTTGTTGTAAAGAAATAAAGAAGTAATTCTATTGCCCAGTAAAACTCTCTCTGTTAAAAGAGTCTTCAGAAAGAAATGACACAAAGTTATTGGAAACCTAATACTGTTCTACAGGCTAAATTTCAGGTCTAGGATAAGCAAGTAAAACCTTGCTAAAGTTAAGCTGGGGTGGGGGGGAAGAATTCACTGTTAAAGGTGAGATTTATACACAAAAAGCTAAACCTACACCTTTTATATTTCACCTAGGAAATTCCACTGCCTTAATTTCTTTCTCTATAGTGAGTAACATGGATCCTGTTGTTCTAAAACAGGACTGAAAATCATAACAATAATTTTTCTGTTGTTTTTCTTTATGTGCGCAGTTTGTAGCTTTTATCCTGCTGGAATGTTTGAGCACTGTGCTGCCCATCTGCATGGTAGTGGATCTTTCCCCTTTTATCTCAGGGAGATGACTTTTCACACATAGAGTTTTGATACCTTTATCATAGAACTGTCCCTGATAGTCACAAGCAAGCACGTATCTCTAGGCTAGTGTAATGCTGGATGATTTTATAGTTGATATTATGTCCACTGACTCAGAAAAGCCGAAGACCATTGTCCACCAAAGTGTGTGCTGTTCCACACCTCATTGACTTGGTGGTGACAGCACACTCAGAGGCATCCACACAAAGATGGAGTTCACTTGACCATCCAAACTACTTCGACAGAAGTCCCGTGTCCTCAGAAGAGATGACTTCAAAACAAACTGATCCTTAAACAACTCTGTGGGAAAAGAAGCAAGGCAGACCAAGGAAACAAGTAGAAAAATGGAGATCCACCAAAAAAAGTAGGAATGTAGAATGAAATTCTGACATGTCTGAACCATGGCAGGGGGGTTGGAACTAGATGATCTTGAGGTTCTGTCTAATCCTAACTATTCTATGATTCTATGATTCTATGACAGGGGCTTTATCATGGCTTTGAAAGAACTAGAATGTCATACTTAGGATCTAATGATTTATTAGTGGAAAACAGAGTAAAACAGAGGAAAATTCTGGTAAAAATGGTCAGAGACTGGAATAGGTTAGCACTGGAAACAGAAATCCGCTACCCCCAGAACAGTTACAACCTGAGCAGGGATGGCAGGGATGGCACAAGAAAATGAAGTATCTAGATCTAATAAAACACTAATTTGTCATCCGGGTTGGGGGAGGATGGCTTAGAAAAAGGACAGTTGTACAGACTGAAATTTTTAATTCAGTGGAGCCTGTGCTAGTGTAACATTGCTGCACAGGAGTCAGTAGGTCCAGGCTGCAAAGTTTGATCTACATGTTATTCTGAGATCGGGAAATCTAGATGATATGCTGTGACCCACAGCCCCGTGAAACACAAGGAAGCTTCAGCAAACATACAGGGTTTTTTTCAATTCTACTGGTACCAAAATGGATCAACTTATCAAATGTTTTGATTATGCATAATATGTTGGATTTCTTGGCATATTCCATGTGTTTAAACCCAAACTACTTCACAAGAATACCTATGTATTCTGGTAGGAAAATAGTCACTGTATTTGCACAAAGGATTTATGACATGGTAAAGAAGAGAATCCAAATTCAAATTGTGTCTTCCATGTGGCAACCATGGGTAGGTTCAACTTGTAGGCCAGTGGTACAGTGTCTCTAAGACAGCCTCCTGACACTCAGAGAGGTTCAATCATGACAGGGCTTCTACCACAGAAAAGGAATAAAACAGAGTAGCTGGTGCAGTGAACGGGCACAAGATAGACTGATTAGCAGCTCATCCAGCACTGCACTGGGATTGCCAATGACAAGGAGAAAAAGAGTCTGCTGAGAAAGTGTTTAATGATTTCAATCAACCTAAAGACACTGCTAATGCAAAGGATGATCAAGGACATAAGGGCTCTATTGTTGCACTTGTAGTATTCTCTAATGAAAGCAAAGCAGAAACTTGCCAAAACTTGTCTCCCTTTGGCAACCAGACAGCATTCTGCCAGTGACACACAATGCAGCTTTCCAGATCACATTTTCCTTAAGAGAATACCAGTATTAGGCATCCCTGTACTCATAGAACTGTGTTGCTATGATAATTTTGATGTCAGTATTTCCAGTATAGTTAGAGTAATGGGGTTTTAGGATAAGTCCAACCTATTGAAACGTGGTAACCGGACTCACTTTAAAAATGTTGGGACCTACTCTTTGAGGTTAATTAAACACCCCCACTGGAAATGGAAATTCTGGGACAGTTACAGAGGCGTCACCACAGCTCACCAGCAAATTCCATTAGCAAATGATTACCACAGACCAAAAAGAGAAAGTAGACACAGAGTAGGAACACCAAGGCACAGATCCATGCATTGATTGGGAAAGCACCGTGACTGCTAGGCATGCTGTTAAACAGCTGTCAAGGACAACCAACCACTAACCCATATTTCATGTTGATGGCAGAGCTGAGTATTTTCACATTCACGAGTATTTGATCTCTCCCAGCTTCTGTTGAATCACCAGGCTACCAGCACAGCTGCCTTACTACATTTTTCTTTAATCTTTTAGAAAGATTTCTGCTAAAGATCAGATGAAAAAACAAAATATCATCCAACTATTGACCATTATGTTTTTACTATGCTCTTAACATGCCCTAATGTGACAGACACTCTTCTTGAGCATTATTTACAAGACATTCAAGGTTAATGACTACCCTACTCAGCTCACTCTCTTCAATCTCTGTGATGGATATTAGCATATAAAATCTGAGGTTCTGGTTACAGCTGCATAAAGTTAAAGACAGAGCAAAATCTTGTTTCAATTTTCATGGTTTTGCAAAACCAGAGTTTATTTTATAGTAAAATATCAAATCTGATTTCTTAAAATTAGATTTCTCTAAAGTCATCAGTGCTTGAATACAGTTTACACATTTGTATGGATGAGAATAGACCTTTATGTTACAGCTTACAATTAAATACTATCAGAAAATGAAGCAGTTACTTATGGAGACATGTTTGAAATTTATATATACATTTATATTCAAGCCCTACAGTAGTGCTATTCATTGCATACAGTGCTATATGCATTTAGCTCTGCTGCTTCTCTATTTATGGACAAGCTATGAAAGCAGTTTGTCAGCAACTTTATTTGAGTGTTCACATTACCAAATACATTCATTCTGAATTCACCCTAATGTAATTATCAAATTCAGCAGTGAGCTGATAACACAGCTAAAGGAAAATACCAACCTGCGTCAGTGTTTTCATGCTGTAATTGAAAACAGATGGCAACTCGTGTAATTTATGCTTTTCTACAATCAGTAACATGTTGGTATAAGACAAGAATTCTAAGACTGAATTGCATCTGCTTCAACAACACCATATGCTAGTGCACAGTATAAATATTTATCCAAACCTGCTTCATCTTCTCATTTAAAGCTCAGTCACATGAGATAGATAGTGGAAGTACCCTTTGGATACCTTCAATTAGCACTGAAGCATCTCCCCAGTGCTTGAAAGAGTTAAATTCCCAGCATCAAACACTGAGGTATTTTCCCTTTCCTGAGCTTCATGGAGAGGGTTAAATGAAGGCATGTTCATTGTGCCTTATTTATACAATATAAATCCCAGTCATGCAGCTCCCACTAGGCTGCATTTAGGAGTTACAGAGAAGTTTCTCACGATGTCCAAGTTTCTCTACTTTTCCCACTACCCTGTAAAACACAGAAGACTGGCCACAACCATAAATGGGTTATTTTTTCCTGGGGGAATAATTATTTATTTTTATATTTATTTTAGGGTTTTTAGACGGGTTTATCTTGCTTGTTGAACAGTTGAGCAGTCATCAGGTTTGAGGTCAGACTTACAAGGATCATGGAAAGAGTTTTGTGTTTCTCTGCCTCATGGTGTACATTCAACCTCCCAAGAATCTCAGAGTTCAAATTTCTTCCTATTGCAGGAATCTAAGGCACTGGCGATTCCTCTGACATCACATGGTTTTGAGTTGGTTTTCCCACCACTTAACGTCTTATAATGTGTAGCTTTTAGTCCTTTCTATTACAAACCTGCAATATTTTGTGATTGTGGCAGTATTCGGAATCTTTGGGCTAATCAGATAGTACCTATGTGCCTTTGATTGCAGGGAGACTGTGCTTGATGACCTTGATGAACCCAGCAGCAATCTGCTCTGTGAGACAGCAGCTACTCAATTACACTTGAGATTTGGGTCTTATTCTGCTAGAGAAATAAATTGTGAACCTGAACCTGAAATAACCATTAGCAAATGCAAAAGGTGATGGCACAGGCAGAAGATTTATGAGGCTGACCTCCTCCCTGCACCAGCTTTTAAAGATCAGGAGGAGAGCAGAATCAAGCTGAAATCATGCTAGCTGTATACTGTAATCCCTAAGCAGAGCTTGAAACAGACGGGTGACCATACATGGTCCCCCCAAACTCACTGCTACTAACCGAAATGAACTAGAATAGGATAGAAAAGTTTGAGTGGTTGTTGGCAATTTGTATGACACAAGGGCCTTGGATGTAAACAGCTACAAATACCAATTTTCTCAAAATCAGTTTAAGGAATCAGATATTCTTTAGCATTCCTCAAAGGTTAGAGCTGGGCACTGATTTTTTCCAGCCAGAGAAAAACAGATAATCAGGAAAATCAGTAACTAATCTGTCTCTCTCACAAGACTCACACCAAGCTGGGTTTGATCGTTTTGTCGCAGTGGGGTCACGATAAATAAAACATGTGATGCATAATTTAAGTCACTAGTTTGAAGTCAAGTTGTGTGACTTTTCAAAGAATACTCACACCTTAAAAACAGAGATTAACTTACAGAATAAAACACTGAAAAAAGGGAAAAAGTTTTCCTGACAACTGGCAATGTTTAACACTGGCATCCGCAGAGAGCCAAATTTTGCAGCCAGTCAATGCTTAATATTAAAGTAACCTGGGAACTTTGAAACCCTGCTGTTCTTGTCTTCCATTGCTGACAACAGCAGACAGCAAAACAGAGCTGTAAGTAACTCACAAGTATGTACTGCAACAGTGACTCCTTTCATAGCCCCACGTTGCCTCCAGCTGCCACTTGTTCATGCACTTACAGTAATCATGCTCTTCGCAACGCTTCACAGGCAACTGCGCTTCAACAAACCAGGGCTAAAAGTACTTTAACAAAGCTAATTGACAAGGTATTTATTAAATTATTTGCTCATCTTCATACGTGAAACCTCAGACTGTCAGTGGTTATTCCATTTACCAGCACCAGAAGAGGTATTAAGACCCACAACAAAACACTCCCTTCAGCAGACCATGCTAACAGGGGTTTTCCCAAAAAGAAATTTGTCCAAAAATTCCCCCAGAAGAGGTTATAATGTATAAGGAGATGGCAAGTGCTGCCATGCAGAGGTGCAGGTATGTGACAGAGACCAGTGCACCCCAGTTGCCCAGCACCGTGCCCACCACACAGTGGTAAGGGCTCATGGAGATTTCTCCTCAGAGTCCCAATTCACAGTACTTTGGAGCAGGCCAGGAGCTCAGCCAAGGTCAAACTGAGAGCAAGACACCACAAAGTCTTTCAGGTAAGTTGAGCCTGTAATGTTTAGCCCTTTAAATACTACACATTAGAGTTCTAAATGCACAAACTGAGGTCCTACAATGAGACTGTAGGCAGCAGTTCTCTATCGGCAATTTGTCCAGCATAACACAAAGACAGGAATATAGTGCTTCAAGAGAGATAAATGCAAAATCCCAAGCTTTACAAATAGTGACACTTCCAAAAACAATTACACTGGACACATCTCCTTAAGGAGGAAAAACCCTGCTGCTACTGCCAAGAACTTTCCTACAAACTGCAACGCCAAGTCTTGGCTCCTCCTCAAATTCTTGCTCTTTTCACCATAGCCAACTTTGCTTGTTAGCACTTCTTTGCTGTACTGCTCAGAGCAACACTGGCAGACAAAAGCCTCTTGCACCAGCCCACCAGAAGTTACCATGCCCAATAGTCTATTTTCAAAGTGCCCCTCCTGCAGCTTCCACACAGGGGAAGGTTTATTTTCCAGGAGCCGTCATCTAAAGCTTGTCATACGATTCCTTTAAGCTCGCCAGATTGAACAGTTCTGTAAACAGATGGATTAAGTGACATAGATTTTTAAAAATTTCAAATCCTGCACTATAATTTACATCCCCATTGCCATGGGAACACCTCAACAAAACCACTTATTTTCAAAGAAAACTGGCATTTTTTCACCAGGAGTTAAAGGTATTAAGTGTTTCTAAAAATGGGGCACTGATTTTGGTGTCTAAACAGGGACTCATCTAATATATGGCCATAAAGTTTATGTGTAATTCTGCTCTAAAAAGCAGTTTTATATAAAGATAGCACCTGTGCAAATTCAAGGCAATATAACCTAGTTTTACTGTCTAAAATACTGTTTGCTCCCCACAAGACACCACTCTATTTTACATTCTTATGTTTTGAATAGTTCAGGTGAAGCTTTGCAACCCTATCAGAGTATGTGAATGCATGGAGATCACAAATGAAGACACGAGGACATAACTTGGTACATGAAACCAGGTTTATAAGTGAAATACGAAAGAACAGGTTAACTGGAACATCCGAGTGTGTAGTTACAGGGCAGCCAGCATGAAACCAAAAGTAAAAACAAACCAAAGCCCCATTATATTCAGATCCTAGCTACTAAGAGCAGAAGTGAAATCTCGAAGATTCAACAAATGACACCACAGTGTTACTTTTACAAGTTAGGTTTCAGAATTGATCTACTTTATTGCTTGCTCCTATATTCAGAGAGTAAAAGATGCTGTAAAGCAAAAAACTCCCAGTTCAGGATCTAGAACATACATGTGAATAAATTAATAGTTTTTAAATGTAAGTCTTTTAAGTTTATCTGGCAGTGTTCAAGGCCAGGTTGGACAGATCTTGGGTGACATGATCTAGCAGGAGGTGTCCCTGCCCATGGCAGGGGGGTTGGAACTGACTCCAAGGTTCCAACTCCAAGTATGATTCTATGAAATTTTAGGTATGATTATTATTTGAAAATTATACTCTTCATATAAGAGTTGTAACTGTATATTTTATGTAGGTATCATATAAAACATGTCACAACTTCCAGGTCCCTCAGGAATCAAGCTGTTTGCCAGCCGGACATGTCAGGGTGCTGCATGCTCCAACAGGCTCTGCAGCTGCCATTCCCTCTTCCCAAGGGTTTTGCCTGCCTGTACTCTAAAAAAAGGAAATGTTTCGAAGACAGTAGGTTCTAGCAAATGTTGCTCTAAAAAAGCCAGCAGCCAGAGAAGAGAAGCCCCTGTAGTACATTTGCTAAGGAGGGTGCCATGGCAGGTCTGGCATTGTGAGACAGGCAGGATGTGCATCCCTGGAGCCACGGAAGCACAAGTTGCTTCTAGCTTGCTAGGTGTGAATATATGAGCGAGAGGCAGCTGGGATGAGTGTGGTGGGAAGGCAGATGAGTTAGAAGGCAGGTGCAAGATTCATAGCAAACTCGGCTGCATGTGGAGTACTCCTGAAACCTTCATTTGTGTTGTCACAGTTAGGCAAAACATGCCATATACCAATACATCAGCCTTTGTGTCTGGCCCAGAATGGACACTGGAGTAGGTGTAGCAGCTAATCTCCCTTTCTTCCTTTTTAGGTACTTGGGATAATGCTTTGCTTTAATTTTTCTCACTGTGGAAGGCAGGGATTAATTCACAGATATACACAGGACATGACCCAAACCCACAGGTAAGTCAATGGGCTCTGCATTAACCAGAGCCTTCACATGGAATTTGTATTTATTTTTCTTAAATCATGTATGAAATTAATTTAACTCTTTATGAAATGCTAAAATATCACACACTCTTCAAAATGTCTTGAAACTTAATTACTTTACAGCGAACAACGGGTTATGCTAGCTTCACTTTCAATAGATATGTCTGACTGCCTCTTTCTACACAGGCAAAGCCCAGAAGCTTTCCAGCAATCACCTAAACTGCAGAGTAAAGAGGGAAACTAAAGTTGTGCAGAGCTGCAAAAAGGTGGAAAAAACAAAATAAACCCAAAACACAACTCATACCCCTCAACACCACCACTAAAACCAGCCAGCAACCTGGAAAAGAAACCACCACCTGAAGAAGGGAACAGATCAGGAAAGCAACTTGGAAAGGATAAATGAGTTTCATATGGAAATGGGTGTAAACTGGAGCATAGGAGGTTCCACGTTAACATCAGGAAGAACTTCTCCACGTTTACATCAGGAAGAACTTCTTTACTGTAAGAGTGACAGAGCACTGGAACAGGTTGCCCAGGGGGGTTGTGGAGTCTCTTACGTTGGAGATATTCTAGGCCCACCTGGACAAGTTCCTGTGTGATGTACTCTAGGTTACCCTGCTCTTGCAGGGGGGTTGGACTGGATGATCTTTCAAGGTCCCTTCCAACCCTTGGGATTCTGTGATTCTGTCAAAAGGGACTTGAAGAACATCAGGGACAAAAGAAAAGAAACAGGAGGGGTGTGAAGGGCAGAACTCGCTGTGCACAAATGCGTGAAACTCAGACAAAGGTATTCAACCCTGGGAACAAACGCACCTCTCCCTCCCCAGATACAGGCAGCCCAGGGCCTTCACTGACCAGCACAAACATTCTCCAGGTGAATCAACTTGTTTTGAACACCCACCTTCATGCCAGCTGCAGCTGCTGGCCCACTGGGGTCCACAGCTTGGATGTGGCAGGGCTTGCTGCCCCGCACTACAAAGCCCCAGCCCACAGCATCGCCCACAATCTGGAAAGAGAAAAGAAGGATGTGATCACCTTCAAGAAGCTCCATGAAACTCAAGGGGGTAACATTAAATGGTTCGAGATATAATTTCAGCATCTTCCAACACATAGTAAAGGTCATTGTGTACGGGCTGCACTCATGGGAAAGGCTCTATCCAAGTTATTCCTCTTGCTTTTAATTGACTCCTTTCTGTTTTTATTTGTTTAACCAGGAGGCTGTAAAAAGCAATGCTTCCAATGACAGGGTTCAAAAACATCTTTACTGAAAGATTTTCTCTTAAAATGAATATGAATCAAAATTTCTGTCACATCACAGTCTACAAATGCCTAAGTAGAAGACTCCAGTTTGGGTAGGTAATCCACCCCTCCACTCCTGCAGAGCAAGTTTTACCAGGATCACAAAGTCTAGATGAGTTTGTATAATACAAATCTTATTGGCTTTATGTAATTTTACACTCCATTTAAGTCAGCAATACTACATTGGCATAAAGACAGGATAAACAACTGCAGAATCAGACCTGAAATGTGTGGAAGTACTGATAACGGAGTTTGGGATTTTAAAGTACAAACCTCAGCAAATGCAAATAAGCTCTAATTAACCCACCAGAAAAATGTCTGTTTGCATTACCTTATGCATACAACATGCAGAAAATTAAGAAAAATACTGGAGACATACCGTAAAGGTTTTTCTGACATATGGGGCTCCAGGCATCAAGAGCTCATCAGCAGTCACAGGTCTCTTTAAGACTGTGAAGGCAGATAAATGAATATTCAGTATAAGCACTCCTCTGGAAATACTCCTAATAAATCAAATGTAATTTTGGGATACAACTCTTTCAGTTCCTGCAGATTTGCTTGAAAGTAGTAAAAGAGCCAAGGAAAAGGCTGCAGAATAACTCTGAGTACAAATGATGATATCTTTGGAAAATCAGGGCATTTGGCCAACAGACTTTGTTGTCTGCAATCAAGAGCCACAAAACACTATCACAACTATCAGAAGTGGCTGTTCCTGACTCCAGTGTTGAAAAAAGGGACTGACCTTCCTGATAGGGAGCAGCTTTTCTTCCCAGCCTGCTCTATGCCTGCTGGGTGATCTTTGCTATTTCATCTGAGTCAGGCTTGCATCACGGTAACAAGTAACAAAAAAAATCTGGTTAGGTCAGGAATTATCCCAAGAGAGTTCTGCAGCTGTAGGCACAGGCATCTCACTCCATCTGGGATTTTACATGAAAGGAAATACCAGTGAGTTTCTGCAGGTGATTCCACATTGCCTTGCTGTGTAATGAGGTAATTTTCCTCTGAACAAGTAAATTTATAGTTCTGCCAAACCAAATCAATACCATTCTGTGTGCCATTTTTTATCTGTCTATAAATGCTTCATAAGACAGAGGACAATGTAAAGATATATGTTGTTCAACCTATGTGCCCACTTCACCTTTAAAATTAAGGCTGTTTTTCTTCATAAATAACTCTGATTGTATCTGCCTTTTCAGTCACAGGTGGGGCATAAAATTTCCCACAGATGGTATTTGAAGACATTCCTGAGTTTCCTAATGACATTCATGGGAGCAGGCAGAATTCTAGCATACAAACCAATACACATTTGTTTTACTTTCCCATGGATTTTGACAAATTGCCATTTAGCCGGTGTTATGCTTTGCAGAGCATGCCTGTTCAATGTGGAAACCCTGGATGATTATGCTTATTCTACAAGTCAGAATCAGGTAAATTATCCAGGCAGGACTCCCTTGCATGCCTCCCTTCATTGCACATCCAGGAGGATTTTTCGTTTGATGACTGTTTTGATATGTGACTGGTCAAGTCATGACCTGGGTGGTTTTAAATGTTTGCCTGCAAGAGAACTCATCTGACAATAAATATACCTCTGCCTTGTGTTTGTTAGCACTCAGCTCAGCAACACGTTCTGGGTATGGAGAGCAGGAAACTATCTGTAAAAAAAATCCCTTTATAGTCCAGCAGAGGATTAAGAATTCCTCCTTAATATTTACATCTGACAGCCTTATGTTAACCAAGCAAGATGACGTGGGGATCTGTGCTTGTGCTATGGGAGAAATTACCCTGCACTGCCAGTAATTGTAAAGCTCTTAAAAAGAAGTCTGTTTATAAGTCCATTGCTGTCTTCTTTCAAATATGAGTCTGTTAAAGCTATTTGGTGTTTCAAAATTAGTCCTACAGGAGAATTTATTAAAGAAAAATAAAGAATTTATGCAAGGGCAACATCAGCCTCTCCTTTTTCTTCCAGTGTTGTGTAATCAGCTGCATTAAAATAAACTTGTTCTCACCACCCGTGGGTTGACACTTCATATATAATCAGAACCATAAACGAACAGGATAGTCAGCATACTTCAGATAACAAACACATTTATGGACAGCACACGAATGTTGTTTTATCTGTCCCAGAAAAGTTTCCAGGATGTAATTAATGATGAACTGAGGCTAAAGAGCTCCCCATACAAGTCTTTTACAGGTAGTATACCTGGGAGATAGTCTGCCAAAACTGTGGCACTCTTCATACAGAGGCAAATCCATTGCACCTGGGGGTCAACACATCAAAAGGTGGTGTTGTATGCCCAATGGTATTGAGAGCGTTCCCCTAAGCTGGACAGCAGGTCTAATGCAGGGGGTTATGGTTGCTGTGCATGCAACCTTACTGAGTCCTTCAAATTATTTCAGCTTAGAACTTCATAATGAATTCCCTTCAGAGATTAAGGAGAGGGAAGGAAATGTGTTAAAAGGAGAGACAGAAAATACTGCTGTAACTATGCCTGTCTTTCTGGTGGCCACTGCACAGAAGGAATGAAATGCACTTTAGCTCACCCATGTCCAGAGCAAATTGTAAATGTTTTGAATGAGATTTATACAGTGCTTGAGGCAGTCTCCAGTAATCACTTCAAATACCACCATCCCTTTGAAAGCAGAACTTGCACATATCCCATGAAGCCTCCCTGTGCTGCAGAACACTGCCCACACCATGAGCACAGACCCGGCAAATTTGAAATAATAATAACGAGCACAAAGGGCAGCAGGGATTCTGCTTTGAAATTCAGGGTTGTTCTTGAGGGGAACAGAGAGGCTGAAACAATATCTATCCTGGTCTGTTTGCCCCTTCCCAGACGTACAATATGAAACAATTTTAAGTGAACTGTGTAAGAATGGGCGTGTTTAACCTTCCGGCATGGGATAGGAAATCCTTTCAAAAGGAAAATAAGCTTCAGCACTACTTTTACCTTCCCAAACAGACCGGTGAAAGGCTTAAACAAATGAAAATGTTGAAATGGTCCCTGACAAGCTGAAACAATGCTGCCTCTTTCTTTGGAGTCTTCTGTTTTCTGAGTTGTGTTATTTCATAGCAACTCAAGCGGCCACTGGATAGTTAAACTCTTCTCTGACTTGCACTGAAGGAATGTCTCTAGGAGGGGATTTGAATCAGTTCAGAGCTTGGCAATGAAAAGGCAAATCTGGGCCTCTGACTGCATGTCCTCCTAAGAGATAAACTGCAGCTCAAGCCACAGTTATGGGCTTGATGCAGAGATTACTGGAGGCAGACATCTGGCTTGTGTTCAGCAGGACTTGAGGCTAGCAGATAATAGTGCCCTGTGGCCTACAAAACCTGTGGCACTGTTAATTTTTAATGCATCCTTCAGAAAGATAAACTTAGGCATGATTCTAGGCATGCTTCACATCACCTCCCCAGACAGATGGCTGTGCCCTGGTTCCTGTGCACTGTAAGTGATGCTGGTGCTCACCAGATTTGGGGTTGCAGAGCACTGGGGGACTGCTGCTGAGCGTTGGGCTACTGCTGAAGTACCCGCTGCTGCCACAGCTACTCATGCTGCTTCTCCGTACTGCTGACACGATCTTTATCTCCTTGGTGGGACTCACTACAAGCAAAGAGAAAATGCACAGAGAAAGGGAACCCATATCAGTTATTAAACCCATTTCCCTGGTTTCTTTAAAACAACAACAATAAGCCATGCTTTCACTAACAACACTGGGAATGGGTTAGTGTGTTCTACACAGCTGGAAAAGTCACTGCATGAGCATACTGCAGCTAACACGATGGCTGAACTATTCCCATTGCAGTGCCTTCTAGAAGGCATTTCAATATAAGTTTTTCCATCTTTCTTTTTACTTTGCATTTATTCTCTTAGTTCTTACTAACTAGCAAATGTGGCAGGACCCCTTCCCCTCACTTTTACTCTTCTTGAAAACTCCCCATAAAATGTATGACATATTACGTTGGGCTTGGGGGATTTTAACCAGTTCTGTTTGTTTGTGGACACCATATTTTGACCAGCATTTGAAATGCTATTGATCCATATACAAAACTACCCCAGGGAACTAAACACTGAAACCCCTTGTCCAAAAAGGACTTTTTAACATCTCATGGAGTTACCCTACAGACAGCAGTATAGTTGATGAGTCACCTGAGAGAAAACTGGTGTGTTTTCTGTTGTCATGGTTCTGCTTGCGCAGACAAAATGGGCTGTCATGGCTTTCTGGCATCAAGCGAGATTTCTCAGTGAGGAGCTCCATTAATCGCCGTCGGCGGCGGAAATTCATTCTGCACTGGTAAAGCAAGTTGCTGTCCATAAAATGGTGCTTGTTGGACACTAGGAAAAGAAATGGGTAGAAGAAAGTCTATAGCTGGTAGAACTGAAATCAGAGCATACCTGTCTACAATGTGTGCACTGTATGCCTTGCTGTAAGGAAGCAACACTCAGAGCTATCCTCTTCCCCTCTGCAGAGGTCAGCTTCACATAGGTATCTTCAATATGCAAGCTTTTATAGTCTTGATAACAAAGTAGGAACTGTAGTGGCCATTGCTGAGAGAAAACTTTTACACTACCTTGATTAATGACAAGCACTTTTTATTTTCAAGTGGAAATGGAAGTTCTTTATCTTTCCATGACAGGTTGCACCATAGTCCATCTCCATACATGCCTCTTCTGTATGCCTTTTGCTGATGCTGATCTCTGCAGACCAGATGTAGCTCCTTACATGCTTTTTGTAAACTGATCTAGAGCAGTCCCTGGGAGCTCTGACTGACCACCTTGTTCAGAGCTACAGGGCAGCAAGACCTGTGTGTTTCCTCTGTCTTGTTCACCACAGACACTGTGTCCCAGACACTTCCTGCAGGCCACTTCCCCCCTTCACACGGATACACAAGGTTTGGGAACAGGCACCCAGCCAAAAATCATTTCTTACATAATGAAAAGAAGTCTTAATTACAACTTGTTTTGACACTGAGAGCAAATCCCAGGTTGCTAGTGTCAGAGAGAGAGTGCAGAGCCTACTGAGAGGCTGCAGCATCACCATAACGCCTGTGTGTTTGCTGCCACTGACACTGCATCGCAATAGTGATGAAAAATGAAGCAGTTGGACAGAATTGTGCCAGGTCCCAGAAGTGCTCTGACTACTTCAGGGCCTAAGCACAAGAAAGCCCTCTGCAGTACTCCCGTCATTAGTACTGCAGCATCTTAAATAGCTGCAGTAGATCTGGCTGCATTTTATCTATCTTCACCTAGCTCCTGTGATTATGTTCCACAGAAATTATTTCCTACAGTTGACCTTTTCCATGAAGGACCTAGATGCTGGATTTACCTAGTTTATAAATCTCATTTCTTTCAATACTGAATCAGAAGAACTGGTGGGTTATACATATTTATGTGTAAAGTGCAAACAACAAGATAGATCTGCACTCAGAGGTCAAAGTCTCTGAGTACATGACTCAGTCAGCTGGCCTCAGTCTCCTACTGCAGACACTGAACCTTTGCCTTCCTCTTTGCTCAGCCCAGTATGTGGGGTCCAAAAGCAGCAGAGCCCAGGATGCTACACCAGACCCAAAGCCTGGAACCCTGTTTGTCTGCTTTCCCTTAATCTTCATACCCAACACACACTTTCTTGCTCTCACCCCTTCTTAACACCTCAGATGGTTCTCCATGAGCCCCACAGAAGTACAGCACAGATGTGACAGACTTGTAAAAAAGGCTGTATTTAGGCATAAACCACCAGGATGTAATTTGGTGCTTGTGAGCTGAAGGAATAACCTCAAAGAAAAAGTCCAGTCACCTTCTGCAGTATATCCATGCCAGGGATGTCAAGTCATGCAGACAACAAAGAAGACACCAGTCCTAGTACAGCATGGCCCTCTATACCTTTCTTATGAATAAAGCAGAAAGGTCACACCAGCCGGCCAAATTGTGATGTTTCACGTACCATCTACACAAGAGACCTCTGTTCTGTTGAAGTACTTTGGAAGAGCCAGAGCCACTTGGCTTTTCTCTGCTTCATTTTGGTGCTAAATCTGCTGTTACCTCAAAACAGGCACATGCATCCTCCTTGAGCAAAAATGGCTTTGCTAAGACAAATACAGCATTGCAAGCAATTTTCACTGTGTTCTGACATATTAATTATTGCAGGCACACACTGCTGCTGTGCTCCTCATTTTGGACATATATAGTATGCAATACTATTATACAGCACTTACTAATAATCACTATTTTTGAAGAACGGAAATAGAGGAGGAGAGATTTGGAGACTTGCCTACATCCACAAAAGGATTTGCTGTCAGAGGCGGTTAGTATGTAGGTGTTCACAGCTACCAGTCTCATTCTGAGATCACTGACACATTAAGTAAAAGCAGCACTATCTAGCTATGTCCTACATTATTAGAATAACCTGATGTAAATTTAAAAAAAAACCCTTTTTTTTAATGACATCCTAAAATTTTCCCTGAAACTTAAAAAGACAAATTTTACTTATTCAGCATGCTACTGGGATTCATAATCTTCAAGGAAAGAAGGCCCTACAAATACTCCCTTGGAAGCAGAATTACTGTTGCCAACAGTCTGCAATATAAGAAATGGTTTCTGATTCAAGTTAAATATTATGGCACTAACGTCTTTCATTAAACTATTCTGTTCTGTTTGTGTCATTAACCAAAGTGCTCTGATGGTCCTCAGAAATGAGGGCAATCAGAGATCAGCACACACTCATGTTGCAGACATCATAAAGCTCTGAAATACTGGAATAGCTACTGACTGTGAAACCAGATAATGTAAACTTTTTATGCCGAGATACTGAGCATATTTTACAATAACAATTTTTGTTTTGACTGAAATACTATAGCATTTATATACTTACAATAGCAAAGCTTAGGTCTTACACTGGAGTAATTCATCCCCACTGTAACTATTTTAGTCCACAGAAGGGTGAATTTTCATATGATAAATGAATACAAGTGGAAAAGGTAAGCCCAATGACTGCATGTTGTAGAATATTTGTACATTATTTACAAAACAAAAGGTTTGTATCCAGACTGCCTGTAACAAGTAGCATTAGTACAGAATCTGGAGTGCTCACTGACTTTCATAGTTTAATTCCTCATTTCTATAGATAGTACATGCTTCATGTGAGTGTTAGAATAACAGCCTGCATCCTCACTTTGAGCAGATTACATATTTGTAGCACCATGTAACCTTTTGCATATTTAAGAGCCTAAAAAAACCTAAACAGAGGCTGTTAGCTCAGACTGCCTCCTGGTACATACATCATCAAATAAAGTATCTCACCAAAATTACTGGTGTGCCCCATGGCACATATTCATGATTTGGGATGAAATGTCCATTCTGTGACTCTGCCTAAGGATGAGTACATCTGGAAGTGTCCCTGCCCATAGCAGGTGGAGTGGAACTAGGCAGTGTTTAAGGTCCCTTCCATGATTCTATGATCTGGGACAGTGTGGAAAAGGGGATTTCCAGACCATGGATCAGAAGGTAGAGTTTGAGAGGGGGGAAGCAGACACCAGTGCATGCTGCCTCTGAAGCAGCTCCAGTGCAGTGTCTCTCAGTGTTAACCAGGAGGAGCTACACTTGCTCTTTTCCTTTATAAATCACAGCTATGTGAATGCTGGGCTCAGAGCACGCACAGAAGGTTGGTTTTGTGGCACTTAGTACACGCTGGGTGAGAGGTACTAGTGCACGCATAGGTGCTCAGATCAACTGCTTTAAGAGTCTGTGTTTCGCTGCAATCAGCAGAGAAAAGTGGGAGTGAAGAACTTTTCCAAGCTGATTGCGGAATGCTGAGAGGGCTGCACAGACTTGCCCAGGAGAGATTTCTTTAAAGGTAATTTATAGGTTGCTACCTCAAACTAATGTGAAGTGTTGACTCAGGCAGCAGCAGATAAACTTGTGGCAGCTGACAAGGCTTTTGCTCCAGTTATCTGTCCCTCTCGTGGAAGCTGCTGCCGCCAGATAGGGATTGACTTCACTCCTGACTTAGTTCATTGCACCCCATAAAGGAGCATAGAAAAGCAAACTGGCACCCATTTGTCTTAAAAAGTCAGGCCACAGCTGGCAAGTATCGGGACCTGTATTTGTACATGGTGAGGGTGATACAAAGAGCAAGGTGGGGTGACTTCATGAGTTTCTCATTCCAATTCAATTCACCAGTGTTCATGTGCCAACATGTCCACGTTACGATGTTATGAAACAGAAACAAATGTACTAAAGACAGTTAAGTAAAAATATGGTAACTACAACTTCCAAAATCATAAAAGTGCACAGGAGCATTTATGGTCCTGAGGGAAAGGCACCAGCATGCGTTCAGTCACCAATGCCAAACTTTGGGGGTACAGTCATAATCCACTGGTTTGATCTCCCACATACACAGGCCACAAAATTTCTCCCTGAAACAGAATTTTAAAACTATCTTTTAATCTTATATACATATATTTTACTTGTACTTTAAAGCAGCCTATAATGACCACTTCATCCTTTCCCTTATGAGCTGTTTAAGGCTTCAGTCACTTTCCCTGACAGGCAATGAAGATTTAACTCAAGGCTGAATTTGTTTAACTTCAGCTGGACTTTGTCACACTTTCATCACAAAGTTACTGAAGATCTGGTAAAAAATCATTGTAAAGAAGTCTGTGAAGTGATGAAGCCAACTCTCAAACATCTTTGATAATATGAATAAATAACACCCCTTAAATTATGAATTAACTCCTTGAATCCTCTTCAGTGTTTCTTTATCCTTCCTAAAATTCAGTTATCAGAACTCCATGCTCAGTTACAACCTCACTGCCCTTCTCTTACTTGCTGTTGTCCTTTTCATACATCTCAGGCTCATAAGAACAAGTTACTACAGTTGTACTGCACAAAAAGCACAAAATGGGAACAACTTGTGACCTGACTGCTTCACATCAATGTGCAAAGCCTGTATCCTCATTTCCTAGATGTATTGCCTTCAAGATACACCAAAACACACATCTTTAGGAGTAATAACCATTGAATTAATAGAGTTCAGTTCTTTGTTTACAGTCTCATCTAGAGGTTACAATCTTCACTGGTGAGGATTTTACCTTGTCACTCTCCATTTATATTATTGTTAAAAAGAGAAAAATCAGAATATTTATTTTGGCATTTCTCAGATTGGGAGCATCCAGTGTAGCAGCTTTGGTGCTTCTTATGCCTGGCTGCTTCACATTATCTGTCCAGACACATAAAATATAAACTTCAATGTCCATGCAAATCTTTCTGCTCCAGATTCTGACACAAAACTCTGGGCTCTGCATGGGCCTCAAACAGCCTTGTCTTTCCTTCTTTTGCAAGGAGGCTGATGCATAGCAGAGATAGAAATATTAGCTTTACATTGATTTCATAGAACTGAGGAGGCTTTAGAAAGCACAAAAGCCTATTTTAATAAATGGCGTGAGTCATGCCTTTAAAATCAGGCCACTTTTAATAACTGGCTTTTCCCCAGAATTCCTCCCACCACTTCAATTCCCTGTGATTTTTAGCGCTGATAATCTATGTGCATCTCCACTGCAGTGATTAATGCTTTCTACCAGCTAAAAGCTGCAGATCCCAGTAGGCCATATCCAGCTATGCACACCAGCTGCTCTGCACATCCCTACAAACACAGTGCTGTCACCAAGCAAGCCCATGGCTGGAGCTGTGGGACAGATGTCCCATGTTGAGGGAGCGGTGGGAAAGAAACCAAGTTCCCCAAGGAGCCATATGAGCAGCTCTCCTCAAGAAAGCAGAGAATATGCTGAAGTGTGCGCCTGTTTGTTTGTGTGAGCATGTGCTTGTGCTGGGGTTGAGAGGAAGAGGTTATAAAAGCATCAGCAGAGTTTATGGAGTTTTCAGTGTGGATATGTCATGTCTTTCTCAACTTAAAAGTAGACTGAACTCTTTCCAGCAGCACACAACACATTTTCAAGCCTTTAGCTGCACGAGGCAGTGCCCCCAGTCTGTTCACAAGAACACTTTATCTTTTTACTGAGGTAGTTCCCTCTATTAAAATGATGTTAAACCTAGTTCAAAGTTGGAGGAGATTATTCTGGACCTTCATTATTACTGGCTGCAACAGTCTGTGCCTTCACACAGCAAGTCGCAGATGACCATACTAGTTTTGACCTCAGGAATGGCAGGACACTGCCCCAAAAGAGCTGATGTTGTACCAAAACCAAAAGCAGGATGCTGAGACACACTGGTGGGCTGCAGGGAGGGACGGTTTATCTGAAGAAGGACATAGCCCCAGCTTCTCCTACCAGCTCCCAGAGCATGATAAGGGAAGAGTCTGGCTCCAGCCTCATGTCATTTTGCTTTCTTGCTCCTCTCTCCTAAGCAAAACCAGTGTTTAGAAGGGAAGGAAACAAATAAATGCTGTACAATAATGGTTCCTTAAAGAATGCCTCTCTCCACGGATAGCATTCATCTTACTGAGCCTGGCTCCTCTGTGCCTCATGCCTTTTGTCAGTGCGGGGTGGGTCTCTGGCCAGAGAAGCAGTGGCAGTGTGTGTCCACTTTGGCTTTCACAGAGCAAGGCTGAGCCCCTTAGGTTGGGAAACATGGACCAGCTGCTGAGACCCACTGAGCTGATGGCCTTGGGGCTGCTCTTCATCCTGGCTCCATGCTGCCCACCTCTGCCACTCCTGCCCTGATCCTTCCAGTCCTGCCTTGCACCAATGCACATGCAGCTGAAGGAGAATAACCGACATATTATTCTGCACTGGACAATGCTTTTCCCATGCCTCTCAAAGCCTTCCTGTTTTTCTAAAGCTAATCTGGCACTGCAAATGCATTTTAATAATGGCACCTATTCAGATTAGTTTCCTTTTACACATTGATGAATTCCACCTGCTTGGAGCTCCATCAAATCAAGGAAGAGAGGCTACAGATGTTCAGCCAGAACAGGGCTTTGCATCTTGGATTCCCTGCACCATATAAACATACACATTTCCACCTTTTATGCACGTATATATGCTATGAAGACTGTAGATAAGCCCACCTGTGAATATACTCAAGCAGCATGTTAAACTCTTGGCAGTGCAGCTCTACGAGGAATTCACTTTGAATAGACAATGGATCTAAGCCTCAACTGCTCTAGTTTTCACTGACCCTCTGATAGAACACTGCAAGGCAGATCCTGGCTCTGAAATACAAAATACAGAGAGCTGTTCCAGCTCATCCTAGATAAGGCTGAAGCTAGTGTGTCCAGAATTAAGTAGGTCCTGGACCTGTACGTAGGCCCAGAAAAAAAAGCTATGATATACTTAGAGACCCATGTCTTCTGAGCTGTTTTAATGAACTGTGCTATATTCATGTAGTGCAAAAAAGTCTAGACAACTTTTACACTGCCTTTAAAGCATTAGGATTACGACAGACAACTGTCAAAAGTGCTTTAGTAACTGAAATAGAGAGTGTCCTGCTCTTAGTAAAGTGATATGTTCTGCTCAGGGCATTCACATTTGATTTCAGCTGCCTTAAAGTAGGCACGCACATAAGTGTTTCTATCTACATTTTGTCTTTCCAGTAAGCTTGTCATCTATTTGCAGTCTATTTTCAAATACACATGCTTACTCTAGCATGAAAAGCCAGTGTGGAATCACACGCGTCTCAGCAGTCTTTTCCATTGGTATATGAGGATTTATCGTGTTTAATTTAGCAAGTTTACAGAACATAGCCAACTGCTTTTCTTTGCTTCCAAATAAAGTATGGAAAGTACAGTCTGCGGCAAGGGAAGCAGAAGATGAAAAAGCCCATCTGGGTATCTATTTTTTTGTTGCAGCTGTTAAAAACTGAAACCCATTCTCTGTCAGAAAAGCAGAATTCGGTAGTTAATATGGAAAGGAGACTTTGTATGTGATTTACATAATGCATAGAGTGTGTGGCTCTCTCAAAGAACACACCCACTCCTGCTTTAGATAAAGACAACTGCAAGAGGAGCAGCATGAGAAGCCAGTACAATAGGAAGCTTGAAGATTATACAATTACATACAAAGTTCTTCTTCTCTCCCTTTCCTACCAGGCCAAAATCATGAAAAATATGCAAAGTGGTCTCCAGATTTAGCATATGCAATTGAATTACTGTGGGGGAGGAACTGCTAGGGAAGAACTGCCACACAAACAAACAGCTGAGTGCCTCTGCAAAGCATAGGCTCAGGGGGAACTGGACTTAGAATAAAAAACAAAGCTGTGCTGCAGGACTTCAAAGACTAACTGAAGGCTTGTGTTTCTCCAAGATAAATCAAGGCACCATCTGTAAAAATGTGATGCTTTATAACTTTTACCATGGAATATACACAATGAAAGCTTGGATAGATCCAACAGCTGATGGGATCCAGGTGCTGGACCAACTAGAAAAATAATACAAAAAAATCTGTGTGTTAATTTTGGAGGAGAAAGCCTATGAGCAATTCAGTCAAGGATTTATGGGATGGTTCAATGGCATTTATAAATTGCTACCTGCAGTTGGTTAAGGCAGAAGCATATATTTCACATATATGGCAAGTTTTCACTTGCCAAGTAAGTTACAAATGTCACTTACAAATGTTAGCTAATTATAAGCAACTGGACATGTAAGGTAAATGTAACAACACATACTTCACAATTTATGGACATTTTTGATAAGAGAGGGAAAGCTTTTCAACAAAAGCAAAATACTTTGCTGGATATTTAATCTACTTCCACAATTACAACAAACTTTCAACTGCACCATGGATCTTGATGCTCGAAGCTAAATGGGCTGATCATCTTGTTAAAGGAAATTCTGCTGTATAAGGGCACAGGGTTATTGCAAAGAACAGGGAAAATTAAATACATGTTTTAAGACTTTTCTGCAGAGACAGGGAGAGAGCGTATGTCAATATTTACTGTTCTCACTAAGTCACTACAAAATGTTTGTTCTCTACTCTGAAAGTAATTTGCACAGTGGAGTTTTGCTGACAAAAGATTAACTCTTGAGAGTTGCTGCAGAATATGTGCCTGATTTGAACACACCATGTCTGGCCAGGTGCAATTAATAAAACTTTTTAAAGAAGAAAAGCAAATCCAAAGAAAATATCATATCATGTCTAGGACATCTTACTTCATTTACTACCATTATAAAATCCTACCACTGATAAAATGCTTCAAGGAAGATACCTTCCAGTCATTGCCAAAAGAGATTTTTCCACTCCTTGCCCATTCAGTCTATGGCCTTTCCAGACTCCATCATACATATGTTCCTCTGCAGGTCTGAAACTGGGAATCTGCATCCTGCCCTCCTGGAGCAGAATGGACAGCCATGCAAACCGCTGTGTGCCAAACTGTGCTGTGGTCACTGCGTGGGGGAATGTGCAGGAGGGATAACAGAGAGGAATAGCACCAAGCACATGCACTCGAAGGTATGCAGCAGCTTGGGAAACAGCAACAGTAAAAGAAAGATAATATGATCTGGGATGGGAAGGTGAGGGCTGCTGCTTAGACCTGCATTCCTTGCAGGTTTGACTGGGATTGCAGCACACAATGTACTGCCTGCGATGCAGGGAAATGGCATAATGTTTACACTCCACAACCTACTGAAAAGTATTTCTAAATGTGCTATGGTTTGGTTGCTGCCACGGAGGAAATGCAAATATTCACCTTGCAGGTGCTATCCTAAGAAGGCATAGGTTCCTCTTGACAGTATTAACCAGATTTTAAAATGGAAAGTATTCATCACTTAAGCCTTTTTGCAAGGCATGCAGATGTTTCTCCATCCCTCAAGCTTCTGCACCCAAGGAGTCCTCGCAGGAGGGCTTAGCCTGTCGTAGCAGTGGAGCCCTTCTGCTGAGGTGCAGGGTAAGTGTTGCAGCAAGTGTCATAAGCAAGTGTGAGTCAAGAAGTGAAGCCAGAAGGAGCTTTGTGGATACCCTCTTTCCTTCTTGGACAACTCAATATCTCTGTTCTCTAGACTGAGCAAGGGCTGTAATTATCTGTGTCCTCTGCCTGCCTTCAGCCCATCCTTACTTTGGTCAGATTCATACTGGAGCCAGAAGAGAACTTCTTTCCTCTCTTGCTGCATGTGAATTTTGACCGCAGTAGCTAATCTGTCTCACCATTTACATATGAAGAACCAGGAAAGATCGATTCTCCTGGAGGAAAGTTTTATCTGTTAATACTACAAAGCTTTACATACCTCACGATAATAGAAATGGTCTTTTTAACAGCTGAGAAACATGTTCTGTTCACCTTTTGTCCCTGCACTGATTAGATGTGCATCACTGTGTTTATAATTCTTTATTCCTGTCTTCATTCCTATATTCTGGGGAAGGCCATCAGTGTTCACAAACACAGAATAACTACTGGTAATTACACTGCCAACAGAAGCCTTTAAGAAATGTACAGTGCATAATACCCTGCTAGCTACATTTATTTTTATTCCATATTACCTGGGAGTACCAGTCCAGAGGAAAGGACATCTGGCTCCTCTTTGTGAAAATGGTGGTATGCGGGTTATGATCTGTATGTGCCAGTGGGATTTTGGAAGGAAGCAATTCAGGACTTAAGCACGTTTCATCATTTTCATATATGGCAGGGGATATATGTATAGTTTTATATGCCCAAAGAGAACATGGAGATTACTTTTAAACTGAAACATTTGATGTTTTTACATCTTTTACACAATTCCTCTTAAACCACTGTTTTCCTTTTTAAACTTAGCATCAGTGTTTGTTTCCTGTGTGAAACATGGTTTGTGTCTGACCAATGAAAGTGAAGATAAGTGTGTCAGGAAGCTCTATTTTGAATACAGTACCTCAGCTGCAAAATAGAGCTTCTATGAGTAACTGAAAGTCAGTATCAGCAAAAATAAATTGCACAGTTCTGTTGTGGCTGGAAAATTACTACTTCGGTTGTTAACTTGATGCAATTTATTTCTATTACTTTCTGTTGCATTAGGTAAGGTAATAAATACTTCACCAGAATAGTAGAGCAAGCTTTATTTTTTTCCATACTGTGGTTATCAAACTTTGCTGCTGGCAAAGATTGCCTTTAGGGCAGGAAAATGTTTTATTCTCCTCTCCTATTCAGTCAAGAGTCTTTCTGCTGGTTCTACCAACAAGGATGACAATTAGTGTCAAGTAACATTTTGGTGCTGGTGATGAGATACAATACAAAGGGATCATAGTGTGGTGAAATGAATTTACTGTACCAAGAGATAGAAAAATACTCTTTTTTTTTTTTTTTAATTGGACCTAGAATTCCGTAAGATGAGGTGAAAAAAGAGAACAGCACTCATGCCATTTTACAGTTTGTATCCCCAGTTCTTTACTGGGAGTTCTCATTTCAAGCTCCCTTCTTAGAGGAAGCCAATATTACATGAACCTCCAAAATGCACAGATTATATCCAGTTGCTAAGGTGAACCCCAAACTAGCTCTGTGTTAACTGCGCTAGTACTCTCATCAGTATTCCTAACACTATCTAGACAAATTGTTTCAGCAAAATCCAGAGAAGAGGGAAATCTGTTTAGGAGCATACACAGAGCATGTCCACTTGTAAAGGTAAATCTCAAGGACATCATTCAGTTTGAGTTCACATCCAGCTTCTCCATTAGCCAGTGCGAATTCCCCACTAAGTTACGTTTCCCCTGATAAAAGCTAGGTGAGGAAGATGATGGTACCTTGCAGTGAGAAGGCCACTTCCTCAGCAATCCACCAATTCCCAGCGCCCCACCTGAGGTCACTTCAAATCTCTTTCTAACAGGGTGTTTTGCATGTGCTCTTGACTGCTGGAAGAGGGCAGGGGATAGATCTCCAAAACTGGCAATCCACAAATGTGAGCAGGGCCAGCATTGCTCAGGAATTCCACCAGCAACCCAGCTTGATGGGAACAAAATTATTTCCTTGCCAAGGTGCACTGCTGAGCATTTGCTTTAGTCAATGAAACAATGGTTGATCTGTAGTAAAAGCCACATCCTGACTTTCTTAGCTCTGCAAAGATTTCTTAGTTCTGCAAAGATTTCAGCTGCAATGTAAATCCAGCTTTGTACTGACTGTCAAGTCCTGACTTTATTTCCTCTGCAAAAAAAAAAAAAATCAGTCGCAGCATAAATCTCACTTCTGCCTTTTTTTACTATTTTTTTTTAAGGAAAGTTTACCTTGTATATAATACACACAAAATGCTCGGGTAAAAATAGGAATGAAATCATTGCTGCTACAAAGAGGAGGAGTTGCATACCTTCCCTGTCCATCAAGCTCCAAGCACTTGGCACCCTATAAATCATAGGAAACACAGGGGTAATTATAGAACTGGAAGCTGATTACTGTAAACATTCAGAAGTAGCTCCTAGTAATTGAAGGCTAAAGATAATGTGAGCATGATTACAAGCACAAGGAACTGTGCAGGTCACTTACACTCCTATTCTTGTCTATTAAACTAGTCTTAAAACTAGGTTTTCTCACAAAGCAACAAGCGACCTAGTCAATCTAGCACCTTGTGTATTAACAACTTCTTAATATCATGAATTGTTTGTTCTCTGTCAGAATTAGTGTTGATGTGACAACATTCAGTCACCAGGATCTGCTTACTTCGTGTTGTGTATTAAGCAACGTAGCTAAGAGCTTCTGCCAGCTAGTTCTGTCATCTCCTGGCATCCCTTCATCACTCCCAGATGCACTGCAACACATTTGTGGTGGAAAAAGCCTGGTCACAGAAGGGCAGCTTGCCCTGGGAGTAGATGATGACATGTAAAATGGGTTTTAGTGCCAGTGGTGTTCATTTCTTCATCCTCAGGGCAGCAAGAGAGAGAACTCCACCTCCTGTGCCCTTAACAGAGGGTTGGTGCAGGTGAATCTGTCAGACGCATTGTGCTGGACCATGAAGAAATACTTGATTCCTGCTTCAAAGAAGTTATACCAGCAGGACAAATATAACACCACTTTGGCCTAAAGTTATAAGCTCTTTCTTGATGAAACATTCTAGAACAACTCTGCAACATGATCAAGGGGGAAAGTTGCTTTTCTGGCATCACACTGTGCTCTGCTCCTTTCCTCAAGTACAAAGATATGAAGAACGTGTCATTTTTATTCTACTTAGAGAATTTAGCTTATTTATGGTTCTAATCCCTACCTGATCATTACATAGCTGTTTACCCAAATTATACCTATCACTGATAACAAGTTCTACAAGTTAATTACCACAAGTGTAGGAGAGTTGATTTTTATCCACATCCTTATGTTGTTCTTATAACACCCTAAATTCTAGCTTTTTTCTGCATTACAGACACAATTTTCAGAACAGACCAAGCTTTTGAAAAACCCACTCTTATTAAACAGTTACCTAGACTTCTCTCTGAAATGATTCAGAACTTGGCCATATTATGACCAAGAAGACAAGAGCTCATCCACATGATCTGACCTGAAGAAAGTGCTACAAAAAGTGTAGCTTTTGCTACCTGGCAAAAACTTCTCACCATGCTGTATAATCCCATGCTCCAAAAGTCTGCGGCCAAGCTGCTCTGCTTCAGTCCGTGTCGTGGCCTCTGCCTCCTGGATCAGCCAGTCGATGAACTCCGATGCCACGAAGGTCCGTTCATACTTCACTCCTTCCTCTTCCCTGGCTTGCAGAAGAGTATTTTCAGAACTCATCAGCCTGTTGGGGAGAGAAGGGGGGGGGGGGGGGGGGGGGGGGGAAATTGGTAGGGAAAATAGTTCATCAGAAAAGCAATTCCAGCTTTTCTGGCAAATCCCACTGATATTAAGCAAACATGCATGGACCTTTCACTGACTTACTAAATCTTTCCTCAAGCTATTAATCTAAATTTAGGATGTGAATTATAACTGCTTAGTCAAGAAATTTAGGCTTTATATAACCGTGTGAAGTTAATGCTTTCTTTTTTTTTTTTCTAAAAGAAAACAAGGTTTCCCAGTTTCACATTTCCCCTATTTAGTTCTTCAGCTTCTCTAAAAGCTACTGTATAATCAACTTTGAAACAAAATTAGCCTAAAAGCATGAGATTGGGACTAATGTATTCAAAAACTCCTAATTGCTTTTCAGTTAGCAGGACTATGCCCCAAAGTCATTTAGATGGTTTTAAAAATTCTTCCCATAAGTTCTAAAACAGCTTAAAATTCAAGAGGAAAAAAAAAAAGGGTAGTTCTGTGGTTTGGGTGGTTAATAGATATTTAGCATCTAACATTTAGTGATACAGCTGCAATCAGTGACCTGAACACCTTTCAGTATCCAAGTCTCAGAATCTCTGTGGCTCATCCAACTCTGTAATATCAGAGCTCAGAAGAATATTGTGAGGTGTCTCTAAATCTCCTAGCAAGTGGCATGCAACTAGCTTGAAGATACTAATAAAATCCTTCTCCATTCAAATAACCTATGCAAATGACAGCATTAAAAAAAAGTATTTTGCAGTATTTTTTGATGCAAAAGTAAGGTTGACAGAAAGAGAAGGCAATTTGGAAGAAGAAATGAGAATTGTTCCCTTATGAAGCAGGATCTCACATTTTTTGTTTTGTTGGGACTTTGGGCACTATGCATCCTTACTTACTAACTTCATTTTTCTTCACAATTATTTTATCTATTACAGGCTAAGAATAGGACTAGTTGTAAGACTTTCAGCAGAACAGCTGCAGAATGGCATGGTTATTTTTTTCATGTAAGACCAACAAGTCCCCTTCTTTCCCTATTTGGAAATTAAGGGTACAACTGAAGTACAATAGGAATATTCTGGAAGCACTTGATATTTGCCCTTCTGATCGAAAGTCTGAATTTCATGTAAATCCATAGATGGGCTGGCTGTTTCTTAAAATGCCAGCATGCCCGAAGTTCATGGAATATAACATCACCTCCTTTGGGAAGCATCAGAAAAACCTGTGCCATAAGAACACAGACATTTAATATGAAATCACAATGAAGAGGTTTGACAGGATCCAGCCCCTGTTACTTCACCTGAAAGACTGATTCCCTTGACTTTAATGAGAGATAACTAGAAGCCTGAACTGACTGGACCTGACCAACAGACAGCCAAGCATCAAACCTGGCAAAGGCTCCTCAGCCACAGCTGTATGTCAGTGGCAGAGATAATGGACTGCTCTCTGGTGCATCACTGCCAGCACCTCTGGGCTGAGTAAGAACTAAAAGTGTCAAAATAAGCTGAAGTCAGGGATGATGCCGAAAGCAAGAATATGTGCCACAGGAGACAAGGGTTTGACTCCAAAACTCTTGCAAAGACTTGATTCCTTTTCATATTTTGATTTACAAGCATCTGCACGCAAGGCAACATTTTGTCCCACACGAACCACATCTGATACAGACAGTGCTCCAAGAGACAGTCTTTAAACGTGTCTCATTCACCAGCCCTTTTTCTCCCCTAAAAAAAAAAAGCAAACCTAAAGCTTGTGTCTTTTTGTACCATCTGCTGCATGGTTACCAAGAACTGGTTACCCAGGCTCTGCAGGCACCAAGGAAAAAAACCTTAGGATTGTGTTAATTGTTCTTTGATGAGTCTATAATTAGTTGGCCAGCTCACTGAAGTCGCAGATAGAGAGGTGCTTGAAAAAAAGAGATGCTAATGGCTAGATTTTTGCAGAGACACAAAAGAAATTTGGAAAAATATCAACTGGAGAAACACTATGCTTGACATTCCACACCCTTCTGCATGTGCCCAGAATAGTACTGCAAAGGATTTGGACTTGTGAACAAACAGACACAACAAATTGACAGTTTAACAACCCCAGAAACAGCAATCTATAGACTTGCATCTCTGAAGTAAATCACTGTAACACCCCGGCTGTCAACAAAGCTGTACCAACCTACATCAGCCAAAAATCTGGCCTTTCATTAGCCAGTATTGGAAACTGTCTCTATCTCTTCCATTTTCTCCTTGTTTCAAAAAAACACAAGGCTATTCATGTCAAAACACATTATTTGCTAAAACTGCTGTTATCCTGCATTAAGGGAATGTATTTAGCCAAACACTGAAATTCAAACCCTTTTCAAAAGAAAATTTTAACCTTGTTTTACCTAAATAACTGCACCAGAGGATAAATCTGATTTAACCACTGATGAGTTAAAACGAAACTGTTTCAAAGAATGCAGTCTCAAAATTATCTGAATGATTTCCTGATATTAAAACCATAAATCTGCACTCCTGTCACTGTGCAATCTGGTTGAAAAATCTCAGCTGGAGTCAACATCATGAGATGACTTACAGTTCCTAAACCCGACTGCACCAGAAACAACAATCCTGTCTGACCAAAACCTACTGAGAGATGCGAACGTCATAACAATAGGATGCCTGCAAATCCTTTTTTTTTTTTTAAGCTATGAACTGTCTGTGCTGGATTTAGTTAAGATTTGCAGGGAGGCTTTCACTGAACAGGAAACATGTTTATCTCATTCAATCTGGTCCTATATATGTATTGCCCTATAGATAAGAAAACTGATACCATCCTTGGACCTAATAATAAACTATTCAACAATTTTCAGACAGGAAATCTGTAGGAAATCCCCTAGGTTTCATCTCTAGTTATATACTTGAACCTCAAAACACACACACACAGAAAGGATTACCAAAGTTTGCAATGATGTGTGTAGAATCTGGACTAATGCACGGTTTTCTGTGCAAATGAAAGGAGAATACAATCAGAGACTGATTTCAGATCTTCTAATTGCACCGATACAGCCACCAAATCTGTCCAGAGCAGATGGAGGAGGTAATGCCACACGAGAGGATAATCAGGCTAGGAGGAGCTTTGTGGCTACATTTAAGAGGCACAAGGAAATGAAGCTCCTCAGTGGGGGAACAGTACTACCGTCCCATGGGAGAGCACAAGGAATTTACCCAAACAGCTGTCTGAATGCAGAGAACCTGCCTAATGCATCCATTCCTTTGCCTATGCAACAAGCTGCTATTCTTCCTAAAGCATTTTGCTCCTTTCACTCCTTGAGGGTACAAATCTGAGTGGATTGACTGATGTTGGATAACATGTCCGCAGTTTTAGCAAGCACAAACTACATTAACTTTGGGATGTAATGGTACTCTAACCCTACTGTGGTGGGTGGAGAAGAGCAGTAAATATTACTATAATATCTAACTTAAACTAGCAAAGTCTAGTGAACAGCAGCAACATCTACAAAATTAGACACAGTTTTTCAAAATATGTTGGATTCAGATAGATTTCTTTTGGCATGGTTGCACTTCTCTTGAAATTAGGCCCTATAGGCATTTTGATAAACAAGTTGAATACACTGGGACATGACTTCATGTCTGTGCATGAATACTTTTCTCCAGTTGTTGCTGTTTAATTACTATTTTAATTGCACTGAATTAGCATCTTCTTTCTCAACACTATCAGCAAACTGATATAACAGGCATATTACACATACATTTCACTGCAGAACTTCTGTCATAGTCTAACTATCAGTATTAGAGTTCAAATGTAAAAGGCATCCAATGAAACTGAAGGATAAGCATGCATGGACAAGGGACCTAATGAAATCTGAGTGTCTGCACACTCGATTTGCTACAATAAATAAAGTGGAGCCCAGACAGCCCAAGTATGTATTCTTATCTTCCATGAATATAAAATATTTCCAATGATCCATGGAGAATTTTGACTAGGTTTGACTGTCACAGACTGGTATTGAAATGCCATTTAATTCTAAGCTATTCTATATTTAGCACTCAGGGCTGGTTTTAAAAGTTTCTGAAGCCTTTAGATATGTTGCCTAGGAGCAACCACCTTATGAGATCACAGCTATATTTAGATATAGGTGCTACTTTTGGCATTATCTCCTTCTTCAGGATGGGAACAATTCATACTGTTATGAACAGTTTTCTGCTAGTATAGTGTTGGACAAACTGGACACTAGACATTGGTTTGGGGCTAGTTCTCTATGCAGAGAAATGGGGATGGAAGCAGACAGGGGAGTACAGAGTTCTTCCTACCATGGCTCCTTTCATGCAGGACTGTTATCAGCCACACCAACAAAAAGAGATTTTTCTCACAAAACAGAAATAGAAATGTAGAAAGCCAATAGAAAAAAGAAGGTTTGATACTGTTGACACACTGACTGGCTTTCATAGTATGGGCCAGGCTTGCAAGCACTGCATGTCACAGAGTCTAAAGGAGCAAATGCTATGGTTAGTAAGGTACAGAAGATTTGGAGATTCTATTCCTCTGTCCCAGTGCACCCAATGAAGAATTTTTTTCCCGTATTTTCTTGTGTCTTATATAGTTTTTTATTATTTTATTTTTCTTACTTGAAATAGTCACAGTGACTGAGTCTCAGGGAATTTTATATGATAGATGCAACAAAAGGAATAGCATTTACAATTACTGGTTTATGTTTCAGTTTTATTGCTTTTTCATGATATTGACCTTCAGAGCCTTCTTACCTTGAAAATAACATTTATCCTCAGCTTTTAAACTTGGGATTTTTCTGAGTGCTTTATTCTAAGAGGGGAACAAAATTACCCCAGCCAGAAAGAATGGCATCTTGTCAGCTGCTGCATGCTTCTGCTCTAACCAAACAGAAAAATGGGTGGTATCCCATCTAGAGAAATATTTCAAGCTTTTTGGTAAATAACATGTCACAACTTTCACATTAGTTTGTAGTATATGCCAGCATGTGTTTTATTCTCTCTGTAAGTACAGTGCCACAATCTCTACATCCTGAATGCAAATGTCATTAATTATAGACTGGGAAGTACGGTTAAGCTGCCTAGTTATTTGACGGAAGCAATCCAGTGGGATATTCAGTATCTTATCATAATCATCTGTTTCAAATCTTAATTAGAAGCTCTTGGCTGGTTGGAGTTGGGTTTTTTTTAGACAACTTTTAATATAACCTTTCTGATGTAAAAGCTTTGCAGATTGGAACATCGAAGATTAATTTCACCTATTATTTAAAATCCTACCTCCTGGTGAAGCTGTAGATATGGAGTCTCAACAGACTTGTAGCCACTTGTTCAGTGCATTTTGATGTACTGGTTTAGGTCTTGTGACTACAGTTTTACATAGCAAATCATCTTTTAGGAATTATTTTTACAGAATGGAGTGCAAGGGCTTAAATTCACATTGGGTTCTTATGTAGGATTCATTTGCAACCCAGAACATCAGAAAAAGCTATTTCATTTTAAACAAGATGCTACAAGTGAACGTGGGAGAAAAGCAAAAGATAAGTGGGAGAGACAAGAGTTATCAACTAAAGTCACAAGATTAACCAGACCCATTTCTGCATAATTTGAAAGCCTCTGACTATTTAAAAATTGATTAAGAAGTCGCATTTACATCCTGTGGCACTACTATCAACACATGATGGATACTGAATGCAACATACTTCTCATACAGTCTTTGTCCTCTCATGAACACCTTCACCTCATTGTCCAGTGGAAATGTCCCGTCGTCTTTTCGGAAGCGATAGAACAGTTTGACATCCTTGAACTCCTTATGCTCATCACAGACTGAAACATACAACAGATTAAAAGAATCTTCATATAGATGTTAAGGAGTTGAGGATCAATTTAGCAGGTATCGCTGCTGAACTACAAAGTAAGCATGTATGGAGCCTAAACCCTGTATTTCTGAGTATAAAATTTTATTTAGTCCTAATAACTGATGACAGGCTGGAGAAAACTTTTAGATATGTGTTCATCAGTTTTGTGAGTATTATTGCAAACATAAAGAGCAAAAAAGCATCCATCTGCTATATACCCAGAAAACCTTTTGATGAAAACAGCCTGTTAACTGTTTAAAAGGTCACCAATGTAGAACACCCGATAATTTCAGGATTGACAAACTTCTTGAAGTTCTTTGTATCAGTTGAGCAGTGTAGGAAACCCAAGACTTGCTGCAGAAACAGTTACCCATGACAACTAGCAAATGGTAGGTACAACAGGAGCACGCTAAGGAATGATAAATTAAGTTTATAAGACAGTAGCTGGTGATGGGCTCTTGTAAATGCAGAGCAGAGCTCCAACAGGGCTATAAATTAATAGCAAAGGTATCCCAACCAAGATGCTACTGGCAGAGTTGTCAGACCATGTACATGGGCTCACCTGCTCCACAACAAGAGCAGGAAGTGGTACCCCTTTCACTGGACATGGGAGTTGAAAGGATGCCCTGAGCATCCTGCAGAACCTGATTGAACTTCCCTGAGTTTACCCTAGCTCATTTCACAAACTATTTTATTAAATTTGAATGCAATGTGTGAACATTTTCAAGAAACACCTGCTCTATGTGTACTATATGCACACATACATATAAAATTTGTATGGAAGTTATGGTGTGCAACTGTATCCTGAGGCAGGAAACGTTTAAAGGTTGTTAAAGCTTTCAAAAAGCAGTCAGCAATGAAACATCTATTGCTCAATTAAATTAAGTCGCTCAGGCATCCACGCAACTCTTCACTGACATTTTCTCAATAGAGGATTAAGTAGTCAGATCTGAATACCCTATAATTACTTTATTCTTTAACTATCTACCGTGAGTCCCAGTTTCCATAACAACCCAGCATTTTAATTTAATAGCCAAGCAGAAGCTGTAGAAGTGTCACTCATTCAATATGTGCATTTCTTACTTTAATTAAGGTGTTGTTCATGTATTGAGAGAGCAGTAGTATTGCTGCACATACAGTGACCCCTGCATGAAGTCAACATTCGTCTGTTCTCAGGCGCTTGGTATTTCTTAGAAAAGAAACAAATGGTACATTCTGCCTTTTTGAAATAGGTAATACTATACACTTGAAATAAAGGCCTTGGATCTTCTTTGTTTGTGTGCTTCCTAGCTTTTTTTGTGCACCAAAAGGCAACTAAATGCTACTGCTGAATTGGAATTCTCTTTTTCATCAGGATAAATTGTTATTCAAGAAGCTGAAAAGAACAGATCTCAAAGAGGCATCAAGTTTAGGAGAAAATTAATCAGGGCACAGTCGGACCACTAACTTTCGTGCAGCTGTACCAGCACTAATGTTTGTGCAGCTGGTGTGAGGGACAGGGCCAAGGAACTAATCCGTCTGAGAAAAACTATCTTTTTCTGCCAGCTGATTTTTCAGATGGGTTTTTCAGCTGGAAAACCGTGCTCTGGGGAGCAGGGAGGTGAGGACAGCAGGGAGAGAGGGGACATGATCCAGCTGGGGATCAGCAGCAGCATGGTCTCCAATAATTTCTTACCCTGTACTGACATGGGGAAGATCACTTCACACCTCTCCAGCCTCTCCTCAGGACACAGGGGACCTTGCAGAGCAGCACAGTTCAAGAGAGATGCTCCCTTTCTGGCAAGGAAAGGATCCTACCTGCCCTGTACTTGGAACAGCACGAGTAGGATTTCCCTTTGTTTCACAACAAAACATAGCTTAGAACTTTTTAGCAGCTGATATTGCACTTACCATGGTGGATAATGCTGTGATCCAGTAATTTCTGCACCAGTTTAATTGCCGTCTCTCGGTCAGAGGCCTCCTTATGGTCAATCAGCCAGTCGATCAGCTCTTTGGCAACAAAGCAGTTCGGGTACGTCTTGAGGTGGTGTCGCCGATCTTTAATGACTTTTTCTTCATGCAGTCGGAGCCTGGGGGTCAAATCACCTTGTGAGTACCATTTGCAAAAAGCCTCTGTAACTAGCAGCACTGGGATAAGAGTGGAACAGAGGCACCCAAGCCCTGCTCACAGGGTGGGCTTTGCAGGTGTTGGATGGAAGAGGAAGACACTTGGTTACATGTCACCACTGGCATCTGACCACCAGGCAATCCATAGCAACCATTTGTTACATCTTCAAACCCCATACTGGGAAAAACTTGTTTTCTGCCAGTGGGAAGGACTAAATAATGAAGAACAGCACAACATACTAAGTCCATTAAAATACTTCCAGTACCTCAATTAAACTGTCAATAATTTGGAATTAATTTTCCCACATTATTAATACAATCCATACTACTCTTTTATTTTTGTGGTATCACTGCTGTAGTTTTATTTTTTTTAAATCTCATTCATTTTTTTAACTGTAGTTTCTTCCTTGGTTGAGTAACTGCATTTTGCTTCCAGCTGCACAAGCATAGCGTTTCTGACTTAAAATTCAGGCACAAAGCTGTTCCAACGCAATGTTACATAGCATAAGAAAGTTGCCTCCTACTCCAAATAAAGGAGAACTAATTTCTCACTTGGGGAGTTGGTGGTAAATGCTATCTATCTGCCAAATCTCCCCATCATCTTGAAAGCAAGTTGGTTGGCTGGTTTTGGGATGTTTGGGTCAGAATGTAGACCCTGATCAGAGTAAGGGATCACTTGTTAGTAAAGTGTCTGGGGTTTTGAAGCCTTTAATCTGGGTTGTTTTTTTTTCCAAAATAAACAAAATGAGTAACTTTATCAATAAATTAATGGAGAGAGATTTTTAAGTTTTTTAACAATTTTCTGCTTCCTTGTTTTCATTTTAATTAAGAATTTCAGTAAGTCTGGTTTTGTAGTGCCGTTTCTACACAACAGTTCTGAGGAAGGAACAGAAACCACAACACTTGAGCACCTACCACAAGCAAAAATATTGCTATTCATTTCCAAGTGGCCAGAATCCTACCTTGTAATAACTCTCACTGATTTCAAAGATGTTCTGGGTAATGCTGTAATAATTGTAGGGAGTACAACTATGTCTATTTTCTAGAAGGCGGTTAACATGAGCCTTGAGAAGCACAAAGCGGTCCAACCAATTTTCCTCTCAATGTGATTCCAGTATGAAACAATTCTTTGTCTTTAGAGTCAAAAAACGGGAAAATGTTCGGCTGAAATCATTAAAGAAAATATTCTTAAGGCATTAAACAAGGTTTATTTGGCTCCTACCTAAAGATAGTAGCAAAGCAATGTTTTTGTTTTGCAGCATTTAGCCTATAACTACACTGGAATAGCCAACCTGTGATATTAATTCAAAACCAGCTTTGCAAACATGACAAAAAAATGAAGACTTTTGTATTAAAAGTACTGATAAATGAGATTAGTATTCTGGAAAGAAGTGCTGGTAAACATCCCATGCATTGTGAAATTCTCTGAGCTAAAATACCTTTGCTTAAAGCATGTTTTCCAGATGTGCTCTAACACTTGTTGCCATACTTAGAAAGAAAAGCCTACACAGTTTCAATTATACAGCATGCAATTATCAGAATGTCTGATGGAGCTTTACATTTAGAATACATTCCAGGTTATGATAATGTTAATCCAGTATTATGTTGCACAATAATGTGCAAGAACAAAACTAGGGAGGGAGCGTGTAATGCATGTGCAGATGCTTTGACCCAGCTTCCAGTCATCAGTTAAAGTCTAAATGGATGGAGTTCATCTGATACACGAGGGAAACCCCCTTCTGTGAAATTCTTTGTCCAAATGTTGCATAAGAGTGTGCCGGGACTGGTCTGGCATTCCACAAACAACCCAGCAGCCAAGAGCCCCAGGAATGAGAATTTATGTCTGAAATTCTGACTGCAGGCTTCCCTGCAGTTGGGGGGTTTATAAGTATTTCATGTTCTGTGTCATGTCAAAAGACACTCGTTCCCCTTGCAACCCTTTTCCTCACTCTGAGCATTTATAGGGTCTCTCTCTGTACCTTTTTGCCTATAATTATAAAACTCATAAAAATTTTATTACATTAATTATCTCTACCCACTTGCTAAAGTGGCTCCAAATTTGCTAAGAGGTTATGAAATCACAAAGTCAAACAGAGCATGACCATGTAAGCCTCAAGAAACCTTAGAAACAAATTTACCACAATTTCCAAATGAAAGTGGGAACCCTTTCCTGCAGTCCATAGCAATCGTATCCACACTAAATTATGTCCAGGCTAATTTCTTTGGAATAAAGAACGGAAAGGGAATTCAGATTTTCTCCCCAGTGGTATATTCTGTTCTCTCTGTCAGAGCTCCATCACCCCTACAAACCTGCTAAAAATCAAACTGTCTGGAAGAGGAGTACCTCCGTAATCTGAAATTGCACGTAGTGTAAACTACAAGTATAAAACACTTGGGTAAAGTTATTGAGCATGTATCGCAGTATGCAAATCAAAGTAGGAATTCCAACAATGTGTGTTCAGAAATATTTATCAGAGGCCAAATCAAATGGGATAAAATGGAAAAAAAATGTCGCAGTGAATGCAATTATACACTGGAACCAATGCTTAAGTGAAGTGGTAAAATCTTTATCCCTTGACACTGGGGAAAAGGCTTCTCACCGAAAGGCGCTGATGTTTTCCCATGAAATAATGTTAACAATTTCTCATCGGGTACTCTGCATGATGAGTGGAAAAGACCTAACTTGACATCAGTCACATTTCTCTCTCCAGAAGTTTTTCTCAAGAGCTGCTTAGGAGAGTTAGCTCACTGACAAACCCTAACCTGTTTGAGGAGAGAAGAGAGAGAAGAGAGGGCAAACAAGAACTAATGATGGGGGGACACCTTGATTCAAAACAAGCCTTTGAAAAGTTGTCCCTCTTTCTATGACTTAATAGCTCAACACCAGGAACAATCTGATGCCCACCACTACCTCACCTGTGTGTAATTCTACGTATTATTCAAGATTACCTGCCAGATTTTGCACCTGGGGCCACAGTCTCCCTTACCTGCAGAAAATAATGTGAGAACTAAGGCGTTTGAACCACTGCCTGTGAACTGTAACCCTTCAATGTTTACCAATTGATATCCATGGCTCTTATTCATACTTACAACACATAAAGACAATCTGTATTTGCAAGCATGCATGCCAGAACAGTTTTCCTGGGGGCTTGTCTAAACAGGAGTTGCTCCTAATTAACAGTATGTAGGGAATCTTGCTCCAAATAGAAGTGCCTTCCTCCTGCAAAGCATGAAATGGGATAACCCAGCCATACTGCTCCTGCTTTGCACTAAATGTGTTCAGAGTTAATCAGGAACAATATGTTGAGCTGTTATTAGGCATTTTCTTTGCCAACTATCAGAAAAGTCATGATAATGGAAAGATCTAAATTTCTGCCTAGAAATAAAGAATCAAGCACTAACTTGGGAAGCCATCACTCTCGCACCTACATGAAACTTCCATTTTGTTTTCCTCCAGGGAAATTATGCATTTTGAAGTTTCTTTGTCTTTTCTGAACCATTGGATAAGTATTTTACAAAGGCAGTGCCTGCACAAGAGACCAGCTTTCCTTTTAAACCCCTGAAAAGACTGGCCTGCTGGCTTTAGACAGTAACAATGTCACTAACTGGACCACAGTCCAAGTATCACACTCAGCTATTTCCCTCCAATAAGTCCAATAGTTTGTGCTTGACTGGCATAGATCTTGCAGAGCACCAGCCTGTGCTGATTTCTATGCATGAGAAGACAAAAAGCCTCCTGCTCTTCTTGATAGTTTTCTGAATAATTCATCTATCACTTTCTAGTAGTACATCCTATATAGACCCTATGTTTATCCTGGCAAGGCTCAGTAAAAATGTACAGAGAACAGATTGGTTCCTGACACTCACTAGACAGCACGGTATGAAGACTTGCATACTGTGCTCACCTCATTCACCTCTTTTAACCTTCCTGAAGCAATTACACACACACATACATATGCATTTATCATGGCATCATAGAATCACAGAATAATTTGGGTTGGAAGAAACCTTTAAAGGTCATCTAGTCCAACCACCCTTGCAATGAGCAGGGACATCTTCAAATAGATCAGGTTGCTCAGAGCCCCATCCAACCTAACCTGCTGCCAGGGATGGGGCATCCACCACTTCTCTGGGCAACCTGTTCCAGTGTTTGACCATGTTAATGAGTCCCAGCATGCTCACAGGTTACTGCTACGTCACACTTTGCTTTAGCATATATCCTTAGTTGCAGTGACTGTCCCAGCTTCAGCACTGACAGTCAGCATGCATTGAACAACTGCAGTTTTATCACCACAAGGTAAACTCTGAACAAAACCATACTGGATCCCTTGAAAATTAACAGTGCCACGCAGAGGTGAAAAGCATTGCAGGTGGTTTCTGCCATCTTCAAATTAATTCATAAGTTTCATATACTTGGAACTTCTGTCTGAGAAAGATTTACTTATTTCCAATTAAAGCAAGTCACAGCATTCTTTGTAATAAAAACATATGGACATAAAAATATCTTGACAAAGATGAGGAGAATTCATTGTGACTGAAGAGCACAGGCTTTCCACACATCTTCTCATAGGTGTGGAATAGATGCTCCACTGGCAGGTACAATTGGGTTTTCCATTAGATAATCCACTTCTGTAGGAAACAGAATAGTTTTGTGTTGTCCCAGAACTCACGAAGTTTGGCTGTTTTCTGAATGTAAGCATATGATCTGCCTACAGCATGGTACTCAGGCATCTTACTAAAGCTGGCATTTTCCAAAGTACCTTGGTAACTTAGAAGCTTAATTCCCACTGAAAGTTAGAATTCACAGGTCAGCTGCAGACCCAGTTCATTACAAAATAAGTGATCATATGGTGGCGTTTGTGGTTATATACTCACCCAGGAAAACACAGAACTGTGTGAAATATTCTGTAAACTAAATTGTGCTGTCAGCAAAAATAAAATAATAGGTCAATGATGTTATAAACTTTGCACAAAGAGGCTGCTGTGAAGGTACCCTGCAAATGTGATGTGCATTGCTGGGACAAGCATTTCCAGCTGGGCTTGCCAAGTCCCAGCTGAAGTGTTAGCAGTTCACTGCTGCCTGTTCCTCTTTCTATTTATGCTTCAGCTCTGCAATCACTCAGTTCTGTTACTTGATATTCACAGGAGCTAAAATACCCTTTAAAACATGGGGTCATCCTGGAAATAGGATGCAGATATTTCTGAGTTGGTAGCTGTGGCAGAGAAGGAATTCTACCTTCTGAAATAGGGTTAGAGAGGTTGTCTTCAAAGTAGCTCCTGATATCAGATCTCATCACTGTGTTCATCTCCACTTTTTTCCTGAAGCCATGTAGTCAACTTGAGGACATGCCAGAACACAGAGCCAGATAGAGATTTCAGATAAACCATCTCTTGGTGCACTGCAGAGGAAAGCCTAAAGCTTCCAAAGAAGTGACAGTTCACCACTGCCCCTGTGGTTTTAAACAAAACATTGGGGCTGCCTCTTTTATGAAGCCCTTTTTTATAAGTGCAGAAAGTAATAAAGTCACTAAGCCTGCAACCAAGTGTGTGCAGGGACATCCTCAATACTCATTATAGCTTACTTCAACTGACAGGGGTCAAAGCAAGCTCTGGGGACCAGAGACAGGCACGGCTCAGCATCCAGGATGAAATCAGAGTTCTGTCTTTTGGAGACACTCTTTCAGCCCACAGATTCAGGCCAGAAATTCAGACCCACAGCCTCCCTTGTGAGTACTCCAGACTGGAGAGGAAATTATATCTGTGTGTTTGTATCGATCTGTCATAAAACTAGCAACCACTTGCAAAACCCAAGTTTGGATTTTTAAACCTCAAAGGTGTATAATCTGAGCCTGTATCTGGTCTTCATTTAAAACAATACATCATGATGTTGTAGACGTGGTAAAACACTGAATGTGAATAAGATCTTTAGATTAACTTTTATGTCAAGTTTTGGAATATATATGTTGGCATTTTTCTAGGATTTGACTCTGTAAGGGAAAGGAACGTATTCAGGGGGCAAATGACTCCCCTCCACTTTTCTCTTTGGGCTGTGATACACCCACATGTGAGGGTAGTCTAACAGTAACACCAAATCAGAACAGTATTTTTTCACCTCTTTCTCAAGAAGCAGGAAAACTCAGTATCTTGCAAGGTTGCAGATCGAACAACACTTTCTCCTTATGTCCACAAGTGGCTGATCTCCCTGCCTGCAGAGCGATTTCACTTCCATTTCACTTTTAATCAAAACGTATATAAACATGAATAATGCTCCCAACTGCCTGAGCACTTCAATTGTGAAAGCTTCTGTCTCACTGGAAAGCACAAAACCAGGTTCTAAAGACAAGGACACAAAATGCAGGCAAGCTATTATTTCACCTGCACCTAGTCATAAAGAAACTGGAAGTCTGCCTGTCTCACTCCAGCTGCTTGCTTTCTGGGCTCAAGCTGTCAGAATCAGGAACTCGCAGTTCTCCTTCTTAACAAGGAAGTCAAATATAATTGTGCTTCTCACTCATGTATGGATGAGCTGGGATGCACACACAGGACAAATGCATGCAGATCAAGATCTATGGGATACTGCTATGTGGATCCCCACAAGAATCAATGTACGTTTCACTTAAGAACAAACCATCTTTGCTTATGTCCATCAACTAAGTTTTTTCATGCTATTTTTCTGTCTCCATTGCAAGGATATTCTTAGACTTGCTAAATCACTAAGTGCCATGGGGATTAATTTTCTTGGGGATGTCTTCCCAATTCTAAACTGAAGATTTCTACTATACATTACCTAAATCTGAAAGTGCATACCAGAAAACATGGGACAACTGTTGTTGTAGATGTCCCTTCCCTGGATTAACACAGTAGCCAAAAGCCACTAACTCTTGTGGACTTTGGCTGAAAATCATTCTCAATAAAGAAAGTATTTTACAGATAGAAAACTGAGCAAGGAGCAGGGTAGGAGGCCAGTGAAAATCAATGAAATTTGTGTCAGGGAATGAAGACCTGTTTTCTCAGTAACATGGCTGAGAGGTGAATGTTCCTTTGAAATGGGCTAAACAGGGTAAATACAGGAAGCCCTACAGCTACAGCTGTTCCTGCTAGCACTGCCATTCAGAAACCTGGCGAGACAGACCAGGAACTGGGGAATAGGATGCTGGACTACAGGTTTGCATTGCTGTGGTCAAGAAGGGGGGCTGCAGTAAGGACAAAAGGGGCTGTGGGTACCAGAAAGCCCTGCTGTGTAAGCCCACACCCCAAGGGGGTAGGGGAGCCAAAAAAAGCTACAAGGCAGAGGGCCTTTATGTACTAAGGCTGGCATTTCTTTTACACTTACAGGGAAAAGCTTGAGTATGATCCTGCTATGCTCTTGCACTGTGTAAGAAATTAGGTCTTTCCACCCACCCATTTGACAGCAGATCTGAGGAAGAGCAGATCCATAACACCCAGGAAGCATCACACCACTGCAGATAGTAAAAAGTGTTGTTATGTGCCAGAGGTAACCCAGAAATCATGCGAGAACTGAAATTAACCAAGTGCCTTATCTCAGGTGCGGTTGTGATGTTGGGCCCACCCTGTCGATGAGTGACAAATAGCTTGGACAAGATGGTCTATGGCTTTGGGTAACCCCTGATCTCAAAGTCCTTCCAGGCATGGCTGCTCTCTGCCTGAGTACTGCAGACCTGCAGATCTTCTCCCAGTATTTTATGCTCCTCAAAGGGGCACTGACTGCACTCCTTTCAGCAGCCCTTGGCAACCCTGCTGCAAGCAAGAAAAAAATATCTGCCCTCAACATTAATAATACGTCATACTGCAGTAATATCTCAATTGCTTTTAGCAATCGTTTCCCATCTCTGCACAAAACTCTTAACCAATTACTATGCTGTGTAATCATGAGCGTCTTTAAGCAAAAATAGCCAGTACCTGACAGGAAATAAAATGAGTAATAAAATGGTTAGTGCCATGTGCTATTGTTAACAAACCCAATTTTATATTGAGGCTATGATTCAAGACTTTTTACTCACTTCCAACAAATACGTAGGTTCATCTTAATATAAGCATAGGTGTAATAGTCCTTCAATATACAGTATGGTGTATTAAAAACATCACACTTTATCTCTTCCAGTTCTAACTGAATAGCTTCCTTTTTTCATGGTTAGTGTAACTGCATTACTGGGCTTTATTTTTGAAGGAAGCTGTGAAAGCAGCAAATGAAAACATACTGACTAGAAAATGCATTCTATTGAATTTCTTTAAATCAAAAAATAATTTTACCATATTTTGGCACTGATACAAGGGGGGTTTTACCTACTATGGCTGGCAATACCGCACTATGCGGGACGCTACACTGATATGATTCAAGGGAGTTGTTTCCACTGTCTTCCAGAAGCCTACTGAAATCCAGTGTCTGACCATTAAACTATAAAATGAAACTGGAACTGATGCAAGTTTTCAAACACTTAAAGTAATGATCCATTTGACTGGATTGCCTAGAGGTGATTAAATTGTTAGTGGATGACCTTCACAGTGCAAAAACAGAAATGGAGGAACAGGTAAGACTATAAAAGGCAAGGCTGTGCACTAACAACAAAATGACCTCCTGAAAACTGAGAACTTGGAGGCTGAAAGCAACAAAGAGTAAGAAATAGCTGATTATGCAGTAGCTAAACTCTTATGGACTACAGGCTATCCACCCACTGAGATCATACAAAAAAAAAATAAAAGGCAATCCTAGCCTGTATTAACTGAGATGTTTCCAGAAATTATGGAAAATCCAGTTCATGTTGTTGTAAATGATACTACAGGACATCATCTAAATATGGTGTATTTTTCATGCCATCCTCATTCAAGAATGATAAGCTCAAAGAGATGCAATGAAGCAGCACTATGCTGGTATGAGGAATTATGAGCCAATCTCATGAGCAGAGAGAAGATACTGGTTTGGAAGTCTGGCCTTATCTAAACAGAAAATGAGAGGAATAGATGTACATCTATAATCTTTCAGGTGAGTTAAAAGCAGAGTGCAAGAAAAGCTCTTTAAATAATGCTCCATGGCGCAACTCTGCAGTTTTCCCTTGGGTGAAGTCTCTACATGTCTGTACAGAGTTGGCTTTCCTGTCTCCATGTGCATACCCACTCATCCTGCTGAGACCCAAATCACCAGGTTTGCAGGAACCTCCAGACCCTCACCTGAGACCCTGTGAAGCTACCATGAAGAACCTGACTATACATACAGTCATAGTCAGCCAGGCCTTTCTAAGACTGAAATTTGACTAAATTTACATTGTGACACTTTATTATTATTATTATTTATTGATTACTATAATGTATGTAATTATTAAAGTAAATAAATCAAAATAGGATAGAAGCCTAAATGGACTCATGTTACAGTCTTTTTCAGTTCCCTTAAGTTGTCATGTTTGCTTAAAAAAAACATCATTGTGAGTGTAAAACATAAGCCCGTATGACCTTCACAGCCAGCTGGAGCAAAGAAATCAGTATAATCCTAATTAACATTCTGCTCATTTATATGTGTTTTTCTTAAGGAGAAACCTGTAGCATTTAATAGGGGCTTCACTTTAAGTGCCTATTGAAAAAGAAGAAATAAACCACCATCTACAGAGAAAAAAAATGAAATATGTCTCAGAAAGCTATTGATTGCCCCAAACTACATTGAATGAGTCCCAAACACACCTATGCCAAATGGTAACAATGATTTTACTCAACAATTCTGCAACATAAGACTACTGTATCCATTGTGCAAACACAGAAATTATTGTTCTCCGACACAAATGTTTTAATGATAAAGAATTGTCCTATCTACTTTAAATCTTTTTCTTTATGTAGTTCATACAGACACGTAACCTGGAGAATTAGGGTATATGAATTTAAGGGCATGAAGTTAAATGGCATGAAGTTACTCCCTGCTTAAATTCTGGCAAGCTAATGAAGAAATTTATCATTAAAGAGAATGTACTAATAAACATCCTAGTTAAAGACTAATTTAAATCACTTTACTTTTGCAAAAATCTAGCCTGGGGATGGTTTCTTTTGATGAGTTCAGCATTTTTCTGCATCCGTTATATGATATGAACAGATACACAGCTGCTGCATAACTACTCTTTATGAATAGTTCCTTCTGCCAGGATGCTATCAAGGATCTTGTCTTATTTGATTAGACCTTGTTACATGTTCACAAGTAGATGAGTTTTGAAAAGATAAATACTACAGAAGCATTCTTCCTTTGCTCTTAAGATTAAATGGAAATTTCCCTTTAACACAATAACTAAATCAAGAAGGAGCCCAGAGAAGTTCTGCTGCTCTACTGCACAGCTTGCTCCCATTGCTGGGCCATGTGTTTGCCATTTCTCATTCTAGGCAAAATTCTCTCTCCACACATGCAGAAAGCTCTGTGAACAGGTATTTATGTGCTCTGACAATAAATTCAAACTGTGACTTCTTACTGCTTTTATAATTCAGAACATGCACCCTGACCCTCATGCACCGAGTAGTGCTATAAGCTTTACATACAGTATCAGCCTCAGTTGAATGCTGGTAGACTTAGATTACAACAATATGTTTACAGCATACTCCAAAGTCAGGGTCAGGCCTCAACTTGAATCCAAAACACATGTTGCACAGACAGCTAGGGATAGGCTTTAGATGGGCAACAGGACAAGAGGAGGTGAGAGGTTAGGGCCTGCACTATGCCTTACACAGCCTCAGATACTCACCTTTCATCAGTGCAAATGGCCCAACACTGTCTGTTAACACTAAATCAAATTCATTTACTCAAGACAAGCTTTGACATGACCTGTCCTGAAGAAAGATGGAATTTGTAGGAGCCTGAGTATGGTTGCTCCTCAGATGGTGTTGGGCAGATGGACCATGGGTGCTTCTTGTAGCTACCCAGACACACGGAGGCATGCTCTTTGGTTCAGTCCATTAAGTCATAACCTATCAAAACACAATACAAATACTGCTGGCTAGGTCTTGAACTTTCTGAATGATGAACTATAGAATCATAGAATCGCTTAGGTTGGAAAAGACCTTTAACATCATCGAGTCCAACCATTAATCTAGCATGGCTACATCCATGACTAAATGCTCCCAAGTACAACATCTACATGTCTTTCAATTATCTCCAGGGATGGTGACTCCACGACTTCCCTGGGCAGCCTGTTCCAATGCTTGACAGCCCTTCTGGGGTAGAAATTTTTCATAATATCCAATCTAAACCTCCCCTGATGAAACTTGAGGCCATTTCCCCTTGTCCTATCACTTGTTACTTGGGAGAAGAGACCAACATCCACTTTGCTATGACCTCCTTTCAGGTAGCTGTAGAGAGCAATGATGTCTCCCCTCAACCTCATTTTCTCCATTTTCTCATTCTCTCAGCTGCTCCTCAAGAATTTATGCACAGGAATGGATTCCCAAACTAAGCCCTTTGTGCACAGTGTGAGAGGATCTGAGAGCTCTTTATCTGTTTGTTGTACCACTATGCAGGCAGTGAGAATAGAGGAGCAGGTGGCTTATCCCAAGATTACTGCTCCTCTTGTAATGCCAACATGACATAGCCAGCAGGATTTCTGGCACCATCAGGATCTACTGGCCTTCCAGCATGGATTACTCCGTATGGACTGATATAAAACCAGTATGTCCTAAATAAGCACACTTTGGTTTTTGTCCCTCAGGTTCTTAAGAAATCCACCTACAGATACCCTCACAGACACCTTGAAAAGCTCTCTTGGTGGTGGGAAGGGTTGCAATGTTGGTATCTCATGAATCTCATGATCTGGGGTAAAATCCTGGGCTGACTTAAGACAGTGTGGTCACACGAATCGTGTTCTTACCTTCACATCTTCATAAAAATCTCACTTGAAAGAGAAATTTCAGAAGTTCTTGGTCATTCATTTGGAAATGGATACATTTCTCATTCTTAAATTTGCTTGAAAAGCTGGACAACGTGAAAAGAGTGGTACTGTCAATCACTGCATCCATTACACAAACTAGTCCAGCTGATTTTTCACTAAAGTAGGTTAGAAGTATTCTCACAAGCCACCCGGCCAGGGCAACTGAGTGGATAACAACCTCTGGTTACCAGCCAGCAACAAAATGCTGATAATATCAGCAGCCACAGCCTAAAGAAGACATCACACCATGCCTTAATGAAATATAGAGTAATTCAGGTTGGAAAAAACCTCTGGAGGTCATATAGTGCAACCTAGCTAAAAGCATGTCCAGTTAGTACAAGTTGTTCAAGGTCATGTCCAGGCAAGATTTTAGTATCCCTGAGCTTCTCTGGGCTCCTATTCCAAATTTTTACTTACCCTCAAAGTGAGCAATTCTTTCCAAATATCTAACTGGAAATTCCCATGCAAATTCTGCTGAATGCCCCATGTCCTACCCCTATGCACCTGGAAAAGACTCTCTCTCTGTTTCCCAACATTTCTCACTGAAGTAGTTGCAACCAGCAGTAAGATCCCCCTGAGCTTTCTTTTCTCTAGGCTGAGCAGATCCAACCCTCAGCATCTCTTTGTACATCACATTCTCCAGCCCAGCCCCACCTTGACAGACAGCCCTCCTTGCAGCTTCCTTCTTGTACAAAGACACCTTTTTGCTGTCTATTTAGATAATTGCATAATTTTGCATACATTGATGTTAAATAAATAATTAGGATTACGAAAATAGGCTTTTAATAAACCTTGCTTCATTTCTTTTTTTCAGTGTGGGTTTAAGAACCTACTTTCATCGCCTCATCTAATTAGACAAGCAGCAGCATGATATCAATGGCTCCTATTATGGAGCCATTTTTCTCATCAGAGAAATCTACTTATTAACCTCATTTAAGATCATCTGTTTCTACTGTTTCCCAAAAGACCTGAAAGGTCTAGACTTTGTCCAAATGCTATTAGCTTGGAAAGCACTGTCCAAGACAAGCCTCTAAGCTTCTAGCCTCAAATAATTCTCAAAATTGTATTTGTACAATGTCTTTTGGGATTCGTACATGATAGCACCACTATCACGCTTCTTCACATCACAATCTCCCTCTGTCTGCACAGACCAAACAACAAAATAGCAGTTTAAGCTAGGAGTTACTCTTTCTACATTTTAGTAAAAAGGAAAGTATAAGTTAATTACATCTTGAACATCAGGAAACAATTAACAGCTTTCTGTTATATCACCCTGATTTCTAAGCTATACAATTATACGCTACTGCAGAAAAGGATGTGTGATTATCAAAAGAGGATCTTTTCTGCACAAAATGAAAGGAAATTGTTCCACCGCTGACAATCAGCGCTATAAATAATGCCTGGCTAATATCTTTTCAGAAGTCATTTCCGTCATTCGCAATCCTAACTTTGAGTGACGTGCTGGCCATGTGTTGCCAGACTCTCCTCCCAAAGAGGATGAGCGTAAGCGCGGGACTGATTCCTCAGACAAGCACTTTGCAACTTCAGCTTCCTGCGAATATTCTGCAGTGCTCCCTGGAATGAAATTAAAAATCATTGCGTTTAGAACTATATCATAATTAAGCCTTGTGTTTGGTTTGCCTCTTAAATCAGAGCTAAGAATGGCTCGTGAAAACCCAAAGGAATACACAGGCTTGCTTTCAGCAGCCCCAGTGCTTTGAAGACATGAGTAACAATGTGAAGAGCAACAAATACAGCACACAAACACTTCTTTTGAACTCCTGCCAATAAACTCATTCAGCCCAATATGCAGGAAAGTGGTGCAAGCACAGAGCCAGTGGATTGTACAACCACTCAGCTGAACACCAGTGGGAACATTAGAGCAATATGCTTGTTTCTGCCCTATGTGTGAGAAGCAATTAAACAAACCCACATAACCCTCCAAACTACAAGTCAAAGGACACTGTGCTAGAGGACAGCTACATAGTAATGGGGGGTGGAGGAATCTTTCCAAACCAGGTAGATTATATAAGACCCATAAAGCATAAATACAGTCGTGTTAGTGCTGCTTATCAGCAGAAGAACTTTGGTCTCTGCAGATTCCTTGTGCAATGCACCTCCAGGACAGCTATATCTCTCCCCCAGAGAGTTTTCATTCCCTGTTATCTTATACCTCAAGATTTCCTCTGTGCCCTGTCCTGGACAAACATTGTCTTGTCTGGCTCTTATCTAGCTGGAATACTCTTGGAAAGAGTTTTCACAGCTCTTGATCTCAGTTATGTTGCCCATCTCCCTTATTCCTTTCACTGCCTCCCCCTCTCTTGTTACATCAAACACAGTATTACTCTGCTTATCTTCACTTTCAAGCTCTCACCTTTGCTATCACCATCCGTCAGGTGGTGTTGGCTTTTGCCCTGACTGGTCATTTAGTTCCAGGTTTTCCATTCAGTTTTAAATCTTCAAGAGAGAACCTTTGTGTTTGCTGCCTTAAATAAACCCAGAGGCACCCTCACCCAAACAGCCTGCACCCAAACTGCATCCTGACAGAGCTTCTCTGCAGCAGCAGCAGATAGACACACAGGCTCAACACCACTGTAATACCCACAGCACAACCAACAGTCCCCTGGCTCTCCACCAAAACCAGAAAACTCCTATCTGCCTGCAAATCCCTGTAGCACAGCTGTGGTGGCCCATGTAATCACCCACACAATTGCAAGGAAATGGGGAATTATGGCCTTGTTATATGTAAGCCAGCTTCTATATTTGCTCTGAATTAGCAAGCCCAATCAGGCATATTTTTTAATTACCTGTAAATGCACCTTTGAGATCTGAATGCACTTACTGGATGGAGGCACTGTTAGGAAGACTGTTAAATTACAGGGCTGATAATTAAGGTGGGGGGTGCATTCTGAAGTAGTGTTGTCACATTGGCAGCACTGTGGTGTGCTGGTCATATAACTTTCATAGTACAATTTCAAAACGTATGAAATGTCAACATTTGTCTCCATTAATGCACAATAACCTGACAAGACTGCAGGAAGAAAGGTAAAAACCTTGAAAGGGAAATAATGCAGGCAAATTGCAAACGTTCCTATCTCATAACAACATGTGCATCAGGCATTTAAACTCAACATGATTTTTATAGTCAGTCTTCTACTGGAGTCTGAAATTTCTTAATGTGAATCCAGCAAATGCTTGGCATATGTTGAATTTAGGCAAATTAAGCACTGAGAGGGTGGGCGAGCAAACCCAGCAGTGGCTGCTGCCACTGCTTCCTCTCTCCATCCTTGACCATATGGGTCTGCAGCCTCCCTCACCCCAGTGCTGACACTGGTCTGCCCTCATGCTGAGCTGTTTAGAAAGTTAATTTTTTTCTTGTTTGGCTTCAGTTGCTTTAGTTCCCTAAACTTCTGATCCCAGACGAACACCAGTGCAAAGTGCAAGGGACGTGATAAGAGCAGGGCAGTAGAAGCCTGCAGTTAGACCCACTCTATCAGAAAACCACAGCCTTAAACTGCTCGTCAGTGACATGGGTTAAACCAGCACCCATTTCTCCCCCCGTATTTCTTCAGAGAAAGCTTTCATGTGGTCATGCAGTAAATCTGTTTGTAAAACTGACCCAACTGAAATATCAGCCATCCAAAAGCCCTGCTGATGACTTCCCCAGTACAGGTCACTGTGTGGTGATGGCCCACAGATGCTTAAGACAGTCCTAAGGAGGGGGAGCATAGAGGAAAGAACAAGGAGCCAGAAACACCTATGTCAGTGTGGGTACAAGAAAGGGCCAGTCCTTTCAGTGGCAATGCTTGCTCAGCCCTAGCCATCCAAAGCAGTAGCTTCTCTCCACTTCTCTAGCTCCAGGCATACCTGTGCCATGAGGAAGAGCCCAGCTGAGGTGCAGAAAGCTGTAACAGAAGCAGACCTGCTGATGATCACTGCCTGAGGAGACTCCTTTGGCTTCACAGGTTTCTCTAGACACTAGGTGAGCCTGTGAGTCTGTGGGCTATCATTCCCATTTCTCCATGCTTCCATGAAATGAAATGCTTCTGAGTTTTCAAAAAGAGAAAGAAGTTGCACATTATTTTACTTCTGTTATACAGCACTCTCCTGGCAGTGTAGGTTTAAATGGTTTATTTTTCTTTAACTCTGAGTTCAGTTTTATTCTTTCTAGTGCAAGGAGCAAAAGCATATTCACAATACAGCCATTTCTCATTAAGGACTCAGGAAAAATATGGGATTCAATGGAAAAGTCGAATCTCCAAACCATGAAAAAAATTAATTCAAATTCTTGACTGTTGTTGATATTTATGAAATTGTTTAAAAATCCCTTCTCAGCTTCCCTTCTGCTAGCTAGTAGAGGCAAACTGCCTTTGTCCTTCTCTCCATTCTAATACCAATAGTCTTAGTCAAAACAGTGTGGCTAAGGATCCTTGTGAGCCTGTGTTCAAATAGGTTTAAGCTGGTTTTAATTCCAGTGGTTTATATGTTAAAATTGATTAAAATATATGGCTTATTTTCCTGCTCTTGCTTAAGAAAAAAAAAACTAAACAGGAACAACCCATGACTAACATGTGAAGTGCATCCTTCACTCAACGACTGCCAGCAGTTCTGCCAAGACCTGAAGCTTTGCAGTTTCTGTCTTTATTAACATTTAGAGCCTCAATGCAATTTTTCTTCAGGGACCAAGTATAGGAACCAAACCTGCTTAGCTATTGCTTCTTATCCAGCATTCATCCCCTTTGCCAGCTCTTCATCAATTTAATCTCTTCCCACAAAAGTCTATTTTGAAGAAATGACGGCGTTCAACCTTGGCGTTGAATGCAGGAGAAAAAGTATCTTTCATTTACTAAAAGGACTCACACAAGCCTGCTCTGCCAGGAAGAGAGAAGCAAAAGAGTTAACCACAACAGAAGGTACATTTGATGCTGTGACAATACCCTTCACTTCCTTAAGTTTTACATCAAAGCCCTGAGATTCTTGAAGTTTTACACTTCAAAAAGTACTGAAGTCTACAGATATAAGAAATACCTCAATTAAAATGAGATGCACTGATGCCTCTGTAGTCCCTGTCTGTTGATGCACTAGGGAAAGGTGGCTGACCTCCCCTGTCTTCAGTCTGGTCTCTCACTCTACAGACATGACTTCAGAGGGAAAAAAGAGAAGATCCTTTCCCAAACACAGCACCCAAAGCTCCCACCCATCTTGGCACACAGCATCTGCATCTCACACTTGGGAGGTATTTTTATCTGCTCTTCTGGGACACCACTCTTGGTCCCAGTGTCTGACCTCCCAAACCAGAAATCCCAGTTTCAACAGAGTTCCACTTTGGCTCCCCAGATTTGGTGGCTTTACATAGACTTTCTCTCCCTTGCCAGTCATAGCCTGCTGCTGCTGGAGGAAACCACTACCAACTGCAGCCAAGATTTGTGTTGCAAGAGCCTTATTTTTCTCCAGAGCATACAGTGCCTACCCCTGCTGGGACTTGATAAACAGCTCAAATTCCTAGGCACTATCACTACACAAATGGTAAATAATAGTGACAAGGGATAGGAGGACTTCTCTGTCATGGTGTCAGCCTATGGCCACTACAGGGATTGTGTAGTGAATGCAAAACTAGATTGCTTTTAGCACATTAATTCTGCCTTCCCTGCACAAGTATCAACATCAAAACTGTTTCCTTCCCCCGCTCATGGGCAGCTCCTCTAACGTAAAATAAATAACAAACATTTGTGCACATGCTACAGACATCCAAGATCCTTTGCTTGCCTGCTGGTCTCTGCTAACCTGAGACAAAAGTTAATGATTGACTGTGTCTGGAATGGAATACATAAAATATACAGCACAAACCACTGGAACAACATCCGCCTTCTTGTGTACATAGCAAAAGAGCAATCACTATTTGCACATGAGTTGTTAACTACTTGATCTCTGAGTTGTGCTTGAGGAAAGCTGCTGCCAGAAACGACCGAGTTATGAAAAGGCATAGCCTAAAGGAAAGCACTGAGCAAACAAAAGCCTTACATCTTTCTAGAACTGATGAATAGCCACAAAGTTTACTGAAGGACTTAATTGAGAAAGAAGAAATTGAGATTCCTGGACCAGGAATCATATATATATACGTACCCTATACATATATGTATACATATGTCTATGCATGCATGCATGATTATATGTATGTACACATGAGTCTTGATGTCATTAAAATTAGTACAAATGGGCAAGATTGAAGTGCATGACAAGGTGCACCAGGTATCAAAGATTCTAAAAAAAAATAAACATATTCATTGGAGAAACACATTCTTTTTATGGAATTAAAATAATTTATATTAATTAAGATATATAACTGAAAGTGCTGTGATAGGGTAGAGTTAGCAGGGAACTTCTTGATTTCAGAGCACTTCATTTTGCAGCTCTACCAACTTTTACTTTGAAACCTTTTCTTTGTTGGAACCTCACAGAGGAGATGATTGATTGCCAATTTTTTGGTTGCTTGATTTTGGAAAACAAATTAATGAAAGTGAAATTATCTGGACAGAGGCTTCTGGAGCACTTTGTTCCATACAGATCTGATGTTATAATCTCCTGTGTCCCATCCGCCCTGAAGAAGTCAGGAAATGAGAACCTTCTCAAGTAAGAGAACTGAGAACTATTTTTCCAGGGTTAGTTTTCAGCCAGATCTATACCTCTTGGCTAAGGGAAATGCAACCACTGGTGGAGAACTAAGGAGGTCGCAAGAACAAAGTGCAGGGCATGCAAAACACATTAGGTGGAGGTAAAATATTGTACTGGATTACTGGTTTAAGCAGATTAGAAAATAGCATCTTAATTAATACTGTCTCTGAAGATGGCTTATATGTTTGCTTAATATCTGAAGGTTGGTCAGGACCTGACTAGAGAGGAAGTGACCTCTGGACAATCTTAAATCTTTAGGTTTCTTCTAGCGTATAAGCTTACTCTAGCGTGTTAATAGACTTTCAGACATAATGATAGCATTTAATAAATTATGTAGCTATATGCTATATGGTTAATATACTTCTATATTACAGCAAAACATTAACACTAAGACTCTCTTGATTACATTTCACTAGAAACTGTTACTGTTATGTGCCCTGGGCTCTTTGCACCTTAGACTACCAATGAACTTTTGAATCCTACCACCGTGAAAAAGTCTATTTATTGCTCAGAATAAGAAAAAGATTTATGGAACTGTAGGTGCTATCATCCTTCAGAAGTTAATGACTGAAAGTTATGCACTGCAATATGTTAAGAAGTTTTCTTAAAGTGATACTCTTCCTGAAGTGAGAACTTTGGACAACCAGTGAAAGCTGGTTTTGACTTTTCTCGCAGCTTCCAAACATATAGCTGTTTACCATGTAAAACCTCTTTTGTAAGATGAAAGTCATGTACAAATCATACAAATCATATACGAAAAAGGTAAACAAATTTCTGTTGAACCATTATCTTGCATTTTGTCTCTTCCAAAAGAAAGTAAAGTCTCTGAGAAACATGCTTCATATTTCCCTAAGCCGAAAGACAGAAGATGCTGAATAGTAAGAACTATTCTATCAAAATCACTGGTTCATCCAAAAAGTTTCCTAATCACTTACTCAACTACTTAACAGAAGGGTGAATGGGGAAAAGTGCTGCTTCTTGTAAAGGCTGGTGATAAAGAGGTATCCAAAAGTCTGCAGAGACATTAAACATTCAAGTTACACCTACCATAGAGAACTGCACCACATATACAATGGCAGTATCTTTTTCTCATTGGTTTTCCTATTTTTTATAAAAAGGGTGCTCTTTTAATATTGTTGTTCAGGTAACGGAACCTTGAAGACACCCTCAATGATCAGGCACATTTTCTGCAAGAAATGAGGGACTCTTGGACGATACACCAGATTCCATTGACAATCTGGCACCAAGAACCAATTAGCAGACTAGGAAGACTTCAGACACCATGACTTGTAAAGCAGGCAGTCAGCACGTGTATCAAAGCATGCCCATTGAAACTGCTCTTGGTTGCCAGAGGCAAGATCAGCTTTAAGTTAATGCTCAAACCCAGACAGAGATACTTTAATCTTTCTGCCAAACGCTGCTGAAATGGACACAACCTGCTGCCTTTGACTGGGAGGGAAATGACCTTGGAATTGCTCTGCTTCTGATAAAATTCTTATCGACTTCAGTAGTGCCGTTACATGTTCCCGTTATTATGCTTCCATAATGACTATCCAAAACACTAAGGCTGTGATACCTTCCTTCAAGCACACCCAGCAAGACCAAGGAAGCTCAGGGATATTCACTTCCTAAGGGATGCCCCAGGCAAACATCCACATGAACCTGTGTTGAGGTGGAAGCTTCAAAGGACTCTTCCGGTACTGAGGAAGCTGAAGGTCACGATCCTCTCAAGCATAGCTCTCAGCTTCTTTAGGAGACAAGTCCATATTCATCCCCTGTAACTTACAGAGCCTGTTAAGGGCAGCTCTGTTGCAACCATCACCACTGAACATAGGGTCTATGAAGCTGCAGCAGAGCAGAGGGAAGAGCTGGGACTTTGAATGGCTGGAGCTTGTCAGGCAGCCAGAGGCCAAGCAGTTCATCCTTGCAGGTCCATCAGTGCCTGCAGAGCTAACAGCCAGATTGTGCACATCCCAGCTCTTGCCTTGCTCTTCTTAGTCTCCTGTACAGTGGCAAGAAGCTGCCAATGGGTCAGTCCTGAAATGCCACACTGCTGAAATCTTCAGCTTTGTTTCATGGCTGTTAGCCTGGTAATTTAAAATCTCATCAAGATCCAAACTTCAGAAGTCCTCACTTCAAAAAATATGTTTCCATGAATCAAGAGTTAGATATTGGCTCAGACAGCTACTGGATACAGAGGCAAAGGACACTACTGGATGCAAAAATGTACCATGTTAGCTAAAAGACAGCTCAAGATACTGTTTATTTCCCCATAAATCATCCCACCAGTGAACCAGGATTTACATCAGGGAGTCATCTCTCACTAACTGCTCATGACCAAAGCTGGTATGTGCAAGTGCAACACCAGCATGTGCCAGCAGCCCAGCACACACAGGGCAGAGGCTTCTGAACTCACAAAGGAGAAACAGATCATAAGCAACCAAGAGATAGGGGCAAGGAGGGGGAAAAAACTCTTTGGCCTCCTCCTCTCCTGCCCTCAGCCAGCATGCTCGTGCCTGGGGAGTGGAAGGGGGCACAGGGCTTCCATAACGCTCCACCAGCACTGCCAGTGTGCAAAGCCAGGCTTGCCAAGGTGCTGCCCAGATGACTTCAGCCCTCATGGCATGAAGGAGTCCCTGCCAGAGAGAGACAGATGTGCAATGAACAGGCCACAGGAATGGGGGCTATGAGGCACTGTAGGAGGCTGGGAAGAGACAGGCAGTAGGAACTTTGTAAGGAATTTAAATCAAGCAGCTCTCAAGTATTTGAGTTTAGACACATGCATTGTTTGGTATAGTACAAGAGTGTGTTAAATACCTACACTTGGTTGGCTTTGTGTAAGCAACACCACACTCACAGATTCATTTTACACTTTTACTCCTCAGTTATGTGTTCATCTTGTAGTATGCAACACTTGCTCACATGCACTTTCACCCAAATACACACATAATCACCTGTTCGGCTGCATCACCCTCGCTGGGGGCTTAGCTTGCAGTTGTAAGCATCACTAAGAATAGAGTACAGTATGTTTCCTTGAGAGTATATGTACACTGGTTCTCTGTCATTTGTTTGCCTGCCCCAAAGACTGCTGAGATAGCCTGTCTTTGATCCTGAAAACCCTCCATGTTTTCATTTAGCCTCAACAATTATACACTTATCTTGGACAGGAAAAGGGAAACCTTAAATGCAGGGTTGGCTAAAACTCGTCTACCAGACAGCTTTCTATCACATATTTTGTGGCTTTTATTGTCTAGAAAACTGAGGAAAACTAATTCTTCACATAGAGTATCCCAACAGAGAAAGGGGACAAAGCTAACAAAAAAACGGGGGAAGAAAGGCAATTTTAGGCTCAGTTTCACATGACAGTTCCAGCTGACCCAACAAGTCACTGCTGCCAGAATGAGAGATCTCGCTTCTCTACCACCTCCTCTTCTTGCTCCTGGCTCTGCATTCCCACCACCTATCTTCTGTGGGTTACAGCAGTCAGCAGAGCAAAAAACTCACCCACCCACTGGATCACTGCTCCCAAGAAGTGCAAAAAGTACAGGAGTAGACACAACGGAGGAGAGGGATCACACAGCCGGGAGTGGGGAACAGGAAAAGGGTCGGGGGAGAGTGGATCTCATTGATCAGGAATAGCTAGACATTATGTAGGCTGAGTTGTTAATGAAACCAGAGTCCAAAAAGGTCTAGGCCACTTCCTAGAGAGTTGCAAAGGAATGTCCATAGGTAACTTCACAGAATGGGGAATAACGGTTGGACCTGATGAGCTGCGCTAAGCCCACCACACAGAGCCTGCTTGCCAGTCCACTCTAGGTTTCACTTCAGGCTACTCTGAAGAAGAATCTCAAGCTTGGAGCAGACACTGGTGTGTATTGAAGCCAGGCCATTAAACTAGTGTTTACTCCCCAAACAGAAGTCCTGGTGTGCACCACAAGGTGTCAGTGGTCTTTACCTCATGGAGAAGGACTTGAGGGTGTTGGTCTATGAGAAAATGAACATGACCCAGCTTCAGTGTGTGCTTGCAGCCCAGAAAGCCAACCGTATCCTGGGCTGCATCAAAAGGAGTGTGACCAGCAGGTTGAAGGAGGTGATCCTGCCCCGCTACTCTGCTCTCATGAGACCTCACTTGGAGTATTGTGTGCAGTTCTGGTGCCCACAACATAAAAAGGACATGGAACTGTTGGAACAAGTCCAGAGGAGGCCATAAGGATGATCAGGGGACTGGAGCACCTCTCATATGAGGACAGGCTGAGAAAGTTGGGGCTGTTCAGCCTGGAGAAGAGAAGGCTGCATGGAGACCTCATAGCAGCCTTCCAGTATCTGAAGGGGGCCTACAGGGATGCTGGTGAGGGACTGTTCATTAGGGACTGTAATGATAGGACAAGGGGTAATGGGTTGAAACTTAAACAGCAGAGGTTTAGATTGGATATAAAGAAGTTCTTTACTGTAAGGGTGGTGAGGTACTGGAATGGGTTGCCTAGGGAGGCTGTGAATGCTCCATCCCTGGCAGTGTTCAAGGCCAGGCTGGACGAATCCTTGGGTGATATGGTTTAGTGTGAGGTGTCCCTGCCCATGGCAGGGGGGTTGGAACTAGATGACCTTAAGATCCTTTCCAGCCCTAACTGTTCTATGATCCTATGATTCTATGAGACAGTAACAGTGTCTGTACTAACAGCAGTGACGGCACATTCCAAATCAAGCATAATTTCTATCATTTGTTTATCTGCCGTTTGAACAAAAAGTTCAAAGAAAAATCAAACAAAAACTACTGAGAAAGTATTCATGCACTCTCTAGTTACATGCATATCACACAATAATAGTAAGACTTTTCTTCCCGAATCACAGGATGTTCCGTCAACAGACTGAAAGCCTTAAGATTTCTTTTTCTCCCCTGTGGTGTACGGGTGCAGATGGCACACTAAATACATCACTGAAACTAAAAATTAATGGAGTCAGGCATTTTTGTGACAGGTTTCTGCGCTGCGCACATCTCCAGTCACACACACTGTTAATTACTGCTGGCACTGACAGTGGGGATCCCCGTCCATCTGCTGGGACCAGCTGAAGCAAAACAAACCAGAGCCCTGGGGAGAAGATGCACCTCTGCAAGGGCATTGCCCGCACGGCTGCGGGCCGGGCAACTTCCCCGCACTCCGCTCCGTCCTTGCTGGAGTGTTCAAACACTTCATTGCTGCTGGTTTCTCTGAGGGGGGTTGATCTTTAAAGATGCAACTCTCCTTCTGCAGCGTCTGATGTCGTTAGGGATGCAGCAGCCTCTCCTCTGGACGCCTCCAGCCCCAGGCAGGGGAGCGAAGGTGCCCGGGGTATAGGACCCCCGAGGCGCTCACTTACCTCCCCGGGCTCGCAGCGCCGGCTGCCACCTCCCCTCTTCCTCTTCCTTTTCCTCCTCCCCCTCCTCGCTGCGGAGAGCGGGGTCGGAGAGCGGGGACGCGCTGGAAGCAGGGCAGGTGCTCCGGTGCAAGGGAAGCCGGAGAGCAGAGACCCTCACCCTCCGCCCGCAGCTCCCCCTCCCGCCTTCACGGGGGCTGCTGCCGAGCCCCGCGTTCCCCGCCGAAGAGAGGGGCAGTCACCGCTTACCGGAGCTGCTCGCCGGTGAGCAGGACCTCGGCCATGTGCTCCAGCTCCGCCGCTTTCTGCTGCATGCTGCTCATGCCCTCCTCCATCGCCGCCGGCCTGCGAGCACAGCACCGCGGGTGAGGGGGGCCGGGACCCGCTGCCCCCCGCGCTGCCACCTCCCGCCTGGCCCCGGCGGCTGCAGAGCTTGTGGCCGGGTCTGGGGGCGCAGCTGCAGCCTCCACCGCCGCTCCGCTCACCTGAGCGGGACAGGTCACTTGTCCCCTCGGCAGGCTCGGATCCCCCCCGCGCCGCTTCCCGTGTTATTGTGTCACGGGCAGGCGGAGAAACACATGGCTGCAGCCGCGGCTGCCGCAGCCGGGCTCGCCGAGGCAGCAGCGTCCCCCCCCGGCTGTCACACGGCAGGGTTGGCGCTGCCGCCCCCCGCGGGAAGGGGCCGGCTCCCCGCCGGGAGCTGAGGGCCAGGGGCTGCCGCCGCTCCCCGGGCCGGGCAGGGAGCAGGAAGCGGCCGCAGAGCGCAGTGCTCCCCTCCCGCAGTGCCAGGCGGAGCGGGGAAAGGTGCGCTCTGGACCGAGGGGCCGGCCCCGCGGGTGAGCGCTGTCGGGTCCGGAGGGATGCGGCTGCTACGGCGCCCGCTCAGCAGTGAGCGCCGCGCCTTGCCAGGTAGCGTTAGCGATACGAGGGGGCAGAGAGGGAGCTCTTGGTCCGGATTTCCCCCTTCAGAAACTGCGGCTGCCCTCCTGCTGCCCGGGTTTCCGCTCGCCCGTTTCCCAGGGGGTATTTTCAAGCGTCGGTCCCCTGCCCATCTCACCTCTTTGTCTCCAGGTGACAGCGGATGCAGAATACTTGAGGGCTGAAGAACATCTGGTCTCGGCAATGGAAAGTAAATCACAAGGTCATGAGCACTGTTTGTCAACATTCTTCATGGGGAAATAAACCCAGCTTTTTAAAAAAAGTCCAGGAGGCACCTTCTGTAGCAGTCCAACAATGGTTATCATGTAAAAGATACACCTTGTTTGCATACTCATTGCCTTTATTTCTACCTGCACATACCCTGTGGCATGGAACTTGCTATGTTTAACTGCAATATTGGCATCCTTTCAGGACCAATATTCTAGTTGCAGAAGCAACAGAAGAACTACAAGGGAATCAGCTGGGCCTGGAAGGAACCAGGCTGCAGACAATGGGAAGAAGGAGATTCTTTGCATGGCCCATAGTAGACCTGTGGTATTTATTACCACAGGAGGTTCTGGGTGTTAAAGAATAGCCTTGGAGTCAAGGAAAAAATGGACAAATATATGGAAAATAGATCTGCAGAGGATTACTAAGCAGACAGCAGCCACATCCAGCTCAGGAAATTCTCTGTTCTAAAAATAATTGGAAGCTAGGCAAGCAGTTGCAAGAAGTTTCATATACGCTTTCCTTGCTGTTCACTAAGAATCTCTTTATAGCCACTGAGATGAATATTGGACTAGATAGACCTTTGGTTCAACCCAGGACAGGCATTCTGAGGAGAATCTCTGCAGGTCTCAAAGAGCACTAGAGATCCATGGATGACAAAGGGAGAAAAACGCCTTCATTTCAGTCATGGGAGAGGCCAGGGAGAGAGGACGCCTTAGGACTGTAAACAGGACAGCCTGAGCTTGCTTGCTGTAAAACTAAAACTAAATCTGACAACTTGCAAACACCCTCTAATTCCACTTACACTGCAAACATACAAAGTACGGATTCACAAAGCTGGAAACAAAAGGGGAATTGAAAGAACCATCTCATCTGACCTTATCTTTAGGACAAAGAATTTACACAGTAATTTTTATCAAGCACTTTGTCACATGACTGAAGGAAAGACAATTTCAAGAGAATGTTACTGTGCACTGCAGACCATTTCTGGGTAAGCTCTTGGCTCCATCACCTGGGTTTGGCTGATTCAGCCATTTACCACTGCTAAAAGGAGATACACCATTCCTCTCAGCTCTGGGAGCACAACCTGTAATGTGTGTTGTGCTGGTTTTCCCACTTTTAGGACCTCTGCTTTCTGCAGTTGAATTCACTGACAGGCAGAAGAGTACCAGAAAGTGGAGTTTCCTCTGGGCTAGTGAGCAGAGCTGTGCTGATGGCTGTGGGGTCCAATGAGAGCCAGAACTGGCACCGAGGTGGAGTGGGCCTCAGCAGCTTGGAGCAGGAACAACAAAGGAGAAGGAGGGAGAGGAAAAGGGGAAGAAGCTGTCTTTGGGCAGTGACAAGCTATTGGCTTGACTCAGAGTTCTTATGGAACTGCAGAAATGCCTATCTCTCCTTGCATATCTTGCAATTTGGAAAATGCAGGCCAGTGCAATTTCCTGTACTGAATTGTTTAATGGTTATACATGGCTGTGTTTGCCTCTGTGCAGTGATATCCCATTTGTAATTTGTTCCACATGTTCACACTGAAATTTCTTACAGTTACAGTGTGCCTAAGAGGAGGGAATTGGGTATCAGTCACTCCAAGCCCACTCTCACCCCAGACAGTTAATTAACATAACCCCAAAGAGTAACATTTCAGCCAAGGGCCAGTAATGAGATACATAAAATAACCTGATTTGAGGTTTGCATTTTGTTTTTAGTGTACAGACTGCTATGGAACATAAGCTCTAGCAAAAGATTAAGCCATACTGACCCTTCCTCCCAGAGGAGGATGGCCACCAAGACTGAGATGCAGCCTTAAGAGATGGGACAGCATATGCAGAGTCTGAAATCCTGGAAGCAAAAGAGAGAAATCCCTCTGAGATAACCTCTGGGAAGTAGATTGATTTCGTTTTTTATAGATATAGGATCAATTTTAAGAGTTGGTGTCTATTTTAGGTATGAATACATGTGTTTTACCTTAGCATGGCTGGGGTTAAGTAAGATGAAGGCAGCTATCAACAGTGAGGCATCTGCCAAAAGCATGGCAGATCTTTGAACCGGAGCCCTCAGACACTTTAAAACTCATCCTTCACAACATCAGGAGAGTAACAAAAGCTGCATAGGTCTGGTAAAGAGTTGGTACCACAGGCATAAGGGGAAGCTCAAGTGTCTTCCAATGACTTTTGATGATGCTGGAGGCAGTAAGGTATAAGGCTACACATTTGAACCGCCAAGGTCATGGTGCTCTGTGGGACAACAGGCATGAACAGGCATTTTTGTATTAGTGTACTAGTTTTAGAAAATATTCTAGCAATTTTTATGGATTTTCTTATTTCATTAGGTAAATGTCCAAGTGGTGAAATATTAAATGTTTACATAGTGAAATAAGAATATTGATTTCACTGCTTTAAAGAATATTGCATCTGTAGCCTAAATTTTGATGTGATAAATTAATTTGAGATTTGATAAATAAATTCTTTAATCTCATTAATTAATTTTCTGCATGCTTATTTTAGCATGAGACATTCACATGAAAGGTTTACATACTAGTGTGTATATTTCTTATTTCGCCTATAGCATTGTTCCTAAGGTTGTTTGTCTTTCTCTTGTTGGCATGACTAGAGCTTTCTAAACAGGAAAATGACAAATTAATCATTAAGGCATTGATCATCTCATGCAAAAGATGTGAAGCACTTCAGGGAGAAGAGGCATTAGCAGGTGAGCTGCTCAATGGGTTAACAGTCTTGGTTTTCTTACCATCTTTTGTATAAGAACATAAGAATGTATACAGCATTATGTAAACATCAAATTTAAAATTTCTTTGTCCCTCTCTTACTAAGGAAGACAAATAGAAAGGAGGATTTTGGCTTCTAAATTGGCCTTTTATTTAAGTAGCTCTTGCAACACTCATGGAAAATGAGTATTTTTTCCCTATATTCCCATGCTTATTTGCAAAGAGAGCTCACTTGTCTTTGTGTTTCAATTGGTTCACTTCCTTAGCACTAGAGGCCTGGCAAGGGGGACCAGAGGAACTACCAGGTATTGTCCAGTCTCTCCTCCTCTTTTCAGGCTATGTACAATAGTGTTTTCCATTCTTGGCAGTGCACAGATTACATTCATTACTGCTCATTTGCTGCTCTAAATTCAAACAATTTAAGTTGTCTGCCCCAACCGGTCAGAAGAATCAGTGCTTGTGTGATTCAAAGGACTGAATGCATCTGGCCAAGCTAATTTTAGTCTTGTGAGAAACCACAGGAAAAGTTAGCAAGTTTTCAGAAAAAAAAAAAAAAGGTATGTTTTCAACTTCTCTTTTTCTATTATAACATCCAAGTTCCTGCAAAAGGCACCCTAGTGAGATAACAGGAGGAATTTATCACAATCTGTCCAACATTTCAGCACCAGGGTGAGACTCATATCTGTTTAGATTCTTACATTTCATGTGTCACTGACTTGGTAATTGTTATAATAGTGAGCTGAAGTGCAGAGAAAAAGGGATTTTGATTCTGAGATATCCAGAGACAATCTGAAAGGAGTTTTCTAAGCCTGTCCTTACTCAGCTTTTCCATTTTGTATGAAATGTTCAAACACTAACAGGGCCAGACAGAGATTGCGAGATTCCTGTGCAGGCTGACAGCTAAAGCACAGCCAAGAGATGGGTACATGTTTTAGTGCTTGCTTCTGTGAATAGATAAATATTTTATGGAAACAAACAGATTCAGGAAGATAGAAGATCAGACTAGTAGACCCAGTAACTCAAGTTAACAGTATGCTCTGCTAAAACAGCATTTTGCATTACCCAATGCCAGTGATGACATTTGTTTGAGTCCCTCTACTTACCTACTGTGCCTGGAATATTTTCTAATTCCTTTGCAATAATTTCTAATGTTGAGCATCACAAAAATATTTACCCATCAAAAAGCACCTGCAAAACCAGTTGAAATATAACTTTGAAGACTTCCTATGTATTTCCAGTAGTTCTTTTTTTGTTTGGTTTCTCTTTATTCCACATTTAACTGATAGCAGTTATGAATTCATTCAGCCCGAGCTGTGTCTACACTGTATGTTTAGTCCAGGTCATAGTCTGGGACTTGTAGTATCCATCTTAGTGCACAGGCTGGGAGGTGTGAGTCAGCTGGGAAGTGTGATTAAGATCTGAGAAGGAACTGCTTTCTAGATCACATCTAAGTGGTAAAAGCCAGCTTCTTAAGCTGTCCTCCAGCTATATCTGCTAATGAGCTCTGATGTCTGATTGCAAGATCAAAAAGGTCAGCTTAAACCACTGTAGGTTGAACTCACAGTTGGACTTTGCACCATAACCAGCTCTGAACACTCAGACACTTATTTTTTGTCCTTTGACAGGCAACACTGAGGCAGCTGAGACTCAGTCTAAGACAGTATTCCTCATTAGTCCTTTGTTACTTATTCCTGCTTCTCAGATGGAGTTTCTGTTGACTGTTGCTCTTTCCACACTGTCCACGATGGAGCACACTCTACCTCAGATGATCTGGCTCTTCCATGCTCTAGGGTGAGCATCACAGCCAGGGTTTGGGGTAGGTGGTGGATGCAAGCATGTAGTGCACACAGATCTGTTGATATGTGGTTCTGGTGTCAGGAACTGATGCAGTTTGACAGGGTGCCAAACAGCTGCTTCCATGAGATACAGAATCATACTAATCTATGATTGATGAGGCTTTTAATAAAGAAAAACAGTCTTTGCCAAACAGTATTCCCCAAAAGAGAGGTTCCAGCATTGTTGCCATCCTTAAGCACATCACATCCTGTTCTTAGGTGAGGCTGTGCAGCACACAGACATCCTGAAGATGAGGAGCACCAGTCAGAGAAGCTGCTCCTCCAGCTGACAGGCCTCCCAGGAGCAGAAGCAGCAGGCACGGCACATGCCAGTTATGGCACCACTGCTGCAAGGCATCAGAAACATTGCAAACCAATGGCATCGCTCAGCTTCACCTGGATAACTGCCGCCAGCAGCTATTCTGGCTCATCTAACTCTTGTCTATGTCTTCATAACAAACTGCAGTAGATAGGTGTTGAATCACTCTGCCACCCTGTGGTCCGTTCAAGAATTTAAGTATAAAAATGCCTACTAGAAAATCGGTCTGAATTGATGCTCGACAGAAGAAAAAAACTATTAAATCAAATTAATGATAATTTTATAAGGGAATAATCTGTAGATAATATAAACTCTGCACTGGTTTACAAACACAAACATAATTGACTCCATCATAGGTTTCCCTCCACAATGAACACCAAGATAAGTACCTAATCTAGTCAAAATGAAAAGTTTAAGTCAGTAAAATCCTGACTATTATGAAAGCACCTTCCAAGGAAGTGCTTGTCACTCTTGTGTACTCAAAATATTTATGGATTTCTTCGAATGCTGAAGCAATGAGACAAACTCAGTAGAGCATGCTTCTAAAATAAATCAGATACCACATTGTGGTGAGACATAGTAAAATGATCAGATATGACCAGTCCCTTCACTGAACCAAGGCGAAAGGGGGTTTGGTGCTACAGAGAACCAGAATTCTTTATGGAAAATGAGTTTTGATGCAGCTGTGCATCAGGGGAACTGAGTGCAAAAGGAACTGGTGAACGAAGGAAGCACCAACAAACACAACTGGGATGAAGGAGAAATGTAGCAAGGTTTTATCACGAGAACAAATACAGATCTCTTAAAATACAAAACCAGGTAACAATATTGCCAAGGGCTGAACTGTAGTGGAAACACTGTCCTGCTCTCAACATCTCAGCAGAAAGAAGAGAATCAGAAAAAGTCTGTAGTTGTGTCCAGGAAGAAAACTTCACCAAGGTGCTTTCACACAGAGAAAATGAGGATAAAATGGTAAAGAGCTGTGAAGAGAAAAGGAATGGAGAGAAGAGAGTGCCACTAAGAACAGAAGTGGGACTTGAGCTGAAGAGGGGAAGAGAATCGGGAAGTGAAGGGAAGCTGAAAGGAAGACAGCAGCAACAGAGCCAGGCTGAGGTAGGAGGTTGAAGGGGTAAATTGTCTTTGTGATGTCCCTCAGAGCTTTTCTCCTCTGTATTACACCATCTTCACAGTGGGATGCTGCCTGTCTCCACAGCAACCAGAAGAGAGATGAGACCTTTCCTCCCTGGCTGCTCTGACTCCTCTCTCTGGAGAGGAGCCCTCTGAATTGTCAATCTTAAAGATGTATGTAGTGTAGAAAACTGGCCTGGATGCACCCCAAGAGACCACTTACTGGATGTGCCCACCACAGAACAGCATCAGCTACACCTCTGCTTTTCTTATAACCCAGTTTGTCAGACCCCAGTGCCCATTTCCCCAGGAATGAAACTTGCACAGAATTTTTAATCAAAGATTTCTAAGTTTCTTAATTGCCTTTGATGTTTCTCTCATTCAAATTATTAAACTGAGGAAGCTCATTTAGATCTCCAGAGGGAGGTACCTCCCCTCAACCTCACACAGCATCTCTTCTGAAGCAGTTAATGATGAGAGCAGCCTCATCACCCACTTAACAAACAATTTCCTGGAGAAAGGCAATCCTAGTAGGTAAGGGCTGCACCAAAACTGATGACCCAGTCTCCAGCAGGTAGGTGGGAGAAGATGAAAGGACAAAGATCTCTCCTAACTGTAAAGGCAATTAATTTATTTTCTGAGTCAGGAGTAATTGGAGATCTGAGAGGCCAAAATATCCAGTGAATAGAAAGTTACCTCTGTTATGCCAGCTATAGCTTAGCATACGATATCCCTTGTGATACACTCACTACTAATCATTACTCACAGAGCTGTAAGAAAAAATTCCAGCTGCTCACTGACACAGTGATTACAATGGAAAAATATCTGACCTCAAGACAACCTGTAATATTCAGCAGCAGGAGAAAAAAATCAGATGGTTAGGATGTCCACAGAAAAATATAAAAAATCCAACAGACACAGAAACATTCATGCTTTAGGCATAGGCCTTTGTTCAGAAGATTTCCATCTATCCCCTCATCAAGTATTACTAAGTGTTTCTTGCAGACATGTCCACAGTTTTATCCACTTTTGTGTCAGACAGATGGTTTGGGGCTAAAAAGAATGTATCACTAGACAGACTCCTAGCTGTAGTGGGGAGCAGGATGGCAGATAACTTGCCAGATGACACATACTAATGTTAAGGATTTCACTATTAGTAAGGTCTCCAGACTGATCCTTGAAATTAGTCACAAAACACTCTATACAGTATTTTAAAAAGAATACATTTAATTCCATTTATCTACAGACAATCATTTCCTAGATACTAATGATAATACTGTTTAAAATCATTTTAGCAGGAGGTGTGTTATGTGATTAAATTTTAGGGCCCACAGTAAAGTATCCTTGTTAATTTTGCCAACTAGCAAGATCAGCTGAGTCTGAATTACAATATTTGCTGTGGTAGAAGCACTCTGGAGACCTATCCAGCAAATGTAGATGGACCAAAAGATCTTAATGATGTACTCATGTATTACATGACATGCATACCTGTCACATACTCTAAGCCCAGAAGGGAATGGTGTCCCCATAATTGACAATGCCCTGCTCTTTCATGCTAACGTTAACAGAAATTTTAGCACCTTCCCACCCACTGCACCAGTGTGCACATTGTGAGGATGTGCTCTATAACTGAGAATGTCCTGGCTGGCTGGCTGAAGCTGGAAAATGCTATGAATGACAGCTGGATACCAGCTTGTTCAGATCTACCCCACCTTATCACTTCATCATGAATTACACCTGTGTGACATGGCTGATTTCTGGCTAGTTTGCAATTACATATGCTGCCCTTGTAGAGAAATGACCTAACAACGAAATGGGTATCCAAGCGTTAGTTGTCTCATAAGCATTGAGCATCTGCTTTTGCTTGTTGCACCTGTGTACCATGGAATTCTCAGTCATTTCCTAACTGTGTTGATAGCGTTTGTGCCCTGGATATTTTGGCATGTATTTTCCAGCTTCGAGTGTTTCTTCCCCAGTGTTTCTAGCACAGGGCCAATTTTATGTCACTGAGATAATCCAAGCTATTGTAGAGTTTACACAAGTATTTAGGTTTGATTATAACTATTTTCTCCTAACTTGAATATAACTGTTTTGTATCTCCCTGTTGGCCTATTAAGAGTGACAAGACAGATTTTATCTGCGGTGGATGAGCTATCTGGCTATTCTAGTAACTGGCTAAAATTTTCCCTGTTTGAATCTTGGACTCATTATCTCCTGTTTTGTGGTTCTTTGCTGGCTGGCATGATGAGGTATGATGGTTTTACTGGGATATGAGATTACAAATGATTCAGTGTCTGAAATACACAATATGCAAGCCAATGCTTTGCTATTTTAACTATTAGTTAAAAAAATAAATTAAAATAAACAAAAAAATAAGTCTAACTCAATATCTAACTCCAACAGAGAGCAGAAGAGTGTGTGCTCTGGTGGTTTAGGGGATCTGAGTTTATTTAAGGTCTTGAGCTACAACTAAAACCTGAACACTGTAATTAGCACAGACAAGCACATGCAACCTTTATGAACTTGTCTAACTTTTTTGTGGATCACACTCATTTTGACTTTCACCACACCTCACAAGTTCCACAATGCGTTGTATAGAAATGTCTTCTCTCCTGTTACCCATAAATACCTGTTAATTTCAGTGGTATTCTCCAGTTCTTACATTTGAAACAGACCAGACAATTATTATTCAAGCTATGTGAAAGCCATGAACACTGCTAGGGATGGAGCATTCACCACTTTTGGGGCGACCTGTTCCAGTGCCTCACCACCCTCACAGGGAAGAAATTCCTTATATCTAACCTGAACTTCCCCTGTTTTACCCATTACCCCTTGTCCTATTGCTACAATCCCTGACAAAGAGGAAATGTAACATACACGCTAATTTTCAACATTGCAGAGGGCATTTTAGATGAAAAAAAAAATCTTTTAACTAAAGCTTGTGAGGCTTTAATCAAACTGTGTCTCTCCTATGGAATAATCTCCAAGAACTGTAACTGTGAACTGTGCAATTATCACCAGGCTGATAACATGTTACCCTATTCAACTCTGATGCTGTGCCAGTTTCCCTAGTGCTCACTCTATTATCTTTCTGTTTTCACAGCCACCTTCATTATGCTTTGAAGGACATTCCTAAGTTTCTATTGTGTATATTTTTGACATTTAAACACATCATTTCATGTAGCCCAATTTTCTCACTACATTTTACTGTAAAGCTCCCAACCACTTGAACTGAAATCACACATGGGAAGTCATCTTCCTGCTGCCTGATAACTAGAGCCTGATACTGGTAATGTGCACTGTTATAACATATGTTATCTCCTGGTTCATTGTTTTATGTCTAAGCTGTGGAGCTTTGGAGCTATTTGAACTTCCTTTCTTTGATCATTATAAAATAATTTCAAGATCCTACCAAGCTCCCTTGCCATAGCATTTCCTTATAAAATGACAGCATCATTGGTAGTTCAGAATCTCCTCATTTTCTCTGCAATCCAAATTTGTTAATTATTCATCTGTGTCTCTCGAAACTAACTTCATGGGTTCCTACACAAAGCAGTTTTTGTCAGGTCACTGCTCTAAAGAATTCTTGGTAAAAACAGAAGCATAATACAAGCTGTTTCCTGAGAAATGAAACATGTTTCCTATAGATTTATGTCCATGTTTTTGCTGATAGGCCTGTTCCCTGCTGCCTCTCAGAATGGATCGGAGCTGCTTTCCCGTAAGTAAGGGCACCAAGTTATTGTCCAGCCATCACTTTCCACAAAACATCTAGGGACTTTACTTGCCAAATTTCCCTGACCTTGAGCAGCAGCTTCCAGAGTTGTGAAGGACAGGCAGAGAAAGATGGCAGGCAGCACAAGCATACATGCTTCTGCTCCTTAGGAAACAAGCTAAGAAATATTTACAACCAGAACTACTAGGACAAACAAAACTGGTTGGAAAAACTAGTAACTGGTACAAATATTCCTGACCATAGAACTGTGCCAACTCTTGAATACCATTCAGTGATTTTCCTTCTCACTGTGTTTTTGTTGTGAGGCAGAGCTCTTCAGATACAAACCCTGTGAATTCATGTTTTGGATTCAGTTCCTTGGCTGTATCAGAATCTCACTTTTTTATTCCACAGAATGAAAAGGAGGAAGGAGAAGAAGCAGGCATGCAAGGTCACTGGAAAATTGCACAGATTAAGGTACAAATTAAATCCAGCATAATGAAGCTACTATTTAAGCAGCTAGTAGCATTTACTTGGTAGAACAGTGACTTTTCTGGTTTACCTCTGAGGGGTTCAGGTACAGATTTACACTAAAGTAAAATGTAACAGTCTCAAATAAGGTTGTACACATATCAGTTTGCACCTACACATTAGCAGAAGCAGCTAAAGTCAGAGTACCTCAGTTTTCCTGGGTACACAACTCTTATTTCCACCTTCCAATAACTGAAATAAAGTGCAAAGATACAGTAGATGGCTGTCTTTGAACAAGCCCCTGCACATGTGATAAAGGTAACTGCCTTGTAACTTCAAAGCTTTCTCCAAAGCCAGTTCCAGTTCTTCAAGGACCTTCTGAAGGCAGATGCCTGATTCAGTCACATACAGCAACTTTTGCTCTCTGCTGGGCTTGGTACCGAGCCAAGCCAACCCCATCCCAACAGCTCCTGCTTCTGGTTCCAGCACGAATATGGTCCAACCTCCTTGTCTGGATCATTCAGTGCAGGTTTATACCAAACACAGACTCAGCAACTGATAGGCACAACTTTGGAGTGCAAAGTAATTATTTGTTAGCTAATGCCTATTTGTTAGCTGTTAGCCTGTGTTAGTCCTAGCTGTCTGCTAGGGCAGCTAGGTGCATTAGCAGCAAGAACTCTGGCATTTGGGGGAACCGGACAAGACAGGGAAGATGCATCCTTGCGGAGGACTGATTCCCAGTGGTACCCAGCTGTTGTCTTCTGAACCTCTGCTTCATGTTTCTCTTATGGTTTAAGAATGTCAGTAGATTTCCTCTTGAACCTCTGAGCTGTAGACTATTTCCATGGTAATAAACATAGAAACATAGAATCATAGAATAGTTAGGATTGGAAAGGACCTTAAGATCATCTAGTTCCAACCCCCCTGCCATGGGCAGGGACACCTCACACTAAACCATATCACCCAAGGCTTCATCCAACCTGGTCTTGAACACTGCCAGGGATGGAGCATTCACTACCTCCCTGGGCAACCCATTCCAGTACCTCACCACCCTTACAGTAAAGAATTTCTTCCTTATATCCAGTCTAGATCCCTGCTGTTTAAGTTTCAACCTGTTACCCCTTGTCCTATCACTGCAGTCCCTAATGAATAGTGCCTCCCCAGCATCCCTATAGCCCCCTTCAAATACTGGAAGGCTGCTATGAGGTCTCCATGCAGCCTTCTCTTCTCCAGGCTGAACAGCCCCAATTTTCTCAGCCTGTCAAAGACTAGTTGTGGTTTTATATACCACACAGCAGCTCATCTCCAGTCTAGTAAGTCAGGAACCAGGCATACCTGAGCTGATTTCTTGTCTACATAGATGTGAATAACTGCTCCATGTTTGTTACATTCCTCAATCACATCATCTTTAATTTCTGTATCCCAGCCAGCTTCTTCTTCAGTTTCAGGATTAATCACACCTGCCTGTGGTTTTTACTCACCCCTGCCATACCCTAGGCCAGGCCACAGCACTAACCCCTTCATGGGGACTACGCAGAGGCTTTCCTAAGGGACCATGTGCCAACGATCGCTGTCGAGGTACTTGCCCTCGGTTAGGCTATCCCGCAGCTGTGGTGATAGGAGAAGCAGAGATGGGCGATGCTGGTGGGTGCCTTCCACTCACTTCCACACGACAACGGTGGCTCGGGCAGCCGGCCTCCCTCTCTCCACTCTTGCTCCCATGCAGTGGTGTTAAAGAAGTACCCAGAAGGTGCTGCCTCTATCAGAGCTGGGTAGGGACTCATACACTGGGCCTGGATTTGTTGTATTTTATACCAGGGAGCTGCCGCCCGCCCCGCTGAACACGGCCAGGCGAATGGCAGTCAACCAGAGAATCAACCCAAAGCCTGCGCCCGCCTCCCGCGCCGTCCCGCCCCTTGCCGCGACAGGCTCCGCCTCGGAGTGGGGCGGGGTAACGTTGAGCGCGGGGTTCGGAACGGGCCGGCCTGGCGGAGCCATGCGGAGCCGCGCGGAAGTGGACGCGACGCTGCAGACGGCCAAGGTGAACCCGGCGGAGCTGCTGCCGGTCGTGCATTGCCTCAGCTTCGGGCCGCAGGCGGCCGCCGGAGAGTGCTGCCTGCTGCAGCTGGAACCGGGCCTCTGCGCGGAGATCGAGGCGGGGTGCAGGTACTTGTCCGCTGCGGCGCGGCCTGCCGGTGGTGACAGCTTCCACCCCGTCATCTCTTGGGGCCCAGCGGCCGCGGTGGCCGGGACAGCGACCCGAGCTAGGCGGAGGGACCGGGGCAAGCCCGCCCCGCGGCGGGAGGCGGGAGCTTTCCACACTTAGAGTTCGGGCCTCTGTGCGTGAGGATGGGGCAGAGCTGCAGCCTGTGCTGTTCCATCTGTAACTGACAGCTTTTAAACGTGGCCTTTTCCAGACTTCTATTCCTCTAAAAGAGTTTGCGTAACGATGTAACTGCCCCTTAAACCTGGCTCTGTTACACGGAAAACTACACTAGTAACACCTAAGAAGCGTTCTGTTTATTCATTTATTTACGTATGGAAAAATTGCTTCTAAGGAGACATTTAGCCAAAACTGAAAAGAGTTTCTTATCAGGTATATGAATACAGGGGCCAAACACTTTTGGTTTAGGAAAGGATATGATGTCTTTAGAAGTCCCTCAACATAGAAAGGACATGGAACTGTTGGAACAAGTCCAGAGGAGGGCCACGAGGATGATCAGGGGACTGGAGCACCTCCCATATGAAGACAGGCTGAGAAAGTTGGGGCTGTTCAGGCTGGAGAAGAGAAGGCTGCGTGGAGACTTCACAGCAGCCTTCCAGTATCTGAAGGCGGCCTACAGGGATGCTGGGGAGGGACTCTTCATTAGGGACTGTAGTGATAGGACAAGGGGTAACGGGTTGAAACTTAAACAGCAGAGGTTTAGACTGGATCTAAGGAAGAAATACTTTACTGTTGGGGTGGTGAGGTACTGGAATGGGTTGCCCAGGAAGGTTGTGAATGCTCCATCCCTGACAGTGCTCAGGGCCAGGTTGAATGAAGCCTTGGGTGATATGGTTTAGTGTGAGGTGTCCCTGCACATGGGATGATCTTAAGGTCCTTTCCAACCCTATTCTATGATTCTATGAGTGAGATTTTCCAGCTGGAGCTGTTGAGGTCGGGTGGATGGCAGGGTGCCTCTGAGACAAACAGCAAAGAAGCTACAGTGTTAGCATAGGCTTTTCATGGGGTGGTTGCCTGGCATCTAACTCTGGACTAGAGCAGATTCTAGGTAAGTTTTTGATACGGTTTTAGAAACCTTGCCTTTGCTGCAATGCCAGTGACATAATAAAAACACTTAAATGAGACAATAGTAGAACTCTTTATAACAAGAATAGCCTCAGAGAGTTGGGAAGACCTGAACGTTCCTCTACTGTGGTATTACAATGTCCTCATTAAGAATCTCTTTTTAATCAGGTATGTGAGCTGGGGAGGGGGGTTTGTATTATTTGTCCTGAAATGCTCTAGAAGATGGTTTTCTTTCCTGCTTGGAATTATTTGCAAGAAAACATGTATGTTATTGAGAAGGGATTATCTGGCAGGTGCTGCACAAGACAGAATTTGTGTTTACTTTATTGTTTCATATTTAGCCAGTTTCAGTCCACATTAAAGAACAACTGTAGTTGTCATCTAATTTCAAAGATCACTGAACTAGTTCAGGCTTTAAACAACACTTAATCCGTGCTTGGGAGGGTTGTGTGAACAGGCAGATGAGGTGATTCAGAATTGATCTGCTTAAATACCTTGAATTGTCTTTCAGAGAGGGAAAACTCGAAAAGGAAAAGAGAAAACATAGAGTTAAGATATTTTAGATTAATTGACAATTACATCTTTATATTTTGGTACACTGTGACTGCTGTTACCAAGTAGAACTGCAGCTTATAACTTCCTTACCAATTTATAAATAAGAAAAAATATCAGACAGGTTTAATAGTATTCATTCTGAAAGAGCGGTAAAAATACATTTTTATTTTTGTGCTGTTTCTGTTCCAGCCTAGTAATCCGTGGTGAAAAGGATGAACAAGCAGTGTTGTGCAGTAAGGATAAAACCTATGACATGAAAATAGCGGATACCTCAAATATGCTGCTGTTTGTTCCTGGTTGCAAAACTCCAGAACAGCTGAATGCAGATCAAGCATCTTGTAATATTATTCATTCACAGGTGTGTCTTTCTGGGCTTTTATTTGTTTGTTTTAATTCTCTGCTTTCTTACTCTCTATAACTTCTTGTATTTTACCTTCTGAAGCACTTGTTCTCAGTGACTAGATTACCACATTTTGCTGATACTTTTTGGTAAGCATTTGAATCCGAATGCTATATTAAAATGTTTTTAAGAGTCTTTACTTTTTCTTGTAGATCGCTGGTTTCTCCAATAACTATTGGGAATTAAGGAGATGCCGACCAAAACTGAAGAAACTGAGAAAGCTTTTAATGCAAAATCCCTATGGAGGGCCAGATAGTCAGAAAGATCAGGCTTCGACATTTTCAAAGGTCAGTCAGCTACGTGAATTACCTTCTTGTAATTTTTAATGGACAAATTAAAGTGAAAATATATTCTTAACTAGAAAAATGCCTTTCGTCCCATGTTTCACAGTGCTGCTTTGAGTTAATTTTTTTAAGTCTGTACAAATTGGTGATTACTAGCACTTCTGCTGAGTGGCAGGTAAGCAACCTTTTGGGGTTTTTAGCAAAGAGAGGAAAAGGAAAGACACTGAAAGAGACTGGGGATTTCCCTTTTCAATTGGGAAGTTTCTTGAAGACAGTTTCTAGAAACTTTTCTAAATTCCTTGAAAGTTATATAGCCACTAAGGTGTAATGCAGTCTTTCCTTCCTTGGGTTGAATGTCTGACGTGTCATGTATGAGGGTGAAGGACACCCATTTGCCAATCAGTAATTCATTATGTGAAGGAGAAGCAAGGAGTTGCATACTAGATGCAAGGAGATGCATGATAAGGGTGATATGTGGCAGAGAGTAAGACTGACATTACAAGAAAGGAAAATACCCATGTGGAAATCATTTGCTAGTCAGTAATTCATTATGTGAAGCAGAAGCAAGGAGTTGCATACTACATGAAAGGAGATGCATGATAAGGATGGCATGTGGCAGAGAATAAGACTGACACTAAAGAAAGGAAAACACAAAATCCTGTCCTGCTGCCCTTTTCTGTTTCCAGAAAATTCAGTTTAGGATCTAAAGAGTAATGGAAAGCCATGGACTGTGCAGCATGTGATCTCAGATAAAAGGCTGATAAAAATCCTGGTGTTTTGTTAGTTTTGACTTTAAAACCAGAAATGGCTGCTGCAAAGTATTTTATGTTGAGGCTTGGTTGAAGCTGATACCAGCAAACCATCTGTGCTTGGATGTACAAACATAGATGGTACTTTTCTCCCTTAGAGAGAAATGCTGCCTCTCTTTTTCTGAACTATTAACAGACTAATTTCTGAACAGTTTCAGAATCTTTTTCCCCCAGCACTGCCTTCTCCTGTCTACTCTGGTCTAGGTGTAGAGGGACATACAACAGAATAGGGGATGGCAGAGGGAAAAGGGGTTAAAGTGTCCAGAAAGTACAAACACTAACAAAGACTAGAAACGTGGAGGGGGAGTGTCATATGGAATGATATTTATTGCTAATACTGAACAACTATTATAAAAACATGTCAGTGTCTCCCCAGACATTAGTGCCTAGTTTGAGGACTCTGTTTATTTTGAAGGAGAATGTATTTCCTATATCAACTTACTGGAGAAAACTAGATATAGCTGATAAATATAGACTGTTCTTATCCTGCCAGTGGTTATTTGAAAATAAATGACTCTTGGGATATGTTCAGTCTCAGTTACTAGCAGTGTTTAAGTACTGTACAATATGGTCGTCCCTTGCTGAAATACTCTTGTGAGTTCAATACTGCTTAGCCTGATGATGTTTAATAGGAATGGTACTGCAAAAAGCAGAGACCTTCCTGTATTTATTAAATGTTTTTTTTAACATGTGGCTGTTCCAAACTTAGTATTAATTTATTCCATAGGTGTTCCCATAGTCTAATGGATCTCAGGTACTTAACTCTAATTTTTTCTGTTCTGATAGAACTATTCTTACAGTATAATCAACAAAATTTTAATATTAAAGTTGATTTAAAAGGCTGCAAGGTGAATAAAAGAATTTATGAAGCCCTGTTTCCTATGGATTTAAGTCTGTTCTTTCCTTTTACTTCATTCCTCATGATACCTTCTGTTCCTCCTATATCTCCTAAAACTTTACCACAGACAGTATCTACAGCACCCTCTCATCTCTCCAAGTAACTGTTCTGCAAGGAGCTGTGTATATTGTGGGTAGGGCTGTGCTACATGTCTGCTAATTGGTTACCAGGCACCAAAACACATATCTGTTGAGGTCATGCTGGAGGAGTCTTTCCCTCAGTGGAGGTACTAGGGTGGAGTTCTCACATCTGTCCAAAAGGGATGAATGCTTTTTGGTTTGCCTTTTCTTTGTATCTCACAGGTTAAAATAAGTGATTTAAGAAAGACAGAACACATTTACTTTTCAGTCTTCCTGGGATACTTTACTTAAGATGCCTACTTGTGCGCTAGGAATACAGGTGTATTACTTGTGCATGGCACAAAGACTTCCCTGTAGTTAGACTGGCTTTTATACTGAATAACTCTTTGAGAAAATGTAAGTTACAGGAAAGGTTTCAGAATGAGGTAAATGCTACAAAACTTGGAGTATGCAGGCAGGGGGACATTACTCTTCATTATATCTTACAATACATTTAGCATGCTTTGCTGAAGCAAAGCATGAATAAGGATAACATGTTTATTTCTTTTATTTCCTCTTACTGCAGTATACAACAGAAGATTTGTTAAGTCTGATTCAAGCAAGCGAAGAAGAAATACTGCACCATTTGCAGGTGATAGATGCCCGCAAAATTGAAGGTATTATTTTAAAGAATATTATTGCTTATGAGGAGCCAACCCTGCTTTTTTAACCAAAATATGTGTCTCCTTTTTCTGAGGCCCATTTAACATCCTTGTCTTTCAAGGTTCAAGTTACTTCAAAGCACTGAGGTCTGCTTCCATAGCTCCTATGTTCCCCTCTACTGTGAAGCTGATCTAAGGGATAAAACCAAGCAGGCACTGATCAGTCTGGCAGTTCCCAGGATAATTCCTTCTATACTGCTACAAACACTGCCATCAGAGTATCCCACCCATAGCATGAATATTTTTTTGGCTGCTTGCCCTCTTCATGGATGAAGAATTCTACAGTGTCTGCAGTTATAAAGATAGCTAATCCTTGGGTAACCCTAGTCCTTTCATAGCTCTTTCTTCATGCCAGACTACTTTTTATCTCAGGGGTCTTCCTACCATGTGAGGCAAGACTAGAGCAAGTGTCTCACCTTGGGACAGGTCCTACTCATCCTTTACTTGGCCAAATCCAAACCCTCACTTTGACATAAGGTGACAGTAGTCCTGGAGTCACTGAATAATATAGGGCAGAATTGAGCTCTGGAGGTTACCAGCTCCAAACCCCTCCTTTATGGCATGGCTGCATGCAACCTTAGCTGGTTCTGTTCTGAGTATTTCCAAGTATGGACAGCTTTGTCCAGGCTGTTCCTGTGTTAGACCCTCTGCAAGGGAGTAACTAGCTGGGATTTCCCTTGTTGCAGCTGGCGCTTTTTTGCCTCCTGTTCCATCAGTGAGCACTACTGGAAAGACTTGTGGTCATTTGTACTGTCCCGTTAGGTAGGAGAGGATCTCATGGAGCCTTTCCTTGTCATGTACAGCTGCACAGCACCTTTGTACCTCATCTATGCTTTGTCACATCTACGTTTCTGTGTACTAGGATGGACCTGAGCTGTCACTTTTCAGGGCTAGTGCAGCCACTTCCTTTCATACAGTTCTATGCCTGGATGAATTACGGTTTTTTCCAGGTCTGATTCATCTTTGTATGGAATTTGTAGTGTCTTGGTATTGTGGAAGTTAATCTACATAGTTATGAATAATTGAGATTATTTAACTTCTTTCTCCTTTACAACTGCTTTTACTATTCTGTTCTGTTTCCAAGTTTTAATCCTGAAAAAGACAGAATGTTGCTGCTGTACTTTGTTAAGGTGTGATCTAAATGTCCAGACTCTTGTAATATATATGTACAGGGGAACAGAATTAAGGTATTAATGTTCTCCTAAGTCTTGATTTGTGGTTTTCTATTTGGCAGGATATTGGAGAATTCTGGAATTTGACTATGAGATGAAACTCTTGAATCATGTGATTCAGCTAATAGACTCAGAGTCCTGGTCTTTAAAGAAGGTTCCTTTACGTACCTGCCTTGAGGAACTTGGATCTCTAGAGCCCACGTAAGCCTTTACATTTAGTACTTAAAGTTGTTTACAATCATTATTCATTAACTACAATAATTACTGTTTCTTAGAATTATGGTCTTACAACTGTAGATACTTGAAGTACTTGTTCTGAAGCTATAGCTAGCCAAAAAAGTTTAGTTTACTTCTTGTATACATATGAAATGTGGCATGTTTTCTGCTGTAATAAATCCAGATTGTAAGAGTTGAATTTATTGTACTGCTGTTTGGAGTCATGAAATAATTGAAGACTGCCATTCAAACAGGTTTAAAGTTTACACTATGTAGCATTTGCTATTTATTTGGCTTTGGCTGAAAAAGAAATCTTGCTTTAGTATTAGTGTCTGCAGTTATGCTGTAATGTTATGACAGAGTTCTAGAAAAATGCCTACTATTCAGTAAGTGATAATTAACTGCCAAATTTGTGACTTGCGGTAGAATCACAGAATAATTTAGGTTGGAAAAAGACCTTTAAGATCATCAAGTCCAAAGGTTAACTGAGCACTGCCAAGTCCACCACTAAGCCATGTTCCTAAGGGACACATCTGCATGTGTTTTTAAATACCTCCAGGGATGGTGATTCCATCACTGCCCTGGGCAGCCTGTTCTAATGCTTGATAACCCCTCTGGAAACAATTCCTATTACCAATCTAAACCTCTCTTGGCACAACTTAAGATCATTTCCTCCTGTCATATTGCTTTTTACCTGAGAAAAAAGAGACCAACCTCCACCTCATGACAACCTCCTTTCAGGTAGTTGTAGAAGTGATAGTCTCCCAAGCCTTCTCTTTTCCAGACTAAACAACCCCACTTCCCTCAGCCATTCCCCATCACACTTGTGCTCCAGACCCTTCACCGCCTTCACTGTCCTTCTCTGAACCTGCTCCAGCAGCTCAATGTCTCTCTTATAGTCGGGGACCCAGAACTGAAACACAGGATTTGAGGTGACATCACCAGTGCTGAGTACAGGGGATGATCACTGCCCTGGCCTTGCCAGCCACACTACTTCTGAAACAATTCTTTCTATTTACAAAGAAGTGACACTGCAAGAGTCCCTCTTCCTTATTCTCCTTATGCCTTTTAGTCTCTGTTACTTAAAACTAGAAGGTGGAAGAGGCCTTTGATGACAGCACACAGCATTAATTTCTATCTGTCCTTTTTGTCCCCTTTTGTTCTCTTTTGCTTCTAAGTTTTTAGGAATTTGTTCATTTCAGGCATGAAGATGTCACATCCTCAATTATCCTTGACACACACACACACACACACACCCCTGCCCCCCAATACCTGTTTCTTCATTTTCTTGGTAACTGTTTCTATAGTGTCTAACAAACAGTTTTAAAACTTAATTTCTGATATTTTTCTTTTTTTTTTTCCCCAGAGAGATGATAGAACACATTCTTCTAAGCTATGGAAGGAAATATTTTGACGATGGTAAGTTTGGGAAAGCATGTGTATTTTAATTTTGCATAAAGGAAATGGTTATAGATGAGTGAATGCAGATTCTGAGGATGGCCCAAACAAATAAATTTGCTACAATGTCAATAAAAGGAGGGAGTCAAGAGTGAGCTGAAACTGAGTAAAATGGTTAGAGAAAGTTTCATAGGAAAAAGGACTATTAAACTGTATGAGACACTGGGGAAAAATCAGAAACTAACAGAAGTACTGGGAGTCATTTATTAGGTGTATAATTTTGTGACTAAACACAGATGACCAGTAAAACATAGGTGGAATCTCCTGTAGGAGGTCTCAGATGTTTAAGCAATTAAACAAATAGCAATTGTGCTATTGTAAATAGTGACTGGCACATGGATCTCCCTGAATTAAGCCTGCCTGAAGTAGACATCTGCCTTTAGTCCCTTGAACTGCACCACAAGACCCACTGATTGTATTGATTGAATCTCCATTGCCCATCCCACATACAGACGGAATATTTCTGTGCCTTAATCTCATTTCTTCCCCACAGTTGCTTTCAGCTCACCTTTAGCTATAGTAGGAGTTGCACTCAACTTTTCAAGAGAAAAGAAAGTAGTTGGAGTGACACAAATTATAATCTTAGTATATTCAGACAGGTTGTACAAGAAACAAGTTTGCTGGAAGATGGCTGAAAAAGTCAAAGTAAGTGTTTAAGCCTGATGTCATTCAGAGAATTTTAGTCAAATCAGTGTGAAACAAAATATAATGAGTTGATGAAGGGAATAATGATAATTTAAAGGTGATAAAGGACATGAAAGTTTTGTTGAATTGTGCAGCTGCAGGCAGCAAGCACTTTAATACAAGTAATTCTGAAATAGGAATGAAAGATGTACGAAGAAGTGTTACTGTGCAAGTTGAAAAGATGGAGGGCAAATACATTTATTGACATGAATTAATACTTGTAGCTGGGGCAGTGCTGCACACACACAATATTTTGCACTTGAGAATGAGAAGATACGATCATTTGTCCAAAGTAATAGTCAGATTCTCCCTGAGGAAAAGAAAAAACAGAGTACTTGGTTTGTAGAAGACTATAGAGCAGAATGAAAACATGAGGCTTTATTCTGTTCTTTTATCAAAAGGCGAAAACCCAAGATAACCTGTTTTTTGTTTCTCAGCAGGGGAGGTTTACTTTGAAATGCATGAAGATAAAATATGCAGAGCTATAGCACAAATGCTTTTGCAAAACGCAGTTAAATTCAATTTATCAGAGTTTCAAGAAGTCTGGCAACAAAGTGTCCCTGAAGGGATGACAACAAGGCTTGATCAGCTTCAGGTAAAAACATGAAGTATGGGTTCTTTCACAAGTACGCCGTTACCTGCCTTCTGTCATACATACATTTTATCAATTAATGGTTGTGGATGTGTTATTTGTGTCAGCTTTAAAGTACTGCTTATACACATCCTCTATGAGTGCCAGTGGTCTGGAATCTGGACAACTGCACTTTCTGTGAGTCTGGCATGTTTCACTGTTCGGAGAAAAGTTTTAGCTGTTGCTATCTGTAAATGTAACTAGAACAGAAACTGAAGCTGTTGTGGGGCAGACTGGGGTGGCAGCCAACAGAGTAGCAAGCACTGTGAAAATTCTTTTGCTTGAGGAGGCAAAGAGGTGCTGGAACTCAGTGGATTTCCCCTTCTTTTCTTGTCATAGAGGAAGTGATAAACACTGCCTGTAGGACAGCACCTTTATGATACTTTTTCACTTTGCCTTTCACAGTGCAGTTTTAGAAGGCTCTGGATGTTTAAGGGCAACTTGCACAGATTATTGCCAGGAAGAAGGAATTTTAATTGTTTTGCCTTTATGTAACATTTCCTCTCTGATGCTGATCTACAGGGCTTGGCTCTTGTGGATAGAAGCTCAAGACCAGAGACCATCTTTCTGCTAAAAGTAGAAGACTTACCTGAAGGAAATCAGGAAAGATTCAACAGCTTATTCAGCATACGGGAAAAGTGGACGGAACCGGATATTACCCCTTACATACAGTAAAGATCATAGAATCATAGGATATATTTATTAAAAGTAGTGTTATATTCTTCCCTTTTTGCATAGCTGACTTGTCAGCTATGATTGCCTCAGACACTATACTTCCCATTGTAAATGACTATGGATTCTGTATGAATAGAATCCCTACCTATGGGAACTGTAGCTATATTTGTTGGATTTAAAGTTGCATACTGTTGGAGGCAGGTCCTATTGATTGAGGCACACTTAAAGGATAAACCTCCTGACATCCGTAAACAGTCTCCAGATTTACAACACAAGAATTATATATGCTTCCTATGCTGTGTCCTTCCTTCTTTTAAGACTCACATTCCAGTGCTGTCTGGAATACTCAGCCAGGGTACACATGAGCAGATCTAGATGGTAACCCAGAAGTAACTGCATCAGACTCCTGGAATGAGTGTCTCTAAATTTACTCTAATTAAGTAGTTCAAAGCTAACTGTTTTGCTAGATAGAAAACCTTTAGAGAACAGTAATAATAAAAAACAACCAACTCCCTATAAAAACCAAAATCTTTGTTTCTGGAGTAAATAATGTAGTTTTGCCAGTAACTTAAATGTCAAAGCCAAGTTCTAAACTTGAGGTAATTTGAAGCATTATGTGACAGTTACAGTTTTGTGGGTTTTTTTCTTCCAATATCCTGATACAGTTTCTTGTTATATTTACAAGTATTTCATGGATTTGTTTTGTATGAGAGTATCTCTAATGCCAATGTCATCTGCTTTATTTCCTCTATAGAGACTTGTGTGCAGAGAAGCAGACCACTGGGGTTCTTCTGACAAAATACGCTCGTTGCTCAATGCAGAATGGTGTTAAAGTTTACAATTCTAGAAGACCCATCTCCAAACAAATACTGTTTTAAGAACTGAGAATACTGAATGGAGTAACAGCAAATGTTATTTATTGTTACTTTCTGGGGAAAGGAGTTGTCAACCAATATCATATAATGTTCTTGAGTTTAAGCAGCTAAGCCTCTTGAATGAATTCTGCTTTCTGCTCAGCTAAGTAGAACATGAGGGCATTTGCCTCTTCTAAGAAACTACAGTGTCAGCAGCCTTTGCCCTCTCCTTCCCTTGTTTCCCCTTCTGTTTCCTTTCTGTCTGTAGTTATGCCAGGAGTTGAACTACTTCTTATACATACTTCAGTTATCTATCGTAGAAATATCCATAAACTGAAGTCTGACACTAAAAATTAAAACATCCTTGATGATAATTGAATCAGTTGATTTCAACAGCAAAATAGAATGTTTCGCCTTTTGCCCATTAGTCAGCATTCCTAAAGATTAAGATTGCATATCAGTGTTGACATGTTGAATACTGCAGACCTTGACAAGTTTGTGAACAAATTATTCTTGAGACTGCACTTATCCTAATTTTGGAAGGTGGTTCTTTTAATGGTCACATTTGTGAATAACACTGGCACAAGCTGTTGGTACTTTTAACACTTGCCAGGCTGCCTTTTTACATGTTGCAAAAAACCAAACTGCAATCAAGAGTGAAGGTATGAGTGAACAGTTGTCCATCTTGTTATGAGCTTCCTCTGAACTGCCATTAGAATGTACCTGAGGTAAAATTCGTTTTACAGAAGATTACCTTTGCTTTTTAAAGAAACCTTACAAAACTTTGTAATAGGATTTTTTACTTTGCTGTGACAAATAACTGCACATACAAAATGTGCCTTGAAAACTTAGGTGAAATATTACTGTGTAAAGTAATGAAATAGGATTTTTTTTATGATACTGTCATTATGTGGAGTGCCTTGTAATCATTAAAGGAATTGTTTACATGTCAGTGAACCAGAGTTTAATACTAGACATTTTTCATATATTTTTAAAAAACTTAATTGTATGGGGCTTGTATACAAAAAGCATTTGCTGTACTGAAGTTACATGTAAGGTATATCAAAGCCTTGGAGCTGCTGGCATACCTAATGCAGGGTGAGAAGAAATACTGAGGGGCAGGACCTTATGCTCATACTTGCTGAACTTAATGAGGTTCTTATTAGCCCACTCTTCCACCCTCTCCTACTCATCCATTGAAAGTGTCTATTTCCCTACTTCATTCATGGCTGCCAAACTTTAGGCAACCATAGGTACAGGTGATTCATTGTCCAGATAATTCATGAGAATATTAAACAGTCTTGGACCCAATACTGGTCCCTGGGGGTCACACTACTAAATAATCAGCTAGACAAGGAGCAATTCACCCTTATGTCTTGCTGTGGCTGGTCAGCTTGCTCGCCACCCACCCCACAGGCCGCTCCTCAGGACCATAATGTGACAGTTTCTCTTGAAGGAGGCTGTGGGACTCAAGATGTGTACATGATGAATTGTACGATGTGTCTTAGTATCCTCCAGTGAGCCCGTGTTGGATGCGAGCCCTGCCCCATAGCACTTCGGCTGTAGTTTATGTGTGCGCTAACGTAAACCCGAGTGTCGGTGACCACAGCTTCACGCTGGCAACCGCAGGCGGTGGGAACCCCACGTTTGTTTAAGCCGTCAGCAGCGGGCCCAGACGCAGGCCTGGCGGAAGGTCCCAGTTCACAGCAGCTTTACGGCCACAACCGTCGGGGAGAGCTGAGGCACTGCTGCACCTGAACGGAACCCCAGAGGGTGATCTAGATGACGACTGCCGTTTGCCGGCCGCCAGCCGCTCACACCGCCGGCTCGCTCCCCGGCGGCGAAACCCTGCCCCGCCCCACGCAAGGCCTGCGCATGTGCACCGGTGCCCCGCACCTACCGCCCCTGCGCTGGAGGCGCTCAGCGCGCATGCGCATAGGGATATGACCCGTCCCCGAGAGACTTGGATTTTCTTGCGAGGGCATTTTCTTCTTTATTTCTATTTTCCGCCACTGCTGCCTGTGCCACCGTTATTCCACCCGTCTGGAAAACAGGGATCCAGAGCGTTTCCTGTTCCTAAAGAACTAAAGCTCCTTTAAATCGGCTGTGACCTTTCAACTGCTAGGTGTCAAAGGTTGCTCACAAGATGGCGACCGCCGCTGAGGGAGAGCCCGCCGGCGAGGCCGGGCGGGAGCGTTCCTGAGGGGGGAACTTCGCTCAGCGCCGGTGCTCCGCTCCCGCCCTCCATGCTGGCCGGGCCCCACCCGCACCTTACCGAGCCGAGCCGAGCAGTGAGAGCCGCCGGCACAGCCGCCGCCAGCAGCGACAATAAGGCAGGGACGCAGGGGGCTTTGCGGCTCAGCTTGCGCTCCTCGGCCATCCCACAGTCGTCCCTTGGCCCTGCCTGCCAGCGGAGGGTGCGACCTCAGCCGGCTGTCCCGGATCGGGGACCCTTTGGCTGTGCTTGCCCAGCCGCGGCCTTCCTGACTGAGTAGCGCCCATCTCCGCTGTCCGTTGAGCCGGTTATTTGTCGTAGCCTCTCCGGAAAGGGAGCACGCAGCGCCGCTGGACTGGTACCGTACCCCCATTGGGGAGGGGTAGCGTTCTGTTATCGTAAAAGGTTAAATAGAAAACTGCATGTGGTTTGTGCTGTAACTATGGTGCTAATCCGAGCTGAAGATGCCTGACTGGTGGGAGCCGCAGATCCACTGGCTAGATGAGTGATGAAGTACGACTTGACACTGGGGAAAATCAAAGGACATATCGATCGAGGATGATGCTGATGCCATTCTGACAGTCAGCAGTGTGTGTCTAGTGCTGCTGTTCAGGATGAATAGGAAGAAAGGCGACAAAGGATTTGAGAGCCCAAGACCTTATAAATTATAAGTATCCATTTATTATTTTATTTTTAAGTTGCTATATTTGAGACCAGTTCACACTGAAACAGGCCACAGGCTGATCCATAACTGTTTATCTGAGGAGGCTGGAACTGCTGCTTATGATATAGTTTACATTCAGAAAATGTGTGTTGTAGGTGTATTTTATGTAAATAGCTCACTCATGGATGGTGAGTCTGTCAACCATGTAGTTTGATAAAGATATGTACATTGTGCTCTTCAAACCTTAGAGATTTCCACACATTATCAACACAGCAGACTGTGTTGCTGTGTCTTATCCCTACTGCTCTGTCAAACCCTTTTGACTTAAGGGCTTATATATACGTATTTGTAAAAAATTATTGCGTTTGCAACAGGCAGCTTTGTTAAACAAATGGTTATTTTTGCACATGGATTGTTTTGGTTGTAACCAAATTCTAAAGCAGTTGATTGGGGTTTTCAATGGATATTTATGTATTTCTGTTTATGGCTCCTTGATTTCTTTAGAAATCCATAACACAATTTATAAATAGAATGACTCTTGTTCTCATATACATATTAGCATGTAGGTAATATCTGAATCCATCTTGGATGCTATATGTTATCATTCTCGCGTAGGTTTTTTATTGAGCTTGCCTGGCTGAAGCAAAGTCGATTTTTAATGCACAGGGTACATGATTATGTACATATAATGTGAGATGGTGGCATGAAAAATAAATCATGACAATGTTGTACCTTTAGTAATGAAGTAACATTACTGCAAAGTGTGGTGAAAATGCCACCTACTACAGAAAAGATATAAAAATAACTTCCAGAGATTTATAAAGGTTAGAATTACTATTTTATCTTCCTTTTTAAAATTGAGTTTTATTTACCAGGAGTTCTAATATGTCATTCAAAATCTAAGCAAATGCATTTGACTTGTTTAAAATACCTATCTTGGTTAATATATAACCATTATTTAAAGCAAGAAATTCTTATGATATGAAATTGTAAAAGACCGTACTGCAATGTGTTATGTATAGTACCTGCTTGCATAAATGACTTTAGAATCAATTCACCAGGTAAATTTTCTATAGGCATCTCATTGCAGGCATTATAGCTGCTTGCAAATTGTAATACTGTATGTCAGTAAAGTGTTAGAACTTGATTCTGTGCCTTTAATAATACAAGTTTTTTACGTGCTGGTAGATGATGTTCGAAAGTGATGCTGTTACCTTCCGGTATCGCTAGAATCCTGGTGTGATGCTATATTTGATTTTACTGAAACTTTTCTGACCTTCTGTGCAGCTTCCATTCATTATTTATTTTGGACCATGTAAGAGATTTTGACAGTTGTGAATACTTACAGAACCAATCCAAACCATTTTGTGATTCTATGAAGTACATGCTATACACAGCATTTATCTATATGTACATACACCCTGTATGAGGTCTCTATTAAAAAAAAAGTGTTAAAATGTTATTTTAAATGCTTTTGTTTGTGTAAAACTTATTTAATTTTTTTTTCATTTTTTTCCAGCACAACTCACCAAGTAGTTTGTATCAACAACATAAATTTTCAGAGAAAGTCTGTTGTAGTAAGTATTTTTTAATAAAATGTAAAAATAGAAATTAAATGTCTGGGGTTTCTTCATGCTTTTAGGGGAAATAACTTCACACACAAGCTAATTATGTTCTTCAGCTTGTTTATGTTTTATATCTTCTAATCTTTGAAGTCTGGCACTCCTCGGTACACCATTTTTAAATAAAGTACTTTGTGAACACTTTAATCTCTGTAAGGAAAAGCTTTCTGAAAGAAGGCATTGCATTGTAAATAGTGTTACAGAGCAATCTGCTATTCAAAACTGTTGTTCAGCACTGGGTTAGCTGATGTCAGGGGTTGGGTTTATAGAGTTCTGGTAGCTTGAATGTGGGTTCACTGGGGCTTTGAAGAGACTGCCATGATTTCAGGCCTGAAGTCATTGTGGCTTTTTTTTGAATTTCAGTACTTGACTGAATGGATTCTGCCGAGGTTTAAAAATCATCTTGAGCTGAGATACCAAAACATAGTGATGGAAAACATAATGATGAAGAACATAGTGATGCCAGTAACTTGAAGTCTAGTCATTAGAGCCAGGTCATTACCACTAAAACAGGCACAGAATCATAGAATAGTTAGGGTTGGAAAGGAGCTTCTAGTTCCAACCCCCCTGCTATGGGCAGGGACACCTTGCACTAAATCATGTCTCATGATTGTCGGTGATGCCTTTTTTTATTTTATTTTGCTTCATAGCCAGGAAAATCCACCTGTTCAATGGTATGACACAGAGTGTTTTCTAGACTATTCTAAAAGGGCAAACCAATTTCCTTTTAAAATGAAAAAATATTTTTCTTACTGACAATTTTCCTTTGAAATGCATTAATAAGTTTATACACTTTGTGAGTTGTTAAAGATTTTATAGCAGGTTTTGGCTTGTGTTTTCATAGGGTTATGTGGAACTGACAATATTTCCCACGGTTGCAAACTTGAATAGGATCAAGCTGAACAGTAAACAGTGCCGGATTTACAGAGTAAGAGTCAATGATTTAGAAGCAGCTTTCATCTACAATGATCCAACACTGGAGGTTTGTCACCATGAGTCAAAACAGTAAGTGTTGTTTTTAAAAGTTTGCAGATAACAGTGTATTATGTTGCTGTCAAGCATGACCTGTTTTACTGTACTGGCAAGTTTTAGCTGGTGATTTCCTAATGGTAACTTCTGGTATCAGGACTAAATTCTGGGAGAGAATTTTGGCAATAATTTTGACTCTGTGCTATTATTTTTTAGAATTTCTTTATATTACAGTTTTGTAGAAGTATGTGAAACTTTTTTATGGTGAAAAAGTGGTGGATATCGGTAGTAGTCTCAGTGATTTTCATGATGTGCAATGTCAGATTGGATGATTGTTTTTCTTGCTTCTTATTTTTAAGCATAAGAATAGTCATATGGTATCAAAGTTTTGGGGAATATTTTATGTTTTCCTAACAAGTTTTTGTAAAAGTTGCTTCTGATTTTATTCAGTATGTCTAGGTAGCCTTATGTATAATTAACTTATTACTTTGAAACAAATAAAAGAAGGCAAATCATGTGACTGTATCAGGTTAATTATTAGACTACTAAATTAAGATGCCGTCCTCCAGCTGTTTGTTGTGTCCTCTTGGACAGTGATTGCTCCAAGAGATTTGCTAGCTGAAAAGATGGAGAGGGCTTAGTAAGCAGCTTTAGAGGTGGCATCAACTTTGTTAGCTCACATAGCTGATGAAGGCAGATAGGAACTAGCTAGTCTTATTCTGAAGCGAACTCCAGAGAGTTCTTACAGTTGTGCTGGTTAGATTTGCGAGTAACAGTGGCATTCTCAAATGAAGTGGATCTATAAGAGATTGTCTATCCATTACCTTAATAGTCATTAATTGAAGAGAGCCTTTGAGGTATTTCTTAGCCCATTTTAGCTTTCAGGTTAAATCTGACTTAGTCTCTCTGACTGTAAACTAGAGTATTAAAATTATTGAATTGTTGTTGAGTTACTGAAATTCAGGTACTACTTTTTATCCTAAATTATGTATCCTTGGATTTGAACTGTTTGCATATGGCACTGTATTCCTTTATTCATCACTTATGCAAGAGTTTTACTGTGAGGGTGACTGAGGCCTGGGACAGTTTGCCCAGAGAATTTATGGAGTCTCCATCCTTGGAGAGATCCACAAACCGTCTAGACATGTTCCTGGGCAACTGGCTTTAGGTGGCCCTGCTCGAGCAGAGGGATTGGACCACATCATGTCCACAGGTCCTTTCCAATCTCAGCCATTCTGTGATTCTGTAGTAACTTTATCCTGAATAACTGCTGGAAGATGTGAGGAAGGTGCAGCATTTAAAATTATCAGAGTGAGTACTCCATTATGTTAAGAAAGGGATCAGGAGAGAGGATTCTGTCATTTTGTGGAGAAAGTGAGGTTTTGTTTAGCATTCTAGTGTATAGTGGAACAGCATCCTTTTTCCATATTACCGTTTTTAAGAACAGTGAATGAAATTCGAGAACAATGCATGCAAAGTGAAATACTGTCTCTCAGAGGGCTGTAGTGGCCTGTGGTTTTTATTACTGCAGGTTTTCACATCACTGTTAGAACTTAATAGAAGGTCTCTGTATTTCATAATTCCTGTGTTATTCATAGTTATGAAAGACAGAGGTCACCAAATATTCTTAATGAGAAACTGGTATACCTCTTTTCTGTATGTTGTATTACATGATTTAGAAAGTATTCCATGGTATACAAAGTATCAGATGTGTATTTTTTCCATGGACATACCTGGTCACAACTGGGTATTGAGCATGATGGTAATAGCCAAGTTTTGATTAAATACAGCATCTCTGCTCTTAAGGCAGGATTACAAACAGAAATGCTAAAAACTCTAGAATTGGACCCTAAAAAAATCATCAGTGGGTTTCCTCTGCCTTTCTTCATGAAGAACTGCTTCTGGAAACCATAGTGGTTTGTAGTAGTCTTTATATCAAATCACCTTATCATCTCTTCCAAGTTCTAATTTGCTATGGCAAGTTTAGTGATGATGTCCTTTGTACCCTTGCAGCTGAATTAGATATATCAGTTGTTTTGAACAAGACACAGATTAGCCGTCAGGTTTTGTTTCTGATGTTATAGAAATAGTTACCTTTTGCATGTTTTTTTTCAGTAGTCTGTTGAACTAGTAAGTATGAAATTAAGATGGTTCTTGGCAACCTATTTATTTAAAAGAATATGGTTTGCATCTTTAGTCTTTCCTGTGGTGTGTAGCAAATAAAAAAAAAATGAAGTTTTAAGGTTTTGTGTATAAACGTTTTCTTGCTTTTATAAAGCTTTTGGTTTACTTAAATGTTCATTTCTAAAAGAATACATAAAGTATGTAGGAAAAGTTATTAATTTAATTGAATCTTTCTTACCTTTTTTTTATAAAAGTTAAAATATTTTAAATAATTCTTACTCCCTTAGTAAGAGAATTCAATTAAAATAGAAAATTCTGTATTTAAAGCCACTATAATTATTTCTTTGTGAAGACTTGCTGCAGCATCTGTGACTTGAGAGAGTGTTTGCTCATAGGAAGTGAAGGCCAAGTGAAGTGAGTAATTGTTTATGTTGTGCAAATTTTGGCATGAAAGAAAACAGTTTTTTGAGGTTTGAGAAAGTCAAGATTAAAGAGAGCTTTCTCTGTGAAATCCAAGCAGCACCAGCCGAATTGTTTCTGTCTCACCCTGGTGTCAGATCAGCTCTTTGTGTTCTGAATTTGAATATTCAGCTAATTTTCAGTTCACATAATACTTTTGTGTTTTATAATCTATTAATGCAAGAATCATGGGCACTTGGTCTCTGTCGTTTCACGTTTTCAGCATTGCGTAAGGTGAAACAACTGTTTTCTCTTGTCACTTATGCTAAATGACAAAACTCCTCAGTAAGAAGGGAATTAAAAACGGGCAGATTTTGTCAGAAATGTTAGCAATCTTTAATTTGTGCATGAAATATATTTTCAGCTTTGATACCATTGCCAGTTTACTCGTCAGTCCAAAACCATAATTTCAGGTAACAATTGAAAGGACTTTTAAAGTTTTATGTAGAAATAACATCAGTCTTCCATCTTGTCATTTCCTCCTGATGCTTCAGGACATCATAGCTTTTGCATATTGGCATAGATGGATGAATTTACAGAATGCAGTTACTTCCTCTCTGACTGAGCAAACCTCTGAACAGTGCTGTAAGGTAGAAAACAGTTCACATCATTTTGCCATGTGTACACCAGGTGGCAGAGAATCTCGTCTGATTCAGACTTTAAGGAACAGTCTGCAATCTTGTAAAGTGCAGATAATGCTGGAGACTACCTGTTTGGGTCTTGGTGTAGGACTGCTGTTGAATGTTCCAGCTGCCTCCGTTCTCCTCATCTTCCCTCTTTTCTTGTAAATTGTTGCATTCTCAATTTTGTCAATATAATGTAAGTGGTATTTATTTTTCTGGGCTCTGGTATCTAGAAATCCCACTGTGTATTCTGACTACTGAGACAATTGCTTGTATCTCAGCCCCATTTACATTAAAACAGGCAAATTGTAAACTGTTAAATAGCTGCAGCAAATGTTTGGAGTTTCAGTGCAGTGGTTTGATCTCTGGTAAGTGAAGTTTGTGATGATCCTGCTGTTGACTGGTTATGTGCTTCACCTGTTTGTGTGTGTGTGATAACTGTGGTGTACAGTTGAGAAGCTATTGCATGACATTATTACTCATGTGTAAAGGAAGATAGGTTTATAGGTAGCTAATGTACACATAATGCTTTCCTGTGTTTCCTCTGTGTAGGTCCTCTATTCAGAGTAGTTTTAGCTTTGGCAGTTTATATTTGTTTATTCACTAGTTCAGCTTTATTTTTTCTTTTTGAACTTTAAGCCTATAGTTTTTGAACATTAAAATATGAAGATGTTTTCATATCCACTAACATACTTGTTGCTTCAGTTACAAGCAGCAGTAAGGTGTGGTAGCCTTCAGGACATGTCTTGCAATATTCTGAGAAATCAATGATCAAGCCTTTAGCATATACACAAAATAGAAAAATAACTGATGGGCTGAGCATATGTTGTGCTTCAATAAATAGCTTTCATTTCCACTGGTATGATGTTATCTGGTTGTAAATTCATGGTGGACTTTGTTAGAAATAAACAGAAGTGTAGAGAACTTTTGAAGAAAGAGATGACAAAGCCCTTAACCTTTAGCAAGAATGAAAATTAGTTTTTTCAGTGTGCCGAAGATTTAAATCATTGCCTTATTAATAAATTACCTACATGTGTGCATATTTCATACAAATATATATATTTAAAATATGCTAGATATATGCTATATCATATATTTTGGGGGTTGGACTTGAAAATCAAGTGTTAGTTGTATCTGGGAAGCACAGTAAAATAGCAAATGAATACAAGTAATGAAGAATAATGAATTATATGTGGATCAAATAACTTATTTTGCCAAGTTGATGTTCAGTACAGTAAGAAAAAAGTGGTTTATCAACTGTAAGTTTGGGCTGTGTGACAGTTCAGTAGCACTGCTGCAGCTAGTTTCCAGGCAATCAACAAGCATCCATTTGAGTTGTAATTAACTGTGTTTTGGGTGAATTATGGTAATAAAATGTATCTCTATCAGGATAAAATATGAATCACATTGCATACAGAATGCTTGGGATTGGAAGGGACCTCTGGAGATTATCTGTTATCAACCTACACTTAGCATTAGGAAAATAGATCTTTGTTCCTTGGGCTGTAACTTTTGGCATGCACTCTGTTTTTGTTAAAATGGCTGTATCGAGTTTATTGAGAATAGTACAACCTATGAAACAAATTAATCTGTGGTACTAAGCCTTCAGTGGATTCCTTTTACAATGAATCACCCATTTGAATTGGAACACTTCACAAAAATAGAAATATCAGAATAGACTGTTTTCCATAAAATACTAAGCCCTGTGGAATCTACCTTTTTTTTTTTTTGCTGTAAAATCATAACTTTTTCCTGTCTATGAACCTGTTGATGTTTAAAATGTTACCACAAGCTCATCGTGATCCCCAAATTTGGAACAAATTTTCACTGATGTATTGGAAAGGGATCCCCTATCAATAACAGTGAATTTTCAGAACCAATTTAGATTAAAATTAAAAACTTTGAGGCTTTACAGTCTAACAGAATGTTACTGTTGTTTTCTTTTGCCAGTGTCTTTAATTGCTAAGCTAGTTCTTAGTCATGCAGTCTTTTCTTAAAGAACATTTTCCTGATAGTATTTCTTTTGACTTCCTAGGATGCCATTTGAAGGCAACTTAAAGCAGCATTGATTGGAGTGGTTATGATTCCACTCATAGTCTTCTGTGCCTCGGTAGCGACACTTCTTTGACCTCTCAGTATGTCAGATCAGGGAGCTAAACCAATAAACCAACTGAAAGCTGTTTACAAAGAAAAAAAGCCCCTTTTTTCATTCCCCTTGACATTTGGCACTTTCAGCTGCATCACCACAGGGTCGGATGAACAGTGGTCCTCTTAATGAGTGATGGAGTAGGAATGTGTGGCTGAGACTGGGAGACAACACATCAGCTGAAGTTTAATTTGGTTTGAATTGTTCTTGAACCGTCGCTGAAGGGAAAAAATTATTATGTATTAAAACTTGTGATTTGGGTGTTTCTATGCTCATATGCTCTTACTTACTATTCACGTCCGATTTTCAGAAGCTTCCAAGCAAAGTAGACAAGTTTACTGCTCCTAACATTCTCAGTCTTGGTAGTGGTGCCAGGGAATTTGTGCACTATTGTTGCCAAAGATGAAGAACTGCATGAAAATATGTTCTCAATATATTTCAGTGTTTTAGCAAAGTTTTTTAGATGTGAAAAGCTAGGAATATAACCATGGTGGTTGACATACGTAGACTTATAGGATGGTTAATTACCCTTCAGTCTTCCAAATAAGGTACTATAATTTGGGTTGAATGCTGTTTTCTCTGTGGGTGGTGAACAGAGAATGGTTAGATGAAAGCAAAATCCCGACATGAGATCATGTCTGCTTTGTGTGGACTTCAGATTCCATGGAAGAGTGGAGTCTGCAGCCAAAACTTAACTCCGTTGTGGTGCAGTAATCCTGCACCTGGGTTGGGACAAGCCCTGGTATCAATGCAGGCTGAGGAATGAATGGATTCAGAGCAGCCCTGTGTAGAAAGACTTGGGGTTAGTGGTGGATGAAAAGCTGGACATGAGCCGGCAGTGTGTGCTCATAGCCCAGAAAGCCAACTGTATCCTGGGCTGTGTCAAATGAGAGTGGCCAGGAGGTCAAAGAAGGTGATCCTGCCCCTCTACTCTCATGAGACCCCACCTGGAGTACTGCACCCAGCTCTGGGACCCCCAGTGTAAGAAGGACGTGGACGTGTTGGGGTTAGTCCAGAGGAGGCCATGAAGATTAGAGTGCTGAAGCACCTCCCTGGTGAAGACAGGCTGAAAGAGCTGAGCTTGTTCAGGCTGGAGAAGAGAAGGCTCTAGGGAGGCCTTATTGTGGCCTTTCAACACTTCAGGGGGACCTGTAAGAAATATGTGGACAGACTTTGTAGCAGGGCCTGTATCAATAGGACAGGGGGTATTTAAATGGCTTTAAACTACCAGAGGGCAGATTCAGGCTGGAAATATGAAAGAATTATTTTTTCTCAGAGGGTGTTGAAACATTGGCACAAGTTGCTCAGAGACATGGTAGATGCCTCATCCCTGGCAACATTGGCTGGACAGGGCTTTGAGCAACCTGATCTAGTTGAAGAGGTCCTTGCTCATGGCAGGAGGGTTGGAGAAGGTGGCCATTAAAGGTCCCTTCCAACCCAAACTATTCTGTGATTCTATGGTAGCTTTATGCTAGATTGTGGCTTTGTCTCCACATTGCTTGGATTAATCAGTGATACCTAAATTCTGGAAAAAACTGTGATGAGTAATTCAAACACTTTCCCTTCAGTTGTGGAAGCTTTTGAAAAGCTCTCTGTACTGGAGGGTTAAAATTAAGAAAGGTTTTACTCCCATATTCTATGGTTTAACAATCCATTTTTTAAAAATATGAAAGCTATCATGTAAAGATGCAAAAGCAGAGTTAGTTTTGGACTTGACTGGTCATCCTCCAGCATTTGAACATAATCATATTAAATAATAAGATATCATCCTGCTCATAACCACTTTAACAGTGGACATATGCGGTAGGTAGCAATTAATTTAAGTCATAACTGAAGTAATGGTATGACTTTGGAATGAAATGCACAGTGAAGTAGGAACTAATATATAGTAGCTTGAATCAAACCTGATTACACTAAAAGTATAATGCATATTTCTGTGTTTTTGTGTTAAGGCTGAAACTCTAGCATCTATTATGTGATATTTACAAGTGCATAGAACTATTACTATCCATCAAGCTAAGGGAATACCGTTGCCAGGCTAAAATCTCACTACATTTAGAAAAGCAACTTGAAAGCAAAACTGCAGTATATGAGGAGGAACGTCTTCAAGACAGATGTTTAGAATAAGCATACAAGTTTAATCCAAAATTTATAAAAAAACGTTTTCTAGTCCAATAACTGTAAATATTACTCCTATTGGGAAGAAAATAACACTGAGCTTTTCTCATTTAATTTATTAATTTATTACTGCTTAAGATTTTCGATTACAGATCTTTTCTGTAAGAGCCTGGGTTTAAGTTCTGGGGTTTGAAATCTAATCTTTACTCCTCCTTTTTCCCTTTACTCCTTTAAAACCAAAACAGAATACTTGGTTGAACATGCACCATGAAATTCAGTATAGAAATCATAAAGCTGTTTTTTGTAGTTCAGCATGTTCTTTAAGAATTAACTGGGTATTTCTGACAGGAGGAATCTCAACTATTTTTCCAATGCCTATGCTGCCGCAGTCAGTGCTGTGGACCCAGATGCTGGAAATGGAGAACTCTGCATTAAAGTTCCCTCAGAGCTGTGGAAACATGTTGATGGTAAAGTAAAAAGACTATACTGAAAGCTTAATTTAAGATGCACAAGGTTGTTAGCTACCAGTTTGCATAGAAAGATTTACATAAACAGAAGTAACATTACATTGTTTTGTGACATGATGTTTCCTTTTTCCTCACTGATGAGGTGAGTTGAAGCTTGAAAAATACCGTAATGCTTCTGAGTAATGTAGAGAAGTGGTTGCAAGGTTTCTCAACACTCTACACTCTTGAGTGATCACAAGCCCAAAAGTATACATGAGGAAGTAGCTGTAATGGGGTATACTGACTTGGTAACTTGTGATATTGAAGTTGTTTACAATTTATATGATCCAACAAGAAAATAATTTACAAGGATATGTCTGTATATGTATTTAAAAAAAACAACCAAACTATATTATTTTTTCCCCATCTCACTTTGAAGAACAGTCATTTTTAAATTGATTTGGTAGAGAAAAGTAGCCTGTTTTGTAAACTGGTACACTGGATCCTGAAACAAGTAGGTGCTTTAATAAATCAGTCTTCAGTGTTGACTTTTTCTTACATGGATTTTGTTAGTTTTTTGTTTTCTTACATCATTGTATCAGGTTTTCCCATGCATTTGTGCGACCTGTGAGAGAATAACAACTGTATCATGAAGCTGACTCACACAATGTTGTCAGATACACCTTAATGGGAAAGACACTTGTTTATTTTAACTTTGCTTTAAGTTCCTGTTGCCTTACTTCCAAGCCTAGAAGGGAAAATATTCAAACAGGTATAATTTTTCTTTTTAAAGCTTAGTGACAAAATATGTTGAGACTTGTTGGATAAATTTTACCATAGGCTTGATTTTTCTTGCCAGTCTATTCATAGGTGAGATTTCTGTGAAACTAAACCAAAGCAAAGACACTTAAGTTACAGGAAAATTTTAAACTATAATAAGAGGTTTTAAGAAACTGCAAATGACAATAACATGTATTTTAAGAATGTGCCTATTACATGCAGTTTTTTTTGTAGAAAAATTATTTCAGCAAGGTACAAAGGAGGTCATGGGTATGGTATAATCAATTCTTTATTAATGGGGAGTTGGAAGATGAACTGTAACTGCAGTTGCAGTTTTTATTACTTAATAAAAACTCTTTTCAATTCATATCCTGTAAGTTAAAGCTTAAGAGGTCTTAGTTTTGTAAGCTTTTGAGCTGTGTTTTGTAAGTGGACCTGAAGGTCTGTGAGAACTCATTAGGGACTGTAGTGATAGGACAAGGGGTAACTGGTTGAAACTTAAACAGCAGAAGTTTAGATTGGATATAAGGAAGAAGTTCTTTACTGTTAGGGTGGTGAGGCACTGGAATGGGTTGCTGATTCTATGAAGAAAACACATAATCTTGAAAGAGCAAGAGTCCAAACCTAAATGATTATTCTGAAATACATTACATGTAATATGTATATGTTTACTCCCATTTTGTTCTTGGTGTTGCAGAGTTAAAAGTTCTGAAGGTGCATATAAACTTTTCTTTGGACCAGCCAAAAGGAGGCCTTCATTTTGTGGTACCCAACATGGAGGGCAGCATGGCAGAAAGAGGGGCTCATGTCTTTTCATGTGGTTATCAAAATTCTACAAGGTAAGAAAACTGTTTTTGAATGTTAGACTGTATTTCCTATTTAATCTCAAAGTGTAGGAAATGCAAATAATTTCTTTGAATTCTTGTAAGTTTGAAACATAGTAAAACTTAATTTGTTTTCAAAAGAAGCTTGAAAGGATGTGAAGTAGCATCTAAATGATTAGTAATTAGGATTTCTAGTCTTTCTAGCTCTGCAGGAAGTAATGGCAAAGAAACTTGTAATTATTTATAAAATGGATATACAGTGGGAGTCAGGTTTTCAAGGCCAGGTTGGACAGAGCCTTGGGTGACATGGTTTAGTGGGAGGTGTACCTGCCTATGGCAGGGGGGTAGGAACTAGATGATCTTAAGGTCCTTTCCAGCCCTAACTATTTTGTGATTCTATGATTCAGAGTATTTAAGAATATAGTTTGGAACTTGAGAGAAAAATCAGCTGTGAAAAAGAGAGTATTATTGTTAAGTATAATTGTTAACCATTTTTCACCAATCTTGACTTCCCTAGATTTTGGTTTCCTTGTGTTGATTCATATTCTGAGTTGTGTACCTGGAAACTTGAGTATACTGTAGATGCTGCAATGGTGGCTGTTTCAAATGGAGACTTGGTGGAAACTGTATATACCCATGATATGAGAAAGAAGACTTTTCATTACATGCTGACTATTCCAACTGCAGCTTCTAACATCTCCTTGGCAATAGGACCCTTTGAAATCCTTGTTGATCCATATATGCATGAGGTAATAATTTTCATAGAGGCCTTGTTTTTTCTTTGTAACTAATTAGTGATTGTTTTTATTGCATCCAGTATGTATTGGTCAAATGTTCGTATGTCTAGATACGAACTCTATGAATACAATTATATGGTAAACTTGTCTTGTAATGTCTGTATTTAAATTTATCTTAAAGTAAAGCCTTTGAATCAGCAATAATTCCACTTATGCCCAAATTTATGGGCTAGTTTGGCTGGAGTTGGTAAAAGCATTTTTCTCAAAATAGCTTTAAACCAATCCTGTTGCTGGTAGTAGATTAAAATGTTTGCTACACATTTGAGTAGTTTTCTGAGCTGAATTTGACATTGAGTTTTCATTCTTAACAGATTGTTGCCATAATGTTGAAATCCACCCATTTATATTTACATCTGTAGTTTCAGATTGGGTAAGGATGGACTTGGCAGGCAGATAAAGGTACCAATTTAGCATAAAGACTGGCCTGTATATTCTTCCTCTGAAAATATGGTAGGAATATACCAGTAAATAGCTATGTTTTCCTTGATCCAAAGGCAAGAATCAGATTTTCGTCCTCAGAATGGTGTTCTGTTGACTTTTATTGGTGGGACATACTCACTTGTGAAGGGTAATAACTTTAAAAATATCAGTTGTTATTTGAAAAACCCAAGATGATAAATTTGTGCAGTTTGACTTCTATAGAGATCTCTTGGATGATACTTCTTGAACTGTACAGTCTCAACTTTGTTCCCATGTCACTGTTGAAGCAATATCATTGGCTACATCATAAGTCTGTGGAAAACACAGTAATATCAAAGGTTATTTGCAGTTTTAGACGCAACAAGTCTTTTAAACAGTAGCACTGCTTGACTCATTTGAAAATAGCTGATTCTTTACTGCCTAAAAGAAAAATATTATCTCTAAAAGATGTTGGATTGCGAAATGAAAGAGAAATGTCACATATTTCTTAAATGATACACACCTCTGGGTAGACATTGTTATCATGTGTTGTCTGTTAAGATTATTTTCGTGGTGTTGCTCTCACAATATCCTGGTGCACTTTTCTGTCATAGATAGTCATTATCACAGCTTGAAAGTACTTTTTTTTTCTGTGAAATATATAGCAGCTAGATTTCTGTTGTCTTTGGGGGGGAGGGTTTGTGGGTTTTTGTTTGGTTGGGGGTTTTTTTCTCCTCCTGTTTAGGGTAGGTTTGGAATTCTGTTTGTTCAGGTATTTTTTGCTGTTAGGTAATATACTTGATATTTATGGATTTAAATATAGTTGTCAGTCTTGTACCAAATTTTCCTTTGCTTGTAGGTGACTCACTTTTGCTTACCACAACTTCTCCCATTGCTCAAACATACCACATCATACCTTCATGAGGTGTTTGAGTTTTATGAGGAGATTCTTACCTGCCGCTATCCGTACTCCTGTTTCAAGACTGTTTTTATAGACGAAGCTTATGTTGAAGTAGCTGCTTATGCATCCATGAGTATTTTCAGGTTAGTATTTGAGAAAATCGCACCTTCTTAAATCCAAAAGCCCAGAAGCTCTCGATCCAAAAGTATTGAGAAATATGTGAAGCTCTTATTATTTTGGTAGCCTGAGTTTTGGGTTCTTTAGTTTGAAGAGGCTGAGGAGTTTTTGACATTACAGACTTTTAACACTATTTCTGATTTTGTTTGTTACAAAGATGTTGGATTTGTATCTTCTTCAAGAAAAAATTGGCAGTGGTTTTCTTTCTGAATTGGAAAAACTATGTATGAAATATTTAAGAAAAGTGAAGAAGTTTGATTAAGTTTTATTTTTTCTTCAGCTGGAGTAGAGTACCAGGAATGCAAAGGAATTTCACCTGTTAAAACAAACTACTACACAGAGAGTTGTATGTAGATGATAATAGCAGGAGATCTGCCTGGATTAAGGGTATTACAAAAAGATGTTACTATCTCATTGGAAAACCAGTGAAGGAATTACTTCATTTGTTTTGGCTGTTAAAGCAAAGTCTCTATTTTGTTTCTTTGGAGCTGGTGATCATATTGTGCTATTTTCTTTTTACGGGACTCCAGCACAAATCTCTTGCACAGCGCAATGATTATAGATGAAACTCCACTGACAAGGAGATGCTTAGCACAGGCCCTGGCCCAGCAGTTCTTTGGATGTTTTATATCCAGAATGTCCTGGTAAGTATTTTACTATTGAACTCACTAGAAAATTGGGAAAATCTGGGAAACTCCAGTTTTAATTCGCATGTTGCATTTTATCAGAAGGGAAAATGAAACAGTAACTGTAGAAGAAGAAAACATGAAAAATAATTAAGCCAACTCAATAAATGAAAATCCATGAGGTTAGGTGGTTGGTGGTTTCTTTTTTTGTTTGTTTTTCTGTTTGAAGAGAGAATGTGAGATATAAAGGTTCTAAAGACAGAGACTGAGCTTGTCTTTGTTCAGAAATTATTGCTACTGAATGCTGTAGTGTGCTTTGGCACCTGGAAGTTTTAGAAGGGAGAATCTTTTGTATCATCAGTAAATTTCTGTCATATTTTGGGTGAAGTGTAGCTTGCCTAGGAAGTACTTGTGGGCACAAAACTAATTGTGAAGAAGTCTGGGGGGGTAATGCAGAAATTAGTGTAAAATGGGCAAATTCACTGTGGTAGTAAGCTGCCTATAGGTACATCTCCCAGAAAATCCGCTTCCGCTGCCTCTTGGAGTTCTGGCCAGTATTTATTTTAAAGCCTTTTGCTTTGTATCAGGAACTTTTATTTCATGGCAAAAGTGTATGTCCCAGAGTATCCTTGGCTTAAATAAAAAATCAACCAACATGTTTTTAAATTGATGTTTATACTGTTTATTTTGCTCTCCTTATTTCTAGCCTCCTTCCATGGTGAAGCCAATTTTTTCTCCGTCATAATGACTCTTCTTTTTATGTCTATGCACTTCATTATAGGTGACATCATCATGTGTCATTCTTATGGTTAGATTTCTAGTTCATGATCATTTTGTAGGCTTTGTTCTTACTTTTCTCTGAACATAACTCTTTCAGAAGAGGTGTCTAAATGGATGTTCACCAAATTGTGAGATAGGTATTTTGTCTACTTGCTGACCAAATCTACATTGCATTGATATGTTTGTTAACAAATTAGATCATATAGATTAGCAGTTGTTTTAACTTTATTGTCCATTTTTATGGTTTTATTGTTACTATTTCAGCTAAAATAGTTTGGTTTTGTATTTTAACCTGGGCTTCTGTGGTAGAAGTTTAGTTTTCACTGGCTTTTCAGTTTTATCGGTCCCATCCAGGTGCCAAGTTCCATAAATTGGTTCACAGCTCATCAGACTCCTATTGACTTAGAGAAGTTATATAACTCACTGAAATTTGTGGCTATTTTGAGCTGGTCAAAAATACCATCCCTTACAAAATACCTTCTGAAGTGCTGTAATTCATGCTTCTTTCTTATTATAGGTCAGATGAATGGGTGCTAAAGGGAATCTCTGGTTATATTTATGGCCTTTGGATGAAAAAAACCTTTGGTGTTAATGAGTATCGCCATTGGATTAAACAGGTAATAATATAATAGTACTATTTTCTACATCTTTCAGACATTTTACATTAAAGAAAAGATGCACTATAAAACCAGAATGTAATAAATATAGTTTTGCATTGCAATCTAAAGACATGTTTAGTAGTGACAAAACTTAGAACTGAGATACTACTTGCTGCAAGAAAAACCACCAAGCATACTAACTAAAATGTTTCTCTCTGCTTTATGAATAATGTTCATTGTCTCTCTGTGCAAGTAGTTTTGCTCTTGTTATTTGGGCTTTTGTGCAAAAACAGAAAGAAAAAATAATAAAGTACTTTGTAAATACCTAGAATATGGGATTAATAAGGAGATGTATTTGATGGATTTGTTATACTGTGATGTACACCCGTAAAGCTCTGAAGGGGGCTCCATTGTTAGCTTGTATCAGTAGTGGATCAGGTATCTTTTAATATGTATTTAAGTGCTAAATTAAATAATGAAACAGTAAAAGACCCCTGTTGAAGGGATTTCTGGTTTTGGAGAAGAAATGTCTGTCTGTATCTTGAATTTCCAAATTTAATGCTCTGAGACATGTAATTTCTAGTGCTAGCAGCAGTGACTCCTCATTTTTTGCCAGTAACATTAATACACAGAAAGATGTATATCTTCTTCCCTTCATCATATTCTCTTCCTATTCCAAAATCTAGATTCCTAACTCCATGGGCTCCATTTACATCCCTGACACACATTGGGTCTCAATACCATATCCTTATCTGCCTGATGCATATTCAGCTCAGCAATCATATGCTGTCTGTACTAAAGGTGTTGGTGCTTTAGAGAGCAGCAGAACTGGGAGAACATCTATTTTGAGAGTTCACTGCTGCTTGCAGCAGAAATTGCTTCTGGATATTAATTGCTCATGTTCTTCCATATGAGTTAGCTAAGTGCTTCCACACGTAACGAAGAGGTGTTACTGTTGCAGTCTCCAGTTCTGCTGTTACTGCTTTGAATGTTTTACCAATATATCAAAAGTGTAAATTTGATATGAATCAGTAAATACTGATATGTATCAAGGTTTGGGAATTCAGTGACTAACACTGGGTTGCAGGTAGCCATCAGTTCCCTCCCCCTGTGCTCATGCTGATCTAGTTTGATTCAAAAACCATATTAGCTGTTGGGTGATAGTGAATTATGCGAACATCCTGCCTTGAAGTGTTCATGTAAAATTAAGACTCGTTCCAGTTAAAAGCTGGCTTCTGTCTGGCTTCGGCATGGGTCAAGGTGAACTGCTATAGGCTGCTGTCCACTGTGTAGGTATACCCAGTATTACTTTCCACTGCAAGGAAATGGTGATCACCTTTATTTCTTTTGATCAAAAATAATTTACTTATTGAACAAGAATACTCTTAAAGTATAATGTTGTTAAATACTGTTGGGGGTTGATCCACAATCCAGACCCAGAACAAGTATTAACTGCTAATTTCTACTAGTTTACTATTTGCCATCCTGAGGAACATCCCTGATTTTTAAAATGCTCTTTGTGTTTGTAAACAAGTTTAGTTAGGAGGTATGGCTTAAACAATGACATGAAGAACTTTCCTTTAAATGATTTATCTACTTTTTCTTCTTTAAATGTTTTATCTACTTTTCAAAGTCATGCTTGCTTGTGTATGTTGTATTTTTTAGGAGCTAGATCAAATAGTGGCATATGAACTGAAGACTGGTGGAGTTTTACTGCATCCAATATTCGGAGGAGGAAAAGAGAAAGACAAGTATGTTTATTTAAGCCACAAGTCATTACAGGGTCTATTTTTATAGGGCCATTAATATATATCTTCAGTGTGTTGTGTAACAAAAGGCCAAAGGCTGAAGATACTCAGTTTCCCAGGGCATGTACTACCAGTCTCATAAAGTACATCTTGGATATATTGTATTACGTTTGCTTTATTTTTCTTTCACTTTAAATCTTGAAGGGAATGAAATATAATGAATGTTTTTAAAGCTTTTATGCAGCTACTTAAGAGTAAGAGAATGAGGGAATATGGAGCCAGAATTTTGACCTGTTTCTGGCGTAGTCTGTAATCTTTAGGCTTTTTACAGTACCATCAATTTCCTTTTTCTTTGCTCTTTTTTCTTTTTGCTTTCATTTACCATCTTGCAATCTTATCCTAATTTCTTAATCAGTTGGAGAAAGAAGTATTAGATCAGCCATCTGTGAAGTACCATTGGTAACTGTGAACTGGCTGGATTTGTATTTTCACCGATAACTGTAGCATTCAGTAATGCTAGTTTAGGAATTTTCCCCTTAACCTCTTGTGATACGTACTACTCACTGAGTAGTATGTGAACCGCTGGAGGTAGAAAAGTATTACTAGAAATCTGATCGGTAAGTTGATCCAGATTTCAACAACAACCATTTGCTGGGTTTTTCTTTTCTTGGCTAAATTTAATCCAGTTATGACAAAGCCACACAAAGGGTTTCTCTTTGGAAGCTCCTGAGCAGCATGTGCAACACTGTGAGGTTGAGCATGTGTAAGTGGGGTGGGAGAATAAGTAAATTTCTTATGTCTTTACTGCTGCAGAAGCCCTTGTATTATGAAAATACAACCAAAATTGTCTGCAGCAGTGGTTCTTTTGTATATATGTGTGTGCAAATACAGATTTTGTTAATTTAAAATTAAAAATCTGGATTTAGAACTGAATGAATATGCAATTGACTCATTTAAATCTGAACAGTGATCTCTTTTTGAGATATGAAAGAGAATAAATTGTTTTCTCAAACCAGGAACGGGATATATTGTCTGGTTTCCCAGCCAGGTGAATCCTCAACAACTACCATGTTTTCTTGGTGCTGGCAATCACAGATACATCTTGTGTATGTGTATCCGTGCCAAGCTATTACTCAGTTTTGTTTGTCTGCTCATGATGGATCTTGATATAGCTCATGACGTGTTCTTGCAAGTAGTGAAGCAGACCAAGAACCTTGATGCTTTTGTTACATTTACTTCTGAGAAGCAAGTTATAGCCAGCAGCAGTCATTAGGGCACCCTGTTGGTGATGTCATCTTCTGTTGTTTGGGGTTTTTTAAGGAAAATTTGGAGTACAACTGAATTTGAATTAGTTCTTGGCAGACTTTTTAATTTGCAGCATTACAACTTGGCAACGTACTTCCCTATACAGAGAAACTAAATTCACATTAATAGGATCAGATGAAACTAGAGAAAAAGAGCACGTTTAAAAAAGGAAGTTCACTTAAAATCTTTTTGTAACTGCTAAATTTATTGGTTTTATTATATGTATTCTAAAATTGGACACATTTCACAAAATCCTTTTCTAATGCTCTTAAATTTGTGATGTATCGCTGTTAAATGCTCTGTGTTCCTACAGCTATTTCACTACTTCATTGTATTATGTTTTGTTAATAATAAGCATAACATCACTTAACTATGAATTACAATATGCTGTTTCTTACAGATTACAAAGTTCCCTTATATGTAAATTAAGTGCATGTTCCTGACTCTAGGAAGTTATTTATATTTAGGGGAAGCATTTTCATGTTGATGTCTACAGCCTTTCTCACCCATATATATTTTTGCATTTCCTTGCTCTGGTTTTTGTGTTACGGTTTCCTGCCAAGTGTATTTGAATTACAGCAGTCCCAATTAATAGTCATATGAAGAAAGAAATAGGGTAATTACTAACCTATTTTTTCAATTAAATTAGAATTAGGATACAGAAATAAATCATTGGGATTAAAGAAACTTTTAGACACATGACTTAACTTCTGTGCAAAACACAGTCTTACAAATCCTTCCTGTTCCAGTCTGGTGAAACAAAACCACTGCTCTCCAGAGCACTTCAAAAGAAAAAATCCCAGACCTTGGGAGAAAGAAAGAGATGAAACTGCATGTTAACTCTTTGCTGTAAGGATGAAAGCTTTAGAAAAAGTTTTTGTGTTATATTTTCATTTTGTGTTCTTCCCTCTCAGATTTTGGTTCTCTTCTGTCTTCGTGCTGGTACCACCCCTGCGTAAAATTGCAAAGCTCAAGAAATTTATATAGATATATTTTAAATGAAAGTAGCATATTGAGAGTTTCATGTTGAACGAGAAGATTATGTCTGAGAGCATGAGCATTAGGAATTTCCATGGAAGAGCTAGTTCACTTTTCACTTTGATAAAGTTTCTAGGTCCACGTTGCTAATTTTAATTCTCATTTCAATAAAACTTTCAGAAGTATAGTGATTGAAGAAAAATAGAATTGGAAGAAATATATTAATATTGAATAAGCTGCAAAATGTAATGGTCAAATGCAAACTTGTCTCAAGTTTTGATTTGCACTTAAATAATGTAACCAGTACCAAGATCAGTCAACACTTAGTCAGTTTAAGAAGGCTAAGAATGTGGGTCCTGGCTTGGTTGTGAATTTTAACAAAAGAATTTTACCAGAGTCAATCAACTGTATAATTTGAAGCTGGATAAATAGTTTTTATACTGAGACCAAATTATTATATAACGTCTGAGCCACAACCTCCATTTCCTCATTGCAGTTCAATTCTTTTATGGTTGCTAAACCATCTCTACCTTGGAACAGAGAAGTATCCAAAATAACAGGACAATTAGGATAAGGAGAACTTTAGCACTTGCCTATCGACTAGAAACAGCAAGAAGTAAACCCAAGTACCTTCTTATTCATATACCTGTTATACCTAAGCAGGGTAGTACTTGATTAAATTTAGAAGTACTTTTTTTTATCGTCTTAAGGTGTTTAAATGGACATTCATGAGTAAAGTTAAGTGATTCTTACAGTAAATAGAAAGATGGAAAAAAACATCAAGGTGTTCCAGCTACCTTGGTTCTTGCCATCTCCTGAGATCTTAAGTGCTGCAGATAAGCTACTAAGTGCTGGTTCTGTGAGATCTTAAGAGCTGCAGATAAGCAACTAAGTGGTGGTTCTGTCCTGGTAGAACAGTTCTTACTGCCATAGGTCTTTCAACTGCATTGAAAAATTGGTCAGAGTTTAAAAAGCTTAATGGGTCTTTGAAGGTTCTGGAAGACCAGAGTCCTTGTGAGGTAGCTGGCATGACAGATCAGGCTTATGGTGCTTATCTTTGATCATTACAATCTGTGAATTATTTCCTTCTGTCTTGTAGTGTGTTCTTCTAAAGTCTTTGGACAAATCAGGTGTCTGGTCCATCTGGAAATGGTTCAGTTGTGTTATCTATAAGTGAGAATCACAGGGAAAAATCCAGTCCTGAGCTGAGAAATTTTAAGAAGGTAGCGTTTTCTATGTCACAGTGATCAATTTGTGATTCTCCACCAACCAGCATGAAATATGTCTGGATTCACACTAAGAAGTTCACCTGACATGGTGCGGGTCCATTTTCTGCAGATGTTTGTTATTCATTAATGGAAAACTCAAATTCCTTTTGAAAAGAACTAGATGAAAATACCATAGCACATCAAAAAGAAAAAGCCACAGACTTGGTTTATCAGTAAAATGAAGTCAAACTTGTAGTTATCTCCATTTCTCAAATAATTGAAGGGAGGAAGGTCTTATTTTTCTCAAGAATTTCTGTATCACAGCTGCTTTTCTGCTTGGAAATAACCTGTAGGTCGTAATGCTTGTGTTCTGAAATGTCAAACTTGGTAAAGAAAATGAAAGCTTATCAAAATTAAGGCTTTTTGTGCAGAATCCAGAAATCAGTTCTGTTTTTAAAAGTTTTAGGGTTTCAGCATTTTTTGTCTTTTGACATGAAATGAGCTTAAACCATTTAAAATATTTTGCTTACAGACATGAAAGATATGTCTGAAGAAGCACCACAGATAGTTCAAGTTACAGTGTGGCAGCTTGTAACACGGTGCTCTGCCTAGTCTTCCTTGGCATGTTATCTGATTTAGAAGACAGCAGTTTGCCAAAGTATTGAAAGCAAAAATTCGCTGCTAAAATAGAAACCAATTCCTTTTCTCTTCACGTGAAAGTCTGTTTACTTTAATTGCAACAATTATTAATTTAAATATAAGATATTCTTCACATACAGTCACTTTTAATGGAAGTGAAGCAGGGGGAATCACAGAATGGTTTGTGCTGGAAAGGACCTTCAAGATCATCTCTTTCCAACTCGCCTGCCATGGGCAGGGACACCTTCCACTAGATCAGATTGCTCCAAACTCCATCCAGCCTGGCCTTGAACACTGGCAGGGATGGGGCAGCCACAGCTTCTCTGTGGAAACCTGTGCCAGGACCTCACCACCCTCACAGTAAAGAATTTCTCCCTAGTATCTAATCTAAATCTACCCTCTTCTCGTAATGTCAATTTATGATTAATTTCTGGACTCAAATTTCTTGCTAAACTTCCTTGCTCAGGTTGCTACTGCTATCATTGTCTTTCCAATAATGCATAGCATGTATTATGTGCCATTATTCTCTGTTCAGCACTGGCTGTATGCCATGTGCATACACCTGTGTCACACAGAATGTAAAGTGTGTGGCTGTTTTAAGCATGTCATAATTTATAACTTTAAAGCAGAAGAAGAGATCCTAAATAGTTGTTGCAGCTATAATCTTGGTTACTAAGATATATTTAAAGTTTCATTCCATAAAATGCAAAATAGAGCTGCTTTTTTATTATTATTTTTCAGCCCTGCATCACATTTACATTTTTCTATCAAACACCCTCATACATTGTCCTGGGAGTATTACACGATGTTCCAATGTAAAGCACATCTTGTTATGAGACTGATTGAGAACAGGATTAGCATGGAGTTCATGTTGCAGGTAGGTATTTAAATGATTATGTGGAATATATTGCTTTTGCCTTTAGTTGCATTTGTATTCATTAAGTGAAGTGTAAGGTGGAACAGCACAGATTATAGTATTCAATTTGTATTTTCAGTTTTAGCAGGAGAGAACAAACAAAATGTAGGTCATTTGTGTTAGGATGGGTTAGCTATTGTTATTACTCATAACTTGCAATACTTCTTATATATTACATATCCTCTTTAATATTAAGGTTGCTTTCAGTGATTGCGATCGGTTGTTAACACTGAGGACCTGTTTTACTGCCCCTAACTGGTGTTGATGTGAGCTAGTCTAACCAAATTATAGATAATGAAATTCTTAATGCATACAGCTTTTGCTCTCTCCATTGTATAAATTTTCAGTGCTAGAAAGAGCACTGATCTTTATATTAGAAGAAGTGGTTGAATAGCAAATTGTAGTTTTATTCTGAAATGAGAAACTTCTGTAGAGTTTTAGGTTTTTCTTCTTTATTATATATGTTTCGTGAAATGCCATGTTTTGGGTTTTTTTAAGGAAAACTTGTATGCGCCTGTGGTAAAAGCTATTTTAAGTAGTTCTCAGCAGATGCACCTTTCTTAAAGCTTTCCTTACATAAATCTGAATTATTTTTTTGCAATATTTAAAAAGGAATAGCAAAATAGAGAACCCGATGACTCTCTTATTTCTAAAAAGCAGATCTAGTCGGGGATCTGGTATGTTCAGAAGCTGGGGTTTCAGAGCTTTCTCAGGATCATGGGTGCTTTGCCATAAAGAAAAATACATTTGTGTTGGCAAATCAGAATTTCTGATATGGTCAAGCAAATAATTTTCTTAAATGTCTTTATTTTGAAAGACTTCTTTTGAGGTCAGTTATCAAAGAATGAGTTTTTTGGCCTTTAGTTGCAATTCATCTGCAACTAAACAGAAAAGCATATTTTATATATTAAAGTATTTGTGAAAGTAATAGCTTTTTATCATTTTAGGTTTTCAACAAGTTGTTGAGTCTGGCCAGCACTGCTTCATCTCAGAAGTTCCAGTCACACATGTGGAGTCAGATGTTGGTTTCCACATCTGGGTTTTTGAAATCTATCTCAAATGTCTCTGGCAAAGACATCCAACCTTTAATAAAGCAGTGGGTGTATCCTTTTTATTCTTGGTCTGGATTGTTAATATGGAGAATGAATTTGGTTTTTAATTGGCACTATTAAAGGAATGTGAGGAAAGGTATGAAATATATTTGCTTAAAGCAGTTAGGTTCGTTATTCTTTGAATTAGATATATATGGTTCACACTCCTTTCACAGTCAATTAGAGAATGCTGGGGTTTTTTCACATGTTCTTTACTTGAAGGTATTTCATGATTTTAGGTTCTACTTTGAAAGAAGCACAAGAACTCTGCTGGAATTTAAGGCCAAATTATACTAAAGAGATTCCAGAGGACACTGCCCATAGAAATATGCTGAAGTCTGACATGGAAAATGCTATAGTCTGGTGCATTTTAAGATGTGATTTCCAGTAAATCACCATGAAATAAGTAAACCTAAAGCTCAGGCTGATAGCTTAAAATACACTGATATTTAATAGCTTGGTAGCTTGTGTTAAGATTACAGTTTAAAGCTCTGTGTGTTGATTTTTCAAATTTAAGTGGTATTAGTCAAGAAATAGGGTTTCTTATTTTGGATTGATATAGGGGTTAATTTGAATTTGTTCCATTTAACAGGTTTAACTGGTAGTTTTAATTAATGTGATTGCAAACTAGAACCATACCTTGCTGTTCTTACAGAAAGTAGAAGTAGGTATTAGTATTTAGACATTATTTATTTAGGCAGACTTAATGTTCATGCAACACAGTATCTAACTAAAACCCACTGCATAATTAATATTTATGAACTAGTATGAGAAGTTAGTGTTTTATCTGCATACTCTTAATTTCCATGTGTAGCTGTGCCAAGTACTTGAGGAGGATAGGAGTTCTCTACGTGCATATATTCACACTGCAGCTATACCTAGATGCTAGCATTACTGTCTGAGCTGGTGAATCTTGTTCTGTAATCAAGGAAGACTTGTAGCTCAGATTTTGGGACTTTTCAGCTTTTCTGGACTTCGGCCCCAGGCCTGGTCCTGCTAACTGTAACTGGTGTTTAATTCTATGGTTTCAGTCTCCCTACCATGCCTCAAACACTGTTGCAACCTGTGATAGTAGATTTTCTTGTAAGACCACAGCAGGTCATTGTATCATTAGGGAGAATATCGTATTACTCGTAAATAGTACCATTTTATGCTGTTAAGTACTTGTGTTGGTGCTGAGTTTAAACGCTGTGCTAAAGAAACCACTAAAAATGTCTGAAGCTGTACTTCATAACAAAGTCACAGACCTTTATGAAGGCAGCCACCGTGAACAGAGCCAGTCTGAGGTGTCTAGCCAAAAGACGATAGCTTGGAAAAAAGTTAATAATGCACATACATGATTGTATGTTAGAGAACTGTGTAAGGAAAAAAAAATCTTTAAAAGTTCATTAATTAACATCAGTATTTTAATTTCCTGTTTTTCTTGAGATGGGAAATTGTAGGAATAAAGAAGCATAAAGGAAATGTAAAGAGTGAAAACATTCTGTTGGTTTATAACTATTGCATTGTGCAACTAGAATTCCTATACTACTAAATAGGGATCAGAGCGGAGTGGTAAAATTTTATGGTAGCTTTGCATTTAATAGAAAACGGAATGTATTGGAGTTGGAAATAAAACAAGACTACACATCTCCTGGGACTCAGAAATATGTGGTAAGGTCCATTTTCCATATTTTACCTACACATGCAAGTATGATACATACATTAATAAGCATAATTTTAATGTTAATAACAAAATCTCATGAACTTGAAGGGTCCTCTTAAAGTGACAGTGCAGGAACTTGATGGATCATTCAACCATACATTGCAGATTGAAGAAAACAGTCTTAAACATGATATACCTTGCCATTCTAAAAGCAGAAGGTAAGAACAAAAATACAAACTGCAAATATTTTTAATATAAATGTATGAAAACATGTAGTGAATTTGAAGGTCAGTATATGTTTTTTTATATTTTGTGTTTATGTTTTATTAATCTTACTGAATAAGATTTGCCTGTGAAGTAAAGCAAGAAAATGGAATTTACTACTGTTTATGAACAAGTAACCTTCCATTTTATATGCAATTCTGAATTATAAGTATTTTTATTAAAGTTTCCTAAAGAACTTATTTATATAGAACAAATTAAATAAATACTCTCATTAATCAAAATAAAAATGCCTCTGAATGGGAAAGACAAATTAGAAGATTAATGTGAGACAGAGGAGTACTTCAAGTGAAGATATATGCAAGGAGCACTTGTATAGTTTACCTTTTCTGTTAGTAGTGCCAGGGCTGTTTACTAAACCTAATGAGCAAGAAAAGTAACACACTTCCCAAATAGTTTCTTTCAACTTCCTTATTAATTTAAATAACTACTTTAATGTCTGCTTCTCAAAGTTGTATGCTTACATGTAATTAGAAAAATTAATGGGAGTCAAGTTTAAGCCAATTTAAAATGTTGGTGATTATTATTTGAATAAAACTGATGCACAGCTCAACTTTGTGAATATTTTTGCTGGAGAGAGCATTATTTTTCAGTGTGGGGAAATACAGAGAGAACTTTTGCAGGCTTAAGTTCCATTTCTAAAGATATGTTTGCTAGTATAGTAATTAATACTTACTTCTATTTTTTTCTTTTTAAATAGAAATAAGAAGAAAAAGATTCCACTGATGAATGGAGAAGAGGTGGACATGGACCTTTCTGCTATGGAGTAAGTTGGAGCTTGTTAGCGTTCCTCAGTGTTAGTCTGAGCCGTGTTTGCCTTGTCTAAAGCATGCTATTTTTAAGGGCTTTATAGTAATGTACTTCATTATATGACTGGCAAATTTCAAGACTACGCCACATTTCTTTGCCTTTGAGACATTTCTTCTGTAGCTGGGAAAATGTTGGCGAAGTGTAAATGTATGGATTAACTGCTATAATCAGATTTTTAATATTAACTTGGGTGTAATAAGGTGATATAATTACTTGATTCTTTCATAGATATATCTAATACCTTTCTGCTGGCTTTATAGGTAAAATGTAAATAAGAATTTGCTTGAAACAAAGAGCAAGCAATTTTTGTTGAACTTCAGTGAAGACCATTTAACTGACACTAAGGCACATAAGTTCCTGAAATCTGTGGTTAATTACAAAAGAATACTTTTAGGTTGAAAATAGGTGATAAAATGCTTTGTAACTATAATTCATACTGGCATTAATTTCGGTTGGAATTGTTTAGCACTTGGGAAGCAGATTCTTGCTCAACCTCCTTTACCCTCCTAGAGTTTGAACCACTGATGTTCTCAGAAGTACTGAAGGTGTTGGTACCTTGTTTTCTGGCTGAGGGAAGTAAATTATCTGCTCTTGAAAACTAATAGTGTGTCTTTGAAGAAGGATTGATTGCTTGTCACCTTAAAAGTGCTGGAGATTGTTGTAAATTTAACCTCATCTGAAATATGATGAGAAATAATAAGTGATATTTACATTGGGCAAGTTATTGTTATAATTTCTATATGATAGTTGGCATATGTAAAATAGTCTTTTAATTATATTTAAGAGCAGTTACCATAAATATTGGTTATGTTCAGGTAGCCATTGCATTACACTAAGTTGAGCCTTCAAGAATAATCTTGGAACTACCTTTCAAGTGGTATAGGATTTAATGCAAGTCACTTGTGTTACTTATCTGATAACCTAATCTCCAGTACTGTCATTCTTTTGTCCAGTTTGGACTCTTCCAAGCGTATATGATAGTGTTTATTCTTTTTTACTCTTCTAAGTCCTGTGTTTGAACTTTTCACTCTCCTTTCTTCTCTAGCTACTATCTTCACATTAATTCTATATATTCTACAGATGTATACATAAACACACATTATATTTACAGTGATGCTTTTTTCGCTATTCCAAACTCTCCTAATTCTATGTCTGTATTTTGTTGTTATCAATTTAATGTGAAAAACTGAGTAAGAGACTTTATTACATAGTTAGTGCTTGTTGCTCCCATAAATTACTTCCGCTGTCATGGTGCTGTTTGAATACTAAAGTATAAAATGTTTGTTTGGGTGGAATACAATTAAGTAATTTTATCTGTAGGTCTAAAACCTGAATCGTCTCTGTTGATTCTTTAAATTTTACTATTTGGCTGGGCAGTTTTGTGCATTCGCATGGTTATCCCTTGTCAGCTTCAGTATCCCATCATGTGTGTGTTTGTAAAACACTTTCATATTTATCGATTTAAAAAATATATTAAAAATACTGGTGTTTGCCACCAGCTTTTCTTTGGTTTTTTTTGTAGTCTTAAACTGTAGGAGTGCTGCTCACTTAAGAAAGTTATGGTGTTTGAGGATATAGCATTAAATATATTGAGATCGTACAGTAGTTTACCATGAACTCAGATTTGTAGGTTAAAAATACTAAACCACTGTATCCACTTCGAAGTATTAGAGGCTTGGACAGGTTGCCCTTGGAGGCTACAGAATTGCTATCCTGAAAGCAGGAGATCAGTAAAGGTGACTTTCAGAAGTCCCCTCTAAGTTAGATTAGTTTTTTGGTTCTTTGAATCTAAATATTTATGTAATAACTTGTAACAAGTTAATACATCTATGGAATTTCTACAGTTTTGAAATGTTCTAAGCTATTAATGTTTTTCATGTTTTTCTTAGTGCTGATTCCCCTTTGCTCTGGATAAGAATAGACCCTGATATGTCAGTACTGAGGAAGGTAGAATTTGAACAGTCTGATTTCATGTGGCAGTATCAGCTTCGATATGAGAGAGATGTGGTTGCACAAGAAGAAGCTATTTTGGCACTGGAAAAGTTCCCCACTCCAGCATCACGTCTTGCACTGACTGATATACTAGAACAGGAACAGTGTTTCTACCGAGTGAGAATGATGGCTTGCTTCTGCCTTGCAAAGGTGAGGTAGTGTGAATGGGAGCAAAGGAAGAAATTTGCTAGACATTGTAAACGTTTGAAAATGGGTCAAAACTCATCACAGTTCTTAAATTGGCTTGATATTTAACCTCTTAAAAGAGTTTGCCAAGTATTTTTAACATGACTGATTTGAAAGGAAAGCTGTATTATTTTAGTCTGTAAGTGGAGACTGCAGAAGGCTTTCATAATTGTCAAAATTGAGATGTCAGACATGAAAACCACAAGGGATTTTTCCAGATTTCATTAAGTGGCAAAAATAAAAGACTTCTGTTTAATTTTTTTCAGAGCCAAAGTATATTTTTTCTATTTTACTGGGAAGTTCCTTGGCCTTTCTGTTGAGAACTCTGAATTACTGAAATTCATCTGTCTAATATGAATTCACATTGCTGCCTTATATCATTTCATATTGAATAGGGGCACAAAATAAACATCATGTTGATCTGCAATTAAATATTTAACAGCCAAATAATTGCCTTGAGATCAAAAGGTCTTTTTTCTTTAGACACAAAATTAGCATTAAGAATGAAAATTAGAGAACCTTATGAAACAACTGGGTGGAAACAGAAGAATTTGTGAAAAGGTATGTTGTTGATGTATTTTGTGCACATAAAAGCATACTTATTCACCACTTGTGGAATTCAGATTATTGGCATATAGCTTGCTTTCTGCTGTTTACCTGTTGAGAATAATTCAGCACCTGTTCTGAAATTTAGAAATAAATCCTTTGGCCATATTTTTAAAGTCAAAGTCCAAGAAATGTTTGTGACAAAGTGTTTTAATATTATGAAATACTGATGTAATACTGCCAGTGTATGTACTTGTATTGGTACTGTCAGTATCTGACTTCACATATGAATTCACTTGGAGTATTTGGAAGTAGATATTCACAGGTAGATACTAAAAAAGCAGTTGTTGCAGTGTTTAGAAAACACAATAGGGTTTGGGTTTTTTGGTCTTTATTTTTAATTACCAGGCAGTTGGGCTGCAGATAATCATAACTGGTTTTGCTCAGTTATATGAATAATCTTGGGTCTACAAAGAAGGTTGTTGACTTACAGAAAAAATATTATAAAGCTAATGTCATGGTTTAAACTCAGCCACGCAGTCTCTCTCTCACTCCTCCCCTTTCTCCCACTGCTCCTGGAGGGACGGGGAGAATAGAAAGAATGTAACTCTCACAGGTTGAGATAAGAACAGTCCAGTAACTAAGGTATAACACAAACTACTACTGCTGCCACCAATAATAATGATAAGGGAAATAACAAGGAAAGAGAATACAACTGCTCACCACCCACCGACTGATACCCAGCCCGACCCCAGCAGTGATCCTGCCCTTCTGGATAACTGCCCCCAGTTTATATGGTGGGCATGATGTGCTGTGGTATGGAATACCTCTTTGGTTAGTTTGGGTAGGGTGTCCTGTCTCTGCTTCCTCCCATCTTCCCCTCCTCCGTGGCAGAGCATGAGACTCAGAAAGTCCTTGATCAGAGTAAACATTACTTAGCAACAACTAAAAACATTGGTGTTATCAGCACTGTTCCCAGGCTAAAAGTCAAAATCACAGCACTGCTCCAGCTACTAAGAAGGAGAAAAATGACTGCTACTGCTGAAGCCAGGACAGCTAAGTAAAAAATACGGCTGTGACACTGACTCAAGGTGAAGGAGCATGGTAGGACGGAGTTGTAGATGTGCTTATGTAAGTTACCTAGGAGGGAAGTGTTATACATTCTGTTAGTGGTTCCAGTTAGTAAGAATCACTTCCTGTTTTCATTAACTCAGTTTAATTTTTGCAGCCTGTAAGTATTAAGGATTTGTGTTCTTCAGTGAAAGAAAAGCAAAGTCCCTCATGTTTATTTTCGAGGAGAGTTCTTTTTTGTTGATTTGCAGCTTCTAGCTGGATTGTGGCTACTGTTGTAAAACATTCTTGTTGAACACATGTTGATGTAGAGGAAGGATAGGTGACAAGCAAAACTGAATGTACTGCAATTTCTAAATATCCCATATACTTTGTTGTAAACCACTCTAGTCTCTCAGGCATAAAGTGTCTATGTTACATACTCAGTCCTCATTGATAAAGAAGGCAGGGGAAAGGGTGTGCGCACACACGCACTTTGCTGAGTAGTTCACGACAAATAACCCCACAAAGAGAAAACAATGTCACAATATTAATTCCTGGGAGGCTTATTTCCCTTTTCAGATCCACTGCAGTATTGGTGATGTGCTACAAGTGTTAAAAAAGAACAACTCCGCAAACTTAGCCCCCCTCTCCCCCAACACTGAGAAGTTTCATAGCTGTGCATGACAGTTATATCCAGGTTTTTATGCTATACTGAACTGAAGGATGCAGAAACTAAATGTACCTTCAGTCTTTTTAAGCAGAAATAATGCAAGACAAGCTACTTGTGTTGTGGTATGGAGAATGTGCAAGCACATTTAATTCAGAGTGTATATCAGTAGAATAAGTAGAAAATTTGGATTGTCAGTATTTAAAGAGAAATTCAGAGTCAAAACACATTATAAGGGTAGAACTTACTGACGAGATGATGACTTAACTACTGTTGATTTAATTTGAAAATGCTGTTGTTCATTTCTAGATTTTGCAAATGTATGAAACCAAGGATGCTGTCAAGGCACAAGAGCAGTTTTCTCTTGATGGAACCTTCCCACATTACACCAAACCAGACTATAACAATAAACTGGTCTCAGTCATGGTCTTATTGTGAATTATGATTGAAGTTAGAGGTGGCTGACTTGCCTTTCACTTTAGGGGTGGTCTTAGTCTAAGGGTGGCTGAGATCTACTTAAAGTCTAGGCTGAGGTTACTGGCAAGGTAAATTTGGGAGGCTGGTATTGCAAAAGCTTCTTCCATCACTGGCTTCCGTAGAGTCAAAAAACTTGGCTTAACAAACACAGAATTTTCATCTAAAATATAAAAGAATAATTCAGAACAGAAGTTTATCGTGGAAAGATAATTATTTGCAGACATCTTCCAAATGGAACAATTTTTATAAAATTTACCTTTATTGTAGAGAAGGTATATTGAAGATGGCAGTGAAAGCTTAGCTAAAGTAAAATAATACATTGATGAAAATATGTATCTCTTTAAAGCACAGTATGTTCTTGGCAATTATTCTTTTTGATTATGGGAAATGTGTATCCTTCTACAGCCAAACTAAATTTGCAGTGGTGATGTTAATACAATTTCCCTTCCCCTAATTACACAGATTGCAAATTCCATGGTAAGTACATGGACAGGACCACCAGCCATGAAGTCACTCTTTACCCGAATGTTTTGTTGTAAGACTTGTCCAAACATTGTGAAGACCAACAACTTCATGAATTTTCAAAGCTACTTTCTGCAAAAGGTAAGATTTGGGTTTTTCCACTGAATCTTTTAAAAGAAATGTCAGAATGCAAAACTTTCAACTGTAGTTGACAACTATAGGAACATGGACAGCACAGTCCTGCTTTACCCCTTCATAAAAATGCAAAATAACTAGTTTTTTCTTATATGGCATCTGTTTGTTTCATCTTAGTCAAATATCAGTTAATAAATCACATACATACAATAATTATTTGTGAATATTTATAAGCTCATTCTTAAATAAAATTTAGTGCATGTTAACAAAACTAATCCTTTTGTCTTTTAAGTGAATTAAGAAGCTGTTCTTATTCATTACTGGCAATGATACCATGTTGCAAATAAAATCCCATAAATATTACCTTAAACTGGTGGGCTTTTTAGTTTAAGGCATTACATAGTCCTTCTTGCTCTCTCTATCAGTTGTCAATATCATGTGTTGCTGCAGCTTATTTTGATGTTAATGCAGATTCATGTACTGGAACCTACAGCTGTTGCTTGTACAGTGAATCACAAAAATTAGTCACAATGGTTTTCTCTCAAGATTCATTTTATAATTATTGGATGACTGAGTTATTATTCAACAGATTTCATTTTCCTCAGTATGGAGAAAACTCAGGTTTTTTTTTTCTTACAATGCCCAAAACTGCTTCATCCTTCTCCCCATGTCTCTTTTTTTGGCCCTTTGGTATTTTTCTGCTCTTTTTGTCATTGTTCATTCTTTCACACTAAATCTTACACCTTTCTCCCTTTGAATCCCATGTCTGAAGTTTATTATCTAGAGTAACACTCCTGAATCTGTGTGAGTGGAGCCTAGAGGGCTGCTTAGCTCGTTCTAAAATAAATAACCTGATCAGGCTAATACCTGTCTGGCTAATAACTCTTCTGGCTTCACCGACTGTATTAGATCTATACCTCTAGATGGTAAGAGAAACCTAGAAATTGTATTCACATGAAAATACCCAAATTCAGTTCCTGTCTCAGACAATTCCAGAATCATTTTCTGTATTTCATTTTTTTTCATTTGTTACCTTGACCTCAGAATCTTTTCGTGGATGTACAGGGTTTTTTTCTGCTCTATTAAACAATTACACAGTTCATTTGGTCTGAATATTTTATAGCATGTGTATGACTTTCAAAAAGCGCTTCTGTACAACTTTTCAGAGATTCGTTATTGTTAAATTGTTCATTGCTCATTTCAGGCTATAGCTATCATTTCGCTAATATAAGAACAATGTTAATTTTTTTACACAGACTATGCCTGTTGCCATGGCCCTTCTGAGAGATGTTCACAACCTTTGTCCTAAGGAGGTTTTAATGTTTATTTTGGATTTGATCAAGTACAACGATAACAGGAAGAATAAGGTAAAGAATGTGTTAATTTGAATCCCTCACTTGTTGAAAAAGCTCTTGGTTAACATACTGCATGATGGTTTATGCTATTAATGTAAATCTAGCTGGGAAAGCTGATGAAAAGGTGATACGCTAAGCTAAACAGTAAATGTTACAGAATGTTCTGTAACATTTCTATGGCAGCATTTCTTGGATGTTTCAAAGGTCTTTGTGCTTGTTGACTTACAAAGGAACTGCCTGTCTTCATGTACACACATACTTTTCTTACTTTACTGTTTCTCATTTGAAAGACACGTGTTTTGAGAAAATGTGCGTGAGGCTGACATGTAGCCTGCATAGTTACGCACTCGTTTTGTTGGTTTTGTTTTGATTTTTTTTTTTCATGTCAAGAAGAATATTTGAAAGAGCAAGGAAAGTAAATAACCATTCTTTAACAATACATAGGACTCTGGGGTTCTGGGCTCTGAATGTCAGCTCTAGCTTTCATAACTGGATTGTCTTCATTTAGTTAAATAACAGCTGAAAGCCACATTAATAAATTGAAGCATCTGAGTTGGAAGTGTTGTCATCTAAAGTTTCTTCCCACACAGACCACCTCCGAAGGATGATTAGATGACCTTTAAGATCCTGAGATTATGCAAAATTCCATCTCCCTAGCTACAGAGGGAGTTTACAATTGCTGGCAAAATCTTAAATGGAACAAATCTGCAGCATCTTAAGCCTCACTTTCTTCTCTGTAGAAACACATACTGTAACGAGATGCTTGTTGCAATATTACTACTGAAATAAGGAGATGATAGAGGGTAGAGAGGTAGAAAGTTAGACACATGAATGCAAGCACCGGTAGTCAGAAAATGTGATGAGTTGTTCTAACATCTGCCTACCACCAAAGGAGAGACCCCACCTCACTTTGCCACACAACCCTTCCACGCATGTATTTGAAATCTTCTACTGAATCTGACAGCTATTGTGTTTGTTTAGATTAAATTAACTAATAACTTAAGTCCAGTGCTTTTTCCTGGTTTTAAAATTTTAGCTCTGTACTTCTTGTTGCTCCCTAACAAGACCAACAAATAACACCAGACAGCTTAATGGAAGGGGTGAACTTCCTGAGGGTGAGCCCAGGTAAAAGGAGTGAATGAAAAAGCAAGAATTTCCACACTAAGCACCAGTGAGCCTGTTAGTTCACCTCAGAAGCCTATGAAGTTGCTATCTAGATAAACTGCCTGATTTTCTGAGGTGCTAAGCACTCAGTAGCTTTGGTAACTTTGACATGGAATATAGAAACAGAGATGTAGTTTTAGATGCTCCCATTTAGGAGTAACGGCTTTAATTTTTCATACGTGGAAAATCTTCATGCCTGATTTTTACATTTGTATAAAGCAATGTATTACTATTAATATGCTTTTATAACAGAATGAGGATTAATGATTGATACTGCCTAATTGCTCAATTACAGTCCATTTTCAGAATGAATTTATATTTGTTTTTCTTGTGCAGTTTCTCACATGATTTTTATTTTAAGAGCTTGTTCTGTAGTAGTGCTTCAACATTTCTTTTCTTTTAGAGAATATATATTATTATATTTACTTGTGTTTAAATGCTGGTTTTATCTAGTTTTCAGACAATTACTATCGTGCCGAGCTGATAGATGCCTTAGCCAACTCTGTAACTCCTGCAGTCAGCGTGAACAATGAAGTCCGAACGTTGGATAACTTAAATCCTGACATTCGACTAATTCTTGAGGAAATTACTCGTTTCCTGAATATGGAGAAGCTTCTTCCCAGTTACAGGCATACCATTACAGTCAGGTGTGGTTTAATAGTTGTGCACATAAAGAGAAACAGACACATTAATGCTACTTTTTTGGGGTTTATGCATGCTTCTATACTTAATATTTGAGATTTTAGCTTGTGGGTCTTAATCATGGGTCAGATACCTTCCAGTTTCCAAAAGCTGATAGTGCAAGTTTGTTTTGATTGCTTTCTTTTTCAACATTAATTTGTACCAGCATGGACTTTTAATAGCAGGCATAAGGTGATCATACTTGTGCCTCTTTAAGAAGTTTCTGTATGAAAGAGAAATCTCTTTTTGAAAGTTTTGCCTTGTAACAATAACACAATGTAATCTGAGCTGTGTGTTCTCTGTATGCTAGTTTAGTTCTACTGAAACCAAGCAACAGATTTGACATGATGGGGAATTCTGTTTGTGTCTCTACCTGATTCATAGTTAATGAAAGCTATGTGTTAGTGTTGTGAAAGTAATTTTAGCATGTTAATTTGATAATATAATTCTAGCAAAGTGCAATATTTGATTTTGAAGAAAGTAATTTTATTCTTCTTGGCTGGCATTTCATCAGTCTAATGTAAATTTCCTCTTTCTACCTTACCTAGCTGTTTAAAAGCTATTCGGGTGCTCCAAAAGAATGGTCATGTCCCAAGTGATCCTGCACTCTTCAAGTCATATGCAGAATATGGGCACTTCATAGATGTTCGAATAGCAGCACTGGATGCTGTCGTTGATTATACAAAAGGTACTTTTTGTCAGTATTTTGACACTTTGTAACACGTGATATAGTAGAAAAATGTAATACCTCATTAATAATAGGTTGAAATAGTGTACACCGGAGGTTTTTGTGATGACAGATGTGTTGGTAGAAAGCTAAGATTTCTATTAGTGCTTTGTCCTAGCAAATACAAGTTTTATGAAGATGTGGTAATCATTGTTTCTCAGTGTTTGAATCAGCTACCTAAGTTTTGAGATAATGAATAGACAGCACAGTGAGTGGTGGTAAGGGGTTTTGGTAATTTCTTTTTAACACTTCATTTTCTGTGGTTTTCATTCAGTTGAGTTCAGGTATAATTGCTGGTCAGAGTTCTTGGTTTTGCTTTACGTTCTTGATAATCGGTTTTGCTTTTTTGCATGCATCTTATGGTTATCTTTTGAAAACTTAGATTATTGGCTGGTTCTGTTTTGCCATTTATTACACACAGCTTATGTTTGTGAGATGTTTCCATTCTTCTAGTATTGTCTTTATTGTAGTTGACTGTTGCAGGTCCTTGAAAAAATACTGGGTATTTTTCTTAAATGCCATTTGTAGTTCAGATTCAATCCTGACAGATTTGCTGGAGGCAGTTAAAAACTATATAATGTTTTCATTTTCAGGGCAACAGAAAGTTTCTTTTGCTTTTAGCACTAATAATTGTTTTCTCATTTTTTATGAGGGCTTTATTACTTTGATCTTAATGTTGTCATTCTGTCCAAAGATTTCTCGAACTAGATAGGCAGTGGGAGGTGTTAAGGATTGTAGTCTTTGAGTGAATGCATCTGGCATTGAGGCATATGCCTACAAATTGAATCCAGACTGTCATACCGAAAAACTACTAACCTCAAGGGAGGCTGTGCGCTGAGTGTCAGTCTCGGGCTCGATCCTTAGTCTTGTAATTCACCACACATTCTGTATCCGTAACCCACTGCACATACACTATTTGGTGACTCTGTGAATGATACCCAGCTAGAATTCAGAACTCTGCTGGTGCTGTGCATCTGTGTCTCTGTTAGGCTACTTGCATTGTTCCTCCCTTCACAGAGTGTTAGTGGAAAGATTGCTGGAGAATGGAAAGCTTACTCATCAGCTTGCTTCATTTAGAATAATCTCCTCACTAATTCATCCTACCTTTTGGAAAGAAAAACTAATAGAAATAATGTTTTCTCATAAAATTCTTGACCTTTCATGGATGGTGTTTATATTTAATAATTAACTTGGATAAGAAAGTGTTTGTACTGCAAAGTAATACAGTGCAACTTTAAATCAGCTGATCAAATGAGTTGCTGTATAAGCAAGATAGGATAAGTTGCTTGAAATAGTCTAAAGGAAAGTAAAATTTGAATGGTAAAAAGTAGTAGAAAGATTATTTGAAGAAATTGGTGATTAAGTTGAACATAATTTCTGACTGAGCTCACTGTGAGATCTGGAAATGATGGATTAGTATATTACTGTACCTAACTGACTTGCCCCTTGCCAAAGGCTTTTTTCTCTGATGCAGAGGTAGCAGATGCAAATATCTATCTGCTATAGAGTCACTACAGTTCACAACACAGCCTACTGTGGTCATTTTATCATTTCTCAGGTACAACCTTCCAGTACTAACCACATGAGCTTCTACTGTTAGACTTCAAGTCTTTGATGGAGGGATAAATCTGGAAGCTTAGTGTGCTGACTGACTTCTTCAGCTACCCATATAGAAGTCAGCAGCGCTTGTCTCGCTGAGCCTAAACCTGGCTTTGGAAGGAGAAATCATTTGCTGTCTATTGCCAAGAGGTCTGATTCTCATTGTTCCTGGCTACCTGGTTTCCAGTTCATACTGGCCATAAACCAGCAGCTATCAAATGCCTCTTACTTGTGCCAAAGCTGGCGTTTTAGCAGTTCTTGTAAAGGAAGCTGACAGATTTTGTAATGTCCATAAAAAGGAAAGTCTGTATTTTCTGGGGCACTGTGGAACTCCCATGTTTTTCTATCAGCTCTCAGGGTAGGAATAGCACTGCCCTTTTTTAAGTTACTTCAAAAGAAATAATCTCTCCATGGAACTGAATAAGTTGTTTTCTTTGCCTTTAATAGTAAGCCTTTTTTTGAGACATGGTGACTCTGTAAAATGCTTGAGGCAGCATATAAGGACTTGGACAGTTGATGTAAACTGGCTCGAAGTGAACAGGGCTTATTAACCTTTTAAAGTTCACTTCTGAAAGTTGTATGACTATTACTAGCTATATATATACAAGCAGTTGCATATTTAGAAGAGGGAACAACAAACTGTTCTAAAGTGTCATGACTGTTTAGGGTCTCAGAGAGTAAGTGAGAATTGATGCACCATCTCTTGTAATCTGAAAAATGTCAAGAGGATTTTTACTTCAGAAAGCAATCACTTGTTTTTATGTCTACCAGAAGTATAAAAATCCACACATCTTTCTTTTCCCATAGCCTTCTCCTAGACAAACTGGCAAGACAAAGACAAGATGGGTGGTCTGTGAGCTGGGTAGAAAATTGGGTCAGGGGCTGCACTCAGAGGATGGCGATAAATGGTCTTTGCTCAGGCTGGCAGCCTGTCACAAGTGGGGTCCCCAAGGGAGCATCTTCATAAATGATCTGGACAATGGCATTGAAAGCAGCCTCACCAAGGTTGCTGAGGTCGCTGAACTGGTTGGTGAGCTGGACACGTCTGGAGGGAGAGCCATCCTATGGAGGGACCCAGACAGGCTGGAAGAGTGGGCAAGCAGGAACTGTATGAAGAACAAAGACAAGTGCAAGGTGCTGCATCTGGGACAACAGAACCAAACAGCCCAGCACAGGCTGGCATTTGTGTAGCCGGGGAGCAGCAACATTGAAGGAGACCTGTGGGTCCTGGTGGACAACCAGCTGACAGTGAGCCATCAGTGCACACTGCAGTAACGAAAGCAAACCGGATCCTGGGCTGCAGCCACAAAGGCATTACTGGCGGAGATAGAGGTGTGATCATCCTGCTCTCCTCACCTGTTTGTCAGATTGCATCTGCAGTACTGTGTCCTGTTCTGGCCACCACAGTTCAAGGAAGATGTGGGCATACTGAAACAGTCCAAAGGAGGGCCACAAAGATGATGAGATGGCTACAAAGATGATGAGAGGGCTGGAGGACCTGGCCCCTGAGGGAAGACTTTGAAGGTCTTTTCTCCCTAGAGAAGAGAAGGTGTATGGGGAACTCCCCACAATAATCCGGTTCTTAAAGGGCAGCTACAGAGGATGGAGGCTTAATCTTCACAAGGAGCCATATGGAGAAGATAAGGTGCAACAGGTAAAAGTTGCACCAGGAAAGGTTTCATGTTGATACAAGAAAGACATTTTTACAGAACAATCATACAGTGGCACAATCTCCCCAGGGACGTGGTGGTATCTCCATCAGTGGAGGTTTTCAAGATGCAGTTGGACAGGGTGCTTGATAATCTTATATCTTCCCTGTGAAAGGTTGAACTAGATGATCTTTTGAGGTCCCTTCAAGCCTGGGCTGTTGTATGGTTCTGTGATTCTTCTGGCTAATAAGATCGGTTTTGCCCAAGGTCAGGTTTGATTTGTTACTGCTCCCCAGAATGTTCTGTAGTTGCTTCATAAACTTGAAGAGCAGGTTAAATGCATTAATAGCAAAGCTTTGAAAGTCTCTCAGGCTTCATTTACACTATAAGGCAAATAGCAGGAGAGACTTACTTTATTTCAAGCAGAAATAACTTTAAAAGGCAAAGACTTCCCACTTTCCGTTAACCACAAGTATGGTGTTTCTTGGTTCTGTCATCCAATACTGTCAGCTTAAAGGTTTCATTTTCTAATCAAAAAACATTTCAAAATCCCTTTTGTTAGCAGTCAAAATAATCACAGCTTGCTTATGATTGTGAATCATACTACTATATACAATATACAATAATATTTTTCTTACACACAAAACAACTTTTATATGCCGTATTCTAGCTGCCTTTTATCCCAGAGAAGGGAGCTGCCAGTAAAACCAGCTGTGTATGGACTTGAGCACAGGCAGTCACTAATCCCTTAAATTTATGTCCTAGGCATAGCTTCTCAAAAATTTCATTGAGTTTTAAGTCAAATCTGAGATTGTGGCATCATCCAGAATGGTGTAGCTGTGGTCTGAGTGGTGCAGAACGTGAGCTAATACATTCTGCATCTGAACAGGGTTTGTGTAAGTGGTGTTGCTGATAGCCTGTGTTGGTTCCTGTTTGGCAGTGGTACTTGGACAATCAAAGGAATTTTTTAATCTAATTTAAATTTTAAACAAGCTGATTTTGTTTCTAACAGTGACAGGCAGCAATTTGCTAGAAGCATGTGCTGGCAGGTTTCAAAATCCATTTGAATTGCAAAGTATACTGATTTAAAAAACTAAGGAAGGCTACTGAGAGGAGTTTGCTTCAGTTTTGAGTAAGCCCTCTAGCTGTCCTCTTTCTGTTCTGTTTATAGATAATAATCTTTCACAGATTCCTACGCATGAGAATTTTAGGTTCTCTATTACCTATGGAAAATAGGATGTTTTTGCTAATTGAAATGATATGTGGATATGTTCATTTTAGGAAGCACACACTATCAAGATGATAATTTACTCTGTGATCTCAGTCAACACTCACAAGCAACAGAGTTACCTGCTCATAGTCACGTTAGTGGTTGTCAAACAACTGAGGCATGAAGGGGTTTTGTGCATGTTCCTATTTCCATGTAAACCACTTTTTACTTGAATTCACAATATAATTAATGAAATTCCTCTTTAGTTGCAATGATTCCAGCTGCTTGTGTTCAAATTCAGGAACCTGTGATTGTCTTGATCAAAATCCTTCCAATTTATGCATTTTATAGGCATTTTATTTTCTTTTTATTTGCAGTTGATAGGAGCTATGAAGAACTACAGTGGTTACTTACCATGGTTCAGAATGATCCTGTACCCTACATAAGGTTAGTGAGTTAATAAAGAGCCAGTATTTAACAAGGCTGGAACTGCTAAGTAAATTCTTGGCCTGGAATTACTAGAACAGATCAAATGCTAAACTGCTTAATACTTCGTCACAAAACAGTTTTTTCTTGTTAATATATATTGAAACATGTTTTGATGTTTCAACAATTCACACCTCCGAAACTAATATACTCTTTTCTTGCTCTCCATTATATTACTTTCCTTCTTTATGTTCACCCTCTGTGATGTAAGTCTGAAGTTAGAGGTTGCGTCCTGTTCATAAATAGATCTGATGTTGCATGTAGCAAAAGGGCTTTGTGATACTTAGAAAAGACAAAGGTTGAGGCATAGTGCACAGTGTTTTGCCAGCAAAAAGTGTAAAGCAATTGTCAGACTGTAGATGGGGTGAAAGGATAACATGTGAAAATATGGTGTAATTTCTAGGATTGCTTGTTCCAGCTTTGTTTTCACCAATTGCAGATATTTTAGCACATTCATTATAAACCTTTGAATACAGGTATTCATGATAATTATTTTTTCCCCTGACACTTTTTTCTTATGGCCACCATTAAAATACTGAGTTTCAAAAATAAATAGTATTACTTTTACTCTATAGGTGATTTTTTGCAAAGATCATAGCTGCAAGATTGTTCTAGGTTTTATTTCTGTCATTTTTGTTAATGAAAGTAAGTACATTTGCACTCATTAGGGTAGGTTTAGCTTCAGTTTAGGAAGGAGATTTAATTTTATTTGTATCTTTTTGAAGAGGAGTTTAAATTTTGAATTGAGTGAAAATTGTGTAAGCCTCCTCCAAAAGAAAGAAAAAGGAAATAGATCTGTAATATTTTTCTTGTTCCAAATCATAAGGCAGCAAAGCTTGGCTATACAGGGAAAATACTGAAAATAAGAAGTAATTGAACAAATAATTATTCTCATTCATAAAATGTTTTCAAGGCCAAGTTTAAAGAAAAAGTGTGTAAAAATGTGTCTGCTTTCATCTCAGTGTGTAAATACTGTAAGCAAACATGTAAGTGTAGAATCTCTATACACCAACATAACATCAGAGGTGACAGTGTTCCTTTCCAGAAAAATGTGCAAGTCACTGGTTTTGGTCCTGATGTTTTGCATCAATCAGAAACGTTTAAAGTTGATTAAAAATTCTTTGGTGTCAGTACGTAAGGGGTTTATTTGCCAGACTTGCTCCTTGTTTGTAATTGTAAAGTCAGTGTACAAAAAAATTGTTGCTAAAGAGAAGAGCATAATGTAAGCCACAGTTTTGTACCTAACTGTTAAAAATAATGTCTAATAAGTCCTGCTGCTTTGCACCTTGGTTTTTATCTTTAAATTTTATTATTTGCTTATATTTGCTTGCAAGAAAATCTGAGTCTATACATATTGTGGACAGAAGGACAAGCATAAAACACTGGTTAAAATTTTTGAAGAAATCCTGTATTGATTAAGGTTCCTGTGTTGAATAAGCTTGTAAGAACATGGCAGACTGAACAGACTTTGTATTCTTAGTGTATTCATTTGGATAAAGATGTTTTCTTTTTCTTTCAGGCATAAGATTCTGGATATGCTGACTAAGAATCCACCTTTTACCAAGAACATGGAGTCCCCTTTATGTAATGAAGCTTTGGTAGATCAGCTTTGGAAACTGATGAATTCAGGTTCGTTTTTATTTCTTGGTTCATTGGTTGTTTTGTTGCCTTTTTGTTGTAAGTTTTTTTGAAATAAGCATTAGACTTATAATATGCTAAGAGCTCTCTTAGTTTCAGTAGTTAAAATTGAAAATTCAGTCTCAGAGGTTCAATATCATGTAGGTACCTCCAGAACTGTCTCAGTGACACAGGGTACCAAACCTTGGTTTTCATTCTTTTGTCTACTACTGTAGCATGTTTTGATGTACTTTGGCATAGAGTTATTCTTTGACCCAGATGTTCAAAGCAAATGTTCCCTCAAATGATGGTGTCTGTACTACCTTTTGCTTTATAATTTTCTTTGGATTAGATAGTCTGTCCTCTTTTACTAAACTCAGATTTTGAGAGGATAACATTTGTATAGGTAATTTAAACGAAATTTTTAGAAGTATGTTATAATTCAAGGCTCAATTTGCTTTGTGTGATTAGGAAAGATCCTGATGAGAGAAGGGCTTGCATCTTTACCATTGACCTGTTTTTCATTACTAAAGCAGTTTTATCCAGTGCTGACAAACTGCCCTTTAACATCTGGCACATTACTACATAGATTACATATAAATGTTTATATAGCTGTTTTAGGTCATTGAAGGCTGTCTGTTCTCCATGTACCATTATTTTTAGTGTTCGAAAGTTTACAGATACACTCCAGGGGTTGAAGTGGGGAAACTACCACCAGTAGTTCAGTTTCAGAGGATTTGCCAAGTGTCAGGCATAGAAAATAAACAATTTTGGTGTTTCCATCAGAGTTTGTTTTTCCTTTTTCTTGAGAGAAGAGTGTGTGTAGTGTTTCTTATAACCATTACCTCTTTTTGCAAGTAACATATAGGGTATACATTCTTATTATGATTCATGGGGCTTTAAGTACTTAAATTTCTATGCATCAAGATGACATAATGTTTCAATTTATTTTCTGTAAGGGATAACTGTAGCATTCCAGGGTACCTTGAAAAAATGTTTGTTAATGTGAGACAAGTTAGTAGCCAGGTTTAAAACTGCATGATCCTGCAATCACGAGTTGCTTTCATTTTACATAAGCACATGCAATGGAAAGTAGACTATTTAGTATGTATAATCTGTTTTTTCTTTTTCCTTCTGTGTTAATCTGCATTAAGTGAATAACACTCACAAGTTCCCAAGATTGCAGCACAAGTTTGCAACCTATTTTATTTAAGCTTAGGAGAGAGATACTGAGTGGGAATTCATCTTACATTGAAAGATGTACTGGTTTAAGAAGTTGAGTCAATTATTTGACTCAATATTAGAATAGTTTTTAATTTAATATTTATGAATATGTAATTCTTTAGAGAGTATTTTAATGTTAGAAATGTCCAGATCAATATTCATGTTGCTTTCAGGTTTAACTGAGTTAAGTGTATGTACAGCTAAGCTCACTCAAAACACTATATAGCCCCTTGAAACTTAGTATTTACAGAGGTAAACCTTATAATTTTATTTTATGCTAAATCTTGCACAGCCACATTAACATGGCATTGGCACATCTGTGTCTTGTTTACTAGATAGAGTTCTGTTCCTGCTGTGGAACAATATGTTCAATAAACTTTCAATCAGTCAAGAGCTGGGCTGAGTTCACACCAGAATCACTGTATTTGCAGCATTGCACCAGATGTATGATGTCTTTGTGTTGTGATTGATGCCAAACGTGCTTTGACCATTTGTGTGTGAAGATAACAAAAGCAGTACACAGTTTACAGTGAAAAATAAAATCAGTGCAGCATTGCTTTGTGCAGTAAGAATCCATATCTCCAGTATGAATCCACATTAAACTGTACCCAGTGAAATGCATGACATAGTAGTGACATCAGAAAGCATGTTTATGCATTGCTCATTTGTATTCTTTATCAGTGTAGTTTCCAGAAGGTCACACTTAAGGCTACTACTGTATTTCATGGAATACACAGGTGAGTGTGCCCAAATCCATTGATGCTGGAAGCCATTTTGGTAACAAGATATTCTATTTAATTGCCTGATAGTAAAACTTCAAGTGAAACTTAAAAATCCATGTGGATATTTTCCTTGTAGTTTTCATTATGTTAGTATACCACTTAGTTTCCCACTCTTGTTCTGCAAACATGTTTAGCTTACAACCCAAACAACTTAGAGCCTTTCTTTTAAACAGGTTGTGGCAGCTGAGTTGCAGTCACTAAGAGGCAGGAATATTGGGGGAAGTGTACCTTAAGCACAGAAATGTCATTCTCTGGTGGATCCAGATCACTTAAACTGCTTTATTTAGGGGAGAGGGGAAGATACTGTCTCTGTATTAACAATAATCTCTTTTGGATTTTAGGAACTTCACATGACTGGAGATTACGATGTGGTGCTGTGGATCTCTATTTCACACTCTTCGGCCTCAGTAGACCTTCTTGTTTACCATTACCAGAGCTTGGTCTTGTTCTTAATCTGAAAGAAAAGAAGGCTGTACTTAATCCAACGATTATCCCTGAATCGGTTGTAAATAATCAGGAACCTGTGAATAGTACTAACAATCACGGACAGTCAGTAGGATTTCAGAACACCGTAAGCACAAACCATCTGCATACATCCCATTCAGCTGGCTCAGAGTGCTTGTGTTGCTTGCTGGTTTAATTTTGTATTGTGTTCAACTTCTCATGCTTTAGCTAAGCTACCTTTATACCTTGTTACTGTTTATTCCTTCCATTTGAAAAGCTGGCATATACCGTAGCATTTTAACTGTTTTGCATAGCATATGCAAGCCTTTACTTTTTTTTTCTAGTCTCATTATTTCTGTTCTTTATGAAACTTAACTTTTTATATATTGCTTGTGAGACATGAAGCAATTCACAGAAATGTTTGATGCTGTGATGAAAACTCTTTTATTAGACTAAGAATATTGCTTAAGGGCAAGTTATGCAATTTTCCAAAACAAACCCTTTTATCAAAAAATTTGTTACATCTTAAAATAGATATACCTCTTTTTAAACAACAGTAAGAAATGTGAAAGTTGGAACTTTACCACATCTTCAGTGAACACATAAATCGGACTATTTAATATTGTGCTCTGAAGGATTTGTAACAACTTCTGAAAAATCATATACATTAAGGTTCATATCTTTCTGGTTGTGGAGACTTCAGTCCTAACACAGAATCCATTGCATAGTTAAAAAATACATTTTATGAGCTTATTCAGGTCTTACCTTTCTTACGAATAACTGCCACTGCTGCAAGACCAAGGCTTTTTGTTGGACAGATTTAATCATGAGGGGGAAAACTCAATAGGCATGGAAATAATGAGATTCAAGAGCTACATTTGATTGAAACTGCTTCTGAGTAAATCCTGAAAGAGAATGTGAACACGTGGTCAGCATGTTTGAAACTCTTTCCACTCTTCTGAATGGGATGATTTACTATTACGTTCAGTCACATGGTTGATTTCTATATCGTTTATATTCAGAAGTATACCAAGTGTGTCAGTTATCACAGTACCTTGCAGGCCAATTCCAGTAGGGGGAGAAAATGATAATGGAGTCAAACATCATTAGAGCTATCCTACATATTTACACAATTTATAATAAGTCCCAATTTGCTGCTAATAAATATCAGAATTAACTAGCAGTAGACATTTTGTTGGCAGATTTTTAGGCTTCAGTTCAGTGAGCATCCAAGCTTTTTTTGTAGCCAATCTTAATAAAAAAATTTACTTGTAAGTCTTCTTCCTCCTATACTGCTCTCCTTTGTGATAGCAGAATGTTGCTGCATAGTGATCTGCATCAGGGCAGGATTCAGTTGAAAAATATCTTTTTTTATGAACAGACAGTTCCTGCTGATTCAGTTTCTTGGTCCAGATCGTCATGTACTTAGACAAATACTTGTGGCAGTCCAGGACAGAAATCTGTGAGGAAGAGGAGGAGGCTAATTCTTTTAGTAGCAGTACGCTAGTGTGAAAACACTGCATTAGTATAAGCCTCAATTCATACTTCATTCCTTGTATCTTTTCCTATGCCTTATCTCCATTCTCCTACCCCTTGCTTTAAGATTACCATTTTATATATAACTCCCCCGGAATTCAGGGAACTGATTTTCTTTGTTAAAAAAAATCGAAGTAGAAGCATAAACCAAAGATTGCCTTTCACATAGCCAAAGTTTATCCAAAAGTGATTCACAACAGTTATGTGTTGGATTAAATAACAGGATTGAAAAAAGGGGAATACATATTTGAAGGAAAATGAATTAACATGTGATAGAATACATCAGATTAACTAGATTCTTTAAAGCAGACTCTATATGCTGACAGCATAAACGTTAAAATCAGTACTCGTAGACTTGTGGCACTGAATTTGCTGAAGATGGTAAAAGTCACCCATCTTATAAAATTGACTTATAATTGTTCAGGGCAAATTTGTGGGACTTTTGTGTGACCTTTGTAGGATAGAGGAAAGAGCAGTTCAGTGGAGCAGCTTATGCTCTTGAGAGTCTGTGATACAGCTTTTATCTAGTTTTTAGTGTGCTCTTAATTATGTTTGCTTCTGTGGTATTTTTCCTTCTATATTTTGTGTATTGGGCTTATAACACCTATCTCCTGTTTTACTGACTATATGTAGAACTCAGTAGACTCTCCTGCTATTTTATATTCATTTGACCCTGTTTTTCTGGACAGTCTAGGCAGTAATTTACAAAAGTTTAACTTTTTAATTATATTGTTGTGAAATCAAGAAAAAAAACAACCCAAGTTATAAGTGCTTGTTATGATTTGTATTCAACAAAGTAAGCATTAGCTTTTAAAGCTAACTAAAAGAAGATTTAGCTAAATCCCATGTGTAAATCAGAGGCTATCACATTTTTTCAACTATGATTTGGACTGAGGAGAGTCTGCAAGGCACAGATTTATAGAAAGCCTATTCAGAGACAGCAAATGTTGTTGCGCACCAACAGTACCATGATTGTGAGAAGGAACAGAAAGGATGCCAATGGTAGATATGCAGAAGGAGCAGGGATAGAAGTAAAGAGAAACTATGTTTGTAGGAGAGGTTGGCACAAATCCATACAGGGTTTTAGAAAACACTTTTTACCAGAACTACAGGGAAAACTTTGTTCAAATCACCCACTTTACCCAGAAGTGTTTTCAGCTATCAGGTCTCTTTTAGGCTGAAACATGGCTCTTGCTATCTTCTAATTTTGGTCTTTTAATGCTGCTTCAGGAGGATGATCATCTTATTAAGGAAACAGCATCCAGCATTTCTGGTCATCAGCAGGGGGTGAAGAGGAAGGCTGATATGCCACTCGGGTCTCCATTGGAGCCAGGGCAAATACTAGAGAAGAATGAAGACAGTAAAGTCAAACTCAAAATCAGAGTAAGAAATGGAAATTCAACTTGCACAATATGTAGGATATTCAGAATAACAGCAGTGGCTTCTGCTGACTTCCCTTAAAGCTGTGTTCAAACAAAAGACACATTGTGTGTATGTGTGCAGTAGTTGTTACGCTTACTTTGCAAAATCGTTTTCCATCAGATTCCTTATTGGCTGAAAAGAACTACAATTGACAGTTAATGCTCCTGTTCACACAGCTTCATGGTAAATTAGAATGAAGAAAACACACTGACCCTTTTTAATTTCACTGAATTTTTATTCCTTCGCAGTGGTAGATATCACTTCCTTTCCCTCTCACCCCCAGTTTACCACAAAAATAGAGTATTTTAAGTTCTATTTAGTGATATTCTTGCAAGTTATTAGCATCTGCTTATATTTTGTTTCCTGATATCTTAGTTCTCAAACTCTCAAGAAGAGGAGGAAATTGATATGGACACAGTTCATGACAGTCAAGCCTTTATTTACCATCATTTGAATATGTTGGAGAGACCATCCACACCAGGTATGAGTAAATTTATTGCCAAAATGATAGTATGACTTTTCCAACTATATCAGTCACTTATGGTGGGGTTTTTTTTTGCTACTGATTGTTCCCAAACATAAAGTATTGGTAAGTGTTAGATGTTAACTGATTTCCAGGCGTAAAGGATGCATAAGAACATTTCTGTAGCTTCCAGTATATTTATAGATAACTGTATACATATGTATTTTCATTGTCTAAGTAAGACAAGTATGTATCATGCTTATAAAAGTGAAGAGCTCAGGAAAGAATAAACCTACATAAAGCTGAAATAGAGCTTCATAAGCAATTGGGTCAAACTTACTTTGCCATAGTTGTTACTTAAAAAAACTAATTTTGAAAATTAATTAAAAAAAATAGCAAGATTGTTAAGGTAAAAAAAATCTCTACTCAGAATGACAAAGTGATTTATAACAGCTTCAGTATTTGAAAAATATGCAGGCCTCAAAGATGCTTAGAAAGTTTCAAAGTTGAAAAGATTGCATCTATGAGTAAAATGGTTTAATTTCAAGCACTTTTACTAGTTCTCTTTGTATCTTTTTTAATAAAATACTTTACAAAATCATTTCTCAAAGAACAGTGTTTTTTAGAAACCTCAATGCATGCTGAACTTCATTCATGAACATGAATGGTCTTACCTGCCCAGGAGCAAAGAAATTCAGTGGATAGTCTCTTTTTCTCAAAACATTTTAACCTCGTTTCTTAAGTTTAGCTCCAGAACATACCAGTGGCACTAAGCTGAGGTATTGTGACTGTGTAACGAGCATTTTTGAGACCTTAGGTACTCAGCTGTGCTGCTTTTGGCTGGGATAGAGTTAATTTTCTTCATAGTAGCTATTACTAGGCTGTGTTTTCAATTTGTGCTGAACACAGTGTGATAACACCAGGGATCTTTTAGTTACTGCTGAGCAGTGCTTACACAGAGTCAAGGCCTTTCCTGCCTCTTATTCTGCCCCATCAATGAGTAGATGGGGGGTACACAAGTTGTTGGAAGGGGACACAGCTGGGACAGCTGACCCCAACTCACCCAAGGGTTATTCCATACCATATGTCATCATGTTCAGCATATAGAGCTAGGGGAAGAGTGGAGGGGAGACATTTTGATTGATGGCGTTTGTCTTCCCAAGTAACCATTAACACATGATGGAGTCCTGTTTTCCTGGAGGTGGCTGAACACCTGCCTGCCCATGGGAAGTGAATCAGTTCCTTCTTTTCCTTTGCTTGAGTGCGTGGCTTTTCTTTTCCCAATTAAACTGTCTTAATCTCAGCCTGTGAGTTTTCTCACTGTTACCCTTCTGATTCTGTCCCTCATCCCATTGTGGGGGTGAGTGAATGAGGAGCTGTGTGGGACATAGTTGATGGCTGGTGTTAAACCACAACAGCATCCAAAACAAGATTTTAAGGTTGCAGTATTGCAATATGTAAAAGTGAAGTATTTGGCCTTAGAGGTAGGATTCATAGTAATTACCCTCTTGCTTGTTTTTCTGTTTTTATCCAGTGGTTGCCTAATCTAAAATACAAGTAGATCTTAGCAGCAGGATCTGGAACGTTGATTAAGTTTTAAGTGCCATAGGTCCTGAGGTAATCTGACAGGTGACCTCATCTGCTTCCCCTGGGACCTGGCAAGTTAGTGGCCCTATTTAAGAGAAGCACTGGTGGATGTTCCTGTTCTTGGTGTCCTGCTGAGGCTGGTGCCGTGGTGCTGGCTGGGGGTATGGAAGCTGAAGACTCATACTCCCTTAGGGCTTAGGACTTAACAGTTTTACTTCCTTGGCAGATGCTGTAGCCACCATGAGGTTTTGTTTTGGTTTTGTTGGTTTTTTTTTTTAATAAAAGGTAACTGCTGTCATTGCTCAGCTAACAAATCAAGTTCATGTGGGGACATAAAACACAGGGAGGTCTAGTTTCTGGGTTCCAGATGGCCTTTGGTTAATGACATGTGCCTATACAGCCAGGTCCACCAGGGTGGATTTGCTGTTAAATATGTAGTGTAGCAAAACTCACACCATTTTGCCTAAAAAACAGGCATTTCAGCAAAGTAAAGGGGAAGGCTGCATATAGGTTGCTGTTACAAACTTAGGAACCTAATTCTGCTCAACTTTTAAGTTAAACCTCTCAGAGCTGCTTGGTTTGTCCTCAGTGTTATGGGCAACCATCAGATTTTCTGTTATAGCAAAGAATGACACATCCAGGGCACGCGAGTGCAAAGCTGATCCACTGAGGATTAGTATTTATAACTCTTACATGGTATTTTGCAACAATTTTTTTTTACCAGACTTAAACACTCTATGGAATATAAAGTCATAAACAAAACTCTGCCAAATACTTCACAAATAGGACTTATGGGACCCTCTGTACGCCAGCTCTGTGCTCCAGCTCTTGCATATTAAGGTTGCACTAGAGTTCAGAAAGGGTAAGGCCTGATCAGGAGTGGAGTAATGGCCAGTTGACTGCTGCTTTTGTAGACCTATGGCAGACAAAAGCTACTTCGAGTTTCACTTGTGTGCTGAATGACCTTCTCACCTCTGCCATTCGGGCATTCAGCACATGGGAATGCATTTTCTTTCTTAGGTAATAAATGAGACAAATGCTGTGGCTTTGCCACATAATTCATTTTCAGTAATAAGCCTTTGAAAAGCATTAGTTTGAAACACTTCAGATTAATTTCATTTTCTTTGGTTTGTGCAGTAAGAAACAGTTCCACTTCAGATATTCTTTGCTTCTAAAATTTCACCTGTTTCTTATTCATGGCATTTTTCTTAGAAGCAGAGATGTATGAATTTCAGGCTGGGTAAATAAAGACAGTTCAATCTTTAGGAAATTGTATACTTCTGAGAAGAAACAGATGGGGAAAAATAAAAGCATACGTAAATAAAATTGTTCATGCATAGGAGTGTTTTGTTCTACAAAGGAATCACAGATAATGTTTCCTGAGGGCCTTGGAGTTTTTGCAGTGATGACGGAGGATGGGCCCACTTCTGTGAGTGCTTATTGTGAAATAGATTGACAACAGGTTCTGAAATGGTCTCAGTGCTGTTAGTAAATCTGTAAGATCTTGTATCTGCCTCCATACTGTGACTCTTACTTGGAAGGCAGCAAGCTCTTAGTCCATACTCTGTTTTCCTCTCACAGCTGTGGGTTATGTCCCTACATGTCACATGAAGCGTTAGGTCATGAGCCAAACACAGCCTGTGAACAGCAGCTGCCAGGAGGAAGTTCATTTGGGTCTAAATCCTGCTGTGACTGTGTATTCCTTTATCTATATTGGTTTTGGTTTTGTTTTTTTTTTTTTTATACTCCCCACCACCCTGAATGATAATTTGTGTTTGTTCAAGTTAATGTAACCCCCCTATAGCCAGGAAAAGATCATTTTCCATTAAAGCCTTTTTGGGTTTTTTTTCTTCCCTATGTGCTTCTGCTCATGGATGTGAAAGGTTAGGGCTGAGACATGCTAAACGGGCAATAAAAGAAGTCTTATACTACAACTCATGCAGGATTACAGGTTTTAGTACTAGAATTATACCACCTTTTGTAGTTCATATACAAAATCTTTTAAATCATACTGAACCATTCTGTCTACAATAATAGAACTGTGAACTCTGGTAGTTATAAGAGATTCTGGAGATTCCGAACATTTTTCAAGACATTATTAAAAGAAAGAGTTGTGAGCTGTTGGAAGAATGCTGTTGTGTTGATTATTCATCTGCCCTAAGGGCTAGGAACATGGCAGACGTTTTAGAACCTCTAGTGCTGTGCAAGTTCACATTTCTAATGTGAGAACAGATTTTTTTTGCTCCTAAGTCGCCAAGAATAGTAGTAACACTCCCTACTCTTCAGATCAAAAGAATTTCAAGATCAGATTTTGTATAAGCAGTAGATTCAAACTCTCATTTCAGACAATAAGACTTGTTGACTTTAGTGGGATCTGATTAAGATAACACTTCTATATTTACTTTAATATTTCGCTTATCTGAAAGTACAGCAGTTCAGAACTAACTTCTAAAAAGTTATGGTGCGTGTGTCAGTGTTTATTGATTGGCATGTTCTTTTCTTCTTCCAAAATAAATGCCTAGCTGTAGCCTTTGTGGTCTGCCTGTGAAGTTATATGTCTTTAGGGCTCAACAGATCATCACTGATAAACATTTAGTTAGAATTTTCCCAACTATTTTTGGTACTTAGGTAGCTGATACAGAACAGTGTCCAATTCTCTCTTTATTTCTACGAAAGAAAAAAAACAAAAAAGAAATACAGCAATGTTCTTTTTGTACACTGGCAGTCCTTTCTCTGATCACATTCAGGAGCTTTGAAGACACATGCTGAGCATTCAGACGCAGAGCAGAAAAATCCTTTGGCCATTCCATTAATCCTTTGCTGTTTTCCAGGATAATCAAACTGGAAATCTCCACTGCTGACCTTGTAGGTCACTCTTTTTACCATGTAGATGTACATGAGGTTAAATGGCCTAGTCCCAACTCTTACCTCTTGATAGGATTGTGGTCTTGTTTATCACAGTTACTGTCTGCAGTTTCAGGAAATAATGATTTAGCTGGATTGAATTGTTTCTGGAATGATTTGAAACTGGATGTAGCACATACTGCAATAATGTATAGAGGGAAACTGTTGCAGTCATGTTTAACCAGTGCATTTACAACAATATATCTGAGCTTCTGGTGCTAATCACTGCATTTCAAGTGTATAGTAGATACTAGGAGTTCAGTATGAGGTGTATGAAAAGCCCACTCCTCTGGAGCTCAGTGAAACTACCCGAGTTAGCTATAAGAGCACCAGTACATCAGAGCTCAGCCAAAGAGGCTTCTTGCCAAGAAGGGTTACAGAGTATCAGCACAAATACATAAATACATAAAGAAACACTTCGTGGATATGAGGACAATACTGATGATGGATTGTTGCTACTATTTTTAATGAGGGAAAAATTGTCACAATTGTTCTGTTAGACTATCCTTTAATAACATATAATACTACTATAGTATCTGTTTGGTAGTATCCGAGACACATATGTTGACTTTATTACCTAAAGTATAACTGTTTCCAAACTGCCGACTCACAAGTTTTGAGGTTGCATAGATAATTTTGCATCACTGAAATAGTATGTGGTTAATTGCGCACTTCACAAGCAAGGTTGTTTTCAAGTGCTTTATCTTAAACTGCATGAAAGCAGCTTTAATAGAAACATAAGCCCTGCAGATAGTGGCAGGATAAATGAAATTCCATCAGTGTGTGGCTGCAGTGTGTTAAGTACATGGTTTAATAAAAGCAACTTAGTTGTATAGCTGTGTGTGTGTCTCTGAGAAACAGAGCTGATCACTCTCAAATGGAATCACTGTCCCTGGAAGTGTTCAAAAACTGTGTAAACGAGGCTCTCAGTGATAGAGTTTAGTGGTGATCATGGCAGTTGTGGGTTAATGGTTGGACTTGATTATCTTAAAGGTCTTTTCCAGCCTAGTTGATTCTGTGATTCTAAACCTAGGAGATGGGTAAGGCTAACAACTAAATTTTCATGTGAACTACCTGAAGCCGTTGGACACACAGTGTATTCTGGATTGACTTACTAATTTAAATGTTCTTTTTTCACTAGAATAGGAAATACTCTAGAATTTTCTAGAATATTCAAGTATATGTCATAAAAATAACACCACAGTTAAGCTAGTATTTTAATATAAGGACAAAGCAATGTAGTTTTGAAGCAAAATTCAACTGAGGAAATTAATAAAACAGTTATGTGTTAAAAGTTGTATTTTGATTAAATCACCAGCTCATCTATGCAGTACTTTCACAGATGCTATCCTTTGGTGTAGGTATAGGGAATTATCTATCTGGATATAAATCACACTAAAAATGTGAAGTCAAATGAATCTGTAAATTTGAAGTAGTTCGATTTTTATTTTTTTTTTATGTTGAAGCCAAATTAACTGATTTGTTCAGCACATCCTGAGAAAAATTCTGGGTGGTTTTATTTTTATTTTAACTAGACCTTTACTTCTCGCTCACAAACTTTAAGTTATGTTATATGGTCCTTCAAAGATCATTCTGGTAGACAGAAAACTGATAAATCTTTTTCAGATATATGTGTAATTTGAAAAGTCTACTCCTACATTCAGACAAATGACGAGACACTCTTGCCCTCTGGAAGCCTGGAATTATTTATGCTTGGTAACTTTTTGTATGTGCTTCATTGGTGGTTCAACAGACGCACAAACACAGCATTAAATTAAGAAATAGTGTGTCTTGGATGTTTCCAGGGCAATACCAAAAAAGAAAAGTAGAAACAAGGAAAAACAGGGTAATTGTCAAAACAATTTTAAGCTCCTTTCAGCTTAAAATCTCCCAGTGTTCTCTCTTTAGAGCAGATTAAGGCCAGAGCTGACCAAAGTGCATTGCTGTTCTCATTAGCAACCTTTCTTTAGGTTCTGGGGGAGACACACAAATTGCTCATGTGCTTGTGCTGATGTCCCCTTCTTCCCAGAGGTGGCTGGTGTCAGGTTCCGGCGCACTAGCCTGTCCTCGTCTGAAACACTGGATCCACGGGCCTTAGCCTGTGCTTTGTTCTGTGAAGTTGATTTCTCCCTCTCTGACACATGAATAAATCAGGGTGCACGTGGGGTTGTTGTTAGCCAGTGTCACTTTGGAAAAGTCAGCTGTTTTAAATAGATTGTACATGCAAAGAAATAGAGACTGTAAGTCTGTGGTGTCCTGCCCTCTTCACACAAAATCAGAGATAGGCTGAGAAAGTTGGGGCTGTTCAGCCTGAAGAAGAGAAGGCTGCATGGAGACCTCATAGCAGCCTTCCAGTATCTGAAGGGGGCCTACAAGGATGCTGGAGAGGAACTCTTCACTAGGGCCTGTAGTGGCAGGACAAGGGGTAAAGGGTTGAAACTTAAACATGGGAAGTTTAGATTGGGTATAATGAAGAAGTTCTTTCCTGTTAGGGTGGTGAGGCACTGGAATGGGTTGCCCAAGGAAGTTGTGAATGCTCCATCCTTGGCGGTGTGCAAGGCCAGGTTGGACAGAGCCTTGGGTGACGTGGTTTAATGGGAGGTGCCCCTGCCAATTGCAGGGGGGTTGGAACTGGATGATCTTAAGGTCATTTCCAACCCTAGCTACTCTTATGATTCTATAAATACCAGAGAAACCATATGGAAGATCTTGTGAAAGCCTGTTGCCATGATAAAGTCTCAAGTTATGTGTTTCCAAATTGTACAAGTTCAGTAGCAAGAGTAAATTAGGTAGAACACTACCAGACATTGTTGTTCAGTGTTCATGTACCAATGGTTCTTTAAAAGGGAAAAATTGACCCTAGATAACTGATAAGCAGGATGCTGGAATTATCTGGCAGCAGCTTTTACTACAACAGAAAGTGTTACTTTAAAACTTATCAAGATCTAACCTTCGTTCATTCTAAAACTAAATTACAAGATACATTTTTTCATATTTATTCTCTCTCACATTGGTCCCCAGGACAGTTTCAGATCTTTTTCCCATGGGATAGTTACCCTGTCTAATTTTAAACACCTACCCAGCTAGCTGGAAAACTGCAAAGCCAATAATTACATTGGAATCCCCACATCCCAAACAGAAGGAGATCCAAGTGCATTTTCTTCCAAGGAATTCTCCCAACCACTTCAGAAGCAAGCTCCTGGGCTCACCCTCACTTATTGTGGGTTTCTTTGATTTGAGAAACCGAGGTTGCAGTTGTGCTCCCCCTGCCAGAAGGAAATGGGTTCCCTGCAGGAAGAGGGAGTGCTCCGTGCCTCCACGCAGCAGTCCTGCTCTACCCCTGGCGATATGAGGATAGTATTAATGCTCTGTAAAGCAATTCCCACTTAGCTTTGCTTTCCTGCTTTGGCAGCTTCCTGGCATGGGCTCTAAGTATGTATTTATTAAAAAGAAATTAAAATGAAGAATAAGTGTTCTGCAAGAAGTTTAAAGGTGAATTTCACAGGTAAAAAATTGCAAGTTTTTCATAGAGCTTTTACAACTCTGTCCATTTTAAAAGAACTGAGTGTGATAGTCTGCATGCATCCTGTCTGAGCCATTATCCAGGATCAATATATTTGATTCTTGATTTCAAAACAGTCTTTAGGAGTAGGAGGAAATTTTCTGGACAGTTATTTTTGGATTTGAAACACCAACAGCTTATAGCTATCATTTACCTCTGTGAAGACAGTGTATGTGTACTGTCAGGTGCTGGGTCTTTTATTTCTTATTTGTAGCATATTGCCAATGTTGACTGTCTCCTTAAGCCTCAGCAGCCTTTGAGTTGCAGCTGGATCCCACCTCACCCCTTCCTGAAGATCTTCCTGACTTGCAGTTCCTACGTACTCATCACCAGCCCTTCAGTTGTGTTGGCTTAAGTTACTGTTCTCTTTGCTCCCTAAATTGCTCCAGTCAGAGGTGTTTAACTGTTTTAAAGAATAGATTTATATATATATTTACATATATATATATATATATGCATATATATATATAACCCACCTGAAATAAGTAAAGAAGTGATAATGCAGACTGATGCTTTAACAGAGTTGGTAGTTCAGTGAACAGCAGGAAATGTGCACAAATGCCATGTAGGACAACAGAGGCAAGAAGGGTGTGTTGGATTGCATCCTTGGTCTTTGCTGGCACTTGGCATTCCTGCTCCATCATCCCTGCAGACTTAAGTCCATGTCCTTAGACCAGTTATACTGAGTTAAAGTTTGTAAAGCTCAGAGGTTTAACCTTGGTTTGAGGTTGTTACAGATGTAGTGTCTAGACTTACAGGTTCAGTTTCCATGAAAAATAGCTCCATTATTTGGAACTAATGGAGCTATGAAGTATTAAGGGTTTGTGGCATGTGTGTGGGTTTTCTGTTTTCTTTTAAGTTGACTTTAGTTTTCCTTGAATGTTTTAATGTATCATGTGCCTGTAGCTTAGGAATATGTGAGAATGTCTTTCATACCTTAGATAATCTTCTCTACATTTTTTATGGATGAACACTGATTGGTCTTCAGGCTTTTTGCCATGACCTTTATTTCTGCGTTACAGAAGCTATGTTTGTTTCCCTGCCACAGGTTACCTTTAACACCTGTAACCTATTTTAATGGTGTCAAATACCATGTGCTTTGGTTTTCTGGGGTGCAGCCTCCAATCATTCTTTTTCTAATGACCCAAGTCAGATACACTCTTTTCCACTGATCTGTTTTAGGATTAATGGCTGGTTTTGTATCCTTTCATCTGCTGAAGAAAATGCTCTTGTCTAAAAGCTGCATGGTTTTGAGGAACTGAGCTCACGCTACTGGATAGATTTAGGTACAGCTAGGATTTCCTTAAAAGAAATATAATTAGAAATAGTTACATTGTGAAGCATCTTGTACCTTTCTGCATCAAATGCAATACTTGTATGCTATCTGTAGTGTTGAGAACGGCTCCAGGTGACAGTGTAAAAAAAGTTGTACTAACTGTCCACTGAAGTTGGCAAGTGGAAGTTTAAAATACTTGTATAGTAGGGACTTTATAGGACTTTAAACTACAGGAAACTATTGTTCTCTAATACAGCCTGCTTCATAACCTCATCAGAATTTTATATTGCACCATATTCACATCTTGTGGTTGAGTCCAAACATATTTCTAGAAAGACATAATTTTTGCTATTTAGGACTTCAAGCAGTAGGGATTCCACCATGTCCCACAGTAAGTCATCGATTATTCTCACTGTAAAAATGTTTTGTATTTTATTGACTTCTAAACACTGCAAACAGATGTAGATTTTGTTTTTCCAGCCATGTTTAAAAGCAAAAACCAGCACAGCTCTACAGTCTAGAAACTGTCCTATGTATATGCTTCAGTGAATCAATTCCTCATCTTTGGAAAAAGGCTAGAAAGATTGCATGGAAATCTTTCTCAGTGCTTATTTGTCATACTACAGGGAGCTGGCTCTTCAGACTTCCAGGAATGATTACCGTAAATGAATCTTTCTTGCCTTTAAAGAATTGAAATCAACCAACCAAAAAGATGTACAGGAAAAAAAACATCCATTTTCAAATATACAGAAAAAGATAATCACAAATTATATCAAGTAACTCCATGTTATTTAACAGGGATATTTTCACCAAAAACTGTAGGGAAGAAAAACCCCAAAACACAAACACACATTTAAAGCATCTGTGAAGAAAATCAATTTTAAAAGGAATAGTTGCCCTCAAAAATCTGTTGGTGCTTTTCTACATTTATCTAGTAGTTAAAGCACATTCTTACAATGTGAGTCATTTGATTCAATTTCTGCCTAAAGGAATTCCAGCCTTCCTACCTTCCAAGCGTTTCCCATCATTAACAATGTTATTCTTAGATTATTGCCCTTTCATCCATACTGTTGAAGCTTTTGCAGTCTGTGTGAAATAATAAAATACTAAACGAGCCAAAGACAGGATGAGAAAGTCATTCAGAAATTGAGAAGTCATGGATTACATTTTCCTTTCTCAGATTCACATACAAGGCTTATTCAATATATAAATAGTTCTAGTGCATTTGTGAAATATATACTAATAACAATGATTGCCTTTATTGGAATCTGCTTTTTGCTTAGGAATAAAACCATATAATCATTCAAATAGGCTAAACTGGTTGTGAGAACTTTTGTTCAGTATCAAAAGGTTTGTATATTCTTGCAGGGAGCTTTAGCTCATGACTAAAAGGCATTCACATCCCAAACCTGCACTTCAGTGGTTCCAGTCCAGCACTTTATACCAGAGTTTTCACAAGCAGCTATCTTTTTGTTATTCATGATATAGTGGCCTTCTGACTCTGTTTAAAAATGCATTTCTGGAAGCTAGTATTACTTGTAGTTTCTTAGGCCTTTATAGTTGCTAATTGTCTGGGATCCATTTATACTTCTGAGGAAGGAGGGAATAACTGCAAAATTCTCAGTAGTACAGGAACTTTCCTGGCATGTTCAGAGCCTTTTCTGAAAAAACAAACCAAGTATGTGAATGGTACAAGTATGATAACATTATCTGTATATTTGATATTGATATATAAATGATAAAGTAGTTTTTATCCAATATTTCAGAATTTCTTCTGCTTGAAAACAATGCAAGTTAAGCATTTATTAACCCCCTATATCTGTTCTTTTAGGTAAAGAGCAGTCTTCAGGAGAGGTGAACATGCACCCTGTCTCAGCAGCTCCTCTGTCTGTGTTCAGTAAAGAATCCAACTCCTCAAAACATAGTGACCACCATCACCACCACCACCATGAGCACAAGAAGAAGAAGAAGAAGCACAAGCATAAGCATAAGCATAAACATAAACATGACAGTAAAGAAAAGGAAAAGGATCCTTTTGCTTTCTCTAACAGTCCAGCCAGTGCACGATCCATCCGTTCCCCGTCACTTTCAGACTGATACCAATGGCTTCTCTGGAGTTCAACTTGAAATATTCTCTGAATACTTAGAAGGATGTATATAACTATAGCGTCTATCTTTTTTTTATGGAAATAACAATATGTGAATTGCTTTAGCAATTCAGAAGCTCTGCCACTGTCCTCTTTTGAAGCATTCTATTTGCATATGCGGTTGTTGAAATAATCTGATTCAAAAAGTATGTTTTATGACTCTTGAGTCATTTTGCATTTCACTGTTCTCCACACCTCCCACTCTTTTTTCCATTTTAAACAAAGAAAACAGCCCTTTATGTAAGGGCATGTGTCCACTGGCAACCCCCTGCACATCATGCTGACCATGTGTGCTGCCAGAACCAATTATGTTTTAATCCTTTGAAGAACATTATGAGGCAGAGTATGTTTTAAGCAGAAGCCAATTGCCAGGCCTTTGGTGAAGTGCTGTTTCCAGAGTGGTGTTGTATTACCAAGTGTAGACCTCCTGAGAAGACAGGGATTTTCTGTAGTCTTCAGTTGAGCTGTTCCTTGCTTTAACCATTGCGCTGTAATGTCAGGATTTTAATTAAACAGTACACAGAACATTTGCCTTTTTCACATACGAAAACTCTTAAAAATCCCAAACTGCTCTAAAGCTGCTTTTATTATGGACATGACCCTTTGAATATAATGACCCTCTGCAATTATGTTTTTGGAATTTTAGCCAAATGCTTAATGCATGTTTTGACCTGTAATCAGGCTTTTAAAACTCCAATAAAGTTTGCAAGTTATTTTGACAGAGGTAGATTTTTTTTTTATTCAAGCTTGATGCTGGGATATACTTTTGAAAGATGGCTTTGCTAAAATTAAAAAAATAATAATAAAAAAACCCATATTTTTAAAAACCATAAACCTCACAGATTGAAAAACACATCTTTCCTCCTGTCAAGGGGTGGGCTTTTTGGAAGCATTCTATGTGATCAGCTCATGAATCCCCAGGAGAAATACATTAGGAGGTTAAGCCAGGTCTGGGACTTTGAATGGTGGATGCATTTAAATTACTTCACCTGTGGTTTATGCAGTGTACTATTTACACCCAGCAAATGTTTTAAAAACTCAAATTTTTTTGTTATTTTGATAATAGAGATAAATAATCTCTGCCACTTTTTATGTGTTCTCTCTATTTGTATGTGGAGGCAGGGGTTTGACTTCCAGGCACTGGTTGACTTCTGTTGCCCAGAGGTCACTTCACCTTTAGCTTCCTAGGGAATGGTTCTATTTGGGGTAACTATTTTTAAAAGAAATTTCCCAGCTTCCTTTGAGAGCTGATTCTCCTTCTTAGGACAAAGGCAGAAAGTTCAACAGGGATCCAAGAAGACTCTTTAAGCCATATTCTGTTTCATTAAAGTTAATAAAAACTTTTAAATTACTTACCCTCTGTTGAATCCTGTAGTTTTTGTAATACCAGATTATCTTTAGAATGGAAAGATGATAGACCCAGGTATTTTGTAATACACATACACTTTGTTATTTAGACACTGTATCCCTTTAATACTTTGTGGCTAGTTGTGCTAATCATTGTATTTGGAGTACACATTAAGAGAAGCTCGGGCTGGATTTGGTTGTGATGAATGTGGGCAGCATCATGGCTTCTCATCTGCTGCCACACCAGCAACTCTTCCTGCAGATGAGGAGAAGCCCTCCTTGGTGTGCTGGGTTTCCTCTCTAGCAATGACTGCAAGCTCTTACTTAGCACTTAGATGAGCTAAAGACCACAGGAACAGGAAAACACCCAAAAAGCACAGGTAGAATGAGGTACTGAGCATGTTTGGGGTAGACTAACCATGTGTGCAGCTTGGTTTACCACCCTCTTTTAGCCAGCAAGCTGCTGTGTGAGCATCATCAGCTGTGAATTGCAGGGAGAGGAGTGTGAGGAGGCTGTAGTAACAGCTTGTTGGAAATGGTTGTAGGTGTTTTTCCCTTGGCTAAGGAGTGAGGTAACAGTGCCAAAGGTGTTTGTGGGAGACCTGGGGTAATAAGCAATGAAAGCTGGCATTGTTTGGGAGAGCTAAGGCAGATGCATTTATGTTTTAAAAATGAGGTCATGGATAATTTAGGCTGGTGGAGTTCCTACTTTTGGAGGCATGGATTTACACTCTTGTGCTGAGGGGAACCGTGGTGTTCAGTGATGCAGGCGCAGGACTGAGGCAGAGCTGTAACGTGGCAACTCTACCATCAGGTATTTGTCTGTATGGCTTCAAATGAACTACTGAATATACACTAAGGCAACAGGGCAAAGACACTGCTAATAGAAAACTAGAGAGGCAAAAAAGTTCTAAAAAGACTTTCCAGTGCAGTTTCTGAGGCTGTGGCATGATCCTGGTTCAGAACATCCACTAATGTGTTCGATAGAATGCAAACTGAATTTTGAGGTCTGCAAGGATCATGACGTGGACAGGCAGCAGCTCCAACTGGCACATGTGCTCCAAAGTCAGAATACTTCAGGTGGTTACACGGCTGATCCAGCAACAGAAAGGTCAAACTCAGTTGGAATGAATGTGAAATACTGAACTGGGAGAAAATGGAAGTGTGTGAAAGCAAGGGATTCCCACTGTTTTGCAAGGTGTAGGCAGGGGAAAAGAATTTGGTCATGTAGAGATGCGCAACTTGGTATTGTTACAAAAGTGAAACTCACTGAAGGATTAACAGGATTTTTTAATATAAAACTTGAAAGTAATCCTTAAGTGCCAGTGGTTTTGGGCAACACATTTTAAGAAACAGGTGGGGAAATTCCCCTAAATCAGAACAATGGGCAACATTATATATAATTATAAAAGGGAGCACAGTATTCCTGGTCTAGAATGGAAGAAGTCTGAGCAAGGAGCCCTCGCTTCTGATACTGAAACGATTGCTACAACAGAAAATGTTTATCAGTTCTTCTTGGTATTTCCTGTGGGAAAGATTAGCTTTATTGGCAAGAAAAAATACTTTTGTTTAATGTTAAGATGGGAAACACTTTGACAGGCACTGGACAATGATGTGAAGGCTCTCTTCTTGCAGGGTTTTAAGCAGCAGATTGGCAAACGGCTGCAGAGGATGTAAATGGGATGCTTTGCTCTCCACAGCACAGTAACTTGCTGCTGCAGTTTGTTTCTGTGGTTTCTTTGATCCTCCATTTCTGTCAGTGAAATCATTGTGGTGGCTCCCTGGATGTGATGGGCACATCTGGAAGGCTCAGGTAACACAGGTCTTTGCCTACCAGAGATCTGACTGATGGCAGTTTAGCTTGGGTTTTTCATCTACTGAAAATCAATGACTATTTCAAGGTTATAACCTGACATCAATTTGAGTTAACACTTTGTATTTGGACAGTGAATTAAGCTTTTTATCCTCAACACCTTCAAACCTCAGGTTGGCTGTAACCTGTGCGGTTGATTCCGGACTGGGTTCTGATTTTCAGTTAAAGCTTCTCATTTGCAGTACACTGTGCTTGAAACAAAAGGAGAAATATTTGTGTGGTAGCATCCAAATACTGGAAGAATACACATTACACATATAAAGCAGAAATGCATATGTTGTTAAGATAGCAAGGCAGTCAAAATCTGGTGAATTTATTTCACTATTTAGTTTTTAACATGAATTCCTTTATTGTCTTCATTAGAAACATTGTAATACACATAAGCGTAGGGCAAACACATACTATTAGAAGACCTATGTGCATTTTTAATGCAGAATTTTCTTTTTGGTTTTATTTTTGTGTGGTTTTTCTGTATTTCTCAGCACAATTATAGCATAAATCATCTAGGAAGTAACTACTGCTTCCCTTAGATTCATAGACAAGTATCCTAGCTCAAGTATCTGACCATTCTATGATTCTATCTGATTAGGATATAGCTGCTTTCCTTAGGTGTCCAAGTCAGCATTTATTTTAGCCTAGATGGGTTCACTGCCAGCCCTGTCAGTTTGTGCTGCTGCAGCAGAGGAAGGACAGCAGGATGCAACTTCTCCTGAGTTACTGGATGAGGTGTTTCCACTTTTCCATCGCAGATTGTGCCATCCCATGTCAATACTAACAAGGCAACTGACACTGTGTAGCTTTTGCGACTATAAAAGCTGTTTAGTTTTGGTGGATCTCATGTTTATAGAAATATGATAATTTTTGTAAATTTTAATATAAGGAATTTTTAGTCATGTCATTATTTTCAGTTCCTTAGGACTGTTTATTCACAGCAGCTTAAGAACCTGCTTTTTACTGGAGCATCAGTACTGCATGAGGGTCCTTAGAATACACAAGGTAAATAGAAATATTTTGGATGGACATAATTACTTTTTTATGTTTATCTTTATATATATATGCATAAATATATTTATGATATCTATATTTCCTGGTTTTATAATTTTTAAATTAAAATAATGAGTGTTTGCATGTGCATTAAGCTACTATTTAAATCTGCATTATTCCATAGTCACCTGATATCGTAAGTGTAGTTTTTTAACCACACTTCCAAGGTTTTCTGTTATTATTACTTTTGCCAATTAAACCTATACCATTAGGTTTACCTCTATACCATACCTCTGTTAATGTAGATGAGTCAGGATTTGATTCAAAAGGCTTTGTATTTTACTAAAAAATGCTTCATGTAGGTATGGTGCTTAGATATGGTAACACCATGAAGTGACAGCAAAAATTGAAGGCATATTTGGCTACACTTTTTCATTTCTGAGTGAAAGTGAAGCTGTGTGGGCATGCTGTGGGCTGATCTGTTTCTCCCCCAGCCCCTGACCACGTTGGATTTTCTGGGTGCCAACCAGCCTCTTCCATGCCCTCCTACAACCCTCTCACCTGTGAATAAACTCATAGTAGTTCTCACTATGTTACTGAGCTGAAGCTTTTGGGTAGAGGCTGAGTAGGCAGTGAGGCTGATGCACGGCTTGTGGAGCTGAGGGTGGAGCGGGGAGATGGAGGGAGGCGCAAGCAGAACAAAACCCTCTTTGGCAGCAGCAGCCTTGGCTCCGCTGCTCCTTGCGACTGCACGGGGAGAAAACAATGCGATAGGGAGAATTCCAGATTTTACATCTGTGCCTCTTTGGGAGCTGTAATTCTGTTGTGGATTGGTTGAGAGAGTGTTTTGAATCAGACTCATTTTGGCAATGCTGTGAGGCTGGAGTGAGATGAGCTGACACGACTGGCCATTATTTTTTTCTATGCTGTGTTAAAAGACCAATGGTCTCAACAAGAAAAGGCAAAAGAAATGCTTCAGAAATTAGCCCGAAGGTCATGTCAGGTCAAATGGGGGGGTTAAATTATTTTAATTATTTTTAATTTATTATTGTTATATTTTATTCTAATCTATTTTACTTCTATCCACAGAATTGAGTTTCAAAAGGGTATTAATGTGAAGCATTTCATTCTGATAATGCACTTCTCATTTTCTGAATGTTCCTTTATTTTATAAATAAATCATACTGTAAAATATGCTAAAGTAACTGATAAAACTTCTAAATGAACATATGCCCTGAACTGAAGAAGAAAGCTTGAGGGCATGTTAGGAATGAAAGCACACTTCGAGACATGATTGGTTGACTGCTCCTGTTTTCAGTAACTTATTTTAGGGAGAAAAGACTCTTCTGGGAGTTAATCTGCTCCCCACCTTTGCAGGAATAAGTGGGATGACTCAGATTTACTCAGGATTTAAAAGCTGTTTCTTGTGAGGAACCCTCTGTTTGTCATGGGGGTTGAAATGCTCATGCCAAGCCTTGCTGCATCTGCCTGGGTGTGAGCTTCAGTGTGGGGCCCAAGAGACACTGTGAGAGCAATGGAAAGGTGGCCATGGTATTCCTTCAGCACCCATCAACAGGGTATAGACAAGCAGTACCAGGTCTGTTTTACTTACACTGCTGGTTCTGCTGAGCTCCCAGTCACTTATTTTGCTAAATATTTAAAGCTTTAAGTTTTGCTTTAGCCTGTAGAAAATACTTTGGTCTTTTCACAGCTCATCTCCCACCCAGGAGCTGAACTGAAGTATATGGGGGAAGAAGGCTTTTTAGCAGTTTGGAAATAGCACAGCTTTTGAAGTTGATCTAGTGGTCATGAAAGTTTTTGACAGTACATTATTGTTTTGCTAGTTCTAGTCAATTCCTAGTTTTTCTGTACAGTGAAAAACTGGAGTTAGGAAGAAAGGAAGAGGAGGTGCTGAGATTATCTGTCACCACATTGAAGGGAAACTTGGAGAGATTGAAGGTTTCACATCAGTTCTATCACTCACTTTACTACGGCAGTCTCTACTGCTTTTAGGTTTTATGGGCTCACCCATGGAGCTGTGGCTGTCTTCACTTGTTTTTCTCTGCTGTTTCTTTACCTTCAAGTCTTCTTCCAGTTCATTGATGTAATAGTCACCTGAGAGTTAAAGCTTGGACACCACTTGAAGACATCCACCAAAGTAGATGGTTTAAGCATCTTTGGCATATGATACCCTAGACTTGGGGGTTTGAGTCTCTTGGTTTTCCATGGTCTGCTCCAGCTTGGTGGCCAGCAGGCTACTGCAGCTTAATTGTCCTCTCTAAGGAATAGGCATGGATGTTCCTTGTCCCTTATGGGCATCTTAAGTGGCAGAGTGTGTGCAAGCATCTTCCTTGTGTTTGAAGCAGTATGTATGAAAAAAAAATGTTTATCTCAAATGATTTTATCAAAGGATTCAGTCATCTTTAAATGTTGGAATTGATATGTTTATTAGTTGAGTACTTCAACTGATCTCAAAATACTGAACACTTCCAGTGGCTTTAATTTTAAGACAGATTTTTAAAAATAGATGTTTCCACAGCACTGAAAATCTTCTTTAATCAAGTGCTTAATAAAACATTCAGCACTTACAAGCTAGGAGGAGACACAATGGAGGAGAGAGAACAAAGCTTTTTCTTACATCTCTTCATGTAAGAGAGAAGTGCAATTATATTGCAGGAGAATTGAGGAAGGATTTCAAGTGATTGCTTGGTTGCTGCTATGATGGAGGAGATATGAAAACCCCTAAATAAAATGGTGTGGAGAGGGCAGTTGAAAACAGCACTCTTTTCAATAAAAGTTCAGTAATTGAATTGGAGGCAAATGCATTTATAAAATGAAACCAAGACACTGATAATGTAGAACGGTTGCTTAGTTTTTGCCCATTGCCCTTGAGTGCTGTATCCCTTGGTGTTAATTGAGAACCTAGCAAGAGCACACTGTTGCTGAGAGCAGGCTGCTAACCAGCCACTGTATACTCCCAGAGCTTGTAGATTCACTTTTTCAGAGGCTTTGACTCTCTCTGGTGTTTCCTCCTGCCTAGATGGAGTGTCCTGCCCAGCACAGCTTTGGTGTGATGGGCAGAGGGGCAGTGATGCTGCCTGGCCCTGTTCAGCTTGCTGTGCAGAGGGTCACGCTGGCACTTCATCAGCAATGACCTCCGTATCTGATCAAAGCATAAGCAGAGCTTCACCTCCACGCACTGCTGGTGTCCAACACTGTTCACAGGCCAGACTGTAAACAGGCACCAGAGCAGCACTTTCAGCCTTGAGGAAAATAGGCAGTTTTGTTTAGGATTAGGTATTTTTTTTTCCTTTTTAGAAGAACAGCCTTATGTTAAACATACAGAGTGTGTGAAGTTGAGCTAATCATGTCCTATGTCCTTTCCATTCAGACTGTAGACTTTTTTATACAAAACTAGCTCTGAATGACTGCAGGATTTCAATATAAATTGACGTTATATGGCACCGCTCATGTCCTTCTGAGCTAATAATGCTCATACTAAGGTTTGATTTCTGAAATATAGCAAAACCTCAGTAAGGCATATGGAAATGAGAGGCCCCGTTGTGAGCTAATGACCGCTGTGAATAACGAACATGTCAGCACCGTAACATGAGATACACTTAATTGCTTTTTACAATGGATGCTTGTATACGATATACATCAGCGTACTGTGAAGTGGCTTGTTATGATAAGACCATAATATAGAACTTTTCTGTTGAAATGGTTCTCTCTCCCTACTTCTTGGGAAATACTTGTTCAAATAAATATGTGGGTTAGTGAGGCAACAGATAGTTATTTGTCTCTCAAGTGTGAGTAATGTAACATGAACAAGCATTAATGACCTAACTCCTTAATTCAACAGGAGATCCTTATTTTTCTTACACGCTAGCTTATTTCTTAATATTTTGGAATCCGTTGCTCAGTGTGTGCTGTGTTCCCAAGGGAACTGAGCACAAGCTACAAGTTTTGGGATAACTCCGTTCTGCTCAACTTCATAATCTCTTGGACTCTCTCTTGGACTTCTTCAGCTCAGTGGCTGGCAACTGTGTGTATCTGCTCCTTGAATCATCCACTAACATCTGCCTGAGATCATGAAAAGACTCGCAGTTTTCAGTGGATGTGAGAACTGGCCAAACCATCCACGTGGTTTACAAGTCTTTGCCCAATTTCCAGAAGAGACTCCAGCTTGGTGAAATTGAAGCCTTGTGAGTTTCTGTGTTCAAGAACTGGAACGACAAACTGGTGACAGAGAATAAAGACAAAGGAAGATCCAAGAGGGAACAGCAACAAGGCGGAGAAGGTGGGCATTGACAAAAATCACAAAGTACACTGAATAATATGATTCAGGGACATAAGACCATCTTGGCAACTGTACTCAGCCCCGTGGCATCAAAGTATGATGGGATGATCCCAAAGCAGTGTCTTGAGTGGGGAATGAACTGCAGCAGAAATCAGGTCATGCTCAAATGATCTCAGTCTTGTTCTGCAGAGATGAGTCATGTTTCTGTGTCTCCATACACAGGATTGCTATGGGAAGATGGCAGGTCATTTCAGCTATCATTTTCAGAAAAGGTCATTTTTAATTTCTCTGTTCAGTACTCAGCTTGAAGTGCACAGCTCTAATGAGGAGAACTGCAGAATCTTGGTGGCTCCATCTGGAGATGTACACATCCAGTACGGCAAGCCTCTGGTAGTGCCTGTTACAGACTGTAGTAGTAGTTCTACATAATGCTATGAAATCTAGAAACTGGGATTCCTGAAATCTTAAAGCAGACTCTTGAGATTAGTGGGTGTTGTTAGCTGATGTCTCTGTGTTTCATGTGAAAATGGTGGTAATGCTGCTTTACCTCAAATGAGTGTTGTCACAGTATTTTGGAAATTGCTTGGACACTATTGTAAAAACATCTCTTGAGTTCAGATGCTGGAGAGGAGCTCTTCATCAGGGACTAGCAGCAGAACAAGGGGTAATGGGTTTAAACTTAAACAGGGGAAGTTCAGGTTAGATATAAGGAAGAAATTCTTTACTATTAGGGTGGTGAGGCACTGGAATAGGTTGCCCAGGGAAGCTGTGAATGCTCCATCCCTGGCAGTGTTCAAGCCCAGGTTGGACAGAGCCTTGGGTGACATGGTTTAGTGTGAGGTGTCCCTGCCCATGGCAGGGGGGTTGGAACTGGATGATCTTAAGGTCCTTTCCAACCCAAACCATTCTATGATTCTGTGATTATCTTGCGCAGAGAACAGTTTTGAATGGTGCTCCATAAAGAAGTCAGAAATGTTTATACAGTGACCATGCTGGGCTGCTCTGTGTTGCTGTTGGTATCACTGGCAGCACCTGGAAGATTTAGCTGGTCCTGCAGACCCAATGTGCATCTATGCAGCATACAAACAGCAAGGGTGTGGTGCTGTGCCCCTTCTTCTTGGCAGCATTTAGCATTGCAAAATGGCTTTGACAAGAGCAAGCTGGCTCAACATTTGTGATCTGGAGCAGCTCCCAACCTTGGTTTGCAGGGTGTTCTCGGTGTGGAGCAGATGGAGCACGGGTGTTGTAAGAACTTCTGTTTGTCACTGTGGATGATGCAGTCTGAAACAATGGTGTACAGCACCAGTCCCTGTGCAGAAGGCACCTGAATAAACAGGACACACTGGAGTTAGAGCAGTAGAGCCGTGAATCATGTCTTGCCAGAGTACATACTCCAGTAGGATTGGGCATCTAACCTGGTTTGTGTGACTTTAGTACCTTTTGGGTGATACATTTTGCATTTAGGTGACCATGCTGATACCCCTAAGAGCATGCTAAAGCTGGTTGTTGTTCAGCCATACTGCAAGCTCCCTTCAGCCTTGTGCTACGTGTTGAATACCATGTGTCTCCTCAGTATTTGACCGCTATTTGTATTTGACAATGACTTTGGAGCTGGGATGAAGCAAAATTCATGTCAGTGGCACCTTGCCATCCCTTGTTATATCTGCCTGCTTTAACGTCATTGCAAAACATTAGATGGACTTCTGGTGAAAATAATTGGTTTTCTCTTTGGACAACGTTCCAAATTTAGCACATCCTCTCCGAAGCTTAGCAAAGCACTTTCCTGGAGCTGCATCAAACCCCAGTGTTCAGTGTTTAAAGCTTAGCATTAGTGCTTGTTGGAGAAGATGTTGAAACAGTTGGAAGCCCCTGTCACACTTTGAGTGATGGTCTTGTTTTCTGGAAAGCTCTGGAGCATCTTGGAGATGTCAAATTTTGGAATCAAATGCAGCATTTAATGCGGGAATGTTCCCCTTGGGCCCTGGTGCTTTATCCAACAATCCAAACCTTTGTATACAATCTTTGCTGTTGATTTCCAGTCTAGGGGATTGTCTCAAATCCCCCCCAAATTTGGTGTCACCAAAAACACTCACATCTCTTTGCAGCTAATCAGAGAGAAGGGCTTGGCTTTAGGATATCCTCTGAGCTTGAAGAGATTAAAGGAACACTGGATTAGTATAAAGTGATTTTGTGTATTTTATTGCCTTTCCCAGAGGGACCGAATCCCTCTCTTGAAAAAAATGAGACATCCCTTTTCTGCCTCTCTCAGTTCTGCACACACAGTTCATGGACCCCAGGGATGGGAGGAGTTCCTTCAATGAAATATAAACAGAAAAACTCAAGATTCAGTTGCTATTGGAGAACAGTAATTAGCATTTCCATTGTGAATGCTGAAAGCCCATTACATGTTTTAACCCTCTTATTTTCTGGGTGAGAAAATCGATTTGGCTTAAAACTCCCCAGAAAGGCCTGGCTAATCCTGTCACAGAAACACAGAATTTCGTAGTATAATAGATTGAGCATGAGATTGAGAGCCAGAAAGTGCCAGCATCTGGATTGCTTCCTCAAACATTCATTATGGATATGGATTCATTCAGAGAACCCCTGGGTTTTGTAATGAAGTATGAACTCAGCCATCACATCATTGCACCTCCAGCTCAAAAGTGTTTTGATGGAAGTGCATTTTTGGTATGAAGTTTGTATCCAAGCTGCTTTGTGGCACCATGCAGAGGGGAAGCTTTAGTATCAGGTAAAGGAAGGAATCCCTATTTCGAATGAAAGATCCAGCTGTGCATTACTGCTATGCCTGTTGCTAATGATGAGGCATGTTTACTTACTTTCACCATGACTGTCCGGAAATCCCATGGCAAGGAGCGTCAGGACATTTGCCAAATCACTACTTCACCCATCAAGCTGATTGTTTCATGCTATTCAGTCTGGTTCACATTAAGGGTTTGCTCCATTGCTGCCTTTGCTCTTTTGGGGTATATTGATTACTTGTGGTGGGTTTTATAACAAACAGCCTTTTTTTGAGGGATTATTCCCCCCTTCTCTCACTGAGTCTGCGGTGTGTTAGTAAATACAGTACTAATCTCTTCTACTTCAGACACAACCTCTCTAAGGCAATTCATCCAAAGGAATCAAAAGCAAACTATTTTGACTGGTTAGTTGTCATTATAATGTCTTTTGCAAAGCAAATGAGAAAGAAACAGCCTACCTATAAAATGGAAGGAATGTAATAAAACTGAAAGGGGCTTAATTTCTTCTCCTGACAGGTATCTCATTTTTCCATACATTGAAACTGGTGTAAGAAAGAGCAGTCCTGCGAGCAGAGGGAAGACAGTGCTACTCGAGAGCCAACTGGCTGTGTGAAGGGAACATTTGGCAGCCTGGGGGTCTGGCTGGCTGGGGATGCACTGCTGAGCCCCATCTTGCCAGCACAATCAGGGGGGTGAAGCCTCTCCAGGGGGTTCCTGTGGAGCACAAGAGGAGATTTGACTGATAAAGACAGGACTGAAAGGCTGTCTCAGGTCTGCTGTCTGCAGTCCCTGTAAAGCTCTGCAATGGACAGAGGGGGCCTTTCACAGCCCAGGCTCAGAAGCCTGGCGTGCTCCCCAGCCTCTGATTCAACAATTTCATCTTACTTCCAACCTTAGGTGAATGGCGAAAGCATAAGGGATCAGAGAGTGAAGACTGTTGCTTTGCAAGGGAGAGGAGACACCTTCTTGGAACCATTTGCAAGTTATATTATTGCTGCTCTTATTTGCACAGTTCGTGTTGATCCTGCTGGTTTTACCTATTGGTAAAGAACGAGCTGAATTAATAGAGGGGTGAAGTCTGCTGGAGAGTACATGCTTCACTAATGAGTTATAAAAATGGAGCGCTTGTCTTATTTCTCCTGTTCATGTGGGGCTTTTTATACCTACCTTGGCTGTTTGTTGTGCTTTGAAAACTTCTGATTGTCTTGCAGGTAACTTGAGAAGGAAAAAAATTGGCATTGTGCTCTGTGAATCCTTTAAAAGGCAGGAAAGCACCTTGGAAAGCTGACTTTTAAAGTATATTTTCTACTTTACTTTTGCAGTTCATATTGGTCCCCTGGAATATGTGTGAGGACTGAGAGTTCAAACAGTGAAATCCCACTTTGGTAGTAATTACATGTTTTCTGAAGGTGCTATGAACACTTTGTAAAAGGTAAAATACAGGTTTTGCACCAAGATCTTCATATGCTAAACATTATATGGCAGTGGCTGTCAGTGAGACAGGGGAAAGTGGAAGAAGGACGGATGGTGACACCTGTTCATTTGGGTCAGGCTTCCCTGGGCTTCTTCTATTAAATGCTTCTCTCTCTTTGAAGTAATGAATTTATAGGTGGGATCATAAGAGTCATTTCAGGCCGAGCCTGGAAGTGTTTTTACCTTTTGAGCCAAAAAGGGCGATATCAGCACTGGTGCTACGAATAATGGACCAGAGCATAGTTTGTCAACTTTAGAGATGGACCAAATGAATCTAACCTGGGATCATGCTGTGATGGAGAGAGAGCCTTTTGAGTTTTCTGCGTCAGCTCAACAGCTCTTCATTAATGGAGTCTGACATATGCTTATTTCAATATTGAGATCCATAACAGCAAACTCCAACTGGAACTGGAAACTGAGCTCAACTGAGCCTGGCAAGTTGCTTTGGTGGATGAGTTGTATAAGCCCTTTTGGCTACGTGGATATGTTGCAGAAGAGGTTACAACAACTAAAACTGAAAATGCTCAAAGCCCTAATGAAAGGTTTGACATCTGAAATGTGGAGGAAGATTATGCTCTGGGCACATGCCAAAAGATGAGAGGGAGGAGCTGGCTTTGAGCTTTTGTTGGCTGAGAAGTAATAAGCTGGGAGAAGACCTAAGCTTTGGTAACAGGAAACTGTACGGCTTAGGCAATCTTCAGGGACTCTTTGCTTTGCTGTCCCCATTCCTGGCATGTATTTCATTAAATCACTGACAGCTGTCCAGGAACACAGCACCGAGAGACAAGAGATGGCATGTAAAGAAAATATGGGTGTTATACTCTCACCTGCCCCAGGCCTTTTCTTTGTCATCCCCTCACAAACCCATTGCCTCTCGTTGTTCCAGCCTCATAGTCCTGTGCTGGAGAAATGGCTTTCAAACCCCTTGTTTAGTAAAAGGTGGCTAAAAAAGTCAACACAACCACCAGCTTAAATTCACTGTATAGGTCCTTGTCTCTGCTGGTGAATCTGAGAGTCCAGTTGAAAAGAAATTGACAGAAGTAGCATTGATGGTAAGAGATCCTGCAAGAACTGAAGGAAAGCCTCAGGACATGCAAATAAGCATCCACTTCTTGGTGTTCCCATACATTTATTTGGTGCTGCTTGTGAGCAGCATGATGCAGCTAAGAAATCTGATCTCATTCATCAGGTCCTGTTTACTCCTCACCCTCCTAGGAAGAGGTACAGAGCCATTGATTTGCCTCCTTCATTTAGGGCACTGTTCTGTAGTATTTCATCTCATCATACAACTAATTAAATATACAAGCACTTATTATAAATTACGACCTGGAATATAAATCAGTGGGAAAATTCTGTTGCAGATAAGCCTCCAAATTTGCTGCTGTAAATCTTGACTGGCTCATTGGCACGTGGTTAAAGCACAGCCGTAAATCTCTGTGTGAGACGTAGTGAGGAAGGAAACATGGGAGTTTTTTCATGACAGCAGTTACAAGGAAAAGGCTCAGAGCTGCTTGTTGCTGCCAATCCGACCCCATCAGTGTCCGAAGCAATTAACAGATTCTCAGTTTTGTACCATGGCTGGAAAGCAATAAAAAGAAACAATCAAGATGCTTTTACCTTGATTCCTGTCACTGAGAAATGCAAATACCCATAAAAGTCTTCAGATGTTTTCTCTGGAGCTAAAGTCAAACATTGCAGAGTTTATGGTTCCCAGCCCCCACTTTTTGATCTTGAGCATGATGTAATCAAACTGTATCTTTAACGTAAAAGTAGGTGTATAGCTAATATACATTAGCTTTAAAATACATGTAGGTGCTGCTGAAAATCTATTCAGGTACAAAAATTGCCATTGCTTTTATGAAATCTGCACCAAAGTGTTTTCTCCTATTTCTGCATTGTGACATGCAAACAAAAAGGTGCATAGAGATAGGGTGCAGGAAGAATATATGGAGCTGATGTTGTCTCCTTCCTAATTAGGGTATGATTCTAGCGTCAGCTCATCCAGTACTGCAGGACACAGTGGTCTGTTCTCCCATCCTTCTCCGATTTCCAGGGATTCCTGTGCACCAGCCCAGAGGCTCATCTAGATGGGGCAAGTCAGCTTGCTAATAGCCAGAAACCAAATCCAGCCAAAAGTGTGTGTGTATATAAATGTGTTTCCATCTTCTGGGAACATAAATTATATGCTGTGGTGACCAGAGTTAGTACAAGGAGGGGGCAAGGCTGCTGCCAGCCCCCAGACCTGCTGGGCTGCAGGTGAGGCTGCTCTAGGAAACCAGAAGGGATGGAACCCTGCGGGAGTTTAAGCACTTGGTGGTGTTGAGCACTCAATGGTACTTGGCAATTGGTGCTTCCATCGTGTAAAGGACAAAGCTACAAGCTAGAGGCAGCTGGGATACCGTGGATTTTGTAAGTGGGTTTGGAAGAGAAAGCCAGCGTGCTTGGGAACTACAAATGGGAGGCTGTTCCGTGCATGCAGTGCAGGGACACAGCTATATGAAAGGAGGCATTAATCAGGAGCGCGACTGCAGCACCGGTTCAGGAAAGCTGTTCAGTGCTCGCTTACATCCCTTCTATTCCATCAAAGCTTGAGCACTTCACTGAATAAAGACATATGGGACCAATAAAGCAGATTTAAGGAGATGGAGTCCAGGTGGCAAAAGCGTATAATGGGAAGTGACTTATGGGAAAATGTTGCATTCAAAACTCTTCTGTTGGTTTAGGTGACCCTGTAAATCCAGGTCCTGCTTTTAGTCAATAGGAGTACTCATGAGAGCTAAATTGCTTATGTTGCAGGACTGAGCCTACTGAAAGGAAGACTTTTCAAGGAGGTCCAAAGAAATGTTGTAACTCCTGCTTATAGTGTTCTTGTTTTTTGTACTAACCCAGTTGTGAACACAGCCAACCAATTCGCCGTAATTTGTATATTTGTTTGTACAGAGGGGAGATCTGGATTTATTTTAAAGGACTATTTTGCCCCTGGTTTCTGTATTGTAACTCCTTCCCTCTCCACAAAAGAAGCTCAAACAAAACCCCCAAAACTTCCCATCCCCCATTTAGCTGAAAACTTGAAAGCGAACCCTGCACAGTGTACCTTTCATATGCACATTGGTACCTTGCAGTGAAATGAGAAACAGCAGAAGAGCTTTGCAATAACCATGACAAGAGTAGGCAAGGAAAAAACAAAAAGCCTTTAGTAAAATACTGCTTTGTTAGATCTTAATAACAGAAAAAGTCCCCCTAGAAATAAATCCTTAACATGATTCTCATATGAAAGAGAATCCTTCCACGTTGAAACCAAATGTTCAAAAGCTCTGTGCTTTGTTTTATTAATGCCCATAATTTATTCTTCTTAGAAAACATCCCTCGCAGGCTGCTAGAGCACTCAGTGTGGTGTACATCATAATGAAAACAACTTAGAAGGCAAAAACATTAGAACAAAAACAAAACTCTGAAAGCTTTAATGAATAAAACCATGCAGGGGGGTCTGGAAAAAGGACACAGATGTTGTAAGGAATCAAAAGCAGAAGATGATAAATCGTAAGCAGGAATATAAACCAAGCTTTGCAAACAAACTGGAGTTCTTTTAGAAGTCTCAAACAGTTATATGTAAAATTCAAGTCAAACATCATTTGTGTAGCCCAAAACCCTTCACTGCACAGCGGCTTCTCTCTGCAGCATCCAAACCCAAACAGGCCAGTTTGCTCTCAGTTTTTTCTCCACAACTGAATGCATTTCGATGCAGGGGTAGCTGTGATTGTCACTACCTGCTCAGTCCAGTACCTGCTCAGTCTAGTACTTAGAAGACCCTAATCCACATTGTAGCTGGGCTCATAGCTTGCTTTCAGAATGGATTTTCTGTGGGTTTCACTTGAAATTCAGGGATGAGTTGTTCACTCACTTGAAATAGGTTTTATACCCCAATTGTAAAGAATAAGAAGTAAGAATTCATTTTTTTTCCTTCCAAAAAAATCAACCAATTTCCCTAGCCCCCAAAAGATCGAAATGTTTAAATTCTTCCTAAATTATAGCTTTCTTTCCAAAAAGATGGAAATCCATGCACTATAGTGATGGAGGCCAACCTGCTGGTCTTGAATTACAGACAGTGCATGAATAACCAAGCCAAGCCACGGCTGTTGGACCAGCAGATTCGTGCTGGCACAGCAACTGGTGACTGGTCAGAATTCCTCACTGTGCTTCAAAGGCTGCTCTTATTGCATGACCTGCAAGTCCATCTGTGTGTCCAACCCCTTGGAAGTCATCACTCCTTCCTCTGTAAGCCTTCTCTGGAGTTTCTTGACTTTTCAGTTCTCTAGGGTATGTTGGCTGTGCTTGTGGCTTTGTTGGCTACTCTCCTTTATGGATTAGTGTTATCATCTGGTGCATTGCTCCTTGGTGGAAAGGGGGCAATTTTTGGGGATTGTGTAACTTTTATACTGTTTCATTGTTAAAATAAAAATAATAATAAAATCTACATATCCCTTATCTCTAGTGGAATATCGCTCTTCAAGTCTTAACAAACAAGGTTTCAACGCTGGATTTTCTGCTGCAGATAAAAGATTAGCACTGAAATTCCTAGTGTTCCCTAGTTACAATTTGCAAGTTACTGTTTCATTGTTTCATTTAAGAAATCTGTATTTCTTGTTCAGAATGCAGAATATGACATAACTTGTACATACTGACCAAGACTAGGAACTTCAGAGTGAGGTGGAGCTGTATTTATAATAAGTGCTTGTATATTTAATTAGTTGTATGATGAGCTGTATCTGTGTTAGATTAGAGATGCTGTTTGGGATAGGGCATAGAGGATTGGCCTTGGACAAGAAAACCAGTGAGTGAAAGACAAGGATAGGAGGTGTAGAAAGCAATGTTTTAGTGAAATGGAGATAAAGAAGCTGTGGTGTCAGCCCTCAAGCCAAGGAGCAGGATCTTGCCCAATGCTGGTAATTCTCTGCTCCTCCCAGTGGCCCATTTCTGGTCATCTGGAGTGCTTTGTATGATGGCCCAAGTGATAAAGCTTTAAGCTATCTCCATGCCAAGTGCAAGGTCCTACACCTGGGTTGGAGCAATCCCAGGCACAGCTACAGGTTGGGCAAAAAGGAAATTCGGAGCAGCCCTGCGGTGAAGGACTTGGGGGTGTTGGTCGATGAGAAAATGAACATGAGCCAGCTTCAGTGTGTGCTTGCAGCCCAGAAAGCCAACCGTATCCTGGGCTGCATCAAAAGAAGCGTGACCAGCAGGTCGAAGGAGGTGATCCTGCCCCTCTACTCTGCTCCTGTGAGACCTCACTTGGAGTATTGTGTGCAGTTCTGGTGTCCTCAACATAGAAAGGACATGGAACTGTTGGAACAAGTCCAGAGGAGGGCAACGAAGATGATCAGGGGACTGGAGCACCTCCCATATGAAGACAGGCTGAGAAAGTTGGGGCTGTTCAGCCTGGAGAAGAGAAGGCTGCATGGAGACACCATAGCAGTCTTCCAGTATCTGAAGGGGGCCTACAGGGATGCTGGTGAGGGACTATTCATTAGGGACTGTAGTTATAGGACAAGGGGTAACAGGTTGAAACTTAAACAGGGGAAGTTTAGATTGTATATAAGGAAGAAATTCTTTACTGTGATGGTGGTGAGGTACTGGAATGGGTTGACCAGGGAGGTAGCGAATGCTCCATCCCTGGCAGTGTTCAAGACCAGGTTGGATGAAGCCTTGGGTGACATGGTTTAGTGTGAGGTGTCCCTGCCCATGGCAGGGGGGTTGGAACTGGATGATCTTAAGGTCCTTTCCAACCCTAACTATTCTATGATTCTATGGTTCTATCTCAGCAAGTTCACACTCTCTCAGAGGGAACACAGCCTTTTCATGCTGGTCAGGGTTAACTGAGCTTTATGATCTTTACAATCTTTACAATTCTTCATATATCCATGCTTTTTCTTCATGCACAAATTCACTCACAGCTACAGTTTATGACCATTTCTCTTCCACCCCAAGCTCCCCATAGAAGATACCGTCAAGGAGTTGTATCTTGATGGTGTAGGTTTGTAGAGCTGTGCTATTTTATAGCTGCTTGTAGCCTCGTGTACTGTGGTAATCAGTGCTTAGAAGGGGAGGATTAATCTTTTGACAGGATCTCTGGAAGCCCTGAGCCTGATGACTTTTCAAAGTGAAGATACATTTTGGCATAAACTGAGGATAAAGGACACTGTAACATCCCCACTGGTAGGCAAGGTCTAGTGGAAATGAGACCACCTTTCATAGCAGGACAAAAGCTGTTGAACAGGAGAAGTGGCAAACCTTTGGAGTTGGAGCAAAGCTGTTATCCAGATCTGATTCTGTAAATTAAGGGTTAAGAAAAATAAAACATGCCAAAGCAAAGCCAGAGATACAAGACCACATCACCCATTCAGATTGCAGAAGGGGTAACTCCAGCCATGCCTAGAAGGTAGCCGGACAAAGTACGCTTTTTCCATTAGCTCAGCTTGTGCAATTACGCTTGTAGAGAATTACATATTTCTGCACAGTTCTGGCCACAGAAGCCATTTCTTCATGCTCAGACCTGTTTGCAGGAGGTGAAACTGAGCCGGGACATTGGAGCTGCAGAGAAACTCTTAATGAAGCAAAACCGCATGAGGTTGTACTTTGCAGGGGGTGGATGGCTGGATTAGGCTGTATATTAAGTAATCCCTCGGGATATTTTTCAACTGTAATTCATGCTCAATCCTCAAATATGGAACAGATTAACAGGAGGAGGGGTTGTAGATTTCTTGTAAATCACAATCTTCTTTTATTCGTGACTATCTACAGAGTGATTTTTTTGAAGCGCTGTTTCTTACAGTTGATTTTGGTGTTGTTCTACCCAGGGCATATTTAAATGACAGGATTTTCTGAAGAGTTTATTTGCAACAATAATCTTTAAAGCTGAGTGCAGAAAATGCAGGGATTAAAATGAGTAATGTTCAAAAGCCCTTTATTCTAGCAGGCTGGGGCAGCTGTAAACACAGCTTTTCAAACAAGATCTTAGTGTTAGCTCTGGAAATCCATATGTAAGGTGCTCAATGTGTGGCCTGATTTAAGTCTATAGCTACCCCCTCTGATTGCACAAGATCAAGACATGTTCAGATTTCTGATTCTGATGAGGAAAACTGTTGTTTTAAAGCTGAGCCTATCTAATCTGTTCTCCTGCATAGGGTCAGTCTCATCCTCTCTCATCTCCTTACATTCTGAATATTGAAGAAGAAAGAATATTTTTTAGAAAATGAACATGCGCCGGCAGTGTGCACTTGCAGCCCAGAAAGCCAACTGTATCCTGGGCTGCATCAAAAGGAGCTTGACCAGCAGGTCAAAGGAGGTGATCCTGCCCCTCTACTCTGCTCCTGTGAGACCTCACTTGGAGTATTGTGTGCAGTTCTGGTGTCCTCAACATAAAAAGGACATGGAACTGTTGGAACAAGTCCAGAGGAGGCCACGAGGATGATCAGGGAACTGGAGCACCTCCTGTATGAAGACAGGCTGAGAAAGTTGGGGCTGTTCAGCCTGGAAAAGAGAAGGCTGCATGGAGACCTCATAGCAGCCTTCCAGTATCTGAAGGGGGCCTACAGGGATGCTGGGGAGGGACTATTCATTAGGGCCTGTAGTGATAGGACAAGGGGTAATGGGTTAAAACTTAAACAGGGGAAGTTTAGACTGGATATAAGGAAGAAATTCTTTACTGTGAGGGTGGTGAGGTGCTGGAATGGGTTGCCCAGGGAGGTTGTGAATGCTCCATCCCTGGCAGTGTTCAAGACCAGGTTGGATAAAGCCTTGGGTGATATGGTTTAGTGTGAGGGGTCCCTGCCTATGGCAGGGGGGTTGGAACTAGATGATCTTAAGGTCCTTTCCAACCCTAACTATTCTATGATTCTATTATTTTCATTAACCTTCCAGTACAGCGTGCTCTGGGCTACAAATGAAAGCATGAAACTGCCCCTGTCTAAGTATATTTCTTACTACATTTGTTGTGAAATCAAGTTCCTGAATACTAATTTCTGAACCTAGTGTTATCTGGAAGCTTGTAGGTTTGGTTTCCATTCGACTGGATGCGCTGCATGATCAAAATAGGACTTTAGTGGATTTTTAGTTCCTCATCCAGGACTTGCAATCCATGATCTGTCCAGCTGAGCTGTCCCTTCAAGTGGGAGGTAGCTGCCTGCCGCACCTGGAGATTTCCTAGGTGCAGCAGCTATGTCCTTGTACATGTCCAACTCTGCCCTGGACACCTCACCTCACAGTCCTCTCATCATCCTCATGCCCCTCCTCTGGACTTGTTCCAACAGCTCCACGTTCTTATATTGAAGACACCAGAACAGCACACAGTGCTACAAGTGGAGTCTCACGAAAGCAGAGGTGGAGAATTGCCCCCTTTGACTGCTGGTCACACTTTTGATGCAGCCCAGGATACATATAAGAAGGATGCGTTTATGGGCTAAAATCTATTCCTAAAGCCTTTCCTGTGCCTTTGGGACCTTATGGATGGTTACTGGCTTCCACTTGCAGCATTGTGTACACCTTTGACCGTGTCCTGCCTGGGGCTGCTGCCCCTGCTTGAACTGTGCTAGCTGGTGTGCATTAATTCTGACAAAGCATTATCTAAAGCAATACCCACTGCTCCCCATGACATCTAGAGACAGCAGCATCTGGTTTGCTAAATAGCCTGAGCTTGTTTATACAGAATGAGAGATGACTAAGGTTTATTTTAACTGAGCATGACTCAAAGGAGTCGATAGCAATATGAGCAAGAATGCTGTGGTGTTAAATGGGGGTAAAGATCTGCCAAAATATTTTTAGACTATATTGTGAAACACTAAATCATGATAGTTCCTGTGAACCAGGCTGCAACAAGGCTAAGTGGGGAAGCTTGTGCTTGCCTCTGAATACAGGTAGCATATAGCTCTGTAAACATGCCCTTACTCAGCAGAGCACTTGTAGCAATGAGTTTCAACCCCTCTGCTGTAGAAGGATGTATTCCCGGGGCAACAAATAATTAGAAATAATAAGATAAATATAATAAGATAAATAAGATATTAGATAAATAATATTAAATTAAGAAAAAAAGAATAAAAAATTATACTAAAGGTAGATGGGGATCAAAGGATAGCAAATTGCTAACGGCCTGGCAGGCTGCACATTAGCTGCTAAGGGAAGTGAGAAGCATCTTCTTTTAAATGGAATTCAAACAAATATCAGGGAGCACAATGCTGAGAACAGCCTGTTATGAGGTGGGAGACCTGTGAATTTGCTAATTTGTTTCTTCTTTGGGGCTTTTTTCCTCCTCTGTGTTAAGATCCTCAGATATTTTGCTTCTAGATACTGCAAAATATGTATTTCTTAAATTGTTTGCATTTAGTACTTCTGTATCTCTCACTGAATTTTTATCTAAAATTGTTTGATGAGACACACAAATATACTGACATTGTATTCTAATATTTCTAAATCAAACAGTTGAAATCTGCCTGCTTCAATGGCCTCGGTGCATTATCAGGTACTCCGTGCTGTCCTTCCAGCAGCAGTCCTATTTCATTTACAAAGCAGGACCCGCTACCTCTTCAGCAGATCCTCAAAGCTTTTATTTTATCCTGCTTTTAAATGTTCCTTCTCTTGAAGGGCTGATGATGAAGGAAGGGGCAGGAAGGATGGATTGTGAGTCTGTGGGGAGATTTCAGTAGGGTTTGATTTTGTCTGGGGGATGGGCCTAGATTTATTTAAGGAGAAGGAATACACTTCCCCAGCATGCACAAACACATGTTTTTAGCAGGAGAGATGTGAGTTCTGTGTGCAGCTGTGCTATTGCAGGGTGTTTGTGATGGGCAGACAGACATGACCCTACTCCTGGAACCCACTGTGGCTGTGAGTACCTTTTAAAACTCTTTTCCCTTGAAATAAACCCACAGAGTGACCCATGGTCTGTAAGGGGCTCAAACATACTTGAAGATGATCTTCAGAGAGCTCAGCCATTAAGTGTGAGCAAGCTGCACAGGGTGCTGAACATACACAAAGATCCCTTAAAGATTTATAACTTGACCAAATTTGGATGGAATTAGGTAGGGATGGATGAACATATTCACTTAACAAAGGCCATTCTTCCTTGGTCCCCACAGTCCAACCTGTTTCTCTAGGGTATGTAAGCTTGAGATCTGTTTGTGGGAAGGACAGAAAACCTTCTTTAACATTAGAATAACAAAGTACACATCCTTCCTTTTAGTCTGAAAAATGTTCAGCAAATTTTACCTTAAATTAAAAACAGATTAAAAACCCTGACTCTTTCCAGCACAAAAATGTCAGTGCAAATGTTAGTCTGTCACAGCAATAAGCAGCAAAAATTGAGATCTTACAAAGGAAAGTTTGGCTAACCTTAAAGATACACCGTGCTATTGCCCTTCCCTACAACCTAACACAGAATTGCTCTAAGGGACCTTCCTTTCACCCACCAGAGCTGCAGCGTTTGCTGACATATCCCAATATAAAGATGATAAACTCCATCTTCACCACCCCCCCTCCAGCCTGGCTATAGCAATACTTGGTTTTCATGTGTGCTATGTATTGACAGCTTCTATTTTATATCCAAATAGGAAACCTGCAAATGCTTAAATATCAGTTGCAATAAAAAATATATAACCAATAAAGAAAGCACTCCAAGCCATTAAAAATCCAAAGGCTCTGCTGTTCTAGTCTGGATGTGCAAATGTAAAAGTATATGCATTCTAACAAAGGTGGCTTGAGCTTGGAAGTGGCTCGAAAGTGGCTCAGGATATGGGACTGGAAGTTAGGGTACTCTGGTTTTGTAGTTAAATTCCTAAAAGCAGCTAAAAGTACTCTAGTTAGTAGATTCTGGTGAAACACTTTGAAAAGTGAAGATACTAATCCTATCCATTACTGAACAGCTGCATTAAGTGGTCAGAAACAGCTCAGCACCACCTTGTTATCCGCACATGACCTGTCCTGAGGCATCTGTGCTGAAAAGTGAAAAAGGAAAGTAAGAAAGGGACAGATTAAGCAAGTGCCTCAGATTGTTGCATTTGAAAGCAGAGCTTCAGGACAGGGATGCTTTCCATAGAGTCATTTCAGGCAAAGGTCACATGCGTGCATATAAAATCATTCCTGAAAGCAGCGCCTTTGTCCTGCAGCTATCTCCCAATGGAGCCATTGTCCCACAAGGCAGCTGGCACCCTGACTTCAGCCGTGCTGCGTTGGGAACCCAAGCCCAGGGTGGCCAGGGCCAAAGGCAGTTTGCAACCTAACAGGGCAAGCACATCCATCTGCAAGGAGCCATTGCCAGGCCAAGGAGAAGCGATGTTTCCATGTCAAGGTTCAGTCATGGAGAAAAAAGACCCGCTGGTACGGTAGGCGCATCTTCCCTCCCCTCCCACCCCTCTTGTTTTTCTGGCTCGTTAAAGTAGCCTTAAATAAATATAATTGCAAGGAAAATCAGGCTATGAAGTAGCAGGAATGTGTTTTTGCCAAGTGCAGCTTGGATTAGGATTTGGCAAGTTAGAAATCCTCTCAGTGTGCATTCAGGGGTGATGTTAGAAGCGCTCTGATTCATAAGGAAAGTAGAAAGTATTTGTCATGCAGAAAGAAGAAAATGTGTTTTAAAAGCCATATTAGACCTCTTATAGCTTGTTTTGATTTCTGAATGTAGCTTCTCTCTTAACCATTTTCATGTAATCTGCCTTTCATTTATGTTGTTACCTTATAGCAATGAATGTTAAAATTGGCATCTGGCACAGATGGAAGCAAAGTATCTTGTGTTTTGCTTGTATTTACCTCCTACAATACTAATATTATGCAAGTACATAAATGGGAGTTTGAAGCTCCCACATCACTTAGCTTTTGATTTATATTTAAATTTCCAGTGTCTGTAGCTTCCTGAGCACCTTTAAGGTGCTTAAGAGTTAAAGGCAGTCTGTCTAAACAGGGCTCCCATTACAGGCACCTCTACCTAAGACTTTTTCTCCAGAGGAAATATATGGATTTCTTTAATCAGGGCAGTTACACCTTAAGGATGTGTAATTTCTTCATAGCTCCCTATGCCACAAATGTAAAGTGCTGACTAGAGAGGCAAGTTGGTAGGAGTTAGTAAAACTGCTGCATGCCTTGGAGTTCCCCTCTGGTTGGATTCATAATGGTTTTAATTACTCTGATTTTTAAGTATTAATCACTGGGTCCCTCTTTTGAGTCTCTTTTGCTTCTGATTTGCTTAGATTTTAATTGTGAATTACTTCTAATTACTACCGATCTATGCAAGTTTCCTGTCAGCACCAGTGCTGTGCAGGCTGCTCTTATTGCCACCACATCAGCGATGGAAACGCAGAGCTCTGCAAGTCAAAGCAGGGGATTGATTTGTTTGGTATAAAAATCCCCACCAGGAAATCAGGCATTTCTGTTGCAAAGCAGGTTTGAAACACTGCATTACCTGAGTGGTGTCAGGGCCCTGTCTACAGCTTACAGGAATGCTGCAGCCCTCCCCGCTGGATGTGTGGTGGGTGAAAGAGCTTCTCATGAAGTCCAAATGTTTCCTCCTAGGAGGCTGGCCTCTATAGGATGTTATGAAAACAAAACAGTGCTCCATTTGTGAAGTAATGTATATTCTGCACAGCCTTGCCTTGTATCAGAGAATATAATACAATGGTTAAACTATAAGTTTAAAGTGACTGCAGCAGGGAGGTTTCCAGTTATCCATCAAGGACACCAGCTGAGTTAGAATGTCAGATAGCTAAAGATATGCAAGCATCATTCTTGAAAGCTATAGCTGTTACTAGCAGCACTTGCACAGCAGTCTTTACCAAAGGATGTTGAATGTAATCCTTTGACATAAGCTCAGCTGGAAGTGGAGGTTTCTGAGAGGTGAATGAAAGATGGTAGCATGAGGCTGCTCTGGGGCTAGCACCACCTTGTCCAAATTCCCATTGAATGTAAGTGTTCGTTTATGGCCCCTCTCCAAATTAATGGGTCACTTATGGAAATGGAGCAAAACCTGTTATTGCTGACACACCAGTAACACAGACTGGTTTCATGTGCTTGCAAAGGTGGTGGCATCCTTAACCTGTGCTGCATCTTGCTGGACAGGGCCTTTTGAATCATCCACACCGGCCCAGCCCAGCTGGGATGCAGCCTCCCTTGGGCTCATCACCGGATGAGCTGACGACTATGTTTGCAGGGTGTCAGACCAAATGATCTCACAGACTTCCTTTGTCTCAAACCCGATGAAACTCTGTGTGCTCCTTGCATTTAGAGTAAAGGAGAAATGGCTCACTGTCACGTGGATACTCACAAAAAAGTTAAATACATAAATAAATGCATATGGGCTCTATCAACATTTGAGAGCTATTTTGATGTTGTGTACTGTTTAAATTCCATGTGAAAAATCCATGTGACTTCTCCGAATGGGTTCCACAGGGAATCACTCCAGGTCTTATGCAGAACCCGGTGCAAACCTAGGACAGGATCTGAACACTTCCCTCAGCACTTTGCAAACAGCCTAACAAAGTAGGAAGCAGGAATATAGCCTAGGGACACCCCATCCCACTCCCTGTGTTTTCAATGAGTTGACTCCAGCAGCTCAGCTCTGCAGAATTGCTCCAAACTGCACTATGTCCTTCCTATGCAAGTCCTTGAGGCAGGACCAGATTCTGGTGCAGCAGGATGCACCAGCACTCTTGACAAATAGCTGGAAAAAAGGCAAAGACAATTGCCCCAATCTCTGAAACCAGAACAACAATGAAGTTAATTTCAAGGTAAAAGTTACTATCTACAGAATATTTGCTCACCTATTGCTATGTTTTTGCCATGGCAGGATAACCTTTTTAGTCATCTGTACATCCCTGGTGCTGTTGATGAACGTGCCAGCTTGAAAACCTTTTGCCCGGCAATGACAGGAGAGCAGGGGGATGGCCGAGGGCTGGTGGGGGTTACTGGAGCAGGGACAGGATGGTGGTGAGGAACCTGTGTTGTGGCAGCAGCAGAGGGTCTGCAAGCATCAGCCCTGAGCTAAATTTAGTGTCAGAGCTACTGAAGCTGGGACAAAGAAACACTGATTGCAACTGCAGGAACTGTAACATCCTTGCTAGTGGTTTGATATGTTTGCATTGGCCTCAGAAGTGAGTGGGATAGTGGGAATAGGCCAATGGCAGCCTGGGCCTCATCTGTATCAGGATCAGTGAAGGATGTTGAGTGCATTACTTAAACACTTCATAAACTGTATACAGATAAAACAAGGCTTGGCTTAGACATCTTTGGAGAATGAAGAATGTGTTTGTGGCTGTGGTCTGGTACCTGCAGCAGGTGATATTGGAAGTGTTTGGCTCAGCCTAGGAGAGTTACAGCTTCCTCAGTCATTCAGAATATTCCTCAAAGGCTCTCTTTGCACCCTCAATAGGAATTCTGGCTGAGACAAAACATCCTGTGAATGAAAATATGGCAGCTGTGAGGGGGTGAGGAGAAAATGTCCTGGTGAAATAACACTTTGTAATAATTCCATTGCTATCACCTGTAAATGCTTGCTTTTGTTTCTTGCAGCTGAGGCTGCCCAGCTAAGTTTGCAGTGAAGAAAAGAGGCAAATGGGCAAAGTCACCCCCCCTGAGGTGACACAGGGGTGCTGCTATAAAATTAGTCGAAGAAATTCCCTTGGAGATGATGGCCCTTCATGTAAGAAGATTTTGAATGCTTCTTGGATATCCAAAACAATAGGATTCCTTTCCCTGCTCGAGGAAACAGCTTTTTTATGTACATTCTTTGTAAACGACAGGAGTGTACCAAAGAATCCCTTGATGCCACAATTTAAGTCCTCTCTTAAAGGAAACAGCCTGAAGGGTTCCAATCTCAGCTGGCTGCTGAGTCCAAAAGGATTCATTACTCAGGTCATTTGTGCCTGACCACATAAATTCAATGCACCTAAGTAGGCTTTAATTTTCTGATATCTCTTAACTTATACTGGGCTTGTGTAGTAGAGTACAACTGAAACAGAGCATTTACAATAGAGCAGAGATCACAAGGGTGGTTTCCTCCCCCCAGGTCCCTCAACAAGAAGGAACAACAAGGCAACAAGAAGGAAAGATTCCATTCTGGAATCTCCAAACTTTTGTTCTCCTAATTCATGTTGTCTCTGTTCACCCCCAACACTAAGATGTCTTTTTCCGCCTTTCTATTCCTTTGCCCAGCCAGCCCAGCATTCCCCACAGATGGCAGGAGATGGCTGTGACAGTCATGGGATACTGAGTGCCCTTCAGCTACTACTGTGCAGTCCTGGCAGTTGCTGCTGGCAGCATCAGACCTGGATTATTCTCTGAAGCTGCTGATTCTATGATTCTATGTGCTCCTGCTCTGTCCCAGTGCAAAGTAAACCTGGTTCACCCCAAGGGTAGTGGTGCTCCTCCTCTGCTGAATTCAGCTGCCACCTAAAGATATTGCTGCTTCTTGCCTGTTTCCATAGAATCATGGAACAGTTGGGGTTGGAAAGGACCTTGAGAACATCAAGTTCCATCCCCCCTGCTCCATCCTTGCTTTTTTTCTCAGTGTTGGGTTTTTTGCTTTGTTTGTCCTGTTGTGTTTTGTTTGAGGTGATTAAATCATAGAGTTCGTCAGCACCAGCCTGCCCTCAGCACCAAGCTGGAGGTAGCTAACCCAAGCAGTGAAACTCCCATGGTCAGCATGGTGCAGAAGAGGGGGAGAAGAAGCTGGGCTGGTCATGTCCTCACCCAGAAGGATGAAATGTTGAGTTTGCACACCTGAGCAGGGACAGTATGCACTAGAGGGCTTTCCTTCCACTGGCAAAACTATGGCTGGAAAAGGTGTCTCCACTGTCTTCACCAGAATGGTAAAGTCCTTTTTATGCGGGTTAGATCAGATGTTGCCTTCAAAGGTGTTTGGTTGCAGCATCTTGGAGAAGGAGGCAGTGAAAGGACACTAAATTAAACAGTCTCAGCTGCTTTGCAGGCTCTCTATGGATGCCCAGGAACATCTGCCTCTGCCCTGAGAAACTTCAACAAACACCATTTCAAGCTGACTGTAGTGTTGTCTGCTGTGAAAGAGATTTACGGGGGGTGGGAGGGGAGCCTTCTGTGATGGATGAGCAAAGCAGAGCTGCTTTTGGTTTACAGCAGTCAGCAACCATTAAGCTGAGGAACTTACTCTGTCTGAAAGTTTTGTATTGCTAGATGAAGAAAAAGATAAGTTAAACCTCAAATAGCTTAGATTATTTGCTTTAAAATAGTGAAGAAATCTACTGATATTTCAGTGGCCAGAGTTTCCCTAAAGCCTACTTGTTTAATCCATTAAAAAAATGACTCTTTATTCCTTTCCAAAGTTTTATGCTGAAAGGTGAAAAAAGTATTTACATAAAAAAACCCTGATAATCCTTATGCAAATCTGTGCTAGCTCAGAGTTGCATATTTTTGATTTTTAGCACTTTCCTTCTTTTACTTTTTTTTGTACATTGCATTCCTGCAGAGCTTGACATTTCTTCAGTTACATGTTATAATATGGGTTTAAAAGAAATAATCCAGCAACAGACCACATTGTTTTGTTGCTGACATGTTGCTTTTACTTTTCTCACCCGTAGCAAACAGGGAGTACTGTTCCAACAGGATGTTTTTCCCTTTGTGCTTACATTTGTCATCTTTGCACTCGGCTGTAATCAGAAAAAAAAGCTGGCGTTGGACTAAAGCGGTGGTGACACGGTTCAACTCGGGAAAATTTGTGATGCTTGGAAAGTCGCCCATCTGCCCGAAATGACCCCAAAAGTAACATGCAATTGTTTTACCCTTTTGTGCATTGCCTTAAAACAGGCAGCAGCAGATGCCTGCTAGGAAATGGGGAGAGCTGAGCGTGGCACTGCTCCCCTGGGAACAGCAGAGAGAAGGGGAAGAGCTTATCTGTGCTCTGCCCTCCACCTCCCTGGCCATGGGATGCTGCTTATCTCCAGTACCCAGCTCAGGGTTCAGAAGCAGTGGCAGCTGGCAGCTCACTGTATCTCACAGGCACGCTGCTTTCAGAGCTGAGGACCAGAGCAAGGAGCTCATCCAACTGCAGAACCTGGACTTTTGAAACTGTTTTGGCTGTCACTGTGGCCCTAGGAATGGTTGGTTGGGTTGAGAGGGGTGGAAGTGATGGCAAGAATTAGTCAGTCTGTCAGGACTGCTGTGGACACTTGATATCTGGACCCTAGTGCTGGTTTTATTTCGTTCTGAAGGAAAAAGGCAGAAAAACCTGTTATTTCCAAGTGAATCAAATACCTTCCCCTCTAACTCTGGAGGTAGCTTTAGTTTGTGTAAGTTAAATGTCTTTCAGCTGTGAGGTAAATCAGTACCCTAGAAAAGGGGCTGTAGATGGGACTAAGTTTGTGACAGTGTTAGCTGTGTCTATGCATTTTTCTTTGAGCAGCAGCCTGTATAGTTAATATTGTATTCTCCTCCATATAAATGTTCATGAGTCTACTCAGTGAATCTGATCAGGCAGCTTTTAATAACTATTTTCCAGAGGCAATCTGCATCAGCTGTCCTAATTTCTTCAGGATTTCTTTTTAATGGAGGATTTCCTTCCCTTTCTGCTGGACTAATTGCATTTAGTGGTGCAGTCTTGCAGTCCTTATGCAAATAGCTCTGCACTTGAATCGGACTTGTGTTCATGTGAAATAGGTTCAAGCCCCAGAAGGCTCTCAGCCTTTTTTAACACTGCCACAGCCTGTTCTATGTCCATGCAGTCATTTACAGTGCCAAAGAAAGCTTTCCTAGGTGCAGACACTTACAGGTCACTATAACAGCAGCCAGTTCTTCAGTCTTGAGATGCCTCTTTATGCATAGAAACAGAGGGAAAATGTGCCCGTATGAAAGCATGTCCCTGTTTGTTGTGGAGGAGCCCACTGTTTCCAGCCTGATCACACTTCACTTTCTCCCCAGAAGAAGCACTGGTGCTGTAGACCATGAATGTCCACAGCCTCAGCTGCAGGCAAGCTGAGAACAATATTTTTAGGAACATATCTCTTTAAACTGAAATCAAATCGGATTTTGCTATTTAGAAAATGTCAGTGGGTTGGGATTTTTTTTAGATTAACAAGAAGAAAACTATTGATTAAAATACTTCTTTCTTGCTCCAAGGGCCAAAAATGTTAAAAAAAAGGTATTTCAAACAAACAAACAGGAACTCTTGTTTTGCAAAGAAAACAAACTCAAAGTCAACAAACCAGCGTTAATTATATCCACATTTTACTTGTAGGGGTGAGATTAGCACTTGGAATTTTTTTAATCATACCCAAGCCTTGAGCTTGAAAAGTGTGCCAAAATAGAGCTGGGGCTGAGGGTAAAAGTGATTAAGCAGGAGAGGTATGTAACAGGGTTATTGAAGAAGTCCCCACAAGAAGTTTTATATACCCAGGAGATTCAAAGCTAATAGTCTACTGAGAAAGGTTTAAACATGGTAAAAGATGTACATACAAGTTACTCAACGAAGCTAGGGATATAATTTTAATTCAGGGACTGTAGTGATAGGACAAGGGGTAATGGGTTAAAACTTAAACAGAGGAAGCTTAGACTGGATATAAGGAAGAAATTCTTTACTGTTAGGGTGGTGAGGCACTGGGATGGGTTGCCCAGGGAGGTTGTGAATGCTCCATCCCTGTCAGTGTTCAAGGCCAGGTTGGACAGAGCCTTGGGTGATATGGTTTAGTGTGAGGTGTCTCTGTCCATGGCAGGGGGGTTGGAACTGAATGATCTTAATGTCCTTTCCAACCCTATTCTATGATTCTAAGTTTGATTCTATGATTCTAAGTCTAGAAAACCTGATTTGTTACATCTTTAAGTAGTTTTTACTCATCTTTGATTTTGTTTGGGTTTAGTTCTTGGGGTTTTTTCTCTCTTCCAGCTTTAACTCATTATTTCTAAAGGGTAAGGTTTTTGTAGGATGGAATAGGTTGTACCACTTTTAAAATTCCAATGAATTAACAGTGAATGTGTGTGTCACATGCAAGGTACCATGCAAGGCCCTTGAGACCTCAAGATTACTGTCAAGGTGTAGATGAGGGATTTTCACACACTGTAGCCTACAGTAAATCTGTCGATGAGCACCTGTGACACCTGTCATCATCTCAAGCAATGGATAGCAAGGATGAGGATGAGAAGACACAACTAGCCTTACATGGGCTGCATCAAAAACATATATGGGCTTTTTGGTGTCATGTTTCACCCATTCACCCACTCCATGCAGAACTGATTTTTTTGTTATGGAACAGATTTTATTCTGCATCATACTAGAATTTTTATATATGATTATCTTAAGAAATATAGTTCTGAGCTCAGTGCATTTTAATGAAGCATTTCTGCTGCTTCATAATAATAATATTGTCCAGAAATTGAAATATTTGTTTCTTTGAAGAAGAAGGTATACATGTTGAACTAGTGTTAATACTGTTGCTGACGTGTTCAGATGGAGAGGTGTAATACCCTGCATTGGAGTGGTTGGTCTATCAGCTGTAGTACTGCTGGAAGGAGAGAGAAGGGCATTCAGGCACATAGAGCTTTATTCAGGTCACTGAAAACTTCATTATCTGGAGATAAAGACATCTGATAAAAGATGTGATGTCACTGATAAACCTTGCTCTGCTTGCATGCAGGCACAAATGGTGATCGTGTGTGTAGGGTGCACTTGAGCCAAGGCCCCTCCACAGGTTTCAGAGGCAGGTTCAGCAGCCACAGTGCTATCACCAAATCCACAGCCCTCCTTTAGCCACTGAAACTGTTGCATCTGAGGTGGGGTAGGGGAGAATTTCTTTCTCCACTGCATTATGCTGTCCTTATACTCACTAGGCTATTGGTTTTCAGGCCTCATCACAGTAAGTATACACGGGTAAAAGCAGACACTGGCACTCAGGTCCTCCCTTGGCTGGCAGTTCCTCTTCTCTCTCCAGGTAGGCAGAGCATGCAGGCTCAGTTTTGGACAGGCACGCACCCAATACATCATATATACATGTGTTTTGTGCAGAACATGTTTTACCAGCCATCTTGGGAAGGTACTTACAGGAGGGTGAGGGAAGGAGGGATGTGACAAGGGTGAGGAAAGGAAGGATGCAACGTGCTTTGCTGGTTGTCCTCAGTGAGTTCTGTGAACCCTGCAGGTGTTATGTAGGGTGCTCAGAAATGTTGATGGGCATACAGGTGCCTATGGCACTTTGTGCCTCTGGGGCTGGGCTGAAACAAACTGCAATGTTGAAGACTTTAATTTGTCTGTCACAGTCCCTGAGGGTCTGGCACCTCTTTATGGATCTTTCTGGCCAAGAAAGCTATCCTCAGCACACTCCTGCGCACCAGGCCTTATGGTTTGCATACATTTCCCCTCAGGGTGGTGATGAGCAGACAGATAGCTGGTGACTGTTCCTCAAGCCTCAGGGTGCTGACAGGTGGTGTGTTCAGGCACCGTGATGAGAAGGGTGTACTTTCATGAGCACAGCCTGGTTTGTGGGTGTTCCCAGTCTCACGGGGTAGCAGTGGCCATGGTGGTGCAGTCAGTCCTGTGCCCCCTGCCAGGGATTAATAATAAAAGGTACAAAATGTAGCTTTTATGTGTGTAAGAACAAAAAAATGCTTGCAGAAGCTGCTGCAACTCTTACAATATGTCCCGCAGCCCAAGGAAGGGACAGTCTGACCCTTGCCTATGCTAACACGTTCTTTTCATCTATATACCACTTATCCCTTAACACATCCATGTGAACAGCGGTGTCCTCTCCTACGCTTTATGATCAGATCATAACGTTTTGTTCCCAAGCCATTTACTATCTAGCGCTTGCTGGAGTGTTTTGCCTCCGTCAGGTAAAAAGGACTTCTTAATGACCCTGGTTTGGGTCTTCAGTGCTGCTCTTACAAGCTGAGCAGATACAGTTCCTTTGTCATTCAGCAACTCTGGTGTATATTTTCTTGCATACATGGGTTGTGAAATCGTGTTTCTGGACTCCTATATGTGGCTGTAGCCTGGATCCTGGGCTGATCTCTGCTGAGGGACTGCTCATCCCAGATCATCACCCTCCTGCAATGAATCTTAACCATCTTGCCCCTCTTTTTGTCATGGCACTACTGACCCTGGTTATTTCTGCTGTCCTTGCACTCACACACTTGCCTTCCCTTCCTTCTCTATCTTGTTTAACAGTCTTGGCACTAGCTGAGAGCCAAAGATTTTGAGCTATTAATATATGAAGTCTAAAAAAACACGGTTAAAAGTCCTTTATACACCAAATTGGCTCTTCTTGCTATGTTGTGCCTCTTTGGGTTTACTAAAAACCCTCAGGGTGTTTTCATCAAGGTACTCACATCTTCCCATGTTCACTCTGGCTGCTGGAGGTTTATTTGGTTTCATAGAGCTTGTATCTGGGGAAGCTTGATGCTGGCACTGCTTGAATTTCCATAGTTTATCAGAAGGTTTTGTTCTTTGAATTGCTATTTCATGTACTCAACTGTTCTCCTTGGCCAGAACTACATGTGAAAGCTGCCTTCGGTGGGGAGATGGTGGGTGGTGAGGATTCTGGGTCACTTGGGAGAAGTCCTTCACAGTTCTGTCTCTCATGCTGCTGTCAGGCATACTGGAGGTTTTCACCCTGGTCCCCCAGTCACCTGATGTGGCTGCATCCAGCATCCAGTCCAATGTGCAGATGAGCAGCTGAAAAGGATCATTTCTTTAGAGCTCGCTCCTTCCCCAGTCTCTGATTCAGCCAATATACTTAATTTCTCTGCATTTTCTTGTCTTGTTTAAAAACAAATGATTAAGAAAAAGTAGTTTTAATCAGTCTGTAAATATTGCCTCTCTTATATTAACTATGTGGAAGAGCCTTTGGCACCATTTCCTACAGCATTCTCCTGGAGAAACTGGCTGCTCATGGCTTGATGGGTGTACTGTTTGCTGGGTAAAAAACTAGCTGGATTGCCAGGCCCAGAGTGGTGGTGATTGGAGTTAAACTCAGCTGGTGGTTGGTCACAGGTGGTGATCCCCAGAGCTCAGTACTTGGGCCAGTTCTGTTTAATGTCTTTATCAATGATCTGAATGAGGGGATCAAGTGCACCTTCAACCAGTTTGCAGATGACACCAGGTTGGGCAGGGGTGTTGACCTGCTGAAGTATAGAAAAGCCCTGCAGAGGGATCTGGACAGGCTGGATCTGTGGGCTGAGGCCAGTTCTATGAGGTTCAACAAGGCAAAGATCTGGGTCCTGCACTTGGGCTACAACAACCCGCTGCAACCTGCCAGTCTTGGGGAAAAGTGGCTGGAAAACTGCTGGGCAGAAAGGGACCTGGGGGTGCTGATCGGCAGAGCTGAACATGAGCAGTTTGAGCCCAGGCAGCCAAGAAGGCCAGCAGGGCTGAGGCAGTGATCATCCTCCTGTACTGGGCACTGGTGAGGCTGCACCTCGAATCCTGTGTTCTGTTCTGGGTCCCTCACTACAGGAAAGACATTGAGGTGCTGGAGCAGGTCCAGAGAAGGGCAATGGAGCTGTTGAAGGTCTGGAGCACAAGTGTGATGGGAATGGCTGAGGGACCTGGGGGGGTTTAGTCTGGAGAAGAGAAGGCTCAGGGGGGACCTTACCACTCTCTACAACTGCCTGAAAGGAGGATGAAGTGAAGTGCATGTTGGTTTCTTCTCCCAAGTAACAAGTGATAGGATGATAGGAAACAGCCTCAGGTTGTGCCAGGGAAGGTTTACATGGGATATTAGGAAAAAATTCTTCCCCAAAAGGGTTGTCAGGCATTGGAACAGGCTGCCCAGGGCAGTGGTGGAATCACCATCCCTGGAGGTATTTAAAACAGGTGTAGATATGGTGCTCGGGGACATGGTTTAGTAGTGGACTTGGCAGCATTATGTCAACTTTTGGATTCGATGGATCTTAAAGGTATTTTCTAACCTAAGCGATTCTACAATTCTATGAATGCTTGTAACTGGAAGCGCTACAGGATGAACTTCTCATGTAAAGTGTCACCTAGTGGTTGGTTGGAAGTTTTGCATCCCGAATTAAATAATAATCATTTGATCATATAAACCATAAAAGCCAAAGACCAATTCTTAGGCACAATGACTGATGAAGGGTATTTCATATTCTGTTGGTCTGGTTAAAATTCCTTTTTAATGTGTTTCATTTATGCCCTAAAACTTGCACTGAACTGTTTCATTCTTGGGCAGGGAATACATTATTTCAGCTGGAGTCTTTCTTGTTCTGATGAGTAAAATAGCAATTAATTGCTTAAAAAGTTAATTTCCAGTGATCCCAACAGTGAAATTTTGCCTGAACAAAATCATTAGGCTTTGTTTATTATAATAGATTCCTTGTGTATGTATGGGGTGGCTTGAGGCAGAGCCCTTGTGACAAAAAGATGATTGTGCATCTGGGTATGCGGTCAGTTCAGAGCTACTGAAAAATGTGTCTTACATAACACATATGAAAAAGATTAGCAGTTTCAGAGTCAGCATCATCTATAGTTCTAAAGGATATTACAAAGGAAGTTAATTAATGTAATATACTTGCAACGTGGGCCAGGAAACATAAAACGAGCTCCTCCACTTATGTAGAATTGTGCTGTTTATGAGGCCCAGAGAGGTTACGTGAATGGAAAAATGAAATATGTATTTTCACATCAGTAGAAGTCATCTATGCTGTTGTATTTTGGTGGTTTGTTTCTTGCTTTAATTTTCTGGGTGGCCATTTTTAACTTCTGTAGGAACTTCCATTCAAAAGAACTGAGCACCTGTGTGTAAGGAAGATGCGCAGGAAGAGCAAGGGCTCAGCACCTCTGAATGGACGTATTGGCTTGGGCACTCAAAACTGGCCACCAGCTTCGAAAATTCAACTGTGTTTTGCCTGGGTTGCTCAGTGACCTGAGGGTTCCAGGAGGAGAACTTGGGGCTGCTGATTCCCATGTTTGGCCTGTGGAACCATGAATTCCATTAGCTATGTAAGCGATACTATTGAGTGATTTTATTTGTGACACTTTTAGTTTCCCTTCTGCTGCTGTCACACACTGCTGTACTTACCTGGTGTTTAGGTGTGAAGTTGTTTAACCATAGGATATACCAGAGGTTAACAATGAAGAGTTTTATCAGAACAGCTAGGAGAAACTTTGGTGATTACTTTTCTCTAGACCTCTATGTGCATACTTTTTTAGTATAAAAATATTGCCTACAGCAACCTATTTAATTACCAATCCAGCTAGTGATAAAGTGACCATTAGAGGGTGGGTCTTGACTTCACAGCCCTGGTCTGTGCAAGGGGGAGGAGCATGATGTTCTTGTGTAGCTAAGATGTAGGTCTTTTCAGGCTAATTACATTTACCTGAGCCTTGCAGTGCAAAGATGCAGCTGCAAAATGGAGCCACTTGTGTTAGAAACTGCATGAAAAAGGGGTCAGCTCTCAGCAAGGGCTGGTGGGCTGGTAAGATGTTGGTAGGAAGATGGGGGCTTTTTAGCCTTTGCTCTGTAAAGCTACACAGTGGGGAGAGATATTGCAGCAGGTAAAAGGTGCCTCTAAACAAAGCTCAAAGTTATATGTGCTTAATATTGCTAGATAGTTTAAAGAAGACAAAACTGTGTTTTTGTTCATGTCAGTATAGAATATGGGACAGGTCCCAAGGGAAGCTCAGACCATAGAATCATAAGATCATAGAGTCATAGAAAGGTTTGGGTTGAAAGGGACCTTAAAGGTCATCTAGTTCTAACCCCCCCCTACCATGGGGGGGAATACCTTCCACTAGACCTCCTGAGGGCTTATGAATCTAGACTCTGTCCCTTTAAATGTGATTGTTAGTAAACACATAAATAAATGAAACTTTCATCAGAGAAAAAAGTGCCAAACTACAACTGGTGAGTAATTGGCCTTGGCAAATAATATGTAAGTCACTGATCTGAACCATAATTCTGCTCAGCGTTATCATTTGCTTTGTAAATAGAAGTGTTTATCCAAACAGCTGAGTTTTCTGTTGTTGTTGATGAAAATGGGAAAATGTGGAGCAGAAGGAACATGTCACTTCCCTTCCTTTCTGGAAGTCTGTGGTTTCCAGCTATTCAGATAAAGTTGCTTGTGCTTCCATCAATCCAAGCCTTTCACTGCCACAGAAGCAAAGGAGAACAGCATTAAAAAATATCCCCTGCTCTGAAGGTGATCCCAGTTTTGGGGAAACTTTGCTCTGCAACACAGTTGGAAACTTCAGGAGCACCCATGGAGAATGAAACTGGTGCCCAAGCTCCCCAGACCCGCAGGGAGCACCGATCCCACCATGCTGCAACACCGGGTGACATTTGACGGTGGCACCAGGGTATTTTAAGTTCTCAGTTCCCAATGAGCTTCTCCCCCTCCACTTTTTCTTCTCTGAGTCAGATGGAGATGCATTTGGTTTCTCTTTTAGCCATGTTACTTTTGCGAGGAGAATAAAACGAGCAGGAACAGCTCTTGGCCGCAGCAACACAAGACAGCCCTGCTTTGCCAGAGGAAACCACATAAAAGCGTGTGTGTGTGTGCGTGTGTGTGTGTTTGGGGGAGGGCGCAGTGAGGGATGATGCCTGGAGCTTCTCGCACTCGGAGCTGCGATTTGTGAGTGAAACATGATGAAATCACCCCCTGGACAAATCACACGAGCCTGTCAACCTCACCAGGTGGGATTACTTGTAGCTAATAGCCCCAACTCCCCGAGCAAACAGAGCTCTGCTCTCCCCGTAAGGAAAAGGAGAGGGTGCGCGCAGGCTCTTCAAGCAGGCTCTGGCATGGCTGGGGAGGACTGCGTCCGCCCGCGCCAGGTAGGGAGGAGAGCAGCGTGTTTGCTTTCAGAGGAGGAGTAGCCCTGCTCTCCTGAATAAGTTCCTACAAAAAGCAGCGTTTCAGCCTCAGCGAGAGATGTTTTATTCATAAAGCCCTCCTGGTTCGTGTTACTCTCCGAGGGTGACGCTGTCAGCTGCTGCTCCAGTGATGGGAACTGCAGTGCTGGGGAACTCCAATGTACAGAGGACCATCTCTGCCCCTTTAACCGTAGTGCTCTTAGCGCGCAAGCACTGTGCTTTGCACTGTTTGCTTACTTTGCTGTTTTACTTTTGCAGGTTATATCTTTATTTGCTTTTGCCTTTGGAGTAAATGTCTGCATGGGATTTACAGCAAATCGTTTTAGGAGATCTGAAGAATGGGATGAGGGTCCGATCTCAGGTACAGTAACGGACATAAATTGTACATCGCAATACCCTTATATTATATAGTGTACTTAGAAACCACTCCTACTCCGAAACAGTAGTTTGCTTGTTCCTCTTCCCTCTAGGATATAGAGGAGAAGAAATAACTCGCCGAGCCTGAGTCAGTTGACCTTTGGGACTCACCTATAGGTCTTCTATTTACTTAAACTTTTGCTCTGTGTGCATGTGACTATGGAAAATCTGCCTTATTTTAGGACTGAGCGCTGTCAGTCTCTCAGAGGCTGCTCTCAGAGCACGTCCGTAGCATTTGTCATGTTTTGCCCTCCACGCACTTCCCCTCAAGAGCTCCGAGAAGCTCCCCGGTGGGTTTAAGAGTCCTGGTTTTATTTTGGTAGCTATTGAAGCGGTTTCTAGAAACTTGATGAATGCTTTCGAGAGGCGCTGCTGAGAAACGCTGCTGGGATTTCTGCGGCTCCGGAGGTCATGCTGGTTTGCGAACAGCAGACGGCAGACATCTGACGGCGGGGAGGGCCGGGCAGAGGAGAGCAGGTGCTCACCCAGATGTGCTGTCGCCGAGTCCTCTGGTTTTGTTCTTCAGCCTCCGTTTTGATTTGGAGGAAAGCAAGAACATGCCACAGGGAAGACTGTTGTTTGTGTTCTGGGGCGGGATAGGGGCTTGTGAGCTCGGGCAGAGTCCGAATGGAAAAATACATTAAATGGAAAACCAGTCGACTTTTTCTCTAAAGAAAAGTAGGCTTGACTTGTGTGCCTGTTCCCTTTGGCAGGAAAAATGAAACCTGTGGTCGTTGACTTAGAGCTGGTTAATATAACTGAAGGGAAAGGGTTTCATGTGCAATGCCTGTCTGTAAGGATAGCTTGTGAATTTTAATTACAAAATTGTTTACTGTGGCCAAAGTTTGTTGTGTTCCTGGTAATGTATCTGTGTCCTCTTTCACGAGAATTGATGTTTAATGACAACCACAATCAGGGCTGCTGATCACTGAGCAAAAGCACTTTAGATAATCAGAATGATAGCGTCTGTTGCTTTTGATCTTTATGTAACAATTAAAAAATTGCTTGAAACCCAAATTTTTATCTTCTGGTGTAGTTGCAGAATGTGTGTAATAGTGATGTGAAAGACCTGTATTTCATGTCTTCAATACCTGACTCCCAGGTGCTTTCTTTCACTGATGACAATCTAGGCTATAGTGCAGGGCTGCTCAGCTGATTTGTACTGAAGTCCCAAAGGTCTGATATTGGGAACCCATTAAAGCTGGTCAGTGCCAACTCTGCTCAGCCAACCAGCACTGTTCAGTGGTATTCCTGCCTATGGCAGAGGGTTGGAATTAGATGATCTTAAAGGTCCCTTCCAACCCAAACCACTCTGTACCACCACCACTTCTGGGATCAGTAGGTGTGTGCCGTTTCCAATAGCAGGAGTTTTAGCTCAGCATTCCAGAAGAATAGGAAGCAATACAGTATCTCTTGTAAGAGGGCAGGAGAGGGGGTACTTTTGGTACTCTGTGGAGAATTTGCTGATATGTGGGACTGGACCAGCACTTGGCACTGAAGAAGTGCAGTTGAGGGTGCAGTAATGAGAGGTGGAAAAGTGATGGACGGTTTTGTCCCTTTTGTGTTTATGCAACTTGGTTACTTTTATTGCAGTAAAAAACCAGGATGTGATAGCAAAGAATAAAGTATTACAGTGACATCTGGCTAAAGGAGAAAGTAAGAAGTGACACTGGAGAGTTGGTTTTCTAACAAATGAAAAGCATAGTGATCAAAGAAGCTATTTAGGCTCTCCCAGCTGCATGACTTCCAGTCATATTTTCAGATGTCCAGTGCAATGAAATATCCAGAAGAAAATATTGGTATAAGTTCTTTAGCAACGTCACCCTGCCTTGGCTTATTTGTTCCAAGTTTCTTGGTGTCTGGAGTTAATTATTAGACTGACCAAGCACTCTCTTTACCAACCATTACTGTGTAGACCAGTTATTTCTCCAGAGGTATGCCATGACTGTAAGTAAATTTCAGTTTTCATCTAGCAGAGACCTCCTCCGTGAGTCAAATCCAGCATGGTTTTTTTCTTAGTGACATGTCAAAGAAGTACCATAGCTCCTGAACACCCCTTCTTGTTCTATTTTTACTGTGTAGAGTTATAGAAACCTTTATATGCTCTGAGATATTTAATATTTGTACCCAGCAAATCATGCCATTGAAATAGCTTTTTGGCTTAAAATTCCTAAAAGACATAAAAGAACCAAGGCTCCCACTTTTTCATAACTTAGTTATTTGCTTTATGAGCTTTCTAGATATCTCTGTAAGAGCTTGCAGGGAAAAATGGCCTTAGTGTCCTAAGGCATGTTCCTTGTTCATGAGAGGATGATGGTTTAAAATTTGGAAGGAGAAACATTGAAGTTTTTTCTGTCCTTTCTCCCTGGACTTTTAAACATGCCATTAGAAACCGAGTTCTAGCTTTCTTGTATTACAACAGTTAGGGGTTTTATTTATTTATTTATTTATTTATTTTACTTTATGAGCTTTTCACTGAAATTTTACTCTTTGCAATGATATTCTCAAAAAGAGAATTCATAATATGAGTATGATCAGGTAGTCTCCTTCCTATCATGACTGTGTAAGCATGTCTATGTTGTGTAGTTCTATGACCAAAATGCTACTGAAAGTAAATGGATTTGATTTTTTGTTTTTGTTTTTTTTTTAATATTGTAATTGGATAGAATCAGAGCAAGTAGTTGGATATGGCACTTTACAATGGAAATGTAATAACTTCCATGGGCTGAATCAGGAGCGCACTATTGCCTCAAGTATTGTCTCTTTCTAAACTATGACATAAGGCAATGCTTACATGGTTATTTTGACCTCAGTTGCCCAAAACAAAAAAGAACCCATAGGAAAGGACATGAAGAGCTTTATGTGCTAAATAAGGAGGGGAGGATCTTCATGTTGCGGTTGTGCTACATGGTTTGATGGCAGGAGCTGTGGAGGGATGCAGGCATTTTGCAAAGGACTTTGCAACTGTGCAGGATTGTTCTGTACAGGGGTTTCTGTTAATTTGAAAATGCTCACCAGGGCTGGAACTCCTGATGATGTATTTTCAAACTATTCTGCCATGGCATTGTGTGTGACCTGAAAACCATGGTCTGGCTGCAAAGGCAAGGTCAAGCACTATAAACAAAGGAATGATCTTAATGTATTCAGAGATCACAGGAATTAAAATAAGTCCTTTTTTCCTGTTGCTGTATGGAAAGTGTCCTACATTGGGTCAGAAGGTGTGACCTGAATTTGTTAAGTAATTTAGGATAATTTGTCACATCAGTAATAATGTGATTGTAAAGAGATGAGAAAAAAATAACACACAAGGTAGTTGGGATAAACCATTCTTACGTGAAATGGAAACTCTACCTGCAGTTGTAGAAAATGGATCTGGAGGGGACCCTGAACAGATATGTAGACTTTCTCTATATCCACAGACATGGTCACTTATTACTGAAGTGCTCCTGCCAGATCTTGGTTTAACCTGTTCTTCAAAATCTCCAAGATCAGAGATTGCACAGCCTTGGTGGGCAATTTGTTCCAGCTCCAGGTAAATGAGCTGCTCTTTACAATGGCTAGGCATTCCTTGAGCTTCAGGTGACTGTCCCTTGTGTAATCTGCAATCAGATTTAAACCTTCTCTTTCCTAAACACATGTTGATGTGTTTTTTAACCTTCTGAAATGATCTCTCTCATTCCTTTGAAACAAGAGGGCAATGCCAGTATGAGTGATATATAGTGTGAGCTAGTATGTAATACCTTTGAGTCCCTAATATTTGATTTGCAGCTTACTCTGTGATTGTATATTACCTGGCTTCCAAAAAGGAAAGTAATAGAAGAGGTTAAATAACATGGAAATATTATTTAGTAGCAGATTTTTGGAAACATTTGTCAGGAAGCAGCTGTCATTAAGAATAAAGAACAAGACTTCATATCTCTGAAAATATCCGAGTGTTGGCATGCTTTGAAACAATTCTCGTGTGATTGCTTTCTAATGTAGCTTTGTGGCCTATTTATGTGAGCAAAGAAAATAGTGATCTGTGTGTTGCCAGCATAGATACACAACATTTAGCTTCTTGGAACTCCAGATGACCAAAATACTGATGGCTCAATAAGAGCATGTTTGCATGGTATGTACCATAGAGTAAAACTTTGTATGTGATGTTACTTGCTCTTAGTATTACTGACCTTTCTGAAAATCAAAAAACCAACCCAAACCCAACAGCAGAGAGACACAATTGTCTACTGCTACCTTTTTGATGACTCATACAACTGTACCTTGCCAGTGCCATGGTCCATGATTGTAACCATGGTAGGTTTGAGTTTCTTAGCCATTATCCTGCTGTAGGGTTGTCTTGCTTCCAGGTTTGCTCCCTGAAGTGGTTTGTGCTGGTGTCCAACTAGTGCCAATGTCTCTCTGAGGAAAGTGGTGGAGCAGTAGTGCTGGGGATGGGAGCTGATGGAACATTAACCACTACAATGTCACCTCAAACTCCTCTTTCATCATCTTTCCCATCCATTCTTATGGTATTGGGATAATGCCATCTTGTTTGGGAAGAGGTTTCCCCTCAGTTGACGTTGAGACTAAACTTTTAACTATGTAAAAGAGTAGGAAAATATATAAGAAAAGATCAGAGCAGCTGTTTCCCAAAAGTGCCATTGCATCAGTCTTCTTAAAATCATACTGCTGATCATGGTGAGGTTTGCCAAAACCAAAACCAAACTGTGGTCTAAAAGAAAACAAATCTCATGAAAATTTCAAAGACTTAATAGGTCTCTCAAGGAGCTAAAGGCATTGTGAAATTTTCCTTGGAACACCTGTTTCTAAGGAATAACATAACATTTTTTATTTTATTTCATAAAAAATTATTAACACTAAAAGTAGCACACAACCTGCCTGCTTCATGTAAGCTGCTATGTAGAATTCTCTCATAGGAAAAACATACAAAATATATCAAGAGTGTAAAATACTAAGTTCTGAGAAGAGAGCAGAGAAGTACATTTCAGCTTCGACAGTAAAGGACCTTACTAATAAACAGGTTATTGAAGTCTAATACATTATTCATGGTTTTCAGACTGGCAGTCCTTCATTTAATTATACACATTAAATACATTATATTTTTTTACGTATTTCTGTATTTTGTTAAGTTTTTATGACTTAATGCTCTGGAGAAACCCACCAAAAGACAGAGCATCTTAGAGTTTTCTTTCATGCTTGACACTGATTTGGCACCTTCCAGTGTAGCAAACCAAGTCCTGCTGACTGCGTGTAGATTAATTGCAGTCCTTTCCTATGCAAACTGCCCAGCCAGCCATGAAAATGTCACTTGGCTTCTGAAAACAAAGGCCTGCTTCTGAGGAATAGCTTCAGCTCCTGGAATAGGGCCTTGGAGACTTCAATGCATTTCTACTAATGATCTCTTGATTGTTACAGAGGTAAAGCCTGTTTCTTTGCAGGACATTATCACAGCATGCTGCTTCCTTCCTTTTTCTTGCCTCTCCAAAAAAGAGCAACCTTTTCGGAGTTTGTTCCTTTTATTTTCCCTTCTAGCAACCCTTCTCTCCCTGCTCCCTTCCCCAGAGCAGGCAGCCAAGGTTTTGCTCATCTGAGTGGCTCAGGGCTGAGCCACCCATAACACCACTGCCAGCCTGACAGATGTTGCCCTGTTTCTTGTTCCACACAGTCCTGTCAGATTCCCCCTGGATCAGTACCTCTGGCTCCTGCAAAAACAGATGCTTTGAACTTCAAGAGGCAGAGCCTCCTGGCTGCCGCTGTGACAACCTCTGCAAGAGCTACAACAGCTGCTGCTTCGACTTTGATGAGCTGTGCTTAAAGACAGGTACGATGGGTCTCCTGTCCAGCACTGTCAGGCACTGCTGATATCCGGTTTCTGCCAGCAGTTGGGACCTGCCTGCTGAACCAGCATTCCCTGACATAACCTGCATCTCCTCCTTATCTCACCTTGCCTTGCCGGGCAGGCTCAGCTCAGCCCAAATTGAAGCCCATGTTTCCTTGCAAGAAGCAGTAGGGTTGCGCACCTATTGCTCCTCACTGCTGGGCTTCGGCCGTGGTTTCCAGGGCACAAAAAGCAGGGTACTGTTCACACTACTTGAAATAGATCTTCTGGTATTCAATTAAAAGCAATACTCAGTGATCAGGCACCAGTTTGACCTCCAGGTTGCAATGAAAAGAGCCGTGGTAAAGGCTGGAAGTTGATCATTCTGTGTCAGCCATCCTTTTTTTCTCCCAAGTGATAACTTCATATTGGAGCAATTCATGCCTGTGGGCAAACGGTTGCTTGTGAAGCAGCCTCAGAAGCTGGAAACACTGAAGCAGCATGGGTCCTTTGGGAATGAACTGCAGGTGACAGGCTGGGCTTGTTACCCTTGCTCCAGTCTCCGATTTCCAGATGTCAGGATGCATATAACACACTGGTAAAAATGTTTGACTTCAATTCATTGGACCCTGGAGGATAGAAATACAGCACTGGGTTCATTATCATTTTGCTTTTTTCATGAGTCATAAGCAAGAAAATCTTCAAAGAGCACCAAAGAGTACTATGTTTCACTTCATAGTATAGTGCATTTAAATTACTGGTTGTACCCATCTCCTTGGGTGTTTGCACAGCAGTCAGAGTTGACACAGGTGCCTGATACTTCTGCCATTAAAATTTTGATTGCTTTATCAAAGAACTACACTTATTAAACAGCCAGCAGTCTAATGGTTAAAAATATCATTGCCCATGGATGTGCAATGCTTGAAAATCCTGACTTCCTCAGTTCTGTTTGTAATGGTATTATTTTAATAACTTGGTACCAAAAAATGGTGAGCTAATCTGGTATGAAAAAACTTCTGATTTTTAGGCTGAAGCTGTTTTGCTCTTGGTGTAAATGTCTGCAGAAAAGAGAGGCTCTATTTGAAGACTTTCAGTGCAATGCAAGATGTTTGTTACCAAAGGACAGATAATACGTTTCTCAGCCACCTGTCTGCAGTGCACCATGTCCATATGTGTATGGATACCTGCATGGACCTTGGGACTGGTGTGTGAATTGTCATACACTCCCATAGGCATTTATTAAGGCAGTTATCACATGTACATCTGTAAATAATACATAATTATAGAAAAAGGCCGCAAATGAATGAGAAAAGGGGGTAAAAGTTATGTGGTGTGCTTTTTGCTGGCTACATGTTGTCTAAAGTGATTTCTAAAGTTTCCTCTTGGTTGAGCTAGGATGTGGAAAACAATATGCTTACATCCTTGGGCCCTATTCCAAAATGTATGAATGTACTGTCCTTGAGAGAGCACCCAGATTTAGGCAAATGCTTAGATCCTAACTTTATTTACAAGATGAGAAGGTCTGGGTGTTCTACAGGAGCTGTGCCATGCTTTTCCTTGATGAACAGCTCTTGTTCTCATACCTGTTGTGGTTGATACTGAATCTCACTCTATGGATGGGGAAATGATGGGAGGAAAGCATCAGTTTGCACCCACATAGTCTCTCCTTTCAGTCTTCTCTTATTTCCTATCGATTGAATCAAGGACAGGGGTAGCTGGGAAAAAAAGCTGGATTACCCAAGAAACATCAGAATCCTTAGGTTGTGGTTCATCACTTTTCTGTTGAGATCCTTTCTTCTGCTTTCCATACTTTTTCTGGCATTCAGGCTGTATAAAGCATGGAGTACAAACCTGAGGGCCGCAAAAGCACTTGTGGGCGAGTGGCGGAGCCCTCCTGCACTTGCAGGACACAAGGGTCCTTTTTGTTTCTGGTTGACATGACAACTTCAGAGGTCTTGAAATCACTGAAATGGGACCATAAACTTTACCTCCCACTTTAACGACCAGAGTGTTGTCATTATGAGTATAATAAGTACTTTTTTGTTTTGATTATAATCTCTCATTCTTGCTTACTTTATGAATATTTTAGCTCGAGGCTGGGAATGTACCAAAGATCGCTGTGGAGAAACCAGGAATGATGACAATGCTTGTCACTGCTCTGAAGACTGCTTAAGTAGAGGAGATTGTTGTACTAATTACCAAGTCGTTTGCAAAGGTACATCTTTGGTCTTTCTACTTCTTATCTTTCCAAACTCGATAGAAGACAGCCCTGTGGGTAAAGTGTCTTCTTTTAAAGGAGGAATCTTCTGTTCTGATTTTTTGGAGGATGGGGTGAAGAATGGGGAATTGTATGGGAATTAGCAGAGGTTAATGCTTCTAATTTATTGATGGTAGAAGGACATTGTCTTTACCTGTAGAGGTAATTATAGAAAGAGGAGTACGTGGATGAACAGGAATTTAAAGCAAAACACACAAGTGTTCAGATACGTTTGCCTGCATCACAGGGAAAGCAGGGATATCTGATGGAATGGAGCATTCCTAGATATGTTATCTTTGTTTCAAAGACCTCTCCCCACCCGCTTCCCCCCTCCTCCCCAAAACCTCCTTCTTAAACTACTTGGCCTAACACCTGTAGGCTTTGTTTCTTGTGTAATTGTGAGAATACAGAATGGCTGTAATTTGCAGATGGTGGCATGGGCTTTAGATAACTGCCACCTTTAGGCACATCATGCACTGGTAGGTGGATGGGCTTTGAAGGCTTAGTTTTGATCTTCTACCCTGACTTTTTGGAGCATGTCCTGCCTTGTGTACTGTGTCTCCCATTTCGAGCAGATCTTTTGATCCTTAGTAATGTGCTCTACATGTTCTTATTTTTTTGCCTCAGCTAGTTCTTAGATTTTTATTCATTAACTTTACCAGTGGAAAGGTTACAGTTCGAAAGTCTTCTTTCCACACAATTTTGGCCAGCTGCATATGTTGAGAAAAATACAATAATCCAGATCCATACACTGAAAACTGGGTTGTTTTTTTTCTCTTGAGCTTGGAATCCAAATGAAATGTGTACTTCCCAGAAAGTGCTGTAGATTATGTTCTTCCCCATCCCAAAGAAACCCAAGGCTGAGACCACTTAAACACTGGTATAGTTTTCAGTTCCTGCCTGTTTTGTGAGCTCCCTCTTACAAGGGTCAAGACAGAAGAATTTACATATCTCCAGCTTTAATGTACATAATCTTTGTTGAACTGGCTAATAACAAATGATCTCAATGACCCTGGCACTCTAACAGGGGCAAGCCTTATGTGAGAGCAGTGTTTCCTCTTTCGTGCTTTTGCCTATCTGAGGATAGTGTGTTTGAGGTTTTTTTGTTTGTTTTGGGTTTTTTCTTCCTTCTTGGAAATAGTCCCTCCACCTCTTGTCATGGTCAGTTGGAATTGCTGCAGGACATATTTCCTGCAGGCCTTTTCTATGGTGCTTTTTGTTTTGTTCTTTTAATTGAACTGCAGTTCCTTTAATAGTGCCAGATTCAGGAAACTAGGCTCATGAGCTAATAATTTGTTTTCCAATTGACCTGTGAAAGTGCAGCTCATGAGCCACTCTATAGACAGCATTCAGTGGTGAAACCCCTAAGAAAATAGTTGATTACATAAGGTAATTTTATCCAATCTAGCTCTGAAAGAGTATTAATGCTTTTTTTAACTATGTCTGAGTCTCACCTGATCCATGAGCTGATCAGCTGGAAACTATTTAGAGCTGTTTTTCTTCTCCAGAATGTATTTCGTCTTGTGTCTTTAGCCAGCTGCATCAACTCATGGAGACAGAGCAGGAGGGTGGGAATTCACAGCCAGAAGCAGCATTACATGATTTTGACAGGTTGAATATAAAAAAATGAAATAGATGACCACTGAGCCTGAAGTGTAACCTCTGTTTCCTGCAGTCAAAAGGACATTCAGCTCCAGTTTTAAGAGCTACTTCTAAGAGTGCTAGTTGGGATATTCTTATTGAATAGAATAAAACCAGGTCATTCATTCAGCTTTGTGAAGAAACCTGCTCGCCATTTGTGGGAACTATGACAAGGGAGTCCATTACCTGGAGCTACAATTTATTTTCTATTGTTTTTCCAAACTTTAATGTGACTTTTCTGGTAGGAGAAACCCACTGGGTGGATGATGACTGTGAAGAGATGAGGGCTCCTGAATGTCCAGCAGGGTAAGTATTTCCTATGCAACTGCAAAGCCCAGTGCAGCAAGGCCAATGGTCCCCAGCTCTGCCCCAGAACTCTGAACACTGTGTTTCTGCACTGCCCCGTCTCACAGGTTTAATACCTGTGGTTTGGATGCTTTCCTGTGCTTCACCATTTGGACAATTAGGCAGATAATATTGTAATACATATGCTTTGAGCATATATGAGGTTAGAAATGGTGTGATATGTGGGCTTGAATTTTTGGTCTTTGATCACCTGCTGATGGATTTGCCTGCTTCATTTGCCACATAAGGAAGGTAGCCAAACTGTATTTGTTTTCCTTTAACCTAACCAAAAGGTTTAGGGTTTTTTGATTGCAATAAAATGCAGGTTGGTCCATATGTGAACATAGTTCAGGCCACTTTTTTAATTGAATTTTGTATTAATGTTCCTAAATGAAAGGATTTCTAAATTACAATAGTGTACAGGCTTAGCTGAGTGAGATATTTGAGCACATGGCCAACACTGAGAAAGTAAGCCCTTTAGGAACCAGTTGGCTCACTGTTAGCCTTAGAGGTAAACATCTGGTCAGGTGCTGCAGAATCTGTGCTATTAGGAAGATAGGAGTGCCTGCTTCTCCTGGTGACAGCGATGACTGCTTACCCCAACAGCAGGTGTCCAGGACCCATTGCTGCCCACTTAGGGTCAACTCCCAGTAGCAGTACTCAGTAAAAATGTAACTAAATAACATGAAATACTCTTATCCTTATTATGTGAGAATGAGCTCTGCCTCAAGAACTTGGTCAAAATGCCACATAGGCTTTTGTCTGTGAAGAGAGACCAGCTGTCACAAGCCATGTGGTTTTTAACTACAGATTGTATGCTAGGGTGGGTACTCATGCATACTATTTATCTTTGTTCTCCTTGCCCTTCTATAAACACTTGCCTTTTTGGGCTAAACGCTTTAAGCTACTCAGGGAAGTTGTCTTTTATGTTGGAGTTCAGCCCTTCACTGTCAGTGAACACTGGATGTTACTAAGTGTGAAGATTATCGATTTGTGCTGATCTGTTAAATAAGCAAAATAATTATAGACATATATCATATGTAGTAGCTGTAGATTCTCTGGAGTCTCAGTGAGCAAGTGGAAATAAAAATCACTTTGTAATGCTGCCTCACACTCCTGCTGCTTTTGCTTTTAGCTTTGTTCGTCCCCCTTTGATCATCTTCTCTGTTGATGGTTTCCGTGCGTCATATATGAAGAAAGGGAACAAGGTCATGCCCAATATTGAAAAACTCAGTGAGTACATCAGTTTTCTTGCAGTAACTGAAAGACCATCTCTTGCAGCCCCATTGTTTCAATTGCTTATTGAATAACAGAAGTAAGTGTGAGCTGGTGGGTAGAAGGGCTGCAACAAATGCAGGGCTCCTCTGACTGAAAGGTCTGACAAAGAGTCTCTTCTTTATTCCATGAAATGGCAGAAGTCTGCTTTGGTTTAGGTGGCATCAAGTGGTGACTTGAGAAGCACCCTGGCTAAAGGAGCACCCAGCAATCAGAGTGGGGAGGGAGCTGCTGCTTTCAGGAATGCTGATCAGAATCAGTGGCTTTCATATGGTTTTGTCAGCAAACAAAGCAATCTTCAGTATGTTATATGTACCATGCACTTATAAGCTAGTTGGGAGGTACCCAAAACATTTTCCTCTTGATTCAGAAATATTGAAGATAGCCCATTGTGAAACTGTGGCTTTAATGTATTTATCAGTCAAAATTAGCCTGCATTTTCTCATGTTGTTTTACTTAGCCAGATGCTCCCAATAACTCTGGATTCTGGAAGGAGGTAGCTCAGAAAGTAAAACAGTGTATGGAAATGCAGCTAGTTCTGTAGTCCTCTGTCTGCTTCATTTCAGTTGCTTATTGTGAAGTGCAAAGTGTGCATGAGTGGATTTACTACTGTCCCATGGGAAGATCTGCCAATGTTAAGCAGCAAGATGTACATTTAAGTGGGTTAAAATTTAACCAGTTTCTGCAGCATTTTGAGTCCTAGCAAATGACAATTTCTGTTCTTGCTTTCCCGAGTCTGAGAGCTTCACTTCCTAATGTTTGTACTTGCTATTGATTTTTCAGGATCTTGTGGAACCCATTCTCCTTACATGAGACCTGTCTACCCTACAAAAACCTTCCCCAACTTGTACACTCTTGCTACTGTAAGTCACTGAGAAAGACTTTTTGATGATAAAATGTTGCACTGCAACAGAAATGCAGACTGTGGGAAACAAGGTTTTGTTTTATTTAATAAAACTGCTTCATTGTCCATCCTTTTCAGTCCTCAGTTAAGTGTTTTCTTCCTCATTTTGCTGTTCTGAGGTAATGTATCTCACCATTATACACTGTGTTACAGCTTTTGTGTGCTTCCTAATGCCTGCTTTTGCAGCTATTTGTACTGCTGTGTAATTACAGGTTGCTGTTTTTCCGGGGGTGGGGGGGAGAACCCCCCTGAAAACCTACCCAGAATACAACCAGCAGTTGTTCCTTCATTGGAGTAGCTGAAGTCGGTGGGGCTGATTTAGCAGCTGACTTACAGTTTACAGTTGCTGAGTGTGTTGGATGCTGCGCTGGCCCAGCAGTACAAGCCATCACTTCTGCACTCCGGTGCCAGCCTGTCCCCATGCTGGCATGCAAACGCTCTCATGTGACAGGACTCCTAAAACTGGGATAAGGGACTCCCTACCTGCAGCTGCATTTTGTTTTTCTGCTTTCTTTCTTTCCTGCAGCCTCTGCACAAATGTTAAATGGGAAAAGAGGGCATGGAGAAACAAATAGCTGGGGATGGGAGAGGGCCAGGAGAAAGGGAGAGCAGAAGTTTCTTACATTGCCTTTACTGGTGGACAAATTGCATTGTGGCTTTGGTAGGCTTGCCTCTTTCGGTTTTTTTTTCTTGGAAATAACTTATCTCACAGAGGCTCTGCTGCAGATAAAACATTGTAAGATGGAAATGCGAAGTGTTACTCTTGCAACCAGAGAATGAATTACTGTTTCCAGAGAGGGAACTGAAAGTCCAAATCAATCTTTTCATAAATTTTTGCTTACTTTAGATGGCTTCAAACTAACTTTTAACCAGTGTGAAAGTACTTTAAAGCATCAAGTAACAGGAGTTTTTATGCTTTTTAGCACCATTCAATCATGTCCTACTGCTTTCATTACTACAGCCAGTTTTAAATGTGCTTATCTTAAAACTTTTTCTGGTGTGCAGTTACAAGGATACCTATTTTACAATAATTCAGTGGTATTTGCAGATAGCTGTGGAGAACTGGATTTGTGTGCATTAGGGTTTTACTAATTAATGTACTTTTGCACAAAGGGACTCTATCCTGAATCACATGGAATCGTTGGCAATTCGATGTATGACCCAGTGTTTGATGCCAGCTTCAGTCTTCGAGGGCGAGAGAAATTCAATCACAGATGGTGGGGAGGTCAACCAGTAAGTTTCAGATTCCCTTCTCCTCCTTTCCTCCTCCCTCTCCTCCCCTCCCCCTGTGCTGTGGAACACAGCCAATAATAATAATTAAAAAAATACATCTGTGAACAATTTGTACCCAAATCCCCTCCCCCCCTGGGCTGGCCCTGTGTCTATTAATTTAACCTAATGTTTTGAGTTGGCTTTTGCTTTTCAGAATAATAAAGCCATTGATTATGGAAAGGTGCTTGCATTGATACGTATAAATTAGATGTGGCTAGGAAAAAACCCTCACTTTGGGCAGCAGTTTAACACTGTATTTTCGTCACAGTGGCATAATGTTTCCTTTTCATTACGGGTTTCTTGGGTTTTCATCCTTGTAATGTCCTTGTGACAGTATTAACGTTCTGTCAGCACAGCGTGGCACAACTTCATAATTAAGTCCACAAGCGATTGCTGTTGACTTGCTGCAGAGGCCATAGAAGTTTGAATTCATTTCTGCCTTGAGCACAGCAGCAGTGGCTGAACCAGGTCCTCTTGGTGTTGGATTTGATGTTTTCTCTAGCTCTAATTCCTTATTCTGGGCATAGAAACCTCCTCCTTCAAAATATTCCTTATTACTACAACTAAGAGAGTCCCCTTGCTTCAGCTGCTCTTTTCCTCTATTAGTGCATGCTGTGGTGGCTTGCTTTGCCAACAAAAGTGGGTTTAAACTAACCAGTTTTACGTGCAAACAGTCATGGTGCATACACACATCATTCCACTGACTGGTTACGGAACTGTAGTTTAGCAGCTCCTTGATCAGTTAACCCCACAAAAGAGTGAGGTGATAGAGGTGAGGAAATTGGAAGGGGTTTAGGAGCACCATCATCTGTCATTGCTGTTTGCTCAACAGATCAGTGTCATCCCCCAAATCTCTTAAAACAGAAATATCGCAGGAGACAAAAAGAAGTTACTCAGATGGTTTTAGGCTTAACAAGTGTGTGTGTTATTTGTCTACATGTGGTTTTAGTCCACAACAAACGTGAGACAAGGCAATTTCAGGCTGCAGGCAGATGTGACAGGCAGATGTGTCTGGCTGTAGCTGAGCCAAAATGAGGTATTTTTTCTCTCATATAATTTGTCAGCCTAACACTAAGCATAGACACTCCCTTTCCCAGCTATGACCTGGGTTAGCTTTTAGCATGGCTTGTGTCAAGAGGAGTGGTCAAGGAACCTTACTAGCTATTACCCTCCTAGATGTGAGCAAAGAAACGGGATCAAAACTAGCAGCAGTGAAAAGGCGGCAGTGGGTTGCCTCTTCCTTCACCTCAGCTACAGCTGGAGCCACACAGCTAACAAATCATCCCTGCTGCATTCAGGCAGCAAGCTCACAGACAATCTTGTGGTTCAACTGCTGTGTGACAGCTTGTTAAACAGCTGTAATGTAATTATACATCACATATTTAATTCTGCATCTTGATCACAATTAGGTAAGAGTTAGAGGGGAAGTAACTGTTTGGGACTGTACAGATGTCTCTATTTTTAAACTGTGATATTTATACCAATCAAAGTCTATAAATACTTCACACCTGCTGTGTTGAGTGGGGAATACGGGTAATTCCCACACATGTCCATTAAAAAACTTATACTGCTCCAGCAAAAAGAAGTTTTTCTGGACTGTAAGCAAGGGTCATGAGAAATGACAGCTGAGATGTGTTCCAGAAAGTTACACAACAGTGGATGACCATATGTTGGATGAAATCCTCAGAGGACAGGGAATGTGTTGCTTAAACAAGTATGGACAATAAAATCAACCACCTGATCTGAAGAAGTGTTAAACAGGAAAAATATGCAATCAATAAACTGGAAATGCCTTTGGGAAACTGGAAATATGCATAGGGGAAGAGCTATAATTTAATCCTAAGCATTTAATATGAGGGAAACCAGTAAGTCTGGCAAACCTGACAGAGTGGCCGTAGTGGCTGGGTGAGGAGCTGGTAGATCTCTTCCAGAAATCTGATACACATGGACCCTGCCCATAGAAGAATTGTACATATGATGAGTGAATTTCAGAATTTTATAAGAGGAAAAAATTATCTCCATCTATACATGGATTAGATACAGTCTGTTCTAGCTATCTATAATTTTCTCTAAATATCACATTGACACAGACTGCCAAAAATAGCTAGGTATTGAAAGACAAGACAGTAAAACTAAGGGGAGAGGAAGGAAAACCTTGTCTGCATATCACAGAACTCTTAGAATTATAGAATCATAGAATAGTTAGGGTTGGAAAGGACCTTAAGATCATCTAGTTACAACCCCGCTGCCATGGTCAGTGACACCTCACACTAAACCATGCCATCCAAGGCTCTGCCCTGCCTGGCCTTGAACACTGCCAGGGATGGAGCATTCACAACCTCTGTGGGCAACCCATTCCAGTGCCTCACCCCCCTTACAGTAAAGAATTTCTTCCTTATGTTTAACCTGAACTTCTCCTATTTAGGTTTTAACCCATTACTCTTTTTCCTGTCACTGCATTCCCTAATGAAGAATCCCTCCCCAGCATCCCTGTAGGCCCCCTTCAGATACTGGAAGGCTGCTATGAGGTCTCCATGCAGCCTTCTCTTCTCCAGGCTGAACAGCCCCAACTTTCTCAGCCTGTCTTCATACAGGAGGTGCTCCAGTCCTCTGATCATCCTCGTGGCCTCCTCTGGACTTGTTCCAACAGTTCCATGTTCTTTTTATGTTGAGGCCACCAGAACTGCACACAATACTCCAAGTGAGGTCTGACAAGAGCAGAGTAGAGGGGCAGGATCACCTTCTTTGACCTGCTGGTCACGCTCCTTTTGATGCAGCCCAGGATACGGTTGGCTTTCTGGGCTACAAGTGCACACTGAAGCTGGCTCATGTTCATTTTCTCATCAACTAGCACCCACTTGTCTGTCATATCACATCCATCTGGTTTTTTGTAGGTCTTGGGTCTCAGACTAGGGTACTTAAACAACTGCAGAGTGGTACTTGGTTTGCACACAATTGGGAACTATTATTTTTTTTTTCCCAGGAAGGCATAAAAAGTGTCTGAAACCCCCAGCCTTGTGTTATGGGTGAAACTGCCTAGAAGAGAATGTCATTTAATGCTGATTATTTCTGAAATACTTTCTTGCTCTTGGAAGCTGGTCTGTTTTATCTGGCTTTATTAAAATGTGGAGGGTTCAGTGGGATTTGGAAGATCAGCAGCTGACTGTTTCTACACCAGGAATTATGTGAAATTAGTTTTGAGAGCATTAGGAAAATAAGGGAGAAGAAGGTAGTTTGGAACTATTTTGAGGTGCTGTAGCTGGCTGTGGGACTTCATGAAATCCAGTCTTTCTGACTCAGCATACAACTTTGATTTATTATAGAAGCTTAAAACCACCTTGTTTTCAAAACAAAAGTGTTTGACAAGAAACAGCAGCAAAACCACTCCTTTCACAGCATCTCACAGCAATGGTCAGAATCAGGGCCCATGGTCCCATGGGGGAAACTAAGTTTAATGCTCATTTTTCATGACACTGAAGCTTTCTTTTTTCATCCCAAGTAAGTTCATGCACTAAATTAGGCCTCAGCTGCCTTTGGCCTCTGTTAAGCGGTACTTTTCCATATCTTGGTTTGATGTTACAAGCTTAAGCTTATACTACAGGCAATATATTGCTTTTCTTTAGTGATCTTTCATAATCCTTAGAAATCCATTGGCCTCCCCAAGGTCAGAAGATCACAGAATCATAGAACTGCTGGTCTGTGGTTAATGGGGACAGACCTTCATTCAGAAAGTAATCCAGCTTGGACCTGAGTTTGGCTCTGATGATGCCTCTCTCTTCAGCAATATCTTAATTATAAAAGTATTGAAGCTTGTTTATGGCACCTTGTAGAAGGCTTTATTTTCACTATGAACCTTTTAAAGAGAATACAACCTTCATCATTGTTGCACAGCTTAACTGAGTATTCCTGATTTTATTTAAATTTCGCATTCTATGTCAGTTGGTGGGATAAAACCATTTTTTTCTCTTGTTGTTTAGAATTCTGTTGGGTTTTAACCATCTAAACATTACAGAAAGAACTTCTTATTTTCATTTTCTTACTTATTCAGCCCGAGCATTGGCAGGTTAGTTGCATCTGAGGAGACCAGATTTTGAGCTCAGCTTTGCAGAAAGCTGTCATCTGTCTTTTTGTCCGGAACACATTTTGCAGTCACTTTGGTGGAGACATAAAAAGAGGCATGTCTATAATTATCATTTTAGAAGTATTTCTTTTTATACAGCTTGACCCATAAACAAGTAGCAGGACTTTCTGAGTCTGTCTAATTATTTTTGAATCATAGAATGGTCAGGGTTGGAAGTTCTAGTTCCAATTCTAATTTCATCTAGTTCTAATTCCATTTAGTTTCAACAGTCATTTGTGTCCTGTTGAAGAGTAAGGAGTATTGAGGGTGCTACTCCATGTTTTACCTTGTTGGGAAGACAAATTGCAAACGGTGCAAGAGTGGAACAGTGGCGGCACCACCCTGGTATTAATTCTGCATGCTTGTACCAGTCTCATAGATGCTTTTTCTCCTGGGAAATGCTGTGATTTCCCCTTTACCACTTTTGCCTGGATGTGGAAAGGATTTCACGTTCATGGATTACTAACTCTTGTATGTATTTTCCCCTGCTTCTGACATGAGTCTCCTTCCCTGGTTGGCCAGCAGGTTTGTGTAACTTGGCCCAAGGGCCAGGCTTCAGAGCTGTCCCTCCCATCAACCTTGACCTGAGATGCGCTGCTGCCAGTCCTTTCATAATGCAACAAATACATTGCAGCCTTTGCAAAGTTATGGGCTCTTATTTATTCATAGAGGATTAAAAGTAGGGAGGTGCCCTACTTCCTATGCAGGCTTTCAAGGACAATTCATCACCTATCTTAAATAATTCTGTATGTAGTATCTCTGCAAATGTGTCTAGCAGTCAGAAGGGAAAACTCGGGTCTTCCATGTTCCATATGGCATTTCCTCTTAAACTACTGCTTAGCCTGTCTATTTTTATCCATAAATGAGGGAGAAAAGCTGTAGTCATTCAACACATGGGATATAAAAATGACTAATTCAATGTATAGGATGTTTCATAGACATCTAGAAAAGCATGTATATTATTTCTTGTGACATTTGCCAGTGTACTAGGTTTGAATCTGTGGGTCCATAATTAATAGGTCTATCTGTATTAGAAAAGTTAAATATTCTCTAATTCTTATGGCATGGTATGAAGACAAAATTTTTAATCTTTAAATCTTTTAATATTTGTTCCCCTCTCTCTACTCAAGCAAATTAGTTCAGAAATATGGCCTTTATATAGTTTGTAATACAATAAGGTTTGTCCCATATGCAAACCAGGGGTGCACATCTGACATAGTTAAACAGATGACTCTAAGATTCTAATATATTAACTGTTAAAACCAACGTATTTACATACAGCAAATAAATTACATAAACTCACAAATGGTACTGACCTTGCAACACCTAAGACAGCAAACTTCATAAGTGACCTGAACTGATGTGACCAGTCGCATAGCGTATGTAATGCACTGCAGTTACATGCTGAGTACTGGAACATCTAGAATTAGTCAACTTTAAGGCTGTGACTAACCAACAGATAGGAAATGGAACAAGAACTCCTATTCTCATCTTAATTTCAATTGGTTTGGATGGACAAGGTTGAGTGAGCATTGGGTAACTTCATTTTCTATCCTACATTGCCTGACATCATAGAGTTATGTTAGCCCGTGAGAGGCATAACTTGATTTGAAATATAATGAATTTAATTTAAAGACAGTGAGAGATGTTCACTGGTGATTAGGCTGCATTAACAGTTTGCCAGGCTTTTCTGGTGGAGTTACTATCCTATAGCTGAAGGTAATAAGGAAACTAATGTGCTCCTATCAGCTGCTCCAGTCTGTTGTCTAATTTTACCTAGCCAGTAAAGGGCCTGGCTGATCAAGGGCACTTTTGGGAGATTGCTACCACTAGATTCATCAGCATTGACTGTCACAACTATAAAACACACTGAAAATTTGATTTAAATCTTGTTCAGTGCTGATAGAAATTCTTCTATCTACAAGACTGCTGCTACTCTACATGCTCAAAGACATCTCTGCAAATGTATTGCTATAAGTAGGAGCTTTAGGTAAGATGTTGAATACTGTTGAATTATCTTATTTTAATTTCAAATAAACAAAAGTCTTCTCCCCTTAAAAAAAAAAAAAAAAGGAAGAGGGAGGTGCAGTAGTATTTTATTATAACCTTGAATTGAATCAGGCTCTGCCTGGCAAAGTCAGGATGGAGTCATCCAGACTCACTTCTCAGATGTTATGTTCTGATAGTGGCCTTTTGATTTGCTGGCCTTTGACTTCAACAGATCATTGTCTTTGCTGTTGAGTTTTTTTCAAGTGCAACAAACGTGTGTCCCTATCTAATGCCAATGTAAATGCCTGCATTCCTGACGTTAAATACTTGGGAGCAGGGAGGGTGCAGTTTTTCCTGTCTGAAGCCATCCTCAGATGCCTTTGGACTGTCCTTACTCCTTACTTAAGCTTGCACAACTAGGAATGGTCTCCATCTACTTGCATTGCTCCTGCTTCAGAAAAGTGTCCAATGCTGTTTCCACATGGCATTCATAAAGCACTCTCTATGGTCAAAAGGAATAAACCCTACCTAACACCTTCTTGCATCTATGCTGGGTACACCTTGGCAATGTAGATAGGGCCTAATTATTCATCTCTCAAGATGACTGCTGTTTTACTTGCTTGGCCAGAGGGAGGGTGTCTTTTGGTATGTGTTTGAAATTGTTGCCTAAAATAGAGTGACGTGTGATTTCAGCAGTGCTAACAGTGAGGAGCAGCCCAGGACAGCTTCAGCTGCTGAGGGTGGAGCTTGGCTGGTGTGATTTGGCCAAAGAGGCAGCCTGGACCACTTGGACCTGTGCAGGCCAAAGCAACAGAAAGTCAAACTAGAGTTAACAGATGGTGGAGATCCAAATGCTGAATTCCCTGGACTCAGTTTGTTGGTACCTTCCCAAAGATATCTGCAAAATGATTTAAACTTTGCAGGAACACAAATACTTTCAAAGAAAAAGAAATATGCTGTAACTCTGTAGGAACAATGGTTTTCCAAGTACTGCAAGACCAAAGAGCATAACAGCAGTAGAGCTGACATTCCCCATGTTGAATTTGTATTTTACTTCTTTTCTCTGCCATGGTGGGGTTCTACACTAGGAATAAGTCAGCAATGCAAAGGAAAATGTAATTGATTAAAGTATGGGCCTCTTTTCACCTGGAAAGTCTATGACCTACTAAGGAATATGGAGTAACTCCTGCCCTACTTAGACACAGGGAGCAGGCTGAAGGTATATAACCTGTGCTGATTTATATGGCACAAATGAACTTGTGGATGCATCCTTGAATTGCAGTCACATCTCTGACTACAGTGTACAGGCTCAGTGACATGATAAGTGGATTGTAGGCACACTTCCTCATCTCTCCTGTTCACCTGCTTCCTTCTGCTTTATCCCATAAGGACTTATATCCTGTGAGCACTTGAAGACAATATCCCTGTTATTCAACAATTCAAAACCAAATTCCAGTATAAATGCAAAGTCATCTTTAAATTTTTTACAGTAGATACTTTGCAGTCACATCATCTTGTGGTCATTGTCACCATGCAAACCCCAGTGTTGATGGAGGGCTGAGGCTGAAAAGGCCTCATGAGGGTCTTCCCATTTGGTAGCAGGTTGAGCATAGATTAATACGAACCAACCTCGAAATCAGACTCTTGAGGAGAAGCACCTGAAAACAGAAGGATGGACTGCATATTTGTGGTAATTTTTCTCCTGCTGCATTTGGTAAACCAACATTTCTACAGAGCTAACATGGATGTATTTTTCCATGAAAAAAGGGATACATTGCTAAAAAGTTAGAATACAATGAAAACAAAAGATCTTTTATAGCTGTGCTTTTAATTTAACTGGATTGAGTCCAGTAAGATTTGGAAGAGTAGAAGATGAGAGATCAGTTAAAGGGTGTGACCAGGGCACTGGAAAAGCAAAGATAATAAATTTTCCCATAAATAACAAAATATCCAATTTTAACTGCTGTTATCTATAGCTTAACTAGATCTTTCATTAGACTGTGCCAAATTTATTTCAATTAAGACTGATGCATGAATAATTCAGGCATGACATTTGAGCAGTCCATGCCCAGGTGACAGTTTATAAGTGTCTCTTTGAGCAAGGCAGAGGAATCTATTTTCAGAAAGTTGATATAAAGTAAACCAAAGATTTTGCAGTTATGAAGTAAGGGAACTACATTTTGGCTTAACTGCTCAAGAAATGGATAAGTATGCATAAATAGTGGGAAGAAACAATCTAGTTGTACACATGATGCTGGTCTTTAAGCCATTACCACTTTTGAGATGAGTTTTGAGATAAATTGGGTAGTTCCTTGCAAGAGAAATTTAGTTCTGCAGGGTTATAAACTCATACTGTTTGCTTTCCTTGATGGTGAATCTTTCTGGCATTTGGTCATTCTCATTCTCCTGCCTTGTACAGATATTCAAAGGATAGAAAAGGGAAAGTGGGTGAAGGACAGAGAGAAAGAAAAGGGTAATGAGTATAACAAATTGTATGGCACGGCTTTTATTATAGAAAGATTAAACAAACTAAGGTTACTCATGCTTGAAAAGTAATAAACAGAGGAGAGTATCATGATTGTTGTACAGATGTGGGAAGAGAAAGGATTAAGAACCTGTATGAGAACAGTACCCTAACCCCAGAGATACTGGCATGTTGAAACCAAACTAAACTGAAAATATACTGATGCAGTAGGCAGAAAATACAAACTGATTTGTAGGCAGAAAAATACATTGGATTTGAAGGACTGAAAAAAGGATTTGAAAAATTAATGGATATTGTTTCCATCATTCTATCAAGCATTTGGGGTGAGCTCAAAAAGTTATTAAACATCTACGGAGGAAGGTGTCCCTCATTGCTTTCTTTATAGCCTTGCTCACTCATCTGCTCCCTTTTTTTGTGTTCTCTTTTCTAACACATTTTCTGTTGATGGCTTCTGGTGGTAGAGTATCTGGAAAGAGGCACATTTATGCAAACACTGCTTGGTATTACACCGTGTTCCTGCAGAGCATCCTCCAACACCTGAGCATTAAAAAGCTCGGGGGAGTAATGACTTATTTTTGAAAATTAAATGGAATACTGGAGAAATTCCTGGCCATGGATCTTAATGCTTTGTATTAAAAGCAATAGAGTTTTAGGGGTGAAAGTCCGCGGCATGGTGGCTAACCCACCCATACAGAATTTGCATAGGTTTGTCACTCCACGTGTTTGAACTGGGGACAGAGGCTGAAAACTGCAGTTTTCACTTCTAGGCTCAGGGTAGAAGAATGTGTGTTGAAAACATTTCCCTTTGATTTCAGAGGGTAATTAAAGATCTGAACACATTCTAATCCTCTTATATTTTCCTCATTAGATTTGGATTACTGCAGCCAAGCAAGGGGTGAAAGCTGGCACGTTCTTCTGGTCTGTGTAAGTGCACCCTGTTTTCTGAGATTTGTAACTAATAATTCAGAATTAATTTGATGCAAGAGTTTATTAAGTCATTTTTCTTAATCTAAGCATTTGGCAACTTGGAGACCATACCTGTAAGCCTCCCTTGTTTAATTTGTCCAGTGTTTCTGATGCTACAGTTTGCTGCTTGAAGTTCATACGCTGATCTTTAGCAGTTGTTTGAAGAAAAGGTGTGTGAATATGTAATAACTTACTTTCATGACATAGTGTGTTATTTCACATCCTTAGAATTGCTAGTAATGTTTCCTAGTCCTTTGAGTGTTTGTAGAAGACTCTTTTATTGTCCTCTTATGTCATCTGACATCAACAGCCTAATTGACTCAAAGCCTGACTCATTCAGTTTACAATCCAGTCTGACCTTTGAGTAAGATATCCAATTTCCCTTTCCTAAAAGACAGCCTTGAGGATTTTTGCTGTCTATTCTTTTGTTTAATGTTTCCAAATTATTTTCCCTTGTCCCAGCTAACATATCTTTCTAACCAAACACATCTTTCCAACCAAAAAAATAATAAATTTTGATAATTTCTGAGTTCTGAGGAATTTGTGTGGGTCAATCTCTCTATTTCATTTTAATGGCAGGATTGCAGGAGCAATGAAAATGGGCAGACTGTCAAGGCTGAAGTACTAAAGGGGTTTGCCTATTTTTTTGTGATTCCATTAGGAATAGCACTCTTTGCTACTCTAAATATCATTTGGCATATGGAAGGAATAAAATAAAATATATTGTGTATGAACCTAATGATAGGTTTAGGCTTGCAGGATGTTTATCTGTCAGAGCTCCAGTCTGGTGCTCTACAAACCAAAGAAATTAATGTGATTCCTAAGCTCTAGAACTACATAGTCACCATAAACACCCTGGCCAATGACTACCTGGGGATACAAAATGTTATCGAAGGCAACCAAAGATATGTCATGTGAATGGCAATAATAAGAGAGCACAACAGCCACTTCAGGTATGAATGAAATAGATAAATGTATGTGTCTTAAAACTTTATTTTTTAATTTGGGACACCAAATGATTTTTTGGAGAGTTTCAGGCAAACTTTTTTTTGGAAAAGGGAAGTGTTAAAACCATCTTAGTCCCAGATTAGTTGATTGAAACAATGGCTTTTTTCTTAGTACACAATTAATAAAAATTTTGGGCAGTACCCAAGATGATTGTGCTGCTTTATGATATTGCCTTGTTTACAAATCTTAGCACAAACTCTCATTTTTATAGTTGTTTTACAACCAAAAGTTTTCTCTGTAGTTAGAGACTGAGGACCACTGCTGTTCTACATGGCATTAAAAATGAACTCATTTTAAAATGGCTGTTGGCATTTTTATTTCTCTGTCAGATGTTTCCAAAGAGTGCTGAATTCAATTCAGCATGGTGAATCCAAGACAGTTGTATTTGATTCCTGCCCTGGGATTCTGCAATTAATCTGGTGGAATCTGGACTGACTGTGCTATTGTATTAAAATAGCTGCGTGGTCACTGACTAGCAGAGCTTTCCTAGGATGAGCTATTTAACTTTAACAGATGTTTATAAGGTTAGTCCTTTGCATAGCATAAACTTAGCCTCTGCAGCCAAGTGAGAAGTCTCAGGACACAAACAGTGAAATAGAATGAGTCTGTTCTGCAGAGTGAGAAGCTGTCAAAGTTGTGCAAGTCACCATGCTGATGGCCTGATGTGTCAGATGGCTGTTTTCATTTACAACCAGACTAGCCCTCAGTTTGGTTACCATTAAGTCTATGGGAACAGCCTTCAAGACTGCCAGAGCAGGATGATAGTTTAAACCTATGATGATGTGAGCAAATTAATGGTTTTTACTCATGCCAGCTATCCGATGGTAGCACCATTGTACATAAAAAAGGTCCATCTGGGTTAAAGCTACCAGAATGTTACTCATTTCTGTTTAGAACAGTTAGATTTACTGCCTTGAGTTCTGACTCTGGTCACAACCTTTGGTCATCTTACTTTTGGTGTATGTGGTCCTCCAGGAGACCTGAGGTAATTCTAGTTGCAAAACAAGAATCAGGATCAAACAAGCAACAAGATGAAACGTACTAAAAGCAAATAATATTGTTATAATTGGTTTTAATCATGTTAGAATCAGTTCATAGCAAGACTGTGTTGATAATTTTTGTATTCTATGATAACAAGGTATATTTTTGTATTTTGTGGTCCAGTGTCATCCCCCATGAGCGCAGAATATTAACAATACTGCAGTGGCTAACCCTTCCAGACAATGAAAGGTAATTCACTTATTGGCATCTGCTGTTGGATAGCTGCTAGCGTGTCTTCTTCTTAAAAGTAGCTGGAAGAGCCAGGGGAAATTTAGTTCTAAAAATAATTTTTGTCTGTTAAATGATATCCCTGATTTAGGGATTTGTTTGGGATTTGTCTTTAGTTTTAATCTTTTATTTTAGTCTCAGCTTTTAACCATCAGCATTTTCATTCTTGTCGATAAATGTGTAGCATGGTTTGAATTTATTTCTTATCAAGAAGCATGTAGTTACATGGATTAACTTGGATTGTTCTTATCCTACTGAGTCTAATATGGTTTAACAACCTTACAGGCAGTGGCAGTTGCAGGACTGGACTCTGAGCAGTGGGAAAATGTTAAGATTTTAATTATGAGTATTTTTTAGTGTGCAAGTTCCCACATGCTACTGGCTGCAAAGCTCAGGCAAGCTGCTGTTGTGATCTCTCCTACAAGACTTAGAAAGAGCGTGTGTCCTCAGATGGTACCCCATGTGCCTCCCTGCATGTGTTCTTGGATTTAATAAAACTGTAGAACAACTAATTGCTTAATCGTACCATGGGAACATATGACTTCTAAATGATTCTATGATTTTATGATTGAGAAACAGTTCTTTTTCCATAAAGCCAACTCTCATTGGAAGGTTGACTTGACCTAACAGATCTGTGGTTTTGTTGTTGAAGGAAAGCTATCCTGAATAAGACCTTTCTATCTTTCTTTCAGACCTTACGTTTATGCTTTCTACTCTGAGCAACCAGATGCTGCTGGTCATAGATATGGTCCTTTCAACTCAGAGGTTAGTACAGATTTTCTTCTGCAGATAAACCATGTGTCTGAAATACACTTACTTTTTTCCCCCCAATAATTGCCATTACTCAGGAGTAACATTTCTAGCTACCTTTTTTCACCCATTTCTGCAATATGGTTCTCCTCTGCCAGAGAGCAGAGTTATTGTGTAAAGGATTTATCATGTGAGATTCCCTACTGAGAGAAGGAACTGCCCATGCCTTTCAGAAGGCTGTTGCTCTGTGTGATATGACAATGCAAATGGAAATATTTACTTGGCAAAGACAGGAGTATATTTAGGTACAACAGCATAATTTAACTTTCCCCTAAGAATTTATCCTTCTTAAAAGTAATAAAAATATAATGCAGAAAATATTAAGGAAAGATGCAGAGGAGAAAAAGCTTTCTTTGAGGCTGACAGCCTGCAGTAGCCAAAGTAATAATTCCAGTCTGTCATGAACTGTAAAAAGCTGCTATTTCCAGTTTCATATAGGCCCTACAGGGGTTCGGAAAGCTTTCCCAGTACTGTTCCCTCAGGACCATACTGTTGAGTTTGGAAAAAGTTTGAAGCACTGCGAGGTATTTTAATGAGAAATGATGTGCAAAACACTACAGTAGTTTAACCCCTTGTTTGAACTTTGGGTAGCTGGCTGGGACTGACGAGTACTACTTCCTTGCCAACACTGTCCAGGTGACAAGACCATGCACTATTTGGGTTTTGTGGGGAGGGAAAGTAAATTCTGCACCTGAATATCCTGCTACTTTGTGTGGCTGCATTCTGTCATCTCCAATGGTCTCTGACATCTCGAACATCTGTCCTCTGCAAAGTTCCGGTGCAAATGTAGGCCTGCAGATTGCCATTATAAGACTTCAGGAGGTTTTTATACATGCTTTTTAAAGGGTAAACAAATATCTGCAAATCTTCAAATACAGAGGAGTGTGTCAGATAGCTACCCTTTGGAAGGTAATACAAGTCTCCCTGAGCAGTCAGGTACACAGCAGTAGTTTCTTATTTACTTGGTATACATCTGAGAGCTGTTCTCTACTGTAGAAGAGGCAGGAATAGTTATTTTTTAATATGCCAGAGTTAATAGGGCTGTTTAAATAAGTTTGCAGTGGTTAGGAACTTGCTGTGGGTAGCATCTCTGTTGGAAAACTTTGAGCCACGGTCCCAGAGCAGTGAGTGTGAGGAATTATTCCAAACCAGCACTGAAACACCTCACTGGATAGATAGTCCCTTCTCTGGATAAGTGGCAGTTCAAATCTGCCAACACTCTTGCTAAAGTGACAGGCATTGATATGTCTTCATGTTGTCATTTTGCTTAAACCAGGAGAGATGTCTGATTTGGTTAAGTGAGGTATTGGTAATGAGAGCTCTCTGAGACAAGGATTTATTGCTCAGTGATGCTTTATAGTTCTTCTCACTGAAGTGTTACAAATATTATGTGTGACTTACGACTGACAACTCTTATTTATCTGTAAACAGTCACTTCATTCTGAATAGAGTTTTGGGACTCTTCCCATGGACTTTGAGGAGAATATGAACATGATGACCCTGAATTTGTTCTTTAAATTGTTGTCTTTAACCAGTTTAGCATCCAATGTGGTAACCTAGTTTCAGGTTAATTATAAGTGTCTAAAAGTGAAGTGTAATTGTGTCTTCATAGAAAAAGTCATTACAAAAGCAAAAATGCCACAAAAGATTTTAATATGTGGTGGCCCTTCTGGATGGTTGTCTGAAGGTTGCCTCTAGTTGCAAGGCAAAGCTTAGGCTTTTAATAAGCGTGAATTAATAGCTTATGAAGATTTTACAAATAGACTAATTTATGCTATTTGTGTTAAACACAAGATCATGAAACTGATTGTTAGCAAATTGAGAACAGATGAGTTAGCAGATGAGCATGTATGGGTTTGCAGTTCAGACAGTGGACCGGACTTTGTGAATGGAAATTTAAATAAATGAATACAGCTGTGTAAGTACACAGATACTCAAATTTGCTGGGAGCCTGGTTTCAGGACAGATATTTTATATTGTTTTTCTTGACACTGTTTTCAATATAATTTTTAGGAGCTATGAATTTAGATAAATCAGCTGGAAAGAAAGTCCTCAAAAGGATCCTGTTCAGCTGCTTCCTTGATACCAACAGCATGACCTCTCTATGAAATCATTCTTTTCTTGTATACAGCTGGCAGCAATTAGGCAGTTGGAGTAATACTGACCACTTCATTTTCCCCAGGCAAAGGCAGACCAGCCAAACAATAATGTTTGAAAGCAAGCTCTTAATAATTCTGAGTTATGGTTAAGATAGGCTTCTTACTTCTTCTTTTGAAGAGTGAAGATTTTATGTTGAATTTTCTTGCTGCTTTTAGTATTTTGAGGAATATTTTTACACTTTGGAAACCTGAGCATTAAAGTGAATGTTTACTAGAGTTTATTATACCAAATAATGTCCTAAATGCATTTAAAACATATAATCTAATGTCACCTATTACTGACAATCTTCATCTTCCAGACTTCATCAGATGGCGCTTAGAGCTTCACAGGACATGCACAACAACAGTGTTTCTTAAAAGCTACAAATAAAGAGACTTAGATGCTCTTAAACTTTATGGGTGAATTGCCAGTGTTGTTGATGAAAATTGAATACAAATTATGTCCAGTGTCCAGTAGTGTAACACTACATGTCCTCTAGCATTATGAATTTCAGTGTAAATGAGTTGACTGGCTAGGAACTGGGTTTTTTTGGGGGGGTGGAACATAAAAAAACATCATAGGAAGTATTTCAGTGAGTTTCATTATGTTTCCAGGAGCAGTTATGGGAGTTATCAAATATATGCTTGCTCTTGATTTACTTCTGCATTTTGTTTTTCTTTCCCTCTGTGCTTCTGCAGTTGAATTCTGGTAGGTTGTTCCGTCCGGGTCAAGAAGCAAAGCTTTGGCTGGCTAGTTACCCTTGTGATGTTACAGTTCCCTTCTGTAAGTGAGGAGGGATTCGTTTCCCTCCTCCATAACTCTGTTCTGACTCTTCTCAAGCAAGGCTAAGATTTGGCTGGTTAATAAGAACTTGGCTTTTTTTTTTTTTCTCCTAGCTAACATTTTTTTGAAAATAAAATATTCTAGAAATATACTACCATAAGAGCTCTAAAATACATCGAATTCTGGCACTGCTAAGCCGTTCCTGCTGCTCCTCTAACATGCTGTCTTGAGACGGCCAATTTCAGTGTTCAGACCTGGGTCTCCTGCGCTCGCGTGTTTCTGGCATTGTGGAGCTCTGTCTGAGCTGATTCAGAGACAGTAAACCGAGAATCCTTCCTTTCCCTGCCGCTCCTCTCATCAGGACTGCACAAAGCTTGAAGCGTTTTAAAAACAGAAAACTCTGGTGCTGCTTTATTAAAATGCCTTTCTGGAGAGAGACGAATGAGACTGGACTAGAATCTCCTTTCCAGCTGCTTGCCTTGGAAGCAATGAAACAGCATGGCAGATGGTAACATCCCCCTTCCTTCCCTTCCCTGTTTACATAGCTCTGTAACTGAACAACTGTGAGAAGCTGCCTAAGTACATAGAAGTTAAATATCATCATAAATCTCTGACTTTTCTCAAGCCCATTCAACATACTCTGTTATATGCAGCATATTGTAGTTACTGCCTCCCTGTAGGTATCATCTATCAGCACTTCACACGCAATCCTGAGCGATGCCAAGAGCCTGCAAGTTGTGTTAAAGTCAGTGAGAGTGGTACTGTTTGTCGTATTTTAAGCCCAGCCAGCAGTTTAAAATTATGTGCAAGCTGATTAATGGGACAGTAGTTTTTTCCAGTCATGTCTTCATTTTTTCCCCTTCCACAAGTCTATCCCAGGTATTTGTGCATTTACGAACAGTAATGTTACCCAGTAAGATGCAACACCAAAAGTGCTAGGAAATTAAATTCTAAAATTGCCCATAAAGCTGGTAATAAGGCAGGTAACAGTGCAGCTCCATGCTGAGTCTCACCATTGTATTTTTGTCCTGCAGACCTGCAGTCCCTGGACAGTGGCTAGTGGGGTTCTGGTGATTTCAGTGAGATGCATGGCTGGCACACAATGGTGGCACTTGTTAATCCTACTGGTTAGGGTAGCTGATGTCACTGATTCAGCCAAAAAAAGTGGATGTGGAAAACCTTTCAGAAAGCCATTTGAACTGGACAGGCTCTAGTACTCGTACCTAAACCATCATTCAAGTGAAATATTGTGTTTCCACTAGTACTCTACCACAGACTTGCTAAATTGTATGTAATTAATTTTACTTAAATTGAAATTAAGTTTACTCAGATTTTGCTAATATTAATAAGTTAACATTTGATAAATAACTCCCCCCATATACCTATGTATTTTCGAAACCAGAAGCCTCACCTGTCTTCTGAAACACCAATTTAATTTGCTTGTATGCTGCCCACTCTTATAACTGCTGCTCTGCTTTCAGTACAATTTGGTGGATTCCTCCTTAAGAAAAGATAGACCCTAAATTGTCCAAAAGCCTAAATTTTTGAAAAGGCCACAGCATTTATGCTTCAGGATTATCTGGCACAGGTAGCTTTACTATCTGTTGTGAGCTGAGACAGGCTTTTTTTCTGAGTCCAGAAATCTCTCCCCGCCAGTACAGGAGAGTAGTTATGGCTCCCCTCTTACTGCGCCTAAGAGACCTAAGAGAAAGCTTCCTCCTAAGAGGAGACAGGAAAGACCAGTTGCAGCTCCAAAGAAAGGAAGAGGAAAAGTACATAGCGTGGATCAATGTGCTGCGGAAGCTCGTCGGAAGAAAGTAAGTTTACGTATGTTCCAAACTATTATGATGGAAGTGCCACTTTTCAGGCGCTATGCTAGCTTTATTTTTTTTTCAACTTGAGAGTTCACTCCATGCTTCAGGTTGGGATTTTGCAGACACAACCTCTGTAAATGTACTGAAGGACCCAAAGAAAGCGGCCAAACCAGACCAAGTCTTCTGGGAGCTGTGATTTTCTTGTTCCAGACTCTGTGCTAGGGAAAGTCTTCTTTGTAATCGCTTTATAGTTTTGAATCCAGCCATCAGCTGAAGGCACTGTCAAACAAATCCCTGGGAAGATGTACCATTGCTGCTAACCCTTCTGAGCTATTAAAAATTGTGCAATATATTGTAGCCTCCTTAACTCCCAGCTCATGGGAGCCTGGTGATTGTTTGAGCTTCCACGTGTAGTCATTGTGGTTGTGGAAAAGTCCTGAAAATGTGACTCATAAGATCTTAAAGGGAAAAAAACTTCAAAAAGTTGTTTAAAGAACATGTATTTTAAAGCCAGTTTGTGACTTGGGAGGAGATTCTTGATTGCATGATTTCTGAACTCTGCATTTGCAATAGAAGTGGTGCCCAAGTCTGCTTTCACAAGAAAAATGTCAAATGGAAATTGCTTACTACAAAAAGGTGCAAGTGGATGAAAAGGGTATCCCTTAGTGTATCATCTTGCTCCAGCTGGCGCTAACACACTAGAAGGGTTACAGACAACTTCAGTATTATTTTTCTGTCAAAAATTGAACTAAATAATTAAAGAACTCTTCAAATAAGCAACTTAATATTGCTCCTTTAGGCTTTAAACAAAAGCCTTGACACTCCACCCTCTCCTACAAGAGGCTATAAACACTTTTTTCAGCAGTTTTTTTGTGAGGGTGTTTTCTTGACTTGTTGCATGATTCAACTTAAATCGGTTATTTTGAGACTGATTCTGTAAGTGTAAGGTCATGACAGACAAAAAATTATCAGGTATAAGAAAACAGGAATTTTCCAGAGAGCTTGTGACACAGATTTACCTGAGAGGAGAACTGAGAACTGCTATGGATGATATTGCTATTATTGATCAATTTGCCATTCCAAGTTATGCCCTTCTGTCATGAAGTATAGCTTATAACAGTCCTGCTGATGTAAGCATATGTAACTTTCCTATTTTAATTTCTTTCTTTCTCTGGATGAAAAGGTCACCCAAACTTAGCCCTAAAGAACTCTTCCTGTTCTAAAATACGAAAATTTATCATTACTATTCCAGAAAAAAAGAATTCCTAGTATTTCCCAATAGTTCCCATTGTACTTGCAGGTTAATCTTTTGGTGCTGTTTGAGAGCAATGTAATATAATACAGGCTGGATCCTACTAATTAAAAAAAAAACAAAATAAAAAATTATGAAGTTATAAATTCTTTCATCCTTCTAATCAAGCTTCTTCTAAGGAAAAACTCAGGAGAAAATCCAATGGTGTGTATCTCAGATCCCATACTCAGAGCTGTCGCAGTAGTGAAACTCTTTATTGTAGCACCATCTTAGAGATCCATAAGTCCTGAAAGAGAAAATGTTTCTGTACAGGCTTCCAAAGTCTTGATATCAACATATTAACTGAAGAAAGGTATATGCAAGAGTTTTACTTGTTTCCCAATAACCCTTTGGAGATTGCATCTGGGAAAGAACATGAACTGTAAGAGCAACATATCCACGCAAAAAGTCCTTGCCTGAAGATGCCACCTGCAGTCAGCCTTAGGCTGTGAAGACTGGGGAAAAACTTGAGCACTGTGTAGAGTAATAAAAGATAGCTGAATTTAGAATTGAACTGGGACAGAATGCAATGAAATGAAGAAATGTAAGTGAGGCCTTTCTAAGGGCTGCCTTGAACACAGTCAAGTAATGAAGATGGCAAATTTGAAGGGTTATTTTTTGTGGTTTTCTGTGTGAGTTTTTTGTTTCTTTTAAATCCAAGCTTTTTCTTTTATATTGACCTTCTTACTTAGGAAATGTTTCTGCAGGTTTATAGATCAATTTGGTGAAGAAGGTACCTAAGCAAAATCACCATCACTTGAAATCCTTGAAATCTCTGGAAGTATCGTTGTTCTATTTTTTTTATTCTGATTACTTTTTAAAAGAAGCCTCAAGCCTGCTGACAAATGTAAACATTAATGGGAAATCCATCTGGATTTCCAGTTTCCTTGAACAAGCTTTGGATTCTGAGTAAAAGTTGTATTTCCTTATATGATTGATGTTATACAAAGACAGCTTCATAAAAATGGAATTCCCATTTGTTGAAGAAATTAATTTGAGAGTGGAAGAATACTGAAACAGACAATTTCCTTTTTTTTCTAAACTTGAAAAGTTTCAAAGTTTTAACTGAACTGACTTCTTAGGCTTGTCTGAATTAAAGTATTTCAAAATTTTACTCTTTGCCCGAACCACTTCCATATGTTGCAGAAACTTGTTCTTCTTGTTCCCCACTGTGATTCCATCTCTCATGAGCCTGTATTCTCTCTGTATTTATAGTGCCGCATGGGAGATGACATATCCTGTCTCATAACCTATCAAACTCATTTAACATCCATCCCTTAATGACTCAGGCAGAAGGAGAATTTCTGAACCGTCTCTTTCTGGGTCAAACTAACATGATGTTTATTTTTTTTTCTCAGAAAATTCTGCCAAGGTCTAGGTTTTTCTGATTCAAAATTTGTTAGCATTCTGTTTGTCAATGGGAGGATGTTTTGTTGTGACGACTTGGACCAGCCAAATCAAACAGAGAAGCAAAGAGGAAGTTGGCATATAATGACAAGAAATGTTTTCTTCTCAAAACCAAAACAAAATCTGCATCCTCTGCCTAAAGTCTTACTTTAAAATGTTTCCCTTCTCTGTGCCATCTGGTAAAAAATCTTTCATTTTCATATAGCTGAAAACCAAATGCTATGAACATGTCTTGGTGTTTTCTGTTTTGTTTCTTGATGAAAAGGAAACTTAAATGAAGAAATTGCAGGACTCCATCCATGTCTTCTCGGGCCTGTTGAGAATTTTGCCAAAACTTCCATTTGAGATGTTGAAAACTCTTGGCTTTGAAGCTGAAGAATGCTCCCTCTGAACCCCGTGTGCTGCTCAAGTGACTTGCATATTGTCATCCTAGTATCAGATTGTTATTTGAAATGAATTTCATTAAGTGACTTGGCATATGAATCCCAAGCCCAAAACTTCATCTTCAAGTTTTGACTAAACTATTCAGATAAAATAGCCTTTAGAAGTCCCGCTATTTATCTACAAGAAACGAACTATGCCCCAAAGTAATGTGTTTTTCTGATATCTGTACTTTGTATTTGCCTTACCAAATCTACATGTGTCCATGGGAGGACTAGGATCAGCCACAAAGATCTTTTTCTGTCTTGCGTCAGCATTTCAGCAGGACTTTCTCATGATGAAATCACAGTGTGGATATAGGAAAGGAAATAGGACTATAATTGTAGATGTAACAGCACAGCCAAGGCTTTGCCTCTTGACCTGGATGGTTTTCCTGTCAGAGTTTTGCCAAAGGAACTCCATTTGTAGAATGGGAACATTGCAATGACAGCATTAACTTTTTTTCCTTTCTGCATGTTTATACAGATGATGGTGAATCCTCTGAGAGAGATTGACAAGACAGTAGGACAACTAATGGATGGACTGAAACAGTTGAAACTACATCGATGTGTCAATGTCATATTTGTTGGTGATCATGGTAAAAGAAGCAATATTCTTTATCACTATGACCCATCCCTGGCAGTGTTCAAGGCCAGGTTGAATGGGACTTTGAGCAACCTGGTCTAGTGAAAAGTGCCCTTGCGCATGGCAGGGGATTGGAACTGGATGATCTTTAAGGTCCCTGTTCTCTTTTTTATGAGGAGAGAAGTAGGGCTTTAGAGTGAGACATTTCCATGGCCAAGTGAGTCAAGCTGTCCTACTAGGAGAAAGACTGGAATACCAGTAAGAGGCTATGTCCAGCTTGGATGGGAAATGTCATCAAAATAATGGGGGAAGGAGGAAAATGGTAAAAAGATATATTGGGTTAGGGTTAGATAGAGAGTCACCCAAAAGCAGAGGTATTCTTTAGTAGGTTTCATTCCTTCAGGCATCAGAAGAAACTCTACAATAGACAGAATAATAAATATTAGCAAAGAAGAAAAGAAAGCTTTATTAAAGAAAAATGCGACCATGTTTGAGATAAACCTGTTTCTGCATAACGTTTTAGAGATGGTAGCAAAGGTCTTTTTCTGTTTAGATCTTTGTTTAAGAAAGTCTTGCAATAACTACTACATTGACAATAAAATAGTGCATGTCTCCTTTCTGGCTGTGGGGGAGAGCATAAGGGTCAGGGAGGATTTCCAGGGGAGGCAGTTTTGTGCTGACAACCGCCTGTGACTGGGAATACATTCCTCCCTGCCACAAACGGCTGTAGAAGAGAATTGTTTATCTGCGGCTGCCTTGGAACAGACCACCAACAGACAATACCTTTTGTGTGCAGTTTCTCTTAAAATCCTTTGTTTAAAGAAACCCAAACATCTCCAAAGTAGTACACTAAACTAGAAACAGACTTCCATTTTTCCATGAGCTTAGTTTGGAGATATGTCAGTGCACACATTGTATATGTGGTGACTGTTTCTGTGGTGCTGAGACTGGTGTTTCTCTTGTGAAGGCAAGTGCTAAAATCACGCGTAGTTTGACTCCTACCAGTGTCTGATGTTGGAATTAAAAAACTGGAAGGAACAAGTTTAGTCAAACAAAAGGGAAGAATACATAGGCTGTTTGAGGTCTCTTCTTGTGCTGTTTTGGAAAACATATGTATTTTCAAGATGGATTAATTTTTCATTTCCTTTTGCAGGGATGGAAGACACTACATGTGAAAGAACTGAATTTTTAAGCAACTATCTGACTAATGTGGAAGATATAATTTTGCTGCCTGGATCTTTAGGGCGAATTCGCCCCAGGTCTAGCAATAACATAAAATGTAAGTTACTTGTACCCTTTATGTCCTGAGAACTAGGCTCCATCCCTTCCTTATGTTGTCCAAAAAGTGTACATGTTGGCTGGGCATTCAGAGGGAACCCACTAGAAACAAGCTGCTTGCCTTCACAGTCTAGTTCATAGACCCCATGGTGACACAGCTGTGCCAAGAGGATGGCTGAAATATTCAGAGTTAAAACCCACCTTTTTGTAGCAAGGAGGAGTGAGTGTTCAAAGCGAGTTTCTCACATCATTTTACATGTCACTGTGACTTTATGCATGCACTTCTCTCTGCCAACAAGCATGATTTTGGGTATCTCAGCCCTGCATGGATTTGCTATATAAAAAAAAAGCATCTGGTACCTTTTCTGAGCTAGTAGAAAAGAAATGAATTGGTAATTTTGAATCTAGGAGCTTCTTCATACTTTTGGCACAGATGAGAATAGCATGGGTTGCTAAACAGCAACAGATTGGGGATGTCGAAGGATAAAAGGGAGATTTAGAGCACGCATTCAGGGCCAGTGTTGACAGTAAAACTTGCTGCTTTTTTGTACTGTGCTGTTAGAAATTCATCCTGACTTGGTGTTTGAGATTAGCTGATGTTTGATGTGAGTACTCAGGGCTCAGGCAGGAGTCCTCTGGTGAAACTTACTTTGTGATTTAAAGCATCAGAGACCCAGCTGCATCACTACTGCTCCATTGAGGACTATCACCTACAGGGCAGCAGTACCTGGATGGGGCTTGTGCCAGCACTGTGGCTGCTCTGGTTCAGCATGCCAGGGCAAACCTGGCTTGCTTTGTCAGCAGTATAAGCTCCCATGCAAACTGTGAAACTCATAAATTAACCATAAGCACCTATGGTTTTTCCAACTTTTGCTATGAGGGTGGCAACTTTTGATAGAGGGGAAGGTCAGCCGACTGACTCACCCTAGCACTTCAGATATGCTTTGGTGGAGGCCAGATCTCACAAAAGGATCTTTGAAGAGTAAATGTTTTCAGAATAGTAGCAGGAATCATAATAATGTGCTAAAATTTTCTTAGAATCTGATTTATGTATGCATTTATTTTACTATAATTTGACTGAGTATTTATGCTCTCAGAATATGGAGTGTGTAAAGATCTGTTGAAAATATTGTGCATGTCGATAAAACTTACTAGACTAGCATAAAGACTGATTTCTTGTACTTTGCAGTCTACTGAAATCTTGTATTCAGTTCTAGGCATTGGGGTGTTTTTTTCTTTGTGTGTGGTTTTGTTTGTTTGTTTGATGGGTTTTTTTTTAAGATCTTTCAACCCTTGAATTCCCAAATTGCTGAGAAACTACGGGTTTTCCTGTAATACCATTTTCCTCTTTTTTCCTCTGCAGCTTCCTACTTTGAATATCTGCAAACAAAAACAAAAAGATAGTCCTTAGTTTTAGAACTTGAGTTTGTCCCCTGAAATGGCAAATTATGAACTTTTTTATTCTTTGTCCATTTTTCCATTCTGTAATACTGCCTCAATACTTCAGACACACCTTTGCGATGAATAAGCCTGTAGCTCATGTTTTGAGATTCAGTAGAGCTCATTTCAAGCTCAGCAAGATAATGCCTTAAGCCACCAAAATAGTAATAATTAAGCAAGAGATTTTAATTTCCTAAGATCTTCTCTTAACCTATTTTTTCTCTCAGATCTGATAAATGCTACCCCAACCTTTTCACACACCTCTGCTCCCTAGAAGAAAACAGAATTAGTGTGGACTGTTATTGGTTTTAGACCTTTTACATCTTGCATGTCCCTTTAATAGTCCAAAGTCATATCCAGAATATTTTACTGTGGCTTTTCATATGATATATCCACCATACTTTTAGTAAAATCAGCCAACTTTTAGGAATAATTTTTCTGTAAAACTGTATTGTTACATTGTGGTTTATTCTGCAAATTGTTCATCTTTTATACTTTTGTCATTTTTTTTCTTTTTCCTTTGCTTAACAGATGACCCTAAAGTGATTGTTGCCAACCTTACAGTAAGTATTTAGGACTGGGAGGTATCTCTGTCTACACTGCACTGCTCACATCACATCTTAATTTGGGGCATTATTCAGGATTCTCTCCTCACTCTTTAGGCAGGAAAACCAAGCATGAATAAAGAGTGTTAAATGGTGCCCTTCAAGAGTACAGATTAATGTTTGTCATAAATTCCACTGTTTGCTGCTGTAGGAGCTTTTATAACCTTTTTGGGTAGTGCAGAGCCAGAATCTCTCTGACCACCTTGACTCCCTGAACTGAGTCTATTTATTCATTCCTTCAGAAATGGAAACTAATATTTTAGGGTAAATATTTTAGTAGCACTTTGAGGATGTTAAAAAAGTTCATTTGATAGCCTCCAACTATAACCTTGCTTTTAATGGGGAAAAAAAGTGTTAAAATAAAAGCTGATTAAAAAAAAATCTGATTTTGTAACCAGATGGCTTTAAATATATCTGCAGATGAGAGATATTTTGAGCACTCAGCTTCCCTCTGAAACTTAAGTTTTGGTCCAGTTAGAATAAAATTCTTCATCCCTGAGCTAAATAAGTGTGATGTTTTGCATGATGCTTTCAAAAAGACTGTCATGAGAATGGAGCTTTCCAAATACATCTTTGAATGACCCCTTGGGCCCTGATCTTACGTCAATACTGCACAGAAGGGGTGGACCACATACTTTAGATGTACACTTTGTGTTCAGCACATCAATAATGACCTAAACAGCTTGATTTCTGTAGTTCAAGGCTTTATGTGTGTCTAAGTTAACTGACAGCAGTGTCATTTGTAACTGTTCATTTTTTAGTGCAGAAAGCCAGACCAGCATTTCAAGCCTTACCTGAAACAGCACCTGCCTAAGCGCTTGCACTATGCTTACAATAGAAGAATTGAGGATGTCCATTTACTGGTGGATCGCAAATGGCATGTGGCAAGGTAAACTCTTGCTTTTGCTTCCATCCTGATTTTCAGCCTTTTTCTCTAAGTAATGAAACACCTGGGATTGCCCTGTCTTGAGCTTTGAACTCATGGTAAAGTTCAATCACACTATGTGTCTGAGGACATAAAAGTGGTTTAAGGTTTGGGAAAATCAGTAACTGGACAGAGGGCAGAAACCCAGATTTGTTTCCTCAAGCAGCTGTGTGGTTTTTGACTGATTAGCTCAAATATAGAAGCTGATAAGCTTTTTTAATGCAAGCTTATACAAATTGCGAAGCAGGGAATATGGAAGGAAGGGGAAGCTATATGTGACTGACCAGAGTTGTTAGGGAACAAGAGGCTGAGTGGATGCAATAGGTGAATGGAAAGGAAACAGAGATATTGGAAGAGGGGGTAAATGCCTGAGAACATGTGGAAGGGTATGACAGGGTGGCCATCAAAGTGCCAGTACTGAGTTGCAAAACAAATTCATAGAAACTCAAGATGCTCTATCTCCACAAAAACCCTGTTTTCAGTTGTTCTACCCCATACACCTCAGGATTTTCAGTTATAAAATATGGTCAAATTTAAATATTCTCACTCAGCTAAAAATTGAGTGAGGAAAAACAAGTTTGCACATATGTATATTGGGGGAACAGGAGAGGAGTAGCCTTTGTTTATGAATTGTGCACCCCTTTCATGTCTAGTATATATGCAGTTTCTTACTTCAGTCTTTTGACACATGTTGTGTATTACAGTGTAAGAATGGCTGGGTCTTTATGCATAAAATTGACTCAGTGGTTCTTGGAAGATGACACAGCTTTTGGCTGATGGTAGACTGTTACAAGCTTTAAATTATGGTAGGGTTTTTTGCCCATATAGCTGCCAGGCAAACACACGATGTGTTGCAAGTGTCTTTTGACATCTGTGCTTATCTTTCCATGAATTATGCAAAGACCACTCTGCTGAAGCAGTGAATGAGAAACCCCAATTATTTTCTTACAAAACTCTACTAGCTGGCTGGCCAGCTGCCCTGTGCAGTTTCTGTGGCTAAGGTTAATGTACATTTCAAAGAATCATACTTAGGCCTATAAAAGTTTCAGTTTTACAGATTTTACTGGAACTGATGGGATGGCCAAAGTTGATTTACATTTAGTGATTTCTTATTAATTTCATCAGACTTTCTTTGGCTTACTTATGCATAAGTTCTTCTGAAATTACATTCACCGGTTATTTATTTGTTAATGTAACTGCAATTTATTGTATATTCACAGCCAGGAAAATGGCAGTTGCAGAACTGATTGCTGTAACTCTAGTAATTTACCAGGCCAAAATGAGCATCATTTTATTGCAGATGAAGAAATTAACTTGTAAGATAATGTGGTATTGCCTGCATGTGGCGCTCATAAAAGAGTAAAAAAAAAGTACTCCGGACAAGCTTGTGCTTATAATTCCTATGAGACAATGCTAATTTTTCCACATATTTAAAAAAAAAACAAACAACCAAACCCAACCAGTAATAAGCTGGTGATTAATGTTCCTATGATACAGCACTTACTTCCTCAACTATTCATTAGAGCCTTTCTCTTTTCCTTCCAGCTTTGTTTCTGCTCCCCATTTTTAGTTTATTGGATGCAAGGTGAACAGGTAAAAGCACTTTACAGCATTGTAACATGACAAAAGTGCTTTTTTAGAAGCCTCTGTTGGTCCTTTGAGGATTGGAGGAGTATGGTCCAAAATACCTCCAGTCTGTAGGAAATCATGTGTTACGAGAAACTGAGAAGATAAGTAAACAGATGCTATGGTTGTTGTCAATGAGTAAGAGTTGGGTTAGGTTTGCATCCTTTTATAGTGGGAGCAGAGGGGGAAACCCTGGGGTTGTTGGATGAGCCTGCGGTCCTCACTACTGCTATTCGAAGAAGATAATCAATGAACTGCCTTGTAACCTTATCCCTCCTACCTCTGTTGTATGTCATCAGGTCAACCACCTGCACCTTTGAGGAAATTTTCTAATACTTTTTTCAATTTAGGAAAGCTGTGGATGTTTACAAGAAGCCAACAGGAAAATGTTTCTTCCATGGAGACCATGGTTATGACAACAAGATAAACAGCATGCAGGTATGAGTAATGCAGTAACCTTTGTGGGAGGGTCATTAAAGGCAGAAGAAATTGGAGGTCTCCAAAACATAAGTATTCACTGAAAAACCCTATCTTTTAATGACTTTTTTTTTCCCTTAAGACTGTCTTTATAGGTTATGGCCCTACATTCAAATATAAGACCAAAGTACCTCCTTTTGAAAATATTGAACTTTACAACGTCATGTGTGGTAAGCTATCTACTTGAGAAACATGCTATTTTAACTAACAGGGCTTCATTTAGCCGCCTATGAGCTCATGCCCTGACTCCCTCGCAGTGTCCCTTCCCCAGTCCCAAACACTTGTCTTTTGGCAAGGAGGGTTGAAGGCTCTTCTCAGGGACCTCAGTTTGCTCTGCTCTAGCAGCTGGCCAGTAAAGGGGAAGGTACTATAATTTTGCTGCATGCAGCATGGCAAAGATCAAATACACACCACTACAGTGCATGGTGTCCACCCCTCAGTAGTCTAGTGAGGAGAACCTGCAGTTCTCATGGAGCAGCTAAGGAACATCACTTAGCTGTCTATGTCATCTCCTGGTATGATTGTGTTCCCTGAACTCATACTATAACAGCAAAGAAGAATCGATGATGTATTTTCATTAGGAACTTTAATACTGATTTTCCAGTGAAATAAAAGTTCCAAGCCAAAGGTGTATGAAACTTTTTGTTTGAAATACGGAATATTAAGATAAGTAGCCCTTCTCTATAAAGCAGGTGACTAATAACACTGTGTTCCAGGTGGCTAGTGTAAGGTCATTATACATTGACTTAGGTTTGCACTGGAAGCTGCAGGAGAAGTTAAAATAAATTGTTTTCCAGTCTTGATGTGAACAAACTTTCCTGTCAAAAAGGCTACCATACTATTCAGCCAGCATCTGCAATTTTATGATATAGACAAAATGTTAGTATTTTTATTGCATTAAAAGCATTCATTTACTTGTTTTGGGTGTAAACAGTATTGCAAATAAGTGTTTATAAGTGGAGATGCGGCTGAATACATATTTACAACCTAACCATCATTCATTTGTGTTTGGTGGTTTCATAGATCTGCTTGGATTAAAGCCTGCTCCCAATAACGGCACCCATGGAAGTTTAAATCACCTGCTGAGAGCCAATGTTTATAAACCAACTGTGCCAGATGAAGTTGCTAAACCACTCTATCCTGTTGCTCTACCTTCTGCATCAGATTTTGATATAGGATGTACATGTGATGATAAGGTAGGTGTTTAGGATCTGCTGAAGTTTCCACTATTTGCAACAGTTGCCTAGGAAAGTTGAGGCCATTTTACCTCTTTTGTGAGGGTTTGATCTGTAAGAATTCCCCAGATCCTTCCTGTGAAGTGTTTGTGCCCTTTTGGAATGATTCTGGCTTTTTGTAAAACAGGAAAAAAAAATTATCAGTGTTTTATATCACTAGTTTTGTTTTGCTTAGATGTTTTGCTTAGCTGTCTAATAATACTAGAAGTCAGAGGTCTCCAGTGATCCTAATCTTGTTCCTTTCTTTTTATTCTTGAGAAGAACAAGTTGGATGAACTCAACAAGCGCTTTCATGTTAAGGGAACAGAAGGTAAGTGATAAAAATACTCTTCTACCGAGTGACCACTTTTGCTTCCCCTTTGAGAGAGACTTCAGAATAAACATAGGAAGGAAAGTCTGGAGAATAGTGGCAGGAATGATAGAATAGGAGTTGTCTTAAAGGTACAAAAAAAGTCCTTATCACCACACGAGTGACTGAAGTGTGGACATGAAGATCCTTGTGGAGTCTCCTGTGTTTGGAGAAATACCTTCTTTCCATGCTATGATCCCAACAAACTTTCAAGTGCAAAATGGACTTTTAACCTCAAAGTGGGTTGTGACCCTGGAATAGGGATCCCAACCAAAACTACTGATGAATTGCTGCTCTCTCTGTTAAAAGATTTCCTTAGCTGTTACTCAGCATCAGTGTCCCATTAAGGATCGCTGTAAATTCAGCATGAGTTGAAAGAAAACTCTTTTTTCCTTTTGGCCATTAAGGTTTTCAGTAATAAATGTAAATGTAATTTCTTCTGATCTGTAGAGAAGCATCTTCTCTATGGGCGCCCTGCAGTACTGTACCGCACAAAATACAACATCTTGCATCACCATGACTTTGAAAGTGGCTACAGTGAGACATTCCTGATGCCTCTCTGGACATCCTACACTGTATCTAAACAGGTTAGTTCTGTCTTTGGTGTTGAAAAAGTGTTTAAAAATTCCTGGGAAAATCTGCTCAGTACCTGTTTTCTTGAAGACCTAAAATTTCCCTTCCCTGGGTAGATTTTTCCCAGCAGAAATTATGCTGTAAATTCCAGAAACACAGTTGTAAACAGTGCCAAAAACCTTTTCCTTCAGTTTTAAGGCAGAAGGGCTGTATATTTCTTTTCTGTTTCATTTTCTTTCTAAGTTTTGCTTGATGCGGGTTTGTTTTAGTACGATGGAATAATCAGCGACTTCATCTGGATTATTTCCCATGGTGACTTTTAATACCTGAAAGAAGGGCTCTGGGCAGATACGGGAGCAGGATTTGGTTGCACAGCTAGGTGGTTTACTCCACGCAAGGTCTTCCATGTAATGTTGACTATATGAAATAGTTTTATTTTAGCTATAAATGCTGGAATTGCTTTCTTTGTCATTTCTGTCTATATTCCTCAATGCAGGCAGAGGTATCCGGTGTCCCAGAGCACCTGGCCAGCTGTGTGAGGCCTGACCTCCGCATTTCTCCAGGGAACAGCCAGAGCTGTGCAGCCTACAGAGGAGACAAACAGCTCTCCTATGGCTTCCTCTTCCCTCCTCGTAAGTCCAGAGAGATTTTAAATACCTAGAGGTTTTGTAATGGTCTTTTTTGTTACAAAAACCTTTAGGTATGACACAGCTTCCTCCAGATATAATAAGACTAAGGAGTATTTGACATTGTTGGGAAAGAAGAGGTAGGAATGGTTTAATTTCCCCCTGCTCCAGGGTGATTCCTTCCTCTGTGATGTCTCCACCTCAGAGTAGCTGCTCCTTCACCTGCATCACGTATGGGCTCCAATGGAATGGATACACTATTCTTGCTGCACTTGCAGGGGACCAAGGACCCAATGCCATGTTTGTCATCACGGCTGTGGTCCCTTGTCTCCATGGGAGATGCTCCAAACTGATGCCCAGCTTCATGCAGTAAAGAGTGTAGTGTCCCAGTTTAGTTAATAAAAATAAAGGTGAACAAAGAAGTGCACGGAGGAACAGTACAAACTAGAAGACAGTCTTCAAAAGCTGACCCTTTAAAGTCAGTGGGTAGATACCATCTTATATGAACTAGGAATCTAGTTAGAGTTTTTAATTTTTAATTCAAACAGCAATAAGATAAATGTATATTTAATTTATAAATCCAAAGTAGGTTGTTGCATACTGTAAAAATTTCAACCATGCCACAGGGATAATGCTAGTAGAACACTTGCATAAACGAGTGTCCTGGATTCTCCTGGTGTGGTTACATTGGTTCAGCCTTGGAGCAACAGTCTTCCGGAACTAGGTAATGTTCAAGGTGCAAAACTGTCTCACAGTTGTGAACTTCATTGCTCTGCTTCCTCACTCAGTGGCTGAAATACTTTATGGTGGGTTTCTGATATGGAATTACTGATGCAAAGGCTTGCTCAGGATTAGAAGATAATCCTGCACTCCTATCCCTGAAAATTGTCTCTTTTGTTAAATCCTGCAGAGCAGCTCTCTGCTTTTGAAAACTGCAAAAATAGATGAGCTATAAAAGTATTTGAACTTGTTGACAGTTGAAGCAAAGACAAAATCCTAACTTCCCATGTCCAGTTGTCACACTGAAGACAAATTGTATGCATATAATGTGCACTTCTGAATATAGCATCCAGATTGCTGTTTAGATTATAGTATTCCCTTTGGTTAATCTTCAAAGCCATTCCTAAAAACATGTTTATAGTCTTTGAATTTCTGACATTTCATCTTGTTAATATTTTCTGGTTTATTATTTTCAGAATTAAGTTCCTCTGCAGAAGCCAAATATGACGCTTTTCTAATAACAAATATCATTCCAATGTACCCTGCCTTCAAAAGTAAGTACCCTTTTCATGGCTGTACTTCTCTTTCCCAACTTATTTATTGCCTAATATGTGTGTTGGACTATGGAATAAATTGATGTGACAAGCTTAGAACACAAAGTTGAGTTCCCTGTAGCCAGGAGATAATGCATGTGGGCACCTATATAGTTCTAGGCATGGATAGGCACAATACCACAAGAAAGACTCAAGTAAATAAGGTTTATTTTCCTTGGAGCTGGGCTAAGAGAAGAGCACAGACGTGATGTAGTTCAGCAACTTCATGCCGCAGTAATTCAGTTTGTGTAAGGCAATTCACACTTTCTTGTCTGTAGCCCAAGCTAGTGCAGAACATACTTCAGCAACATGTTTTTACTTCTCAAGCCTGGGAATGTGCACTTAGCATGTTGTTGTAGTTGGGGGACAAGTGGTTACTTTTGATTCTTTATTTCCATGCCCTTAGAGGGAGACCTAACATGTTTGTTACCTATAAAGAAAAGGCAAAAGGAAATTAATGAGGAATGACTTTAACCTGGCTGAAATTTTCATCACTTTAGGGATATAGTATTAACATTTCTTTTGTCTGCACATCCTTTTTCTCTCTAGTTTTGCCAAGAGGTAGGAAAACCATCAGACTATTCTGGTGGCATTTTTGGCTTGGCAGGAATTGGGAATTTTGGAAGAATCTCAAAAGCCTGTTCTTGTGAGATTTCCAATTCAGATTTTAGGCCAGAGAGGTTTGGATAAACATCAAAGCCTACAGGGAAGCTTTTTCTTTTTAACCAGAAAAGTGTTTTAACTGAAAAACCTCTGAGTAGGAACAAGTGGTGATGTTTGCTGGAAATGTAAGCAAAGGCACTTAACTGATTACAGAATGCAAAATTATTGGGGATTTCCCACTCAAATCACTTCATAAAAATGCTCATTTTGCTAATGTTAGTCTAAGCAAATTAGCCGTGATTCTAATCACAGGAGAACAACCCACCACTAGCAGCTCATTTTGTCTAGTGGCCTTCCTTTTATCACAAGCAGGTAAATGACTCCCAAAGAAAAAATGCTGGAACTAATGCCATTCTGTTATGAACCGCTGCATGTATGCAGGTTGCAATGCTGGGAGCTGGTTATAAGCTTGTTACACGGAGCTTTTTCCACACCAGGGAAAATAGAAGGTGGCAGTTTTATGCTATTCTGGCTTTGGTGGCAGTGCTGGCTGCAGGGGCCCACTACTCTTCTTTGGGTTTTTTAATTCACTGTCCCATCACAACCCTCCCAGGCAATAATTCTGTATCCATGTTTTCTGTAGTGAGTATGCCTTAAGCACCTCCTGCTCTGCTCCAGGAGCTCCAAGATGATGCCCTTGGGCTGGCCCCCTGTTGCACTGGCATTGCTGTCAATGTGGCTGCAGTAGGTACCTATGTTGGGCACTGATTCAGCTGGAAAACTGAGGGGGGAAAGCTTTCCTTTTGGGCTATTTTTATTCTTAAGGCTGATGCATTGAAGGAGCAAGCAGCTGGAGGAGGGGTACTGCCAAGTGCTTACCGCAGCTGCGGCTCTTGTTAGACTATTGCTTGTGGGGCCCTCTGCGTCAGCTCCAACAGGGAGTTCATGTGGCGCTGAGCACTCTCAGGACAAGGCGTACTGGGCTGGGCGAGCTTGCTGGCATTGCCATCACCACCAGGGAATCATGGACTTAATGGACTGAGCTGGCAAGACAAAAGTTAAACTTTTACAAGTCTGAGATGTTTTGTTTACACACACTTCTATTAGTGTTGGAAAAAGCATGATGTAACGGGAGACTCCAGTGTGTTTCTGCAAGCATCTTAACTTGTAAAGTTGAGGGGGGTGTGGTGGGAGAAAGTGTCATGCTCTTCCCAAAAGCTGCTGTAATGAGATGCCATGCCATAATTTGGTCATCCTTGATGGCACCTCATTTAAAAATTAGTCATTTTGTATCCAAGGAGAGTTTAACTCCTTTGTAAATACCTTTGTATTTCCCGTTCCTTTAAAATATTTGGTTTTTACTTTTAATCATGGTGCTGTTTCCTTTCCAGAATTAAACAAACAAACGAAAAAAGCCAAAGCACCATTCCCTGTAACTAGATAAAAAGGACAAAGGAAGTGTTTGCAGGGACATCAAAAGCGTGTGAATAGCTGTTTCTGCTGTTTGGTGGAGGAACAGCAGGCTCTCTGTGCAATGTCTATGGCAATGCCAGCCTGGGAGTGGTACCATGCATTTCCTTTATCACTGGTTGGGGAGAAAAATAGTCAACAGAGAACAAAGAAGCCTGAATAGGCTTTATTGACCTAACTGAATGAAACTGCAGTAAATCTATAATGCTTAGTCTTTGATTTTCCCTATCAATGCGTGGATGATGTCCACTGGATTTTTACTTTCAGGAGAAAAGAAGAATTGTTTATAATCTTGACTTGTTTTGACATCTAAAAATTATTGTGTATTTTATTTTCAGTTGTTTGTTGTTTTGGGTTTTTTTTTTTTCCTTACAGAGGTATGGAACTATTTCCAAAGGGTTTTGGTGAAGAGATATGCCACCGAACGAAATGGAGTCAATGTTATTAGTGGACCAATCTTTGATTATGACTACGATGGTTTACATGACACACCTGACAAAATAAAACAGTAAGAGTTTGTCTTTAAATTGGTTTCTTGTTGCTTGTCTAAATGATGGCTTTGTCTTAAACAATTCATTAGCTGTACACTATTAGATTTTTGGGGACGGGATGTAATTTTTTAGCTCTTTCTAAAATTATTGTCTGTCAAGACTGGATGCCCCTGTAGGTAGGACAGTGGTTAAAATAAGTGACTGGCAATTCTGTAGGTAACTGTTCACTTTGACTTTGAAATTAAGTGTTCATTCATCCTTGAGATGAAGCTGAAATATGTTCCAAATAATCTGTTTTTCATAAAATCCTTCAGAATTTAAGAGCTAACAACTGGATACCAGAGCAAACCATAGCAAACCATAGCAGTGCTATTGAGTTAGATACTCAAAGTCCTTCCTTAATTCAGTAATGCTTTTTCTCTCTGACCCTGAACTGAAGAAACCTTTCAGCACTGGCTTGTGACATTTCTATAGCACAGTATCAAAACATGAGCTAATTGAATACTCATTTTCAGACAGTGTTTAGGAATCAAACACATCTCAGCAGTGTACATGTGTCCTCTCACGTAGGGGAGAAAAGACCATATTGTTTGTGTAACCTTCTTCCGAACAATTCTATCTTTTGTGGATAAACGTTTGCTTTATTTCCTCAGGTTTGTGGAAGGCAGCGCCATCCCCATTCCTACTCATTACTATGCCATCATAACCAGCTGCTTAGATTTCACTCAGCCAGCCGACAAGTGTGATGGACCACTCTCTGTTCTCTCATACATCCTTCCCCACCGGCCTGACAACGATGAGAGCTGCAATGTAAGTTCTGCTGCACTACTGTAGCCCTGTGGTAATACAATCCTAGGACACGTGAAAGCTTATTACTATTAGATGCTAGTGCTCACTGATGTCTTGAACTATTACTTCACCTAAAATTGACACACAGTAGGTTGGCAGTAAACAACCTGTAGGCTTCTACATTATGGCTGCCACTGTCATTGTAACTTCAGAGCAGACCTGGGGGAGGTTGTGTATGTAGGTGTATTGTGCTGGCCGTGGCCTGATGTTTTTACTGAGGTCTCTTTCCATGTGTAGGTTCAATATAGTCTCTCTGCTATGGCAGTCTGGGTGCATCAGACAGCATGATTACATTCAACCCACACACTCTTAAAACTATATGTTAAAATCTAACACAGGTAGAGTGTCAATTCTTGCTGTTTCCAGAACATGTCTTGATTCAAGGGTAAATTTGGGTTTCTTATTAACAGAGATAAGCAGACACCCTCCTGGTTCCTTTCCTATCTTCCTTTAGGTTGCAAGATCCTATAGTGTAAGAATCTTTGTGAAATACAAAGGCTTTGGTCTGGTCAGCACTACAGAAAGCTGTAATACTCAGCAGCTGACCATGCAACAGGAGAGCAGTCAGGTCCCTATGAGCTCTGATGCTCTGCAAGGACATCAGTCCTCCCAGGCAGCTGTATTTAGACTTGTCCTTCCGCCTGAACTTGTTCTCCCATTACACAGCTGTGTGGATTCCTGCACACAGACACTTCACTATAGGCTGCCAGGAGGCCGTTTCCTGAATGAACGCATTAATGTTATGAATTTTGTATTGGCACAAAAAAAGTGAAGACTCCTATTCCAGCTACAGGCAGAAATAGTCATTCCAACTCTGTACACAATTCACCTGGAACACTGTCTCTTTCTCATTCATCAAACATCGCCTGCTTTCAGGTCCCTCTTTTTAAAACCATGCTTTTGGAGCAGTATCCCTCTCTCTCGAGCAGATCTGGCTTCCCCTTGTTTAGACTCTTAACTGCTTTGGGCAGAGATGTCTTCCACCAGAAGTCTCAGAAAGTCCTACATATATTTGATTGTGGTTATTCTCTGGACTCCTCTTCTGAATCAAGATACAGTTGGTGATCCTGAAGTTACTAATCTGGCAGTTATTTGTGCCTCTGTTCTTGTATCTCTGCCCACATGTAATTTTATGACAGTCAATTATTCCTTTCTCCTATATTGCGTGACACAGTCCTCTTCAAATGCTGAAATCTTTTTTATGAGCTGTTTAGAGTAATGGCCTCTTTTAGTTTTTGGTTTCTTATATTCTAACCCTGGCTTCTTTTTCCTATAGGTCATACTACTTAGTGTATTTACAGTTCTGGGAAGAACTTCAGTGCTACTACAAGGTTATTAGCAGATACTGGTCTATGCTTTTTACATAGCAAAAACCACTCCAAAACTGTTTAAATGTAGCTCTGAAATGAAAATACAGTTAGGCAAAATGTTGCCTTTCAAATACAGCATCAGTCTTACTTCTGCCCATGGTGTTCTATTTTATTCATTCAAAGAAGTGATTTTGTAAAACCTTACATACCTAATGGGTGAAATGCATGGGGTAATATAAGAATTTTTCCTTAACCTCTCCACAGGTTTCTTATAAGATCTGAAGAAATATTAGCTTTCCCCCACTCTGCCCTTGTTGCACACACTTTCTCTCTTTTTACATGGCTGTTGGAGAACACCGCTACTCTTCTTATTTGAACTTGTTCCATTTCCAAGCTGTGTTTATTCATGGTGAGCTTATACCCATTTATTCTTGTGTCAACATTTTTCTATGGCTTAAATAGCCCTTCACTGGGCTTCTTTGGGATTTACTCTAGTGATGATTTATGATGATTCTCAAGGCATATACTTCTTTCTGTTCATGGGAGACCCAGGATCCTTTTTGCTCTGTTTGTAAGAAAGGATGAGCATTTTGGTAGCCTTCCTATGCATCTGTTCCAGACTGATTTTTTTCTTCTTCCCCCCCTCACCCCCCCGGCACATGAAGGAGATAAGCACTCCAGCTGAGATCTCAAATTGAAAGTGGTTTCCTTTCCACTGAACACAGCTCCTTTGATAGTATCTAGGATTTGCTTTTTCCATAGCTGTGTTTATAATGGTGGCCCAGAGTCATGCACAACCAATACACCCAGGTCCTTCTCTTCTGTCTGCCTTTTCACATGAGAAAATCCCAGCCTAGCAGAAATTTTTGCTGTCATTGTGGATAACCCAGTTTCATACTCTACTGCATCTGCATAGAATCACAGAAACAATTAGGTTGGAAAAGTCCTTTAAGATCATCAACTCCAACTTTTATCCCAGCACTGCCAAGGCCACGACTAACCCGTGGCACTGAAGGCCTCATCTACATGGTGTGTGAACACTTGCAGGGACAGTGACTCCAGCACTGCCCTGGACAGCCTGTTCAAACACCTGAGCATCCTTTGAGGAAGGAATTGTTCCTCATCTCCATCTAAACCTTGCCGGTGCACCTTGAGGAGGACATTTCCTCCTGTCCTATAGCAATCTTACATTTAAATCTTAAATTAATCTAATTTCTATCAGAAATCTGTGTTCATTGATGCCACTTCTCAGCCAGCATGTTATTACAGAAGGGTATCTTCCTGCAGTGCTCATTCTTTAAGCAACAGTGTTTCAGACTGGGCTTCATCCTCCAGTACAGTGTTAGAATCATAGAATTATAGAATAGTTAGGGTTGGAAAGGACCTTAAGGTCATCCAGTTCCAACCTGCCTGCCATGGGCAGGGACAGCTCACACTGAACTGTGTCACCCAGGGCTCTGTCCAACCTGGCTTTGAACACTGCCAGGGATGGAGCATTCACAACTTCCTTATAGTCTTCCATTGCATTGACAGGAGCTCCCAATTGTTGTTTTTTGGTTTGTTTTTACTAGCATGCCAATGACCCCGGCACAAAAAGCATGTATGAAAACATTACACAAACCCCTTTCCAATATCAAAGCTGAAGGAACCCTACTAGAAACTTCCTCCAGGCCACAATTTTCCCTTTCAAATTTCTCTTTTTAGTAAGTGAGTTCCTCACCCACCTTATCTACATTCTGATCATGTTCAGTTTTCCCAGCTAATAATCTGACATGCAGAGAAACTCTTTTTCCATAATATCTAGTATTTTTTTCCAGTGAATTTTAGGCTATCCTCCTAATTGATTGCCTATTTATGTTCACCTCCATGTTTTCAGTTGTTAGTTTTTACTTCTAAGGCTCTACTATTGAGGTGCTACTACCTGGCACTGATGGAGAAAACTATCATTTTAAATATATATACTTCATTCATTATTTTGCAGTAATATAATACCATGTTAGCTGATCACTGTGTTTAAAATTCTTCCTTCTGGACCTGAGGTTTCATGGGCCAGTTGTGGAGAGGAAAAAGTACACTCTAGATCAGTTGATTGATTTTGTGGAGCTGTCTTGCTGGACTTGGTTTAAACCAACGTCACAGTCCTGTGATTTGTTCATGTTCATATTACAGACCTTTCGCAAACACTTAGAGGAGTCCTCCTTATATTCAAAAAAAGTGAGCTTTGTGGCAATGGGACTTCCCTCAGAGCTCTGTAAAATGCAGATTTCCTGCTCAGAAGTAAGGCTTGAAGACAACAAAATGTCACAGTGATTGCATTTGCAGTAATAACGCTATTGAGGCTCGTTTGTACAGTAGCAACCTGATCCTTAGAAGAAGGGCTGAGTAGGGGGCTTCTTGCAGCCAAATCCTGCCAGGCAGCGGCATTCCTGCAGCATGGCACTGCGGGATGTGAGCAGGGCACTCTCCCTTCCCTTCACTCTTAGTCTGCATGCATCTTCTTATGCTCCAGACCTGCTTTTGGGCTACTGGTTGCTAATCCTCAGGCTGAGAGGAAAGTCTGTTCTGAGCCAAGAAGCTTCAAAGCAGACAAGCACTAACTGGGTCAGGGGCATTTGCTTTAGAGCAGCCATCAGTGACCTAGCTGGTAATTGGTGTCCTCTCTGTGCAAATGATCACACTCACCCTCCTGGCTCTTGCAGGGCAACCCACTGCCTTGTCCATGGCTCATCTACTGCGTCGGGTAGGCTGTGGCATTGCTGAAGCTTAGCCTTGATCAGAGAGAGGACCACTCTGCAGGGAGAGCTTTTGGAGACAGCCAGAAAAGGGCTCATTTTCAGGAGTCAGCCCAGAAATAGATTTTTATCAGCAAGATTTCCAAACCACACATGGAGTCCAAATGGCCAAAGGCACAACCCTCCATTCCTGACTTGCTTCCCCAGCAGTGGTGTTGATGTACCAGCCAGAGGCCAAAGGGGGAAAAGTCCTGTTTGCTCTGTCCTTTTCCCACGTCTGCTCCCTGCTGTGCAGGGCTGACTGCAGTGCTCATGGGACTTTTCGCTGGGCTTGCTAATGCACTCAAAAGAGCCAGGAACTGCAGCGTGTTGCAGGGCTGATTTTCTGATATATGTGTTACATTAAGTTGCTGGATGGCTCCAGCATGTGCTGGAGCTGGCACAGGGTATGTAGAAGGAACAGTCTCCTAAGAAAGATTACACCCACACAGCCCTACCCAAATCACACATTCTGGCAGCATCACCTTCCTTTTCATATTGGGAAATGCTTAGTGAAAGTCTTCTTTTCTATCAGTGTATAATATGTATGTTCCAGTAACAGGATTTTACAGGTACAACAGAAGCCATAGTCCCAACTGTTTAATGAATCATAATCCTAACATTAAAGTGGAAAGTTTAAAAGAGTATCGTGATAGAGGTGCTAGTCAGATAAGAATAATGGGTAGTGGCAGGGTTTAAAGCTAAACAGCCTGGTGTTTGGGCTTTAGTAATACACAATTGATGAATATGGAGCTCTTCTGTGCAAGAAAAAAAGACACAGGGACTAATGGATATTCTAAAAGCATATGGCTGTTCTTCTGCAATGCCTGCAGCATCAGTCCAGCTTTTCCTAGATGACTATGGTCATTGTCTCCATCCCATCATAAAATGGGTCCCAAAATAAAATAGGAATCATCTTGCATGTTTCAGATCTGTTTTTTTGGAACTTGTTTACCTCAGTCATTCTTGAACAGGGCACAGAGATTCTTCAGATGGACCTAGTGTTTAGAAAAGTTGCATTTGCTTTTGGAGCTGATTTTTGACATGGCATGTGATAAAACTTGATTTTACCTTTCAGAGCTTGGAGGATGAATCGAAGTGGGTTGAAGATCTCCTTAAGATGCACACTGCACGTGTGCGTGACGTTGAACAGCTCACAAGCTTGGACTTCTTCCGAAAGACCAGTCGCAGCTACACAGAAATCCTCTCCCTAAAGACATACCTGCATACGTTTGAAAGTGAAATTTAGCTTTCTAACCTTACTCAGTGCATCCTTTTATCAACTGGTGTATATTTTTATATTGTTTTTATATTTATTAATTTGAAACCAGGACATTAAAAATATTAGTATTTTAATCCTGTATCAAACCTTAAATATTAAACCCTTGTGTCATTTGTTTGTTTCTCTAATGTTTAATATAGGTATGTCTCTTGGTTTATTTAGTAGCGCTTGTAATACTGCAGCTTGAGGCCCTACTCTGAGCTTTTAAGTGGTGCTGCAGGGTTTGATACGTGCATCATGGAAATATTAATTTCCCATGTTCCTTTACCACACTTGTAGTCCTGTACCGTGTATCAAAATACTGAACATGTAAAATTACATTCATTTACTGTTAACTATATGACAGACATATTTAAACCCTATAGACAAATAGCATCTTAAATATAATAAACCACACATTCAGTTTTTTTAATGTGTTTTGATTTGCTTTCAAAGGGACATTCAGAGGGACCTGTGGGCAGCTGAGTGCTGCCACATCTCTCTTACTAACCAGGCAGAGCTTAGGTTTGCTGGTAAGAAGACTGCCAGGACTACAGGTGCCCTGCCTTAATACGCAGCAGTGAATCCATAAACCAGACACCCACAGAATGTCATCACTAGTTAGGTTTTGCCATAGTAGCAAATCTGGGAGAGGAGCTTGGTTGGTGTAATAAGCTACTGGGGTACCTCATACATGGCCCTGCTCTGGATCTGTGGGGAGGCTGTGACATGACAATATTTTCTGACACTGGTAAGGCTGTGTCACATTTTTCTGCACTGCTGCTGCTCTAGGCTGGTTCCTGGGAATGTCTGCTCCATTACCTGCCCCATCACCAATACCTGCTTTGACTTAAAGACAGCAGTCTCATAACCCTGGCAAGCCCCTACAAGTGACACTGGTGGCACAGTCCTAAGCCAATGGAAGAGACACTGTTGTGTGCTGGCAATATCTAGATAATGGCCTTATTTGTCATGGACAGCTTCTATAGAAGGCATATGGTGTGAAGCATTAGCGTTAGTGTAGTAAGCTGATGTAAAAGTTAAATTGTTTAGAATTCTTCTCAAGACTCATACCACCAGTGGCACTATTACAAAGCCATCATTTGGGGTTACAGGTTTCCCTCTCTACCGAAGTGCTTTGTGTCTGTTTTCGGGGGTTGAAATGCTGGAGGGAAGTGGAAAAGGCTGTGAAGCATCTCAGCCATGTACACAGACAAGTAGCCAGGTCTCCTAAGTAAAATTAATCTGACACAATTTTAACAACTTGCATCCCTGTAACATCTATTTAAGAGAAAGCAGCAAACAGGAATCATAGAATCATAGAATAGTTAGGGTTGGAAAGGACCTTAAGATCACCCAGTTCCAACCCCCCTGCCATGGGCAGGGACACCTCACACTAAACCATATCACCCAAGGCTTCATCCAAACTGGTATTGAACACTGCCAGGGATGGAGCATTCACTACCTCTCTGGGCAACCCATTCCAGTGCCTCACCACCCTAACAGTAAAGAATTAATCATGTTAACACCGATAATAAAGTTCTTGTGACCACTAGACAAAATTTTATTATTTTAGATTAAATTAGAAAAGCACAAAACTTGAAGGCTTTAAAATCCCCCCCAAAATGTAAGAATAGGTATTCTAATAACTGCATAAAGCTCGGGGAAACATCTGATTCCTGCAACTTAAAAATCGTCTCTTGTGGTTGTCTGGTAGCACAGAAGTATTTTCCTGTAAGCTTTTGGCAGGGCTTCTCGCCATGATAATCTTTACGTTCTTACATGTGCTACAAAGGGTATTTCCTCTGGATTTAAAACCGTTTTCAGTTAAGACCTAATTCCTTCAACACCAACTTTAGTGATTATATAATGTGGTTGTTCAGAAACTAGACTCAAGACCTTCACTACTGTTTTGCTTTGACATTAACCTGTTGCTTTGGTGTTTTTTTTTTTTATTTCTAATTTAATCTAACAAATGATGTAATTCTTTTATTTTCTCCCAAAATGTTTATACCAAAGGAACATTTAAGCTCTGAAAAATATCCTTATGCTCAGAGAAGTTGGCTTTTGAAATAGTTAGTGATGTTGGATAATGGTTGGGAGAGACTGTTTATCTCAGTTTCACTAAAGAATGATGATTGGTGTGTAGGAAATGTAACTTTCTTACTCAGTAGCTTGCTGTGAGAATAAATAGTAGTAGCTTATTTCTATTCTGCTTAGTTCTCTTCAGTCCTTGCCCAGTGCTGCTGTATGGCACTGCTGATTTATTTGACCATGCTGGCACAAGTAGCTATGCTGGTGACTTCTGTGAATTGCATGGGTTTTTTTCCTGTAGAAAGATACCTTATCAACACAAAAGTTCCAGTGCAAAGCTAAAGCCCTCTAAATCCCTCTAAACAGCATGGCCTCTGCAGGAACAACAGACATTTTAAAGGAAACTTGTAGTTTCCCTTTGGTATTCATCAGGGTGAATGTTAGCTTAGGGCAATGTAGGAAGGAACCTCTCTGCTTTCTGTTCCTGTTAAACCATTTTGAAAATATGAAATACCGCTTGCTTCTGTTACATGTTTCCTTTCCTTGATATTACTCTGGCTTCTGCAAGAGGTCTGTTGAGGAGAACAAGCTCTGAATTTTTCTGTCAAGCAACCACTAGTTTTAAGGGTTTGGGTAATCACTGTTTGCAACGGGTGATCTAAATTTGAGGCATGTTTAATGGGTTGGAGGCAGTTCAGTTGACCAATTGTCAAGGCAACAAAAGCCGTAGGTGTCCTGCATACCTAACAAAGTCCTTTTGCTCTGGGGAAACCCTCCAGAGGCAGTTACACAACTGGAATATCCCTGCAACAGGAAACTGTTTCTTTTTTTAACCCCTTTTTCATAGTCACATATTCTTAACAGACAAACACTGAAAGCAGCTCAAGTAACCTGACCAACCATCCTATACTGGCAGTACTGGCATACTTCATTACTACTGATTACGTTCTATCCTGGTCAGCTAATAGCTTGGATAGATTGATACATTCTGCTTGCTGCTACTTCACTGTTCTTGATTTCTAGCCTTTATTCCCTTCACAGTGTTAGGTGCAAGGTTCAACAGTTTCTGCACTCACTTGGACACTAGCACTGTTTTGGCAACAGAGTTTGTATAGTGTTGTAAAACTTTTCACAACACAATACAGATGAACAAGATACTTAAAAAATGTGATTGTCAGAACTGTGCCACCTTATGAAGTTTTCCCAGTATTCACAGGGTGTAAATTTACATACCCATCTTTAAGTAGGCCAATCTTGCTGTGTCCCTGGATACTGCTCGGAAACAATCCTGCCATAGTTCCCAGCTTCTCAGCGCTGTATATGTAATGGTCAGCCAGCTGATGGTGCGAAGATATTTTAGCAAACGAAAACACACAGTTCTTGTAGGAGAGGCCAGAAAGCAAAAGCTGTCACAAGGAGATAAGAGAGGAAGTTCTCCACTTCAAGAAACAGAAGAGACTGAACAGGTTGAAGGTCCAGGAGATACTGCTAGGAGCGTACGAGGGCTGGAGAAGATTTATTAGGCAGGTTTATGAAGTCCCTGTTTCCCCTGCATCCAGCCTCTTTGGATAGATCAGTCCTTTACATCCAGCAGATGAAATAACTCCTTACTTTCTGCACGCAGCCAGGAAACGGAAAACTTCTCAGGAAAGTTGAAGGAGTTCCCCCTTGAAGGTTTTGTTTGTGGCAGGAGCAGAACATGGACTCTGGAAGGATGGGGTCTTCTACAGTGAGGGCAGAGTGCAGGATCTGACCTGAAGGAAACAAATTTATATCAGCTGGAGCTGACATTCCATCCATTCTTCCCTTCAGACTCATGTGCAACCCAAACATCTTTAAGTTCACATTACAGAGTTGTGCTGCTTACCTCAGCAGCTGTCTAAAGTGACAGAGGGGATATTACTTGAGAAAATTCCCCTTTTCTTTTTTGCTTTCCACGAGCAGGGCAATGTGTGGGTGCTGCAGAGCTGCCACCTCCCCTCTGGTGCAGTCCAGTGCTCTTCAAACCAGTTTTTCACTTATGGCAGTGTGGTTTACGCTGCTGTTTTGGCACAGGGAGAAAACTGAAACTTCACAGCCTTCCTTGGAGGTGGTTTCTATCACAGGCATGGATAAAACTGGGGCATGGACAGCTTGAATAATATGCTTAAGAACATGCATACAGTGAGCTCAGTAAAGCTGATCACAGCACTCCTGTGTTGGGTTTAATATGTGAGGTTTTAAAATAATTCCTGGTTAGTGGCACCACTGGTGGGAGGGCACAGGGGAAGTTTTGTAAAGCAGAATCCTCAGAATCATGTGGCTGAAATAAAATTTGAAGACAGGGCTGTAGAAGCAAAACTCCCTTTGGAGACAGTAAATCATGCTCAGTTAGTTTTCTATTAATCCCATCCATCCAAATGCTTGTGATAGGCCTGGTTCCTTACCAGAGTCCTCCCTTGTCTCCAGAGGGATGCTACAGAGTGTGTGTGTCCATCCTGTGTAGTCCTAGTCCAGCTTGGTGTTGTGACTCTATCCATTTCCTTTGCTGCACTCCCAGACAACTTTTGCACTTGACCTGAGATAGTCATGGCAATACAAGTGTACTCTGACCAGGATAGACTTGCCAGCAAATGATGAGTACTGTGGTAACTGTACATTTTTCAAGTGAGACCATGTGTTTTAAATGTTTAAAGTTCAGCCCTTGTTCAAGACAGGATCAAAAAAAGCATTTTAAACATTGTGGCAAAATACCTAATCTCGTTTCTTTGCACTTGTTGTGTAAATACAAGATAAGAGCAGTGTTCCCAAGGTTACCACAAACAGTCCATCACTACAGAGTACAAGCTAACATTGTATGTTGACATAAAAAGCAGCATTGCTGCAGTCAGCCATGATAAACAAACCCACAGGTTTCTTTGTCTTTACAAGTCAAAAGTTTGGGATGTAACTTATTCAGACCTGCCTTCACAACGGAAAATCCCTGCCCTGCTGTCACATCCACAGTACATGCATAGTTGTTCTGCAGCCTTATCTTACCTGCTGCATTCTAGACACAGGAGGGAAAGGCAGATGTAGGCCACTCTAGTTTCATCTGCAGGTTTCACCATGGAGAGATCAGCAGGTAAAGAAGTTAGTAACTAGGGATTAGCACAAATGTAACTGACTTTAAACTGGGAATTTGCTAGAAAAGAGGTGGGCTTACCTGTCATCATAAACCCTCAGTGGAAAAGGATAAAATCTTTTTCAGGTGATATTTTTTCTGAGAGGTTTTCTGTTTCTTTGCTCTGTGCAGAAAGTAGGGAGTTATTACATCTGTTGGATGTGAAGGACTGATCTATTGGAAGAGGAACAGGGACTTCATAAACTTGGTTTCATTCTGGCAGCATCTGCTGTCTCTCCTAGACCTTCAGTCTATTCAGTCTCTTCTCCTTCCTGAAGTGGGAAACTTTCTCTCTTATACCCTTATAATTCTTTAATATTTTGGTTTTGCTTTCCTTTTTTATTTCAGCTTTGATCTGAATTAATTTCATCATCTGCAAAAACTTTAGTGTCAGCCTAGCCAGTGCAATTCCTGCACACAAGCATATCTCTATAGTGCACACTGCCACCAGCTCTCCCAGCTATTAGGTACATCATGTATTACACACTCCTCCTGCAGAAAGGAGGACATGGAAGACTGTGATATATCCCCAGTTTCTTCTCTAGTATAGCTAGAGAACCCCAGGGACAGCTTTTGAAGGTAAAAACCCTCTTCAGAGAATTTAAGGTGGTGATATTTCCCTCTGTGTGTGGCTTTGTACAGAGGCATTTAATGTCACTGAGGGTAGAGTGTCAAAGATGTGATGAATCAACCAGAAATTCTACATATAGGCCATGACTGACTAACAATGAACTATTAATGTCAGTATTTTCTCCTCTGGGACTGGAAAGTTTAGACCCAATCCAGGCACATCAGAGGTGAGTATCTGTCTCAGCACTGACTTCAGTGGCTCATCTGCCCATTTTCATCTAAGAAAGTCCTTAGGATATTGGTGATGGCTGCTGTTTTATCTCCTCTCTTCCTGATGCACATTGTCCTTCATGCTTTAAGTCTTCTCCAAGTTACTAGCTGGCTGTTGTGTGTTGGGGTGCATAGCCATGTTGTTCTGGGTCAACAGCAAACGTACCATCCTCTTCCTCCTTCATTGTACAATCACATGAACAGTTGTCCCTACTCACTTCATTTAATCAGATGCTCATCTGCCTTGCCCACCATTGTCTCTTCCTGCCCAAGAGCCTTTGGCTGAACTCAGAGTCTGTAGCTCAATTACTGGCTGCATCTGCAGAGTCCAGTGGAAAAGGCAATGGGAAGCAGGTCACAGATGATGTGTTATGTTCTGGGGGCTGTATCTAACCTGTGTGGTCAGAGACTGGCAGTCTTTTCCCATATGAGAAAAATTGAATCCCTGAACATTGTTCACTAGCAGTCACCCTGAATTTCAAAGGTTCTCCTTGCTGGTAACACTGAAAGAAACTGCTACTTCAGGGATCTAACACCTGACAATTTAATAATGATTCTTTTATGGCAGTAAAGTCTGCAGAACAAATGCTTCCTTTTATTTCTCTATTTTGTTGAAGACGAAAACCATGTAGCGTGCTTAGCTGGCCTAGCAGCCCTCCAGTCTGAACTAAAGGTGCATCTCCATGGCTTTCATCTTCCATGACTCATAATCTATTTCTAGCCTTTCTCTAAAGGTTACCATATGCATTCATGAAACCTGGGAGCCCTCCTGTGGTCAAAATCATGAGCTATTCTTGTGGCTGACGCCCCAGATCTGTTGTAGTCAACCCAGTTTTAAACTTATCCTTGGAATATTCATTGAGAAAAGTTTAATTCCATTGAAAAAAAAAAATCTACAAAGTTTCCTTGCTCTTTGTGGGGGTGACTTCATTATACCTTATGCCCCTGTGAATGCTCTCCACATCTCTTTTCCAAGGTTGGGGAATTGCTTGACAAACTGCCTATTATTTCATCCCTCTTCCTTCCATACTCCTCCTCCTCCCTCTTTGCTGTCTTCTGTAGGCCCCTCCTTTTGTGCTCTGATCTAGCAAGGTTCTCACCATCAGTCTGTCTAAGGACCTTCCAGTTTTGCATTAAATAATATAATTAACATAAATTCAGTTTATTGTCTCATTGTCTTCAAGTTGTAGAAGTACGTGATTCACAGGGATTTGGTGTGCTTAATTTTAATCTTGTGCTCAAGCTGGAGAAGTTTTATGTTCCCCTGGGGACTTAATTTTGTGGTCTTTGTACAGCCCCTTGGAAAATCCTGTTTCCACATGGTGGGCAGTTGCTTTTAACAGTTTGTCACTGTACACAAGAATCAAAACTGTCAGTTATCTGAGGCAAGCTTATGAGGGAATAGGAAAGGGTGAAGTGAAGATGAGAAAGGGCAAGAGAAGTAATTGCCCCTTTGCTTTTGCCTTTATGGGGGCTGATGCTGTATGTTCTTCCCTGCTTTATAACTAAAGAGGGGAACAGCCACACAGTTATGCTAACACTTCTGGCATCATGGATATGTGTGGTTTACATCACAGATCCCAGGATAGGCCATTGGAGATGCTGGATTCACTGCACAGACTGACTAGCAGAGAAAGTCTGCTGAACATGAGCCAGTTTCAGTGTGCACTTACAGCCCAGAAAGCCAACTATATCCTGGGCTGCATCAAAAGAAGCGTGACCAGCAGGTCAAAGGAGGTGATCCTGCCCCTCTACTCTGCTCTCGTGAGACCTCACTTGGAGTATTGTGTGCAGTTCTGATGTCCTCAACATAAAAAGGACATGGAACTGTTGGAACAAGTCCAGAGGAGGCCACGAGGCTGATCAGAGGACTGGAGCACCTCCCGTATGAAGACAGGCTGAGAAAGTTGGGGCTGTTCAGCCTGGAGAAGAGAAGGCTGCATGGAGACCTCATAGCAGCCTTCCAGTATCTGAAGGGGGCCTACAGGGATGTTGGAGTGGGACTCTTTATTAGGGACTGTAGCGACAGGACAAGGGGTAACGGGTTGAAACTTAAACAGGGGAAGTTTAGATTGGATCTAGGGAAGAAATTCTTTACTGTTAGGTGGTGAGGTGCTGGAATGGGTTGCCCAGGGAAGTTGTGAATGCTCCGTCCCTGGCGGTGTTCAAGACCAGGTTGGACAGAGCCTTGGGTGATATGGTTTAGTGTGAGGTGTCCCTGCCCATGGCAGGGAGGTTAGAACTGGATGATCTTAAGGTCTTTTCCAACCCTGACTATTCTATAATTCTATAAGGCCTGTGATCCCCCACTCTTGCCAGTACCCATCCTGCCCTGGAATATGTAAAGGCAGATGGGTATTCATGAGGGTAAATACTTCAAGGCCTGTCATCTGTAACATAATACAGGACATACCACAAGGGCTTGAAAAAGGTTTGAAGCTTTTAACTTGTACAACTGCTACCACATCTGAAGATATGGATGGTCATGGAAAATCCCACCTAATATTTCAGCACCAAGTATGAATTGAGTAGGTCTCATGAAGATAGCCTAGGATAGGGCAGAATTTAGAGCCTTGCTTGTATCAGAAACATTACCTGACAGAGGAAGAATTACTCAAATCGCCACAGTCTTATAAGCTGCACTTCTGAATTTCACCTTAAAGAGTAGTACTCTTTTACTGCTTACTACTTACAGATACTTTCAATAGTGAGACTTTTTCAGATCACTGCATCCCAACTTGATACTGAAGACAGCTGGTCTTGAAAAACCATAGTAAGAACTGCAACAAGCTGTAGCTCCAGTGGAGTTAAGCTGTTGGCCTCACTGCACTAACTGGAAGCTAGATCCAGAACTGTAATGATAAGAAATGACAAGCCTAAATGTGTTCATGGTCAGATTATATCTTCTTATCCCTTTTGTGTCAACATCATTCTTATCTTGACAAGCTTGCCTTCTCACTGGTATTTAAATAATCCACCCACTCCTTCCCAAATTTTTTAGTTTAGTTTTGTTTTAAGCTGCAGGGACATCTCTTTTGAACAAGAAAAGAAACTTTTGCAACTAATTCCTGGAGAAGGGGTTTATTTAGGTTTTGTATTTATTTTATGGATTTAGATTCATGGGAGCACACACCTATATTTTATACCCTGGCTAGCTTTGCTTAATTCTAATTTTACAATATGGATGTCATAGAGAGGACTGTATTTTCCATTCTCATAATTAAATGTACCCCAGCAAATAAAGCTTTCACAAAGATAATAATTCCCCAGCAGCCACTTAGTCCATCTCCACATAATCTGGTGTTGGTTTTTCCCTAAGGATATATTCCTGTGGGACCTTCTGGAATGCTTTCACAAGTCACCACCTCCAGCAGAAGGTTAAATTTCTTAGCATTGCAGAAGTGGGTCGTGTGATGTTCCCGAGCTTTGAACATTGACTCTTTCAGTTGCACTGAGTTGGCTGAAGAAATTATGGCTTCCTCTCCCTGCAAGGGTAATTGTTTCCTCTGTGCCTGCACAATTGCTCCCCACTAACTCGCTCAGTAGCAGATTCTTTCACAGAGCAGTTTAAAAGCTGAAGATCTACTCTTATGGCTCATTTTACCTGGAAATGGGTTGGAAAGGGACACAGCATATGCCTAGTTAGAAAACCAAAAAGAATGGTAACTAGTGATGGAGGGACTGAGTTGATTTAGTGGGGACTATAAATACTTTCATCTGAGACAGCTGGAATTAGGAGAGATGATGTTTCATGGCCCTTGTCTGCTTCAGACACAAAGCAGCCTGATTATTTCAAATCACATTTACTAATGGTTCAAACTAATCCAGTTAACCAGGGTGATGAAGGCTTGTCCTGTAGTGCTATGAGGCGGCTGAGCCTCTTAAACGACATTTTGCTCCCCAAAGGTATGGCATTACCACCCCTCATTACAGGGGTTTGGACTAGATGGCCTTTAAAGATCCCTTCCAACCCAAGCCCTGCTATGATGCTATGATTCTAACTATCTCTTGCTTAAGAAAACTTCAGTCCAAAACATGGGGACTTTGCGTGTGCTGAAGTAATTATTTTACAGTGGTTTCAGGCAGTTGCCTGACTACCTATTTGCTCAATTAGCCACATGACTCGATTTTTAATGGTGCTGCTTGTTTTCAGGGACTCCAGGAGGATTCCTCAGTTGCTCATAAGCCCTGAAAATAAGGTCCTGACTTTGCTGAGCTCTGTTCAGCCAAGCATTTCAGGAGCTGCCTAAGTCCAGGTATGTGTCAGTGCTTGATGCAACTTCTGGGAATGCTCTGTGTGTGAAAAATACACTCCTCTCCACAGTGCCAAGTGTTTCTGGGCTGGTAATGTGATCACACCATTTGTGTGATCTCTTCCCTTTAACAACCTTCATCTCTGTGGGCCTTTTTCTATTGGGTCTGAAAAATCTATGTCCAACAGGTATCATAAATGTAAGTGATGGTCCACTCAGTGCTTTCCTTGGGAAAGTACCTTTGGAAAGTAACATGCATAAACTGGTGGATCACTGACTTACTAGTCAGGAGGAAGCAGAAGATGTGAACACTGGGGGGATGTTCTGGCATCCTACATATGTCACTTTTCTGAAAGAACACAAGACATGAAGGGAGGGGAGTCTGATAGAAAGCAATTTAAGCCTCTTCCACTGTACCAGATACTATTCATGGAAAGTCCCTGTTGATCTTATTTTTGCCTGCACAAATGTTCCCTGCAGTGTTCTCACTTCAGTTCAAATGACCCAAGGGCTGGGGTTTAACCATTTCCCTGACAGTCTGTTCCCCACAGGCTTTTTTCCTGCACCCAACATTTTCTTCGCTGTTTCACACCCTGTTTCCAGCTGAAGATCCTCTCATTGAACTCTTCCAGGTCCCTTTTAGGCAATGCCACTTTTTCCTGTTCACTTTATTTACCCTTTCAATAGGCATATTTCCCAGGCTGAAAGAATAGAAGAAGCCATTTTTGCAGCACCTCACTGCCAGCCTCTGTGTATGCAGGCTCTTTTCTTCAAAATGTGGCCTAACATTTGAATGAAAAAGCTCCTATTATTATCTGATTCATCTGTGTTTTCTCTGATACCCTCTATTTGCAATGTAAAGAGCAGTATTTCCCTCTGAAAAGTGCTTAATCTCTTTCTGTCTTTCATCTGGTGTTATGCTGAATTATCTTTAGATCATGATTCTCCACTGTGAATTACTTTTTGTCCTCCCTACCCAGGTAGACTATTGCCAAGCCATTTACTAACCACATTTACTGGGGTACAAGATGAGTTTTACATCGGGTCCTACATGTGGTTAAAGCTTGGGATTGTCCTGGTTACCCAAACTGTACAAATTAGTAAATGTGTAAGTGTAAAACAGTTCCAAGAAGTTCCTTTCCAACCAAAAAGAATTTCAGCTCTCCAGTGTTTTCATTTCTTGGAAAGATGAATATTTAATCCTGCACAGCATAACTTCTTGCAAGGATAGATGAACACTTACTATTATAACAAAATAGATCACTTTCTGGGTTGGACAGTTATTCAACTCTGGAGTCCTGAAGGCTTAAGTTAAGAGGAAGAATGTTACGTTGTTCCTCTGATACTGTTTATTTCCAGGGAAGTCTTCTATAGTTTAGCCTTGGTTTTGAGAAGATGGCTGTAGTGAGAAACAGACTATCTATGGCACACCCAGAGCCTGCCTGGGACTCTTGGATGCTCTGAGCATGCCAAAGCCATCAGCACAGCATCCCAGTATATCCCAGGGCCCCAGATCTGCTGCACAGGATGAGAATGGCACATCTACCATCTGCTAGGACCAGAGCTGCAACCACAGCCTCTGAAAGCCACAACTGAGAGGCAGCACTGACTAAGTCTTCAATATGGAGGCTGCCTGGACAAACATCCCAGCTGGAAAAAGATGAAGTGCTGCAGGAAACATGGATTTAAGGTAGCTCTAATTAAGCTGAAATTAAAAGCTGCATTTTTCTACATAAAGTAGGATGCTAGCAAAGGAGAAAACTCTTCTCAGTGCCTCTACTCTTTTCTAACTTTTGTATAGACATCTACTCCTTCTTAGAACAATTTCTGGGTGACATACTGAGTTACAGTACAATGGATATGTTAACCATGCAACTGCCTTGGCTTTTAACAATGTGGATTCAATCAGTCATACCAGAACTGTGTCAGTGTGTAATCCAGCAGGATACTTAAGTGTGTGCTTAGCTCACATCGGTATACTTAAATCCCTTTGATTTTTGAGGGCACTTGAGCATGTGTTTAAAACTGTAAAGCATTTTTCTACATTGGGTTTTACTTCAGGGGAGAAGTAGATTGGGCTGTCAGTTTATAAATTACAAATCCTTTCATATCCTTTGGCTTGCCTGCTGTGTCTGCCTTCCCCTCTGCAAAGCAGAGTGATCATCTCAGAATTTATTCCAGAGTGCAGTGAGGATTGGACAGTGCTGCACTGCACTTCCTAAGTGTAGAATGCTGTGTCCTCCTGCAGTCCTAGTGTAGGTCCCAGACCTGACTACAGTCTGCTCAAGGATAATTCTTGTTACTGAGATAATAAGTGGCTTTGCATTAAAATATGTTTGGTCTCTTACACTGTGAATTATAGGGACTGAACTATTCTCCATAGTGATACCAGCTGTGACAATGCTTATGTTCCCTTTGGAAAGAAATCACAGTTTCCAGCTTTCCGAGTCTGTCTAACCATGTCCTTGGCAGATCACTGTCATTCCTCCAGTTCCTAACCTGTACTAAAAATAATGTAGATTGATTTTCCAGAAATGGTATGTATGGTTGAAAACAACCTTGATCTTTAGAAGTATTATGTCTGTCATCTATAAATGACAGTATGTATAAGTTTACTTGCCCATCACATTTCTGTATAATTTATGCATGCTGGAATAGTAATTATTTGCTCCATTAGCTTGAGTTTATTTCATAAGGCATGGGTTTAGGGGGCTTCTTGTTTGTTCATTTTGTTGTTTTTTATGTATGCCAAACTGCAGTAAATTCTTACATTGTCAATTATGAAAAATAGCATATAAAAGGAAATGAGATGAAAGAGAAAATGCAAGTGTAACAGGTATTAAAGTTGCAAAATGTTCAGCAGCATCTAGGCCAGAGATATAAATATCAAGCTAGCATCTTTTCATACAGCAATTAACCTGTTTCACATACACAGCTCGGTCTTCTTTAGACCTGTTGTGTTAAATCTGTTCAAATATATGAGCAAAGATAATGTTTTAAGAAACCAAGATAACCTCAAAACATGAAAAATCAAGTAGCAGCTTATTTTTTGTTTTGGTCTGGTTTAGGTTTTTTCTGCTTGGGAAGGCTCAAATTAAATCCAGCTTTTTTTCAGGTTAAAAAATTAATTCAGAAAACGAAAGTCCTTAGTTTTTTCCTAAACATTTTAGTACAGAAAATATCCCAGCTAAAATTTTCTTAAGCAATGCATGGTGTAATTTAAGGTATTAAATTTTCATTGAGCAATGATCCTTGAAATAAGTGCTAGGATGAGAGATAATTGTATGCCTAAATAGGAGTTAAATCTGGGAGCATGTCCCAACAGTTTCCAAAGAGATGCCCAGCTACTTTGCTCCACCATCTCATTGTTTTTCTCTGGGAAGTGCTGTTGCAGCCAGCTTGGCAAGGTAAGAGGGTGAGATGAGAGACCAGATGACTGGTCTCAATCATGAAATGATCTAAGAAGGGAAGAAAATCCCAAGAGGTGATGGAGGCCCCTGCAGCAGACCTCACCAGCATCACACCTTGAAGCAACAGTGGTTGCAAATAAAAACACGGTGAGCTTTTCCTCCAGTCTCTGTTTCTGTGTGGAAATAGAGCTGTATTTCCAGTCCCCCTTGGAGTCTCCTTGACACTCAGACCAGCTGGGCACCAAGGCAGTGAGGAGATGGATCAAGCCATGCTCATGTGTTCATGATTTACTTCCACAGGAGCTTGTACCATAGTTTGGGAATCCCATCCATTATACAAAAGAAGAAAGGGACCTTGCATCTAACCTGTGTGAAATCCACAGCTCCTGTCTGGGATTGCTTGAGGGCATTTCTGCAGTGGAGAGCTGAGGCAGGGGCTTCAGCCACAGCCTCAGCCTGACATTGCAAGATTGTAGAATCATAAAGGTCTTTAAGATCATTGAATCCAATGTATTTGTCTTTTCCAGTAGTTCTTTCCTCTCTGTGTTGTCCCTTAAATGTGGCAGAAACAGGCAGCAAAACCCTGTTTTGCTGAAATGTTTCTGTGATTGCATTTCTTCCTTTTCCAGCCAGCAGTAATCTTTATACTCCTTTGGTTGTTCATGTCTTTTTTTTTTTTGCTTATTTGTTCCTGAGGAGGATGAGCCACAAAAATACTGTTTAAAGACTTCTCATAGAAGTAGACAATACGTACTTTTTGGCTCTGTTTTTAATCTTTTGAATAATATTCAATGCAAAATACTTGTCTGGAGAGGGTGGAATTGCGGCAATGGGCTAAAAGCCCTCAGTTTAGGTTTGAGCCATGGCTCTGGGTACTGTTAGCTGTGAGAAGAGTGGGTGATACCCAGTGCTCTCAGGAGAGTCTATGCACTTTCCTGAGAGCAAGCGTGCCTGGACACCAGAGGAGCTTGTCAAATCCACATCCAGGTCTTACTGGAAGAGAAGTTACAACAAGAAAGTTTCAAGGAAATTTGGGATTACATTAAGAAGATTTGTAAATAAATCCCTCTCCTGCTCATTGTGTCCTTAAGTTCAGGTCATTTTCTTTGAGCCTGCTTAGTTCTGCCACCTCATACCAGCTTCTCCAATTGCATCCAGCCCTCCCAGTCCCCTCCAGGCACATGAGAGAAGCACCTCGCTGCATGTCCCACTTTCTGCTCCATTGAAGGACTCCCCTTTGCCAAAAGAGGGATGCTCCTTCTGCTCACCACATTGTCCTTCCAGACAGTTTTCTCTTATTCCCAGGATATTCAGGGAAGATGCCATCTCCCTTCCCCATGGACAACTCTGCCTGACCAGCAGCACAGCAGCCAGGATGAGGCAAACTGGTAGTGTTTCTCTGTTACTCAGCCAAATCCTTTCAAAAGAACGTAACATATTCACATACAACCAGCTGTGAGCAAAACACATACCATCTGTCACAGCAATTCAAAACCGCTGTTCTCATGGCCTGACTCTTTGGAAGTCATCATAAATGCCATAGACCAAGTTAGCATAGGAGTCTGGACTTTGCAGTCATTTTAATGATGCCTCTGTAACAAAGGCAATTGAACATATTTCCAGTGAGTGCGACACTGACGTCAATGTTCTTACAAGGGTGGGGTGTGAGGTTGCATTAAAGGCTAAATGAACAGGCAGAAAGCCTACAAAGCCCAAGAGATTTTGTGCCTGCATAAGGTCACAGGCCCCACCAAGTTGAAGACTGTGGGAGCTGGACACAGAGGGTGAAGAAGCTGGACATAGAAGGTGAAGGATGCTTTGTGCTGGCTGCACTCATATTGTTCACCTCTGCCTCATTGGCTGTGGGGAACAAGCACTGGCATGCAGTTCAGAGGCCAGGATTCAGGGTTTAACACATACAGCCTTAGGCAGATCATACTTAGATTGCTTTTTGGGCTCCTGAGATGCTCAGAGACCAGCTTTGTAACCAAGCACACAGTCTGTGCTGCTTTGGGTATGGTGTATAAAGGTGGACAAATCTGCAGCAAGGGAGAGGGATGTCCTGCAGAACACCTCTATCAGCCTGCACAGCTGAGTGATGTGACCTTTTCCTCTTAACAGACATCCTGTGAGACCCCATTGCAACATATGCCTGATTTGGGATCTCTGGTGGGACAGGGCTTTGCATACAGCCAAAAAGGTCCATCTTCACACCTTCCTGCCCCAAAGGAACAGTGCTCCTTTAAGTAGGCATTTCTGAATATATTTAATGTACACAAAACTGAATTTCTACTGTTGCATTACTTATATCCTGTTCTTTGGTTCTAAATCAAAATCTCCTCATGGAGATTTAAGCATACAGTGACAACATTAACATCTTCAGCAGCAGCATTTGTAACTTCAATAGAAAGATGTATGTTCATCTGACAAGGCTTATTTCTCATGTCACTGCATTTCTTGCCTCCCCGTCACTCACAATTCTTCACTATCTATCTCAGCCCTGTTGCAGCTATTGCTATTTTGCCTGTACTCTGTGTCAGGCAGGTAAATCTGTATCTCCTTCAGTTGCCTTTGGTCACCTCCTCTTAAAGTTGTCTGAACTCAAACATTCTTATTGTCCTGTATGTTTCTTCATACTCTAACAAATTGCAAATCACTGTTTAGAATCTTAGCCTTGGGTGAGATACTTGATTGAAAGTGATGTGTGCTTGCCACTTATTTAGGTGTATTTTTCATACCCTGTTTTATTATTGCACCAGCCCCCAGCCAGCTCAGCACAGAAACAGGAATTCTTTTCCTCCCAAATGGAAAAGAAAAATAATTAAAATCCTAACCTATGATTCATAGTTTTTCCACTTTTACCATGTAACAGTGAATGATTACTACTTTTAAGAGACCTTTTTCCTCTGATATAGTTAAGAAAAAAGACCCTTCCTACTGTCATTCCAATGACCATAACTCCTCGCCTTTGTATTCTGTTGCTTCCCGTTCCTGCCATCTACCTTTGCTGGTGTCTGATACACAGTTGTTATCAGCAGTTCCTTCCTTATTCATTATGATAGATGAGGTTTTGGTTTGTTTAATATTTTGTTGCTGGGAGAATGGTGCAGGGGGATTGTTTGTGGAGGTTTCTACAAAAGCTGATTTAATTTCCTCTCTAAGCCAGCTTGTGCTTTTGTTTTGTTTTGCTTTTGTTTTTAACTCCATTTGACCTCTTCTGTGCAATGTGAGAATGTGCCTTTTGGGGCACTTGGTAAATTGTGTTTGAATAGTTCCCAATTATCACTCACATTTTTTCTGTTTAAATTCTTTCTCTGAAATAATTTGGCTCATAACCATTTTCAGCTTTGTGTAATTTGACTTCATGAAAGCACTAAGTATACAGAACTGCTGGTTTGGATTTCATTCTGGTTGCATGCAATTAGTGCAAACCAGCCTCTCTGATTCCTTCCTTTGTAACTGTTAAGACAAGCATAATACTAACGCTACCTCCAGTTGGGTGCCATATTTCTTACCTATTTATGTAAGAGTTTCTGTAGGTGGTGTTACATGTCCATTCATGTAAGACCTGTGCACAGTCTTGTCCTTTACATTGTATTTTCCTACTTTCCTACTTCTCCTTAGAGATTCCCCTCTTCCTTCTGAAGCTGAAAGTGTTTCTTGATGCTCTCTACCATGATGAAGTGACTAAGAAATACCCTTCCATCGGTCTTTTTTCATTGCCAGTAAGGAGCCCTCAGAGAAGAGTGGAGGATATGTGATAAAAGCCAAGTTACCGTTTCTCTTCGGCTTATTGCTGCAGGAGAGCAGGGCCTGCCATGAGACTCACCAAAGTGATTATCATCATTACTCGTTAATCTGCCAGCCTGACTTGATCCTGTCACTGAAACTTCTGCCCAATCCTCCTTTTTAGCATCTATTACAAATAGGAACTGCGGAAAGTATGGTCTGGAAGGACACATGAGGCAGGAAAGGGATCAGTATGGGAACCTGTTCCCATGGATTGGTGGTGGAGACAACTGTAGAGGTTATAAGGACCCACATTCAGTTCACTCTTCCACTTGAAGAGGTCCGTACCTCCTCTCTATAGGTGCCTCTCTCCAGGAACATACACTGGCCCTCGTGGTATGGGCAGGCCACTCCAGGATGTCCCGTGTGTTGCTGTTGATGCTGGTTCCCACTTCAGGTAATGCTACAGGACTCCTGCAGTGAGAGGAATCAATAGTCATTCCCCAGCTTAGTGGCTGTGGGTATGTGGGTTACAGACACAGTGAATATTTCAGTAAAACACATCAACATGTTTATGTGCTTTTAAAGATGAGACCCCATTCTAGAGCTCCATGTGGTTGCCTCTGAGTTAGGAGAGAGTTTAAAACCCCTCTTGGACTTATGTCCCTGGATGTTGCTGAGGCTAACACAGCAGAACACTTATCCAGCCATAACGTATTTGCTTATTCTTTTTGCCAAGTGATTCCATTGTTTCTTGTATACTTTAAAACTTCTCAGCTATATTTCATTGCCAAGCATCCAGGATTTTAATTTAATGGTCCTAATTTGGTCCATAAAAATCTGCATGTGTCATGGGACAAAAATCTTATGCTAAAAGGGCTACTAATGAAAGATAACAGCCTTGCACAATGAAAGGAGGTATGGTACAGGGCAAACAAAAAGCCCTTTTACAACCTTATAAGGTTGTTCCCTTCTGTTTTACTTAAGGCTCTATTCATTTTAAACTGAATGGTGTCTCTAATTCCACACTCTCTAATTTTTCCTGCTCCGGGAAGGCATTGATCAGCATCATTGCCTGGGTCACTACGTGGGATCTCAAGCACTGCTACTATTTACTCCTTCCCAAGAAAGCTAACTTTGGTTTATTTACCCATCATTACTAATCCCTGAGGTTTGCTATTTTTTCCAAACCGTATGATGAAAGTAATTTTCAGTCTGCTTTGAGTAAGTCCCCAATGTCTTCAGCACAGCTGCTATCCTACATTTGCAAACCTGAATTTGTATTGTTTCAAGCATCATTACACAGCAAGGGTAATTGTAACAGTTGCAAGTTGATTTGTCTCAGAGTTTGTCCTTGGTTTTGAGTTTCTGGACATAAGTGCTTATGACAAGTAAAAATATATAAATAATCATTTGAGCACATGCTAAGGAAAACTTCAGTGGTTGCTAAACACTAGTATCATCAACAGTAGCTTCCTAGAGAGTGGGCTAAATAAGCAACAGCTAATATGAACCATGATAAAGGGAACTATAAAAAACCCTATTTGCATGGTTTAAGGAGCATTGCGGTTGTGGTTGTCTTTATTTCAGAGACACCCTTTGGTTCCCAGTCGCCAAATGTCCATGTGTCCTGATAAGGCTTGTGCAGATAGGCAAAATTTGCTATGAATGAGCTGTGATTTCCTCTTGCCCAGTTTACTCTAGTTTCAGACCGGGTTGAGCTGAACCATGACAGTAAATTGTGGTTTCAAGCACATTTCCCTGTGTAACTAAGAAGATGGTTTAGCCACAGCAGCTGCAGGAGCTTAATCTTGGCTTTTGAGCCCCTGACTGTCCACCAAGCCACCCCGGCTGAACTCTTTTGCCTGGCCCAGAGAGGCCGTCCACCAGTGCTGTTTCTGGAGAAGGCATGGAGGGAAGTATCCTCAGTCATGCCTAAGGTCTTCTCCCGTTCTTTGGGCTGCCATAGGTCCAAGGTGATATGTAAGGTGAGGACAAATGCAAGGCAGTAGGGGCAGCCTAGAGGTAACCTTCCTTGGAGTGGTTGCCCACAGCTTGGTGGGCCAAGCCTGAGAGATGTCAACTTGCTGACATGATCATTCAGCTGTAGCAGCTCTCCTGGATACATGGATTGAAGGGTGTTTATGCAATATAATACACAGGAGGAGGTAAGTGTAAGCAGGGCCTGAACACTACATGCATGAGGTGTTTTAAACTTGGAAGATTTGCTTGGCAGTTTTGCATGGGTGGTGTGCCTCAGTCTGCCTTCATCAGGAGAACGGGTTGAAACCTTTCTGCCAAAAAGACCTTTTATCATGTTTCCAAATTTCAAAATCATAAATGTTGCTCAAGAACATGACTGTTTTAAAAAAGTGTTACTTTGTGGAAGCATAAATTAAGCCATTTAGATAAAGCTTGAAATGTATTGCTTCACCTTCTTGGAAGAGAGCGTTTTACTTTCTAGTTTAAAAGAGACAGCTTCAACATTGATACCGTGTTTTAAAATGTGATATGCCATTATTAATCTAATGAAACAAGGTGATTTCGTTGAAAAGTGATACCTTATGGTTCCAGAATGCCTTTTTAAAAATGTTTTTCCATATAAATATTGACTATTGTTTTAATAATATGGAAAGGAAACTGATTTTCAGATATCAAAACATTCCTTGGACTAGGCATTTCTTGACTTCACATAGCTGTACGTTGCAGTTTTCACCAATTCTCTTTCGTTATTTTAATATCAGACTTCTTTTCATATTTACCATAGCTTATTTTCATAGGAGAAATGACAAGACAGCAGTGTGTTGTTTTGATTCAATCTTCCTTGGGATTTTTTCCATTTTCATTAGAAAAAAATTCAACTGCAGCTTACTTCTATTTTCTCAGCAATTAATTCTTTTAGGCTTTTAATTTTTGTACATTTAGCCAAAACCCTCCTCCCCAAACCTCAAAATATTCAAACAAAATGTTTTTTTCTTTAAGCAGCAGTTGATTTGAGGCCAATATGAAAACTCATGGATGGGAAAAAATAGTAGGTTTAGCATGGGAAAATGAGCCTTTCACTTTTAGGTCACTGGTTCAGATCCTGCAAAGAACAGACTGCCCTCCACTCCTAGTCAGTTAAATGAACACTGATGATGTCTCACTTATCCTAGCCAGGTGCCTGGTCCATATAGCATCTCATAGCCTGCCACACGTAACATATGATATTATGTTCTGGTCTGGTCTCTTTCATAGATGTCACTATGTGCCATCCCACTTCACAGGACTGTGCTATAGCTTGATGAAGACCATATTGTACTGCATCTTCAGCCTCCTGCTCTTCCACAGGCTTCCTGTGTGACCCTCAGTGCATCCACTGAGGTTACACCAAGCTGTGGCAAGGCCTTCAGGAGAAGCCTGTCTCCTGAATGAAGACTTGCAACATTGATCTTTCTGACCATTCAAACCCAGCGTGCTGACAGTGAACAGAGGCAACCTCATGAACCTGCCTGAGGTCAGTTTTTTGGTGGATGTCAGGGTGACTGATTTTTAGTAGGAGCATTGGGTTTGCATCACTTCAGGTTGAGGAAGGTCTCCAGCCTCAGCTTGCGCTTCCTGGATACATCCTTTCTTTATGGACAGAGAAAGTGGAGTGTGTTTGCACCCCATACTCGTGATGCTTCTTTGGAAAAAGTGGCTCTAGCTGCCTTTTGTGAAAGGCCTAATCCTGCTAGTGTGTATCAGAGGCCAGATGTCCCTGCTGAAGGGATTCAGAAAGAGCTGTTCCATCCAGGTAGATGGTTGTGATTTTTGGCTCCCAGTAGGGTTTACATAGGAGCTTTGTGACTTGGTGTTGAGCAAGTAGAGCCCCGAGGTGCCAAGTGGCAGGTCCTGGGCAGCTCCCTTACCAAACATGAAAGCTGTTGACTCAAGGAATTATTCAAACTGGGATTTGGATTTAAGGACAGAAGTCTCTCCTTCTAGACAGGAGATTTCTACGAGGAGCCTCAAAGTCAGCCTTTGCTTTTCTGTTGTCCTGTGGAGTGGGGATAGGCATTTCCACAGGGAACAGAATGATATGGGGACTCAGGGCAATATGTTGTCCCCTGTATGAGCGTCTTCTAGTGTTAAGGGCAGGAGGAATATCTGAAGATCCTGTATATGCTGATGGGGACAAGTAAGTCCCACAGAGGGACTTCAAAAAGAATTCTTTGTAAGCTCTATGTGGAGTGAAAACAAACTTCACGTTTGGAGTTCAATCCCTTTCTTCTGATGATTTCTTTTTTCTTTCCCCTGGATTAAAAATAATTCAAGAGGAATCTACTGTGAAAACAGGCTTTAGAGGCACTGTTCATGGGTGATAGAGGTGGGGACACCCCACTGTACACTGAAGCAGTTGGTGGGACTTGTTGGAGGAAAAAAAACTTACTTGTTTTCCTGTGAAAGTATCTGCATTTGTATACCACTTCTTAATCTGACTCCCTCTTTATAAATCCTTTCTCAGCAGCTGAACCTCCAGATGTGCTGTGACTGGATGATGCCACTGCTATTTTATGAGCATATGACTTTCTAATGCACTAATAATGCAGCTTCAGATATACCCATTAAATGCACTGGAACATGAGAAGTTTGCTTTAGAAAATGGGTAGCAATAACAGGCTTAGTGGAAGAATTAAAACAACAGTGGGATCATTTGCTTTACACTGTCAAGAACAGTATCAGTACCTTTCACTTGACTTTGGTCATCTGTAAATAAAGGAATGGAAACTTATGCTTTCTTCTGGAAAACAGAGTGAACATTTTCATCCAAAACCTGCCCTGAAACAAGGAGATAAAGTCACAGAGTAAGAAGCTAGTTTTTATATCTCCTTATCCTGAAAGGTCATGATGGCTATAGACAGAGACGGAAGGAGTTACTGGTCAGGAAGCTGGGTAAAGTAAATAAGAAGAAAAATGCAAAGGGACAGAGATGAGCTAAATATGCACCACTTAATGCCCTAATGGATGGCAAACATGGCTTATGTAGCTCTGAGTCATAAGACATCTGAGGAAATATCTCAGTGAGAAGTGCTGTGCAGTTGAGAAATGTGTTTAGGGGAAACCCAAATAAAGCTGGGTTTTGTTTGTGGGTTTCTTCTTTTTTTCTTCCTCTGTTTTTTTGTTTTTTTCTTTTTCTTTTTGTTTTTGTGTTTGTTTTTCATAGGCTTTTTGAATTCCTCAAGGAGATTCCAGGATAAAATGAGATGAGGTCTAGTCTTTTGCTGTTCTTCCTCCAAGCAGGATGAGGTATCATGAGAAAAACAGACTTTGTGTTATTTCAGACCCATAAGCTCCTGGATTCCAAAAGCACTCTGTGGAAAACATAAAAAGAATACATGTGTAAATGCTAGTTCACATGTCTGCCTCTGTCAGGAAGACCAGAGCTGACTACCTCCTCCTCGACAGCTGCAAAGCCACAGAAGGACACAGAGCCATTGCCCTCCTGGAAGCTGAGAATCCTTGCTCCCTCTCCCTGCAGAGGTGTCCAAGCCCAGTGTGCTGGAGCTGGCAAGCATGAGGCATGTGCTGTGCCACATCTGCTAACGTAGCACCATGTCCACACATGCAGCTTCCCACTGATTTAGGGTTGTCTCCTTAGATGTCATGTTCATTTCTCAGTCACAGAGGCCGAGCAGTGTTGGAACAGTGTATCATGGTGAGGTGCCAGGGGCAATGGCAGGCATAAGCATCAGCAGCATTAGCATCAGCATAGTGTTTGTGTAAACTGAGTATACCTACATGATCTTCCTCATATGAAAAACCAAATCTCCATGGCTCTTCCATCTAATGAAGCCATATGCTCCTGATATGTTTTTTTCCCCCCCAGAATACAGCTTTGCACAGTTCTACTTTAATTTTTTTCCCAATAAAAGGTCAGGGATAAAGAAGACTAAGACAAGTTTCTGCTACAACCAAACAAAAATTACTTGGTTTACTTTGTCCTTCACTAATGTTGCACAGAAGATAAATTTGTCTCCACAGGCTTGGCCTGGGAGAACTGCTGCTGTTTCCATGTGACTAACAGCTTTTCAGGGGTGGTATGCAATGTCTTCCTCTCTGCAATCTCTTTTCCAGAGTTTTTAATCTTACTCCTCTCTTGCTCACTCCCTCTTCTGTGTTTGCCTAAGGGAAAGATGCCTTTCACAGTGCTGGGATGCAGGCACGGGGTCAAGAGAACAGAACATGTAATCAGCACTCTTTGCCTTGGTTTTTGGCCTTGACATTGATTTGCTGTGCAATTTAGAACAACTGACCCAACCTCTCTGTGTCCAGATGGTAACATGCCGTTTGCTTCGCAAGCAGCCATAAATACTGCCCAAAGATCCTTCACCAAGTCCAAATCAGAAAGTGCCCAAGATGAGTTTTACATAAAATCTCTTCTGAGTCTTTAAACACATTTGCAAGGGTCCACCTTAGGGATTGTCAAGAACCTCCAAAAAGGCCCACTCACCCCTTCTGACAGCTGAAATTCTTCTTTCTTGCCTCCTTGGACTTTGTACAATCTAAGCCATTTGTTACCAGGGTTTTTGCAACTTCCATAAGAGAGTATGGAGTGAATGTGAATGTCTTTCCAAAGGCATTATGGAAGCCTGAAAGTGTGTTAGCAGTAAAGAATATGTCACTTACAATATGCCTACACTGCTCCATTGGGTTATGGCTACACTGTTTGCGGTATCTGAGTAAGCTTGTTTAAGGACAACTTGGGCTTCTCTGCCTTGTGGTATCCACTGACACCAGAAACTAAAAGACTGGCCTTTAAGGTCCACTGGATTTCTGAGCACGGCTCTGTGCCGTGCTGTGCAGTCCTCAGCAAGGTCATTTATAGATAGTTAAGGCATTTCTGCACAGCACTTCACTGTGTCCTGTAGATAAACGCTCTGTGTATGTGTGTACGTGTGTGTACATGTGTATTGCAGCAGATTAAACAAGTATCTGCTATTCAAAGGTCAATGTGTATTTAGAGTTTGGATGGACATACACCAAGAATTCAAGAATACCCAAAACATAGAAGAAAACTGTATTTGGGCAAGACTCGAAGTAGTCATTTGTGGCTAGAGATCTCTGGTTTGCACTGCTCCACCTCCTCTATGTAAGGAGGAGAACCAGGCCTTAAAATACAGACCCACAAGACTCAGAGACTTTGAAAAAGCAACTCAAGTCTGTAACTAGTTAAAGAATGAGGCAAACAACAAGGAGCCCAATTAAACTATTTTATTAGATGTAGAAGAACCATCAATTGTGAAATTTACTGGTAGCCAAGTTTTCATCCCTGCCCTACCATTTATAATTATGCCTTAATTGTAGCTACTGGCTGTGGCACAAAGCTCATGCATATAAACAAGTCCCAGGATGTACTGTAAAAAATACACTGTATGGGAAGCATTAGCAGGAAGACAATCAGGAGCTGGAAATGCGTTCCCACATGGAAAGCTGCGGGTGGTATAAAGAGCTCTGTATCCATATGGTTAGTTATGTGTAATATCTTTGTAATGACATTAATGCCCCACCATTGCTTTTTCTGGCACATTTCTAGCCCTGAGTCACTTGGACTGATAGTTACCAAATTGTGGTTTGCAGACCACTGGTGGTCCATGAGCTTATGGTAAGTGGTCCACAGCTGGGCTGCAGAACCAAACTGAGCAGCTTTCGGTCAGGTTTTCAATTAAAGGTTTGATGATACAGGGTACATGGTGGTCCACAAGAGGACCACCATTAGCACTAATGGTGGTCTCATTACCCTAGCTGGCTTAAACAATCTCATACAGATCAAGTCTATTAGTGTGATGTAGTTTGAAGTTAATGTCACAACACATCCTCTCTTTTCATGTGTTAGGAGCCGTATTGTCCATTCTGCTTGTCTGTTTTCAAAATAAAGATATCATGGAGTAGTGACAAATGATTCTCAGCAGTCTGGTCTTCCCAGTTTATGATCTACTTAGCTCATAATTTCATGTGTACTACTGTACAAATAGTTACAAATCAGAAGTATTTGCCCCAAACCCTGTAGTGTTTTGGGAGGAAAACAAGAGGGATGTTTTTCATGTTTCATTCACTGAAGTGGGAGTTGGGCAGATGTGGAGGCTAGAACTGAGTAGCAGAAAGGCTTTGGAGAAACAGTCATTGCAGTCTGTACTTGGAGGTTAAGCTGAAGCAAGTAAATAAGGAGATGAACCTTATTTTCTTTGGGAAGCTCTGTTTGGTCCTTTTATTGCTTCCTTAGGTTAAAAACTGGGAAATTCTCCAAAAGGGAAAGTACTCCATCTTAGGCTGGATATTTAAGATTAGGCAAAGGAAAGTATCTGTTCACAAGGTTTACTTGATCTTTATAAGCGGCTAGAGGCTTACAGCTCAGCTCTTAAAGAATGTTGTTTACAGATTTGTCAGCTAACAAATAGGAGCGGCCTAAGGCTATACCTCCAGCAAAAGCTGTTTCCCCTCCCATACCTTGGTGGTTACAACAGTTGTTCATCATTCAGAACCTCAGCTCCCCTCAAACATCAGCCTCTTCTTCACTCTTCTGGACTGAACAAGCTGCATTGCTCTTGTGGAAACTGCAGGGATGCACTGGAGGAGAGGAAGAGCACAAACATGACCTTTTAGTTCAGGGCAGAGGGTGTTTAGCTGGGAAGGAAGTGGCCTGGCTTCTCCTCTCTGCTCCCAGAGCTGTTTTCATATCTTATCCAATGTCTGCTAACATTACAGAGACTCGTGGGAGCAGGGACAGGATCTACAGTTCCTTCTGCCCACAGACTTCTGACCTCCTCTTGCCTTCTCTGTCTTGCTGAGCCATGTGGCATTTACCCCCACTGAACATGGGTCAGGGTGAGTTCCCACCAGGTCTGTGCATCCTGCTTCCCAGATGAATGTGTTCACTGCCAACATACAACACACGGGAGAGCAGCACCGCTGTCACCTGAAGGAAAGCAGAATTGCAATTGTGTGTGTACAGGTGGCTGTTACTGCCAGATGGTGGTCCCAGAGCAAAGCTGGAACCTCAGCCTGAAATTCTGAATGGGTTTTGGAGGCACAAAAGACCATTTTTTGTCATTCTAGTTAGTTTCAGGGGTCAATGAGTTGCCCAGCTACTTCCTCTGGTGAGACTGTGCATAGCCAGGACTGTCCAAAGCCTAGAACTGTAAAGTAATCAAACTTTAAACTCAAGCCCTTTGCCACTGCAGTAAAACAGATGGTTCAAATGAATTTTACAAGCACTGTCCTAGAAATAAGTTGGGGTTTGTGCTTTTTCTTACTGGAATATGCTACTGCCTTTCTGCATTAGGATCCCTTTTTAGTTTTCCAGTATAAACTTCTTCACTGCCTCTCTGTGCCGATGTGTTCTTGGATGAGCTGTTCTAGTTTACTTTATTAGCTCTTTCCCTTCTCTGGTTTTGGTCTACTTTTCTGTGTTTATAGGGAGTAATAACAGTTTTTCTCCAGGAGTGTTTGCTTCAGGCAAACCCAGACTCTTCTAATAGTGTCTTGTAAGGCAGGCATTCCCCTCCCCTGGCTCCTTTATAGCTCCTCTGGCTGAAATTTACATTTACTCAAACTAGGTATTTAAGACAAAAAAAAAAAAAGCATGTTGAATACTGTTCCTCCCCAAAAATCCTTTGTTCTGGGTAAATCCTGGAATATCAATTATATTCTGTACTCACAGAAATATCCCTCCTTGTATATTCCAAGACACAGCCCTGCCTGCCTCACTGCAGCACCTACAATACATGTCAGCCATTCTCCTTATCTAATGTTCTTAAATCACAATCTCACGTTTTCTGTCAAGTACTCTCCTTAATTCCTGAAATGCTCAGCTTTGTGGCATATACCAAACAGTTTCATCCTGTTTCTTCCCCCTTCTCTTCCAGTCCCCAAGGTTCATTCAAATCTCCCTTGATACTGCTTTGCTCTTCCTGAAGGCTGATGAGGGCTGCTACCTCTGATCCATCAGCCGAGCTCACTGCTATGCTCCCCATGCTGGTGTAAGGCAGAGCCAGAGGCACTGAGCATCTGCACCTTACTGTGATTGTTACTGACATGTCTTAACACTATTAGCATTTGGGGATGGTAAAGCAAGGCAGTATGAAACCACTTTATACAGACTCCCATGCAGACTAATACCCTGGTTTCATATGGCCCAAACCAGAATGCTCTTTGGTTAGCCCAGAATGTGAAGGGTTTGCCAAAGCACAGTGGTTTTCTTCCTGAATCTATATGGTTTGGATGGTTTTAGTTGCTGGTCAGGCACAGGGGCTATCTCAGTTGCAAAAGCTCGAGCTGTTTGTGTGGAGTTTAATCCCACATCTGATCTATTATTACAATTTGTCATGACCTGTATTGCATCAGAGCCATAAGTACGAGCACCATCATGCTGGGCATGGGTAATTAGGTTTGTTTTCAAGTAGTGATATAAATATTAAAAAAATAACTGCAGAAAGTTTATGCCGATTTTTCTCTCTTATTCTGAAATCTTTCTTTGTAAGTATTACAATTTTTGTTTCAGGTAAGCACCTGTGGCCATCTGATGCTGTTCCTTCACTCTGTCTGAAACAGAATTCAGAACTGAAACAGTAAAACTCAGACCAAAATAGTTCAAAGTTTAGAAGTGTCTACAGCATGGTCATGTTACAGGCAATTTTCTTATGGTGGCAACTTCCTTGCACTCTGTGAGATGCTGTGGAACTTTATTTTGGCTAAATCTTACAGATATAACTTAAAAGAACACAGTGGTGTCCACTGACCTTTCCCATACTTGGTTTATATTCAAGAAGAACATCTCCACTACAGCCATTCCATCTCCTGTTTGGCTGATTTCACCTTATTTTAGAGATAGCACAGGTAGCTTGGCTCATACAGCTTACTTTGCTGTCTGTTTGCAAGGGAAAGCCAGTTCCCACTCCCTTGGTCCCTGTCATCTTGGCTTGCCATCATGGAGCCTCCTCAGTACCCCCAGTTTATTCAGAGAGGGACCCTTGGGTTTCACAGTAGTTGCTTTGATCACAGATCCCAGGTAAAACATGAGTTCCTGGTTACTTTCTGCTGTGGGGATCGTAACACCAAGATTCAACTCTTAAAGCAAATAAGGGGTAAGACTGATGAGGGGACCTGTTTGAATCACACCTCACACAGGAAGCTTTATCAGTGGCATTCCTAAATTAGGAGGGCTTGAATTTGCAGTATCACAGAATCACAGAATCCCAAGGGTTGGAAGGGACCTCGAAAGATCATCTAGTCCAACCCCCCTGCAAGAGCAGGGAAACCTAGAGTACATCACACAGGAACTTGTCCAGGCAGGCCTTGAATATCTTAATTGTTCTCTTTTTAAATGGATTTAGTTTTTAATACAGCCACTTCCTTCTGTGGCTGTCATTTTTGTAGGCTGGTTGCCTGATTGGAGAGGCTCTGTTGACTTTCCTCTGTGTGATATGAAGCAAAGTTCAATTGGGACAAGTCCCAGTGTTGAGCTAGGATCTAGCTCACTGTTGTCCCATGTTCCTGCATGCCATCTGCCTAGCCTTTGCCCTTGGCTGCAGCTCTCTCTTCCCACAGGCTTCCTGCACATTCCTCTCTGTGCGGTTATGTATACCTCCATCAGAATTTGGTCTGGATGTGGGATTTTCATTTTGTGGTAATATGGAAAACAACAGCGCCTAATGGGGTGAGACCTTGCCAAGTGACATTATGGATCTGAACTAGGGTCTGAGAATTTCTTCCAAGTTTTTTTTTCTATGAAGTTGAGTTTATCCCAGGTTGTGAGACACCATCTGTAAACTGCATGTGTCACAGGGCCATAAAATGCACATTGTCTGGGTTTGGCTCTGTTGCGGTCAGTGCCACATATCTGCGGGGGTGAAGATACCTTTTCAGTGGTGGCATATGACAAAGGTTATACAGTTGTTCTCCATCACAGCTGCCATATGATATGGTTCTGGCTCTCTGTGGCTCAGCAGGCAGCTCCTACAGCTGCGCCTTGAGCAACTTGTGGTCACTAATAGGTGGAAAGCGCAGTCAGGCAGCTCAGCAGGGTATTGAGGGAGCAGAGCCCCTCATTCAACCCTATGCTATGCTACACAGCCTGGGGCTCCTGGACCACATGCCACTGTGTGGTCTCCCCTCACCACATTGCTCAGCATGCAGGCACACCAACCTCCTGCAATTAAGAAATGCCACATGTTCCAGCAATCACTTAATCCACCATCCATAGAGAAGGCTGGTCTGAAAGCCATCCTCCCTTACCAGGGATCCTGGGAACTGAAATATACGTGATGATGAACATCTAGAAACTATGGCAGTGGTTACCCCCCTTGACCTGGTGGGTGTGAGAGCAGCCCTGCTCTGGGCTTTGCAGCATCATCCTGCACTGCAGTACCATAGCAACTGGCTTTCTATGCTCAGTGGAAACTGAGGCAAACAAGGGCTAAGTAGACCAGTGCTACACAGCAAGCCTGTGGCAGAGCTGGGAACCAAACACAGACTTTCTGACTCCCAGTCCTGGGCTTTAGCTACCCACTGAGCTCTGACGTGGGACGAAGTGAATCTCACCAGAGACATCAGATAACCACAGTTTAATTTGGTTTCTCTGTGCTCCGTACCCTGGGGAGATAGCAGACCTCTGGCCACGAAAGGCAAGTTATTGAGAGATTTACTGTTAATTCCTCCTTATGAGGTCCATCTTGTTATGTTTGGAGTTGCCATAGGTTTCTGTTTGTTTTGTCTGTTATTTTGTGTGTGGGGCTTGTGTATTTTATTAAGCCCTTGGCTAGTATCTTGTGCATGTTTAAGATTTTATAAGGGTTTCTTTCGAGGTTACTCATTATAGCTTTCAAAGGTGACCTATTCTGCAGGCTTGCTATTGAATGCCAATCTTTGATAGACTCATGTCTCACACAGGGGAGAAGACCATTTCTCATACGCTCATAATTAGTGTTCCCAAAGGGTTCCCCAGCTGCTTTTCATAGCTCTACACTCACAGTGACCTCAAACATTGAATGCTCCACAGCCTGTTGGAGCATAGTCATCAGAGACACTGAGAGAGAAACCTCCTTCACTTTTATCAGTTGAAAACAGAAGTCACCCAAGAGATACCTTGCTAGTACCTTGTATTTTTGGATCTGCCACGGATCTCCTGGAGAGCACAGGGAAGGGAGCTGACCTTTCTCTGCCTATTTTGTCTGCCTTAACTGCTAGTACAGGAGCAGTGGAAGGTTTTTGGTGACCTTAGAAATCACTCTAAAACTTCTTGTGTTGTTAGGTTTTGGTAGCTGTGTCCTTGAAAATTCTGTTTCAGACACACAGAAGATGAATTGGGTTAGGGAACAGATCTGGAGTCTATAGAATATTTTATTAGAAAGAGGAAACATGTTTTTAGTACAAGTTTGTATTTTTAATTCAGTCTGTAATATATAACACATCTGAACTTCAGAAAGATTTTTTTTCCTTGATCTACTTCATATAGAACATGCAACATGCGTTTGCTGATTGATTAAAATAATGGAGAAACATTTTATTTCTGCTATTTCACTCCATACATAGAAGCAAGAGCGTCTTTCCTGTTAGCAGATTTCCTTCCTGGTGGAAATGTTGCATTTTATTCTAACTGCAATTAATACCATAAAAAAAAAATAACCTTTACTTAAGCAGATAGGAATCGGTAACAGCCATGAACAGGTTCATCAGGTTAAGTCTGAAGACAGATTTGCTGCATTCTTTTTGTAGATGTCCCTGTGGTTTTCCTAAAAACATAAAACAGAGTTCTAAGAATGGGTTTGTGATAATTTTTCAGCTGCCTCCCCCTTGTGGTAAATCTGGAAAACCTCTGCTTATGGAAATACTGAACAGCTGAAACCTGGGCGCAGTTCAGCGCTTGCATTCCAACAGATTCCTTCTACTTTTCAGTTTTTTTTTCTTTATTTTTGGAGGGGGTCTTTAAGATGTGAAACAAATGTGAATTCAGGCAAGAACGCATCAGCTCTGTCCAGGAACCAAAAGCCAAAGTCAGCTTAAACAAAAGACCACGAAGTACCTCAAAGAACTTGGTATAACAGCTGCAAGCTGGTTTGAGGCTTTTTATACTGTCTTAAAGCTATGCTCTTGTCCTCCCCTCTCCCCTCCCACTTCAGGCAGGCCTGAAGGATGCAGCAGGAGTTTCCTTTCCCTTCCCTTCCCTTTCTCTCCAGAGTTGTGGTTCTGCTGTTGTACACGGGCTGCAAATACTGCTCCCTGGGCTTCGTGGGTTTTGCACACTGATATGGAAACTAAAATGTTCACTGCAGCTTGGAAGAAGAAAGATTTAGCAAGCACACTAGTGGTCCATGCAAGTGAAAAATGAGCATTTCCACCACAGGTATCCCAAGGAAGAGAGATGCAAAGTCATACTCCACCAGGCTATGTGTAACCCAAAACATGGTGGCATGCATTCAGATGAAGTAAGATTAAATGAACTACACCTGTATCATACGCAGCAAACAGGCTCTTCATGGTGAACTAAAGAGTCACCATTCCTGAGACCATAATTTTCCCTGTGCCTGTTGTCCTTCTACTCTGTAAAGATCTCATGAGGAGCCTGAGACCCCTCCAGTTCTCTAAAGAGACACATATTGCTTCATTTCCTCTGCCACACAATCCTCTGAAGTGAAGGATGGACTTGAAAGGGTAAAGGAGCTCAGTCTTTGTGGTTAAGTCTGTAGATGGTGACTTAAGAGAAATAGGCTCATTTCCCGGTTTTGCCACTAATTGTGTGTGGTGGGGAAGAAGCTGCTTATGTATTCTGAGTGCCTTGTGTGCTAACCAGAGAAAAAGGCCTCTCCTCCCCTTCATCATTTGTGTCTTTCCCTCTTAACGGGAAAACCTCTTGGATGAGAAACTTTCTTTTGTATTGTATATTCACACCAAGCAAACAAGGGCCTCCCGTAATGCTAATAGTAATTTGGATACGTTTAAAAAACAGGCAGTTATCCGCTGTTAATGTCCCCATAACCAGTCACAGCTGTCATAAGTAACATCGGTTGGCATTATCCTTTCAGATGCTTTCCATTTGCAGGAGCCTCCCCAAATAAAGTTTGCCATCCGTGACAGAACAAAATGGCTGTAACCACAAGGTGTCCCCCTTCTCCATGGTTTGAGGAGATCTGCGGCATCCCGCTGAAACCCATAATTTATTGCAAATGTGTATTGAAATGCTGCTTGTAATTCTGGTCTCCAGTGATGGACTCTTTCGCCTTCCCTCTAAGCAATGCAGTGGCAGCAAAAGCATGGCCCTTAGCATGTTCCTAGCATGACAATGACAGAGGTTAATGTACAGTCGCAAGCTCATATCCCACAGAGTGAGAACATCAGCTGCAGAGTGCTAAAGGTACACGCTTTCACAATGTTTAAGGTCTGATTCTTTTCTCCGAAGAGATGCACATTGTTTGCGAAGCAGACAGCCTAATATGTTACAGGCTGAAAACACAGTCTTTGCAAAGTGATGAAGGTAGTGCGACTTTTCAAGCATTCAAGCATTGATTGTAGATGCTTACAAAGGCAGTTCAGAGGATTTAATTCCTCTTCAATCTGTGTGTGGATTTCTGGGGTTTGCTTCTTTTTGTACAAAAGAAATAGTTCCCCATTGAAGTGCAATTCTTTAATTGAAAACAGAGGGGTGGGAAGGAGAGGAAAATGCAAAATAACCCAAACTAGCGATCCTGACAGGGGCTTCATGTGCTAACTTTTCTGTCTGATTGCCAGAGCACAGCCCTGGCTATGTGCAGGCTCCAGTCTCTGTTTGGCCAAATGGATATATTCTTTCTTTCTGAATTTCTCTGAGTCAGGCAACATGAGGTCCTCAGCCTGGGTTTCTAATGAGCCAGACCCAGAAGTGCAGGAGACCAGATCTCCCCCTGCCACTTAATACGTCTTTTCCTCTTTAGATCCTTTAAAATATCCTCTTTATATCCTTTTAAATATCCTTTGTTCTTTACCTCCAGCAAAATCAGACTTCATATGCTTCAAAAAGCTCTAATTAGCTCCAAGGAAATGTTTTTGCAATGACAATGGACATAAATAACAGGTACCCTGTGGGCTGCAACATTCGGAGAAAGGAAAGACAGGATGCACATGAGGTGTATGGAGGCCTCCGGCAATGGAATATATATGTTTAATTTACCGCATGAGGGCACTGTAGGAATTAATAATAAGAAATGGACTTCGAGAATTGGGAAAAAAGATCATTTTATGGAAAAAAAGCACAGAAAAAATACAGAAAAGGGTGGAAAAGAGACTCGGCTCATGCTGATTGAATGAAGGGGAGTAACAATCTAGGAGAAGAGATGTACATGTCTCCCTGTACAAACTGAAACACAATATTCTGGTGTCAATATTTTCTCCTGACATTGAGAATAACAACAGCCAGGTCAACATCCATGAACACTGAAGCCTTTTAGGTCAATAGGAAACTTTTCTGCATTATTTTAATGTGAATATTTGTATGTCCAGGGCTGACAAATCTATTTCTTGTGGTATAAATATGTATTTTTTCCTGTTTGCAGGAACCTACAGATCATTCAATTAAATAAATTGATTATCAATGGCTATTCCTTACTGTTTCTCTGAGTGGAGAGGATTAGTGTGAGATTCTTCTCATGCTACTCCAGCAAGCTCACTGATAGGCAATCTACTGGGCTCCCTCTGCAGTCCATGGAGAGAATATGAGATTTTAAAGATAGGCTTAATCATACAGAAACAGGCTGTGAGTTCTAACTTTACACAGTTATAGGGATTGGTATTGGGACAATCAGAGCAGATTTTTCCCCCAGGTCACACTAAGTTCAAGGTCAGGCTGGACAGAGCCTTGGGTGACATGGTTTAGCGGGAAGTGTCCCTGCCCATGTCAGGGGGGTTGGAACTGGATGATCTTAAGGTCCTTTCCAACCCTAACTATTCTATGATTCTATGGTTCTAAGTTTTGTGCCTGCACTAGAAGCTCATATTACAAAATTTAACATGGTAGCTGTAACTAGAATAGCTTTTTGAAACCAGAGCTCATACAGAAAGCTTTGGTATAAAAGAATTATTCTGTTATTGTTTCCAAAAAAATATGAGAAAAATAAATTCCAGTGTGGCAAGTTGACAGAAGAGAGAAATACAAAGTTATTTCATGAAGTTCAGATTTGGCATAAGATAAAAATACTGGGACTAGGAACAGTGAGTAAATTTCTTCTTGTCCCTCTCCCCACACAGGTATAAATTAATAAAAATAGAATGAAGGCAAATTATAGCATGGACTAGAAAGAAAAAAAAATCTATTTTTTCCTGAAGTTTTTATTGTACTACTCCTAGAATTAGACTGGAAAACAGAAAGGGTGAAGCCATGATCTTACTGAAATCAACTGTAGTATTTTATTCACTGTGAGGTTTTCACTCTAGTGGCAAGCATAAGACAGTTGGTCTTACTTGGTCAGTGAAGGCAAAAAAAAGGCATATTTGGAATGCATCTTTGCTGTATTAGAGAAATTTAAAGTAGATTCAACACAAGAAGCATGTTGCTTTAATGAAGTCTTAGAAATGAAACAGTCCTGGAAGCTGAAAGTAGCTACAAATATCTCTACTGGGCATATGTGCTGTAATAGGTGATGCTGACTATCATCAGCACTAACTCATTGAAGGGGTACCTAGCCCACCTAGTCCTACAATCAAAACCTGTTAAAGTAAGATAGATAGATAGATAGATAGATGGATCGATAAGGTCTCTAACGAGCTTATTTTTTGGGACAGTACTAGCAAAGAAAAGGTGAATTTGTTCAGAGAGTATGGAATAAATAAGTCAACCAGCATATTTTGTGCTTCTTCCATCAATATGTCATGGCACTGTATAGACCCATACAGTGAATGTCAAGTGATGTTTCCTGAAATGCTCAGATGGGTATCCTTGGAGATATAAAAAATGAATTGCTGACATTTGAATAATTTTATTTTTCTCAATCTGAATTATTTAACTTTGCTTGTTTGGGAACATCACTAATCCTAAAGCATAAATGTTCAGGACTTCATTGCTGGGGTTTATTTGTGCAAATGTCACAGGCTTGGCTCACCACTGTTGGATTCTAATTAAATCAGTGTCATGACCTTTTGCAGGAACATGCTGAAACTGGCCCAAAGACTAAGACAGTAACCATCATATTCAAGTAAAACAAATCCAAATGTATGTAACAAAACTGATAACAGATGAAAAGCTGCATTGACTGAGTTGAGGTAAAAATACCCACAGAATTGGCATTATGAATGCAGTCTAAAAGACAGTGGAGAACTGTCTCTGATCTTTGGCTCCTTTTGTCCAGAGGATACATTTGTGTTCATTTCCAAAAGGCATTTTTCCTGCTAAAATTCTGCAGCATTGTAAAAACACATTGAAGCTGCAATAATTCTGGTGTTAATAAAAGTAGCGTTATACCTGGAAATCATTGCACAAACCAGCCTGATTCTCAGGGGGCAGGTAAAGATGTGGGGAGAAAGTAGTTTTAAATAATCCTTCTTCCCTCTCTCCTAGATTCTAACCTGCCTCTTAACCACTCCTCAGCCACCTACACGAGTCTTGGCTTCATGTTTTCCAGCACTCAGCATTTTCCAGCAGGTGCTGGAGTGCAAAATGTGGAACAACATTACAAACACTTTACATTAGAGACACATAGACCTGTTGAAGTGGATCCAGAGGTGGGCAATGAAAATGATCAGAGGGCTGGAACACATTGTCTGTGAGGAAAGGCTGAGAGAGTTGGGGTTGTTCAGCCTGGAGAAGAAGAAAGGTTCTGGGGAAGACATTATTGTGGCCTTTCCACCCTTCAAGGGGCTTATAATTAGAATGGGGACAAACTTTTCAGTAAGGCCTATAGCAATAGGACAAAGGGTAATGGCTTTAAACTAAAAGAGGGAAGATTCAGACTGAAACTGTGAAACATTTTTTATGCAGAGGATGATGAAACACTGGCAAAGGTTGCCCAAAGAAGTGGTAGATGCCCCATCCCTGGCAACATTCAAGGCCAGGTTGGAAGGGGCTCTGAGAAACCTGATCAAGTTGAAGATGTCCCTGCTTATTGCAGGCATGATTGGCCTAGGTGACCATTAAAGCCCCCTTCCAACCCAAACTATTCCATAATTCTATGATTGGGAATTCACCAGTGGAAGGGCAAGGAGTGTGCATGTACTTAGGAGCACATGCCTTATGAGCGGCAAGACTAGTCTTGTTCCAGCTGTTTGAACAGCAGAAGGTAGGCAGGGATGTGTTGAAAACAATTACAATGGCTACAAAGAAGTTTATCAGTGGTACCGTTAGTGGGGGAAGCCAAGCAAGAGTCCAGGTGGAGAGCCAAGGTCTATCTAACCTTAAGTGAACCAGTATGGGTTTTAGCATCAGGGCCTCATACTTTCAAGGATGACTTAAGTTACTAAAAAACTTCAGCTGCTGATGCTTGCTCATAGTTTATTTTGCTTTAAACTTCATTGGCTAAAAAGGGCATCAAGATATCTACATGTAGACACCAAATTTAGGAGTCTTAACCTGGAGCTAAATACCCTGGTATGTATTGCCAAACTGGAGGTTGCTAGCTCCCTCCAGAGAAGAAGGATGCTAGGCCAAATATGCTGAGATTTGGCCTTCTGCCTTTTTTCTTAAGAGGGAATTATTTCCTACCACACAGTTGTAAATACAGTTGTGGCATAAGTACTACTCCGGTTTCTCTAACAAAGATAGACACACACTGAGCTAAGCTTGGTCGCAGAGTCCAAGCAGCTGAATATCTGCACAACTGTACTTACGACCGTTTGCACAATCCCGTTAGATCCATGACTGAGCATACATGAGACTGCCCCCCTCAGGCTCCATATCCACTGGGGTTATTGCCATACAGTGTCTAGCACAAGCAGGGTCACAGGCTGCTTTTGGGAGGCTGAAATTGACCAGGTTGGATGAAGCCTTAGGTGATATGGTTTAGTGTGAGGTGTCCCTGCCCATGGCAGGGGGGTTGGAACTAAATGATCTTGAGGTCCTTTCCAATCCTAACTATTCTATGATTCTATGAAGTGCTGAAATACTCAATTAAATTCTTTGTTAGTGCTTCAGACCCAAACCCAAACTCCAAGTCACACAATTATTCTTTCTCACCACCACTATGTTTCAGGGCACACCACATCCCAACCTAACTTAATTTGCATCATCCTATCTCCCAGGCTAATTTACTCTGAAAGAGACCTCTCTTCTAATGTGTGCCTCACAAATTACTCATCCTTTCCTGCACCGAGACACTCCATACCTGTTAGGACAGTGATTAGGATGAGGTACACTAAGAACATAACAAGATAGGGTCTTCTATCTTAGGAGTTTGCAGATCCCTTTTCTTCCCACTGTTTTTAGCTGTTAAAAGTTGGTAGTTTCAGAAGAACAACTTTAGGAAAAATTATTTTTAGTCACATAAAGTTTATTTACTTAGTAAAGCTATATTACAATATATACAGTTTCTATTTACATATACACCTTTCTAAGATACAAAGCACCATATGATACAGTTAGCGTTTTAGAGGAATTTACAGACATTTTGTATCTAGTTATATCTACAGACACATATTGGTTTGAACCAAGTTTTCCTACAATGCTGACTTCAGTGTGTTTTGATTAGACTGCTAGTAAAGCTACCAAAGAGAAATTGCTGTCAGCTATCAATCTGTTATACTTCAGGATAAGAGATCTTAGCTGTGTCATTTCAGGGGCTATGTGCAAACTTAATCCTCAGAGGAAGTTGGAGGGATAGATAGAAGGTATTTTTTAGATGCAAGTATGCAACACTTTCATCAGTAAGATTTTTACTGTCATCAGAAACATAGTTTCATTAGAATGGGGGGAAAAGCCCCCACTGCATAAGTATTTATATGCATTATGCAAAGTGAAGTTAAAAACCTGGAAGCTTATGTGATATGGTATCATGCAATCCCCGAGGAATCCATTTACTCTTAAAGAGCCCAGTCTTACAGCTACTGAAACTCCAGGCATGATCCCCTTAACTCTAGGAGAAAGTCTAGCTGTTTGTTTTGCAATCTTTATGCCACCATCCAGAAAAGAAGAAGGCTCTGTCCAAGGTACAACATTTCCTTCAAATCAATAGAAGACATTTGGAGGGAGAAAATGTAAAATGAGGTATTTAATAAACTACAGGAAAACCGAAAGAGCCTAGACTGTTTTGAAAAACATCTCAGATATTTTACGTATGCAACTGTTACATTCACCTGATTGTGGGTCATGTTTTGTATAAACTCTTTCTATCTTTTGGGCTACCTAATTTGTGGTTTTCATATTTTTGCTTCATTAGACGTCGGATCTAATGGCTGGAAGAAAACAATATTACTCTGAGGACAGTTGTTATGACAGACACAGGTGTTGATCAACATCATTGGCTTTTTTAGGACTTTGCCCTGAGGACAGCGGAACTCAACCTGAATTGTTTTGGTGTTGTGTGGGGTACAGCATCGCCCATCATTGCAGAGGCCGCAGTACCGAGGCTTGTATGTCTGCACACTAGTGCAGTTCTTGTATTCAAAGCGAATGGCTTTCAGGGACTTCTTTGTTCGGATACATTTCTTCCCCTTCTAAGAGAAACATTAAGAGATATTAGATACATCACTGCAGAAGACAGAAAGCAGATAAAAATTGACATGTGAGGATATAGGTTTACTTTGAAAACTTAAATTTCCTGTCTGTTCATTCAACAGCAATAAGACCCTGCAGCTGCTTTAGTAGTAACTTACAGGTAGCTCCTGCAGCATCTGTCCTTTGACAGCAGTGTGTTATTGGGCCAGTAAAAGATGACAAATAATTAAAGCCTACTCTTGCCATGTAAGACAAGTCAAACCAACATTTATTATGAAACTATACTCTGCTGGAAAACTCAGGCTAGTGAATCAAAGAGTCAGGAAGCCAAATGAGCAAGTTACAGGACTAGATTCAGTGGGATAAAAAGAAGGCTAAAACTAACATGGAGAGTCATAAGCCATTCTTGTGAACCAAAGCGGAATCAGCTTTATCCATGCTAATTCTTAACAGATGGCTGTCTAACTTGTCCCTGGAAGCCTTCAGTGACAAAGACTCCACATCTGCCCCAGACAATCCTAACAGTTCATTATTCTTACTGCTTGGAAGGTTTTCACTGATGTCTTAATCCTTATGCAGTCTAAACTCACCATTTCTTGTTGTATCCCCATGGACTCAGAACAGGCTGCAATATCTGATGAGTTATGAGAACACATCTCTGTTCTCTTTCGTTCAGAAGTTCAGTTTAATCAGTTTTTCCTTAGACATGTTTTCTAGACTTCTGATCCTTCTTGTTAGTTTACCTAAGTCTTCCCAAATGTTTTAAATCCTTTTCAAAACTCAGTATTTAAAACTGCACACACTATTCAGCAAAGGCCTTAACAATAGTTCCAACAAGCAGAACATAATGTGAAGTGATGGTCCTCTTACTATGTTATTCTTCCTGACAGTAACATATCACAGGTAGAAGCAGCAAAAGAGACAGCTTCCTTGGATACACGTTTATTGCACCTGAAGTGTCAGTGTTGGATTTGCTTTTGGAATAGGCATCAAAAGGATTAAGATGAGGCTTAATTTACCGAAGGAGATTCTGCAGGATTTCACACATTTCTCTGCAGTTCCAGATGCTTAACAGACTAGAAATCTGACATACCCTTTCTGCATGACTGGAGCAAGTACACAGAAGGGTAGTACAATTGCATTTGTGGGAGAAGTTAGACTGCGTGAGCTGTGGAAATAGTCTGCACACACAGTACAACTGATCTGTTTGGGATGGCTCAAATTGTTATAGAATGATTTGTGTTGGAAGGCGCCTTTAAAGATCATCTAGTCTAACCTCCCCTGAAAGGAGCATCTTCAACTAGATCAGTTTGTCCAGAACCACATCCAGCCTGGACTTAAATGTTGCCAGCAATGGGGCATCTACTATATGTTGCATATCTGGAGCATTCTAGACCACAATATCACAACCTTGGATTTAACAGCAGCAGAGACTCTGCTCCATTGCCACTCTTTGCAGCATACCTTATCAAATGGCTCTTCATTTTCACAAGGTCTTATCAGGCAAAGTCGTGTCTGCTTCACCATCTCACACTGTTGATTTCTGTTGGTAACACGGGTGGAAAAGCCTATTCCGCAGCTTTTGGAACATGCACTCCATTCTGTTGTCTGCTCAATACAATTGGCACTTGAATCTGACACACCGATCCCGAGTGTGGCCTCTTGCCTGTAGGCTGGAGACAAAATCCCACAGAATTCTATTAGAAATTTGTGTGAAAACCCAGTATCTGATTGAGTTTTATAACATCTGGGAAGGAACAAAGAGACAAAGAAAGGTCCAAATCCATGCTTTTGTCAGAATTTAGGATTTTAAAAGCTGCTTTTTTAGGAGCCCTGGATAGCAACTTCCTGCATCTAAAAATAACACAAAGGTGCACAACTCAGTAATCAGCAAAGCATTTAGATTCAGTTCACACAAGTCCATAGCTGGAAGAATCATTGCCAAATTTTTAACCAGTTTAGAACTTTGCTTTAATAACTCCTTATTCCTCACTCTTTCAAATGGAAATACTTCACAACTTGTTCTAAAGCTACATAAAAAAAATATGTTTATATTAGATATGTTTTGAGAGAGGCTGAATGATCCTCTAAACTAGTAATCAGCATGGAAACAAAGGCCTTGCTTTCCAAGAGTCATGAAGTCACCAGATCCCTTCAATTATTGACAGATTACAGCCAGGGTGATGGGTGGGAGGAATGGAGTAATTTCCAGGAGTCATAACAGCTACTCAAAGCCAAGCCATGTCTGATCATCATCCTGCCCTCATGCCAGTGCTATGCTGTATTCTGGAAATATTACTAACTGTATGGTTTGGTCCAGCTCAGAAACCAAGATCAGAGGAGTAAAGAGAATGAGGCAACACAACTGAGCTGCCAGTCAAGCTCTGGCTGTTAAGCTTCTCCAAATCAGCACTTCTGCTTCTGCCTTTTGCATGGTGAAGCTCCAGGATGGCCTCCCAAGAGGGATGGTTGTTGCTTGAAAGAATGCAGATAGTCCATCCATAAGCATTTTATGGATTAGCTTGTCACTGTCAGATAAATCAAAGGAAAGACAGTAGAAAGGTGGCAAGCTTTTTGTTTAGACCTTATGTGCCTCACATCGAACACTTTGTAGCCCTCTGAAAAGTTATTATGGCTTTTCTTACTGGATGCTTCCTTACTTGTTTTTCAAATGGATTAGCTGAGTATCAGCGTAACTAACTGCTTAAGACCACTAAGGGCAGTGACTGGAAGAGAATGCAGTGCCCTCAACCCTCAGTAAAAGTAGCTTATGAAAATTCATGTTCTACTGATAGTCTAATTCAGTAAGAAAACGGGAAAAATATTATGTAGCTTTTTTCAATTACAAAAGCAGTTTATGAGTTCTGTGTTTTGGAATGGAATGGGTTTTTTTTCAGATTCCCTCACTGTGTTCATAACCACTGCTTCTTCAAGCACTTTGTAATGCTTTCAATGCCAATAATAATGGCGAGAGCTCTAGCACAGACAGGCAGGAATTTGTTGACATTTTAGCTGCCATGCTGACCACTTGTAATAGCTGGGGAATTAGGGGGGTGGGGAAAGTCTTGTGTAGACTAAGCCATTACAATAATATTTATGATGTAATGATATTCTTGCCCAGCAACTGGCAAGACTGCAGCTTTGATTTAGGGGGTAATATTTGTAGGATTATGATCTCGTCCCTGTTTTATTCTACTCGCAGAACTACCCTGTACCAGATAAACAGCAATTTCAGAATTGCGAACTAACTTAACTACCTTTAAAAACTGCTATGCACATTCATCCTTTGCCTATATTTCCTTTTACCTATCAAGCTCTGTCTTTATTCATAACCACTGTTATACTTCCTAGTGACTCTAGGTGAGAAAAACGATCATAAAAAACGACTGCACAAAGCAATGTGTCTCAGATTTGGCAGCCTCACAGTTATTTCCAGGGTGATATCACCTCCTCCTCACAATGACTGTGATAATTAGTTTTCATTTCCTCACCAGCCATAGCAAAACCTCCCAGAATCACTTCATCCTTAGGGTCGCAGATCCACTTCTCACAGCACTCTCCAGGGACTTCGACTTTCCTGGGGACAGGGCAGTCGGGGCCGGGGAGCAGCAGGTCCAGGTTACAGCGGGGCAGACAGCCGATCTGTCCATCTCGGCAGGTGCACTGGTACTTGCAGCTGGGCTGGAAGGTCTCCCCGTTGCGATAAATCATGCCGTCGAACACGCAGTTGTCTCCCTCCAGCACTAGCGAGCAAAGCGAATGCATTTCACTGAGAGGGCTCTCTACCCGTGAGCCGGCCGCACTTGACAGCATCCACAGAGCCCTCGCCCGCATACAGCCCTCGGGAAGAGCTGCTTGGCCCGACGGAAGGCGAGAGAAGAGCGGTTCAGCGGCAACCCCTGCGGAGGGTCCCCGCGACGCCCCGGGCGCTGCCGGACCCCAGCCCCGCCGCCACCTACCCATGCAGATGCCGGCGGTCCCGCCGCCGTCCTCGGGACCGCGGTCGCAGTAGAGGCCGCTGCTCTCGTCGCAAGGGAGCAGCGCGGAGCAGCTCTCGCCGCGCTGCCGGGCGCACACCAGGCAGCAGGAGCAGCCGTCCAGCACGGCGGGCACCCCCGGGGCGCAGCGCGGCGGCTCGGCCGGGCAGCGCCCGGCGCAGGGACGGGCGCACGCCGACTCCCGGCCGCTCACCTGCGGGGACAAAGTGGCCCCAAGGGCCGGGTCACAGGAGCCGGACCGGCCGCCGGTTCCCCCCACACCCGCCGGGCGCCCCGCACTTGCCTCGCACGGCCGGAGCAGGAGGAGGAGCAGCAGAGCGGGCAGGCCCTGCCCGGCGCCCGTCGCCATGGTCCCGGCCGCCGCCTCCCCGCCGCGCCGCTCTGCTCTGCCGGCAGAGCCATTACAGCCGCTTATATGGAGCCCGTCGGGGACCCCCCTTCGCCGCCACCCCCGCGACGGGCAGCTCGGCCCGGGGGAGGGAGCTGGAGCTAAAGATGGAGCTGGGCAGGGAGCCCCGCTCCCCCCGCCCCTGCCCCGCACGGCCCTGCCCAGTCAGGCTCCGGAGGCGTTATGTGGAGAGGGGACCGGGGTCCCGACGACAGAGCCGGCCCCTTGGTGCGGTCGGGCCGGCGGAGCGCCTGGGGTGAGGGGCTGCCCTGAACAGGGATGAGCCTTCAGCCCGTCCCTACAGCCCGCAACCCACCCTGTTTGCCTGCAGGCATCTCCCAGGGGAGCTGTTGCTGTCGGGCTGTCAGTTGTGCGGCAGCACGATGCTGCCCTTGTTGTTGAGGGGCTACACCACGGGCTCTGGCACAACCAGTATGGTTGGGCAGTGCTTGGCATTTGAGACTGGCTGCCCCAAACGCAACCGTCTCTCAAGGGTACACTGCTTCTAGCCCTAGAGTGAGGCCTCCTGAGCTTTGTGGGCATTACAGAGGCTGAAAATGGGCCTTGTGATGACAAGGGGTTGTGAGGGTGAAGTGTGCTCCTCATTAAACGCTTCAGTTTCAAGTCATGGGCACTGTTTCTCACCAGGGTGCTGTGAGTACATCAGCTGGTGGGAAAGAGGAGTTGTGCAGGGAGCCCTCCATGCTCTGTACACACAGTTGATAGGGTAGCAGACTCCCCAGGGCTCACATGTCATGTGCAACCACGGGAGATGCAGAGCTGACATGTCAGGCCTCAGGAATGCTTTGGAGAAGTGCTCCATCCTCTGCAGTTATTTTAGTGTGTGCTGGACAGATTTAGGCCAATCATAAGGGAGACTAAATCTGTTAACAGGTTTTACTTGTGAGGAATTGCCTTCTGCCCAAGGCAGGACTTTGTGAGTCTTGCTAGGATACAGATATTCTCTATCCCTGGTTGTCTGGGGAAAAGAATATGTGCTGGATTCTGTTGTGGCTTGTTAAAGAGAAAATATTTGAAAAATAAACAGAAGTTGTGGACAGACTAGTGAAAACAAGATGCCTTCTAAGCTGAAGACATGACACAACTGCTACACATGAATTTACAAGGCTGCTCGAGCCCTATGCCAGAGAAATACTCAGCACAAAACCAGAAATCACCAAATACAACTTTTGTTTTGGGCAAAAGTCACCTTTCCTTTATTGATGCTGAGTGGCAGCAGCAGGGTTTCTGGAGAAGCCTGTCCTTCTGTCACTTGACTGGTGCAGAAACACATTCTCTCCAGCCATGTTCTGGCCCTTTGTTTTCTCACTGACAAACAGCAAGAGCAGCCAAGGGAAACACAAGGCTTTTCAAACCTTAGCTTCTTGGACATGGGTTTGAGGTTATTTCAGTCATCCACTGACTTACTGGTCATTTCACCTTCCTTATTTCCTTTTTTCTTTCTCCCCTTGCTTCTTTGCCACTTGCCTCTGATTTAGGCACTCAGTGCAAATCCACTTTTTGCAGTACCTTGCTTATCAATAGCATGGCCAGGCATGAAGATTTGCTGAAGGCTGTCCCTGGAATTTCCCAGAAGGAGGGCTGTAAGCCAGAGGGACACATTCAAGACCTGGTTTTGGTGGTCCCTGTGTGTGTGAATCTGATGAGATTTTCAGTGCTGATGAGAGCTCACAGCCACTGAAAGTTATCTTCCAATGATATTATTTCACTCCACTCTTAAATATCTTTTGGTCTATAAAAATGTTTCAACATATGAAGTTGCAGAGGCAATCAAAGAAATTAGAATAATGTTTACTAACATGCTCAATTTGCAAGGAATAACTGTTTTACAGCATTTAATAACTTTATTAAGGCCCTGTTTGTTATAAAATATCAGTTACACAAAAAAGGTGATGCTGCAGTTTAGTACATTAGGGCCAAATACCTTTCCCCAGCCATTTCAGTCCTTCCAAAGCATGCATGATTTTGGGGTCCACCAGTTCTAGAATGCTGCTTCATCTTCCTAACAGTGAATCTTTTTGTCTGTGCTTGTTTGCAACTTTTCAGAGGGTGACATCCTTTTCTTATCATGTGAAAGTACCCTTTGTTACTCCTCACAGAATAAAATCATGATCAGGTGGAGGGGTTTCACGCTGGCCAAGCTGGCAATGAATAGTATTTATTCATGATATAAAATTAGTAGGTACAAATAAATATTTTAGTTTCTCTGGGTTTGCTTTTTTCAAAGAACTGTGTTTAAGTGAGTTAATATTTGGGTTGCCGCCTTGGCTCTAGCTGGTGCAAAGAGTAATCCCTCCTAATATGTAAAGAAATTAACCTCCACTCTTTGCTCTGCAGGAAGCCACAGCTGGAGAACTGTGCCGAGAGGTGTAAGTTCAGGAACAGAGTCCAGCAGCAGAGTCCCAGGATTAAGGATGTGCTTAAGGGTTTTCCTGCACCAAGGTCACAGGCAAGGAAAGTGCTGCAAGGAAAGTGCTGGTACCCAGTAGGAGGAAAAAGGCCAGTATAGTCTGTGATTTCCGACCATTAGGATCATAACCTGTTTAAGTACATAAAAGGCTAACTAGGGGCTATGGAGGAGAACAAACACTGAAGTGCCACTTTCACCCATCCTGTTTACTTCCACACCACCAGGTGGGTTATATATATTTTTTACAACCAAAACACCAAAGGAAGCTCAATCTGTAAGGCTGGAACCAGAGGTTACAAATAAAACTGGCTTAACTCTTAGTTTCTAGTCATTGATCCAGTTCCTATCCAGAGGTGTCTAGGTATGTATCAAGCATTAAAAAAATGCAAGCATTCATGGTAACATCCCTCTGGGATTCTCTGTACCCATATGGCCATAAAACACGACTGTTATTTTGGGGAAGGCGGGATGAATGAGCAAAGTTCTTGGAGTATCAACAGGGCTGTGCTGCAGCCCACCAAAATTATGGTTTTATACAAGGAATCTGAGGGTGTTGCATGCCATGGGATTTGGTATGGATGCCTGCTCCTGTTCAGGATGGCAGCAGGTGCATGCATTCAGTAATACGTACTCGTGTGTACTCATACTGATTTCTACAAAGCTTGGAAGCAAAGGGATGACGGTTGTGCCAGAAAAGGGTCAGTAATGTTTGCACTCAAAAGAAATGAAGTAGTCTTTATTTGCTTATTTCATTTTATTTTAAAGTTTATTAACCCTAGATGTATAGCTGTGCTTTGCATCTGAAATTCCCAGGCTCCCATTTCTGAGATTGTAAACTGGGTCCATTTTACTGAATGAGATTATAGTGGATAAACAGGATTGGTGAAATTTTCCTTTCTTCATTCATGGAGTGAAACTCATTTTGGTGCAGAGGGCCAGTAAGATCCTTGAGGACTGTATCATCTAATTTCTATTTCAAGAGCTTCAGTAAAAGATAGGTGGATAGGTCATGTGGAACATGTGGATTTTTTGCTCCTCCTTGATGAATCAACTATTAAATGGTTGCCTCTCAGATTGCTTTTTGAGGGCAAGAATACCTGTGTAGGTGTGGGCTGGGAGAGGAGGCTGGCAATTTTAAGAACCTAATGGTGATAAAATGGGTGTTCTGCAAACTGAAAGTTAGTTCAGCAGTGTTGGGTTTCCCTAAATAGCCTTTCCTAGGCCATGTCTTAGAGAAAGGGATATTGCTAATGAGATCCTAATTCAGCTAACCGATGTTTCCAAATAAGTGTTGTTACCAAATGGCTTGATTTAGGGCTGTCCTTTGTGCCCGTTTCCCATATCCTCACTGGTCTCTGCCAAGTGCTGAATAATCTGGCCATAAGTAATGAAAACATATTTTATAGTTTTAATTTTATTTTCCAGTATGTTTTTGTCATACTCTTTTGTGGCCATAACTGAAAAAGAAAAGACTTGGGAGAATAAACAAAAACTTACAATGTGTCCTGGGAATGAGCAGTTCCAGAAGTTTTGAATTGAGAGAGCTCTGAATTAGAAACTGTAAACTACTGAGAATGCAAGGCAAGGAAAACAAATGACGTACAGCTAAGTTGAACTCTCTTAGCTTGAGCACTTTCTATCATCTCTTCTGCTGCTTAGTGCCACAGGTATAGAGGCAGTCTCAGAATTAATTTTCACCATTTAAGGTTTTTAAGGTTAAAACTAGCTTTTGCTCATGGAGCAAATGACTACCTGGTAAAGACAGAGAAGTGCGAGAATCCTATGTTCGCTACAGAGGAATACTCCCTAATAAGCTCTGACTCATTGTGTAGCTGCTGCGCTCTGTGAGGGGTCTCAAGACTGCGTGACAGCCATCCTGTCTCAGAGTGAGTTGGGCAAGGACATTGAGTACACATATAGAGGGTTGTATCAGGAACATGCCTGGCATGAGATGTTCCTCCTTCTAGCTGGAATAATTTTCAGTTCAGATTTATGATATTGAGCACCTACCCTTTATCTCAGTCAGTAGTACATTTGCATTATCCCCATCATCTGTTCTGAATTCCTGAATTGTCCATGAGTAACACACTTTGGGCTGGCAAGCTAGAGGCCCTACCAGGGAACAGTTCCCATCCATAGTTCCTGGACCAATTATCTGATCTTCCCAAAATCTCCTTGCAGTTTCCCTAAATTAGGGCTTAAAAATACTTATAAGGAAATACTGAAATTTTGGGCTTCTTGTGATAGCCAAGCCTTTACTGCTGGCACTCCAAAGAGATTTTTTTCTCCTTTAGACAGCCATATGATATCAGCACAGCATACCATCTAACTGCATGTACTGACTGATGCCAAAGGAAACATACTGAACTGAGCTTCACCCACCCAGAGGAGTCACTGAGACCGAGTGCTTTATCAGCCATCAAGCAAAGAAATCAAAGATATGAGAGATGGAAGAAGCAATTGGTCATCTAATCTCTTCTTCTGTTTTTGCTGGTCTGGTTGCCAGGGAGATACTGTATGAAAAGGAGTGGTCCACATATTCGCTTCCCTTATAAGCTGCCTCATTGTAAAAACAGCATTTAAAAATAAAGTTTAAAAATACTTGTGGACTGAAAATGTTATTGTGTCATTGTTTAGCCAAGCTCAAATAATTTAATACTTTCAATATTCCTTCTAAACAATCCATTCAGGCTTTTTTTCTGTGTTTCTCTAAATTCTGTCCAGGTTTTCCTACTGCAATTCATGGAGCAGAAAAAGTCTATTAATTCAGCATGCTATTTTTTCAAATCAAAGTCAGGGGCTTGTTTATACAGTCCTTTAATACAGTTCATTCTCATTTCCCATTTTCCTTTCTTTGGTCCCTATAAAAGGCTTCCAGGACGGACTCCCTCTGATTTCCCTTTTGTGGAAATGGAAGCTGGATATGAATTCACATTTTTTTTTTCATATGCTTTCTCCTTGGGACACATGTGCTTGCTGATATGTATGCTTCTAAACTGACAATAAATTCAGTGCAAATATTCACCAAGATTAGCATGACATAACCTTGTCATCACTTGCCCTATAAATGTTACTGAATCCAAGGAATGGACAGAAGATACAGAAGCCCATAGGTAAAATCTGAGATTACTTTCTAGTCTTCTCTTCAAAGACGAGATTTGGGAGGGATGCAGAAGTTCTTGGAAGAGAAGTGGTCCTGCAGCTTAGGAAAGGAAAGCTCCATTCCTTGGTAGAGCTCATCCTGATAGGATGTACCATACATCATTACAGCTTGCATAGCTGGGGAGCAGCAACTTCAAATTGTTGCTTCTGCCAAAGCTGGAGAGTACCAGAGGACTTTACCAAGGTCAAAGGAGGGGTGGAGGCCAGCTCCTCTGGCACATAATGCTGGGTCATGTGAGAATATAGCAACTACTTCTAGCCTTGAAAGAAATTGATATCTTAACCAAACAAGTGCTAGACATGGAAAACTGTTCTGAAACACTATAACCAACCGCAAAATTTTTGCAGAGGCATATGAAGTAAGATACAACACTTCTGAAATGGAACATTATGCCATTTGGTTGACGAGTCTGATAGCAGATAGCTATAAATAAAAGCACATGTTAGACAAATGCAAACGTGAACTTTTCTAGATTGTTACTACATATAGAGGTAAATTTTGCCATGTGCTGGAAGTGGTACCAGCCATTATCTTCTGAGAGCCTACAGAGCTGAGGAAGTAGATGGAAAAGCATTCCTGATAGTGTAGTAAATGATTTCATTACTGACATTCACATTACCTCCTGCTTCGTGATTTCTCAACATTTGTGTGAAGGCTTGACAAGAAAATTCCCAGAAGGCTGGAGCACCCTGCAGTAGTATTCATACACATTTGTATTCACGGGCATTTGTACTACAATTGTATCTTTCTGCCACATTGAAAAGTTCTGTTGTCTAGTCCTGCAAAATATAAAACACCACTTCAAAAACTGCAGAACTGGAGTCTCAATGTGAATTTCAGTGATTGGCTGCTTAATGCCCATCTTATCACTAAATCTAGATTGCAAGGAAAAGGGGCAAATCTCCAAATAAATATTAGCAAGACAGTAATTTGATGAATTCATATCTGTAATATATATATATGTAATAGGTGAGACTGGGCTGAAAGACCCATGACAAGTACTGTACAGGATGTCCTGTTTTGTCAGAAGAAACTGGGGACTCTAAAATGTAGATGATCCAAGAATGGAAAATCATACCCTATATATCAAATGAGATTGTCAGTGATTGCTTTTTTTGTACTGTACCACTGCCACAATAAAATAGTAATTTAGAACTTGAACCATAAGGATGTAGTCATCAATCTGAATGTATATTCCTTACTCTTAGTGCAAAACCTCAGATGCACTAATGGATGATACTGCTTATCCTTAATATCTATTGACTTTGGTGAATGATGGTTCTTCAACAAACATAAGTCTACATAAAAGCCAAAATATTACAATAGCTAATAGCTGCAACAGTGAAAAGTGAGAGATGATGATGCAGCAGAGAACAGAGTGCATTCACTACTGACCCTCAGGCTTCAATGCATGAAAACTTTACATGGAGCAAGAGTAGCTGGTACTACGAGGTGCTACCTTAGTGCAGCACCAGCATGCTATGAATACAGCTGACCAAGGGTTAAGAAACTTCTGCCTAGTGAGAAAGACTGAAACATTTGGTCAGCAAATAGCCACTAACTTGTTTGTTTAATGGAATAAAAAGCACCTTCTTCCAGGCTGCTTGCCACCTGTGCACAACTGGATTTTCCTGTGCCACAGCCTTAAAGGGCGGAGAGAGGAAGGGAGGATAGTAAAGCAAAGCAGAGCTGTGTGCTGACCCATTTCCTTTCGTCTGATTGCTCTGCTCTTTCATCTCTGCAGCAGCTCATATAGGTGTTAACAAGACTGGCAAAGACTTTTGGTGTGTCCTGCTCACTGGCACCTGTCCGTCCTTCAGTACCTGTGCCAGGCAATTATAAATGGCTGTAATGTTCTTTTAGTCCATAAAAATTTCCAGAAATATTTGCTTCGGTATAGCTTTTCAGTTGAAATGCTGCACAGAGAGCAGGCTGGGTATGTGAAACCCGTGGCTACACAAGTATGTTTTAAAGTCTCTAGGCCACAAGTTTGTTTCTCTTGCCAAGAGGAAAGGAAAAACTTTATAAACTGGAAACAGAACTGAAAGGAGGTCAGGGACAAACCAGGAGAAAGGAAAAGAGAAACTATAGAAACACAGGCAAGAGACATATATTATATTAATAATGCAACTTTTTAATTGGTTGTTATGGCATTCAAACCTGGTCTCCAAAAATAGTCTTGTCAAAACAGAAGGCTAGACTGGGATCTTAGCAAATTCAGTAAAGCAGATTTTTAAACCTAGTGCTTGGCAGAAGTCATTCACTGATGTTGTACATATTATTATTATTTATTAATAACTTAGTTGTATTTCTTGTAACAGTTATCATTGTAGATTCCCAGAATATAATGTGGTAGGCACAATACAGATATAGAAAAAGACACAATCCCCAATCCTGACAGCACTGAACATAAATAAAATTAACAAGCTTATTTCCTCATAAGGATGTATGGATAGTAATGGAAACGGAAAGCAGAAGTCCTATCTATGATTATGCTAAATATTTTCTGCACCATGTTCTTACACTGATGTATTCAGCACCTGAAGTTTCACACTGAAGGATAAAAACAATGTGTGCACTGCACCATGCAAGCACTGTTCATCCAAACGTCTCAGCAATATCAGCTTGTTTTAAACAATCTTGTGAGTTGTTTGTAGAGTAGATGATCTCTTTTCTCTTCCTCTTTCTGACAAAACTATATGCCCTCTTTCCTGTATAACACAATTCCTTGCTTTTCTACTCTGATTCTGTTTTTTGTGACTTAAAATAATTTGAATAATTTGATTGCATCTCCTATAAATGTAATTTAGGACATTCAATATACACGTAAGAGTAATAGTTTTTAATGTGAAGTATAAAATAAACATTTAAAACTTTTGTTGTGAGCAGAAAAAATCCTGGCAGCAGTTATGAATATAATTTTTCTCAAAACCATGTATGTCAAAAATGGTCAAACTCTAAAACGTTTGCTGAAGAGATAAAAGTATTTCCAGTGAATAACTGGAAAGGTAATGTCAGGTTGTATAAAAATTCATAGAGTAGATTATGCAAATTTTACATTCCAAGGTTAACAAACCAATTAATGACTAAAATATCTTCTTTAGTAAATAGGGATTGCACTGTCAATTAAACAGATTGCTTGTAAAAAAGCTTAGTGCAGCTGCATTATGTGTAGCCATTTTTTATGCTGTTAATGTTTAATAGAAAATTTTAAGCATTAACTATTTTATGTGTGATTAGAAGATGCGATTCAAAACTAAACTTTGGACATGTTGGTTGGTCTTGCTTAGGTGATTATAATGATCATGAAGGAATGTATTAGTTTGTAATGTACATAAAACTCTAGTTAGATCCATGGAGCAAGTAACAATATGATACAGTGAGCATTAGGGAATTCAGTGATCATTCAGGAGCATTCAAATTATGACTTATAATAAAGGAAGGGGAAGAAGTCCCTTTCATGGATTCTCTTTGTACTCTTGTTTTTTTAGTACAAAGTATTAAAATCTTCATAAACAAGATACTAAAACATTTATGACCATGTTAAATATGAATGGAGAAACATCTCATAGTCAACCAATACGGAGTTTGTCTTGCAGGAGGAGTGAAAAACAGCTCCCCAGAGTGGTTCAAAACCAATGGCTTGCTTAATCTGTTTCACACTTCAGCTCAGCTTTCAGCCATTGGCATAAGAAAGAAGGTATGTGAGTGCTCATCTTTGAATTTTCATAGTGAGTAAGCTCAGTGCTATTTCACCCAGATGTTTCTGTACTGTGGCACGGGTGGCAAGTTGACAAGGTCCACTGGGCTTCCAAGATCCACAGCTTAATATGAGTGACCCACTAGCTGAAGCGGTAACCTGCTATAACACCACATGATCTCCTTGGGGGGATTTTAATTTCTGTCAGATTTTGCAGTATATAATCCTTCCTGGTTTTCTCGGTCTTTGGTACCTAGAAAGAAAGATTTGAATAAGCTAAATAAAAGATTAGATAAGACAAGTCAGGGAAGAAAGCAGTGCAGGCAATGCCTGACAATGATGGTATTTGTTTAGTAAAGACACCTTGTTCCATCACCAGGACAAGATGAACTTGCATTTAGAGACAGAAGACACAGAAGAATATAGACTTTTGGTCCTACTCAATGCAATATAAGGTTTCATATAAAGTTCATATAATTTATTGAATAAAAGCCCTTCTTAGACTGAGATAGGTGTCACAAATCTGCTTCAAAGTGTACTCTCATATCTTGTACTTTAGGTAATTTTTCTGCATTAAAATGTAATGAGAAAGAAAGACATCTCATTTTGTTTGGCTTTGCTGTAGTACAGTGAAGAGCAAGGCCTGGAGTGGTAAATTTGGTCTAGGTTTTAGGGCAGAAACCTTGGTAACGCATCTCCATACCCTCAAATCTAGCAGAACGGTTTAGATACAGCGATGCTCCATTGCTTTCTTTAAACATACACAGTGATCCGAAACCAGATCCATCTGAGGATTTTCACTGCCCCACTGCCCAAGAATTCCAGGGACAAGAGGCAGGATTCCCTATAAATATTCTTTTATTCAGGGAATTTTTATATGATAATGTTAAGTAATTATATGATCAGTATCTGAATTCTATTCTGTCAGCTCAGTTTTTGATTCTGCATGGAGTAAAGCCCAAAACCATTGGTTTTTTTCCGTTTTCTCCAAGTAAAAATACGCTGTTTTCTCACACAAAGTATGTGATGGCTTCAATATTTTTATAACTTTTTAAAATTCTCGTGCTTGGTTTCAGACAAGAGAAAATCTTTCTGTGAAATTAAAGAACCTGCTTTTCAAGTAGTGAGATCTTGATGAAGCTGTATTGACTTAAAATTGAAATAGCTCTGAGGTATCCTGTTTTATAACAAATGCCAGTTCTTAACAGTCTCAACAGCCAAAGTACATATATACCATGTTTGAAATTGCTTCTGTGGCATGCATTTATCAGAGGAAATATTTTTCTTTTTAATGATATATTTTCTATTTTTTCCCATCTGATTTCCAAACCCAGGAATACTCTAAAGACCAATGGTTTTAATGGCTTCACACTGTAGGTTTCAAAGTTAACCAAGATTTTTCACAATCTGTTTTGCTCTTTCTACTCTTCAGATTTTAACTTTACCCAAATAGATATTTTTATCAGAGTCCTTCTATTTGAGTAGTTTCATGGGTGAAGAATGGATGAAATATTATTATATCTTACTGAGAATGTTTTGGTTATCCAAATCGCACTCTAATTTTCAAAGCTGCTGGAAAAATTTAGATATGGAAATCCTCTCTAGCTGTCCTGTGGGTTTAACACTGCTCCCAGTGAAGTCAGTACTGGTCCTTTTCCCAGTTCCAGTGTAAGTGCTTCAGCCAATACCTCCAGAATTACCCTAACCTGTGGAGATTAACATCTTGGTCACCCACATTAACAAGGAGATCTCTGCATTGGAGGAAGACATGAGCTTTTTCTGAAAATGAAATTATGAGATACTTGAGCCTAGAGGAAGGAGGAGGAGGAAAGTAAGGAAAAGAAGGTTAAAAATAAGGGAGGACAAAAAGAAGGGGTCAAGGAGAATTAACCAAGTTCATCATCTGTTTTGCTTGTGTGCAAATACTTGGTTGCATCTGGGAAGTCCGTTCCTGGAGTCAGCAGGAAAACAAACTCCAGCACAGGGCTCCATCGAGCATGTCCCTCGGCTGGCTGGCTTGCTTCTGTGTGAGCCAAACCACTCAAGTGTAGATGAAGGAAAGAGACAGAGGTGCCAAATATTGGGATGCAGCTGTCTGACTTTTCCATATAAAAGTCAGCAAAATAGAGATCTACATATTTTGTAAAACTCAATCCAGCTTCCAAAAGAAGGTCATAGAATTAAAACAAAAACATCTCAAAACATTTACAAATAATAAGTGGATTATGATTTGAGGTTCTTTCTTACCTAACAGATGGCAAGCCCAGCATATTTGCTGATCTGGGGAAAATCAGGCTCTTTATCAAGCAGCTGTGAAGAGTGTAGTTCATACTCTGTAACCACATATCTTGATTAAGTGCTTTAAGGTAATTAAGCCTATATATACATATACACACGTATATATACTCTTTATATATATAAATTCAGGGGTTTTTTTTTCATTCTCAGGATACAATCTTTTGTAATTCTTTGAACATCTCTCCATGTTTTCTTTTCTGTTTCCTAACTGACATTTCAATCATTTCATATTTCATTCAAAAATATTGCTTTCCTGAATTCTTTGATTTTCTGCTTTTTCCGCTTCATAGCAGTTCTGTCCTCACCCCCACTCTGAGTCTTATCCAATACTTGTTGATGTTAATAGAAAAAAATTCCATGAAGATCAGCGGATTTGGGGCAGGCTTGTTCTCTAATGTATTAAATAACAGCAGGTAGGAGGTACATATGTGAAGCACAATTATTAGACCAAAGGGAAAATACAGATTTTTCCAGACTTTCTGTGATCCTGGGCAAATCACTTCATATCTTGGCACCCTGAGGCCCTCCACCTCTCATACTAATGATGATACTCACCAGTATAAAGCAGTTAACATCTTACAAATGAAAGGAGTTATACAACTTGTGGGCAATATTATTCCTCCTGAGGATAGTCAGACAGCATGGCCTAGGAAACTGGAAGTTTGTCAATTCTTACGTTGAGTCCTCTGACCACAGAAGACTTTTAAAAGTTGCTGCACTGTATTGCTTTTCAGATTAGTCATTGTACAATACTTAACTGAAGTCCAAATTGGTGGCCTTCCAAAACTTCGGGAGCCTCTGCTCTAGGGAAAAGCATTCTGCTATCAGTGAGGAGAAGGGAGTGAGGGGTAATGCTGACAGATGTCCCAATGTAACATCAGATAGCAAATTAGGCAGAACATTAGGACAAGAAAAGGCTGTTCATGGTTTAGAGGCAAGTTATCATAGAATCATAGAATAGTTAGGGTTGGAAAGGACCTTAAGATCATCTAGTTCCAACCCCCTTCAGATACTGGAAGGCTGCTATGAGGTCTCCATGCAGCCTTCTCTTCTCCAGGCTGAACAGCCCCAACTTTCTCAGCCTGTCTTCATAGGGGAGGTGCTCCAGTCCCCTGATCATCCTCGTGGCCTCCTCTGGACTTGTTCTAACAGTTCCATGTCCTTTTTATGTTGAGGACACCAGAACTGCACACAATACTCCAGGTGAGGTCTCATGAGAACAGAGTAGAGGGGCAGGATCACCTCCTTTGACCTGCTGGTCATGCTCCTTTTGATGCAGCCCAGGATACGGCTGGTTTTCTGGACGGTAAGCACACACTGAATCTGGCTCATGTTCATTTTCTCACAGACCAGCACCCCCAAGTTCTTCTCCACAGAGCTGCACTGAATTTCCTTTTTGCCCAACCTACAGTCTGAGCTTGAATGGCCCCAAAATAATCCAAATTAGACTCACTAAAGAACTCAGGTAAGAGGAAGGGTCTTCAAAATCTTGGGGTTTGCATTAACACAGAGGTTAACGAATCTGGTACAGTTTCAGCCACCAGAAAGTATTTTTTCAACTGACAGAGGCAACTTGAAAGAACATTAGATAAGTGCTGTAGTCAGGTGCCAAAATCATTTAAAAATGCAACTTGCACTGGACTTCCTGGAAGGGATTATTTAGCAGAAAAAGAGGCAGGATTTCATCCTTGCCTTTTTTTTATGGTCCTATTTTAAATGTTTCCATAAAAATACTATAATCTAGGTCTTCAGGCCTGAGAAAAGGTTTTATATCTGCACTGTCTGACTTTCAGAGGCCTTTTAAATATTTTGGCAATTGGAGCCATCATTACAGATTGGAAGTCTGTTGAAAAGATACCTTAGAGACTTTTGGCTTTACTTTACATTCTTACAGAAAGAAACCATTCTGAAGAAAAAAGGGAAATAAAATAAAAAGAACTTTACTGTCCTGCTGAGAGTCACTTTACCTATTTTTCCCCTGACCAGGCATCCTATTGGAAAAGCGTTGCAATGGATACCTGGAATCCAATGACACCTCGAGCAGAAAATGGATTTTGGCATCTTCTCATCAAAGTCTTGCTTTTTTCTTTTGCCACCTTCTGATAATGTCATTATAGAATGGTCCTTTGTTCTGAACAATTGGGCACCCACAGGTCCACAGGCTTTCTTTTAGAACTGAGATAATTCTGATGGGGAAAACAAGGAGCTGCTGCTAAGTTTACATAGAAGCTTCAGCAGGTTGAAACATGGACTGATACCGAGATGAACTTCTTCCAAGCTCCAAAGCTACTCTCAAGAGGTCTGTGCAGCCCAGTAAGCTATTATGTGATAAAACTCCATACCACTATCACCTCCATAGAAAAAAAGTGTAACTCCTTGAAATCTTAGCCTAAGTTGCTGCATAAGGGGGCCTACAGGGATGCTAGTGAGGGACTCTTCATTAGGGACTGTAGTGATAGGACAAGGGGTAACGGGTTGAAACTTAAACAGCAGAGGTTTAGATTGGATATAAGGAAGAAATTCTTTACTGTGAGGGTGGTGAGGTACTGGAATGGGTTGCCCAGGGAGGTTGTGAATGCTCCATCCCTGGCAGTGTTCAAGGCCAGGTTGGATGAAGCCTTGGGTGATATGGTTTAGTGTGAGGTGTCCCTGCCCATGGCAGGGGGTTGGAACTAGATGATCTTGAGGTCCTTTACAACCCTAACTATTCTATGATTCTATGTGGATAGCACAGTGAAGGCAGTGCAGGGTTACTGTTTTCCCTTTAGCTGGAACAGGTTTGCAGAGACCTGTTTGATAGAGGGTAAGAATATAAATAAGCCAGTGCACTAATAGGAGAAGGGAATGTGTTTCTCTTATTGCTTTCCTCATTGCCAAAACTAGGCTATGGACCTGGATGGTTTACTTGCCTGCTTTGGTTTGTGTGCACATCTCAGACATGCCTTGGCTACATGTAAGAATGACACTTTTCTCCCTTCTTTTGTTTCTAGTAGGAGAAGTTCCAGGCTTCTGAGCCAGAAGCTTATTATGCTGCAGCAAACCCCTTGGCTTGAATGGTCAGGAGACCGGATCTACCCTGTGGTATTCACCAGACCTGAAATTTAGACAAGATTATGAGGTTAATGAGGTTAAGAGGTTAATGAGGTTGTAAGTGGAGGCTTCATGAAAGCAGGAATGAACAAACTCAGGATTTGTAGGTGAGTTTTCATAAAGACATAACCCAAGGTAAAGGAGGTACAGAAACATTCTATAGGAACAAGCACAAACTACCAAAAATGGCAAAGAGTAAAAAGCTTTAAGAAGTTCTGGTTACATGGTTAACTCTTTATGGTCATTTAACTCGAGAAGGAAGCACATAGGAAATGAGACATAAATTGAATAGGATATAATAGCAACTTAATTGCACTAGCTAAAGGCAAAACCCAAAACTCAGCTAGGGACAGCAAAGTAACAGGAAAATGTTCTATTGTAAATTGATATTATTAATATATCATGTATTTATGTTAAGTTATGTCTCTATACACGAATACTAACAGGAAGCACAATAGTATTTCCAGTTTGCTGTTCATTAGAAAGAAGAGCTAGCAAAAGATGATACCCTGAAGATTCAAGTGTTCACTGCATCTGTTGTAATTTAGAGGATCAGCTTGTAACTAATCCAATACTGTGTAAAGCCACAGTCTAGCACACGCTTAAAAGAATCCTTAGATGAGCTGGGTGTTTTGAAATAACCTGAACTTGACAGAAGTCATCCATTCAGCTAAAGAATTTGCTGAAGTAAGCTAGAAAAAAAAGCAGTTATCTTTGAGAATCTGTGGAGATAAATTTTAATACTGAATATGTGAAATCAGCAAATACAGCAATTATCTTGAGAACTGAAGAGTAGGAAATTCTTGTTAAACCAAAGTGTTATAGAATGAATATGTAATGAAAGAAACCATCCATAGGCATTTGGAAGATAACAGGAGGATGAGCAATGTGTTTTTCCAAGGAAAGTTAATATCAAGCTCATCAAATTTCCTTCTACAATGAAGAAGTCAATGATGAAGCAAAAGATAACATAGGCTAACTCTGAGACAATTTGAATTGCATAAATGACAGGCAAGCTAGGAAGATGTAATCTTGCTGAAACCATTATGCCCATATACAGGACAGAGTTGGAACCCAAAGAGAAGGTATCGATATGTTGAGTGAAATCTTCAATACTGGAATAAGTGACTTGAGTGATGGAGAGAGAATTGTAGCATTAAAGCTTGTCAGAGATAAGCAGCTAGGATAGACTCCAGGAATGTTGGAGGGCAGGATAAAGGTTCAAAGAAAATGAAAAATTGAGAAATCATCAAAATGATTTCCTGAAATTCTATGGAATTGGTGTAGGTCATCACCAGTAACAACTAATTGCACAAATCTTGGGTAGGAACAGCTGTACAGGTGCTGATCTTTAAAAAAGGACCAGAGATGCAAAATGAACATGACCTAAGAGCGTCAGGATGTTGGGAGAAAGCAAACCTCATTCTGAGATGTATAAACTAGGGTATGGCCTCCAAAGTATAATATTCCAAGGGGCATATGATGTCTCATGTTGAGCACTGCCTTTGAACAAATGTGTAGATAACTGGGGGAAGTTTAGAGCAGCATGGATTTATCACAGGATTACAGACAAGGATGTATGAGGATAGGATGACTTATTTGGGATTCTTTAACCAAAGACATACAGGGCTGAGCATGGAGATAGGTGTGTAAAAGGTAGTTCCAGGTTAAGGTAGTATCTGTAGTGAATAATGGAAGAAGCCATCAGCCTAAATCACAGCATGAAAGATTTTGGCTTAACACTGTTACAAACTTTTTTTAACAGGCAAGAGTGTGAAGCGTTGGGTGAGAATGTCTGAACAAACTGTGAAACTGCAGCCAGTGGTGGCCTTGAGAAACAGGCCATAATAGGCATTTATCTCTTCAGCCCTTTCGTCTTTGTCTCAGACACTGCCTTCCTTTCAGCTTGATCATATTTTTGAAGTTGTAACCACAGAATATTTCTCATTCACTGCAATAAATTCTTAAACAGTTGTGGCAGTGTAAGTGCAGAAATAAAATAGAAAATAAAGTGGGGAAATGCAGGAAAATCACAGGAGGATAAATATTAGGTTGTTGCATATATTCTCAACACCTTTAATGCCCAATGCTTGAAAGACTAAAGGAGAGAGGATTGCTAATGTCACCACAGTGGGAGTCCAGGAAAAGAGAGAGACTTGAGAGATTTATTTATGTGACTGAGGAGTAAGTAACTGGTATTTTATCCATAAATGTTGCTATCTATGGCAGAGATACTTGGAAACATAAGATGAAGTTGTGAAATACTGTACTTGTTGATTTGTCTCAAGAGGATGTGACACTACCTCAAAGTGCAAAGCCTTCAGTTGTCATGCTAGCAATTACTACATTGCCCTTGCTCAGAGCACTGATCCATGCTCTCAGCTTCTGCAGTGCCTGCTTCTCTTCCCATTTTTGTCCAGAATGCTGCCTGTTGAACAACTCATCCTCAGTGCTCTAAATGCTAAATGTAGATCTCATTCAGTTTGGATGAAGGCTAAGAATGTATTTTGAAGAATTTCATGCTAGGCTTGTCTGATCTCTGTGTTTTGAAAGATGTCAGAGCCAATGCCCATTTGAAGGCATATTTATGAGAATTCTCATCACATCAATACACTAATTGTATTCAAAGGATGTTTCTGCTCACTGCTTCTTATGATCCATCCATAAACTGGAAACAGCAAGACTGGGACAATTTTTTGTGTTTGTACAACCAGAGGATGCATAAGTTATATGTAACTAAGAGCTTTAAAAGCCTGGGACCTAATACTGATCTCTAAGCTAGGATTTTCTCACTTGTTTTAATGTATTAAAACCTGTCTTCAGATATAACCAAAAGATAAATGTACGTTTGTCTGCCATGTCTGCCAGATGTCTCTGTAGCAACAGCTGTACTGCTAGGTGTGCTGACGATGCTACAATTCTTGAGTTATTGCATAAATATTTTGAATAGCAGATGAACCTGTTTCTGGAAAAGCTTTGTCTTCAGTGCATAGTAACTTCTGCAGAACAGTTTCATTCCACTTTGGTTATAAAATTATGATAACAGAAATCATGACAGAGAAATAAGAATTTTAGCATTGAAGATATGTGTAATTAAGGATGCTAAGTGTGCATATTTTTAGCTACTTGCAATTTAAGGCTGTAGTGACCAATGCGTGTGAGATGCTTCTGTTGGGGCCCAGAAACAGAGGCAGTTAATGTAGAGGATGCAAGTAAGTTGCAAAGTATTGAAAGCAAACTTTACTTGCAACTTTCTTTTGACAAGCTGTACAATACAGAGAAATAATAGCTACAGTAATCTTATTTTAGTTATGTGGCTAATTTTGGTTGGTTTGACTTCGTTGCTTTTTATTTCAAAGATTGAGTGAAAAAGGGAATAAGTTTTGAAGTAAGATAAAACAAGAGATGATTTACACTGTCTTGTGAGTCTTGTTTTGGTTTATTTTGTTTTTCTGGCTCTGATTTTAACATTTTTTCCTGATGTTCTGACTAGCAAAATGTCACTACCAGTTTGAAGAGAGACAAACTCATTCCGTTATGACACAGCAGCTATGACAACCTCTTTTATTGTTGTTTAATGGTGTGTTCAAGAATGTCAAAACAGCTTGCACATATTTCTGGTTTTGCTGTTTCAGGGACATGAAAACAGAAGCTTCAATTGTATTGAAATATTATTCAGAACAGCTTAATACATTGGGAGCATTTTTTGGCGTCTGTATGCTTGCCCATATTTCTAGTGATCAGTTGTCCAATAGTCTGAAAAAGTTAGTTTAAACCTCTTTAATACATTCAAGTAAGCTATAGTCAACACAACAGAAGTGCCATTTAATTGGATGTGGAGACTAAATACTTGGTGGTGACTGTTCAGATTTTTCATTCTCAAAATTCAGGGAATAGCCCAGCTCATCTTGGCCTGCAGTTTCCAATTAAAACACTGTGTGTGATTGCTGGTTTTGATCTGGCTTCTGAGGGATTTCTGTGGAAGTAGTGCCAAATCATAGAAATCACTATAATAAATGAGACACTTATAAGCAAATTTCAGTAGTCAGAGGAAGGAGTTTGCTGGACACGGTGAAATTTGTTTCTGAAATAGTGTTTGAAAAGATTAGGCAAAACTATTACCTGCTTGCTAAAATGTATAGTTTGGAAAAATGTAGTAAATCATAGGATCATAAAAAAAATCATGTTGGAAGGGAACTCAGGAGGTCTTTATCCAAACCTCCTGCTAAAAGCAGGGTCAGGTCTGAGATCAGACTGGACTGCTGAGGGCTTTGAGCAAGCCCAGTTGGGATTGAATATCCCCAACCCTATCCCCACCCAGGATGGAGACTGCACAGCCTCTGGGTCATCTGCTCCAGTGTCTGATTGCCCTTAGTGGGGAAAAGTCCAGAGGTCTGAACTCTGGGTCTTAAGAGTTCCTTCAGCTTATGCCCAGAGTCTCTTATCCACCCATCAGGTACAGCTGTGAAAAGCCTGGCTCCCTATATTCATGATCATATCCTCATTGGCACTGGCTGGGGGCTGCTGATAGGTCCCTTCAAGGCCATCCCTTCTCCATACTGAACCAGACCAGCTCTGTCAACCTCTTCTTGAGAAAAAGTGCTCCTGTCTTAACCATCTTGGTGCTCTCAATTGAACTCAGTCCAGTTTGCCAATGTCTGTCTTGTACTGGGGCCCTAAAATGGGATCTCAGTAATGTATCTCGAACTCAGAAAACAGTTTCTGCATTCATCTTCCCCACTGCAGAAAAGCAGCTCACGAGCTCACCCTCTGAAACTTTCATAATGCAAATCAGGTCCCAGGTAGGGTACCACAGGCTTTGATTCTAGGTTTAGAGTAATGATTTCCTTTTATTCCCATACTGATATTTCTTTTCCAGTTCATACACTCACACTGTTTTTTCCCCCAGACCTCTATGATAAAATCAGTTCAGATTTCTGATTTTTTCTTTTCATTAACATTTGCCTTTGATCCAACTTAAGTCTCGTTCTGCATCAATTAACCTTGAGAATAGAAGGTACAGCAACTGCCAAACAATACTGCTCTGCTTCCAGACTGCAGGGGAGGAGGGGGGGACGGACACTAAGGCCTTTATTCTGTTGCCAGAGCCCAGTATTCATTATCCCAATGCTGGCCTGACTTTTGCTATCTTTGCAGGTAATTGGAGGGTAGAAAGAATATTACTTTGGGCAAGACTTACTTATTCAGAACTCCTTGTGAGGATGCTAAGAAAGAATTAGTAGATGTAACACTGTCATGGGTGTTTTCAAAATAAAAGCTGTCCAAATTTACCCACTTTTTGGGTGCTGCCCCTCCAAAGCATGCTTATTGCAGAGCCATTCTTTACTTCTGTTGTGGTTTAACCCCAGCTGATGCCATATCATATGATGCCATATCCCTTGGGTCAGTGGGGGTTAGCTTGGCCCCCACAAGGGTGAATTAGCCTTCAGGATTTTCCTGATTTTTATGCATTTATAGTTATAGAAGTGAAAACCAAACATTTTGAAGTGGCTTTTAGTTTTAAGAGCTGTGGAAGAACAACTTTCTACATATGAGTTATTAGCACTCTGGTATAACTGCATTTCCTCCCCACCCCAAAATTGTCTACAACTAGAGATTTAAATCTGAACCTTCTTCCATTTACCCAGAGGTTTTTGGACGATCCTGAGCTTAGACTCACACACAATTCCCATTTCCATTTGACAATGTGCACTGAAGAGTGGTTGGGAGGAAGAGTGTGCTATGAAGAGGAGATCCAGAACTGTAATTTCTAGGCTTAAATTATAAATAATCACAATCCGTGCACCATCAATCACGTATGTGGCTTTTAAATCATAACTACAAAATGTGTTTGTTACCTTCTTGTACTTGTGTCTTTCAGATTCACATTTTTACTTATTGGCTAGCAAGGGATCCCATGAACCAACTGTTCCAGAAGCTGTGCCTTTGGAGGAAAGAAGCAAGTGGGGGAGATCAGTGATAAAACTACATTTGCCTATGGCTCTGGAGCAAGGCTGCCGTTAGTGTCATACTGGATTCCTGCTGGTGCCTCTCTTTCAGCATGGATACTTTGGCTTCTGCATCCTGGAAGCAAGGTGTGGGGATGGGCAGAGAATGGAAGCATGGCCAGGCTGAACACAGAACCTCGGAAGTGATCTGGAGTCCTGAGCATGATACTACCTAGGAGCAGGAGCCCTTGTCACCTGAGTTCAGGTAACAGGTATAGAGTTAGGAATATTAGAGGTTGTGTGGTGGACTGCAATAAAATAAGTGCCAGGTTCCATTTTGGATATGGCTGCTTTCCCATCACAGCTCTGAGTGTGATTTTGGCACAGCAGGAGCATATGCTGGGCCTATGGGTGGATCTTAGCCTAAATCTAACCTAGAGTCAGGTCAGAACACTGTATCCTTGACCCTGCTCCATACACCTGGCTTTGGTGGGTACAGTTCCCAAACACGAAAATGAGAGGATTGTGGAGCAGAAATGTCAGCTTTCGTTAGGATATAAATACCTAAAAGTATAAAACAGATTAGTGTTACTTTAATTTCAGGAGTGCCTGATGGATTTCCCTTTGTCAGGTTAATACAGGTATTTCCCTATTGTCTTTATCTGATTAAAGTGCCTTGAGGATTAAATAGAAGCTCAGAAGTACTGTGTTCTAGGTCAGTAGTTAAATATTGCTCTGCTTCTCCTTATATTCTTCCATATTCCACCAGCAGGAAAATTTACTCCCCAAAATTGCAACCAACAGAAACATGAGAAAAAGCACTTTCTGTCTGGTAAGCACCTTGCTTATGTCTGTTTGTGATGGGTTTTTTTTTCACATAGAAAAGAATAATATGGTATAGAGTGACTTCCACTTCAAACATGTTTTCCCACTGCTGCTCTACCAGCTCTGAAAATTGCTTTTGTTTGGATATTGTTATTATCTGCTAGAGACTGATAGGAATGTGGAGTCACTCACTGAGAAAGGGAAACATGGTTCTCATTCAGAAGGAATGCAGCTTCATCCACACAGTTTACAGCACAGTTGTATTTGAAGTCGAGCCGCAGGATCTTGTGGCAGTAAAAATCATTGTGATTTATAGGAAAATGTCACTCTGGCTGTCTCCTCTATAAAAGCTTTTTACTACTCTTGTTGAATATAAATCAGAATTATGTGGCCAACAAAATGATGGTTTTGGCAAAATATTGTGAAGACAAAAAATAAATGGGTTTGAATTGTCTTGGCTTTATTCTGCAGAGAGATATTACTGGAATTTATTGCCTTGCCAAGATCAATATCCTTGTCCTTAAAAATAGGTGTGTGTAACTGTATGTCTAAATTCATATCCAAATTCATTTAAGGATGTTCACCATGAAATTTACCTTCAAACCACAATAACAGTAAAACTTAACTGCCTGCAATGAAGCTGACAGAATCTCAGAATCTCACTCTGGCCATATTTGTAGCACCAGACTTCAAACTCTTCGGAGGTTTTGTCCCTTTCTAGAGGGAAATGTGATGGGTTGCAGCATATCTGACTCAAGGTTAGCAAACTTCACCCAGGAGTTTAAGTAGGAGATGAACCTCTCCTCTCACACTGCTTATTAGTTTCATTTCTAAGTAAAATTATGTGACAACAAGTAAATGATCAACAGTTATTTGTCACAGTTCAGTGTTTCTGACTCTGGAGTGAAGTCAGTAGGGAAATTGACAAGAGTAGTGTAAGGTACAGGAGGCCAGAAGATAGTGAATAGAGGTGGCAAGAATGTGAGACTAGTCCTGCACCAGCTCTTTCATAGCCATGGTGTTATCCAGGGGTTGCCATTTCAGCCCTGTGGTTAATGGGTGTCTAACCAGTGTGGTTGCCTGAATTTGGCTGTGGACAGGCTATGGGGGCTACAAGGAAAATATCTTCAGCTTGCTCTGACACCCAAGCAAAGTCCCAGCTCTAGCCTGTTCCTGAGTGGAGCAGAAGGATCCATAGAGACACAGGGGCACCTCTCACTGTTAATTGTTCATTGAGTCCTCTGGGAATGGTAGATCTTGGCTAAATGAGGAATAGTGGAGCAGAAGGTTTAGCTTCATCTTCACGTGCTCTACCAGCACTTAAGGCAGGATGTAAATGTTATTTGAAGAAACTCTGTGTTTGCAACATGCAGAAGACTGGGCTAGACAGAGATTGTAACACTCCCTTCTGGCCTTTATATGTTTATGAGTTCATAGATCCTTCCCTGTACTTAAAAAGACCTCTACTGCTGATAGCTGAGCATCTGTGCATGTCTTCTACTCCTAATTAGGTGTACAGCAGCTGGAACAGACAGCACTCTCCTGACTGACACATTATTGAGCATATCCAGCTCAGAGCTGTGCCCTGATCACAGGTGCCAGCAGAAATGTACAAACCACAGAAGAGCTTGAGCATGCAGTGGGACAGCCCACAAAAGACTCACATCTACGCAAACACCTGTACTAAGAAACTTCTTGTTTCTTAGGAGTCCACATCTCAAAGAATATTGAGTAATATCATGTAGGGGGCAAAATAATCCACCTCTTGCTTCTGTATCAATGCCAACAGTGTTCTAAAAGGTGAGACATAAGGAGCAGGCCCAGGCTAGACATAATCTTGTTGTGAGGGTTTGTTCTTTGTTGGATAAAGTATCATCTAGGCCAAACTATTTGGTAGGTCACTAATGCAGCAAAGAATATTTCTGTGTCAAGTCACAAATAAAAATAGAATGAAGGATGATTAAATTAAAACTGCAAATTGACTGCATAAGCCAGAGGTGGTATAGACTTAAGAAGCAGTGCATAATACATTTAATACTCAGAAGTGTGAATATATGTGGTAATGAGCCCTGATTTTACTTTTATTCCATTCTATTTGCTGTGTATGAAAAATGATGGCATATTGCTATGAAGGGTCATAATGGCATTCCTAAGATATACTCTGCTGAGGGTTCAGGATCAAATGATCAGATTTCTGACTTCTAAATTGCAGGTATGTTTTGTGATATATTTCTGCCTCAGTCTTCCCGTCTGTGCAATAGAGGTAAAGCTATCCTCTTTCTTCAAGGAAGCACTGGTAGGATTAAAGAGTTAATATTAGGCAGGATTTTAAAAATGGAAAAGATGAGACAAGCACATAACCACATCTTTCTCGCCTTACATGCATAGTGAAATGTGTTTCCCTTTGCCTCCGTTACCAGAAGATTGCGACAGCCCAGAACATTCAGCAAAAGCAATTACAGATGTTGGCTACACCCACATATTTCTGACGATTTTGGTGATAAGTATACAGTCTGCATACCTCCAGGAATGAGCATGGACTGGTTCCTATAGAAAATGAAGACACAGCAACTTAACCCAAGTGCTGACGAATTGTGTCTATCCCCATCCAGCTTTTTGCTGCAACAAGAAAAAAAAAAACCCTAAATTAAATCAGTACTTTTACTTCTTCCTCCATAAGAAAATAGGCTTTCATTCCTTTCTTCTATTATGCCAATGTGTCATAAGTGTCAATGTGGGTATCTTTCAAAGTCACTTCAGTAGGATCAGATACTGAAGATCAAAGTGAGAAAGAAATTGGAATGAAAATCGTGTTGGAATTTGAATAATAGAGAGAATTTTAAATGTTAGAACTGTTCACCTCCTGGAGGTTTATAGTTAGCTACTGTATTCTTCTGAGGACTGCTGTATACACAGCTTGTTAGCCAATACTTCTGGCAGGAGGGGAAGCAGGAATATGGAAAACTTCTAATATGAAGAATTATGATAATAATTTCTTCAGCCTTTTCAGAGGAAGGTTCTTGTTTAAATTTGCAGTGGGATACACATGATAGATAATATCAGCACACAAAAATTTGCAAGTTTTGGTCTGTAAAATCCAGCTTTTCACATAGAAAGTTTTAAGTCTCCAGGCAAGCAGATTTCATTGGTTTGGAGGAATTTATGGTTCTTACACTCTGAAATGAAGAATGTGTATTTACTTAGTAATTAATTCCTGGATTTGAGAAGAAAATATTATTCACCAAAATGCAAAAAAAAAAAAAACTTGACCAAAACATAAAATACATCTTGTTGTTTTAACTATAACTGTCATTGCTTTCAAACCATTCATCAGTGACAAGAGCCACATGAACCAGTAGCTAAAATAAGCTTTCTAGAACAGTAATTTTGCAATCACTGAGCCCTTATTTTGTTCTTGTAGTCAGTCACAGCCCTCGTGGAGCCTCCTTTGCTCCCGTATTTGCCTTGGACATTTATTAATGTTTTGGGCAGAGAGTTACACTCCTTAGGTTTTAAACTCCTTCAAGTAGCAGAACCAGGCACTGGTTTTAGTTTGTGGTTGCTGGTGCATTGCAGCATCTCTCTTTCTTCCTTCTGACGATGCAGAGCCCAAGCCAGAGTAATTTTCAAGAGCAATGTCTAACTGTATAAAGGAATATGATAACAGGACCAAATGAGTTAGCTAAATTCCTACTTCACCTGGCAAATAATAAATGCACAGGAGCCATCACTGGCCTTATTTCTTTACTATTGAAGAGTCTCTGAGATTTTGAATTAACACACATAGCTTAGAGTCTCTGCCCTTCCTGATGTCTGTTATAAATGCATTTTCTGATAACATATGCATGGTCCAAAAAGTCACATGAAGGATATTTTGGCAGAGTTCCTCTCATGCTGTATTAGTGATACCTAAGCTACCCAGTCTTGAAACAAGCCTATAGCCCACTGTGCTTGCAAGAACTACAAATTCTTTTACATTTATGTATATATAGAGATACATATGTATACATATATATAGAGATATACATATATCTATAGATATACATATGTATCTCTATATATACATAAATGTAAAAGAATTTGTAGTTCTTGCAAGCACAGATATGTATAGATATACATATATATACACAGAGATATATATAGATATACACATGTATATACATATGTATCTCTGTATAGATATATATGTACATTTATAAATCTAATGTATATATACATATGCATATCTATATATACTGCTTTTGATTCAATCTGGATTTATGAGCCATAGGAAACCTGAATAAAGGCTTCACCAATCTATGTATCTTAGTGCTGGCTGTCAGGGAAATGTCCTCAGAAATGTTTCCCTAAGTATCCACTTCAGTGGGTGACTTTGCTGTCAGACATGTGATATCCCTGCAGGGCGAAACACATAGAGGAAGGGTGCACCAAAGGCTGATGCTACTACCTTTAACATACCTGAAAGCAAAGCAAATAGCCAGAGATTGGCCCTCTAAAAAGAATCAAATGAATTCTTTCAGAAAGAACTCTGAAATACTCCTGAGGGCAAATAATGCAAATGGGTGTTGAGTTTGGCCTAAAGCCCAGCCTTGTGATTTGCACAACAGAACAGATGTAGCCAATAGGTCTGTGGCTACTCGCAACCTTGAGTGCTTCGTGTTTATGGAAATAGTAGAAGAAACGGTGAGGATGTAGGCTGTCAAAATTCACAGCGTTTAATATTTACAGAGTTTTAACAAAATTTGTTTTACCAGCAGATTACACCAGGATCTTCCAGATAACATTGACACAGATATGAAGACACAGACGAAATAGGAAGGGAGGATTTCTGCACAATATGCTAAGAAGGAAGAGGAATTACTGTGATACCCTACCATTGTCCAGGTTTAGTAATGGCTAGTCAATATCAGTGAGCACTATATATTTTTTTTCTTGACCTTTTGGTGAGTCACATAATCGCAGTGCTTTCAGCTGTCCTGGCATTCAGTGCAGGGCTGGGTAGGGTACACATATGTTCTGCCATTAAAAACAGCCTTATGAGAAAGAAAATAACATTTTGGAATCTCAACTGAAAGAAAAATACATGGGGTTTGCCATAAGTTGACACAATCTGGCTGTCTTATTAATCTTCATAAATCAAGTTCTACGAATAGATTAGCAACATGATTCTGCTGGTAGAGAGAACCTGGTGTATACCTGATAAGCATCCAATTTATAGACCAGTGTTTTCAATGACTTCTTAATTAGAGACTCAGTTTTGCATGCCTCCAATTGCATGAGCTGTCACTGGGAGGAGTTCTGCCAGAGCTGGGGGCAAAATGATGGAAGTAACAGCATGACTTCAGCTGGACCCACAGAAATCCACATGCACAACCACACCTACACTCATCCTTCACGGCACACATATTGAAATCACACAGTGCATTACCTGGTATGTTCTCAGGCAGGACACAATAACAGGAGCCAGATTCTGAAAAGATGGAGACAGAAAGCTCTGCTAAGCCAGGTTCTGTCTTCAGACACAGGCTATGAGATGGCCACAGCTTCACTTTCCCTGAGGATCCTACCACAGGAGCCATTTCCTCAAGCTCCGATGGGTATGTAGCAAGCTTATTCTGCTGTCATGCTGACTTGCCTTCATGGCCAAAGCGCTGGAAGCAGGGTCAAGGCTGTACCCACCAGCACAGATCTGAGAGGGCTGAGAGGACTTATTATGCCTCCTCTGATCATTCATTATATACCACTTGGATTTGGAGACAAAGTAGAGGAAAGTATCTGTGTAGCTTATGCTCCTTTACGTTCCTGCAGGCTTTCAAAAGGAGCAGACACAATATAATGCCACGTTCAAATGCCATCTCAGATATGTTTGGCGAGAGCACCTGGGTGCTGCTGAGACACTTGACTTAATTCTACCACCAATTCAAACGGAGTGCTGGGCTGCTTTCCTGTCTCTGTTTGGATTTTAAATCCTCCCTGGATACCTCTGAAATAATCTCTGCCAGAGACAACTTATCGCAAGGTATTATTGAAATACTCCCAAGAAGCACATTTATTTCTTTCTTATTCTTGGCCTAGAATAGGTCACAAAAAATGGGAGGAATTTTAAAGAAAATTCCCAGAAGTGGGTGCCAAGAACACTCCTCTTTTTGCTCCACAGTCTCATCTTCCCCAGGTTTAGGGTGAACAAGCCAAGCATTGCTTTGCTTCACCCATTTCCCTGGTCTGTTTTCCAGGAATAAACAATGAAGTGACGTGCTCTCTGCAGGTAAGATCACCTCCCTGCTTGGGGACAGAAGTAAGATAGCATTCAGATGACGTGGAACGCTACTGAATAGACTCTCCAGTCTCCCAGACATCCCAGGTGAAAACAGATGGATTGCTACTGGGAATTCCTTGTTTAAGGTGCTGGCAGTAGGCTTCTGCAGTGTTGCAGTTATATATATATATGTATATATATATAATAATAAGTATTCCACCTGCTGCATTTTTTAAAGACTGGTAACAAGTTCCATCTTCCTGTCTCCTCCACAAGTCCATGGCCAGGGAACCTGTGCAATACATGAACTTAAGCACTTTTCCATAGCTGCCTCTCTCAGCAGCTTTTGCCAGCTCTGACCATTCAGCAGATCCTTCCTCCAGGGCAGGACCCTCAGGACAGTTGGCAACAGCTCCACCACCCATCCTACCTGTGCTTTAAATCCCTGGACCCATAGGTGGGAGCCTATTTGTTTCCTCTTTCAGCCTTGTCAGGCACTTGGCTTATGACTTGGAGTCTGTGTACTGAGCACTTAACCAGAGTCCAGGGTAAAGTATTACATATTTGTGATACATGGTGGATGAATATAAAAGTAGGTGAGGAAGGACTGTTAACAAACCTTCCCCTAGACTAATGGAAAGAAAATGGCAAGAGTGACTGGAGGATTTTCCTAGAGCCAGTACCAAAAAGCCAGCAAATAAATTTGTGATAAAAGGCTCATTATAGATGCTGGAGAAATTTTAATAAAATAAACGTGGAAAATTCCATCCCTTTAATCTTTAGAGTTAACTCCTGCAGGAGTGCTTAGGGTTTTATCTCCCCCAGTATTTTAGCAGCATATACTGTATTTGCAGCGAACAGAGGTTTGTGTTCCTTGCAAAGTAGAAGGTGTTTAATTTGTTGAGAAAAGTTGTTCTCAGAAAAATAACTGTGTGGTTTTATAAAAAAGGTGATGTTTTTCTTTACACGTAGTAAACCAGATTCATTGGGAGCAGTTGATATGTTTTATTTTTCCCACCATGTTTTTCAGTTCTTGAAGTTCCAGGTTTTGACACTATCAAAGAGCAGGAAAACGTGCCAGACTTCCACTGCTGGGGCTAACAGATGGTAAATTCCTCCTGCCTGGAGCAACCAAGGATCCAGTCCCTTACACAGGGACTGGTTGCCCCTTCCAGAGCTCTGTGGGAAGCAGTGGGGACCCTGCTGCTGCAAAGGTTTGTCTCACTTCTGATCTTAGACTTGCATTTCAGATAGTCTAAACCTGTGTAAGGATGTTGTATAGGAAATTGACACTACATACCCAAGAAAGTGAAGCAGTGATGCACATATCCTATTCAAAATGGCAGGGGAAAAGGAGGTGATTACTATTTTAAAGAAATCTAACCTTAAAAATATCACATTCCTGATTATTCTGGAGGCATTCCTGTTCTTCACCACTAAATTAACTAAGCCTTAATACATATAAAATAGATTTTACTAGAATGTAAGAATGCATGGGAAAGTATAAACCATTTACTGAAGGAAACTTGAACTTTCTGTGAAATGGAAACAATTTGTGAGCAGAATATTAGGATCATTCACTGATTATATTCATTGGCCTTAAACTTTTTATTTATGGACAGTCAGAAAAGATGGGAGAGGTGCTAGACATATCCCAGCCACAGTGTATATATTTCCATTATTGATGCTAAAACCCAAGTTATTTTAAAGATGATTGGTGCCTTCAGCTCACCTTCTGCTTTTAATAAAAATAGCGTTTTCATAGAAAAAGTAATAATGGCTTCCCTTCATTCCTCCAGATTTAGATCTTGCTGTAGACTTCAGTATTGGAGTAGGTACAAGGTACAAGGTAAGACTTCCTAACGATTGCTTTTATGCCTAGCCATGGCAGTAAAATCATACTTCTTTTATATACGTGTATATATATATATGTATGTAAAATGTACCATACACTCTTTAAAGGCTAGGAGAACATTCCACAAGTTATTGATGTGGTGGAGATACACTACATACACTGTGTATGTGCTCCAGACATATGAAAGTAGGTGGAAAGACTCTGATGTTCCTTGGGGAGAACTGGATCCGGTTCCACATGATTAAAGAAATAGGTTAAACATTTCTGTTGCCCTCATTCGCCGGATGTCAAGAACATAGAAAATGTTTCAGTGTTTTTCTTTGGTTAAATTTCACTTCTTTATTGGACATCTAACACAACGCCTCTGAGTACTACATAGTTACTGCAAGAGATTAAATGCTTACACTTGAAGAAAAGGCATCTGATCAAGCAGGAGTGACAAATATGACTAGTGATACAACTTCACCAAAAAAGGGAGGAAAACTCCTCCATGCTAAAGATATGGAAAAACCAACAGAAAGAAACACCCTCCCCGACCCCCCCAAATACTCAAAGAAAGACGAATCAGTTGAAATTAATACAACTTGCAAAGCACTCTGAGGGCAACAGTAAGAAATGGGTGAGAGATTTCCATTAGCATCCAGACCCAAAGCAGCATCTAACAGTCCCTGAGCTTTGCATAGAGGATCTTGCTGTGGTGAAATAAGTCTCATTGTCTGTGACAGTGCATATACAGTACATGTAATACATCAACCTCGCTACAAGTGTGCAGAGAAAAGGAACAATCTAGATAATCTCAGGTTGACAACCTCAGCTATTCTGTATTTCTGTGATTTATGGCACCTTTAGCAAGGCTAAAATTTCTGCATTGTAGCACTGAGAAGCATTTCCAGTCCTACTGGTCTACCTTGAGACAGTGTTATGTGGGTCCTGCTGTTAAGGTGATTTGACACTGGATAATCACCTGAGTTGGCAAAGCAACGTGCTCTGATGCTTAGAGGCCTTTTTGCTGTTGAGGTTTGCTTTGCTTGCAAAGACACAACATCATGGAATAATTGAGGTTTGTAGAGAACTATGGATCTGTGCTCCAACCACAGATCAACGCATACTCAACGCAGGGTCAGCTGGAGCAAGATTCTCAAGGCTGTATCTAGTTGGGTTTTTGATACCTCCAAGAGTGGAGTCTTCCTGGGCAATCTGTTCCAGTGTCTATCCACATCTACAGTGAAAAAATAGTGGGGATTTTATGTTTAAACAAACAGGACCATCCTTTACTAGATCAGGCTGCTCAAAGCATCATCCACCCAGCAAGGGGAACACCCATGTGCACTGTGATGATGTGCTGGGAGAGTCACCACTCCCACGATCTGGCTCAGTTACATAAACCTGGTCTGGTGTGTTAGCTTAGGGCCTCTGTAAGTCTTAGGTCTTGTCAGCTGGAACTGCTGTGCTTAATACTGAGGAGCTGAGAAATGCAAGGTGATTTCAGCAAAAGCCACATAGGGATGGAATAATGTTGGAACTGAGAGCTGGTTTTGTTCTGACTTGCGTGCAGAGCTGTCAGTGTAAGCACCAGTGTAAGCACTTGGCAAGGGAACTGTACAAAAATGACTTGCCAGAGGCTTGCAGTTTATGCCTGTATACATTTCTGTGGTGAAATTTCACATCTGCTAGCCGAGCCAATGTGTACTCGGGACTCCATTGAGAAGACTCCTCACAGAGGCACACCTAGAGCCTTCCTGAGATGCCTGTGCCAGAGCCTTTGACATTGTCATCCCAGTTCTGCTTTTCTTTCACAGTCTTGGAGCATCATAAAGCCAAAGTGACAATCAAAATTGTCCTCTTTGTAGTTCAGAACAATGTGATATTTCATGGGTTTGCACCAAACAAATGCAGAGCCTTGGAACAGAATAATCATAAAGAAACTCCTTATGGAAATGCACTTCTCTAACCCTCTTCTTTCCCTCTCATGGCTTATGATTAACCTAGAAGGGGAGATGTTTTGGAAAAGCCAGAGTGCATTAATTAATGGATTTGTATGCATGCCTAATTTCTGCCCCTACTGCTACTAAAACAAAAATCCCTGAAATAACTAAAGGCTGACTGTACCATGGGAGTTTTGCTCAACTAAAATAGGTGTAAGGAGATAGAGTGTGGCACACTCTGTGGCACATCTTGTGGGGATGAGCTTCCCCTTATCCCCACAAGGTCCTGCAGCTGTCAGAGAGCATGCAGACATCCTCCAAGATAGTTCTTTGGGATATTTTGGTCTGCTTCCCAGTGAGTCCGTTTGCAGAGCAACAGCGCATGCATGAGCTCGGTATATAGAGCAGCATGTGCACTATAACTTCATTAACAGATGAAGATGAATAAATAGCTTGTGCCTTGTTTGATAGCACAGGACTTCTCACAGCAAATCTTACAACTCAGTGCAGGTAGCCTCTGAGCTGGGGTCTTGTTTGCACTGAAAGAGTTGTTCTCCATGATGGCTGGCTGCAGATATACCCCACACATTGTCCCACATCATGACATAATTCTCTGCTGGTGATCTCTGCCACAGCTTGAGAGGAGAATTTGCCTCATTTAGTACTGGTTTCTACTTCAGGTCTTCCACTGTTGCTCAAAACCAAACAAAATTCAAGTGCTGGACTAGACACCAACAGGGAGAGCAAAATGGGGTGTTCCTACACCTGCACCTCAGCTTCACTGATGGATGTCAGTGAGGGTCTGGGGACCATTGCCTTGGGTGCTGCAATATGTGCACAGTCTTTGCTTGTAAGCAGAGCTATGATGAGAGTGAAGCATTATGGTGCGCATAAGGTCCTGTGGTATGGGAACTCCTCTTGAGGTTAAAGCAAAATACTGCACAGGCGTGTTCAAATTAGGAATAGAAAGGGAAACACAAGTAGCAGCAATTGCCTTTTAGTCACTTGGTATGTGCTTCCTCATCTCTTGGACCCTTTTCCAGTATTTTTTCAGATAATGCCTTTAAAATTTAATGGAGATTAGATATAAGCACAGCAGCATCTCCTGGCCACTCCATGGGATGTCTTACCTTACACTCTGAATCCAGTCAAGAAACCAGGGTGCTGAGCACCCATATTTAGGTATGGCAACATGCACAGCGGTCATAATTCAGGCCTCTGGGGAGCTGGCCTTTCATGACTTAAAATAGCAATGGGATTTCTAGCCTTTCTCATCACATACATGGTTTTAAATTGTGCCCCAAATCTAACTTGTGGCATTTTGCAATACATTTTCTTGGTAAAGTTTTCTGTTCTCTGTGGATAAAACCTGCGAAGGACAACTTGCAAGATGACCAGCATCTTAGAAAATGCAGCAGTAAACCTCAGGCCAAGTGTCACATGAGGTAAGAGAGTCTATCTGATGTAATTTCTTTCTTAGAAACTTTCAGAGTTGAAAGTCCTTAAACCTCGGCACTTTGCCAAAATCCACACTCGCCACCACAAACTTAGAAGATACCTAAAAAAGAAGTCCCTTTCCAGGAATGACACAAAAGAAGTGAATACAGCGAGAGGAAAAAGTCTCCCTCTGTTCAGGAGAGATCAGACAGAGCATTTCCCTTAACTTCCAGGGCACCGGGATTTGGGCATACGTTTTAGTGAGTCTTAGTGAAACCATTAGTTTCCAATTACAATTCTCAGACCTGAGTTCTGCTCTTCCCACAGCTGATTATTTCCCAGAAGTCACATTTTTCTTATTTCAGTTTGGTTTCTTTGATACTGATTTAGTTGAAACCTGGAGCCTGGAGAGAAGAAAAAACTCAGACACCAGGCTCTGAAGAAAGCCTCTTTCCCTTTTCTGCACTTACCAAAACTTAGTCATTTACCAAAACTGCTCATAAACACAACCTTTTGTATCCAGGCAAATTGTCAGCAAGCTTGACAATCATTCTCTTTGGTTGAATTTTACAGTACCCTTTTAGGCCACTTAACCTAAAAGAATCTGCTGCTGCAAAACCCATGGTACAGCTTCAGTCCAGGTCACATTTCCAGTTCATTTGTTCGTGGCTTTCACAGAGACAAGCTGTTTTTCTTCTCTTTGGTGAAGTTTATTATACTGTGGGCAAAACATCAAAGGGGAGAGCTGGATGGAGCTGTACAAGCCACAAGGGGCACACTATTACAGTGGAACAGTCAATATTTTTCAAATGCTAACGATGATAGGAAATACTTTAAATCCTTTTTTTCCCTTTCTGCTAGATGTGCTGCTCAGTACATCCTGCCCTTGTCCATGGAGAGAGCTGTCAGCTCTCTTAGGACAGGTACCCTGCAGGTCACGACGGGGCATACAGCACCATCCCTGGAACAAGAGCAGCAGCCAGGGTGAGGGTGTCCAAAACTGCTGTGGGGACCAGGCTCACCTGAGACTGCATCTGGGGACAGAACTCAGCACACTGTGTGCTGTGAGAGGAGTGGAATATTCATCCAGGCTGATAGTGGCCATGGGCGCTGGTAACGGTATCATAGTGAGAAAATTTGGCCATGTTCTATTAACATTTTAACGTCAGGGATGTTCTGTAGCCATCTGGTAATGGAAGGTAAGGAAAAACAGAAAAATGGCCATCACACCTGAAGTTATTGATGGCCATCACCATGTGAATGCAACACCCCTTTACTCACTATGGTACAACTTCAGCATGTGTGTGAGCCACTTCAGTCTTGACAAGAGTGTGGTGCTTAAGGATCTCTTTTGACAGTGGAGGAGGTGAGTTTAAACCCCTGAGGTGAAAAGAGGACAAAACCACTGGTAACTCAGAGCTTTTATCACAGGAGCATTTATGAGAAAGTAAAAGGGAAAGGACTTCTCCCTAGACCTTGTTTTTGGTGAAGTTCTTCCCCCTTTAGCTACAGGCTTTGTTTATGTGTGTTACCAGCACAATAGCATGAGCTGGAAGGTCACTTGTCTCCCTTTGGATTTATGTGACATTATTGCTAAAGCCAGCAAGCTGGAAAATGGAAAACTTTCCAGGTCTGCCTCTTCTCCTGTTCAAGACAATTCAGGAAGCTGTGCAGTCTCTGTGCTCAATGCCCAGAGTTATACTGAACCCCATAGCTACTTGCTGCTCTCTAATGCATGTTTGAATAAAAGATACTTTCTGAGGGAAGTGTGTTATTGTGAACCTCCCTGAAACACTGGTGCTGGAACTCTATTCTCTCCACCTGCCCCCATATGCTTACATCTCCCTTGCATTCCTCACATCATTCAAGTTGTCCTTTACCATCATCCAGAGCAGGGCCACAAAGATAATCAGGGGATGGAGCACCTCCCGTATGAAGACAGGCTAAGAAAGTTGGGGCTGTTCAGCGTGGAGAAGAGAAGGCTGCGTGGAGACCTCATAGCAGCCTTCCAGTATCTGAAGGGGCCTACAGGGATGCTGGTGAGGGACTATTCATTAGGGACTGTAGTGATAGGACAAAGGGTAATGGGTCGAAACTTAAACAGCAGAGGTTTAGATTGGATATGAGGAAGAAATTCTTTACTGTTAGGGTGGTGAGGCACTGGAATGGGTTGCCCAGGGAAGTTGTGAATGCTCCATCCCTGGCAGTGTTCAAGGCCAGGCTGGATGAAGCCTTGGGTGATATGGTTTACTGTGAGGTGTCTCTGCCCATGGCAGGGGGGCTGGAACTGGATGATCTTAAGGTCCTTTCCAACCCTAACTATTCTATGATTCTATGATTCTATCATAGTGACTGTTGGGTAAAGAAAAAACAAAAAGGTTAAAAATGAGCTTTAGTTAGAGACCAGGTTGAATGTTCAGACGATATGAGTTGGCACAGCTGGACAAGTCAGAAGGGCTGCCCCACAGCAGTAGGAGGACAGGTCCTCTGCTTCAGGCTTCAAGCAGTACAGATGCTCAGGGAAGGGGGAGACTTTAAAGGTGTCAAATACTTCTCTCACTCAGACAGTCTGAAAAGCAAACCACATTCTTATTTACTTCAGGAAAATGCCATTAAGATTTAATTGAGAAATTTGATCATAACAATACCAGCATTTTTCAGTGATGATCATGAACCTGAAATATTGTCAAAAAAGGCAGTGTTCTTTCAATGTCAAGGGAATTTGTTTGGTGTGAAGGGTTAAAAATGCTATGGCTGGAGCAGGAAACATTGTCTATCATTGAGGAAACACTTTCCTTTAACTGACTTTTTCAGTTGCTTATGATTTGCCAGATTTTAAACCAATTAGTCTGAAATTCTCCATGCTGGTTGCTTATTTTCTGGTGAACTGCCTGGGAAAGGTTTCATCAGAAGTTATTAAATCCTTTCTAAAAGAGCAACTTGGAAAAACTGCTTTGCCTATAGTGAAAAAATAATCCTGTAATTGTATTACTAAGCAGCTGCATGTTTTGCAAGGGAGGCCTCTCACCCCACACTCAGCACTAGTGGCATGCCCAGCAGCAGTGGACAAGCTGAAGTCCCACAGCCCTGCTCGGCTCACTTGGAGGACAACATCTCTGTCCTGCCCCTAATGCAAGTGATGAGTTAGTTAAGGCTGACAACAGGGAACGTTAAAAAATGACATGAGGACTGTGAGAAGAGGCAGGGCTGAAACACAAGTGAGGCACAGTGGGACTGAAAACACTGCACAGAGAAAAATGGGACTTTAATGAAAAAGAAGATGGAACAAAGGGAACAGCTGAACCAGGATGCTGTGGGAGACTGGGAAGGGAATTAGATGGTGAAAACTGTGAGTGGGATGAGGAAGTGTGTGTGCGCATGTGTGTGTTTGCATGCATGAGCATGTGCATACAGGCAGTCCAGCCCTGGCAGAATTGTAGAAGAGAAGGTAATGAACTGGGGGGGGGGAGGGGGGGGGGGGGAAGAAACAGGACAAAAAATATCTAGGAGATAACAAGCAAATGTGAATCTTCTTCTTCAATAACCTTGTACCAATACTTACTTTTGACAATTACCTTTCAGCTTGTCACTGCTGAAAAATGTGTTTGGGAAAGTCTGAGGAGCAGTACTAAAGAGTAAGGTAGAACTTTCTCAGCTGAGTTGGGCATCTTGAATTTTATGTATTTGTTGTTTCCCAAACTGTGTATAAGAGCATGACCTGATTTTGCCCTCTTGTTCTTCCAATGCCTTGTGAAAGACCAGGAGCCAACACTGTTATTAATTTCTACCAAATCAAGCAGCTCTGTTTATGCTAGGACATACAAGCTGTACCTTTCCCTAAAAATCTCAATTTGTCTTGCTTGATTTTAAGCTATCAGCTGGCCTCAGGCCTCAGCCTGAGAATGAACTCAGCATTTTGGGGATGCAGTAAGGACTGGGTGTTAGGTGAGGCTGGATCCCACAGAGGAGCTCTGCTATTTGGAAGAAGTCAGGAGCCGCATAGAAGAGGTGGCCCATGGGTCACACCAGTGAGCTGTCTAGCCTCTGCTCTATTTCAATGGCAGATCATGCTGTTTAGGAAGAACGAGTGAGGCTGGTTGTTATGTGCAGCCCTTTCCCCTAGTATGCAGCACCCATGACTGCTGGATGAGGGATAGCAGAGAGTATGTTCTTGCCTCATCATTTGAGCAAAAAGACCCATTAATTTGTCTAATCCCTTTGAACATGCTAATACCATCTGCCTCCACAAGCTCCTGTGTTGGCAAGCTCCAGAGATTCATTCACTACCCACTGCGTAAGCAAGTACTTTCTTTTATCTCTTTTAACTGTTTTTTTGCTAGCTGTCTCAAGTGTCCCCTAGATCCCATACCAGGTTCTTGTAAACAACAGTTCTATATTGGCTTAATCAGCATATTCATCACTTTGTAGGTCGTGGTTACATCACTCCCTCACCTCTAGAGCAGAGTCCCAGTATTTTCAGTCTTTGTAAAGCAGCAGCTTCAACACCTTGACCATTTTTGCTGACCTTTAACTCTACTACAAGAATGCACCATTTTTTTTTTTGTGTAGCAGCAACATTACACTCACTGTCCTGTTCCTAATAACTTTCTTACAAGTTCCAACATTTTATTGGATTTTGTTTGCCATTGCATACTGAGCTGGTGATTTCAGAGGAGCATCAGCAATGGCTCAGACATCTCTTTCCTAAGTTGTAACTCTCAGTTCCAAGTCTGATATAGATCATTTTTTCCTAGATGCATTGCCCTGAATTTATCTGTATTAAAGTTCATCTGCCACCTTTGAGCCAACTCAGCTTGATGAAGTCCTCATGGCCTGCATAGAACTTGACCGTCTGAAAGAGCTTAGTATCATCTGCAAGCTCTGCAATGGCAGTGACTCCATGGTAAGACCTGGTTCAGCTGCCATTTTAATTGAGTTGACTCGATTAACTTTTATAACTCCATAGGAAAAAGAAATCCCTCCAAGATCCCCTTAAGGTTTGAAGGCTAGTTTCCACTTCTCTAATCCATGGAGCTCCATGGATTCCAATGACAATTACAGAGGTCAGCAATGCCAGCAGTGTCCTTTAGGGAGAAGAGTGAAGGATATTGTCTCCATCCGCCTCTCAGTGCTTCAGAAAAGGGGGTCTGCTTTATATTAGTGTCCTGCGATTGCTCTTGATGAACATGAAATTTGTAATATAACCACACCGACAGAAGTATGAAGTGGTATATGGTGCTAAGTTGTTGCTATGTCTGCTTATAATGAAGAGGTGAAAATGTAAGCCCCATCCTTTCAGATGAATCACATAAGTTATGTGTATTCCTAAATGCACTCCTGGGAGCTTTGCTTATTTAGAAATTAGGGTATGTAGAAGGCTCAAGTATAGCTGCGGATAGATGCCCCTGCAGCAGCGAAGGGCAGTGAAGGAGCTCCATCTACTGGTAACAATTAACCGAATCTGTGCTTTTACTCACAGGCTTTAAGTAACTTCTCTTTGCAGGTCTGCTTCACTGGAAAGAAATAGTGGTGTATATGAAGGAGGTAAATCCACCACGAATCTCTTCTTCTTTCAGCCAGCAGAGGTACTCAGATCCTGCAAGGAGTTCTTCATCTTAGGAGTTTTATGTGATGTTGTTCCTCATATACCCTGTCCACCTTTACCAACCCTAAACCCAGGAGTCTGGTGCCCCAAATTAATGAGATTCTACAAGTGCTGGATTTTCATCTTGGAGTCTTCACACTTTCTGTGTCTGCCATGGCCACAAAAGCTATTTCTCCCCTAATGGCAGCAGCTATTCCAGTAGTGACTTATCCCAGCAGCAGGATCCTGAGGAGAAAAAGCAAATGACACAAGGCCAAGGAATTTGTAATACCATTTGTTTCAAAGGTCAGCTCTACTTAGTGCTGAGGGAAAATTCTGTTCTTACTTCCATTAGTGAAATTCCTCACTGGCGACTGGACCTCAAGAGTTGCGTTTATATAACTAAAGAAAAATGTGGCCTCATGTTCATCGTGAAATCTCTCTCTGAAGGAGCAGTCTTCTTCTAAGCACATTTGCTCCAGCTAAGACTCAGGATGTTGCTTGACAATTTCATTATTGATATATTTACTTTTTATTGTAGGTCAGGGACTGAACCTTGGACTTGGCCCAGAAGGAGCTGTCACTGCCCTGGGTAGGTCAGGCATGTCTTAGAACTCCCATGACAGCTCTGCTCAAGTGCTCCTTTCTGTCCCCCAGCACATCCAGGGCCCATGGCAATTGGAGCCAGGGAATGGAGAGGAAGAGGAGCACTACTGCCCTTCCTCCAACTCTTAAAGCTGGTACGAAGCTGGGAAGTGGACCTGAGAAGTGGGAAACATTTCCCCTTCTCCTCTGCTCCTGCATATTGTGTTAAAGCTTCTGGTGATGATTCACCTTACCTTTTATTCCAACAGCCCAAGGCTCTATGCTGGACCTACAGGTTCCCCACGGCTTCAGATCCCAGGCAAAGGTATTTACAGTTTGAAAAGGAGTCAAGCATTGGATTCAATGCCAGATTTTATAGAAAGGACAAATGGAGCCAAGCACTTAAGGTCTTAATCTCCTTTTCTAATCAGTAGGCCTCTCATTTCATTTCCTGACTTGCCATAGGTTTGTATGTTATTTTGGTGGAACCATCTTGAGACCATCTGTGCCCTTTAGTGCTACCAAACAGTTAATCAAATCCCAGTACAACACATTGGTTTCTTGGTTGTCCAGCCTGTCCAAATCTTGGTGCAGCTCCCTGTTTTCCCTCCAAAAACAGAAGCAGGGAGAAGATGCTTAAGTGTTACTATGGCAGAGAGCTGTGACTTGCTAGGATGTTCATGTGGACCCAGGAGTCTGGAAACACTTCCAGTTAATGCAATTTAGAAATAGTAAGAACTATGATATCATTTATTACATTATTAATTTATGCTAATGTATGTTTTCCACCTGAAAAGTAGTCACAAAGAAAAAATGGCTATGAGCGGGACAAAAAACCATTTATAGGAGGCAGCAAAGCATTTATAGAAACGAAACACTTTTTGCCTCATTATTTTGTCTCCTAAAGCTTAATGAACCTAAACCAACACCTGTAACAAAGTAACACTAAAAGCCAATCATTCATGGGCACTGCAAGTAGGACTGCCCAGGCATGTAATCAGATCACTAGGAAGCCCCAGCACCTTTGTACAGGGCAATGAGGCTGTGTGAGGCCCCAGCCCTGCAGCAGAAGGATCTTTTTCTCCACAAGGAATCCCTCCGGGCTTGTTCTGATCTGCTGTTTATTGACCCCCACAGCTGGTCCAGTGACACAGGTCCCACCTTGCTGAGAGGACCAGGAAAAGCTGTTTGGTTGAGGTTAAAATCTCCAGTAATTCTTTTAAGATTAGTGGTAATGCTGCAATCATCTGTGGATCCACAGGGCTCAGTTCTTGCACAAGTCTCTGGAGCCAGGCGCAGTAGGTCTGACACTGGGTAAGTGTATGAGTATTTTGTCTATGATCACCAGAATCCTTATTGCTATTTGCAATAATGCCACAGCAAGAAAAGTGTTAAAACCACACCTAGACATAGTCAGACTTGATCATTGTGTTCCCTTGAAAGGCAGCTTGACACCTTAGTTGCCAAAACTTAGCTCAGGTTTCTGAACTGAAAGGTGCTGTGTCCTGGCAGGCTTAAGGCAGGTAATTTGCTAATGCCAAGAATTTAGGGCTCAAACATGTTGTAAAGGAGAAAGCAGTCAAAGTCTGCAGATTCCTGAGGGTCGGTTTCCTCTCTTAAGTTGCAGGAGGTAGATCAACACCTCAAACAGAAACTCTATGTAGCCTATTTACATTTGGATAACCAAAATCCAAGGTCAGAACACCCAGAAACTACAGATGTTTGATCTAGGAATGCCAGTTTGGCATATAAAACCTCCCTGTGACTCATCATCCTTCACAGTCAGTCAGTCTACCTTTTAACCCTGTGTAACTAACTGGCAGAGTAATATCACCATGACAGAGACAGGAATGGGATGGGTCACATACAAAATCCATGCTGCCCTGCTTTCTCCCTGCCCACTGCAGGCAGTGGGATGGGCAGCTGGGCAGGGCATGGACCTCTTACTTGAGAAACCAGGTTTCCTTTTCCTGCTACACCACACATAAATAGAATCATAGAATAGAATAATAGAATAGTTAGGGTTGGAAAGGACCTTAAGACCATCAAGTTCCAACCCCCTGCCATGGGCAGGGACACCTCACACTAAACCATATCACCCAAGGTTCTGTCCAACCTGGCCTTGAACACTGCCAGGGATGGAGCATTCACAACTTCCCTGGGCAACCCATTCCAGTACCTCACCACCCTAACAGTAAAGAAATTCTTCCTTATACCCAATCTAAACCTGTGCTGTTTAAGCTTCAACCCATTACCCCTTGTCCTATCACTACAGTCCCTAATAAAGAGTCCATCCACAGCATCCCTATAGGCCCCCTTCAGGTACTGGAAGGCTGCTATGAGGTCTCCACGCAGCCTTCTCCAGGCTTCTCACATCTTCCATGTGAGGCCTTCAGCAAACGAGTTGCTTAGTGTCTGTATCCAGATTTGCTACATGTGAAATGAGAATAGCACATCTTTGCAGTAGCATGTTGAGGATAAATACAGTGAATTGTGAGCTGCTCAATAGAGTGAATTGTGAGCACAACAATGGACCAAAAGAAACTTAACCCAGTGTCAGAAAGGGGAACAGTCATGCTGAACTTACACTCTAAAAAAAAAGAAGTAAATACTTTCCATTGCTGTTTACTGGTATTAATACACCACATTTGCATTATCAGCTGATGGTTTTGTGTCTCAATTAAAACCAGTCATGACCAACTGTACAAAATACAGCTAAGAAAGTGATACAACATGCTCTCACTTCCAAGTTTTTCTTTGTGTAAGACTGCAAAGAACAGCATCCTATTTGCATCTCTGAGAACTTGTGGCTCACCAGCATTGATAGGTAAGCCCTGGGAAGCCTTTCTGTACAGCCTGGATGGCCTGGCAACAGAGCGTGAAATGCGCCAGGACTCTAGTATTCAGAGACCAGTTTCCCAGTAAATTGATAAAAAATGCAATAAATGAGGTTTAAGCTCTGACAATTTTTCACATTCAGATGGGAAATTGATGAACACCAACATTCTTGAAAAGTTATAAAGCAAATGCAAAAATACTATGATTACATGAAATGCAACAGAAGTCAGTAATATCATCTAGTTTTAGAAGCTAAATAGAAAGAAGACACTGGTGTAGTGACTTTCCAGTGCCTTTTCTTTAACTTGCTATGAAGGGCACAGATTTGTGAGGTCCCTGGTTCTGTCTCTCTCACCCTTTACAGCCATGTTTTACAGCTGCATTTTAAGGCTGCATTTACAGCAGCAGAACTTTACTCGTGTCAGGAGTTAGAACCAAAGTACACAGTGAGAAATCATGAGAATCCAAATGGACAAACCCTGTACATATCAATAATCACCACGGGGCCTGTGTCACTCTGGGTTATTTCCAGACACTCAGCGTGACAGGAGTCACAACTTCTGTGAAGCACTGGCTGTGCAGGTTTTCTGTAACAAAGTCTTAGCTTTCTAAAACATGCACTTTCTCTTCAGCAACAAGCACCAAACTGCTGCTTCTCTCTGCACCCTTTGATGTAAAGTCTCCTTAGAGAGAACTTACTTACCAGCAACTACTGCTGGTAATACTGTAGTATTCAAATGCTGTGAAATATTTTCTGATTCTAAGAGTTGGGACGTTTATGCTACCTTAGATACTCCTACGCTGTAGCCTCACATTAAATAAAGATGTTTGCTGAAAACACTGTGGTCTTATTCCTTTCACCTGAAATTCACTGAGATAAATTATCTCCCTATGTCCTCCCCTACTTGTTCCATTCTTTGGAGAGATCTAAGCTTGTGCTCTACAAGGTCATAGGCTTGGGGGACTTTGTGTGCAGGGAAGAGTGAGATTTATTAGAACCAACTTGCATAAGTCACCTGTAATACCTATCTAAGTGATTACGTGTTATTGCTATATCAGTATTTGCATACAGACATCCCAGCATGCACATGCTATTTCTGAGTCACACTTATCTTTTTAGCTCCCTGTACAAAGTAATGAAAAATTAACTAATTTCATCACTGGTTTTCTTTTTGTCCTTAAAAAAAAGAAGAATGTAACTGCTTGCTCTGGTGGATCCTTCCTTAGGTCCTCCTCAAAGTACAGCAAAACTCCTTGCACACTAATAGAAATTTTCCATTACTTCACTTCTTTTTAGCCATGAAAGCCGTTCTTCATTACAGTAGTTTTTACCTTTATCTCTTCTCTGCCCTTTGTTTGTCTTTGATACTTAAGAGCCTTTACTCACTATGCAAACAGTTTCTGTGCTACGCGAACCACACTATGTTATCTGGACTTCTACAAGTAGAGTAAGAAGCTTGAATTGCATCCATCGGTCACGGGCTTTACACCTTGGGTTTGAACTCAGAGGTTAGATACAAATGCCAGCTTGGACAGCTTTTGAATTGACACTGTAGGTTTAAGCTAAATTAAAGATCTTTCCCACATCACCCCAGCCAGCTGCAGAGACTAGAGCTTTGGCACGCACAGTCTGTAATGCACAGTGCACTTTCAGGTTGCAGAGTGAAGAAACCACACCAAAGATCAGCTCCCATTTCTAACGTTGTTGTAGCTGACCTTACTCTTCTCCTTACTAATACTCATGCTGTGTCATGCAGCAAACCACTACACAAAACTAGCACCAGTGTAATTGGGCCCAAGAAATCCCGGCCTTAGTTTTATACACCCAGCATCAGGTCAGGCAAAGTTGCAAGGTAGTTTTTTTGATACTTTCCAAAGGCAGGATTAATAACCAGACTACTGCCATTAATACATTAAGTAACTTTAATGCTGCTTAGTGTAAGTTTTTGTTACATACTTTCATCCATATACTCCAGTGTATTTTATACAATATGAAGTATTTTTAAAAGTATACGGCTATAGATAAAATGCTCACAAAACAAGTTTCAATACAGGTAGAGAACTGGGGGGGGGGGGGGGGGATAAATCAGCCAGAGTACAAAATCTTTGGAAGATAAAAATTTAAGGAAACAGGATAGGCAAAATCATCCCACTGCAGTAACTCAGGATAATCAAGTGGTTCCAGTAGTCAGAAGGGATGTCACTCACTGCTATGTCATCCCTAAGAACCTGTACAGGGTCAGCAGGGACTGCAGGGCCCTGCTGGGGGTGGCTGGCTCTCAGAAATCCTTCTACCTGACAAGTCTGATAAAGTAACCTCCACGGCAGACACCCTGGCTGGCTCCAGGAAAAGGAGTAAGCCTGGGAATGAGAAAAGTCCTGTCTTCCATTACCCAACCACTGCTGGTCTCTACAGAGTATTCAGGTGCATTGGCAAGATGTGGTGAGCATGCTGTTTTACGAATGACAGGGTTTTTTTTCTCCCAGGTGATCAATTTGGCACTACTGACAAGAGCAAAACTCACCTACTAGTATTACAAAAAGTTTCACCATCTGCAGACCAGCATGAGTGTCAGGGAGCAGAGTGCAATGCCATCCTTTAGTTTTGTTACATTGCTTTTCTATATAAAATATTGAATGCCATTACACAACATGGATAGTCAAGAGAGGCTCAATTAAACGTCATTTGTGCCAAAAGCAAAATCCACAGTGGGCGGACCGCTCTGCATTCCACTGCTTTCAGTAAGACATTTGTGTAGGCATCTGTCCAAATAAAAACACCTTTACAACACTTCAGGTTTAGAATGCAACAAATAACAACACTGCAAGAATTGAGGTCAGACATTATTCACCATTTGGTTACATTCCATTCAAATGATATTGACTCACATAATAAGTAACAAATGCAGCACTTGAAGTAACAAAACCAAAGTTGTACTCTAACAAAGTGAAACAGTGCAAATATTCCTGTTAAACAAAAATATACCATGTATATACACACAACACAGATGCACTGTTTTAGTTTTGCAGTATAAATAGATCTGATTAAGCTAAATTCCTAAAACTAATCAACTACTCACTGACAGTGCCAAACAGTTTCCATGTACTAAAGAATACATGAAGCTTTAAGGATCAGATAACCATAGGTGGATATGGCTATAAAAGAGTATCAAAAGATTTCACTGGATGTATATTTAAAATATCTTCTCTGTACATCAAAATTAATAATATACATACTAAGCTGGTATCACAAAGTCAGCCTGGGCTCTGAACACACAAGGAGCAGCACACAGAAAACCCATGACTCTAAAAGGAGCCTCAAGACTCCACCTATGTGGAATGCACTGTAATGCTGCAAAATACTTAAGGCCCAAAACCAGGATTTAACAAAGGGAGAAGCTTTTCAGCTGCCTATGCAGTTAACACATTGGTTTAGTTTCCATCTTCTTCCTCTTCTGATTTAGCACTAGAATTCTCTTATCTGCTAATGACATATCTGTTTATCCCTGAACTCTGTAATACCATACAATGAGTATGCTTTTCATGAGTACAGAATAAAAGTAAAAATTAGAAGGGAAGAGATGCAAACTTGTTAGGGAAATCCTTATGAGGAGTTATTTGCATTTCAGCACTTTGAAACAGATTTAAAGCAAAAAAAGTCTTTTGGAATTAGATTACAGTAAAAGAAACAAGTAGCACTTAATTTGATCTGACGCAGAACACTCAGGCATCAACCTCTCTTCAACTGCTATAGCCTCCATCTCCTTAATGCCAGGGCTGTGCTGCAACCATAACAAACAGCTGTTGCAAAGGCAAAAATCTAGAGGAGAAGCAGCGGGGGGAAAAAAGAAAAAAGTGAATCACACTTTATATTGCTCTACATTTGTTGCTTTTTTTTCCTATTCTAAATGAATACAGGAACACAAATTATTCAAAAGTTACCTCCCCCAGCCAAAATGCTTAATGTAAAGACAGGTTTAGCATCCTCTGAGGTCTTCTTATTAACCTCTCTATTATAACTCCATGTTACTGCTTTTCACTGACTTGCTGGCTTCAGATGACATTTTGAAATAGAATATGAAGCAGAATGTCTGCATAAGTTACAGAACAAAGTAACTGTGTGTAAGTACACTGTGTATTTTAGTTTCCTCTTGTCTAGACTGATCAAACATTAATCTCAGATTTGTTTCCAAGTGAATGCCTTTACCAGCAAACAGCTAAGAAGACATCTCTCTAAACAGAATCCTTTTACTCACAAAAGTACAGAAACGGCTTCAAATTTGGCCTCCTTGACCAGATAATCAGCCATTAAATCAACTCCTGAGAAATGCCAGGAAGTTACTATTGCCCAAGCACTGAACTGCATAGATTTGAAGGTCATTGCACAACAAACCTGAATATGTAATGTAAACTAGAAGGAAGAAATGAGAAACTGAATTGCTGAAGTTTCTCATATTGTCAGGTGCTCACGATGGATTCTGTCTCTTGGAACATAAGAATTCAATCATGTCATAACAACCTACCTACTTGCTTTCTACACAAGAGATAAATTGACAATTGAAGTTTTCAATAGATGCTACACCGTAGAACTATCACCCATATGAGTATGTGTATTTTTAATCACAATATACAAAAGTAATTTTGAAAGACAAAATGTTAGAAATCTTTTGCATTTGTCCATGTAGATCTCAGGACTGTTCTGATGAAGTGTTTTAAGGTATTACAGTTTTTTTCTGAGTGTCCTGACTTTTTAATTATATACTTCTGGAAAAAAAAATACAAAGACATTGAAGACTACAGTTATCTGATGCATCATTTCTCAGCATCTCTTAATTAAAAATATCGAGGCAAGCTTCAAAATAGTCTCCTCCTCCCCTGTCTTGACAGGGAGTTGAGGAGCTTGAAGAACTAAATTCTCCTTTGGAAAAATAGCATAGAAGGGGAAAAGAGTCTCTTGGAGTTCCCAATATCCTGTTGTCAGACAAAATGACTGAAAAGACCTCATGTTCAGTGGACCTGAACACATTGAAGGATTGCAGAGCTACACTTTAAGGTAAAATTTTGAGAGACTTGCTTATTTCAAAGCCCTCCCCTAGTTCAGGTGAAGTTATGAGACACCACCTCTGTCCTTTTGCCATTCGGCCATACAGGTAGCAGATGTGATCTAGTGTGTTACTGGCAAGTGGGTGATGGTGAGGCACTCTGGACTTGGAGACTTGACATGCCCACCTCACCCCATCAGAGACTGGCTTAGCCAAAGCAAAAGGCTTTTTCATTTTATTCTCCTCTTGTAGAGGGGATGTGAACCTTACACCTTACTTTCACTTGTTTTTATCTTAAGATGAACTGAAGATATTTACTGTGCAAAATTAATAGTGCATTTAGTTTTAAGGACAGTTAATACCCACAGAGGGTTTTAGAAGTTTAATATATGTGTATAGTTCCCTGAGGTATGCAAGACCCTATGGATGGTACAAAAAACATAACAGCAGTAGTTCTGGTTCTTTAAGTTAATCCTACAGGCACACCTCTACTTTTGCCTTTCAGGAGTCCAACCAGGGAGGAAGCTAGAGCCTGGTGTATTTTCTGACTCAGCTCTGCACACCCACATCACCAGATACAGTGATTCAGTGATGATGCAGTTACAGTGAGAAAAATTAAGTCTGAGATTAGCCTATCAATAAAAGCACTCTATTATTTGCCACAAAAGACAGAAGGACCCTTACAGGTAACTTTTATATCTGATGTAAGTCCAAGGTTTTTCCTCATGGACTATCTAAATGATATAAAAATTTATATAAACCACTGAAGGTTTCAGCACAGGCATGAAATTCACACGATGCATTGATGAAGGCTCAGTTTTCTTTTTCTTCTATTCCAATAACCAACATTGCCTTTACAAAATCTCATCTAAAATTATGAGCTGTAATAATCATATATTTATAACACTACAGCGAAGAGCAGCAACTGAGCACCTACCACATTAGCTTCAGCTTATTCCAATATTTTATGCACATCTCTGATGGACACTGTTTGGTACTCTCAAAGACAATCCCTTTTCTTCACAACTCCTCTTTCTATTCCAGCTTGCTGTTAAGTTCCCAAGTTGGCTACAAGGGCTCACAACAGACTACTGTTCCCCAAATATAAATATATGAAATACATACCGAGGCTGCTATGCTTATGTTATATTCATGATCTGCCATAATCTTCTCTTGTGAGGTGGAATTAAATTTGCGGGGAAAGTGATGCAGAGATGTAGTTGCTGCTTGCAGTAGAAAAGCTCCAAAATAAAAGACAAAAGTAGCCCCATGGAAAAGAAAATCCTGAAAAGCAAATGACAGACTCAGTTTAGGCTGCAATACTTACCTAATTCTTCTAGCCTTAGTACAAATGAACCCCACCACTGACAACATTAACTTTAGACAAGCAGTGTTAAATCCATCCAAGAGCTTAACCTGGACATGTTTTAACAGCTGCTTGCAGTTGTAAGCAATTCACTAACATAATTAGTGATAAGAGGAAACTCTCCCCAGACCATATATTCCTTCAAGTTAAAGGCATGTGCTTATCTGTATGTGCATATGCTGACCTATTAGATCACTTCAAAGCTTTCAGAGCTTACAGAACTCTCCCTTCATACAGTTTACATAAAAGAGAAGGGACATATAGGGCAACTTCATCACAATTTAAGCAGTACAATAACCCTAATGCCATCCCCCAAATCCCTTCTTAACTAAGCTCCAAAAGTCCCCCTTCCACACTTAAATTTGGCTTCTGTGAATGCCCAGAAACACTTCAACCTTGATATAGCTGAAGTTTACTTCTTGATAAAATCCAAATCCAAGAACTGTGACATTCCTCAACTCTCCCTAACTTGGCTCTACACAAAATATTGTCATCTGGAAGTACTTAATGATGATGTGGAATAAAATGCCCAAGACTTGAGGGGACAGAGGCAGGATTTACTTAAAACATACTTCTCTCTTTGCCTTATTCTAGGCAACTCTTCCCTCTTCTGTGGTGAATGCTAGCTGATCACAAGATTTAAACATCTAACTCTCATTTCTAATTCTATTATTGGAGCACACAAAAAAGCAACTTTGGTGCCTAAATCTCTTTGCAGTTTCCACACGGCAAGAACCAAGACATGTGCAGTACAGTTTTAAAATGTCTAAAATATTCCTTCAAGATCTTCTGTTGTGAGTCTGCAAAACTGAGATGTGCACTGCACTCAGTTCCTGAGTCCATTAAATGTACACTCTCTGTCCATACCCAAGCAGGTCTGCAAAGGCCATAGGCACAATTTCTTAAGTTCTACACAAGTAAATGGATGCTTTTTGATGACATCCACGTTATGTACCCTATCTCCAGCACTTTTAATTCACTTGAGTACAATGGACTACTAGTATGTCAAGAGTCAAAACCCAGGGTACACCATGTGTAAGTCCATCACAACAGCAGACAGCATTCACATGCATTAGAAATTACTGTGTAAGATCCTTACCTACTGACTATACCAAATACCAAAGTGAGAATGTGCTGCATTTCTCTACTTAGACAATTGTTTCTTTGTAGGTGTGAAATTTTTCTATTATTGGAAGATTTTTATCTTCAAACCCATCAGTTGTTCCACATTTTATAGCAGCTAAAGCTTCTTAAATCACACCCTATTCAGTTCTGATAAGTTACGATATAAGCTGCTATAAGTTTCTCATTCCAATTAGCTCAGGAAATAATTTTGTCTTAATGAAGAATCACCTGATCACTTGAGGTTAGGTCACAGAGTGCACTGCTTTTCCTAATGACTGGGAATCCAAGTTTTGGCAAAACTGCTGCAGTAATTCTCAAGTTCTGGTTTTCCATTGATTTGGGATTGTTTTGTTTCTGTTTTCCCTCCAATTTTTTAAAAACAATTACTTCCTCCTGGAGTATCACAAGGAGGCCCCACTGACAGCAACAAAACTGAGAAGAGGGCAGAGGGTGGCTTCCTGACCTAACTGGTAGCTTATGTGCCATGCTTGCCCAATCTCAAGCTTTGGGCACAAGACACACTCCGTAAGTCTCCAGCTCTGATGTAACCTCTGCACCTCACAGTAAAAAAATCCCAGGGACCTACTCTAGCATGAGTGCACTGAAGCATGGGAGGAGCTGCAGTGCTCTGCAGCTGAGGAGGCACTCACCCCATCAGACATTTACTGCTGTGGCCTCCCAAGCTCACTGAAGCTGGCAGACACACTCATTTTTCCTGCTACCGCCTGTGGCACCACATCAGACCACAGGCTGGTGTGTGTTCACTGTGTGACAAGTACTAAACCCCACATCACAGCCTGAATTACCCATTTCATCGCACAGGATCCCAGCACCTTGAAAGGCCTGTGTCAACCCAGGGGTAATCAGGGACATCCATTATTCTTGGGCTACTAGCACACCACTATGTCAGTGTTACCAGCTGTATGCTTTTGGCACCACTGCTCGCAAAAAGAACAAATAGCTCCATGAGGAAGACAACGCTGACTGCATGCAGGAGAGAGATTTTCAGAAGACAAACTTTTTCATTTCCTTCATTCTCCTGCCAAACCCTCTAATTTCCTTTGCCCAGCAGCAATTACAGTGAAGCTACTTAGCATCAGTAAAGTTTCACGTTTGTACGGTTATGGTTTCTGTGACCAAAAACCCCCAAGGCTTTTTTGGTTTTCAGTACCTGTTAGCATGGTGCCTAACCCTTCCTTGCCCCCACATGTGTACCACCATTGAAACCTCATACAAAGTTTATGTAAAACACTACCAGATCTGCATGTTAACTTAGTTCACATCTAATTTTGTAAATGAGTGTGTTGTGAGTCAGGCTGTAAAGGACAGTATTTATCATACCATCTGGTTTAATACAGTGATATACCAAGTGATGTACCTCCCTAAGGTCTGTATTTTCTCTCATCTTTTCACTCTGTTGTATCTTACTAATAATCAAGATACCTACTATGTATTAGTATCTACATTATAAGTATTATAAGTAGCTCCACTGATATTAATGTAAAGTATTACTAAATGCAGGGCTACCAGAATCCCATGCTATTTTTCAAACTTATATTTAAGCTCCTGGAGTCTTAAACCACATTTGTGCATGAATCCCTACTAACTCCAATACAACTAAGCCATGACTCTTACCATTTTTCTAATGACGTGTAGCTTCTGTAAATTTAATTTATGAAATGGCAAACCCCATGTATTTATCTAAATGCCAACCTAAAGCAAACAGATACACCTTTTTATTTTATAAAATAAAACAATCACTAGAAACACTAAAACTATTTGAAACAGAAGGTAAAAAAATCCTTGTGAAGTGCTGCTAAAGAATTTAGAGCCAACAAATTACAGACATTTGGGTACCTGAAAATAGTGGTTCAAAGATCTATCTAGTGCTATTTTTGTTGACAGCTGGAAGGGGTTGGGCAACAGCTACTATGTTAATAAAACAATTCACTCTGCTTTCATTTATGTTGACTTAGTTATGACAGCTTTCTAGGTTAAGTTACATCGCCCCACAGATGCAGCTTTTATACAAGTCATGTAGCAATTTCCTGACATAGAAAGTTTTTCAGTAATGTATCCCTTGCAAGGGGACAAAATTAATAGTATAACAAATCACTGCAGCATCGAGTAGCCAATGCGTAAGACACACACAATCATTGTAAGATGAACATTTGTCTGGCATTTTCAGTCTATAAAGGGCTATGCCCTCACCCAACAACTTGTAAATTGACAGTTTCAATGAAACCTAGGACACGTTATAATTTACTTAAGTTATGCACATGCTCAAGGGCTTTGTTGCATCATAACTTGTGAGGATGTCATAGCATAGATCCCTGTAAAGGTCTCTGTAATTGTAACTCATTATTAGTGTAATTACTGCCTGTATTGTGCTGGAAAGCTGACACTGTATGTGTATTTGCTATCAAAGTGCTAAAGTTGTTTTAATAGAGTCTAGTCTTTTAGCACTGATGAGCTGCAGCCCCAAATTCATGAAGCATTACAATTTGCTTTAAAGACCTTTTGTTTAAAGGGAATGTCTTTGAATAACTTGAACAGCTAAAGAACTACAGATGTTGACACTGAAGCATGAAATTCCAGCTGTGATCAAGAAAAGCATCAATATCAAAACTAAGCTGCATAGAGGGGAGGTGAAGGTGATCAGGAGTTACAGCCATTCTTAACATTTTAGAAGTTCAGGTCCTTTTGGAAGAGTTTTTGGAAATCCTGATCATAGTTTTGTCACCTCTCATTATCCACTTCCAACAACATAAGAAAGCAATACCATCTCGTGCCCAACTACTTGAGTGCTAAAAAATTAAAGCATAAAACAGTTGATGCAAAGAAAGGAGCATGTAAATTAGCAGTCAATAACCTGATGTATCCATGTGGTTGGCAAAAAACTGGAACAAACAACTTTCCTTTTCTAACAGAAAGGTACAGACTGAGAACTATTGGCACAAGCCATAAAAATCCACTACATCAAGAATCAAGTCATGTCTCCACAATGAAGAAAAGCTGAATAGAGTGTAATTATTTGTTGTCTCATCAGGTTTCCTTTAAGAAAGATAAACTTTAAGCTTCCTAACAACCACTCACCAATGCTACCTTGGCTTTAAGGAGTTGAACCAAAAGTCAGCAAAAGACCTTCTCAGGAACTACAGGAGACTTCCGGGGTTCTTTAGTCCAGCCTGTGGTATCTCAGATAACCACATCACACTGTGTGTTCATAAATGTATCACTTCCTTTACACTATTACATGTACCCCCATTATTCACAGAGTGTTGCTACCACTTCTTTAATAGGCAGGAAATATTTTCCCATTTCCAGCCCATGATTGTTTCTGTCCATTTATATGAATTTGCTGTCATGCCTTGTTAAACTAGTTCTCTTCCTGCTGCTCACACATCTTATGTGATCAGAAAGGACAAGTATACTCCTTCAGTTTCAAAAGCCTGACTCTTTCACCATCCATCATAAAACAGGTCCTGTATTTCATCCATCATCCTTATAGCCCTGCTCTTCTTTTTTTAAGTTTTGAATTCTTGTTTTGAAACCTTTCCACTAAAACAGAAGGCCTGGCATTAAGACTCTGGATCAGTACTCCTCATGAAATGATTTCCAGTTCATAAAATGAAGGGAATCCTCAAATAAGGAAAAAAATCTTACCGTCTGGTTCCAGTTGACAGCAATTCTATTTGCATAACCGAAGAGGAACACACACAGGAACACAATGGACAGGAACCATGCAGTCACTGCTACAAACATTACCCATCCCTGTAGCAACGGCAGTGGAACTTGGGTAGAGGCTACCAATATCCAGACGATTGTTCCAAACAGCTGCAAGGAGACAAACACAGACGATGAACAGACAACTTTTATTCAGTCCTTTCTGTGTAAGAACTAATATCACCAATCAACACATCCTCAAATGACTTTTAGAAACCAAGAGGCAACACTTCAGATGTACTCAGAGGGCCCAAGTGCCATTCTCCTAAATGACAGGCACTAAGTGGTGATAAGACAAATCCACTCTGAAATTCTTAAAAGCTCTTAATCTTGAAAATGGGATTTACAGACCCAGGTGACTTGTGTGCTGACACTGAAAATGTCACCCTTATTCTCATTTTGTAGGAAATATAATAAGTGTGAAAACATGACTCACACACGCACACACACACAAATCTCTCTCGATATACTAGTTTGCATGACAAGGATGTACATCAGATTTGGATTCAATTTCATACTGTTTAGTTCTGCAGTCCTAAACAGATGAGATATAGAAAAGAGATGAAATTGCATTTTCTTTTTCAATGTATTTGTAACAAAAAAATACAACATATTAAGCAATAAAAAGAAAACTAGAATACAGAATAAGGCAAGTTGTAAGTTATGTGATAATGACTAGAAAAACACTAAGCTTTCCAGAATTATTATAACCTAGGGAAGAATTCAGCATCACCAATTTTCTTTTCAGCATGCTGATCACAGTGAATGAGTGGTGGGGATGCTATGCTGTGATGGGCTGATGGAGAATTTATGTACTCTATGGCTTGCCCAGTTTAATCAGCTCTTGGCCTAAGAAAGGTACTATTTCTCCCTGCAAATTGTCTCTCCTTATAAAAAAAAAAGATAACTGGAGAAAATCTTAATTGCCATGTGAAATATGCTCATTTATTACAGAAAGATTTAACTTCATAATCCAGCCTGCAGTGTTGTGACAGCTACCATCAATTTCTCAGCAAGTTACTACTTCCCTGCTTTAATTCCTACAGATTTACAACTACAGAGTGAGAGGTTCCATTTTCAGATTCAGAGAAATTTCTTTTGAATTAAGGTTGGATGAGAGCTACCTTTCAAAAGATGCCTGGTATAAAATTAATTGGTTCCTTTCTCATCATACATTGCAGCACCACATATGTAAAGATGCACTGCTAGTCTAGTTTAAAGCTCCCAAGGGTTTATATACTAGCCTTCAAGTGGTTCTCTAGGGTTCCTTTTTTAGCTGCTGTGAAGAACAAAACTTTCTTTAGTTTCACAAGACTGCAGGTGCAAGTCTGCTACTCAGAGACTAGATAGTGATGGGCAGTGAGGAAGCAGAAGGGATAGCACAAAGCATCTGCTGAACAAAAAGCAGAGACACGTGAAATGTTTGCAGTACTCTGAATATGCAACCTTGCAGGCTTCCTTTAAAAATATATTTAGGCATCTGTTGGAGAGACTCAGTGTTCCCTGTTGTGCTGTTTCCCTCATACCACCTACTCCTGTCCACTTCAGGTAGGCTGTCAGATGTAGAATACTTTGGCCAACCTAATTGCCCTTCTGATTCAGCGCTTGATTTAGCACCCAGGCTTGCACACCAAGCTCTTTGCTCGGGTGGTTTTACAGCTTGCAGGGTGGAATCCATCTCACAGACCAGGACCCAAGCAGTAGTCTGCTATGACCCACGAAAAAAAACACATTATTAAAATCAGATTACTTTTGCCAAGGTTGTTTTTTTTTTCTTTTCCTTCTACTACTTAGTACCAGAGCTCTGCAGAGCCTCATACTCAGCCTTAACCCAAAGGTCCTCCAGTAAGGTCTGAAACACCCATGAAATTAAACATACTTGTGGGAGTTCGCACAGGACCCCGAACACACGCACGCAGGTAAGAACCAGAGTAACGCGCCATGGCGGGTTTGGGTCGAGCACTCTGTATAGCCCAAAGTCCTCGACAGCTCAAACAACCCCCATGTAACCCATCCCCACAGCCGCTGGTGCCAGGCCGGGGGAAGCACCTCGCCCCACTGACACCGAGGGGAGCGAACCCGCTGGGGCAGGCTGAAGGGAGCGGGGCGAGGTCCTACTGCCCTTCCCGGCACAGCCCCGTGTCCCAGCCACCCGCCCGGCACCAGAGCAGGGCAGCCCGGGGGCTCCCCCCTGCCGCAGGCTCGGCCGCCGCACCTTCCCCTCACACAAAATGGCAGGTGAGGAGCGGGGCTGGAGCTCGCCCGTCCCACCGGCTGCGGGGCGCTGAGGGGAAGGAGGGCCGGTGCCGTCACCCCTCGCCCGCACTCACGATCTCCAGGAAGATGACGGCTCCCGAGTAGGTCCGCAGGATCTCCAGGCCGGAGGGCAGCGTGACCCGGGGAGGGGGGAAGTAGGCAGCGGGGTTGGGAGGCGGCGGCATGGACGAGGCGCTCCTGGGCAGCATGTTGCTGTGGCGGCGGCTGCTGCCGAGCGCGGCGCGGACGGCCGAGACGGGGCCAGGTGGGCGAGGAGGAGGTGGCGAAGGACGGAGCAGGTGCGGGCGAACCTGTGTGCGCTCCTCCTGCCCGGCCCTGGGCGGGTGCACCCCGCCCGCTCCTCCCACCTGCGCCTGGGAGGGTGGATCCGGGTGCCGGGGACCGGGCCTGCCCCAGATGGAGGCCTCAGCAGTGCGGGGGGCACGGCGCTGTGCCCGCAGGGCGCTGTGCCCGGCCGGCGGATTTCGGCTTCTCCGTGTCCGCTCTGGAGTGCAGCGCTCCCGTTCACTAGTCCCGAGTCGGACCTGGCCACACTTGGGACGTTATTTCTTGATGCCAGTCAGCAAAAGGATGTTACCTTCTGGTTACAGGTACTTGAGGCTTCGAAATTATGAGGTTACATCTTTTATTTTTTTTTTTTAAGGAACCTGCTAGGTTTCCCATTTGAAACACCAAAACCATCTCAGCTGTATCTTTCATTCAGGCTTGCTCAACCATGCGCAACTATTTCAAAGTAATAGTGTTTGATGTGAACGTTTTGGGTAGGTGAGGGTACATGTGCAACAGACCACTTATAATGTGTTTTCTTGTGCTTAGTATAAATATCTTCTGACGGATGTGACCTGTAGTGATAGGACAACAAGGAGTGGCTTTAAAAAGAAGGAGAGTAGATTTTGACTATTAGAAAGAAACTCTTCACTGTGAGGGTGTGAGGCAGTGGCACAGGTTGCCCAGAGAAGTGGTAAATGTTCCATCCCTGGCAGTGCTCAAAGCCAGACCTGCTCTAGTGGAAGGTGTCCCTGCCCATAGCAGGGGAGTTGGAACTGGACGATCTTAAGGTCCTTTCCAGCTCAGACCATTCTGTGATTCTGTGATGCAGCAGTTCTATCCACCTGCATGGCTTAGGATGGTATATCTTGTCACTCAGATGACTAAGTGCTGTTTCACCTGGTGTTATCTCATGCGCTGTTTCTGGGTGCTTATACTCAACGTACACACCTGAGATTTTAAAGATTGCATCTTAAGAGGGTTTCATACCAGTGAGCTTGAACCAGTTAGGACTTTAAGTTTGTATTCCTTTATATCTGTGCTGTTCCACAGTTGTGCTTTTGTGATGACAAGAAATGCCTCAGCCTGAGATGCCTGTCTTCCCCAACTCAGGCTCCTGGTGGGAAGCTTCTCTAAACACAACTCACCCATGCTTCCAGCATACCTAGTACATAAATAGCTTTGAGACATTTCTGAAATGCAATAGTAGCCTGTTAGCTTTGAAATTGTGGCTTCTACAGGAGGAAGAAGCAACAGTTTGTATTCTTGTGCTCTCTCCTCATCCCTATACCCTTTGTAGCTGAATGCCTCTTGCACATCTAAGGAATGAGAGATGTGAGATTGAATCCCCACTAGGCGAAGGAAAGCACCCGGCCCTACTTCCTCTCTTTTTTTGAGTGCCGTTATCAATGTGATTAATATTCCTCCTCTATACCTATTTTAAAAAGCAAACCTTGTGTTCCATCCATTTATCTTCAAGGAAGGGCTGCAGGCTCTGGAGGCACAGAGGGTCCTGATTTGAGTGTGTTTTGGAAGGGAAAGTGATTCAGACTTGTGCCTAAGTGATTAGGTGTGTAGGTGGCTTGTTCTTGGGGTTGCATTCTGGAGACCATATGTCCAATTAATTTCACAGTCTGGCTTTAAATCTGTTGAGTCTGCCCTGCAGAGGGAGAAATCTACGTGGGTGGAAAACTGGGTTGATCAGTTTATGATTTGGAACAAGAAATGTGATTATCCTTATCTTATACAGGGGAAGTACAAATAACACTTGGTCATAAACATTTCAGTTTTATTATCCAGCCATGCAATGAATCTGTGTGAACTCCAGCAGCACTGGATCCAACCGATGATTACATACCACGTGCAATCATTTTTTTTCTTGCTTGTAAATACCACTCATTTTAACCTGGAGTTTCATTTTAACACTGATTTTCTTCAGTTTTAGTGGCGTTTCACAATAAAGTCTAAATTTCACTGTTAGATACACATACACACAATAGATTTATGGTGGTACTTTTTCTTAAATCCTAATCATTTAAATGAAAGTGGCTGTTAATTTTTACTGTGTTTGGGCAAGATGTGCTACAGTTCCATGTGGGGTTCTTTATATACTGATTCATATACTGTTTGGATCTTTGAAAACCTGGATTCTCTAAGAGATTTGTATCAGGATTGTGGATTTTAAGTTTCCATGGCAAAAGCACATGCTTGTGTTGGACTGCTTTTTAATAGCATTTTTATGTAACTAATTGCACCTCGGCATGTTACAGGGTTACTAACAATGCTGCTTCAAGTCTACCACAGTCAACAAGCAGACAGAAGTATACTGATTCACTGTACATAGGAAGGTCTGTCTATACAGTCAGAAGGACTAAAAATTTCTCTTAAATAACTGTTACATAAAGTCCAAACTCTCTCTTTTGTATTCTTATGCTTGTTGATAGGCCTAAATATAAAATTGGCAGTGTCACGGAACTACAAAACCAGTTGGTATCATTTTTAGATGGTAAAAGTTATTGACGATTTAAGTTCCAAGTATAGTAATATCTATAATCTTTAATATCTATAGAAATCAAAATATCTGGTTCTTAATGCTGAAATTCCTCCCTCCCCCAATCATTAGAAAAATGCATTAAATGATGAAAATTTGTACTCACTGTTAACCATCATATCCAAGCAGTAAAAATTAAGAAGGGATAAATTAATATTTTGCAAAACATAGCCATACATCATGCTGGATATAAAAACTGCTTGTACAGCAGTGCTGTGTAACAAGTTTCAGAGTACATTTCGTGATGTGTGGCATAACATTTCTGGAAGAGCTGAATATAGGGGAAAGTAATATCAAGATAAGAATTCGTGATCCTTAATGCCTTATCTGAGTGCATTATCAGAAGCACCTCTGACAGCAGGTGTAACTCTGCTCGTCATGTCTTGTGTTGCAATACACACAAGGGTGGTCTGCTGAAATGGCCAAAGGAATGGAAAGTTTAAAAGCCATAAATGACAGTAACCTTATTTGCTACCCATGTGGCTCTGTTTGCCCACAGCCAGATCTGCACAAACAGATCTCCCTAAGCCAGAGTGAGGTTTGTCTGATAGTATCAGGATCTGCTTCTTTCTTCCAGTTACTTTCTTATCTGGAGGAAGTTGCCCCCAAAAGCCCTCTGTGTTTCTTTTAGATTTGCAAAGCTTCTCTTTCTTGACAAAACACAGACTCTCTTAATCCTGTGGTTGATTACGTATCAAAAATAGAAAGCCTGAAGTTGATTGTGTAAACCACAGACTGATTTGTTTATGGGTTAATTAATTTAACAGCTCCGAGAAAATGCATGTGGGATTCTGATCTTATACTGGTACAAACTCAGGAGTCATTCCTCTTTAGCCAGTGAAATTAAACAGGCACTAAGCTGGTTTGCATAAGGTGAGTGATAAGGAAACCCTTCAGTGTCATTTGTATAGTGTATTTACTCAGTGGTAACAGAGCTTTAGTGTCATGCTTGGACCAGTGCATATTGTGAATTACTGTGCAAACACCACTGTATTGTTGAGGTTCCTCGGGGGGCAGCATGACAGTTTTTATTTTAACAGGTAGGGCCATGCTTTTGATTGGATGCTGCTCCTTTTTGCATCGTCAAACTAAGGGAAAAGTAACTGTTGAAATTACTCACTTGATCCAGTTAAACTGAGCTTGGGATGCCTGCTGGAAAGAGGAGATGAAGATAAATGTGGCATCTGTTTGGTCCACTAGTCCCAGGGATGGCTGTAACCAAACCAGTCCCCAGAGGTTCAAGTGGTCTCAGAGGTGCTCTAAGCAGTGATTTCTGCCTGGCTTGTAAGTCTGTGGTGATACACTGGATATGGCCACTTCCCACAGAAACACCTTTTGTGCCCAGAGCTGTGAGAGGAAAGACATTGACCTGGCTACTTTAGTTCTCCATGATCCAAGGATGCCTTTTAAAGCAGGAAATACTTAGCTGGCTAATTAAGGAGGTTTTAAGGTCTTTTCACACAGGCACCACACAGCCAAGAGGCTGGCATCAGAACAAAGATCCTCCTTGGTGGAGTAGGCTGGTGCTACTGGGAACAGAATGAAGTCTCTGGCCTGTTGTGATAACATCATTTCCATGTTCTAAGGATGCCAACACTTAATTTGTTTGGCTTGGTAGCACTGCAGCTCTCTAGCAGCATAGTATAACAGGCAATTAAAAGACCAGTTTTCCTCTCATTTACACTGAGAAATTCCTCTTAAGACTTGTTAGGGTGCAGCAAACCTAAAAATGCAAAAAAAACCTCATCAGAGCAGGGAGAGGAATCCTCAGGACAGTGAGAAGAGCGTGCAGCAAGCTCATTGTCCTGGATTTCAAAAGATCAGACTCTGGCCTCTTCAGGAACCTGCTTAGTAAGGTTTCATGGGATATAGCTCTAGAGGGCAGGGGGACCGAGAGTCTTGGTTGATATTCAAGGATCACCTACTACAAGCTTAAGGGTGTTGCAACCCAACTAGAGGGAAGTGCAGCAGGAGGGCCAGGAGACCTCCTTGGATGGATAAGGAGCTGCTAAGGAAACTTTGAAGGAAAGAAGAGGCTTATAAAAGGTGGAAGCAAAGACAAGCAGCCTGGGAAGAGCACACGGATGTTGTCCGGGAAGCTAGGGACCAGGTTAGGAAAGCTAAGGCCCAGTTAGAATTCAACTTGGCTAGGGATGTGAAAGATAACAGGAAGGGATTCTGTAGGTACATTGCAAGTAAAAGACAGACTAGGGACAACGTGGGCCCTTTCTGGAAGCTATCACGAGAACTGGCTACCCTGGATTTGGAGAAAGCTGAGGTCCTTAATGGCTTCTTTGCCTCAGTCTTCACTGGCAAATGCTCTGACCGCACCACCCAAGTCTTGAAAGGCAGATGCAGGGACTGTGAGAATGAAGACCTTGGGCCCACTGTAGGAGAGGATCTGGTTCAACACCATCTTAAAAACCTGAAGGTACACAAGTGCATGGGACCTGATGAAATCCATCCATGGGTCCTGAAGGAGCTGGCAAATGAAGTTGCAAAGCCACTGGCCATCATATTTGAAAAACCATGGCAGTCAGGTGAAGTTCCTGATGACTGGAAAAAGGGAAATATAAGCCTCATTTTCAAGAAGGGGAAAATGGATGACCCAGGGAATTACAGACCAGTCAGTCTCACGTCTGTGCCTGGCAAAATCTTGGAGCAGATTCTCCTGGAAGGCATGCTAGGGCACATGAAAAACAAAAAGGTGCTTGGTGACAGCCAGCATGGCTTTACTGGGGGAAATCCTGCCTGACCAATTTGGTGGCCTTCTATGACGGGGCTACGGAACTGATGGACAGGGGTAGAGCAGTTGATGTCATCTACCTGGACTTGTGCAAAGCGTTCGACACTGTCCCACACGACATCCTTGTCTCTAAATTGGAGTGTCATCAATTTGATAGGTGGACCACTCGGAGGATAAAGAACTGGCTGCATGGCCGCACTCGAAGAGTTGTGGTCAACGGTTCAATGTCCAGCTGGAGACCAGTAACGAGTGGTGTCCCTCAGGGATCAGTGTTGGGACCAATCTTGTTCAACATCTTTGTCAGTGACACGGACAGTGGGATTGAGTGTGCCCTCAGCAAGTTTGCTGATGACACCAAGCTGTGTGGTTCTGTTGATACACTGGAGGGAAGAAATGCCATCCAAAGGGACCTTGACACACTTGTGAGGTTGGCTGATGCCAACCTCATGAAGTTTAACCATGCCAAGTGCAAGGTCCTGCACCTGGGTCAGAGCAATCCCAGGCACAGCTACAGGTTGGGCAGAGAAGAGATTCAGAGCAGCCCTGCAGAGAAGGACTTGGGGGTGTTGGTCAATGAGAAAATGAACATGAGCCAGCTTCAGTGTGCACTTACAGCCCAGAAAGCCAACTGTATCCTGGGCTACATCAAAGGGAGCGTGACCAGCAGGTCGAAGGAGGTGATCCTGCCCCTCTACTCTGCTCTCGTGAGACCTCACTTGGAGTATTGTGTGCAGTTCTGGTGTCCTCAACATAAAAAGGACATGGAACTGTTGGAACAAGTCCAGAGGAGGCCACGAGGGTGATCAGGGGACTGGAGCACCTTTCATATGAAGACAGGCTGAGAAAGTTGGGTCTGTTCAGCCTGGAGAAGAGAAGGCTGCATGGAGACCTCGTAGCAGCCTTCCAGTATCTGAAGGGGGCCTACAGGGATGCTGGGGAGGGACTCTTCATTAGGGACTGTAGTGACAGGACAAGGGGTAATGGGTTAAAACTTAAACAGCAGAGGTTTAGACTGGATCTAAGGAAGAAATTCTTTACTGTTAGGGTGGTGAGGTACTGGAATGGGTTGCCCAGGGAGGCTGTGAATGCTCCACCTCTGGCAGTGTTCAAGGCCAGGTTGGATAGAGCCTTGGGTGATATGGTTTAGTGTGAGGTGTCCCTGCCCATGGCAGGGGGGTTGGAACTTGATGGTCTTAAGGTCCTTTCCAACCCTAACTGTTCTATGATTCTATGATCCTGAGCTCACATGGTGTTGTAGGCTGGGTGGGTAGAGAAGGACATGACAGAGCAGAGCAAAGTTACCAAGTGCGAAAATGTTTCAAGAAATGAATGTGCTGCTCTTGGCATAGGTGAATCAGCTGGAGAAATGAATTGCATGAATCATCCACAGCAGAGAACGGGAAAATCTTGGAGGTAGGAGCTAGAGCACAAAATTCTTGTAGATGAGAGATGAGCACTGGTTGCTTAAGACAGAATTGCCCAGGGAAACCATTAGATGGACCTCACAGCAGCTATACTTGGTGTTTTTTCTCCCCTTTCACGCTCCTGCTCCATGGTGTAAGGGACGAACAAGGCAGCTGGTTGCAGAGGAACTCAGATTCAGCAGCACAGGCAGGAGGACATGCTGTCTAAGTGCTGCCAATGCAGGATGCAGCACAGCTCTGTGCCATTAGTACCATGAGTATGACGGGTCTCTTCTCATTCTGTCATCAGACAAGGCTTAATTAATAATCTTTAATTATAATGTGTTGGCTGCCCGTCTTATCTCTTGTTGGTCAGGAATATGTATCTGTTGTTTCGATTAACTATCAGCGCTGACAGGGAGTCACATTTTTTTTCTCAGTTGCAGCTTGTTTGCTTTTTGGGTACTGTTTGTTTTATTGAGCAAATTCCTGGCTAAAAAGCCAATAAAAGGCAAAGGATAATTCAGCATAAGACAACAGTGGCTTCATTTTGTGATGAAGGAATTCAGGAAGAAGCTGTGAGACATTAAAATTTGCTGGTATAAAGAAGCTCAGTAATGTTTTGAAATAGCATAAAAACACTGCTGCAAAAGGAGTGAGCCTATAGATTTCAAAGCACTCTGAGTTTGTTCAGTTGTAAATAAAAATAATTTATCTGAGTGTTAGAATATATACACGTAATTATGCTTTATCTGATTACTTAGTAGGATAGTAAAGAGCTATTTGAATGCAAGTAGGAGCAGCATTAAGTAACCTCTCTATTTGTAGTGAGTTTCAGTTTGCTTAATATAGCAAGGTCTTATTCTACTAGCATCTGTTGCTAGTTACAGTAACTATTGGAGTTATAAGGCTGAGAGGGAGTTCTTCAACAATGGAATCACTGGCAGACCTGTAATGCTTTTACTGATTATGCTTCATCTCAGTACAGTCTCTGACCCCAAGAATCCCATGCCACAGGTGTTCATGAACTTTCTCACTGTAGTTCAAGGTGCACAAGCCAGTGTAACAGAGCTGCTGCCAAATGAAGTGATCCTGTTACCCTAGCCATGGTTTCCCTCTGCCTCCTTTGCATCAAAACTAGTGAAAGTTAGGGTACCGATGGGTCAAACCAAGGCAAAACTGTTCCCTTTTTCTCTTTGATTGATTAGGCTTGTGCTGAAATTAATTAATTTTCAGTACTTAACGTATCAGTTTAAAAATAAATACAAAACTTCCGAGCCACATACACTGCCATGTCCTATATTCTTTATGCAATGCATGGTACATGGATGTTGTTTCTCTTTTAAGATGATAGATGAAATCCATTGTTACTATTTTTCTTTCAAGTAAGAAATGCCAGTGCAGCCTTTAGAAGCCTTCACATGGACTGAGCCATGCTTCTGCACCTCTAGACACTGTGTGCGGCTGTGTTCATCGTAAGTAAAGGCAAAAATCAGGTCATCACAGTGACCTATTTGTACTGAAAGAATATTGATTTAATTGTGAAATTAAAATTGTTCATAAAGAGGTGTGTGCATATTCTGAGGTATAGGTGATTTCAGGGAAATTAGTACCTGGAGTGTATTCTCTTGAGTGAAGTTTACAGTGTTTTACATCCTGGAGGAGTCCGAGGGTCCCAGTAGAGGTGAATGGGTCACAATAGATCAGCGTTTCTCTCATTTTTTATTACTCAGAATAAGCACAGATACATGTTCTGTAACCTTGAACTTCAGGTTATGTGCTTGATTGTTCTCTCCAATGATAAACTCCCATGGGGCTCCCAGGTGTTTGCAGGAGCTCTGTGCCCTGTATAGAACATGAACCTTTTATCTAATGCACAATTTTCTGATGTCAGATAGAAATGCTGCCTTGCATCCTCTGTAAACCAGCCCTGATACTGATGGCAAGTTCCAAATAGTAACTGTTTCTTATTCACCAAGTGGTGAAGCAGCATCAGAAGTTAGCATAACATATGAGAATCTATCTTCAGTTCAAAAAAACATGAGTTCAGGAAAATCTGTGGTTACTTCCAGCTGCATAAGGAATTCCCATTCTAGGGAAGGGGCTGGAGGTATCTCAGCTGCAAATGGAATGAACTGACAAGTATTTATACTCAAGGAATTACTGTGAATATATTTCTTCAGGCCTATCTCGACTACTCAATTCATACTGAACCCAGCCTCAGGTTCTTACACAATGGTTTGCGAAGGTTAAGAATTTGATCAAGTAGCTTTTGGTTTATACGAAAGCAAACAGGTTTGATTTTTCTTTTCTTTCATAAATCCTAAACCAGTTAAACCACATTCCTGTTAGCCTGGCGTCCTTCATGAGGAAATAAGTATTACACACAGTATGTATGCAATTTCTGGGTAGAAAACAACATGTGGTTCTACCAGCATCCTTTAACTTATGAATCATTAGGGAAGGTGAAGTGGTTTGTGCTGTCCACACACTAAGACACACTCTGCTAAGATGTGGTTTAAACGATGAAAAATAAGTTGAAGACCAACTATCTCACTTTCCCTTCATGATTTTCAGTGTGACAACCACAGAATTTACTCAGTATTAATTCACTCAGAGCTGCAAATAGTTTCTTGTATTCAGTAGTGCTTTGTTTCCTGACATTTTTCCACTTTTTGCACATGCTTCTCTTTTGGAGTGAGTGTATCATACAAAACTCTTCACTGTGGACTTGCACATTCTCAGAGATGCTGGATGAGGGGAGGGAAAGGGACGATATCAGGAACATTCCATAGTTAATTTACAAGGCAATAATTAAAAAATAAAACCAAACATAAAACAGCAGTCTCCCTGCACCTTTAGACAAAACTATGCTTTTACTCTGGAATCCAATTTGAAATGGGACCTCACGTTCACATATCCTTCTGCGTATTTACAGTCTGTAGCAGTGCATTTCAAATAGTTGCCTTGCCATTTTCTGCCTACCAGTAATTTTGTAGAGCTATTTAAGTAGCTTAAATTTTAATCCACAAGTATTTGGAAGAAGTATGAATCAGTGGTCAAAAAACACAGCTCATTAATTTTACACAACAGCAAAACAATAAATAGGTCAGTATTCTGTGCATTATTTTACTAACAGGTTAGTCTAATTGCTCTGTAGTTAGTGTTTATAGGGTTCTTTGAAGACGTAATTTGTAGTACAGGACTAATGTTGTGTTCATACACTTATATATCTAGTTATACTTGGAAACAAATAAATAACCTTGCATGAAGTCCTTTTGGGTTTCTGGTGCATAGTGAAAGAAACCAGGGTGGAATTCTGCTGACCATTTGCCTATGTGTATCCCTGAGCTATCTTACTGGAGTTCCCACTAGAAACAGAAAAGAAATAGCCATAGCTACATAGAAATCATAGAATAGTTAGGGTTGGAAAGGACCTTAAGATCATCTAGTTCCAACCCTCATCTGAGGAACAGTTTGTTTTGTACTGAAGTGTGTGTCTGAGAACAGATCGTCTGAATCATTTGTGTCTGCTTCTTGACTGCAAAGGAAGCTTATGGTGGCCAGGCCTGATGTGGACATCTATCTTGCAGATAATTAAAATTAGGTGAAAGAAGTCCCTGGACCAAACTAGTTCAGTGTTTTTTCGCAGTGATATGGAAGTAAATATAAAGGGTGCTTAAAATGAGTCAAAATCCTTGGCTGGTTGAGTGAAGGGAGTAACTTCATGTAACTTGAAGAGACTGTGTATGCCATAAACATATATTCTTGGTTCCAAGCATGTTTGACATAGTGAATGAAAGATGTTATGCTCTTCTTCTTTGCCCTCCAAGTCTGTGTTTTTCTTTCTGTCAAAGCCTAGCAGAATAAGTTACTATAGCAAACCCATCCAGGACTGAAGTTGTGTCAACTTGCCCTAGCTTCCTTCCAGAGACTTCTGAGCTTTTCAGCCTCTCATATTGGGCAGTAGTACTAGTGGTATCTCTGAAGCTGAGTCACAGATTCACATGGTCTCTGATGAGGTAAACACAAAGCAAAGACCTTCCTTCCTTCTTGGATCTATTACAGACACAAAGATCCCTCCAGCTTCCCCCACCCTAAACTGATTGTCTTCCAGCCCCACAGAAGCAGTTGTACAAGTGATCAGGGAAATCCACATCCACCTCACATTTTGGGTGCCCAATATTTTACCTGAAACCTAAACAAACTTTTTCCTTCCAGGGTCATCTTTGCATGTCCCAGTCTGGCTCTTCTCTAGAAAATCTTTATTTTCAGGTTTTTGCTAACCTTATTAGCAAAAAAATTAAAACATCTTTTCAGTATAGGATTGCACTGTGTTTCTACAAGGCTTTGTCCAGCTCCGTCACCTGGAATTGGTCTTCTGGATGAACCAGTGCAGAAGAGCTGTGCTTATGAGGGTCTCCCGTCAACCTTTTCCAAATCTCTCCTCTACTTCCCGTGTTTTTCTGACCATACAAACACCTGCCCCTCATTTCCAGCTTTTCTAGTGAGCCTCACCTTCATTGAAACAGGAACTGGCTAATACCTTTCTCATGCTCAGAGAAACTTACGTATCTGCAACGATCAAAAGAGGATGAACACAGGGACTGACATACTCAATGTGACATCTCCAAGTTACAAATCAGATCCTTGTGTGTTAGGATAAATCACAGCCTGAATCCTCATAATTTAATATGTAATTAGAGCAAGTGGGAAGGATAAGTCAAGGGTACCTGTCTCTATTCCTTAACCTTCCTTCCTCTGCTTCCCAAACTGTCATGGCTGCTTGGGTAGTTTTGATGTAAGGTTCTTCTTCTGTTGTTGTTGTAATTATTCTCTTAGAATCATAGAGTCATAGAATAGTTAGGGTTGGAAAGGACCTTAAGATCATCCAATTCCAACCCCCCTGTCTTATTTTCTCTTTTATGAGACTCTTTAAATGGCATGGCATGTGTGGTCACTACCATCTGTCACACACTGTTCTGTCCAAGGAGAAGACAGTGCAGTGCACACATATATATTCCTGTTTCAACTTTAATGGGTTCACTCGCATATATCTGCACTGGAAAATGCTCAAATCTGAGAAAGCAGGAATGAAAAGAAAGGCTTGTAACTGCCCTTGGCTTTGTAGAAAATGCATTTCTGCTTCTTCAGGTCCTGAGAAAGCTCTCTTGGTTATGTGAAATTGCAGATAGCTCTGGATTCCTGAGCTATTGTATTGAGATTTCCATTTGGATCTACTGACAACCTTTTAGATTTCCTCTGACAAGCTCTAAAGCATTTTCAAGACCTAGAAACTGGCTCACAGTGGGAAATAAATTCCTGAGCTCACATGCTAAGCATCCGCCAACTCTGCATTCACATTTTTCTGCAGTTTTTCTTAATCTTCTACTGACTGACTGATCATCATTGTTGCTCCTTCCACCCTCCACATGGTAGAGTGCCCCACGTGCTCAGGGAATGTTGTGGGGCAACTGATATAAAGACTTCTATTGTATGAAGTTGGGAAGATTGGCATCTCATGCTAGACATTTCACTGCTGAGAGGTTAATAAGGTAGCAAAAGCTTGAAACATCTGTCAAGGAGAAAAAGTGAACAGAGAATTCATGACTGAAATCTGTTTAAAAAATATATTACTTTTATGTCTTGAACTATGTCTGCAACAATTAAGACCAAGGTAATAACTGACTGTCCTGCTGAACTCAGGACATTGACGTCTGGCTACTTTAAAAAAGTTATGCCCATTTTGTAAAGCACATAAGCAAAGGCAAATGCAACAGAAGGGAAGATATATGATGAAATTGCAGTGTATGAGAAGGTCATGTATCTGCAGATGCTCCCATGCTGTTCTACATCATACCAGAGAGGAACTATAGCCCCTGTACTGCCCCAGCATCTGTAGTTCTGCACTTGATTAGGAGGGACTTCAATGAAGTTTAAGCACAGGTATAGCACTGAGGATGTTAAGGGTCTTAGGGGTTCAGAAATGTACCCGGTCACACACATTTTCTAGCCACGGAGGGTTTTGTGGAGTTAGTGACTCTGCAGCTACTGCTGTCTGCAAAATAGGGCGATGTAAGTTCCTGGTCCCACCCACCTAATGAATATCAAGTGAAACTTTTCCTCCCTGTGTTGAAACATCTGCGTGGAGAAAGGTGGGGCTCCGGGGCTGCCGTCAGATGTGTTGCATGCAGCAGGTAGGCACTGAATTCTTTTACAGCTTGCTGTTGTCCCTTTCCACACAAGCAGAACACCAACCCAGATTAAGCTGTTGCTTTGATCTTGCTCATTCTTTTTTACATAGGTTGAGTAGGTTACGTATGACTTTAATAAAAGAGAAAAGTGATGGCAACTTATGGCTTTTGTACCTGTGCAGACTATTAAGGCAAGACAATATAATGCAATGCTTTCCAAATAATCATAAATTAATCCCTCTCTGACACATTTACTATTTTTATCATCATACATAGTGTTATTGCATTTCTTACTAGCAATTTTAGCTACTTGAACTACAACTAAATGTGCTGTTTAAGACTGTAAAACTAGAGATACATACATATTCCTGTGGCTGTGGTCAAAAATGTGGCGCTCCATTGTTCTAGGTACTAACTTCTTTATTTTTCTTAAGTGATTGAAGAGGTTAAAGGCAATGAAAGAAGTGGATCTGCTGAATGCCCATATGCGATTGTTTGAAATGGTTGAGGAAAACATATTCTTAATGTACATATTGATTCTGTGATCATTTTTACTAGAATTGGTTTTTAAAACATTTTGTTTCCTATAGGTATCTGTGCATTCTGAATGTGGGGAAAGCCAAATGATAATGCCTGCCCTGTGTGAGGTGACAATCTTCAGAACATAGCAGATCATAAAACCCTGGCTGTCTGAGAGCAGGAAGCATTCTGAAGTGCTCCTGCAGGGGTGTAGCAAGATCTTAGGTAGCTGTCTTGTGTTCACTGTACAGTTGCAAGCAGGTATATCAATAGACTGCTTTGGCTAAAGAGAGAGCTTGGTGGAGCTCCAATGTAAAAGGCAGTGTAGAGGAAGTGGAAACAGGGACAGGCTATGGTGGAATGATCTAGAAACACTGCCTGAGTTTGTAAGGGTAGCCTCAGGAGATTCAAAAGTTAAATGCAGTTGAGATTCGCACAGGAAGTGTAACAAGAAGAGCTTCCACTGCAGTGTCAGTATAAAAAGGCTGAGCAAGGAAAATGTGGAACCACTGCCTTATGGAGGGGCAGCAGACACAGGTAAAGGTGAGGCATTCTAGAGTTTCTTTGCCATCTTTACCAAGAAGCTATCCCATTCCTCTGTGCTTAGGGAAAGGGTTCAAATAGAATTACAAGCCATATGAGTGTTTAGTCAGAGAACTTGCGAGAGTTTGACCAGAAGATTCCGTATGACCAGACAGGCTACATCCAAGGTGCCAAGAAAACTGGTCTGATGTCTCTGCAGGGCTTCTCTGTCACATTGGAAAGGATATGGAGATCATCAAAGGTTCCTAATGACTGGAAGTAGGTAAATGTTGCACCCTTCTTCACAAAGGCCAATCTAGGGAGCTATATATTGATCAGCATCACTGTGGTCCTCATGGAACTTAAAAGGGGCAGGTCCTCTTGGAGCACATTTCTGGGCTTATGAAGGAGAAGGTGGTGATTGGGAACACTCTGTATGGATCACCAATGATAAATCATACCAGTGGATATGCTGTGGGCAGGGCTGCCATACAGAAGGACCTAGGCAGGCTGGAAGAAGGGGCCTACAGGAACATTATGAAACTCAGCAAGGTCAAATGCCATTTCCCTCACCTGGGAATGCTGGTCCCTTGCACCAATACAGGCTGGAGCTCACTGGCTTTTCTGAGAAGGCCCTGGGGAGTTCTGGCAGCAAAGATGGCTAATAGCATCCTGACTCTGCTGGAGGGAGTGCAGCTAGGAGCTTGGTGCAAGGGATTATGCTCTTGCTCAGCACCTGTTAGACCACATGTAGACACTGTGTCCTTTTGAGCTCCCCCAGGACAGGAAAGGCATTGAAAAACTGGAGCCAAGTTCGGCCAAGGGCCTTCGGGATGGTGGGAGTTGGAGCCATGTAAGGGAGAGCTAAAGGAATTGGATTTGTCCAATGTGGAGACAGTGTTCTCACAGGAGAATGGATATTTGGTACATGAGCTCTGAATAACTCCAAGGGATACAGCAAGGCCGTGGGAGGCCCAAGGAAGCTTAAGCAAGCAAGATAAGAAGAAGCTGTAATTCACTGACTTATGAGAGCTGTGGACTGTTGGCAAGCGTTCAAGGTCAAATTCTCACACCTGTGCTTAACCAGTTATATGTTAGTCATTAAGGGTCTTCAAAACAAGTATCCAATCATGATACGCCAAATTGCTGTAGTTGTGTGTAACCAATAGTATATAAGGAGTTAATGCTTTGCAATAAATGGCTTTTTGTCTGATCACATTGGTCTCTGACTGAGTCTGTTCCGCGGTGTCCTGGTTTGAGCAGTAGCAGTCATTTTTCTCCTTATTGGTACCTGGTGCAGTGCTGAGTTTTGACTTTCGGGCTGAGAACATTTACTGACAGCAAGTATGTTTTGAATTACTGCTCGGGTGTTTGGTTTGTTCAAGGCCTTTTCTGAGCTCATGCTCTACCAGGGAGGAGGGGAGGCCAGGAGGAAGGAGAGACAGGACACCTGACCCAGGCTAGCCAAAGAGGTATTCCATACCATAGCACGTCATACCCAGGATGTAACTGAGAGAGACCCGGAAGGGCTGGAGCTCTGGAGGGATGAAGGAGGTATCGGTCGATGCTCGGTCAGGCAGGGTGAGGTGAGTTATGGGTCGGTGGCTGGTGAGATGTTGTATTCTCTTCACTTGTTATTAGCTTTATCATTATTATTTGTAGTAGTAATGGCAGTAGTGATTTGTGTTGTGCCTTAGCTATTAAACTGTGCTTATCTCAATCCGTGGGGGCTACATGCTTTGGATTCTCCTTCCTAACTCTCTGTGAGTTGGGGGAGCAAGGGGCGGAGTGAGTGAACAAACTGTGCGGATTTGGTTTTAAACCACAACACGCGGCATCCCAGCCTGAAGAAGATACGGCTTAAGGTGGACCTCATAGCAGCAGAAGATTAAGCCAGGCTCTTCACAGTGGTAACTGGTAGGAGGACAAGAAGCATAAATTGAAACAGGAAAGGCTCAGCCTGGGAATTATGAAAAGAAAAACATGGGAAAAAATAATACTGGCATTGGGTAAAATGATTTAGGTGTCAGGTTCTAACAGACCATAAATCCTGACTAGTCAGGCACCATTTCCTGTATTCCTGGCTCCATCTACTTCCTGGAGAAACCTAAGGTACTTTACCCACCACAGTGAATTTCCATTGGTGAACAGTGATAGACCCCAAATTCTCAATTATAACAAGTATATTTTTCCTGCAAAGCACAGCTATACTACTTGAGTTAGTGCATGCTCAAGCTTGTGTCCACATTTCACGGTGCAGAGCTGTATGGACCTACCTGCCAGGTTTCCTGTGTGGGATAGCCTTTTTTATTTGGCTTGGCCTATGAGTTAGGCTTCTTGGCAAAATTTATTAACTAGCACCTGGTGCTGCAGGAATGGGTTGTGCAAGCACCTGATCATACTTATGCCTGGCTAGCTTGAATGCTGCTCTGCTCTTCTACTGTTCCTCTTCAGTAGTTAGCAAAGGAATGGCCACCCCAGGTCTACTTGTTTCAACTGGTATGGCTCTGCCCACTACGTGAGTACTTAGTGGGTAAAAGGGTTGGGTTTGTTTATTTTTTTCTATTTAAGAAAGGATTAACCTGATGTGGTAGGAGAGGAGGAGGATGGAGGAACTGGGCAGTTCCAGCCTTTCCATTGCAGAAGCTCAACACGAGCTCCTCTCTTGCTTCCACAGCTAGAGACTGTGACCATCATTCCTTCCCATATATGGAGCATGCTCCAGGATTACTTATAACTCACAGTCTTCTGAAGACCAGAGTTTCAATTTAGACATGTATTCCCTGATTTTGTACGTGAAGGAGAGTGCCTGATCCCATCTCAGGCAGAGCTTGATCCTGCAGCAAAGTAATCTCCTCTCTCACCTTCTCCCAGCCCTGAGTTTCCTCTGAAAAGAATGGAAACGTGGGCTGTTCATGATGAGTGTAGCATTAAGGATTCTGTCAGCCAGTGGTCTCAGAATGGCCAAGAAGTTTCCAGAATTTGGACTTCCAGTCATGCAAGATTTTTTTGGCTCAGAAATTAAGATGGGGTGTGGAAAGTGTATCAGTGTGATTGTCCCTATCCACAGGGATGCTACTCTGGCACTTCTGCACGACTAGTAAGAAGTGACCTACTGTGAGTCTTGCAGCCCTGCAGTTGAGCTTCTAAAAGGCATTACTTTTCCTCAAGAAACTTTGCCTTGAATTAGTCATTCTTTATCATTACCCATTAATGCTACTTAAACCAAAGCGTTTAGCTTAAGGAGTTTATTATTATAGATCCTTAAAAGTGTAATTCTGCTTAATTTGGGGGAATATCAATTCTTCAGGAAGGGAACAATCCAGGATGCGATATGTTGTGTTAACCTATGTACCCAAACACTCTCATAGCATAGTAAGGCGGCAATAAAAAGAAATGTGGTACCACCCCTTCATTCATGGGCCTGAGGGTGTGTGGCAACATGGGTAATTTACTGCTCGTAGCAATAGGCGGTTTTCTGGAGGAACAAGTGGCAGAGAAACTGGATTGCAAAAGTGGTTCTGAGTCACTGAGTCTGCTGGGATGCTCTTGTGTTGGTCATTGCTCAGATATGAGCTTGGAGTCAAACTAACAACCAGCTAAATGGTTTGGAGGATTTTCCTGTTGAGGGTGAGGTTGAGGAAGTAAACTGTTGTCTATTTGTCTTTGCAGTGCTGTACACAGCAGTAAAAAGGGAGACTTGGAGCTGGCCCTCTGCATTAATAGCTCATGGAATGTCCAGCTCTTCATCTACGCAGAGGAAGGCCATATGCAGCTGGTATTCAGAGTGCCCTGGTAGGAAAGAAAATCTATAGACCTTCATTACAGGGGCCCTGGCATTTCTCTTGATGTCTCCTGCTGTAAAGAAAGGTGAACCATGAGTAAGAGCAGGCTTACTTCTGAAGGCAAAATGGTTGCTGTGCCTGAAGATGAGAGCTTCTCCAGTATTATTGAAGATACAAAAATATGATCCATTGTGGGCATACTGACATGGAGCTCTGAATAGCCAGGCTTGGGCAGCAAAGCCTTCGTACTCGCTGCTCATGTTTTGTGGAGAGTCCTGCTGAAGTGCGTGACTAAATTGTTCAACCACACCTGAATCTGGGTTCTTGGGGGATAAAGCCTGTATAGCTGCTTCCAGTGTTGTAAAGGCAAAGGTGATTTTAGCATGAGGCATCAAATGTTACTGGCTACTGAGTTAGGAAGTTAACATTCCTAGAGCCATTTAAGCCAGCAGTGCACACTGGTATAGCTGATACTACATGTGCCTGTTTACAGCCTTCAGCAATGGTGTTGCTTCCTTTGCACTGTTCAATTTGTGCTAGACTTCTCTATATTTTTCACAGATTTTGGGGGACTGGAGACTAGAACGGCTCCATCTAGTCTAAGGTTGCCTACAAGCTGTGCAGGCTTGCGTGCAGAAGTGCAATTGCTAAATTAATTTCTCACACCTCAGACCAGCCTGATGGACGATAGAGTTGGCAGCCAAAATAAATGAGTCCTCCCCTGCATATGAAGCAATATAATTGCACCACCAAATTAAGGAGAGCATCACAACTTGAACATGAGCCGGCAGTGTGTGCTTGCAGCCCAGAAAGCCAATCGTATCCTGGGCTGCATCAAAAGGAGCGTGACCAGCAGGTCGAAGGGGGTGATCCTGCCCCTCTACTCTGCACTCGTCAGACCTCATTTGGAGTATTGTGTGCAGTTCTGGTGTCCTCAACATAAAAAGGATGTGGAACTGTTAGAACAAGTCCAGAGGAGGCCATGAGGATGATCAGGGGACTGGAGCACCTTTCATATGAAGACAGGCTGAGAAAGTTGGGGCTGTTCAGCCTGGAGAAGAGAAGGCTGCGTGGAGACCTCATAGCAGCCTTCCAGTATCTGAAGGGGGCCTACAGGGATGCTGGGGAGGGACTCTTCATTAGGGACTGTAGTGATAGGACAAGGGGTAATGGGTTAAAACTTGAACAGGGGAAATTTAGATTGGATCTAAGGAAGAAATTCTTTACTGTTAGGTGGTGAGGTACTGGAATGGGTTGCCCAGGGAAGTTGCAAGCGCAAAGTGCACCATCCTTGGCGGTGTTCCAGGCCAGGTTGGACGAAGACTTGCGTGGCATGCTTTAGTGTGAGGTGTCCCAGCCCACGGCAGGGGGGTTGGAACTAGATAATCTTAAGGTCCTTTTGAACCCTAACTATTCTATGATTTTATGATTCTATGATTCAAGGAGATCACCTCCAGAGATCCCTTCCAGCTTCAATTATTCAATGATTCTAAAAAAAGAAGGATTTTTTTTCAAGAGAAACTACAAATCTGTTCTCCCAGCTCTGAAGTCATCAGGGAAATGGCAAGGTTTTCCTGTGGAGGTCAGGGATAAGTAAAGGTCCCAACTCTTTCTGTCTGTGGACTTTGTGAAACACATCAGTAATTAATAAACCAGTGAGTTTACCATTCCTAGCATTAATGAACTCATATTCACCTCTGTGTGCTCTAAATTTGCCCCTAAATTATGTGTAGAAATGCCCACCCTAAATGGCACATAGAAATGAAATCAGAATTTACAACTGGCTGGATGCTCTCTGCATGCCTGTGCTGACTTTGCAGTCACTGCCATCTTAACAGCAGTTACTCTTGCTTAACCCAGTGAGGTGAAGGCTGGACTGAGCCCTGTCCCTTGTTGTCTGCTCTCCCTACGGTGGGTGAATGAAGAGGGGATATTGCATGCACAGCAGGTGCCAGAGGAATTCTATGGCACTTTTATTTTCTCTTCTTGAGGAATTCACAGACAAAGTAGATGGTGACTTGGCACTCAGAGTCATTCCACTCTCCTGTGCTGAGCATTTCCACACAGTCCTCGCGTCCAGCTGGGTCATGAGGCTCCCCTTCCTTCCAATTGCTGTAGTTCTGCAGTGGGCTGTTGTCTGCATACACAAATTGTCCTTCCTTCTCCATGTCATTCAGCCCAATGAAGGCTCGGAAGAGGCCACTGTTGGAGATGTAGTCAGCAATCAAGGCATTGGTTGCCTCATCTTTAGGCATGGCCAGTGTTCCTCCTCTGTCCCTGCAGTGGATGAAGGCTTCTCTGTAATTCTTCTCTTCTTTCACGATGTAATAGAATTTCTCCTCTGTCTCCCTGATACCTGCTATAACTTTAAAGGGGAAGAAAATTGCATAATGGCATGTCAACAGATATTGAAGGTGCTTCTGTTCCAGTATGACAATGAGATGATTTTTACATTAGAATTAATAAAAGAGAGAGAGGAAAAGTCTTCCCACAGCTGAGTTTGTAATAAATGATGAGGACACGATCAAAGATTGATGCTACTAGTGGGACTGGCAAGCACCTTGCACACGTTAGGACAAGAACTACTCAGTCCCTATTGGCATATGTCTCCTGTGACACTTAAGCTTTACTTCCTGGATATGTAGTACTAATCAAATAAAGGCATGCTAAATGGTCAAATAAAGGCATGCTAAATGGTCAAATAATTCTGGATCATCCCCACTAGTCTACATGTTTTTTTGAATAAAGATTGTGGAAGAGTGTTCTGGGATAGAGACAGGGGGATATAAATAGCTTTTCAAGTCCTTTCTATGTAGACGGAAATCAATGTGGCTGCTAAAATAAGATATTTAAATACAGCCTGATATTCAGAGCTGCTCTGTAGCCACTAAGTGACATTGATTTGGACAAAACCTGCCTGCTCACTAGCTTTAAAAGCCAAACTTCTCAGCCAGTGTGTATCCTAGTGAATTAAGCAGTACCAAGGAACATGCCTGAGCAGCTAGAACTTGATTGTCCCTGGTCATGAAGTAAGGAATGGTCCTGAGCAGAACTTTGACCTGAGATAACTAATACTTTCCCAAACAATTCAGGACTTAGTCCAGGCACAGTCAGTTAGTTAGTAGAGGGACACTCTGAGTAATATGGCATTCAGTTTTGTAGGATTTGTAATATAGATGAGTGCTGTTCTGTGCTGGTTGCCCACAGTGCCAGTGAACTGTCTCAAACACATTTAGTTTACTGACACAGCCCTAGTCCTAGAAGAGTGGTTGAGCCTTCTCAAAATCTGTTATGCCAGGAAATGTGCCTCCTTCCTTTCAGTGGGGACAGTTTGCACTGTCCGTGTGGCAGCACTGCCTGCAGACATGGCTTCTTACAGAATCATAAAATGGTTTGGGTTAGAAGTGACCGTAAAGATCATCTGCTTCCACTCCCCTGCCATGGGCAGGGACACCTTCTGCTAGATCAGGTTGCTCAAAGCACCATCCAATGCCTCAAACACTTCCAGGGTTGGAACATCCACAGCTTCTCTGAGCAACCTGTTCCAGTGTCTCACCACTTTCACAGTAAAGAACTTCTTCCTAACATCTAATTTAAAGCTATCCTCTGTCAGTTTAAAGCCACTCCCCCTTGTCCTATCACTACATACCCTTGTAAAAAGTCCCTCTTCAGATTTTGTGTAGGCCCCCTTTAGGTATTTAGATATTGGTATGTAGGTATTATAACCCATGCCTTTGAGTGTTGGTCCTTTGTTACAGAAAAATGTTGCTTGCACTTGGGGAAGCACAAAGAGCACCATGTCTGCAGCCTTCCTGTGCAGCAGAGAGATCAGTAGGTTCCTATGGTTTTCCCTGCCTCTGTGGAGCAGATTGGCACAAACTTTTCTCTTTCATTGCCTGTGTGGCAGCAGAGCTTGAGCAGTTTGACAGTGCAGAGGCGGTTAGCAAGCTGTGCCTTGTGCTTTTCATGAGTCTTTCTGTTATGCTGTTAATTTACGTGTTGTTTCTGCTGCTTATATCCTTACAGGTGTCTCTTTTCTGTATGTTTTCAGAGTGCCTCACACAGTGCAACCCTCTCTCCAGATCTTCTATGGATGTTGCCATAGAGTAGCAGTGGTGGAAGAATAGCAATTAGCCAAATAAATCCCATCAAATACATAAGGATCCTTACCATTCTTTAAAAACTTGATGGAAGTGTTAAGACGAGCAACGTTGATATTCAGTTGTCCAACAACTCTGCGGTATCTTCCACAGTCACAGACCGTGCCTGATGCAATCAAAAAATAGAGGATTTATCTGTTTAGAATCATTTGTTTGTGTGTGTGGAGGGTCCTTTATAGCCCATTTCTAAACTTCTTAAAGACTTTGCTCCACTTGTGGAGAGCCAGTCCCATCCTGCCCCACTGGCCATAGTTCTGTTGATCAAAGAGCTTTATATTGTGGCTTTGTACACTCACTTCCTAACTGGCTTAAGGATCCCTACAATTAAAAATGTGGATAGAAAAGTTTGCCATCTCATTTCCACCCATATCAATGTGAGATCTGCATATCCACTGCCCTTCTCATTTTTTATTTCATCTAGCTGCAAAAATGTGACTTGTTATGGGAATCACTACATCTGAATGCCAGTGGTCTACCTTGTATCTGTAAATAGTACAGGTTCCCCAGCCTCCTAATAGAAAGGTCAGCATCCATGAAATGGGGAACTGTTGCTTTCTTAGTGACTGAGTTTGTGAGCATGCGTAGAGGGGGGATTGCAAAACTTTGGTAGAAGGCCTGTTAGTGTAATTGCTGCATGGAGCTGTGGTCCGGCAGTAATTGTTTATACCAACTTGAATAACAGCTTTCAAGCACTGAAGTCTCTGTTATATTTTCATTGGTAAACTGAATTTTGGCTTGGTATAGGTTTATGTTTGTTCCTCTGTTATTCTGAGGGAAAAAAGTAGCTTATGTTTTCACATTAAGAACCAAACTGGCACTGCATATGAAATCTCTTAAAAATTAACACAAGTGTACATTCAAGGTGGAAAGCCAGTCAAGGTTATTAGGACTGAATTTTCTGGGTCATCAGATCCAAATTCTCCTACTGTGAACAAATGTGTTGCATTTATTTGACAACTGATTATGCTCTAAAATCACTTATTCTTTTCATCCCCATGCTCCTACTAGGAAAATTAATAGAATAACTAATATATATTAATATGAGTCCTTAATAGAATTAGGACTTAATTCCTTTGGTATTCAGAAACTTTCTTCTAGTTTCTGGTATAAATATACCATTGTCCTGTCTATGTGTTAGTTTCTGTGATATCAAACATCACCCATGAATTTAGGTTACCCTTCTGCATGTTTCTGTATGTTGGTATATTCATAGGTATCAGTCAGGTCCCTACCCAAGCCTTCATTTTTCTAAACAAAACTTTTTCAGTCTCTTCCTCTTCATTTCATCCATTCTCAAGTTTTTCCATGGGCCTAAAACTTTATGAAACTCCAGAAAAAAACACCCTGAAATCAAAGACCCAGCAGACTTGACCATTGTGCAGAAGAGGATGCACAGCTTACCTGCTTTTCCCTTTTTCCCAGAAACCCCTGGTAAACCTTTGGCTCCTTTGTCACCTGAACAAAGAGGAAAATACAGTCTCAGATCTCAAGACAGTGACCATGTCAGGGGAGAGTGTTTGAAAAACCTGTTCAATAATACATTAACGGTGTGCTTTTGATAGGCAGCCCTGATGTACTGTACCGGCAGATGTGCCAAGTCAAATAAATTGTGATAAATTCTGGTGTATGGAAGTAAAGAGAACCCTTTAATACCTAACTCACTGGTAACACAGGCATCTTGTGTGCTGCTGGCTCCTGGTACCACTTACTTTAACCATAAACTTCAGAATGGTCCTGAGAGGTTGAAAGCAGTCATGAAATCTGTGAGATGTGAGACCTGTTTCTCACATTGCCTTGCAGGACAGAGCCCTTCCCTGGGTTCAGTAGCTCCATGATGGGATGAGGCACCAGGTGAAGCTGATGGGTACAAGGAAACTAAATTCATCTGTGCAACACTTTATGTGTGCAGGCAGCAGTTAGCACCTGCACAAAATGAGATCAGTAAGGAGCAGCATTTCGTATCAGCTGTAGTCCATGGAAATGTGACTTATTTTCATCCAGTTGCTTGTATCTTCTTCTTCTGTAAATCATAAGAATGATAGAAATACTTCTCCAAATGCTGTGCTATGTAAGTGGAGGTGACTAGCTTTTTAAAAAAATCTCAGCTGTAATTTGGATCAGGAAGAGCTGGACTTTACCTGAAATTCATGTCAGCCTTTCTTTTATGAATTAAAACCTTCAGAGGGGAAAAAATACAAGTACTTGCTCTGCCTTGTTGATGGCCATGTTTTGACATTTTTTCCCTTATATGGTTGTGTAAAATGAATTAGGAGTTGGCTTATGATTTCAATGAGCATTGCTTGACACTGCACACTTGTAAGCTGAAATTTCAGGTTTCCTTCATTAAGAACTTGAATGTTTCATGGTAGATTTAAACAGTGACTTAGTGACCTTTGCTTCTGCAAATAAAGAAAGAAAATGAGAAAAACTAGAAGGGGCAAATAAATTGTACATTCAGGTTGAGAGCGAGCTTGATTTAAAGGCTCAGAGCATTGGTTTACTTACAGATAAAGATAAGGAGTTTGTGGGATTCTTAAGTTCTAGTCTCCTCAGGTGACAGAAGACAACTTTAGGAGATAACCATCTGGGTACTTCTGAAAATTAGTCCTTCAGGCCAAATTCTCTTGTTCTTCTCTGATACGTGGCTGGCTAGAGGCCATCAAAGGTTTAATCAAAACACTGGCTTGAGAAGCTCCCTGGAGAGATGGTTCTACCCCATGTGCTGGTTAGAGACCAAAGTTTCCCTGGAGATTGTGGAATCCCTGCTAGTTTTTCAAGGCAGATCTCCTTGCAGCAGAAGTAATATTCCTTCTAAGTAGCTCTTTAGGAATGCCTGTTCTTCTCAGACAACTAGAGAACAATTTCATGAAATTATTGTCCAGGTAGACGTGGAGCCTACCTTGATTTGCAAGTAGTTGTTGTCCCTGGTTACTTGAGTGCTGCCTTAAAACTCCTAAACCCTTTTCCTTACTGAGCAATCCTGTGCTCTGCTTGCTCACATGTCCCACAGCAGTGCAGGTGACAAGGTGTGGCATCCTGAGCAGTAGCAGAATATTGACTTAGGCCTTTAGTGTCCAAAGCAGAGGCACAAATTTATCTTTCTCTTTTAGAACATTCAGAGGATTTACTTCACAAGAGCCTGATTTCTCCCTTCCTCTTTTACCACTAAAGAAGATTGATTTCTTAACTCATAAGGCAAATTATCTTAGCCAAGTAAATCAGTTATAATGCACGTGGGAAATAAAACAGTATCTCAGTTAGCTCTTGTCACCAATTTTTATGCATACCTCTAGTTGGGGGCATTGGTCTCAGCTGTTATTTGATATTACTCCATAGCTGGAACTCTCACAAAACACATATTTACCTTGAGGGAAAACATGAAAGTTCCCACACCAGAGCTTACCTTTTCCACCAATTGGGCCAATTTTCCCAAGCATTCCCTGGTCACCAGCATCCCCCACAGGTCCTTTATTTCCTGAGAGAAGAAATAAAGAGGAAAAGAGTGTGGATGGTTTCTGTCATTTCTTTCCAAGGCACTATTTAAGTCTCTACTGCTGTTGTTTTTCCTGAGCTTGGTTAGTTCACATGTGTGGCAAAGTCAAAAGGAGTTGAGCCCAGAGGGTGGTTGAAGGAGGACAGTGCAGATTTCTGCTACTACAGCACACAACAGTAGGAGATTGCAAGGCATCCTACTAGAACTGCCTGTTGAAATGTGCAGAAACATCATGTTTCCTTACAGAAAATACAAACTAAAAGTGCTAGTGAGTATTCAAATAAAATCAGTAAAATACTGATTTTACTTCACAGCCAAACAAGGCTGATGGCAGGTTTTATTTGGTGTCCTTTTTCTCCATGCCAGAAAACACCCTTCCTTTCTTCCTTCCTTTTAAAGTTGTTGTGGCTTTGCTAGGAATCCTTCTCAAAGCAGGACTGCAAATAGGGAGGTACTAGTTTTGCTGTGTGTGCTTTCCCAGTCCTCAGAGCACCTGATGACCTGATGACAGCCCAGTTTAGGGAATCTCAGTTTCCACACATCACTAAGATGCTTCATAAATTGTTACAGATTCCCTTGTATTTTACCTGATCTTCTCTTTGAGGTAAAAAGCATTAGAATGCATTTAAAGATGGAAAAGGCTTTTTTATTTTAACAATAATAATGGTGTCTTTAAAGTTTCTGTAAAAGTAAAAACTTTCCTGATTAGTCTTATAGCACTGTCATGGAAGAAAGACCATGGATATGCATTATCATTAAACTCTAGTGATAAATTAAGCTTTTTAATTAGAGCATGCAAACAAGGCTGACACCATCACATCTGGTGCCTCTGAACGCTCTGCCCAGCTCACACTGTGGTTGTGGGATATGTTTAATAGAGCCAAACCTCAAGACATCCATGGCTCCTTGTGCTCAGCTCAGATGCTGTTTGATCAGAGGCAGCACTGTTTCTTAGTGTATGCCTCTACTTGCCTTTCTGCAAAACAGGGATAACTGAGACTGAATTTTGTGGAGCATTCTGACTTCCTCTTATTAGGAAATAACTTTCAAAATTCAGTTTCAACTAAAGGATCATTTCATTAAGAGAATAGTACTCATCCTCATTATACATATGATCTGGGTCTTCTAGATTGTGCTTATGACCTTATGACAGCTACTTGGGAGAGCAGTAGTAAATGTTACATGACTCTTTTGATTTATTGCCATATGTAGCTGTCTTACATGTCAGCAGGAATTACAACAAGCTCTGTGAGTATTGTTAGGTTCACTGATTAATGTTTGACAGGATTGTGAAATCCACTGCTGCAACAGGAATGCAAAGCATTAAAGATCACCCATCATATGCACCAGTACAGTTGTGTGTAATGATATTAATATATCAGTAATAGCCAACAAACCATCATAAATACCTTTAGGTCCTTTTGGTCCAACTTTTCCTTGTTTGCCCACTTCTCCTCTATCTCCTTTTACACCTTCATCCCCTTCCAAAAAAACAGAAAATAAAGCATCATGATACATTTTTCTCAGTGCAATAAGTGCAAATGTACATCCACAGAAAGTAAAGTTCATGGAGTTTTTTCCCTACTAGTTTCTTATTTGCAGGCACAGTAGCCATAACAGAAATTTCCAGAGAAGAGCTGATGTATCTGACCATCATTCAGAAAAGCTAAAGAATTTCCTTTTTGGAGAGGCTATTCCCACATGAGAATTATAGAACACCAACTTCTAGTCCTTCCCTTTAAGCTCTATTAAGTGGACAAATAAACCAATCTTTCTGTGTTTGGAAACCTGTACACACATGGATGAACTGCCAAGGGAGGCAATAGGAATTTAGTTGTTCCTAGTGACTCTGTTCAAGGTATGCAGATGCTTTTGGAATGAAAGGAGTGTAAGTATGTTGAAATAGATCTTAACATAGACCTTAGCTCTTAGTGTGGGCAGAACTCTTGCCTTCAGTTTTTGACAGGTGGAATTTGTATAAAAAACATGTTTTGCCATTACAAAATGTCATACACAGAATATCTGCAAGAGGTAAAATCATTGCATTTATTACAGGAGAGCAGGGATTTCTCCAAACGAGAAGACACAGGCTCCTATATAGTATTATATAAGTACTGTTGTAAGAGTCAGTCTCTCACTGAGCAGCTTACAGTATAAAGGAGCAAGGCAGCAATTAATAGGAAAGAAATTTTATTTCTTAGGTAGAATACAATTTCACTTCACATTGCACAGGAAATTGGAGGCACGACTGCATTTGATTTTCTTATCCTCTACTTCTTAGTTTTTTGCCACATCCCAAGTGCATCTTTACTCTTTTTTTTTAAGACAAAAAATACTGGAGGGGGGCCAACCCCTGCACCCCCCTGCACCAAATGACCAGCACTGACTATGAGCAGCCTTCCATAGCCTCTGCCCCTGTTCCCTGCCGCTGTCTGCAGTAAGCCCTGCCATGCAGTGGGAAGCAGTAACACGGTCTGTTGGCCAAGCCAGGGTCTCCCGTGGGAGTGGCAGCCAGTTGTGTCTGTGCCTGCAGCCCAGAAGCGAAGAGGCTGCATTTCAGTGTATGGAGACCCAAGGGAGGGAAGCCTGGATGTCAGAAGTGAGGACAGAACAGCGTTTTGTGGAGACCAATATCCCGCCTCACTGAGGGTGGTGCCTCCAACCCTGACACAAGGTTTTCAGGGAACTGGGTGTGCTGAGGGTGATTATGACCCTTGCAGCTACTTCCAGCCTCTCAAAAGCAGTGGTTTAAGGGCTTGCCTGAACCAATCATTGCATTCAGTCCACTTGTGAACAGCCATCACTGATTCTTCCCTGAACACTTTAGTCTTATGCCTTTTAAACCCTTTCACATTTTTGGCCCCTATAATAAATACCCTGTGGCAAAGAGGTCAGTGATTTAATTGTGTGCTGGGGGAGAAAGTAGCTTCCCATGGCTGCTTTAAGACTGATTGTTTCATTAGGCCTCATTCTTGTTTTCTGAAATGTACTACCCACTCATTCCTGATTTACCTTCTCCTACTTCTGTAGCCATAGGTGGCATATCGTGGGCTGCTCTGTGGCATGATGACAGATGAGAAGTGGTGCATATTAACTGCAGACAATAAAATGTAGTATTAGCTGTTTGGCTCCTTTCCATGGCAGTTCTGTGACTGGGCTGAGTGTGTCCCTGCATGCTGCAAAAAAGCTTCAGTGCTAGGACTCTCTTGTGGAGGGCAAGCTCGCCCTGTGGGTCAGGATGCCCTTCTGGGAGGAAGGTCAGTGGTTTGAGCAGAGAAAGATAAAGTGCTGAACTTCAGTTCACATTGGAGGAAGGAAGCATTTGCTAGAGTGATGGACACGGGTTCTTAAATACTGGGTATCTGCATAAGTCAGACTCCTTAAACACCCACCTGAAGCTGTAGGTCTGAGCCTGGAACTGATGGAAAGATGCTTGCTTGCATTGGGTTCTTGTCTACTGACCATCAAACAGCAGAGCAAGAGAATGTATGGCTTAATTTTGTTGTTGACCTCAATGCTAACAACATTCACAACTGAGAAACCAAGCAATTGTCCTTTCCAAACCCATCTGTAAAAGCCTTGAGAAGTGTAAAAGTCACTTCTCAGTAGTTCAGAAATTCAGAAGATTGCCAGAGGCTGACAAAGGGCTTGTGAAATGAAATTCTGGTAGAAGCTGAGAGCTGGTATGATCATGGTCTGTAAACCCATAGAGGGGCAAAACTGTGTAGCAATAGAAAGGAAGCAGGGTGTGATTCAAGGGGTGGAAAAGCTGGGTAAGTCCTGACTAGAAATGCAACATGGAGATATTTAACAAATGACCATACTCTTTGGCAGGGGAGGGAGATGTAGGAGGCCTTTCATGTGCAGCCTTTCCCCATGCAATGAATTCCTGTGTGTGAGATATTCTGTAACTCTGGGTCTGATGTGGAAACTGCTGAGGGAGTTTCTTTGGCCTGTATCACACAGGTGAGCAAACCAGATTCCTGCTGACCTTCCAAACTATGCCTGTCACTATGGCAGTCTCATTACCTCACTCAGGCCAGATACCCACATTCCCTGTGGCTTGCAGCCTGCTCTGTTGGGTTAAGGGCTTTAGAGAGGCTGTTGTTTGCTGCAGAAGAAAGTCCTCTCTGCAACAAAGATGGGGGGGGGATTCTTGTAAGAAACATTGCTTAGACAGTTAATCTTAGAAATAGAGCCCAGGAAAGAAAGCCAATATACAAGTGGAGAAGCTGTGATTACTTCAAAGGTGTTTTCTTCCAATCTCAGTTTCAACATTTCAAGCCACTGAAAGCTGCAGTGATTTTCTCTGAGAGACTTTGGAGCAAGCTTTTCACACATGAGGCTGCTGGGAATGAAGCTAGGTTGTCCTGTAAGGGCCATTATACTGAGAGCCGACAGGGAAAAGGGGTAAAAGGTGTGCAAAAGTTTATGCTGGGGGATTAGAGTGTGTCTCAACTTCCATTGCTAACACCTAGTGTAGTCCCAATGTTTGCTCAAGCCCTCTTAAAGCTTGAGGGAGAGGGCAGTGAGATATGTCACCTGTTTCTGTTTCATCTTGTCATAAGGCAGCCCAGCACACCCTGCCTTAGTTTTCCTACCTAGGAAAATTGAAAGACTAATAATTTGCCTATCTGTAAGGGATGGAAATCCTGCTTTTCAACCCATATTGCATCTAAGAATGGGAAGGCCATTACAAATCAGGGGCAGAAACAAACAGTATTAATAGTACCATCTCATTGTTAATGTAAACTGGATTAAGCCCAGTGCTTAATAACAGTGTTATAAACGCGTTATCGCCTCCTTTAGTTGTGTGCAGTGAGAGCAGGCTTTGTGAATTCTTGGGTTATGCTCCCCCCTTGTGGTCTCGCTACGATTTGCACCCAGGTAGGAGAGACTGCGAGAGGTTGAGTGACTTGTTTTGGGCAGGGAGTAGGCTTCGTTTCTAATTGATAATAACTATCCCAGCCTTTCCTCTGGGACTTCCCATGGACAGGCCATCCCACTGCATTATCCACGTTCTTGTAATCTGGCAGAAAAGAATCTACATCCTGACAGTTCTCTGGACCGGGTATTTGAATACTGTACTACTGTGCTTTGTGCAACATGAGTTTTCTTACAGAAAAAGCCCCAGACCTCTGTATCCTGACCTCATATGGTTGTAGCCAATACCTAAGGGTTAACCTCTCCTTTGTGCTGCTTTACACTTGGGGCAGTGTCAGATTAAGTTTTAACCTAATTAGCAAATTGTCACTTTAAAACTGTGGTTGGAAGGCTGTCAGATAATGCTTTGCATTGGCATTTGAAGCATGGGTGAAGCACTTGGAGCCAGTAGCTGAAGCAAGACCACTTTTCAATCTTGTTAGTATTCCCTCAAGCTGATTCACTTCTTCTGTGTCACAGATTTTAAATACCAGACTATTAAAATGAACGCATGGAGCAATAAATTACTAGACTGTTCCAGCTTGGGACTGTGTGAGACAGGAGGGAAGCAGAAGCCATAAGCTGTAAATGTCTTTTGCAGCCATTAGAAAATTTTAATTGTAATTGAGAGAGAGCCACAGTCCTTCCTTCCCCTGTAAACAGGCTCAGGAAGATGCTGAAGGCCTAATAATGAGCAGGATTTTCAGGCAGTTAAAAGGGGCTCTGCCTTTTTAGGAGTTTCATTAAATAACACAATGTTGAGAGGTTACATTTGGTAAGAATTTAATCAGTAATAATTTAATGACTTTCAAGTGACTTAGATTTCCCTGCTGGATCTTTCGCAGGCAGTTTATCTGGTTTGTGTTCATTAATTGAGGAAGATTTGAATTGTTCCCATGTGTTTAGTGACTCTTCAAGTCTTGTGATCAAGGGCTGACCCTGGTTCTTGGAGAACCAGAGTGTAATCCCTGGGGATTGTGGAGTCTACGTTTATCTATAGAGACAGCACTGCATCAGGGTGAGAGCATGTCTGCAGGCTGCCTAAAGGCTAAAGGTGATTCTTAGCTAGGTTAATGCCTATGTTTCTCTGTGAGCATGAAGTCTTCACTTGGAGCTCTGCTGACAGACTCCCTGGGTGCATTGCTGAGGCACTTTCTCAGGTGTGCTGGCAAGTCATGGCCTCAGGTCAGCTCCAGTTCCCATGTCCTGACCAAAACACTACAGAAATGCTAATGTTCTCTCAAGCCTCTCTTTGCAGGTGTACCTCCCCGCACTCCAGGCATACCCACCCTTTCAAATGGTAGAAATACCGCCTATGCTGAGTGTCCATGGTTCAGCACAGTTGTCTTCCTACATCAGATACTCTGAAATGAAAACAGTCCACCACCAGCCAAAAAGTCCTAGAGAAGCCCTGGGGGTATGACTGAATTCTGTGAGTGAAGAATGGTTAATATGGATTAGTATGCACATGGATGCTTTGTACTGCTTGCCTTGGATACATTTAGCATTCTTAGGCATAGTCAATGTTCCACCACAAAGGTTTTGCATGGAATCTGTTAGGCGTTTTTACCCTCTGATCATGCATGACACAGTTCTGCTGAGCTCCATGTTTCATGCTTGTAGTCCAACCTGAGGTGCTGTAGGGACTCTCCCCACCTCCACAGAGAGAGTGTGAAAAGCAAAGGTGATTTCTGCCCTCTGTGGGTGTCAAACTAAAGGGACAAGGAGATGTGCACAATCTGAAGCCTTGAGAACCCTCCAGGAGCAACTGAATGCCTTGCCCTCCTGCAGAGCCTTACAGATAGCCACGGGATTAGCTCTGCAGCCTATGGACGCAGTGACCCTGAGCATGGTGAACCTTTGCAGCACTTGCACATGCACAGTCTCTATTGAGAGGTTTTGTCACCAGAGGGAGTTGCAGACTCCAAGAAATAAGCAAATACAGCTCAGTTTGTTTTTCCAGTGTACAAGTGCGTCACAGCTACATCAATGGAAAGCCTCAAGATTTCCTCTAATTTCACTTTCAGTGTCTTTTTAGATCCTTAGCGAATTTCCCGTAGCAGTGGGGATTCTCGCTATATATGGCTGGATATATATATATGGCTCTTTCAAGCTATATATAGCTAGTGAGGACAGGATTCCTTGACATCTTCTGCCTGTCTGACTCAATATCCTCTTCCCTTCAGCCCCCAGCACTGGCCTGCACACCTCCCTGCCCTCTGCCTGATGTTGACCCTGTGTTGAAGGAATTCAACTCAATAAAGAGAGGAGTCTCAAGAAGGCCAATACACATTTTTAGTGAGTGAGCTGAATCAGCTCAATGAACAGTCTGACGAATAAACAGCTGAGCCAGCACAAAGTGAAGGTAACATCACATGGTCAAAGTGGGGGAAGGAGATGTTCGGCCTCTGTTTTTGGCAGAAAACCTGACAGATGAGTACAACTAGTGTGCAACTGCACCCATAGCCATTCTTCCAGGTGTCCTGTAGGAATACACAAGGCTCTCACAGATTCCACTGTTCTTGGACATGCCTTTTTCACCCAGCTTCAAATTAGTTGACAGTTGCCCTTCCTTAGTGAAAAAGAAGGAATCTTCAAGAATAAACTGGATTCTCTGCTCTTGCTTTCCACTTATGTCTGTTGACCCTCTTCTCCTATTGCCTTACATGAGCCAGACCCAAGCCTACTGTAAGCTGACTTATGTTATTGGAAAGTGTGTGGGCCTTTGTGTGTGACCGGGACATACACTGTGTCTTTAATGACATAGAAATAATTAAATTATTCCTGATTCTCCTTTTACTTGATTTGCCTGATTGAATTTTCCCAGCCCGTTCCTCTGCTATTCTGACACGATTTCAGAGACCACTGGATTGCAGTGGCTGCAGTGAGGCATCAGGCTTTGAATTTATGGATTCAAGTCCCCACATATATGCTTTGCAGCTCAGGCTGATAAACTTCTGAAACTTAATGTACGCTAAGATGGGGAAGTCTAAAAGCCATGAAAATAGAATTATATGTTGAAATTAAAGGGCTCTTCAGATCAAACGTGAGGCGCTAAGTTATAGGTTTGAACAGCCTATAGGATGTGGTAAGGCATTTTATATTTTCGGAAGGAACTGTGGATAAGAGCATATCTGGTTTCTGAGCGAGTTTGAAATTTTCCAGGAGTGGAATTGCGTAAGCACAATTAGAGAGATGGACAGCTATACTGGAGACCACAGTAAATGCTATTTTGAGGCACCAGCCAGTGTCATAGAGTTTATAAGCATCATTTGTCAGAAATAATAAGGAAACATTTTACGTCTAAATTGCTATGGGAAACTCCCAGCGTTCTTCAGATTTCATCTCATTCCAGTTTCTCAACCTGGAGCTGATTCAAGACCTTTGAAGTTCCCATGTCTGGGTTTCCAAGGAAATGAGCTGGGACCTGGGACAGATAGCAAGATCTAGGTCCAGTCTTCTGAAACACTGAGCTCCCACAAACAAATCAACTATCACAGAGCCAGCCCCCATCCCAGTGTTCTTTCCCCCTGCTAATGCTTTTATGGGAGTATAGAAAACAATTCTTTGGGTGCTCTGCTTATTTCCACCCTCATGCTGTTGCTTTTTGTTTTACTCAGACTGGGTCAGATCCCATCTCATCTATGTCAACAGCCCATTTACTTAAAACTTCCTTTGCAGGTTAGACAAAACTGAGCTTGCAGCCTCCAGGAGAGAGCAGGCTGGACAAAAGGACAGAGCTGGGACACCAGTCAAAGGCAGAGCCCAGAGGAGCAGAGCCCAGTGTTCCTGATGCTGCCAGGCCACGGACCAACTTTTGCTATCACTGTGTTAGCTGCTGCCTCTCCACAGTGCCAGGTCCTCCCTTAGCAGCAACAACAGTCAGCTTGCTCCTAGGGTTGGAAGGGTGGAAAGTAAGCAATAGGGCCATGAATGACTTTGCTAGGCCAGGCTCTTGGCTGTCCTGGGAAATTCATTGTTTTGTTTATGCTTGATCTGGTCCTCTTTGGGCCCAAGAAGCAGATGGAGTACAGAGTTTGGCCTTCACTGTCCTAATTACTCAGCTGTGGATCAGTGTTACCTAATTAAGTTTTCCGAGGTCCTGTGCCACAGCAGTCCAGCTGAGACCAAGCTGTTCCTAAACATCTCAGGTCAAACACCAAAAGTCACTAGTTACAAATACTGAAAATCTGGTTTGGTCCAAAGCATGTATTTTTTCTCTTTTCTTTGTTTCCTAGGGTTATTTCAATAAGGGTCCTAGGAAATGCCTCACACATTTCTAATTTTAACTGCTGTATAAGCCAGCTTGCTGTGTACCTGAAAAGCTTTCTCAGGAAGGCAGAACAAAGCAGCCATTGCACTAGGGCTGTGCTCATTAAAAATAATCCCTTCTTTGTGAGAAGAAACCAGAGCATTGCCTAGGAAAGGCAATCGGGGTGCCAGCTTTTGCTTTTCTCTTCTCTTTTTATCCCCTTTTTCTGGAGTGCCTGTTTGCTTTCCATAATTCCTTACACGCAGAGTTCAGCTTCCATTTGCTTGCACCAGGGATGGAAAAGCAGCTGATAGGTGAAGGGGATTGCAAGGTTTGCATCGCTCAGGACCACCAGAGGTCAGACTAAAACTCCGATTCGGTTCTAATGCTGAGCAGTTTAGTTCAGACTGACTTCTGTCATTGCAACAAAAAGTCCGAAAGGCTTGCAGGACATTTACTGCATTCCTTCTGTTCCTGGAGACTGCATCCTTCCACAGTATTTTCTAGCTCCTCAAAACCGAAGACACTAAGGTCTTCGGTTTTGTCTCATGCTTTTAGGGAGCTGGTGGGACTGTCACAACCGGTTTGAAGACTTTCCTGATAATCAGCCTGGAATTACCCTTCCCTTTCATCATTCATATCATACTTCTCTTGTGACATCTCTGATAATGATCATAAGGAAGAATATATTTTTGAAGGGAAAGAACTTGGCTTGCACAAATTAACTCTGACAAGTTACATAAGGCTTGTGGAAGTGGTCAATTTTCACGACACTAATGACCCTTTTTCCAATAGATGATTTTCAGGTTTAGCATGCAGAAGGGTCAGGTGCTTGCTCCTCTAACAACTGTGAATGCCTAGATGATGAATTGTGTACTGTAGCCTCCAATAGTGCAAGAAATAAAGGGTTATAAATCCTGAGCCTTTCGAACCAACCTCACTTCTCCCTCAGCTTTCTCCTCTCTATCATGCTGTGTGATGGCAATTGTAGTATTTCTGCTGCATAGCACCAGGGACTATCCCACTTGTAGCCCACAGACTGGATCTAGCCTGCAGGACAGTTTGGGATAGGTAGATGTGATGGTGCAGGAAGTCTTACAGCCATTGAACACATTTTAATTCCTTGCACTTCTAGTTACTCTGGCCCATTACAGGCGCTCATGTTCATGTGGAAGAAGGAAGTTGCCACAACTGAATGTGGTGGTAGAAAAAGCTGGCCAATGCCCTGTGTGAGCTCAGCACCTCTGTCTTGTGGGAGCACCGCTGTGTTCTACCATAGCTGAAGATGCTGAGCAGATGGGGGGAGGGAGTAAAACTGGTGCAGGGTGGAACAAAATCCATTTTCAGGAGAATGGTGGACAAAGGGGCACAACAGACGTAACACAGAAAATAGAACTTGAAGCAACAAAAGTCAGGCTTATCTATCAGAGTTAAAGCTTGAGCAGCTAAGTGTTGCTGTAGTCGTAGGCTGGGGGCTCATATGCTCTGAGTCTGCAGACATAAGATGGATAGAGGAAAACTGGCAGCAGGACAGACTTTCTTCTGCCATATTAGGTCAGCACGCTTCATCCTTGACTACAAAGGGTGCCTGAGGAGTAACAGCGTAGTTCACACATGCAGCCTGCTCAGTCTTGAATTGCCAACTGACTGGCAGTCAAAACAACCAGTGCCACTGAGAGCCACGTGTAACTGTCCTGGATGAGCTCAGCTGTGATAGGAACTGAGATTAGTTTATAGGACTATAGCACATAGACTGGAAAATGTATTTGATGACCTGCAATGGAAGTGAGCCAGTAATTTGGAGGTGATTTACTCGATACTCCTTTTAACAATCATGTTTCTTGGGCATGGTAATCTAATCTTAAAGTAGTAGTGAACACCGTGCCAATATACTGCTTGGCTCCTCATGTGTCTTGGTGTCAGCCAGAAGGCAATAGGACCGGTAATGACTAAATCCTGACTTTCCCAGGATCAGGCTTGCAAAGAGCCATAATATCCAACCTTTAACTGCCCCCTATGTGAGCTAGACCACAGAAACCAGCTGGAGTCCCAGCTACTCTCGTGTGTCACCAGACCACCTCATTAGCCCTGTGACTTGTTAAACACAATTCTGTCAAAGTTTGTTCTCCAGCCTGCCATTATTCAGATACTAACTAAACAAGCTCCACTGGCTCCCTTGGGGATCATTATATCTCTCTGCATTTATGCTGTGGCAGCAAAAGTTTAAGCCTGGATTGTAATCATAAAGAAATTAACTTGCTGATTAAAAGTGGTCCTTTAAGCAACGTGCATTTAAATAATCCATCATAAAAACAAATGAGTCTGTAGCAGTGCTTTTGACTTGATAATCTTTTTTCTGTTTAAAATTTAAATCAGTTGCATTTTTTTTCTTTTTTTTTTTTTCTCTAAGTCTGTAGCCTATAGAAAAATACAATGAATTACTAAAAGGAAGGCAATAGTTCGAACTGCAGTAGTCGTGGTGTGGAATATATATTTTAGATCTGTCACTGCAAGATAGATTTGTGCATTATGGACCCAATTTTTTGACTGAGTACCCTCCAGGCAATTCCACTGACATTAGTTGTGTTACACAAAAAGTAAGTTAATGCAGAAAATTTTGTTCCAGATATCTGCAAAGTGCCTGGAAGATAAAAGACCTGCATATGACAGAGCTGATATAGCTGTTGTTGAAATCTGTAGCAAAAGTTCCTGTTTAATTCAACAAGAGCTGCTGAATCAGGTCTGATGAATGCTGCAGAGCTGTATTTACAAGTAAACATCTGGAGATAATGACAGTTCGGTCATTTTAAATATTGCATATATCTTCCTACCAGTAGGTGCAAAGCGAGCCATTAACAGTTCACAATAGGTGCCTACTTTTAAACAGAGTCACTCCATTTATGGCTGCTAGCTGTACTGGTTGTGTGATGAATACAAAAAGTAAAAGAAGATTTATGTGGCTGGAGAAAGATGTAAAAGGACACCTCTAACTTTTATCAGAATAGGTGACACTGTTCCTGAAGCTAAAGCAAAGCAAATTCAAATCTCCTTGCTTCCTCTCTTTCCCCCATCACAGTCGCACTTTTCTAGAGGTTTGCACAGTCTGCAGTAATTCACATCTCTCATCCCCAGCCCGTTCCACAAGCCCTCCATGTCTGTATTTTTAAAAATCAGCCTCTATCAGTACTGGTGTCAGCATTATCAACCTGATATTCCTCACCTTTTGGTCCAGGTAAAATTGTGTGTGTCGAGCAGACATCTGTTGTAGGTCGATTGTCAACATCAAAACCCAGAATCTGAACTTGGAAGATAAAAAACACAACTAGGGTCCCGAATTTCCTTAGCTGTTGTTCTTTCTTGCTGCTCATCCTTGCAGATTCTCAGGAAATGCCTTTCGTTGTTACAGTCTTGACAAATGCAGCTGACTCAAAAATAAATGCTCCACTAACTGAAGCAGTGGAAAGATTGGGAGCTACGTGCAAGAACAGCTAAATAAAGTGAAGAAAGGAGTTCGACCATGCTGCAGTTATTTCTGTCCTGCACATTATCCAGGATATTTATTTAAGTATGACAGCTGTTTACTCCAATTTATCTCTTATCTGTGAGATGTTTAGCCGCTTTTGCCATGGAAAATGTCTTCAATATATGGGAATATCTGTTTTGTCTTTTTTTTCCTTTTGGCACCAACTCTTCATGCCCAGTTTTTCATTTACTCAAGAGACAAAAGACTTCGGTATTGTATCCAAGTGTGTACTAATTAGTTATAGGATACTTGTGGCTGGCTGTGTACTGGAAGAACAATGCATACTCCATGTAACATGTAGAGAGACTTTTCCACGAAAGCTTCCCTCCAATGAGACTGTTAGTGACAGCAGACGAGCTGCCAGTCTGCTACAGCTGGAAGTCACTGGCGCTATTTTGCACTTTTTGGGTGCCGTGTACCCATAGTCCCCAGACTAGCAAATTAAAAGTTGGTATCAGTTGGTGTTTTAACCAGAAACCCATAAATTATGATTTTATGGTGCATACAGATTGCTCCATAATGGCTGCTCCAAGCCCAGATTGTGTTAATAGACACAGTACGGTAAGGAGAGACTTCAGGACTGAAGCCACAGAGCAAGATGAGCTTGAATCACTGCAGGACCTCCTCCTATTTATGTTTCTCCTGTACTGCACATGGGGGAGGCCGTGTATCGGGACAGTGGCGTAGCATAGGTCCCAGCAGAATGTCATCTTTGGGTTGTCCAGGAAGCTGCTGCTGGTTCAAATCCCAGGGGGTAGCTGTCAGGTTTTCAGCTGGGTGCTGGGATTTCAAAGCTAGGTGTGAGAAGAGGCCTCACAGATGGTGGAACAGATAGCATGCAAAACCGCTATATACTCCATTGGAAGCAGCTGTGACAGATATCCATCTGTGAGGAATCATTTCCTAGAAAAAGCTCTAGCTTTCATTTTGGGAGAGCACAGTACCCAGGGACAGCAGATCATTCAAAGTGTCCTGGCAGAAAAGAAAGGGGAGATGAGTATGTGTAATCTTTCCAGGAATTTCATAAACTTCTCCTTTCTCACGCAATGTAGGAGATGGCTTCAAAACTCAAAAGCTGAATTATGCTTTTAAACTGTCTTGCGTGTGAGAGCAGGTTTGCTTTGCTTTCTAGGCAAAAAATGTATGTCCTGTGATAACAGCTTTTGAGATGCTTTCCTCATTACTTTAGGGAATATTAGTTCCTTAGCCTCTACAACTTTCCAGCCTTTTGACAGACAGAATAAATAGCAACATTGATGTAAAAGTGAATACTTTTATTTAAAGGCTGAAGGAAGGCTTTGATTTCAAGCTTTCATCTGGGATGAAATGTTGGCCAAAGTCACAAGAGGGGTCAAGACATTGGTCTCCCTCTTTCTTTCCAGCCTGGTCACAGACTGTCCCACTTTTCAAAACACTTCTCTTTTTTTGTTAAACAGTGTACAGTACTTCTCAGAAATAAATAGTGGTCTCTGTCCTAAAGAATGTAATCTAAGTAACACCCTTAAATACGGCCTTGATAATGGATACACCACAGCTAGAGGGGGAGGAAAGAGAAAGCCGGGATTATAGTTGGATAGAGTCATACCAGGAATAAACTTGTCCCTCTGTGATTTGCATTGGGCAGTGTGCCTCTGACTTGTACACTGTAAATCTGTTTTATTTATCTTTTTCTTCTCCTCACTTTCCATTTTGTGAGCAGAAGGTCAATGTAAGAGCAAGAATAGAGAGCGTAGGAGTGGGAAGCTAGTGTACTTAGCTTTGGAGGAGGCTGTTTGGGAAATGTTGCCAAAGTGACGTGAATGATGCTATATGTTCCACAGTACTGAGAGACTTACAGTGACTTCTTTGTTATTTATCAGGATAAAGAGGGGCAAGTGTAAGTTAGAGAGGAAACCATTTATTTAACCACTTCAGTCACTGACCAGAACTAAGCAGGGAACATTTTTCTGATAGAACTATTGCTGTTATTATTTAACAAGTGTTCTCATTCCACATTAGCAAAGAAACCAAGACCCTACTTTTTATTTCCATCAATGATGGTAACAAATCCCCTAAAGACACAGTAAGAAATTAAGTGTAATATATCCAAGAACTTGGTAATGAAGGCACTTATATAAAATATAGGCGATGCAGATTGAAATTCTTTCTCTGTGTAACTATTCCAAACCGATGTTTGCACTAGAGCCTTAAGGTTATATTGCCTTATAACAAGGCTGTTTGCTAATCAGTTATGTCTTACTGTATGTTGGACCAGAAATCCTGTCCTGGAGCTAGGAAGCCTACCTTAACAGGCAATCCATTAGAACTGGTATACTAGCAAAAAAAAGCCTGTGTTTGGCAAATGAGTATTTATAAACCAGTGTTATTGAAAAATCTTCAAGCATCTTCCTTGCTGATGGAGATTTAATGAGGCACGCTGCCTATTGTGCATGTTAATTCTCATTGAACCGGACACAGAGAAATGTCTGTAGGCAACAGTGAGAAATAAACCAGGCAGTGTTGTCCAGATACAAAAGACATAAAGCAAACGTTTCCCATGGTGTTAATGTTTTACAAGGAAACCGTGCGGAGACACAAAAGAAAATCCTGAAAGTTTTGGTTTCCTTGAGATCAGCAGTAGTCAGATAACCTTTGTGTAGTGCATTGCCTCCTTGGAGTCCACGTACTTTGTTGGTAATTTGTATTATCTTCACTTGCTTATTCTTCAGATGCTAGGAGTTAAATGTCAATAGAGCATAAAGAGCACAGACAACATCATGAAACAGTGTTCATCAAAAGGTGGCCATATATACAGCCAATTTTAATAATTCATAGAGTCGCATATCCTGTGGTCGGACTCCAGGTTAATACATCCTGCTTATAACCATGAGCTGATTTAGCCAGAAGTGCTGAGAGTCTGTTAGCATCCTTTCTAACCCAAATGTAGTATGAAGGAGAACTTTCTTCTTCTGTACCTTACTGTACTGAATAAATCTGGAGGCATCTGGAGTAAAAGAAAAATGTAGTACCATATTTCTCTGTTTTGGTATCCTAGATGGTTTTAGTTCTCCTGGTTTCAGAGGTCATGATGATTTGGAGTGTTTCAGCCTGTCATACCGGATACATCAATCACAGTGGCAAAGCTTAGAGAGAATGGAAGAGGAAAGGCATTAACATGTGGTTTGCCAAGAACTGGGAGGAAAGTAATCTCAGGGCTATTTTGTAAAGTGTCATTTTTGGTTTTGACACCACACAATGTTTTCTTGTGCCTGTAAACACAGTCCCTACCAGTTGTTGTTCCTCTGAGTAAGATATAAACAATGATTAGACCTTGATATGCCTGAAATAACTGACAAAAGAACCAAACCAAGGACAAATTCCTCCAAAAGCTTCTGCTTCTATGATCAGTAAAAGAGCTTACAGGACTCTAATGATTTTAGGCCATTCTTGATGGATATTTGAGGGGCTTTGTCAGCCTTGGCAGTGTAAAAATTCATGTGCCCCTATCACAGAATCATAGAATCATATCAACTGTGATCTCCCTGGTTTCCTGCTGGTGAGTTTGACTTTGTGGAGTTGGGTACTTTGAGGGAAGAGTGTGAGTGTTCCCTTGTCTTAAGCAGGGATGATGCTCTAAGGAAAGCTTAGGTCTGCTTTAGAGCTTACACCCCTTCTTAAGATACTCCTACTTCTCCTTTCCCACTCCTGTCCTCTGCAGCTTTTAGCCCTTAAACAGATAATGTGACCCAGATTCCAGCTGGAAGTGTTTGCTGCAACGCAGGAGGGATTTGGATGCAGTTGGTGCCCAGGGAGCAAGACTGCTGGTCAGTACTGAGATCTCAGAAGCACCTTGGGTTGTGGACCACAAATCCAGCGAGCTGCTGGATGCTTAGTGAGGTGTGGTGCTGAGCTCTGTACTGTGTTATTAAACAGGACTCAGCGGTGTGTAACTTCTGCTCACTCCAGTAGCAGTGCATTACAATTTGTGTTTCTAACTCCTGGATTTGCAAGAATTTATTGTCTCATAGTAAACGTGTATAAACACTTTTATTGTGAACACGTTCATTGAGAATGCTTCTCAGACAGATAGCTTGCAGGCTTTTAATTCTACTGAAGGTGCCTTTGACTTCCCTCATATGGCATCAGCTTTCCTGATGGGCCTAGGACCTATTGCTATTGTTTTCCATGTAATCACTCAAAGAATCTGTCAAAGAAGGCAGTTACATATGCATTCAGAGATGTGATAGAAAGTGAAATACTCGGTGTGGTTTGTAATTGTGTTTATCTAAGTGCAGTCTCTTCCTGTGTCAAACAGATTTTTGCAAACAAGAGGGCAATGATTCAGTTCCAGGGGAAAACTGACAAAACAAACCCCGGCTGCTGCTGACCTGGTGCAGCTCTGAGCAGTGTCCTACCCTGGGAAAATATTTCCTGCTTCATTTTCATAAATATTTATGTAATTCCTTCTGGGAAATGTCTTCTTCAGAAAACTGAACATGCTGCTCCCTGACACAAATTTAACTGTTTGCTTACACATGAGAGATCATGAGCATGTACCCAGCCTCGGATTGTTGCATTCTTATCTCAGGCATTTCTGTCCTTCAGGGTTCTCTTTCACTCTCCTCCCAGAGATCTCATTATGTCTTGAGCTACAGAGCTTAGTTCTGGCTCTGGAATTTGAATATCTCCATTGCTCCTTGGAGAGTTGTTATTTTGGGCTGCAGAAATAGGGACCAAATATAATGTTCTGCTTGGGATCACACTTCTGTCCTGCCCAGTTATACCCTTCCCGTTCTGGTTTGAGGCTCCTCTCTATAAAAAATAGAAAATCAAATGTCATGTAAGCAATTAAGCAGAGGATTGCATGGCTAATGAAAGCATTTATATTCAGAAACAGACCTAAACACACTGCTGTGAGCTGAGATACAACTGGTGTGTGGTCTTTTGAGTTTGCTTTCTAAGTTTATAGTAGGGATCAGCAGCAAAGCTGTGCACAAGTCACCCCAAGAGAACGGGGATACTGCCCACCACGACAAACCAAAAAAGGTTAAAGCTGTTCTCTTTAACCCTTTTTAAAAGGTTTAGACCAGTCACTGACTTTGAAGTACAGACTGGCAGAGCCTTGTACGAAGCTTTGTATTAGTGCAAAGCTGAGTTTTGCTTGCCGACAAGCTCACAACCCTTCCAGGAAGCCATGAACTGTATGGGGTGCTCTGGAGAAAGCCGTATGATGGGTGGAAGACACAGTCACAAGAGATGGAAGATACTAACCTTGTGCCCAGGATAAAACATGCATATGAGTAAGTGGTACCTAAGTGATGTGCTGACCTGTAGATTTCATATAGCACCTATTTATCATGCAGAGCAATGACAAAGCTTCAAAGCACAAGGTCTGTCAAGTCTTACAGGATCTTATCCTTCTGGTACTGTCATTCAGCTGCTGTGCCTTGCATTACCCATTTGACCTTCCTGTTAAACACATGTATTTATAGGTTATATATATTAGCATTTAATTTTGGTTTTATTCTTTTTCAATTCAAACTCTGCTGCACACTTTCCAAACAGAGCCAGAGCCTAACAGATCTTAGCACTTTCTTCAGCAATTTGCAAAGGAAACCCCAGCAAACCAGAAGCAGCTACCTCCCCTCTAAGGTTATAAGCTCATCCAGCAAAAGAGGAAGGCAAAGGTGCGAGGAAGATGAGAGAAAAGGAAACACAGTGAACAAGGAAGGATGCACAGAAAATCAGAGAAAGCTTGAATACCTCCCTCCTAGCCCATTGGTATGTGATAATATGTGCATAGTCTAAACCAGGCAGTTTCTGTGGTGTTGAACACCATCAGTGGTGTCAGCAACTGCTCACTGCTTCGAAGGGGCTCTCAGAACTCCTGGCCTTGGTTGCTGTCTGAACCCTGCTACCAAATGTGTCTCAAGGCATCTACCCCACACAGTGAACAATGTCTTACCTCCTGAGTTCCTCCTCCAGTGTCTGGGGGCTCACAGTGTTGTGTAATGTGTACCATAATGCTGGTTTTATGTCTGTGTGAGTGTCTTTCTGGAAAGAAAAAGAAAGCATTGAACCTCATTCTCTCACCTTCCTAGTTTGTCTGACAAACTGTTTGCTACTGAAAGGGGGGGGGGGGGGTGATGGTGGTGGCTTATTTTCTGCTTGACGGCCTAAACAGAAAAGAAGGGAAAAATCCCTTCCCTTGGTCCATGCTCAAAAAGCTGCTTGGTTTGCTTTTTTTCTTTTTTTCTCTATTTTTTTAACCTGTTACTGAATTGGTGAATTTGACTTTTTACAACTCAAAGCTTTGTACAATGAAGAAAGATAAAAAGAGAAAAGAAAAGGTATTTTTCTGCTCAATTCTGATTATTGCTAGTACCTCTGGAGATGTGACCTGGGATTTGGTAACTGGAAAGCTGGATTCTAGTCCCTGCTTCATAGGCATGTCTCTGAACTGTAGACACTGGCTTAGGTATATAATGTGGTGTCATTACGACTGGGTTTAGAAGTTTAACATATAAAGCACAGCACTAGCACGGGCTGGATAAAAGGACTGCTGTGACTTCTACCATTTAGAGTAATTCACAGCACTTGGAACTACTGCTGAGCCAGGAAAAAAGGCAAGGAAAAAAGTGAGCTACAGGGTTTATAAAAAGATTTCTGTATAGTAATTACTTTGCCATTGATGGGAACTGTTGGGAACCACTGAGTTTTCAGCATTTTTCCCCAAGGCAAAATTCCCTAAACTTCAAGTTTTTATTTGTCTCATCCCAACACAGGAAGTGGCACCTTGCTTGGGTGCTTTGCTTTTTAATCTAGCTGCTCTCTGGCTGCAACAATATAAGTACAGGTATAGAAGAAAAGGTCATAAATCAGCACAGTATTTCTCATTACCAAAAACTGGTGAATAGTTGTATTTAATGTGTGGTCTTTTATGACAAAAAGTATTCAAAAGAATTTATGAGTTTGGAAGTAACATTAAATCACTTCCAAGGACAGTGTCAGACCATGTCCAACACTGTCATTAAAATATTGTGTAGCATTGTAATTCATCCAAGGGTTTTGGAGGTTCCAACTTTTTATGGGATTCACAGTCACTTTCAGTTTAAGGAGCATGAAATTGCCACAATCTGCTAGGTGCTTGCAGTTTACTCAGGGCAGCACATGCTGGGAGGAAGCACTAGATCCTGATAAGTTTTTGTCCTACATTGTGGTAGGAAGGTCTTAGCCCTTGGGCCATAACCAGCCATAACCGGTTGAGAATAAACCTGAACTGGAAAGCAGCTGGGTTAATGGTAAGAGATCACCTCTAATATTAACTAGTCCTTGGCTTTATAGCACAGAAGAGATTCACCATGCAAAGCATCCACAGTGCTGCATCACAGATCAGATGTTCTCTTTCCAAAGCCCACAGCCTGATCAAAAGAATAAAGACTACACAAAGAGCAGGCAGAGCTTGAATGCAGAACACATCATTAAGAAATCTCCAATTGCTCTTCTCTTTCCTCTCCTCCTTCTTCTTGTGTCACATATGTTCTGATCCCTTGGCAGCAAAAATGACTTCACGCAGTGGAAGAGGTTGTTTGGATGATCCTGGAGGTGATTCCAGCTTCATGCTGTTGACATGGTCCATTAACTGTTGAATCTGTGGAGAAGCTCCAGCCATGCTGTTGTATCCACATTCTTGTGCTTGGATTTGTGCCCTTCTTGCCCACAGTCAGTGTGTGCGCATGATCGCATGGCTGCCTACCCAGTACCCATACAGTAGGATGGCACAGTGCCTGCTCACAGAGGTGGGAAGCCAATTTCAGAAGGGTACAGATGAGCACTGGAATTGGATTTAGACTGGCATCCTGCTTGATGTTGCCTGTGCCAATTCCACAGCAAGAACTGTTCACTGAGAACTTTTTCTTTGTCATTTTCTAGACCTAATCGATCTGAAAGTGAATTACTGCTTGTTAGCACAAGGAAGGGATTCACAGATAGCACGTGTTTTCCTTTAAGGAGGATCTGTGGCGGGGAATGAGTCAGTAACTGTGAGTTTTTCCCTGTGTGTGGATGCCAGTGAGTCCTCAGTGCCAACTCCCTCAGATGTGATGACCGTGCTGCTGTCATGCTATGGCACACAGACAGGCACGTGTTCAGTGAGTGTCTCTCTGTGCTGTAGTGGGGAGGGCAATAGGGACGCAAACTAAATGCTGAGCTGCCCTTTTTCAAAGAGGCAAAGGACAAGGATTGGTATTTTACTGTTTTAAATAAGACCAGGCTGGATGGGGCTTTGAACAACCTGATCTAGTGGAAGGTGGCCCTGCCTGTGGCAGGGGGGTTGGAACTGGATGACCCTTGAGGTGCCTTCCAACCCAAACCAATCTGTGGTTCTACAATTCTACAATTCTATTATTCTATGATATTTATTAACTAGAGTCTCTAGATATGGCAAACATAATGGCTTTATACCTCCAAAGATTTGCACCAACCAGCACTTCATAAAGAAAAACTAAGTAGTAGGGACACACACTAATAGAGGAAAGAAACAAAGGAACTGAGCAATTCTAAAAAGAAAGCAGGGATAAGAAAATGGGAAGTTATGATTTATCTGTTATTCTAATTACATGGGATTAGAATCACACCAGAAACATCTGCTGCTTTGATTTGGCTGCTCCTGGGACTCCTCAGCTCTTTCCTCCTAAGTGGAGCATTTCAAGTGAGCAGGATCTAGCCTGAAGAAATCCATAAAGCTATATTCATTACTTAGGTTTGCTGTTTGTGCTGATTTAAAGATTTAGCTGGCTTGATTTTCTTTGGATTAGCTGAGCTCAAGGGGTCTCTCCAAAGGGATGTGCCATTGGTTTTCCATTGTTGTTCTTATTTTATGTGATGCAATGCATTAAATTTTCATGTAGGCAGTCATTAATTGTCAAAACCAAAAATACCCCTGAACGGCTGTCTGCAATTTGTGCTATATTTGGGACTTGTACTATGGTTTCTATCATTAAGAAGGCCTCCTTGTAATGCAGCATCATGGATAAAACGTAGCCACAAAAATGATACATATGGACAAAATATAAAGTGAAATTATGGGTTTCTATACTGAAATGGAACTACTGATGATGCATATGCCAGACATGAGTGACACACAGAACAGAACTGTTAGTAAACAGATGGAAAATTATAAATAAGCTTAAGACGAGACATCACGCATTGTTTCAAGTGACAAATTTTGTACTAAAAGAATGAAAAAAGATCACAAATCTAGACAGACAGCACTGCTAAAAGTTATATGGCTGCATGATTCATTCCCCAAAGAAATCAATGTCAGGATGACATTTTTCTTCAGTCAGTACTGGCAACTGCTCGTAATTTGGGTAAACTTTCTCTGCCCTATAAAAACAAACCATCAAACCAAAAGGTAACCACTGAAACAGCTACTACTCAACTGAAAAAAAAATAGCATTTTAAACAGAGCACAACATAAAACTGCATGAGTCAATCTACCGTAAACTTTCGGCAAATAGGATGTGTCATAGAGATCAACTTCGGTGTTTCCAAAGAGCTTAGCCTTATACAGCAGGCTTTTTAGAAACAGACTTTGCTCCAAATAGTAATTCCCTATTTTCAATAAACCCTGACTGGCTGCAACTAGTTTTTTCTCCTGATACAGAGAGCCAAAATAACTGACTCGTAAACAGAAGCCTATGGAGCTAGATTAATTACAAGGATTATGTCTAGTATTCAGAGCTTTTAAAACCAAAAGGGAACATTATGATGATCCCAGCTGGCCTCCTGCATAACATAAGCCTTGGAATTTCACTGCACCATTCCTGCTCACAGCTGCTGGTGGTGATGGGAAGCTGTGTCATCTTTATTTAACTACTTCAAGTGAGTGCAAACACAACTATTCTGCTCCAGTGGCTAGTTAGCCTCATTCTGTGACCTGCTGGATCTTCTGCACTGCATGTTTATTAAAGTATATTTAATGTGCATTTCTGTTTAAATAAACAATTTCATTTGAAGTATTTATAACTTCCTATTAATTTTAGGCCCAAATGCAACCTAGTTCTTCATCCTGTATCCTAAAAAGTTGATTTATGGCATGGTGTGTTGCAGTCAAGAGAGCACCTTCCATCCTGAAGTGCTATACTTCTTACCAGTGATGTTTTTTGGCACGCAGCAAAACATATTTCTTGGTTTGCTGTCCATTAAATAACAGTCCTGAGGTCCACTGTTTTATCTTGCAGCATATAGTGTTCTTGACAAACTCCACAGCTATTTAAGTTGGAGGCTTTCATCTTACCACTGCCTATCATGTAGGGAGGTGACTGAGATGTTGCCTGGCTGTCCTTAGTGACCTTGACTGTTCTCATTTGATGCTCCTCAGTGTCTGTCCTGAGAAAGAAACTGAGTTCAGATATTTGCAATAAAACCTCAGCATTTTGCCTGAATAAGCCTGTATTTTTCCTTTGGTTGTAGTATCTCTTAACTCTGAAGAGTTGATTCTAATAGATTTTCACAAAGCATCTTACTATGTACCTTTATGTGGAGGAAACAAATTCTGCAATGATAAGAAAGCCAGGTAGCTATTTTAGTCCCACCTTGTTATACTGGAAAGACATGTGATGGGTTTGGGAAGGATGCATAATGCAATTGAGAAAGAATGGGAGCAACAAGAATATCTCAAGCTACCTTTCTGTGGAAAGGAGAAAATAGGGTAAAGAGAAAAATACAGGGAAGCTACAGAACTGGAAAGAGCTTCTCCAGTGGGTCTTTGAATGCAAATAAATGAAAAAGCATGACTCCAAGAAGCAGTTTTGCAGGTAAGTGTTCAGAATGAAAATGAAGAGTAGAAGTTCTGTGATGGAGAAATAGAACAGCGCATTTAACTTCCTTGAGTTTTGTACTAAATCCTTTGTGAATTATACGGCATGAAAAATTCAGTGTTTAAATATGAAGAGTCCAGTCCACGTCATCACCAGAATGACATAAACTCACAATGGGAACAGGTGTATGTAATAGAACATAAGAATGGATTATCAAAGGGCTTTCCATTCCAAGTCATTGTTACTTACTTTGGAAAGCAGCAAAAGCACAGGGTGAATTCACGTGACAAGTAATATGGTAACAAGATGTATGCAGAGGTTTCTATTAAAGACATTCTTGTGCTTTTGCCCAACAATACAATTTCATGTCCATAGATACAAATTTTATAAGTTATTGTCTTCTACGCAGTTTCACAAAGCTGGGCTGTGTCTTCCCTTTGCTTCTTGAAAATATCTACTATCATCTGTATCAGAGACTGAAAGTGCATGCTCCTGATAGTCACTTGGGAACTATGAGCATAACCTCAGTTTTGCTGTCCCGTACTTCTGTAATGCCCACTGACTGGAAAAAATGAATAAACATGTCCTGTAACCAGCCATTCCAGAGATCCAGAGTCATGTGGATTATCACTTGTTCTCCATGTCTCAACTTTGTGGTGGTCTGGGAGGAAAAAAGACCTGATTCTGGCAACCCCCAAAGATGAACAAGTTAGAAAAATAGTTGTACTTGGGTATTCTGTTTCCTGACATCAAAGCTTATTGGGAGACAAATGTGCCATTGCATGACATTATTCTTTTTTGCTTCCCGTAATAACTGTGGCAGACACTCACTATTAGCTTTGTACATTTAAAATTCTGATTCAGTCAGGAAGACCAGATATGAAAGCTGTTTGGCACTGGGATTCCTCTCATTCTGAAGTCAGTAATAGCACTTTGATTGGGTTAGTCAGGACCAGCAATAGGCACCCCACATGTGGAAATGCAGGAGGAAATTTTTCTCCAACCTGATGCTCTGTGGTGGGCTGTATCTCGTATTGCTTTAATCATCAGGGTGGCAGCTGGCACCTGCACGCCTGGGAGCCCTCATCAGATTCAGAGATGTTTTGCACCTCTCTTTTCCAGAGCTTAGGGAAGCTGGGGCACCTGGGCTGGCACCACAAGCCCATGCTGGTAACTCCACTGCAGCCAGCACAGCAGGAATGGTTACAGGGGTGCTGGAGCTGCTCTCTGGCGAAAGGGGGCTGGGAGAGGCTCCCTCCTTTACCCCAGTCTGGGAGCCCTCTCCATTCCCTTGTCCACAAGTTCTCTCCATAGCAGCAAAGTGTGTGTGACTGGTAGCTGAGAGCGTTCAGTTGGCTTTGTGTAGCTATCGCAAGCAGTCAGCGTTGATGTCCCATTGATGATGGAGAGGCGGCTGCATGTGAACAGAGCAGGCTTTCTTTAAAAAGTAAATCAGCAACACATACTTGAAACTGACACTTCTTTTTTTTTCCCCTTAGGTAGAAAACCAAGTCCTCTGAGGTTGGGAAATGCTGGATATTTGTCTGTCTGGCCAACCCAAATTCAGCCTGGTGTTTGTGTGTTCTGCTGCGATCTTCAGTTGCTTTCGTCATGGATACTTTCTTCCCCAGGGCCCTGATTCTTATGAAGTTAGATCTGGTTACAAAATCAACACTTTGAAATTAGGAACTATCAAACCTGGGGTTTCCCAAGTATTCTTCATTCTGCAACACTGCCCATCCGCCCTTCTCCATTTCGTGCCTAGCCTGAACACAAAGTATGAGAATTTAGAACATCTGGGCAAATGCGAATCTGTTATTTCCCAACTTCAGAAAGTTTGATTTTGTCAGTGATGCAATCTCTGAATGCTCTTTCTCTGGTAAGTAAGAAACAGTGTAGAAAAACTCCTATTGAATTCAGTAGTCTGAAAGGATGAGTGATGTGAACAGACTGTAGGTTACCAACACAGCATTACTGCACTTGTGTCACAAGCAGTCAGTGTTGATGTCCCACTGATGATGGAGGAGGCAGCTGCATGTGAACAGAGCAAGCTTTCTTTAGAAATTAAATCAGCCATGCATATTTGAAACTGAAATTTCTTTTTCCTTAGGTGGAAATTACTACTTAGGTGAAAATTTCCTTAGGTAGCCCATGACTACTGTACCTAAATCAAAAACTAGTATAAATTCCAAAGCACAGGAAGGAGGAAAGCAATAATGATGGGCTGTAAGAAATGCAGCCTTTGTATTTAATAGTAGAGCAGAATTGTAAGAAAGCTGGCAGATATTTTAAAATCAATAGGAAGATAGCCCCTCCAGCCCAGAAAACAGATTATGAAGTTTTAAGAACAACTTCACTCCTAAAGAAATCTAAGTATTATAGACACTTTTGTTTTGGATCTTGCACCAGGCTGCTGAGGTGAGGCTTGGCAAACCCACACTGTTTTTGGTTTTCTCACTGATCTGCTGCCTGACACAAGCAGACCTAGACATTCTGTGTTTTGCTTAGTCACCAAGTAGGCTTTTATGGCAGATTGTCCCTTTCCTATGAATTTTCCTTCATGTGGATGTCTCCGCCTAAGATTAATCCAATAATAAACAATATATTACAATTTGCAGCCCTTATTTATTTTCCTTTGCCACAAAGAATGATTTTCTGATGTTTTTTGTATTGCAGTGCAGTGGAGGTGAACAGATGCAGTTGAAATGTTAAGCCAGAGCCCTTGCCTGACATGTAGTTGAATTGTTAAGGCAGATCCCTTCCCAAATGGCTCTCGTTTATTGCAACATGCTTGCTAAATATGACAAAGTTTTCTGCATCAGCAGTGCCTTGCTGTGTCTGAGTGTGTTGAACCCATCTCAATAAAAGCTTTTTGACACAAGTGCCCAAAGGCGTGTGAGTTGCTGTTGTTTGTAACTATAAACTACTGGGTAAAAGTGACTTGAGTTTTGAGAACAGACTACTGTAAATATTCCTTTGTCTGAAGCAGCATGGCATTCGACAGCATTTTCAGACTAAACGTGCCTAAGCACCATTTTGCTATATTTGAGTATGAAAGAAGCAGCTTTGTACCTCCATGGGGAAAACTGTTGGGGGATTTTTGTGTAACAGAGTATCATCAGATGGTTTATTTTTTATTATAGCAAAATGAATGCACCCCTGTGTTATTCTGGGGATGCATCCACTCCTGGGCCTGGGTGCAGAGCACACATAAGCACTGAGGCTATCACACTTAGCTGTGCAGGACAGCTGTGTAAAAAGGTTGAGTCTGTACTCTGATTCTTGCCTTTTGCTTCAAAACAACACTACAGATTATGTCTTTAGTCCCTTCAGCAGTCATATTTGGTGCAAGAAAGTAGGTAGTTTCCTTCCTCCAAGAAACATACCATGGCAAGAGAAGTGGCACTGCTTCCAGTGCACGTAATAGGTACCACATGCATAAAATCCCTGCATGACTTCTACTAAGCCAGCATGTAAAGTGAAGTTGGCTCTGAAGTTAAATCCCCTTAGAAAAGTGCAGGTGGAAAGGCTGCAACATCTTTATTCTGCATAATTGGGGGAAATAAAACCTTTAATCATCAGGCCAGTATCACAGCTGGCTGATTTCACAGACTGTCAAGGACAGGTTGATGTGTTCAGGCTTGAACAACCCTTCCTCATCAGCTTTATTATCTCTTACTTTCAGTTTTCACTTAGCTAAAAAGAAGATGAGCTGGAAAAATTGATTAGTTATTTCTGGCATCTCTATCTATCTTGGAGAGCTCCTATAAAAATGTCTCAGGTGACTCTCACTTCCCTGACAGTCTCTAGTAGACTCTCCAGTGAATCGGGAATCTGATAGGAAGCAAGAACAGGTTTAGATAAATTCGCTTTCTGTTTTAGCCTCCTAAGCTTATATATTAAACAAAAAAGATGAGTCAAACCTGATACAGCTACATCACAGCACCATAGTCTGTGCACCTGGCCAGCTCCTTCAACAGCTGCTGCTGTGGAGCTACCACTGTTGGTTGCAGCATTCTAATTTTGTCTTTTTCTTTCTTTGTTTTTTTTTCTTTTTCTTTTTTCCTGTTTATTTTTCTCTTTTATCCCCATTTTGTTTTTTTCTTATTTTTATTTTGTTTTCCTTTTTATTTTTCTTCCCTTTTTTATTTTCAAATTATTTGACAGTAACTACTACAACCAACTTTTGTGCTAATTCAAGATTTTCAGGCCAAACATGTAAAAAAAGATAGTTTAAGTAAAGTCTCTAAGTTTGATCAAAGCCTACTAAAAATGAACTGGTCGAGCAGTTTGGTTTGAAGGTGAGTTGGAGAAAATTCTGTACTTTTCCCAGAAAGCTGCCATTCCAGTATATTGAGAACTGGATTATCTCTCTTGGGAGAACAAAACAAGACAGAAAGGTAAGTTTCAGCATGCCATCTTATGTAACAGTTTTGCCCCATTATAGAGAGATTTTACAGTAAAAATGAGCACCTTTAAAAATAATTCATGGAACGGGACTGAAGCAAGAGAGCTGATAGATGATGCAGCATTATGAGGAGGGCTGAAAAGTGCAGGTCTGTCTGCAAGTCACTTCACCTCATTTAATTCAGGAAGCAGATATTAAGACACTTGAATGGGTAATTAAAATGTGCTGTGGTATTTTAATATGCTAGGGGTGTTCTTACTCTGATATTTCTACAGATAAGATGGACTGCAGAGAGAAATGAAAGAAAACCATTGTCAAAACATGGTTTAATGAATGCTGTTGAAAGTGGGATTTTTGTTTTAGATACAATTGCTATTGTTTATCAGTGCTTACAACTCAATTCAGTAGGAGAGAAGATAAAATGTTGGTACACTTGCTCATCAAAAAACCTTTGTTCGATTTCCACAGGCCTGTGCTTTTGGCCTACAGCTCACTAAACCTGTTGGGCATGGCAGTTCCTTTGAATATTTGATGTGGGTTTGTGGTATCCTGCAGTAGAGAATTTAATTAAGAGGCATAAACTGAACAAATATGTTGAGAATGTCTGTGGATCTCCCTTTATTCATTGGCTTCCCTTTACTTTCCTGTCACTTTCTCATGATCTCTACTTTTGCAAAGGTCTATAGTCTGATAGAAAACCTCAGGGAATATTTTTTCACTATCTGTATTCCATCTCTTAGTTCCACCCTGAAGTACTATGGTGCATCTGTTATGCTTAAACTTTTGTAGTAAGTCTTGTACAATTTGTCTAGCTACAGTAGACAAAATTACTATTATAGCCATCAGATACATGATTAGGATTGCAGCTGTCTTCTGAACAAGCTCTGCTTTTAACATACTATATACACAGTAAAATTTGTGTTTATAAGTAGCTCTATGTATTAGAAAACAACAGTTTCAGGCTTTATTCCAATTCTGCCTCTACCTGCATCACAGGATCATGCAGATGTGGGACCAGATGATCTCTGAGGTGACTTCTAACCTGGCATTCTACGATTCCATGATTAATTTTGTGAGTGTGATAATGAGAGAAGGAACATTTTCTGCTCCTGAATTGCTGGATTAGAGTTCTATCCTTAGCAAAGCTGGTTATCTACAGAAGCATCATGCAGTTTCTCTCTGTCACACATTAGTCTTCTTGCAATAACTGTAATGTCTATTAATTTTTCCTATTGTATGTATGTAAGATAGATATCAGAAGGTAGAAGGAAGGTGCATAAGACTTACTGCATTATCGAACCGAATCCTTTTTCTTAACAGCTTGAGTTTCTCATAGTTAAACTGAACAAGAGCTGAGGGTTCAAAGCACACCTGAAATTCATTACAGAACTGAGATGGCATTATTTTCTGTATTGTGATTGTGATCTTTGTCCTTTCTTCTACAAGCAGATGTGGCTTTTACATGCATGAATGTTAGGCCTAAGTAAAGTATCTGTTTATTCCTGTATTTATCTATTTATTTATTTATTTTGATTATTAATTTTTTTTAACAACCATTAATTACTCTGGTGCCTGTGTTTGCTTATTAAAAACATAAACAAGGCTCTGGAATTCAAATAAATTTCTCAGGAGCTTAAACTCAGGCATTTGACACTCTTTTCAGAATCAAGTCCTTAGTCCTTTTCTTTGTGTCCTGCACTGGCATAGCACATTTGACACTTAAACTCACCCGCCTCCACCAGAGAAATTGTGCAAAGAATATATTTCTGCCATAAAAATATGTGTTTATTGCAATGCTAAATCCCTGAAAGGGGAGTTTGTAATGGAAACACTGACTACTCCCTAAATGACTATGGAATCGGAAGACTAGGCAACACTTAACAAAAACAAGGGCATGTTTTAAAATTAGACCTACTGTTCCTATGGTTATAAGGTCTACAGGAAATTAAATGTTTCAGCTTCAACCTGGAGGCAAAGGCAGCAATGCTGTTGCTGTATTGCACTGAGCACAAACTTGTTCTGAGACCTTAGATATATTCAGCTTCCTGAAGATCTTCTAATCTACTTAAGTCTCAGGCAGCCAGGGGAATCCTGGAAGGAAAAAGAAGTGCCACAGGAAGTGGCATTGTGATTCAGAAGATGACATTCTTCACCCTGAATCACTCATGCGCTGCTGGGGTTCTCTCCTGCAGGTAAATCCCAGCACTGAGGCTCTGAGTTCTGACCACTCCATGCCATAAAATATTGGCTGACACTTGTCACAAGAATAGCAGCATCTCTCCTGGCTTTGGGCTATATACAAACTGGGTAATTACCTTACAGTTCTGATTGCTTTAATTGCCTATGGTTCTTTCTTCTGTACTTACTTCCCCTTGCTCTGTGTCATGTTGCTGGCACTGTATAATAACTGCTGTGTTTCTAGGGGTGACTGTCTTTCTTTGACTGATGCCCGAGGAGACCTGGCTAGATTTCAGTGGTTTCTGAGTTGTTGCTTCTGTGTCATGCCTTTTTAGCTTATGACACTCTTGAAACAAAAGCTGAACTGCCTTTCCTGTTTGGAAAGTGCCCAGCAGACTAGAGTCATATCCAAATAAGAATACTGCTAGCCTGAGGAACACTGGGAATTTGTGCCAGTAAATAAAAATAGTCTTTACATAGCATCACAGGCACCAAAAAGCACCAAGTACCATAGGCAGTAGGCACCATTCAGACATAGAAGACATATTTCAATTGTCAGTTATTGTATTTTATTTCTAGTGCATATTTTAACACTTCCAGCAAATTGTCAGCCACAGGTACCTACACCGGGTGCACTTCACACATGCTCATAAAGAATGAGCAATTACTCTACTCATTTGCAGGTTATTTTTAAAATGAGGAAGCTCTTTCTTACAGTTCTGAAATAGCAAGCACTGCAATTAATGTTAAGGACCAAAGTTTGCTAGGTATTAGAAGTACAAATAAACTTAATTTTTCTAAACTTCAGTTGAATTTTTATCTATAATGCCATAATAATAACTGATTTGATTTATTTCCAGTGGAAACTACTCAATCAAATGCAAATTTCAGAATGACTGTGAGGCTCGGAAACACCAAATATCTGCTTTCAGTAGATTTTTATGGTTGCTTATAATGGAAAAGCTGATAGAACTTTAGCCATTGCCTTGCTATCAAATGCTGCTGTAATTCCAAATTAACACGCCTCATGTTATCTGCTAACTCAGCTGCTTGGCATTCATTACCGTATGAGAAATGATGGTTCCTTGGTAGTTTTATTAATTTTGATGTCTGAGAGTGGGTGTTTTGAGTTTCTTCTATTCAAAGCATATAGCAGAAATACTCTTTTACTGATTTCTTAGAAACTTGATCTCATTAAATCCCGAGTGTCTTTTGACTTGGTTCTGTTGATTTCAAAGAGCTGAGAGTACACAGTGACTCATGAGACACGTTGGTACCTGGCAGAAGCACGTCCTAATCGATCTGTGTGGTACTTGCTGGTTTCAGTTGGCAAAGAGACAGGCAGACTTTTATTGTATTATACATTCCAACCTAAGTGGTTTTGCAAGCCTTGAAGTTTGCTTTGAGCTCCAGATTCAAGTGTTTCTGAAGCATTAATGTAAAAAACCTTCAAGGTATCCCATTTCCTGACTTTCATAATGGAAATATGCAAATATTAAATTTCATAAAGTGTTGGTGAAGGAAAATGAAGCAGTGTTATTAAGGTTGCAACCCAGAGCAGGTTAAAAAGCTCTGTGAGTCTTAATGGTGCTCTTGATGCACAGTTATCACAACTCTTCAGGTCGTAAGGTGCCTCCTCTTCTTTGCAAGCAGTCTTTTACTGTCTTCCTAAAACTTCTCCCTTCCACCAAAAAGACCTGGAAGTTCCCTTTCAATTCACACAGGAGCATTTCAGAGCCACAGTTCAGTTCTGCAAAGACCAAGGACAAGTACTGCAGCCCCAAAGGGCTGCACTCCACACATAGGTGATTCCAGTCCAAACTAAGTAGTTCAGGTGTCACTTAGAATCATAGAATTGATTGGGTGGGAAAGGACCTTAAGATCTTCTAGTTCCAACCCCCCTGCCATGGGCACACTTCACGGTGTGGTCACCTCTAGTAGCATACAGCTAAACTGAGCTTAGATAATGTAACAGTGAAGTCAAGTTGTTCTCCCATATTCTTCAAAGTGTTACTGAAAAGTCAGAGAGACTTACATCCTTCCACACTTCTTGGCACCTACAAAAACCAGACCACAGCTCATGTTGTGCTTGATCAAAATTCAATTTCTTCAATAGCAACCTCCAAGTGAGGGATGGACACAGGAAAGGATGTATGCCAGGGCCACATCTACAGGTTGCATATTAAACAGTTTCTAAATGAAAAGGTTGTTTGCTGTGCTATAAAATAAAGTCATCTTTCTGCAGCCCTACAGCCCACCGGAACGAGGGGACAGGATGGAGTGTGCCTTTTCCAGTATTCCCCACCCACTGACCCAGAGCATGAAACCCACAGAGTTCTTGGAACTGCAGACAGTGTTTGAATTCAGACTAAAACTGGAAAACAGAAACTGGCCTCTTTTTTTTCTTTATTTTATTTTTTTTTTTTGAGTCACATCAGTCAATGCTATTTACAAAATCGGTTTATGGAGACCACAGGTGGACACTCTGACTCATTACACATGAATACTAAATATATCCAAGACAATCTTGGAAAATCCCATGAAGAAAGAGGGAATAGCCGTCTGATTTTTATATTTATAATGTTGGGGTTTGGATGCCAGTAATGGAAATGATATTGCTTTCACATAAAAAAGCAGGTGAGGGACAGTAAGGGACTGAATGATTGCCAGGCTGCATGTGGCTAGAAAGGGGAGAAGGCTCTAAGCTAGACACGGAGGAAGGTTTGTCACGCTCCCGTAGGTTGGTGTTCACATTTGTGGCAGGCTGTGGTGAGGTTGGCAATGCATTCCACAATTGTCAGGACGTAAGCAAATGTTATGTCCTTTAGCCAGGGTGAAAAGCACACCTGCCCAGGAAGCTGGCATGGAATTTGGTACTGCCTCAGCCCTACTTCAGTGCTACATGGAGAATCTGAGTAGTACTTACGGCCTCATATCCTGCCACATATTTTAGTCTCTCTGATCTTGAAAACCAGGGAGGTCCAAGGTCTGTAATATATACAGGAAAGCAGATAATGGATCCCTTTATGTTTGTCATCACTAAATTATGTTTTGATGGATGTTTTGGTGCCAAGGTTTCTCTTGTTCTCACGGCTGAAGGAGAGCTATTGCTAGACTCCCTGCAGTCCCTAGCTTAGCTCTGAGAAACAGGGTGAAACTGAAACAGGACTTACCAGTTCTAGCCTGAAAGCTTCCTTTATACATTAGCTGAGAAACAACAGCTTCTGCTAAGAGGAACTGAGTAATAAGTTAGTGAATATAGTCTATGCCCTTTCCCGAATGACCAGTAAAGTCAATAAACTAGATGCCAAAATGCAAACTTTTTACCTATAGATCACCCAAACATGTACTGGGGCTTCACGATACTTCTCCTTGCCAAGATCCTAAGCCAGATTCTGTCTAGGCAGTGCAGATCATTGCCTTGCTACTCTAGTCTTTGAAAAAGCCCCAAGACCAGCAAGAGCTGCTCTGTCGCTACTGTCTTGGAAGTATCAATGTGTGAGTGGCTGTGAACATAGGCACAATGAGAATCTACTGATGCAAAGTCGAATTAAGTAATCAATAATTCTGGCTGAAGCTGCGCAGCAGACATTGTGTCACTCCTATGTGAAGGCAGTTTGCATTCAGGGTTTCACTGGCTATAATGGGGATTTATTTGCTTGTGGACTTTCTTCCCACTAAAATCTGCTAACGTGGCTCAGCTTGCTGATCTTTTAGCACAACAGACACAACTTCAGAAAAGTCACACTTCTTGGAGCCTGAATGACCAGATTTCAGGAGCTGGAAAGAGCCAACCAGCCTATCTGCTTGGCTCACTGCAGTCTGTCTCTAATGAGCTCTCCATTTATTGTGTGCATCCCTGTAATGCTCCTTACAGCCTGCTACTAAAGTACTTCTAATGGCAATTTATGTTTCTTCACTGCTTTCAAAGGAGCTGATTCTTCAGCGCATTACACTCATTTCCACCCATTCACCTTTAATACTATCTACTTCAATAGACTTAAACCAAAATAGAATATTGCTTGAAACGTTCAGGATGTTGTTGTTGTTGTCTGTTGAATTTAACACATCACCAGTGCAGAAGACACAAACAGCACAGCGCAAATGGAAAAGTTTATTGCAAAACCAGACGGATGGCAAAGTAGTACCTCTTTTTTCCCCCCCCTAGAAGAATGAATGTCTTTGTTTCAACCTTAGGTCCAGCATTTTCTACCAGATCACTGTCTGCAAATCTTGGTTCTGCACTGATCATCACAGTCATATGAAATTATTTAACAGGCATTCAGTTGCCAAGGTCACATGAAATTAGGTAACAAAAACTTGGAAGTTAATATTCCAGCTCATTCATCTCTCATTGAAACACTCCTTTGGCTTAAAAGAATCTGCTGAGTTGTAAGAATGAGCAGGATTGGGCATTTTCCCAATAACAAGACTGCAAAAACAGGGAGGAATTCTTGGCTATGTTGTATGATAAGTGAACAATGCAGCCATGAATTTTATATGTTTATATTCTTAGATACTTCATGAGGACTTAGATCTGTGGCTAGTTTTAAACTAACCAGTGCAGGAAAATCACATAAATAGTCTGCAGCCGTCACTGACACTTTTGCAAGTACCCCAACAAAAGTGAAGGGAAATGTAAATTTTTTTGTGTGAGAAGGTGGAAAGGAAACTTTTGGGGGATAAAGGATAATTTTATGAGTCTGTTTCATTTAAAGCTTTGCAATGGCTCTTCACTTCAATCCACTTCCGCTCAGTGCACACTTTGGGTCTCTGTTACAAAGAAGAGATGGACCTCTTCATTAGGGTCTGTAGTGATAGAACAAGGGGCAATGATTTAAAACTTAAACAGGGGAAGTTTAGACTGGATATAAGGAGGAAGTTCTTTACTGTAAGGGTGGTGAGGCACTGGAATGGGTTGCCCAGGGAGGTTGTGAATGCTCCATCCCTGGCAGTGTTCAAGGCCAGGTTGGATGAAGCCTTGGGCGATATGGCTTAGTGTGAGGTGTCCCTGCCCATGGCAGGGGGGTTGGAACTGGATGATCTTGAGGTCCTTTCCAACCTTAACTATTCTAGGATTCTGTGATTCTATGAAAAATCCTTCCCTTCACTCTCTTAATGAGGTAAAAGGGTCAAAACACAAAACCAGTTCTAGTATTTTGATACTGAACACCTGAAAGCTAAATCTGCTTCTGAGCTTCCTCACTCCTGAGTTATCAGCTGTAGTCTCCTCATTGCTGTCTTTCTGGATTCATGGATCTCAAATCCATGTTGCAGACTATCCCTACCTCAATCAGAAGGGATAGTGTACTGCTTACTCAGAGTCTCCTATGATTTGATGGTTAGGCTCTCTCCTGTAAAGCAGCAGCAGTGTTCTCAGGCTCATTCTAGATGGTCCACAAGCCAACTCTCCTCCTTGAGCATGTACCATAGCCTCCAGATTATTGTGTAGCTCTCCTCTTCCCACTATCTTTGCAAGTGGCTGTAGCTGCAGGTCTCCTGTGCTCTGCTTGTCTTGTGAGCACACCCCGTGAATTGAGCCATTTACAGCTGCAGTTTCCTTTTGTATGAATCCCAAACAAGCCTAGGCAGCAGAATAGCTTCTGAATGCTGAGCTCAGCCAAGGTAGTGGTTCTACTGAGCAGAAGTAGCAATTCCATCCAGCCACAGGTGGACATTATGGATTAAATGCAGCTTTCCTGAATCACTTAGGCTGAAAATAACGCATTTAATTGCATTTTAGGAATCTTTCTTATTCATTGCAAAGGAGGTTTGTCACCAAATGGGTGAATCATTGTAATCATTCACCTTCATTAGATATCAAGACACAAAACTATTTACAGGACTTCTGAGGCTCAGAGTTCATCAAGGCGAGAAAGAATGTCCTGCATTTTGGTCAACAAGGGATAAGGCCTTTCAAGAAGGAATCAAACCTGTTCTTGTCTAAAAGGCAGCTGCTCTTTGACTGCTCTGGCTGCTCTGCATCCTTCAAAGGAGACCACACTGTGTCAGCAAAATGACTGAAAAAATAGATCTTTTTTACCAGACAGCATAAAGTTGGACTCTCCAAAGTGTTTTAAACAAAGTTGAGACACCACAAAACTTTAGCTCAGTACGAATTGTTCTTTGTGCTGCTTCCACTAAGGAAAAACGCACAAAGAATTTCCTTTGCTGAACGCAAAAATTCTTCTCACTTTTGCTGCAAGAGATTTGGGTTCAGTTCAAAGGCTTTACTTTTTAAACCATAAGAATTTCTTGCTAGACACTGTGTATGTGAGCCTGTGTATACCTTTATGATTTTAAAATAAATATATTGCAATTTTAATGTTTAAAAAATCCACACAATCGCATTCTTTAATTCCTTTAACTCCATTCCCAAACCAGACCAACCAAAAGTCTTTCTTGACTTGGTAAGAACCTGAATAAGCAACTCCTTTGCCTGATTTCATTAAGTCTGGGAAAATAAAGGTTTGGATTTGTCTTTCCTTTTTCCCCAATAGTAATTAAACAGATATTTGGTGACTCAGTGCTTATTTACATTCCCTAAGCTCAAACAGAGAAAATACTGCAGCAACAAAACTTTGAGTCCTAGTCCTATAATATAACCATTGTAACACTGGGAGGAAAAAAACTTAATTCTTCTAACAGAAGTAGAGCCTTGGGGCATGTGAGTATCAGCCAATATCCATTGATTCCATTACGATAAACAATGTAGACAAGCGGGGACTTGTAACATACCTCCTGGTTGCCCTCTTCTAAGCAAAGCTTTAGCTACAAAACTTAGTGGGGAAAGGGTGAACATCTGCATGAGAACCTGACTCTTCACAGCAGGCAAGTTCAGGTAACTCTCTTTAAAATCTTGTGGGAGTCTGAGAATTGAACTAACAGAAACCAGACACCTGATTCCTCTGGTTAGGAGATTAATTTATCTTATTGGAGAAAACTCCAGCATCAAGGAAGTCTGTGGCTGCCCTCCTGCAGTTCTCGTATTCTAAAATACAAATGCTTAAAGAAGTTGCTGCTGCAAATACCCTCATGCCATTCCTGCAGTGAATAATCTTCCCAAGCAGTGCTCCAAGTCCGTAGGAGCATGGCACACTGCCGCTGTCTGGATGGATGGCACAACCATCAAAGGCTTCCAGGCATGTGCTCCCACCACCTGCGTGGCCTCAGCCAGATGGGCTGCTCTGCATGGAAGCAGGGAATGACAAACCAAAGCGGTGCCTCTGTGATGCTGCCAGTGATGCCCAGTGGGCTGTATCTCCATCGCTTTCTCCAAAGCCAGAACATGCTCAGCTGGGAGAGGAATACAGAGCTGGGAGCAGCTGCCTTGCTGTGTTTGTACAAGGCAGCAGCTCCTGTTGAAGCTGGAATGACACCCTCCTTTTTTTCCTCTCTACTCAGACCACTGATCTTCAGCCATGAATCAACAAAAAGGACATGCTACCAAAAAGCAAAGAGAGAGTGTACGTAACTCATCAACACTGAATTCCAGAAATTCCCTCAGATCAAATCCTTGCTCCAGTGGTAATGACAAGAAACTAGGACAGCCAAAGCCAGAGCCTAAGGACCAGGAAACGGAGCTGATCAGATCTGCAGTGTCTGTTGTTCCCTGTTGTCCCCCTCAGGCAACTATTAAATATCATTAGGTTGAAAGTCCCAGGGACAGGGCCTGATTAAACTTTTCCCAAGTATTCAGGTATCTTGCAGGTGGAACATAACAATGTAATGGTGTTCATTGTCACAGAACCTAGTGAACACTACCTTCCTGAGTACACTGTACTCAACTCTACTTTATTGGTTGCATTGGAGAAACACTGCATCTGTTTATTGTACTGTAAAGCAGTGTTTCCATATTTTTGCATGTTCTGTAATTGGCAATGATAAACAGCTTATGTGTCTCAGCAGTTTCTAATTCCTTCCTTACATTGTAGATAAAATGCCATGGAAATTCCTTACTCTGATCTGTATTCTCCCTTCTACCCACATGATATCTCAGAGCTGTCAGATTTCATTCGCAAGCCTCCCTTCTTCTGTCATCAGAAAACTATGTCAATATTCCACACCACCTGATGCATCCTCTTGCCATGTTATCTAAACATCAGAGAAAACATGTAAAGTCCTAACCAAAGTGTGAACAATTGTAACCGTTAGGCCGGGAAGCAGCACAGTTTGCAAACATGTTGTCTTCATTGTGTCTTACACAAACAGCCTCAATATGAAAAGCTGGGTGTGCGCAATGATCTCACGCACCAGCTATTCCTCTAAAATAGAAGTATTGAAGGAGCTTTGGAAATATGTTGTTTCCCCTGAGTGTAGCAAAGAGAACAAATATAAAGAAGTCCAAATCCAAGATCCCACTTAGGGTTTTCCTGTAACGAATGTATCATGGAGAACACTGGGAAAACTGAGAACTTGTATCTGAGCTGATATCTGCACTGATTTAAAACAAACCAAAGAAAAGATAAAAAAAAAGAAGAAGAAAAAATCCAACAATAGAAAAAGCCACCAACCCTCTTGGAGTGGAGAGGAATGCATCGTTTGTATTTATTTGTCTCTCTCTGGTTCCATGGAATGCAGCTCTAAATTGATTCACAGTTAAGACTCTTCAACTGGGAAGTCTGAAGGTCTATTGAGTTTCTTTACTGGAAACCCCTGTCATTAGTCAAAATTTTGCCCAGGAAAGGAGAAGGCTGTTAAGATTCCAGGGTGAATTCCATTGTTTAATGAATTTCAATCCCCGCCAGTGACTGCTGCAGTTTAACCTCGGGATACCTTGTTCCATACTTGTAGGTAATGACCGCCTGAAGAGAAACATTTGGTGTGGTGCAGTCTTAATATCTTTAACACCAAAAGCACTGTGGTGCAATATACCTGTGGCAAATGTAGAAAACCAGAAAAAAATGGCCTCAATTACCCATCCGCTTCTTAGTAGAAAACCAAAAACTAAGGGCCTCAATTACCCATCCACTTCTTAGTTGTGGCCATTGGCAAGAACCTGCAAGGCTGCAGCGATACTGCCAGCCATTCTTGGAAGAAACACCACCACAGAGGGCAATTAATACTGCTTGTTTGTTTTCTGGCAGCCTGCAATGCATACTGGGCCACTGAGGGAGAGCCAGAGGCTGCTTTAGTCTTCAAGAATTAGCAGGAACATGCTGTGGCAGAATTGTAGAGATCAGACTGAATCCATATTAGCTTTATTGCACTCACAAAACAATGAGACCACATGGACTCTAGTGTTTTCCGGTGCAGTCATAAATGCCACTTAGATTCTGGCACTGAATAACTTATTTTATTTAATTTTAATTGTTTCATTTCAATTTTATGTTTTATTACTTCCCTCTCTGCGTTACTTCCCCTCTCCTCAAGCCTGCCCCGAGAATTCCCTGTGACTGAACACATTTCCTTCCATCTCCTGTCTCTGGATGGCAGAAACAGCCTCAAAAGATCAAGAAACAGACGGTTGGACTGTTCTTGGTGTTTCTCCCAGGAATGAAGCTTTGGTTGCCAGTGGCTTTAGTTTCATTGGAAGAGACAGCTGCTATGCTACAGCCAAGTGGGAAGATTAAATAATTTGGGGACAGTGAGTTCACCCAGGAGAGAAGGGGTGGAAAAGACAGTGTCTTGGCACAGCGAGTCGCTTTTGTGTTGGGAGAGTGAGTGCCTGGACTAAGCTGTGATGGGAGGTACAGCTTAACCCAGAAATTACTAAAACAAATGGTCCTTGAAACATGATTTGGAGCAGAGCCTACGCACGTCTGCAGCACACACAAGATAAATCCTAGGAATGGTTGGCAGGGAGGTCTGACTGCAACAAAAGGCTGACCCTTACTTTAAAGTGTTCAGAATGGATAAAAAGGACCACTGGAAGAATTGACTGGGTGCTAAGAATGACAGAGGCTACCTGCCTGCTGGGAAATCAAGTACATTATACCGCCTGTGAGATGGGCAGAGGATGTGCCTTGCTTTGATATTTAAGAGCATATTTAAGAGTCTCAACAACCCTTGAACTTGTTTCCTGATTCCCCAAAAGGGATGCGTGTAGCCAGGGGAAAGATTGTTGTTCCAGATGTGCATCTGGGTTTCCTTCAGCCTCTCAAGGCCTCCCCTGAACAAAGGGTCTATTAGAAGATGCTCCCCTCCTATTGAAAAGCTGCTCAGATGATTTAAACACATTAATTCTATAGAGGTAAAGCCCAGCCCATTGGTGAATTCCCCTGGGATCCTCAGCTGGTTGACATGAATACTTCCTTTGCTTTCTCTTAGAGAATAGACCCCAACCTCAGCCCTACACTTTAAGCTCCTTGAACATTTGAGCTTTGCTACTCTCCCCATATCTAATAAAACATTGCAAACCCATTCTGCACCTCCTTGAAGCTTCTTAGTCCTGGTCAGCGAGCACCACCAGGGAGACAGGAAAAGAAGCTCTACTGGGAAAGATTTTTCCTCTCTGTTTCCTGAAAAAGGCCCCTGGCCAGTATTAGGAGAAAGTGATTTTCTGTGTGTCAGCCTTCTTCCTGGTGTTGCTGGCAAAAACAGGGACAGGTTTAAATAGCTCCTGGGCGGATCTCCTTTGGAAACCAACATCCCTAACTCGAGCTCTTTTGCAGGCTGTGTACCCTCCTGATGTGCCCCTAATACACAGCACGTCTTTGCCACCAAGTACAAGAATTTACAGGAAGTTGCTGTAATTTGGAAAAGGCACACAGGCATAGTGGGATAAACCAGCAAAACGTCTATATGGATGACAAATAAAAAGATCTCTCCTGGTAACTCTGCCAAGAGTCCATTAATTTGTTTTCCTGTCTGCTGGTGTAAACACCCAATAGCAAATGTCCTCTAACCACACGACTTTACCCATCCACCTCTGCTAACCCGCTCTCCCTGTGTGGTGACAGTGGGTAATAATAGGCCCAAAGTCTTCAGGTGCATTTGGAAAGCTTTCGTAAATGTTGCCTGGTTCTTTCCTGAGGCTTCCATGCCTACTGCAGATCTTGTGATTTCAGTGTCAGCTGATGGGGAGCAGAAGCTGACAGAGTTTGTTCAGGACTCTGGCTGTGTCCACAACCTTTGTATCCATACAAAAGACCTTGAGAAGTCAGTGGAGACTTACTGTCTCCAAACAAAACCAACGGTATCTGACAAAGGTTTATCTAACCTCTCCTTATACAGCCCTAATGATACTGAAGCCATAGCTGCTTCACACAATCTCTTCCAATATTTATGTCTTCCAAGCAGAAAGTATCTCTCCAGAGTGCTACCTACATCTCTTTTGCTGCCTTTTAACTTGATTTCTTCCTCTTCTGTGCTCAATATGGGTAAAGAATGGCTAATTTTGCTGTTGCTTTTAACTTTTCTAGAAGACTTGCCCCTTCTCTGAACTAAATAATCCCAGTTCTTTCAGTCCTTTCTTTGCATGATGCTTCCTTCCTTTCTTTCATGTGTCCATTTGTTTTCTGTTTTGAGTAGATAAAGAGGTACAAAAATCCTCAAAATGACCCTTGGGGGATTCTGAGTAAAAATCTTGTAATCTCTGTAGTCATCATGTCCTTTACCCATACTAATAAGGCAGGATAAGATATGGGCAGAAAAACAAGCCCAAGGCAGAGATGATATAAAACATGTGTACAGGAGATGGTAAATCTCTGTTTTGTAGCTCTGGAGCTGTTTCAGCTGTGCAGCTATTTTACTAAACAGATTTCCACAGAGAAAGGCAGCAACTCTGAAATACAGTGAAAGACCTGAATCTAGTACAACTGGCATGGGGTATCCATCGCAGGCTCTCTGGCACCTCACCATGCTCAGGGGTGAGGAAAAAGTGGGGCTCAGTGCACCCAAAGATAACTATGAGTAAATGCCATTTCCCATTCTTCATTCCTTCTAGCTCAGAGCTTATGTTTGTGTACAATGGTTGACAGCTCTATGCCATCTACCTCCTGGCCCTTTCAGGGGCTGTGTCCTATAGAGCAATAGACACAACTTTATTGCCCTGTAACAGTAGTGACTCGAACTATGTTTAAACATCATTTATTCTCTTGACCAGCTCGGGTTTTGGTAGTAGCAGTCACACCTGGCTACATGTAATGCTGGTAGTTGGAGAGTGTGTAAGAGCACCTGAAAGCCACTTCCCTAAAGCTTCCAGCTACAGAGCTTGTGTATTATTTGCTGGGATTGCATGGCCTTCTGAAGCTCTTCCCTGTAGCATTAGGTTTAGCTACTGGTATAAATATAGATATTTGGCAATGTATATTTCTGGTTAAGACTCTGAAGATGCATGATGTAAAGAATTAAATGATTTCCAAGCCCAAATATATAAAATATGCCATGCTGTATTTAGCATAGCTGCGGAGAGGAAGAAAGAACGTTTACCAGCAGACTGGGTGAATCAAAGTGCCAGGGTAGTTTTTGACAAACATTATTTAACTTGGATCATTGCTTATATGCATTTTCAGTGCAGCATGAGAAATGAAAACTGGTCATATTTCAATGTAACCCTCTATTAGGGAAATAATTTCAACCCAGAGTACATGGGTAACAAGATAGTCGTGTTATCAGGCTGTGTGTCTGAATGAGTCACAAGCCTCTTACACCATCCTATGGATCAGAGACAATGCAGATCATTGGTTTTCCCTTGGATCCGTGGATTTTCTAGAGGTGTATCTCTTTCTGTTTGCCACAATCAGATCCCTTCATGAACGGAAATTTGAGGTCTGTCATCTTCCCAAAGTGGGCCTTACCTGAAACTTTGCCAGACACCTATTCCACTTGAGTCTTTTGAGAGGGATTAAAGAGGTAGCCTTGCTTAGCCAGCCTGAATCTTCTTGTGTAGACAAGTACCAAGCAGATATACACCCTGTTTTGGTCTATACAGTCATAAGCTTTTCTTGTCCTGTTTGTTTTGGGTTTTTTTTTAATGCAATTGATTTGGGAAGGGACACAGGGGTACGTTCAGTGATCCTTTGAGGATGCTTTTGTGTGTGAGCTGACTCTTGAATCCCAGAAAACTGTTACAGAGAAATGGAGGAAAAATAATTTATAGCATTGTTATTCTACCTCTATTCTGATGTTTTATAATTGCTCTGCATAACATACAATGCTGGCACCAGAGAGAGACAGCAAGCAAGCACTCTCACTTTCTCTAGGACACTCACGAGTACTAAGATCAGAGGGGTATATCTGGCTGACCATAACAGGAGTGATTGATAAAAGGTTTTCCTCCCTAAGACCAACTGGAAACCAGAATTGCTCTGCTGCCATTCACCCAATTACAGCATTATAATCTGCCCCAAAATCAAGTGCTTTGCAATGTGTTGAATTAGGTATCCAAGATGTTTTTTAGCTTAGGATGTTCAGATTGAAACTTTCCAGTCCCATCTTGAGAAAATAGGTAGGTAAGTCATACCATTCTCAATGTGTTAAGGGCAAATTTCCCCTCTCGGTGCAACAGCTTCAGGAGTTCACCACCCCACATGGGAACAGAAGCTGATTTTACTTTGTTTTCATGACTACACCCATAATTATTAAAAAATACCCTTGTGGAGATGAAGCGATTTTTTTTTTAGAAAGTCTTCATTAAGAAAATACTTTGAGTAGAACCTGTAAGGAAGATCCACCTGTAAATTTAAGATATACTTGATCAATGAGACTATAAAATGGTGACTGAAAGACAGACAGGTATTTTCCAGTGAGAAGTGAGGGAGGAATACTAAGATGTTTACGATAACAGAGATTTAACCATCACAAACTGCCAAAGGAAGAGAGAAATTATCTTTCTTGACATATTCATACCAGTGTTTTTCTGGAGGATTATGCTCAAACATGGCTTATTGGCAGTAATTAGGTGAAATTCAATTACCTGTGTTATGTAGGAGACAAGGCTACATGACCTAATGGTCTATTCTGGCATATGAGTTGTTCAAATGTAACTAGTTATTTTATGCCTTTTTTTTCCCCAATTCAACATAGTTTAGCAGTTAGGAAAGATAGAATTTGGTTATTCCTAGTCAGAAAGTGATAGATAAACGTGGGTAATGTTTACTTGAAGATTTCAGTGGTCTACACATCTTGATGTGGTTTCTTTCATGGTTTTGCATATGAAGGACTCCACAGAATGTGGGACATGACTGAGCTCATGGTCTGAGGTCATACGGTATGGTATCCAGTTCTTACTAAAAAACAGAAGGCTTCTTTGAATAGGCTGCAGGCATCCTTTTCCAGGGAGATCACCGCATAGGGTCTTCTCCTTTGATGTCGTGTTTTCCATTGTGAAATTTCAACTGGTCATAAAGACAATAAAGGTCAAATTATCTGCTGAACAAAGAGTGCATGGAGGGCACAGGAGGCCAGTGGCAGATCTGACCTTGTGGTTAGTCCTGTAGCTGCCCTGGGCCCTGCATACACTGGGTATGTCGGGTATGCTGGACACATTCTGTACTGCTCTACAGCTACCAAGGACATGTAGGAAGCCCTGATTTGCTTTCAGTCAATTTGTACCTATTTCTATTTCTTTATGCATGCACAGGATATTACTCATTTGGAGGGGAAAACAGTTCCAGTAACTTGGGTGCACACTGCTGAACTGTCTTGTTCTTAAGCTAGAAAAGGTTTTCCTGTGCCTCTTGCTCAGTGTCAGCCAGGACTTCTCCAGCAGGAAAAGTATGGTGTGTGAAACATTTCACCTGAAGAATGGAAGAGTCTTTGTCCTGGGGACATGCAAGGCTCCATGGTTTCAGGCAGGGGGAACAAAATGAGTACCCAGCTGCATCCCAGCCAGTTTCAACAAAGCTGAACGGAAAACAGTGATCCTAGACTTGGCTCTTGCATCGCCCTTTCTCCTTGTGCTTCATTACCTCCATGTCTGCCATTAATGGGCTGTGTTTTAGAGCTGTTGTATCATTTATCATGGCAGGAGTGATGCCTGTTCCAAGTTGGGCTCTGAGTGTAATACATAAAAGAGAACAGATCAGCAAGTAGCAGCCTAAAAATACTATTTTTGGTTTTTTAATAGATTATGAGGACACATTCATCCATAAAACCATGAGAGGGCAGCATTCTCTCTATCATTCAGATTCTCTTTCTGCTGGAAAATTAAGTGACTTTCTTTAACATTCATCTCATAAGCCACAGAGAAGTGTTATATATAATTCAGAGCTTGGTTCAATATTCTTTGTAATCAATAGGAATGTTTCCCTTGATTTAAATAGGTGTTGGACTGAAACTTCAGTTGTTCAAAATGACATCAGGAAGAACTCTCTGCACAATTTGAATCAGGAGATACTGAAAATAAACAGTCAGGAAATAATTTTGGTGGTGGTTAACCATTGGAACAAAATAGCAAGAATGCTGGTGTATTCCCCACTTTGTGTCTTTGAATGCAGATTAGATGTGTCTTTAGAAAAAGTAGGCAGAAGCTGCTGGGTTCAACACTGAGGCACTGGAATGGTGTTCTGAGAGCTGCATGGCATAATAGCTGACAAGATAAGCCATGTATCTTTTTTATGCGGTTAGTAATTACTTGGTGGAATAACACTTCAAAGTTTCAGGGACTGATTTTGCAATCAAAATGGGATGAATTTCCACATGATCAGTTCAGGGCATTTGCATCCTCTGTATTACACAGGTAGTCAGGTTTGGTAGGAAAACTATCTCTGGCTCTGGAGTCCATTCATCTGGCCAGTATGATCAATCTAGCCAATACAATAGTTTCATCAAAGGTCCCTTCCAACCCAAACTATTCTATGATTGAGAGCAAAATTTTAGAGCTGTCATGATCCTTTGAGCAATGCACAACACATCATTGTAACTACAAATGATTGGGGGCTTAGAAGAATTAACTGTGCTTTTTCTGCAAAACTGAAATTGCTTAAGATGGAGAGGGAGGTTTTGCAAAGGGGAAGCAGAATTGTCTACTTCCAAATAATCACTTCAGAATTAGGTCACAAGAAACTACAGGTTTTTAGACAGATGAGTTTTAGACATCTCATAATGTCAGTCCAGTGCGAAGTGGCAAGTGCCAATTAGCATTCTTGCTTGCAGTTTCAGCAGAGAGGGGTATTTAATAAACATGGAAACCATGCTATTCTTTCTATATTGCTTGACATGATGACCCAACTCCAACCTCTGCGGGCTTGTGGTGAACTTGTATTTTCTTATGTGCTTACTTCATCTCCTGCTGGTGACAGAAATTCCTGTATTTCTCTTATTCACTGTATTTCGGTCATTTCAACACCCCTAAAATGATGCACAAAGATTTCACTGTGAATACCCTTAGGAGGTACCATAAACTGTGGTTTTGCAGAAAAGTCACTGGGACAAACGCAATGGTGGCAAAGGTACATCATTCAGAAATAATGACATGCCCCAGGCAACCATCCAATGTGTGAGAAAGCAAAGGGCCTCTGGAAGGGCTGGCAGTAAAAGAAACAAAAATGTTATTTGCTCTACATCTACCTGCATTTTCTTTCATTGATTTGAACTACTTAAAAAGGTTTCCCTTTGTTTCAGGGGGAAAGAAGTTGTCTGTGATTTTTAATTAGAGCCATCATAAAGAAAAATGTTAATTTTTCTGAGTTATGTTTTGAAGACTACTAAAGGGTGTTAGCATTTGTTAGCATTTGTCAGCTTGAAATATTTTCACATTGTTTCAATAGCAAAGAAAAATGTGAGGTATTATTTAATTTCCCGTAACTTGCAGTATAAAAATGAATTCAATAACAAGCAAGCTTTGCCAAGACGACCGTATATTTTTTCTGAGAAGTAATGTGGCTGTTTCAGACTAGCCCACATTTTACATAGCATTTGAATTAGTACATTTTCCACGGATTTTAAAAGCCTTTTTCTCTGTTGTTCAACTGAATACTGAAGTTTCAGTTCAGGGAGGTATTTCATAGTGTGAGTAACTGTATTCAAAGCAGTGGGCTACCAACACACTTAGAGTTGGACATGTGCTTACATACCTCAGGAAGGAGGGCTTGGCATACATAGAAACTAGCTGGTGTGTGTGAGATCTGCTCATGGTTTGAGTCTCACCTTGTCACAGATGGAGGATGGAGTCATGTACTTCATCCTCAAGAGAGGATCAACAGTATATTTCACTGATATAAAACAGCCAGTTAGCAAAGTTCAGTGCCAAATGCAACTATGGTTTAACAAGATTCAGTGTGGAGTTGGAACTAGATGATCTTTAAGGTCCCTTCCAGCACAAACCATTCTGATTCTATGACTCTATGACTGACTTATAGTCACATTTGCATACCAGCCATATTTCAGTTGGTGCATACTCAACTGGCACTCAGCTGTTAAGCAAGATTAGGTACAGTGTTGTTACCAGTCTCCCCAGAGTACAGCTCCAGCCAGATGCAGCTATTACAACCACCACTAGTGGCTATTGCTTAAGCAGAAAAAGGGCAGGGGAGAAGCACACTGATACACACCTAAGTTTTGATTTGATGTCTAAGATAGAACCTGCCAGTCTTAATTGGCATGTGACATGCCACTGCCTCATGTGCAAGATCTTATCTTTGATCTTATTTATTCAGGTAACACTCAAGGTCACAGCCCCACTGTCAGTAGTGTAAAACAGGGAAATATAACATGCAAATAATCTCAAGAGAAATGTCACAACATGCAAAGAAAATTAATAAGGCAGTAGCAGCAATCAACATCATAGTTTGATGCATCTTCCTTTATGTTGAAAGATAGGGTAAGGCTGGGAAGGGAGGAGTGAGATGATGGAAGGTGGCAAGGCTGTTTGAAGATGTGGAGATGGGGATAAGAGATGGAAAAACCCAGCTATTCACTGCAGTGCAATGGAAATCCACTCCAGAATGCTCAGAGGTCCTTGATCTGGGTTCTGCTGCAAATGGACAGATTCACTCTTCCTTACTTGGTTGAATCTATCCCCTACCACTGTGTGGCAGGAAGAAGGGAGATGGCAAGATAACCATCAGTGTCTGACTTTTGCTGTTGCCAGAGTAGCTGATGAATCTCCTAAGCCAACCTTCTCATCTTCATGGACGGCTTTGGGTTGCTTTTCTCTTTTTTGTGCAGAGCTCTTGTGGAAGGCCATGGATTCTGACTCATTAAACAGTCAGCTGACATATTCAACAGGGAGCTTATTTTGCTAAATGAGCTACAAAGCAAAACACCAAGAAACATATTGCAATGAAATGAAATACAGACTCTAATTGACGCTGTAGTTTTGAATAAGTCTTTCCATTGTCACAGTCAGCAATAAAATGCCAAGTCCTGTCAGCACCACTCCTTAGTTACCTACCCAAGGTAATTATATAGCTCTTCTCACTGCAGAATCCAGCTGCATCCCAATTTGAGGTATTAATCTGCTAGCAATCCCAGTTTATGGCTTTTTACCCAAACAGAATATAAAGAAGCAAGTCAAAAACCAATGACAGGCTCCATCTTGCGAGATAGTAAGATCCCACCTCTGCCTGTGGAGCCAAAATAACTTGGAAATCAATGTAGATATCTTGGTGTGAGTGTGTGGGGGAGGCAGTGCCAGAGCAGAGAACTGAAGTCAGCTCTTTCAAGAGCCCTGCACTGGGCCACCCATCCTTTTGTGGAGAAATGGCCTTGGGGAAGTAAACATTTGCAAACAGCCCATGCCACCCACATGTGAGGTTTATAAATAGTAAACATGCTGCGTTTAGTTACGGAACTGTGATGCTTTTCATCCCTTTACAACTTCAAACTGCGTGTGAGCAGGAACAGCAGCCACTTTGTCCTCAGAGTTGCTTGAGTCTATATGGAAAAGAGGCATCCAGGGCCCACTTATGCTGAAACTTTACATCTGTCCTTCTGGGTGGCTACCTAAGAGTGTTTCCAGTCTGAACACGTGAAATAATTTTATTGGTAGAAGACGAGGAAAAATGAACCCCCAATTTATGGGAAATATGAGGCAGAGGGAGCACAAAAGGGGATGTCACAGATTGCAGTCCCTGCTATTGCAGGCCACACATCACACGGTCCCTTTCCCAGAACTAATGGTTTAGTGAAAAAAACAAATCTTGTGATACCAGCCTGGCCCCAGACTATGTCCCGTGCACATCACTGACTTCAGCTGGCATCTCTGGGCTGTATGTCAGATTGCAATTAGGTTTTTGAAGCAAGAAGAAAACAAAAGGCTTTTTGTGGCATTTTGTGCAGAACAGGTTTATATAATTTCAATATTTAGGCTTCCAGAACTGATGTTACATTTGGGGGAAAAAAAAAAGTCAATCTTAAATTTTCTCAATTTTCTTCTGCTTTTCACAGGTGCCCCCTTTCTGCTCTCCTCTTGCACTAAAGGGATAAAATTTGTCCTGGTACATTTATCTGTAAAAATCTATTTAGCTCAAGATTCTGCTATTGTGAAGAAATCACACTGTGTTTAACAAGAGGCGTTCAGGCAGGTCCTGTGAAAAAGTATTACTGTCCTGCAAAACCTGCCCTCAAACCTTTTAGAACTTATTCATGATGGTCTGTAGGGGTTTTGTGGGTTTTTTTTCCCCAAACTACTCTACAGAAAGGTTATAATTCTGTATTAAATTCTAACAGCTCAAGAAGTGTATGAAAAGATAATAATTTTCTCTTAAATGCTGAAGGACTTTCTTCAATGAGGATATAAGCAAGCCCTACAGGATCTGGCAGTTATGCTGCAGAAGGATTTTTCAGGCTTAGAGAGCTTGCAGGAGGGCGTTTGAGTGCATTAGTATTCACTCCATGTTCTTGCCTGCTGTTCCACATGCACTGTTTGTGCCTCCATAAACTGCTCTGGATGCAGATCAAAATTATTTAACAGAATTCACAGGGTAAAGCCCCCCCAGAGCAGCAGTTTCTGCGTATTTCCACATTGTCTTCATTTTCATTGACATTTAGTGTTAGCCTTTTTATAGCAATATGAAAAAGATGGCAGAAGCTGAGAAGGGAAAGGCTTTCTCTCCTAAGAAAGAGGTTTACATTTTAAGGAGAAGTTCTTGCAACAAATCAGAGCACTGTTAGCTTTCCCTTGTGCAGTCAGCATCAACAATTTAAAGCAGCAGCACTGAATTATTGAACTAAAAGGACACATAAGATTACTATTTTTCTTTCTTGTTGGCAATATCTGCTTTTACACAGGAAGAAGTATGTTCATCCCTTTGGTGTTAATCATTTTTAATAGGGTGAGCATTCACTTCCTCTCCTATTTTTTGCATCTCAAGACTCTTGAGTCCTAAGCCAGTCCAAGAGCAGACCTAGCCAGGGAGCTATGTTTTCATCTCCTTGAGTTAAAATGATAGCTGCAGGAGCACTTACTGCAGAATTCCATGGAACATCAGGGACCACCTGCAGTTTATGGCTTTATCAAGCAAGTTCTGCTTTGCTCCTGTTGAAAAAAGAATATGCTTCTTAATAGCTTGGAAAGATGAACCTTTAATTTGTTGTTCACGGAGATGAGCCTGGATCATGGCCCACCACCACTGATACTGGGCTCTGTCCTTAATATTTATCCTAGTAGTGATATTCTTGAGCCCTGATTCAAAAGGAGCATGGTAATACGCAAACTTGCCACACAGGACAACGCTCTATTGCTTACTCAGCTAGCAGGCCAGAAGAATGTTGTATCTCTTGAAATATGAACGTGTATGGAGATCTCCATGCAAAAAACAGAGCAGAGGCTAGAAAGTTGAGAAGCAAGAAAAGCAAAATCTCCCAAACACTGGGAGCAGACAAGCTTTGAAAAAAGCTGAAAGGGAAGCTTTGAATTTTCTCAAAAGGTGGATAAAGGTGGATTCAGGAAGAAATGCATCCTGTGCGCACACACACACGGAGAACGTCCAATGTTTAAAATTCCCGTTGGATGAAATAGAGCAATCCTACAGTGCTGAGTGACAGTATCATAGATACAAGATCTTTAAATGGACAGCATTCCCTTGTGGACAACATTCACTTGTCTCTGGGCAATCTCTTTAAAAGTCCTAACCCCTGCTGGGAAAAGCACTGGAATTTGTGCTGTTCCTCCCAGGGTGCCACCCCGCTGTGCATATGCTGAGGGAGAATAAATATGCATGAAGTCAACAGCTAGTTTGGCTTCCACCAAGGCTTAATTTAGCTCACTTCTCAGAGCTGAATAAGAGAAATTAATAACAATAATTAATAGTTCTTTAACACAGTGAGTGAAGAGCAGTATCTGATAAATATGCTAGATCTGGGGAAAATTCAGAGCTGGGAGAAAGGGATTGTGTGATGCATTCCACATTGCAGAGGAGGTACAACATACTTTGCAGGGCATTGATGGACTAAACAAGAGAAAATGTCTGGTCAGAGGGAACAAAGGAATGTGCTGGAGCATCCAAGGAGGATGTAGTTCAGTCCATGCCGGCTGGAATGCATCTCCTGAGGAGGCTGAAATTCTTTCCACCTTCTCCCCCCTCCTTTTTTTGGTTTTCAACCTTCTCTGCCAAGAAAAGGACAAAAGTTTTATTATGCCTGAAGTTTGGCCACAAGAAAAAGTACCTAAAAGGTGCTTCAAAGCATTTGGTACTTGAGCGTGTGCTATTTCTGCAGGGACGTGGCAAGCTTTCCGAGTGACTTTTGCCATCATCCACAAATTGCATATTCCTTCTGCGTTACTTCACAAAGGGCCCTCCTTTTTAACTTGGCTTACACCACTGCCCTTCCTTTGAAGCCAGAAGCTGCAAAGCTGGCATTGTGCAAGGAATTCCAAATAAATTCTGATAGCCGTTTTGGGGAGGAAACATTGGGTGTTTACTACTGATTTTGTTACTTTATTGTGACTGTTTCTTTGTATGGTCATAAGTGGGGCTTTTTGTGGGTGGTGCTGCACAAAGGCCAAGGAAGAAAACACATTTTCTGAAGGAGTTTTAAAATGTTTTTAAAAGTACATCAAGTAGATGAGAGAAGTACATTTGGTGTTTACTATATGTTTATACACATATGTTACATACAGTTTAAAACAGTCCTCCTGTATGCTAGCCTGGCCTGCCCCTCAGGCACTCATAGGCAGTGGGTTGCTCCCAGAGATGGTGGAGGGACTAGAAAGTAAATGGTCTTCCAACTTCAGTCATGGGTGACCTATGATCAGAGGATAGTACTGACGAAGACATACAGATGGGAAAATGGGTGAGCTGAGGTTGGTGGCATGGTGAAGGAAACAGAACCAACATGAAAAGAAACATGAAGACAATTAGGAAGGGAAAGGACCATGTGTCTCTCAAAGGTGCGGACAGGATGCTTAAAGTCAAATCAGTGTGAAAAGGAGGCACTGTTGGAGAAATTCGAAGCAGCACGGTACTGATATGCCAGAGAGGAAGGTCAGATGCTTTTTATAAATAAGGGGAAAGCATGTCTGAAATTACTCTATTTGTAATGTTATCTACATACCCCATAGTTCTGACATGCAGATTGCTTGGCTTTTGAGCTAGAGGATACTGCTTTTTTTACCCAAAATTTTTATTTTGCTTGGTTTCCTTTAAAGACTGCAATCTCTCTTAGTGTTTTTTTCTGTCCAACCTCAGCAAAGTCTACATCTGAGGTTCCAGTCTCCCATTTCACCTGTGTTTCAGATTCTGTAGCATTCCAAGAACCTTCTGTACCATAGAGGTTTACTGTCACAAGAAAGAGCCAAGGTCCTGTGCCAAGAAGCAGCCAGCTTCTTCTCATAGATGATAACTGCCCTTAACTACTTTCCTGGTAGGAAGGGGAGAGCCTAGCAATCCACAGGTGGTGAAACCATTTGGATGTAAATTACACACCCTGTCCATCGAGCTGCACAAGCCAATAACTGGTTCACAGCTGAATGAACTCGGTGCCTGAGCGATTTAAATTCAGAGCATGTAGCAAAACCACCTCAGATGTCCATGCAAAACTCATTGAAGGCTGAGCATGGCATCATTGCTGGCCTGCCATCCTTGTGTATATGGAAAACCAGAAGGAGGGAAAATTGGTGCTATGTTAATGCCACCCAAATATACACAATGAAGTCAGACTGAAAGCAATGAAATTATGGCTGCTCCTCATGAGCTAACAGGACCATTTTCCTTAACCAGTGACCTTCAATTACAGAGTAGCAAGTAAATTAGTAGAGACAAAAAAGAAAAACCTGTTAGCCAGAAAATCTTACTGGCTAAAGCTTGTCTTGTTTCAGTTCCAGTTTCCGTAGCTTTCGGTAAAGTATGTGCTGTCTCTTTCGGAGTACTGGTGTTAACTGGAAATGTTGATTCTGGGAACAATGAATTCCTTCTTATCAAATGGTTGGGGTTTACAGCTGAGTTTTTCAGAAGACATTAAAGTTGTTTGAGTGCTCAAAGTGTCTCAATCATTGCAAGAAGCCCCCTGATGCCACAGAGCACTCCTTATGCTCATGGTTGATTGCCTGTAGGTCAGACTGGGAAGCAGGCTGGTATTTAAATTTACAGTGCAGCAGTTTGGTGGGCCCCACACTGAGGTACGGGGCTTATTCTCAACTACAGCCATCTGAAACTTAGGAGAGTTAGGAGTCTGATCCTACTTAGTTCAGGTTGCTTACACACCCTGAAAAATTCACATATCCAGATGAGAGATGTGGTATGAATCCACTTTGAAAGGGAGCTAAAGAAGATAATGTTATCTGCAAGCTAAGGGGTCCACACAGAGAACCAGCACTTTTCAGATTCACAAACTGACTTAATTACCTAAGTAGGCAAGCCTGAACATATGGCCGTCTTCACTTTGATGTTGGAGGAGATGTTTGTATTCCATTGTTTATGGCTGGTAACTCTGTACACATTCTGTGACTCTTAATTTTTCTGCTCCTCCATTGCAACCCTCAAATCCTATCATCCAAATCAAGTTTTGTTTTGGTAGGACAAGCTCCATCTTTCTTTCTCTGGATACACAGTTTGACAAGTGAGGTTTCCCTTTTGGTATATTAACACCTTGTATCTACATCAGATTTATAAAATGAGCCAAGGTCTCAATCAAAAAAAGAAAAATGACACAAAAGCATTTACAAGATAAAACAAGCCAGACAGTTAAAACAAAGATAACCACTTGCCTATAAGTATTCTTTTGACAACACTGTTAGCTAAATACCTTTTCTCTTCCTTCAGTATATGTTGGCATGAAACCTTTTCCCCAGGGTTTCAGAGTTATATGAAAGAAAAGTGACGGGGAAATATCTGCAGGGGGTTTTCACCTACTCTGACAAGATCTGGAATGTGCTTTCCTGCTACCTGCACCACTACACTGTGCAGATTATCAGGGTTCTTTAAGCCTCCATTTTCAAAGTTTTCCCAGGTTAGTTCAGATCATCAGCTCTCACAATTTAAAGAGAGAGATTAATTTCGAAGGGACTGCTGTAACAGCATGGTAGAATGCCAGATTGCTGCCTTCTTGCAGCTACCAATATGTTTGCTTTCAGATGCAATCGATCTTTTTGAGATCCCTCTTCCCCTTAGTTTGACAGAAATCTGTTAATGACGAAGCTCTGAGTGTTCTCTAAATGCAATGTGTGGTGAACTTTGAGTTCCGAGCCTGAAGCCACAGTCTTCCCACTGTTTGTTGCTTGGGTTCAATAAACATCACACTGATATATTGAGATGACTCAGCTACACAGCGTTCACCTGCCAGCACCAACTCACTGGTCTGGACTTGTGAGTTTTTCCAGATAGCAGACAGGCTGAAAGAGCAAAGCCATTTATAGACCTGGTGATTATAATGATGCATGGGAACAAAAATAGATTTATAACAATCATAACATCCAGGACAGCAATACAAATAGTGAGGATAAAAAACAGGGAAAGATAAATACCTGTCTGGAAAAATGACCACTAACTGAATCAATAAGCTGATGTCCTACCAAAAGCACGTCATTACAGATTGAAAGCAAAGTGGTATCAGTAACTTTCAGTGTGCTCAATGAAAGCGGTCCTTTCTCTCCAGCTTTATGAACTGTTACAAGTTGCAGTGAACCATTTCCGTTAAGTAGAGGGCTGTTTTTGCATCACTTTTAACTACTGAGTTTTAAAACAAGCTAGTCATATTCCTGAAACATGGGGCTTAATGTCTATATTCACCACTTTAGGTTTGTTAGTAGAAGAAGAAATCCTGATTTTTTAAATTATTTTATTTTCCTATTACATCTTGTAACTCTATTATGGATAATGAATAACCAAAGGAACATAACTTTAACAAAATAACTTCAGGCTGTGTCCATTCGCTGTTATGGCACATAGTCACAAACGTGGTTCTTTTAAACACTGCTGAGAACAGCTTGGTTGTAGCATGGACAAGTGTTTATTACAGGGTTTACTGCCTTGTCCTATGATTCCATGCTCTGGAAAGCACATCTTAACTAATTCCCAAAGGCAAAGTGGCAACGCTGTAAAGCACTTGTAAAAACATTCAAACTGCAGTTTAAACCTTGTTAAAGCACAGCTCTGCTCTGAAAAGTGACACTAAAAATGGTAGTGTGGGATGCTGCATTTATTGTCTATTTATGATTTCCAGATCAAACATGCTAAGTACAACTCTATGGTTCCTTCCTAACATCCGCAGCCAGCTCCACTGACTCCATAGAGATTAGATAGTTGAAACTTTCATGTTCATGTGTCATTAAGATGATGATCTCCTTAGCATCTGTCCAAACCTGATGTCTTCACTGAAACAGATACACCTTGGCCTCCTTCTGCTGAACTGAATGAGCTCAAGGAGGATCTGTTTTCTTCTCATTAAACTGTATCAGTTTTTTTCACTGCTATGGGAGTAAAACATCTTTTTAGGCATCTTTTCAAACCTAACTCTGAACACAAATATACACAAAACAGATGCGTTGAAGAGAATGCCACTCTTAACCATAGCCACATTTTCAGCTGAAGAATCTTAATGGCTTTTTAATTTGTTTTCTGGTCTGTTTCATGGTATAAAACGTTTTGATCTCTAGAAAATTCTGATATGTAAATATTGTCACTTTAACCTGTTTAAACACAGGCTTATGAGCCACATTTTTATTACTTTAGAGAATCAGCTGTTGCGTATTTACGGCCAGCACCAGCAATGAGAAGACCCAGCCCAATCCGAGCTCCTCAATTAAACATGGGGAGCTCACTATGAGCATGGTGCTTTTATCTGTGTTGTAACTGAGCAGGAAGCAATCAGCTTCACCAATTTCCCAGGCACCTCTGAGCTGACAGTGGAGCTTGCTGTTCCCAGTTGGGAGAAGTGACACATAGTCATATCCAGCTCTTGGCCTCTAAGGGGTTAAAGCTAGTTTGGTTTAAATAAGTCCTGCTGAGGGTTTGCTGTAGCATTCTGGTTGACATTTAAAGTTGGTCCTTATATGGAGAATACCATAGTCATGTACAACTACCCTGACATGGGCAATGATGGTCATTTTAAAACCAGTCCTTCTCCCTACCCCACAATAAAAATGTAGAAATGTAGGGGTAGGTCTTCTTTATTGTCACGACTGTACCTGCATCTGGGCAGTATGTTCCTGAATACATATAAGAATAGATAGTAAAGTATTAAAAGGCTCTGAAAAGGTTACAGGAACACTTACAGCATCCTTTCAAGGTTCAATACAATCCAGTGGTGCCTACTACCCAACAGATGCCAGCAATACTCCATTGGTGGTAGGGTTTCCATGACAGTTTTCACATCACCTCTTACAAGGGACTCATAATTAATTCAAGTGTCTTGAATTTTTGTCATCCTGACAAGTGTAATCAGCATCTGTTTTGATCTTAAGTTATGCTTAATGGGTGTTCAAACGGTTACAGATGTGCAAAGAGGAATGTGTGAAGCTGTCCTCCTTGAAGACAATGGTTTCCTGACTTAGCATAGCTCAGTTTCTGTGAAACGAGATGCAGGCTTTTTCCACCTCACTCTTTTGCCAATCTTGCACAGCCTTGTGACTTAAAGGGGCAAACCTGCACATCCCAGAGCCAGCGTGGGCCCCATATTTCAAATGCTCAAGAGCTGGAATATCCAGACCTGAGGTTTTGGTCTGGCCTGTGAAAAGGGAGAGAAAACCATCTGTAAAATCTGAAGGCACATCTGGGTTTGGCTTCTACCCCAGGATCCCACAGCCCTCCATAATCACTTTCTGAATATGTGTAGGCTGGGAGGAGAAATCCTTTCTCTGCACCTTGGAAAGCTCTGCTCAGCTTCACACCTGGTACACACAGGTTCCCCTAAGGTTTGATCACTTCAGACTTTAGAATAATGCCCCTTTCTAGCTGGAAGTGGGAGAAGGGGCCATGATGGGTCTTTTCCCATGGCCAGAGGCTTTCTGAAGGCACTGAATGTCACTGGAAAATCACAGCTTCTCATGCAAAAGCCCGTATCATTCCCACAGGTTGCTCCTCCTTACAAAGCCCCTCAGGGCCAGTGATGTCTGGTGGCCGCCCCAGGCAGCCGGACATCCATCCTGTTGCATAGGCCTGCCTTGGCAAGCGTCAAGGCCAGTAGGGCCATTCCTCGCATTCCTGCCTCAGCAGGGAAGGGAAACGAGCTCGGATACTCCTTCCCCTCAGCCCTCCCCTCTCTGGCCTTTGCTTCCCAGCCAGCCCCAATCCTGGAAACCCCTGGGGAGCAGAACCAAAGGAGCTCTCTTCCTCCTGGGAAATGGCAGTGCCCTGGGGCTCAGCCTCCAGCAGTGATTGCTAACCCTGTCTCCCATGAGCCTGGGACTCCCAGGGAGCTGCTGTCACCCCTGGGTCATGGGTCTCCCCTTCAAGCCAGCAGCTCAGGGAAGGTGGGGGGGGGACAGCCAGACAGCCAGACAGAGCCTAATTAAACCCTCCCCTGGCCAGCCCCTGACACTCCCTCCTGCATTTTCCAGTCTGTGGTTACAGCGCTCAAAGGGTTCCATTAAGTCATCAAGTTTTACAGGTTCCTTAAAAAAAAGCGGGGGGAGAGACAGCGCGCAAGAGAGAAAAGTTTGGTCATGGTAGGGAATGAGTGATCAAAGCTGAGCCAAGCTTCCTGTTACACCGGGACTATATATATATCGTGTCTTTAATGTTGGGCGATGTAAGCAGGCTGCTAGGAGACTGGAGCAGGAGCTGACTCCCTGCCTGATTTCCCAGCTCACTGAGGTTTCTTCCACTGACCACAATGAACAAGTTCCTGTGCTGCACGCTTGTGGTAAGTCCCTTCAGAGAGGTAGATAGGCTTTAAGATGCATTGCAGCTTCAGAGATCAGACTGTAAAGACATTCTTCTGGGGTTTCGTTTTGGGTTTTTTTTTGGGGGGGGGGGATTCTTTTGTTTGGTTGGGGATTTTTTGCCTCCTCTCCGTTTTCTTGGTAAAGCCTATTCATTTCATCACACCAAGCTTTCCTGGTGAGGTTTGGAGTGCGATGGACACGTCCAGCTCCAGAGAGGCAGCAGGGATTTTCATCCCATGCTTAAGGTAGTGGAATGATTTGCTTTTCTTTCACTTTTTTTCCTATCTTCCTCTCTCTTTTTGTGAGGCTTCATCAAATCAGGCTGACACAAAACCCTGAATCTAGGAACAAATTTAGAAGCTGTAGGCTGAGATGTTTGTTACAAAAGCTCCATCCCTGCCTTCCTCTGTAATCTCTATTGCAGCGGCACTGATCAGTATCTCAAACACTGAGCTAGCTCTCTTACCCAGGAAAACTACTGTGAACTCCATTAAAGAAAGCACAGGCATGTGGTGCTTGTTTTGGCTTAGAAAATTCAGCTCCATGTGCAAGAAAGTGATGAATTAGTAGCTGTGTCAGTACCTTATTACAGAAAAAGTTGTGTTATTAAATCTGGTATAAGCCCCTGCTTTAATAAGTTTTTGTTTACTTGGTGATTTAGCAAGATACTTCCAGATGCAGATTTAGAGATGTTAGAAGTGCAGTAAATCTTTCAAAATGTCATTTAATCCATTTAGCTTTATGGAATTGTGTATGATGTTGGATTAATTAAAACCTGCGTACAGACAGATACTGTGCAACTTCTATTGGGAGGCAATTCATCTTCTGGATGAGAAAACATCCAAAGAAAAACATTCAAAAGAATATTCAGAGCCGTCTGTTATGCATGCCTGTGCAGTAACTTGCTCCTGGGTTGTTTTGGTGAGTACAGTGGCATTAATGTTGTGGCAGAGCGTTAGAACTGAGATCCATTTATTTTGAAAGCGCTTTATAAATGCAACGAGATTTCCAGGATCCGATGAGTAATGCGGGTTTATTACTCTCTGCACAACTTTCTGAAAGAGCTTTTTGAGAAACAAACCAAAGTAATTAACGGTGCAAGGGAAGCAAAAATTGTCAGACTCACGGTCAGCAAACTGAAACACAGGAGAACTTCTTCATCTCATGTATGATGTTTTGCCTTCTGCATCTGTTTGAAAGCACGGGAAGTTAATCCGGGAATTTCAGCAATAGCCTGTTATCAGCTTGACTTCTTCTCTGTGGCTGTCCTTAAATAATCACATCAGGTTTTGATTTTGATTAAATGCAATGTGCCTGTTCACATTCTCCCATAAAGTAATAGTGTTAAGTGAAGTTCAGCATAATCCTCTGGCAGATGAGTCTTGGAGCTGAAATACAACAGCAGCAAGAGTACATACCACAGAGATTCATCATTCAAGTCCTTTTTTATTATTATTTAAAAGTGATTTATTTAAAGTTATGGTGGAGTTTAAGTTCTATGGGTGAAGCTGAAGTACTATCAGATGTGCTAAACCTCAGAAAAGTAGTTTTAGTACCTGTTGTATAAGAACACTTGTAGGATGCACAACAGCAACTCAAAGTTGTATGCGTTTGGCTCACATACCTTAAACCTTGTCTGGAGACACCATAGTGAAAAAAGACTTTTTGGACATGATGTACTTTCAGTCTTGGCCTCTTTGCTAAGGTTCTGGAAAGGGGACCTACTGTGATGGTGCACACATGCCGTGTTGTTTGCTGGAGCACTGGAACTGCTTACAAACAGACAAGCGTTATGAAATCAGACTGAATTGAAAGAAATTCCCCAGAGCTGACTCTTGTTACTTGTCACGTAACTATCTTGACCCTTAAACTTGACCTTTCTCTATTTTGGATCTCCGGGCACATGTGACATGCTTTTTCTGGCCTGCCTGTTGGGTTTGCTGTGTGTAGGCAGCAGTGGCTTTGCAGCCCGCGAGGGTAGGAGTTATCTTTCTGTCTGACTTTCTTTCTGACTGTCTGCATGTGTGTTGGTTAAAAATAAAGCACCAGGGTTACCAGAAGGGTTTTTAAGAACTATTGTCACAATTTAAAGAACACCCACTCTTCAAATCTCACAGAAACTTCCATTTTGTTCCTTCCGTATTGAACTTTTATGGTAGTAGATTTACTACTCCAGCTCTTCCTGGAGAAAAACACCTGTTTGCACATAACACTGGTCATACTGCTTCTTTACCTAATAGTCACTCATTAGTAATTCTGTTCAGTGCAAGGCAGACTGTAGTAAGTCTGCCTTGCAGGTGGTAACAGCAGCTGGTAACATCCCAGATTTGGGTTAGCTCTAAATCTTGCTGTCACTCTGGCAAATAATGTTCCAATGACTTAGGGATGAGATCCCTCTTTTGGTGAGTAGCTGGTGTGTCTTTTCTGCTTTCTTCCTCCACAAGTTTCAAGGCAAATGTAACTTACATATATATCAAGACTTCCAGTTTAGCATGTCTTTGATAAGACGTAAAACTGTTCCTCAGTTGAGTGTCATTTTCCTAGCACTGAAAATGAAGCAGTAGTTTAGACTCCTAAATTGTTTTGTGAATGACAACTTTGTGCCTCATAAATTCTCTGTGAGGTTTGAGTTGTTGACATATAGCCTTGCTGACAGAGAAATGAAGACAGTGGTTGATAGCCTCGGTTTCAAATACAGAAGCATAGAATCATAGAAAACCCGGTTGGAAGGGACCTTAAGGATCATCTGGTCCAATCTTAGGCTCAGGAGGTCAGTCAGAAGAGTTGCTGGTCATATTCCTTATGTAAAATGGCATCCTCCACTTTATAAAGCATCTTCCATACAAAGACAGGTCCCGTTATGTCCCAAGTGAGTGGATTGCATTGAAGCAATTGGCAGCATGGTGGAACAGCTTTATAAGTTAAACTCAAACCAATGAAAACAGTTCCATTTCAACTGTGATTGTGTTCCTGATGCTTAGCTGTGATCTGCCAAGAGGTGCTTTGTCTGGGCTGTGCTCTAAGTGAGTCTGCAGTAACTCATGGGACAAGCAGTCCTGCATGGCTGTTGGCCCAAAGAGGTTGAATTCTGTGATTGCATGGGGGGACCCAGAACAGAGAGAGGAGGAGAAGGAGAGCTGAGCATCTCCCAGATGGGTGGGAATCTTTTCTCTCTGGTTGAAAAATATTTTACAGTGCTTATTTGCAGTAGACGGCCGTGGATCTGATCCAGCATGACGCTGTCATGCACTGGATCTAGAGATACTGTTTTGATATGACAATCTATTGATTAGGATGCCATCATCAGTACCATTAAGTGCTTTATTTTGCCACTGGGATTCCTCTGGGGTCTGTTCATGATTACTGTGAGGCATTCTGCCTAAGGGCTGAGGGTAAGTGAAGGCCTCCTGCCTTAACTTTGTTCAAATGCTCTGTGTAGAAAGCAAAGTAGGAGAGTTGTGAGGTTTTACTTTGAACCCAAAGCAAACACAAGGAGCAATCTGACAGATGCCTTGAATGATTATTTATCACACAGGAAAACATGCTTCGGAATACTTGTGGAATGCAAAACAGAAACAGATTTATCTTTCTCAGCAAATTAAACATTCTCCTTTGGTCTACAACCAAAAACCACAAAGCCAAGCTATACAATAATATTTTCATATGCTAAAAAGCCACTTTCTTTTCTTTCACAAAGCAGTGATTTAAGTGGATGATGCTTGAAGGATTTTTACTTCATGTGCTTTGTCTTCCAGGTCATTTTAATTCAACAAGAAAAAGCAAGTGGCTCTTTGCCTTACATTGAAACATGAAAGAAAAAGGCGTGTACTTTTTCATGCCCAAGATCTGAAAGGAAATTTTACAATCACATTATTTCTCTTCCCAACACATCTTCTAAGGGCTCAAACAAATAGACTGCAAAGGCCTTTTATGTTAGCACTGTGTATACTGACATGAAGATGGTATGGAATAATACAGCTTCAGGCTTAATGTGTTGAGAGTCACAATCAAAGAATTGCTTTTTAACCTTGGGTAACTCATTTTGAGTGAATTCTCACCATTTACTTGCATGACATCGACTTATACTAGACTTGTATTTCAGTAGTTATACAAAGACAGCTGTCCTGAGTGGTACCCAGGATTTGGCTCAGGGAGTTGGATCAGGACTGAGATTTTCAGCCCTTTCAGGACTGAACACATGACACTAGAACTGAATTTCACCCCATAGGTTGATAGCTGTAGTTAATGATTATAGATTTTGGTTTGGTTTTATTTTGTTGTGATTCTTTTTTTTGTTTCTGATAGCATTTCATACTCATAGAACAAAAACCTCAACCTTAGGATTGTTTTATTTTAATTGAGTCTTGCATTTCACTACCCCTAGGAAAACCATTTGCAATTGAGTGCACTTTGAATGAGACTAACAGTTAAATTGTCGAGATGAACAAGCTATTGAGTATCACTGGCTTCCATCAGTGTTGGGTTATAAAGGGTTTGCTCGGGTTTTAAACTGAAAGAAACTGTGTATATCTTTTCAGTCCATTCCTCAGCTCTTCCAGGAAACCAAATAGTGTATTTCATAGAATCACAGAATCATAGAACAGTTAGGGTTGGAAAGGACCTTAAGATCATCTAGTTCCAACCCCCCTGACATGGGAAGGGACTCCTCACACTAAACCATATCACCCAGGGCTTCCTACAACCTGGCCTTGAACACTGCCAGTGATGGAGCATTCACAATCTCCCTGAGCAACCCATTCCAGTGCCTCACCACCCTAACAGGAAAGAATTTCTTCATTATATCCAATCTAAGCCTCCCCTGTTTAAGTTTTAACCCATTACCACTTGTTCTGTCACTACAGTCCCTAATGAAGAGTCCCTCACCAGCATCCCTGTAGGCCCCCTTCAGATACTGGAAGGCTGCTATGAGGTCTCCATGCAGCCTTCTCTTCTCCAGGCTGAACAGCCCCAACTTTCTCAGCCTGTCTTCATACGGGAGGTGCTCCAGTCCCCTGATCATCCTCATGGCCTCCTCTGGACTTGTTCTAACAGTTCCATGTCCTTTTTATGTTGAGGACACCAGAACTGCACACAATACTCCAAGTGAGATCTCACAAGAGCAGAGTAGAGGGGCAGGATCACCTCCTTTGACCTGCTGGTCACACTCCTCTTGATGCAGCCCAGGATACGGTTGGCTTTCTGGGCTGTGAGTGCACACTGCTGGCTCATGTTCATTTTCTCATTGACCAACACCCCCAAGTCCTTCTCGGCAGGGCTGCACTGAATTTCCTTTTTGCCCAACCTGTAGCTGTGCCTGGGATTGCTCCAAACCAGGTGCAGGACCTTGCTTTCAGAAGTACATGAAGAGCTATATTTAAACTTCTTGGGTTTCCAGCACCTGCTTCTTAGTACTAGGCTGTTCCCAAACTTCCTCTGATGAGAGAATCCCCTTCTCATTTGCCGACATTATCCTTTAATGGAGAAAGTTGTTCTTCCTCCATGTGTTCACTGTCTGTGCTGATTCCATAGGTTCTTTTTCAAATCGCCGATCTATTGAGCAAGATCCTCTTCAAGACGAAGCTCTCTATTTCCTTCTAAACATTCCCTGAACCTCTTACAGGCTGAATTAACCTTTGCTAAACAAGGACAAATGGGATTTTACTCAGTCTTTTGAATGACAAATCCATGACTTTGGCCAGGTGTAGCACTGATAGACTCCAGCTTCAGTTTCTTAAGGGTTAATGGGTGACCATGCACATTGCCCCTACTGATTCCAGTAAACTGAAGCCAGACTTCTAGTTTCTTCCTCCTTTCAAACCGGAACATGCCTTCTTCTCAAAAAAAAGCAAAACAGGTCAGTGCCAGCATGATTATAGGAGAAAGCCTTCTTTTTGTGAAGCTTTTGCAACAATCAATATTCAGAACTAATAAACTCTGATCAAGGCATTTCCTGTGCTCAAATAGTGCTATTTCTTACACCAGAGATTTAGGTGTTTAATACATAGCCTAACTTTAAGCACAAGTATTCAGGTCAATCAGAGGTTTTTTTATGGCTGACAGTATGCTACCAAGTTAGTCATAGCATAGTTTAGGAAAAATAAAGTCAGGAATGATATAAAATGCATTTAATTATCATTTTATTTTGATTTGAGAATGTGATTTTGGAGGCTTCTCCTGACCATCCTTATTTACTATATTTTAGTTTGCACATCATGGCAGACTTGGAGTGCACAAAGAGGATTTACAAAAATAAACTGGGTTGATGAAAGTAAATCCAGAGATAGACTCCAGAGAGGCACCAGATGCACTGTAACCACTAATGCATGCTCAGTCAATGAGAGCAGACTGAAGTTAGTCCAAAATACCCCCTCTGAATCATGTATAATGTGGATGTCAGGTGCCTGGCACCATCTGTTTTGCTCTACAAATCTGCTGTAGCAGGTGATCCAACTTGCTAATATAAGCACAAATTCAACATGTCTTAGGCCAGGAGAATGAACAATTTAATGACATTCCTGTCTAGCTTATTCTGTGAGCTGGGGGACAAAACCAGTCTTTTCATTCTGTTTGTGCCAAGATGCTGCCGTAAAACTATTAAAATTATACTTCATTACCTTCCACCATTCTTCCTGCATTTTTGCAAACCTTCTGAAAAATAGATTGCTTTTACTCCAGCACTCGATGTCAGCTCAAGGATAACTTATGATTTGTAGGTGTATAATAATATTCAGAATACCCATGTGTGCTAGGTGTTTTCATTCAGACTGTCAGAAGACTATCCTGCAGGTCTGTTCTCCTAAGGATTATTAAGGGATCTACAGTAGTGTTATGATGACGTGTGGTAGTGGGGATTGGAGTCTGGAGATGTACTTGACAACATACTAACGGCTGTATTGGCTGTGAGAAAAAAAGAATCTAAAAAAATGCCCTCAAAAGCCCCACATGCTGTCCATGGCAGGGGTTTATAACGGATGCATAGAGGAGATGGAATAAAAAGGCAGAAAAATAGTGACATTTTTTCAAAACTCTCCTCCAGACTCAAGCAATTTGTGGTTTGGGATTTCCTGATCAAAAGGTGATGTTTATGTTTAATAACCCTTTATTATATTCCTCCATTACTATGTCAAATAACATTCTGGACTCAACCATTTACAATGTCCTGTGGCAATGAGTTGCACAGCTTACTGTACGAAGAGTATCCTAGTAGTCAAACTGTAACAGTAAGGGTAATCTGTGTTGAAAAGGGTGCATGAAATGTGCTGTTAAAATACTGAGGTATTGTTTGCATTTATAGCTTTAGTTTGACTGAAGAAACTTATGTCATAATTGTATAGTAAATAGAAGAGTTGGATCCTGCATACATATGTCTCAGGCACTGATCTCACTGATTACGGCAGCTACATAAGGTGTAGTTTTGGGAAAGAAGAGAAGACAGGTGTGATGTGCTTTTGTTTTAAAAACACAATGAAAATATCAAATGCAAAGACTGATTGTCCTTTTAGTGATGTTGATTTATTAATTCTATTATTATGGTCATTGGTTATGCTCATTTAGATTAGTAGTATTCTGGTTGCTATTAATAGTTCATAGCTTTGGTACTTTCAAAGGCAAAACTTCACATGATTTCACACACATATTGTTCACATATTTTTTTGCTCAATTTTTTGAATCAATTCCTCTCAAATTGTGTTGAATTGTTTTTAGATTTTATTGGCTTGCTTCACATAGCTGTAGATTCCTCAGGAAGCAAATGCCTCCATTTTTGTCAACAAAACCCCATGTTCTTACACTCTCATTATTGAATCTGAACTATTTTTAATGCTGAATCACCCCCTGCAGCAAAACTTCTCACTTGCCTCATATATGTTTTCCAATGTAAATAGTTGAGCAACGAAAACAGATAAAATCTTCTTGTTCTTGCTCCTGCATGTTGTAGAGGGGAACTGAACAGCCATGAAATGGTCCACCTAAATGTTCACCATCTGAAAACGTGTCACTGAGGGCAGAGGCATGACCTAGAGGAGCAGATTCTGCTGCAGTGACAGCTTAGGATTTGTTGTGAGCTATGCATTGCAGACCAGAAAAACTGGCATTTCTGTAGGAGGATGTGCTGCCTGCATGTCTGGTTGCTGTCCCTAATCATTTTCACATCAGTGATTTACATCAGTGTTGGGTGTTGTTTTGGGTTTTGACAGACATCTGCATAAAATGTGGGTTGATGCTTGTCTCTAGCATCTGCGCCACATGTTGCTGTCTGTTATGTTCTGTGAAGGAAGGGAATGCCTGTGCCCATGAGAACCTTGGACTCTTGGGTGCTGCTTTACCTATTACTGAATAAAAAACATCACAGAAAACCCGACTGTTCACATCAACAATTAATGGGATTACCAGGACTTCCTTATTACTACAGTCAAAGCTGTAGATTTACTAAGGGTGGGTGCATTTTGCATCAATAGAAAGTCATTCACTATTTAAGAATGGGCTGCACCCTCTTGTTAAATAGATCACACGAAAGAGATACAGTCATTTAAGAAAAATGAAATGGCACATCAAACTTCAGTGACTAATATGGAATTTCCCATAATGGAAAAGATTGTGCATTGAGATCACAAAGGAAAGTGGGATCTCCATGTGTAGAAATCACAGATTGGACAAGTTACAGGATTTAGTCAAGGGTAACTAGAAGAGCCTGTGGGGAATATCCATACTATCTGCATTTCATTCTTCAGTGTATCTAAGTATAGGTATATATAAACAGATTCACAGACAGACAACAGGAAAATGCATTTAAGAATATTTTCTTAAGCATTAAGAGTTCCTAATTTAGGCATCCACTATTACTTTGTGTGAACACCGAGAGGAATGATTAAACTGTACTTTCCAACATTAATAAGATTATCACTCGAGAAGTGCTATGCTGTGGCAGAAGTGAGGCCCTTAGATGAAGCCTCTTTAGGAAATATAAAGTCTGAATGAATAAAAAGAGTTCATTCCACTTATACTCCGGGGACATCTGCACTGGAAAAGAGGAAAATACATTCTTGAAATTGAATTGGCAACTCTGCATTAGCTCACTGGGATTAAAATAGCAACAAAGGCGAGTCAGTTGGATCTAAAATTCGAATGGATACACAGAAAAAAAATCTTTATTCAGAGCCAGTTTATTTCATCTTTGTAAAACATACAAGTTTGAGAAGAGAAGTGGCACATCGATCACATAGCACTGGGACAAAGCCAGGTTCTCAGTGGTGGGAGCGAGCTGCCAGCAGATCCCATGGGGCTGGGGATGGTACATGAGGAGTAAACCCAAGAGAGTATATATTTTATAGGCTGGTGGAATCACAGAGCCAAGTTTTCAATTGCAAGTCCAAAATGGTCTAATATGGAGGTTGTCTTTGCAAAAGGGCAGGTCGTCCCAAATCGCACCAACAAAGCAGACTGTTGCAGGAGGCAGGAATGTTACGATGTGTATCCATATCGAACAAGATCCTCACAACTGCCGCAAGGCTGTGGTGTTGGACAGGAATTGAAGGCATTAGCCTGGCCTCTTCCAACTCTTGTGATTAAGACCTTAACGTATCCTTCATAAACTGCAGAATTCGTTTCCTCTGCCTGAAGCTGCATCTTCACAGTTGACCTAGCTGCCCCAGAACTGCTGTATTTCAGTATAAGATTAACCAGAAGGCATTAAAAGTAATCTATATTGTTATAGCCATTCACTGCTGGTGGAAAGAAATATTGTAAGGAATCACCTTGAAACATACCTGCAGTAATTGTGAGGCACACTGCTCAGATTTCTATGGCCAGATACCATTTCTTTTACATCTGAAGAACTTGATTCCTAAGAACGCTGGAGTGAATTATCCCAGCCTTGCTGTGCATCAAGCGTGTTACCAATGAAACTAACAGGCCAGATTCTCTGGTGCCAGGTGGTAAAAAGTCATTGCCTAGTGATATTAAAAGGGTGTAAATGGGAGAAGAATAGGATCTGCATCTCTGGGAGAACAAGGAAGTACTTAGGTCTGGAAGATTTGCTGGATAAGATCCTACGATTTTCCCATTCTAAGACAGACTCAAGAGAGCCTGGGAGCTGGCTAATATTTGATAAATAGCTAACACAAACATTTTTTTTAAGATAGCGACGTGATTAGACTCATAAACTCATTAAAATGTGGGTTTCTTTGTAAGTCATGGTGTTCCCCTGCACTAAAGCAAGCAATGTTTTCTTTTCCTGTTGATAGCTCTTGGACATTTCTGTTAAGTGGACCATCCAGGATGACTCTACCCCCAAGTACTCCCATTACGACCCAGGGACATCTCGTCAGTTGCTGTGTGACCAGTGCCCTCCCGGGAGCTACGTGAAGCAGCACTGCACAGCCAGCAGCCCGACGCAGTGTGCCCCGTGTCCGGACCAGTACTACACCGAAGAGTGGAACAGCAACGATGAATGCCAGTACTGCAACACCATTTGCAAAGAGCTGCAGTACATCAAGCAAGAGTGCACCAGCACACAGAACCGCGTCTGTGAGTGCATCGAAGGCAGATACCTGGAGCTGGAGTTTTGTTTAAAGCACACAGAGTGTCCTCCCGGGTTTGGCGTTGCACAGCCAGGTACGTACCGCTTGTCAATATACACAGATTTAATTAGAGCTTGACCACATATCAATGACTTGTGGTAGGTAAAAGATTAGGAAAGAGGCTTGTCCAGAAGAAAAAACAGAACAGTAAATTGTAAAGCCAATTGAACCTGTTCCTAGCCTGCATCATTTGGGCTGTAGCCAATGGAACGTTTCTCAGTGGAATACCCTGCTCCTACTGTAATATATAACTTAATGGCAGGAGCAAATGTAGCAAATTGCACTCTAATGAGAAACATGATGGATTGGTTCTTTTAAAGGAACATTATCTGGAATGTGGTATTTGTGTGTGTGAATAATAATGTTTTTCATTTTGAAATCTGTTTCAAGCAACTGTATATCTTGACAAACACCAGGAGCACTATGTGTTTGACACCAAGTGTATAATTATAACAATATTAATATAGCTCTAGCATCACAGCAATATGTGGTAATAATTAATTACCAGCATCCTAAGTGGAACTCTTAGGGAAACTGTTGTTATCAAACAAACAACCGTTTCATTGTCAACCAGGCTGGCAATGTGCTGTATGTCTAGCAGGGCTCTTTTTGGTGGAGTGTATTCTTCGTTTAAGACAACATAAATTGTTGAACCAATAATAAGTTCCTCTTTTAAAACAAAACACATCCTTTATCATTTGGTAAATGTCATGTCCCTGTTTAGCTCCAGTATTTAATATAGCCTGAAAGAATTGTATTCTGTCATTGTACCGGAGATTGATAACTGCTCAGACAAGAGCACTGAGGAAGGGAATATAGGAAATCAAAGTGCCTCGGACACAAACCCATAGGCGACCAACCTCCAGACTACAGCATTACTTCCCTAGGAATAACACCTATACAGTGAGAAACACTAGGGCTGGCCTCTACGTCTTTCTTAGAGCTATGAAGAACGGCAGGTTGGCAGTTTTTGGGTTCTTGGGTTATGAACACCTCATTGGAGAACAACTTGATGTAAGGAGTAACATCACTGCTGTAGCTGCTCATTAGTCCCTGAGAAGTTGGTTAACTGGGCAATACCCTGATGCCCTGGCCAACTGTTAAGCATTTCCACTGGCAGCTACCACATTTCTGTTTTATAAACCTTCATTAACCTAAATTATTATACCCAGAGGCTTGGATTAATGAGGTTCCACCACACCTCAGCAGCAAGTCAAAAGGGGCCAGAAACAAAGTTCCCAGAAAGACTGGGAGATGAACAAAGATGTATAAACTGTCTGAGCAACCAGCGTGCTGCATCCCTGTGAGCACAGTGAAACCATGGCAGACAAATATGAATCCCTCAGTCCAAAATGAAACAAACTTTGGAAGAAGACAAATCGTTGAATGGTGTAATTTATTGGAAAGTTGGTTTCCAAAAGACCATCAGAATGAACGAGCTAAACCCAAGCAGACCTCAAACGAGGAATGAAAACATTGTAAAAATAATTGCATCCCCCTGTGTCAATAGTCAGTTTTGAGGTGAAGCATCGGCTGAGAATTTAATAAGCATGGACCATATTTTTCTTTTGGCCATATGATAGCCTTGAACTTTCCAATGATGCAATTTCAGGTGAAATAAAACGTAACTGCATAAAATTATGCTTCCACTGCCACACAGGGAGATGGTGTGGTCCAGTGTCTCATTCAAAGCTTAAAGCATTAGCAGTCTCTTTCTCCACTGCTCATTATTATGTTGGACAGATCACTTTACTTTGGTAGTCCCCTTTTGTGAGTGCAGATTAAGGCTTTGTTCTTTTCTGCCGCAGTTGGCCTGGCACATAGCAGTTTTTAGCAGTAATGTACTAGGGAAGCAGCACTGCTACGAGGCAGCTCCATCCTCACATGATGTTTCCCTGGAGAGAACGGGGGATTCCAGGCAAATTGGTGAGAGCGGTGCATGGGTGGAAGGGCTGCGGCAGTTTGTGCCCTTAGCAAGAGCAGCCAGATAAGCAGCAAAGAAGAAGCTGGTAAAGCTGGGAGGTGACTTTGTGCTCAACCCTCAGAACACTGTTGGATTACCTGGTTTATTTCCCCCCTGTGCCGCAAAGGTTATAGAGGAAGCTCTCAGCAGAATGAGTCACCGTTTGCAGGGACTCTCCTTTCTTCCCATTGCTCTCTTCCATGGCACAACAGCAAGTCTGCAGAAGGGAAAAATGCTAAAAATTCCAATGTCCCAGAAAAGCTGATTGCTGCCAGCTCAGGTGCAGGTGTTGAGTGGAGCTGGGTACAGCCCAGAGCTGCAGAAGCACTCATTGTGCAATACAGGGCAAGGGCAGGGTGCTGCAGGTTGGACACTGCTGCAGAGTGCAGAGGATTTGGGTGAGGGGGTAGCAGGATACAGGTTCTCTGACTTTTCAGATGCCCAGCAACTAAAAACTGCTCCTTTGTTTTCACTTGTTGTCTGATGAAGCAGTGCTAGGTCAGGTGTATGCAAGTATTATTCTTTATTTCACAGCTGATTGAATACTTGAGATTTGTACCCTTTTTCGCTAAGAAAATGCCCCAAATAAATAAAATTTACATAAAAGTTAGCATTAAAATAAGCATCCACATGTAAATACTTCCAAAATACACTAGATGGAGGTATTTTCTTATTCAAATATAGTTTCCAATTATTAAAAAGAAATATTTAAGCATGTACTTAAGTTCATGTTCAATAATGCAATATTAGATATTATACTTTAGGCATTTGCTTAAATGCTGGGTCAATAATGATGAATTAAAAGTGAATATACAGCAATTACTGGGGCTGTTATTTTCCTGCCACTTGTGGTTAGACTGCATTGTTTCAGAAGTCATGCATTTATTTTCTTCCTCTTTGTCAATGTCATAGAACCATATATTGTCATTCTATTGTTGTATCATAGTAAAACTATGCATTATAAAAGCAAAACTCCAAGCAAAACATATATATGTATGTTTAGTATTTTTGCTCTATTGGACAATCTACTTTCTTTGTTTTTAAGAATATTTTATTCAAGCCCAGAATAAAGTTCAGAAATATAACCAGAATTACATTTTCTGGTATAATTTAATATTTGAGAAGGGAAATTAGTTTACAGAGGGCCTTTAGTTAATATATTATGGGGATATATTTTTAGCTAGAACTAAAGTAACCTGTTTGAGTAAATTCTGGGCAGATACTCTGGAGTACAATTCAGAGTGGTTTCATATGCCACTGTTCTACAGAATATTTATACAGTTGAAGGATGAAGGTCAGACATCATGTAATGTCTGAACAGACTCAAAGAATCACTGACTTAAAGGTATCACTTTACTAACTTACCAATTTAATCAGTAATTGCTGACTTTAAAGTTGGTATCAAGTGTACGTAAGCACTATTTACTCTGTGACACCAGCAGGAGCATCATTCTCTTAAAGAATCTTTTTTGTCTTTAAAAATTAGAGTGGGGTTTGTTTCTTTTTTTCTAAATGTGATGCCTTCATAGACCAGAAATGTGAAAAGCAGAAGAATGACAATTTGGAGAATAATGTTTGGTTTTATTTGTGTATTCTTGGGGTTTTTTTCCACAGTTGAGGTTATATGTAATTGGATGCATTGTTTTCCTGTTCCCACAGGTACCCCGGAGAGTGACACTGTGTGTAAAAGATGTCCAGAAGGATTTTTTTCAAATGAAACATCATCCAAAGCAGCCTGTCTAAAGCACACAAACTGCAGTGCACTGGGTTTAAAAACAGCATTGAAGGGAAATGCAGTTAGTGACAACATCTGTCAGGAAAATACAGATACGACACCTCAGAAATGCGGAATAGGTATGTATCACACTAAGGAAGAGTGCTTTGAAAACATGCCTTTAGTTAAAATGAATCTATCTGCATTTATAGCACAAATATCTAGCTTGTTTGCCATTTGCCTGCTATGGTGGTGGCCAGAGTAAAGTTTTAATTGTTGTAGGTCAGACTGAATCAAACTCAAGCACAGAGAGCAGCAGTGCTATAAAGACCACTTAGTTTAGTTTTGAAATGTTTTTCCTTACCATCCTTGCTGCTTGCTCTTCTTTCTGAGACAGGGAAGGTAACAGGCCAGAGCAATTCATGCACTCTCTTTCCCTTTCTCTTTTCAGATGTAACCCTGTGCGAGGAGGCATTGTTCAGGTTTGCTGTTCCTACTCAGCTCACACCTAACTGGCTGAATATACTAGCAGAGAGTTTGCCCGGGACAAAGGTTAGCACAGAAAACATTGAAAGGATTAAACAAAGGCACAGTTCTCAAGAGCAGACCTTCCAGCTTTTGAAATTATGGAAGCAGCAAAACAAAGAACAGGATATGGTCAAGAAGATCATTCAAGGTACCTTATTTTGATAGCACGTATATTGAAAGAAATCCTCTAAATGGCATTTTAAAGATTGCTTGGGATCAAATACCTCCTGGTGATGTGTTGTGTTCTGAGGACCCGCAGAGCTTGGCTGAGCTTTATCGATGCAGCAAGCACAGTGAAATCGAGGGGAAGCAGCAAGAGAATTCAGCTTCCCCTGATCGAATTCTCCCTTGAGTTGTAGCCCCCTGGGAGCATGTGTGGTGCCACAGCCAAGATCCCCTTTTGAGGCTGAACAATGCAGGAAGAATTTTAATCAAGCAGGGAAATGTTTCTCACTGTTATATCTAGCAGTGGCTCTTGAGGTTAGAGGGAGCTGGATACTGCAACTGAGTGCAATTTGTTTTCTGTGGAGACCAACAGCTCAGACTAGGACATCTATTCACAGAACAGGGTATGCATGGGAGTGAGGAACACACTGACAGGCTTCCCCTTCTTTTTCCCTGCTGGTACCTATTTGCCATGCCAGCTCACCGCTTGCTTTGTGCTGAATCTGCCAATACAGGTGTCAAAGGTGAAAATAGCGCTGCAATGTCAACACCAAGGGTTTTATGACAGTCAGGCCAATTCTTTTCATGTAAGCTACCATCAGAAGCTGCCACATTCAAATGACCTTTTGTTCACTCAGAATAGGTTTGGAAAATGCTGCAGAAATTGTTTGGTTTCTTCCCTTCTCCTCTTTAGTATGTATGCTCATGTGGGGCTGTGAAGTGTCTGAAATACTTCAAAACCCAAAGTGACTCTTTTAGCATAGCTTGCCTAGACTTCTGAACAGCAAAATTTTCATTCACTGGAACCAAATCTTAGGAGTTCTATCACATCCATAAACCATTTCACAAGACAGATGGAACTAGCATACAGCAATAAATACTTGCTATGAAGTTTGCTTGCAATTTGGGGCTGTTCGTATTGCAAAGTTAATTAAATCTCTGAGTACTTTCCATAATTGGACCATAAAATAAAATAAATAAATAAATAAATAAATAAAAAAGCCTTGCTGATATAATCTTCACCTTGAAATTATGGACCCATTTTGCCAGGCCATGGCCAAGTTGTAATGTGCTGTACTTACATCTCTTTTCTTTTTACTTTCTGTAGATATTGATCTTTGTGAAAGCACAGTCTTAAAGCATATTGGCCACCCAAACCTGACCTTTGAACATCTCAACACACTGATGGCAAGCTTACCAGGCAAGAAAGTGGGAAAGGAAGATATCGAGCGCACAATGAAACTATGTCAACCTACAGAGCAAGTTCTGAAGCTTCTCAATCTGTGGAGGATAAAGAATGGTGACCAAGACACCATTAAGGGTTTAATGTATGGACTGAAGCACTTGAAAACATACCACTTTCCAAAACGAACCATCCAAAGTCTGAAGAAGGTGATTAAGTTTCTGCACAGATTTACGATGTATAGATTATACCAGAAACTCTTTTTGGAAATGATAGGGAACCAAGTTAAATCAGTGAAAGTAAGATGTGTCTAATTCAAGATATTTTTCATCCTCCACTGACTATTTTTCCCTAATTACTGCCAGCAGTAATTAAACTGGAACGCTGTTTCCCTACGTTATGTCTTACTATTTATAGAAATGCCTGACTGGAATAGCTCTAAATCTTCTGCAGTGTTTTTGGAGGGTTTTTTTCTTTTAAACAAAATCACTTTTGTAAAAGCTATTAACCTGTTGGTAACACTAAGAGTCTGATTCTGCATTTTTGCACATTCAGAGTTGAAAAGCCCCACTACAGTCACTAGATGAGAAAAGAATGCCAGACCAGGCTCTACTCCAGTATTTGCTGTTTATATTCTTTGAGGAATAAACTTTTTTTGTTGTATATATTTATTAAGTTAAATGGAAATTGTATGAGACTGAATTTTAGGAAGAGAAATGCAAAGCACATTGTATATTTTCTAGCTAAACAAAAATGATCCCATATATTTTTCTGGCAAAATTTTGTAGCATGCTCTAAGAGTTATTAATTTCTTTACATTTTGTATTTAAAAGAAGTATTATTGCTTAGTTTTATTTGTATAAGTTGTGGTATCTTTTGGTAAGGATGTTTTAATTTATCCAATGATTTTAACTAAAATACAGTGAAAATATAGCATAAGTGACCTGAATATTTAAATATTCTGTGAGGAAGTGAATGTACCATATTTAAGAAGCTGGATTTTTATATAGAATTTCATAATCTTATTTTATAAAACAATTAAATTTTTCATTTTACTTTTTGATTGGTGTTTTACTCTTAGCTGTGAAGTAGGAACTAACAACAAAGACAGACCATGTGGGTTTCGCACCTTATCTTGGGCTTGGCTCTCTGCTGCTCCCTGTTTGGTCCCCTAGTTAATATGCTAGCCAAGTAAATGTTGACTAGCACTGGCTTTTCATGGTCATTGTACAGGTGTGAAAGAAGGTGAAAAGCACTAAAGGTTCTAGTTTAGAGGGCCCAGGCAGTTGTGATCCAACCAACTACAAATCCATAGACACATTTGGCCCAGCATCACTCTTGGCCTGGTGTCATTCTTGGAGAGCTCACAACCTTTGCCCTAACCACAGCTTGTAATTTCATGGAGGAAAGATGTTGCAGAGCCCTTATGGGCTTGGAAAACCTCGCATATTGCTACTATGAATAAAGGAAGGGAGCACAGAGAGGTCACATAAGGAAAAAAAACATCATTTACCATTGTCCTCAGCTACAGAAAGAGGCACCTGCGAAGAGATGGGCCCCAAAAAAAGGGAACAGGAATGGCATGAGTGTCTTTATCAAAAGCTCACATAACTTCAAGGACAGATGATCATCCACAGTGCAAGCCAAAGGCTTTGGTGGCTGCACAGAGAGATTTTACTCTTGCTTTCTTCCTTTAAATCATGCAAACAAACTTGAGTATTCAACACATTCTTTTCCCTTATGTATAGGAAAGAAAAACCATCAGCATTTAACCTTGTATGACAAATATCCCTTTTATTACAGATGAGAGGATCTTAAGCAAAGAATAAAAAAAATTCCTAGTAGATATGATGGGTGCTCATCAGAAGTGCTCTCCTTACAGAGAGGACATATGGGACATCCTGTTTTAAAATACTTGGGTTTCATTTTTCACTGAATTCTCACATCACTTTTTGTATCAAAAGGAATAAACTCCCTTTTATACTTCAGATGTTATTAGCATCTCATTTATCAGTGTAGCTGAGAAATGGTGCTGAATACACAAAAAAAGAATTCTAGTTTTGTGTTGATTCATTTGAAATAATTTGCATGCTTTTATAACAGAAATGGGGTTTACATATAATTAAAAGATTATAACAACAGAATCTCGAATTTGCAAAATAGAGACCAGATGTTTCCGTGACTCTGCCAGGTGTGGAAGTTTGGGGTGTTGCAGATATTAAAACAAGAATAATCATCTTACTGCCAGCAAAATGAAGAGGATCCCACACACCTCTTATAAACATTTCCATCCTAATCCTTTCTACATTAGCTCCGTTTAGTACAACATTTTAGCAATTGATAATAGTGTAGTTAAGTATTATTAATATAGGTAAAAATGTATCAGTGGAATCACTTTAGCAGCACTGTTGGCTAGAGAAAAGCACAGTTCTTTCTTAGTACATGGTACTGATTTTAAATTATACATCTATACTTCCATATTACAACTAATTATATGTAACTCTCATTATAAATAACATTAAATGTTTGTGATGATTCTGGACTGACAATACTGAGGAAGGTGCTCAGAGCCACGTAGTACAGCTTATGCTATAGCCACCATAAGAACATGCTCTACTTCATTACAGCAGAGTATAGCTTTGACTGGGTTTCCTGGGAAACTTTTGTATTAAACTATTACCTGTGCCTTTTAAAACTGGATTATTTTTTTCCCCAAACATAAAGTTACACCTGTTTAATGAATTATAGCTGTTAAAGCTGACTCAGCTAACCAGGTGCCCATGCTCAGGTAGACACTTTTCAGCCAATTTATGCCTCATTTATCAATCTGGCTTCACTCAGCTGGAAGGAATCCACATCCTGAGCAACACTTCACATCCTGAGCAGGCAACACGTAAACTGTATTCTCTTCCCCAAAGAGCCTCCAGCCCAAAATAGCCAAGACAAACAAAAGCGAGACCCAGGATAATGAGAGAGAGGGTGAGGCAAACAAAGTGGGAGGGTTGCTTGGAAAAAAATGTGGGTTTGGGGGTGGTAGTTTGTTTTTCAGGGAAAGCTGAGGAGGAAAGAGGAGATACGTGGCGGGCAGCACATGGGAGAGGGGTCCCCATGTCCGTGACAGAGGAAATGCTGCTGTGGGAAGGCAGAAATGGGGAAATGGAGGGAGGTGCAAGGGCTGGGGACAACTACCTGGAGCTGAGCCCTGTGGGTGATACAGAGAAGGATGCTGTGCTCTGGGTACCCTGACCTGCACTGGGAAAAGGAAAAGCAGCTTCAGGAATACTTGAGCAAGACAGTGAGAAGGTATATATGGCAAGTTCTTCAGCTGTCATCTGTCCAGCTGTGCTCTCGGAGTGGAAACAACCCTCCGCTAACAAAAAAAAACCATGGGTTTAAAGCAGAATCTGCCACAACCCTATTTTTTAGATCTTTTTTAAATACACATGTCCTTCAGTGAGGGAGTCTCACAGATCCCAGAAAACACAGCATGTTTTGGAGTAGGAAGGAAATTAAAGAAGGAAGTAGATAATAAGCTCTTTAATAACCCTTTTTTTTTTCACATTGAGCACATCACCAAGCATAATAGATTCCTGGTCCCGGGCAGTGACTCATGGATGCTTTCTAAGTAAAATTACTCATCAATAGTATGGCCTGCTATAGACTGAACATTTTAAAACCAAAGCCAGGTATTTGATTTTAAAACTTATCATAATGAGCTGGATATAAAAGGTTTAAAGAATTGGAATCTGCATGTCTGCAGCCGAACACGCACACAGTTGCACACACTCACACACACCACACACTGTGAGGACAGCTTGGACTGGGGGCTTCAATAGGCTGTGGTAATGAATTAATTTCAACCAGACCCTTCATCATTCCCAGACACCCATCCTGCTCATCCTGGTATGGGTCATCTCCAAAGCAGAGCTATCTGGTTTGCTTGTAAATCATTTGCAAAGTGCCTAAATTTTCAGCCCTAAAGTAAATCTAAGACTGTGGCTCAGAAATAAGCAAATATCTGTAGAAAAAAAGAACCAGCAGTTTCTGCAGATTGTCAGAAACTATTCCATTTTGGACATTTGTCAAATATAGGAAATATCCACCCTCCAAAATATTTCTTTGTTGAAATAATATGGAGAAGGAAAAAAAATGGGCAAAAGAATAAAAGTAAAGAAAAAAAAAGAAAGTTTTGCATTTTTTTTTCCCATCACCTTAATGAGATGGTAGAACCAATATTGGCAATAAGATCAGCAGTGAAGAAGGGTAAAAATATCTACAAAGCTAAGCCTGTAGTGGTTGTGCAAGTGAAGGACAAAGCTATGGGAAAGGGCTATAAGAATGGAGTCCGAATTGCAATGAATTGAGTAATACTATTTTTATATTAGAGTTTTGAACCGAACAAAACTCGAGACAGAGCAAAGCAGGTGAATGCAACGTGGACTTAGTTTATTCCACTCATCATCATCCTCATCCCTTGTATTTATGGCAAGTTTGCGTAGGATTCCTCTGTTTGTCTTTTCGCATTTAAAAAAAGTCCTTTCATACTACCAGGTTATTTTTTTTAAATCACCCTGACCTTTAGTACCTAGGAGGGTGTTTAAAAGGAACCACATGATGAGAGATTGTGGCTTTGGCAATATTTCTTATATGAAGAGGACAGGGTGTGGTTCAATAATGGTGAAGACAGAGCTTTCTGGAGAGCATTTTTCTCCTTTTTCTTTCTTTATCTAAGAAGGGAAGTCTTCATCCACTTCTAAAGAAATAAATAAACTTCCTGGCAACTAGGGCATACATCACTCTGGATGTACAGCACTGCGTCAGCACACGAAATGAGATTTCTGCCTATTGATAGTATTGATGGTTTGGTATTTGTGTCATGCTTCAGTTCTGCCTATGGCACTTAAGATGAGTGAAATGATACATCCTAAAGGATGATTAGTCTCACCTAATGCAATGAAAACGTTGCCAGTAAGAGACAGGTCAGGTCTTTGTGCTCTTCAAAGCAGAGATGTCAGAGATCCAGGTACCTAAATATGAGGAGGCTTGCAGGACCCGCAATCTTCTGGCCGCAGTTAGGGAAGACTAACATAGACCCAGGTTTTCGGGAAGGGTGTCCACACTCAGGAGATGTGTCAATGCTTGAAGAAGGGTGTGTGCTTTGGATTGCATCAAAATAAGCGGAGAGTGGCTGGCAGGCCAGTGAAGCCAGCGGGAAGCCGGGCTATTCCCGTCTCCCGGAGGTAGAGAGCTTGGTTTTAATGCCGCGTGGGTTGAGAACCAGCACAGGCATACAAGGAATGGGTAGTTACTGCTGTTGAGATGTGTTTTTGGAAGTCTAAGAAGACTGACATACTGAAACCTCAAGAAAGCAGAGGAACAATGCAGGAGAATTACACTTGGTGCCTCAAAAACAGATTTTCTCTCTTGAAACAGTCACAAAATCCATGTACTCAGAAAAGAAGAGGTTTCTTCAGCAGCTAATGAGAAAGACCCTTTGGCAGCTAATGATAAAGACCCTACTTGGATGATTTTGAGTCGGCAGAGGATGCTCACAGACAAGGGATGGCAGCACCAAAGCAATTCATTGCCCTTCTATAGAAGCAGTGATGCATTGATGCTTCCAGGCTCTCTCTGTACCCTGCAAGGACTTGGACGCTTTAAACTCAGCACAAGGATACTCAACCCCACCAAGGAAATTGCTGCAAAGTTCTGTGTGTGCTGAAACTGGGTCCCTCCCTCCCCACCACATTGCTGACTCTGTGAAACATGGTCTCTTAGCCTTGATCTCCTCGTGTGATCCACCCAAGTAATCCCTTTGGGTGCAGACAATTGCTTCACTTTCCCAGAACACCTGGAGCCGCTGGTGCCCACCTCTCCTTGCCCAACAGCACAGACAGGAAGGAGGCAGCTGGGTGGACTCTCTCCTCCCCACCCTCAGGGGCTCCTATTGCACCCGCTGCCTGGAAGGGGCCCTGGCTCAGCCTGGAGACAGGGCAGGACACACCAGCCTCCAGCCTGGAATGGGGCCATGCCAGCGGCCAAGTACGTATTAAACACTCATAGAAAATGGGCTGGCAGGGACTGCATTTGCGTCAAACAGGCATAGAAGGAAGTGCAGGCAGAGACTGTGTTTGTATTGAACAGGAATAGAAAAAGATACCTGCACAGACAGGAAGTGATGGCCAGGGCCCACAGTGCTCTCCCTCTTCTTTCCCAGGCTCTGAGGACAGCCACCGCATCTGCAGGCTATCCCAGGCTATGCAGACAGACTAAGCATGCAGCACTGCAAGAGCCTGCAGTGAGGTCTGGGGTTTAATTGTAGTTTTGCCCGAGGAAGTATCAAAACCCCTTTGCAGAGCACTATGGACTCAAACTCCAAGTCAGCTACCTTGATTTAGGGTTCTCTTCAGTTAAACTAATTGTAATGTTTCTACATGTACAAAGAGAGGCATTTCAAAACACACAGGTCTGAATGTTCACATCCCATCATCCTTGTTCCCTTAAACCCATTCTGATCACACAATAGCTCTGTTTCTGTTTTCTTGTTTTTCATAGTTTACTGATGTAATTCCTTCCTTTGCTCTGGCAGGGTAAATGGCTCTGCTGTTACACTGTATTTTACCCCACTCCCATCCAGCCAGGCTGGAAACCTGCAAGGCACAAACAGAGACTGCAAGGAGCAGCATTAGCCCCAGAGCCACCCCACCTTAAATAACTTCCCCTATGAAAAGTATTTTGTCACTGCAGAGGCTCCATCAGCAGTGAATAGGATGGCAAAGTACCATGCTATTGCTCTGAGCTACTCTGTATTTACAAGCTGCTTGGGAAGTGCAGAAATTGCACCTATTCCCACACAAATCTCCCTGTTCCCTCTGACCCCATGGTAAGAGGGTGGTTACTAACATCCCGCAATGTAATCCCGAAGGGTATAGGACAAACTGAAACACCCACAGAATACAGAATAAAAGGACTCTGACAACCAAAAAGCTAGGATTGTATGAAGGGTAATGACTAGGAAAACCCTTAAGCTAGGAAAATACAGTCCTGTGAAGATTCATCATTGTTCCCATGGTGCAGGTATTATAAGACACACTCTTCAGTTTTGCTGGAGCAACAATAAACCTGACACACATAAAAAAAGCATCAGTCCTGTTGCCTGGTTAGCCTTCCTTGAGGCTAAAATACCTACAAGCCCATTCAGCACAGGAAGTTTCCTGGGTTTGCACTCATTGACCAGTGATACCATTCCCATGGGCAATTTAACTGCAGAAATAAATGTATACTTCCAGAGCTGGCTAATTACACAGTAAATTAAAATAATTACAATAATAAGAATAAAGATTTCTACATCCGTTAATAGCCACCTGTGTTCCTCTTTTATAGAACACTAGATTTCAAATTCAGACCTGGAGACACTATTCTCTGTTGCACCTGAGTAAGTTAATGTTCAATTCAGAGATGCCTGGAAGGAACCTCTTGCCAGCACTGGGGGGAGGCTTAGAGTAATTTCCCTACCTCCTGAGCAGTTTACTACCTTCTTGGTAAACTCCCTTTGGGGAGATAATGGCACCTTGGCCATCATTTGCATAATGTTCAGTGGTGGGGTTTTTATGTTCCAAATGTAAGGTGTTTTCCAAAAAAAATCCCATTGAAGCATAAGAAGCTGGCAGTGTTTCCCTGAAAAATCCCAGGTACTGAATCTTGTGAGAAAGGATGCTGACTCACTGATACTGATGGCTCAATACTGAGTTCTAATGCAAAGAAGTAGGCGGTTGCATTACTCGAGCAGGAAGAAGAAAGCTATAAACATGGGAAAGTAAGAGGGAGGACAAGACAATTTTATGTTTCCTTATGATTGAAGATGTACTGTATGAAGGGTGAGTTTAGATTCACTTGTCATACATCGGTTTAGCTGATCTGCATGAATTTGTTTTATTCAGGTTCTCTGTGCCTAAGGAATACAAATTCAATTTTAAATTGTGGGGCATCTAAGCTCTATTCTTATCCCAAGCCATGAAGAAAGTTTTCCTCTTCTTTCTCTCCACCAGACTTTGCAGACCATGTAATCCTCTTTTCTCTGGGTAAAACCTGAAATGGATGAGAAACCACTTATTTAAAATGGGCATTTTAGAACTGCCCTTTTTGGGAGGGCACCTGATTTATGATGTGGCGTCACTCATGGACAGCTTAATGCCCAGAAGTATCAGGCAATATTCACTCCCATGTCAGGCATGAAGAGATGTGTCTTACTTTTCACATTTCTTTTTAATTGTGATTTAAGGTTTGTGCCTTGTATTTTTTGTATGTCCAAGGCTTATTTGTTGCTCTTGGACTTGTAAAAGCTTTGAAGAAAAGAGTTACTGAAAGAAGAAATTGCCACAGGCAAGCAAAATAGTCAGTCTGCACCATTGCCAGCATAGTCAGTCACTGCTGCGAAAGGAAATGCTTTCAGTATGACAGCTACAGTCTTCAGACAAAGAATCGTACGGAAGAACACTAATTTGGGGTTTATTCAGAGTAAGAAAATCTTGCTTCTGGAAAGATGGCTTGAGGAAAAATGGATAGGACTTAGTTTTAGTTCAGCCATACCATGCGGGATTACCCAAGCAATAGCCGCAGCAGCTTGGAGTCAACCCAGCCACCCAACATCCTGTCTTGCAGCCATCTAATGCCCTGAAGGCAACACTGAGCACCAACCAGACAAATTCTTGTGGAAGCTCAGATTTCAGATCCTTGGGCATTTCACTTCTCCCTCCAAAGCAAGTTTTTGCTGGTTGTGCTAGAGGGGAATTTTGAGCCCGCAGAAACCGGCACCTGACTGCCCAGAGACCTTCTGGGTTATGCTAATGCCTGGTTTCATTCTGGGCTCCATAGATTTTCTGTGAACTCTGTTTTGGTTCCTCTTTTCTTGTGAATGTCTCTGTGAAGAAGCTGAATCTTTCAGTGGATGCCTGATTCTGGCCTTGCTTGGAGTGGTGTTGCACAGCTGTACATCCTGATCTGGAGTTGTATTTACTGAAAGCTTAAGAGAATGACTGGGGTCTGCAGCCTACCCCAGGCCAACCTCTGTCTTGATGCTTGCTACTGCTCCACCAGAGAAAAGGGGCCACAGACAACATGAAATACTAGCAAATGAGATATCTAGTTCCTGGAGATGAGAAAACAGAGGTTACCACTAGGAGCAGTAATCTGGAAACTCTTATTATTATTATTACTGGAAACAGCAGGAAACTCAAGGGAAATGGTTAATGCCTGCTTGCTGATGGCAAGAGCAGGGAAAAAAATAATTCCAGATTATCTAAATCCATGGGTCATTTCACAAGTCTTACCAAGAGTCAACTGTTTGGTTTCCTTTCAAATGTTTGATTAAAATAGTATCAACATGCTACAAGTGGAGAAGTATTTCATATTGTCTCTGTCAGCTCCTGTTAACACTTCACAATTCGCTGCTCAGTCCAATGCCTTTGTGCTCAGGAAGATTTGGCACTGAGATTTGTTTGAATATGGCAAGAGAGTGAGCTTTGGCTTGGTTATTTGCCAGCTGCATCTGTCTGGCACAATGCCCTGCTCCAATCCCACAGCCACAAAGCCACCTCCTGTACAGAGCCCACTGCAGCCATGGACAGGCAGAACCTAAAGGTGTTCAAGCACTTCACCCAATGTGAATTTTCCTCTTGCTCTGACAGGAAGGGCTGAGGGAACCCCAGCTGTGAAAGTCAAAGGGTTTAGATCATTCACATGGGAAAATCTGAAAGCACACTCAAATTCAAAGCAAGGGGTTAAAATAAGCTTAATCTACTGAAGAAATTCATTTATTTGAAGACATGCAGGCATGTCTTCTGTCTCCCCCCACCCCCGAATCAAACAAAAGCAAACGTAGTATGTTCAACTTAAAGCATTTTAAATTAAAACAAAGGAGAAAAAAAAACCCTTTCCATAATCCTGCTTTTATTTTCTAAGCATAAAAGAGCTGAGCTAAGCTGAGCTAACATGAATGTCAACCCCACTTGACTGCAGCAAGTGGAATGGTTCCAGTTCACACAAAAGCTGTATATGGCTGTAAAATCACAAGCAGGGCGTGGGGAGGAAGGGGAGAAGTATTTAAACTTTCAGAAATAATTAAATCACATTTATGGTTAAACAATGGGTAGTTAGATGTGATTGTTTAGAAGACCAGAGGACAGAAATGAAAGTGTTATCCTAAACTGTGTAAATATATTATGGATATCTTTTCTGAGATTAATCAGATGCAGAAATCATTTCCTTCAGCAGGGACTGTCACAAACGATTTGTGGGGCAGGGGTAGAACTACTTAGTTCCTCTGTGTAAAAAAAGACAAAAAGTACTGGCCTAAAACTGCCTCCTATGAAGAAGGACTAGAGAAAACAGGGACTGAAAACTTCTCTATGTTCCTGACTAGAGCAGCTCTCTTCTGCTGCTGCCTCCAGCTCCTGACTGAGAGGGTGATGGGGAACAAAACAAAACTTGGCTTTCCCCTTTGCTTAGATCCCTTTTTTAAAGAGGCCCCAGTTTGTTACATTATGGTACATTCAGCTTCTGTAGGTCCCATGTCCTACTTTCTGCCCTGGTGCGTCCCTGTCTTTCTGTTTTTTGTGGGATAGCTGTGTGCAGCCCCTTAATGAAGTCAGATTAGTACATCAAACTCACCAGTCATCATATCCAAAACAAATAGGGCCCAAAGATGCAAAGTAAGAAGGATTTTTCCTGCAATCCTGCATCTCTTCAGAAGAGAAGCCAAACCTTTAAGAGTGCTGGCAGGAGGCATTAAAAGGAGCTTTTCTTACCAAGTGAGAGCAACAACGGGGTGTTGAAGTGATTACCTTCAAAACAGCTCAAAGACAGACTTGCTTATTCAGCTTTTTTTTCACCTGGGTTATCCATTACTTTATTTAAGACAAAAATTACTTGATTTGTGTTTTAACAAACAGTGAAAGCAGGTTTTATTTGACATTGCATAAGATTGTCTATTACTCAGAAGTGTGGCTCTTTTTTATGGCACAACTGAATAATTGTGACTTCTGCAGAAATTCTGGAAAGAGCATGTCAGGAGGAAATCAGTTATTTAGCCCTTTCTGGAAGGAAGGCTCTTCATTTCTTAGTAATTCAGTTATTTAGCCCTTTCTGGAAGGAAGGCTCTTCATTTCTTAGTAATTGCTGATGTTCTTGCTTTAGCAGCTCATGTGCATTCATACAGCCATGAATCATAAAGGGCCTTTACACTTGGGGAGTGTAACTTGTTCTTCTCCCTGTGGCACAGGAATAGATGGTGAGGAATGATACAATGAGGAAAGGCTTCAGAAGAGCCAACACACTAAAGAGAATTGAGTCCAGACTTGTATCCTAGCTCTGAGCCACCTTTTGATTCTGGCACAACGGTAATTACGGTCCAGGCTTTCAGCTCTACCCCAGTGACTATGACCAAATACACCAAACCTTTTCTCTCCCATCCACCTGCTCTTTTACATAAGAAAACAACAAAAACCATATTTCTAGTGTGAATTCTAACTGGATTAATGGACAGGGAGAAGCAGTGTGAGATGTGTCTTCTGCAGGTAGTTCATCCATTGCCCATGTTGAGCAGCAGCTCCATGGCTAAATAACCTCCTGTAGTAAAATGCCTGAGAAGCAACAGAGGTCTGAGGTTAGTGGGGGAGAGTAGGACACAAAAATAGTGATTCAGAAAGAGGAATGCTGAAGGAGTGAGTAGGATAAAATAGAAAACAGTACCATTAAGGAAGTGGTTTGGTGTAGCTCTCACAAGGCACATCTCAAGCACATTAAATACCCTGCATTACTATGTCTTCTTTAATGTTTATCATGACAGAGCTGTTCCTAAGGGGGCTGTTGGTGACCTCCATGCTTAGAGGAGGTGACCATGACTGCACCCTGAGGAGGAAAACCTGGAAGAAAGCAGAAGTTACACATACTGACAAACTGAACCAGAATCCAAGCAGAAGGAAGAAAGCAGAAATCTTCACCTTCTTTCACCAAAAATACACAAGATGAATATGCAGACTTTATACCTAACTAATCTGTGCTATGACTCCTGTTTTCTGAAGGTTTAGCATCCACTCAGGAGGTTGGAAAGTTTATCGCATTTCAGCATGTCAAGAATCAGGAATCACCTTCCATTAACATCTGAGATTACTCAAAGCCTTCACAACAGCAAAATACCAGACAGACTGTCCCAACAGGCACAAACTGTAACCCAGGAGGTGCCCTCTGAACATCAGGAATGTCACCATTCTTCACTGTGAAAGTGACTGTGCCCCGGGACAGGTTACACAGGGAGGTTATGGAGTCCGTTCTTAGAAACACATGAAACATGTCTGGACATGGTCCAGGGCAACTGGCTCTAAGTGACCCTGCTTAAATAAAGGGGGTTGGACCATGTGATGTCCAGAGGTCCCTTCCACCTTCAACCATCCTGCAAATCTGTGATTCTGTGAATGCCACAAGGTATGTTCATGCTATGAAACCTGTTGGACCTTGGACAGAGGAGTAGAGACAGTAAATGGTGTAGGGCTATGTCACCAAGGCCCCCATCACCTGGGACCATCATCAGAAAGGTTGTGGTACATGGTTGAAGGCTCTTGTCCTGCTGTGGAAGCAATAGTATAACAAGGTGCTAAAGGCATCTGGACTTGCTTTTTCTCTGCTTTTCTGGGACTGGTTTTCCCCTCCTCAGAAAAGCCACTTTTATTCACTTTTGAAGTCTGCACTTAAAAATTCATCTGTTTATTACAACAAAGTGGACTTGAAAATAGACAGTGTGCATGCATACTTAGGTCAGATGTGCACCTGGCTCAGCTGATAATTATTCTGTATTTTTAGCATCAGGGTAGGCAAATCTTCTATTTTCTCCATTGGACAAAAAAAAAACCCCAACATTTATTTCCTTCCTGTTACACACCCAGAACTCACAAGGATTGTTATGCTGACAGCACTGTCCGCTTCATTAACATGTGCACCAAAGTTGCTTTAAAGCAGACAGACAAATACAGCCTGGCTTTATTTTAAGCTTTTCACTTTTATACCAATGTGAAATTTTAGTTCAGTTGAAGTAATTGCTAAAGTTTGCAGTCCATAATTCCTCAGTTCAAATGCTGCAATTCTAATGTAGATCTAATGCGTTCCACTCAACATTCAGAAATACACTTAGGCACACTCAGAATTGTGCTGTTGTTTGTCTTGATTTTGCTATGAAATAATCCTGAAATTTTCAGTTTTGGTAAGTTTAATTTACAAGAAAATCCCTAATTTACTTACATAAAACAAGCTTAAGTAAATATCTTTAAATTACTTTCATGTTCTCTTTATTAAGATACAGTAGTGATAAAAATGAATTACGAATTAAATAATTCCTCACAAAAGCCTTTTTTACAGACAGTAGAAGCTTCCAGAGATTTAAGATGAAGGGATTCTACCTCATTAAGCGGCTAAGTCTTGTCAATCTGTTTATACAGAGAACAAATGAAATACAAGAATTAATATGGTTTAAGAATTCAAGTGAAACGGCTCTGTAAGATGTTACAGAAAGCAATGCCACGGAGCTTTCATTGAAACTTCTATTTATTAAGATGTGACAAATCCTGTTGTCTGGAGAAGTGACCCCAAATCTCAATGTCCCCAGTCTGCCGATAGGGATTTCTCCCACTTAGCCATCTGTGGCAAGTGTGACCTTGACTGCACTGAAGCCTTTCTCAATGGCTCTGAATGACCATGAGGCTTGTGCCAGCTCTTTGGTTGTCACCCGCAGATCAGGTGGATGTGGGAGTCTGAAGCTCTGGACTATCCTGCCCACAGGTGTAGATATTGGAACAGAATTAGATCACTTCCCCCTTCCCCTCTGTATATTAGTCTTTCCTCCATTTCTCACCACCTCTCTTTATGAGTTGCATTTAATAACACTCCTGGATGGTTTTTAAAAACATGCTGGTTTAATGTTTCTTTAACAAAACACAAATTCCCATCAGACAGAATTTTATGGCCTTACTGCTTATACAAACGTTGAATTCCCCTCATTATTTCTATTGACCTTGGCTTTACTTAAATCCTGTGGTTGTGCATTAGTGCTTCTGCATAATATAAAATCATTTCCCTTTGGTAAGATTTATACTACACTGCTTTAAAAATGATTGAATATCTCCTTGTTCTTGAAAGAAAGCAAATAAGGTGTCCTTTACCTGACTGTCTGTTCTTATTTGTTTCCAAATTAAACAGTCCTCTGATTATTTGCTTTTTGCTGTAGCGCTTTGCATAGTCCGTGAAAATCATTTGAAGATTAAAGTGGTGGAGTCACACAAAAGATGATGGAAATGGACTGGAAAGAGCTGAGTATGGAGGAGAAAGGTTACAACTGTCCATTGAAACTCTTTTCTCCTGTATGCTCTTTTGACATAAAATTTGTTTCCAAGTGTCAGTGCATGCATGTCCCCTAACCTGAGCAGCAGGTAGCCTCAAGTGAGGGGGCACAGAAGCAGGGCAAAGAAAATTGATTCAGGATTTGCAACACTGGGGAGGGGAGAAAGATCCAGTACCTGCCTGGGGCAGAAGAATCTAAGGATCTGGTTACCCTGACAAATAAAAGTGGGAACAGATCAACACTGTATGTGGTTTTGTTCATCAGAAGTGAGCATGAAATTCAGACAGAAATGGGATTTGTCACATTGTCTTGCTGGTTGACAACAGTGCTCCTGGCTCTGCATGTTATGAATGCTGTGTCTGCAGTTCACTTTCATTTTGTGTTTTGGAGATTGGGGCTATATTTCTTCTCAATTTCTTGAGTTGCTGGGCACTACTGCACTGTCTACTGAAGCAAACTGCACTTACACATCATCTCAGCAAGTACAGAAGCAGCATGGAATTTTCCATTTTGTTAGAAAGTGTGTATTTGTCAAAACCAGCCCATTTCAGTGGAGCACACATGCCAGTTTCCTCAGGAAGAGTTCTGCAGTGCCTACCTGGAATTTCCACTGAAAACAGCCTGCTCGGTCTTCATGACAGCCTGTTTGTCAAGGCACATACTTGGGGTATGAGAGATCCAGAGTCAAATTCTTGGCTCCAAGAAAGATACCACTAGTGGTGTAAAGCAATATAGCTCTGAAAGGAGAGACTGAGAGTCTCCTAACTGAAGAAAGACAAGAATGGGGCACGAAGAAACTCACAATGGAGAAGCACAAGCTTCAAGGACATAGTCTGAATACAAAATACAGACGCCACTGAAATCTGCCACATCTAATGTGCATTCCTTAGGCTCCAAGCTGTTGAATTATGGTAGTCCATTTCAATTAAAAACATTTTAAAAACTTCAACATCTCCTATAATTCTGGATTAACTGACCTCCATGGTCATGACTAGCATGCAAAATAATGTCTCAGCCGTGCAAACTTATGGCATTAACACGTATACACTACCAGTATAACCTTCCCTAGTATTCCTTGGTAGCAGCCACCATGCACTTTGGGATTTAATGTCTTTTCTATATATGAATAGAACTCAAGTGAGCAACAAAACAGACCAGTTGAGATTACCCCTGTCTGATAAGGCAACATTTCAGAAACAGCATACACTGAGTGCCAAGAGCTAGATGTGTTTGTGATAACAAAACATTTATGTCAGCCTTGATGTTACTAACATTGTCTTTTTAGGTAGGAAGTCTTTAAGCCGTGTGTTTCACAAAAAAAAAATGATTTATATTTAATGCAACTTAACGGCATAGCTGCCAATTAGTAGTGATGTTCATTTAGTTTTTATTGAGATGCCCTCAAGAAATGTAGCATGGCTTAATTCATTGTGCCTGTCCCAGTCTGAGTTGGTTGTATCTGCATGTTTCCACCTCTTCCAAAAGATAACTCTGTCAGCTCTTCCACCAACCAACCCATCCAGAGGCCATGAAGTTTTCACTCTACAATAAGCTTTTCAAGCTTTTACTATTGTACACTTCCCAATAAAGTACAGATGACTGTTGTCAAAACACCATCTGCCTGCACAGAGACCTGTTGCAGCATTTAACATGTTCCAGGTGGCAGTGTAGCATGGTTCTCAGCTCCATGCTTCTTCTCTTTACTGGAGACACTGAAGGGACAGAACATTTCTAATTACCTTTATGCATTGAGTCCATTGCAAATAACCATGGGCAGGTGCAAATACCAAGGGGTTTCTGTTAAATTAACAAACACCCTCAGCCTCCACCCAGACACCTGGGAAAATTAGATATTTCCCCCAAGACACCATGCCAGTCTATACTTCCCCTCTCACAAGCTCTACACCTGCCTGGAATCAAAAGGAGGAAGAAAAGGAATCAGAATTAATTTGAGAGAATAGACTGGTGATAAACACATTTTCTACCAATGTTTTTTACATTCCCATCCTCCAGCGTCTTTAGCAGTCAGCTTTCCCCCCAATCCCACCAGATTGTGTTAATCCCCATTAGACAGATGTCTTCTCAGATACTGTTTCTTGCATTTCCACGTACCATTCAATTTCTCATCAAATCCAAAAGTTTTTATCTTCTACGGAAGTGGTGTCTAAATTATGACTGGTCCTTCATACCCTCCTTTGTCAAGCAATTGCTGCCCAACTGTGTCTGGGGTCCTGAAGAATCTCATCTGGAGGTGGTAATTCAGCCTAAGAAACCAGATTGAAGGTAATACCTCAGCTGCTGCCTCTAACTGCCAAGCCTGGACCTCAGCAAGCCAGATTAAAGCTGTAGAGATGTGAACTGAAGGAAGTTAATAATTTCTACCCTGTTTCCCACCATGATGTCAAACTTGAATCATCTGGTTCCTAACTCAGCTGGGAAAAATGGCAAGTATCCACATTCCCACCAACCCTCATGCAAGTGTCACCACCTTGTAGAGGCACCATGTACAGGGCAAAAAAAAACACTGCGTAGAGTCCCTGCATCAAAACTGCAATTATTCAAGTCTAACAAAGCTAAACAGTTAAAATAGTTGTGTGGACAGAAGGGGATGTCACCTGTTAAATGGAGGAGAATTCATTATCCAGGGCACCACAAGAAAACAGAAGAGTTCCTTTTTCTGTGAGTTCAAAAAAGATCACTAAGGATGCTTATTTTTTGCCAGATAATGTACATTTCCAGGCAGCAATAGAAGCAGACATGGCTCCACATCAGACACAAGAAACCTGGCTGTTCTTTGGAAGCATTTTTGTCTGCCAGTGCCTGCCACATTTCCCCTTCACTCCTGCGTCCCTTTGACACAAATTCAGCAGCAAGAGACCAGAGGAAAAGCAGAAGCAATGAAAACATCCAAAACAATGAAGAACATACACCTGAACACCAAAGTCCATAGCCTGCCCTTCTGGGCCAGGCTCAGCCCTCCTGCTGTCGCCACAGCTGGTGGCCCAGCCACAGACCCAAGTCTTTCCTCAAGGTGGATGCCCCATACAGGCATGGTCTCTGGCACTGGTGGCCTCCAAGCTGTCTCCTGGCCTCAGCTGGGCTGGTGTCAGCCAGCCCTGGTTAACCCCAGCTGGAGACATCACAAGCAGTGGGAATAAATGGGTGTCCAAGCCCAGCCTGAGGGTGCTCTGCATTGCTGGTGCCTTGGCCTTTCCGTTTACATCCCCATTCACCTTGTTCCACCTGCACACTATTTTTTCTTTCTCCCTGGCCTGTAGGCCAGGTACTTATTTGCAGAGTCAGACCCCAAGCCCAGATGAAACCCCCACACCTCACCACTCTCACCTTTCTTTCTCCCCTCCCAACACACTACTTGTCAATCAGATCCCCAGGCCCAATGTTCTGAATAAACTAATCTCAGTTTGTAGTAGTAGTGGTAAATGAGATAAACTAAACCAGATTTCCCCCAGAAATTTGTCTTTCCACATTTCTTATCTCTCAGCTGCCTCTTGTCTACCACTGGTCCTTACTCTGCACTCTGCATTGCCACTGGATACCGTGCCCACCCATGTGACCTTATCTGGGATCAACATGAGGATGAGCAGTCAAACACCCCCAAGCAAACAGCCTTTTCAACATTCACTTCTCAATTCAGCCTAAATAGCCGCGAGGTGCTCAGTGAGCATCGTGCTTGGTGGAGGTCACACAGAACTGGGCTGCTGTTTGGCCTTGCTTGGTGTCCGTTCTCCCCAGCATGCAGAATCCCACCATACCCGTCTTAGGGTTGTGCATGAACATGGGTTCAGGGTGAACACAGGCACAGCACAAATGGACATTTGGGCTGCGCAGCCAGAATCACCCCTTTCTGCAGAGCAGTGGTTATAGAGGTGCTTGGTCACCATGGCAGGGAGTTCACCTCTACAGATTGTAGGCCAACATTCAAATGTTCCTTCTACCTACAGCTGTGAAACATGTCTTGTTTGTTGTTTTCTACAAGGGACTGAACAATTGCTATTTTGACCAAGATTTCATTCCATCATTGGACAACGCATCATAATGACCTGAAGGTGTTCAGGATTTGGATTTTTTTTCTGTAGCAAGCCAGATGGACAGAGAATAGTGATTTTTCCTTGAGGATCTCAAAGGGAAAATCAAATTTTATTAAAGATTCCATTGAGAATGATTTCTTCTTTCACATTTTATTGCTCCACTCCACAGCAACAAAATATATGAAACTAGCCCAACCACATATCTAGTCATACAAAAGTAATAAAGATCACATTACAAATAATGTATGAGACAATACAGTGCAATATCATTCATAATACAACTCCAATAATCCCAGAAAAAATGGAATTCCACAGCCTGTGAGATTTTCCTGACCTGTGGGTAACAACAACTGGATTAGTTTTCATCCAGCATTGTCTCTATGAGCTTGAAGAAAAATAATATTAAGTTCAAGGAGGAAGCAGGACTTACTTACTTAAGAGTATGTGTCTCTATATCTACACTTACTGCTGTAAATGAAGTACAATAAACTACACAAAAGTAAATTTAGAATCAGAAGAAAATTAACAGAATAAGGAGGCCTGACGGTAAATCAGCAAGTTTGGAGTTTTTGTAAGTTTGTGTAATAGACCAACAAAATCTGAAAGTGATGGAAAGTTTTCATTTTTGCCATCTGGCAAGTCTGGGGTCCAAAGAGAATCCTAGACCTTATTAAAGTCAGTGGTCTGGCTGGATCATCTTCCAGGTACAACAGAAGAGAAATTAGAAACTCTGAAATGCCTCATGTTTTCTTTGAACCAAGCAGTAAATTGAGACAACTCCTTACTTGACAAGTCTATGCTGCTCATTTCCCGTGCTGGCAAAAAAATCACTAATAGGCACAATTTCATGGCTATGGGCCCATGACTGCATTTGAGCAACATCATACGCGACCTGTTGGTTACAAAATCCTGTAGAGAACTGGCTTTAAAAATTGGGAAATGCATGGCAGAGAATGGTGGTTCAATAAGATGGACAGACAGCATGAGCACATGTTTGAGTAGAACTGTGTTTAATGTCCAGTTCTATGAACTATTTGCTGATGGTACCAAACTGTGAGGCACTGTTGACTCTCTCAAGAGACAAGATGCCTTGCAGAAGTATCTAGATAGACTGGAGCACTGGGCTGTCATTAATGGGATGAAATTTACAAGTCCAAATGCTGGACTCTGCACCTAGAACAGAGTAATGATGGGCACCTGTATAAAGAGGAAAAGAGTTGCTGAAGAGCAGTGCTGCAGGAAGGGACCGGGGGCTGACAACAAGCTTGATATGGGTCAGCAGTGTTCCCTGGAAGGCAAGAGGGCAAACTGCATCCTGGGGTTCATCAAACACAGCATAGCCAGATGGTCAAAAGAGGTGATTTTCCCAATGTATTCAGTGTTGGCACCTTGGGTACTGTTTGAGCTCTGGGCCCCACCATTTAAGAAGGATGTGAAAGTCATTCAATGTACCCAGAGGAGGGCAACAAAGGTGATGAAAGGGGTGTAATGAATGTCCTGTGAGGAGCAGCTAAGGACTTTGGGCTTGCCTAGTTTGGAGAAAAGGAGGCTGAGCAGTGTCCTCATTGCTCTCTACAGCTTCCTGAGAAGGGGAAGCACAGAGGGAGGTGCTGAGCTCTTCTCCATGGTGTCTAGTGGGGACGCATAGCAGCAGTTCAAAGCTGTTCCAGGGGAAGTTCAGACAAGACATTAGGAAACATCTCTTTACTGAGAGGGTGCTCAAACACTGGAACAGGCTTGCTAGAGAGGTGTTCTATGCCTCAAGCCTGTCAGTGTTTAGGAGGCATTTGGCCAATCCTCTTAATAACATGCTTTAACTTTTGGGCAACCATGAATTACTAGACAATCACTGTAGGTACCTTCCAGCTGCAATAGTCCTGTTCTCTTCTGTTCTGATGTGTTGCGTTCTCTTCTATGCTATGCTGTGCTTTGCTACTCTATGCTATAGTGTGCTACACTAGACTGTTCTACCCAGTTGGGTGCACCAGTGGGAAGGATGTTCGGGGAACCTGCCACATGCTCCACCAGCAGTGTGCATATCCCCAGGTAAGACATTTTCTGGATGCAGTGATTCAGCATTTAAACACAAAAGCACTGAGAATATTTTTCGTTGTCTCATTGCCAACCCAACTTCTGTGGTGGCGCAGTGACTTGAAGGGATGAATTCTGGTGCAAACTGAGAGACTGACTGTTACAGGGATTCAGATGAATTCCACATCCTTAGTGTAAAGGGAAAAACCTGAAAGACAGAGTCTCAGATCAGAGAGATGGAGGGAAAATAGCAGCAGAAGGCAGGAGCTGCAGGGAAAGTTGAAACGCAGCCGACCTTTGTTGAAAGACAGATCAGTGATCCCTATAACCTCTAAAAACATCCCAACATGTTGCTTCAGGCTACAGCTGGATCCAGCAGAGTCCACAGCGTCTGCAGGAGTGACGCAGCTGGACTGAGGCCCATGTGCAGGAGCACGGGGGTGCCAAGCTGGGACGAGGTGGTAGGGGTAGGTGATATTTGTGGCTGGCTGGAGGGCCCCATTTCATTTTTTGTGCCAAGGCCCACACCAGCCATGCTGCAAGACTACCCAGAAAATTATATTTTGAAGCAATAACAGAGCCTGCTTAATCCTGGTTAATGCAAAGCCTCTGTTAAAAATGATGTGCACATTTTTAAGAGTTTGTTTAAAGCTGACTAAGCCATGAAAAAGGACGTTCTTTATTACCATTTCTCTTGAAACAGATTAATTTCCATTCCCCCTGAAGCAAACCTTAAGGGAGTGAGGAAGAATCACAAGAGCTAATGGGGAAGGCGTCGCCTATGTAACACCACTAAAAATATTCAGTTACTCTGTCCCCACAAAGCCACTGGGTAATTTAAAATAATAAAGCATCAGAAAACAGGGCAGCTTGCTTCTCTGTAATTTAGGAGCATAAAAGGGAACTGATGCGGTAATTACAGACTGAAAAACCAAAAGACCCATTTTTTAAAGTTGTTTCAGTGGACTTTTTTTTTAATTGCTATTAGCTCCTCCAAAGCAGAGGCAAAACCCCCAGTCCAGGGCTTTGTTCAGATTTCAATAGATCAAGCAAAAGCAATATACACCAAGAGGTGCTGGAGAGAACCCTGGCAGACCAAAAGTGGGTAGAGTGCCACACAGCAGGCATCCATGCTGAGACTAGGATTTGCTGCAGTCAGAAGTAAGCAAAGAAGAGAAGATTTAGCGTGTTTCTGGTATTTTCATCAGGCCATATCAGTATCTTCACAGATCAGCCACTTGAGGCACAGAAATAAGATGACTGATAAAGAAAGGCTGTTGGAGAGACAAAGCCAGAATGAAGTTAACATGACTTCTGCATTTTTCTTAAAAGTATGAATCCTTTGGGTTCTGATGTAGTTAGTAGATAGAGTGTAGTTAGTTCTATATGTGCAGTGTAGTTAGTTATATGTATGCATACATAGTACAGTTGTTATTCTGCAAAATTAGCCAATTTAAGCTCAAATGTTGTATGACCATGGCATCCATGTACGAGATCAGATTCCATCTCTTCAAACAAAGGGAAAGAAACTCACAGAGTAAGATACTTTTTCAGTGAGTGTTTTAACGGAAGTGAAGAGAGACAACGTAACTTCAAGAATAGCATGTCTTTTCCAGTGAAGTTCCTTGTTCTGAGGTAAGAGGAAGCCACTTCCAGCAGCTGTGCGTCTTTTCTTGGCAGTTCAGGCTGATGGCATTGGTCATTGTCCATTCCATTTGTAAGGTCAAAAGAGATGGTCTCCTCCCTTGCCTTCGGAACATTCTGTCTCCTGCATATGCCAAAACACATTTGCAGGCAAGGTTTCCTACTCTCATTTCCTTTCCTGTTTTGTTGTGCAGGGATTTTAAGCTCTTGGCTTCTGAACTCTCTTTTTATAGGCCTTTTGCCTTTGTTTATTGTCATTTAGTTTCTAGTTGTTTTTGTTAAGATGGCTAGTATCCTTCAGGCGTGGACGCCCATAAATTCAAATGCATTATTATCATGATAAAGTTGCGTCACTGCTGAGAGCCAGATGGCCAACACAGACCTCTAAATAGAGAGCTAAGTGAGAAGTTGAATGATATTGACCTCTACAATGAGCAACACAGCAGAAAGTATCTAATCTTGGAGGTGGAAAATATGGAGAGGAGATGTACAAAGCAGTGTTCATGGAAGCTTCTGGTGGCCTGAAAGGTTTATCTTTGAAAACTGGGATGACCATGAAAATCCCTAAAACTTTCCTAGGGAACTGAAATGAATTATATGCTTATAAAACTGTGGTTCTTCTAAACTATTGGGATTAAATTCTAAAACAGGCACCATGCTTTGACTTGCATCTCAAATGAGCCAACCAGCTTGAGAGAGCAGTGACTGTGCACTACCACAATTACAGGGAGAGTTTGCTTCTTGCAGCAGCCACCTATGAAATGAGGAGTTTTATGATCAAATAAACCAGGCTGCTCTTCTTTCAATCTTTTCTTTGAATATTCAAATGAAAAGTTTTCACTTCAGAGCTCTGAATAAAAAAAATAATACTCTAGGTGTTTCTGTAGATCATTCCTCTCCTGTGACCAACCCAACTTACAAATGCTCAAAGACATAGCAGTTCTCTTTGTAAGTATGAAAACACTAGTCAGGATCTGTGCACTATTGTGCACAACCAGGAAAACTTGAAATTGTGCTAATGAATGTAGTACTTCAAACAGCTCTTCCTTAAGTGCCTACATTGTTCATGAAGTAAAGGAGATGCCTTGAAAAGGTTTCAGAAGAAAATTCTTCTAATGTGGAGGCATAAGATCTCCAAGGAAGAAGTTAAGCAAGAAAGATCTAGATCCAAGGAATCTTCTAAGAGCTGCTTCTCTTCATTTACTGTACAAGGAATGTTGTCATCTAAAAGGTATTAGATTTGAAAATTTAGCCACCAGTTACTTTCTAAAGTTAGTTGAGGTGGATCCAATTCATGAACATTTCTCTATGTAAACTTTTACTTTAAAGTGCTTCCCATATTAAAATTGCAAAGGTGTCTTTATATATAAAGACTCACCACTTTCCTGTGAAGAAAGCAAACATTATTTCAATTTCTCCCTAAGAAAAGTGACTCGCAGAAAAAGGACAAAATGGCTTACATTAGATAAACAATGCATACTTGAACTCAAGTTGTACCTTGTCCTTCATTTACAGGACTGCAAAGGAATAAAATCTACACCCATGGTCAAATGCCAGCTGCAAAAGGCTGAAAACACAGCTCCTACATCCTCCAAGCTCATATCAAACTATTTTAGTGAAAAACTACCTCCTAGAGACTAAGTTCTACTGCCCACAATCTTTCAGGTTAATGTGTCTTTTTAATTTATAGTTTGTTAGTCTTATTCAGGTTCCACTACTTTATGTAAAAATCCATGAACTACCAGTAATTTCTGCCTCCATCCCTTAAATGTTTTATTACGATTTCTTGGCTGGTTTGATTACTTAGCCTTGTTGAAAAATTACTTAGCCAGTTCAAAAATTATGGGTCTGGGTATTTGCTTGGTTTTATTTGTAAAATAGATGATTAATAGATTATGAAAATCTCACAAGAAAAATCTTTCCTTGGAAAGAAATTCAAACAGTTATGTCTGATTTGTCATAGGTTTTCCCCTGGACATAATTAACATTTATTTTAACCAGTAGGAATCAATGCAACAGATATTAGAGGGCTGATCAAAACCTGTGCGATAATGACATTTGACCCCCTGCTGTCGTTCCTTTAACGGAAAGTCCTACTTTCAGTTTTGTTAACCAGGAAACAGGCAGAACTAGATACTTCTTTAAAAGCCACAGTTGCAAAATTTCTACACGAGTAAGTCCATATTCTATTTTCATTTGTGATAAGGTACACTGTCCTTTACACATACATGGATGCCATGTATCGCCATAGTATGAGAGAGAATCATAGAATAATTAGGGTTGGAAAGGACCTTAAGATCATCCAGTTCTAACACCCCTGCCATGGGCAGGGACACCTCACATTAAGCCATGTCACAATGACAGTAAGCATCCCTTTTTGTTTAGATGGCAAAAGCTGGAGCACCAGCAGTCCCTCATTTCAGATTTTGAACATAAAAGCAACAGTGTGCTGTTATTAAAACAGATACTAAAAGCGACTGAAAAAAAGCACTAGCTTCTTCAAGAGAAATGAGAATTATGGCTGATTTTACTGTTTCTCATTCTGTTACATGCAGCTCTCAGGAGTTTGCCTGTAGGTTTCTGTCAGAACCTACAGACTCAAAGATCATAGATCTTTAAGTCTATAGATTAGACTCAAAGGGTCTGTCCTTCTGATTTCTATTAACTTTGATGCAAGTCTGGTCAGCTTGTTATCGCCCTCCCTCCCCCATTGCAAAGGGATCTGAAATGTGCAGTAGATTTCACACTTAAATTGCTCCTCCCCTCTGGACCACTGCTTCTGAGTGGGTCTTACTGAAGTTTAGCTAGAAATTGGAAGAACTGGAGGTCTATGATCCTGTCTCTGATCTGGTTAAACTCACATAAAGTTCATCAGGGTTAAATTTTTTATAAAATTTTGGGGTAAGATCATTTGGGCCACATTAACTGACTCTTCTGCCACGATATTTCCCCATTCTGCTGAAGTACAGTTCAGTTATTCATCTGTGTTAATTAATAAATCTTAAAGAGCCAAAGCACTAGTACATCATTTATTCCTTGCTGCCAGGAAAGTTATACAAGGGACTCTGTATTCATTGCTCTGCTGCCAGAAGAACTGTACCAAAGAAACGGAAAATTGGGAAAAGACAGACTGCTCATTCTGTAAAAGCATCAAAGGCATAAATCAGACTTTCCTTATCATCTCCTTGAACAAAAACACACAGCCCTGATGGTCAAGAGGGAGATTTCAACAAACAAATCTCATACAAACTGCCAACTCATTTGGGAAAAAAGCAGTCCTTCCAACATACTTTTCTTTCTTATCTGGTATCAGAGCTTTATAACTGCTCTGTTCTTTTAACCACAAGACTCCTTAATGAAGACTACTCAGCAATGGCTACATCAGGGCTTTGAGATAATGTGCCCAGCTGTGATTTAATGAGGGAAAATACCTCCCTCCTGCAAAGATAAACAAAATGAAACTTTCCCAGCAGTATCTGTTCCAGTCTGGTGAAGAGGACATAGTTCAGTGCCCATGACACTGCTCCCCTGCTGCAACAACCTTTCCAATGCAGATGCTAAGCAGAGCACATAATGCACAAGGTGGTCAGAAAGTTTGCATTTATACCCAACAGATAACATTTAGGTGAGTTCATTTAATTGTTCTCATCTAACCATGTTTAAATAGTGGTTGGTTGTATTTTTCTATTACTCTAAATGACCTGTTTAACACACACCTCTTATGCCCATGTGTCACTGTAAAATTAATCAAATAGAGAACTCTTAAACATTTATTAATACATTCTTATTCAGCAAAGCTATCTATTTATCAGAGTGATCTATTTTCTCAAATGGAATGGTCTTATCCATCCACATGAGGAGCCCTAAGAGATTGTGAAATATAATTTATGTTAGGAATAGGCTGGAGAGTATGGAACTCTCTCTGGGGACAGGTGATCAGTTAACAAAGAGTTTGTGGGTCAGGGTTAAAGGGAAAACAGCTATGGGAGACATTACTGTGGGGATCTGTTATAGACTGCCTGATCAAGAGGAACCTGTGGATGAAGAACTCTACAGACAGATAGGAAAAGCCTCACACCCGCAGACCCTTGTTCTCATGGGGGACTTCAACCACCCTGACATCTGTTGGGGCAACGGTACGGCTCAGCACAAGCAATCCAGGAGGTTCCTCGATTGTGTGGAAGACAACTTCCTTCTGCAAGCAATAGAGGAGCTGACAAGGAGAGGTGCCCTGCTTGGGCTCATGCTCACCAACAGGGAAGGGCTTGGTGGAAATGTGATGTTCCAGGGCAGCCTTGGTTGCAGTGATCATGAGATGGTCGAATTCAAGATCCTCAGGACAGTGAGAAGAGTGTGCAGCAAGCTCACTGTCCCGGACTACAAGAGAGCAGTCTTTGGCCTCTTCATAGAATCATAGAATAGTTAGGATTGGAAAGGACCTCAAGATCATCTAGTTCCAACCCCCCTGCCATGGGCAGGGACACCGCACACTAAACCATATCACCCAAGGCTTCATCCAACCTGGCCTTGAACACTGCCAGGGATGGAGCATTCACCACCTCCCTGGGCAACCCATTCCAGTACCTCACCACCCTAACAATAAAGAATTTCTTCCTTAGATCCAGTCTAAACCTCTGCTGTTTAAGTTTCAACCCGTTACCCCTTGTCCTATCACTACAGTCCCTAATGAAGAGTCCCTCCCCAGCATCCCTGTAGGCCCCCTTCAGATACTGGAAGGCTGCTATAAAGTCTCCATGCAGCCTTCTCTTCTCCAGGCTGAACAGCCCCAACTTTCTCAGCCTGTCTTCAAATGGGAGGTGCTCCAGTCCCCTGATCATCCTCGTGGCCTCCTCTGGACTTGTTCCAACAGTCCCATGTCCTTTTTATGTTGAGGACACCAGAACTGCACACAATACTCCAGGTGAGGTCTCATGAGAGCAGAGTAGAGGGGCAGGATCACCTCCTTTGACCTGCTGGTCACGCTCCTCTTGATGCAGCCCAGGATACGGTTGGCTTTCTGGGCTGTGAGTGCACACTGCAGCCGGCTCATGTTCATTTTCTCATTGACCAACACCCCCGAGTCCTTCTCCGCAGGACTACCATGAATTTCCTTTTTGCCCAACCTGTAGCTGTGCCTGGGATTGCTCTGACCCAGGTGTAGGACCTTGCACTTGGCATGGTTAAAGTTCATGAGGTTGGTGTCAGCCCACCTCACAAGTGTGTCAAGGTCCCTCTGAATGGCATTCCTTCCCTCTAGCGTATCAACCGAACCATACAGCTGGTGTCATCGGCAAACTTGTTGAGGGCACACTAAATTCCATTGTCCATGTCAGTGACAAAGATATTAAACAAGACTGGTCCCAACACCGATCCCTGAGGGACATCACTTGTTACTGATCTCCAGCCGGACATTGAACCATTGACCACAACTCTTTGAGTGTGACCATCCAGCCAGTTCTTTATCCACCAAGTGGTCCACCTATCAAATTGATGTCTCTCCAATTTAGAGACAAGGATGTCATGTGGGACAGTGTCGAACGCTTTGCACAAGTCCAGGTAGATGACGACAACTGCTCCATCCCTGTCCATCACTTTTGTAGCCCCGTCATAGAAGGCCACCAAATTGGTCAGGCAGGATTTTCCCCTAGTAAAGCCATGTTGCTGTCACCAAGCACATTTCTCTTTTTCATGTGCCCAAGCATGCCTTCCAAGAGAATCTGCTCCCAGATTTTGCCAGGCACAGAGGTAACACTGACCGGTCTGTAATTCCCCAGGTCATCCATTTTCCCCTTCTTGAAAATGGGGGTTATATTTCCCTTTTTCCAGTCATAAGGAACTTCACCTGACTGCCATGATTTTTCAAATAAAATAGCCAGTGGCTTAGCAACTTCATTTGCCAGCTTCTTCAGGACCTGCGGATGGATTTCATCAGGTCCCATGGACTTGTGTACATTCAGGTTCTTTAGATGGTCTCGAACCAGATCCTCATGTACAGTGGGCCCAAGGTCTAGGTTTTCACAGTCCCTGCGTCCGCCTTCCAAGACTCGGGTGCTGCGGTCAGAGCCTTTGCCAGTGAAGACCGTGGCAAAGAAGCCATTCAGAACCTCAGCCTTCTCCAAGTCCTGTGTAGCCAGTTCTCCCGAAAGTTTCCGGAGGGGGCCTACATTGTCCTTAGTCTGTTTTTTAGCTGCTACATACCTATAAAATCCCTTCCTATTATCTTTAACATCCCTTGCCAAGTTTAGCTCCAATTGGGCCTTAGCTTTCCTAACTTGGTCCCTAACTACCCTGACAACATCCCTGTATTCATCCCAGGCCACCTGTCCTTGTATCCACCTTTTATAAGCCGCTTTTTTTTCCTGTGAATTTTTCTCAGCAGCTCCTTATCCATCCAAGGAGGTCTCCTGGCCCTCCTGCTGCATTTCCTTCTAGTCGGGATGCAACACTCCTGAGCTTGTAGCAGGTGATCCTTGAATGTTAACGAAGAGCCTTGGGCCCCCTTGCCCTCTAGGGCTATATCCCATGGAACCTTGCTAAGCAGGTTCCTGAAGAGCCCAAAGTCTGCTCTCTTGAAGTCCATGGCAGTGAGCTTACTGCATGCTCTTCTCACTGTCTTGAGGACCTCAAATTCGACCATCTCGTGATCACTGCATCCAAGACTTCCCTGGAGAGTCACATTTCCAACGAGCCCTTCCCTGTTGGTGAGCACGAGCTCAAGCAGGGCATCTCTCCTCGTTGGCTCCTTTATTGCTTGCAGAAGGAAGTTGTCTTCCACACAATCGAGAAACCTCCTGGATTGCTTGTGCTGGGTCGTACCGTTGCCCCAACAGATGTCAGGGTGGTTGAAGTCCCCTATGAGAACAAGGGTCTGTGAGTGTGAGGCTTTTCCTATTTGTCTGTAGAGTTCTTCATCCACGGGTTCCTCTTGATCAGGCGGTCTGTAACATATCCCCACAGTAATGTGTCCAATCACCAGTTTCCCCTTACCCTGACCCACAAACTTTCTGTTGACTGATCACCTGTCCCCAGAGAGAGTTCCATACTCTCCAGCTGCCATGGGTTCAGCAGTAGCAGTCATGTTTTCTCCTTCTTGGTGGCTGGTGCAGTGCTGTGTTTTGACTTCTGGGCTGGGAACAGTTGCTTGGTTTTTGTTCAAGGCCTTTTCTGAGCACGTGCTCTGCCGGGGAGGAGGGAAGGCCGGGAGGAAGGAGAGACAGGACACCTGACCCAGGCTAGCCAATGAGGTATTCCATACCATAGCACGTCATACCCAGGATGTAACTGGGAGAGAGCCGGAGGGGGTGGAGAGCTGGGGGGAAATGGAGGAGGTAGCACGCGGTGCTCGGCCGGGCAGGGTGGGGTGAGTTATGGGTCGGTGGCTGGTGAGGTGTTGTATTCTCTTCGTTTGTTGTTTGCTGTATCATTATTATTTGTAGTAGTAGTGGCAGTAGTGATTTATGTTATACCTTAGATATCAAACCGTTCTTATCTCAATCCATGGGGGCTACATTCTTTGGATTCTCCTTCCTAACTCTCCAGGACTTGGGGGAGCAAGGGGGGGAGTGAGTGAGCGAATTGTGAGGATTTGGTTTAAACCATGACACCAGTCTATCCCTAACATAAAGGGCAACTCCCCCTCCCGTCCTACCAGACCTGTCTTTTCTAAAAAGCCTATAACCTTCCATTCCAACACTCCAGTCAAAGGAGCCATCCCACCATGTTTCGGTGATGCCTATTATATCATAGCCCCGTAGATGTGCCCACATCTCTAATTCCTCTTGTTTATTCCCCATGCTATGGGCATTTGCGTAGAGGCATCTGATCCGAGCTCCAGATGAAGCTAGCTCAGTGGCTGGAGCGGCTAGAATATTACTACATTGTTCAGAGTATTTATTATAGGTGCTGGCAACTGACTGGGTGTGTTGGGATGGAATGATGCTCCCCTCCCCCAATACAACTAGTTTAAAGCATCCTTGACAAGTCTGGCAAGCCTCCCAGCAAAGCCACTGTTCCCTTTCTTTATCAGAGCAGTTCCACCAGCCGCCAGTAGGCCTGGCCTACAAATGTGGGCCCCATGTCCAAGACACCCAAACCCTTGACTATGACACCACCCTTTTAACCATTTATTAACCTGTCCAATCATCCTTGGCTTTGGAAGGTCCTCCCCTGTCTTGGAGAATTGTCGAAAAGACTATCTGAGCTCCAGAACCCCTGACCACCTCTCCCAGAGCTCTGTAGTCCTTCTTTATACTCCTCAGGCTACTACTATCTATATCCCTAGCACCCACACGTATCACTGGAAGTGGGTAATAGCCCGTGGGACTTACTAGAGCAGGCAGCCTCTCCACAACATCTCTGATCCGTGCCCCAGGTAGGCAACACACCTCCCTTGTGACCGGGTCAGGCCGACAGATGAGCGCTTCTGTCCCTTTCAAGGCAGAGTCCCCTACTACTACAACCCGCCGCTTTTTCCTGGCGGCATCAGTAGAGATCTTCTGTACCAGTGCACCAGCCGACTGTTTCTGATGCAAGTGCATTTCCTCATCAGCCCCCTGCAGGACAGCAAAGCGGTTCTGAGTGGGTACAGCAGATTTAGGAGGAAGCCCCTTGCTTTTAATTGCTCTCTTTCTCCTTTGATCGTTTTTTTTTTGTTGTTACTAACTCCCAGCTTCCCTGATCAACAGCCCCCTTCTTTCCTCCATGAGTTAGAGGGGAATCTTGAGGCCCCTGTGCTGTTTGGTCCTGGAGCAAGCAGTCCTGCTTCCTCTCAGCTTCCCTGACATCTTGAAGCTTACTGACAGCATCCCGTAGCTCAGCCACCTGCTGGAGGAGGACCTCCATCAGGGAGCAGCGAGCACAGCCCTGCCCATTCTGCACCCTCCCCTCACCAGACCAGTGCAGGCACTCTCTACACTCCAAGCTCTGCACCGCAACCTCCCCACTTACCGGCTCTGTCTGGGTGCCTACGCTGGCCACCACAGGGGCGGCCAGGGCAGAGCTCCCAGACCGGACCCTGGTCGTACGGCGAGTGCTCACCATCCCGCTCACCTGCCCGCGCAAACTGCCTCGACCTGCTCTGTTTGCCTGCTCTGTTTGCCTGCTCTGTTCGCCGCGCTCCTGGTCACCGCACTCCCTGGGTAGATTTTTAACCACTCACAGTTGGTGCCACTCCTCCTGTCTCCACCCCCATGGAGTCACCTCCTCGTGGTAACTGAGCTCTTTGCAAGTCCTGTCGAGGACTTGAGGCTCCCTCCTCAGTGGCTCTTGTCGCTCTGTGGTGAGGTTTCTGGATGCTGATCTCCCCCGGCTCTGGTCCTTCAGATGCCTGCTTAGTAAGGTTTCATAGGATACAGGCCTAGAGGGCAGGGGGGCCGAGAGTTTTGGTTGATATTCAAGGATCACCTACTACAAGCTCAGGAGTGTTGCATTCCAACTAGAGGGAAGTGAAGCAGGAGGGCCAGGAGACCTCCCTGGATGGATAAGGAGCTGCCGAGGGAAATTCAAAGGAAAAAAGAGGCTTATAAAAGGTGGAAGCAAGGACAGGCAGCCTGGGAAGAGCACAGGGATGTTGTCCAGGAAGCTAGGGACCAGGTTAGGAAAGCTAAGGCCCAGTTAGAATTAAGCTTGGCTAGGGATGTTAAGGATAACAGGAGGGGATGACAGGGCTACAAAAATGGACAGGGGCAGAGCAATTGATGTCATCTACCTGGACTTGTGCAAAGCATTCGACACTGTCCCACACGACATCCTTGTCTGTAAATTGGAGAGATATCAATTTGATAGGTGGACCACTCGGTGGATAAAGAACTGGCTGGATGGCCACACTCAAAGAGTTGTGGTCAATGGCTCAATGTCTGGCTGAAGACCAGTAACAAGTGGTGTCCCTCAGGGATTGGTGTTGGGACCGGTCTTGTTCAACAACTTTGTCGGTGACATGGAGAGAGGGATTGAGTGCGCCCTCAGCAGGTTTGCCGATGACACCAAGCTGTGTGGTTCGGTTGATACACTGGAAGGAAGGAATGCCATCCAGAGGGACCTTGACACGCTTCTGAGGTGCCAACCTCATGAACTTTAACCACGCCAAGTGCAAGGTCCTACACCTGGATCAGAGCAATCCCAGGCACAGATACAGGTTGAGCAAAAAGGAAATTCAGTGCAGCCCTGTGGAGATGGACTCGGGGGTGTTGGTCAATGAGAAAATGAACATGAGCCGGCTGCAGTGTGTGCTTAAAGCCCAGAAAGCCAACCATATCCTGGGATGCATCAAAAGGAGTGTGACCAGCATGTCTAGGGGAGGTGATCCTGCTCCTCTACTCTGCTCTTGTGAGACCTCACCTGGAGTATTGTGTGCAGTTCTGGTGTCCTCAGCATAAAAAAGTCATGGAACTGTTGGAACAAGTCCAGAGGAGGGCCATGAGGATGATGAGGGGACTGGAGCACCTCCCATATGAAGACAGGCTGAGAGAGTTGAGGCTGTTCAGCCTGGAGAAGAGAAGGCTGCGTGGAGACCTCATAGCAGCCTTCCAGTATCTGAAGGGGGCTTACAGGGATGTTGGAGAGGGACTCTTCATTAGGGACTGTAGTGAAAGGACAAGTGGTAATGGGTTAAAACTTAAACAACAGAGGTTTACACTAGATATAAGGAAGAAGTTCTTTATTGTTAGGTGAGGCACTGGAATGGGTTGCTCAGGGAGATTGTGAATGCTCCATTCCTGGCAGTGTTCAAGGCCAGGCTGGATGAAGCCTTGGGTTACATGGTTTAGTGTGAGGTGTCCCTGCCAATGTCGGAAGGTTTGGAACTAGATGATCTTAAAGTCCTTTCGAACCCTAATAGTTCTATGATTCTATAATTAATGTAGAGGTTTATGAATTCATTACATAAAATTCTTGTCTGTCAAGAAAAGTTAACACCCATTCTAATATGTGTATTTCTGTCTCCCTTGTCTCTAGATAAGGAAAAAAGATAATATTTGATGTGAGAAGGTTTTGCTTTTATGTCCAAGTGATGACTTGAATAAATAAATATATGGGTTGTTCCTCAAGAAAACTGTTTCTCCTACAAGATTGTATAGTATTTGGAAAGTACCCAAGTAAGATCTTCATAAAACTGTCTGGTTTTCTGGTGGTTTTGTCCTCAAACAAAACAGATGTGCTCAGGTTTTGCTGTCCTCTGCCAGTGCAGGCACAAGTACTGTGGTAAAGAAAAAAAAAATCTGGTAACCAAGCCTTTGATATAGAAAAACCACACAGAGTTGAGTCATAAACTGTGGACACAAGACAACTAATTATGGGTTATGTTAGGCATGGGGAACAGGTTAACTGCTACATAATTACAATTGAGATTGCTGTGGACACAGTCAAGGAAACCCAGTTAATAGAAAGAAGCAAATGAAAATATCTTGGTATCTATGAGGGAAAACAAGTCCTTTCTGTTTTCTTTAGCTTCTTCTGTGATTTCAGATATTCTTGATGTTTTACTGCTATGTACGTTTATATTTACGAAGCCTAACAGGGGTTTATATTTCATGCTGTGCTATTTTTCATGAGAACAGCAGGGAAGGAGTTACAGAAGGCTTCTTTAATAAGTGCCCTGCACAGGCTGCATTGCCAGTTGAGTGCAATTCCAGATACAAGTAACACCATCCAAACTGGAAATCTGTGAAACAGCAGCTCCTGTGAAACAGATCATCGAGTGGCGGAAGGGAGATGGGTGGCCATACCAAAAGGGTTGTCCAAGGGCTATGGGGAAAGGAGGAGCAGTGGAAATGGGACTCACTGGAGGACGCTGTGGGCAGCAGAGCCCTGCAACTGCCTGGCTGTCTGCTCCAGGGCCACCTTTTCTGGATAAAACCTTCTTCTGACAACAACAAAGGAGCAAGAAAAGTGAGGTGAGTGTCCAGACGGACTTCATCCCCAAGGCTTCCCTGAAGGCTTGACTCAGACCCTTTTGCAGGCTTCCCTGTACCCTCCTGGCTTGATGGAAACTTTTATCCTGGTTCCTTGAACTCGTCCTCCAAAAGGACACACCATTTCTGAGTATACACCTATATATAGCCTCCTTCTGCAATGCCACCTCACCGTCGAGAGGTTGTTTCCCGTTGACACCAGCTAAATGTGGTATTGAAGTTTGAGGCTGAGGTGATGGATCTCCACCTGAGTAAGTAGGCAGGCAGCCAAATGGACATCCAGTTTGCTTGACCTTACTGTGGCGTCATGACTTGAACAGTGAAGTTGCAGGCAAACACTGTGGCTCTTCGGGTTTCTCTGTTTGCCACAATGACTCTGCTTCTGGTGCCATTGCGGGGATGCTGTGGGTAAGCCCGGGTGCTGTGAGGCATGCCAACAGCCACCAGCACAGGACATCCCTCTGTCCCACCAGGCATTTCCTTCCAGCTCTGTGGCTGGGGCATATGCTTGTGCAAGAGACCCAGGTGTGCTCCTGGTCTTTCAGCCACACAGGCACTCATCCTGCGGTTTAATCTACAGCTGTAAAGACACAGGTCTCCTCTTCAGATCATCAAAGAGGATGTCACAATGTCCTGGAGATTTTCCATGAAAATTTGCAGTTCCTGGGTCCTTTATGTGCCGGAGAATGTGTTTTTGTTTAAAGCACACTGGCATCAATATATTTCCAGAAAGTCGTCATTTGGGAAATTTCCAATGTGTATAAATCCATTTAGCATCTCACAAGCCTCCACAGTTTTTACTACTGAAAACAACTTAGTCATCAGCAGACTAATTGTTGGCTGCCTGCTTCCTCCTGAAGATTGTCAGTGCCTGAGATACTCCTGGTCCCACAAATAATCCCTGGCTTTACACCACAATTAATTTCTTTTCTGTGCTAAGAAACAGACTTCCCCCTGTGTAACCACTCCCAAGTCTTTGCCAAGACTTTGCTTCTTGTCTTACGGTTACTTCTACACCAATCATTTGCACTGTGGATATTTAGAGTTTCTATTAAAAAATTATGAAGAGCTCTTTTGAACACTAATGTAAATGGTGTTTTCCAGATCACCTTTTCTGCTGCTCACCTACAGGCCGTACTATTCCAGACACTGACAAATTGCTGCTCCCCACTCACCAAACCTATGATTTAGAAATACAGAAGCACTTGTGATTCTCTCCACACAAAGAAACGTCCTGTCTCAAGACCTCAACTGTGAGTTATGAGCATTTAGAGCTTTGCAGCCACTGTGTATTAGAAATAACAACTAATTACAAAACTGCAAACTGAAACATAATTACTAAGGAAGAGTATTTAAATGACACCATAGTTTATTCTGACAGATGGGCCTGTATTGGAAATGAAGGATTTCCCACAGGAGAAATAAAGATTCTCAAGTTGCTTTTTGATCTACAGGCAATTTCTATACTTTTCTTTTTATCACCTTCTTTGAAGGGAATCATGACTCAGAGAGGCACAGGGTTAAGGGTGCAATGAACATTAAAGGCTCCTGTCTCTGCAGCAAGACTCTGGAAAAGATTTTCAGAGACTCCAAATCTATGATATTTTTTTGCTGTTTCTCCTGGCAGTGGTGTGATAGGATTTAAAGCAAATTTGGGCCCTGATGGATGACAATTGCTGCTCCTAGAGAAAAAATAGAAGAGATGATTTTAGAAAGCCTTTATATATCACCAAGCAAGGACCACATACATCAAGGTTTGGGGATCCATTTCCAAGTAATCTGACTAGAAAAAAACAGGGGAAAAGGGGAAAGAAAACCAAGAAGGCCAGTACTCTGGGGCACCTGGAAGATGTTAATTTATCCAGGCTACGTACTGTACAAGAAGGGGAAAACAACAGTGTAGTTTTGGTGATTGCTATGGTTATTTCTACAGCTTAAGTACCTGCCTATGTGTATATCCATCTGGGGTTTTCTGGGCAATTTATTCAACTTTCTGAGATATGTATATGGCTGAGTGTCATTCCAAGAGCTTTTGCCAGGAAAAGAGCAGTGCAGATCTTGAAATGCCACTCAACCATATACACACCCATTTTATTTCATTATTTTAGGGCCCTGAGGCAGTTTATAGGCCATTCCATGTTCTGATTGAACTAGTATATGTTAACACATTGGTATCAACTGACATAGACATCCACCCCTAAACATCTAAAACTGAACTCCTAGATTTATGCCATGGACCAGCTCTCCCCTGACAGTTCACAGAAGTTAAACTGGAAGATTCATATCCACTTAAGAAATCCTCTTACATTTGACATTCAAGTTAATGAGAATACCTCTGGCACTGTCTAATGCACAAGCATTGTCCGCATTGTTTTTTGTTCAATTTTCAAGTTTCTCTCCTTTTACAGTCTTATTTTGGTTGCAGGCACCCATTTCCTTCATGTCCAATTTAGGTATGGGCCACTTTCCCAGAATTAAAATGAAGGCATGAGTAAGGAAAATGGCATGCAGAGTATGAGCTCTGGTGAGCAGGAGATGCCCTCCATTACTGCCAGTGAAGCCTTATTATCAACATGACGAGCCAGATCAGAGCTGCCATTAAGGCAGCTTTATTTTGGCATAGGAGGAAATAATCTATCATTTTTAAAATTGAGTTTCAACTTTATAGACTCAACACCAAGAAGTATTTATTTGAGCTGGACACATAGCAGGACCATTCATCTATGTAGCACAGGCATCTCACAGAGCATTGCTCAATCATAAGGCCTTCTCCAAAACCTCTGGAAATCAGCAGGATTGACTTCAGCAGGGTTTCTGGCCTCAACACAAGTGTGCCTGTGTGACTGGCAATGCTACAGCAATAGTCCTAACGAGTTTTATCATCAGGTCCCACATATGCCTGATGGCCTTTCTGTAAAGCAAAATAAAAGAGTGGCAAATGCTGAAACTATATCAGTGAAGCTAAACTGCAATTTCTCAGGAAGCTGAAAAGTGGGTGCACATAGAAGCTTTGGGGCCAAATTACTTTTTCTTCCCATCTTGCAGTAATATGTATATTGTGTTGAAAATTGAAAACAAGAAGTGAGCATGCATTAAAAAAGGTCCACATTCTTTTTTTCCAAATGCATTTTCTTATTTACTAAAGAAAATGGGTAAAACTATCATCAGGAAAACATTGTTACATGACCATTGCCCAAAGTGTATTCTTAACACTGGATCATAATTCCTTTTCTTTCCATTCCTTAAAAGTTCATTCAGTTCTAACTTCTACAGTGATGTTTATCTAGAGTACCTAATTATATAGTGCAACCTGCATCTGGAGTGCTGGTTCAAGGTTATTATAGTTCCCCACAGACATAACAAAAATATTATTTTAAACTTATCCATTGAGGAAAAACGGCTGAATTTTACCACTGATAGAAGCATATGGATGTAAAATAAAATTATTAGAACTTTAGAAACATAACAGTGCTGTCTACCAAGAAGAATTTCCTTCATGACACTTGCTGTCACAGAAGTATCTCTTTTTTTGTTTCTGCTGCAGACATCAAATCGGACAAATTTAAACTAAATGTCTTAGATGTTTAAAGTGACATATTATAGTGATAGACAAATATGAAAAGTGGATTTTATGAATGCTTGTCAGTACATGTGCCTTGTTAGGAAGACTTTATAAGATTAATGAAATATGAATAATGGAGTAGGAATAATTAATAATTCAATAGTTTTTCAGTACTCATGATCTGAAAAAAAAGCTTCTACTTAATCTATATCATAGTGATTATATGCAGAGCACCATTACTTTTACTACAAAGAAGAAAACTTTTTCTTTGGCAGCAGTAAAAGGAAAGTGGGTAGATAAAACAAACTCTTTAATTCATATGCCCTTACTCATAGGTTTCCCGTCAAGCATGGTTTCTTCTTTATTTAGAATCAATACTAAGTAAGGAAAGGATAAATATATAAATCGCAAAACTCTTTCTGTGGGTGTATTGGTAGCCAAAGTAAATTGTCTGAGGTTTGGAGAGACCATGAGCTTGTTCTGTATTTGCTCTAAAATTCAACAGTGATGAAGAAATATTTTGTTTCAATCCCTAGAATGAGAGCTGTGAGCCCTGCCTTGTTTATGACACACAGCATTCCAGATAGATGCTTTACTGCTCACTTCCATAATATTCTTGGTCTCTGTGGAGAGAGTAAGGTCTCACACACAGCCAGAAATGGGAAGTCAGGAGCCTCTGGCTGGGGCCCAATTATTACTTCTGCCATGCCAAGTGAGTGCAAGGTAAGAACACTATAGGACCCTCTCCTAAGGGATTTATACTGTGGAAGCCAAATCCTGCTGACAACTTGGGCAGCTACTCAAGTGCAAAGATAAAAGTAGCCCCTTCAAAGTCAGAAATGAACTTTAAGACACAGAAGGTGATTAATTATTTTACTGACAGTAGAATAAATTAATTGCACTCATACGAGCCCCTCACAAAAGATTTCACTGTTACCAGGCAAGTCACTTCCCCTTTCCCTCTATCAGTGTCCTTACATGAAATGGACACAGCAAAACACCCTGGTGATGATGTAGAAGTTTGTATTTTTGGCACATCCTGAGAACTTCAGTAAAAGGGGAGTCAGAAGTGCAGAAATTCTGATTTATCTTTTTTTCATAATGCTTCTGGTTAGTTGCTCAGGTAAGGCAGTCCTCAGATAATGAAGCCAGCTGGGAGAAATCACAAGTTTATTAAAGTTATGATTTAATATTACTTGAAAGCTCCTGGGGCTTTAAATGTGTGCCAATATTTTTTTTTTATTCTTCTTAATGATCAGAAAGAGCCTTCACTTTTATCTAGGTAAAAAATAGTATCAATATTAAAATAAGTTTGGGACCATGGGAAATGCTTCTTCTAGGTACTTGAAGAAAAGTAAGTTTAAAAATTAGGAAAGTACGAAATACATGTGTATGGCATAGGTACTTCTATGCAGCAGGCCTCACTAAAGCTGTGAGATTCTGAAATCCACAACCACTTAAAGTCCTCCACATCACCTCACTCAACACCATCTGGGCAGATAAGCCTGGTCAAGTCACTGAATAAAACTCCTTCAATCTTCATAAAAGGTTTCAACCTGCAAGAGGTTAAACAGAACCCCAAAACATCTGCACGCAGCCACATAGCGTGGTCTCAGTAAAAACTGCCAGAAATGGATCGATATCCTGAAGAATTATTCCTTGCATTATGTTACTGTACAGTTTGACCAAACCAATTTCCTCCCTGCCTCCTTTCCTCTCTTCCTTTCCTCCCTCCCTATCCTCCCTCCCTCCATTTTTCCCTTCCTTCCTTTCCTCACTCCTTCCTTTCCTCCCTCCCTTCCTCCTATTCTCCTTCCCTCCCTTTTTCCCTTTCTCCCTCCCTTCTTTCCTCCCTTCCTCCCTCCCTCCCTCCTATTCTCCTTCCCTCCCTTTTTCCCTTTCTCCCTCCCTTCTTTCCTCGCTTCCTCCTTTCCTTCCTTCCTCTCTCCCTCCCTCCCTCCCTCCCTTGCTCCCTCCCTCCCTCCCTTGCTCCCTCCCTCCCTTCTTTCCTCCCTTCCTCCCTCCCTCCCTCCCTTCCTTCCTTCCATCCCTCCTTCCTTCCTTCTCTCCTCATTCCTTCCCTCCATCTTTATTCCCTCACTCTCTTATTCCTTTCTCACATCCTTCCCTTCCTTCCCTCTGCCTTTTCCAGAAATGGCAAGAAAATGATCTGAGTGCTCCAGACGCGCATGACAAAGACAGGGAGAGGCTTTACTGGCTTGTCTCCAAAGGAATGAAATTACTTTGAGGAATTTTCAAATTTTGCACAAAATGAGCTGGATGCCAACCCACATGTTTAGATTTGGTTCAGATGAAAATTACTGTCACAGGAGATGTGGAAGGGCAAATGATGAGACAACTGGCTCCTGGTGCTTGTGTCCAACAATGACAAAAACCTGACAGGAAGTGGTAACATAAAGGGGGCTATCTGGGATTACAAGCTGCCAGCACTGCTGCAGCGCTTCTGTTGTGGGTCTAGTCAGAACTGAAAACCAGAGCACAACATGTCATAAGGTTGGTTCTTATGCATGTACAGAAAGTTCAAACAAATGTAGTTCTGAAGTCACTGGGTTTCAGGGGGACTAACACCGAGTTTGTAAGCGAACCACTTCTTTAGGAAAAACACTGCTGGTAAAGGAATGGAGATGACATGAAAGCAGCGCTGGGGCAGTGGGGATGGTGGTATGGGTTGCACGAATGTTAGTGACATGTCTCAAGCATTTGATTGCAAGGTATTGGAAGAACACTGGAAAATCTCTGCCCATATTACTTATGGAATAAACATAAGAAACAATTCATCATTTCAGAGTGGAAAGTCTGGAAGACCATAACAACCTTTCCAACTTTGTTTTCATTATTTGAACTTTTAGAAACACTAGAAAAGGTATTTGCTCTCCACACTACAGCTCACTGTATCCAGAACAGGGCAAATAAAGATGATGTTTTAGGTATGAAACAATACTAACAATGGTATTTTGTGCTGAACAGTACAAGACTTTAAAGCCCCACAGGTCACAGGGGCAAAAAGGAAAGAGAAAAGCAGAAAGAGTTGCAGCAGCAAGACTGGCAGCCAAAGGAAAGCTGAGGCCATTGGTCTCTTCACGCCTGGGATACAGTAAGTAGATTTCTTGGAGCTGAGGAAGAGCCTAATTATAAATGCCAGGAATGGAAGGAAATTTTATAGCCCAGACACAGAGCACAGCTTGCGGACACAGGCCAGGCTAGAGCAGGCAGGATGCAGGAACTAGGGACGAATTCGTCAGTGCAAGTGGATACACAAAAGAAAACATTTCAGATCATTAGTCCAAAGAAGGTGGGAGAATTTCACCTCCGCCAAATAAATCACAGGAGACCTTGGGGTGAGATCATTATTTACCTAGAGGGTGGGGTAGGACCTCGACCAAGCAGGGTGCTCTCAGCCTGGAGTTCCATCCACAGAAAGATCACCACAAAGCCAAGTGGGGAAAGAAACAGCAGAAGAACTGAGGCCAGACAGGCCCAAATTTGATAAAATCCAGAGATACCCCATATTTTTGCAGACTTTCATCAAGGCTATTCTAGACACAATTGTGAGAACTGGGGAAATTGCTGCTACAAGATGATGCTTTTGCTGAGCCCAAGTTGAAGAAAAACAGCAATAAAATTTGTTTTTAAATCCTTTGTTCCACTCACAGTACAGAAATCAGGAAAAGCTGAAGCAACTGACCTAATGCAGTACGATGACAGAAGCTCCTCTCAGTCTGAGTGAATCTCCTACGATTCACACACTGAATTAGCCATCACTATTTTTTCCATAACAAGGAAAGTGATTTTTCATATGAGATTTTCGCATGAGATAAATGCTCAAATGACAAAAATACTCCCAAGTACACTGGGAAGGATTAACAGAAGAGCTTCTTGTCTCACACCGCAGAGCTCTTCCAGGCCTCCCTGCCAAGCCAGCACAGTGCAATGGATGTGACGTTCCTTTGCAAGTTGCACTTCAGTGCTTATCTGGCTGGTTTTATTGTGCATTCCCTACTTCCTCTTTATGCCTATGGCCAAAAGCTCCTGTGGAATTCTTCTGACAGCAAAGCTGAAAAAAAACCAGGAAATGGATGAAACACCAGCTTTTTTGTTTTCCATGTTTTCCTATTCACAATATTAACAAAGTCCAATGAGAACCAAGGGTCCCAAAGAAGTAATGTACATGACAAATTTTGTTGTAGTTCAGCTGGCTTACTGTGGAAAATTTGCCTCAATTCTTTGTTCCTTTTTGAGTTCCACTACCAAAAAAAAAAAAAAAGCAAAACAAAAAAGCAAATTTGAATTTGTTTTTTCAATTTCAAATGCTCAAAAAGTTTTCACTTGGAAAACACCACACGAACAATAAAGTATGTGGGTGTGTTGGCAACCTGCTTGGCTTTTAATGAGCAACATGTATATTTTTGCTGGGGAGAAAGAAGTTCCTGTGTTTTTTTTCCAATATACCATTGCTTTAGTGGGAGTCAGAAATGAAGTGAAACCATTGTGTTAACCGAGAGGATACCAAGATGATAGTGTTCTTCGGTTGTTCCCAGCACTAATACCCACTTGAAAGCAGCAAGGAGACCTTATTTCCTTTTGGGGGGTTTATTTTAGCATTTGAAATATGGCAGATAGCATAATTGGATTTTAAATATCTGATCCAAATTTATTTCAGGGGATTGAGTCAAAACAAATACAAATTCAAGCTTGCCTGGTGCATTTAAAAACTGGCAGCACACGCGTTTCAGGACCTCACCAATTACAGCACTTCACTTCTTCTGAAATAGTTGGCTGCATATTATTTCTATCTAAAACCTTGTCCCACACTTTCAGGCTTAGTTGCGGGTTCTTAAGTGTTTGTTCTATTATTCAATCGTATTATAAAATGAACCACATTTTCCAATAGCTACTTCATGTTCCCTATTTCATTTTTAATTGCGGCGTTTCTTCAAACATCAGCTGTCCCACAGGATTTCATTTTTGGACCACTTCTGCAAGCCACTAAAAATGATGAATTCTTAAAGCTTGCAATCTGAGCTCTGTTTAAGCCCACATACCAAAATCTTATCCAAAACCATGTCAAAGAAGCCAAAACCAACCCCATACCACTTCCTAGGTCTAAGTTGCATAACAAATAGGTCTGTACCCTCCCATAAAAAAATAAACGCCCCTAGCCTCTTGCATTTTCATGGACAGAGGGCTGCCTCAGAATCCATGATACACTAATACTGTCTTGCACCATGTAAACATGAGCCTTCTATCAGTTGTCCTGATTTCCTGTGATCTGATGACTCTGTCACTCAAATACAGGGAAAGAGAGTTTGTGATTTCATCAGCTAAACCACCTTTTCATCTTTATTTTAATTTCTGAATGGTTGAAACTGCCCAGATGCTGCTGGTGCTGGCTGCCCCATGCCCATTTGTCCCCTTAAGGACCCTTCTCTGTCCTGTGTTGCAACCACTAGGACATCCCACGCTCTCTCAGATAAGTATATGGGTCTTTCAATGTGGCCCTAAAGAATTTACAGAAGAATCTAAGGCCAGTAATCCAGCTTCCCAAAGAAAAGACAGATCATTATTACAAAGTCCACATGTGAAGAAAACAATCAATCACTATCTTCTGGTGGAATGACAAAAAGGGATGAGGTTGCTGCCATATGACTTCTGGTGGTTAAGATCCAAGCAATTGTCACATCTCAAGCAGGTTAAAAAGGACAGGCACCTTCAGCTACATCTTTTGCCACCATATTTTTTGTAATATCTTGTTACACCACCAAAATTATTCAACTTGATTATTTCATGTATTTTATGTTTTAAAGCACTTCGAGTGGAATTACTTCTACCTAATTTCTCCCAAAAGGTTTTTGCTCTGGGACCAAAGCAATGAGTTTATCAGTGGGGTGCATCTGAAAACAGTCTAACCAACCACTGCTTCCCTGTATACTGTCAAGCAGCATGCAGGGGCATGCAGGGAGCAGTAAGGTGGTGGCAGTGCTTCCCAGCAGTTACTGGCTCTGCCACCTCATGTGTCTTTGTGTCTACTGAACAGCATATTTCTGGCTCCAAGGTTATTCATCCTGTGACATGAAGCCCATGTTTTGGTGGCATCCCCTGCATTCAGGCTGTGGAGCTCTTCCAGCACTGGAAGAAGAGAAACTGGGGAGGTTTGTTGAAGCTCTGATAGACGTCCAACCTTGTCCCACTATGGTAAAGCAAAAGCAGGCCCAGTTTTTCTTGAGTAAGCTGAGTTTGCAGTTCATGTTTCCATATAGCACTCGATACCCTTGGCCCATGTCTTCAGCACTTTTCCACAACATGTTTATAAGCTTAAGTTTTCATTCTATTATGCAGTTGCTCGCAAAGCTTATCTCTCTACTACATACATCATTCCTGCCTCATTTAGGACAAGAACCATAAGACCTTTCAGGAAGGCAAATCAAAGCAAGATGAGGCCGTGTGTTTTGCTTTCACACTGGTGAGAAACCACAAATATTTCTTCCTACACCATAATGAAGAATGTGATATCATTGCTAGAAGAAAGGCCTCAGCTAGATCCTCCTTTCTCCCATTTATATATGCCTCTTTTGGGAACTGTAGTCCACAAACAGTATGTGAATAAAGGTGTCTGTAAGACATGAAAGGAATGTCTCAACATACATTAAAGAAAGGTATGTCCATGAATCTAAGAAGCAAGCAGATCCATGTGAACATCCTGGTCCCTCAGCAAGGAATCTCTAGAGTCCCTCATCTTGGGAGACTCCTGGGGAAAGCTTGTAAATGTAAGATGTAGAAAGAACATTGCAAAGTATAGAGAAGCACAGTTAAGGGTGGACCTACTCTCTAGTCCAGCAGTTCCTAAATCTTTAATATATAGCTCATTTCAACAGGCCTCAGCAGTCTTTGTAACCTCCACTTATTTATGATTCCACATCAGAGAAGTGTTACAGCAACCTCATTTTGGGTGGCCAAAGTGATGATTGTGACAGATTTGCATCTGGCAGAAAAGGTTTTGCCTTGACATGAGCATAAAGATTTCTCTTGGCCAGAGTTGCTCCTGGAGAGTACAGGTACACAGCTAGAATGTGCTGAATGCTGTGTTACACCATCCTACAAGTGTCAGTCATGCTTTCTTAAGGAAGAATGCTGGTATTAATTCTGCCAGCCCGTCTGGCTGCCTTCCCTACCCAATTCATCCTGTCTGGCATGAGTGGTGAGATCACAGCCAGGGCTTAAGCTCATCAAAGTGGTCTATCACTCATCATCCATGTCAGAAATGACAGTGATGTAGAAGCTGAAAGTCATCAGTGAATTGGATGCACCAAAATCTATGATCCTCCCTAATCTTTGCAGTGTCTTCATCCAAAAGCTAAGTCAGAATCAAGTGGATATAAATTAATAGAGGAATACAAATAGATTCTAGACTATAGATCCCTGTTAATCTCCCTCCCAAAAGAAACACTGGAACTGCAGACCATTATCACAGGTACTGTCCTAAGATTACCTCACTTTTACAGATAGACACAGTACTTCTATGTGGACTTCTAAATACAGGCACAATACCACACACTACTATCTTATATAATGGATGGTATAAACTAGTGCTCAGTAGAATTATTTTACCATGCTTATTCACTTTTTCATTATCTACAGTCCAAAGTTTGTTTGTGCATGCATCTGTATCTGGTTGAGTGTTGGAAACAAAAGCAAGAAAGTGAATTCCAGATAGAGCCATTCTGTGTGCAGCTATGCAGAAGGACATTAAATTAAGATTACAGTTAGTAGCTGTAATTTTGATGTTATTTAACATCTGAGAGCCTGCCTTGCAGGTAGCTTTCTTTACATGAAGGGGGGTTTGTTGAAGAAAAGAACTTAAGGTGCTTTGAAAAGCTATTTTCAATTCCAAAGCAATTTTTAAGATTCTTTGAAAAGCCAACAAAATCCTGTCAGCAATTGCTCTATGTGGAATCATACTGCCAGCAAGGAGGGGTCACTGACAGGCCCAGAATTTGTATGCAGAGAAAGTAAGACCAGACTGTCACCTTCTGCATGGATCAGGTTTCGAAGGAAACATGAGAACCAATCTGAAAGTAAACGTGACAGATATTTTTTAGATGCAGACAAACGGCAAATCTCAGCAACTCAGTCCTGATGGTCACAAATCACATGTGCCCATTTAAAAGTCTTTCTTGTTTTTTTTTCTCTCCCTTGACACCTCCATAACCTTTTTTTTTTGCTTTATTCCCTCTAGTCCTTTCGTACCTCAAAGCTTCTCTTTCCTGTGTCTGCATAAGAATTCAATTTTCAAATGTTATTCAATACAACACTAAACTTTCTGTTCCCTTCCACAGTCTGACATTTCTGTTTCTTGTTCCCAATTTCCTTTTTCTTTTCTTCCATGTACATGATCCATCTTCTCCAAACCAGCTCTGTGCCTAGTGAGCCTGCTTTCCATTATCTTTCCTACTCGGTGCCTTTGTTTTAATCTTTCCTTACTTCCAATCAGTTTTCACTAATTCCCATTCCTAACCTTCTCCTTAGGCTGCTAAATCATCTCTCCATCTTCAGTCTCTCTTTGACCAGACTGGCTTCTCATCTGATCTACTTTGTAACTAGCTCCTCATCTCAATAGATCTAAAGGTAACATATGTCTGCGCTCATCCTAACCTGTGGCTTTCCATCTAGCTAGCATGAGTTTCTTCACCTCTGCCTTTGTTCTGTCCTGAACTTGTCAGTCTCGCAGTTTTTCATATTGCCCCTCTTCTTCCTTACTGATGTTAGATTATGGTCTCCTTGTCCAACCAGTTTCTCCTTTTATTTTCTTTTTGACAAAACCCATCAACTCCCATGCTTTTCCAGCTCAGCTTCTTGGTCCTCTCTGGCCACACGTCCAAGGTCTTGGTCTTTTCTTACTTGGACTCAAGTTAGACGGTTTATTGCTCTCTGTTGTTCTGGCAGTGTGTGGGCACAGAAGACCCAAGTCATAAGCCAGATTTCTGTGATGTTTAAAAGTATCTGAAAGGAAATCCAGGGTTGGTAAGGATGCAGAAGGCTCAAGTCACTCTATGGAGACAATGCAGCTGGCATGCAAGAGGTAGCACATGCTCAAGATAGGAATTCTGAGGCATTTATGTGCCAAACTCTGCCATATTACTAATGAATAGGGTTTAAAACACAGCCAAATATGGGCAAATGTCTATGTGTCTGGCACCAGGGTGCCTCCAGCCTGCCAACCTTCAAGTCAAAGCACAGAGAAGTGAGCACGTCCAAAAGAGAATTCTTACAACCAATTCATTAATGCTAGCAAAACAATGTCTTTTTTCTTAACCTTTTTTTCTGGGAAATAGCATAACCATTTTTGCAGAAACTTTCCAAAAGAAATCTAAGCAGAGGCAGACACCCAGCATAAAAATTCACAAAGTTATAAATAACCAGAATTGGGATTTATAATTAGAAGCATCAAACAAATTTATAGTATTGGGTGGCACAGTATCGATAACAACCATTTTCATTACTGTAGCCCCAAAAATGCTGCTCAGGGACCATAGCTCCACTGCATTAAATGTGTACAAACACACAACAGGGATATATATTCAATATTGTTGTCCCAAAGAGCTTATAACTCGATTTTTAGACAACAGAAAACAGATAAATCCAGACACATGCGGAGTGCAAGGAAACAGTAGGAATATACTATTCAGTGTGACTGGCAAATCATCTCAAGGTACTATCTGCCTGTGTATTGCCAAGTTTTTCATAGATGTTGGGAAAAATAAGAGTTTCTAAGGAAAATGGGACTTCATCAGGTGATGAAGGGTTAGTTCTGAAGGTACTTATAGAGGAACAAGAAAAAATCACATAGAAATATAAGCAAAACTAACCAGCCATGCTATGGGCCTGCAGGCAGATGATATCCAGCTGTGAGAAAAGGCCAGCAAGCAAAGGAAGAGTGGACTGGAAAGTAAGCCAGAGTCAAGAATGGCACCCAAGTGGTTACCCTAATTATAGGGATTGCCACATGTGCCCATCTCTGTGCAGAGAGGGGACTGTGCAACTTATGGACCATTATTCCCCTTTCACCTTCTTGCCACCACAAACAGGAGAAAACAGGCAGCCTGCTTCACTGCCGTGTGCTGGGGAAGGATGATTATCTTCTGAAGGCCCCGTTTCTTTGTCCCCCAGGAGATTGGTCGGAGGCGAAACAGAACTCGTAGATACCTCTAATTAAAGTGGGAGCAGCTAGACGCGGCCGTACCATCTTGATTTCAAATCTCCACCACCCTTAGTGCTGCTCTTCAGCTTCCTGGGCTGCACAGGGAGCGGCTGCAGCCCCGAGGTGTTCTGTGCAGATGGTGGGTGTTGAGGGCCGTGAAGGTTCATTCCCCTTTCCCAGCCAGAGGGCTGCAGAACAGCAGGGAGAACCCCACGGTTCCACCCTGGGTGCACAGGCCCTCCGTGAGGTAACCGGGCTCACGCCTGAGGTGGGCCATGGCTGCACCCGCAGTGTGAGTGCGGCTGGAGCACAGCGCGTCGGAACCAGGGTCATGCGCGAGGCGCGGCGGGAGCGTGCGCTGTGACTGCCACCTACTGGGCGCGGCACAGCCCGAGCCGCTACCGCCTCTTATAGTCCGCCATAGCCCGGCATTGCCCACAGCCGCCCCTCATAGCCCAGCATTGCCCGGCATTACCCACCTCCGCCCCTCATAGCCCGGCATTGCCCACAGCCGCCCCTCATAGCCCAGCATTGCCCGGCATTACCCACCGCCTCCCCTCATAGCCCGGCATTGCCCACCGCAGCCCCGCATAGCCCGGCATTGCCCACCGCAGCCCCTCATAGCCCAGCATTGCCCGGCATTGCCCACCGCAGCCCCTCATAGGCCGGCATTGCCCGGCATTGCTCACCACATCCCCTCATAGCCCGGCATTGCCCACCGCCTCCCCTCATAGCCCGGCATTGCCCACCGCCTCCGCTCATAGCCCGGCATTGCCCACCACCGCTCCTCATAGCCCGGCATTGCCCACCGCCGCTCCTCATTGCCTGCCCCCGCCCGCCACTGCCCTTTATAGCCCCCCACCCGCCATTGCTCCACGCTTGCCGCGGCAGGGGGAGGCAGCAGATCCACCTTAGTCACCCGGGGAGGCCGGCTGACTGCGGCCATCATGAGTTACAGGGAGGAGGGCGTCAGGCCTCTCCCGGGGCGCAGCGTTAAGGGCACATTGTGGAGATCGCACCTCAAGCAGGATGCACCCCAGCTCTGGACCTTGTGAGGTGCTGAGGCAAGGGGTCAAGAGCCTGCCTGCCGGGTGGGCCACTGATCCCTCTGCCTCAGCCCTCAGGCCAAGCTCTGAGCTGCCTTCATACCCACCCGCATGCCCGTGGCTTCTGCTACTCAGCTCCTTTTAGCACTTGCAGATGGCTCAAAGCTGCTTTCAGAGCCCTGCCTGCAAACCTGCAGCATCTTAAGCACCAGTAATTTAGGCTTGACCAAGACATCCATAAGAGGACACTGCGGTTTGCCTGCAGAAAGCATCCCTTGCACACTGTTGGGCTTATCATCTTTGGCAGGAAGAAATCCAAAAGCCTAAACCTCCTCTCCAGAAGCAGTGAGGGGGCTCATCTTCCCGAAACAGTCATTCAGCAATCCCTGGATGTTGAGTGAGAGCGTGCAGCCTCCCGCTAGCACCACAAAGCTGTCTCTGTGGGGTATAAATATTGCCTCCCACAGCAATCAGCATGTGGGACCTAAGTGGCTGGCTGAGGTTGAGAGTGGATCATTGGAGGGGATGGAGCAGCGTGAGGTAATCTCTGCTGTTTGTTCACATTGGAAAACAGCTGGAGAAATAATACCACCATCCAGTGTGTCAGTGTGACCTGCTTTGCTGCAAATGCTTGTCTTTGGCTTCACACTTCCAGCTTCTCCCCACCATTCATAACATTTAAGGGGAGAAGATACAGGTACCTTTCTGATGAATGTCACCATTACCTTCATCGTTAGCTCACTGAGAAAAAGAAGGCCCTCAAGAAGGATCAAGAGGGGAAGAATCCATACCTTCCCCTGGCAATTTGTTCCAAGGACTAATTGTTCTCTCAGTTAAATTTTAATTACCGATTCCTGATTTGCATTTGTCTGACTTTTCCTGCATTTTTACTAGCTGATAGAAACTCAATCACAGTTTCTGTATGTCTTATTCTTGATTAGCTAAACTGGCTGAGCCTACCACAGTTATTACCGTAAGGAATATCTCCTGGGCTTCGGCAATTTTTCTTCTTTCCAGCATCTTCTCCGATGTTTTAACATCCACTCTGAAATGTGAAGACTTGCTTTGTACAAGTATATTCCAGTTTCAGTCCGATCAGAAGGACTATGAACAGAGGAAAATCACGAGACCCATGACTGCCGTGCTGACATATCTAGACATATCTATGACTATAGGGGCCCTTTTCTTGAGGATTCACAGTGAAAGCTTACACTTTGCTCTTTTCCTGCTTTCCAACACTCTTGCTGGCTTATGGGTTTTTTTGTGCAACCATTACCTATGTTTTTTCTTCTTGACATACTACTTTTACTTGATTTTAATAAAAGTCAATCGATTTTAAAAGGCACAGCTTAAGAAACTATCTTTTTTCCCCCATAAACCTTGCTTTTTACCACAAGAAAGACCCCATTTGATGGTAATTCCCAGCGACAGCTACTTTGTGAGATTTGTGGTGGTAATATGTGAAGTCAATATGTGTACATTGCAGGTAGACATGAGCATGTTTAGTATCCTGATTGTCAGAGGCTGAGGGCTGAGGTACAGCAGCGGTCTAACAATTTACAGCATGATGAGTTTTGATGATGACCTGTGTGCATACCCTTAGCCCATTGCAAACACAACATAAAGCATTTCAGCTTCCCAGGCACAGCTACAGACTGGGCAGAGAAGAGATTCAGAGCAGCTCTGTGGAGAAGGACTTGGGGGTGTTGGTCGATAAGAAAATGAACATGAGCCGGCTTCAGTGTGTGCTTGTAGCCCAGAAAGCCAACTGTATTCTGGGCTGCATCAAAAGGAGCGTGACCAGCAGGTTGAAAGAGGTGATCCTGCCCCTCCACTCTGTTCTTGTGAGACCTCACCTGGAGTATTGTGTGCAGTTCTGGTGTCCTCAACTTAAAAAGAACACAGTGCTGTTGGAACAAGTCCAGAGGACGGCCACGAGGTTGATCAGGGGACTGGAGCACCTCCCATATGAAGACAGGGTGAGAAAGTTGGGGCTGTTCAGCCTGGAGAAGAGAAGGCTGCATGGAGACATCATAGCAGCCTTCCAGTATCTGAAGGGGGCTACAGGGATGTGGGGAGGGACTCTTCATTAGGGACTGTAGTGATAGGACAAGGGATAACGGGTTAAAACTTAAGCAGGGGAGGCTTAGATTGGATATAAGGAAGAAATTCTTTCCTGTAAGGGTGGTGAGGCACTGGAATGGGTTGCCCAGGGAGGTTGTGAATGCTCCATCCCTGTCAGTGTTCAAGGCCAGGTTGGATGAAGCCTTGGGTGATATGGTTTAGTGTGAGGTGTCCCTGCCCATGTCAGGGGGGTTGGAACTGGATGATCTTAAGGTCCTTTCCAACCCTAACTATTCTATGATTCTAACTTAAAACTCAGTAGAAGAGATACATATCATTTTGCATGAATACTTTTAAACCACTGGGAATTTATTCAGTAATTCCTTAACCCAGGGGAAGTTACTTATTTGCCTGAGTCCTGAGTTGGGGATGTGGTCTCAGAAGCTTTTCCTTTAGAACATCGTTCAGGGCTGTATTTTCTCTGGAACCACCAATATGAAATAAACAAATAGAAGAAGAATTATCAACAATAGAGAGAAAATCTCTTTGAAATAGGTAAAAAAGATTTGAATATCACCCACGTTTCAAGAGAAGTGAATTGCTTACATCTCTCTCTTTGGCCAATTTTTGTTTTGTCATTTCTGCCAGTAACTCCTGTTATCTAGGCAGAGACAATCTTTGTATTGTGGCCAGAGATTTTCCTTTTCAAATCTATGCTATCCACAGAGGCTGCTTCTGCTTTCCAAGCCAGTTTTCTCCTGTTATTTATACACTGAGTATTTGTGACAAAGTTTAACTATTTCGAAGAGCAGTATATAAAACTGCCTTATGCCAGCAGAGGTGATTTGCTTTATTGGAGTGATGGTGCATGCTCCTGGGAATTGCACTCTTTTAAGTAGGTTGATTTCAGATTAAATTAAAGCTGCACAAAAAAATACATAGATGAGTGCTAAAATATCCCACTGAGATTTTAAAGACTCTTAACAATGATTAACTGCTATCCTAAAACCACTTAACTACTCACATCTGAGACCTTACCCTGCAGATCCTTTTCCATACAGAAGACAAGTATCCAAGCTTCCACTTTCAATCCCTTCTTTTTATTAATGTTCCCTCCAAGCACCTTTTGGAAATACATGAATGGTGGTTTCAGACCATCTGTAATGATCTTGCTCTTCATCAGCATCCCCATATGCATCCTTCCGCCATACTTTGAGATCACTTCTAAATCACTTGTAAATAAAATAAGGCAGCAGAGATGAAACTGAGAGCCTGGGGCAAAGGGTACACTCTGGTGTTCACCTTGGGAGAACATTCTTTCCCAGTAATAAAAATTAAAGCTGGCATGTAAAAGATTGCCTCTTTTCATTTTCTTTTTTTAAGAAATAGGTATTTAGCTATTATTGGTACAGTTAACACAGTAATGAGCCAGGGTTGGCAGAGTATGAGTGGTGTTACTAACTGCTTGTTCCCAGTTTGCCACCTTACATATTCAGTAATATGGTAAAAAGGACTGTTTCTTGCCTACATTTTGAGTCCTATCAGACATATCCCTACATTTAGTGATCTGCACTCCTAGGAATGTGGAAGTGGGAAACTCTCCAAATAGGTTTAAAAGGAATGAAGCCAAAAGGTTATTCTTCTCTTTCAAAACTTATCATTCTAAAATCATATATAGAAGGCATTATCCAAATAGTAAGCAAGAGGAATTAACCTAGACTTTTCCAGGAACTAGATCAGTTATTCCTTGCTATGAACAGAATTTCTTGTTACATTAGTCCAGCTGCTTGGCAGTTTTGTCAGCCTTGCTACAGTCAGCCCTAGGCATTGTTGAGGGTAGAGATAGAAATACATTGCTTGCTTCTGTTGAGTGCACCCTGACTCTGTTGCTAAGTGCCAGAAGACACTTCAGCTGCCTCTAAGACCAATGTTGAGAGAAAACATCATTGTACTTCAGAAAGTACCAAATCTGCTACTGATCCCTGGGAAACAAATTCTTCCTGTTTATCAGCATTGGTACCATCAACTAATTCAAATTTCTTCGTTACTGAGGACCTTTTAATATTGTCCTATGGGGACAAGGGTATTTCTGCTTTACTTTCTAGTTGTATTTTTCCTCAAGAAATCATCTCTCTGTCCTTTCTCTTTCTTCCTTTTTTTGTGTGTGAATTGGGATAATCTAACAAGTTTACTGTTGATGGTTATAAACAGCAGTGTTTGAACCTTTCTAATGGTCCTGATTCTTAGGAGTCTCTGTATGAACACAGCACATACATTGACCCAAAAATACATTGATCCAATTTCATCTAAATTGGATGTATTACAAAGGTCTTTCAATACATTTTGAGAAAGCTGTCCAGAAGCTGTTGTGGACCATGCCTGGAGCGACCATAGCTGGGGCAGCTTTGGGTGGTATCTACCCACGAGGGTGAGAGGGGGTGCATGAGAAAGGAGCCATCTGGATGCTGAACACTCTGCATTTTTGACTGCTTGAAGCATTAAGCAACCTGACAGGTTGTCTGTAATTAAAAGGTTTACTAAGATAGGTCTGTGACAGAATGACTGCAATCCTGAGATGCAGCAGTGGGGTATTTTTTTGGCTGCTATCATTTATATTAACTCCCAGAGGAGAAGCAGTTGTGTTAATTAGGACTTGTGAGTCTAAATGTCAATATGTACCTGCAGAGTACAGAGGAAACCGCTCTTCAGGAATAATGTCTTCACTGTAGAGAAGAGCACACAGCAAAACATTTATGCAAAATCTTAGTCTGAAGACAGTGGAAAGGCAGGAACCAACCGTTTTAGAAATACTTATGTTAACATTTGGCTGACGTAGAATGAATTTTGGACATTGTCATCTCTTGAACAAACACTCATTATTGGTTCATTTCAAAATATCCTGCAGTAAATCTGACTCTGTGTTGTTCATATCAATAGGGAAAGGAAAATGAGAGAGGTAAAAGGCATCATAACTAATTCAGTTCTTAAAGGTTAGACATTCAAGAACACAGATATTTGTCCTTTTTTCTGCCTGAACTCTTTACCTTTCCATGCAATTGAGATACAAAATAGATTACTTAAGAATAGTAAGATAAAAATAACTTCTGGTAAACTGCATTTTCATGAAGTGGTTGGTTAGAAAAATATTGATGTTTAAACAGCTGTAGAAAGAAAATCAATAATGAATGCAGCAGTTAGTTTGGAGGAAATTCTTTAAAAATATAATTCCTTTTTAATGTCCATAGTGAAGGAAAAAAAAAATCAGTGAAGTTATTACCTATCCAAAATAGCCAACCTGTAGCTAATTTCTTTTGTTTGATTAAATATGGTCTTGAACAAGTTATTTCTCCATTATTTGATATGACAGCTTTAAATCAGTATGTACAGAGTGTGGTATATCACCCAAGCATGGGGGCATTGATTAAAACCAGCAGCAACTAAGGCACAGGAAACATGGTGAACTACAGTGCGCATAGAGCCGCCCAAAGCTGTACAGCACTATACTCACCTACAGCCCTGAAAGTAAACGTGACCTGCTGATTTTTTGCAACATGTTACTGTAAAGACTCATGCAACTAGATCAAATGTTCCTTTAGTGTTATGAGGTTTGGGATATAGAGTTCTTCAAACATGCCACACATCCACAAGTCTGCTCCTCATGCACACCCTTCACTGCTCACTGAATCCAGGCTCTCACCTGTGTTGGCCTCAGCCATTAATTTTCTCCAGCCAAGCATAGAATCATAGAATAGTTAGGGTTAGAAAGGACTTTAAGATCATCCAGTTCCAACCCCCCTGCCATGGGCAGGGACAGCTCACACTAAACCATATCACCCAAGGCTTCACCCAACCTGGCCTTGAACACCACCAGGGATGGAGCATTCACAACTTCCCTGGGCAACCCATTCCAGTACCTCACCACCCTAACAATAAAGAACTTCTTCCTTATATCCACTCTAAACTTCCCCTGTTTAAGTTTCAGCCCGTTACCCCTTGTCCTATCACTGCAGTCCCTAATGAAGAGTCTCTCACCAGTATCCCTGTAGGCCCCCTTCAGATACTGGAAGGCTGCTACGAGGTCTCCATGCAGCCTTCTCTTCTCCAGCCTGAACAGCCCCAACTTTCGCAGCCTGTCTTCATATGGGAGGTGCTCCAGTCCCCTGATCATCCTCGTGGCCTCCTCTGGACTTGTTCCAACAGTTCCATGTCCTTTTTATGTTGAGGACACCAGAATTGCACACAATACTCCAGGTGAGGTCTCACGAGAGCAGAGTAGAGGGGCAGGATCACCTCCTTTGACATGCTGGTCACACTCCTTTTGATGCAGCCCAGGATACGGTTGGCTTTCTGGGCTACAAGCGCACACTGCCGCCGGCTTATGCTCATTTTCTCATTGACCAACACCCCCAAGTCCTTCTCTGCAGGGCTGCACTGAATTTCCTTTTTGCCCAACCTGTAGCTGTGCCTGGGATTGCTCCGACCCAAGTGCAGGACCTTGCACTTGGCATAGTTAAACTTCGTGAGGTTGGCATCAGCCCACCTCACAAGCATGTCAAGGTCCCTCTGGATGGCATTCCTTCCCTCCAGCTTATCAACAGAACCACACAGCTTGGTGTCATCGGCAGACTTGCTGAGGGCACACTCAATCCCGCTGTCCATGTCAGCGACAAAGATGTTGAACAAGACCGGTCCCAGCACTGATCCCTCAGTGCACCCTCAGCAAGTTTGCTGACAACACCAAACTGTATGGTGTGGTTGCCACACTGGAAGGAAAGGATGCCAACATGCTTGAGAGGTGGACCAGTGCAAGCCTCGTGGAGTTCAAGGCCAAGTGCAAGGTCCTGAACCTAGGTCAGGTCAATTCCAAGTACAAATACAGGCTGGGGAATGAAGGAATTGAGAGCAGCCTTGAGGAGAAGAACTTGGGGGTGCTGGTTAATGAGAAGGTCAACATGACTCAGCAGTCTGCACTCGCAGCACAGAAAAACAATTGTATCCTGGGCTGCATCAAAGGAAGTGTGACCAGCAGGTCGAGGAAGAGGATTCTCCCCCTCTGCTCTGCTCTGGTGAGACCCCCCTGCAGTATTGCATTCATCTGTGGGAACCCAAAACAGATCTTTTAGAATGAATCCAAAGGAGGCCACAAAGATGATCAGAGGCTGGAGCAGCTCTGCTCTGGAGACAGGCTGAGAGTGCTGGGCTTGTTCAGCCTGGAGAAGAGAAGGCTTCTTAAGGGGAGACCTTAGAGCAGCTCCCAGTGCCTAAAGGGGGGCTACAAGAAACCTGGAGAGGAACTTTTTAGAGGGGCATGTAACCCTTACAGGACATGGGGGAGTGGCTTTAAACTGAAGAGGCTAGATTTAGGTTAGGTATAAGGAAGAAATTCTTCACTGTGAGGGTGGTGAGACACTGGCACAAGCTGCACAGAGAAATCACTGCAAGTGTTCAAGGCCAGGTTGGATGGGGCTTTGAGCAACCAGGTCTAATGCAAAGCCAGCCAGGATATAGTCATATATGTTGTACTTTTTTGTCCATGTTGGACAATCTTGGTTGGGTTTGATTACTATGTTTGACCTAGATATTCAAAACTAGGTATCTCTAATACAAGTGGGAGGTGAGTTATGACTCACTCTTATCTTCCACCTGAAAATCATATTCATTGTCAAACACTGTAGGAAAGGACTGTATTATAGGATTTGATTTTCAAGAAAAATACTGAGTTAAAATATGTATTTATTTGTAGCTGCGACCTAACAGATCTATAACCTGACAGACTGAATTTTGTTACAACAACTTGGGCCCTAGCAGGGTAGGAACTTGCAGTTGGAATGATCTAGTAACAGATATTTTCTTGGCAAAATAGAAGCATTTTATGGTGAAAATACCAACTTCCTTAAAAAATAGAATTGTTTTTCTACTGAGCAAAAATTAAAATGAAATATTGGGTTTCAGTTGGCTTGGACAAAATTGTTTTGTTAACAAACAGTGTGTTCCAGCATCCATGCCCAGGACCCACATCTGCTGACGTGCAGGCAGCAGCTCTGGCCATGGATGCCAGCGCTGTGTCCCAGGGCAGAAGGGAGGTGTTTAATTCCACAGAGGAAGCATGGTGTTGGACATGGTGTTCTTGCTGTTGTTCATGTTGGCTAGTTTGTGGTCTGTCCACCTCCGTCCTCTTCTGTCCAATGCTGTCAATCCTATTCTGGGCTGTTGGGCTCTTCCCAGCCCAAGTGTCCAGTGTCCAAGCAAGTCCCTTGGGTTTCTGAATTCCTCCCTCCGAATGGGGCTTTCCTTGCCAGTGTGGATCCAAATCTCCCAATCTTTCCACCCTGTTTACTTACCCCAGGTTTTAACCTATCATTTTTGGTCTTGCTCAATTTCCTGCTTGTACTTCTGCTCTTCCCTTGGCTGATACCGTGTCCAGCGCCTTCTGGGCATAGTTATTTCCTCATTTGTATTGATAGCAGTCCTGCAGCCAGCTTTGTACCATTGGAAAGCTTTATCCCCTGTATGCACATGCCCTTTTCAGGTCATCAGTACACAATGGAGTCATTCTAGCTAGCAATGCTAATACCAGGTAACTGAAGCTGGGATTCAGCCTGATAGAACTTATAGGACAGAAGACTTGAGGAGAGAGATGACAACAGCAGAAGGGGAAAGACTGGAGAACTGAAATGCTCTTGAAAATACATCAGAGAAAAAGAAGATGGTAAAAATGAGAGTGAATTCAAACAGATTTTGATATAATGGCATAAAAATACAAAACAAAAAATAATACAGGTTTAACCTTCCAGCTTGTGGCCAGACACTTCCTACTGTGGTGACACTTGGTCTTTTGGAGGTACTCTGTAATCAGCTTGAGCCTCCCTAGTTTAGGAAGACATGAGAGGTTTCTGAAGATCTTTCTGGGCTCACACAAAGTCACTGCTGCCAAAGTAGCATCTCATACCCACAACTACTGGCAGCACATGGAATTTCAGCCTGCGGCAAATGTGTAAAATTTAAGCTAGTTTAAGCCCCTGCACAGAGGGTAACCTAATCCAAATTGATTTGCATTTGTGATGGCTTAAAACGCAGATGCAGCTGCTGTGATGAGGATGACATGGAGTGTGTTACCCCATGGTATGCACTTGCAGTCTGTCAGAGGGTCTACATGCACCTGGTCCAGGCCTTCTAGACCCAATGGGAATATTTTTCCTTCATGTGAATGGTCCTCAGGATCAGTCTTGTAATGACAAAGAGGCCACTTTCTGGCTAATTATCCCCTTGCCAAAACACTTATAATCTTCCTATTCCAAATATGAAATCACTGGCATAGGAGACTGCTTCAGATGCTAACATGATTAATATCACTAAATGACTTCTACACACTTCTGCTCTGCAAGCACTGTGCTGCCAATACTGGTCAATAACAGACATCACAAAATAAATACACGATATTTACACCTGGTAAGCTCCAGGTCTAGCCTAAGTAGAGCAAGTAATTACAGAGGAAAACAGTTTCTCCTTCACATGGTTTTTAGGAGCATGAGGGATAAGTCAACTCTGGCAGGGCTGATTTAGCATGAGTCCGGTGGACCTCAGTAGAGGAGGAATATAACCCCTCCTGCCTCTGGGCTGGTGGTTGAATTTTAACAAGGGGTTCCTAAGAGACCCTTCCAAGCACATCAATGCATGTAGTTCATTAGCTCAGCTGCACCTGAGGTCTTGAATTGTTTGGACAGGGTGTGCTTCTGCAAAGTGACTGTAAAATATAGAGATCATGCTCAAGCTCAAATCTCCAGAGGAGGTCCAGATGGCTACTCTAAAAATGCAATCAGAAAAGGCCTCTGGCCTTGGTGGTTTTGTCGACTGATTTTAATAAGAATTACCAGAGCATTTTCTCTCCCAAACTGGGAGAGGATTTTTCAGTACTGAAATAACAATCTGTTATTCAATTAAAATTTGTTTATACCACAAACCACGCAGAACTCTTTGGTAAAGGATGGAAAATGCCACTGACAACCCAATTTGTCTACTTTTATTTTGGGGTTTGGTTTATCCTCTTCTCTTTGCTTTCAATAAATGATACAATAGTTGTGGGAAGGTTCGAGGAAGAATAATTGTATCTAGGGCTAAGGAAGTCAGCAATTAACACTTCAGTCAAGGCTGGCTGAAGGTATCATTTCAAAAACCTTAGCAGATGAGAAGTGATGCTACATGGGGAGGTGGTGTGTTGTTTCTGCTGCAATACTGCAGTGTCTGAACACTTTCTAATGAACCAGAGGTGACAGTTGGAGGATAGAAAAGAACAAATTGGCCTAAAGTTTGAGAAATGGTTGCTCAAGAGATTATTTTCTAATGCTCCTGCACGCTCGGGCCAGCAAGAAGCACTCTGAACCAACCAAACAAACAGTGAAAATGAATGTCTTGTCTTTCACAACGTATAATTAAGTGGTGAAATTCATTTTCACAAAATATTGAGGTCAAGAGCTTATCAGCATTAAAAGAAAGATTACATATTATAAGGGTAATACTAAATCAAATGGAGTGGAAAAAGAACCACAGGTAATGCACAACCTCCCTGCTGCAGCCATAGACAATGCCTAATTAATAATAAGACAAATTTACCCCTTGGCAAGTTATGCTGTAAGTGCTCACCACTGAGTTTCCTGATGCTCCCTCCCTCTGCCAGGAACAGACTCCCCAAGACAAAGACTACGCCACCAGTCCACCAGCACACACCTGATTCACAGTAAAAGGGTACCATCACCCAAAGAAATCTCTATCGAAATGATGGTGATTTTAAGTGACAAAGACTATCTCAAGCATGACCAGCAAATTACTTCCAATTCTTGTACTGCTCATTTTGTCTGAAAGATTGCCTTTTTATTCTGAAAAGAGCCAAACTAGTTAAGGTAGGTGGTAGGGACGTACAGTGCAAGGGGTCTTGCCTATGTAAGGGGCTAGCACAGATAGACAGAGTACCCCAGTCTCTGAAGTGTTAACTGGCACACACACAGAGCCAAATTGTTCTTTAGCTTCATCCACTGTCACGCATAGATTCGAGGTCATCAGAAAAGACAATGTTCTGCTCCAGTTTGTTATAAAACATAATTTATTTCTATAGGAATAAAAATGAAAGCAATTATCCAGGGAATTTTACATACAGAAAACTGTGCAGAGGTGGAGTCCACCAAAGAGTAGCACAGGGAGGAGATAGAAACAGTCTAAGTACATAATGTCATATTTATGTTAAAAGCATCTTCTGAAAGCAAACTAATTGACCAAAACATAGTTTCCCCAGACGTAAAAAAGGAAAACAATTTTAAAATGGAAAATTCCAGTGAAATATTTCTGTTTGCTCAATGTACAGTTATGCTTCAAAGCAGGGGGTTAGTAATGAATACTACTAACAGAAGAACATGCTGAATGGGAGGTACCAGGTCAGCCTGAGAGACCTAGTGTCACTTGTAACTGTTGATCCATTGACTTCACACATGGATACAACTCCTCACCAATGCCCAGGATCTCATTGTGCTTCTAATTAAGTTGGACTCTGGTTTCATGTTTCCCCTATGATAACAGCATTACAATAAATCCCAGGGATTACATTTCTAGCACAAAGCTCACCATGGAGCTGCCTGGGAGATGAAATTGGGACAAGTAGTGTAGAATGCTTCATTGAAAGATGAGACACTCTACGTGAGAATAAAAGCAAGGCCAGCAGTTACAGCTCCAAGGACAAAATTCAGTGGGTCACAAAACATTATATTTGAGAGTCTTAAATTGATTGCTAACTGGGTTAAGAGAGATTTCCCTTCTCCCATTCAGCACTGCAGAGGTGGAAGATTGAAGCAGCTGCCTATCAAAGACTGCTTTTCTCTGAAGCCTCTGTCACTGCCTGTTGGAAAGGCAGGGGAGGCTTACTGAAGCATCCAGTGCCATTCCTGAAGCCCAGAGAAAATCCAGCTGCCTCTCCAGGGTGCACAAGTTTTGGCTCACATCCACCAGCCCCATGCAGATGTCTCAGATGCTCTGTTGAACACCATTGGACCCTAACATTAAGGCACCCAAACTGAGCCCTAAAGCTCCACTGACTGAAATGGGAGCTCAGACACTTGAATTTAGATGGAGATGTTGTTGCCTAGAGCTATTCTGGACCCTGTAATGTGTTATCAGTGGCTGAGTGTTAACTGCTCTCTAATTAAAGGATATATGCTGGTAACATAGCAAGTTCTTGCAAACCAGACTGCAGGATCTCAAATGTCTCAAATTTTTATGAAGAGGAACAGTAAATATTTGGTCTGTAAATGAGGTTCTGGAAAAAGAAATGACAGCGAGGCTAAATATATCCTTCAAATCTTATCCTGTGAATCTCAGAAGACCTGAGTTGGCAGTCTTTTTTCAGTCAGAATTCCCACTGCTCTATATGGGGTAGATGGACTGCGGCTGTAAGTACCATTGTGGGCAGAGTGGGAAGGAGGAGAGGTGAGTGGAGGCATGGAGTAAACCCAGAGAGCAAACAAAACTCCATCCATGCAATGAGCCAGGCCTCTGCACTCCCTTCAGTCAGGGGAATCTGCTCTCGCCTCCCCTCCTGCAGAGCCAACTCTTTTCTGCCTCCTCTTCGCCATTTACTGGAGCACAAGGAATTGGATTACGTTAACCTCTGTGCTCGTGCAAGGCAGAAGGAAAGACTCCCATTTCTCTTCTTTGCTGCTGCACAGGTCCGATGGTATCCTTGCCCCGGGCTGCTGGCCTGGCTTGATTAAACCCTGAATAAGCACAGCCAGATTTGTCTCAAAGCTTTTACTACCAAAACCAATTACCTGGAAAGGGTTAATAGGCATTTTGAAATCCTGTATCAAAGGCATATGGCTATGCGCCTGGAGTAATGCAGAATGTTTTCTTTTCAGAGGGGTTTGCTCCATTCTATTTAAATTCTGTGACCTTCAGGGAATCAAGTTAGTTCTAGCTTTTAGTTTATAGATTTTGTGTTTTCTACTCAAGGTTAACTTCTTGCTTGATTAGATACAGCAAAATGCTAGTGGCTGCTGTACCACAGTGGAAATGTAGTCCTGTGCTGTATTTGGTCAGAAATGTCAAGAACCTGGTAGTTAACTACAAAGAACTCATTTTGCCTTCCATTAGCAACATTAAGGTAAGATAGATGGTTTTCTGTTTTCATGTTGCAAAACACAAAAATGTCATAATGTGGGACATATGTGATAATTCAAAGATGACTGTCCTTATTTACAGAGGATGTGCAACTGTTGTTAATTCATTATGACTGGCATCACAGAAACAGGAGATGAAAGCTCAAGCAATTTGGAAAAATATTGGCCTGCTAAAGGAGCCATGCGCACTGTCCTGGTAACATTGCAAATGCATGCTCAAAATTTAACAAGACTCGACAAATTCACATTATGTATGTGGCACAAAAGGACAAAAGAAAATCAAGTGAATAGACAGGACCAAGACAGGTTCAGTTAAAACAGCAGTGCTGGGTTTGCCCCCGATTAGTTGCATAATACAGACTGGTACTGGCAGGAGTTTGTCTCTTGTCAAGCCAGCTGCCTATGCCAAGCTCTGCACCTTCTCATTTTCATAGCCCTGAGCCTTCCAGGCTGCAGGGACATGGTGCATATCCTTTGATCACCTAATAGCCACCATGAATTGTGAGACACCTTTGTAAACGGTGTGTCACAAGCACAGATCAAGTCTGTACCTCCTATGAAACTGACTTGATCTAGCCAGATCTGCTGGACCTAGAGCTGCCTGCCAAAGCTGAGGGTATTCTCAGATCAGGCTTAAGAAGGACTACATTCAAGACTAATTTCAGGCTGCTTCAGGTCTCATTTGCCTTGGCAACAAGTTGTATCAGAACTCTCTCCTCTAGGAAGGGGCCGTTGATGGGTGTGCTCATGGACAGTGGTGTGAAGCCAGGCAAGAATTGAGTGAAGGCATCAGGCCACCCATGTGCAGGCAGTACAGTCTTGAAGAGGCTCTAGTATTGCCCTGGGAGATATCACTAACCTACTCCACAGATGTTTCCTAAGGCCTCACATAGTCCCAGTCAGCATCTCCAGGGAAATATCAGTTATGCAGCTCCAACAGTGAGCATCAGCTTCAAGTCAGACCTCTGCCATATGATGCTTGGTTTACAAATATTGCTGATTGAATTTCTCTGAGTGAAGAGAGACAAATCTAGTTTGCAGTCAAAGTAAACACCTTTGAAATGACCTTGGCTAGTACATGGCTGTTATGCATCTGTTTGGAATAAGCTTGACAAGAGAATACATTGGCTGCTTCTTTTGATGCACGGTTCAAGTGCAGACTTGAGAGCTTGTTGACTGTGAATGTTCAGATATGGATCAGGAAAAGAATGTTTTCACATACAGCTTCCTCCTCCACCTTTTCTTTTCTTCCTTTAATATAATTTCCTGATATTTCCACAAGGCACCAGCAATAGTAGTCGCTATGTGTTGAAGAAACTGGAATATTTACAAGTCATTCTAGAAGCATTTTCAAAATAATTTTTGTTGCTAAAAGAAAATGACTATTTTTTCCCCTTACTAAGCCACGGTTCAACCAACACTTCTTTTTAGGAGTTGCAAACCCAGAAAGAAATATGAATTAATGCCCTAAATATCTGCATTTGTATGTGAACAGAGCAGTGCCCTGAGCTTTGAGAGATACGTAGAGTAAGGAGTACTCTTTGTAAACGAAAGGTACTCTTTTACAGTGGGAACTAGTCATCTGGAGCCCTATGAAGATACAGAGAAAGGAATCCACCAAAAGACCATGTTCTCTGGAGACTTCTCCCACTGGACTGTATCCATCATTCCCCAGGGAGGCACTATCACCCCATCATGGAGGGTTGGCTTCACCTCTGGGCAGCTACCAGGCACAAGGTACAATCACCCTCCTCCTGACTCCTTTACTTCCAATGACTCCTTTTTTAAAGCAGATCATGACAAGCATTACCAGAACCCACACAAGCTCATGCCACCATCAAAATCAGGGTCCACTCAAAATATGAACATGTGTGTTGGTTTTGCAAGAGAGTTGTTTGAAGTAAAGTGAGGAGTAGGAGAAAAAAAAACACAAAGTGATATAGCACACATGAGGAAGTCCAGGCAGAGACAGGGCTACATGCTTTTTAGGAGCAAGGTTTGGGGCTAAAAGCTGGGCAAAAGGACCAGGAGAAAGAAGTTATACCATGTCATCTAATCCTGTAAAAAGAAGCAGGGGTCTAACATCAACAGATGAAATTTCCCAGTGAAGATGTTTCATGGGACCTAGTATTGCCTAATCCATCGACCAAAACTTCTTGGAGTATTGACTTGTAGTTGGTGGCTTATCGTGTGTGTTTCCTGGATGGCCCAATCTGCTGGCCTTGTGCCTGGGAGTTCAACTGCATCTTGTTCAAAACATGGCACACAGCTCAGATCCAAGTGATTGCTAGCTGATTTATATAAATGGTAATATGAATACAGAGGTGAAGGCTTTCCTTTTCCCTACAGAAGACAGCAAAATAAATCATAGATGCTAATGTTGATGTCTTGGAAATGAAAACTAAAGTAAACTGTCAATGAGACTTACGCAAATGACTCTAATAATTTTGTTTTGAAGAGAACTCAAACTCTTAGCATCAGCCAGCTGGCACGCTCAAAGTCTGTAAATATTAAAAGCTTTTCTTTGGCAAGAATGCCAAAATATTACTGGTATCTCTGGCATGCAATTCAAATAAAAATTAAGTCAACTGTAAATGTTATCACAAACCTTAAATAGTCCTGATATCTACTAAATGGAGAGCTTTGTTATGCCTGGCTGACATAACTTCAAGTAGTTCTTGAACAATGAGGACTGTGTTGGGTGATTCCCTGTTATGCACATGAAGTGTTTTAATGAGGCATGTTTTCTTATACAACTTGGTACCTTTTCTTTGTTGTTGCTTGCCGTGGAACGGACTCAGTCAGAGACCAGTATGATCAGACAAAAAGCCATTTATTGCAAAGCATTAACTCCTTATATACCATTGCTTACACACACCTACAACAATTTGGCATATCATGATTGGATACTTGTCTTGAAGACCCTTAGTGACTAACATATAATTGGTTAAGCACAGGTGTGAGCACTTGACCTGAAACGCTTGCCAACAGTCCACAGTTCTCATAAGTCAGTGAATTCCATCTTCTTCTTATCTTGCTTGCTTAAGCTTCCTCAGGCCTCCCATGGCCTTGCTGTATCCCTCGGAGTTATTCAGAGCTCACGTACCAAATATTCATTTTCCTGTGAGAACACTGTCTCCACAGTTGCTGACTCTGCAGTGATAACCCCACTGGCCTGGGGTCCAGTCCTGGGCTGCTGTGTAACCTAGGAAGGTTTTCCTCAGTCTAGTCCCTGATGTTTGAGACCTCCTGAGCCTTTTGCATATAACGAAACAGCACATGTGCCAAATACCCTGTGCCCTTGGGAGAAGGTTGACCTGGCAGCATGTGTGTAAGTGCTGATGCTGTGGATGCACAGAGGATTTCTGGATGCGTGGTGCCCCTTGATGGACATGGCCAGCCTGTTGTGTGAGCGCTTTGCACAACTGCTCAATGCACAGGTAGAGGCTCAGACACTTAGGAAAGGGCTACCTCACAATTGGAAACCCTGTAGAAAGAAAGCAGTTGCCTGAAGTACGCTCAAGAGATTTGAGGAAGGTGATTCTGGGAGAGGCTGGCTATCCAGTAGCCTTATCTGTTCCTCATTCCTGGAAAATGTGTCTCTTGCAGCCAAAGGTATGGGTGTCCTACTTGTTTACCCTTGCTTGTATTGATTAAACCTAGTATATTTGCAAAGATCACAGCTTGCCCCCTAATACACAGGTCATTTCTTTAGTCTGAGGTTAAGAAAAAGCTGCAAAACACTGTTGGGTGCCTGTTTCCCAAAGCTTACACAAAGTGGGGAGGAAAACCAGAAAAGCTAATGGCTACTGGTGGGCTGGGCTGTGATGTGTATCTCCTCATCAGCCTCAAATCTGTCTTAACTGTATGAACAAGAGCGTGGGTCTGTGCTAAGGCACTGTGTGTGCCTGGGTTCCTCCTCCTTCTCCTCCCCTCAGCACTTTCAGATTAGCTAATGATCTTGACTTAAGCACAAGCACACTCATATACCAATTGCATGGTGAGAGTGTGCTGTCTTTTAAGCCCAGCCACCAGCTAAGCACCCACACTGCTCTCCACAGCCCCTGGTAGGATGGGGAGAGGATCAGAATAGTAAAAATGAGACATAAAGACAGTTTAACAGGTAAAGCTGTGCACTCAAGCAAGGCAAAACAAGGAATTCATCCACCAGTTCTCAATGGCAGGCAGGTGTTCAGCCACTTCCAGGAAAGCAGGGTTCCATGATGTGTTAATAGTTACTTGGGAAGACAAATGCCATCACTCCAAACGTCCCCCCTCTACTCTTCCCCCAGCTCTATATACTGAACGTGAGTATATATACTGTGGAATATCCCTTGGGTCAGTTGGGGTCAGCTGTCCTGGCTGTGTCCCCTCCCACCAACTTGTGCACCTCCAGTCTACTCCCTGGTGGGGCAGAATAAAGCAGAAAGACCTTGACTCTGTGTAAGCACTGCTCAGCAGTGATGAAAACATGTCTGTGCTATTACACTGTGTTCTGCAGAAATCCAAAACATAGCCCCACACTAGCTACCATGGAGAGAATCATCTCTGCCCCAGCAGAGCTCTCCGTGGCACAGTGCTCAGCCTGGGTAGAACAAGACACACAGGACCTGGAGTTTCCTTTTTACAGCTGTCGCATAGAACAAGGCATCCAGCAAAAATTACAATTCTGTGTTATAGAAATACCAAAAAGTACTGCCTGTGATGCAGAAAGCACACATTGCAGCACAACTGTGCTTAGATAAAGAGCAATAGGAGTTGTTGTAAGGTGTAGACTTAAATTTTTCGTGTTCTTTTCCAAGCATCAGCCTGCCAAAGGGTTAGGTATGAGTAATGCATCATTCCATGGTTATGCAGAAAGACAGCTTGTGCAATATGGCATCATGTTTCTCAAGGCTATCTAATGAAAGAGGCCAAAAGTGTGTCTGATTTTATTCCTGCAAGTCAGTAATGTGGAAGATACTAAAATATTTATGTCACATAAGAGGAACCCTCTGATTATGCTTTATTTTTGGAAATACTGAAAAAATTGCAAGGGCTTCTCTGAAATGAGCATTTACCAACTTAATGGGGAACGTGATGTGGATTTAGCAGAAGCAAGAGCAAGAAACTGAGGTAAGAGGTAGAATGCACTGGCCTTTTGTTACATTGCGGTTGTTGCAAGCCAGCAGCACGTGGAGGATTATGTGCTAATTGCATTTGCTAGAAGGGCAGTTTTTGTTTTTTCCCCTACATAAATGTGTCTCATGTGTGCTTCTAAGGCTTTTTACTGAGATGGGCTGTGTTTCCACACTGAATTATGAGCGAGTAGGTCATACTCTGCCAGGCAGTGGTACAAGAGAGGGAAACAGAGCTCAGCCTAAGCACACTGGTGATGCCCACAGTGTCTGAACAAGGTTAGAGGCTGGTTTTGCTGAACTAGCACAAATGAGGAGGTGCAGGATCACTCGGTGATGCTGGAGTTAAAATTGCTTGCCTTTCCCAGTGTTAACTCTCTGAGGGCAAAATAGGTGTTGAAATGTTCTCAGATAACATCACATCATCACAGACATCCTTGGCCTTTCCCCAAATGATGCAAAAATACCACAGAAAGATAAATACAATGTTTCTGACATGCTGCCTAGGTATTTAATTGCAGCATTGCTGCATAACAATGTTATACTACACCATGCTATTACCTACCTCCTGAGAGGGCATTATCCTAAGTATCCTAGGTAAGGGTTCAGGTATCCTGCAGATACATTTGATAAGTGAAGAGATGCAGAAAAAAAAAAAACCCAAACCCCAAAACCCAACAAAAAAGCAGGAACACTTATGGATAAAAGGTTGGCAGAAAGCTTGAGCCTCAAAATTGGCAGCTCTGTTGATGAGCAGGTCAGGGAGAACACACGCACAGTCCCGTGCCATGCTACTGGTCTTATTTATTCAGTTAACAGTCCTGCAATCAAAACAGCTTCATTATTTGTTATGAGTGCACTTGTACAAAAAGACTGCAAAACTATGTGGGTTTTAGCACTAGCAGTTCACTCCTCCTTTGCTTTAGCAGCAGTGTATCTGAGGGCTGCTTGCAGCAGCCTGTGACTGGCCAAACTGGTAGTGGTCAGTGGGAAACAACAGGCTTTGCACCTTCTCTGGGGAGGCTGTTTTGCTGGGTACTGATAGCTAGGCTGTGCAGAGCTCCTTTTGAGGGATTAAACTGGATAGTGGTGAAGAGACAGGGATTGTTGGTGACTGCTCAAGATTTCATATGAAGTTTTTTGCCTTGTTCATCTGTGGAAGGGTGATTCCTGAAGCTCCTGGGGCTGATGTGGCTCTTTCCACAGCTCCTATGTTAGGATTCAAAATATGGGGAAGGTGAGTGATTGGGATGGGGGGTTTTGCTGGTCCTTATGTAGTTTGTGCTTACCAGCACTTGGAAGAGATGATGTTGGGTTTCTGCTTATTCCCTGACATCTTAGAGAAGGGAAAATGCCTGCTATATTCCAGTGTTACACAAGCAGTGCAATACAAAGCAAGCATCAGCTCGGATCAGGATAGCGTTAGGTTTTGTGAGTCCATGAGGAGCAGTTAGCTCTTAGTCGTTAATATCTGCCAAAAATTATAAGAGATGAAGCTCAGAAAATTTGCCAAGAGCTGAGTTGTCAATCACTGCCCCTGGCTGTAGGCAGATGGAGGCTGTGTGGCTGTGCAGGGGTAGAAGCAGGACAAGGACAGACACTGCTTCACTACTTCGAGCTGTCACTCTATGTACCCTCACTTTTGAGCCGTCACTCAAACCTGCTGCAGCAGTGGCCCATGCAAATATTTCAAAGGCTGGTGAAACAAGCCACACATCCATACTCACTCAGCACAGAGGTACAGAGATTCTTATTAAGATAAAAGGATGCCACAAATCATGCAACTATTGAAAAGTTTGGGGGCAATCTGGAAAAGTGGTAGCATCCAAAGTAGGAGGATATTCAGCTGTTATATTCAGCTTCCCATAAAATACAAAGGCTGCTTGCATCTAAATGGCCACGGATATGTTGTTTTCTGATGAGGATATCAGTATTGGAAGAAAAACTAAGGAAATGTGTGACTGCAACATCCTACTTTGCATCTGCTACTATAGTGCTGGGCAGTAAAGGAGAGAAGAGAGAGCCCCACTCTCCAAATACAGAGTGCTCCACATGGTGCATACACATACACTTAACTGGCAGACAAGAGACAGCCTAAAAAATTCCCAAGCGGCTGAATTTGCATCTGAAATTTCCAAAAGATGCAAAATCAGAACAGCTGGACATGCTCTGCTCTTTCCCCAGCTTTCTGTGCACCAGCAGTGTTGCCCATTTCAGAGTGTTCACTTCCCTTCTCAGCCAGGGCTGCCTGCACTCCTGCTATCAGCACTATGCCGGTGTGTGGCTTCAGCCTTACACAGTTAAAGTTTAAGAGGCTTGTGATACAGAAGGCAAGTTCTTAAATCAAATAAAAATGTTCTCCATTTGCTTCAGACTTTACAATAATTTGTTCCGAATTTCGTGCTCTCCATTGGTCCAGTTTACACAAACTCACACTAATTAGCTGCAGAGCTTCTTTCAGAGTTACAAAAGCAATCATTCTCTGTGATAGCTCTATGCTATGCCCAACTCTCTCTGAATAGACTTTAATGACACAGTAACCATGGTTACAGTATATAAAATATGCAGCCACGAAATGTGGAAATGCAATAGTGTAATACAATTTTCTCTGGAAAATAAAGGTTTTTGGTATATTTGCATTAATTAGGACATTGCATGAAGTATTTCGTGTCTGCATTCTTTATGAAAATAAAAGTCATAACAGATAAAATGATTCCTGAATTCTATTCAGTGCAAACTGTACCACTGGGAAAGCATTTTCCCTGATAAAACAGGACATTTCAACTGGACATCTATAAGTGCCATTCTGGTAAATTGGAGTTACAGAGCATTGGAAACAAGCCCAGAGATCCTCTGTGATTGGAGCTGCCATATGTCACAGAGCTCAGGCTTTTAAGCTGACGAGTTGCCACTGGGAGGAAGCAGCAGAACCTCTGGTTTGCAGAACTGAGTGGATAACAGGAGAAATCCATGGACCAGACAGCAAACCAAGGCATTGTGTTCCCAGGCTTTTTGCTTTCCTGTTGCTATTTGTTGTTACATCTGTTTAATTGGCGTAAAACAACCAATTGCACATCAACCAAACCTGCTGCTAAATGAAACTCTGAATATGAATGCTGCAACTTCCTCCAAATTTCATATATCACATAACTCTTTTGGATGAGGGCTGAGGATCCTCAGATCTCTCTTCTCTTGATGATCTGCCTGTCTTCAGATTGTACCGGTGGGCTGGGGCATGATCTAGAGCATTTTATCCTTCCATGTACACCTTTAACATCTCTTTGTTTGGGAAAGACAGTTTGGGAAAAGGGTGGAGGCAAAACAGCCCTGTTCTAACTTTTGCTCTAGCTGTATTGCATGCTACTATATATATGTAAAATACAACAGGTTGAGTGGATCATCCATCACTAGTTTGGAGTTGTAAAGAAGATTTGAATCATCTTGGCTATAGTGACTGGAACTCAAAAGCTTACTTACATCTGCTTATTCCTATTTGCAGCAGTGATGCAGTTTTTAATACAAAGGTGGTTATTTTCTCTCAAAGCATTCATCAAATGACATTAGATGAGGAATGTATTTATAAAAACTGGTCTCTTCATGACAAACTGATGTGCAAGGGAAAAGATTAAATTAATTGAAAAATATTCATTATGAATGGGTCATTTAGCTCTGGCCTTGAGCAAATCACCTCCTTATCGGCCTGACATGGGGAGATGCTCCAAGTTCAGCTGTACCTCTTCATCTCTCAGCTGCAGCCTAGTGAGAGAAACACAAAGGAAGGAAGATTAACCTTAGAAAATACAAAAGGATGAAAGGCTGGTGAAAACCCTTCAGTTCCATTTAGGTCAGGCTGCCATTCAGCAACAGCTCCGTCCAATTAGACAACTGAAGTTCATTTGTTGTTTGTCCCTGTGTCTTGTGCACCCTTGTTGCAGAAACAGAAGGGAAAGATAACACTTTTATTCCAGTTCCAAAATATGGATATAACAATGTTGTATTTAAGGAAATCAAACTGCATTTCTTTTTTTGTTAATGTGTTATCTTTTTTTTTGCTTGTTTTTGATTTATGCTTCCCCAGCATGCAGGCAAGATCAAATTTGGAACCTCAGTTCTGCTTAGCTAGATCTTGTTTTCTTTAACACAATCCTCTGATTAGGACTTCCAAATCCAGTCAAAGATAACACAGAAAAAGCAATTAAGATTGACCTGTATATGCTCTCTATAACCTTTGACTCAGTTTCTGAGATACATTTTGTCTGTGCAGAAAGGACAAAGAGAGCTGGACTCCTTTCTGAATCTTGTGCATTTTGAAACTCTCCTCACAGCACAGAGCATCCCTGTCAGATCTTTACAAAGAACCTGTCACCATGGGAACAAAATTAAACATCAGAAAATCAAAGAAGAAACTTATTTTCTACTCTTCTATATACTTCTGAAGAAAGACCACGTAGAGCACCAGCTCCCAACTTCAATCCAGGTTTGAGTTCATTCCTAGCGATGACCGCACCATCTTCGTTACTTCCTTCCTTTGAAGATCATAACACCACCAGAGAAAGCAAAGAATATATTTGAGAAAGTAATGACTTATGTCTTGGTCTACATAGTGCCATCCTGATAAAAAGCATAGTAAAATTCTAGTCCTCATTGAGCAAATGCAAAAATTAACACTTTTTTCCTTTTTCAAGTGAAACAGGTTCAATATGTTCTCCAACACTTGGACATGAGGTAAGTACTTTACGACTGCTTGCCACCCCCACAGAACTCTTAATCAGAGGACCAGACTTGTGATGGTCAGGATTTTGTGGCCCTTGTGACGCCTCAGTGACAGACTGATGTTGGTTCCTGCTCTGTTGATATGGCTGTACCCACCTGTCCTGGTCCAGCTCTGCATCCCACAGAGTGGTGGCAAAGGCACCTCCCACCCTGCTCTTACCCAAACGCCCAACACTGGCATCCTGTTCACTGAGCAATGTGTCCTCAAACCATGTTGATGCTCTGAGTAATTCAAGCTTACTAAAAATATATGTAATTTCTAAGAATAATTACAGACTACGTTAACCTTTGAAACTGAGTGTGTATTCAAATTATAAGAAAAAAGGACAAAGATATAGAACTATGAGCCTCTTCTTAGTTTTTATTGCTGCATTTTTTGAGCTTTACATTTCCACATGCATTGGTTTCTGCACCCAATAGTGACTTGTGGTATCATATATTGTGGTGTCTTCTCCAGTCCCATTTCCATGCAGAAATATCAGCCAGGCACATCTCAGAAGCTGGCTGTCCAAAGGCTAATAATACACATTACTGGAAATTATTAATACATGATACTTGTGCTTTTATATCTGTGCTTTTTATACCTCATCATGAGCGCTTTCTGATTAAGGGCTGCTCTACAGCATTTGACCCACAGCATCATTGAAGAGACCCTGAGCAGATTGGTTGAAGCCGTAAACGTCACACCCAGACCTGCCATTGTGTTTAAGTTCTCCCTCCTCCCCAGCCCGTGTTGAACTTGTATTTACGCTCTTTTTGTAAAAATAACTCTGCAGGCAGATCTGTTTTAGTTGTCTGGAAACAAGAAAGCCCTTGCTTAAAATTACTGCATTGCAACATAGCTACTCCTGCACTACTCAATGTCCCATGGCATTGCACAAAACGCCATGTCCACACAGGCCCACCTTCACGAGTGTTCCAGCCAAGCACAACGTGAGTCATCTTCTGCACTTCAGCTGGCTGACTCGGGAGGAATTTGCAGGTGTGTGTTTGTTTGGATTACGAGGAGACTATTTCAAGTGGAGACAGAATGTTTCGTTCCTGCTCCTCACTCCCATATGCACATTATATTTGTCACTCCTGTCAACAAACATTTGTAAACTAAAAATAATGTGTTAAATATACGTACTGCATTACCGTGCTTTGGAAGACATTGAGCCATCTCTGCTTACAACTTGAATTTTGCCTCTTGGCTGTCTCCCTCCTTTGGTAGACAGCATTCTGGCTGTGCCATTTGGAAAGAAAGACCCATACTTCACCCGTCTCCCCTTCTCAATTTACTCACCATTAGCTTCATAGTTAACATTCAGACAAGAGCAACATCTTCTGAAAGTCCAAATATTTTGTAGACAGCCTTGAATGTAGGCATTCAACTGCCTTGAATCATCTTTCAGGGCAGATTTGTGAGACCTCATTTTCCGCCAAGGGAAGTTACATGCAAGCAAAAGACAGCCTAACTGGGAGCCCCTCGGGTTAAACAAACATGGTCTTCATTTCCAGCACAGTCTTTCTGTTTGCTCTGTGTCAGTTTTGCTGAATAGCTCAGACTCTCCTGGAATAATGGGCTCATTAGATATACAGGATACAAGTTGTAAACTGCATTCTGTCATCTCACGAATAAATTATACCCAAACAGCTACTGAACAGTGAGTGAGAATATGGTCTGGCACATGTATTTTGCATGACTCTCAGACCAAGCAATATCTATCTGCAATCATTACCATTCAGGTAACAAGGTCAAGGTCAAATTCTTTGTGTTGCTTGATCCTTTCCAAAGGTCACACAAAAAGGAGCAGGATCATTATCCAGCATCACCTAATTGCAGCCAAATATTTTTATGAAAATCAGACCTGATTATTCACAAGGTGTCCCCAGTGGTCTCTCACAGATACATGCGAGACAGGCAAAAAGAGAGGTGGAACAGGCAAAGAAGGAAAGGAGTCTGTAGAAAACAAGTGGAAAGGAAGGAGGGGGGGAAAAATAACTGTATGAATGTTAACAGGGAATTAAAAATAGGACAAATATGTAAAACATGAAGCTAAAAAGAAGGGAAGTGAGCAAGCACAGAATGCAAAGATTGTAAATAAAATATCAGCTCATCATTAGAGACTCAGCAGAGGTGCCAAGAATCTTCACTTCGGAAATTGTCTGACCTCAATTTAATTGTACTTTAAGTATCCAACAAGGTGTCACAAGTGAAAATAAAATACACAATTATTCTCATTTTTTTTAATTAAAGCAAAATGACATTCTATTTATATTCACTTTTCTTCCCCATTAACACTTGAAGAAGAAGATAGCCACAATTATTGGGCCTTTTTGTCCTTGATTGCGTCTTCCCCTCTCAAAGAAGATAATTTGCCCTTAGGTGGTTTAAGTGTTTGATTAATTAGGACCCTAGATGTAGAAGCACACAAGATCCTCATTAGCGGAGCAGAATGAAAATTAGGGATTTTAGTGATGATTTGCCTGAAATGGACAGTGCTTGCTAGTGAGTGCTTCATGGGCTGTAACAGGAACGCTGCATCCTTAATAAATGAGTAGTGGTGGCAATGTCAGGCATCATGCAGAGATACATCATTTCCTCTGAGGCATGGGTTCCACCTAACCAATTTTGTTAATGGTTCTGATAAGCCATTAGGACGTTTTACACCATTCCTGCCTGTCCAGAAATGTCACTGAGTTCCGATGGAGTTAGATCACACACTGATATGGCATGGGAAGACGTGTGGGCAGACTCAGCTCTTCTCTCATGGTGTCCAAGACAGCTGTACTCCAATTCTAAGACTTGTCACCAGCTCAGTGAGTATATCATCCTGGCTCATTAAGAAATGGAAAAACATGCCCATTAGAATGGACTAGAGAGATGGTCACTTGCTCATTTTCTCAAGGAAAAAAGAACAATTATTTTAATTTCTTTTGTACTTTACTTGCTTTCTTAGCACATTTTTTGAAGGACTTGTCAATTTGGGACAACATTAATGTGTTCTTGATTCTAGCTATTGAAGACAGTGCCCTAGCTGGGGGTTTTAAGGCCTATAAAATTAAGGCTAGTTTCTAAGGCATCCTAAAATCATATTTAGATGTTAATATACTTTCCTGATCCTGAAATTTGCTATACAGTGACAAACCAAAAGGCTAGGATTAAGCCTCCCCTTACTTTGAATGGCATGCACCTTGAAAGCCATAGTCAAGCTGGTCTGGCTCTTAAAAGACAAGGAGAGCAGTGTGTAGCTGCAGGGTTGCTTGCGTGATGCTCTCATGAGATCTTGTGTCCCAAAAGCCAAGCTCCTATCTTGGCCATGGAGGTATTATGGTTAATGATAAGAAAGATTTTTCCCTTTGGTTAACATCCTTCCACCTTTCCAAGACATTTCTGATCAAGGATGAGATGTGGGAGGAGCTGGAGGAGAAAGGTTGGGATTCTTTTGAACAAACCAGCCACTATAAAACACTTGCAGAAGTTAATTTCTTACAGCAGAAGTTACACAAGTTAGAAATGGTGATTTGCAATGCAGACTGTTCACAGAGTTCTGCAGAAAGAAAATGTTACAAATAAAAGGAATGAAACTCTACTACTGTGGGATTAATGGCAAATACCAAGGAGACATTAACTCTGCCTGCAAGAGGTAGCAGACACTTGGCATGCTGAAAAGCATTCCTATATTACTTTAAAGAGGCAGAAAAAATATTGAAAAAATAAGGAAAGGGGATTGAAGATTAGCTTTGACATGCAATATTCATAGCCAGAGAAAATATCCATTGCTATTTATGCAGAAGAGATAGACAATACAGGGTTCTTGTAGACATCCAGCAATGTTGTTTAATAATGAGAGGTAATTTCAATCTTACTTCAATGATAGACAAATTAATCTCAAGTATTTCTAATACTCAGCTGAAAAATAATGAACAAACAACAGAACAATCTAACTCATACACACACACACACACACATTACACTGCATCCTCATCTCCAGGGAATGAAAAGGTTTTGATTTGTGATCCAACACTCAGGCTGTGTTTAGAGTTGCCCTTGGAGAAAGCTGAGCAGCTTGGGGCCACCCTGGACTGAGCCTGAGGTTCTCCTCCTAGATGTCATGGGGCTGAGCAGGAAGGAGACCAAGTGCTGGAGAGGCAAGGTTCAGCCTAGGAGTCTGGTTCACAGGGAAGCATCTGTAAGAAGACATCTAGAATATAGATTCTTGGAGTCACTGTGTTTTCATGTACATATCCCTCCTTTTTTTATTTTTCTTCTTAAAGAATTTGGAGTTGAAAATTGATTCTTGGCCACAGACAAATGTGTTATCCTTTTCTTCTTTTCTTTCTGTAAAGTCAGCATTTTCATTTGGAGAAAAACATTTTTCTGGTGAGCTCTAAGTAAGTGCTTTTGTTGAATAAAGACTCAGCATTGACAGTTGCAGGAATTTGGGAATGTTGCAAATGTCCACACCATGAAGTACCTTCAGAAAATGCCAGGTTGGATGGGGCTTGGAGCAACCTGATTTAGTGGCAGGGTTATGGAACTGGATGATCTTGAAGGTCTCTTCCAACCCAAACCATTCTATGATTCTATAAGCACCAGCTGCTCTGGATGCTGTAGTTTTAGGCTAATCTTGTGATCAGCAGTTCCAGCCTTTGTGACATTCTTGTTCTTCTGGAACTCAACATTGTCCTTCCCTGTTTCCTCGAGGGAGACATGAGGTATGTGGTCAAGAGGACAGGAGATGTAGGGTGTTCTGCAGCTGGGTGACTGGGCATGATGAATCATTCAGCAATCAAGAAGGCAAAGAAATGGCAAAGAAGAAAAACTGGGATGAATCTGTGGGAAGGGTGAGTAGTACATGAAATCAAGCTCCCCCCTCTTATGTGAAAATATCAAATATCAAGTGTGCTTAGGACAGCAGAGGGAGTTCATACATAGAGAGATCAGAGAACTATTGACAGCTAAATATGTGCCTTCTGTATGACATGAATTGAAATCCACTGTCATTGCTTATAGGGAGGGCTGAATCATCATTTCTATCTTTGGGAGTTTATTAAATGCATTCTTTAATGCAGTTTAAGACAAATATAACTACTACTGGACACCTGAAATGAAGATTTGAGAAGGCAGTTCACGAGTAAAGACCCTCCCTGCTGAACCCACACTGGCTCTTCAGTGATCTGCAAGGGTGAAGCCCTTCGGAAAATCAAGTCACTTTGTTGGGTGCTTGAAATAAAGTTGTTCATTGAAATCTTTATTATGCTCCTAAGTTCATTCTAGATGAGAAAATGGTTAAGTGTCCTTCCTGCATAAGGACTCGCTGCCAACATGCAGGAAATGTGAGAAGGGTTCAGGCCATTTTTTACTAGGTTGGTATCTATATCACAAAAGGCACAATCATCCTTTGATTTGAACTACACGAGTATGAATTAAAATGATTACACCATCTGAAACCATTTGTCACTAGAGAATGTTATATACCCCAAATTAGAAAAGAGAACTTGTGTGAGAATGAATAAGGAATAGAGTTTATAAAACTTCTAGAGAAATTCTAATAGCAAATACATGGTATTTTATCATAAAAATCCTAGATGATAGCATTTAATGACAAGCAAAACCCAGCATTTATGTTAAAGCCTGAGAAAATGAGGCCTTAAGAAGCAATCAGTACCCAATTTCTTTTTGTCATGTGTGCTACAAAATTAAAGACTGGCTATGTAGAACAGCCTAAAACAAGGTTGTAGCAGCTGCAGGGCTAGGAAAATTCTGTAAAATTAGTGAAATTTTGGTTGTAGAAGATTAAAGGTGCATGGTTAAACCAGAACGACTTTGGGAAAATCACTATGGTAAAGTATAAAAATTATTGTAAAAAAAGTATAATATTGGGGACTTCTTATGATAATGCAGCTTTTGAGAGCAATGTGAATTATACTCTTTGCAAACCCACAGGTTAAATAACTAATGGTGCAAACTGTATATGATTATATAATTCTTGAATTTCCCATCATCAATTGATTGGAACCTGCTGACAGTAAAGGTCTGAACAGGGTAAAATAGTAATTTATTTACCAAATGGTCAATGAATCAACAGGAAGTGATGGTGGTTCAGACTGTTCCAGTGGGGGTGAAGCTCATGCAGAAAAAATGGCTATAAAAATAATGGATATGGTTATGAATAGTTATATATGGATATGAACAATCGTACATGGAAGTCAACCTATAAGAACAGGTTAACTTCTTCATGTTGAATCACAATATGAACAAATGCATATTCATAATTAAGTTAGAATATCACGGCTTCCAATTTCCATGATGAAAATGTTTAATGCAATAAAATGCAGGATGTAGGAAATTCTTTTCCCAGACCATTAAAAGAACTGGAATGTGAACTGGCAAGTCCAGTAGGAGGGACTTAGCAAAACTGTTAATATTGCCTGGAAGGTTGTAAATGCAGTGCCAATCTTCAGAGGAGAAGGAAAACCTGATTCTGAGCAACACAAAGTCTTCTAATGTGATTTTGGCTGCAAAATCTAGAACAGAATTTTGGACAAATGAATAAGTAAGATCAGAAAGTAGACTAAATTGCAGCATGGTTTTGTCAAAGATAGCTCAGGACATACTAATCTAATTTCTTTTCCTTATACAAAATCAGCTATTTCCTTCCAAAAGGTAATGCAGCAGACATAATCTAGAGAGACTGAAGTTAAACATTTCTTACAACACTTTATAGGATATTAGAATTTTGTTAAAGCTATCAGGGGTTAATGTGAAGTGAATAGAGAGCTCTTTAAGGAATAATTTGCCCTAAATCATATTAGAAAAATTATGAGGATGACAGAGGTTACTGCCTCAATGATCAGTAGTGGGATTTATGCTGCTTAATGTATTAGTGGTCAACGAGGTAGAATCAAATCTGCCAATAAAATTTACAGATGATATAAAGTTGGGAGACATTATCAACACCAAGAGAGTAGAGGCATCACAAGAAATACTTTTTACAAGACACTGTAATATCTTGGAATATCTTGTTCTGTTCTGCTCACCTATGTTCAAGAAAAACAAAACTAAACCAGAATAAGAACACAAAGACTTTGGAAAATGGAGTATCCATTTTATGAGGAAAATGAAAAGATCTTGGTTTATTTGACTTAGGCAAATGGAAGTTTGGAGGGGATTGACAGTCCTTTATATTCCAAGGAAATTTTTAAAAAGGGAGAAAAACTGTTTAGGTGAAATAATAATGCTTTTAGGTGAAATAATAATGCTGTCCTGTGATCAAATGCTACCAGGATATTTTAATGCAGAAGGTGTTTCTTGGTGGATAGAAGTCAATCTACGAGGATACATAAGGAACAGCCAAAGGTTATAGTGAATCATAAGGGCATCTAGTAGAAGTGCTTGCCACACTAGACACCTTCCAGTCTGTATTTTTGGATACACTCCAGTTGTTCCTTGTCCCCAGATCTGCAATTATTGATGCTCTTCAAACCCCACAGTCATATGCCAGATGAGTGCTTTGAGATGGGTACCCGTTAGGCTAGTTGCATGCCAACAGCTTCGCAGCTTTAATTGCTGCTATGGGCTATATCCATGCAGATACTTGCTGGTACTATTAGTGAAAGAAACAATATCAGAAAGGTTAACAAAGCTGGTCACAATGCTCATGGCATTATTATCAAGGTGGACAACTGAGAGGATAGATGTCCCAGTCCAACTTATCTTAGAAACTGCTAATATTTATTGGCAGTATTTCAGGACCAACCAGCTGGACAAAATTCAGTGTCTGCCTTCCTGTAATATTTTAGACTCATAAATATTTATTCTAGTAGATGAATTCTTGGGTTTTACAAACACCTGTTCTATACAATAGGTATTCTTCCACCCACTGTAGAAGGAGGTGAACTTCTGATTCCCTTGGAGTACATGCAGATTTTTGCTGGATCATTCAGGAGCATAGTTTCTCTGAACCTTACATTCTTTTTATCATCAGGAGGTCATATGCTCTGCCAATCCCATATACATGTAAATCCATAAGCCTAAAGGGGGAGATTTACAGAGAAGTCTGCAAAAGCAACTTCGCAATACTTGCCTGGTTCTGCATCTTATTAGCTTCTGCAGGAAATGGGTCGATCCAGCTCATAGTTACTGCAGTATTAAACTAAATAACCGTCTTAATAACATAGTGAAATATATTCAGAGCCCTATGGTGCAAAATATATTACATTATTTCAAAGACAGGACAATCTGAGTCTCTGGAGAAAAGCAAATGTAATTAAAATTATTTCTACTCCAAAAATTCACTTCTCATTACAAATGTTGCCATGGAGTTTTCCCAATGCAATTTTTATTCAGAGTTAGAGAAAGACATATTAGCTTTCCTGAAAACTGTGTTATCTTGAATAAGATAGTGTACGCATTGCCTTGAGTGAAAGAGGAATGGAAATTAGATGCTAGATTGTGTCAGACGACTTTCAGTCTTCAAATTTATATGGTCTAGGTAGGAAAATGTAGTATTTGCTGAGGCAGAGATGGAAGACTTAATCACATGTGATTTCAGAGTGCAATTAAATGCTATTAAATTCAGTTATTAAAAATTTGTGGAAAATACTGTGTAGGATACAAAGAAATATAGACATAAAAAGTGATGAACAATAAATAAAATCCTCAGGTTACTTACCTAACTGAGAATACTTTATTATATGAAAACAATGATATCAGCAGCAGGTCATCTTATCTGACTTATCTTTAATTCATTTACATGTTACTTGCTTTATTTAAGTGTTCAGAGAAAATGAGAATTCATTAAATAGATTCACAGGGACTGTGAATACAAAAAGTGTGCTTTTCACTGAGTTACAAAAAAGGAGAGTTTGCTGAGCAAGAAGCATGCTTATACTTTTTACTTGGACAGGATATTGAGAAAGTCGTAGGTAGAAGCATCACTTAAAGACACAGTCTTAAAAACACTTTGTTTTGCTCCTCATCAGATAATACATGGGGAGTTCTTCCTCTGGGTGATAGGAACAAGATCGTGATTTCTCTAAAAAGAGACTAGGAAAAGGGATGTTGATACAGGAGGGAAAAGACACAAGGCAATAACTGCAGAACAGTTGATACAGCTGTAACTGAAATAGTTAAAACCACTTTGCCTGTGAAACTCTGAATAGGCTTGAGATAGACAGATGGCTCTCTTTAATAAACAAAACAAAAAGCCAACTCTGTCATTTCTAGACAAGGCCAACAGGCTTAGATTTGTGATGCATTCCTGAAAAAGTGAACTATACCCAAACGTACTAAAAATACCACATACTGATGCAGAGTGATATCATACAGCTCCTCGATGGCAACTCAGTGAGGAACTGGCTACAATCCAGCAGTAAATGCAAATATAGACATCAGAAATAGAATTGTCAGAGGTCAAACGGGATTTATATTTCCCGTTCCCCAGCCAATCTTGTCCAGTCAACCACACTTGCCCTCAGATTCTACAGTCCTATCTGTGCATTTCCTGACTGACCTTTGTCATCTCACTGCTAAGCAATGAGTAAGCAATGTCTGCACCCTTCTCTATAACTGTTCAAGGAGACTCACAGAAATGCTTTCCCCCTTTTTTTCCACTTCTTCCTCACTCTCTAAGCAACAAGACGAAAAGAAATTCCATCACCCTTATTGGCGAATTCCTCCCACAGATATTGCAGCCCAGTAAGTGTTTTTGTGGTGCTACACTCCTGGTATTTCCATCCTCACCTCCTTTCTGGACTGAGAGTGTGAATGTGAAAGAACAGCAAATGAGAGCCCTTCACAGTGATTAGGGTAAGCTGCCTTCACTAACAAGCAGAGTCCTTCAGATCAAAAGGATGGAAGTAAATGTTGTGTAGGCACCTCCAGCTTCTTGCAGAGCCAAGTCTTCTCTTGCAGGAGGATCAAAGCCTATCTTACTTCATGTTTTACTGTAGCTTTCCAATAGCTGCCATCAGACATATAAATCAGATAATCTGTAAGAAGATAGCCCAGCAGCTTCATGTGGTGGGAGATACTCATCTAGCATCCCTTGCAAAGGTGCTGTTGGTGTTGCCCTGCTGTGGAGGGCACCGATCAGGCACCACTGGGCAGAGAGGGAAGGTATAGACCCTTTTCTCCTGGCTGACTTCATTCTGTGTATTTGATATCAGACTCTTTCTCTCATGCAACTGCTGTAGCCATGTTATGCCAGTACTTTTATGCATCTAGAATATGCACTGTAAAACCTGATTTACCTTTTGTCAAGATGCCCAGTGACCGAGAAAAAGAACATCAGGGCAAATCTTAAATCCATATGCACCATTTCTCCAAAGTCTGAGAAAACCTTGAATTCCTGAACACTTGAAAAATATATACTAACAATAGACAACATCGATCTTTCAACAGAGAAAAAGACCCATTCTGCTTACACACTAAGCTGGAATTCAGGGAAAAGGCTCCAGGCCCTTTTGCTTATGATAAATGTGATATTGCATTGCTGCTGTTAGAAAACTTGCTGCTTTGGCATTGCCTATTTATGGCAAAGTGGTGGTCACTGATGAGTTTGCAAACAACACATGAAACACTGTGAGACTTGTTTGTAGAGCAACAGCTCAACCTTGCTGCAGAGAGCTCATGAAGAAGATCTGACCTTAAAGAAGGGTAGAGACACTGTCATTCAGGCCAAGGTGATGACAGCAGAAGTGAGCAGATGATGCACCACTCACACTGTTCAAGCTGCAGGAGCAGTACAAACATGGCTTTGAGTATGGCCAAGAGAAGATTACAGTACTGCAGACACAACCCCCAAGCTGTGGGGAAGGCAGGATACTCTTTATATGACTACATGTTCTTGTGAGGTTGGGAACACTGCAAAAGAACAGATGTGACACATTTGGGTGACATGTTTGGGTGACACATGTCAGTCACTGTTTGGCATTTGGACAGAAGCAACTACAAGCACAATGAAGACACAACCGCTGTCAGTGTTCCTGTTATCAAGGAGACAAGAAGCAATTAAATTTGGATGCAGATTATTTACTTTCTGCTGTTTACCTGCAATGTTTTAGGACTTGCCCAGATTGTGGGTAGTTTGTTACCTGAAGATGAAGTTCCTGAGGGTGGTTGTTTGCTCACAGATGTGACTATAGGTATAATTTTTGTACCTGCTGAACTCTCTCCCAGCAAAGCACACAGCTCCAATACTGCTACAATAAATACGCAAATATGTAATGGGAGCAGGGCTCCATTACCATCCAGTGTTAATGCAGTGCAGAACCCAGTCATTTCTTATGAGAGTCACTGATGAAGGAAATTCTGACAAAGGATTTGTTCACAGAGTTGAAATTCAGCTTAATTTGATCCCACATAACAGAAGTTACTTCAACTGCCATTTACAGAGAGATGATCAATCACAGAAATATGTGATGCTTTAGAAGAAATTGAGTCTGGTGAATGACAAAATATGATCTGCAATGACAACAATTTGAGCTTTCTTGGGAACATCATTTTTCCAGCAGGGCCAGAATCTAATCTTGACATTACAAACAAACAGCTTGCAGGTATCAAAGTTTAGAACTGCCGGAAAAATTACGAGCCTACTCTTTATTTCATAGGCTTGTTTCTTGCATATTGTTAAAGAAACTTAATCCTTATCCCTGCTCCAGGTGTAGATCAGCTCCACTTCAGAGAATATCAAGCCCTCCCTGGGCAGACTTTGCAGAAACTTGCAGAAACAGTGAAATCCTGGATCATAAGGAGCACAATACCTGCCTTATTTCATCTTGTGCTACTGTGGCTCTGATTCCTGATGCCTCAGACTATGAAGACAGAGCTCTGCTTACTTAAGCCCTTTGGGATTACAGTAAGGCCACTATATTTGAGGCAAGAAAACTTAATAAAACCAAGAGAGAGTATATTGCTGTTGAAACACTGTTGCACATAAAAATAGAGAAATTACCTTTCAAGCCATAGTTGCAAACAGCATACAGATTATTCTCTTCTGTGAACAACAGGATTCAAATGAGCAGAGATATAAAATGCCTAATGGTCAGTGAGATAACTTGAATTTACAGGCATAAATTCAGATCTTCACCAACATAAAAAGCCCATCAGAAACTGAACACAGGATGTGTTTCACCAGTCGTTGCCTTCAGTGGGTGTCTGCACAATGACAAGTCATTTTCAGGAGTACTGGAATGGTTAGTTCAATTATTTGAAAGACATTCCTTGTCACATCTGATTCAACAAGAGCTAAGTGGCTTTCCAGCAACAAGATGGCCTAACAATCCTAAACACCTGAATTTGATATTGCAAATTAATTTCTCCCAAATGCAGTTGTGCAGGGTAAGTCACTCACTGTCTTGTCATTCCATTAAAATTATACTCAAAATATGTACAATTGGCTCACGCTAAAACTCATTTTTCAGAAGAAAAAACTAACAGTGGAGTATGAATTAATATGAAATATTTAATTACAGAATAACTAAGAAGTTAACAATGACCAATAGGCTGCTCTTCCAACCTGACATACCTAGTTCAGCCTGGCACCATTGATATGACAGGCCCATGAGCTGATGCACCACGTAACTGCTGCTCTGCTCTCTTCCTGGTAGGAAACACTGAGAAATAGCACTAGTGTCACAGGTTGTACCTGCTACTATAGACCACTTGTCTTTCAATCAGGAAGAAAATCTCAAAGAATCGGTATCTGACCAAGGATCACAATTCCCCATCTTAGGATGTGAACTTCATCTTAAGGGAGAAAAGCAGATGCAGCGGCATCATTGGAAGCTTCCCTTCAGCAAAGCAGAGAACCTGAAAATTCCAGTAGAATTTTGAAAGAAATTGTTAACTGAAGATGGAAAATCTTCACTGGAGACTTTCTGTAAACCCTTTTATGCCATAACAGTAAGAGGCATGTTAAGATGTGGCTTGACAAACATTTTTGAAGGACCTATTCAGGCCTCAGTCAGTGAAAGATTCCTTGCTTCTGATGTGGGGTGAACTCACTGCAGCGCAGGAGGCCACCACAAAGCAGTACTGATAGCTTGTTTGGAGCACGTCCTTGCATAAGCTGTCAACAAAAGGGTAGGTTTTATTTTGTGGAAGATGTCACATATTTCCTCGTTCATGAGATCTGCAGCGCTTTCCTCGCACTGCCGTTCACTCCTCTGACTTTCTGATACGGTGTCATCAGATAAGAAAAGACACTGCTGTAAAACAGGTAGACAGGTGAGCATTGTCCATGTCGTGGTAGGAAGCTGGCATTCACATTCTGAAGCTAATAAAGCCCTAAAGGTTCCTTTAGTGTAGTCGTGGAATCAGTAGAGGTGAAATACAGAATAAAGGACTTAAAACTTATGCTAAGAAGACTGAAAAATTCACTCAGAGTACAACCAGCAGCAGCAATGGAGGAGCAGTTCAGAGCACAAAGGAAAAATGAAGCAGTCTTATGAAAGAAGTCGAAGGAGGCAGATGGCAATTAGGTGTCAGTAAGTTCTCATTAACAGTGGATGGCTTCCAGACCCAATTAAAAGAAAACTCTTCAAAAAGATTTTTCAGAGCATTAGAAACAAAAGAAAAGAAGCATTAAAACCCTTACAAGGCTGTTGTGTATTACAAAATCTTATCTTTTCATGGTTGTTTGGGAAAAGGGTGAAAAAGTCATATTTGGAATCTGTAGTTTTGTCACATAATAACTCAGAATCCTGATGCTATTAAGCTTGCAAAACATCGTGTTCAAACTAGTAGAAAAATGGGAATAAAGTAGAAAAATAAAAGCATAACTAACAGATTGTGCTTTGTTTTCTTCCTGTGTATTAAAAATAATGAATTCATTGCAACTTACATCTTCAAAATGTAGTAGGACTCTTAGGAGAAAGCACAGCTTTTGCATCTGCAAGACACAAAGTAAAAGACTACTTTTGCCTGTGACCTTGGAGAAATAGTGCTGTGAAATCCACTGGGCTCAGAGCATGGTCGCTTTTTGCCCTCAGAAGTCACACCGGTCACACCAGCTCAGGCTACAACTCCTTGGGCTGTGTGGGTTGACCCCGCAGTTCACTGCTGGTCTGCACACCTGCACTCACAGGTGTTCATCATGGCTGAGTGTAGGACAGAGCTGTGCCCATGGGCACCGTGACCTCCAGCGTGTTTTCTGGTGCAGGATGCACTGAATGCATTGCACTGCCCTGGCGCTGGGATGAGGGTTGCCTCCAGCTCCTCTGGGCTGCACACACGGAGGAGTGCAGGCTGACAAGGGCACCCAGCACCTTCCATATGGGGCTGAGGAGGAGAGCGGTGAGCCGTTCCCTGGTCCTTGTTATTCCTGGCAGGCATTTCCATGCAGCTGGGACAACAAACAGTAAGTACACAACTGCTGGGTGTAGCCTCCATCCCAGGGACACTCACACCAGCTCCTGCTGGTAGGAAGCCAGACTGTGATGGAAAAGTCCACTGCGAGGACTGTCAGGGATGTCACTGAAAGAATCTCAAAGGGCACCAGACGCTTGTGTTTAGACAGCTGAACTGATGCTTGAGCATCTACACATCAGTCACAAACATCTCCTGCATTTCTGGGCTTCCTGCACGTTTCAGAGCTTTTCCACTGCAATATGTCAGAGCAGGGCACCTGGGGACACCTTCACCCAGTTTGGCATACCTGCATCATGTCTGCAAGGGCACTTAAGTAATGTACTCAGCCTACAATGTTGTCTGGCACTGCTGTCTTCCGTAATTTCCTTCTTTTTTCCTCTCCTTTTCCCCAAGGCTTCCCAGCAGCTTAGGCAAAGCCGCTTGCAAAGTTGAGCACAAAATAACCTGCAACTTATTTTCTGCATATCTTTGGGGTAGCAAAATCCAACTTTGCAATGGGATTAGGGTTACTGTAAAATGCTGGGTTAATGAATTATGTCAATCTGTCAAGGGATTGTGGGAGGTTTTAAGGTCATACAGAGGGAAATAGAGGAATTTCATGTTCTTCTCTCACTGGCATTCCTCCATCTGAATATCAGTTCTACACTGAAGAAACCTCCTCCCGCTGTTCCCAAATAGACCGTATTCACTTCCACATAACCACAGGAACAAGAGAGAGACCAGCAGGCTTGCTGGACCACAGGCAAGCATGAAAAGTGGCCAGACAGCTGGAGTTACAGCTCAAAAGGTGAGCTGGGCTTGCTGCTTCTGCTGTTGGGCGACAGTGGGAAAGGTGTACTTCCTCCCCCGGAAGCCAGTACCTCCCACATCCCTATTCCTGCCCCTGTAGCAGCAGTGCCCAAGCTGGGCATGTAGTTACGTGCTGTTCCCCAAACTGGACTCTTCTTCCACTAGAACAGGAAAATAATTGTCATCCCCAGCATCCCACTACCGTCCTTGGCCCTGAGAGCAAGACCCATGTACAGCCATTTCAGTCAGTGCGAAGAGAGATTCCTGTTCTCCTGAGATGTGGGTCAACTGAACCATGCTACATAATGCAGTTGGATCCTCTCATTGTTTCTATCCCAACCTAATCCAAAATAACTCCATTCATTTCCCTGGAATGATGCTTTGTGGTTGCAAGAAAGCAGGAATTGAGGACTTGGCACTGCCAAAGCTTGTCTTCATTTGCAATCATTAGTTTAATTTAATACACCTGAATGACTTCATTTGTGCTTAGCTTAGTTTTAGCGAGCGCTGGCATTCAGGAAACACCACTCCAGCTACAGGAGTGATTTGATTAGCAGTGCTGAGTGATTAGATTAGCAGAGTGGCTGGACAGATCCGTTAATTACTTGTTGTCATTCCAGCTGATGTATTCCCACTGCACCAGCAGCTTGAGCTATGCTTTTGCATAGATAAAACCTTTGTATGGTTATATCCCATTGTTTCTTTGTAATTCACAACGTTGCCTCCTGCCAGTGCTTCTAATCCCTTAGTTTACATGGTAGAGGTCTGTCCTAAGCTGTAAGCTTTGTTGTTAGCCCATACCTGAGATCATTGTATGGTGCTGAAAACGTCAGCAAGAAAAACTACTGATTCTTTGTGATAACTCCAGCAGAGATGCATTTCAGATTCCCTGGGTAATGCTCTTTCTGGAGTGGTGTTTCTTGGCATACAACGGTGCCTCATTGCAGAAATACTATAGTTTTGTGATGCTGTTGCAAACAGCAGTAGTTTTCACAGTCTCTTAAGCTTTCCTGAGTTAAAATCATGGCAAAAAAAAAAAAAGCATCCTAGGAAATAACCCCTGTTTTCAGGCTGTGGCTCTAGAGAAGTATGTATCCACTTGCTATTTGTGACCATTTCTGTTCAAGGACAAATAAAAATAAAACAAGTAGGCAGTGAGAGTAGGATTTCTCTTTGTAAACCTAGTCCCCTGTGTTGTATGTTTAAGCTTGTTGGTCACCTGGACTACTGCTGCTGTCAGGAGAGAGGATGACAAGCAGCCTCAATGAATACTGCTATTCCTCCCTTTAGTGACTTCTAGGAAATGTAGTCTTATTGGGTGTTTTATGCTTTGGTAGATAAATCTTGAGTGAGATGAATCCTAGCCTTCCTGCTCCCTGCCAAGAGGAAGCAGACCTGTGCTGCTGCTCCTCTGCCAAGAAACAGCAGACATTATGTTTGCCCATATGGAGAAGCGCTCTGAATACTGGTGCTTGGAATACATGTGGAATTCCCTTTCTATTAAAAAGCAAAACAAAACTGCCTGCTCAGAAATAAGTGGAAGGCTTTTAGGAATGTGGAAGAGGTTCTCTTTCCTGGATGCCAGGGGCAATTTAATATTCTGTTGGATCACTATAAATTCCTTTGTCTCTACGGGTAGTAAGTGCATGCAAAGTACAAAGGGAAAACATAAAGTAACGCTGTATGAATGCTCTCAAAATCTAATACCGATGAGAAAGAATAGCATAAGAAAGGGGATAGAGCTGTGATGCTTTGCATTGTTGATAACAGTTGAAGTTTTCATAGTAGAACTGTCAAATTCTTCAATACCGGACCTACGCCTTCTCTGCACTGGGAATTTCACTGTATGAGGTGTGAGGCAATGAAAAATCAGGGTCATAATATCCCACTGAGTTTCTGACTCATGTTATTGCACTGAAATAAAAGCACTTTAGAAAATACAAGCCATCTGTGATGTTAAATACAATTATCTGATTTGCCTTAATAAATGCTCACAAATCACCACCAACCACTTGAATTTTTCAGTGCTGCTCTGAGTCATTCATAAGCAGGTAAAGGTCATCATGCCAAGACATTATCAACTCTGATCATTATCAAGTTATTATTAGCTGCAATAGCACCACTGCTTCCATCCACATCCAGCACATAAAAGAATTTTAAAGAAGGAGATGTCATTTTTTTTAGCTCTGACATTCCAAGGATCACACTAGGTGTGTTATGACACTGAAGTCTACACAATATTGGTTACTGCATATAGCTTTATCCTACTGACACTGAGGTAAGTGACAAACGTTACAGTTGTTAAAGGTCAGAAACCAAGCTCTGTGATCCAGATTCCCCATGGCTGGAGCTTCTGTACATCAGGAATTCCCCAGACATTTTCTTTCATTTGTACAGTAATTTTACCCAAGTGTTATAGGGACGCTGCGATTGTACAAATTAAATGTTCTGGTTGTAAGTGCACCATGCTCAGGATGTAGCATCCCTACTGTGCAGACACAGATCATGTTCCAGACATGCTCTGTACAGATGCACGTGTCCCACACTGCAGAGGTTCGTGTATTTCTCTCCAGGGAGACCCAAACGAGCTATGATAGTGAAACCTAAAACTTAGTTTCTCAGAAGTTATTTACACTTATAGCAAAAGCCACAAATACAAATTTAAAATCTATTCTGCATAAGTATAAATGTTTGTCACTGCCCACCAGGAAGAGCTGCATTCATGTTACCCACATCTGAGCACACTGAGGCTCCACGATACAAATATCCACGCACACATCAGTTGATGTCTAACATGTGAACGCAGCAAGAGCGGTCTGAATGCTCAGCCAGTAAAAAAACAATGTAGAATTACCAAAATAAATACCTTACATAAGCAGAATTGGCTTTGCTCCACAGCAGACCTGGTCCAGGATCCTTAAAACAGGACATACATAAACCCACAGGACTTGACAGGCTGCATCCAACAAGTGCTGAGGGAGCTGGCTGACACCATTGCAAGGTGTGTCTCAATTTACCTTTGAAAGCTCATGGCAATTTGGGATGATTCCTGATGTCTGTAACAGAGCAAATTTCAGTCTTATCTTCTAGGGAGTGGGAAGGACAAGGATGATCTGGAGAACTACAGTTCAGTCAGCCTCACCTTGGTCCCTGTGAAGATGATGGAGCAACTAATCCTGGAAACCAATATTTAAGATAGGAATACCAGTGGAATGGAATCCGTGGTCAAAATGTATTTACAAAGGAGAAATTGAACCTGACCAACCTGACAGCTTTCTATGATGAAATTATTGGCTTTCAACACTGTGTCCCATAACACCTTCAAAATTAACAAAGTACAGGCTAGATGAGTGCTTGGTGAGGTGGACTGAGAACTGGCTGATGTGCTGGGCTCAAAGGCTTGTCATTAGCAGTACAAAGTCTATCTGAAAGTCAGACACTAGTGGTTTATCGCAGGGGTCAATACTGGGGTCAACACCTTTCTGTCCCATTGGGATGGTGGGACAGTGTACACCTTCACCAAATGAATTGATAATACAGAACAGGGAGGAGGGGTTGGTACACTGAATGGTTGTGCTGCCATTCAGAGGAACCTGGACAGGCTGGAGAACATGGAGTGTGTCTGTCCAAGAGCCATGAAGATGATTTAGGGATCAGAGTGTTTCCCATACAAGGAGAGGCTGAGAAAGCCAGGTCTGTTCAGCTTGTAGAAGATTTTTTTGGGGGATCTCATGAATGAGTATGGATTCTCAATGGGAGTGGGGATGTGTAAAAAGAGGGGGCGAGATTCTTTTCAGCAGTGCCTAGTGAAAAGAAAGAGGGCAATGGCCACAAAGGGAAATACAGGAAATTCCATTTAGATGGGAAAAGAAACTGTGAGGAGTGGTCAAACACTGCAGCAAGGTGCCCAGAGAGGCTGCAGGGTCTCCACCCCTGGCAATAATCAAACCTGACTAGATGTGACCCTGAGCAACCTGCTCTAGTTGCCCCTGCTCTGAGCAGGGGGCTGGACTAGATGGTCCCTAGAGCTGCCTTCCAGACCCAAGGACTCTGTGATTCTGTGGTTGTGGGTTACTGAGAGCACTGAATTGTTCCAGCCCACATCAAGTTGCAGTTTGGCAAAAAATATCAGAAGTCAGGGCTGTTCAAACAAGTTACCCAACTGTTTACCAACTGGTCACATGCCCTGCTATGGTAGACTGTTTCTCTAGCTCTGTTTATATACACATCCTTTGTCAGGTATGGTTTTTTCCATTTTCGATGAAGAATACTTATATGATAAGGCTCAGCGATTCACCTTCCACCATTGAAAGCAAGGAGGCACTCAATGTTTTACTTTTCTCTGCAGAAAAGGGACCCATGTGTTTTTCAGGAAACCATAAATCTCATTCACTGTACAAACTCATCTGAGGCTATCACTGAAACAGCCAAGTTATGCACTGGTGACACTACTCTCACTTTGCTGTTTCCACCTCATACTGCCCAATTCCTTGTGCTACCACATGTGTTTGGGCAGTCATCAGTGAATGAGAGCAGGTAACTGATGGGGTAGCACTCAACAGGCTTTGTACTAGGCTAGTTTTCAGTAAAAAGGAAGGCTGTTTGAGGCTAATAATAGTAATAGAGATCAGGAAGGTAAACAATGGCTTTAGATAGCAATACAAGCCAACGGTAGCTAAAATTGTTCATAACATCACAGGACAATTCAGGGTGGAAGGGACCTCAGAAGGTCTCTGGCCCAGCCTTCTGCTGCAAGCAGAGTCAGGTGTGAGATCAGAGCTGGCTGCTTAAGGCTCTCTCTGGTTTGGGGCTTGGAAATCATGAAGAATGATGGCTGCAAAACCTGTCTGAGCAACCAGCCTGCTCCAAGCCATAACTGTCCACCTGGCAAAAAAGGTTTCCCTTATACCCAGACTGAACCTCTTTTTTTTCAGTGTATGCCTGATTTCTCCGCACCTCCTGCTATGCACCACTGTGAAAATCCTGACTCAAAAAGCTGTCATCCAAGGCAGCCATGGCTGTGGTCTATGCATTCATCCCCACTGCTGATGTTGGACTGTCCTGCTTTGTACCACAGTGCTGTGCTGTGCTTTGGCTTCAGCCTGAGAGCAGTGCTGATAACACACCAATGTTTTAGTTGTTGCTAAGTAGCACTTACTCTGATCAAGGACTTTTCAGTCTCTCATGCTCTGCCAGTGAGGAGGGGCACAGGAAGTCAGGAGGGAGCAGAGACAGGACACATGACCCAAACTAGCCAAAACGTGGTATTCTATACCATAGCATGTCATTCCCAGTATAAAAACTGGGGGAAGTTTGGCTGGGAGGAGATGGTTGCTGCTCCAGGATGAGCTGGGAATTGGTCAGCGGGTGGTAAGCAATTGTATTGTGCATCACTTATTTATTTCTTCCTTTCTATTTCCTATTATTATTATTATTACTATTATTATTGTCATGTTTTACTCTTATTTCAATTATTAAACTGTTCTTATCTCAACCCCCATATTTTTACTTTTTTTTCAGATTGTCTTCTCTGTCCCGTTGGGGAGTGGGAGGAGAGTGAGTGTGTGGCAATGTGGTACTTAGTAACTGTTTGGGCTTAAACCACAACAGCAAGTTGTCACAAACTTGTTTCTGGAGGAAAAAATCATAGAATCATAGAACCATAAAATAGGGTTGGAAGGGATCTTAAGATCATCCAGTTCCAACCCCCCTGCCATGGGCAGGGACACCTCACACTAAACCATGTCGCCCAAGGTTCTGTCCAGCCTGGCCTTGAACACCACAAGGGATGGAGCATTCACAACCTCCCTGGGCAACCCATTCCAGTGCCTCTCCACCCTTACAGTAAAAAATTTCTTCCTTATATCCACTCTAAACTTCCCCTGTTTAAGTTTCAACCCATTACCCCTTGTTCTATCACTACAGTCCCTAATGAATAATCCCTCCCCAGCATCCTTATAGGCCCCCTTCAGATACTGGAAGGCTGCTACGAGGTCTCCAAGCAGCCTTCTCATTTCCAGGCTAAACAGCCCCAACTTTCTCAGCCTGTTTCCATACAGGAATGTGTGGCAGGTTCCCACATTTGTACAAAATTTCTCTTTAGTTTACCACAAAGCAAGGAATGAAATAAACAACTCATTGGATCATTTGATTATGGCACAAGTCAGTAGCACTCTCTGTGCATGACTTACAACATAGGTGTTACTGGAGAGTGGAATTAATCTCACGCTTGTAATAGGACAGACATTTGCACATACCGCTGTTTGCCTCAGACATATATGGATCACATTAATCAATCTGCTTCCCTTCCCCACTTTCTATCATATGAAATAATCCATACTAAATTCTATTGATCTTCTGAGTATTTTAACAGTCAAATTCCATTCTTTCTCCTTGCAAGTAAGATCAGAGGACATTGGCTATTTAACAATATAATTTTGTATTTAAAAAATATACATCAGTTACTGAAAAGTCAAAAATAGAGAAAACACCAACAATTGCAATATAATGATAATACACTTTGAAGACATCCTATATCTTTTTTTGAGCCTCTTACAGATCCCCAAATGCACTTCCTGTATTTTTATGGATTATCATGCAAACTATTTTTGACAATAAAGGAATTTAGCTGCTTAAGAGAAACAATATTCAAAATATATTTCAGCATAGTATAGACAAAGAATATTAATTATGCAGTTTCACTACTGTACTACTAAAGCCTGCTTTTCAGTGCCTTAATGACACTTTAAAATCAAACCCCTGCAGAACATTAATAACAGAAAGTTGGGAATTGGAAAAAAATTAGCACTGTACCTAGCATTTTCTTCCTTTGCCTTTCAGATATTTGCATGAAACTCAGCAGGTCTTATCAGGAAATACCACTTCCTACAGCAGAAAAGAGACTGCACAGAAATCCCCACCCTCCTCTCACTCCAGGTCTGGCACCCAGTATCCCTCAGGCTGTTTTTCCAGCCATTTGGCTGGCTCTAACAAAGGGAGGGGAATTGGATGGGAATTCTCTACTTAGGGCGTCCACACCTGAATTTCCAGCTACCTCCTACACTGCAGTGTCCATAAAATTTCTGCTGATACTTCCTTTTTTTTCATTACCGAACAAATGCATCTTTTGGCCTAGGGTGTATGCTGAGATTGTGTCTGAATCACCATACAGCCCTTCCTTCTTCCTCTTCCAGCCCTCAATACTGGCAGAGGTACTGAACTGGAAATCCCCAATTCTTCTTCCACATCAATATCAAATCTGTATAGTACTATCTGTGTTCCTCCCAGTCTAAATGCACTAATCATCAGTTACCTTTGAAAAAAACACTCATTTCCACGTACCGTTTCCCAGAAATACACAAGGCAATATGAAGCTCAGGCACTGAGCTGCGCCAGGGAGGTTTAGATTGGGTATTAGGAAAAATTTCTCAACTGAAAGGGTAGTCAGGCATTGTAACAGGCTTCCCAGGGGAGTAGTGGAATCACCATCCCTGGAAGTGTTCAAAACCCTTTAGATGAGGCCCTCAGTGATATGGTTTAGTGGTGGACTTGCTAGTCCTAGGGTAGTGGTTGAACTTGATGATCTTAAAGGTCTTTTCCAACCTGGTTGATTCTATGATTCTATGGATGTTCCTATGATAGTACTGCTTCTGTCACACTTGAGTTAGATGACAAACTGAATGGTTTTAATTTCATCATCATAGTTTAGGCCCATTCGCCTAAGCAAATCACAGCCAAAAATGTTCAGTCATGACTGTGATGCTGTCAACCACCAGAGGCACTTCATGTCTGTCTTGAGCTCAATGAGTTTTTGCTGTTTCTTCAACTGTCCCTGAAAGATGGCTCTCTGCACGTATTCGGGCACTCAAAATAATTAATCTTATTTGAAAGTCTTGAGTCACAATGATATAGCAGAAGTACCTTGCTAACAAGGTTGTCAGATGGAGTGAAAAAGTCACTATGCTTTACAGAAAGGACTTAGGAGCACAAAGGGATGCTTAAAGCTTAATGACTCTTGAATTTCTGTAAGGTGAAACGGGACTAAAAAGGGAAAAATGATGATGGGTAATAGTGTGGTGAAGTATACAAACCTAACATCTTGTTAGACTTGTTTGGACTGTAGTACTCTTCTAGTAGAGCAATGCTGTGGATGGATGTACTTTCATCTCATGTTAGATGGCGGAAGCTGTACCTAGAAATAATTGAAATGGTTAAGGAGCCTCTGGTCAGCATTGCTTATTTCATCTGGTGACCTAGGGCAAAGGACACAGAAAACTGACTTTGGTTGTGACAAACTGATTCTGTTTAAAGGGAGTTTGCTTCACTTTAAAGAGAAAGTTTAGACAAAAACTCTGGAGAGAGGCAAGGTAAAAAGGGAAGCAACAAAGCAAGGAAGTGTGATGAGATAGCTCTTTCTGAGCAGAGAAGGCTGGTCTTTTTCTACTCTATAATTTAGCAGGGCATTTTTAGAAAGTTAGCTCACTCTTACTGATGTTTCTGAAAGCTTTGCTCAAAACAGATTGTACCTTACCATAGATTATTGAATCAATTCACAGCCTCTTTTCTCTAACGAGTGACATACATTAAATTAGAATTTGCCTAGTCTTGACCATAATTTGAGAAGTTTCTGATGGTTTTGATACTGTTAAATACTAGGTCTCACTAGCTATCATGTAACATTAGGTATCAAACACACCACCTTTTAACATCCATCATGCCCTATTTGATATCTAGTCACAGCCATAATTTTGCTTTCTTCAGCAGGCACAAAGTTGCAATTAAACACTACAGGGCTGTTTAAAGGGTTCAGTAAAACTGTACTCAGTTAGGGTACAAGGCTCCAGCTACCCATGTTCATGCCAGTTGCACTGTAAGCTTTGATTTATTTATTTCCAACTCATTCTTCTCATTCTAATCAAGAAAGCACCGCTTCACATATGCATTAGACAGGTAATTACTCTAACATACCTACAAATATTGTCATGATTAAATAAATGATTAATGATTAACTGAATACATAAGCTTAATACAAAATGTCATCAAAATCCCAAAAGCTGACAAGGTAAGGTTGAGAAGAAACTGCTGATGGTTGTATGTGTGTATTACATATATTTGAAAACTGAGATCTTGACAGAAAACATGTGAATATCAGTCCATTTCTCCCAGCATATGGGATCAGGTGCGTGATTGTACTGCATTTAGGAATATCAGCATGTCCTCTTCATCATTATTACTTATAATGCACTGTGAGTATGCCTACGACTTAGCTAACATGTGAAAGAAAGGCTGCTGCTCAGGGAAGCTTGTATCTTGACTCATATACAGCACAAAGGCTAATAGTTCAAATGCATATGAGAGCAAAGGACAAGCGAGGTCTTCAGGGCAGAGTTGGTACAAGAAAGCTTCAGGAAAGAGTTGGACTTCAAGGCCATTCTGCAAAGGCTCTGTTTTTCCTTCATAAAATAAATGAAGACCCACTTTTATTTTAATTACTTTAGATACTCCAAGGATATCAAAGTTTCCCGGGTTTATGGATAACTTATTTGCACATCATATGTTCTTGCACTCTAGTTTGAACCCACAGAGGTTTGTTTTGCAGAAATAACCTGTAATGAATAACACTAATTATCCACAACAGCTGCTGCTAACAAACAAAAAGAACACATGAAAATGTTTTCAATCCCTATCTGTACTTGCCCTTGTGCGCTCAATTCCTCTGCTGTCGTTCTCTTGCTTTTAGTAATGACAGCTTTGGTGAGTTCCAATGGTCAAGCATTGGAATAGGCTGCCCAGGGCAGTGGTGGAGTCACCATCTCTGGAAGTGTTCACAAACCATGTAGATGAGGTTTAGATTGGATATAAGAAAGGAATTCTTTAGTGTTATGGTGGTGAGGTACTGGAATGGGTTGCCCAGGGAGGTTGTGAATGCTCCATCCCTGGCAGTGTTCAAGGCCAGGCTGGATGAAGCCTTGGGTGGCATGGTTTAGTGTGAGGTGTTGCTGCCCATGGCAGGGGGGTTGGAACTGGATGATCTTAAGGTCCTTTCCAACCCTAACTATTCTGATTCTATGATTCTATGAGGCCCTCAGTGACACGGGTTAATGGCGGTCTTGGCAGTGCTGGGGTAATGGTTGGACCTGATCTTAAAAGGTCTTTTCCAACCCGGTTGCTGCTGTGGTTCTGTGGGCAGGGTGCCCGCTCAGCCCCCTCCTCCCTCACCTCATGGTGGTCGCCAGCCTCCCCCCGCCCAGCCGCTGCCTCCCCCGTCCCCGCTCTCCCCGCTCCCAGGTAACTGCGGAGCCGCCCGATGCCGCCGAGACCACCTCCGAGCGCGGGGGGGGCCGCGGGCGCCTCCGCTCGGCAGCCCCTGGGATGCGGGCCCGGCTGGGCTGATGCGGCCCGGACTACATCTCCCAGGGTGCCGCGGGCGGGCGCACGGCCCCGCCCGCTGTCAGCGGGAGCGCTGCAGGTTGTGACCGTCGCGGCTGCAGATGAGCGCAGCCCGCGCGGGCGGGGGGGCAGCCGGGGCAGCGCCGCCGGGGCCGGGTCGGCGGCCGGCGCACTATGCGAGGCCGGGAGGATGGCGGTGGAAGGTAAGGGCTCCGCGTCCCCGCCGTCCCTCCCTTGTCTCCTCCCCCGGGCACTCACCTGCGCCGCGGCGGGGCCGGCCCGGCCCGGCTTGGCTCGGCTCCCCTCGGCGGGAGAAGTGCGGGGCTGTGCCCGCCGGCGGGGCCTGAGGCAGCGGCAGGGCCGCTCTGCCCCCGGTGCACCGGCCTCGCCCGCGGGGCACCCGGCCGCCTCCTGCGCCCCTCGGCCCGGCTGCCGCTGGCGCTGACCCGGGCCAGGTGCCACGGGGCCGGGCTGGGGGTGTCGCTGCCCGCGCAGCCTGCGGCAACCGGAGGCTGCGGTCCGGCAACTTCAGTTCCCGGGGAGCCCGGCGGAGCCGCCTCTGCCGGACCTGCGCCACCTCCTCCGGAGCGGCCCCGTTCAGCCGCCGCTCTCCCGCCGGTGCTGCACAGCCCCGGGGTGCCCTGAGCCCGCGGTACCCGCGGGGTCCCGGTAGCCCTCCCCGCCCTGGCAGCACCGGGGTGCTTGGCCCCTCCTTCTCCGCAGGAGATGCAGGAGCCCGGGGGCCGCGGTGCTCAGCTCCTGGGGAGCTGCGGCGTGTTCGTGAGGTGCCTGGCTCCTGGGGCAGGGCTCGGGGATTGAGGTGGTGCCTGCTGAGAGCTGGAAAGTGGGCGCTTTGCTGAGGTTTTCCATGGATGCTGGGCTCCTGCAGCAGTCTGACGTGGGCTGCGTGTTCCCTTTCCATGGGGCTTTTGGGAAGTTGGAGGAGAGATTTGACTAGGGAGAAGGGAAATCCGTTTTCCTGCCACCCACGGAGTCCAAAATTCTCTGGCACTTCAAAGTAAGGCATTGAGGATCCTGGGGTTTGTGTCCCATCTTGCTTTCCTCTGTGCCCTTGGGAAAGTTTTGGAAATCCACAGTGTGAAACCCAGCCATCTGACCTCTCTCCTGTGCTTAATTTGGGGTATATCAGGGTGTTTTTTGGGTGCTTGTGTTGAGACCGCCTCAAGCTTTGTTTCTCAGATATACTGAGGTCCACAGTTCCATCAAAGACCACTTGCTTTATTGCTGAAGGTCATGCTGAAGCTGTCTTTTGCCGGGTACCCAAGGGAGCAGCACAGGTGATAGTCCAGCAAACATTTGAGCTTATTGAAGGCAATGGGCAGCTTGATGTCATTGAAAACCAGCTTCCTGGGCAAACTCAAATAAAGGTAAAGAAAACCACTGTGTCTCAAAAGATGTCTGTGTGCATCCCAAGTTGTCTACCCAAAGCTGTAAGCTTCTCCAGGAATCCAACAGATTTCTTGTGCACAGGCTGCTTTACTGAATGGCAGTTTTGAGGACTGTAATGCTATAAAGAAGGAGGGTTGTGATCCTGATTAAAAACATTGCTTTTTCAGTGGTAAAAACTTAGAATGAGCTGGGCATGCGTGCCCAGTAGTGGGTAAGTAAGTAAATGAAAGGGACTGCCATGCACCAGATGGTTCATATGCCAGTAGCAACCCCTATTTCACTGCACTCTCTAATGTCATCCTCCTTTATTCACTTGCAGTCCTCTTCAGTCTGTTTGCTAGATCTTTTCAGGTCTGTAAGAACTCCTGTCATATCTGCAGTGCCTTCCATCTGAGAATCTCTAAAAGCTTTGTAAATATTAATGAAGGAAAGCTCTACTAAAGCTTCTACTAGTGCTGTTCCCTTCTCCTGAGATGGGATTTTTTGCTTTAACTCGTTCTTCCTATTTCCTTCCCCTAGGATGCATCCCTTCTATGATCTCTCAGAGCAGGCTTTCTTGTCTGTATGTTCTGCTTTCCTCTCATTTTGGGGTTTTCTCCCTCAACTTTCTTGCTTTGCATATGTCTTTCACTCACACTAGCACAGCAAGATAACTACTTGCTTCTTCAGTACAAGTAGCCATGTGGCTGTGACTACTTTGTGTTCAAGTAGTGCCTGCACGTTTAAGACCTTTCCATAGCCCTCATTTTCTGTTGGAACTATGCTTCTTTATGTGCCTGTGCTTAAAAGCATTGTTTTTTCCAAAAAACCCCTGGATGTGAGCTGTGTTTTTTCATGAACTGTGATTTTTAGTAGGTAACATGTGGCATTACAGCTTCTGTTTGGGAAGCTGAGAGGTTGCTTGCTTCTCATGGCTCTGATCCACTGCAGTGTGTGGGTCCTGCTCTAGTCAAAAGTAAAGCTGCTGTCGAATCTTTTAAATTGATGGGTTTGTAGAGAAATGCCCATTTGCTGAACTCAAAATGTCCTGGACTCAGGAACAATACACTGGGGTTTGGTGATTTTTTGTTTGTTTTGTTTGTTATTTTTTCCCTTTTCCTCTTTGATTCATTTGGTTTTATTGGAAAAATGTTTTTGTAGTTTGCTGCTTGGGGTCTCGAGAGCATAACCTGCTGTACATGAGCTCTGGAAGCTTGGAAATAAGGAAAGCCCTGAAAACCTGGTTTGAGCTGTGGTTGTCTGGCCTTCCAGGCTCAGCTGGGAGCTTGGCTAGGATGGGTTTCCTGCATCTTCAGACCGTGCCATAGTGTGTAGCAAAGCTTTTGGGTAGCTGGACCAAGCGGCTTCTTGTGTAAACTTCCAAGTGGCTGGCTCTGGGATGCAACTGGCAGGGAGTGGAGAGGTCCCTGGCGCACAAAGGAACTGAGGATCCTGGAGCATGGGAGTTCCTGGCTGGAGCCAAAGTCGCCTGCCCCACCAGCATGGCTACTGTTCTGTGGAAACTGCCCCTTTGTCAGTCTCAGCCATGAACCCAGACTCTTTGTTCCTCTTCACAGACATGTTCTGTGTGGCTCAAGTGGAAATATTATGTAACTTCAAGTTTGTGGAGGATTCTTGAGAAATTCTGGTTTCATTTTATCCAAGAAATGGTTGAAATCTTCATCAAATCTGATTATTTTAATGCTGTCTTAGCATGGAGTCCTGAGTTATGGCAGCCAATGTCCAGCAACTTACTTAAGGTGAATGATCCAAAATGTTTTTACTTGGATAGCTGGCAGCGATGGATTTGCAAATATGGAATAGGAATTTGGAGGATACTACAGTTCTTTGCCGATTATATCTGTTAGATACCTGATTGTCCCAAAAGAGGTTATGTGGGCTGAGAGTTCCTTTGGGCTATGTAGTACCAGTGTTTTTGATTGATAATGAAAGGATTGGTGTGTGTATGGGGAAAGCGAATTTGCACTCCTTAATATGAGCCCATCTAGATGGGAGCACTGCCAAGGTAAGTCTATTTTTAGACCTAACAGTTTTGACAATGTTCCTTTAAGTGGTGTTTTTTTCCCCTCTAGTAAGAATGAAAGAACTAGGTCAGAGCCAGTAGAAAAAGGCTTTTGATCTCTGCAACGCTGTTCTCAAATTCTCTTTTTTTTTTCCTTTTGCTCTTGTGCAGCAGAGGTAAAGGGGAAGAGAGAAATGGTGATTTTTTCCCCTGCAGTGTTTATTGCACAGGAAAGTTTGAGACTGATGGCACCCACCAGATAATGTATGCGTGCAGGTAATCCCACACAGTTCTGCTGGATCCCCTGCAGCTCTGACCTGTGGTGTCTTTGAGATTCCTGAGCAAAAAAGTGCTAATTATATCATGGAGTTCTTTTATACTAAGTGTTTAATGAAGCTTGGTCTAACACCTTTCCTGCTGTGTGTTGGCTTTGGGAAGCACATAGATAGGTTTGTTGCTGGTCTCCTCCTGAAAGGTTATGTAAATGTCTACCATCCTATGGCTCTTCTGTAGTGGGCTCATGCTGTTGAGACCCTGGATCTATCTACAGGAGAATATGGGATAAAGGTTGAACTTGATGATTTTTAAAGGTCTTTTCCAACCCAGCTGATTCATAGAATCATAGAATAGTTAGGGTTGGAAAGGACCTTAAGATCATCTATTTCCAACCCCCCTGCCATGGGCAGGGACGTTGATTCTATGATTCTGTTTTACTAAGAAGCAGAGCCTTGCTGGCAGCAAATGACTGGTTCTAGCCTGCCCCCTTGGTAATCCTCAAGGGAACTAGACACTTAAAGGAAGTAGTGTGGTGTCAAGGTTAACTGTTGCAAGACTGGAGTTATTTGCAGTTTGTAATCCTCTGAATTTTGGCAACATAAAATACTTGGGTGGAAAGCCTTCAGTGCCTGGCCAACCCTAACAGATACTGAATGCTGCCATGTGTTTTCTTGGAGACTTGAGATATGGTGAGCTTATAGATGTGCTGTGCCAACTCTGCCAGTAATGTTACAGTGAGTTCAGGACCATCTACAGGATGACTGTGAAGCAGGTTTCATTGTAGGTATCCTTCATGCTGTTCCAGAGTGTGCCCAAAAGCACAATTCTTTTGACAGGTAATCGGTTATTCAACTTTGTACTATTCCTACACCCACTCCAGGTTCAGGATAGATGTCTCCACATCCAGGTTTCCAGGGAATGGGATCTAACAGATGGGTTTTCAGCACACTTAATTGCCTGTGAAGCAAAAAAGTAACCAGCCCTGTCATTCAAAAATAGCGTGTGCTTCCAGCAGTCCTTGTTTTTTTCAATGGTTTCCAGCTACTTCATAGTTTGAGGGACTTGCACATGTGGCTTGGCGAGAGCTGCCAGTTGGAAACAGGGCTTGAGACACACATCTACTCTCCATTTGAAATGTGACCTTGGGTCACAGCAGAGGAGATGGATAAGACCGGTGGTAGAGGTGCACACAGGACAGGATTAAGACCTGAACTCCCACCTTTGCTCTTGGGACCAGTTCTGTATGTTATTTAGTGACCATTTACTGCAAAAATGCATCAGCATAGGTCTTTTCTCATCCACATTCATGTGGCAGCCTTCTTGTTGGGCTGTAACATCTATACCCTTCTTTCTTTCTCAGCAACAGCACAACTTCAGAAGATGCCTTCTCTTCTTGATATAACAGCACCCTCCCACCCCTCTGCAATATGCATATGGCTTGGTGGCAGTGTGTGGTCCTCTGCTTTGAACTACTGCTTAGAGCTTCCCAGTGTTGCTGTGTCACGAGGGTTGTTGTGGGAGAGCAGCAGTGAAAAGCTCAGAGTAAAGCAAGGTATTCAGGCAGAGGCACAACTAGTAGAGCTGTTGTAGAGCTACTTTTCAGTACTCTTCTGGGTTTGTTAAGGATACTGTGTCTGGTTCTGGTGCCAACTTTCTCTGCTGCCCTGGCTGAAATAGCTTCACCCTCTTGTGCCCTGTCCCATCTCTGGTGTCTCCCTTTTGTCCAAACTGCATGATCTCTGAGGCAAGGACTCCTCTTTCTGTGCGCAAGAGATACTCAGAGGTTGGAACTGAGCAATCCTATTGTGGCTTATTGCTCATGAAAGCTGTTACCTTTGAACAGATACAGGTATTTTACCTGATTAACAGTTGAACAACTCAGTCCACAATTATTTGCTCAAAGCATGCAGAGAACGTGGAGGGAGTAGTTATGGAGGGTGCCAAAGACAAAGATGGAGAAAAGAGCTAGAAAAAGGAGCAATTTCGAAGTCTTCTGAAACTGGTTTGTGGTTGTCAAAATAGCAAATAGATTTTCAGGAACTGGGAGGAAGAGTTCAGAACAGGCAGTAAGTTCTTTGTTTCTGTATCATTGCATATTGCTCTTGTATGTTGAATGCTCCCTGCAGTTTCATGTGCCACACCCCCAAAAATAGACAGGACTGAAAAGAATACAGAAGAGAGCAGTTGGCTGGTCAGAGGGGTGGTAGGCTCTCTGAGGGCAGGTTACAAAGATTCTGATTCTTCAGCTTGGGGAAGAGGTTACCTTAGACATTGACTGGATGATTTGGGGTGAAAAGGGAACAAGGTCACAAGGCAGAACAATGAAGCTGTAGAGGGTTGTGCTTAAAATAAAGGAAATAGTTTTTCATGTAGCACACAGTTCCCCGGGGCAGCTTTCAACCTGGGTCATTCCTAACCTGTACACCCTGCTCTCACACTGTTTCTTTCAGCAATGGCATAAAGGGCTAGACTTCTAGTCTGACTCAGCCTGATCACTTTCATGACAAAGTCTAGATCATCTTGTGTGCATCCAGAACAACTGCACTCAACACAAGAGCTGGATTTACATCAGGTAACTGAGAAGAGAATTTGGCCAGGATAACCCAGAAACATATAGAGGAGGTGGGGAACTGGGCAGTGAGCTATAAAAAACATTGACAGTGATGTAATGTATAAGATGGGTAGCTCTCTTTTCCAGTGTATAAGAACTGATGCAGTTCTGTAAGAGGAACTGTCTGCTATGTCAGGTCAATAGGACTGAGGGGGGAAGGAAGTGCCCCACATTAGGCTGCAGCTGTAGAAAATACCAGTTCCCCAGAGTGGTTGGGGTTGGAAACTGCATATTGATGTGCATAAATGGGGTGAGGTATGGTCCAAGACCCTCAGGAGAGCCTGAAGCAGATTAGATATGCAGATCTTGCTCTTACTGGCTTCTGCCCTGGGGAAGTTGTACGTTCCTTCCCTTTCTGTTTCCGGAAGCGTCCTGCGGTACGAGGACTACAAAGAGAATGATGAGGGAGTTGCTGTCAGTAGCTGCATGTTCTCTGTGCAGCATGAACTAGGCATTAAAGAGCAGGTTTGTTACTTGGAATAGCAAGAATTCACCCTAATATGTGCTGCCCTTGGATGAAACAAGCAGATGGGCAGGGGGACTGAACTCAGGCTGAAGTGAGCTCTGCATTCAATTACAGGATCATATATGCTTGCAGGGAGTATGGGAATGAGCAGGAAAAGGATATGAGGATGACATTTGGTGTGGATGGTAGCTTGTCTTTTATGTAGTCCTATCTGTTGCTACATACTGTAGAACCTTGGTAGCTCAAGCTTTTCAGCTGAACATTCAGATCATTACTTCTCTCCGTTCCCCTACTCATTTGCTTTCCTTTGCCCTGTTTTTGTGTCTTTCCTTGCTTTCTTCTTCTTCCCACCCCCTGGGGATTTCAGTTGAGTTGATTTGCTTCTCTGCAAATAACCTAGTAAAAGCAAGAAAGAGACTTTTAATAATGCTGTTTCAGAAACATAAAGAATAATTGTAATGTGTGTAAATAGAAGCTTTCTCCTGGATTTTGCTCTGCATGCTCTCAGCTAATGGTTTCTCGCTATGCAAAATCAGCTGGGGTACTAGTGTGAGTAGGATACAGTGGTATGAGTAAGCAGTAGGAGGTGAAGAATTTTACTGGGGGAAGGAAAGAAGGCATTTACAGGCTCTTCAGCTAAATGTGCAAGGGAAGGGGTAGACTCAAACAATGATAAAGGAGGTAACTCCTAGGCACTTCAGAGAAAGCCAAGACTGAGCACAGAAGTCAACTGCCAGATTGCAAACTAGTTATGCTAGTGAGAATGAATATTTCCCTTTGCATTTTGTGCATCATTCATGGTGCAAGAAATCAAGCCTGGATCTGCAACTGAATTGCAGTCATTTCTGTGCCACGTGTTCAGCAGACATCAGCTTTCATGAGTAGGACAAAGGCAGAGATCTGTGATGCATGTTTGGGACAGCACACCTCTGATGCCATAATAAAGACTTCACCTCCGTGTGTCTAAGCTGTTCTTTGTATGCTGGAAAGCACACTAGTGTTTAGAAGGGGTTTCTGATGGAATGCTGGCTGATTATAGAATTGAACAGTTTGCTATTAGGACTTGAGGCATTCTTAGAAATACAATTTGCAGTGGAGCATGACTAGCTAATCTCCTAAGCAGTGATTGCAAGACAAGCTCCTTCCAGGAATAGTAGAGCTAATGAATCCTTGTTTCCAAGGATTCCAAATCCACATGTGTTCTTTATCTTTTCTGCCTATTTCCTCTCCACATTCACTAAGAAATCCTCAGAGAGTAACAGTGGTACCTAGTCTGGAGTTTGCGTTAGTTGGTTGGTGACTGGCAGTAGTGATGTATGGTGGGTACTTCCCCTTCAGAGAGCATTGTTTTAGGTTTCTTCCTCTCAATATAGCCATTGATTATTTTGTTTTCACACTTTGTATCTCTTACAGCACCTGTCTAGGAGATGCACAGACTTGTAAACAGAAATCCAGAAGAGTTGTTTCACTTTTCAGGAGAAGCTGTGTAGATACTTGCATGAGGCTTCTTACTAACAGGGAATGAAATCAGTTTGCAAAACAAATTACCAAGTATTTTGTAATGTAATCCATTGCTCAGATTATGGTCCTGTGTACCTGTGATGCGTGTTATTGATCTTTGCTCTGAGCTAATGGTGTAGCTCACTAGTCCCATTCTTTGCCAGTATTCTCCTCTTCATCTGTACCTGTACAGGATTTGTGGTAGACTTGCCTTTCTCACTGAACTGGCCCATTTTTCAATGAGCCTCTCTCTTGCTTCTGTGAATTCAGGAGCTGCTTGTCCCAACTGTACCTTTATTAAAATGGAATGAGAAAATGCTCCAGAAATAATTTGGCTGTCCAGTCCTTGTGCCTGCTTTTCATCATGAAACTCTGTTGCTATTACAAAGGCAGAACTTGCATTGCTGAGGCTCCAGGGTCTGTCTAACATAGTGATAATGTACAGTCTGTCTCCTGAAGAGCAGGTGCAACAGAAACTGTCTTTTATGTTTACAGCATTTCTAAGGTCTATGAGATAAGAGATGGCAGAGGATATTGCCCTACATAAAATAAGCAGTTTTCAGCAGGAAAATTGTCAAAAATGAACAAGTGAATTTCGTAGCTAAGTAAACTTAAGTACATATGTATGTGTCCCGGTGGAATGAAGGTTTTAAAAGGCAAACTTAACCCATGTAAGAAGAGGATTTTGTTTTCTGGGCTTAGGATTTCTGTTGCATAAACTAACATGGCCTTCAAATTGAGTTTAGGTCGATTCCAGATGAAACCACTAAGTTACTCCTTCTGATTTCTTGATATATATTTCTGGTGCTGCACAAGATTCCCTGCCATTAGCTACCTCTAACAGCTGAGGTGTGTTTAACAGACGTATGTGGAATGTAGTAGGTTGTCTCAAATTTTTTTCTCTGTTTGTCTTTCATTTTGGACACTTTTTCATTGTTTCTGGAAAAAGTGAATGGCTTGTGGTAGTAATTGCCTTGGTACCATGGGGTGACTACCCAGTTGCCCAGCTAGAGATGTCCAGGGATAACTGCAGCAGGAATGCAGCTACTATAAATTATTGTTTTGCTGATGTTAATTCTAAAGGGATAAAAAAAAGCCCCATAATTTATAGTTAGAAACTAAAACAAGCCCCCCTCTTCTGAACATGTTATCCCCTGCTTCCTCTATTCTCTTTGTACACCTGTCTCCCCTTTGCTCTGCTCTCCCTGCCCTCTTGCCCTGGTTCAGTGTCCAATTCCTTGCTGCAGAGCTGCCTCTTCTCTTGCCCTTTAAGGTACCTCCTGGCTAGAGGGCATGTCCCACTGCTTGAACAAACTCTGGATTATGAAAGTCATATGTTGTAAGAAGTTTATTGTTTGTTAAATTGATTAATCCAGTAGGTGATTAATGGTCATGATAAAGAGAGGGCAGAAAGACAAGCTACCCTCTGGAGGGTCCTGAAGGTAAAGCAGTGTGTGGTGGTGTCTGCCAAGCTTTGCTCTCTGTGTCTGATCTTTGAACTCAAACCTGCAGGTACAGCTCATTAGTAGCAGCAGTTTACAAAGCACCCCACAGCTCAGGGCTGGCCTGGCTTTTGGCACAGCCTGTTTGTAATAACTTCATGCTGTTTTTTGATGCTGACCAAGAGAAGCAGACACCTATCACTTCAGCTAAGTGGGATTTCAGCCTTAAAGGTTTCTGATAAGTTCATGTTATCTGTATTGAGGTAGAAAAGGTCCTGACTGATTTGGTGGCTTCTTTGCTCTGTGTAAATGCTGCTGATTTGGTGGCCATTAGATAGGCAAATTTGAGAAGAGGTCCAAAAGAGATGGGTTGGGGAACTGTGCTGATTTACATTAGCTAGAGGTAGGATTTACTTCTCCATACATTCCTATAGGCAAAACCAGACAGTTTCTCAAAACTAGAAGCTGATTGGTGAAGCAGATGGATCATCCTTAAGAGTTACAGAAACTGATTACTCTGGGTAAACCTTCTGCCAGATAGAAGAGTCAAAATAATCCTAAACTTTGTGGTACAAATGTGGGTCATTTTTACTAGCTGTTTTTAATCTTGGCTTTTAGTGTTGTAGAAGTGCATCTAACTGCTCAGGTCATAATCTTTGAAATAATCCTGTGTTTTCTAAGGTTATTCAGAGTTACTAATGAAGTACAAGCTGGAAATGTAGGAAGGGCTTTGCTGTGTGGATTCTTCTTGATTGTTCTGTCAGTGTGAGCAGCTGTCTCAATCTGGAATAAGGTCTCAGTGTTCTCAATGTGAATGTCTTCTCACTGATGAGGGGACATTAAAGCAGGTTGTAAAGGATGGCAAGCAAAAAGCCCTGGGGATATTTTTTAACTACTTGGTATTGAAATGCAGCATCCAGAGGTGTATAGAAGCCTGACTGAAAGCACTGATTGCAAAATTTGATGTGGTTGGAGCTTTGATTTCCTTCTGACAAAGAACTGGCCAGAGATGGAAGGAACAGGCCCAGTGAGAGGTGCTGTCCAGAGGTCTTGTAGGATCTCCTTTCCTGGAAATACCTGTTAAATCTTCATGACCTTCATGCAGATGTGAGATAACTGAAAAGATAGACCCTTTTTATAAGGTCCAGCCAGAGTTTGTTAATATTCCAGCTGTAGGGACTACTGTCTTTTTCATCAGCACAGCATTTTATGGTGGGAGTAGCAGGTGGATTGTATGGATTTACCTTAGCATTGTGCAGCTAAGTCTGTGGCATGAATACATAAGATGGAACTTGTGTGTTTGCCAGTATTTGACACATGAAAGTGTTCTAAGTGTTGTTAGAGGTTGGATGGGTGTCTCCCATGCCTGCTTTTTGTCTCCAAATAGCAAAAGCTAGCATATGACTGTGATGCACACAGAACAGGGCACATGAGTAAGAAGATGCTATTTTTACTTGATCACTTTTTTAGAATAGAGCAATTGTTATTGCATGAAACTCAAGTACTTGCCAAATATGCTTTAATATAGCCTTAATTGATCTGCTTAACATTTTAAACAGCCAGCAGCATTCCCCCTGAAACAAGAGGTTATGAAATGTTTGACATGGTAGGCATTAGAGTGCACAGAGGTAGCGATTGATCACAGATGTGATCTGCTAAGCCTTGAGCTTACAGATGGAGAGACAAAGACTTTCCATCTGCCCATCCAAAACTGGATATATCAAGGCTGTGTTTTGAAAAGTGCCTTCAGGCTTTTCTCGAGATAGGATTCACAGAGTACCCTCTAGTAAAAGGCAAGGCTTGCCCCCAGATGTCAGTCACTTACTGTGGCTCTTGGTGACTCCTGTGTACCATGAACATGCTCAGACAAGCTGTTTGTTGGCTGCTTGCCTTCGGAAGGGAGGCAGCATTCACGGTACCCTGCAAGCTCCTTTCAGACCGCACACACATGCTGGAAGGGATCTGCATGGGCACAGAGCTCGGCTGACATCTATCAGCTTCTGCAGGGCAACAAATTCTCTTCGTCTGTATACACGGGAAGGACTTGGGTTTGTGTTCTTGAAGTGGAAAAAAAAGACACTGTGTATTACATTAATTTTGTTCCTTCCCTAGGTTTTTAGGACAGACGTTATTTTTCCATTTTAGGTGCTCTACTTACTGTTTCTCACAGGGTTTTTTAACTTGGCAGATCTCAGCAGTCTTTTAAGTTGTGGAAAAGTGGATATTTTCCTCTCGATTCTGCTTTGCCACTGAGCTGGGGTACAAGAGCATTTAGGTATCTTTGTTTTAAATAAGGGTTTGCTTTGTAAATGTAATCTGTGATCTGTGTTACTGTGTACCAGCACCATTTGTCATGTGCTTGTTGCTGTGCAGTTGGAGCTGTACAGAACATTCACCCTCCCTCCCCAAAAGAAAACAAGTTTCTACCACAGATAGCTTTCAGTCCAAGTTAAGTGGCAATTGTTAGGGAGCATGAAGAAAGGCATGGCATTAATCAGCTGTTAGGTGGGGTTTTCAGCAAGGAAAGGGTAATATAAGAGCTCTGAAACTGGATCTAGAGTTGTATTACTGTGACATATGGATGATAATATGAATATTGAAATTGTATGGAAGAACATTGGAAGAAGTTCTGTTTAAAAATCTTATGATACTGCTGATACCTGAAGGTATTAGGCTGATACTGTCAGCTGATTTGGAAGTAGGATTTAATGTCTTGGACTTTTGAAGTCTGAGAATGACAAAGTGGATTTAATTTGGTAGAGGGAGGAGGTGTTGAGACAGTGGGGTTATTGTCAAAGCACTGGTGTGGGGAAATGGTCTGAATGCAGAGCGTGGGGTGAGCTAGCATTAGCTAATGACAGGGCAATGAAGAGTAAGAACCTGGACAAGTATTTTAGGAACAGACTACTTTGTAGGCAGGTAGAATCTTTTGCAGACAAATGCCGTTAACTCCTGAAATAGATTCAAGAGGAGTCATAGAATCATAGAATAGTTAGGGTTGGAAAGGACCTTAAGATCATCAAGGGTCTCAGCGGTTGGGTTGCCGTAGAGTTGGTGATTTGTGATTCTTTTGTAAGAGCTGCTTAGACTCGGGTCTACAGGACATTAACCCTGGGTGCTGGCAGACCCCAACCCCTTCAGTTTTGCAGTGTCAATCCTGAGTTTAGAGCTGGCTTTATCTCTATAAAATTGTATAAACTGCTGATTTAGAAGAGAATATGTTATTGTTGACCAAATGTTGACCTGTTTTAACAGATCTTGAAAGGGAGCAATTATGGGTTGCATTGACATTTGGAAGGAGGCAAGAGCTTCACCACTATCTGCCACAGAGATAGATAGATAGATATATGTATTTCTGTGTGGTAACAGGAAATAACAGACATGCAAATAAATATTCTTTGCTTCTTACCCTCTGCGTAGCTGAGGGGTGGAGGCAGCGTTAGAGGAAAACACTGGAGCTGGCTACCTGAAGATGGCTCTGGACAGAGACTGGCTTTGCCAAGCAGCTGAGATGCATATTCTCACCTCTTTTTTCCACTTCTGCCTTCTCTCCATGCTGAGGCTCTTGTTCTAGGTGTGTAGTTCCTAAAGAACAGATTCACTCCAGGCATATAGTCAGCCAAGACTGTTGGGTGTGAAGGAGAGAGATTAACTCTTCCCTTCTCTTCTGCCCCTAGGAAACAAGCAGTTGTGTTCTCATCCCAGCTCCCCAGATATCAGCAACTTTGGAAAATTCGTTCCCAAGGCAGCCTGTGTTTCTTTTAATCAGTGACCTCTTTTCAATAACAAGGTAATAGGCAGATATGTAATCACTAACAGCCTCTCTTTTGCATCTTGAAGGAGCCCAGTGCTGAAACAGCACTAACATTCATTACTCTTGAAAGAATGATGGGCTAAGAGTAAAGCAACATCTTGTGATATTATTTATTTCTTTTTTAACCCATGCAGGTGATGCTTAGAGAATCACAGAATCTAAATGAATGGAGAAGACCCTTGTGTCCAGCCATTAACCTAGCACTGCCAAGTTCACCACTAAACTGTGTTCTCAAGTGCCACATCTACACATCTTTTAAATACCTTCAGGGGTGGTGACTCCACCACTTCCCTGGGCAGCCTGTTCCAATGCTTGGCAATCCTTTCCAGGAAGAAATTTTTCTTAATATCCAGTCTAAACCTCCCCTGGTGCAACTTGAGGCTCCTTCCTCTTGTCCTCTTGTTTGTTACTTGGGAGGAGAGACTGACTCCCACTTCACTACATCTTCCTTTCAGGCAGTTGTAGAGGGTGATAAGGTCCCCCCTGAGCCTTCTCGTCTCCACACTAAACCCCCCCAGGTCCCTCAGCCATTCCCCATCACACTTGTGCTCCAGAGTCTTCACCAGCTCCATTGCCCTTCTCTGGACCAGCTCCAGCACCTCAACGTCTTTCCTGTAGTGAGGGGCCCAGAACTGAACACAGCATTCAAGGTGCAGCCTCACCAGTGCTAAGTACAGGGGAACAAAAGCAAAATCCAGGAAGGGGTAGGTATGGAGTGCACCTAGAAATAAAGGACTCAAATGCTAGGGAGTGACTCTGATAACATTATTATGTAGCTGGATTGACTCAGTGGTGTAGCTGGGAAAACCAATAGGAGGAAAGCAATGACTTGAAGACAGTTACCTGTTTTTTCCTCTCCAATGAGAAGCAATCCCAGAATAATGTGATTTGGTTTCACATGGCCACCAGCTAACGTACAGGATTGGTTTGAACCATGGAAGAAGGAGGCTTGCAAGAAGAGCTACAGAGAGACTTGGGGAAAAGCTCCTTAGAATTGGTTTGGGAAAAAAGGCTCTGTAGGAGCTCTCTATGTATCAGGAAGAAATTGCAGATACTTGCTGTTCTAAAATGAGACAGAAATATGACAGACAAAATCAGTCATCAATCGGACTGTTGCACACCCCTTTTCCTGATGTGCTTTCCCCCTGATTACAATAGAAAATGCGCTTGTTTTTGAGAGATTGGTACCTGAAGGGGAAACCCAGGAGTTCCCAGAAAACTTCTCAGAGGCTTTGCAGCACTTTTAAAGAAAAGGCACAATTCTCTATACAAGGCTTAAGCAGATGGAGGGATTTTTAACTGGAAATCTTTCTCCTGTGGTGGCCAGTAGAAACCCTGAGCTTGCCTCCAGAAGCTCTGTATCCTTCACCTCCTATTTTTCCTTCCCCAGAAGGAGTTCTCTGCAGGGGTCAGCTGTGGACATGTTCTCTCATAAATAATTGACTGTTTGGAAAGGAACCTCTGCCTCTTTCACTCTTGTAAAAGAAGTCCAGGACTAATCCCACTCTGCTACTCACAGTGAGACTGAAATTTAGTGCCATTCCTGTTTTTAGTTTCATTTGCTATTTTTCTGTGGGCAGCGATGTATTTTTCTACTATACAAAATAGCTGCAATTTGTAATAAAACACATTGCAGTTCTTTACTGCTTTCCATCATTCAGTGTTGTCTATAAATTATCCTTCATAATGTTCCTTTGCCTTCAAGATACATGTTTCCATCCCTGGCTTGCAGATGTAGGTATTGTAGTGTTTGGACAGATCACTTGTCTTGTATAAATATTTGGATGTTTTTAATAATCCCAAGGAGAAAGGGCCAACTTCTTGGCCTCTGATTTAATTCTGCACCAGGGAATTGCTGTTTAGGCTCATAGTTTTCAGTTAAGACCCTGGGATTTAAAATCAGTGGGTTTTCAAAAGGTGCTGTAGTTGAAGGACCCTTTGCCTTTTCTGGCAGGTTGAGCCTGGTTCCCATGAGAGGCTTTCAAGGATTTACTCATAGGCTTGTAGAAACTGGCAGTTCTGATTCCTTCCCCTGGTCCCCACCCTTTGCCTGTAAGCCAAGCAAGAGTAAAAGGACAGCTTTTATTTTAGCTTTACATTGTGTTTTGGGTTCCAATCAGGTCTGTCAAACATTGCACCACAGTATATGAGCAAAGTTCTCTGCTGAACAGGGGAACTTGGGACCATTAATTAGGTGTAGCACTAAAAGCAGCACAGTTACACAGGAATGTGAATGCAAAACTCAGATAGTCACATGAAGGGGAAGTTGCCTCAGGATCCATAAGTTTTCAAATGGCTACATGTGCCAAGGAGGTTAAGGCTACTCTATGCAAGTGCTGGAACAGTGACATTTCAGACAGAAAATGATTAAGCTTCTGCCATAGTTCTAAATGTGCATTTCTCTGGTGTGGTTTGCATTTGTTTTGTTTTTTTCCTCCATCTGCTTTCCTTACTCTGCTGTCATTAGTCCACAATTCCTTATGTGCTCCTCGAGAGTACATCCCTCTTGCTTGTTAGGATGGTATAGGTGGCAATTTGCAGAGTTACAAAGTGCTGAAGGAGAGATAATCAGCTGGGTAAGTCATTATGCAGAGACCAACTTGCTGTGCACAGCTTACTTATTCCACATTGTTTAGGACCTAGAATGTTGTAATAATTGAAAATGTCATAGAAAAACTTCAACTTGCTTGCCTAGAAAAGAAAAAAGGTATGGCTGAATGCTGAATACATGGGATATATTGTAGCCTAGTAAAAGCTGTAAGTTGAGGGTCTTGGATATTGTAGTGAATCCAGTAGAGCACAGTTAATACAGTAGCCTGCACTGTGTTGAGGCTGTATTGCCTCTCATTCTCTTTCTCAAATATCTCATCCTGAATCTATGTCCAGGTATAGACAGTTCTTTTGCCATGATCAGCCATAGGTTACCATGTGGCACTTCTTAGTACTTTGTAATAAATGTTTGAAACATTGGGTTCTTCTTTCCTAAGCAGTGTTTTCTTTTCCTGTATTTTTTCCCAGCTATCCATTGCAATCTGAATCCAAATGGTATTGATCACCCTGGCCCCACAGAAGGTATTAATCTGCAACTTGAAGGTGAAGGAGTTGAATTGCCTTCTGTTAAGAACACTAGTACTCCAAAAGAGCCTGAGTCAAAAGAGACACCCAAGAGACAAGTGGAACCAGAAATATCCAAGGTAGGTAGGACTGGGTTCTTACTTATTTTGCTGAGTCTTAAACTGCTTCTTGACATCCTAGCTACTGCTTAAAGAGCATTTATCATCCTATTAAAGACATACAAAGGTGGAAAAGTAACAGTCTGAGAATGTGGGTGTTACAGAAGGAAGGTATTGCCATGGAGTTTTAGCCCACACACATCTTGGACATAGCACTAGTTTATGTTTCTCTAGAAGAAGATAATTAAAACAATGGAGTATCCCTTTTTCAGGTACTCTGGAGACTTTTACTTTTCCAAATGACTTGGGTAGGAACCAGAATGAGAAGAGATATGTTTTTCTTAAGTGTGTTTATTTTTTTCCTGGATGAGGTAAAGGAAGAGAAAGGTTCTATGAATATGTGGATTTTGATATGGGTGACTGAGTTGAATAAACTGTTAACTAATTCTAGGTAAAGGAGCAGGTTGGTTCTTCCCTGTCTGGTATGTCAGTGAATAAACATCCTTCAGAGCTGAATTCCTAAAGACAAATGAAGTGTCTGTTCCCATTCATAAGCTGCCGTTTCTTGTTTGTGTGCAGGAGATGTGACTGCCAACTGCAGGTGAAAGTGTGTGCTCCAGACACTTCAGGCAAAGGACAATAATTTGTAATATTAGAAATGTTTTTAGCTAGAATGAAAAATAAGAGAACGTTTTAAAAAACCCAACCCAAAACCCAACAAACAAACTGGGAGAGATTCTGTAAAAGATTTATCAGCCTTTTTGAAGGCCTAAATCCAGAGTTTTGGTGGTGATTTCTGCAGTGGAAAATTGAGGTTTTTACTGAATCTGACACTTTGGGAAGTAATTGAACAAATCAAATGAGTGTCTTGTTTTTTTCTCCTCAAACATCCATCAAAGGCATTAACAATTAATTCAATGACTGAACAAATATAAGTATTTCCTACTGTCAGCAATACAGTAAATCTAACAAATGATGCACATACACTTGTGAGGTAGTTCAGAATAAAACAGCATGAAATGTTTTGAGCAGTAGCCTTGACAATAGAGGCTTAGCATGAATCCTCCTTTCTGATTTTTATCTAAAATACCTAGCTCTAAATGAGTACAATTTTAAACTCATTTCATTCTGTCTTAAATCACTGAACTAGATCCAGTACAGGCTGGCATTGATCAAAATCACTGCTACTTGCAGTCTGCTTTGTGGCCGAACACGTTGCTGATTTCTTTTGAACCCCTGAGGAGCAGGTTTATGCCTTTGCTTTGAATCATTTATTCAGTAACAAGACCACCAAATTTTGGATGGGTTTTGAGACAAAGCCTAGCTAATAATGCATTTACCCAGCTTGTTGCAGACAAAGGCAAGCTAACCCTGCCCATGTTTCAACATCACCAGATGAAAATCTGCCCTGTATTGAAAGCCAAGGGTGAATGTTAATCTCAGAGGAGATCTTACAGTCTTGGATGTGAAGAAGCTAAATGACACAGTGGAGCTTCCAATTGAGAATGGGACCATGTGTAGTTGACACGAACACATGGAGAGCTCAAGCTTGTCTTTGCTTGCAAAAGCTCATCCTAGTGGAAAATCGGGATGAAATATACCAGTGATTTAATGTAATGGAGCCTGATTCCACTGAGTTGTACTTGTTGGATTGATGAATAGAAAACAGGCCATCCCTACTGGAAATAGCTGCCAAAGAGGGGAAGTGTAGTGCTCTCAAAGTAGCAAAGCCAACTGTTGGCTTCCTACATCTGATTGCAGTAGCTTTATTTAGAAAGCTGGGTATGCTTCAGATACAAAAACTACACATTTTGCTTGATGGAATAAGCTTGGCATAATAGTATTAAGCTAATGAAGTGGACTGGTATTCTGAATGTTTTGTTGCCTTGTTAGTAACTTTATTTTTGAAGTATTGTATGAACTTGGTGATGTGTTTCATCTGGATTCATATGTTACAGCTAAGGAGGCCTTTCTTTTCTGGCTTGCTCAGCCTTAAATTTAAAAATCATGTAGTTAATTCTCTAAATGTGAATATAGAGATAGGTTTGTAACTTGTGTGTCTTTAAGAGCTGAATTAAGCTGTCATTATGAAACATTATCCATGCAATCATATCTGTACAGTGGAAAGATGAATGGGAATAGAGGAAAATACTGTAAATAAAACATTGTGGGCAGATCCATTTCAAAGAATCATAGAATAGTTTGGGTTGGAAGGGATCTTAAAGATCATAAAGTTCCAACCCCACTGCCGTGGGCAGGAACATCTTCCACTAGACCAGGGTGCCTCCAAGCCCTTTCCAATCTGGCCTTGAACACTGCCAGGGATGGAGCAGTCACAAATTCCTTGGCCAGTCTGTTCCAGTGCCTCACCACCCTCCTGGTGAAGAATTTTTTTCCTAGTATCTAATCTAAAGCTACGCTTTTTAAGTTTAAAGCCCATGTTTTATGTGTCCTCATTGCTCAGTTGTTTTTAGAAAGGTTTCTTTGCAATCTGATGTATTCAAATGATATTAACATGTAACTCTTACTGCTGTAAATATGAGGTAAGTTACACAAAGCAATGCAATGTATTGAATGTAATTTAAGATGCCTTCTAGATCATCTTCTCTGCTTTCAGCTTTCCAATTTGTCTTCATGGAGACCAATTACAGTACTTTAAAGCCCTGACTGCTTTCAGGTTTTGCTGTCCAAAGAAATAAACAGAATCTCATTTCTAATGAAGTCTGTCCTTTTTTTTTGTCCTCATCTATGGACTTGCAGAGCAATAGTAACTCATGGGCTACAGGTAGAGCTAAAGTTATCTTTTATGCAGGTACTGTAATTTAAATAGGGGAGTAGAAGTATTTGTTTCTGTATTTGGGATGCAGAGAGCAGGAAGCGTAGCATGAAGTTCCTGATGAGTATGAATTCTAACTTTTATAGGATGACAGAGGCAGAATTTTAATGGAAAATGGGACAATAATCTTAGGTGCTACCCTGTTACAAGTGTGAGCAAGTCCAGAAAAGGACAAGATTATTTATATCGTATACATATATCCATATACATAATCCAGTGACACTCTGATAATGCACAGGATATAATACAAATTAAGGAAATTATATGGAGTGTAAGAATGCTTTAGTTTTTAAGCTTTTTTGCTTTATATATTTTTTAAAATGTGTGTTTATGTATATCAGTATACAGTAATTGATTTTTCGGTTTTCATGGTATATAAAAAAACCTCAGTCAGTTGAATGGACACTTTTACAGAGCAGGAAGCTTCACTGGAGAAAGCAAGAATGGTTTACAATATACAATTTTATGTATATTATTTCTATAACACCTATATCTAATCTGTTGTGTGTGTTTTCTGGAATTATCTTTTCATTAAAATGCTACTTTTGGCTCTTATGTCTGGTCTGGTTTTAGTATCATAGTATCTCTAGATAAACACAATGAGTTAGGGAATTTGTAGTTACAGAGTAGAGTACTGTTAAAGAAAAGTCTTCCTGTACTTCTGCAGTCCTGTACCTGTCTGAGTATAGGCTTTAATAGAAGGCAACTTTCCTAACAAATTTAGAAAATAATCTCTTACAGGAATATTGACTTTTATCAAGGCTTCCCACATGTTGCACTCATATAGCCCTATTCATTGTAAGCGTGAGACCCAGATCTGTTCTGTCACTTACTGCAAGAAGCTTATTTATTCAGGGAGTTTTGATTCCTAAGTAAGGTGTGCATATCTGGTGGCACACTTTGTCTCATTATATGGTAGCAGCAGTAGCAAATAATAAAGGCTTTTGGATGGCAACTGCTCCAGTTAGACTTTTATCTAGCTTTAGCTATGGCAGGTTATTTTATCTGACCCAGAGGCAAATTAACAGGCCTTTAAAATGTTCACAAAAACTGTGAAAAGGAACTGGTAAAAGAAATGAGAAGCTTTTTTATCTTGCCTTCTGTTGATAAGTGCTATAGAGACACCGGCAGACGATACTTTTTTTGTTGCAGCATAGCTCATTAATTCTTTTGGTTGCTTTTGCTTTCTTAAAAACCCCAGCTCTTTCTCAAAATGACATCTAACAGCAGTGAAAGGCTGACTGAACTCGGTAACAAGAGGATAAGAATTTATCTTGGCTTAGTGGGTCCACTTCAGGACTGATTGGGGTGGAAGCAGCTCCTTTGGCTTCCTGGGGAGTTCTGCTCTGCTTGGGAAGCATTTGGTGTGTGTGTGTCAAGTGTATGGTGAAATGTGCAAGCACAGAAGAGTCCAAGCTTCTGAGAAATAAGGGTGTTAAAGAGTTCTTAGAAATATAAAAGTACTTTGTCAGTTAATTAAAAAAAATAAAAATTCTGGTGCTATTCTTTAAAAAGAGAACAGAAAAAGTAATTTTCTGAAGAATTCTCCATTTTCTTAATTAGTGGCTCCGCTTCACTATGTTTATCCTTTTTGGTCAAGCTTCTAAGATAGGATGCGTAAGAGAGACTATTTGCCAAGCAGTGGTTCTGGTGATGTGTATGACAGAACATGCATACAGTCAAAGAATGGTTTGGGTTGGAAGGGACCTTAAAGCTCATCCAGTTCCAGCCCCCTGCCATGGGCAGGGACACCTTCCACTAGAGCAGGTTGCTCTAAGCCCCATCCAACCTGGCCATGAACACTGCCAGGGATGGGGCAGCCACAGCTTCTCTGGGCAATCTGTGCCAGTGTCTCACCACCCTGTCAGTAAAGAAGTAAAGAACTTCTTCCTTATATCTTACCCAAATCTCCCCTTTCTCAGCTTAAAGCCATTTCCTCTTGTCCTGTCACTACATGCCCATGTAAAAAGTCCCTCTTCAGTTTTCTTGTAGGCCCCTTTACATACTGGAAGGCTGCTCTGTGATCTCCCTGGAGCCTTTTCTTCTTCAGGCCGAGCAAGACCAAGTCTTTCAACCTATCTTCACAGGAGAGGTGCTCTAGCCACTGATCAGCCCTTTGATTGTCATTCATCAGCGCAGCTGCTTGGTCTGATGGGACCACTTACACACACACTCCTCCAATCCCCCCTTTTTTTGTGGCCACTGAGCTGGAGCAATGAGGTTTTACCATTTGGATTTGTCTTCCAACTGTCCCCTTTGTGAACGAGACCCCAGACTGAACATACTGAAGTTAATGAGCGTTTCACCTCTTAAAGGTTCAGCATAACCCCAAGCTGGGCTGTTCCACTCCTCCAGGTTTTGCTTTAAAATGCTGTGGGAGGGTGTTTAGATTGCAGATTGTGGAGAAGTAGTTAACAGATTACCAATGGCCATAGCAGACCACAATGAAAGCCCATGGATATAGAGTGTGATACATGGTGATTTTAAGATTCTTCTCTTTTGTCGGTTTCTTCCCACTCTTTGCAAGTGACAAAACACCACTTACTGCATTGGGTCTTTTCATGACTAGCAAAAATAAGTGCAGAATCTGAGGGTACAGTATATCTGAACTGCACTTACAAGTATTTGGTAAATGTTAATGTCAGCTGAAACAGGGCAATGTGCCTTTCTAATGTATCATTCTGTGATTATCGGTAATACACAATAATAAGTATGCTCGCTTCTGTCTTCATTTTCAATAGACTTTGTGTGTGTTGCATAGTTAAAGTATGCATGTTGTCTTGCTTTCAGGTGTCTGAACTGGGGGCTGAAATGTTTGCTGTATATGTGTATCTTCCTCTCTCAGCCTATCATTCATGATTATGATCTCCACCTGAAGTATTATCTTTCAGTGAGCAAGCCTTCTATCCTGGGGGGTGGAAGAGGAGTGCTGGGTGACCTTGTGCATTTGAAGTATCTGAGGCTGATGTTCTGTTTATTACGCTGGTGTTTTACTGATGTGAATGGAGTTCTGGAGTAAACCTGTCTCTAGCGCAGAATATATCTTCGTTCAGAATTTACACTGTCACAAGCCAGGAAGACAAGGAATGTCTCTCTGTTGGGGTCCTGTAAGCCTGTTTATCACAGGAGGATAAATGCCTCATTCAGAATCCAAGGGGATTCTTGCTGTAGCATATTTTCCCCATTGTTGTTTCGTCCATTCTAGTTATAAATAATGTAATATTTTTGCAGTTAGGTTTCTACCTTAAGCATAAAAGATCTGGCTTCTCCTGTTCATCCTGTTTGCCCTGACTGCATGCCTGGGTATTCCGAAACATCATCTGCTCTGAGGGCAGCCGCATGTGAGTGGGAGATCATGCCCGAGTTAGTTTGTTGTGCTCTGCCTGGAACACTGAGGGAAAAAGAAGAGCGTCTGCAAAGGAACGTTATTCATTTCCTTCTTCACCCCCCATCACAAAGTGGGATTATTTTCCTATTTCTTCTCTCCTTTCTCTCCATAGGAAGTAAAAATAATTAGCTCAGACTAATACTTGGCTCTTTAGATGGATATGAGTAGAACAGATGAAATTTACTCACAAAGACCACTATTGATTGACCTTCCAAGCTATTTAAAAGGAGTTTCCTTCATGAAGTTCAGCTGCACAAGGATGCTCTATCTCTGACTTCAGTCCATGAGGTGATAACAGCAAGAGAAATTTCTGCTTGTCAGGCTTTTTACAGTTGGACTTGCACCAACAAATAAATGATGAAAACATTGTCAGTGATGGCATGCACACAGCGCACGCATGTGAAGGACAGCAAGGTGTTGGCCTGCGAGAAACAGTGCAGCCTTTGACCCTATGTGAGCTGGGGGCTGCACAAATGCACAGCAATGTGGTGGGTTTTGCTGCAGGCAGCGAATGCAGTCCTTGTGTAGGGCAGGCGAGAGCAGATGGTTACAGAGAGGCAGCTGAGGGAGCATAAGGAGGGAAATGGAGTCTGATCTGGCTCCTGTTGTCCCCTGAAAGCTATCAATGTGAAATTTGTGTTCTTTCCCCTTGCACTAGTGTGAAAAGGAGCAGCAATCACAGTACGTATCCGCGAACATAAGCAGCAAACAGTCACAGTAGTACTCTAGAAATAAGTGGGATGTCTAATACTATAGACTCATGTAGACACAGGCACATTATTTAGAAGAACTTCTCTTCAGGGGAAAAAGAAATACAGATAAAAAGATGGAGTGGCTTTTAGAGGAAAAAGCAATTCCATACAGCATGTGGATGCATAATGTGCTTATAGTACCGGTTCTGCTGCTTGCCTCGTTGTGAAACTGCTCCACAAAGCCATCCAAACAAACCCTCTGCTTTCACTTTGAAGATACTTTAAGGGCTTCACAGAGATTGCTTCCAAAATAAAGCAGTATTTTAATGACATGACTGCCTTAATGGGGAAGGAAAAGTATAGAATTGTCCAGTTAAGGAAAATAATAGCATTGTGGTTACAGGGATTACAAAATGTGTTACAGAGCCAATTTCTTATTTAAAATGGGAAAGCTGTTTAAGGCTCCAGTGCTGGCACTGCAGGTTCTGCAAATAGTGTCTCTCACCTGAGCTATAACCATTATTTCATTAATGTGCCACTTGTGCGGACACTGCTGCCAAAACTGATCAGCAGTTGCTGTAGTTCACCTTTTCCTCTCCAAGTGGGAACTTCTTTCCATTTTGAAAAATACCATAATTGCTGAGCCTGGAGAGTGAAATGTGTCACAATCACAAAGGGGTGTGGGACTGTAATGACCTTGATAATGTCTGAAGGGTGTTTCTTGTGTTACCAACTTGCCAAGCTTCTCCCTAGTGCAGAGGTGTGCTAAGGAGCGTAGGGATTTCATTAGGAGAGTCTGGAAAGAGGTGGCTTGGGGCAGAGTGGAGTCTCTATTCCCCTTATTACTGTGGGTGCAATTGAGCTTGCTGATGAGGACAGCTCAAGTGTCTGTGTGTAAGCTAGGTGTCTAAACTCCTGTTACATCAGTGGAGATCTAGTCAGTGTGCTCAGAGGAGTGTAGAGAGGGATGAGACTCCATCTGAAGTGAGCACCGCTCAGCTGGACCTGTCTGTGCTTTGTGGGCTGATTTAACACTGCAGTTTAGGTATTCAGATCTTAAACTCAATTCTGTCCTTTGCCTTACTGGCTAACCAGCCTCTGCACTTGATGTTGAAATAGTTATTAATGTCTGATGAAGGTGAAACCTTGCATTAGGAGACTGTATTTCAGGAGCTGCATTTTCTCAAAATCATACTCTGAACACTTAGGATAGATCAGTCCTATGTATACAGCAATGTTCAGGATGATCTGGCAAGCAAACACTGCTTAATTTGAAAAACAAAAAGAGTCTGTCCTGGATTGAAAGGAAATGATTGGAGTTTGTGTCATTTTCCCAGTTTCTTTCAATTGGTCTTGGACTTCAGAAGCCTGATGCTCTTCACTAGAAGTGAAGCTCTTGCTCTGGGGCTCAGGTTTTCCAGCTGTAGAAGAATGGTGATAATAAAGACCAGTTAAAACCTGTTGGTTTAGTATAAAACTGAGATTTGGAATTTGCTACCAAAATTTTGCCTTTTGCATGTCTGTGTATGGAAAACTGATTGTCCAAAAGCTCTGCAATGTGTCCCTGAAACCTGGAAAATATCAGCTTGGTCAAGCTGTCCAGGAATAGCAAATGCAGCAGCTCATTTGCTGCCTGTTCCCATTCTTCTCCATGGGACAGATTCCCCAGCTGTTTCCATGGTAGGTAGTGGTGAAGGCCTCTACTGTTGCTTTGTCTGTGTCATGCCTCTGGAAGCATTTGGTGGATGGGGGACTAGTGGGCATGGTGTTTGGCACTGCAGAAATGTCAACGATAATGACCTCTGAAACCGAAGAGGCTTTTCAGCATGATTTCATTTCACACTTTGCAAATACTAGTTCTTTTTAGTTATTTCTGAATGTGGACTTCAGTCAGAAGGGTTTCTGTTTTATCTTTATTCTACAGTCAGCCGTAGATTACTGTGTGGCTGATACACCACTGCAGGGAGCAGGGAAACAACTCCCAAATGTTAAAGCAGACATTTTCTGTGATGCTGTATTATCAGTGGGGCAAGCAGAAAGTAAGGAGGCTGCCGTGTTTAATGAGAGAAAAGTCTTCCCTTTCCCTCTCTTTAATTTTTTTTGACCAACTGATTTGTAAGTAGCCTGCGGTTTCCTTGGCTGTGATGCCATTTAGTGAAACTTTGGTATAGTGATTCAGCCTGGGGATGGCTCTAAGTGCCTGTGTTCTACTTCTGGTACTTCTGTGCTCCTAGTTATGTTGGTGGGGTGCTTTTATATTGTCATTAACTGCTCTGGGCATTTGCAGGGTTAGTTCAAAAGTAAGAATGTGTGCCAGACTCTTAAACTAAAAGAAGTGTTTTAAGTTTGCAGTGGGAGAGCAGAGGGGGGAAAGCAGTACAACATTATGCTGCTTTAAATTTGGGAGCTGTCAATTTTAATGTGCAGCTGTGGCCTTCGGCACTTGGAAAAGGTAAATGCTGTTGGTGATAGTGGTATCAAACATCACAAATAATTTCTCTTTAAGAGATTAGGGAACATGAATCCAATTCCTTCCACAAATCCACAGTTTAAGAAGAGAAATTACCTTCTGGTTTTAGGCTATTTGCTGATTTTAGCTTTTGAACTATATCTCATTCCGTTTGTGCGAACTTGTGATGTTTTCCTATTCTTTGAGTATACCAGCTGCCATCTTTTGTCTGCCAGCCCTGTGAGATGCTATGGACCAGCACATAGCCATCAGTTCAGGCTTCACTTCAACTGTACCTTTTTTAATTCATCTACATTCCTATGCAAAGCAAAGAGTTCACTAGAGTCAGTTAGCTACAACCAGTTCAGACTGATGTAGTAGTCAATATTGCCTTGGAAAATGTTGCCTGGAATGGGAGATGCTGGTCCTGGTCCCTGTGGTGCAGTGCTACTAAAACCTACTGACACCTATACACAATGAATAACCATCAGAATCTGCCTGTAGCTTCCCAGCAGTCTGACTGAGTGTGCTGTGCAGGAAGCTCAGCATGGGTTCTGGGAGGGTGCTGTGCCCATCCTGTGTCCCACAGCACCTCTCAGATATGACCCTTCTGCAACCTCAAGAGCTGCAGCAGTAGGAGCAACTTGAGTGGGCAGCCTGGGCTGTTGGGGAGAGGGAGCAAGGCCACCAGTTGGGGTTATAGGAAGCTGTTAAATTGACCATTTCTAACAACATAAACATTGCATTTCCTGCATACCTGGGGATCACCACACAACTGCTAGCAGACCTTAACATTGTCTGGAGCATCAATTCTTCAGTCTTCCTTATCTCCTAGTTCCTTACCCAGAGATCCTAATTATTACTGGTAGGAGATGTTCTCAGATGATGTTGTTGGTAGACTGAATATTTCTGGTGTTACCAGTGTCTAGGAATGAATGTGGTTTATGAATCTGCACTTCTAGGGTTAAATGTGTCTTTGTCATGTATATCTAAAAATAGAAAACCTTCAGCTCTGAATAAGGTAGAGTTACTGCATGTCTTGAGGCCTTTCTTCCATCCTTAACATAGAGAATGTCATAAGTGGGTATTACATTCTGCCTGTCTTCCTTTTTTCTCTCATGTCTATAAGTGCATCCATCAACTACTTATGACTTTGCTGACCTAGACACCCTCTACTTTTTTTGCCTTTTTTTCCTTGCTTTAAACAAAAGCATGACAATAGAGTCTGTCTCTAATGGTTTTAGAGCTGTTATTAATTCATCTTTCATTCAAGGCTGATTGCTTTCAATCTTAGCAGTGCACTTTAGATTGTGAAGGATTTTGTGAATATGTTTTTGTTATGAAAAAGTAGATGTCACTGAACTTCAGCATACCTTTGCTGATGATTGATAGTCTTTTTATCTAAATAAAGCTTGTGTATAGGTTTGAAGAGATATTTCTGAATAATCAATTGCTGATTAAATAGAAAACCTTTTTCTGGAGTTAAAGACTATCACAATCATATGTTCTCCTTCAGCTATAAGACTGTCTCAAACTTATTTCTCTTTTTGTGACCCAGAAGTTTTGCTTTTTTCAGATTTGTCTTAAAGAACAAATAGCTTAATTGTCAACATTTCAGCATTAGATGGTGATTTGTGAAGTTGATGGGGAAAACAGAGGCTGTTATTCCATGTACTGAGATTTCCTGAAACCTTTATTGTTGACTGCAGAAGAAGAATCTGAAGTGCTTGTTAAGGTTCCTGCTTATTAAGCTGTCACTGCTGTTTTCTTTTTCCGTGGGGAAGGCTACTTTATGGCTTGCAAACTATAGTTAATTGCCCATAGTAACTGGTAGCAGATTATTTTGGAAGAGTTTTTTTTCCTGAATAATTATAATCTTTGTTTTCCGTAGCTGTTGTTTCGTGTTGCCTCAGTCTCTGTTGAAATAATTTACTATTGGAAAAGTTTCATTTTTAAACAGTATTTTTGAAAGGGAGGAAAAATAAAAAAGAACAGTGCCAAACAAAATGCTCAAATCAGGTAATTATTCAGCATGCTGATTAAACCCTCAAATTCAGGTGAAATTCAATTAGTTGTATGTGTTCATTAGTACACATTGCCCCTTCTGCCTTTTACTGGGTGGAAAACAGTGTAAGATAGTACCTTTTTTTTTTTCCTGTTGACTTTTTTTCCCCTGCCCTGGCTTCCAGGTTTCAAAGGACACAAGAAATGAGGATAAAAGCCCCAAAGAAGAATAATTGGAAAGAAAGCTCTCTTAGCTTTTGATTCCAAAAAGAATACTCTAGAATGTAGTCAGGTTACGTGAACAGGCCTGACACATGGGGGGAAAATAAAACAGGATGTGGAGTGCATCCTATTGTTGTGCTGTGAAATGCTTCATGCAAATTGCAAGTGATTCTAAAAACACAAAGTAAATTGAACAGATGAAACTGAACTTGAAAATTAAATTAGCTCCTCTATACATGGCACAGTGATGGCAAATAAAACCGGGTCATTGTTGATGAAATTCTCATTTAACTCTTTTCATGTTCATCACCTTCTTCCTCCCATACCCCTCTCCCATGTTTGTGTTCCTCCCCGCCCAGGGTTTTCAAACCTGGTTCCCTTCAGGATCTTACATACTTCTACCATGTTGGAAAAGGGGCAGGAGGGGTTGAGTGGAAGCTTGAGTGTGTCCCAGCTGAACTGAGCTGATGATAGAGAACCTGATTCAGTGGTGGATTTCCTGCAGCACGGTTCAGTCACCAGCCCCTGCTTTCTCTTATTTAATTGACTGCTCAGTTCTTTGACTTCAGTGAGTTGATCAATTTATCATCCACCTGAATTATCTCACTCTTTTATTAGTGATAGAGCGCTCTGTACTAGTTGGTCAGGAGCAACCAGTGAGAACTGTCCCCCTTGGCAACATTTCCCTGTTAATTTGGCTTACTTTAATCACTTTGCCATGCTGACAGTACTTAGGGAGAGTATTGCTTTGCTGCTGAGAGAGAATTCTGTGGAAGTGCAGTCTAAATAGAGCTAGGGAGAGACTGTATCATATGAGGAGGAGGAGGAACAGGAGATACCAATGTAAAAGAGTGGTAACCTTCATAACCAAATGTGTTTTAATTTTACACCACTTCACCAGCTTTACCAAATGCTTCAGTTTGTTCTAATGTGTAAGAGATGAGAATTAGGTGATCTTACAGTGGAACAGGAGATTCAAACATTTTTGATTAAGAGAAATGTAGCAGCTCTCTGCATCCACTGCTATAATTACTTGGACAATATAATGGGGAGCAGTGAAATTATCCATCTCATAGCCTGGAATATGTGATTGAGCTCAAATGGTCAAAGAAAAAGATGAGGAAGGCAGAGGCTGCAGGGATAATAGGTGGATGATGAAGATCAGGCAAAGTAGTTGAGTATGTGCAGCAAAAGGGAATTTGACTGCAGAGGATGAAATACAGTGCAAACAAAGAGTAATTTCTAGGATGAGTCTGAATATTCCACTGTATTTATAAATCTTAGAATTGAGGAAGAGGTGAAAACAGAAAATTATTGCTGCTGCATGCAAGTGCACTAGAAGAATAAAACTGCTGTGCTGACACAGCAAATATGGCTATAAAACAAGGTAGAACTTGAAACTTTCCTACCTGTTAGAATTTTCCTTTCATATTTTTATTAATGGGTATCTATCTGCTGCATGTATAAACAGATTGACTACAGCCTCACCCTTAGCAAAACTCCTATCAGTTGTTTCTCTTTCAACCCTGTTCTAAAGAGATTGACAAGGGTTATTGTATAAAAACAGTAAATGGAGTTTCACTGACCTTTGGAATCTGCACAAAGTGTAAAAACATAAGTCCTGAGCTTAGATATGTTATTGGTGTTTTAATCAGTGAAGCAACACAATGCACAAACTATACATCAGTATTTCTTCTTTTACTTTTGATATAAATTATCACAAGTGGTTCTTATGTTTGTTGGTGAAGGCCTTTTAGCACCACTGAATTTTGAGCAATTTATTAGAAAAGTTATTCAAATTTACTATTTTTATTCTCTCCAAACATATATAAAAAATAAGGTAGCGCTTACTGTGTTATGACACAAATCTTATGCAATATGACAGTATTAGCAAGTGCTTCCTAATGATGTGCCATAATAGTTCAGTGCATTTCAGTGTATTATGCCTGGGTTTAGAAGTGATCAAGATATTAAATAGTATTTTTAAGGTTATTTCTGATTATACTAGCCAAGAGAATTTGTGGATATCGATCATATTTTCATGTCTCTTGGGACACAGCCGTTTCCTATGTGCACCTCCTAATAATTTTGTGTGATAAAATAATACAAGGTATTATGTTCAAAGACATAAACCAGCAGTAGGGTAAAAGTGAGTAAGAAACCTCCACCTTCATGTGACCTCTTTCATGAGAACATAGAAAGATATTTCATCTCATGAAATAAATCTTGACGTTTTCAGTCATCATGAGATGATTGCATCTCATCCAGGGACAGTTCAAAAGTGTTTGACTTCGGTGGAAAATCCTTGTTGGAAACATGTCCTCATAAACAGGTGGTGATAAAATGTTTATTTGTAACTGTAAAATGGTGGCAATAGCAGCTATGTACAAGGGAGGAGTGGCTCCATGTGGGAAGCTTCAGTGACAAAGTGAAATGGAGCGGAACTGGGAAGAAAGTGGGGGCTGCCTAGTGGAGCTGTGCCACAGCATCTTGGAGCGAACGGGCTGTCTTGTGAGCCGTGAGCAGGAGAACAGTTTAAATTGCACAGAAGAGACTGGGCAGGTGGGGAAGGAAATGTGACGAGTACTGAACATCTCCGGGAGAAAGCAGAATTTCTTAAACGCCAGATTATCTGGAAGCCCCATGCAGTGCCTTGCAGAACTGTCTGGGTCTGTCAAAGTGCTGCCTGTCAGTAGATGGTGCTCTTTATATCAGCTATTTACTCACGCAGCCTGTGTTTGGCTGTGTTTTCATGTAAAAGGTCTGGTAACATTCCTTAACAGTTCATTTCTCTGAATTCTGACGTCTGGGAGATTAGAAAATGGAGGCTTTGAGGGACTGCCAAGAAGAAAGGGGGGGGGGGGGGAGTTGACTGTGTTTCTTTGAAACATCCTTCATCCTTGAGTTTTTTCCAACAACTTTTGCTTGTGAATGTGTATTGTTTTGAACATGGACAAATTCAGAAGCTTCCAACATAAAAACCTGGAACAAACATTGTGGACTCGAGAATATGTAGCAGACTAATTCAGTTTGACCTGTAAGACACTGCAGTAGCGTGGTCTAAAATAAACCCACAAAGCAGATTTGGCAAATCATCTGCAGTTCTTAAGTTTTCCTTTGCTCATGAACTTTGCGTTTTTACCTGCTGTTTCTGGATAGATAGGAATTAGTTTGGTTTTAAATGTAATGCTTCTTAGAAAGGACTTACATGCATCAATGCAATTGTGAGTTTTACCTGGAGTCATTCTGGATGGACATAAAAACCCGCATAAAGATGAAGATTTCCTTATTAATGTGTTTGAAGTATTTTTGGACCTGCCTGCATTTTTTATTATTCAGAAAACATGCCAGCTCTGGAGGGAGAATTTGAATGTGTTAATTGTCTAAAAATATCACTTGCCAAGGGCTGCTGTTGACACAAAAGCCCTTATCTGGGCAGCAGAACAGCATGGCAGATCTAATAGGAATCTGAGATGCTTAAAGTCACCTGTGTCTTTATGCAGCGGTGTGTGTATAGAACATCATCTATTTAACCAAGAGTTAAATTTTGGCTAGTGAGGTGAATTTGCCCCTGGAGTGAATCTTGCGAACTGCCTGCTGTTCACTGCCTGACACTCCTGGTCTTTCTGCAAACAGAAACTGAAGGATTAGTGTGAATTTTTCAGGTACTCTTAAACTGCAAGCAAACGATCTGAGAAAGAGAAGGGAATAGAGTTCCTTTCAGAAATGTAATTAAAATATTTCTAGTTCTTATTCAGGGCCAGTTTGTCTCCCAGCACATTGATTTAGATATCCCTTCACAGATCTCTCTCCAGAAAGGATATATATTGTATGTACTCCACACATTAAAGCAGATTAATATCAATCCTCACAATGCTCAATTTACCTTCTCTCAGCTTTTCTTTCACATTCATCTCCTTACGACCCAAGTTTCTAAAATTGAGGTCAGGAGGGCATAATATTTTTGGTGAAAATCTCAACTCCACGTTTCTAGGGATGTCTCACAGCTGCCTTCACCAGCAAGAAGTTGCTGGGACATTTTGGCTGGAACCAGAGATGTAAATCTTCACTTGACTGGCATTCCTCCCCTGCTTAGCTTCCTTGATGCCTGCTGGGATGTTCCTGGAGAAGTCCCAGGCCATCTAGGAGATATGTTCAGAGCATGGCAACAGCAATACCCACCCCCCTCTCCCCCTGCCTTTGAATCTGGTCTGCCAAATCCCATCTATGTGGGCTTTATAGTTCTAAATCTCCAGGGTTTTGAGCAGAGACTGTTGCTGCCACGTCCTTCTGTTTCCTTTTAAATAAGGACAGGCTTCTGACCTTTCATCTGCTTTCAAGTTTACTTGCTGTACTACAAGAGATGCTTCCTGTGAGTGAGAGGAGATGTGTCCCTTTGGCCTGGGCTGGCCTTGATATGAATATGGCACTTGTGCACTGTGGCTTTTTCTGTATCTCTTTGTTGGCTAACTCAGGCTGCTTCCTAGCCAGGAGGGGCTGGCTGTCATGAGCCTCAGTTTAAGGCTTTTTGCTTTCTCTAATGAAGAGCATAAAAGGGCATTGTAGTACTGGTTTTCTGAATATAGGACTTCATAGGGATAATAAGAAATACAGGAATTCCCTTATTAGGGAGAGAAGGCTAGTTTCTCAAAAGTAATCAGGAAGAAATGACATTGACGTCAGAAATGTCCTGCTTGTTTTGAAACATAAGTAGTTTATCTGCCTTCTAGATATTTACTTGAGAAATCCATTATGACCTTCTACACAGGCATTGCAATGCTATTGCATGAATCAGATGGCTGGGCTTGTCTGCCTCTTCTAGCAACACCTGCCTTTTTTCTCTTGATTTTGCTGGAAGTGGAAGCAATGTCTTATTGGGAAGCAAGAGGCTGATCTGTCAGCTGAGGCTCAGAGACCTGACCTTATTCATACTCATGTACACGTCTGGCCTATAAAGTTGTTCTCCTCAAAATGTATTTGGCTCAAGAGAACATAGTTAAGAGTCAACTGGCAAAGATATCTAGAAAACTTTGATTGCTGTTGGGATATAAAATGCTTTGGCTGCTGCACTTCCCTTCTGCATATGAATGAGCCTACCCATAAAGACTGTAAGTTGGCATGGAAAGGTTATACTACTTCTTACAGTACGAGCCTCTTAATTGGCACATCTGCTGGAAACTAAGGTGCCAAAAATGTGATTCACTCGGAAGGAGTAAACCGTGTAAGAAAGCAACCTGTCATTATTTAATAAGGATTAAGAGCCTCTCAGGATGTTAGACATTCTCCTTGTACAAATGTACTGTTGTTGAGCTGATGATCAAATTAACCTCACTACCTGCGGACACTGAAGTAACAATTTCTTTTATGGCTATTCTCATATAGAAATGCTTCACTGTCCATGTCTTTAAGATAAAAAATGAACTGTACTCTTCACCTCTGACATGCAGCAGCGATTAAAAAAAGTACACATCTGATTCTGAAGCCCTAGGTTGTGACATGTTGAGTATCTTCTTGACAGAACACTGCAATTAGCAATGGAAGGATCTAGGTGTGGTCTGTGCTGGACAGATTTATTATGTCAGTGAAGCCCAAGAATAAAAGAATTGGCCAGTATCATTAATGACAACTCCTACAGAGAAAAGTAACTCTTGGCAAAAGCAATAGTATTCCATAGGTGTGTTTTAATTTGAAAAGTATGTTGCCAATAACTTCATAACCATCACTGACAGCGTTAGGTAGATGTTTCTGAGATTAGGTTTAGCCTAGTATTAGTATTTGAATAACCAATTTATTAGAATATCCTGAACATTTAGAAACATAAGGAAGGTAATTTTTTTCCCTTTAATTAAATTTGTAAGAAGAAGGACTTGGGATTTTAGGTACATTTTTTGTTTTGTTCTTCCTACCTGAAATCTCTGGAAAGACCAGCATACTGTAATGTACAATCTCTTTTTATTTTTTCCCTCCCATTAAATAAAGACCCATTTGCACTGTAGTAGTATTCCTAATAAAGAAAATTTAATTTTATAAGCCTTAGAAAATGTTACCATTCAGCTACATGCCGTAATTTTTAATTGACACATTTCATATCCATGTTAGAATGAATAATGTGAATATAAACCAGGTACATGTCAGACAGTCATGGTCCTGTCTACTTCTCACTTCAAGGAAGTCTGTTCTGTGATTCTTATTGCTAACTATTGATAATTGAGCTGCTTTTGATATAATCCCTTGGCTGAAGTATTGCTGATAAGGCATCACCAAATATATGTGCTTAGGAGTCAGAAGCATTCTCATGTTCCACAAAACAAATACAAGCTGAGAAACTTCTTTTAACTCTTATTACTGTGTTTGCAAGTACAAAATCTAAACTTTGTGCTGGCCTTCACATCTTTAGGTTTTTAGCTCTTGCCTTTTACTTAAGGCAGGATAGAAGATGAGCTAACCCTCAAGTTATGTGTGGCATGTCGAGGGTGGGTGTCTGGCACTTTTATTCTTGCTGTAGTGGATGGTTAAGTGCAATAAGGAATATGTGCTTGTAATAAAGTTTAGTTAATTACTTGTAAGTTGCTGTTAATACAGGGCTGTTAATTGAAATTAATTCTGTTTGTTCTTTGACTCAATAGCAGTCACAAGCAGGCTAGAGAGGTTTAAGGAGGAAGCTTTTATCTTCATAGCTGCATAAGGCGTGTGAGTGGAGCACCTGCTGTGTGAACAGACATCATCCGTCCTCCAGATCCATGCAGGATACGAGTACGTTTCTGTTTGTCAGGCAGGAGGATTTTCCCAAGTAAATGGGAAGACTGTAATTTGTGACACAAGATAGTGATGGTTTAGAGCCCAGACTTGGGCAGGTTTGAATTGTCTCAGGTAGTGATGGGGAATGAAAGCCACATCAATGAAGAAGTATCAAACAGTTGATGTATCTTGTGAAGTAGGAAACCTCACATTGACAGACCAACATTCCCTCTCCGCATTTTCTCTGAAGATACCCAAAAGCAAGTACTTAATTTTCAGACTGGAAGAAATCTTCTGCACTGAGTGAAATGGATCTTTAGTTTGGCAAGATTAGAAATGCAGTGGTTTTAGATTATGTGAATTTTTAAGCATTACACTTTTTGATCTGGGTTTGGCTGTCAAAAAAGCGATTGTGCTCCTGGCCCTACTTGTGATTGTTTTAAAGCATTGTTGGCCTGTATGTCCTGGCTGTGGCTTTCAGGACTTTTGATAGCAATTAGAATGATGTCAGGCAAGTGTCTTGACAGTGCTGAGGAGTACTCTGTCTTTTCCTTTCCCATGCTGACACTTCAGTTCTTCACAGTTTGCTGATAGTGCCACTGCCACTCATATCAACATGAGCACCTGCCAGTCATGATTCTTGCTTTCAGAATACAGTATCTCATTGAAAGAGAGTACTCTCATAGGAAATATGTCACCTTATTTATCTTTGCTTGTTATTTTGATAGTGCCTTTATCCCAATCAGGATAACAGTGATATTTTCTGGACAACTTTTATCCCTTCCTGTTGGTTGTTATACTTCTGACAGCCTTAAGAGGGAGTTAACTCACGCTTTTTACATGCCAGATCAATATCATTGGTTTTGATAATTTGTTTCTTTTCCACCTCACTTTTCAGTATGTCTGTAGTACTCCTAAGCTGGTGGCACTGGTACAGAAGGTACTGGATTAGGTCAATCCTAGGGCTGCTTGAAAGCCAGGTAAAGCCTTCGTCTTTGTTCAGTGTTTTTTGAACAAGTGGTGGTGCTACACTGTTTTGGGACACTGAGGTAGAAGTTTCTGCTTGTGCAGAGCTGGTTTTAAACTCTGCCAGAGCAGACTTTTGGTACGGATGTTAATTTACAGCAGTCCGGTGGAGGCAACAAAAAGAATCCAGCGGCTGAGCTGGCCCTTGGCACAACAAAGAGGTGAAGAGGCTCTGTGAGAGAGGTGGGAGGCTGTGGCCCACTGCTGCTGGGGAGACCCTTGTAGAAGTGGCATTTGTTCCTTTCCTTTTCCTCAAGAACGTATGAGTATAGGAATAGCAAATCAACTTTATGGGACCTTTTCCACTTCTGCACCTTCCATGGCTTCTCTGCCAGGCTCCATCTTTTCCCCTGCCTGGTCCTTCCCAGAAAGGGCTGACCCAGCCCTGTTCACCTTGCGCTCAGAGCCCTGTGCTGATGCTCTCACCCACAGTGTTAGAGGACCATCCTCATCTGTTCTGTGTCTGGGTTGAGGGGCAGTGATCTCTCTGCAGGTCCAGTTCACATCTCTCCTTGGGCTTCAGAAATGTTTGAATTAGCTTGGACTAAGTGAGGATGCTCTTCTGGGGCATCAGGTACCTTGTCTGCACTTCATTTTGCTGCTGTGAGACACAGCTGGCTGAACTGATTTGTTCCTCTTGAAAAAACAATATAGTCTGAGAATGTGGACTTAGGGGAACAAGAATGTATTAAAGGTCTGCTGCAATCCTTCTGCTGACCAGTGGTAGGAAATAACTCCCTCTTGTGTGTACTTATAACTTATCTTGTCTTTTGTGAGATCCCGTATGTGGACCCTGATGCTAGGCAGCATGGTGTAGCCATGTGCCAGTGGACCAGACCAAGGAAGGAGGGACTATGTGTAGGACAACATGGATGGCAGTGATGGAGGTAGGGCTGAGGTGTGGGCTGGATGCTCTTCCAGGCAGCATGCTTTCAGCATTAGTCTGTGTTAATAGATGTGAGAGCCCTGGGAGCTGCACAGCCTTCAAGTCTTGCTCATGGCATCATTATATGACACTCTGCTATGCTCAGGGGGTCATAGATTAGGCCAACCAGTTGCATTTTGCCTCTTGCCATGTGGAGCAAGTGAGTTTGGAACTGAAATGTGAGACCTAAGATTGCAGCTCAGGGAATGCAAGGTGCTGGCTGACCATGCCTCCAGAACAACTTGGGAGTCTTGGAAGGTCTCCCATGTCTCTAGTTCCTATTCAAATAGGATATTGTGTGTTGATCAGTTGTTGGGGTATGACTTTCACGATAGCTGCTATAATGTCTCTTTTTTGATCCTTCCTCAGTGGCATTAGGGTTTATGTCTTGGCTAAACCAAAGCTGCTGCTAAGATGGCCCCTAAAGAGTGCTTTAAACTACACTGCAGTGATTTTATTTTAATATATTTTATTTGCCATACTGATGTTTTTCTTTTCAAAGTGATTTAAGTAATAAATTAGAATGTGACGGTTTGGATTTCTGATCCAATTAAAGTTTTAAACATTCAATCTTTTATCAACATAAAAGGGAAAGTGTCTCAGAGTCATTTCCTTGTGGGGTTTTGTTTGTTTGTTTTTAAATTTTAAATAGGCACATTTCCTTTGGTTTGTCATTTTTACTTCTTCTTAGTATTAGAATTGTCAGTAGCACAGATGGGAACCCAACACAATGGAGGTTTCGGTGGTTTTATGGGCTGTCTGCTTACTATTGTAATTTTTTTCAGTCTTTGCTGGAAAAATCTGCAAGTATGATTGTCTGAGAAAGTGTAGTTCTCAACCAAAATGTGTCCTTTCCAGATTCTTCAATATTTTAAGATATATAAAACCAGATTCGTAAGCCTGGCTCATTTCTTCTTCCCAGAACTGAAACTAGCTTTTATGTTAGTCATTGATTCTGAATTCTATATAGGCAGTTTAATGGTGGAAAAATAATTTGTAGTACATGAAAAAGATTCTTATTTTCTCAGTTTTAGAAATATAACCCCAGCATTTTAAAAAAGAAATAAATTGTGCTTTTGAAATCCTTACTGGGTATTGCAGCTCCTGCTGCTCCTTGTCGCAAATGCTGAAGATGATGCTGTTAGTCTTGCTTCCAGAGCAGCCTGAAAGATTTGACAATAACTTAGCTTTTGGAGCTGTGTAGTTTCAGTTCTCTGCTGTATGTATCTGTATCAGATACACATACACTTTTATTTTTCTAATTTTTAAATATGTCATTGGCCCTTTATGGTTTGCTTGCAGAAGACGTTATGCTTTGATTTAACAAATATTTCCTTCTCAGCTTCATGCATGAAGTGATCCCACTTCTTTCTGCCAGTCCCTCTCTCTCTGATCATAGACACATCAGTGGTTTTCTGACACATTTTAATGTTTCCTGCCCCAGCTGACTTTGACTCATTCTAGGGATGACAGCCACCCATCTCATTCTCTGTCCCTACTAGGTGGCATTGACCTTATTAGTTCTTTCCTTTTCTCTTTCCATACCTCCTGTCACAGCTATCAGCCCTCTTTTCTCTCAGGCTGCCTAATGAGGTTAACATAATGGTTCAAAACTGAGAGTTGTACTCCATGTCTACTCCATGTGAAGGTTTCTTTGTGTCTGAAACACAGTGGACAGAGCTCCACTGCAGCCTTGCCTTGCTTATGTCCTTTGACCAGCTACAACAAAATTGGTCCTGCCTTGTCTTTTTCTAGTTAAACTGTAAACTCCACATCAGAGTCTCTCATGATGTGTGTTGGAGCAGAATCTGCCTTAATAACTTTGAGCAGCACCTCTTTTATCCATCTCTGTTTCATACAAGAGGTTTTTAGGCAGAAACTGTAGGGTTGCACATTGTATAAATTTGAATATAAATATGCACTGGTTTTGTTTATCGGACGGCAAATTGCATGTTATAGATGGTCTCAGGCTGCCTTCTTCCAGCAGCCCTGCTTGACTGAGGACCCTGATCTTCACAGTCCCTGGGTTTTGTAATGCAAGCAGATTTGTGAATGCACAAAAAGTTTGGCTTGGAGAAACTCCTGAAAGAAAACCCTGGCTCATAATCTGTAAAGTAGTTTTAATAATGAGATTGAATCCTCCATCACTCAAAAACACAGCAGCTTTTCTTTCTCTTCTGGAGTGAAATACAGTAAAGACAAAGAAATTCTGATGAATTAACTGACCTTCAAAAATGGTAGGTTTGGTGAACTGCACCTGGAAGGCTGAAGAGGTAACTGTATGTCATTGCAGGGCTTCATAGCTAATGCTATCCTGAACACAACACTGGAATGCATTCTCTAGTAGTGTGCAGGCTGTAGGCTTGGTTGATTTATTTATTTATTTAGACCTGAGTTGGTGATTTTACGTACTGTCTTCTCTGCACCGCGGAACGGAGAGCATGAAATTGTGCCATGTATTAAATATGCTATTTTTTAGTTCTTGAGTAATTTTTGTAGTTAGAGATACACATAACAAAAACTGGGCTCAGGCAATTTAGAAGAAAGAGCTCAACAAAAAAGTCCTGAAGAAACAGGTTTTCCTTCAAATATAGAAGCAAAGAGCAGAATACTGAAGACTTTTATTCTCATTAGATCTATATCTGGCACCCGAGATAGTGAAGCATTTGGCAGGATTTAAACTATTAAGGTGTTGCCAGCAAAGGGTGATTTTTAGGATGAGCTGATGTCAGGAAAATGAAGGCTGGTCCAAAGATCACTTTTCTTTTAAAAACGTATATTATTTTATTTTAATCAGTTTGGGCCTATTATTTGCCTGAGCTAGTAAACAGAAATCAAGTAAAACATAATGTTTTCCACTTGTCTATCTAGTGTATATATACATATAGCTAGTGGCAGGGGACTCATTTGGTACGTATGTTTATGGTGAGGGTAATTTTCCCTGGTTTGCTGGGAAATTTTTTAGTATAAGATCTAGCTTTAGAGCAGGGAAGAAATTAAGAAATGAATTTTGTGGGAGGGAAGCATCATTTTTAATAGCATTTCATCGAGAGCATCTGGTTGGAAAATATTTTGGGTATGATGTTCTAAAAATGAAAGCAGCAACAATGTACTTTTTATAGCCATTGCTTTAAAACCCCTATATTCCTCTATCTCATCAAGTCCTTATGAATTAGAAAATGAAACATAACACTTGATGGTGTCAGTGTTAAAATGTCTTTTTTGGACCGCAGTTACAAGTTTAAGTCAAAACATGCTTCAATCATCATTCTGAATATTGGATGGTAAAAATAAGCATATATGTTTGCTGTGCACTGATCTGTATATTGCACAGCATAAGAGTTAGATTTGAAGCTGCCTTCCAGTTCTGCAGGCACAGAGGGAAGTGTTAATTTTGTCTTGTAATTGCTGATAAGTTCGTTCTTCAGATATTTAACAAGATGGTGCTTAAACCTTTGAGAGGAGAATAGTTGCTGAACTAAGAAGAGCAGCCTCTTAGTTAAAACAAACATTGGTACTATTTGTGTACTTTCAGCTCAAAATAAATAGCTCATAAATCTATAGTTAGCTATATATATTTGTATGCAAATATTTGTAATTTAAATATTTTTACGCTGTACCAGAAAAGCCATTAACAGTTTATTTTTGCAGGGCTGACAGGCAGCCCTCTAGTCTTCAAAAATTCCACTGCTCAAGAAATAGCTTTAAATTTAAGGAGTAACTCAACATAAAGATACACAATGAAGTCTTGACCCTGTTGTTCCATGATTTCTATGGAATCAGACAGACTACTTGTGTTATGGCTATTTTCACTTGGTTTTTTCTTTGATGTGTTTGTGAAGGACATGCATTTATATATGTGTGTAATAAAAATCAGTGAAATGATACCGTATTATTGGCCCTTCTTTGAAATTCAGTTTCTTCTTTGATTCAAATAGCAGTTACACGTAGGCTAGAGAAGTTCAAAGAAGAGCCTTTGATCTTTCTAGGTGCGTGAAGAACGGTTACAGGGCACTTGCTCTCCCTACAGCATTTACCACTTCTGCAGACTTGTGCAGTGTCCAGGGCAGGTTTATGTGCAGTAGACAAATGTGCTTCTCAGAAAGGACAGTGGTGGAGCACACACTGTCCCGGTTATAATGCACCATCCACTCCTTTTGAAGGCTCTTTTTTTGTGGACACCAAGTCTGTCTGGGATCTGCCTGCTGCAGGTTGGTGTGTGGTAGCAAAAGATGAAGATCGATTATTTGGGGTGGGTTTGTGCATTGTTCTGATACCTGTAAATGTGGATGGTGCCTATTTCTGTCTTTGAAACAGGATTCATGTTACCAGTGAGGGTATTTTTGTTCAAAACAAAAAAAGCTAAGCTAAGGGATGTGCATTGTATTATATATTCAACTAGAATTTTCCTGCTCTTTGTTTAACTTCTACTCTTATTAAACTTCTACCCAGGCAATGAAAAAGATATAGGAAAAATTGGACAAGAATTCAAGACATGTTTGCCTGTTGGAATTTTAGTGCTGCCATACTCCCTGGCTCTAACTTAATATCTTTGCATGATGTACTTCATGGACTTAGTAGGGTATGCAAAGCACAAGCTTAAAACTGCTTTTGTCCTTTGGGCTTCTAGTAATGAAAAGTTTCAAAGCAACTTTGAAAAGGTCTGTCTGAAAACATGTATCTGTGTAAATGCTGGGATAAACCCCAGCTGGCAATATCAAGGGAGTCTGCCATGAGTTCTAATGGAGAAGAATGGTTGAGGTGACATTCCCCTTCACCTCAGATCTGCACAGAAAAACTTCTCTCGAGCTATCTACACCATGAAGGAGCTGGAGGACAGGTATTCTGCATGCACAGCATGGGAACAAAGAGACTTTGATTTTATTCCATAGACTCAATTCTCTGACAGAATAATGAAGTAAATGTTGTTCACACGCACTTACCTCAGCCATGTCCAATCCTGTTTGTAAGAATTACCCATCTCCTTCAGATTTTCTTAGTCTCCTGGGCAGATTGTGTTGCAAAAAAAAGATGAAATCACTTTGAATGTATTTTCTTTATTATGTTATTTTGCATACTTGGACAAGAGGCTTTAAATCCCTGCAGTTCAGGTTGCCTAGAACACAGCATTTTTATGTGGTTTAAAAAAGTGTATGTGCAAAAGTGAATTGTTTGATTGAATGAAATATGACTTTATATGTATGATAATGCAATTGACTTAATTTATGAATGTTTTATATATCAACTGTTCTTCTATTTGTTCAGAAAAACTATTGGAAAACTGAATTTTCAGGAAAGTATTGAACAGTGCTTTTTTGTGTTATTTATAAAGAAGTGACTGTTTTAAGCAGGAGTCCTACTTATTTCACAGGACGATGATCGTACAAGGGTTAATGGTAAAAAGGAAGCATAAAAATGAAACCTGCTTGTAAACATCACCCAAACTAGGAACAGTGTCAACTGGTATCGCCAGCTCTGCCTCCAATGGCATGTAGTCTCCTTTTCTCAGGCACCACCAGTCTTTAAGTTGGTTTGCGCAGAATGGCTTTTTACCAAGATCTTTTCTAATTGTAGTTGTGGAACCTGCCTGACCTGAGGATGCTCCTGGTCTTCCATGGTTATGTCCAACCTGTGACACAAACATAGATCCTTCTTGTGAATTTGGTCACTTCAAAGACTGCAACTATTTCCCTTCAGGTGCAATCAGAATTGGCCACTCTTTAAACTTTTACTCACATAGGGCATGGTGCAGTATGCTTCTCTGATGCAAGGAACATGAATGCAATATAAAACAATGTTAGAGAACCCTTAACTGTCTGCGATTCCTGAATGATGTATTTGAATAGCTGGCTCTTGTGTGGTAGTAATTATTGGATATCTGCAGTCAGAGCAGCTTCTATCTTATATTTATTATTTTAATATTGTGTATGAATGTCACAGATTAGTATTTCTGAAACTTGTGTGCAGACTGAACATCATTTCTGATCTTCATTCTGTGTTTCTAGTCCGGGACTGTGAAGCTGACCAAGCCTGTGGCATTATGGACCCAGCAGGATGTCTGCAAATGGCTGAAGAAACATTGCCCTAATCAGTATCAGATCTACAGTGAGTCATTCAAACAGCACGACATAACTGGTAAAGTATGCACTATCTGAAATACTTTACTTATTTTAAACATGGCGAATTGTTTTACTTTGTTGTTAATAGACTGTGACTGTGCACTGAGGGTTTCTTGTTGATTGTATGACTAGACAGTTGCTAGGTATAGAGTGAGGGGAGAATATACCAGCTTTTGTAGGATGTGGTGAGTCATTTCCTCATCTCTCTGAAAGATGAATTTCAGATTATTCAGGGTTAATATAATGAGGAAAGAAGTCAGTCTGTATGTGGGTAAGGGCCACACCCTGTTCATTTCAAATAGAAACACCCTACCCAATGGCCCCAGTGTTAAGAAACATCCTATGAGGACAAATGTGAATGAATTTTTTCAATTGAGGTGTTTCACTTTCAGATCATTTTCTTAGAGTCCTTAACACATAGGATGGGGGGCAAACCCAGCTGAGCCTCTCCCTAGGTCTGAAGCAGGATCAATACAGCAAGTTCTTTCTGACAGATCTTTGTCTAACTTTGCTTTGGACAATTGGCAATGAAGGAGATTTCTACATCTCTCTATTCCAGTATTTTACAGTCCTTAAAGTTGTTATTTTCCCAGTATCAATCTAAACCATTATTTCCAGCCAGTGAAACTGATTTCTGTCCCAGTCGTAACTCAAATACAAACATTCTTTCTTGCAGCCTTTCCTTTATTGGATGGGGGCTTCCTACTTGCAAACCCTTTCCTTGTCTAGTCTAAAAAATGTTTGTTCTGTCATGGTTTGGGCCTCAAATACCTGCGGGGCCTTCAGAACCTCAACATTTTGTGTCTTGTCATAGAACCATATATTGAAAAGCATAATTGTATTTTATTTTCTTATTTACTTTAGAAATTGATACTGATTTTGTTATCTGCTTCACTTGTTAACTCCTACTCAGTTTAGTGCAGTGGTATTTTAGCTGACCACTTAGAAGGGATGTCAGTTTAGCAGAGTAACTGGATTAATATAAATACAGATGTAACTTGGGAGTTAAATAGCATTTTACTCATATCTAGGCATTAATTAATCTGTAAAAAGTTTATTGTGGAACAGCAATTTGTTCTCTGAAGTGGTGGCATTCAGCCATTTAATATCAAGCAGAGATTTGAGTTTCACATACAAATCTCAGTCTTAACCATAACATATTGCTAACTGATGTATGTCTCAATCTGTGTCTGTTTGTATACGTGTGCTTGTGGTGTTTACATCAATTCCTGTAGATGTTCTTTCCTTCCTGGTAAAACTGAAGTGATTGCAAACATGTCAGACTAAACTACTGATATTTGTTTACTAAGTAGCCATGAATACGGGTACACACTTACATGTGAGAGGTATTGGTTTGCTAAGTGCTGAGTTCTAGTACATACCCATTGTGACCATTTCCTTTAAGTCATCAACTGTTGAATGCAGTCCACAGGAATGTAGTCTGTGTCTCCACCCATGTGTACGGAGCTGACTGCATCCAGAGTGCTATCTGAAAGAGCTGAAACTATTTTTGAGTGCTGTTTTATTATCATATTCTGTTCATAAAATTAAGGCACCAAAATGAAGTTGAAAGGAAGAAAAAGTTGTTTTCATTTCAACATAAACATAGATGGAAACCTTGTAGTTTCAGTGCCAGTGTGCAAAACTTTACAGACCTGTATGAAAAAGAAGAATCAAGATCAATCTTTCACTTTACACAAAAGAGGTACAAGGACAATATTAGTACATGTTAGAAAAGTAAGTCCGCAGGGAAGAAAATAACTTCAATTCAGTGGCAATCAATGTTTGTACAGATTTTAGAGAAGTATACTGTGATAATATTATGAGTGAAATCAATAACTTGGGAAGATACTTCCAGTGCTGTGACTCCAATTATTTGAAATCTAATAAGGGAATAGAACAGTGGATTTGTGGCTCAAAAAAAGTAGAGCATGAAAGGAGCATGGAAACTAATGGATTAAGCCAAGGTCATGTAACTGTTTCCAGATATGGCTATGGAAAGGTGATGTGATTGTTGAAAATTTCTCAGGAATTGAAGTGACTTTACAAGTTGCTTTGATATGGAAAAATATAATGGAAAAGAACTTGAAGAAAGTGACATTAAAAGGATATTTAAACTTTATTTGAAGATCAAATCTAAGACATGGTCATCAGCCAGGAAAGTAGTCCTGGGCAAACATATCTAGCAATTGTTAACCATAGGTGTTGAGAAGTGTGGCATTTTACTTGGGACGCTGTGTGAAGACCTTATAGCAGCCTTCCAATATCTGAAAGGGGCCTACAAGGATGCTGGAGAGGAGCTCTTCACCAAGGACTGTAGAGGTAGGGCAAGGGGGAATGGGTTTAAACTGAAACAGGGGAAGTTCAGGTTAGATATAAGGAAAAAGTTCTTTACTGTGAAGGTGGTGAGATACTGGAACAGGTTGCTCAAGGAAGTTGTGAGTGATCCATCCCTGGCAGTGTTCAAGGCCAGGCTGGACAGAGCCTTGAGCGACATGGTCTGGTGTGAGGCGTTCCTGCCCATGGCAGGGGGGGTTGGAACTGGATGGTTTTAAGGTCCTTTCCAACCCAAACTGTTCTATGATTCTATAATTTGCTGGAAGGATGGAAGAAAGGAAAGAAAGCTTGCTTCACCTCTTTTTTTTAATGCAGTGTTTCCCAGTGTGCTAATGCATGTCTTCAACACATGAGGTTTTAATGCTATGATCATTAAATAAACCTCATTCTGTCAAAGTAATACCCAAGAGGTACCTTGGTCCAAGGGGAGGAATTTGATAGGAGGTCATTGAAAGGACTCAAACCTTTTTAAATTAAACTTTTAAGGAGGAAAGGAACAGGACTCAAGGAAACTACTTTTTAGTTTTAGACAGATCCACAACTTCTGAATATTTATTAAATACCAAATGGCACCTTGGAAAATTAAATATGAACTGCTACTGAAAACCTGCTCTGAATAGCCTTAAAATCAGACTAACTCTATAACCTCTAAAGATGCTTGCATTAAATCAGCATTAAAGATGCTTGCATTAAATCAGCTCTGTTGACATATATTTTTTATTAAATTCATATAAAAAGTTGCTGTTAAATCTGAATTTATTTTTTTTTCACTTCACTAATATCTTTGCAGGTGTTAGGGGTTGATCATATCAGCTGAAATGTTCATGTTGTTGAGCATGTCAGAGATGGTCTCATGATTTAAGGTACTACACTGGAATTTAGAGAAATCCTGGCTCTGTTTCAGGTTATTCTGGTATTCTTAGGATGCATCCTGAATCCTCAGGGGCTAAGTTACTGTCTCCGGAGAGAGAAAGGGATTCTTTTTCTTACCAAAACATTGCCAGATAGCTTTCTGATTTCAAGGACATACATTTAGTTTAATTCTGCCTTTGTTTCATTGAACTCAGCTGAGTTTTGTGCTGCAACCAATGCAGTGAATTGGGGATGAAAGCTGTGCAGTAGAGCACAGGAAGCCTGGGTTTCATTCCTACCTCTGGGGCAGTAAGGATGACCAAAACCAGGAGGCTTTATTCATTATGTTGTGACCTCCTGATAGCGTTCATCTTCCTCATGCATGTTTCAGCATTTGTTCAACAGAGATGAAGATGCCAGCATTGTTAAAGGTGTTGTGATCTGTGTACAAAGGATGTTGTTTGAGCCTGATAAGTCTTTCTGTTAAGAGGTCCATTTCATTTGGAACAACTGCTTGCTTCCCAATCCCTCCCTTAACAAGTGATTACAACTTCATTATTCTTCATCTTTCCATTACTGATGAGTATCACATCAATATATCTCTCATGCCAGTGACACAGTACACCTAATATTGAGGTCTGATGCATGAAGCAAAATGAGATCTTCTGTAAGATGTCCTCCATAGGTGTGCAGCCCAATGTCTACCCCAGTCTGTGTTACCTGACATGGGGCCCTCCAGAGTCTTCTCATAAATCCTACAGGGCAGAAAACTACACAAACTGACACCTTTTCTTAGCTTATTTTATTGGACATTGTTTTATTGTCCCTTATAAACTGGTCACAGCCTGTCCTTTAGGTTGTTTGTTGTTTGTAGAGGACTGGTTTTATGAGCAAGCATAGGACTGGTACCAAGTGAAGAAGGTCCTGGGTCAGGGAAAGGTATCGTAGGAAGTGCTTTAGCCTCCTTTAAAACATTATTAAAGTTTTGATTACCACATTTTTCTCTGTTTGGTCCCAAACCTGTAGCAAGTTTTAAGCATTCCACAGCACTGGTGTATGTCTGAGAAAGCATCTAATTTATTCACAGAAGAAGAAAAGAGGTTTTTAGTAGAAACAGAAAGGAACCTTCATTGTGTCCAAATGGAGGGTATTTATGATAAAATATTAGTTGACTTTATTGTTTTACATTTGACAGTTCTTTTCAGCACAATAGATCTCCCAAGCAGGGTTCATCTGATAGTGATATTGCAGAAGCAATTTCCATCTCCAGCCATCTCTGTGAAGCCTTTTCCTTCTCCATGGTGCAAAGCTTAAGCTAGCCTTGCCCACAGTCCTTATTTATGCTACTTTTCCCTCCTTTTTCTGTGAGGTCTTAACAGCAGTGTTGGTTGGTGGGCTGTCAGATGAATCCTGACTACATCCATCTGGTGTTTAAAATCAAATAAAATCACTGCTTCACCCTGGAGAGAGCTTTTATTCTGCTGCCTGGGTAAGGTCAGACTTACTTGCAGCATTCTTTGTGGAGTTGTGATGCTCATGTTGGAAAATGTGAGTGACTAAAGAGTTTTCCCTGTTTCATACTTGGCTGCTCTTAATTTCTAACATGTGGAACATATCAAAGAGGGATGGGTGTTGGGATAAGGCTCCTGTTTGCATAATATGTGTCAACTGTTCTTTTTGCACAGAAAATAGTCTCAGAAATATAATGAATATAATATCAGTAATATAAGGAATGTAATATAATGAATGTGTTCATATAACATGGAAGTGAAAGAAGTTAGAAGAGCCAAATAGTTGGAAGTGGAAATCTAATTTTCATTATTCAGCCCCTTACTGATAAAGAAAATTTTGCATTAAAGTAATCTCTCGTGTTTTAGGAATGGTTCCTGGGTCTGGCTTTGCAGTCAAGTTATAGCTCAGGCAGTATGTAGTGAACTTCTGCAACAAGAGGCAAAACTGTAATGGCTCATGAGAGATCTGATATGACCAGGCAGGCTCATCTGCAGTTGAGAAGGGGACAATGAGACACTTGAATACTTCATGGAAGTTGTAACTTAAGTATCAACATAGTTGATTATTTTCAGATAAATTGGCTTTTGATAATCTGTGGATGAAAGACATGTCTTTTATGTTGTTTGTTTCGTGGTTGTAAATCTGGAACAGAAGAATGTTTCCTAACTAGCTGCCATGACATCCATCCCTGGCAGTGTTCAAGGCCAGGCTGGGTCCTGGGTGACATGGTTTAGTGCAAGGGGCCAATGCCCGTGGCAGGGGGGTTGGAACTTGATGATCTTAAGATCCTTTCCAACCTTGACTGTTCTATTCTATGATTCTATGACAATCTTCATTGTTCTTCATTGCTAAACCAAGTTGCTGCTTGTGTACAGGAGAAGTAGGCCCTGTGTGTATAAGAAGAAATCAAGTCAATTAGTCGTGCAGTGGAGCCATCTCTTCTGTGCACAAACCAGTAGGGAGTGCCTAATGCCATTATTGGTTACATAAAAGCCTTTGTGGAAGAAGTGATATTATTATCTGTTTAATAGGGTGGGAAAATTGCTGAAGGACGATTGAGGCATTTTTGGCCTTGCTTGCCAATGACATATCAATGTTATTGCCTTTATATTGACTAAATTCAGAATGAATAGTTTCCATGCTTCTGCTCCGTTCTCAGCTGTGAGATCTGCTGTGCAAGTAGCTGATGAATGTTTTACACTGTTTCCTGTCTTACTGGATATTTCTTGGGTCTGGTTGCTTTTCCTTGGTATGCTCTCTTCACTTGTAACTACCTGGCAGGATCTCTCATGGTTTCGATAAATGATTGCTCTACAGCATACTTAGAAGTGAATTGCACTCTGGTTGCCTCTTTTTCTTTACTCTGTCGCTATTATAAGATTTCAGTAAGAGCCATGGTAGCCAGATTTGCTGCAGCTTTTACTCCTACCTGATGTATCACAAAGAATCCAAATTATCTTTGAACTGAGAAGTATAATTCCTGTCCTTTAGCTTCAGATTTGAAATCCCCTGTCAGCTTAGCTCAGATACGTTATTTTGTACCCTTAGAGTGTGGGAATTTAGGTGGCAGGTGGAAAAGGTATATTACTCTTTATTTGAAGCAGTGTATACTTGCTCCTCAGTACTTACTCCTCAAGTGCTGTCAGATGTTCAGGAATTAATGTTTCATAATTATATGCAATGATAATTGGATTATTACTTCCCTCTAACACAAGGGTTTTTTCATTTTTAATTTAATCTTGTTCTATTTATTTTAGTCAACTTTTACTCACTAGAGATTGTATCATCTTTTACCCTTCTCCTTGAAAAGATCTTTGTTGTACAGTCTTTGTAAACCTCATCCACTGTGTTCTCTACAAATGTTCTCTACTGATTCACATCAGTATCATGTAAAACTCACTCCTGGAACCTCTCACTGTGGCAGCCAGTTTTAAAATCAATTTCTGTTTCTTATGTGGAGGGAGCTAAAAATGTGAATTAGGATAAGATACGGAAAACTGTATCAAATACGTTAGCAAAGCCTATTTCAGGAATTCTCAAACCATATTGTAAAGCTCTGTGATATTTCCTAGTTTGCTGATAAGACGGCACAGTGTATCTGCAAGAAGAACGAACACTGATTGTGATCCACAGACAGAGCCAAAAAGCTTAGGAGCTACTGACTTAGCCTTTGGGTGCTTACCCTCTCTATCTTAGGGGACTTAGGCAAGCAAGTGAGATTCATAAGACCAAGAGTAAGAGTGAATTGCTGAAGTGATCAATGGAAGGGTGAAGAATGCCTCCAAACAGAAGAATTTTGTGGATTTAATATAGCAAAGAGAAGATGTTATGAAAACACCCTGTTGTGTTCACTCTGTTTCCTTTGCCCATACTGTTTTGTGACCCATCACATGTTCTTCCTGAAGTATGCTTTTTATCAACTATTTTTTCCTTAGCTGCTTTACAGGGGTATTGATCACTTCAATAATAGTTCTATCATTTTGCCAAGTACTCTGCCCTCTCATTTCATTTCTCAGGAAGTTCTTTTTCTGCAGGTTTTTGGAACCATCACCAACTGTTCGTGATAACATTATTACTTTGCCATGTTCCTTGATCGATCCCTAGGCTGTGTGATCCCATTATCTAGGGGCTATGCAGGGTGAGGCACTGCAGCTACTTGGAGGACCTCCAAGGAACAGCTTGAAACCATAAGATGTAGGATTGTTAACCCTCATGGCACTTCTTTAATTCCTACTTTTTTATTTCCCTGCTTAATTAACATTGATGAACTACTTCAGTGTGGTGCAGAGCAGCCTGGAGGCTTTCCACTCAAAGGGTGGAATCCTTAGTTCAGAAGTAGCCATTGAATATTTAGGCCTTCCTATTACTTGTGCTGATTCCAAGTATTGTGCCCTGACCGAAGTCTCATTAAGCTGGAATTGTGTTGCTTTTTTAAAACTGCTGTATGTGGTGAGTCTGGAACTTATTTTTTCAGCTTGGTTAAACTGCTGGGCTCTCATTTCCTATCAAGTCAGGCTTTCCTGCAGCACTCCAGAAGGCCTGATTCCCATTCTGGTGGGAACCAGGACAAAAACAGGAGGTATTGGAGGGTATCCCTTCAGATTACTTGCGCTGTTGTCTGGAAAGGTGTATCAGTTGTATTTGCTGTGCAGACATGTTTTATGGCTCAGTTGTAGGTAAGGAAACTAGATGGGGAAAATTTCAGTGATTAAATGGAAGAGTTGTTAGAGGACCTCGCAATTCTTCACTTTGAAGAAGTGAATTAATTTGCTGCTTAGTGGGTGTTTGTGATACCAGTAAGCAGCTAGAGCTGAGTCTTTTTATTTCAGCTTGTTACTTGCCAGCATGTGCTATTCATGATACGGGGATTTAGTCTCAGTGTAATCTTATAATTATTTGGCAGTGTTCCCCAGTCTCATACTGCAGCTAACCTGATGGTGAAACACAGAAGGAAACTCTCCTGAAATGTGAACCTGGAGGAAGCCACAGCTGAGAGTGTGACTTCTGTTTTGTGACACAAACGAGGGAGTGCACGTTCAATCTCTCTGATCCCATCGGTCTGCGATTTGCGTTCCTTCTCTCTCCTCCAGCTCTCACCGTTGCCTAATCAATCCCCTGCCACTCTTCCCAAGCCAGACATCCTCCAGTTCTGCTGTGATCCCAGTTTCTTTGCAGTCTCTTTTTTCTTAATACATATGTAGGTGACAAATCCATGCTTGCACAAATGGATTAACCCCTCTCCAAAGTGTTGCCCTCTGTCGGGTCCCAACGTTCTCAGCTACTTTCTACTTTACCTCCTCGAGAGCTGGGCTCGCCCTGTGCAGGTGCCCCAGCTACCCCGCTGTGGCTGAGCGAAGGCACACAGGCTGCAGTGCTCCCCGTGCCTCCGGGATGGTGTTTAGTGCGCTTGGGGAAACTGCGGGTGTTTTACCTGTTCCGCACAGCCTGGACCGCAGCAAGGCTGCGCCGGCGGGTGCGGCGCGACGCCGCGGGGGGGCGCTGGCGCACCGGACACCGCCCGCAGTGGGAGCAGCGCAGGGCTGGATCCCGCCGGTCGCAGTGAACCCGGGTTGCAGCAACCCCTCCAAGTTCCTGCAGGGGCTTATCCCAGCCGAGCATCAGAGTTTGTGTGATCGGTGGCGGCTGCGCTGGGGAGCGTGTAAGAGAAGCCAGCCCTTACCCCCAGCTTTCAGTCTCTTCATAGAACCAGAGAATGGTTTGGGTTGGAAGGCACCTGAAAGATCATCCAGTTCCAACCCCTCTGCTACAGACAGGGACACCTCACACTAGACCAGGGTGCTCAAAGCTCCATTCAGCCTGGCCCCAAACACTTCCAGGGAGGTCCTGAATTTTTTATGTCCCTGTGAAAATGATTCTAGGTTTGGAAATAGCAGCCCAGCCACGTGAGCCTTTTAAAGAAAGCCAAGGGACCAGAGGAAAAAGCACTTCTTTCTTCCCTACCTCCCCTGTATGATAATAAAAATAAAACCCGAAGGTGCTTTCTTTTTTTAACAGCTCAAGTGCTAAAACAGCTGGCCTCTGAAAGTCAAGGTTTGCCAAAGGAATAGCCTTCAGTAAGGAAAAAAAGTGCCTTCCAGTGCTCCAGTGAAAATTGTTTGATGTGATATAGTTAATTGAACAGGTTGAAAGTCTGACAGGGTCTGGTACAGTGCACTTGACACTGAGCTTTATCCTTGTTATCACAGAATGCACAGCGGAAGGAGATCACAAATACCTGGCTCTTTTAGTAAAGATATAAGGCCCCAGCTCCAGCATTTTCCTCGGAAGTCAGCTCTTCGAACTACAACAGCAACAAAAAGGGCTGGATTCTGTCTGGATTCCTGCGTTCAGGAATTGATTTTTCAGCCCTTCACCCACCAAGGATCTGCACATCCTGTGAAGTGTTTATCTGACTCCTCAGATCCTAGAGGTGATCAGCACTCAGTTAATGCAGGAAAAGCTTCCTGTCCTGTGTGCAGCCAGAGGAACTGCTTGCTACTCAAAAAGGGGAATCCACTGTGAGAAACTTCTGTCTTTTAATTGATACTGAGGGAAGTGCAACCCCATTTTTGAAAAGGTGAGAAAAAGGAAGACCCAGGGAACTACAACCCAGTCAGTGCCTCCTCTGTGCCCAGGAACATCATGGAGCAGATCCTGCTGGATAATATGCTAAGGCACATGGACAGTAAGGGTGGTGATTGGTGAGAGCCAACATGGCTTCACCGAGGGCTAATCATGCCTGACCAATGGTCCTATGACTTTTTTATCCATGAAGAGAAGCCCTACACATACAGAAGTAAGCCTAGATACACAAAATATAGGAACTTAATAAGCCATTTTGGTCTGAAACAAGGATATGTAGATTAATTCATGAACCTTCTTAACAATGTGCACTAAAGGTGTGACTCCTTCAAAAACCCCAGCAAAATACAGTCTTCCCTCCCCTGAGGTTTCATTAACCTTTTAGAGTCCCAAAGTACTTATCAGAGGCAAACACTGTTATATAGCAATCAACATGAAGTGATTAACCTCACATAAAACTTGGGGGATTCTTGTTCTAATGGCTTCTTACTAACTACAGCTACAATCTAGCATAATTCAATATGCGAGCGCATATTGTTGCTGCAGAAAATCAGGTGCTCTGTTCTTACTGTGCTTCAGTGGCTGCTATTATAGCCTGCTGTGCATTTTTAGTCTTTCAGGACTACATTGCTGTATATTTACAACAGAAACGGGGTTAAAGGATGAAAAAACCTGAAACAAACCCAAATAAAAAAGCCCTGAAAGAAACCCAAACCTAATTCCAGCACATCATCTATTACACAGGAGTCTTCAGAACCTCAGGAGCCTGCACCTTAGGCTGTGCAGACCTCACCCTGTTCCCCAATAGCTCAGCTTGAAGCACAGTGGAATTCCTGCCCACCGGGTTGGTAAGAGAAGCCTCCAAGTTCCACAGACAAAAATGCTGCTGCTTAATCACTGACTAAAACAATCCGAATGCTCCCCCAAGGGAAATCTGAGGGTTTGTTCTGTTTTGTGAAACACTGAACAATGATCCCTTGAGGAAATGTGTATCTTTTGTCAGTGTGCCGTGTATTTGAGACAAGCCGTCAGTGTAATCCCAGTCCTGTCAACTGTGCTGACAGGGCACCTGCATTGCGCAGGGCCTGGTGACGTTGTGCTGTGATTAGAGGGAGGTCTTTTGCAGATGTCTCTGATCCCCCACACCAGTTTATGTTATAAACCGCAGTCACTTTCTCTGCAGCTTCTGTTGGGTGCAGTGAATTGTGGAATTGAGGTTACTTACCTGTTCACAGGTTAAAATCATCCAGTCCTGGAATTATTTAGGTTGGAAGGGTCCTTTTGAGATCAGTCCAATCTCCTGCTCAAACAGGGTCAGGCAGAACAGGTTGTCCAGGACCATATCCAGTTGGGTTTTGAGTATTGGCTCAGGTGTTCTATTTAGTCAAAGTTTTCCTTGACTGTCATGTTGAAAGTACACTTTTTAATGTTTGCTTTGCATAGGTTATGTAGATTTTATTTTGCAGGACATGTTTGTGGTCTAAATATAATAAACAGCTCAGAGCCTGAAGATGGATTAATAAGGTTATTTAAAAAATGGTGCCAAATGTTGAATAATCCCAAATGGCCTATAAGGAAATGTTTGTTACGAGGTCTAATTTTTTTGTGGCCATTGTTAAGTTTAAACATTGTCTGGAGAAATGCCAGGAATGTGACAGTCTGTTCTGAGCATATCAAACTTATGAAGTACTGCAATCCAATCTGCTGTCAAGCACTAGTTAAATTGCAGTGCTAAAATGCCTGTGTCCATTGGTTTATGGATGCTATATGCATGTTGATAAAGCTTGTCATATATTGGCTTATCAAAACCAAAGAAAAGGGAGCTTGATTGTGATGAATGTCACATGTGAACATTATCCTAAGCTAATCTACTTCTGCATTTGCAGTTCACAGGTGTGTACGGTCCTTTTTTACGCCACATTAAGCCATATTCAGACCTATATCATAGTGACTCATTCCAAGTCCCTTTCACGGAAAAAGCTTCCTTCTGTTAAAAAATGATGCTCTGGGATTTTTTTCTTTTTATTACGCTGAACACAAGGAGCTACAGACCTGTTAGCTTCTTGCCAATCCTGCCAAAATAAATGGAACAGTTAATTTGGGCTTCTGTCAACAAAGAATTGCATTGTATAGTTAATACCAGTCACCCCCATGCCCAGCCTGTCAAACTAACCTGGTGCTTTTTTCTTGCTTTTTTCTTTTCTGTTGGCAGAGGTACAAGTTTAGTAGTTAACAGCTACCATGTGAAATACAGTATCTTGTTTTGCTCCCAAAGCATACAGCTTAGGATCACATAACATCTTAATTAAACATGCGCCTTTTAATTCTGTATGCTGGAGTCGGGTTGGTTCACTGACAGATGCCGGTACGCAGCAGGGAGACACTAATGAAAAGGGCCTTTATTGGTGTCCCCTGGTTCAGCTGGTTGTGCAGCATCGCTCAGGCTTTCTATGTTGGTTGCCTAAATGGTGCGGTTGATGTGGTAGCAAATAGCATCATGGGTTAATGGTACGAGTGTGGTGTAAATAATCTAGCTAAATGGTTCTGAGAAAATTTGCTTTATTGTAGCCAAATGTAGTGTAATATGTGAGAAATTCCTTCCTCCAGGATGTGTGGCCTTTCCTCCCTTGGAAAGCAGGCTGTCAAACAAGAAAATGGGTTGGGAGTTACTGTAGGTAGCCATGTTACTTGTAGTCTAAATCAAAGCTAATGGGACTAGTGTAATCTCTTCTTATAAAAGTTGTATTGAATAGCAGGGACTGTTGTACACAGGTCAGGTCACATAAGTCTGTATTAAGATACTGTGTCCAGTTGTGATGTTTTCATTCTAAGAATAGCATAGAAGTAGATGGAAGGCCTTTTCCCAGGCCTGGAAGATGAGCCTTGTGTTGTCATGTTACAGGAGATGAAGCTACTGAAAGGAAGGTTGATAGGTGACTTGATAACTGGATATAGGGATTTAGCAAGACAGGAGTGTGCATTCAAAAGCTGAAATTGGAAGCTTGAGTGATTCAGTAATTGGAAAATGAATCCTGGCTTTGCAGGTCATTCTGCAGTGAAGTGCTTACTGGGGAAAACGGTAGATGCTAGCAAAATCAAGCTTTTAAAAGGTGAGGAAGGTGGATGGAAAAATACATGTCTGAGCACAAGCAAAACCCAGGCTGCATGGGCACAGTGGTTCTGTAGCAGAACTATCTGCAATCTCTAGATTCTAGGATACTCTGCAGCTCTGTTGTGTGAATTTGCGTAGGGTGTCATTTGTATTTGTGGGTTTGTTTTTCTACTTCCTGAGAGTCTAGGCCTTAAGAAGCAAAGGTCCCTGAGAAACTCAAATGACTCAGGTGCCCCATGCAGCAAAACTAGAGATGAAATAATCTGTCACCCAGCTGTTCTTCCTGTGCTGTACTTGTGGCTTTTCCTACTTGTGCAATCTCAATGTCAGACTATGTCTAGGGGTAAAACTTTAGAGATAAGGGCAATTTACACTTGTATTCCCACTTCAAGCTGGCTGTGAACAGCCCTATGTGCTGCTAGATGTATCCCTGTTGTAAACATCACACCTGGGGTAAGTGCTTGTACTGGGAAAACTACATGGTAAAACCAGTTAGTAATTTGTATGTGTAATGTGTTTTTCTGACAGCTCTCCTAAGGTTTGAATCTATTATATTTCCCTGTGTTTGACCAGGGAGCATGTTAGGTTAGATGCATGTAATATAGAAAGTCTGACTCTGAGATTTAAAGTCCTCCTCTGTCTTCTTTTAGAATTTCCCTGTGACTTGAATTTTGCAACTGTACCTAATGTGACATATGCAAAGATGATGTCTGCAAACAATCTATTGCACATTCTGCACATTCTCTTTGAGTCCAGTGGGATGCTGATACATGCTCACATACCTGTCATTCCTTTAATTCACTTCTTAGGCATCATTTCTGTACAAGATTCCCCACATAACCTATTAATACCATCTGTTTCCCATGTCTGTTTACACATTCTTTCTAGACCAGGTAGACATTTGTTGCTGAAACTGCGTGTGATGCTCTCTTGCTGGAACAGGTACCAGAGCCTACAGCCTAGTAGGAGACTGACTTCTAGAGCTGTTGCCTGGGAATTGCTGTAAAAAGCACCGTAGGGCAGATACCTGATTCTTATGTCATGCTATGCATTTCCTTACATTTGCAACATCAGAAGTGGCTCTTGCACTGTCATAAAAATGATAATGAAAATAACTGTTTGAAGACCATTTGTTCTGAAGACATAACACTTCAAGTATATTTTCCCATTCAGAGATGTTTGGCATTCAACTGATGTAGCCTGGATAAGATCAATAGGAGGATTTTAATCATGGAGCTATTTTTGGCCTCCATACACTAAATACTAATAGTGCCATAGGATTTCCTGATCTAGTACTGAGTTGCTGGGATAGAACTTAGTGCTCTGAAGTGCAAACATCAAATAAATCTAAAGAAAAGCAGGGCTCACACTGGCTCTGCTTGTCCCATATTTTATGCCAGAGTATATTCTACTTGTGCAAATGCCATTGCCTCTTTATTTTCTGTGTGTGTGGCTTCTTTGGGTTTAAATAGATTACCTAATCTCAGGGTTTGAGATTTTGCAAAAGCCCTTGCAGGATTCAGACTGAAGTTCAGGTGTTCTCTGGTGTCCATTCAGAAAAGTAATTTGAGGGCTGTAAGTTTTCAGGAGATTTTATCTTGGTGCATTAATTTCCTTTAACAAAAGCAGAAAACAGTCACCTACTCAGGTCAAAAGAGTACATTGGCCATAAACTGTACAAGACTTTCTTTCTTGACAAGGCTAAATCTTAAACTCCTGTGTGAATGGTTCAAGGAGAAACACTGACACTGGATAATTTGAGTCTTATTTCCTGCACCTTTAATATTGCTTTCCTAATTTGTAGATCTACACTGGTTGCAGCATGACCCAGCTTTGCCTGAGCACAACGCTCAAGCTGGGGGAAGGATCCCATGGAGTATTCATGAGAAGTCTTCTCTCCAGGCCGTGAGTGAGTTCACAGAATCACAGAATCCCGAGGGTTGGAAGGGACCTCAAAAGATCATCTAGTCCAACCCCCCTGCAAGAGCAGGGTAACCTAGAGTACACCCCACAGGAACTTGTCCAGGCGGGCCTTGAATATCTCCAACGTAGGAGACTCCACAACCTCCCTGGGCAACCTGTTCCAGTGCTCTGTCTTGGAGTCTTATGAGTTGGAGCCTTATGAGGGAACACTCTTTGATACTTCAGTGCAGAAATGCATATTCAATGCATATGCACACACAAACTGCAACTTGAACTCACAGTGTTGCACTGCATTGATTCCCACATTGTTCATCACCAAAAGGGTTCATTGGAGCTGTCTCTGGCTCTGCTTATGGTGATTACAGATGTATGTGGTGGTTTCTAATGTTCTGCAGTGACCAGTCACTGCAGGACAATGAGGGCTTCATTTTGCCGACGAATGTCACAGCAAGTGGCTGACAGTAGAGAAAGACTTGAGAGTCTTCTGTTTCAGGTACTGTTGCAAATTCAAGCTCTGTTTCAGTCCTGTCTACCTGGGACCTTCCATTTTTTTCTTCTGATTTCAGATTTTTGGTCTTTCTGTTGTTTCTTTCCAGTAGTGGAAACCTTTAGAAGTACAGTAAGAACAGTTTTGTTTTCTTATTGTATCTGGCTCCACAAAGGCATTGCCTGGCTTGATGGTCCTTTAGCCCATGGTTGGAGCATGCATAGTCACTTCAAATGACTTTTTGAGTGGGTCTGTTGAGTAGTTGCAGACTGAAATGTTTCTTTTCTGAGAGGTTCTAGCATAAACACATACCACGTTCTTCATCCTCATGTAGGCAGCGAGCCTGCTTTAGGCTTACTCTCAAGTTACGCTTTCCAGCTAGAAACCATGGGGATTTTTATTTTCTCCCAACAGTTATTTAATTCTTTTATAACTGAGCCGCAAATATTTTCCCTGACCCTGTATAGAAAACCACTGAAATTTTGGCAACAACAATTAAGCCTACCAAAAATCAGTCTGATGCAAAATAACTGCCATGGAAATTTTCAGCCTCAGTGGTTGTGGTTCAGCAACACTTGATGATTATGAAAGGTGTCAAGCGGCTATAATCATAGTCATCGACACCTGTGCTGTATGTGTGTATTGAAAAGTGTATTTGGTTTCCTTTGTTAGGGATATATGCAGTGCCTAATTGTTAGTGCTCACTTCTCTCTCTAAAGGGAATGTCTGTTTAGAGGCACTGCTGCTATTCTGTGGATCAACAGTATACTTTTACGGAAGCTTTAATTTTCTTCTGATACTGCTTTATTTACAAATGAAATTTTCAAGCTAAAAGTAAGCTATCACTCCTTATACAGAAAATAATTATTAGTAAGCTTAATTTCTTGCAAATAATATGCTGTATATGCAGTTTCCATGTGTTGTAATAATTTTCTTGGGTTCTGTCTCAAACCTCAGAACACAGGGATTTCAAAGACACACTGTATGCGTCTTTAAAGCAGTGAAGTAGCTGTGGTTATGAGTGTGCTACATCCGGCCAAAGATGCATCTAGGCTAGGATCCTCTTGTAGTCCAAAAGTAGTGCCTAGGGAGGAGTGTGAGTACAGGAATATTTCTTCCAAATACCCTCCGACCTTCCAACGTTTCTTTTGTTCACAGTCTTCCACAGAGAAACTCACATACTTGGGCAGCCACTATACGAACACATAGCCAAAGTCTCTGCGGTAATACGCATGAGTAAAGGACAGAGACAAGAGCACTTATGCAAGCTGAAAGCTGACATTTCCTGATTTCTGAGATCTGAGCAGTGCAGCTTTAATACTGACTTTTCATGTGCTCAGCCATGATAGTGTGTGTTGTACTAGAAGAGATGAACATTTCAAGATGCGAGGGAGTAACCAGAGTATTTAAAAGAACCCACTAAACACACACAAAAACCGCCAGGCTGATGAAGTAGAAAACTATATGCCTCGTGCTTGTAGTTTTTACTGACAGTTAATGTTTTAGTTAAACAGTTGATTTTCTGGGTTATTTGATAGCACAAATACGTGTAAGTCGAGAAAATGCAACCTAAATGAGTACAATATATGCCCATGTGAGTCTGTTTCAGTTTTCATACATAAGCAAGAGTTGTGGTGTTTCATAGAATCACCTCAGTTAGAAATGACTTTTATGATCAAGTCCAACCAATACCCCAGGACTGCCAAGTCCACCACTAAACCATGTCACTAAGGGTCTCATCTGCATGGTTTTTGACAGTTCCAGGGATGGTCATTCCAGTGCTTCCCTGAGCAGTCTGTTCCAATGCCTGAGTAAAGTTTGATCCATAGGATCATAGAATAGTGGAAGGAACCTTAAAGGTCATCTAGTCCAACCCCCTGCAATGAGCAGGGACTCCTTCCAGTAGACCAGGTTGTTCATCTCCCTGATCAGCCTGACCTTGAATGTAGGGATGGGGCGTCTACCACCTCTCTGCACAATCTGTTTCAGTTCTGCACCACCCTTACTGAAAAAGTTTTCTTCTGTTTAGTCTAAATCTCCCCTCTTTTAGTTTAAAACCATTACCCCTGTCCTATTGCAACAGGTCCTGCTAAAAAATCTCTCCCTAGCTTTCTTATAGACCCCTTTTAAGATCTGTAAGGCCGCAATAAGGTTTCCTTGGAGCCCTCTCTTTTCCAGGCTGAACAACTCCAGATTGAGATATTTCTGTCAACATTGATGGAAGTCTGCTTTGAAAAGCTTGCAGTATTTACTTACAGATCCCTACTGTTGCAGCACAGTTCTGACCTTCAGAGACACCACTTCTGAAGAGCTCACAGAGCCTTTTTATTGTGTTGAATTTGATGAATGATGCCTGGCTTTCATTTCCCTGACAGACTGCTTATTTTCACCAGGTGCGCTTCAGGGCTGACTCTTTGTTTGTTTGTTTTTCCCCTTTATTAGAGAGCTGGTTTAGTTGTCAGTAAAATAACAATTACCGTATCTGAGCATTTATTACTTGTTCTGGAATGCCAGATGTCAGAATACGACTTACAGGAAAAGATGGAAACTTCATCTCTTCTTAGCCATAGTAATCTTGAAATTTTAAAGCAATTTAGAATATGGTTTTTTACATCCCATCTGAGTGAATCCTTCAGTAGTAAGCAAGAATTTGCATACTCTTTATGTAAGCAAGCTCTAGCTAGAGCATCCTCTAAATCTTGTACAGTCTATTGCTGACTTGCAAAAATAGCTGGGAACTGTTACACCAATATGATCATCCATCTGGCAGAAAGAAGCACTGTAAGCTGCAGTGCCGTTAACAGTTTTGTATGGCAAAAGCTTTGATGTGCTGGATCCATTCTATACCTCGATGAATTGCCCACAGTAAAAGAATAGTGTAAACAATCATAGTCTGAAACACTCCCTTGTACAAACCTGCAATTATAATTGGTAGTGAGAACTGGGGGAAGGAGTATCTTTTGACAGTATCTCTCAAAAATACATCAAAATGATTAAAGAGATTTCCCAAAGAATTTGTGTATTTACTAATTCTAGACTGATACATGAGCTAAAAAAGTAAAATAAACTATGCAGCTTGCTGCTTTTCAATAATTATTGTCCTTCTCTGAGTGCAGAAAAGTGAAGCTGCCCAATCTGACCTTAGACCAGAATCATAGCTGGAATATTTGACTTCATTTGGTTTCTGGAAACCACAGTGACCAGTCATATGCTTGTCCTCTGCAGGAGGTTATTGAAAAGCAGTGAAAGTGCAACTGCAGAGGCCTAACATGGACAACAAATGAGTTTGACTCAACTTCAAATCATTCCGCATTGACATGCCTTGTGTCCATAAACTGTGTATGCCATCTGGCTGCCAAACCACATTGGAAGTGGGATAACTTACAAATGGGATGGGTTTGCCCTCAACAAAGGAGGTGTGGATGTCCTTGTGTCCTGTTGCAATTCTTGCAACCATACTATTTTCTAAGTAGTCCCTCATAATTCATAGACCCACTAAAGCAGTATTTCTTCACACACTGATGTGTTCTCTCCTGTTCCAGTGGCATCCAGGCAGGATTTAATCTCTAGTTGTAAGTATTGGTGTGTGACTGTTACCATCCTGTGTAATGTAAGTTTGTGGGGAGATCACATATCTTTGTCCTGATTACTCTGCAGTCATGCCTCAGGCAACTATCATGGTCGTGTACTGGAAATGATCAGTGTAATGGACCCCATGAGAGGGGAGCTTTATCTTTTCCAGCTGTCAGGCAGTAGCTTAACAGAGCTATAGAAACAGGAGTTGGGGCAGGTTCCAAGTCAAGGGGACAACCAGAGCTCTCTCCAGTGCCTTTGTAAAATGGAATAGCAGTCAAACTGTCTTGTATTGACGCCTCTCAGCAGTATGATGAAAGCTGTGGTGCTGTAACATCATGTGGTATGAATAATGTACCTCATACCAGAACCCATGTGCTGCTAACCCACTGAAACAGGTGGAATTGTAGAAATCTTCAGTGGGTCCAAGTTAGAACAAGACAAATCTGGGCCATAGATCTCCACCTCAACCGATCACGTTTCCAATTCCTGTAAGTATTTAAGACTATGTAGAAATAGAACTTAATGGGAGGAGAAATAATGTACTTATGCCTTCCTGCCACACTACCGCTGGACTGAATGTAGCAGTTAGAGATGATGTAAGTTCTTTCTTCCTCTTTTAGGGTGATAAGAAAGCTCATGAAAAATTGTACTTATTTGTCTTTCCACTTGTGTGGGTTTTTACCACAATCCAAAAATAATAATAATAAAGGATAAAAAGTAGCAGTATCACCTGGCTAAAAGAATTTTAAGAAAGGCAGTGACAATAGCTTATGTTAGCTTTAATTTCCTTGAGGTATCAGTGTGAGAAGATAGAGAAAAACTTGGCTGGTAGAGGTGCTTTTCAGCCTCCTTACGCAAATGCGGTCTCAGCTTTGCACAGCCTTATGACTCTACAGTAAAAATGCTTTAAGGTGAACAACTTTCATCTTGGTATACTGTTGAGTTTTTATTATTAAAAATAATAAATAATATCCTGAATTTTCATTGCATTTGTCACTTAATGACTTCATACTCCTCTATTTGTTTTGAAGCAGTACTGCCATAACATCCAGACAGGCCTTATAACAAATCCGGAACAAAGACTGTGTGCAAATAGCTTTGTAATAAACGACTTATTAAAATTGGAGATATAAAATATGAATAAGAGCATGAATGCCTCAGTTATGAGTAACATTTTGCATGAGTTCACACTCAAAAGTAGATAAGTGTATATGGGACAATAATTTACTTTATAACACAAGTCAAATTTCATATCTAGTACATGGATTTCTCACAGACTGCTCCTGGATTTAAAATAAGAGGATCTCTTTCCCTTCCTTTTTAAAATCACTTCACTTCATAGAGGCTGTTTCATGTAATGGAGATTATCTGGTATTCCATATTGAAGTATAGGTCTTTTGCTTTCAGAAAACTTGTGATCGCATTACCAAAGTCAGTCATAGCAGGCAACATTTCCATGCTAAGAGCCTGGTTAGCTGGGTGCTGATCTGGCCTTCAGCTCTCTAAAAGCCATTTTCCCCAGTCATTCTGGACTTCTTAAGGCAGACTTGAATTGATTCTCTTTTCTAGGCAAGTGTTTAGTGAAAGGTTTTGTAGGCTTGGGGCATGCATTGAATGGCTGACAATTCCAAAATCCTGCAAGCCAGGATTCCTCTGTCTCTAGATGCAGATGTTCCTGTTGGCAGCATGAGTGTGGGTTTAGTCAGGACCTTTCTAAAATCCTGGCATTGTGGTTCTTTCTAACCTCTTCCCTCACCTCTCCAGGCAGACCTTTTACAGTGGTCAGCATGGTGCTTTAAAGCTTGATGAAAATATCTACGGTGAAACTCAAAACTCAGGGTGGGAAGTGGCAATAAGAATGTTTCTTATTAACAGCTTTGTACCATTCAAACCAATAGTAACTGTCTTCATATCGATCACCTTTGTGACAGCAGAGTAGTTTTCTTGGTATCTGTGCATGTTTCTGTTGCAGCAGTCTCATAGCAGCTCTGCTGCTACCCAGCCACTGTGCAACAGCAGGAGGCTCTTGGCTAGCAACAAGCAGATGCTTTCCCATTCCAGGAAAGTTATTTCACAGGAGGTGTTCAGCCTGCAGAGTTGTAGGAAGGTAATTTGCTTTTATCACATGGTGTTTATCCCAAGTCTGGAATGGTAATATTTTATCCCAGTAATTTTTGTGCTTAGGTAAAGACTAAAACCTGGAAACTATCTTTAGAAGTGTCAGATATTTGTCAGTCTTCCTTTCTTTCTTTCCAAGATGCTTTTATTGCCCTTCCTCTGAAGCTGTTCCTGTGGAGCCTGGGCCAGCAGTCTAACTGCACTTGCAGGTGGGAGGAGACCGGTATTTGTTAGCATTTTTCCTATGTGACCTGACAGTGCTCCAGAAGCAGTATTAGCTTAGAGGTGAGGATTGCAGAACACACTAAGGGTGTGCCTAAGAAATGCAAATGAACTGACACAGACATACCCTGCAACTATAATGAATGGTCCCTGTGAATCAGGAAGAATCTATGTGTAAAAACCCTTGACGGATCTTCTGACAAGTGCAGTGTGATATGCAGCATGTTGCCCTTCGGAAGTAATCCAAAATTGGATTTGAGATTACTGCTTTCACACGTTGTCTCTTATAGGACTTCACAGAAACAGGATTCCTTGAAGAAATGTGGCGTTGCGTTCCTCGCACAGTACATTTACACCTCTTCTCTTTCTCCTCCTCATTTCCAGTGTTTGGACATGTTGGAACACCTTTCTCATGTGGCATAAGTAAGAGGTGAGACAGGTCTGAAAGCAGCAGAATTTCTTCAAACGCCTAGAAGTGAAAATTAAATTTACATAAAATTGCCGTAGTCATTAAAATCTTAACCAAACGACTCTCCCGTTGCTTTTCCTGACTTCCACTGTTGAGATAACTGTTATTTAATAGTTTAGACCAGGTAAGAAACAGCAGAGGAAATCCTTTCCCACTGCTCTGACTTGTGCTAGTGGACACATAGAATTCACAAGGGAGGAAATAATTTTTGTCTCACTTCTGAATCTCTGAGTTCTGAGAAACCAGCTTATGCCATTGCTTTTCAGGAAGAGATAATGAATCCTGGAATTCCTTTTAATATTGAACAGACCCTTACATAGCAGATGTACTTTGTTAATAGAGCTAGTTGGGTTTTTGAGGGCTTGTGCCCATGCAGCTGAGGGCTATTACTCTTCAGGATAGAATGGCTGTGTTTACACCAGTTACGGGGAAGAGCTCCCAGTCTCTGCTCATTCTTGAACCACACGCTAGAGTTTCTGGGGAAGTGTTACGTGGCCCAGGCCAGAATCATCCTAGGAACCACCAGGGTAGTTCAATACTGAGCTCCAGTGCCTGGACAATGGTACCACTGGTTAGTTTACTGGAATGAACAGAAATGTAGAATGCACATCCTTGGAACCAACCGCAGTCCTATTTTCAGAGCGTGTGACATCAGGTGAGCTTCAAAGGGCTGAAAATGGCCATGTTTTACATGTTTAATAGTCCGCATCCTTCGACCTTTCTAGCCTTGCTAGTTATAGCCTTGCCTTTAGAGAAATCCAATGTCTGGATGCTCCTACTGGGGGATATTGCAGGTGGTGTACACTAGTGTACAAACAGTTTTGAGGGAGGTCCCAAGTAGCTAGGTATTTCTTTACCTCTCTCCCTGGTTTGCACATTTCAGTAGAATATATTGATACACAAATTATGTAAGACTTGTATTCAGTATCTGCTAATTTTGACCTTGCTAATTCTAATTGACATTCAGACAGCCAGATTTGCTGCTCTCTACCTTAATGAAATAGAATCTGAGAGTAATTGAGGTTGAAAGGCAGCTCTGGGGGTCGTCTTGTTTATCCCTCTGATCAAATCAGGGTCAGATAGAGCAGGTTGCCCAGGACAGTGCCCCATCACTCTTGAGTATCTCCAAGAATGGAAACTCCACAACATTCCTGAAAATAACAGAATCATAGCATACCAGGTTCGATGGGACCTCAAGGATCATCTGGTCCAACCTTTTTTGCAAAAGAACTGTCTAGTCAAGATGTCCCAAAACCCTGTCCAGCTGAATCTTCTTCTGTTCTCCTGGCTGAGCAGTCTCAGCTCTCCTGGCCTTTCCTAGTTTGACAGATGCTTCAATCCATTAATCATCTTTATGGCCCTTTGCTGGACTTGCGTCAGTTTGTCCATGTCTTCTACTGAGAAATCCAGTACTGGACATAGTATTCCAGATGTGGCCTCAGCAGTCTCAGAAGGGAAGGATCATGTCCCTGGACTTGTTGGCAATGCTCTGCCCTACTGCAGTCCTATGAGGCTGCTGGCAGAAGACAAGGGCACATTTCTGGCTTATGTTCAACTTGGCATCCACCAGGACTGCAAGTCCTTTTCTTGGAAGCAGAATAACAAAAATGATCCCTCTCCACTGTGAATGGGCCTGAATGTAATCTCCTTCATATTGTTTAAGTAGCACCTGGCTGCTGAGAGCAGATACAAGGTCCTGAGGACATGACCAGGAGTGTCCATGACTCACTGTGTGTTGCAGAATGAATCTTGGCCTGTCTTCAAAGGTCATCAGAAAATTGCTTGGGAGCAAGCTAGAAATAACTTGGTTTAGATCAGCTTCTTATGCAACTGTGCCAAAGGGTTTGGAGTGGACATGTATGATCCAGCTGATTTACTTCTGGGGTATCGACAGGGTTTCAGACTGTCTGTGTTCATGTGGTGCACAACACATTCCTTCTCCAGGGAAGCTTTGCAGTCTGAGGAAACTGCAGAAAATAACTTGTTCCGATGGCAAGAAAACAGAAGAACACTGGTGGGGGAAACCAAGCACAATGTGTATTGTAAAGAGGACTCCAGGACAGAGTTCTGTAAGAGCAAAGAGTATTCAAAGAATACTCTTTAGAGAATTTAGAATTTCGATTATATGCTGGAAGATGAAGTAAATAATTTCTTGGTTTCTGTTGTTGCTTTTTGGGTTTGTGTTGCTGCTATTCAGATATTGCTGCCTGAATATAGTTACTGCTGGAGTGTCACAAGGCATGAATCTACAACCCAGGAAAGAGTGTTAAGCTTAAATGTTTTATTTATTATGTAGAAAGAAGAAATTGTATTTCATGCGTAACCAAAACTACATTTGAAACTAACCCTAAAATGATTTGGCTTTTGTATCGAAGACTGAGTGCAAGCTAATGAATGGAGATGAAGATAAACAATTTAGTACTTGACCAAGGATTAAATTTGTGGCTCAGTGTTAGTACTCAGAGACTATTTTCTAGACCCTTGTGGTGTAGGAGAGTTTTGCCAGGCTGAAAATGATGTATTTCTTTTCTTTGTTCTGTGTGTGTGCATGTCAGCCAGTGGAAAAGTGATTTTGTATATTTGTGTCTGAGCTCTGATGGAACCTGTCAGAATAGTCGCTCTTTGTGCCAGTAAAGTATCTAACCCAAGACTTAACCAGTGTGTCACTGATACCTGATGCCTATTCTGTGAGTAAAAGCAGGTGTGCTCAAACAGTATGTAATCTGCTCCTTCAGTCTGCTTAGAGAACTACTCTTTGGTATTTCCATTGGAAATTTCTGTGATGATAGTTTCCAGTCTTCTTACTCTGTATAAATGGTTAGATGAAAATTGTAAATCAAGGTTACGATACATTCATGAGCCACAGTTGTTTTTTTTCTAACCTGATTTTATTGGTTGATGAGTGTTTGTTCAACTCAGTGCCTCTTTGACAAAAAGACTGAAAGGTGGGTCATATCGTGTTCAAATGTATTCTCTCTGTATACTCTTGTAAAACCAAGGCATAATGGAAGATTTATACATAATACAGTGCTCAGCATTTGCTGTTTTGAAGGGATGCAGACTCTCTAGAAGGGAAAAAACAGATGTATAGTAGAAAGAAAACACACTGAAGCTATCAGAAAGACAATATAGTATAAAGCAAAAAAAAACAACCCTGTTTCCTGAGGTTTGGGAGTTTACTAGGACTTGTTTGGTTTGTATACATTTCTTTTTCTTCCTCTTACTCTTTCCCTTACTTTTTTTCCAAGGCCTTTTGGAAAGCTGAATATGCTGCAGAGGTAAGCAGCCTCTCAGTACTGCTGCCTCCTTCTGCAGACCCCAATAACCTGAGCTCTTCTGAAATGTGTCTTCCAAAAACTTCATCTGAAGACCACAAGGACTTGAGAATCACCCATTTTGCTGCTAGAGGGCTCTGATTGTGAATTAGTCTCACTATAGAGATAACTTCTCTTTTTAATTAGTTTAGGTTTGCCTTGGAGCACTTGTTTCTTGTTTTGACCCTTCCTACTAAATCAAATCCCATGGCGAATAGGACAATTGTTCTGCCATTTTAAGATGTTGGTGAGGTTCCTCTCACAAGCAGCTCAAAGTATCACTACAGTCAATGGAAGCCACCCACTGACCTTAGGCTCAGCTGTAGCTCAAATTAGCCAACTCTTTTTTTTTTTTTTTAGTTAGTTAGTTCCTAACCTGCAGCTTCTGGAGGCTGAGAGAGTATTTTAGAAAGTGTTGTATATTCTTGCTTTGCTCCCAGACTCCTTTCTAAACATCCCAGGCACAGCTACAGGTTGGGCAGAGAAGAGATTCAGATCAGCCCTGCCAAGAAGGACTTAAAGGTGTTGGTTGTTGAGAAAATGAACATGAGCCAGCTTCAGTGTGCACTCGCAGCCCAGAAAGCCAACCGTATCCTGGGCTGCATCAAAAGGAGCGTGATCCTGCCCCTCTACTCTGCTCTCGTGAGACCTCACCTGGAGTATTGTGTGCAGTTCTGGTGTCCTCAACATAAAAAGGACATGGAACTGTTGGAACAAGTCCAGAGGAGGCCACAAGGATGATGAGGGGACTGGAGCACCTCCCATATGAAGACAGGCTGAGAAAGTTGGGGCTGTTCAGCCTGGAGAAGAGAAGGCTGCGTGGAGACCTCATAGCAGCCTTCCAGTATCTGAAGGGAGGCTATAGGGATGTTGGGGAGGGACTATTCATTAGGGACTGTAGTGACAGGACAAGGGGTAATGGGTTGAAACTTAAACAGCAGAGGTTTAGACTGGATCTAAGGAACAAATTCTTTACTGTAAGGGTCGTGTGGTACTGGAATGGGTTGCCAGGGAAGTTATGAATGCTCCATCCCTGGCAGTGTTCAAGGCCAGGTTGGACAGAGCCTTGAGTTACATAGTCGAGTGTGAGGCATCCCTGCCCATGGCAGGGGGGTTGGAATTAGATGATCTCAAGGTCCTTTCCAGCTCTAACCCTTCTAAGAGTGTGATCTGCTTCTGAGCAGCCAGAGAGTGAGCAACACATACAGACCCTGTTACACCTAATATAGGACCTAGGTGTGATGCTCTGGATTGCAATCTGACAGCATGAATTACCATCCGGGACAATCCCTTGTGTGGAAAAGCCTGGAGGTGCCTGAACATCCTGTTTCTCTATTTATGGATTTACCTCAGTGCCTGGAGTTGTTTCTTTATGCACGCACAAAGTTGTCTCAGTCTGAGCAGAAGAGCAGAAGGGAAAATAGTCTGGCTTCCCCCTCAGCCTGAGGGCTTTCAAATCCTGCCCCCAAGCTAAAACCACCTGCCTGGGCAGATGGCACTATTCCTAGTGTCAGGAAGGGAGGGCTGGGTAACACTGCTGCCAGGATTCTTTCTGATGGCTCGAGTGGGTCTTGGATACAGGTTGGGAGGTGGCAGCAGTTTGTACCCTTGCCTCTCACATACAGGATCCCAAGTGCATTGCAGCAAGGTCAGTGCAGCCTTTCCTTAAGAGTCTTGGGCACCCTGGGCTTCACATGTTCCCCTGGGAGTTCGGAGATGAGGAATTCCATTCTCTTTGGGAGAGCTCCCTTGCTCCTAGTTATAGTCATTGTTTTTAGAAAAAATCTTACTCAACATCTTCCCACCTCCCTGTACCCTGGTAGGGGAAAAGGAGCTTTTATTTTCCCTTGGGAGAGTGAGACCCAAAGCCAGAGTGAAGATCTGGGTCTGGGTTTGGAACCCAGTGCCAGCATACAGCCTCTGGTAAGGCTCCTATATGTTTGTGTTATTATATTATTATTGTTATTACTACTACTACTACTGTTCCTGTTTCTCTATACGTGGTAGAATGTCTTGCTGAGTGAAATGCATGGGGTCAGATATAGGAGTCAGAATTTAAATACATAACATCTGGATGCTGTAACAGGGACCAGTTGCTTCCAAATGGGAACAACCAGCCATTGATTACATATCTGTCTTATTTCTCATCCAAAATGATTGTGGTTTCACAGACTTTTACAGGTTGAGCATAATTATAGATAGGAGGCATAGGCTAGAAGAATAAAATATTTATGTGCTGATTCTTGATAGCTACAGTAATAAAGGCTGGAAGAAATGCAAAGGAGCTCTGCAAAGTTGGTTGTACTACTGAATGCAGCACCAGACCAGCGTCTGTGCCTATAAGACTGCGCATATAATTGAGTAGAGATAACTCCAACATTAGGAAAATTGTCCTAGTTATAGGACATAGGTTATAGGTTATACAATGGGAAGCATAAACTCTAAGTTAAGGTACCATCAGAGGTGGTGTGTGTAGCTTGACAGGTACCACACTGCTGGTTCAGTCCTCCAAAGAGACATGGTAGAGCAAAAAGTGCATCAGGAGAGCTGATTTCCTTCAGGATAGGAGAGTTGAAGCATTCTACAGTGCTTAACTTATGAACATGCTACTTTTAAATTTCCATTTTTATTAACATGAATTATTAACATTGTGAATATTAACACAAAACCTGTCTCAATTTCATTTTTTACCAAAAAAGGAGGTAAAGCTGGTACAGGTGTGGAAGAAAGCATCACTGAAAGCTGCTTGGAGCAGGAGGAAGCAGGATATAGTCTGGGAAATGACGTACTGGTGGATGTACCTCAGCATTAGAATGTGAAAGCTAATTTTAATATTTAATACCATTTTAATTTTGCCTTTTTTTGTTTGTTTTAAACAAAGCAGAGATTGGAAAACCTTATTAGACGTTCTTAAATTCTTGTCTGCTGGAACCTAAGATGGCCCACAGAGCTTTCATAATGCACTACAGTAAGCTGTCTGGTCACATTATGTAGGTTCTCCTTGCTTCCCACACATTTGGCATAAAAAAAAACCTCATAAAATGAATTAAATGTGTTCCAAATGCTACTTCTTTGTTTAATATTTTGCCTGAATGCTGTATGGTGGTTAGATAATCAGGAAGAAGGGACAGCTTTCCCCATTATTGCAGAATAAGAGAGACTGTGACCCCCAGTGCCTTCCGAGGCATTATAGAAATAGGAAAGAGAGATACTGCATGTAAATGGATTGTCTTCTCTCATCCTTCCATATATTGCATACTGAGGAACTGTGCCCTTGGTTTGTATTTCATGGCGCAGCACCTTTGAGGTATTGATTGGATTGATTAGTAGCAAATTAGAGCAAGCAGTAATATTTACTGACAATTCCTGTCCCTTGGATGGGGTTCCCAGAGCCTGGTCTTCAGCCGCGTGAGTGCTTCATACTAGTGCGGCTTGAAGAGCTCTAGGGGTACGTTTGTCTTTGGTAGGAGCAGGTGTTCTTCTTAAGTTAATTAAATGGCAGCTTTATTTGAATTCACATGTGTTCTTCACAGGGCTTTACAGCCTTTGCTGGGTGCACACACCAGTTCTATTTCTGGGCAGCACTGCTGAACCCCTTTTGCTTAGGAATGTCAGAAGGTAAGGCAGTCTTCTGTGGGATTTCAAGGATTTTCCCAGTTCCAGGGGGGCTGGGCACTGCAGGAACGAGTGCTGGGGTTGTTGTGTGCATGTGTCCGTGGTTATTTTTCTCGTGGCAATAAATTACTATTTTTTTCTGTAAGAAAACTAATTTTTCTAAGATCCACCATTAGGAATTAAAGGAAAGGTTTTTGCTTGAGTTTGCTGTAAAGAGTTCAGTTGATTCTAATGCTTTCCAAATTGGCTTTCCCTTTCCTAATCTGTTCTGTGTAGAAGCTGTGCATTATAATACATGAATGTGTGTTTACTCCTGAATAAATTAACAGGAGATTTGCCAGCAGGCATGATCTAATGTGGTTTCATTTTTTTAATTAATAAAGAAATGGGATATGTGATGCTTAATGGGTTGCACACTGAGCGACATTAGATTAACTAGGGATTGAAGAACTGTGTGTCCTGCTGATGGTGGACAAAATGAAAGGTGTTGACAGATTCACTTATGCTATCACAAACAAAAAAAGACCTTGAGGTTGTTTATTTGAAGGGGGGACCATAAATCTAGCACACAGATACAAGAAACCATGGATTTTGTTTCTCAAAAAATACGATGTGCAATGCATTATTATATGTCTTTATACCTTTATATATAGCTGTAGATAATATATAATTTTGTATGGGCAGGAAGTAGGTTGGCAAATGTATATACAGCAAGTAATGTGGATTTATAGACTGCTTACTAAAGGTTTACATTTATCCTTAATTTACATTATGGGTCCTATCAGGTCCTTCCTGAGAACATTAAAAATGGTTGTCTCACATTTTACAGTACATTTGAAAAGTGGTATAATATGATTTGTGCCTGAATTTATATTTCAGAGGGGAATTCAAGTTATTACTATTTCCTCCTATTAAAATCATCAGGTCCTGAATAAGTTCAGCTGAAAACCAGGACTGTCTAACAGTCTTTTACTCAAGACTTGTAAGGAATCAATATAGTTCCCATCAGTACAGTAAATTACTTACTGAACCACTTCCAGTAATCATGATGCACAATTTCTCATTAACCCTTTCCCTTCTCTGTATAGAACCAATATTGTCTTAGAATAAACTTATTTTGGAATATATCTGTAAATCACTAGACACTAGAGTAATTAATTCAATATTTGATAACTAAGGCTGTTACATGGTCTTAAAGATCTTTTCCTACCTAAATAATTCTTTAATTCTATGATCTAAAGATATGTGGTGTTCCCACTCAATCAAAATATACAATTAAATGCTTTCTTGAAAGTGTGTGGATGAGTTCAAGAAGCAGGAATTACTTGCTTTATTTATGGGAGCAGTTGGCAGTCAGGAGACTCACTTCTGGAGATGTCTTTAGCATTACTTTTCAAAATACATGGACTGTTTTGAGCTGCTTGGCTCGAAGAAAGAATCTTCCATGGAAAGAGTTAGGGTACTTTTAAAATGCAGTCCCTAAAATGAATATTCAAGATCCATGCTCACTGTCTTCCAGTATTTTTTCATGACTTCAGCATTACTGCACCGTTACTGTGGGGTTGTTTTTTTCTTTCAATAGTACAAATCCAGCTTTGTTGTGACTGAGCAGATGGATGTGCTTGAGCCTGTATTGCAGTATATAGGAGCCCCAAAAGTGGTCATGGCTCAGGAGAAGCAGCTGGGGGCAGCTAGCTGTGAGAGCTCCTTGGGAAGAGCCCGGGAAAAACTGAGTGCCAGAAAGACATCTAACTTGGTGCATTTTTGGAGACCGTTGTCAAGCAGGACACATATAGCTCAAAGGACTCTGTCAAAATAAGAGAATAGAAACAGCATCTTTTGATGGAATATGAAGGAAATTGGGAAGGGCAGCACTAAGGTGAGAGGAAGTTATGTCAAAGTAAGTAATCTGAGTTAAATAGTTTCACAGACATCTTACTGACCACTTAATAAATTTGACAGATGTAGAAACAAAGTCCTGTCTTGGTTGCTGCTAATTTTGTGTTTGAAAATGCAGCTAAATCAAAGATTGTGTTGAGTTACTTTTCTTTCATATCCTGTTCATGCTTGTGGTTCAGAAGTGGGGAGGAAGGGCAGAAAGGTGCAAGAGAACTGTGACCTGAAAACGGGTTTATGGAAATAAACTAGTTTCAATTGTACATTTATTGGCAGCAGTAACAATAGTCATCACTTCCTCTTGTCAGAACTATAAACAGACATGATGTGAAGACAAAGGGTGCAGATAATATTCAGAAAGTGCCTTTGTTTACATAGCTGCTTTTTTGAGTGTGAGCAGATATTAACTGACCAGTCTGACAGTGTTTTCTTTCAGAAACATTACAGTAGAGCTGGCCTCATGCAGATTCAGCGAATAATGAACAGGGAAAAATCAGAAAATCATTTTACTCTTCTTTGACTACAATAACAAAAAAAGTGTGTCCAAAGCTAATTTGATACGTGAGCAAATGCCTTCCTGTGCTTTCCTGCACTTCCACTGGAGCCATACTGGAGTCATGGACCTCTCCCATTCCTGTGACTTACCAGAAAGTCCTTCCTATAGCTCCATGGAGGTTTGCTGCATTTGTTAACAGGATGAGAAAGCACAAGAATGCTGGCTCTGATGCTGGAGAACTTCCTCAGGTGGGGATCTCTGATATCCATCAGGGTTAGTCATCTTTGCTCCTTCTGGTCCCTATCATTAGCAACTATTGTTCCCTCTGCTTTATTCCCATACCAGTATCCTTCATGTCTCCCATCTGTCTAAGCTGGTCCTCAGTTTAGAGTTGTTCATCGTGTCAGAAGTACCAGGCAGCTACCAATAACAATTCTGGAAGCTAATTCTACATCTAGGCTGGCAGCTGCCATTATGCTAGTAGGTTAGTACATGTTTGCTGCTACAGCAAGTCTGATGAAGAATGAATCCATATTTGCCTTTGAAGCAAGTGATCTTCCCTGTTTAGTGAGATATTAGATAGCTGAAGTGGGGAAAGGAGGGTGGTAATGCAGTTTGCCAGGAGTCTGCACCAGTCTTAGAGCTAAAATGATTAATAAGATGAGCCAGCTCTAGCTGCTTTTGCAAGAAAAGCTATAGATTTACCACAAGGCATTGATGACAAAGTGGCTGATATGTCCAGTTGACGAGTGATGAGACTGTTATGAGAGGGAGAGACGTGCTCTTAAATTCCCATGTAGAGAGCAGAAAATCTAGGACTGTATTCTCTTCTTTACTTAGTTCCTAGGTTTAATAGTTCTTTTTGCCTGATGTTAATCTCTTCTCAACTTAGTTGCTTATTTTAATAGTTCTTCTTTTTGCCAGTTGTTCATCTCCCTCTGCTGCCACTAAGAAGCTATTTTCATTTCATAGGTGATTATTCTTTTCCACACCTCTTCTCAATAATTTCACCATTCCTCACTACGAAGTCACGGCCTCTCTGCCTGTTCTTGTTTGAATTCTTCTTTCCTGAGAATATGATAAGAATTTTACACTTGTGTCTCACCAGCCCCTTAGAAATTGTATTAATGTCTGTCTGTCATGGAAATTTCTTACTTGATAAGTCCTGGAAGGCTTGGTTTTCAGCACTGAAGTGAAGAGAAACCAACAGTCAGCCTATATAAGCAAGAGGAAAGCTGTGTTCAGACTGTTTCAAGCAGAAAACCCCAGTGAACTATAATTACGAGTATGTTTGCGGAACTAAAGAGGTAAATACAAAAGCAATGTTTGAAATTGTTCTACTGCAAAACTGGAGAAGCACATTATTATCAATTAAGTAAGAATATCCCATTGTGTCAACAACAATTTAAAATGGTGTTTGCAGCATTTAGGTATAAACTTGAAAAAGTTTTCTTCTTTCATAATTTGCGGGCTTAGTGAATCCCATGTTCTCATTTTTCTAGGTTTGTCAGTTGGCTGTATCCAGAAGCATGATCAAAAGGCGTATGACTTAAGTTTACAAATCACAGAAGCAACAGATGAGTGTTGAACTGTTAACCAACTACTGCAGTGCATGAACTCGAGAGCACTTAAAGCAATTAGTAAGAAATGAATATAAACTAGACAAAAATGGGCAGTGAGCTTCTGGAATTTGCTGCCTCAGGAGGCTGCAGAGGCAGACAGTATCAGGAAGATCAAAAAGACAAATTTATGGACAGTAGGACAATAAGGAGGTGCTAAAAATGCCATATTCTCTAATAACCCTTATACAACAGTTCTGGATACAAAGAGAATTGCTTCAGGAAGTAGCCTTCCCAATAGCCCTACCAAAGCTTATCTCCCGTTGCCACTCTGAGGTGTTGGTCTGGCATTAGGGCATTTTCTAATGTCATTGTGTTCTCCACCTTGTTCTTCCTTTCTTTCCTAGATTTTGTGCCCTGTGGTAAGTAAACTGGATATCTTGTCTTGATACTCAGGTGAACCTATCATATTACACTCAGGAGACCTTTCTTGGCCATGTTTCACACACATTATTTGTTCCCACTAGTGGTTTATCATTTTCATCAGCTTTAAATTAGTCATAGTTTTCTTCCGGGTTTTGCGTGAAACCAGACTCATTACTAAATACCTGATCTCATTTCCTTGTATTTCTTGAGTTCTTCATACTCACTAAGTCCTTTCTTATCTATTCATAGTTGCAAGTGTACTTTCAAGGCTTCTCATGAGGTGTCATATTTCTGTGAACTGGGGGAGCTTCACAGGCTTTGGTTGAAGAGCAGTAAGTTATACCAGTGCAGGGAGGTACGAGGGTTTCTGATTAGGTACAACAGACTGTGCTGCGTTCCTTGCTCTAGGGCCAATGCCAGCCTCATCAGACCAATGCTTATATTCATATTAATGTTCTGTGGCATGCAGTGTTTCTCCCTCCATTCAAATTTTCATCTCATCCCAGCTTGATCAAATGAGAACTGCAGCAGCTAAGGCATATTAGAAAAAATTAGGCCATCAATCCGTTATTAAGCTCGAAAGTATTTGATATCCTGTGTCTGCCCTTGAGGTATCTCAGAACATTCCATGGCTTATCTGTCCTGAGTACGAGAGGGCTGGGGTTTAGGTGCTAAAAGATGCATACAGATAATGAGGGAGTTTGGGCTTTCTAAAGCAGTTGGTTTCCAGCCTTGCAATTAGCTAGAGCAAAGGCCTAGGTGTTTGTGACTGTGATCTTTACAGTTCCTCTTGTCAATAGAAATAAAATCTCCTGGTCTCTTTTATGCATGTAGCTGCTACATCTGAGAGGTAGGGCCAGTTCTGTAGTGTTGGGTAATTTTCCTAAGATGTAGGTGAAGTTCCTTTACTTGTGTCCTCACAAAGATCAGTGTACACTCCTCGAAACTGTCACATTTGTTACATGTTCTGCTATTGGCAATATATTCAATCCAGCTCTCTCTGAGAATTAAAAATCTACTGCTGGTTTTTACTGTATAGCTAACTGTGGTGCTTGTCAAAATGACCATCTTTTGTGTATGCTTATTAATGTCCTTTGTTAATCTCTTTTATGAAGAAAATAGATCTTCTTGAGCTCCTACATGCAGATTGTTTCATAGAATCATAGAACAGCTGATACTAGAAGGCATCCCTGGCAATATCTAGTCCAACCCCTGCTCAAAGCAGGGGCAACTACAGCTGGTGTCTCAGGACTTTGTTAATCAGGTTTTGAGTGCTTACAAAAACAGAGACTTTACAACCTCTCTGGACAACCTGTTTCAATGCTCCATAACCCTTACAGAGATCTTAGCACCAAATGATAACTCTTTCCAATATGCAGAGTACAGGAAGCAAGACAGTGAAGCATCTGAAATCAAAAGCTGATTGTCAGGACCTTGGCCTTAGTAACTAATTGGCTTTGGGGACTGATCCAGGAATTAGCAGCATCTTCTCAAAGGCATGACTTAATACCAGAGTAAAAAATTTTACCAGTTCTGACTTGGAAGCTGTTGTTCTGAGTGTTGAAAGTAGAGAGTATGGGGAGGATTGAATTTTCTTAGTGCAGGTCACTTACTGCATTCTTGAAATGCCACAGTTGGATGTTTGTCTTCTCACCTCATTACAGCCTCAACACATCACATTGGACTTGGTGCAAGAAAGAGTTAATTTAAGGCAACTTGTGCAAGTTGCTGCAGATAGTATGAGTCAGAGACATTTTTTTCCAATGGCATGGTTCTTTGAGCCCAAGCCACAGAGGAACTGGCATTCAGGAGTTGAAAAGAGATGTCTCTGTTTTGTGCATACTCAACTTCCAAAGGCAGTGACTGGGATAGAAAACCAGTCTGAATATGGAATAAAGAGTTACCCAGAGGAAGTAAAGAGTAGTGACTGTATCCATGGCCAAAAAGAGGTGGAGGGCACTGGATGAGGTGCATGGCCTCTGTCTGTCTTTTCATACTACTGCTGCTGACTCCCTGCCCTAAGATGACCTGCATGTTGGCACTCTTTAAACTGATGACTTGTTTATTTTTGTTTGCTTTCAGTTGCTAGACTGACATTACAGACCATACTCTTGGACTGCTGTACATCCTTTATAAATTGCTTTAAGATGTTTCAGTGTGATAAGATGATATAAAAATTGAAGTCATTATTACTATCTGTATCACCAAGGGAATTGGACAGCTGGCATTGAACTGCAAGAGATTAATTTTTGTAGTTTGTTGTTACATTAACCCATAGAATTCTTCTTGTTTATGATTTCAAAGCAAGTTTTTCTAATCAAAAGGTCATCCTCCATAGTGCGTAGTGTTTGAGAGACATGGAAGGGCAGAAAATGTTTGAACCCTGTCATTTTTTATCTGATCAATAACCTCTTGCTTTATTAATAGTAATATCCTATTATTTTGCATTGCATTGTATCAAGATACCACTAACTGCTTGGTTTGGGGTAAATATAACGTGTCCTTTTAAATTCTTGGCATTTTTCTTGAAATTTTTAATTAAAATAATAATAAAAATTCTGTACTCATAGCTGTTGTGTAAGGAAAGAGATTGAATAAGGGCCTTATCTTGCTGTCATGAGTAGCACTTTATGGTGAGCTAAATTTTAGCGTTCATCCAAAAGCCACAGTAATAGTAGCACAGAGGCTGCTGTGTTGCAGAGAGTGTAACTTGCTCTTCACTATCTTCTGCTTTCAGAATAAAGCCTGAGAAATCAAAGACAGTATTTTTAATAATTAAAAAACACAATCAGAACTAGAGAGGTAAAAATTTGAGTCTGTTTAAAAAGCAAACCAAACCACATGCCATTTTCCAAGGTAGTGTCCATGTAGTTCCAGTGTCATGTGCCAGTATTGGCAAGGGTACCTGTGGATGTCAAATGTATGTACTGGGAACCAAGGGTCAGTAGGGAGCTTCAGGACACTCCTCCTTGGGCTAGCTCACAGCAGTGATGAAGACCAAAGTAAGTTTTGGTTTTCTTCCTAAGGTAAAACTCTGCCTGACGCCTTGGTTCTCTGCTTGTTCTGAATACTTCAGTGTTGTCTGAGCCACTGCACAGTTTGCATACAGCATGGTGATGCCCAAAAGATGGAGTTAGAGTTCTACTAGCAGCATCTGCAGAGTGTGGATAGTTTGATTGTTTTTAACATCCAGAATCTGCATGGGTTTGTGGTTCAACGTTGTCCTAAAGGTAAAGATATGTCATGAACTGAGAGCGATTGCCTGCAAAGATCATAGGCTTCTTAGTTGGGCAAATGTCTTTTTATAGTTGGACAAACATCCTTTTCAGAAATTAATTAGCCATAACTAGTAGTGTGAAGGGAAATCTTTGGCTCTTTTTCCTGCTTCGCTGTGATAGGTTACTGCTGAGAGGGATCTGTAAGGCTGGACACAAAGTACAGGGCCCTTTTGAAAAGTTATTCTGTTACACTAGGAATTGCAATGATATTCATCCCCAGTATGCCATAAATAGTTTAAATTAGTAAAGGTCACTTTCACTGGTGGTCTCCTGACAGTAATGTAGATGCTTGAAAATAGGTGATGGTCTACTTAGTCATCTGGACCAATTGTAGACTTATAGGGGATATCCTGCCTGTGGGAGACCAACTGGCACTGAAGAACAGCAATCGGAAATGGCACAAGATACCTATTTTACATGCCTTAATGTCTCACAAAGTACCAAAACTGTACAGAAAATCAAAAGAAAAGGGAGGAGTTGAACATGGATCTCTGACGGTAAAGAGCTACTGATGAAACTGATGCAGCAATAACCTTTCAGACTGAGGTATTTCAGGGCTGAGATTTTTTTCTATAGCAAATTATCCTGTCAGAGTAAGACTATTGCATTAATGGAAATCCTTGGGTGATTTTTCTTTTTGCCTTTTGCATCCAGGCCGTGCTTTGCTGAGGCTTACTGACAAGAAGCTTGAACGAATGGGCATTGCCCAGGAAAGCCTGCGACAGCACATTCTGCAGCAAGTCCTTCAGCTGAAGGTGAGAGAAGAAGTCCGAAACCTCCAGCTGCTTACACAAGGTATGAAAAATAGTGTTGATATGGACAGTTATTGAGGTCAGGCAGGAGAAGTCTGCCTGAGGGCATAAAAAGTGACTTGATTTTCTCCTGCAAGAAATGATGCGTGAAAATGTCTCATAGATTCCACATGCTTTCCAAGGTGGCAACAAAAGGTAAAATAATGCATAAATAAATAGAGATGTTCAGCTGCCTGTTTTACATGATGAATAGGCTCCATCTACAGCCTGATGGTAGTCTTATTTAACTGTCTACTTACTAATATGAAAATAATTACATATAAAGGACACAAGTAATGAACATACTGGCTTTACAGACATTTTGCATTAGTTGCTTATTTTCAGTGTTAGATAAAAGAGTAATCTCTGTAACCTGTATGATGGTAAGAGCTGTCAGTAGAAAATTACCTGTTAGACACTGTTTTTTTTGCATGTTGGAGTAATTTTATTGACTTGAATAGGGTTGCTTCTAATTTATGATGCTAAGAAAACTCAAAACTGGGCTCAATATGGAGATTTTGATTAGACAGGGAAGAAGGAGTAACAAAAAAGCTTGAACATATTTTCCAAATGAGGGTAAGATGGTTTATGATGACTCGTGTTATTAGCTCTCTGTTAAGGCTTTCAGCAGCTGTAGTAACTTGAAAGAAAAGCAATTATTCTGGTAACAGTGTAGAGAACATGTAGAGACACTGCTATATATCTGCAATAATTTCTCACTGTCGAATGTTGTTGAGTAGGCCAGTGCAATAGCATAAACCTGATACTTCTGTGGTGTTTTGGTTCAGTGTCCATTATATGTCACATAATATGAAAAATAGTGTTCTTCAGTACATGCACTGTATTTTTAACAAAATGTCCTTCACACATGACACTGCTTCTGATTAAGCCTTGCTCACTGTGTTTGGGGGAAAAAGTCTCTGATTAGTTGAGTAAGCTGCATTTTATCTCAAAGAGCTGATGCCTCAACTGAATTGTTCCTTCAGGCTTGGTGTCTTGCGGATTGTGATGAGGAGCTTTTGGTCTCCTTCATTTTGCTGTGATCGGTGAATATGAGCTTACCTCATCTCGTGTCATGTCAAAGGCAGGGCACATGCTGGAGCATCAGTATCTTTCTCAGATGTTTAAAAAGGTTCCTTTTTCCTTCAGCTATTCATCTTTTCATCCATTATTCCTATGTCCTTCAGTATTGGCTGAGTTCTCTCTTCCCCTACATCTAAAGTGGTATTGGAGAGTCTGCCGTACTGAAGGGCTCTGGTCACCAGCCATCAGTTTTAGGCCGCCTTACAGAAGTTGGGATTTTATTGATAGGGAACAATGAGGATGCACTAGCTACAAATTTGGGTCAGTTGATGGCTGCAGTCCAGATAGATTTCTCCATAAACCTATATTTGGCATTAAGAACTATGTGTTTCCAGGCTTCTCATTTGTTGTTTCCCTGTGTTCCCCTCTGGACACATCAGCTAGTGTATGAGTCACGTTCAGTCAGAGAGTAGCAACTGCCATTTCAGGAATTCAGGGCAGCATCCTTTGAGATCCATTCCTTGCCTGAGCAGTTGAGGATATGATTTTGGACTTTGATAAGAGGATGAATAAACACATGCTGAACTTTGAAGGACAGGCTAGTGATAAATGTATGAATGTGTGTTTAATGCAGTCTCTCTCTGCCATGTAGAGAGAACAGTGTTATTTAGTCTGATCATATGAAGACATGCCATCACAGGCTTTATGAAAGCCAGCACAAGTTCATAAAAAAGCTGGTGATCTGCAGCTCCTGCTATCTTCCCTCACAGTGGTGTTGGCCATTGCACTGCACTTCAGCTCTACTCCAAGCTACTTACATGCAGCTGAAGTTATGGGGCAGCACAACAGCCCATAAAACCTTCGCCTGTGCATCAGAGCTGTGTTAATCATATGATGCTGGAGTGGGGAGACAAGGAGTGATAGGATAACAGCAGTATTCCTTTTCCTTATCACTTCATTTACACCAAGTCAGAGCATGTGTCTGTTGGAAGTGCTTGCTTGCAAGCACTAAGGTTAAGATACAATTTCTCAATTACAACACAGTCTGCAAAGCTGTGTGCATGTCAGTTGTTCTCCAAAACAGGTTCTGTTCCCTTGCCCAGTTTCTTCAAACTGTGTTTACTCATACACTTACTAAGGTTAATACATTCCTAATCCAGTTTGCTACTGGAATAGCTTTCTATGTGTGCTTTTCTGTTTTGAAGAACATTTGGAGAACACTTTTTTCTCTGAAAAGTAGTGTATTTGCATGCCAACGGTTTCTGCCTTTTGGAAATTCCACTTGCAAAATGCAGGTCACAGTGTAGCTATTGCTACACTGTGCTTTACTGTCCTCCAAAACATCCTCCAAGAGGGGGAAAAAAGCCCTCTGTCTTTTAGTGCACAACTCAGGAGATCTTTACGTGAAAGAGGCTGTAAAAAACCCTTTCTGAGTTAATTTAGCACACAAGCAATGAGATCCTAATTCAGAGCCCATTGATGTCGGTGAAAAGACTTCCACTGACTTCAGCTCATACCCCAGTTGAAGCTGGAGCAAACAGGGAAAGTTTTAAAAGAGCATTATGTAATACTTAGCAGATATTTTAAGTGGGTTTGTATTCTGTTGTCTGCAGAGAAAGTTAACCTCATTTTGAAAACTCAGGAGAGAACTGGCATTCTTTTCTCCTCCTGTTTCAGAAAATGACTTAAAACCATTTCATTCTTCTTCATTCAGAACACACCATCCAGTCTGTTCTGAGGATCTTAAAGCCAGAATAGTATGTGATTGTGTAATTGAAGGCTTGTCTTGAGTTTGAGGAAGACTTTTGTTTGGAGTAAGAACTGCCTGATTGAGGCCATTATCAGCAGAAACGCTATTCCACCCTCCACTAGAATAGAAGGGCACAGGCCCAGCTACTGATCTGTGCTTTTTCCCCAGACTTAGAGATGTTGAGGAACTAATTTGACAAAATATCTTCGAATGTCTGTTGGGGAGAGCTGCACGCTGTTGGAAACACCATTATTGTACTGTTATCGCTGTAAGCCTGAGCTGAAAGATCATTGTAAAAAAGCTTTACGTAACTACACAGAGAAGGAAGAAGTTACTTTGAGATTTTTCATTGTGAGTCCTGCTTTTGGCTGGCATAGAAGGGACTGTCCTCAAAGTGGTAGAACAGTGCTATGTGTGATTCTGATCAAAGTATCCATAGACGGCAGCCTGCTAATAGTGCTCAGTTTAAGAAGCGTATTTGGATTAAATGATACGTGCATTTAAAGTGATGTTGGGCCCCCTCCTAAGCTCCTGTGTGAGTTTCATAGAGGGCAAAGTGCTACCTGAATATGCTGCCAAGCCACAGAAAACCTCTCCTGCAGGAAAATGTGCTAGAATAAGGTTTTATGCTTCATTGAAAGCCATCACAGCTGTTGATACCTGCTGAAGTTATTTCTTCAGTAAGTTTTCTGCTCATCCTGCCCTGGTGCTCTAAAAACATGCTCCCAAAACATACGTGCCCAATAATAACCACAATAAGGCCAATTTTTTCCTTCCTTCAATTTCCAAAATAGTTCCATTCAGAACCGTTATATTACCTTAGCACTGTGTTCTTCCAGGAAGGGAACTAGAGGGCCTTCAAAGGTGCATTTCATGAAGTAAAGATGAAGTAAAAGCCATGTATTATTCTAGAGATTGATCATTCACTGGGTTTTCGAGGAACCTTATAACAGAAACATTGCCTTCAAGGTCCATGTGATGAATAAAATAGGACCCCCAGCTGAAATGTGTTATAAGGATTTTTACAGCATTATTAGCATCTTAATTCTAGAGTAAAAGCAGGATTGAACAAAATCTGAGCTGTTTGGCACTGAACCTTCCCCAGCAGTCAGAAACATGATGCTAGTTCCTGTTCACCTTATCTGCTTCTTCCTTGTGAATGCTGAAGGAGGGAGAAACCTGAGCACTGCCATTCCAGCTTGCAGCACTGCATGTGAGAAGATTTGTTGTCATTTTCCACAACCAAAGCCTTGAAATACTAGACTCATTCCCATCTTCTGAATTCTCACATATGAAGGCCTTTCCTGCTGTGATGGCTCCAATACACAGTATGAATGATTGAGGATTACCCACCTGCCTAAAAAGGGACTTGAGTGGTGAGAAAATCTGAGAACACGAGATGTTATAAGGCACAGAACTCGAAGGTTATTTGGAGTTAAGACAGTTGCAGCTTGCTGTCCCCTTGCTGTGTAGGTTTTATGGATACTGTGGTACCTGAACTGCAACTGCCTACTGTCCTTTCATGTCTCTTGAAGAAGTATTATAGAATCACAGAATGGTTTGGGTTGGAAGGACCTTAAGATCATCCATTTCCAGCTCCCCTGCCATGGGCAGGGACACCTAACACTAAACCATGTCACCCAAGTCTCTGTCCAACCTGGCCTTGAACACTGCCAGGGATGGAGCATTCGCAACCTCCCTGGGCAACCCATTCCAGTGCCTCACCACCCTCACAGTAAAGAACTTCTTTATATACAATCTAAACTTCCCCTGATTAAGTTTTAACCAATTACCCCTTGTCCTATCACTACAGTCCCTAATAAATAGTCCCTCCCCGGCATCCCTATAGCCCCCCTTCAGATACTGGAAGGCTGCTATGAGGTCTCCACGCAGCCTTCTCCAGGCTGAAGAGTCCCAACTTGCTCAGCCTGTCTTCATACGGGAGGTGCTCCAGTCCCCTGATCATCCTCGTGGCCCTCCTCCGGACTTGTTCCAACAGTTCCATGTCCTTTTTATGTTGAGGACACCAGAACTGCACACAATACTCCAGGTGAGGTCTCACGAGAGCAGAGTGTTGCTTGAGATCAACACATTTCTTTGTCATCCATGTAAAGAAATCAGAGCAACTGATGTTTGTGAGAGACAGTCATCCTGTTACACTTCCAGGATGTACTGTTTTCTTTCCTGGGTATGTTCTGGACTCAAGGTTTTGGCACCAGAGGAATCATGAGTTCCTTCCGCCAGAAATACTCCTTTTCTTGTCTGTAAAAAACAGCAGATGTTGTCTGTGCGAGCGCTCCAGGTAGGCAGTGTGTTTGCCTGCCCAGGCAGCTGCTGCGGGAAGTGTGTAACACTTGAGGAATCTCAGTTCCATGTCCCTGTGGTGGTGCTCAGAGGCGTGCAGCATTTGAAATGCTGACTGTCCTCTTACCAGGCACCCCTGCTTTTGTTTTCATTGTCTTGACCCCACCTTTTTCTTCTCCCTAACCCTGAAGCTTCCAGCTCATCCGGAAGAGTCTTTCTTCTGATAGCATGAATTACTATGCAAATGTTTCTTGCATATGCTGCATATGTGGCATCTATCCAAGGTACAGAAAACAACACTTGATATTTCAGAAGAGCTCAAGAAAACTTAATTCCCAGCTGATTTCCTTTGCTGTGCTCTTGTTATACTTTAAAATGTCTGAGAGACCTGTGAGTTACACACAAAGTACAGCATGGAAAAACTGCCATAAATTACCCCAAAGCAATAATTTATCCATTATCATAGCATCAGAAATGTGTTCCAGAACTCAACATGCTAAATGGCTTGATTATAAGTAAATAAATACTAACCTTCTTCTTGATACGGTTTTATTTTCACTGTACATCTATATCTCTTTTATTCCTTTCCATTCTATATCATTTTTTTCCTGTACCATTGTAACAATCGTAGCACTTGTACTTAACACTGCTCTTCAAGACTGCAAAACTTTGCTGCCATCCATTAGATAACAAAAGAGCAGTATTTGTTGTGTGTTTTCCACTTGCAGTCAAGGACATTTCCAGCTCTTACAGGGGATGCATCCTCCGGAGTCAGAAGCCGTAGTTGTTTCTGAGACATTTTTCAGATGCTGTTAAGACTTCTGAAGTCAATTTTTTTCAGGTTACAAGTGTGCACTGAGGGGCTCTCTATAGTTTTCATTTGTTTTAGCTGTAGCATAGTATAGTATGCGGAGTGTGTATATGAGTGCAGATAAAATGTTTAAAATACATGCTTCAGTGACGATAAATACCAAATTCCATCCATGGCACAAGTTACTTGAATTTCATGTGGCTGGTTTCTAACTCAAGGAATATACTTTGTGGTGCAATCAATGGTCCCTGTTAGACCATTGAATTACTATGGTTCTGTTCGTTACCTTTCAGCTATTGCTGTGATGCAGATACATATTCATATCAAATAACTGAGTGATTCAGCTGACAGCTAAAATAAGTTCCAGTACACTGGACAATACATTGTAATGCACTCTGGATAGGCTTAGCGCAGAATTGTCCTTCAGCAGGTATCATGTATTAGTTTGGAGTGTGAATAAGGAAACATGTGGCAACTACAAAATCTGTATTGATGAACTTCTACAGCAGGACTTTAGCTGTATAATATTATGATGTGCTTGCATTTTTATGTGTTTCTATAAATAATATTACAACTCGGTCTGCTGGGAATGTAGTATTAGCTGCTTTGTTATGATTGCAAGGACATGCTTGTAGTTGTCTGGCTTTCTTGTTATTTTATTAATGTTGATTTTTGTTGTTGTTGTTGTTCATTCCTGCTTTTCGCATTTCTCAGAAATCAGTCTACAGGAAAATTTAGTCTGGACAGTTTAGTCCTTCTGAGCTGATGCCTACCCAAAACTGTCTTACACGTTTGATAAATAGATATTGCACATACATATATATATACACAGACACACATATATGTACGTATTTCCACACTCATGTAAATTGGAAAGAGAATAAACAATTTTGCTCAAGGTTTAAGAAAAAAAAATAAGCTATTGCTGTTTGTGCTGCAGCCAGTCAGGAAAGACTTTCAACTAAATAGGAAAGTTTGGGCAGGCAGAGGCTGTGATTTAACAACAGCTGTTTGTGATCAGTGCCAGTAGAAATCACTTGTTTTCACCCAGCTGAAAAAAAGAGGCTGGTAAAAGGGATTCCAGGAATAGGTACAGTCTTTCACACAGAGTTTAAATACATCAAATCTACATATTGTAAGATGGTGCCATTTACAATGTAACGTATTTGTCATTTCTAATGAGATTTTCCAGAAATCAGACATAGAAGAAAATTAGAGTTAATAGCTGTTTTATAAAAGAATTGAGGAAATTGAAGTGCCAGCTATAATTCAGACCCCTTAGAAAGTACACAGGAATTTTCACTGCTGGGCTTCTGGCTCAAAACCTGACTGACTTCATCAGCTAACATCTTTATGATCAAATTGAGTGGATAATGTCAGAAGGAATAAATGATGTTGTTGGTAAGATCCAGTAGCCCCTATCTCAGTGTCCATCTATGGCAGTACCAGATGCTGCTTAGGCTGAGCCCAAACCCCTGGCCATTCTTTCTGTGCTCCCATCCCCTTGGTCTCCCCAGCATCCAGAATTGCTGCATTAGGAAGGTTACTTCCCTGCCTAATTCTTTTAGTATCCATTGAGTGTCTGTCTCATTGTTATGAAACAAGTTTTTCACGAGTTTTTTTACAAACCAGAACATAATTACTGGTAGCCTCAGTGGTGCCAAAAGCATGGCAAAAAAAAACCCAACTTGGCATGCCTTCAGTTGGGTATCTTCTGCCTTCCACAGAGACTGTAAGCCATCCCACTATAGTGTGCATGCAGTAGTAGCTACACATCCTCTATTTCACCAGTGACACATCAGACACATTAGATGAATTGTACCTGTTGCTCTCCAGTCATTATTACAGAAGCTCAGCATGGCTGCCAGATATATTTGTTTACATGGCAGATGACCAAAGTTAGGCAAGATCAATTCCCACTCACTATGCTAGATGTAAATATCTACACTGGAAAAAGCTGGTCTGAAAGCTGGATGAGTTGTCCTCTTCACTCATGGTTCTGATTTTATGAAACTGGTGTGGCTGATGCCAGCATGAATGCATTCTATTTGCAAAGTGTTTCACTATATTGGCACTTTTACCAAACATGAAAGTCACTTAAAGCCTTTTTGAAAAGGTAAAATAAAGTTTTGCTGTTTTGAATCCCTGAAGGTGAACATTGCCAAATAGTTCAAAAGCATTTTTCTTCCTGTTGTTACTAGCATTTATGGCCTGTGCAATAAAGATTTATAATTACGGGAAAGATTCAAGGGAGGCTGGAGAAAAACCCTCACCTTGTTATGCCTTTGTGAAGTTACTTTTCTAAGTTGTATAAAAAGAAGCTGTTTTATTTAAAAGCTTCTCTTTTTCTCTTTTTTTTCTTTATTCACATTCTTTAAAAGCTTTTCTGTAATGTAATTTTAAAAATGAATGTGTTTCTATTCAAATAAAAGTTTACTTTTAATGGCTTTTATGCTTTGTATGATAGAGCACCTTCATTTGCTTAGGTATACACAGGCAGCCAGCAGTGCTATGAACTATTCCTTTATAACTAAGCAGGATGCAGATCTCTGGCATCTTCCATAAAGGCAAGGGTGTTCGGTTTTAAATTCTTTATTTGACATGATCATAAAGCACGGGTACGAGCCCATTATTTTATGACAGGCTCAAGTATGATTAATAATTTTAACTATGTTGGTTCCCCCTCAAGATCAATAATATAGAATTTTTCCAGTCACTATTTGAATGGATTTTAATTGAAATTGATTCCCTATAAAATAAGAAATTGAAGTGTAATCACAATGAGCTTGTGGTCCTTGGCATTAAGGAGTTCTGAACTCGAAGAAAATTCTGAACAGTTTTCAAAAAGTACCTGGTTTTCTTCTATGCAGTGGAAGTACTCATAAAGCACCTCCAGGCTGGTTATGTCAGTGCCAAGTCCAGCAGATGATGGCATCAGTACAGCAGCTTTAATTTACAACACGGAAATGGGGCAGGGAATTGCTGTGTTTTTTCAAAGAAGTATTTTCTCTTTGCAGCTCATCTACAGTTGGATTGTGTGATCCTGGAATTTAAATACATATTGTTATGCATTGTGTTACATTTGAGGGGTTTGTCAGTAAAAATACCTCCCAGTCACCTGACTTATTGTTACCTGTACAAAGAAAGGATATAGTAAGGAAATCTGCCGTGAGTAGCTCTGTAAGAACTTCAGTGTTTTTCCAAAGGTATCACTTGTGAGGACATTGAGTCAGTCTTTGACTGTTTTTCTCAGTGTCAGAGCAGTGAGTTGAGGTTTAGGCAGTATGTACATGGCAGTACCACACAGTTCTGAAGCTCCTCAACCACACTAAGGTTTCATCCACATCCTAGAATTTATTCTCAGTTCACCTTATCCATATTGTTGGAAAAGTAGTTGGTTTACATACATTTGGCTTGTACAGTGACTTCTACCTGAAGATAACCTGCTTAGAAAAGAGCCAGACTAGTGGATGTGCACATCATATTATATCCAGACAGCTTGGTATAAAACTCTGACTTGGCATACTCAACTATACAGGAGGGCTGGAGCTGTCATCCTCAGGAACTGTAGGGATAAGCCAGGTGGACACTTTACTATGTGAACAAAAAGGCATGTCAAGGTTCTTCAGGCTTGAGCAGCCTGAAGGTGTATACAATTGACATGGTTTTAGAGTTTTGAGTGCTCTCCACTAGTAACAGCATTCAGATCTTCCCAGTCAGTTCATCTGGGATACCCAGCTACCAAGCCAATCAGCTGACATTTGATGATGTGAGATGGAGTTGAAGCAACTCCAACACCTCGGCATTGAAACAAGCAATTTTGCCATATTCCCTTATTTTACACTGAGACCAGTTGGGAAGTGTATTGTCTGTGATGTGAGCTGGCCGACTCTGAATCTTGGGGATTTTTTGTGTTGAGAGACCACTGTTGTGCAGGACTTTCAAGAGCTGTTTTTTGAGAGAAAAACCTGAAGGAAACAAAGGTTCTTTCTTTTTCACAGCAGAAAGAGGAGGTTCTTACTGATTATGCCTTTGTTCAGGCAGCAGTATTGCAAAGCTGCTGTGGTTAAAATTTCCCCTCCAAAATCCTCTAAGTCGTATTGGATTTGTTCTCTTTCCTCTTTGGCATATGTCAGAGGTAGAGATGGAGGAGAAATGGTAATTACATTTCCTTCTTTCTTTAAAATGTTAGGTCATTCCACTTGTCTTGAGAAGTAAAGAAGAAAGACATATTTCTTACTGTATTTCTTTTGGTCTTCCATTCCTTTAAGAACACCTGAGTAACTGAGGATTGTTGTTAAAGTTGGGCCAAGAGATTAATATCTCCTGTTTTCATTTTCTTTTGTTGATTTTCCTTTAGCTTGAGTGTTTAGAGGACTTACTGGACTACAGTGGTCTGGTGAGGAATTTCTTTAGCTTGTTCCAGACTGCAACTATGTGGAACATTTTTCAGCCATTCCTTATGTTTTTCTGTCATAAGGTGCCAAGATGGTCCAACTGTATTTAAAGAACCTTGGATGCCGGAAGGAGCAATCAGCATCATCTTAGACAATGGACTGGCTTTTAAAAGTGTCATGTAAATAAGGATGCAGATAGACCTTTGAAAATTCAATATGCTGTACACTCCCATGGTGTCATAATTCTTGATCCAAATTTTAAAGACTTTGAAGCAAATAAACTGTATTTCAGATGGAAGGGAGAGGAAAGAGGGAGGGAGGGACGGTCCTACCTTTGAAGCTCCACTGACAAATCAGTTGTCACATGCCTAGTTTCTGAATGGATCTTTCTCTAGACTCAGGAATTGCTTTAATGTGTCCAGCAGTGCAGCTGGCATCCATTCTGTTACAGCTGTTGACTGTGACACTAACCACTGATATTGTTGACTTTTGTAGATCTCTACTTAAACCTGGAGCATGGTTTTTTGAGGGTCATAGAAAAGCAGCCAGCCCTTACAGCCCATCAAGGTAATGAATGTCTTTTTGCTGGGGTGTATCTTCATAAAATGAGACATCTATGAGCTTTTTTTGTCTTTTTCTAGAAATGTTTCCTTTAGGTATATAGGTTTTTTCAGCTATCATCATGAAAACCATGGTTTATTTTCTTCTAATCCTAATAAGCTCTGAGAGAATTATTATTTACTGATATTCGCTTGCTAGAATTGTTTGTTGATGAATTTTCTTTCTCCCTTCTTGTATATCAGCTGCTGTGATAAGCATTAGAATGTGTGACCATTGCTTTTTGAGCAACTTATGTTTTCCTTTATTATACTGTTACTGCTATTCTTGGAATTTCTTTGGTTCCCTCTGGTAATGGGAGTGTCACTGTGGGAATTTTACTGTGCTTCTACATGGCTTAGCTGATCACATGATAATTCTGGTATGAGCATATATGTTTTAACTGATTCCTTCAGTGTTTTCTCTTGATTCGAATGGTCAGAACTCAGGTTATTTAGGTAAGGAATGTAAACCTGGAATGAGAAGAGAGGAACCCTTTTATCAAGGATGTTTCTAGGAATTTGGAGCACCTCAACTAATGCTAAACTAGAAACATCTTTAAGTTTCTGCTGCTTATAATTAATTTGCCTATAGTCTTTGGGGAAGTCTTTAGCTGTCTTAAAACTTGATTCATGCTCTTCATGCACACATTCTGTATCAATTCTAGCACAGTGAGCAAGCTACTAGCAGCTTACTAGTAGCAAGAGCAGCTACTCTACTACGAAGAATGTAAATTTATGTCTACCACCAGCTACATGTTGCTTTTATCCCAATTATCTCCCTTTGAAAATCTGAGGGCCTCAACTTTGTGCTTGGTTCTGTGAGGGCAGCTGAAGGAGTAACGCTCCATTGATTTCAGTGAAATGTGAAACTAGTTAAAATGAGAACAGGATCAACCCCATTTTTCCTCTACTGCATGAGACTATAAAGCCCATTCAAATCAATGAAGGGTACCAATGACTTTGCTGACCTTTGGATCAAATCCATAAACCTTTTTAGTAACTTAATTAAAACCACAAATACAGAAACATAAGTATTCTGCTCTTTAACCCAACATAGGTCTTTCTAAAATTAAAACTATAATCCCTGGCCAATTTTATTGTATCAAAAATACAGTTTTGATATTTTATTCTTGTTAGAACTTTTCACTATAGAAAGCCTATTTTTCACTTGGTCTCAAAATCTCTTTTGATGACGTGCACTGCTTGTGTTATTTGCAATCCTAATTTCATAATCACTGTTGAAAATTAAAGCAAAAAAAACCCTTGCTTTTATCTTTCGTTATTGTTTATTCATGCTCTCTACTAAAATGGCATAATCAAAGAAAAAAACAAGTATACTGTCTTTTAGGTTGAGCAGTTCGAAGTGTCTTTGTTGCATTTTATGTTAGCCAGCTACAAGTTAGGTGTCTGGTCGAACTCATTGCTCACGTTCCTCAGATAATCAATGAAGAACGACAGCCACCTCCAGAGATAGTCTGTGCCCTTCTAAAACAGATGCCCGTGATAGGAGCAATGCATTGCCATCTGGATGTTCCTTCCTCTGTCAGCTGGAGGATTTGCCATCTAGTTTGGGATAGCTAATATTAAATAAGGGAAAAGTAAGCAGTAGCTTTTCCTACCATTTGTTTCTGAGCATGAAATGCATAGCAAGTTATGTTACCCATTTTTAATTTGACACCAGTCTTCCACTGCCTTAGTATATTAATTTTGTAGTCTTTAAGAGCATTGCATAACCAAATTTTGCTAACAGGTACAGATAAATTGCTTTTCTTGCTACAATTGGTAGTATCATCTTTCATATTCTGTTACTTTGTATGAATATCTTTTTGATTGCTCAATGGTAGTAGAATTAAAGCACCAACCAAAAAGGCTGAAATTAGCGAGTTACAAGTTTCAGTTAAGGGGTTTTGGGGTTGTTTTCTTATGTGCAGTTTAAATGGTGCTTTAATCTGAAGCAGACAAGGACTCATTTTATATATTGTCTTGGGGGATATGGTTATAAGTTACCTGTGCTTTGGCAGTTTTTCTCAGATAGGAGTGCTTGAATAACTGCACTTAGATCCTAGTCCTCTGCATTCTTCCTTTCATCTGGATGTGGTTGAGCCTGATACAAATATCAAACCATTACTGTTGTTGTTGTTACTATTATTATTGTTGTTATTTTCTGACTGTAGCTTTTGTTGCCTCTGTGAGCTGAGTCCAGGCTCACACAGGAAGGCCAGGGCCATGCTGAGAGTGCCACATGAAATGCTCATTGGGAACTGAACTTTTGCTTTATAATTCAAAAAACTTAATGAAAACTTGTTCCCTTTCATATAATTCATTAGTACAAGCAATGAAGGTGTCTCTTGAAAACCCTGGACTGCATAATATCAATCAAATAGAAAATCTGGTTAAACCCATCAGAAAAAAATGACCTGAAATAATCACACAGAAGAGCAACTGAAAAGAAAAGCTTCTTCATATGTCCTTTCTTTGGGCTTTCTGTGACTCCCATAAAGCTCTGTTGCATTCTCGTGCAGCGTGTTCATTTTATTGAATACTAAAGCCTTTTACCATCTGCCAAAAGGTTTTATTTTGGGGTTTCCTCTTGTGTGGGAGGGTGGTTTCCTCCTTCCCTTCGTGCTAGATTCATTGCTATCTTTAGGACTCAGAGCCTACTGGAGACCTTCCTGTCTCCTTTTTATTACAGTCTCCTTCTTCCTTGCTGTGAGTTCCTGCTCCTGGGGCAAAGCAAACGAGAGCTGAAGCCGCCTTTTCGAGCTGCCTGGCTGATGCAGACAGATTTTGTTTCAGGCACAGCATTCCAGTTCCTGGAGTGCAGGGCTGGGTGTGTTCAGCAGCAGCACTCCCCAGGGAGGGTGTTTTTAGGAACAGTTCCTGTGTGGGTACATGTAACTGCCCCACGCTTTGGCTAGAGTGCACAGGGATTCTGGAAAAGGGCACTGCAACCTGTGGTATTTACTCTAAAAGCAGTTTATTCCTCTCTATTTGTTAGTCTTTTACCTCAGCACATTAATCCAACCTGTTCTGCCACTGTTAAGACACCTATAGGCATAGCTCTTTAGTTTCTTCCTATTACGGGGACTTTTAGATGTTTATTTTTTCTATGAACATATCGATTTCCTATCTTTGCTTTTCTTGTGCTCTAAAGAAAAAGAAGTGAAATTGAAGGTGTTATATTTGCAGAGGAATAGAATTACATCTCTTTTCTCACTGAAGACACACAGAGTAGATGCCAGTTGGGGGTTTTCAGCGTAACTCTCAAGAGCTCATAGCAGCCTTCTAGTATCTGAAGGGGGCTATAGGGATGCTAGGGAGGAACTCTTCATTAGGGACTGTAGTGACAGGACAAGGGGTAATGGGTTCAAACTTAAACAGGAGAAGTTTAGACTGGATATAAGGAAGAAGTTCTTTACTGTTATGGTGGTGAGGCACTGGAATGGGTTGCCCAGGGGAGCTGTGAACACTCCATCGCTGGCGGTGTTCAAGGCAAGGACAGACAGAACCTTGAGTGATATGGTTTAGTGTGCGGTGTCCCTACCCATGGCAGAGGGTTGGAACTAGGTGGTCTTAAGGTCCTTTCCAACCCTAACTATTCTATGATTCTGCGATTCCATGATGCAGGGATACAGCTGCAGTGGGATGTGAGTGTCCAGATGCTGAACCATGAGCTCAAAGTTCAGGAGAGTTTTGCTCCTGAGAGGATCCATATCAACCCCATTATGTCTCTGCTGAGTGCATTTCTGCCTTTCTTGTTTGATTTTTCTTTTTTAATCACTGGCATTACACTAACCAGCATATCAAGTAGTAATAGGAATGTAATATTATTTTCTCTGTGATTAGCTCATCTCTTAGGCTCTGAGATGTTCTAATCCCTGTCCTTCTATCATCACCCAGCTCTCCTCAAAGCTTTGTCCTTCAGTTTACTTGCTCGCCGTCTGTAATTGAGAACTTTATTGTTGGTCACCATGGAAAATTGCCAGTGCTTAAAAATAAATGATCCATCTTCCAGCCCTTCAGTGCATCTACTTTTTATGACTATAGAAATCTAATGAAAGGTTGAAATGGGGTGGAGGAGGATGAGGGTGTCCCAGGGTGTTACCTAAATGTCTGATCTACAGATGAAAAGGGATCGTGGGATTTCCATTCAGGAAAGTGCCAGTAAAACCGCCTGTTCTTTAGCACTGGCTATTTTAATGACACTCAATTCCAAAGTCCATGTACAGCTTTGCACAGAGAGGTCAATGGTGCCCATTTCTAACAGCAGAACTGTGCAACATAACACAGCAGCCTGAGATGCCATTCTCCAGAAAAATAAGAGAGCTGTGTGAAAAAATGTCAAGCAGGGACACACATATCTCCTCATTTAGAAAGCAAGACATTGTACTTCAGATTAAACACAGTTTTCCATGTTCTCTCCATCACATGGATGCACACACAAGCACACACTATAACTGGATTAAAATGTAATCAGTAAATTAAGGATATGATTAAAAATTAAGCATCCACTGCAGAAATTATCAATAGTAAGTGCTTATTAATTTACACAGAAGAGCATGCTGGTGTGATAGCTTCAAATTGGCTGCTGAAACCCGATTTGGAGCAAATAAGGCCAGCATTTCAAAAGGGTATTTCTGGGTTTCAGTGATCAGACCCACAGCTCCCATTGCTCATTCTGTTCCTTCACAATTTTTGCCAGCCTTGTTAAGTAACTGATAACATGCATGACATTTTTGAACTGTACTGAGCAATATGCTTACTCCTTCACCTCTGATGCTTGGCAGAACGAGACAGCATGGGTCCCATCACATGCACTGTGGGACTTTATGGTTTGCCCCTCATCTTCATCGCCTTTTTCTGAGCCCCTGTCCATTCTGTTACCCACATTGCTGGCTGTTTGTTTACCTACCTGCTGCATGATAAGCTGGAGGGCAGATGGCTTTAAATATTCATGGGAAAATTGAAACAAGATTAGAGTTGCCTCCAAACTGGGACTAATCTGGAAGGACTGAGCAAAGCAGGATCTTTTCTAGTGAGCTCTCTGTTCTTGGATGTTTGTCTTTCAGATGGCTTGGATAATATGGATATGTGACCAGTATATGGTACAAATGAGCTTTTGCCTAATCATTTCCTGCATTCACATAGCCAAAACTGAGTGCTACGCACTCCAGAAAGCAGCTGAACTTTGTACTTGCTGTCTGGGTCTCCCGTGTTCATTTGGGCTGGGGACCTCCTTCCCTCTTTTCTCCTGCCAGTCAAAAGTGAGAAATGAATGGGTGTTACTTGTGTTAAAGATCTGCAGCCAGCCCAGTATCAGTGGGTTGTATATATCCTGAAAAAAACCCTTTAATTCTACCTTCCTGTGAGAAAGTAGCACATCCCCTGACTGGCTGCCAAACTCCTTGAATGTGGCTGCAGGTGGCTCAAATGTGGTTTTTGTTAAAACACAGCTGGAAGATGATTTCTGTCATGAACACCTCCGCCCTGTCAACTCTTTCTGTGCTTGTTCTGCTCCGATTGGTGTGGTCTGTGTTTGGAGCCATGCAGTGGGTGGCTCTTTGGTAGCTGCCAGTGTTGTAGCTCAGTGTTGGCTGCAGCCGTGCTTTGGGGAGCTGTACAAATAAGTGGGAATACTGGAGCAGGTGGTGTGTGTTCAGGGCTGCCTTCAGTCACTTAAACCACTGACTTGCGTTTTGGGGATGTGAGGGCTGCCCTGACTGGGGTATTCACAGTGCGAGTTCCTGGACATAGCAGGGGAATCGTATGAGAAGGGATGCTATAGCTTTAACAAAAGTGAAGGACATAATGGCTGTGAACCAAGTATTAGATGCAAAGAGGGGTTCCTGCAGCTGCTGAGAGCCACTGCTGGAGCAAGGATCTGGATTAGGTAGACTCAGTATGGGCTTTAGTCTTGCTTTCTGTGCTTTGTTTCCTGACTTTGCCAAAGACTTTCCAATATGGTTGCATCTCCATCCCAGCCACCAATTCTCACACTGTAGAAAGAAGGGAGAAGAAACCAATAGCACATGATGTGCCCAGGTGGGAAACAGGGAACAAGGTTGGAAACCCACTGGCTTAGATTGGTGAAGCTGAATTGCTGTCAGCAGCAGAGGGAAACCTCTCCAGAGTGGTCTCGAGTGTGCAGAATACTGCAGGGAGCAATTCCTTTTCTTCTCAATGTCCTGGAGAACAGATGGATCTGACATGTTTATTGCCTTAAGCTGTCTTGTTTTATCAGTACATCAGATTTAGGTGCTTGACAGATGTACCAAACAGAAAATAAAATTCATCCATGCCCAGTTGCAAGTGTTTTAGCATCTCTAGTTCCTATTTAGAACAATTCTTATTAACCAACTTAGTCTGTTTAGAAATGAGGAAGTATTTTCATTTAAAATTGACAGACAAAGAAAGTGTTACGAATGCAAACTGATCTTGTGAGCTGTAAAAGCATTGTTTGGCATCTTCAGCTTTTTGGTTCAGAGCTGTGTCTGATGTAGGAATAATGTCAAACTCCACGCAAAGGGGCGAGGCTGAACCATACTGGCAGTAGTGAAGCAAGATTTTGTACATGTTACAGCTTGAAATTTTAAAACCTGTGTTACAACAGGAAAAGCATGAAATAAAAGCTTTTTGAAGGCAGCAACATGTTTACTCCAAAGTAATTGCAACACTGTTCTGAATATCAAAACCAGATTTTGTTCACATCTACCCCCTTTTCTCATTCCTGTTTCTTCCCCCCAGCACACACTTGGATTCTATGGGGGATGAAGCAGCAAGTGCTTCTGTATCTTTTTTCATAGCAAGGTCTCTGTCATGGGTTTTCTTTTCCCTTTCCTTTTCAAAAAACTCAAGGAACCCAAACTGGTGTTAACATCCTGCAGTAGTGCCAACAGTTGCAAACCGTGCGGTGCAAAGTGGGTATGAAATATTTAACGTGGTTTTAAATTAAAACTGTGCTGCATATTTGCTTTTTTAAAGAAAAGTACATTGGGTTTATTTGAATTTCATACAAGAGAGTAAATTTAGATCTTACAGGTTCTTGTAATTATTTAAATTCATATTTTTCAGTGTGTAGCAGTGAGTAATTGCTACTGAAATGCAAGGAAAGTCAGACAACAGAACTGGGGAAAGTCACTGGTTAAACACCTGTTCTTGAAGAGCTAAACTCTTGTTTTACTTTTGCAGGTGCAGAGATAATATCTTTTTCATGTTTGTTCAGCTATTTCAATCCAGTGACTGCCTCATTCAAAAGTAAAAAAACCACTTGGGAGGAAAAAAAAAAGCTGAAAAGCTTGTTTTCCTCTTTTAAGCTATAAACAAAATCTGTGCAGTAGGGGATAAGATCTACCAGTTCTGTGATCTTGAGAAATATGGCAACTAGAACTGACATTCAGTTCACCAACGTAATGATTCCTTGCTTAATGAGAGTGATTACTTAAAAAGTATAATGATAAGCTTATTTTTGCCTTGATTATGTAGCTTATTTGGAAAATACCATTCTTCAGTATCTTTATTGCATTTCACTTTTACACACCAGGATCTATTTTGTAACTAGAACTTAACATTAATCCCAAATAAATACCAAGCACAGTCTATCATTACTTGTGCTCAAATATAATGAGAACATAAGGAATGAAAATCAGTCGAGAGTTGTGTATGAAAATGCTAATTGTGTAGATAAATACATGTGGGTTGTGTTAACTGAAAAAGAAATGCCATATTTATTGATAGAAGCTCTATTTAAATTTATGTCAACAAGCTGACACTGCCCACACACTTAGGACAAGTAGGTTTTGTATTTTTTGTATAGTTAACAGCAGTGTTGATAGGAGAGGCTTAAGAAGTAAGGAACATTTTAACTATCAAGAGCTATTAACAGAAAACAGCTGTATGGAGAGCACAGAGGAACAAGTTTAGAGGTCCAGGCACCTAAAGGACAGGGAGGTAGCTGGGAGGAGCAACCATGGATTTAATAAGGGCAGAGCATCCGGATTGCCTTCTGTGATGAGAAAACAGGCTGTGTGGACAGGGGAGGAGCAGTGCATGTTGTGTACCTTGACTTTACAAATGCCTTTGTAATTTTCTCCCACAGATTCCTTGTAGCCAAGTTGCTGATGTGTGGAATGGCTAAGGAGATAAGAAGTGAATGGAGAACTTTTGGCATCCCTAAAAGATTGATACAGAGGACAGTACTGTCCAAATACTTTGGTTAGTGACCATGGTGATGAGACATGGTCCATCCTCAGCAAATCTGTGGGATGATCCCAAACTGGGGCCAGCATTTGAGGTGCTGGAGGGCAGCACTATCACTCAGAGAAGGACCACATCCTACCAGGCTGTAGGAGCAGCAGGGTAGCCAGCAGGTCAAGGGCACTGATCATTCCTTTCCATTTGGCATATGTGAGACGACATCTTGAGCAGTTTGTGCAGTTTTGTGATCAGTATGAGAAAGACATTGACAAACTGGAATTAGTCAATGGACACCACAGTAATGACCAAGGGCCTGGAGCACCTGATGTAGGAAAAGAGTTTGTTCAGCCTGAAGACGGGTGTCGGGGTGTTACTGCTGTCTGCAACTGCCTGTTGAGAGGGTGCAGAAAAGACAGAACCAGTTTCTTCTCATATATGCAAAGGGCCAGAACTAGAGGCAATGGGCACAAGCTGGAATACAGAAAATTCTAACTAAATGTAAAGGGGAGGGAAAATGGGTGATCAAACAGTGGAAAAGGCCCAGAGAAGGTGTGGATCTCCATCCTTGTAGATATTCCAAAATCAACTGGACAGAGCCCAGGACAATCTTCTCTAATACTAATCCTCCTCTGAGCAGGAAGTTGGACTAGATATCTCCATAGGTGTCTTCAATCCTGCATGGTTCTGTGATTGATAGATGCCATCATGCAAGCTTATCGCCAAAGCTTCCCTTTGTGAATCACTCTGGGAAAAATAGGACCCATTAGAGATGTTTTATATGATTTGCTTTAGGCATCTGCTATGGTGTAAGTTGAATCTTACTCGGGGAAATCTGATCCCTTTTGAGTGACAAGCTGAATAGATACCCACCCTTGGTCAAGTGAATTTTGTCTAGGCTATCTAAAGAGTTAAAATCTAAAGAGGGTTACTTTTGTTTCTGACGGCAAAGGAAATTAGTGAAGGAATTTACCTTATGCTTTATTCTGAGTCATCAGAAGGAAATGGTTGAAATTTGAAGACAGAAGGCAATGTGAGTGAAAATGATCACAAAAGAGTGATCTGAAGGAGAGGAAAGAATGAGCATAAGCAGCTGAAAAATGTCAAAGGACTTTAAAAGAGCTGGTGTCTTTGAACTTTGGATTAGATAGGGAAGGGCTGGGAAGGAAGGGAAAAGAAAGTTTAAAGGAACTGACAGTTTTTTGGAAGACAGGATGCTACAGACATGGCAGGAGGCTGTCCACTGAAGGAGAAAGACACAAAATATGAAAAGTCATTCAGGCCCTCTGCAATTACTAGAAAAATCAGGAATACTGCAACTAATGGGAACAGGAGGATGCATTGCTAAGGCAAAAAATCTAAAAGTAGCACAAACACCTCGTTTAAGGAGTTGCAACTACACGGGGTGTTAAAATACAGGTTTTCAAGACTATAAACATAAGAGAAAGACAAAGAAAATTAGAGTTCTGTTACTTTGTGCATGAGGGGAAAGCTGGTCAGGATGGAGGATGAGCGCCAGCCTTTCTTGGGTTCAGTTTTTCCAAATGCATTAATCATGATGGGGTGCTTGGAACAGTTAATTTCAAAAGAGGGGAAAGAATACAAGCTGGAATGGGGGACAAAGGTGGAATATGTTTGTTGGATGCAGCCAAGTCATTGGTGTCTCCTGAAATTAACTTCTAGAAGTCAGATGAGGCCATCTCTGAACTTTAGCTTTTGTCTTTAAGAACTTGTGAAGGACGAGGAAGGGCAAACTTAAACACTGAAATGAGGAAACCTGTCAGCTTAACTCTGATACATGGTGAAATGCTCTGGAAAATTATGAATCAATTTGTAAACACCTAGAGGATAATGAGCTGATGGAAGAAGAGCCAGTGTGGATTTATTAAGAAAAAAAATGTGTCAAACCTCTGATTTCCTTTCTGAATGCATAGGAGGTTTAGGAGGTAGAAGTAGTAGGTATGTCTTTAGTAAGGGTTTTGGCAGTGTTGTGGAAAGCCGGGTAGTCTTCTTGAAAGGAAAGAGGGAAAAAATCGTCTAGATGAAATTACTGGGAGGCAGATGAAGGACTGGTTCAAGTTATAGTTATTATTTGCTTGGCAGATGGGGAGGGAACCTGAAGTGCAGTGCCGTTAGATTCTAGTCCAGGTCTTTGGCTGCTCATGGCTTTCATTAGTGCCTTTGATGATGGACTGGAGAGTGCAGGGTGCAAAGGACCAGCAGGATTTGGATATTATGGAGGACAAGTTTAAAGTCTAAAGTGATCTTGATAAAATGCAGAAATGGTTGAAATGAGTAAAATGGGAAATCAGGAAATGTAAATAAGGAAGCCTGCGGTGAGGAAGGGAAATCAAGTGTGTGTATGAAGATGAGGGATGTCTGAGTAAGTAACAGTACTGTGAGATTCACATGCTGAATGTGAGTCAGCACTGGGATATGTCTGGGGGAGAAAATGGGGAAGACACCAGACTTCAGTGTAAGTGGGAGTCTTGCATGTAAGCCATAGGATATCCTTAACACATTTCTGTTGGCTCTCTGTCGCTCTGCTGGGATAATGTCCAGAGCTGGCTTCACACCATGGAACAACACAGACAAACTGGAGAAAGCCAGGAAGAGAGCTGTAGGCATGAGCAGAGATTTAGAAAAGACCAGTGAGGAAATATTGAAAGAGTTAAGTCCAGGATATGAGGACAAAGCTGGGAAGAGACCCAGTCTTTCAGGTATATGACAGAGGGGAGGTTTAGACTTGACATTAGGATTTGACATTAGAATTATAAATTTGTCCCTGTGAGGGTGCTGAGGCCCTGGCACAAGTTGCCCAAAGAAGCTGTGGCTGCCGCGTCCCTGGCAGTGTTCAAGGCCAGGTTGGATGGGTCTGGAACATCCTGGTCTTGTGGAAGGCGTCCCTGCCCGTGGCAGGGGGTTGGAACTGGATGAGCTTAAAGCTCCTTTCCAACCCAAACCATTCTGTGATTCTGTGATTTGTAATATAAAATCAGAGGTGTTTCCCCATGCCCTCTCTACCTACCCAAAGGTAAAAGGGAGAGTAAATTAGTTCACGTTGCACCTCAGGAGATTTAGTTTTAATATTAGAAATGTAACATAAGTATATTAGAGTGGAGTATTTGGAGGAATGAGAGTAGAGGAGGGTTGTAGGTGTGAGTAATAGGTTAGAGTCACCTGTGCGGATATTTGTTTTTGCCTCAAGGGAGGGATCGACCAGATGATCTTTTTGCAATCACTTCAGTTCTATCTATGGCTCCACCAAAGGAAAATACCAATTAAAAATGCAAAGCAAGAATAAAAGTGATTTAAACCAAGGGTTTCCTTTTGTTAATTTGAACTATGATTATATTCAGCACTTTAAGTAACCCTGGTTTAAATTGAGCCCTTATGGTGCAGTGTTAGCATCTTCTATTTATGGAGGTCTTTTACAATGCTATTTTATTCATTAAAAATGTTCCTTGGTGTAATAATCCTTTGGAGCATGAGTTATACGAGTAATGATGAAGAGACTAAGACGTTCTTAAAACTGTTCTGAGGTATTTGCTTTAATGCCTTAGTTTTTCAGTAAATTGGCTGAATCCATACTGTAAAAACTAGATGTCTCTTGAGACAGTATTGTCCTAATAAATACCAATTTCTTAAATAGGTAACACTTGCATAGAGAAATTTCTCCCATCTAAAAATGAACTATTCTCCAACCACACAGCTCATCCAGCCTTGTGTATCTTACTTCATCCAGTGCTTTACTGGTGACATTAATTCAATGAGGAAACCAGAATGGGAGCCTGCTAGTTATTTTTCATGTTTGATTTCCTTCTCTATGAATTTAATATAAAGATGGTTATGTTAAGCTAATTATACCTTGGCTTTTTATTTTCTGCTGCTGAGTGAAAACATGTAGAAGAATTATTTTTTTCCCTTTTCCCCGAAGAATGGAACATTTGTCCACAAGTACCATTTTTTACATTAGATAGAGCACCTTGCTGTCTATTACCACAAGTGATTTATTAGTACATAGGGCACACAGAGAAACAGTGTCTGACTAGCCAATGGGACATAGTGATCACACAATGCAGTGCCTGCAGAATCAAATTATGTTTGCATTTAATATTAACCCAAACTGCCAAACAAAGCTTCAGAGAAGCAAACAAAAATCCTCCAAAAAGGAAAGCCCAAAAGAAAACCAAAACCAGGTAATTCCTGGGATGAATTTTCTTCTTGCAGGAAATCAGTGCTGAGCAGAGCACCCAAGGCAAGGGAAGAGCTGATTTCTGCCCCTTCACATCCTGCTGTCCCTGGCTGTCCTGCTTCCTCTGCCTGTTTCTCTGCACATATGTGCCACCCACCTAAGGAAACAAATAGAAATGACTGGTCCCAGCATGGTACTTCAATTCTTCAAGTTGATTCTGACAACAAAGATTTTTTGCGTGTAAGAATAGGTCATATACACACTCAAGACTTGTGCTTCTCACAGCGGGCACGTGCTCATCTGCTGGCACAGAAGTGCTATCATCCACAGAGCCAGGTGCTGAGCACCTTTCATCTGGGAAAAAAGCATTCTTAACAGCCACATCTAAAGCTGTCTCTGGTGTAACATATTAACAGCAGGAATGAAAGAGTTAATTCATTTTCCATCCATAATTTTTTTCTTTGTAGAACCGATTTGACACAGTCTAGCAGGGTGCTGTTACTGAAAAATTGAAGCACCAGGTGTGATTAAATAAGATCACACATTTCATTCCCTCTTTAATTTCACATCACCCTTCAGCAGCTGTATCCCTTTGCTTTCCTACAGTTGGAGAAAGCACTGGATTTACAGCAGGCAGCTTGCTGTATTGGTAGCATGCATCACTGGGCTGTTTGAATCAAATCTGTTTGTGCAGACAAATTATTTATTGTATGGTGGACCAAACTTACTAATCTGTTTATTTCTCAAGAGTAGAAAATACAAAGTGCTTTTGTGTAATGGAGACAAACCTAGGCTGACTCCTCTGTATTTCCAGCGGTTCATGCATGCAGCAGAACAGGTTTCATTCCACTTCCACAGCAGAAAGGTAAAGACAGCAGAGGAGTTGGGATCCTTTGTCTGTTCTTACCAAGCATAGCTCCGTGGGATCTAATGTGAAGTCGTCTGCTCTCCTGAGGTTTCATGGCCTGCCACTTCCCTCCTGGCCACTGCAGAGCAGCCATACTGGTACAGTGCACGGAGCATACCTTTGTACACTTGCTGCTGTGTCTGAGAGGTGCCACTGGGGCCACAATGGCTGTTTTCAGTTAGAACATGGTGCCACAAGAAGAAAACAATCAATCAGGTTTTTAGCTTTCGATTGCTTTAGAATGACATTCCTATAAAAAAAAATGAATTGGATTCTTAGAATATTGCTGGTAGTTTTTCCAGGCAACATTTCCACTTCCAGGCTATGGCTGGCCTCACTTCTCAGCCAAAAGCAGCTCAGATCAGAGATTTAGCTTGTATTTTTTTCAGTCTCTGAGGAAGAAGGGGGTTGTTTGTAATACTGTGGCTCTCTTACCTGCAGTAAAGAGTTTGTGCAGATATGGCAGTGTGCTGCGATGTTACCATGCAGCTCTGCCATAATTAATCCAAAGAGCAGAAGTCTCTGTTCTGTTGTGCATCGGTATATGATTATCATCCTGTGGTCTCAGTTCCAGGGCATGTAGCTCCTGGGAGTATGGGTTTGGGTGTTTCTGAAGAAACCTAGTGCTGTAGATTTGGCTTTGCTTTCTCCTCCTGCCCCTCTGGTGCTGAGCTCCACTGACTTCCTGCTGCACTCAGTGGTGTTATCACACATTTATACAGCTCTCATGTTTCATGATGCAATATGGTAACACTTCTCAGAAATATTGAGCAGCATTTGCCAGTTGCCTATTTGTAAGTGTGGGTATCCAGCAGTCTTGCCTGTCCTCCAGCACCTCTAATCCCCTGTGTAAACAGCCAGTTTTGCTCACCAGGGACTTACCAGAAGTGCATCTATCAAAATTAGACAGATGAGCTAAACAGTGAAATTGTAGTTGAATACCACAGCTCTTTCATTCCCAAGTGAACAGGGTTTTGTTTGCTGTGGCATTATTGCCACATTAAAGAAGAATATGCCAGGGGAGGGTGACAGAAGGAGTTTGGAGGTTCTAGGGATGCATCTGGGCCTGTGTTTGAGTATAAATAATGCCTATGAACACCTGTCCCTTCTCAAATTTGATCTCGGAAGCAGCATTGGGGCCAGCTCATTTGATGTCTCCTTTTTAAATGAAGCTCTGCAGATAAAGCTGCCTGCCTGTAGTGTGAGGCTGTTCTTAAAAGTGAGCTGACATTTATGCAAACGTGACTTAGTTCTTGCAGGAAAAGATCCTCTTTGATCTGCAAGAGGACAAAAAATGAAACTCCATGGAACTCCAAAGGAAACCATTTTTCTTTTCTTTGTTAGTAACCAGTCTTCATAGAGATGGAGGAAGCTGCTTTGACCTTTCTTTCCCTGTGTGATGCAGCCTGAGCATGACTGTTTCATCCTGAGTGAGGCCAGTATCAAATCAATGGCTGGAACTAACTGTGCCAGTTTCTGCGTAATTATTGCCATATGCAATGGGCTGTGTTTCCTGCAAATACTTCTATAGTGACTCCAAGTTTGTCTAAGATTTAGTGCTGTTAACACAAGCAGGATTATTTCTTAGCTGTGTGCTCACATATACACAAAAGAGGTGTTACAAAATGCGAAATTATATCTAAGTAATTGTTTCTTATAATGCTGGGGATTTTTAAGGATTACCCTCTGAGTCTGCAAGGAAATCTTTCAGGCTGTGAAAGTTACCCAGTAATGTCAGCCTGAACTATTAACATGCCCAGTGGTGACCCCCTTCAGAAATAATGAGGTTTAAAAAGAGCCCACATTTTGCTTCAATGTCCTGGGAATTTGAGTCTTTAGGCTGTTCTTGGTTTCAGGCTGAAGCATTAAGGCTGTTAAAAAAACAAAGTAGACATTTTCATGCCATTCCCTGGTTTGTGGAGCTGTTGCTTTAAGGGAAACACTAGATTAATATCGGGAAAGTTGGCAGTAGCCCTTAGTCCTGCTGCCAATGCAAAGCAGGGTGTGATTTTCCCTACCACTTTCCCCATACCCTTTCTTTTCTTTAGGTGGATGAACTTCTCTTTCTTGCTCAAAACCCAAATGCTTTTGCCATCGGTGCTGCTTTTCCAGCAAGGTCCTTTCATGCTGCTCTTTTCCTCTCCACATGCAAAGCAGCCTTTGCTCACACCTGCTGTGAGATAGGATCCTTCTCCCTGAGGAGAGCACAACATCTGTTTTGTTTCCTCAATGGAGAGACAGAGAGAGATTCACAAGAAACCCTCCTCTTTTCCTGCTTGCTAACAACAAAAGAGATTTTAAAGCATTTGGCGTTTCTGGAGAGAGGAAAAAACAGTGGAGCCTGAGACAGGAAAAAGCCAGCCATGGAAAAATAAATTGAACATAATTTGAGCTGTAATTAAAGGTTTTAAAAAGAAGCCAAACTGCCAAGTTGGAAAGAAAAATGTGCATCTTGAAATAAAGTACCTTTATGGAAGGATGTGCTTGGGGTTATAGTATATGATTGCCATTCAGGACATCTTGGCTCTGTTTCAGGTCTGGGCTTCCTGGGTGATACCAGACTAGAAACTTAACCCTTGTTTGCCTTGATGTAAAATTTGGTGGTATTGTGAGTCTTGGTGTTTCATAGTACTTGTAAGCACAAGATGATAGAAGTTACTGAAATAGAAGCTGCTGTGGCACTGCAGTGATGGCAGCTTTTTGCTTATGGTATTAGAAGTGTTCATGTCCTTTAAAATGTGGAAGCATTGTGAAATGATGTATAACTACATCCCTGGGGATTCTGTTTGTTGCTAACATAGTGTAACCTGCAGCTTCAGTAAGGAGGTCTTCAGAATAAGCTAAAGGGTAAAGTGAAAAAGAGTGCTTCACAGAACTTCATAGAGAAGGACCTTGTGGTCTGCCTGCTGATGTTGTCCATGCACACTGCATGAGACTTTGAAAGCAGCAGATTCTGTTATATGCAATCTATTTGCCAGTTAGAAGCCAAACTGAGCCCAAAGGCTGTGAGCTGAGCTGTCTGTGAACTGAGTGGGGGAAGACTTCACATCTGTGAGGGTGCTTCTGCTGTGACATATAATGGGAAGCTCACAGGCTGCACAATGGGATGAGTGGGAGAGTAGGGTGCTCCTGCTGCTGCCTGGAAAATCCACATGTGCGGTTTTAAGCTACTAAATAAGCACTACAACCTTCTGACGCTTCCATTCGTTATAGAGCTGGTGTCATACAGATGGATAGTTCCATCATTCATAAATTTGTAAAACCATATGAATAAATTCAAAGATTTTTGTCTTTTAAAGGTGACCCACGACCCTCTTTTATACTTACAGCTGAATACCTCTGCTCTGACAACATTACTGATTTGCACTCAGCCAATTTAGATTTTGTGAGTCTAAAATGTGCTGTGACTTCCTTCTGCAGTACAAATCAAAATAAATCAAGGTTATTCTCTCCCGTGCTCACTGCTGGTATCAAAACTGTCTCCAAATCAGTATGGGAGTGTGCTAAGAGGTAAAGAAAGATGTGGATTTTGGTGGCTTCTTGGTTTAATCTTTTTGGTGGTTATTGTGTGTTTGAAGGGCCAGTACAAATTACATTTTCAGAGGTGATGAAGTAGGAGATTGTTTATAGTATTTTGGGACTCTCTTAATTCACCAAGCATGTTCTTTGTATGTTTCTACAGATCAATTTGAATGATCTTCTGTATTTAAAAATTCACCTAACGATTTCAGAACCTGATAGCAATCTCTCAATATGGTATTTATCCTCATCTGATGAATCTGGGACAGATGCTGTGGTTCAAAATAGAATAGAATAGGCTTTTGGGTCCATTTGCTGTAGCATTTCCATGGTAGTCTGAACTTTGGGCCATTGGCAACAGTTCTGTCCCCTCTCCAGTGCTCACTTTGATACCCATATGCATTTCTTAAACCTACCATTCACTTCCATTGTTATCTCTGTTTGTTACTGGAGGAAACCACCATATTTCCACCATTCACAGAAAGACTTTAAAAAAGTGGAACAAAAAGGCTTGAAAAAGAAGTAACAACCACAGAAACCCTGACTACTGGAAACAGAAGATTTAGAACTTAACATTGGTTGAGTTGCAGCAGAAGTAATGAAGTGTGAAATGTGCTATTCCCAACCAGTACGCCATGCTGCTTTAGTTTACAGAATATATAATTATATAACATTAACATTCTGGTACATCGGTCTTTGACAAAAATCGAAATGAAAGCAGACAAATGCCTGAATCTATTTTTAAGACTATTATTGTAATAGTGGTGGGTAAGAATACAAACTTAAATAATTTTTATTATTTTGTGATTATGTCCTTAAGATTCTTTGATTCTGTGTCTTGGTAAATACTTGCATGCTGTTGCAAACCAGCTTAGTTTAGGAAACCTTGCGGAAGTCTTTCCAGCATACTTTTAACTTTGCCTGAATCCTATAAGTGTAAGACCAGGGATCTGCTTAGAGATCTGCTTTTGAACTTCAGGAATAAACTACATGTGAAATATGTGAGATTGGTTTTCCCAGTCAGACCATGGTCCATTTAGACCAACATTCAGCCTTTGGCAGTGGCTCAAATGAGCTGGTTAACCAGACATGCAATGCTACAGCCATTACAATGAAAAGCACCTCATCCCATCACTTCAGGGCTCTCTGTTAACCACAGAATTTTTAGAATAGGAGATGTCCTTTTATTTCAATTGCAAAGAGATAAATGTTTACTATTAGTGGTTCTCACTATCTGATTACAGAGGAAGAGGAGATAATCCTTTCCTAATCTTCTGCAGGCAAATTTCTCCTCTGAGGCACTGTTAGGCCCCAAATTGACCTACTGTGCTTGTGGTGCTGTTCAAGTATCTTTGATTTAAACTACTCTTTGAGACAATCCATTGAGTCTGGATTGCTCAGGAGACTCTTGGTGGTCTCTGTTGTTATTTGCTTCCATGTAGCTGAGGCCAGAAGAAAACAGATTATTAAAATCAGAGTTGATGGCTTAGGAAATGAATATGCTTTTCTGACATGCCCACTAATGTCCAAGTCTCCCATGACAAACCTGCCACCAGGTCATCTGCTCCCCTTGAAGGGCCAGCTCACTTTCCCAGACTAGTCAACCTCTCCTTTTCCTTTGCGATGATGCTGCTTCTTAGGATCGATTTAGGAGGCTAGGGATTGCATTTTTGGAGGGTTCTTTGCTGCTCATACCTTACAGCATTTTTAGCTGAAAAATAAATAAGTCCCCAGGATTTGTTTTGCTGTGGTGTTTTGGTTCCCCCCCCACCCCCCCCAGAAGATGTGTATTAAAAATCAGATTAGCTTTCATCTTTCTGCTGCTTCACAGTGATTTGTAGTAAACCCATAGACAACCTAGGGGATACAGAGGGCATATGAGCAGCCGGCTTGGGTCAAAAGATAACCTTTCTTAGTTCCTGTCTCCAGAGGACACAGAATTGTTTAGTCTCTGGGATGCTAATAGGGCGGTGCTGAGAGACAAACTAATTTTGGTAGCTTCATGCAGAAAAAAACCCTCTGAAACTTAATGACCTTCTATAAGGGAAAAAGGCTTTAGGCATGAAAATACAAGCAGAAATCAACAAGACTGTCATCTGGGGAGCGGAGAGAATGCAGAAAAAGAAACAACAGGAATACACTGTATGTCTGAGTTAACTAAAAGGTATTATTTTGACATAGCAGCACAGTTGACAGAGCAGGTAAGGTATGATTTTCAACATAGTGCATCGCCGTTTTTAAAACACAGCTCCCGATCCTTCACAGGGATTCTTTTTAAGGAATACCTAATATTTAGACATGTTGCACATCATCAAAGGCATTGAATCAACACAACACTAAATTCTGAGAATCACCAAATGGTATATTAAAAGCAGGAGGAAACTGAGGAGCGTAGTAGGAGGTTGTACTGAATTTGGGGAGGAGGCAGAACAAAAAGGAGCTCATGTTATTAAGGTTATGCTGAGGAAGATCATCAGACTTGTATGGTTTTGTGGGTATAGTACTTGAAAAGTTGCATCTGGTTTAAAAAAAACAAACCAACAAAATAAAGCAAGTGTTTAAAATATATTTATGAATGGTTTTCTTACGTGTACAGATTAGGCTGGTGTTCATACAAGAGTGGATGGCAGCATGGTATGGGGATGTCTGGGATCAAAAGTGTTCTCTCTCGTCTTGGACCACAAGGCTTCTTAGGAAAAAAAAAAGTCTAAGTTGAATATTGATGAAAACTGGATCCACCAGGTTTCATGGACTGTATAGTCCATCCCTTTGCACTGAGTCAAAATCCGTGTGTAGAATTTATAGTCTTATTTGGAAAATGGTTAGAGTTGTTTTTAGTTGGCAGTATTAATGGTTGGACAGCATGTCACAAATGCCAATTATACAATGACCTATTGTAATACTAGTTGGACATATCATGTAGTGACCATACAGTTGCTGAAGGACATGATAATGGGATAGTAACTTACCCAAATTAATTTGTAGATTAGCAGCCCCTGGTCCATTCACTTTGGTGGTGACCAAGAGAAATAAGCGTATTCTTACTGAGATGAGAAGACTGCAGATCTTCAAGAATACAAACTTGTGTACTGATACTGAGTGTTTGATTCCTCTTTGAGGAGATGATGTTGTTCCTGTACCACTCCAGGGGCTCCAGTATTGGAAGCTGTCTTACTGCAGAGATTGAGACATTGTGCCAAAGCAGCTACTTGGAGAATGAGTTGGTGTGTGGCTTTTCTATCTGGTTTTACATGTTGGGCAGGTGATGCTAGGTCTCATTGAAACTCCCCCTGTGCAAAAGGCCAACAGATCCTTTGGACTAACACAATAATAATACCAACTTTTTATGATATATGTGCCAGAGGAGTTCAACATATCCCTGGGCTAACTCAAGTCTTTCCGTGTTCCATTTAAAGCATATTGACAAAATGGGCCACATTATCACTCAAGTCATTAATATCTAACTTATAAAACGACATGGGCAAAATAAAATAAATAAAGGAAAAACTCCAAACCAATCCCATTTTCTGGTCCTGTGCTCCTTCTGCTGGTTATGCAAAAGCAGTAAACAAGCCCTATTCCCAGAGCTGTGCTGACAGCAGTGATGATGGTGGTGCACAAATTAGGAGGTAAACAAAAAGCCGTGTTAATTTCAAGCTCCATTAGAAACACAGGCAGTAAAAAAAAAAATCAATGTCTCCCAAACAGAAAAGGTCAGAATTGGTAGGCAAAGAAAGAGGCTCTTCCGGTAGGTGGAAGACTCTTTAATTCTTATTATGTCTTTTAAATTGGGTGTAAGCAAGAAGCAGTTACTGGTCAGTGTCACATTAATGACTAATACACTGAAAATAAACTAGCAAAAAATGGTTTCAAAGAAGAGTGAACTCACTTTAGGCTCAGGTTGAAATTCTAGAGTTTAAAGGCTGGTTTCTATTTTAAATTGTGCCTGTAGGTTCTGTGGATATTCAGTTACATTTATAATCTTGGCATGACACATTTGAGGGATCATTCTTTTGAGAAGTGTAATCATCAGATTTCACTGTTTTCTCTTGGCATAGTCTATTCTTGGATCCAAATCCTTGGGGCCTGTTAGTTTAAATTTTAGGCTTTGTTGTGCATCCAGATGAAGTCTGGAAATACATGTGTGTCATTTTGTCATCAAGCCGTCTAGCAAAGGATGACAGGAAGAACAAATACTGCTTTATATGTTTTCGGTTTATGGTAGCATGTCACCTTCAACTCCACTAACATTAAATGTTTATCACTTCATGTGATCTTTGCTTTGCATATTAAACTACATTTCACATGGCTACATTATGTATGGTGGTGGAGTTCTGTGGGAAGGTGTCGGGAGCAAGTTCTTCAGACATGAATGCAGATGCAAAGAACTTTGTGAACACCACAGAGTTTGACCTTACAGAGCAAAGTTACTCTCTAAGTGTTGGAAGAGCTGGTGGTCTTAGCATGGTCTCAAATGTTCTGGAAAGTTTTATTCTTATCCTTATTAATTATAAACCTGCTACAGTTGGAAGTATTTAATGTAACCTCTTTTGATCAAGAGCAGTGTTGGGAACAAGGCTGTTGGTGCTCATTCGTTCTCCAGCACCAGCTAGTCACAGCATTTTATTAACACTTTCTAGTGTCCATCTCTGGGTAGTAGGCAATATTCCCCTCTACAGAATAGGACCAAGACAAAGGGAGTTTGAAGGCAGTTTTTTATGTATAAAAAGGTATTTTTGTGATACTTAGATTGGTTTTAAACCATCTTCCACAAAAATATGGCCAGTATTTCCTGTAGTGGAATCAGGATCTCTGTGGCAGGGAATGCAGGTAAGAGGTACACAGAAATCCCAGCTAAACCTATTTCCTTGCCAAGAGCTGCATCTCATCATCATCTCTTCATCTCATCTCATCCCTAAGAAGTAGCTTGTACTTCTAATTGTTATTCCCTCCAGTGGACATTAGCATACTTGTTAAATTGGCTGTTTGTGTCCCAGAACTCCTCTACGTGTCCAGTGACTCACTGAGACCTGCATTCTGCAAGCCCTTGGGGAACATGGAAAAAGTTAGCTTTACACTTTCAGCCTCCAGTCCTAAAACTGCTTTGCATCAAATTCAGTCCTCCCTTATTGCTTCATTAAACACTTAAAACTGCAATTGTTGTGAGAAAAAAAGTAGGTTTTAAAGAAGAAGAAGTCTAAAAGGATGTGTTCTCTCCTGTGGGTTTCAACATCTTGTTTGTATTCTTTTGGCTTTACAAATTAACAGGTGCCTTTTTGCCTCCCTGGCTGTGCTCTCCTGCCAACCTTATCTACCTGCCTCCTGTTTCTTAATGCAGTCACCACTGAAATAGACTTACTCTGCCTGACAGTGTTGTAATTGAAGCATGAAGGTAGCATAAAGTCAGTTTGCCCATCTGTAGTTGCACTGGGAGTATATTGCTAACAGCAGTCAAATTTCTTTTGGCCAGGAAAGTAAGCAGTAGTGATCTGAGGCTGTGTAGAAAGCTGATACATTGAGAGCCAGTTTTCAGAAGTTCCTCTGATCTGTTTACTCTCAAGTTTCAGCTCCCTAGGTTGATGATTGCCCCTTTTGAGAATACAACATTTGTATTTATTTCAGCAAATGATGGCTTTCGTCTCTCTAGAGTAGACAATGCTGCGTTCCATCAAAACTTCAGTTATAAACAGCCTCCTGTCAGCAAGTCTGAGTCCAAATACTGCCCCTTGAAATCATGAGACGCTAACTTCAGTGAGTCTTAGGGGTTGGCGAGCTGGTTCTTGTGTCTGTCTGATGATAAATTATGAACATCATGTTGAAAAAGACTTTGTGAAACTAGCCTTCATGACATCTAAGTAGTAATGACTTCAGTGATGCTTGAGGGCAGACAAAGTGCTCACCGTTTACTACTACAGTGAATTCTTTCACAAGGCTTTCCTCTTCTGCAGCACAATTAATTTTACGATTCATTTACTGACATTGGCATGCACTTAGCTTTATAATATTAGTTAAAATTGGTTTATGATGTCAGTCTTATTTTTAGCACACTGAAAGCAGGGGAATAATTGAAGTGTGCTGTTGTACAATTTAGGGCTTGTGGTGGACTTGGAGAGATGAGGATGTGCCATTCCTGCTTCAGTCAGCCTAAAGGGAATAGCTCTTCTCTTTAACATTTCATTGTAATCTTTCTAGTGATACCTCAAAATGTCAGCTTGTGCCTCATAGCCTAAGTTAAGCTCCCAAAATAACTTCTGATGTACCTCAGAAGTTTAAAAATTAAATCTTGGTGATATGCACCAATACCATTCAAATCTGAAAGGCCTCTGAAGTTCAGTATATCATTTATTTTGGTTTAGGTCTTTCAGTTCTCAGTTGTCTCCTGTATGTTAAAACCAACAAGTTGGCTTTACAGGCTGCCACAGGGTACTTTGCTGGTCATTCTGAAAAGCTTTACTTGGTTGTAGTGTTATATTCTAGTGAAGTCTTAGTAACTTTCCAGGATGGAAAGGAGTTAAGAAGCATTTTGTCTGTAGTTTTCTTGTTTGCTCTATATGATAGTGCTTTGGTTCTAAAATGTCTGGTTTTCTAATGAAAGTACTTTGTAGCTTTTCTACAAAGAAATGAATGCATTAGGAAGTCAGTCAAGCATTGGGTGAAATCTGACTTGGGGCTCACACAACCTTCCTTAAATGTTGTGATGACTCAGAGAAAGGGACATTAATAAATGTTTCCTATCAGGAGTGATGTCTTATCAGGAGTTTGAAGGAGGAAGAACACTGTGAGACATCTACACATGAATGGCATCCTACTTGACTTGCCTTCAGGGAAAATAATGTGTGTAGATCATAAGGTTGGCTCCGTCTTTGGAGTTTATGGAACATTTGCCTCTGTGTTTGCTTTTCTCTGTGAGATAAAGCAGACATTGGAAAGCACTGAAACTCAGTGTATTAGGATGCACAAGACACAGAGCTCAGAGAGCGGCAAGACCTTCATCAGCCAAACAAGTTGATCCATGTGCTGACCTGACCTTACTCTCATTTTTCCTGTTAGAAGAGTAGATTATTTGCCAGAGTCATTCTGAACTCTCACTATGAAACACAGTTTTTCTGCTGTGCTCGTATCTAAAAGCTATCTCTTTTTATTGCTGTCCCCATCTGAAATATTTCAGGCTAATGAAACAATATGATTGTTTTTATCTCCAAAATATTTCATTTCTACCGAAGAATATCATCCAGAAGAATGCAGATCTAAATCTGAGCAGTTATCTCTGCTAAGCTGCTTTTAAAAAATGAATTAGCTTAGTAAAGAGCTGGCAAATACATGCCCAACATTTTGTGAGGATCGCTGATTGTGAAGTTTTGTTAAACTGCGCTTTCTCCAAGCACGTACAAAAATAGCAACTTTGGAAATCATGAAGCTGTGTCTTTTTCACAACTGAAGCTATTATGAGACTGCAGGCAGTGTTCTCATTCCCTCCCTTCCCCTTCAAAAGCTGAACATCATCTCGAAAATGTGAGGAAGGAGTAAGCGAGGTGCTTAATGTGACTGACTGCTCAAGAAATAGGTACTATTTGCCATGTTAGGCATCAGCCAGCAATTAGGGTTTGCAGCACTGAATCTCATTCCATTTTCATTAATGAGGTCGTTAACAAAGATACGATACAGTCTTCTCTTCCTGTTACACATGCTACTCAAATAAGTGAAGAATTCACATATTTCCAGGCCAGTTTTTATGAACCTGGCTCTGTGATGTCTGCAAACCCAGGCAAAGTGAACTTCTGCAATCAGAGAAACTGCCACTGCAAAGTGGCTGTGAATCCTTTTCAGGCCTGACTCTTGTGTGCCTACGAAATCTCCTCTTTTGTTCCAGACCTTCTTAGGCTCCCTCCCTACAGCTTTATGGACTAGTGAGGTCATTCCCCATTGCTGTAATTCCACCTCCCATCATAAGTGCCTAAGTGGTGGTATCACCAATGCTATTCTTTGGGAAGAGCTACCATAGCGTCAGTCTCCCATCTCCTTCATGTCCCGCCTGATGGCCATATCTGACTGGCTGAATGTTTGCCAGCATTTGAGCTACTGCAGTGTGCTGACTGTTTGCTGTCTTCCCATTCAATATCTCACTGTTCCCTTGTGTCTCTGCATCTGCTGCGTTTGTCTTGTCTTTGAATACATCTGCACTGCCTTCTGCAGTTTGTTGTGGAGAAACATAAGCCAGCCAGGGAGCTCAGATAAGTCTGTCTGTGGGAGGAAAAGCTTTGTGCTCTACAACCATAGCTCCTTTTCTTGAGCCAGCTTATTTAAACTTGGATCACTCTACTGTACATTACACTCTAGTGCATGGAATTTGTTTTGCGTTGGGAATTCACTTGACATGAGAAGTAGGGGAATGTTTTCATTACTAGTAGGTAAATATGTTTTCACATGAGTTAGCCAATCAGTTTATTAGTATATGTTACAGAGCTGCCCTATAATGATGGGAAAAATCATAGAATTATAGTATAGAATACCAGGCTAGCAGAGACCTTAAAGATCATCTGGTCCAACCTTTCTTGGCAAAAGCATGGTCCAGACAAGATGTCCCAAGACCCTGTCCAGTTGAGGACAGGTGTCCAATGTTGAGGAATCCACCACTTCCCTGGGGAGATTATTCCAATGGCTGATCGTTCTCATTGTGAAAAAGCTTCCTCTTTTGTCCAGTCAGAATCTCCCCAGGAGTAACTTCTGTCCATCACCCCTTGTCTTTTCCCCATGACTCCTTGTAAAAAGGGAGTCTCCATCTTCTCTGTAGCCACTCTTTAAATAATGAAACATGGGGACGAGGTCTTCTCTGAGCCTCCTTCTCTCACAGCTGAACAAACCCAGTTCTTTGTCTTTCCTCATGCAACAGGCTTCCCAGTCCTTGGGTCATCTTTGTGGCCCTTCTCTGGTCCTTTTCCATCCTGTCCATATAATTTTTTCATAGCAGAGACCAAAACTGAACACAGTATTCCAGGTGTGGCCTGACAAGAGCTGAGTAGAGTGGGGTAATGTAATCTTTATCTCTGCTGGGGATACCCTTGTTGATGTAACCCAGCATCCTGTTGGTTTTCTTTGCTGCAGCTGCACGCTGTTCATTCACTCTGAGCTTGTTTTCCAGCAGGTCCCTTTCTACAGCGCTGGCTAGATCCCAGCCTTTGCTGCACTCTTGGATTCTGCTTTCCCAGAAACAAGTTCAACTTGTCCTTGTTGGACTTCATGAGGTTCTTGTTAGCCCAGTCTTCCAGCAGTTTGGTACTGTTGGTGGACTTTGTCAGAGTACACTTGATCCCATCGTCCAGATCCCTTTTGAAGACAGTAAACATTGGAATTCTTCACTGATGCACTGCTTGTGCCGCATCGGATTTGTCTTGCCAGGCTTCAGGATGCAAAAGGTGTAGTTTTAAGTCCAGGCTCCCTCCCTTTCTATGCAGCTCTTAAAATAGTGCAGTTATTAAGAGTGTAAGAGAAGAATTGTAATTTCTCCACTGATGCTGCTGCACAAGGACCATTAGGGGACAATCTCTTAGTGAAACTTCTGGTTTGCACTTCCTTGTCTCTTGTTTTGGTAAATGTATTATTTGGTTAGATGTTTCTACTTTTTTCTCCTTGATGCTGTTCAGATCGGATGTAAGAAATGCCCAACTGCTCTGCACATTGATTTTTTTTTTACTAGCTTGTTGAAAACTGAGGGGGAGGACAGAATGCAAAAACTTGACATTTGAGGATATTTTCCAGCTCTTTTAGCTATTGTTTTGTGTTGCTGTTGTACCTGCCACCCCCTGGTGAGAATGGCTGCATATGCATATTAGAAGGCAGTGGCTGTCCTAAAGAGCTTACCTTCTAGCTAAGACAAATGGTAGAAAGCATCATCTGAGAGTTGCTCCTAGGAGGCTGAGGCACATAGCCACTGCAAACCAAATGCTTTAGGTTGCATGTGAAATCTGTGCTGAGACCCACACTGAACACCAGCTCAAAGCTGCTCCAGCCTCAGCTCCTAAGAAAGAATTTTCCTTGTCAGTGGTTTTCAATACACCACCAAGTAAAGCAATTCTCTGAGAATCCATGTGGGCAAACCCAAATGCTGAGCGTCTTGGCTCCCTTCCTAGCTCTGTGCCACTTTGGGGAGCACTAATGAGACCTACCAGCCTTTTTCACCCAAGCTATCTGCTGGAGACTGGAGGAAGATACGATTTATTAGCTAGGGCCAGGATGAGTAGCATCATAAATCTCCTCTAGACGACAACAATTAAATCTGCCAGGGCTCTTGGCTTTGCCATGTGGAACCCATGCGACTCTGACTAGATGTGACCGGCTTATTCTGCTAAATGAGGATGTTGAAATGACCGTCTGGATTTTATTAATAAGTGTATAAATCTGAACTATAAGGGAGGAAAAAGATGAACTGATGCTAGTATATCTGTGACATATACTTAATAATAAAACTTAAACTCTTATACAGCCTGATACAAATTACTTGCTGTACTGTGCCAGTTCTGCCACAGTTACACATTTCACTTTTGTGATATGCTCTGTGACTGCTCGGCTAGTAAGTGCTAAGAAGGAAAAGTAGCAGTTAGATAGATGCATCTGGTATTTATAGAGGACTGTTTTAATGGTGCTAAAAAACTGATGTGCTCAGCGTTCCTTGCAGCTGCAGTTGCGTTCGTGTCAGTAATCCTATCAGGAGGGTTGCTGGTTTCCAGAGTAATTAGAACCCTGAAGCAAATAAACACCAAATGAATTCTCTTCTTTTGAAGTTATCTTTTCTCTCCTCTTTTAAATAGCCGTTCTCTGGTATAATTACGTACCAGTCATTATAACATTAAAAATAATTTTAAGTGAATGAATGCTATTTTTGTTGTTGTTCCTTGCTAATTATTATGAACTAATTGTAATTTAGGATAGTCTTTTAAAAGTCTCATTTCATTACAGGATGGCTACTGACTTAAACTGCTTCCCACCTTGATCCCAGGGAAAGGGAGCAGCTCCAAGCTGGCCTCATCTAAGCAGTCTGGTGGCTTGCAGTACTTGTGGGTGCAGTACAAGCTGTTGCTCAAAGCCGTTTTGATAAACTCCTGCCCTCCTGGCATTAAAGCCACAGGTTAAATACAAATTCACAATACTGTACACTTGCCACCAGGGAAGAGATGATAGAGATACTATATGATAATATAGGGAAGTAATAGCCTTCCTATCTGGCTTTCTGTGACTATGTCTGGGGTAATACATTGAGCCCCGAGCAGCTCATTCCTGAAAAGATATTGGCAGGAGTTCAGAGGACAATAACAACCCATGCAGTTGTCTGAAGAGGGTTTGACTCTGAATTCCAGTATCTCAAACGTTTATCTGGGTTATTAGTTTTGCAACGCTTGTGGCTTTAGTCAGATGCTTTGGATTTGAGCTCATGAGTGCTGAGTTACGGTGTATAGCGGCTGGGTTGTCATTGTGTAAACTTTGTAGTTTGCTTTGCATTTTTTGGCTCTTGTATCCAAACTGGTTTCAAGATTAAAAAATGGAATAATAAGGTTCAGTTACAGCTACAAAAGCAAGTATGTATTAATTGACGTTTATTGGTAATGAGGTATGAGAATGAAAAACCCACCCCACCTCTCAGATCCTAACTTGCGTTTTTAAGTTTGGCTGTTAGAAGAAAAATGTCTTTGTACTCACAAATAGAGCACATTCAGCCCAGAGTTACTAGCACATAATAAACATGGAAACATCTAGTGACACTTTCTTTAATGGACTCATTCTTTAGACTAGTACCACAGATTTTATCACTCAGATTCCTCAAATGGCTTTTATAATGTCATTTCTTAAGCAGCTTTAGCTTCTGTTGTCCTGCAATGGTAATTCCCTCCTACCAAAAGGACCAAGGCGGCACAGCACTCTGCCTGTAACCAGGCATGTTTGCAGAAATACCTGACAGAGGTGATGTGGAGATACTAAAGCTTCAGGTGGTTCTAGTGTACCTAACATGCAGTTCAAATGGAAGTTCATGAGGTACTTCATATCATGGCTGTGCTCAGGACTTCTCACCCCTTCTGTAGTTATTTTTGGGCGAGAGAGATTTATAGTGAGAGAGCAAATTGCCATGTTAAATCTGAGCTCAACTTTTGAGTCAGTCATCACCGAGCAGGGCCATATATACACAAATACATAGGGGAAAGATAAGCCAAATCTGCTAATGCTTTAGGTCAATGCATCTGTGATAGAGCACATAAAATCCTCTAAGGAGAGTTATGTTGTGAGTTATAACTACTTTATGCTTGAATGAAAGCATTCACCTGTAGGTGTAAGGGACACAACCTCCTACACAGTGACTTCATTATTTAGGGTGATTTACCTTAGTTTTCCTCAGTGTTGCCACATTTTGGATTGGACCTCATGTATACTGAATTATACTGCATAGACATAGGGTTATCTTTTTCTGAATCCTGTATTTTATTCTGCCTTTTTTACCTCTTAGCTTTGAAAGGCATCTCCTGAGGAAAGAACACGGGTTTGTACTTGTGATACATCTCAGAGGCTATTAAGATAATGGTTTCTTGACAGAGAGGTGCTTATGTTTTTCTTGCTAAGTCTTTTATTCCAATTGTGATAAATTTGTGCTGTATAACAGTGAAAATAAAACCCTCATAGTTTCTTTTGAAATGAGCTTAGGAGAGTACCATCCAAATGCCTGATGCTGTCGGAGAAACCATTAACACCTACTGTTGCACACACTTCTGCTGATCCAGGAGTTTTTAAGCAAGGAAAACAAGATATTCTTCATAGATGTGTATCAGCCCCAAAAGGAGAAGGGAATCCATTTAGAGGAGAAAATTATGTTTCCAGGGAAAAATTAAATTACTGCAGAAGGTCTTAAAATCTTGCAGTGGTCTGACAGGCAGCAAATCCTGGGAAGATATCTGATCACAAATAGCATTGGTATGGCTGGTACAGGCTTCTAACTGATGTTTCAGTCAGCTAGATAGAAATAAAGATAGAAGTGAAGCAGAGGTAGAAGTCTGATCATCCAAAAAACGCACACTCACACATACACTGTCTTTCATCTGAGAAAAAATGAACACAGTAGCTCACTTAGAGTCACACCAGGCATGCAAAACTGGTTTCCTAGTCCAGAGAAAAGTGAACAATATAGAAAAGGATGCTCTTTGTTAATTTTTGCTCTCAACATGTTAAAATTTGAATTTCAATGCAATTAATGGGACAAGAAAATAACAATGAAAAAATCCAGGCTGCGATACTGTGCTCCTTGCAATTATTTCTTAATGCTAAATAAATACACTGGTGAGCAAATCGTAATCTGTAATTATTGCACAGTGCTAGAAAAAGCAGTGTGATGGCCAGTGCCAGGTAGGCCTCCAGTAAATAAACCACTTATTTATAGCATTATGTAGGGCTGTATCCTGCCAGTGTATAAAAGGAGCAAATTTCAGCGGTGATGTAGATTTGGTAGCAGACCATCATGCCAGCCTGTTCCGGATTGGGTTTTGGGAGATGGAGAAAGGAGAGGGGAGGGGTAGCAACGTCTATCACAAAGAAAAAAGGCAATGAAATGCGACCCTCTTTTAATTAAAGGTCCCACAAAGTAATTTCCCCGTTTTGCTTGTGATAATACACTTTTGGCAGGAAGAGTAATGCGAACAAAACACTCTTCCTTATAAGCAAAATCAAGGAGGGCAGGCAAATTGTGTTCAGTAGCAATTTGTTGGCGAATTTGTCATTTGTTTTTGAAGAGCACTTGGAATCAGACAGCAGGAGCAGGGTGTTTTGCTTTTGCCTTGTGAATGGCAGCAGCAGTGGGGTTTGAAAACCTTTTAGAGGAGTCTGGGGATAGTCTCCCATGGGAAATTATGGAAAATACCTGTCAGTCTTAATGGAAACTCATCATTCCAAAAGGAGACTAATGTGCTCTTTGGAAGTATATTTTATCAGCTCTAAGTCCTCTTTGTGGTAACATAAAGTTGGGTAAATACAGTGGAGGCAGTGAAAAGTTACAAACATCTCCCCTGCTGGAGGAATTTTAGGAAGAGCTATGCAGATTCCCGCTGGATATTTGAGCAGGGTATAAATAAGATCAAAAATTGCCTCTTTTTCCCTATTTTCATAATTTTTGCTTTTTTTTTCTCCTCCCTACCTGCCTATATATGACCAGATGGAGCCAATGTGCTCTATTTCCATTTCCCAGGCTAACAGCGCTTTCTTTTGAAAGGACCTTTTAAAAGATGTATGGCCAGAAGAGGTGGGGCCCTTTTTTTTCCCCCTTTCTGGTTAGATATCTTGGTCTGTCTCCTTAGAGGTCTTAAAGAAGTGCACCACTCTCTTACATGGGATGAGAGAAAACACACAGCTGATGTAGCTTAATTAGTACATGGTGTCTCTCATGGGGGTGTCTTCTGTGTACTGTGCTCCAGGAATGATTTTTTAGAGGTGAAATGCAGCATCGTGTTGAGCAGAGAGGCTGAATGACCCTGAAGTGGTTCTGCAATTAGTGAGCAATAGCCAAGAGAAACTGTACTGCATCTGACACGCAGTGCAGGGCTTTCCATCCAGAAGAGACACATGCACAGTGCTAGGGAACAGCTGATGGCAAGCCTTTCTGGAGGAACAAGCTGTAACACAGCAAAACTTAATCAGTGCTGTCCTCCCTCTTTCCTGCTCTCTGTGTCTTTATTTCTGCCTTGTGCATCTGCTGCTTCTATTGAAGACATTATTTTAGACATTAATGTCTAAAGCAGGGATCCTACAGAGGACCCTTGCAGTGTGATGGGTTTAGATAGAAGCACTAAGCTTTAGGAAATTGCCAGTGGTTAGAGATGCTATAGTTGTTACTGGCAAATCTCTCAAAACTGGAAGGAAATGCAAATGTAAAGGCATAAAGAAAGTCTAAGTGCCACGCGGGTACCAAATTTTACTGTCATACTGATGAGTGTAAGGTTAGGTTCAATGTGTTAAACTATCTTGGAATAGTTGGCAACCACTGGTACCTTTGACAGGGGCAGAAGCATTTCTGGCTGTCTACCAGAAGTACCAGAGAGAAGAGGTACAGGGTATCTCCTCCACCTCAAAGTCATCTTGCAAGTTTTAAAACTGCTTTTAATAGCAGAATTTCCTTTTTTCTTTTTTTTTGAATGAGCCTCATTACAACTGATTCGTTCAGCTTTTTGTGAGCTGCCATATGGCACAAATAGAAACTTGGTGAAAATCTATTTATCATCTCACAAAATGTATATAAAGTTGTCAAAACCAGAATTAAAAGCATCCTCTTTTAGATATATTCTTACCAATTAGTCACTTGGAGCTTCTAGGCCAAGTCTTATCAGCTGGCTGGCAGGGGATATCTTGAAGATATGTGTCACGAGTCCGGATGAGATGTAAAGCAAGTGTATCAGTAGTGCTATTTTAGGTATCACAATCTGATTCTGAGTTCTTGAAGACCTCAGAAGTAAAAGAAAATCGTGAAGTAAAATGTTTCATTCTGATCTCAGGAAAATTTCTTTTGCCACAGAGGAGAAAATAAGGCTCAATGGAGAAGTGTTTCCTCAGTGCTGGAAGTGTGCAGCCCTGACATAGTACAGCCTGGGTTTTTCCCACCGAATGCGCTCTACACACCTGGAGTTGGGTGATGAGAAACCTCCTTCAAGCCACCAAATAAGACAGGCTGCTGGAGGGCAGTTCAGATTCAAGGCCATATTCTTCCTCCTCTGAATATAATCACGTTCTGAGCTTATGAGGGCATTTATTTAAATGCTTCCAATTTGGTGGGATGGAGACAGCTTATAAGGTCTAGCTCTGCAGCCTGACAGAATTTGCTTGGACAAGAATTTGGCTACCAGGGACTGAAGACTCCTGTGGAGAAGCCAGCAGAGCTTCCTCTAGAAGTCCTTGCTCCACAGCTCTCACTTCATGAAAATGTTTGATATTGCTGCTCCTGTACCCTAGACTTGGGTCAGTTGTTCCTCTGGTTAAACACGCTTCCTAAAAATCAATTACATATTTCATTCTCCATCTATTAAATACGGAATCCCATAGACTTATTTTTCGTTCCCATGAATTTGTGTTACATAAATTCATCTATGAGGCCAGGCTCGGAGCAGGTCTAATCAGCTGCTTTCAGGTGTGCTGCACCTAGTGCCATAGATGTGTCTATGATGGCACTGAGATCTCCATCCCAGCTTGCCACCTAACACAGCAATGGGAATATTTAGTGGATAGTTTTGAGATGTTTCTGTAGCAGTTTAAGGTTGTCTGGGTGGAGGCTGTTGCAGCTTCTTCTCCCTGACTTCTTCCAAGTTCCTAACTCCTCTCTTGGGACTCCTTGGCACGGGGCTTGAACAGATGATTTCTAAAGGTCCCTTACCCTAACAGTTCTGTGATTCTGTGTCTCATACAGCAGTGTGATGAACTGAGTTACTGAGTTGGTCTAGCCAGAAACTTGTCACTTAATGACTTATGACTGCCAAAGCAGTAGAAGTTTCGTGTACAGAGACATTTGTCGTTCACCTTAGTATTCTCTGCATCATACAGCTATGTTCTCACCTTCTTCATGCACACAAATACACACACTCGTTCATGTTCCATTTGGAATATGGAACTGTAGTGTGTTACTAAGATCAGGCTTTCGGGTCCATGTTTCCACCTTCCTCCAAGCACAGGTACTGCAGAAAGCAGAAGGGCCTGCACTGTTTGCAAGGTTTGTATTTGAGCTCTCAAGAATTGATGCAAAAATACCAGCTGCTTCCAGACCTTCCTGCTGCACGTGCAGGGTACCAGTGTGGGAATGGTGTGTGCTGGATTGGCCTCCTTGAAAATCTGCACCAAAATATTTGCTGTGGATCTCAATTTGGACGTGGTGGACCCAAACACCAGTGGTGGAGTTGCTTACCCGTATAGACAGGGAGTGCTGTCCATTGGATTTGCTCCTCAAGGATCCTCTGTATCCCCAGCTGTTCCTGAGGCAAACAAGGTAGATCAGCCATGGAGAAACAGGTCTAGGCCTCTTCCCTGAGGAGGGCCGGGCAGTTTAGGGGTGCTCTGCATCCATAGAGAGCTCTGTCCAGTGGTGTGGATAAGAAACGAGCAGATGGAGGGGCGAGTGTTGCCTGGGACAGGTCTGCAGACAATGCACACCTAGCCTTCATATGGGTCTCCTACTGCAGGGTTACAAGACAAATAAGCAAAAGCTCTTTCCTTGTATATTCAGCAACTGTTTCCTGGTGATAAGAGGACATTTTAGGGAGGAGTCTGCTTTCCCATACCCGTCCCCCTTGTACCAAAGCTCTACCCATGACTTTTGTAATAACTTTACTGTTAAAGAATGCCTTTCTTCTTTGGTGGTGTTATTTAGCACAGCCTTCAATTAAACAAGCAAGCTGGGGAAATTAAGGGGTGGTTGCCTAGTAACCAATTGCCTTGAGATCTGGAAAGATACAGCAGATTTAAGGGTTAATTTTTGCAGGTGAACTCAGAAACATCCAGGGATGTGGATGGTGGAGATTTTAAGCCAGAAAGATCTAGGACACGGTTCAGAGAAGAAGTAGAGTTCCCACTGGGTTCTCTCTCCAAATAACAGCATAAGAAGAGCGGTGTTTGTTTAGTTAAAATCCACGCTGATGGAAATTAAAGGAGAAGACAAACAAGATCACTGTTTGAGGGTACTTCCTTGTGTGTGATATTTACATAATTTGCCACAGCATTGCAACATTTTCTATCTGTGCATCTCATTCAGAGTTCAAAGCTTGCCTAAAATAAGCCGCTGCACATGGCCGCATGGCCTACAAAAGATAGTGACTGCTTTTGTACACGTGTTCCCTGCGATAGCCTCATTTTCACAAGGTACCCACAGGTGTCAAAAGATCTGTTTTAAATACTTCAAAGATTATTTCGAGAGAGCCAAGGCCTGCATAGAGCTTCTGGGGGCTTCACACCTCTGAAAATCAAGCCGCAATAGTGCTTCTTCAAAACTTCCTGTTCTGCCTTATCAAGTGTGTATTTTCCCTTCTTTAATGCATTTAGAGTAGTTTTAAAATTGGATAAATAGGGAAGAGAGATGGTTTGTGTGATAGTGGATCCTACCTCATGAGAATATCCTTAGGATATGCTGCTAAACAATCTTAAACTAAGGAGCATGAATCCAGATGTGGAGCTTAGTGGCTTTTTGGGAGACCTGTGTGCCTACCCCCAGTAGAGGGAATAGTGGTGAAGAAGCCAAGAACAAGGCAAGATGTGAAGGTACCCAAGTGTGCTTCAGCCTGAACTCTATTTTACAGTGTCATGATGAAGAATGAAACTCATGTGCAGATAGGCAGATTGATTCCCTGTGAAGGTAATCACGAGCCGTGCTGTGAAATCTTTTCTTTGCACATTAACTGGTACATGTAGTCTGCCTGCAATATGTACTAGTTATTTTCTCTCTGGATATTAGAGTCCTTTTTTTTCCTTACTGATGAAAAGCAGAGGGTCAAATTAATCCCTTCCACATACTGTTGTTATTTCTTTGTGCTTATTTGTATTATGACAGCATTTCAGAAGCCCTCCTTGTGGACCAACACCCTGCTTCTCTCCATGTTTTATGAATGTGAACTGCAAAGACTGCCAAAGATTACATGCTAAATATGTCAGAAAGCAGCAGGTAAATGCAACAAATAAATATGGGAGAAAAATAAAGACAGTGCTGCTCTTAAAATAAGCCACAATCCCAACAAATCTGTCAAACTTTTGTAGACATCGTGCTAAAGGAAAATGTTTCCAGATTTCTTCCAAGAAGAAGACACTAAGATGTTTCAAACAAATTCTGCCCAGAAATGGGGCACTCTTGAGAGACAATCTAATTGTTCTCAGAGATATTTGTGCCTGGGTGGCAGAAGCTGGTGTCCCTGGCAGAGTTAGGATCAGTAGCTCAGTAACAAATAAGAAATAATGAGTAAAGATAAGCACTGCTCAGAGTGACCTTGAAAGTCTTCAGGCGTTTCTGAGTCTGCTGTTGCAAATACGAATCCATTATCATCAAAGCAAGGAAACAGAAACTAGTCTTCATGGCAGCACTTTGAATGGAAGGGAAGCAGGGCCAGGAGAGTCTGTGAAGTGTTAACAACCCACAACTGATGGACTCTAGCTCTCAAGATAGTCACAGTCTTGGACAAATTTTCATTTGGAATTGAGAAATCTGACAAGGGAAAGAGGGAAATGCTGCCAGGACTCCAATATGGTTTTAATCTGTACAAGATTGCCCAGGTCCTTGGTGGAGCACTGGTTGTACTCCGACATTTTAAACTGATGACTGGATTGTTGTGCATCAAATTTGACACACATAAGGCTAGGTACAAGTACCGGAAGAGTGTGTGCTCTCCAAGCACAAGGTGTGCTCAGCACTGTTTATATAGGACCTACAGGCAATAAGTTTTTTAAATTAAATCACTTTGACCTAGAATGAGGTTTAATTAAATACTGTGCTAAACAGACTTAAACAAAAAGGCATTTAGTAAACCACTATGCAAATTTCGGTGCAATTAAAATTTGAGATCTGACGACTTTACACTATCTCTATAATTGCTGCTAAATGTGAACAGATCAAATAAGTACACTTTTTATTGTGTTTCTTTTTTCTTTTTTTTTTCCTTGTGAAAGCTAAGTTTGCTAATGATTCCTTTGAATTATTTCTCTATCTGATCTATGGCTTCATCATTTGAGTGGGTGTCTTTGGGGTGGGTAGTTACTGGTTGCTTTGGATGTACCAAAGAAGTCTTGCATAATACAGAGGTGACAGGGCACTCATTAAAGAAAACAGATGAAGACGTAAGACAATAATGAAGAAACAATTCCTAACCAGAAATGTTGACTGCTGGCTTTCCTACTTAGGCTGGAAAGAGACATTCAAAGGGGAAAGTACATGGAACCAATATAATAGAAAAATGTCCTCCATTTCTAGACTTGGAGTTTCCAGAACTGGAACTGGACCAGCCCCAGTAGAGCGGGACTGTATCCAGTCCACCAAGATTGCTGACTAACTTCACCTTTGAGACTAGGGTCAAGAAAGCACTGAGCAATATTCATCATTTTCTAGCCAAGAACAACTGACCCTTGCTTTGAGTGAAACTGCGGTGAGCAATCAGTACACATGCAATGAGAGCCTTTAATAAATGCCCGCAGTTAGGCAATATGGCCCCGGATGTTGAGAAAAGTGGTTCTGCTGTTAAAACTTGTAGACTGCCTCTGCACCCAAACCTCACAGGGTCCAAAATGGACGTGATGTGTGGGACCAGCCTGTGTCTGCCTCCTCAAAACCCAAAGCTTAACAAAACCAACATATTTCTGTATTGGTAGCATCTGCTACTACTGCTCCTGCTCTGCAGCAGCTGATGTGACCCAGCTGTGGATCAGCATTTATGAAGGAGATGAGGATTATATGCTCAACATCTTTTAAATGCATCCTGCTGCAAATTCCCTGGATTTCCAGGGAAGCCTCTGCAAATCTGAATGCTCCAGAAACTGCCAGCTCTCCCTCTTGCTGTCCTCCATGTTGTGCTGCCTCTCCTGCTCCCCTGCCTGTTCCCCGCTTGCCTTGGGTATTCATCCATCCCCAGCCACCTCAAGAAGTGATTGTGTTTTTTGCTTTCAGTGGAGCAGTCTGTGTCACAGGCAGTTGAACAGGCGCGATTTAAGATGACCTGCAGAAATCTGGAGACAACAGAGGGTAACCATAGATAAAAATTACAATTAAACTTCTATTTTCCATAAAAGAAAGAACACGTGAAAACAATGGGCTCTCCCATTTACCCTCCAGATTGCAGAGGAACAGAAATCAGTTGCTATTGTATTAAGTCCTTAAAAAAGATCTGACTTTCTCAGCGTTTTTATAAATGAGTCTGACTTTGAGCTTGTGGTGGGTGGGTGGTTGCAGAGGTGAAAGGATGAGCGCTATTTGCATAATAAAATCACAAAGGGAGTGAGTTTGCAAAATTAATTTGCTTAAAATTCACCCATCTCACACACTGGGCATAGGTGCAGAAGATTAATAATAAAAATAGTCACCTACAGCATATCAATTAATGGCAATGTCCAGAACAAGGAGTTTCTTTCTCTAGGCTCAGGAAAACCTTTGGAGAAGAGATACACAGTGATAACTGAGTGAGGTTAGAGCAGGGAGGGAAGGGAACCGGCAGCCCCAGGGGCTGGGGGCTCAGGGGGGCTCAGGTCTGAGCAGCAGTGGTACCTCTCTTGAATGAAGGATGTTGCAAGTGTCCTGAAGGATCTGCTCTTGCTTTCCAGGGACAAAACTTTGTCGCTTTCTTCCTCAATCACATCTCTGCAGCTGGTTGATGCAGGATGGATGACAGGAGGGTGTTTCACGAGGATCTTGTTAAAAATAACTTTGTTTCCTATTACAAGCATCAGTGGCTGTAGTGCTTGCAACAATGCCACTACATTTCTGACAAAAGCTTGCTGGAGATACTGTGTTGTATTATAGTTTTTGTGTTCCATGGTTACTGATGTGTTACAATTAAAAAGCCCAGACTGAGACACACTAAATTCTTTCTGCATGCACTGTATTTTCTAGTAGATAGTATCTGAGACTCCTACGCAATAGGGAATTTTTGGCCAAGGGACAGCAAGGATGTTTGAGCTTGGATCTGATGAAGAGTAAGTTTGGGCTCTTTTCTCCTAATGATGTGATCTACATCTTGCCTAATTTAAGTGTCTACCTCCAGATGAGCTGAGCTGAGCTGAGCTGTTACTCTCCACTGTGGAAGAAAGGAGGGTAGCCATCAACTACTTGGCTGTTCTGCTCTGTAGACATCTGCTGTTGGCTAGATGAAACCTATCCTGAGGGGACTGAATGATGGACTGAAAACATGTAGTAAATAGCTGTTCTCCTGGTATTGAAATTATATCAGTAAGGGGATGTCCTAGGAAGCTTCATAGCAGAGATTAAAGCATCTGAATATCAAAGTGTATGGGAAGAACAAAGACTACTGTTAGATTTTAAATGGTTTACGGTTTTAATATACTATTTGCAAATATTAGTGGGTTTATTATGGTTGATGTTTTTTAATCAAGTCCATCCCAAAAAGCTCATCTAAAAATTCCACAAGCAGCTTGGAATAGACAGGGGTTTTATGTTAATTACCATTTTGCTTACTTTACTGCTATGTGAACCATTGGTAGAACCTCTCAGCTCACTAATAATGTTGGTTGCATCCCTACTATAGGATCCAGTAGTGCTTTCCAGCATCTAGGTATAGCTGCTTTTCAGCTCCACTGTGGTGAAACGCACACGTTTCCTGCTCTCAGTAAACTAACACCTCACTTTACACATAGAGAAAGCCCAAACAGCAGAGAATCACAGGCTCCTCCAGTTGGCCATCAGAGGGGAATAATCATAGCATCATAGAACTATTTAGGTTGGAAAAGACTCTTAAGATCATCAAGTCCAGCCATTAACCCAGCACTGCTGAGTCCACACCTAAACCCTGTGTTTTTCAAATACCTCCAGGGATGGTGACTCCATCCCTGCCCTGAGCAGCCTGTTCCAATGCTTGATAACCCTTTCAGGGAAGACATTTTTCCTAATACTCAATCTAATCCTCCCCTGGTGCAACTTGAGGCCATTTCCTGTTGTCCTATTGCTTGTCATTTGGGAGAAGAGACCGATCCCCATCTTTTTCCATCCTCCTTTCAGGCAGTTGTAGAGAGTGATAAGGTCCCCCCTGAGCCTTCTCTTCTCCAGACTAAACCCCCCCCAGGTCCCTCAGCTGTTCCCCATCACACTTGTGCTCCAGAGCCTTCACCAGTTCCATTGCCCTTCTCTGGCCCCACTCCACCACCTCAATATCTTTCTTGTAGTGAGGGGCCCAGAACCAAACACAGGGTAATTGTGAGTCAGGTGCATTTTATAGCACGTTATTGCACTATATTATAAAGTGAGGCGTGATGATAAGAGTTCACCTCAGGCATACATCAACACAGATGGTATTATGACTTTAATGCTTGGCTTTGCTCCAAAAGTCCATTGTTCAAAGATTTATAGAAAAAATCAGCATAAAATTTATCATACAAGATAATGATCGATTTCTTCCTCCTTTACTTTCTTCACCTCCCATTTCTTGTCCTTCTTCTGAGCTGGGTCTCTCTTCAACTTCCATTTCCCCCACAGTGTGCAAGTGCCACATACCAATCAGCTGTACTTTCACTTCTCCAGTAGGTTAGCTACACACACAGGTAGCTTGCAGCTCCAAGTTGCAAATCAGTAGTAAATGGCAGCTGAAGAGAGTCTGCACCCTGAAAAGAGTCAGGTGAATGAGGGCTGGGGAACTCCATGCCCTGGGTGTGCAGTTCCTACATGCAGGGACCTACTCAGAAGCAGCAGCCAGAGTAACTGCAGTTACTGTCTGCCCAGCCTTCATCGAATGGTAACGATCAATAGGTGCTATGGCTAATGCTAAACAAAGACCTGAAGTTGGGTAATTGTAGCTCCCTCCGTTCAGACCAGGAGTCTCCTGCTGAGGAACAAAGAAGCCAGGAAAAAGGGAAAATATTTAAGCTGAAAGATCTTTTCTAGGCAAATTTCACAGGTCGGAGGGGCATCTCCACATGAGAAAGTCAGAGACAGGATGAGATGCCCAGGGTATGAGGTGGAGCTGTCAGAGGCATATGAAGATGGTGTGTCCCACAGCACCATTTTGAGTGCAGCAGGGAATAATCCAGCAGCAGGAGTAGGAGAGGAGCAGGTGGCAGGCAGATAATGTGTGATGTGGTCAGAGATTGGAGGATGAATTTCCAAGTGTCGACAGCAAATGGATTAATAGATCGGCAGGATCTTGTAATCTAGATGCAAATCTGTAGATGTTCATTGATACAGCTGAAACCAAATACTGTCACTGAGAGAGCTGAACAGGACTTTAAGAAGTGGTGCAGCAGTGGAAGGGGCTGACAGAGCAGCACATGCAAGTAAAATGAGGCTGGGAGAGATCATTCAGCTTAGTTATGCTGCTTTTGGTACATTCCCTCTACATCCTGGAAGGAATCCTGAGGAATGAGGCCAGAACAAGAACAATGACCCTAATTTGCCATAAATCCTCTCTTCTTGGCCCAGCTTTCTCTCGCCCATGCCAGTAGCATAACAGGAGGTCATCTCCTGAGAGCTTTCCCTTTACCAGCTTTTCAGAAGGTGAAGAACAACTATGTTCGCTGTGGAGGAGTATGAAATGTGGCTGATACCACTTATGGAGGAAAATCGTTGAGGTAGTTTTGTGCTGGAAATACACAGCATGATAAATACACAGCCTAGATGTGGAGAATGACTTCTTATTTATCCCTGATCTGAAAAAGGCATGAATGATAGCAAATACTGTCTGCTTCCAAAGAGATTTATCACTTAATGTGGGCTTCTCAAGAAGGTATGAGAGGAGAATATAAAATGAAACACGGGTGTTTATAATTGAAGAACATTCTCCCTAAGGGAAACAGATCACTTTTTTTTTTCTTTAATGAAAATTCAGTCAACTAGATAGTTAGTTAGCCCAAGGAAATGTTTTCAGTTATCAATTAAAGGGAGTATGTGTGTTCTGTTGCTTGAAGATGCCATATCTTAAAATGAATCAGGATGCTGGATAATTATCACTTTACTCTTTATTAAATTGCTGCTTTTCCTCCAGCAGTGGCTGTAGCAGCTGTTCAGCCACATTCATTAACTTGTAGAGTACAAGTTTTTCTTTTAACCACAAATATTAGGGCTAAGGTTGCTTTTTTAAAGTTAGGTTTTCAGCTGATAGCTGAGTACTGAAATCAGCAGGAATTTCATCCATTTGCATGATTTCACATAGAGGCAAATTTCTAAATATGGGTTAAGTTTGGGGTCCCCTTAATTATGAAATTGCTCTCAGTGCTGTTGTAGAAGATCTGAATTTTTGAGAGCTTACATTAAAACTACAAAATGACTTGCCCGCTGATTAAACCGAGTGAATTAGAAAAAATCATTTCTAAATGAAAAATGGTTTTCCCTGAATATTAATAGGGCAGGGCTAAAAAATATTATTCATGTATTGCACATTCACTCAGAATTTAAGCCAAAGCAGAGTTTTGCTGTAGAAGAAAAGATGTTTAAATGCACTGGTGAAGGTGGGGTTTCATTGGTTTTCACAATTGCAGGCTGCTTCAAAACTTGGTGGTCCTGGAGCACACAGGAATAATGCTGCAGAAGAGTGGGGAACTACATACATGCATGAAAAACAAAGCATTTAACTGTAATATTCGGTAGTATCTCCATGTGATAATGGGTAAGACAAATCTGTAAGTTTAGCTTCTGCAGGGGCTGAGGCTAAGCTGTAGCTTTGGTCACTGTTCACATGCTGACTCTTGGCCATCTTTTCTCTCAGACCATCAGATCTCATCCTAAGCCTCCTATGGGTCTCACATGGTCCCTAAGTTCTGTTTCTGAAGTTTTTCTGAGGAAACTGCTAAGCACTTTCAAATCAGTAGATTGAGGACAAGATACTGAACTGGGATGTCTACACACCCTAAGTGATGAAGTTGAAGGGTGATAGGTAAAGAATAAGGAATTTAGGAGACTGTCCATGTGTAAGCACACAATATGGTACATTATGAGTTGAGTTAGCATTAAATGCATTTCTGCTTTATTCCTGAAGTTTTACACTGTTTTACTTAGCAAGTTAGATGCTTTCAAGTACAGCTACAAATCCTAAATAAATTGCTATTGCTGGAAGAATCAATCACAGAAGAAAATAGCTGAGGTGGGAAGAGACCTCTTGAAGATTGACTAGTCCAAGCCCCTTGCTCAAAGCAGAGTCCTCTAGTGCAGGGTGCTCAGGGCCATGCTCAGTCAGGTTTTGAATACCTCCAAGCATATTGACTCCATAGCCACTTCAGGCAACCTGTTCCAGTGTCTGACCACCATCACAGTCCAAAGTCTCTTCTTATGTTTAAATGGAATTCCTGTGTGTCAAATTCATGCCCACTGCCTTCTGACCTGTCACAGGGCACTGCGTAAAGGAGCATAGCTCCATCTTCTCTACTTCTGCTATCACAAGATCCTTCTCAGCCTTCTCTTCTCCAGAGCTGAACAACCCCAGCTCTCAGCCTCTCCTCGTATGACAGAAGCTCCAGTCCATTAATCATCCTCTTGGCCCTTTTCTGAACTCTCTCCAGCAAACCCATCTCTCTTTTGGTCTAGGGAGCCCAGCAGTGGATGCTGCACCCCTGATGTGTCTCACTGGTGCTGAGCAGAGAGAAGGGTCACCTCCCTTTACCTGCTGGCAGTGTGCTGCCTATTGCAGCCTAGGAGGCTGCTGGCCTTCACTACTGCAAGGGCACATTGCTGGCTCTTGTTCAGCTGGGTGTCCACCAGCACCTCAGGCCCTTTTCCACAAAGCTGCTTTGCAGATGTTTGCCCAAGGCGTGTATTGGTGCCTGGGGTTATTCCTGCCCAGAGGCAGGAGTTTGTGCTTCCCTCTGCTGAAGTTCATGAGAACATTGAAAACACAGGTTGTGAGACTCACTGAAGTGGACAAAGCACATTGAATGTTAAGTAAAATTAAAAGGATCTACTTGTTTCCCGTGGTATGGTTAAACCTTGTTCTCTAGACTGGCAGATCAGGAACTAGTTTGCTGAACTGCTAATGTTTGGCTCTCACAATGAGATGTGAGTTTATGATTAAGAAGCTCAGGCCTGGAAGTGCTGGAAATATGTGGGTGCCGTTCCATCGGGTGGAATGTGGGACTGCTCCATCCTTGTTCATGTTGGGTCATTTCTAGATGCAAATACAATGTGTTTGGGTATCTAATTTTGGCGTCCTTTTTCTGCAATATTTTTCTGTCCAAAAGCTTAAAGAACCCCTCAAAGATGATGCACATTCATACCCTGATAAACCCAAATATAATGCAGCTTTTCCAAAAGCTGCAGTCTCAATGATCCAGCTTTCCTGGCATTCACAGCCGGTGCTCGAAGGCAGTCTGACATGTTCAGTCCAAGCAAAGGTGGTGTACATACAGTGAAAGACCTCTCATTGTTCTTAACCGTAGCTGCGAAATAGTATCGAGCAAGTGCAGGCAAGTTTTACTTTGTGTATTTTCAGCTTAACTGAAGTTTGAAAACAGACAAATGGAATTGCAATGTAGAGGAGAAACCTTAACAAAAATGAGAAAAGGAGTCAAAAGGGTTATGAATAAGCATCTGCTCGAGATTTAAGATCATTATTGTTAGAACTATTAAGATACACAGACATTGTATACTATTGAAGATTTAAATATTGATGTTAGATAATAGTAGGGCTAAACTTCCTTTTCCCTGAGAATATCCTTCTCCAAGAAAACTGCTTGGCAGGGTGTTTATTAAACACAGGGCTAAGAGAGGTCCCTTCTGCAGACTGTGCAAATGCACAGTCATCTGAAAGCGTATGGTAGGAATGCCTGTAACTTAAGGAAGTCCTCATGATGAAATGGCTTGGAATCATTCACAGTCCCAGTATGCCTTCTCCTTAGTTTAAAGTTAGCCAAGGATGGTGGAAGAACATGATGAACCAGTGTTTACTTTTGCCTGTCCCAAGTAATTTCAGTTAAAATCAGATTTCTTCCTTAAGTCACCTTATGCTTGCAAACCCCCAGAATTACACATCAAATCCATCGCAGTGTTGACAAGCCAGTTGTGTTTCCTGTTAGGTCTCCTTTAAACAAAATCCATGATAACTCTTTACACATCAACACTACTGTGAATACAAAACCACGTGTGCCATTGCCTGTCCTAGGACCAGTGTTTCTGTCTGTTGTTTAGAAGTGTAACACTAAGCCCAAAGAATCCAGATTTCTTGGCGTGATAATGTATATTCCAAAAAATGCTGCCTGGAGTTGGGACTTGTTTTCAGCTGTTTGGAAGGGGCTCAGGGAAGGAGACAGGGAGCATACGGGGATGGCTATCTTTCCCAGACAGTTGACTGACGCTGTGAAAAACCAAGTTCACGCACAGGAGGCACAACTTCACAGCTCTGCTCTTCACAGGTTGCTGTCAGCACATCTTTCAGAGGGAATCAGCACAGAAATAGGCAGGTTTGGTGCTCACCGCCGATCGCACCCTAACACCATCTGGTGAAAACAAGAAACCCTGGGAGCAATTCATGCAAGTGGGTTCAGCAAATGGGTTGTGATCTCACCTGCAGTGCCTGTAAAATGCTGCCCAGTGTCATTTTGTCAAAGGATAACGAGGAAATGGAAAATATACATACATTCTTATGCAAAGATGCAACCTCATATTTAGATCAGCTTTTCTTATACCACAAATTTTTGATTGACATATGCAGTTATACAATCCCTAGGCAAGAACAACTTTGTGTTTTCTTTAAGTTTTAAAGATGTATGGGGTTTTAGCATGCATTTTGACTTCATTTCCGCTCACTGCAAAGTGGGGGCTAATTCAGATTTATCTTGGGTTGAAATCAGAATGATTCAGACATTGCTGGAACTTATTTGGCCATCCCTGGCACATGCTCTGGAGATGTGTATGAGTCTGAACTTCTGTGCTGAATGCCTTTTAGTCTTTTACTTTCCCCAAAATGGCAGTTTGTAGAACAAGTGATTGAATGCATTTTTTTGCACGTACAGTAATGAAAAGCTGCTGATGCATTGCAGAGAACTGAGAGCCTTTGCATCATCATAAAACAGGTCTAAGGAAAGAGTTTTTAATAATCAGATTTTCCATGTTTTCTAAAATTACATTGTCTCCTTAATTCAGTTTGCTTACCAGAACTAGGATATATATAGTGAAACCCTTCTGGTTGTTCTCTGGAATTGAAAATTTATCTTTGGACCGTAGTTCTGTTTTATTTTTCTGCTTTCAGATTCACTGTTAGCAATTTAATGCAGGCTTAGCTGTAAATGAACATATGACTCATTCTCTAGGTGGCAATTTGAAAAGGAAGTCTTTACATGAGTTGCTTCTTATTGTTTTACTTCCTTTTTAATATATGAAGCTTTGATTTCTATATTAAAATACTCTGAAAGAGAAACAGAGTACTTCTCCAGAGCTGACCACTCATCGGTATTGACTGCAAAAGTCACTTCTCTTCACAGAAATGTATGCTGATCTTTGAAACATATTGACATTTTCAGTAAATTTTGCATTGCTTAATTGTGGGAATAGCTTTTTCTATTCTCGTATTGCAAATCTTTAGTACAAATTGACCATTTCTGAGAGGAAATTTGAATAGGTTCAAGAAAAGCAATAGAAAAAGCACTAGAGGACAAATAAAATTATAGGAGACTTTGAATTGTTGTAGGTGTCAATACCCAGAATCACTGTGCTGCTTCTCTGAATCAGTTGTTTTCATTTAATACGCTGTAAGGAAAATTAAGCCAAGAGCTTTTGAAAGTAACCCCACCACTCTCCACATATTTTAAGCTCTCTAATCAGAACAGCAGTTTAAATATTGTTAAGTTTACTGACTTAATCATAAAATGTTGCAATACAGAAGCAAATGCAATCAAGACCAAGGAACTACATCTGATTCCATGGAAGAGCACAGGATATCAGCTGCATTACTTCCTCCAAGACGAATCTTCGAACTGAAAATATTTCTACTTGTACTGGGTTAAAGCAGGTGAATTTAAAAATAAACTGTGATTGCTGCAGTCGCTGCAGAAGTTTACAGAATATCCACGCTGCATTGGAGTTCCTTACAGAATAGCCACCGTCTGGCTTTTCTCTTATGATAAAATGATTTTCCAGGCTTTTCTACAGCTCATGCCTTGCTTAAAAGTCTGTCTGCATGACTTGCTGCCAGAGGTAGCATTGCAACCCTCAAAATTGTAAAGCTGTGGCCAATCATATGGTTTATCATGAGTGTGACAATAGTTGGTGTTTCTCTATGAGCTACTGCTTCTTAAGGCATGTGAAATTATAAGTTTTCAGCTTTCGTTAAGCAATGAAAAAGAAGTTTCTGCCCCTTCATGGTCCAGAGAGAACAGCTTGGAAATGTGACTCTTAACAACTGAAAAATCAGAAAGCAGATCAATCCCTCCTATTGATTTTTCACCCAGCCTCATGGCTTTCTGGAGGGGAATCTGACTCTCATCTTGTGCCCAGACTGACAATATTGCCAATATCCCGTGCTGTCTGGCAGTGTATTTTATCATCTGGGATGGGATTTTATCATCAAGATCAAAGTCTCAAATTTTATATGAAAATAAAACTAATCATGGACAAAATGAGGGTAGAAACATGGGAAAAGGAGAATACTTTGAAAAGTAATTGTGTGTGTGAGCATCTATTTTTAAATGTGCCCTGGAAGTTCCTTTTCTTCAGGGTTAATGACCTGTATATATGTAAATGTGTGTGTTCACATAAGCACACATATATATAAATGCATATGTGTGTGTTTGTACACACTTACAAGTAGTCTTCCAGAAGAAGAGACAAACCTGCACAATCCTGCATAAGGCCATATAAGGTTTATCTCAAGAACTTTGATAGCTCAAACACAGTCAGGATTCCTGTCCTTTTGATATTCAGTACTTGGTTCCACATGATATATCCAAACTTGTCTCCTCCAGCCAGGAAAGAAAAGTACAGGGCAAAGTTTTGCTGTAATTATAGATGTAATAAACCACTTTTATATTTCTTCAGAAGCATTTAACTGAGAACACCCATAAGCTTAGATCCAGCAATCTACTATTTTAAGATTGCCCAGAGCAAGTTAATTTTAGGTTTAGTGCTTTGTAATTTAACTAGAGAACTGCACCTAAAATTTAAAATTGAGTTTTGCAGACATTAGGACGATTTGCTTCTGTGAGTTTATTATTATTTATAGCTGAAGCGTTTAATAATTTGCAGTGTTATGTGCACAAAACTACCACTGCAGTCCTGGTTTAGTTAATGGTAGTTGGTGGTGTCTTTGTTTTTACTCCTGGGCTGTTTTAGAGATGCTGTGCTGTGTTCTTACCCTGATCTTAAAGAGATCCAGCCAGGAGTTAGAAGAGCAATGCCTTCTCTACACACAAGCTCCAGAAGTGTCAATGTAGTAAATCTATTGTTTAAAGCAGGGATTTGGAAAGCAGCTGAAGCCTCCAGGAGCCAGGGGTTGTTATGAGAGGCTGGTGAGAGGCAACTAAGACAAGACCAACTGTGGTCAGCAGTCTTCCAGGCATCCTGCAGGACCCACACCTCCAGAGTGTGGGTATTTCTGAGGGCTACAAAACTGCTCATGCTTCAGAGTTTCTGGCTATATCGGAGGAAAACATCAGTCTGCAGCCCAAGACTAATCTAACAGCATGGTCCAAATGCTTCCACTAGTAACAGCCCTGCCTTCAGCCCTGTCTTGAGAAGACAGCTTGTGTACATCCTCCTGCTCCTCCAGGAGGAGTCCCATTTGGGAAGAAAAATACTGAGACATCCACAGCTGTCTCATCCCATCCAAAAGAGGAGTAAGTTCTCTGAAAGGCAGTCACTGAATTGCCTTTATTTGCACATATGAAAAGAACAGAGGAAGAGGCAGAGGAAGGATAAACTATGGCTTTTACTGTAAATGATACGGAAATGTGAGTTAAATCTGAGCAGAACATTCATGAGGCTGCTCTCAGCTTGACTGGAAATGTGACTGGTTTATACCACGGGCTTTGCTGCACCCATCCCCTGGCAGTGGAGATGCCGTGCTGTTAAATTTAACTCTCCTGCTTGGAAACCTGTGTATCTGAAAGTGTCTTTCCAGACAAAAACATCGTGCGGGATGAGCTGTAACATTTGCAGTGCATGGAACAGACTTGCTTCATCTGCCTGCGGGTGCCCTACAGACAGGCTACATCCGAGAGGAAACTCTAAAGTTTCCAGGGAGGAAAGATCCAGGGAGGCAGAAGAAAATGAGAGGAAAAAATTAGCAGGATGAGGGCCTATGTGACTTTGCATCTTACCATATAAAGTAGAGACAAGTTTATACCAACTAAAAAGAAATACAAAAAAACAATCCCAAAAACAACAAGAAAAAAATGGAAGGAAACAGGTTTAAACAGCTAAAGGTGAGTCAGCAGACAGGAAGCTGTTGCACATGACTGGTGAGATTATCAGTAAATCTTTTTCACCACTTTTCCTCTCCCCCCCTTCTCCTAATTACAGCTTTAATGACTCTGCTTTAAGAAAGCACCAACCCCCTGAATGAAGTATTAAGCTTTCCTGGAGCCCAGAATTTCCCTCTGTCCTGTGGAGAGGCTGGCTTCTCCCTTGCAGTTGGCTGGGGGGATTTGAGAGACCCAAACACATATTAAAGCTCACTTGCTAATTATTAGGTTCAGGAGAGAATAACTTTGATTCACAATGAGCATTTTCAAGGCCATTTTTTCAGCCTTGAAAGGATATTCAGTACCTTCAGTCGTGAGTGTCTTAAGTGATAAGGTAATACTGTAGGGCCTGGATTCATAGCATCTGCTTAGGCACCAAATAAGAAGGATAACCATGCTTCTAATTGAGCAGCACCATCATTAATTCAGGGATCTAATGTAATTAAAGACAATTAATAAACATCATTAAGCAAGATATAAATTAGATGAGGTGAATGCATTTGTAAGGTTGGACTGTGGTTGATCTGATTTCTGTATGTAATGAAGGAAAGAGGACCCCAGAAGTCCTCCAGCTTCCTTCCAAAGATCTCCTGTAAGGTACCTTGCTTAGCTACCAGCACAAAACCCCTCACATCCTTAGTTCAGGCTGTCAGTCCAGCATCTTTCACAATAGCTACTCTTTTACTGGGGATGTGGGGAGCTGGGTTCTGGGCTTTTTTTCTTCCTTCTTCAGAGCTGCAATACTTGATAGAATGGATGGAAGCACATGCACCGGCAAGCCTGCTGCACTAATCCTCATGGGATGCCCAACTGCCTTGTTTCCTGAGTACATGCTGTTCATCAGCGTAGGTTGACTGTGATGCAACTCCAGCCAACACCCTGAGCGTTTCATAGTCTTGACATAACTTGATTCCAGGAATAACTAGAGCCAAATCTGCTTTAACATTTCTCCCTTCTCGTTTGCACTTATTCACCTCAATATCATGCCTGCAATCCAAGTTTGTAATGTCAAACCACAGCTCAGGAGAGGAAGGTGTGGCTTTCTGCTTTGTTCTTCCAGATAGACCTGAAATAGGAACAAAGAGAAGGCGAAGTTTCTCTTCCTTTAAAGCAGATGCATCAATTTGAAGCAGTAGGTACTCAGTAATGTCCATCAGCCTGTTCAAGCAAAGGTCCTACTGACTATGAGTTCAGGTTCAGAACGTTGTTCATGGGCACTGATGGAGATTTCCATGGGAGAATCCTAGTATCACATTTTTAAGCCTTTAAATAAGGTATTTATTAAGTGGGCCTTTTTCAAGGTAACACCACTCAGCTCCTATCACTTGGGTTTCAATACAGATGTTTGAAACAGTTGAGAGCTGCTGTAGGTTCAGCATTGCTTAAACAAAAAAACAAAGCCCAAGAAACACCAACACATCCCTTTTCTGAAACCCCGTTTTGCATTGGCAAGGCACAAAATGCTGGTTTCTGCTCACCTCCAAGCAAAGGGTAATAGCGGATGTTATGTTACTCTAATCTCACTGATGACTATTTTTACAAAACACACTACAGTACACCTACTAGTACATGATGAAAGGGCATAAATAATTTAAACAACAGTTGTCAAAATAAATGAGCAAAGTGCATTTGGTGATAAATTGCACTTGCTTTTTTAATGTGTTTCTCAGTTGCAAAATTCAGCAATTTGCTGTGGATCTCCCAATCATTACAGTGAATTAGCAAGCCTCTACTCTTCTCCTAGCTGTAATTTTAGTCTTAACTAGAAAGGAATTATTTAGTGTTATTCTGGCAAGGGTTGCTCCTTAATATTCTTCTACAGCCACAGTCTTACAGTGTAATAATGTAAGTTATGTATGCATCCTGGTGACTTGGATTTTAGAGCTGAAAGCTGATTATGGATAGTAAAGAATTTCAGCTAGCATAAAAATCTAATTGTTTTAAATTGAGTTTAACAACAATTCATATCATTGGCTGTTTCAGTCCTTCCACTGGCATGCAAGTGCCAAGTAAATATATAGTTGCTTAAGGAGTGCATAATGGGAAGTTATTTTTTAGAGGTCTAATACCAATATTAATGTATACACAGAGCATACATCCATTTAATTTGTCTGCTGGCTTGTGTTTAGGGTATAACTTACATGATGGAACTCTCTTGCCGTCATCCTTTCTATATATATATTTATATATATATACACACATGCACATTTATGCTTGTTCTCCTTTATAGTTACCCAGAATTATTTTTCCCACTTCCTTTTTCATGAACCTAGAGACTACCACAGTTGAGTGTGTCTGCAAAACAGAAGTGAAGTCATTTTTCCCTACCATTCTGTGGATGTCTGTGATGGGGTTTTGTTTTGAGCTGGGCTTATTTAGGGAGAGAAAAAACCATGGCAGAAACCCCACAAGAATTGGCAGTAGGTTTCAGGTGCAGTAGTAATAACCAAGGTATTTTTTAGAGTTTGGCTTGCATGGACTAGTTATGGAGATGAAAGTATGTTGTTAAATAAATCATTCGTGGTGAAGTAGCACCATTTTGGTTTTACCTTGGAATCAAAGAGCTGATTTCCCAGAAGTGTTACAAAAGACATGCTTAGATGCAGACTTATAGGGGTAAGTCTGGCGTGCATCGTGACACACAAAGGATGAACTGGAATAGTGAAGAATGTTTTTGTTTGGAGCTGCTGACGGTGTGGGTGTATGCAGTAATCAGTGCCAACACAGACAGATAAGACAAATATCTGATAGATAGATAGATAGATAGATAGATAGATAGATAGATAGATAGATAGATGTGTTTTCCTGATTCATACCCATGGGGCAGATTTTGGGGAATAAACCTCAAAAACAAGCCCTTCATTTAAAGGTACAAATAGGATCTCTTCCCATCTAGATATCCTACCTTGAAATTGAGTTTAATGTTTCTGTTGGAGTGAGAGCCTGGCTATTTATATAATTTGATTTCATGTTCGATATTAAATGGCTGAAAGTTTGCAGACTGTTCCAGAAATGTAACACAGGGAAAGGGTGTCTGATGACACTAGAAACCAGCTACTGGCCAACCCCTGATGCAGCAGGGTTACAGATCATGCTTTTAGGTGCTGGGAAAGTCATTAATTCCTCAATCATAGTGTATCTATACATTCCTGTGCATAAGTTTTGGCCTCTTCTTACACTAAGAAAATTCTGTGGGCTGGGGAGATAAGTCCATAAAGTCCCAAAGACTAAAAGAATTGGAAGCTACTACCCATTTGGATGGATGTGCTTCTGGGTGGTGAAAGCTCCATTAGTGCCAGTCAGAAAAGGCTGAGGTGATTTGCTGTGCAGTCTCAGGACATTTTACAGCTGGCAAATAGCTGGTATCAGACCTTCACAGGCTTTTATTTAGGGAGAGGTTGAAGAATCAAAGCACCTGTATTGGAATTAAAAAGAGAAATGGTCAACAGGGCACAATTTCCAAATCCTTTGTCTGGTCCTTAAAATATCAAATAAAGATTTTAACACAATTTATAGTGAGCACTGGAACTAGCAGTGTTTTATCATAACATGGTATTAAGAAAGGGGTCTTGGCTGTTCCCAGCAACATCAGTAATTCTGCTGCCATGCAGAGGAGCAAGCACCAGCCAAGCTACTATCAGAAACCTCTGTAGAAATGACCCAGGGAGACTGGTTTTCACCTTTCTAGTGGTTGCCAGGGTCTTCCAAAGGCAAAGTTACCAAACTAATTCTGTCTCTCACAATCAAACTCTATAAAGCATTTTTAGAGTGTGTTATTACTCATCAGTATGTAAAAATGGCACCGCCTTACTCAAAAAATCTGTTCCCTGTGTGTATTCAGATCCATACATTCAGCTTTGGTTAACTAAAATAGTTTTGTAGCCTTTTTTTCCCCCTTAGCTCTATAGATGCAGCACAGCTCACAGTTCATTTTCTCACTTGTTAACTGAGATAAGCAGTTGGACAGTTGAACAGTTGGACTAGATGATCATTCCAACTGAACTACTCTCTCAATGAAAACCTTGCTCTTATGCATTACTAGATAAATGTTGAGGCCCTGTCTACCCCAGATTTCTCCATGTTCCCACTGTCACCAGCAATAAGGCTCCCTGAGAGTGATCAGGTTTGAGGCTGGGGACAGCAGGCAGGGACCGGCTCTGCACTCACTGTGTAGGCAGTCTGCAGGAGGAACCGTAGGTATCAGCAGTAGGTGTCTAAAAATAATTGGATGAATCTGGGCCACTCTTTCATTTGCAAGACCTTTGCTGGTACAGCAGACCAGAAATGCCAAGCATGGTAGTTAGACTTTGGGTTTTATGTGTTATATATAATGTAAGTAGGTAATGTTGTGTGATGGGGAACGGATATCAGTGATACTTCTGTCCTGGTCTTTGGTAGATGATTCAGTGTGGTTTCAGAATAGATCCAGACCCTTACCACAGATTTTAAAGACTATTTGGAGAGATCTAATTAAGCTTTGGCTGTCAGAAGCATAGAATGCTGCATCTTTGCCTTGGCTTTAGTGGAGAGCATTATCAGGCTTTGTAGAGGCTGCTTCAAAGGTTTTGGAAGCAGAATCTGAAAACAAGGGGTGGAAAACAGGGTGTCAGAACTGTTTCTCACATCTGATCAAATGAACTGGAGTTGTGCAGAGATATTAGCCACTCAATCATGAGCTCGTATCCTGGACACTTGTCCTGCAGGCAGTCTGCTCTCTGGGAATAGGGGTCATTTTCTTTAAAGGTCGTTGCAAATGATATCTCAGCATGGTGGTATGGAAGAGTTGCTGGATCTGCAGAATGTAGGTATTTAGTCATAATCACTTCTGATTATTTTATATATGTAGTCATGACTGATAGACTTTGTGATATATATATATGTTTCACATGGCATTTTAGCTAGAGTTATTATAGACACATAGCCTGTCTAGATCCTAGACAGAGAACCTGTCTATATTTTGCATTTAGTGAGCAAAAAGTGGTTTAAAAGTGTTGTGCATGCTTACAAGCATCTCATGTTGTCACACCAGAGATGATGGCTGTCTAGCGATAGACACGGTGAACTCTTTGTTCATGGGCAAATGAGTATGCAATTGTGCAGTTGGTTTGTAAAGCACACTTGAATGAACAGCCCTCGATAAAAGCAAGATAATCACCATTCATTAAAATTTGTTTTAAAAGAGCATGTACATATATAGACTTTCATTTCTGTATCTTCTACGTTAACTCCAAATCAGTGTCATTAATGAGACTGAGTAATTTGCTGTTAGCTGACAATGTGTTTACTAAGTATCTAAATTTAAATATCAGGACTATAACAGCAGTGCATATTTTTCCTATGTACTTTCTTTACAAATGGCATATGCCCCATTTGTCTAATCCCTACTTCTGTGATTGCAAAACAGCCAGGTTACATAAAAACTACTAAATTATATATTTGCATACAATACTGCTGTGGCTCTGCAGAAGCCATTTTGGGCTCTTCAATGCTTATAGGTTCTTTCATTGAAATGGTTTGTTATTTCACCAGCAGTACTGGAGAGTTGTTCCAGTCTTTTGCTTGGAAACAATTTTTTCATCATTCTACTCCAATTGCTGCAAATGAAGTAAATAATATTTAGTAAAACAAGTAATAAAAGACCATAAAGGAAAGTACTGCTAATGTAGTTCTTCCTGCCATTTAAACCCATGGGATTTTTGTAAGTCGAATTTCAAAGTCTTTGGGTAGAAACCAGCCTTTAGTTAAGTGTTTGAATAGCACAGTGGGACCCCGATTCATGGCTGGGCACTGACAAAGTAACACTACTAAAAATAGTTTGCAGAGTTGGGCCCTCCAGTAGCAAAAGAAAAGTCGGAGAATGCATAATGTGGAGAAATGCTGTGGCTGTTGCCAGTGGGTCTGCTGCACCTATTGTTATTTAAAACCAGAATTAGCTGTGCCTGTTATCTACCGCACAGTCTATCCTTTCGCAGGCTGCTGGCTTCATTCTTTATTACTTTTCTAAATCGAGTTAAACATCAATGTTCTTTGGGAGACCATAGTCAGCGTTAGGGGAAACACAAGATAGGACTCCACATTATGAATACTTCAATTGCAGAGATGGCTGAAGAGGCTCCTGCTGCTGCCCGCGGCGCTCCTCCCTGCTCCCTGCCAGGACTGCTCTAGCTATGGGGGAGCAATAAAGCAGATCTGGGAAATGAAAAGGTTTAAAGCTTTGGTCTAGCTTTTCTCATGAGTTTATTTCACAGGTCCATTGTACTGTGCAGCAGGGTTGGCCCAGCAGCAGGGCAGGGGAGGAAGGGAAGCGAGTTGGAGGACCACCTCTGTCTCCACCGTTTCATGATTCATCACAAGGAATCATGCTCCCAGTCTTGTGTGCGTGCTGAAAGCAGAGCCATGGTCTTCAGCTCAGAGACAGAAGGGGAATTCTTTCCATTGCATGAAGGTGCAAAGAGAAAGCTGGCTTGGTGGTGAACAGAACGATTAGGCATTCTGAACGATCATTAGGCATTCTGAAGGGACACACAATGAACATGCTCCAGTAGGAGGTGGATATTCCAAAAATACCATGTGGAGTTTGCATAAGTAAGGATATTCTCAATCTCAGCACTGCATATACCATATACTTTAGCATAGGAAGCTACGACACAAAGGAAAACTTGCTTTCCACTTTCCAGGAGAGAAGGGCAGAACTTATTGGATCACCTTTCTTATATACCAGCTTCAGCAATCTTACTTTTTAACCATATATATCACAGGTTATTTACTGGTTAAACTCTGAAGACTTAGAAACAGAAGCAAAAAGTTTCTTTTTTTAAGCTGCATTTATTTATTTATTTTTTAAATACATAGAGCCATTAATATCTGCAAGATGAAAATCTGGGATGGATTTATAGCAGTGGAGCAGCCTGGTCTGTGTAATAGCAATACACAACATCCATGTGCAATGAAGAAACACCTTTTCATGATATCAGGAGATGTCATTTCCTGAGCTATTAGAGTGAATTTCTCATCTGGAATCTGGGCCAAGAGGTTAGAGACAAAGGTTCTTGTTGGCAGGCGGTGCTACTGTGATCACAGAGACGTCTCCAGGATGCTCCATTAGAGCTGCAGATACAGTAATCTCACAGGAGCCTCTAACCAGAGAAAGCTGTAAAAAACAGGGGGGCCTGAGCTGTAGCAGCATGTTGTAGTTACGCCCTAGTGAGGTGAGATCATTTCTCTTTGTAGTCTCAGAACTGAAAGTAGAAGCCGAATGACAGTATCATTAAGAAGTTGATATTTAGCACATTTACAGCTCTCTCGGTTCCCACCCTTTGCAACCAAACTCCAGAATCCTGAAATCTAGGACTTTCTTGGAGAAAATCCCTTTATTGGTGGGGTGAACTAAGTGGCAGGTCCTGAACATCTCACATTGCTTTTCTGACAAGGCTGTTGTTTAGTTTTGCAGTCTCTGCAATATCATCACTTCATTTTTTTCCATTTAGACATTTTATCAGTACAATATTTAAATATAGCCTCTTCAGGAAGGCACAGAAACTCCTATCTAACCTCCTGTCTAACAAGTGCCAGCATCCATTTCTTCCTGATGCACTCACGCTGGTGCAGCCTAAACAGGGAGGAGCAGAAAATGTCCTGCCAGTGTTTATTATTAGGCAGTCTGTGATAGTGGCTGGCCTTGTAAAACAGATCTGATGGTGTTGCTACCTGAGCAAGTTAACAGTGAAGCCACTGGGAGACTGAGTGTCAATGCTGAAGATGTGTTGTATCCTCTTCTTCAGTGACCATGCACTGAGCAGCCTTGCATTTACCACAGGGTAAGGGCATACACACATGGACAGTTAGAGTAGAGCATCTGTTCTGCTGTATATCCAGACGCCAGTTACCTCGCAGTAATGTGCTCATGGAGGCATACCCTTAATTATCCTAAATACACAAATGCATGATGCAAACTGAAGATTTCAGACATATGGACATGCCAGAAGCTTCAAATCTCCTGTGGGTGAGGCTTTAGAAATGTCTTGAGGGGTTACCAGAACTTGTTGCAGCCCCAGATCTGCTTTTGAATGATGTGTCAGCACTCGTTTAGGATAAATAGTAGAAGACTTGTAAGAATCATCAGAAAACATTTTCACAAGCAACTTGGAAATCAAAGTCTTGTGGACTTCTAAGGAGACTTTGGTGTGCAAATCACTTGGGTTTTTAAAAATCTTGTCCATCTTCTTTCTAGCCAAAACCTGTTTCATGCTCTAGTAGCAAAAATCCTTCCTTCCTGCCTGCCTATCTCAGAAACTGAATTGGGATCCATACGTTCCTGGCACTGGAAGAGAAACACCACATCCCATTAGGTGTTTCCCCCTGATTTTAGAAGCACAGAAGTTTGTCTGTGCATGAGTTGCGATAAACTGGCCCAAGATAAAATGGTAGAGCTTCTCCAGTTACAAATTCCTACCCCCTAGTTGTCAACCACAGCTAAGATATGGAAGGTGTTTAATAATAAGGAAAGGATGATTTTTGTTTACTCTAGTTTTACTTACCTTTGTGAATTCCTTTACTGTGACGTCCATTGGTTCATGTATTGCTTGTGGAAATGGAAAGCAAATCAGTGGCAAATAGAAACAATTTGGCAACGTGGACACAATAAATTATGCAGCTGCAAAATTATACCAATAGTGCTGAGTAAATAATTCCACTAAAAAACTTCAGTAGTTTGTGGATTGTTTGCAGGAAGCATCTCCATCTCAGTTGTATATATGAATTTCTGAGAAGATTATTTACTGTGTAATTTTCTTGTCGAATTCCAATATCCAAGGCCTCAAAGGAATTTAGTCCTCTTATCCCTCACTGGAATCTGTCTCATTCTTGATATCGGTAGAAATGTAAGCATTAAACGTGCTAATCCTGATCATTGCAGTACCTACATTTCACATGCTAATTGGAATTTTTAACAATCAAATTAAGCATGAAGTTCCAATTCCTGTCAACTCTTGTTCACCATTTAATTGCTGAATACCTACTTTGAGCTCACCATTCAGCTTTCCTGATAATCAGTGAAGAGAGGAGCTGCCAAAGAATCATTTATCCAATGTGACAAGTAAGTAGGTGGGTCACTTCTAAGGGCCCTGTCCTTTTCCATTGCTTGTCAAATAAGCCTGGATAACCAGAATAAACTGGTTGCCTGTCTAGGATGGGTGAAATGAGCTTGTCTGTGCAACAGCAGCTTCAGAGCTGCTGTTCTGGAGAGGGACTTCTCATAGCTCAGCACAGGCAGGGATGGATTCTCCTATCCCACTTCTAGCTGTGATTTGTGTGTATCTGCTTTTGCAGTCTGCAGTTATGCATGGAAATACCCACTAGCTTCAATCAAGCTATGTGTAGAAGTAACACTGAATCATCTCAGATGTCCATGCAAGTTTGTTTATTTATTTACATCTCTAACCTTAAAGACAGGCTTCCAGGTGGCAAGCAGATAGGGTGTATAGCTTTTTTCTGATGCTGTTCCACTTCGTGCAGAGCAATTATGTACTTATTTAACTGTACAGCAAAGGGAAGTCTAGTGGTCCATGATGAGGATGAGGCCTTCTCCTTGACCACTGAGTTGCTGCTCTGCTGCATATTTCCCTTTCTTGCATCCATCAGTCCATACTGGTATGCTCTGCAGTCAAAGAATCCCCATGATGAATTAAAGTCTTTTTCCTGATATGACATTTATCCCCAAACCCCTCTGTTGAAGTATGGCAATGCCCTTCTTTCTGACTTTTAAAGGTCAGTTTCTACCTATCATTAAGTTATTTTCTGCCACTAAGTACTGTCCTTGATTTACAGTGGATACGCCTCCACTGCAGCACCTGAGAGCATGTGTGAGGGGGTGACAGGGAGTGTAGCATCTTCCCAGGCATAGCCTTCCCCTGGAAGGAAAACTGGCTTTACAGGTAGCCAGGGTAATGTAGAGTGATCCAGCAGGTCCTACAGGACTGTAATCTGTCCCACAGGACCCACATGCAACACATTGCAGACATGGTCCATATCAGTTAATCTGGACAAAGGGGGACATTACAGGCTATTGGTATGGGATGGCAGCAACCAAATACAGCACCACCTCCGCAGCATACTGAACAGCTGCTGTGGTCTGAAGCAAGTTTTATACATTTCTGTGCAGTTTTATTTTCAGGAACATGTGTGATGCAAAAAGAGACAGAAAGATGTGCAGGTGCTTTGGATAAACTCCAAACTGAAATAATGGAAAAGGGGCAAAGCAGAGTAAAGCAGAATTTGCAACTGAACAGTGAGTTTGTATGCTAAGATAATTATTACTCCCCAAAAACCTGAATGACTGATCATCTTTCTGAACACTGGCTAGTTATTCTTTGTTTCATACCTGACATGTTTTCATTAATGCCTTCTTCGCTTGACTCTGTGGTCAATACAGCCCATATTATTTCAGGCCTTGGACTTCATGCCTGACTTAAGAACCAGTTTGATACAATCAGCCAATCCTTCATTTATCAAGCCCTTCTGCAGAGGCAGCATTACTGGTATCTAGGGTCTCTAGTGGGTATATATCAAGATACAGTCTTAATAATCACCTAGGGAGCTCTTCAAAGATGGTAACTCATTTTGATCTCTGTAGTTCCATTTTCAAGCTGCCCAGGCAGAGACATGAAGCTTGATTTGCAGTGGCGAGCAATCTCTGCTGCCTGCCTTGTCACAGCATCAGTTGTGGGGTGGAAGAGAACCTCTGCTTCAGACAGAAGCTTCCCTCACTGCAGCACTCTCCCTGGGCTTGGTTCTGCAGCTGGGAGAATTAGACTGGAGCCTTTGATTTGATTTGGTTTTTAGAGCAGCAGTGGTGTATACACCGTGCTAGTTTCTCTGTAGAACTTTCTGAGGATGCCTGGGAATCGCTCCCTGTCCTGGTCACAACCAGATTGATGAGGATAAAATGGTGAGTGCTTTCTTTCCAGACAACCCAGTGGCCATGGAGGCCCATGCTGGATTGCAGCATTGACGGTACACTGATGTGCCCTTCAGATGGCAGTCAGTAAGAGACATTTTCCAGATATAATCAGATCCTCATTGAGAAGTCTGCGTAGATGGTCAGACTTTGCCATCTTTATGGTCCTGTTGTACTCCTCCTTGTAGCTGCAGCTTCCAGACCCACATACATATTCCAGAGGCCTCCTCAAACTCTCACTCCTCCGTAGGGTTTTCACCTACCTCAGGAGCCCCACAGAGCTCTGACAGCCCAAAGCTCTTGGTATTGGAGCCAGGAGCTGGAGAGACACCAAGTGCAGCCTTGTAGCTATCTATCTTTGTGCCTAACTAAGAGCTCTAAAGTAAGGCACTCGTCTCACTGATGTCTTTTGAAATTGAGGCATTTTCTTTTCATGAAATGGTTGGACACTGAGTCCATGAGGATAGCAATCATTATTTTTCAGATGGAGGTTGGACACTGTGCATTAAATGTGGTAGGACACATGCTGAGCTGCAAGGATAAAGCAATACCAAATGGCACCAGAATGTTCTTTCTCTGCATTGTCTGTTTGGTGCTCAGAGCAGGGCAAGGGTCCTGGGCAAAACACTGATGTTGTGATGTGATTATACAAAGGGTGTGTATTAATTCATTAATCCAGAGGGCTAAATAAAGTTACTTGTTCAACTACTTGAAGGGTGGGGGCTGAGTTTGTAGACTTGATGATGTGGTTTGGTTTTGTTTTGTGGTAAATGTGTGTGTGCATATGTGCAGTCTGTCAGGTGGCTTTAGGAGGTATAATTGCCCTTTTTGCTTGGTTAATCACTTCATAGCATGGAAACTTTCATTTCAGGGAACCTCACAGTGAATATCTCCCTACAGGTGGATGGTTTGTTCCACCTATTAATCCTGCATAAGCTCTGCATAAGCAGCAAGGGAGTTGCAGCTCCAGAAAGCTTCCAAACCCTTTTGCTATAATACTTTGATTTTTCTAATGAAGTCTTTAGTTTCATCTGATTATGTTTCTTAATTTAATGCATATTTCACTGAAGATCCTAGAGCAAGTAATAGGATGATATAATGGACAGAATTAATTCCCAAATACTGCTGAACAGGGTAGTCTTGAAAGTGTCTTGCAGAATCTGTAGAAGAAACACAAGGACAAGTTCCAGGTGATGAGCAGAGCAGCCACAAAGGCACTGCAGGCCACTTGAGACTGTGTGCTTAATCACCTTACGTGCATGCTGATGGTACCACTTCAGACTGTGTCTTTTTTAAGTTCACTCAGTTTGCACAGTTCCTGGTGCTTCATATTAAAACCCAGTCTCATGAAAGCAATAGATATGCAAAGGCTGATGATGTAGTGCAAATGGCTATTTAGAGCCACAGAGTGTGGAAGACTATTCATCTGTGACATCCTTCTTCACTTCCTGCAGAGCACCCCACAAGGACTTGTGAGATCAAGAGCACAGGCAAGCAGTGAGAGATATGCATGATAAGACATGAAGTCAGCAATCACATAAGCATTTTCAGTTTAAGACAGCACCAGCTGAGACTATCAGACTCCTTAGCACTGCATTCCTCTAAACCTTTCTGTGTGCTACAGTTTGAGTCTCTAGAGAAGGATGCTGGTGGACAGAATTCTTTGAAAGAAGCCATAAACACTGAGGAAGTGGTGCGTGCACTTTTGCAAACCAACTGCTTGTTCGTTCAAGGAAATCATCAGGATCTGTTACCTCTGTTCAAATGCAGAAGCGTTTTCACTTTTCTTTGTCTGTTTGCAACAGCAGGTCGGTGGTGGGATGCATCTTGAGTAGAGATGAATGAACCACTTTGAAAGAGTCTTTCCCAGGATTTTGCCTGATTTTTGAACCAGATTTATAAGCTGATGAAATTTCCAGCTGCTGTTTAGGCTGAGGCATAATAAGGACGTACTTTCTTGGGACAGATTTTTTTCCTCAGGTTTCCAGATTAACACTGTGAACTCGAGCTCAGAAGATATTAAAAGGCTTTTAAGGTATTTTTCAGAACAAGACTGGAGTGTGAGCTCAAGCCCTTTAGAGAATTGTCCACTATGAGCTCCCATTTGTGAAGGAAGGGGCAAGGAACCAAAATTCCTGCAAAATGATCAGTACACAGAATCAACGTGTGCCCTCATTTTGTTTAACCTAGTAAAGTTGCTGAGAGATTTGCTTTGGTTGGAAAGCTGGAGTTGTGCGTGACTCATGAAGAGACTCTTGGCTAATCTATTGAAGGCATTGAACAGCTTAGTGAAACACATTTTGGACAACTACATTTTCAACCCATTCTGTGTGAACCAACTGTGTTCCACAGAGCAGCTGCAATAACCTCTGACTAATTGGCTTTTCAGAAGGTTACCTGCTGAGAGCATCTGCCATGACATCCATTCTCCCAGAAATGTTTCATCTCAGAATTGCCTGATGCAGGCTATAGAGCCCAGCATCGCATGCATGAAGTGCGCTTTCTCTTGAGGCAGAATACAAGGGAAAAGATTTGCCCGACCTTGTTGAATGTTCATCATCTGTCTTGAGGCACCGAGCATCCTTTTGAAGCCTTCCTTGAGATGAGCTTTGCCACTGATCCAGACAGCGGATCTGTGAGCGAGCCAGGATCCCACATACCCACGTACTGGCAGTGGCTTAATAGGGCTCTCAGAGTGCGCCAGGCAGCGTCATGCACAGCGCCGTGCCTGAGCAGGCTGTGCTCAAGCTGCATCCCAGCTGCTGTCAGCAGCCCTTGTGTGGATCTGGGGCCGCTCACACTGAGAGTGTAGCAGTACGTAAATAACACCAAGGAGTTTACTGCATGTAAAATCTCTTCCACAGATCTCATATGGGAGAAGTGGTAAATGCTCCATCCCTGGCAGTGTTCAAGGCCAGGTTGGATGAAGCCTTGGTGACGTGGTTTAGTGTGAGGTGTCCCTGCCGATGGCAGTGGGGTTGGAACTGGATGATCTTAAGGTCCTTTCCAATCCTAACTGTTCTATAATTCTAATATTTATTCAGTAGCACATTTATGGTGATTCTATCAACAGATATTAAAACTATATTCAGGAGGATTAAGAGTACCTGGTTATGGGAGCAAGTTGTCCAGAAGAAGAAGTGTCTTCAAAAAAAAAGAAGCCCTGAATTCATCCTTACAGAAATAGCAACTCACGTGTCAGATGCCGTTTGTTTTAAAGATTCTGCTTCTGGAGTCTTATGATGATGCATCAATGTCCCTGATCATTTAAACAGAAAAAGTCTTGTTTCATGGTCAGGTTTCATAGTTCATGACAAAAATGTAGGGGTGAACGGAAAGTTTTGGTATTTTTCCACTGTATTAACACTGCACCTAGCAAACAACATTAGATAACCTTCAAGTCTGTATCAGGTACAAGGTCTTAGCACTGAGAGGGAAATCAGGCAAGCCAGACCAAGACATGAGTGGCTGTGAATCAAAACAAAATTGGCAGCCTTATCAAAACCCATCCACCTCTTTGTTTTCTCTCTCGGCTCTGGGTGTTGCATTCAGTCCATTGATTAATGTGTCACTGCTTACCAGAGGCTGCTGGCTGTGACATGTGCAGCGAAGCAGCTTGCTGTCTTTGTGCAGTCTGAGGCTTGACTCGTTGCTTGTAAGAGTGGGGCTGCTCCACGGTGGATGGAGCCGGCTGGTGAGTGTTGCGTTGCCACCTCCTTCCCACTGGCTCCAGCTACCTACAAGTGTGCCAACGTCTGAGGTAACCTTGGATCTCTGGCACTGTTGACTCTGGTTATCAGCAACATGTTAGGTAATGAGGATATGCAGCTATAGGTGCATTTACCTGGAGGTTAAAAGAACTGGTGCTGCTCTCCACCCACAACAATAATGAGGTGGATTTATGACAGAAGGAAAACAAACTCTGATACAGCTTCCGTCTCATCTGATGTGGGACAAATTATTCCTGTCCCTGCCAATGCTGCCCAGCATTTCCCAGCCCCTGCTAATCCTCCTTCCTCCTTCCACCATGGTGACTGATCAGGATCAGCAGCTCCCCAGGTAGTTTCTTTTTACATGAACTTGCATGAGCCTCGCAGAGACAGCTCATGCTCTCATAGCTCAGTGATGAGGATTCAGTGCACAATAAAGAAAAGGGTAAATCTACAAGTGGGCTGCCAGCCATTTCCTTTTGCCAGTGTACAAAATTCGTCAAAGGTAGTGATACCTCTAACTAGCAAGATGCAACAAGTCTGCAGTATTGTACAGTGTATTATCGAGTCTCAAGTGCCATGGGAAGCATGAAGTATGGCCTTTCTGACACAGCAAAAATACTAGTAAATGTAGCTGAATGCAGATTTTCACCAGGCTTCAAGGAACAGCTGGTAGCAAAGATTATAGATGCTTGTTTTCTTTATCAAAGTGCCTCAATTATGAAAATGTGACATGTAGGTAATACCACTAGGTTGAGCTGAATTAACATGTGTTTAAAATGAATGTAAAATGTGTTGCTTTTCCAGTTAGAAAAGCATCACACAGCACAGGTGCTCAGAAATAAAATATGTCTCTGGCTTTGAAATAACTGTTGTCTTTCTACAGCAGCTTCTTGAAAATGTCATGTGAGATTAGATCTGCACACGGTTGTGTTGGTAAGCGTAAGAACCCCTGCAAAGGGCGGTCTTTGTTCCAAGAGCTTACAGTCTCAGGCAAGGTTTTCAAAGACAACTGCTCATTTGTGATACCTTTTTAAAAGATCTGACTTTCAGAGAGTGCTGGGTACGCACTGTTAGAAGAGCAGGGTCCTTAGAGGAGTCTCCAGCTGGGCACCAAAAATTATATAGCAAACGAGGAAGAGTAAGTGATTCTAAAACCGTGTCCTCAAAAGACAAAGTAAGAAGAGATGAACTAGACAACCGCTAAATCTTCAGTGTGCTTGCTCTAAATGCAGGGCTAGCAGAATTACTACTATTCCCTTGACCAGCCTCACTGGTTATATGCAGACTGGCTCTGCTGGGTGTTCTGCATGTCTGGAAGTGGTTGTGGATGGAGCTCAGGTTGGGATCAGTCCCCATTTCTCCTTGTTCTTGGGTTTCTGTCTGAAGGGCCAGCTGGCTCACGTCAAGCTTAAGCACAAGTACAAGCCAATGGCTGAGACAATGAGTGATTGGGGAATTTCAGCTTGAGTGCAACCCTGAGGCCTGACCTCATGTAATGAGCCAGTTTACCCATTTTACTTTAGTCCTGCAACTTTGTAGCTCAGCAAGGTATTTTCTATTGCTTGGGAGAGCTTTTGAAATTTCCCCTTTTTTGCAGCAGATGAGCTATTTAACCTCAAAACAACTCCTGTTTCCTCTTTGTGAGACAGTCACGTTTCTGCTGATGCCACAGAGATGGGAGATATCCTCCAGTTCACTTGGAATCAAACATTTCTGATGTGAGGTACCAGTTTGCCTCTCTCCAAGTGTAAAACCTCCTCCCCCAGATTTCCCCTTTATCTTCAAACCTGCTTAATGTCACCATCGCTTTCTTTTCTGCCCTGGGGGATTTGGTCAGTTATCTGTCTAGACCAGCTGCATGCTCAAAACCTTCCCGTATGTTCATCTATGGAATAAAACAATTGCTGGGTTCCAGATGTGCATCTTTCTCAGGCCACTACTGACTTGGGTATCTCGTGTAGTAGATTATGGTAGGTGATGGTGGGATCATTGCACTAGGGAATCTTGAGGATAAAAGCAAGCCAGCTGTAAAAACAGTAATCGAAAGTAGCGCTTTTATCAGGTGCATATGCCCACATAAGGAAGGAAATAGCTAAGGAGGCTGGTTTTATTGTTCCTTTATTTCATAGGACATATTTACACTGAGGGATAAAGTGCTCGTGGTAGGGTGTGTGGGGGGTTTTATCTTACTCAGCGTTCTTCTAGCATCTACTGATTTAACATCACATCCTTTCCCTGTTTGATCAGACCTTCATGTCCATTGCTGCAAGAGTTTGGGGTTTGGAGAAGCAAATATGGGCAAACTGACAGCTTAGCAGAGCTAGTCAACCTGCACCATCACAGAAGAGCACGTCAGGTGTGATTTTGAAGGGGTGAGAAGCAGAAATCCACTGCCAACCTGAGTTTCAGCTGACGTGAATGCTGCCTTGGCAGTACCAGCATCCTATTAGCTTCACAGTTTGGAACCCGGCCCAAAAAATACAACAATACAGCTCTTCCCACACATATAGATACATATACTCATGCAGGAAGCAGCTCAGGGTGCAAAGCCCACCCCGATGAGCCCTGTCCCAGCACTGCTCTGGTCGGAGAGCTGGTCAGTAAAACAGCGGATGGGTCAGGGCTCTGTGATAAACAAAGCTGTGTCCAAACACATTGAAATAACAGAGTGAACTTGTTTCTGCCTGGCTTCTTGGCTCCAGAGGCTAGCATAAGCCTGTGATGGGTTTACATGCATTTTCATTGCTATATGCTGAACAGATGACTGAATGCTCTTCAGTGTGAGCAGTCCTGCATGGGCACCATCTCCAGGTCAGAAAGGCAGAAGAGGGAGCACAAATCCCCATCAGAAAAACATTAAAGAACTTAGTCTGGCAGAGAGCTCTGGACATGGTTTCACTCAACTCTGCTCAAAGCAGGGACAAGTCAGGTTGTTCAGGGCCTCCTCTGGTTGAGTTGTGGACCTGGTCAGGTAACTTGTTCCATGATGGGGCCACCCTCACTAGGAAGATTCCTTTTTTCTTGTATCTAGCTTGAATCTCTCTTGTTCCATCCTGTGCCCATTACCTCTTGTCCTTTTGCTGGGCATCCCTTACAGCTTTGCAAGGGATTTCAGGCAAGGAATACTGAGCATGTTTTACTGCTTTTAGAAGGGAAAGTGAAACTCTCTACAACCCCCTGATTATCTTATAGGGTCTGAAGTGGGTAAAGAAGTGGATGAGCTGCTTTCACATCTCCTGCACAGCAGTGGCCAACTCTCACCATCGTGGCCATCAGAAATGGTGAAGGAACATCAGTTCCTACTTTGGTACTTGGTGGAGCCTTTCCAGCATTTGGCCATCAAACCTTTGGTAGTTTATGCAAGCCCAGCCAAGCAGAACAGCCTGCTCCCTGGGACTTAGAGTAGAGGAAGAGTAAGCAATGTTTTCACATGAGGCAATAAAATTGAAGCAGGATTTGTTAAATCATACAAATTATTGCTGGTCTGTACTGTATATTTATCTACAGAATTGATTAAGCATTGAGTTTGATGGGTAAAGCTGATTAAAAAAGTACCAGGGCCACAATATATATTCTAGGAATAGTTTGTCTTTACAGCAAAAGCACATTTACTCAGCTCATAGTGGTTTTTTTTATAGTGGTTGAAATACCTGGTAATTCCTTTGCTGTGTTCTGTACTCACTGACTGGTTTTGGGTTTCTCTTTTGTTTTTTACAGCCTCAGCAGAGAGCTCTCCATAAACATTTCCAGCCTCTGAAGCTGCTGTCCTGCCACTTGATATGAACGCGAACTTTCCTTCATGAAAAATATATAATAAATTGCACTGCCAGAAGGTGACCATGGAGGACTGAAGACGAACTTGAAGTAAAATCAGCCCTCTCATGATGCTGCATTCTGGGAAGATCTGGTTTGCTGTGGAGGAAAACTGTGGTGCATTATATCCAGTGCTAATTTGGTGAAAATGGTCACTGACAGACCTTTAGCTGGAAAATCTCTTCCAGTTCTCATCACTGTGCATAACTTTTGAGTTCCCTTTAGGGGACTGTCTATGCCCTTCACTAGAAGTCCTGTTTTAGCATGGCAACTACTGGATTCTTTTATTATGTATGCAGATGGCATGATGTTTTAGGAAAAACTTAAAGCAATTCTCCAATCTCAGTGGATATGTTCACAATATTACACCCCGATAGGAATGTAAGCGTCTTGTATATGTTAGTTTTGCAGTCTAATGGTATTCTGTTAAATGATATCAGCACTTCATATGTGCTTTCTGCACAGAACTAGCACAGTCCATATATATATGATGGTCTTTTCTAAACATACTGAGGATCCGTTTCAGTATTTGTGCTGAGACTGCATCCAAAGCGAAGCCAACTCCTAGCATCCCTTCACCAGTTCACAGTAGATTGTGTAGATAGATTTGCACGTGGCAGAGATGTGACTTCTTTTATTGAAACTTAGAGAACAGCTGGCTCAAAGGTAGCCAAGAACAGGGTAGGTTGAATGAGCTGTAGGACATTGTGTCTGCTCTCCCTCTCATCCACCAAATATCAAAGGTTCTCATTTCCAGTGTGCCAATGTGTTTTCTTACTCAGCGAGGGAGAGAGCCTTTCTCAGAGACATGTGTGACCCTGGGTTTGGGCTACAATAAAGCCAGAATAAACTGGAAGAATTCAGCTTCTTTATGCTGGCCACCATTTATATTTTGGGCAGGGCTGGGGAATTGTAGTCCAAACCAAACTCTCTGAACAAGGTGAAGTGTAAGACTATACTTTTAAGGAGCAAGACACTCCCTGTGGAGAGGGCAGACTTCTTCATTAACTTTTTCCACTTTCTATCCAAACCAGTATTTTGGTAGGAACTGGGAATAAGCAAATGGTTCCAATAAGCCTTTCAATATACTGTAGCAGGCTCAAGACTGTTGCATTCAATCTGAACGTTGTTTTTTGTTCAGTCTCTGAATGGCAGGCCTCATCACTGGTGGTATCACAGCTGGCTGTGGTACTGCTTCTTCCATGGGGACTGAGTGGAATTAGTGTCTGTCCCTCACATCAGGACCTTCTTGGCACACTCTTTATAATGAACTGATGCCATCAGCATACTGAGGGGACTTACCCATTAGTTCCTTCTTTCTTTAAAATCAAAGGTAGCTTTTTTGTGTACTTGAAGACCGTCACTCTCTCCAGCCTGACAGTCAGGTACTATAGAGTGGCCATTAGCATATATGCCAAACAGTAGGTGAGATGCCATACTGGTGTGAAGATGCAGTGATGGAGAGAATGTGCAGCTACATCAAGACAAAGGGATCTTTTTATAGGAAACTCCCATGTTTTAGCTCTTACAAACTATTGTACAGTTCATTGCTAGAGAATGGAAGGTGGTGCCTGTATGACAAACAAATATCTTTAGAGCTTAATTGTTTTCAGATGGATATGGGCTTAGGTTTCAGCTCTCCGTCCATCTCACATTCAGCATGTTGGATACTTCTGTAGTATTCAGTCCAAAAGCAGATTATTTTTAGTGATGACCAAGACTTTCAGAGGTCACTAGATTTCTGATGGCTTGGGTCTTTCCATGGGCTCTCAACTGGAGCTCCCAAGAATTACAAAGCAGTGACCGTCTCCATTCTCTTTCTGAAAATCCTGGTCCCCAATTTTACATTAATTGGTGTAAAAAATTTCCTTAAGGTGTAAGAATCTTTGCCAATGGCAACATTTGCACATTTAGAGCTTTTCATAGGGTTGCAGGTTGGAATCTGATACCAAGAGACCCGGCCATGCGCATGGCACAGGTCCACTGTAAGCTTCAGCAAGTTTTACAGCTCTTTCTGCTACAGGCTTTAAAAATGAGCTCTGGCAACTGACATTCATGTCTTGTTGGTACAGTGATTTAAAAAGAAGGAGATGCCATACTTCTACAGTAGGAATCCTCTTATTTTACTACCTAGTGAAAAAATCTGGAACAATTTGAATGATAAGAGTTTATCAGAGAGTGTTGTCTTAAAAGGGTGTACGAGAAGAAGCTGTGTTAGGCAGAGAGCCACTAGAAGCATTTTTTGTATCAATGTTAGTTTTGAACATCTTCCAGTATATGGGCATGAATTTAGATGTGTGCACTTCTCCTGTTAAAACAGTTTGTTTTAAAAGCTTCCCAGGATTTTAGCTATGGTGACCTAGAAAAGCAGTGTTATAGGCCCTGAGAAATGTGAAAATCAAGTCCAGACCCTTATGTAGCCAGACTCGGTGAGAAGTCTGCTGTAGGTGCCTCTCGGACAAATCTCCTTTAAAGCTGGTGTAGGTCTCCATCCTACAGCCAGCCTGTGCATGTGGATAACTGCAAGCATAGTTCCCCTGAGCCCTGTGACACTTCTCACGTGTGTAGCTGTCTGCTGGAGCCATAAGGAAATAACTGTACTTTTTGGCTTGTATTTGACTATTCATTGTGTTTGGATTTTTTAATCACTGTTATTCTCCCAAAGTAGGCCATGCTTCCTCAGGGATATTTATGAAATTGTTCTACATCTCCTGAACAACTTATCCGGACCCCAGCATATTCTTCTGAAAACTTTTTAATATAAATAAACATGTGGGAGAGATTTTTGTTCTTATGAATGGGGGCAGGTACTGTGTTCTCGGAAAGGCTATTGAGTGGAGACAATCAAATCTATTGCATTTTTTATGCCGAACACCTTATTAATAGCAAACACATCCGCTTTTGCTTGGGTCGCAGGAACAGTTCAGGGGAAAAAATGCTTTATCTCTAGTCAATAAATCATTTATGTCGAGAGTGCCAAAGACCAAGTCAACATGAAAGGGAGCGAATAAGTTATTCCGGCAAAGGAAGTGAATTTAAATATGCTCAGAGCCATTAGTTCGGTGCAAAAGAGTGTCAGATTAGTGCTATTTTCATAAAACAGCAATTATCAGCTCTGTAGAGATAGATAAGTTCGCAAAGGCCAGTGCTGCCGTTACACTGATCCCTGGTTATTATCTCTGAAATGAAGCAGTACTGCAGGCAGGATGCTGTTCGCTGGTGCAGACCCGCAACCTTCCTCCTGTGCTCGGTACCTCTCCTAGCCACCACACTCACCTGGTTCCTTTGTGTCGAGAAGGTCTGCACCAGACCCTGCTGAAAATCACTGACAGAGAGTCAGCCATCCCAACTGCTTAAAACCATGAGAAGTCCTGCACTAGAATCCTGAAGGAATTGCTCATCCCAAAAAGCACACTGCGGCTGAGAGCATCCTTTGCGCTGTTTTGTTCCTAGAGCTTTTCCATCTGCATGGTTTTCAGTGCCTGATCACCACCGTTTATTCTGTTAAGGGAAAGGCAGCCTTCCAGGAGGGGAGTTTGAAAAACCTCCACAACCTCTTTGGTTTTACCTGCCCAGCTGTGTGGCCATTCTTTACCGGTGCATGCATCCCTCCCTCTGTTCCTTAGGGCAGGCATTGTCACTTGGCAGCAGTTGCAGCATCGCTGAGGAAATCAAACCATTGAAAATGACAAGATTCTGGTTTTGTTTTGCCCTGAATTTTTGTCACACCCCAGGCCAGGCCCAGCAGATTTATGTTGGTGCTATCAAAGTCTCTGGTGACGTGTTGACTTGTGCCAGCCGTGGAGATAGGGCTGGGGTGGGATTTTGTCACTACTAAAACCAACCTCCCCTTACCCACCACAAAGCCACTCAGTTATTCAACATTGTCTCAGGCAAGCAAAATAAAACCCAGCATCTTTCACATTGGTCTCCTTTTCACAATTAATATCTCTGCTGTCAGAGTCTCCTTGAAGAGCCCTGGTATATATACCAGGGTCAGCTGCAGGACTGTGCTACAGTTGACCCTGGTCTATATAGACTGTGGTCAATAAGATGTTAATTTAGAAAGAAAAAGTCCTCTCGTACAATTAAAATTGATGGGTGATGGGGGAATTGCTACCAGCATTACCTGCAGCCTCCTACAGTAAAATCCAGGAGAGTTATCTGGAATGCAGAAAACCCCACCAACATAGTGTATGGGTGATTAGGCAGGCTCATGAGGATAAATCAGCAAGTAAGAAAAGTAGATGTTTAATGAGGAAAGCAAAAAAATGCATGGGAAGCCAGTGGCAAATAGGTTGGGGCTGGTTAGACCAAAGGCTTTACATATATCCTAATAAATGGCATGGTAGCAAAGTTAAGCCTGATGCTAGACAAGCACAGCACAGTGATTACTCACAGTACGTGCAAAACCCAACAAATACTCTTGTATTGTACTTGCAAGCAGTAGAAGGAGGGAGTCAGACTGCACATTAAAATGTAATTCCTCCTACTCCATCAGTAAGTACAAGTAATATTAAGCAGCAACTATCCAAACATACCTTTGAATTTGTAAATTCCCTGAAACCAAAAGTGAAGGAAAACTTGCCTGGGTCTCCTCAGGACCAGAATGCATGGAAGATACTTCAGATGGCACAAAACCCCCCACAGTAATTCAAAAGAATGGGTGATTTGAGGCAGAAAACTATAGGCTCATTAGCTTCCTATCAGTCTTAAGCAAAATCATAGCAAGGTTGATATGGCACAACGACTAAAGCAATTAAAAACTGATAAAACCCTCCAAATGATTTCTATAGAAATGTATCATGGCAAATGAAGTTGCTATCACTTTTTGTGATATCAAAGGCTTGTTGATAAAAGAAACTCTGCTGGCACACTGTACTTAGCCTCCTCTAGATAGTTTGATTCTGATAAAGAAGAAAATAGCACAACGCAAAATTCAAATCACCCATGTTAAGTGGATTAAAACTGATTAGAGGCTGGATCACAAAAAATAGCTGTAAATATGAAATTATCATCAGTGAGACTCTTTCTAATGAGCTCCTCCCAAGGTGTCCTCTATTTTCAATATTCCTCACAGGGAAAGAGGAAATTGCTGTTGGCAACAGCCACAGATGACAAAACCATGAGTGTGGTAAATGATGACATGGACCAGGTCAGGGGCAGAGAGTAACCTGGAGGACTGCAGAGTCAGAAATCCAGGAGAGGTGGCAGCAAGTCCGGCTTTGGGGCATGGGGAGTGTGTCTGGAATAGTAGATTGGATATGAAGGTGTGATAAGTAATCCACTCGGCATCAGCCCTAGAGCTGCTCTTGCCAGCTGGGATGTAGGACCTGGCATTAGTGATGCTGTCCCAGTTTGTTCTGTAGCTGCCTGCCTGTCAAAAAGCATATTGACAACTCAGAAAGATTATTTTCAATAGCTCCCAGTGTCATTCAAGGGCAGGAAAACAGATCTTATTATAGTGTCAGACTAATGAAGCTCAAGCTATTAATTTATCAGAGGCAATTTGAAGAGGTGACTTGATCTCCTTCTGCAATCACAATCTTCTACCTGGGCAGGAAAGTGCTGTCTGAAGGCAGGTAGCTCTTCTATTTAGAAGAAAAGGGAATGATGTGCTCCACTGGTTGGAAACTGATTTCAGGCCAGAAATTAAGTGCAATTGCCCAACAGGGAGGATAATTACCTGTGGAGACAACTCACTTAGTTACCTGGCATGTTCTCCATCACAAAAAGTCTTTAAATGCATGCAGAGTATTTTTCTAAGTCAATAAGCTCTACCTCAAACTGAAATCCAGGCCCGGTGCAGCAGTTACTGGATGAAGTTATTAGGTGTGTGTTATGCAAGGATTAGTCTAAACCATCAGATGTAAACCTCTGAGTTAAAAGTATGCTAAAGTTTCCAATAGTGCAGGAAGGCAGGGCAACCTCTAGCCATTTCTTCACACAAAATGGTCTCAATTTAAAAAGCTTGTACGGACAGAGCTGTACTTGATAACATTTGGTATGAGCATTGGTAGGTCTACTCACAGCTGTAAGGTGCTTCTGCACTTAATTAGAGGAAGAGAGCAGGACAAGAAAGGACAACAAAAACCCTTGGACATGCAGAGAAAGTCTTGTCTTTCATTAATAATAGCCTGGAACAAAATGCTGCACTCAATGATAGGGCCAAGTGCATGTGTAGTCTGAGCAAGGAATAACAAGTGTGGGTTTGCCTGTTAAGTAAGGAGGTAGCATCTTGCTGGCAAGAAACACATTTTCCTGCCTTCACCAACCAGCAGAGAAGCTGCAGTGCTGACTGAGGACTATGTTGTATGGCTGTGCCCGAGTTCCTTGCTTCAAAGACAGCGAACTCTTCCTGTTCATGATGATCCCCACTGGAGCACATTAATAAAGCCCTAGAAGTGAAATTACTTAAGTGGGACTACCCAGAGCAATGGCAGCTGCCCCCAGCAGTGGGGTTTTGCAAGCCTGGGCCCTATTTCTGTTGGCTGGTTTCAGTGTTGTACTTTAGAAATAAGCAAAGGAGCATTCAGCCTCTGATTCAGGTTTCACAAAACGGGTGTTGATGGATGCGAGGCAAAGTGTGAACCACCAGAGCCACCTCCTATTGTGCTTCATTGGGCAATGGGGAGCACGAACTAGGATGTATGGTTTGAAGAGTAAACAGTTCACTCAGACAAGAGAAACTATAAAGCAATACTTACTGCAGATTGGTATTGAATTGGCATCAAGAAGTTGAAACAAGAAGGGAGTTAGCTACAGCCATAGCTAAAAAAAGATCTTTGAGGATTCTTGCTCTAATCCAGTGTGAAATCCTAAGAAAATTAGTTTGGTCTAGATTTATTGATTAAAGAACATTGGTACATGCTTGCTGCCTGTCAAATGAATTCTGCAGTCACTGGCTTCGATGGCTTATGAGTGTCCTCACACTGCTGAGACACCTTGCACTCTGGAGGAGAGCAGTCCTCAACTGGCAGGACTGCAGTCAGCCTGGACACTGAAGCAGCTGATCTTGGAGATGGCTATGTAACATCTATCCTGCCATAAAAGCAGGATTTCCAGTGCTGCTATAACACAGACAGACTTAGTTTGAGAATGAGATGGAAAGTTTCTTTCTGCTTTTAATTCCAAATATATCTAAATACTTTTTCAGAGAAAAAAAAATCCTCTGTAGCTGTTGTTACATCTCTAATCGTGTTACTTCTATTAAGCCTTGAATTCATCTATTTAATGTCATAAGTCACTAAATTACATAGTGATACACAGGGGTTTTTCTTAAAGCAGGGAGATCGATACTGCAGCAAAGCTGCGTGTAAGCAATAAGAAGCTGTGCAGAGGAGAAAAAACCCTCTCTCTGCCCCATCAGATGCTATGGGGACTTGGTTGGTTGGCTTTGTTTATTGAGAACATGGGGTTTGCATCAAGGAAGTTTTAGCAACTGACCCAGGCCCTGGTCTCAGGACCAGTCCAGATAAAGAAACATTTGGAGTCCTCTTACCGCTTCATCTGCAGCCCTTAGATGCAAGAGGCTCCTTCCCTGCTCTTCTTCTGAGAAAGGTGTAAAAGATGTTAAGCGGCAGTAGAGAAAGCACAGAGCCAGGAGCCTCCAGCCTATGCAAAGCATCTCAGCATGAGACCCAGATCTCAGCCATCTCCTGAGCCCAGTGCCACTGACCGCGGGGAGGAATGGGGCCGTGCTGGGCTGACCTGCAGGCGTGTCCCATGCTGAGTGCTCTCTTGAAGCCATTGCAGGAGACAGAGACCTTGCAGAATCAGACCCTGTGTTTCAGGGCAGCAGCTGGGGTGCTGCATCTGTGGGGCTTCCCCTGAAATACCAGCGAACTGCAGGAGGTGATGCTCTGGCACAGAATGACCAGCATCACCCCAGAGGTTGTGTGCTCTGCGGGGAAGAGTCCTTCACTGAGCTGCTGGATACTTAGTGAGCCTAAGGGGCATATTCTTAAATATCCCACAGTTATTACAGAATCTGGAAGTGGCAGGGATGTGCTTTGGGATGTGCTGGGTTTTGCTTTCAGTTCTTTTGTGAGGACTGCAGTTATCTGGACCTGCCTCTTACTTCTTTTTCACAAGTGGGAGTAAGAGGGGAGTAATGCCTGCCTGGCTCTGCACAGCATAAACCAGCAAAGGGGCTCTTCATGGGGGCTCCTCTGTTTTGTGGAGGTGAATTTAAGGTTGATTGAAGCCCAGGTAACCAACAGCTGGAGTTACAGCCACACCTGAGCTGTCTCCAAAGGTTGCCCCAAAACCAGTAGCCCATGCTTCAGCACTGGCAACTGATGGTGGATGTGAGCTGCAGGGAGCAAGGGGGCTACTGGGAGGATACAGATCCTGGGAATCAGGTGCCCTGGTGCAGGAGAGCTGGATGCAGAAAGGCTGAGTGCGAGTCCATGGCCATGCTGTATGGTCAAACAGCCTCCTGAAGCCAGCAAGTTCTGTCTGGTCTGGCTGCCTTTGGAGTCAGTTCTGGTTTACATCCACTAGGGAAATACATAAGCCAATCATCTCCTTTTAATGTTAACTTGGAAGATTCCAGCAGTCTAATGGTGAAAAAGCGACATCCTGTCATTCCCAGTTTCTCTATGGCTGAACTTTTCCAATGCGGAGCCAAATGAGGTGGCATAAGACAAAAGTGTGCCTTTTTGTTTGATGTACACTGCATTTCTCCAGGCACCCAAGGTGTTCGTCTGAACAGCAGTGCTTTCTTCCCAAAACAGAAGTTACCATGCAGTCTGAGTTTCGGGATACGAAGTGGTCATCACTGTTAATTCCACCTGACAGTTTTTATAGTTACTCTTGAATTGCTTCTGTTTTCAAAACTCAACAAAACCCAATTTAGAATTCTTTTAACCGATGAAATTAAAATCAAGATTTTGGTATCTTTGGGCATGATCTCTGGAAGCTTTGGGTATCTGCTTTATCATTTTGTATATTTGACAATTTTGTACTCTGCATTGTTTGACTTCATTTGTGCATGGCAATGTATTAAAACATGGAATTTTTATTATACAGCACAAGGATTTTGTTTGATTTCTGCAAGGTTGGGGCTGGATCCAGAGTACCTGAGGTGTGTACAGCAGTGGGTTGCTGTATGGGGTACACCTGCAGTCATAGATGTAACACAAGGTGTTAATGGAGCAAAGAGCCCTGTTCTGCTGGCAGCATTTGGGTGTAATTCCAGAGTGACCCTGATGACATTCCTTGACTTACTCTGGATTTAGTGCACACTGCAAGGAAGAATTCTGCTTTCATTGCCAAGTGAAGTGCAAGGTCCTACACCTGGGTTGGAGCAATCCCAGATACAATTGCAGGTTGGGCAGAGAAGAGATTCAGAGCAGCCCCATGGAGAAGGACTTGGGGGTGTTGGTCAATGAGAAAATGAACATGAGCCGGCTGCAGTGTGCGCTTACAGCCCAGAAAGCCAGCTGTATCCTGGGCTGCATCAAAAGGAGCGTGACCAGCAGGTCGAAGGAGATGATCCTGCCCCTCTGCTCTAGTGAGACCTCACTTGGAGTATTATGTGCAGTTCTGGTGTCCTCAACATAAAAAGGACATGGAACTGTTGGAACAAGTCCAGAGGAGGGCCATGGCAGGGGATTGGAACTGGATGATCTTTAAGTCCTTTCCAACCCAAACCATTCTGTGATTCTATGATTTCTCAAGGCTTGGGTGATGCCCTTGTAGACAGTGAGGCACCCTCAAATCAGGCCAAACCACAAAAGGAGCAAGTACTCAACTGTCCATGGTGCACAGCATTTCACTGCCATCCCATCCCCGTTTATTCTCAGCATTTATGGCATGACATTTTTGTCAGCAGGTAAGGTAGTTCTCTGAAAAACGAATGCTGAAATTCCATCATTATACTGTGCTCTCCCATATATGTGATTTTTCCTTTTGAGCCATAATTCTGAATGTTCTCCTGTTTGTAAGGTGGAGATTGATGAGATGTTTTGGTCAAACACAAAATACTGGGCATAATACAAAATAACAGAATAAAATTATATAGTGTGCAGTATAACTGACAAAGTCAAGAGAAATTGTCATCTGCACAAAAAATATCATGGTTTTTACTGTAACATCTCGGGCTGGGACTGCAATTTACTAAATTCTGTTTATATCTTTTAAAAGCTTTCTACTCCATAAACTTTTGTCACTGGGAAGAAAATGTTAGCACAGGGAAAGCTCTGGTTTTGTACAGATCTGTGCACGTTACATCTTAGGCTGAAGGAAATTTGAACAACCATATAAGTAAAGAGAACATAGGAACTTTTCACCATTGGGTCTTCGTACAGTGGCACCGTATTATTACTGCTCTGGGTGCAGCACATTAAGATTATCCCCATTATAAGCAATGCGCCACCTAAATCAGATCTGCTTTATAATGAAACTGCAGCTACCATGATAATGAACTACTCCTCCCTGGAGACAGAAATTAGCAACTGATGCTGTGGAACAAGGAGTTTCCTTGTGTGCTCAGATCGGTTTTGAGTCACAAATCTCACCCATGGGCCTGCAGTTTCTTATAGAATCATCATAGAATAATTAGGGTTGGAAAGGACTTCAAGATCGTCTAGTTCCAACCCCCCTGCCATGGGCAGAGACACCTCACACTAAACCATATCACTCAAGGCTTCATCCAACCTGGTCTTGAACACCACCAGGGATGGAGCATTCACAACTTCCCTGGTCAACCCATTTCAGTACCTCACCACCCTAACAGTAAAGAATTTCTTCCTCATATCCAGTCTAAACCTCTGCTGTTCAAGTTTCAACCAGTTACCCCTTGTCCTATCACTGCAGTCCCTAATGAAGAGTCCCTCTCCAGCATCCCTGTAGGCCCCCTTCAGATACTGGAAGGCTGCTAAGAGGTCTCCATGCAGCCTTCTCTTCTCCAGGCTGAACAGCCCCAACTTTCTCAGCCTGTCTTCATATGAGAGGTGCTCCAGTCCCCTGATCATCCTCGTGGCCTCCTCTGGACTTGTTCCAACAGTTCCATGTCCTTTTTATGTTGAGGACACCAGAACTGCACACAATACTCCAGGTGAGGTCTCATGAGAGCAGAGTAGAGGGGCAGGATCACCTCCTTCGACCTGCTGGTCATGCTTCTTTTCAAAAGGCATCATGTAGCCCAGGATACAGTTGGCTTTCTGGGCTGCAAGCGCACACTGAAGCTGGCTCATGTTCATTTTCTCATTGACCAACACCCCCAAGTCCTTCTCTGCAGGGCTGCTCTGAATCTCTTCTCTGCCCAACCTGTAGCTGTGTCTGGGATTGCTCTGACCCAGGTGTAGGACCTTGCACTTGGCATGGTTAAACGTCATGAGGTTGGCATCAGCCCACCTCACGAGCGTGTCAAGGTCCCTCTGGATGGCATTCCTTCCCTCCAGCGTATCAATTGAACCACACAGCTCGGTGTCATCGGCAAACTTGCTGAGGGCACACTCAATTCCACTGTCCATGTCAGTGACAAAGATGTTGAACAAGACCAGTCCCAACACCGATCCCTGAGGGACAGCACTCATTACTGGTATCCAGCTGGACATTGAACCGTTGACCACAACTCTTTGCATGCGGCCATCCAGTCAGTTCTTTATCCACCGAGAGCTCCACCTATCAAATTGATGTCTCTCCAATTTAGAGACAAGGATGTTGTGTGGGACAGCGTCAAATGCTTTTCACAAGTCCAGGTAGATGACGTCAACTGCTCTACCCCTGTCCATCGTTTCCGTAGCCCCATCATAGAAGGCCACCAAATTGGTCAGGCAGCATTTCCCCCTAGTGAAGCCATGCTGGCTGTCACCAAGCACCTTTTTGTTTTTCATGTGCCCTAGCATGTCTTCCAGGAGAATCTGCTCCAAGATTTTGCCAGGCACAGAGGTGAGACTGACTGGTCTTTACTGACAGTTTGTTACTCAGAAGTCATCGGTGGAGCAACCACTTGTGCCATCTGGGATTTGGTTGTTTTCCTCCCAGTGGCAATTAGACCTTAATGCAACTTGCATGATCTTACATTATATTCATGTACGCCCTGTGGGTCCATCAGAGGTTACCTTACCCTGAGCATCTACTGGAGGCCACAGGCCCTGGTCAGGCATCTTGGCCCCTTGGGCTCCAATACCATAGATTCCTAAGCTCAGACCTTACCAGCTGAGCAGAACTGTGCTCATCTGAGCAGAGCCTTGTGATGTGAGCAAATGTCCTTAGTCCATAATGAAGTCCAATAAATGAAGCACAACCCTAGAAAGAGATGTGATGTTCCAAATCCCACGACTGACCTGCTGTGTATGACAGAAAATGTCTTTCCATGTCCCACCTCCTTATCTGTAAAGGCTACAGGAAAAGAGGATCTGCATTTACCCATCACTGTTAAACCTTGTAACTCAATGGCAAAACTGTAAGTCTTCTAAGAAGATCACGGTGCACATGGGATAGATTTGAACAGACCAGGAACCTCGATACAAAAGAAACACTTTATTTGGAGGATAAGAAGTCACCATCCACAGTTCATGCTTACCTGACATTCTGCTCTCACTGCACACAGTCAGAGTCTGGGTGCATGGTAACACATTCACAGGTGAGGTGTTGTGTCAGCCTGGACTCGGTTTGTCTGAGGCTTATTTCTCTTCTGTGCATTCCTTTGTCTCGTTCGTGTCACTGCCTTGTCATTGCCTTCTCCTCGCTTTCTTGCACCTGATGTGATTTCTTGCCTTCCACTGTTATTAGCATCACATGGGAAATACACTGAATTACTGCATGTGAGAAACACACTTCCAAGTGAAACAGTTCTGCTTCAACTAAATGGCACCAAGGCACTGGTTTAGGAGGAGCTGGAGCAGAGGACAAATTGCTACAGCTTTGTTCTAGGGCAACATGAGTCTTAATCTCTTCTTCTTGTCTGTCTTGGAGTGAGGGGCTCAAAGGGCAGAAAGGATCCACACGGGACACTAGGAAGTGCTTTCTGGGAACAGGGATGCTGCTGAAATAGTGACTGCTTAAAGAGATGGAGAACAGCTTCGAAAAGCTTCCATCAGCAATCCTGACCCTTTGGCAGGGAAGGAGGATTGAACGAGCTGTCTACCAAAATCTCCTTTAGGCCAATTTTTCTGCAGGTAAGGTGAATGGGGAGCAGAGTTAACTCTGTTAATTATCATTACTTTACATTTCAGCTGGAACTGAATTTAGCTCTTCTTTTTCTACCTCTTCAAGGTAAGAACCTACTACTATGTAGCTATGAGTAATCCCAGACTCATTTAGGTCAATACATCAGGTTGTCAGAGCTCAGAAACTGGGACACATCCACTGCCACGGCTGGGCCAGATGCAGAGGCAGAGCCCAGGGTGACAGCAGGGACCAGATCCACCTTCTCACCCCAAATCACCACACTCATCAAGAGTCCAATATAGTGCAACAAATAGCAGCAATTAGTGAGACCAAGAACACAAAACGGGTGGCACCATTTAGGCTCAGGGTGAGGATCCTTCTTCACCTCCAACATCCAGGCTTTCACTGGGTCTTTACCAGGCACCATCAGGATATGAGGGCTCGTGGAGAAAAGCCTTGGAATGAGTTGGTTAGAAGAAAAAAGGAACAATAAACATGTTGAGCTCACTCACAAGATGAAGAGAGGCAACGCTTCATAGCCAGCTGGCCAAAGCCTAGGGAGCTGGAGCCATCCATTGCAAGGGGCAGGCTAACAGGATGCATCATTGGTGGTCATTGCCACCCTCCTCCAGAAGCTGTAGAGTGATCAGGAAAAGTGCTTCTCCTTCCCTGGGGGGTTGTACTGCAGAGAAACAATGCTCTTCAGGGCACATCTTGAGTCTCAGCTTGAGCTGGCACTTCCCAGATTGAGATGGGAGAGCATGGTTGGTGCTGAGCGCTGAATGTTCAGCCCAAGGGGTGCTTTGGCTCTGCTTAGTGCTGCGAGATGGGACGGAGATGCAGACTACGTGGGAGGCAGATTGTTTTATGGGAAATATTGGGAATGGTTGTGCTGAGCTGATTAACTCATTTTAACGTTTTCATTTAGCTGCTCAAGTTGCCCCACATGAGAAATGCAGCTGCGAGTGAAAACACTCCCACATGCGGGAAAGCCAGATAAGCCCCCGCCTGCCGTCATTACAGCAAGGAATTGGAGTCCTTCTGGGAAATGAAGGGTTATTTCTGCCTTTGTTTAAGCCTTAACTCGGAGCATGAAGGATGCTGTTATGATAACTCATTTTGTACATGTCCCCATGTCCCACACTGGGCCTAGCTTTGGCAATTCTTGATCAGAATTTGAGGAATTGCGGGAGCCTGGCTTCCCACTGTGTAATTCCAACTGGAGACAACAGTTGCTTGTTTTACCCCAGGGAAGTAGCTCTTCTTCCCCCCTCCACTTCCTCGGGTTGTACAATATTAAGTAGGGGACCCTGGGCTTTCTTCATGCTTTCCCTCTTTGTCTGTGTTATTAGTCCCACAACAGGCTGTCTCGTAACCTCAAAATACAGATCTTTGGACACTGTCCCGCTAATCCCATGAGGGACTTGGCAACCAACAGGAAAACCAAGATTGTCTGGAATATTATCCAACGTGCTGGACCAAGGACCACCCTCAGCCTTTAGCATTTCTCCTGGGTCACCAGTCACACCCCTTTAAGCTTAAATTAAAACCACTCCAAAAGCAGTGTGGTTTCGAGCACTAGCAGCAGGGCATTTATATGGGATTTTCAGACTGATGCTTCTCCACAGGCCACTTTAGGACCCCCTGAGTGCAGGACATTGTCTCAGAATATTCCCTGAAAGCCACCGAAGGGCACTGGTATCCAAGCACAGGAATAACAGCTCTGCCATCTCTGAAAGTGTTAGCTGTAAACCAGTCTTACCCTCTCCAGTTTTTTCAGAGCTCACAGCTGGTAATTCCACTCCAATCTCCTATGCTTTCCACTATAGGCCTGAAGAAGCAGAAATGGGATTTGGGGTGGCTGCATGTTCACTTGCTCTCAGGGAAGGCACGGAGCTACTTGGGATACAAATTAGTGAAGCAAAAAATATGGGCATGCATCTCCATGGAAATAGGTACTTGGGAAGCATCTGCACGGTCCTGGGGGTTGCGTTCTGCCATGCGCTGCGTTTTGAATGGTAGCACTGTGAAAAATCAATGTGGCACATTTTAAATGGATTACGAGGCAGATAAATGGCAGGTCTCCAAAGAGGAGCTGCAAAGGAAGAGTGATCCCATGGGAGTTTTTATAGAAGGAATATTTAGAAAGCTGTTCTTGGCTGTTTGCTTCAGAGGTCAGGTTGGATAAACAATTGAATATGAGGTCCCCATGTGATGCTCTTGCTAAAGGGGCTGCTATGACCGTAGGATGTATAAATGGGAATATTGAGTGGTAAGGGAAACATATTCACTCTCTACCTGACATTAATGAGAATAGTCCAGTTCAGCCATCAACATATGAAAACTGTGTTGAGAAACTGAAAAAGATTGGGAGAAGAGCTATAAGACTGATTGAAATCATATCTTACAATGACCCAAAGGAGCACAATCCAGTTATATTATCAAAGAGGAATAGAAGAGATTAATTGATCAAGGGCTGTAGTATCTGTACCTGCAGGAAGAATGCAGTATCAGAGGATTACTGAATCTAGCAGACAAAGGCATACAAACCAGGAAGACCAGAGCTGGAAAAAAGATCCAGTTGAAAAGGAGGAATATTTTTCTTCTTAATGGCCTTGTAATTAACCACTGGAGGAGCTGACATGGGATACAGGAGGTTCTCCATCACCCAAAAAGGTACTTAAATTGAGCGTGGATGTCTTTCTCTACAATGTAACTCATGTATCCAAGTGGGAATTGCTGGGCAAAGCTCCATGGTCTGCATTATGCAGGAGGGCAGAGGAAACCACCACAGAGGTGCCTTCTGGCTGTGAAATCCATGAAACTATCAAAGCAATGACATCTGCAAATCACATGCCAGCAACGTCTAGTCTGTTTATGCAACACATGTTATGGAAAGACTCTTTTAGGGATATTTAGAGGGCTTTAAATGTTTTATTAGAGGTTTACTTTATGGACTCTGCCTGTAAAACCAGGTAGATGAAATAAACCTTAAAAAATAAAAAATAAAAATCTCCTGAAATAGATTTTTCTATACCCCAAAATCCCAGTATTAAAGACCAATATCTCAGGATACTCCAGGTTTTCAATGTATACTCCAATGGATACTCCAAGGACTCAGCCCTTTATCATGGTTTAAAGCACTTATTTCACAGATTTATAGATGCTAAACTCAGAAGGGACCACTGTGATTATCTAATCTGACCTTGCAAATAAAGGAGGCCAAAGGGCATCCCTCAATTACTTCTAGGCTACTCTGAAGCCCTTCATACCATCCTCTTCCTTCATTCCATAGCTGGGGTAGAACCCTTTCTCCTCCATCCACATAGATAAACTTCACATCGTCTCACATCTCACTGCAACATCCTTCCACCCCTGACAAATCAAATCTTTCCTGGCACATGTCCATTCAAATTGATGTTGCAAAGATCATCTACCATTCCTATGTCCCTTTGCCTGCCTCACTGGCTCTCCCTTCTGCCTTTCCATCAACACATCTCCTGCCCCCTCACAGCCTGGTCCCTACCTCTGCCTCTTCATCACACTTGGTACCAGCTCACTCCTGCCTCTCACGGCCCACTTTGCTCACTTCTCTGAACAAACCCCATGTGGTGCAGCATCAGTCCATGAGGAGGGCCCTAAGAAACATCTGTGCTGATAAATGAAAAGATGGGAGCATCTGCACCCATCAGGCTAGGTTCATCCACATGCGTCGCACAACCTCCTTTGGGCACATCTGCCTGGGGTCCTCCATGGGCTGCAGGTGGGTGTCTGCTCTCCACAGACCTCCATGGGCTGCAGGGGCACAGCCTGGCTCACTGTGGTCTGCACCACTGCTCCTTGCCACACAAACCCAGTACAGTGACAGACGTGGATTCTGGCACAGGGAGAAATCATCCCTGTGAATCATTAAATGCCTATCATTCCAAGACATACCAGAGCATGGTACAGTTTTTGTCTAGACAAAGCCTCTATTTTAAGACTCTTCATCTCTCTCAAAGAACCCAACTTGATAAGCTTGAGTACCGGAGACTGGTACCACAGGGTTCTCTTTATAAATTAGGGCAAACTGAGGCAAGGAACAGGAGGTCCCACAATGGGGGAGTGAGCAGCACGGAAGGAAAAGTCAGAGCATGGAAAAGCCCATCCCAGACTTTGCTTTCTAAAGAAGAGCTCCTTGCTTTCTTAGTGTGAGTAGTGATCTGTATGGGGTAACAGGGAAGTGAGGAGAGAGGATGCAGAGAAGGGAGGAGAGAGGCTGCAGAAAAGTAAGGAGAGAGGATGCAGACAAGCAATCTATGGCTTCTGCTCAATGAAAAATGACAAATACCCTCTTTTGCAAAGCCTTGGTGCTCAGAAATTTTTAACCTAATGCTGTTGTCCACAACTGCACGACAGGTCCCATCTGGATTCACAACAGTTACCGTCCTTTGTGTCACAAGCAGAGCTCATTCCTTTTGGAGCCAATCTGCATAAAACTGCCAAAAGCTGACACCAATCTCCCCTCAGCACTGCCTATTGACAAGCAGGCACCTCTGGCCAACCTGAGAGTCAGTAGGTGTTAGCGAGACCAGAGCATGTGGCAGGCAAGACCCAACCAGCTCAGCAAGATCAGACACGATTCATGTTTTCATCGGGTGATCACAGCTACCTACGGCTGTGCTCAGCCATCAGGGATCACACGCACGCATCCTTCCTTATGTGTTCTGTGAATTTTGGAGTTAGCAGGATGCAAATCTGCCCTTCCGAGCTCGTCTGTCAGAGCACAGTTTTGGCCAGTGCCTTGCAGGGGCTTGTGCAGCAGAACAAAGTGGTACTGAAGAACTTGGTGAGTGTCCTACTGTCTGAGCCAGCGTTGTTGAACCACAGGGTGGGAAGTGCTTTTTTCAGCAGATATAAAATCAAATGCCCCATTGGTTGTAACTAGTCCTGGTACCGTGTTGGGTTTGCAGGTAGCCATGGACAGCTTCAACCTTCATACCCACCTACCATCCTGAATGACATTCTGCCTCTGGAATAGGTGTGCGGCATGATTTCAGGTTGTCAGGAGACAGTATCGTCCCTTTGAAGAGTGGTGAATCAGAAGGAAGGGGAGAAAAAGGGGAGAGAAGAGAGGCACCAATTCACAGAGAAAAAAGTCATTTAATTAACTGATTATTTACATCTATCTCACTTGTACAAATCAGAGCTAAGTATATCCATCCAAGCCAATGTATATGATTCACAGTTTGTCAAATAGATAGTCTGCAAGTGAGAAGTTGCAGCAATAAAAGTCATGAATCATCAGTTGTTCTTTTATGCTTGTGGACAGCATCTTTTGCTACATGTAAATTCAATTTATAACCATTGCAAACTGAAAAAATAGCTAAAGTCGAGTTTGCATGGATAGAAAAATGACAAGGCTTTGAGAGCAATAAATTGTGAGCCTAAGGATGGATTCTGATCTGTTGTTTTAGTGGGATCCACCGACCAGTTGCAACTATCTGCAATATCTCTTTATAGGCTGTACTTGGGGATTCTCCATCTCAGCCTGAAACAGGCAGCTCAATGAGAAAGCACACCTTAAAAAAACTGCCATTTCCTTCTGATGACCATCAGAGGAAGCTCAGGTAAAGACTGTGGTTTGCCAAAGTTAGGTGAGATGAACCCGATTTGCTAATGCTCCTTGAAGCCAAATTCATAGACAAGTCCCTGATAGCTTTGAGAATTTCAGATGAGACACCTGCTTTGATGCATGAGCCTCTCTTTGCAGAGTGTTAACCTCCTGCAGTGCTGTCTCCAATGGTGAAAGCTGCAAACATCTCTCCACACAAAGTCAAGTTGCAAAATCTGAGCTGAACAGCCCAAAAGAAATTGATCTTTTTTAATGTGAGGTCTTTCCTGCACCCACTTCACAGCACAGACACCCTCTACCCTGTTAGTTTTACTATGGACATAAACCAGCCCTGTCCTCCTCTTGAGACTCATCTCGTGCTTTTGCTTGTTGGGAGCACACACATGATTTAGTCTGCAGAGGTTGTAAGCACACTTCTTGATGCTTCTTTGACATGTCAAGAACTGTGAAGGGTTTGCAGAGTGGGAAGAAAAGCCCCATCCCAAAAACATCTCCAGTGGGGTGTCCCTGCTGAGGCAGCTACTGTCCTGCATCACTTCCTTCTAAAGATGCAACAAACAGGACTGTGCATCTTTTGCCTCTGGAGCACATCTACAGAGTCAACAAACAAGTGGATACAAAGTTAGCTGTTTAACTGGCTTGACTGTTCAGAAACAAATGTGAATACCACTGGATATCTGGAAACCAGTGTTTTGTGTCTGAGACGTAAAAATGAACGCAGAGCAACACCCAAGCACTGAAAGTTAGCAGACGAGTGACAAAAATACACCAGTTGCTAGGAGATGGCTTTTAATCTAGAATTTTAGGCAATAAATAAAAATGAAGTTATATGAACAAATGTTGTTTAGGGCAGAAACCAACCTGAAGCAAGTGGCTGTTTACAAGAGGGAGCAAAGCCTCTGTGGCTGCACAAGAGCAGGATGCTGCCCAACATCATGCCAGAGGTGAATGGGAAGGTTATCAACTTGACCATGGGAACAAAACCCCCTCCAGTGAAAGACATCACGGACAAAACTCTTTTGTAGTTGAAGTTGCTGGGAGATGTGCCACTAAGGTAAACAAGGGCTGTACATCAACCTGCAAACATCACCTTTGTCTGGGTTGGAAGCTCAACCAGAACCTATAATGTTGTGAAACTCAGCTTGCTGCCTCTGGCTGTAAGAGTTACAGGAAAACACACCAAAGGAAATCCCAAACCCACCAGAATCTGCTGGTTTCCCTCCCCACTGAAAGCCCTACTTTCTTTCTTAATAGAATTGAAAATGATTAATTGTGGGTTTAAGGGCAGAATATCTTGTGAAGCCCAATAGGCTTCAATAGCAAGGGCAGTAGGGAGCGAGCTTGGCTGCTCCTTACAGCAGCCCAGCTCTTGGTGGGGTTTCCCTGAGCAGGATTTTAGTCCTGTTGAAATCAAGGGCAAAATTGCAATGCAACTCTAAAGGGCATTGTCTTCCACACATACCCAAGTAAAGGTTTGCCTGTAACCTGGTCCAGCACATGGTAATCACCTACATCTTTTGAGGATGTAACTCTCTTCTGGTTCATATATAAAGTAACTATATGGAGGTTTTAGATGCAGTGTTTGCTGCAGCACTGCCTCTGAGTGATTTCCATCTCAGACACTCCCTTGATCAAGGATAGAAAGCATTTAAACACTATTTGGCCACAGTGTTTATATCCATTAGTGAGACCAAACCTTAGAGGTCCCAAGGACAGGGTGGAAATTCCTAACTTGGATACCAGCTGAAATCCTGAACACTAAAGCACTGCTTGCTTAGACTCGCTTAGGACAGTGCTTGTCAGACTGATTAATAACTTTCTCTGGGCTGCAGCCAAAGATCAGAGTCCGTGCTGACGCCTGCAATCTGCCAGAAGGCTTTGATATTGTCAGCAGAGTTATGGTCAAGCCTAAATAATCACTGGTTGAAGGGATACATACTCCTCACTCTGAAGATGCAGAGGATCATCCTCACTGCTGGCCCAGCTTGTCTTCCAAAGCATAACTGCTGGTTGCAGGCATTGTTGGGTGCTGGCAGGAAGGGACTAACAGATGTGGTGTTACATCAATGCTGCTGGTGGCACCAGCACCAGCTCTTCATGCAATCCAGACACCACAGATGGTACCACCATGTCTGGATGTGCACATTTGTCAGAGGAAGGGCTGGGCAAGGACTGTGTGGCTGTTGTTCGGTCTCTCTGACTGATCCTACCACTGGATGGGAGAGTATCAGCCAGGGAGGGTTGGCTGGGGTTTTGTCATTACAAGTGGCTAAGAGCCCAACAACCACAGGCACTGACTGCATCTCTCTTACTTTATCATTTCTAGGTGACCCTGCTTGAGCAGGAGGGCTGGACCAGATGCCCCCAGAGCTGCCTTCCAATCTCAACCATTCTGTGATACACTGATTTTTTAGCCAGCAGTGATTCCTGAATTTGTGGAGCTGGATATAAAGGCTGGAGAGAAACCTTCAGGAACCTGCTCTTTCACCCCTGTGAGAAGCTCACCCCTGCTGTAAAGCTTTGCAGTTCCACGGGCATCCTCAGAAGGGACCTGGAGGCTGCTCTGAGGGAGGATGGTGATGGTGATGTACACCTAGTTCAGAAAGGCTTGGGCCCTTGCAGCAGTGTAGTGATGCCCTTGGGTCACAACACCCCCATGCAATGCTCCAGGCTTGGGGAAGAGTGGCTGGAAAGCTGCTGGGCAGAAAAGGACCTAGGGGTGCTGATTGGTGGCCACTGAACATGAGGCAGCTTGTGCCCAGGCAGCCAAGGCCAATGGCATCCTTGCCTGTATCAGCAATAGTGTGGCAGCAGTGATCATCCTTATGTACTGGGTACTGGTGAGGCTGCACCTCAAATCCTGTGTTCTGTTCTGGGCCCCTCACTACAGGAAAGACGTTGAGGTGCTGGAGCGGGGCCAGAGAAGGTCAATGGAGCTGGTGAAGGTCTGGAGCACAAGTGTGATGGGGAATGGCTGAGGGACCTGGGGGGGTTTAGTGTGGAGAAGAGAAGGCTCAGGGGGGACCTTATCACAGAATCACAGAATCCCAAGGGTTGGAAGGGACCTCGAAAGATCATCTAGTCCAACCCCCCGGCAAGAGCAGGGTAACCTAGAGTACATCACACAGGAACTTGTCCAGGCAGGCCTTGAATATCTCCAACGTAGGAGACTCCACAACCCCCTGGGCAACCTGTTCCAGTGCTCTGTCACTCTTATCACTGTAACTGCCTGAAAGGAGAATGTAGTGAGATGGGGGTCAATCTCTCCTCCCAAGTAACAAAAAATAGGACAAGAGGAAATGACCTCAAGTTGCACCAGGGGAGGATTGGATTGGATATTAGGAAAAATTTCACAACCGAAGGGGTTGTCAGGCATTGGAACAGGCTGTCCAGGGCAGGGATGGAGTCACCGTCCCTGGAGGTATTTAAAAGCCGTGTAGATGTGGTGCTCGGGGACATGGTTTAGTGGTGAACTTGGCAGGGCTGGGTTTGCAGTTGGATTCAATGATCTCTTTGGATTCAAAGGTCTTTTCCAACCTAAATGATTCTATGGCTCTATTATGGCATGGCTGCTCTGGGCTGCAGCGGGCTGTTCTCCCAGAATGACTGGAGCTGCCTTTACTTCTGCTGGCAGCAAGCACAGATTTAACAGCGGGCAACGGAGGCAGTAACCTCATCCCTGCTGTGTCAGGTGGGAAGGGCCAGCTGCCCACACTGTCCATCTGTCCACATCGTGGCTGAGCCTGGGGCTCCCTTCAGCCCAACGTGGGGTTTGAATGAAGATCAGAAAGAAAGAGAAATGTAAAAGAGGCTTGTGGGAACTGCATGATTTTTTCAGTGTGAAAGAGTGTGCTCATGGGCTTCCAAGGGCCGCTGAGAGGGCTTGGACTGGTTGAAGATGATCATAAATCAGGAGACAGGAGCACAGAGTATCCTCACTCCTCGGTGTGTAACAATTTGCAGTGACTACAAGCAGGCAAAGTGTGCCAAAGCCAATCATACCCTGGTTTGTGTAAGAAGTATGGCCAGGATGCTCCCCCTCTGCTCTGCTCTCATGAAGTCCTATGAGTACTGAGTTCAGCTCTGGGGCCCCCAGCACAAGAAGGATGTGGACCTGTTGGAGTGAGTCCAGAGGAAGCCACAAAGATGCTCTGATGACTGAAGCACCTCTGCTATGAAGACAGAATGAGAGAGATGGGGTTCTTCAGCCTTTGAGTACTTCAAGGGGGCTTATATGGAAGACAGACTTTTTACCAGGGTCTGCAGAGACAGAACAAGGGCCAATGGTTTTAAAATAAAAGAGGGTAGATTTAGATTAGATATAAGGAAGAAATATTTTTATGATGAGGGTGCTGAGGCGCTGGCACAGGGTGCCCAGAGGAGCTGTGTCTGCCCCATCCCTGGCAGTGCTCAAGGCCAGGTTGGACACAGGGGCCTGGAGCTTCTGAGCAATGTGATCTAGTCCCAGATGTCTCTGCCCATGGCAGGGGGTTGGACTGGATGATCTTTGAAGGACCCTTCCAACCCACACTTTTCTGTGGTTCTATGATTTGACTTTTCAACCCTGTGTTCTGATCTGGGGGCACCTTGCAAACCTTTAAACAGCAGCACAGCTCCTAAGAGGTCTGGGAAGAAACTCCTGATCCTTTGCTGATATCCAGGGCTTAGAAGCACCCTCCAAATCCAGGTACTGGTACCTAGGCAGGCAGTGAACCAGCAGTTGCAGGGCATTTCTGAGGGAGCTCACAGTTGAGCAGTAGCTTTCAAACATCAGCAGTGATGTTTATCTGCCTTCAGAGAAGCTCACTTCCCTCATGCATGGACTGTGTGCCAGTCAGGCCTGCTTATCTCTTGATGCAATTGATATGCAAGGCTGCTGCAGTTTGGTGGTTAATAAAGCCAGAGTAAATGCTGCTATAAGTATCAGTTGAAGAAGGAAGTGAAACCAAAGGGCACTGCCAGGGGTCTGATGCCAGCACTCTGCTGTAAGAATTATGAAAGGGGGATAGAGTCTGCAACATTTTCTCTCCAATTTCCTATTCCTACTCCTCTATGAGATACATCCTGCTGTAACCTCAACTGTAGCTCAAGATGCAGGTCTAGGGGAGCAAGGGGAGAGGAGAAGAGGCCACCCTGCTTTTCACATGTCCACTCATGGATATCTGCTCATGGGTATCCCAAACACCACCTTTTCCACTGGTTTAAAGCCACAGAAGCAAGGTGTGCACACTCTGAAGGGACTGAGGTCATGCCAAGGAACAGATGCTCCCTCTCCACAGCAGCATGGCTCACATAATCTGGGGAGTCTGGAGAGCAGAGATGAGCTGAGCACAGCCAAGCCCATCCCAGGCCAGGGATTCTCCACTTCCCTGGCTGAGCTTAAGTATTCTTCTCATTTCCTCAGCAGCTGCTTTGGGTTTACACTCACCACCTACCTATGGAAATGGGAACGGGTACTCACACCCACCTACTCCATGCAGCAGAGCGAGCTGTGCAGAGAAGATGGATTACTTTCATCTTTGTGATTGTGTTTTACCTTTTGATGCCCTGGATGTTTATTCCTTTATCATGTATTAATTATTGGCATTCTCTAGGCTTCCTTCTGTCTTAATCTGATTTAAAACAGACATTTGCATTTGAAAAGTAACTAGCATGTATAGCAAATCCTTTCCCTTGGTTTGCTATTAATGCAGCTGGCTTTGATGTATTATATTAATGCTGTTTGCCAGGGGTGAAATTAGCACACCCGTCTATGGAGAGGCACTTCTTTGGTGAGCCTACTGCTTTTACCCACAGGCAAAGCATCTCCCTCCCCTGGTGTAGAACCTGGATCCTGACTGCAGCAGCAGCATTGTCACACCACCACTTTGCTGCCCTTGTGCTAACTTTTGGAGGTCCAGAGGCTCTGCATCCTGCCCATGCAAACCCCAACCTGCCAACCTGCCACTGGGGAAGGGGGATTTTACAGGAGAAGGATTAGACATCTATTTCAATGGAGGATGTGAGAGCTAAACACATCACATTGCACCAAACCAGAAGCTGAGGGCTGTGCAGGGAAAAAGGCAGGTGAGTGCAGGGGAATGCATGGTCAGAAGGGGACTGGGAGAGATGGGGATTTGCCTAAGGGTCTTCACAATGGTGAAACTCATATGTTCTTCAAAACTGTCTAACCTTTGTGATGCAATTGGGGAACTGGGGGAATAGAACAAATCAATCCTCTGGTGGGTTCACTACCAGCATTTCCCCAGTTTCTATTTTTTTCCTTACACTGTATCACTTGCATAATTTAGGTCTTCTGGGAAGTTGCCCTGATCCTCATTGATCTGTTTAAATTGGTGTAAAGGGCATGCACAGCCACTGCTGTAACGCACTTGGGTTGGTTTAACTGCAATGATGAGTGGTGGGTATGGGACTGGGTGATCAAAGGTGCGGTGTCAGGCTGGCTGATGTGACGGTACCTGCGTTGGCTTGAGTCACTGTCCTCAACCCATGCCTTTCCCTCCACTCCACTGAGGTCTGGCAGTCAAATCGCATGGAGCAGCCTCTTCTCACCCCATCCATCACAAAATTCCACATTCCTTGAATGGGGACGTTCACTCCTGCTGTGGGGTCTGGGTGAGAAGCAGTACTTCTGCAGAGCAGGGCTGGGGAGAGAATAGCCTTTGTCAAGAAGTAACACTGAGCAGCAGGATTTGGAAACCAGACCAGCATTCTGATCATGGCGTTAGCTGATTAGGAACAGCTCAAAGTGAACTTGTTTCTTCCTAAATGCCCATGTAGAGTTTTGCACCAGGTTAAGTTGGTTTTAAAAACATTTAAGTTAAACTATTACAACTTCTGACCGTGGATGTGACTTAAGGCAGCTTCCAGAGCTCATTTACAAAAGGGGTTGGAAAACTTATTTCAAGTTAGCAGCCTACATTACAGTAGTAGTTATTTGAACAGGTGGGGACTGGGGGAAGTAGGAGCATTAGTCAAATCGTGAATCATCAGCTAATCAGATTGCCACCCATGTCTGCACCAAAAGGAAAAAACCCAGTGCACAAAAACACCACACAACCCCAGCTACAGAACTGACTCAGCACAGACCCAAACTTTTGATGGGGTTTGCCACGGTGAGTGGTTACACTTCCATTTGGTACAGACATGGTCTTGCTCTGGAAGCCACCATACGGGTTGTCTCTCCTCTGACTCCATCACCTCTGAAGGCCTGGGGCTTCTCTGTGCTCTTTGCTCCCCACCACATTTCTGCTCCATCCAAACAGGGATGAGTTTGGGGCTGCACAGTCTTCACATGCCCCTTCACTAGAGTCTGTTCCTCCAAAGCAATCAGCACTCAGACTTGAGGCTCTTCCCACTGGTGAGCTGGCAAAGAGCCCAACATCGCATGTCCCAGGAGAGCACCCCAGGACACCCTCAGCCCCTGCCTCCTCCAGGGATGCTGCAAGCTCTTTCTGGTGCAGGAGGACAGAAGCGGGTCACAGACCAGCTCCCTGACCCTTCCAAACTGCACATGAAGAGCTGTGCAGGACCATGCTGTGGCTCAGCTGTGCTGGGCAGCAAGGAGTTGAGTTTCTGGAGCAAGTCCAGAGAAGGGCAATGTGATGGGGAATGGCTGAGGGACCTGGGAGGGGTTAGTCTGGAGAAGGCTCAGGGGGGACCTTATTGCTCTCTATAACTGCCTGAAAGGAGGATGCAGTGAGGTGGGGGTCGGTCTCTTTTCACAAGAAACAAGAGACAGGACAAGAGCTGACAGCCTCAAGCTGTGCCAGGGGAAGTTTAGATGGGATATAAGGAAAAAATTATTCATCAGGAGGGTGCTCAGGCATTGGAACAGGCTGCCCAGGGCAGAGCTGGAATCACCATCCCTGGAAGTGTTCAAAACCCTTTAGATGAAGCCCTCAGTGACATGGGTTAGTGGTGGTCTTGGCAGTCTTGGGGTAAACGTTTGACTTGATCTTAAAGGTCTTTTCCAACCTGGTTGATTCTATGATTCTAAGGGCTGCAGCAGGTCTGCACTGCCCATGCACCACAGTGGGGGTTCGCTTTCTCCTGGAGTGCAGTCACTGAGGAGTCCCTGGGGTAAAAACCATACAGAGATATAACTGGATTAAAAATAAAATAAAATAGAAACCACGCTCTGTTTGTGGAATTCCTCGTGTCTTACACCAGCAAGCAGATAATCAGAAATAAAGTACTGAGGCTGCTAGTAGGTACTTGCCTGTTTGTGTGTGCAGTGGAGAAAAGTGCTTGTTTGGTGTTGATTACAGACTATGGAATAAGAGCAATTTCTTATCCCACCTCCACAGGAGCTATTTAAATAGCTTTACACCCACTTTGAAAGATGCTCAGTTAGAAAGGGAGTAAATCTGGAAGTTATTACTCCTCGAAGGAAGAAGCACCAATAAACAGGCTCTGCTAAGGCTGCTGGTGCTCCTCGGGATAGCACCCACCTAAGAGCTACAGCTCCCTCCACCAGACCGCCTTTGCTGTGAGACACTTGTCATAGGGCAGCCCACAGAGAGAGCATACGCTGCAGAGCCCTTCATGCCCACACTTTGTCCCAGCGAAGCTATGAGCCAAAGCCCAGCTGGATACATGCAGACACCTCAACACACTGCACAGGCCACCGTGCACTCCCCATCTGGCACAGAAGAGAAGGGAATGGCCAGCGAAATCCAAGGACATGCAAGACAAAGCAATAGGCAGGGACCTAATTTAAAAAGCCCTTATAAAATCCTGGGGATAGGGTGGTGCCACCTTGGGGATAGGGTTGTGCCATGTACAGTCATTCAATGCTTCCCTTTCCCCTCCTTGGGGATTCCCAGCCACAAACTCACAGAGTGAGCAGTGCTTGCCAGCTCTTTCCCAAAACTGAGAGTGGAGATTTAACCCATGGCACAGCACCTCTGCAGGGCTTTGACAGGATAGTGCCCATCTCTCAGCATCCCATGTCCTCCTCCCTTTTTGCTAACCCTCCTGCCCAGTGGGCTGGTGTGAACCAGGGGGGCCCTTCCCCACAGCAGCCACTGGCCAAGTCTCTTCCTGGGGGATATTGAGGGGAAAATTAAGCTCAAGTGGGGAACTGGAGTGCATGGGGAGGCAGGGGGAAAGATGTGGGGGACCAGGGATGTGTGGGACAGTGACCTTGTGCATACCTGAGCACAGACACAGGCAGCCAGGGAGCTTTCCCAGTCCCACCACATTATGTGTCTGTGGATTCCAGGTGCTTCCGAATTCAGCTGCACCCAAAGGGAGGCTTTTATGAATTATGCACTAAAAATAGCCACAGAGCACCCAAGTCCTCTAATGAATCTCATACAATGCTACTGTCAGAGTCAGCTGCTCGTATTTGTACCCTCTCAGCACAGTCACCCTGCTCTGTAACGCAGCACGCTGGGGCCCTGACCCTACAGCGAGTTTCAGGCAAAGCCTTATTTGTCTCTGGCTTTTCCCCAGCAGAGCTCTGCTGTGAGATTAAGATCTTAATATTTATAAACCTGTTTTTACTATCTGTTTAATGTCACGGTAAATCAGGCGCCTATGCTGCTATCCCTCCATCCCACCTGAAACCTTCACCTTCTTAGCAAAGGGCAGTTATGTTTTCCCTTAAAAATAAACTAATTATAAAACCACAGTGATTTTCTCACATTTAAACAGCTCTGTAACAACCAATTATTTCCGAGGACACGAGAAACAGCTGTTGCACTGCTAAAGCTCAGACAGTTACATCTCTGCTTTTTGAACGGATAAGAGTTGATATTTTTATTCCCATGTGATATTACCAAGATGTGATAAACAACCATAGTGTTAGTATTAATTTGTGGAGCAAAGATCGCTTTAATTTGCTTCAAGCTGAGGAAGCATTTTAACAATATTACCACTCCACAAACAACCATTTGAAAATCTGTTGTCTTTACCTGCTTTTGTCCTTTCTTCCTTTTGTTTTTGATACAGCAACATAACCCCGGGCAAGGGCTATTTGAAGGCAAAGACAATTTGTAAGCCAGCCTTAACTCTTTCCAGACTGAGGAGTGGCCTTCAAACAATGCTTTTCAAAGTTCAGCCCAGCACTGTTGACTACTGAATAAAAGGTGAGCACTGACTTTGCCTCCTAGGGACCTTCTGAGCCCACCCAGAAGGTGGGCAAACATCCTACAGGAGTTGGTTCCTCTCCTGTGGTCTTCAGGTAAGGACTCTGCTAAAAGCTTTCATCTTCGATCTGCAGATAATCACCCAAATCAAAGTGGGATCTGTGGGTACTCAGGATCTGTGGAAACCGGGCTGCTGTCATTGTCCTCATGGCAGGGGGGTTGGAACTAGATGATCTTAAGGTCCTTTCCAACCCTAACTATTCTATGATTCTATGATGTAGGCTTCTAAATATAGAACCAAATCTGGAGCCCCAGGCTGCTGTCTCTGCAAGGTTTTGCTTAATTCTTTGGAAACCCTTGCTGCACTTTGCCACGGAAAAGCACATCCAAATCACCAAGACGTCAGGGACTGTAGTGATAGGACAAGGGGGAATCGGTTCAAACTTAAACACGGGAAGTTCAGGTTAGATATAAGGAGGAAGTTCTTTATTGTAAGGGTGGTGAGGCACTGGAATGGATTGCCCAAAGAAGTGGCAAATTCTCCATCCCTGTCAGTGTTCAAGGCCAGGTTAGACAGAGCCTTGGGCAACATCATATAGTGTGAGGCATCCTTGCCCACGGCAGAGAGGTAGGAAACAGATGACTTTAAGGTCCTTTCCAACCCAAACCATTGTATGATTCTATAATGATGGTTTGAGCTTATTAAGCAACAGGGTAACATTTTTTAACTGCATACGTGCCTGCTGCCAAGACCTTCCAAATATTTCAGCTGCACTACGTTTTTTATTCTTTCTCCCTAGGATCATGACACACTTGACAGTGGTGATAAATCAGTTCCGGCACTGTCCTATTAGCCAGGAAAGCATTATCAACTCAATTTAGCTGGAAATCTGAGGCCCCCAGGTAACCCAGTAGAGTGATTACTCCAGGTAGTTACTAGAACAAGCCAGTCTCAGGAGGTGAGTCCCACTCTACCCACTCTGAGAGGATGCTCTCCTGGAAGACACAAGGACGATTCTAGGTCTCCCACTTGGGCAAAAGCTTTAGGCACAGGGTTACCAGATTTGAAAATGGGGTTAGGGAAAGGTGAGCGTGTGACAGCATTTCTTCCCTTACGTTTTGTGTGGATTTCAACCCTGGAATCACAGAACTGTTATTGTCCCTTCCTTCCTAGGGTGAAGGGACCTCTGGAGATGCATGTTTTGTGATTCAGAGTTTAACCATGTAGGCAAAGTAGATGGAGGAACAACTAACGCCCAGTGCGTTAGTCAAGGACATCACTCAACAACATCAAAACTAGGGTGCATCCAAGTGTGCAAAGCAGTAGGATATTTTTCACATACAAAAAGTGGAAGGTACCATGGGCTTCATGCGGGTGACTCTTAGGAATTAAACTTTGGAGGCACCTAAAGCTGGACACCAAGAGCAAGACCCAAAACGTGAAGCCCACACTAATCCACCTCTTTAAGAATCTGGCCCCAAGTGACTTGCCACAGATTGGGCAGGTGTTAAGTTGCAAAGCCAGAAATAGAAAACCGATTCCATCTCCTGGCCTTTCATTTGAGGGCTTGGACAGATTCCCAGACAACTGCCAGCCGTATGAAGATATAAATTATTTGGAAGAGTGCAAAGGGTAATGGACCAGAGTCAAAAGCCACCTGCAAGCTTGCAGACCCTTAGCGGGCACCAGTGGCCAGAGCAAACCTGGGGGCTGTGACTCATGTATTTGCCAAGTGGATATGCTGAAATACCCTTTCACCACCAATTCTTCCTCTTCCCCAAGCAGGATTTCTGTTATACACTGGTTTGTGCTCCACCATCCTCCTGCCTGGTAGCAGATGCAGGAAGATTTATTACAGACAGAGGTAGGCTTCCACTTCTGGAGCACTCTGCCACCAGTGCCTGCCTGGACTGCGGAGAACTCTGGCTGAAGACTGAAGGCAGGCTGTGAGATTCCTGTCAGCTGCCACGCTGCCCACAGGTCTTGAACAACAGCAGCAAAATGAAGCCAGGCTCATTTCATTCTGTATGTGGGAACATTGCAAGTGGTGGGTGACAGCTGGTTTAGAAAGGTGGCCTTCAAAAAGACAACTGATCATCATAGTTCCTCTCCTGCAGCTAGGAGTATGCATGTATCTCCCCAAGTAAGCCTTGCCCAGCACAACACGATCCAGAACAGTATGGAGACATTGTTCCAGAAAACTCATAGAATCATCATAGAATAGTTAGGGTTGGAAAGGACATTAAGGTCATCCAGTTCCAACTCCCCTGCCATGGGCAGGGACACCTCACACTGGATCATGTTACCCAAGGACCTGTCCAGCCTGGCCTTGAACACTGTCAGGGATGGAGCATTTGCCATTTCTTTGGGCAACCCATTCCAGTGCCTCACCACCCTTACAGTAAATAACTTTCTCCTTATACCTAACCTGAACTTTCCCTGTTTAAGTTTGAATCCATTCCCCCTTGTCCTATCACCACAGTCCCTAATGAAGAGTCCCTCACCAGCATCCCTGTGGCACCCTTCAGATACTGGAAGGCTGCGATGAGGTCTCCACGCAGTCTTCTCTTCTCCAGGCTGAACAGCCCCAACTTTCTCAGCCTGTCTTCATACAGGAGGTGCTTCAGTCCCCTGATCATCCTCGTGGCCTCCTCTGGACTTTTTATGTTGAGGACATCAGAACTGAACACAATACTCCAAGTGAGGTCTCACGAGAGCAGAGTAGAGGGGCAGGATCACCTCCTTTGACCTGCTGGTCACGCTCATTTTGATGCAGCCCAGAACACCCCCAAGTCATTCTCCACAGGGCTGCTCTGAATCACTTCTCCAGAATCCTATGGGTAAAACCTGGTAGCAGTGATCTGCAAAGGTTTATTCCTCTGTCCTCTAAAATGACACCCTAACTACCCTTGTTCAGATCCAAATATGTTAAAGCTGAAGTATTTACTGCTGTTGTGTAGCGGGCAGCAGCGTAGGTGCCGCAAGCACATGGCAGTTCAGCTGGAAACCCAACAGCTTTCACTTCCCTCCCACACTTCTCTGTTGCGGTGAGCAGCACTTTTGTGCTACAGGCTCCCCAGCACCCCATCCTCAAAACCTACAGCAGCAGCTACTGTCCTTGGCACAGGCAGCAAACCTTACAGGCTTCTTTTTCTGTTTGAAACTGGTCCCCAGAGGCTTAATTTGCAGCCAGTAATGGGATTCCACCTTCCTGTGCCTGACAGAAGGTGCCTCTGCGAGCAGCCTTGGTTCACCTTTCAAGAAGCTGACCTCTTTTCTTCTTGAACAGCATCCCAGGTTTGTATGTGGGCTGTGACAAATGTTTCAGGAAAGGATTACAGGGTTAATTAACACATTAATATTTAATCCTGCTTCCCCATTATCAGGTCGTTGGCCAAAATTTCTGCCCCTTGGACCCAAATCTACGCCAGCCATAAATATGACTTTCTTCTCAGAATTTGACTTCTTTGTATCATTAATATTTGCAACTCCTTTCTTCTGCCTCAAGCCCTGGCCTCCTTCCTTCAACAATCATCCCTACAGTCAGGTTATTTTGGAAGGGAATTGTCTTCTCTTGGCTCCAGCAACAAGATTAAACTTCATTTACTGCCAGTAATGTGCCCTTCCACGGTAGGTTCTCACCTCTTTTGCTGAGGAGGCACACTGTCTTCACTCAAGTTACCCTTACATTTCATCCCTTTTAACTCTGCAAAAGTGGAGGGAGAAGAGGAAAGAACACGATAGGAATCACATCTCAGTCGTGGGATGAGTATGGAAAAACACAGGGATGGTGATACTTTTGGCCAAGACATGCGTTCTGTCACTGAGCTCATGTGAGACACCTCTGGATCTGGCAGCAGGAGGGCGGGAGGTGGGGTTGCAGCCGGGGGAAGGTGAGTTTGTTACAGCTTTAACACTGTAAAGGAACATCAGGGAAAGCACCGGCACAGGCTTTAGCACTGATAGTTTCGTGACATCCAGGGTCTTGTGCAACCAGTTGAAGCCCATCCCACTCAATTTCCCCGCTATTACTCGTTGAGCTAACAGGACTGAAACACGAACAACTATGTCTGGTGCCATCACCCCTTCCAGCACCGCGTGTGCCGGAGCAAGCCGGGGCTCCCAGCTGCGCCCGCCACCCCTCCGCTCGCCGTACCGGCAGCCTGCCCGGGAGAGGAGGGCTCTCCCGACGGACCCAGGCTGCTGGCGGCTGAACCGACCGCCAAGGAGGGATGACACGAAGCACAAACCCGTCGCTGCAGGGGTGGTTGGGTGCTCAGGCAGCTCCCCGCACACTACTCAGCTGATCAGCGTTTTCTCAGTGTCTGCCTGCCCTAGGAATCCACCTCCGGGACACGCAGGGCCTCCTCCCCAGGGACATCCCCTCCCGGCTGGAGCCGGTGGGGAGCTCTGGGCTTGACGGCAGCTCCAGCGCAAGCAGCGGAGCCACGTCTTTTCTCCCCCTACCTTCCCCACCGTCAGACGGGAGGGCAGGCGCTGCCCGCACCACGAAGGGCGCTTGTTCGCAGGCAGTATTTGGGTTATGGGGTCTCTCCCCCACGTCAGGCAGCCGGGTCTGTGTCCCCGCTCCCCGTGGAGGCTCCAGCACGGCGGCGCCGCTCTCGGCAGGGGGCAGCAGCGGCACCGGCACACACCGGGGTAACGCCGGCCGGGGGCTGCGGGCTGCACCGGCGGGGGGCGGTGGCAGCGGACCGGGCCGGGGGAGACCAGGCCGGGTGGGAAGACGAAGAAAGGCCCCCAAGGACCAGGCCAGGCCTCACAGTATTGGAGCACAGGCGGTGCGTGGTGCACCGGTACCACTGCCTCCACAGGGGACACCCACCACCAGTAACGAGCCCCCTCCCGTCCCGGTAGCGGCGACCGCACCGGCGGCGCCCCCCTCCCGCCGCGTTATGAATGGGTGCAGCGGAAGCCCCGCCCCCCCGGACGTGACGCCCCGCCAATGGGGGCGCGGGGCTGCGTGGCTGGATGAGGTCAGCGCGGCGGTGCCGGGGTGGGGGCGGTGCGCGGGGGGCCGGGTGAGGCGGGGGTCGCGGCCCGCGGGCGGGCAGAGCGGGGCAGGGCCGGGCGGGCAGCGCGGGGCTCGGAGGGGCAGGCGGTGGCTGCGGCCCGGGGGAGGCGGGGAAGGGAGGAGGGGCAAGGAGGAGGAGAGGGGGGAGGGTCCTCGCCGCCGCCGCTCCGTCCCGGGGGCCATTCAGCGGGAGCGCGGCGAGCAGCGAGCGGCGCCGGGGCCGGGCGGGGGGAGCCGGGCGATGCAGGGCTTCGTCAGGCTGCGGCGGGGCGGCCGCGGGCTGTGAGCCGGCGGGGCCGCGCTGGGCCGAGCCGGGCCGGGCCGGGCTGGGCTGGGCTGGCGGCGCGGGGAGGGGAGGGGCGGGCGGGAGCGTGGCGAAGGAGAGGGCAGGCAGCGGCGGGAAGGCGGGAGCGGGGCTGCCCCGGTGCCCGCCCCGCGCGGGGGGCCGGCCCCTGAGTGCATGCGGGGCGCCCCGCCGGGCCGCCGCCGGGCCGCCGCCGCCCGCCGCCCCTGAGAGACCGGCGGGGACAAACTTGCGGCGGTCGCCCACATGCGCGGCCCCGGCCGGCGGCTTGGGGAACGGCGCCGAGCGGAGGTGGGCGAAGAGAGTTTGAAGCGCTCGCCGGCGGGAAGATGGCGGAGCGGAGCTGAGAGCGGCGCCCGGCGAGCTCGGGGCGCCCCCGCCTTCCTCCGCAGCCCCCCGGACCCCCGCCGGACACATGCAGGCCAAAAAACGCTACCTGACGCTGCTGTCCGCCGGCACCTGTCTCGTCCTGCTGGTCTACCTGGGAGGCGTGTGGCTGCAGGCGGCACGGCGACCGCCGCCCGGTAGCCGGCATGGCCCGCGCCCCGGCGCCGAGCGGCCCTGGCCCCGCTTCCCCGACGCCCTGCGGCCCTTCGCACCGGCCGAGCGGCCGGGCCCCGAGGGCGGCGGCGGGCGCGTCTCCCCTCGGCAGCGGCGGGACGCCAGCGCCGGCCTCTACCGCGGGCGCCGCTGCCGCATGGAGTCCTGCTTCGACTTCGCCCAGTGCCGGAAAAACGGCTTCAAGGTCTACGTGTACCCGCAGCAGAAGGGGGAGAAGATCGCCGAGAGCTACCAGAACGTCCTGGCCGCCATCGAGGGCTCCCGCTTCTACACCTCCGACCCCGGCCAGGCCTGCCTCTTCGTCCTCAGCCTGGACACGCTGGACCGGGACCAGCTCTCCCCCCAGTACGTGCACAACCTGCGCTCCAAGGTGCAGAGTCTCCACCTGTGGAACAACGGCAGAAACCACCTGATTTTTAATTTATATTCCGGCACCTGGCCCGACTACACCGAGGATGTGGGGTTTGACATCGGCCAGGCCATGCTGGCCAAAGCCAGCATCAGTACTGAAAACTTCAGACCCAACTTTGACGTTTCTATCCCGCTCTTTTCTAAGGATCATCCTAGGACAGGAGGGGAGAAGGGATTTTTGCGGTTTAACACCATCCCTCCTCTCAGGAAGTACATGTTGGTATTCAAGGGGAAAAGGTACCTGACGGGGATAGGGTCAGACACCAGGAATGCCTTATATCATGTCCATAACGGTGAGGATGTTGTCCTCTTGACCACCTGCAAGCATGGCAAAGACTGGCAAAAGCACAAGGATTCGCGCTGTGATCGAGACAACGCCGAGTATGAAAAGTAAGTGAGCGGTGCCCCTTCTCCGTGCGACCGTGCCTGGCCCTGCAGGCAGCCCCGGCTGCCTGGCAGATGTGTGCCGGCACGCTGATAGCGGCCAGAGGAAAGCCTCGGTTTCTTCCTTTGGGTGGGTCGGGGCTGGCTCGGTGCTGCCTTGGCCGGGGAGGTGGCAGGGAGGTGTTGAAGGGCAGCGCCGCGTCCCACAGCCCAGGCGTTGCTTGCCCGGGTACTGATGACCTGCATCTGTAGCCCTGGCCAGTGACAGAGGTGCTGCCGGAGGATGCTCTGGCATTTGGTGCTGCCCTTCATACCCCCAGTGCCTCTTGGGGTGGGTGCCCTGTGCCTTCACTGCTCCAAGACAAAGTTTGTATGAGTCCTCAGCCGTTTTCAGTGTGTGTGTGTGAGCCTGGCTTTCTGGTGGCTTAGCTGCTAAGAGTGACTGCTGGATGCTCTCTTCAAGACACACTACCTGGTGTCTGGCCGGTGTCTCTGTATCTCCACAGTGACTTGCTTTGCTGTCTTTTTCCTCTCGGTTCAAACCAGCACAGCATCAGTAAAGAAAGGAGGAAAAAGAAAAGCTGTGTTCGAGTCATGTGTCTGAGTTTCTGATACTTAAATGTGAGAGGACACACTGGCAGTGCAGCACAGTGTGTTTTCTGTGGCTTCTTGGTTTCTTGGTTGAGGCTTCCCCTCATTTTTATTTTCATTTGTTGGCAATGGCACTGTGTAGCCAAATTTCGTGCTGCCCTTGTCTTCCAGTCTGCTTTTCAGGTTTGTATATATAGCTGCTGGGAAAATCGCTTCCTGGGAATTACCTCCAGGACTGCGCTGCTGACTAAGCCGTTTGCAACTGATTAGTTCATTTAAATGCCGACCACCACTACATTTGCTGCAGAGTAGGTGTCTGTAGATGAAGTTTCTCGCATGAGAATGTTTCCGTGTAGCTGGAATTAGGCACTGAATCAAACCAGACCAGCCGTACGGCGCTGAGTAGTGTGCGGTGGAGCTGCACCAAGAGCTGCCAACGGCTGGAAGGGTTTGCGATGCACAGAGGAGCGTAGGTGGAAAAATACTCCTGGAGAGCAGCCGGGAAGAAACTATGGTGGCATTAATGCTGATCAGAATTTCCAGCTGGCTGCCTGTTTCTCCATCGAAACTGTCCCCGGGGGGGTTGGGAGAGACTGGGAAGGTCAGCATCACAGCCCTGGGAACGCTGCATGTGCCTGGGTGAGCTCTGCTCACCCGCCAGTGAGGGTGTAAATCTGCTGCAGAGGGGGAGGAAACAGCAGTGCAAATACCTGGTGGGCTTTTAGTCCCATTCACTCTCGGAAAACTGATGGGCGAGTGGTGAAATGATGTCCATGTGGAAAAGATACAGTGGCAGTGCTGAGTGATTACTAGAGATACTAAGCTAAGCTCATGTTGTGCATGACCTGAGAGCCCCTTTGGTTTGTGATCTCCTTTAGGGAATATTTTTTTGAGGGGGGAGGAGAGAAGGCGACCTGATAATTGCAGCCTTGCAGGCTGTGCTGGCTTTTGGCATGAATCTCAGCAACTGGAGCTAATTTACAGATAGGAAAAGTCCTGGTCATTTGCTGCATTCTACAGCTGTTGAGTTGTCATAAAACCAAACATACCTGCCTGTGGTTTGACGTGAGTAGGGCCATATTCAGGGGTTTTTTTTATAGCTATGCATTTGGTCTAATAAAAGATAGACCTCTCCCTGTAAGTTCTGCCCCTTCAAAAGTGCCTTTGTCACTTATTTTGCAGTGAAGGGTGTATATAACAACCCTCTGGGGATATGGAAGCATGAACCCAACTGGTACAGGTGCTACTCATACAAAACCCATACGTGCCGCTGTGATGCGGCTGTATTTGGGGTGGTGTATGGGAGCTTCAGCATTCGTTGCAGTGCTGCTGTTAAAGACAGGAAGTAAAAAAAGGTGATTACAAGATTACTTCAAGAGTTGAGGCAGGTTGAACCTGTGGTCAGACCAGTGAGGTGGATGGGCTTGCTCTGGTGAAGAACTGCAAGTGTTGAAGCTCTTTAACCCGGCATCCTGCCTGGATGAGCGCACCTGCCAGAGCGTGCTGCTGCCCCTTCCTTCGCACTCCTGCTCTGGTGCCGACTCACAGCAAAGTATGCCATCTGCTGATCTCCCAGCTCGGTGTTCTCTGTCTCTCCCGTGCGAACAGGGACCACGCCTGGTGCTCCACTCCCTTCATAAAATTGAACGACGAGGTCACATCCCCAGGGTAGGGTAACAGCAGTCAGCTGGGTAAAACACTTCTGTGCTGATGTGTAAACCAGGTGTGAAAGCTGTAGGAGGGACTCTGCTATTCACCCCACCTAAAGCAGCATCCGACCCTGAGTGAGGCTGTAGTGCTTAGGAAAGAAATGTCTCTAAAAACAGATAGGCCTTGAAAACTGCATGCAGAGCTGCTCTCTTGAGGCTTTTGGTGCTTGGATTTAATAATGCATCCTCAAGGTTTTAATCAAAAAGAAGAAAAACGTGTTCTCCAGGATACGTACATTTGTGTATCCATATAGAGTTGGGAAAGTCATGTACTGCGCTCTTGTGTGCCCCTTCTCCTATCCTCTGGTGTGATGCTTGCACTCCTTCACCTCACACTGAGGACAGGAGCATGGGTGCCCTGACTGTGGAGAGCTGGCCCCCCTGATACCAGTCCTTGCCAGGGTGAAATATGAGTGATCAGCTCTAGGTAGAGGCCTTGCCAAGCCAGGTGAATGGGGTGACCAGATTTTAAACCGTGGTAATCTCCTGTCAGCAGGGTGTAGTGTTAGTTGCGTTACACTTGGTGCCAGTGCACATTACAAGTTACTTGTGGTGGGGTTTCATCTAAGGCACAGCATTTGTTGTTGGGTTCGAGCAAGGTCCACCTGACTGCAGGATGTGTTGTTTCCTCTCTAGGGGATTGAACAAGCCAAGCAAGGTGACTTCTTGACCTGTGGAAAAATGTGTGCAGTGTCTTATTTCAATTGGGGGTAGGAGGGATGAGCATGTGCATATTTAACTCTGTCTCCCTGAATTATATTGGAAGATCCATCTGTATGTTCCAGCTAATTAGTTTGCACCCCAGTTATGCATCTCAGCAGATAAAGCTGATACAGACTAAAATGAATTGCATTAAGATTAGACTACTAGCAAACAGGATATAAAAGAAAACAGAAAACCTCTGCTTTCTTTATGAACTGGGCTTTCTGAATTACTCTGCAGTAGGATTTCAGCATCAGGCTTTCTGTGTCATGAAGGGTTAAGTGAATGAACAGTGCTGCTGCTGAAGTCTGAAGACAGCCTCTTAAATATTTAATGACAGTCTAAATATATACATGTGTACAATGTGTTTTAAACAAAGGCAGAATTCATGTACAGGCTTAACTGGTTCCAAATAATTACTTTTTGGAAGGTAATATAAACAACTATGGATAGGGAAAGAAATGGAGGAATGCAGTGTTCTAGTAAAGCCAGATGCAGAAGAGAGATTTGCACTGAAATGGGGATTTTTCTAGGAAAGTAAATAATGTCTGTGATGTATCTCCTGATCTGCAACAACTGTGCCCTTGGAAGATGGGGAGAGTAGCAGTGATAGTATCCAAAAACATACGGTCTCATCAAAAGCTTGTTCAAGGAGGCTTTTTCCTCATATGTGTGCAGGATAGCTGAAGTTGGTGAAATAAAGGGGGAAAAACAAATAATGGTCAGGGTTGAAGAAAATAGGATGGAGAAGCGGAAGTGAGCAAAAAGATGTATTTTTTTGAGAAATGTGAATTTACAGTGGAGGACAACTAGTGTAGCAAGGGTGTTCTTTATACACTTGTTCTTCGACTAGTCTGCTCAAAAAGCCTGAGTGATCAAGGCTAAGCTGAGAAAGGCAGGGAGAACACTCAGGACCTTACAAGGTGGGACTAGGTCTGCAAGAGGAGGTTGGAGGCATGTGGTTGAGGAGGAGCCTGCGGAAGGAGGTGTGCACAGAGCTACCTGGGGCTGCTGGTTGCTGGCAGAAGCAGCATCACTGCGTGCCTATGCCTGTGAGCCATCTCTGCAGGCACACAGTAGCACTGAGCAGTGTTGTAGATGTACTTTCACAGGTGAAAATATCCAGCTGAACATTTTCATTGATCCCTGGTAGCCGGTAGGTTTACCTGGTGTGTGCTGTACTGGTGGAACATGTCTCAATCACGTCTGAACCTCATAGCCATGAAAATGCTGTCTTGAGCAAAGGTTACTGTCATGCAATAAGCACGGAGGGGGAAGAGCAACAACTTTTAGTTTCGCTTCCTTCCCACCAGCAATAAAATACACATGTAAAAAAAGAAGTGGTAGGAGCAGACACTCGGGATGACTTTGCCACTCACGAGACTGGCATGAAAATGTGGAGTAAGGCTTAGGCACGCCCGTCCAACGTGATGAGAATCTGGAGGCTGCATACGCGTGTATGTGCATGTTGTGAGCAAAGGTGAAATTCTTGTATTTTCAACATACAAATTCTTGTATTTTCAGCATACACCACTCAGTGTTTTGGATTGAAATACAAATACAAATGCCAGACTTAATCTCTGACTGGATTGTCTTCAGGATTATTTAAAAGCCCTTACAGGTCAGCTTCTTTACAGCTGTTTAGGATGGGGCTGAGAAATCACCCAGGTTCAGGGTGGCTGTTGTCCAGGACACCTGAACTGAGATGGGAGCCATCATCTTGTGTATCACCAGCCTGCTTTGGGAGCTTGGATGAAGCTCAAGAACAACTGAGAGAGCTTGGGCATTTTCCCAGAGTATCTTGGCTCCTGCAGAGACCTGTCCCCACCAGGCTGCTTTTTTATTTTAATATAGATTTTCAAGAAACTGGAAATCTGCCTGTTTTACAATGTGTTTATTTCAAAATGCAGTAAGCAGGTAAATAACAAAGCTTTACTGTACATCTGAGAAACTGGGGTTTGCTCCATTGTGTTCCTCTTCCTGCTCTCTGTATTGTGAAGTGTCCCTGTGTGCCTGTTGGTGCTGATTTAAGGTGAGCAGTGCCCTGGTGGGGTAGGAGCTTCCACCTGGGAGACTCGGGGCTAATACCATGGTGGGAGCTGGGAGCATGGTCTGCCAGGAGCATCCCTGAGCTCACCAGTGATGCAGTCCTCAGCCTGGCTGTTAGCACCATGCTCTTCCTTTTTGGAAAAGGGATGGAAGAGGGTGGACGCACCTACATGAATGTGTTTCCTTCTGCCACTGGTGCCGAGTGCTGCAGTGTGTGTGGCCGGGTGTGTAGGGTCAGGCACTGGCAGAGGAGCCCACCCTGCCCGCGGGCCTTAAACCAGGCGCCCTCCTAACCTCAAGTAATTATGTTTTCTTGTGGGGCAAGTTATTATTATAATTGCTTGCCCCAGGCTTTTCTATGTCTTTCTGTGCAACATCTCATCTTAGTATTACAGTATTACAGTAGATGGCTGATCTGGTCCAGGTCAGGTATCTTCTGTATGCAGAAATGTAGGTGGACACTTCTTTCACAGCCGGGGGAGGGGGCTCTGCTTTTGTGTTTATTGCCTAGGAAAATTGCTCTAGGATAAGTTCTTGATAAATAATTATTACTGAAGGGCTGCTTGGTGCTAGGACAGCACTCACACCCAAAAATGATCCAAGTTATCATTTTAAGCAGAATTAATCCTGAAACAGGTAGTTTGAAGGGTTTGTGGAACCCACATCGGAACTGGGCTAAAAGTAATTCTTCCAGCTGCCTGTTAGGGCAAGATGGAGTCCTGCTGTGCCCCAGTGAGGTGCCCTCAGCAGGAAGGTGCTGCAGAGCATCCCACTGTGTTCCCATCTTCTTGCCCACCCTGACCAGGTGATTTCCAAGGCAAATCCCAAGTTGTGAAGGACTTCCTGTACCAGCAAAGGTGAGCTTCACCGAAACTGCTCTTAAGGGAGAGGGGTGACTCAATTTGGGGTTCTCCTGGGGGCTGTGTGCTACTGCTTGCTGTTCCCTTATGCATCCAGCTGTGGACCTCTTTGCAGCTCTGAAGCCGTGTATCTCCTCAGGTGGATGGGATTGAAGAATGGTTGTTTCAGCTCAAGAGAAACCCCAAACCCTAGCAAAATTGCTGCTGGTTTGGCTCTGCTGGAAATAATCCTCTTGCCCCACATACAGCCCTGGTAAAGCCCACTGGAAAGTAAAGTGGCAGCCGCTTGTGGGAGAGGGAGGTAAATGAAACTGGTCGGCACGAAGCACTTATTTACTCAACAGATGTGAGTCAAGAGAATGTGCAGTAATCTGATGATTTCTGGAGTATTATCTATGATTGTTTTCCCTTTCTCTCCGAAGGGCTTCTTTCAGAAAAGCTGCAGAGTTTTGTGGTCTCGGATAAACAGCATGTTTTGCTAACCAGGGAAAAATAGTCAGGAGGTACATAGATAACTGTGTGGCCTTGAAGGGAGTTAAGTGCTGTGTTCCATGCTGCTAAGGGTGACTGACATCTCAAGGACTTGTCTATATCTAGATGATGATGCAGGATATATAGTCCTGCTCCATGTCATATGGAGATTAGTTCAGCATGTAGGAATGTGTGTGAGTGTAACTTCAGGTTATATTTAAGGTTTGCAGCTCTCCACATTGCCAAGTATTTTGGGATGTATAGATTTCAAAACCTTATGGTTTACACTGAGTAGTAGATTTGTTCCTTCTCTTTTGTTCATTCAACTGTGTTACATAAGGTTTTGTGTTCCTCTTTTTAATCCAAATTTCAGGAGGAAACAGGCCACATCATCACTGTCTTACTCTTAATTTAGGAGTCTCCTTAGTGAACTGGAGGGAACATCAGTGCTATGTAATGCTGATACAACTCATCCATGCATCTCCATAGCAGCTGGGGCAATTAAAGATCCAGGCCAGAGGATGGTGGGAATCACTATTTCTTCCACTTATGGAGCAAATTATAATTTATAGCAGTTGACACCCATGCAGTAGAAGAAAATGAAGAGTGTGGTTAAAGCAGTCCTTGTCCTGGTGTTGCAGCATGGGTGCCACAGGCCTGGGAGGTGATTTGGAATCAGAGGTGGGGCATCGGCATCTTGCGGTGCTGCGGGAGAAACTACTTCGAGGCATGAATTCCGAATAAGAGTAAAGGAGAGGAGATTGGTCTCACACGAGAAGAGGGAAGTAATGCTTTAAGAAATAAAGGCTCTGTCTCAGCAAAATGTTGTGCCTAACTGCTTTGCTGTGAAAGAACTGGTGTGAGTGCTGCCAGGCTGATGGCGTTCCAAATGCAATCTGACTTCCTAAAATGTTACCGTTTCTTCAAATAGAAGAAGAAAACCCGTAACTTTAAGCCAGTCATGAGGGTTAAGCCTCAATAATAAGAGAAAGAAGATGCCATTTTCTGGAAGTATCCTGTGGGGCTTTTTACCCCCTTGTCTCTCCCACCCCGCCTCTGAGATTTAACCTGGGCTGTTCAGGTGACATAGTGCTATCTGCATGACAAGGATGCAGAGGGAGGGTTGTGCGGGTGTTCTTTGAAAGGTGGTGGAGTTGGAATATTTATCTTGTTTCATTCAGGCTCCTATTTCATATTGCAGCAAGACACATTTCTGTGTGCTCCTGCAGTCCTGGGGTGAAGTGTGGTACAGGCACGGCTGTCCCAGGCCTTCTGCTGCCTGTAGCCCACATGAACTCAGGACTGCAGTCTGATGGCCAGGATTGACACTGGCCACCGTGGTTACGTTTCCATAGGCCTTTAAAATGGGGAAGAGTGCTTTGATTTCCCTAAGCATTTTTTGGGTTCCTTTAGTGCTTTATAATGTTTTATTAGAGAAATTGCTATGTAAAACTTGTATTTTATTTGTTAATGCTTTCTGTGTCTCTTCCTCTGGAAGCGTCAGTGAGTATAGGTCCAAATTGTGGCTGTTAGAAGCTGATAGTGTCAGAAGCAGCATAAAGTAGCTCTTCTATGGGTGTTTGGGGAGGGGGGATCTCCACAAAAGCTTTCTGGGGGGTTGACACTTGGCCTAGGTCAGGATATGGTCACAAGTGTTGTATGAACCTTTTAACTCTGCTTGCTTCACTCACATGCTACCAAAAGCCACCACTTTCCCAGGCACTGAAGCACTGCTGGTTCTGATCACTCTTTCGAGGGCTCTCACAATGCAGTTATCAGATTGAGCAAAGCTCTTCTGCCTTAAGTTGACTTTTCCCCCATGATAGTTTCTAGTCCAGAAGTACATGCAAACAAAATAATTCCTGGCTTCCTAAGTGATTTTCCCATTCGCTCACTTTTTTCCTTCTAATATACTCTTTGTGTTTGTGAATGAAACAGAAATAGGGCTAATTTAGTTGATTGGCTGCAAAACAAAAGTATTCAATGCTAAGAATGGGAAATGAGAAGGCCTTTCTGAAATGTTACTTCTTTGCATAATTGTAATAGAGTATAATTATACAGTTGGGTGCTTAGCAGTGGATTTGCTGTAAACACGGTCGTGGGAAATGTCTTGTTGCTCACTTGTGTCGGTTCGAGTCCCAGCACGGTCCCTTCGATGGCTGTACCAGCAGCATCTCTAACGGCATTTTCTCTTAAGGCAGGATGGTGTGTTACAGAAAATGCTCTCTCTGGTTCCCCTCACAGCTCCTCCCACAAAATTACCGCTGGTCGATACGGCTGTGTCAGACTGTTGACACAAATCAATACGATCAATCATTCTTCAGCTCCTAAACAAAATTGAGAGCAGGATGCCGACGGGCTGCGCGCAGCAGTGCTGGCAGCGATGCCTAAATGGGAAATACATACTGTAGAGCTTGCAAAGTGCACATGGGGGACCCTGTCCTGTTAATAATTAGTTCTCTGAGGCTGTAAAAAGGAGCATGGTATAAATCATTTCCTACAACTACAGTATGAGTTATGACCCCTGCAGCCATCAGGCTGATGGAGAACATTACCTGCCCAGTGGCAGTGCTGGTAAGGGGTGAGCATGGCAGAGTTTGGTCTGGAATCCTGATTTTCTGCATTCTCCTAGAGGATCTTGACTTCTGATAACTGCAGACGTTTTCTTGCAGTACCGGAATTCTTGGTACAATCGGGTAGTTCAGTGTGTAACTGCCAGAAAGCCCATCAGAATCATAGGTGCTGTAGTCTGCAAGAATAAAATCAGAGGCTGCTTCTGAGAACCAGAGCCCTTATCTGAAGGGAAGGCCAAATCTTTGTTCATAACGGCAGAATCTGTATCTCTGGAGGCTTGTTTGGGTGTGTCTGCTCATAGCCTCAGCTGCTTCAGGAAGATAAACACATAAATGTTTCATCTCCTCCATTCCTCACCAACTATTCTGTTGGGTGCTAGCAGATTTCTCTTTCAATTAAATATAATTTCTCTTATCCTAATGGGAAATGTAATTATAGGATTTATTTTTTAATACTGTGATTTCAGAACCGCTTTGTAAGGAGGAGTAACATTTCCCGCTTCAAGGCTGTCTAAAAATGGGGAAACAAAATAAATAGAGAAAACCCACAAAGTACACTTTGCTAAAAGTAATAAATCTTAGACAAGAAGCCAAAAAAAGAAAGCATCTGATAAGCTGGAGCCACAGTAAAGTTGAAAATTAATGATCAGTAAGTTGGTGCTGCAAGAGAATGAATGCATTATGGATTTGAGGAGACACCGATAGCTTATTAAGTGTCAGTAAATTTTAGTGTAAGCAGTAGAAAACCCTGATCAGAAAACATAATGTGGTGCAAGCTGCAGTTGGAAGATCCAGCTCCCACGGAGGATGTGGGAACCATGTGTATGGCTGAAATGTAAAAAAGTGCTTTGCTGGATTAGGGGCTGAAATTGCAGGCTAAACTCCTTTAGTGTATGATCAGAGGGATTTAAACGTTTCAATAGGGCATGACTGTAGTCTCAGGGAGGGATTTATTGTACTGTAAAACCTTTCCATGAGAAGGTGTGCATGACTGTTTAAAATAATTTAAAACAAATACCATTCCTTCATCCTCCCACCCCCTCTCACTCTTTTTTTCCCCTAAACCAGAAAGCTAAGGCTACTACTTGAATTGAAATGGAATAATATATCAAGTGAGTGATCACATCAGGCATGGACACTTAGCAAATCACAGTGAGATAACTGTGAATAACTCTCTAGTTTCAACAATTTGCATGGCCATTAACAATTGATGGGTTTCCCTTAGAACCGCATTATCTGTGGCAGCGGGATCTATTCCCGAGCACTGCTCCTGCATACTGAGTGCCAGTGGAATTCTTAAAAGTGAGGGTAATAAAAGATTCTGATAGCAGCAAGGTGAGGGGAGCAGGTAGCGATTGCAGGGTGGCGTTTTTTGATTATATATTTAAGATTATCATGCATTTTTGTAACTGCTCTTCCCCCCTTCTCTGCCTATTCCTTTAGCTACAGCTCTGTGAGTTTTAATTCAAGCTGGTGTTAGGTTTCCCTTCACTGCTTGGCATCATCTCAGGCTCGATGGTTGGTCTGGCATGTGGATCAGTCTAAGCAAGATTTTAAAATGCATTTTGTTTTAGTTTTGGATTGGACATGTGTCTTAAGGAGCTGTAGTGCATATTCAACAAAAGGTAGAACCAGTGCTAAACGTAGCAGTCCTCGATTGCTGGGCAGCTCTTCCATGGGAATGATTTCAAGCAGGTGTCACAGAATCATAGAATAGTTAGGGTTGGAAAGGACCTTAAGATCACCCAGTTCCAACCCCCCTTGCCATGGGCAGGGACACCTTGCACTAAACTGAGTCACCCAAGACTCCATCCAACCTGGCCTTGAACACTGCCAGGGATGGAGCATTCAGAGCTTCCTTGGGCAACCCATTCCAGTGCCTCACCACCTGTACAGTAAAGAACTTCTTCCTTATATCTAATCTAAACTTCACCTGTTTAAGTTTTAACCTGTTACCCCTTGTCTTATCGCTTCAGTCCCTAATGAAGAGTCCCTCTCCAGCATCCTTGTAGGCTGCCTTCAGATACTGGAAGGCTGCTAGAAGGTCTTCACGCAGCTGTCTCTTCAAAAATGTCAGATGTGCTTTCCTCGTGATGTTCATGTCACCCTTTTAATGAATGCAGACACATCCCTTATTTTAATACTTTTATCTCTGGCTGTTGTCACATCACTTCTTTTTAGATTCCTCCATCAAGTTGATTCTTCCAGCACCAAACCTCTTTCCCACTCTTTATTTCTCCTTCTCACCCTCTTCCCACTCCCCTTTTCTTTTCACGGTGCTGCTGTTGTGGCAAGATTAAAGCAACCGAGTGAGGCAGTGGCAGGGAAGGCTCAAGTAATCAAAGTGTGCAAGCAGCTGGAGCTGTGAGGAGGCAGGTAGGAGACACATCAAAGCTGGTGTGTGCAGGCACTCACTGCTCTCGCCTCTCCTTGTGAATGACCCCTCTGCTGTAAACAGAGTTCCTGTGGTTAATTTGTGAGCTTACGCGTACACAAATGCAATTGCTTTTCTACAGCCTTCCCCAAATTTAATTGCAGAGGTAATAAAGTCTTAGCTTTTTTTCCTTGGAAGGTGGCTTCTGTAGATGTGGTGTGTTAGGAAGTAAGTACCCAGGAGGTTAATGTTCACCTTCAGCCAAGAACATCTCAGCACCTTATTGTCCTAGCTGGCTGTAAATGCTGTTTCTGGATTGCTGTAGGTGTTGTGAGGAGAACTGGATGGTCAGAGAAGTGTCTGACTGCCGAGCTAGACCCTGCATGGGTAGAAACACAGTGTGTCTTGTCTTGGTCAGAGCACCCATGGTCTGGACAGGCAGCCATTGCCTGGCCACATGTGGATGCTGCTCCCTGAGCTCCAGGTCCAGTGTGAAGGCTTTGGGTGCCCCTAACTCAGGGGAAGCCCCGAATCCCCCCTCATCTCTGAACTGCCTGTGCACATCTCTTGATGTGGAGCTAACTTTGGGGCTGGCTGTTTCCTCAGCTGCTGCCTCTGCCCACATTGCCCTCTCCTCAGAGCCTGCTGTGGACCTCAGAGGTTGAGAACTCCATGGCCTGAACAGACTCTTGCTCTGTGTTCATGCAAGGGATTCCTGGTCCTTGTCTTCACCCTTTGGTCTGAAGGTGTCAAAAAATCACCTCACTTTGCACATGCCATCTTTCGCAGGTCTCTTCTTCACTGATCATAGCCTGCTGGTGTCTTTTGCTGCTGATAGCCAAAATGTTAGCTATTTCTGGTGGTCTGTAATAATTGTCCTTTCTTTTTACTCTCTTCTTTAATGAAAAATCTTTCTGACACAGGTAATAGTAAAATAATTAACAGTGAGATTGTCTGTGGTGTTTGGGGATAAACTGGAGATCTAAGGTTAGAGATACTGATGTGATACCAGGTTGCCGTGTTGATATGGTTGCTGGTTGCCGCAATACTTCTTATTTACTTTAACTTTAGTCTCAGGGTAACTGTGTTTCACAATAATCAATGTACTGATTACTATAATTACATCTTGTAGGGCCCCATGACTGGGCTAATAAAGCATGGAATCTAATGAATATTTGTAAACAAACTTCATTAGGAAGTAGGTTGAGAATACGCACTAGTGGAGGATAACAGAGGAGACCCATCCTCAATCTCCGTAATTACAACAGATGGAGACCTGGAAATGAACAGCAAAATGTGGAAACGATCCCACTGCTCCTTACCTTGCATTTACCGGTGCGCCATGTCTTTAAAATCTGTCTTAAGAAAAACATAGAGAAAGGGTGCCCACTGCATGCACAGTTTCGGTTGCTTTTGCAGAACTTTAAAGCATTAGCAGGCATGCTGTTGAAAACGGGATTTACTGTGTAGGGCTGGTACTGGCCTTGAGTAAGAAGTGTCTATTGTCACCCCGTGATTGGATCTTAATGCAATTAAAATCAAACAGGAAACCACCATTGAAAATGGGAAATAGATTTCCTAGTGATGCCTCTGGGGAGGGGGGTGACATCTGTCTGTTGGTGGAAAGTTGGCTGTGTTTAACTGTCCTTCAGGAGCTGTGTCCCATTTCTGCTGTTGTATTGGGCGTGCTTTGCGTGCCTCCCTCTGGTTGTGTGCTGTGCTTGGACACATGTTGCATGAGTCTGGCAAGTTAACAGATGAAGGGTCCAGCCTATTCTGGATGGTTGCTTTATTTTAAGGTTGCCAGAAAACCCTTTATATCTCCTTGTCTTCTTTCCCCTCTTCTTCCATCTTTAAGCTACTTGACTTTATGATGGGTTTTTCTGGCTGAGTCTATGTGTGTCTCTTTAACAGAAGAAGCATTAAATCCTTTCACCTCCCTCCCCCTTTTTATTGGTTATCTGCAAAGTTTGGCATTAATTTTTCAGGGAAACGCATATGTAAAGAGCCGTGCTCAGAGAGCACCAGCCCTGAGCAATAGGCTCATGAGTGGCTGTTCTTGCAGCAGGAGGTTGGAGGGGAGAGGGTCTTTGAGCAGCTACACTTCATGCATTTGTTTCCTACCTGCTGGTTTCAGACAGTATTAATTTTTATGCATTTATTGTGTTTAATTAAAAGCAGGGCTGCTTACAGCAGTGCTTGCAGAGATTCCTCCTTCCCCTCTCCTCCATCTCCCCCCAAACACAACAAATAGGCATCTGGTATTTGTTTTGTATAACACAATCCTCATAAAAGGAAGAGTAATAAAACATAATTATCTCTAAAGGCTTGTTTTATAAGTCTAGGAATGAGCTCGTTTTGGTTTGGTCTCTTTGCAAGATAAAGGATGCCTTTGTATGGTTTTAGTCCCTCTTTGAATCAGTACAGGATTGGTTATTTCAGTGTGCTAAACCCCAGTGTGTAAGGGTGTGAGGTGGTGTGAGTGCATGTGCAGATGGCACTGGTGGATCTCTAGAGGTGGGGAACAGGCTTTTTCTGTTCCTTTTGGAAAATTTTCCCTTCCAAACAATGGGTTTTAATTGAAAGCTTTGGTGAAGTACGAGGGAGGAAAATCTGTGGGCTACACAAATAAGGTCAGTGCTTCTGAGACGCAGGCCTTAAAGTTGGGTTTGAGCCCTTTCTGCACACTCCTTATCCCTGGGAGCGAGAAGGACAGTGACTTACATCCACATTCATGCTTGGATGTGTGTGAGGACTCTGGTTTGGTCCTTGTTGCTTTTCTGGCAGACCTTTACCACTGCTGTATCTTCATCTCTTCGGAGCATTGCTGGCTTCATCCACCTTCAGCCCAGCCGCCAGAACTCCAGCACAGCATTCAGCAATTTGGAAGAGCTAGTTACACTAATTTCACCTTAGATTTGCTGTTTGCTGTGTGGTTGTAGGGCACTATGCCATTTTACTTCCCTTCAGCTTGCTGTAACTCTGCAAAGCCCTTCCCACCACCATGTGCTAGAGGGTGTTTTCCTGGGAAGAAGTGGAACTAGATCATTTAAACCAACTGGATATTAAAGTGACATGTGCGAGTCGCTTACAGCTGTTCGAAAGGTAAGGTGTGAAAGCCAAATCCTTTCAGAAAACTCACAGTCTAAGCCTATTGTTTATTTATTTTCTTTAATGAGGAAAAATCCATTTTTTTTCTAAAATGAAAAATAAAAGCCATGGGCTGGCAAGGCACCTTCAACTCCAGCATGCTTTGGAATAGGTTTGTTTTAATCCTGTTCTTTGCACAATCAATTAAGTGAAATACAGTTTTGCTCAGCTTTTATGTGAATTGTAGCTGTCTCAAAAGCAGGTATAACTTAGGTATTGCTTTCTCTCTGCAAGGCAAGCCTTGTAATTTTGAATCTTGATTAGCAGCTGCTTTTGTTCTTCCCCGAGTCTCAGAAACAATGGGGTTGGGAGCATGAAACAAATTGCTAAATGATACCCTTGCAGAGAGAGGAATCTGCCTCACTGCCTGCATCTTTGCTTCTGGAAAGAGGCTGTGATGATGCAGCCCCTGGCGCAGTGACCTGTGGATGGGGCTGGGAGATGCTCCGTTGGCAGAAGCGGTGCATGGGCATGGCCACATGTTGGAGTCATCTCCTCGAAATGCATTTTCCATGTAACAAGCTTTTCTTGTCATCTTATCTGGGGATACTGGTGTAATTTGCATGTTGCTGGCTTCAGTTGTTCAACAGCACTATGGTGGCTGCTCTGGGTCTTCAGCTGGTGGATGGCCAATGGCAGGTAAGGTATGAGGAGGCACCCGACTGCCTTGTATAAGCTTACATTGTTTTCCATGGCCAGAAGTCTTTGATCTATGCAAAGAGAAGCAGAGGATGGGTGCCACATTGCAGGCTGATGTGTAAATGTGTCATTTAGCAGGAGAGCCTCGTGTCATGCGTGAGCTAAAATGTGCCATGTGTGTCAGAGGCTGCAGAGTCCAGCTACAGGTCAAATGCTCTGAGAAGTTTGATGTCCCTCCACAGTATATAATGTTCCACTGAGTTTTTCATGCAAGGTCTGGAATGCTTTTTTCCTTGTTATTTTTGCTTTCTGGGGTATTGCTTCTGTTGTGTAGAGCTGGGAGATACCTCCCTGGGAAGTTTACTAGCCCTTAATTAATTAATGTTTGCTAAATGTTCTGAGACCAGGGTTGCTTTGCGTTCACAACAACAGAATTGTATTTAAAAGTCTGGGTAGCTTCTGATTCAGGCTCCTTATTTCTCCAGAAGAAATAGGTTTCATTTTTCCAGTGTAAAAGAGTGCCCCCCCAAGCCATTAGCTTCTCTCGTGCTATCAGTGTGACATGGACTCATTATTTGTTCTCTTTCCCATTGTATGCAGAGCGGTAGTATTGGGTGCGTTTTCTTTTAAATGTGACATAAAGTGAAATGTGATTACTTGCACATGTTCTGTGGCACTTGTCTTCCAAGTATCTAGGCAACCTTTATGTAGATGACACTTTTAACTCAAACTCTTCCATCATTATGAGTGTGGTCCTGTGAAGTAGGGTGAAAAAGGGAGGGAAGAAAGAGCTGACTTAAACTCATTTTGGACAGCTTGAGTCAGTTGTGAGATTCTTTATAGGAAGTACAACATGCTGAAGATCTCTGCTCTCATACACTTAAGCCCTCTACTGACAGCTATTCCATGTTTTTCCTTGGAGGCTGGGCAGGTAGGGGATCTCTTGTCTCTGTTGGAGCTGGTGGTAAAGCTGCCAGGAAAGGAGGATTTCAGGCTTCTACAACCTGGCACCAAGCAGTGGACTTCCTTGCTTGGTTCTCCACTCCAGCCTCAGGAGGTTGATTGCTTCAAAACTTCTTCAGCTTCAGCCCTGGGAGGTGTGTGTTCAGAAAGGTTTTGAGTTCAGGTGTGCTTCCCAGAAAGCAGGAGCTGAATGGGAGACTTGAAGGGGAAGCCATCACTGCCATGTTTGTTTGCTTGTTCAGCTGTGGTTGGACATCCCTTGGGCACAGGACAGCCTCATATCCCTGGCTCATGGTGAGGAGTAGATGATTACTGCCCCTCTTGCCTTGGCACTGGCACTACTCTAATTCCACTACTGGGAGCTTTCGCCAGCTTCATGAGCTCAGTTGTCTCCCTGGCATGGGGTGATGTGTCTGGGTGAACAACCAATGGAAGGAAGAACATTGGGACGCTTCACTGGGGCAGTTGTAGAGCAGAAGAGGCATTACTTCAGAACTGGGAACATCAAGCTCTGCGTTTTCTTTAATTAGCCCATGGCTTTCTTACGAAACTACAACAGAACAGCAAGCTTCCCTAGTCCTTCAACATGCAGCATACACAAACCTTACATGTGCCCCCTTGCCCTGGCATGGTGATGTGTTCTCCAGCCAGCCATGAGAGGATGGGACATTCAGAGTACCAATGCCATAAGACAGGGTCTGTGGTGTGGCAGATAAAATGTTGGGTGTCTGTAACGGACATTTGCTGGGAGGTGATTCCCTTGGCCTCTCGTTGCATTTGTGGTGTCAGCCGGTGGTGCCATCTTGTTGGCATAGCCCAAATCAGGAGGGTGAGTTCTGGGATGGATTGAGAGGCACCTTATGCCATTGTCCCCCCACATGCTGGGTTTTGGGAGGTGGTGGTCCCAGCCAGCTCACTGAGGTTGCCTGGGAAGCTGGTGCAGAACAGAAAACAAGGTGCAGCTTTCTCAGAGTGATGTTGCTGGATCCTCTTCCCTGTCCTCACGTTACCCTTCTGGTCTTCATCAGGAGCTGAGCCTGGGTGTCTGACAACAGCAGGACAGTGAGTGTAGCTGTTTGTTAGGGAACGCTGAAAGGAAAAAGTTGGGAATGGCCTAGACAAATGTTTAAAGTATGGGGAGGAAGAAACCAGATTTCTGTGTTTGAATGCTTTGGGCAGTAAATGAAAGCATCACATCACAAGGCAAGACAGCCATGTTTGTAGCCAGAGGTTGATTTGGGTTGTCATTGATAGGCCAGCTGTATGTATATTCTTGACTTCATTTCTATACTACAAAAAGTTAAATCCACCATCTTGGACCATGATTAATGACAGATTTGCCTGTACTAACAATGGTGCTGGTAAGTATCCCAGAGCAGTGATGCTTCTTTATTTGACCTCATGTCCATGGGTTGGTTGGTCATAAAGCCGAGATGGCTATTGACTGCTCTGATCTTGAATGTATGCTTAATTACAGGGCAGTAGGAGTCAAGTGGATAGTGTTTCGGGTAGCTGGTGTAGAGAATAAAGTGACATAGTAAACTGAGCCCTGGTAGCTCACTTGGGACAGTGCAGTGGGTTATTACGTTATGGTGAGAGAAGCTGCCAAGCAAATACTACTGTACAATTAAGTGGGACTGTTAACGGCATGACTGAGGCAATTCATTAATGGCAGTGGTGTATTCTTCTGTCTGCTTTCGTTACAACTGCTGGGTGAAGGTACTCAGGGGAAATAAAACCAGTGGGAAGAAGGGGTAGGAAACTAAAGATGTAGTGCAGATGCAGTGACTTTTGGAGGCATTGTTCCTTGAGTCATCTGAAACACAGCTGTTTCCTAGACAGGTTTTATGGAAACCTGTCAGAGCAATGTACTCCTGACAAAATATCTTCATGTAGATGCTGGTTTTGTGCATCTGCTTCTTGTGGGGTTGGAAAGAAGTGGCAGAAAGGACAGTTACTTCTGTCAGGTGGAGGCTCCTGTGCTAAGGGACTGAACTGAGGCAATGCCTGTCCTTTGGCAGAAGATGTGCTCAGTTACTGGTGTTTTCACAAGCAAATAGAAGTAAACTGCAGGGGTGTTTGGGATAGGAAAATGCACAGACAAAGGTGCCAGCTTTGGAGTTTGTGAAAAGCTGGAGGCTGCAGGCACTGCAATATTTCCTTAGCTATAGACAAAGCTGGTGTCTGACCAATTTCTGTTCATGAATATCAGCATCTTTGTTAGGAATTAGCCTGTTGCTGGACCTTGTAATTTTTGGAGTTAGGGGAAAACCATAAAGAAGGCCCTAAAGCAACCTGCTGTCAGAAGGTAGTAGCAGGAGGTAGCCTCTGCCCTGCTGGGTTGGCTCAGCACCAGGACTGGATGTGTGGGGTGGCTGCTGGGCATTAAGAGAAGCAGGGCAAGCTTCAAGGAGTTACCAAGAAGATGAATGTTGTGTGTGAAAGCCCAAGGATGGAAGGAGGGGGAGAATTAAGGGTTTGTAAAGCAGCACATCTTTTAGTGTAGCAGCCTTTCCTTTCAGCTCTGTTCCCATATTTGCTAGAAGTAGGGTTATGCTCCTTGGTTTGGGTGGTGAGGTGAGAAGGTTACTCTTGAATTTATAGCGTCAGATGTAAACTGTAAACCGTGTGGGCAGCCACATAGTTGAAACAAACACATCTGCCGCAGAGATGCTCACCGTGGCTTGAAACACATCCATGTTGACCTGGAGGGCTTCTGGTGTGATGGCATTTGTGTCTGGCACCTTGGTTCAAAGCCATACCAAATCTGAGAGCTGCCAGTGCTGGATGGTGCACCACAAGTATGTGATTTCAAAGCACAGACTGGTGGAACTCACTCCACTGATTCAGATTTCCCTGGAAACCGAAACAAAGCACTGAAGTGCGATGACTTGAGGTAGATCTGGCAGCGTTGGTGCTGAGCCAGCTCTCCACCAGGGTGTCCCAACTCAGGTGAGCCGCTATCCCACTTGAGACCGGTGTGAAACCAGGATGGAGGCAGAAAGGACGTGGCCGGTGGAGAGGTACCTTCCCTGCCACAAGCCCCTTGGGCATTGCAGCCAGGCCTTGGAGAAGCGCCAGGGCTGACAGGGCCCCGAACGTTAGCAAATTACTCTGGTTTAGAGTGTGATTGTCTTTTAAATGTGGTGAAAGTGGTGTGTGAGATGTGTTTTAAATAGAGTATGTGTCATGTCCCTTCATCAGAGATTTCATGTCTTAACTATCTTATTTTCTGTCTCCTTCCCATTATGCAAATTTGATCACAGAACAGATTGGGTTGGAAGGGACCTTAAAGATCATTTAGTTCCAGACTCTTGCCATGGGCAGGGACACCTTCCGCTAGAGCAGGTTGCTCAAAGCCCCGTCCAACCTGGCCCTGAACACTGCCAGGGATGGGGCAGCCACAGCCTCTCTGGGCACCCTGTGCCAGTGCTTCAGCACCCTCACAGGGAAGAATTTTTCCTAATATTGAACCTGAGTCTACTTTCTTTCAGTTTAAAGCCATTGCCCCTTGTCTGTCACTGCCTGCCCTTGTGAAAAACCCCTCTACAGATTTCTTGTTGGCTCCCTTTAGGCATTGGGAGCTGCTCTAAGGTTTCCTCAGAGCCTTCTCCAGCTGAACAAGCCCAACTCTCTTGGCCTGTCTTCACAGCAGGGGTGCTCCATCCCTCTGATCATCTTTGAGGCCTCTTCTGGTCTCGCTCCAACAGCTCCACATCCCTCTTCTGTTGGGGGCCCCAGGGCTGAGCACAGTACTTAACACACTGCTCCAGATGGGGTCTCATTATGTGCTTAGGAGTTTCACATTTGGGGTTCTTTTGTACAAAGATCAGGCATGGTTGCTGTGTGAAGCACGTGTTGCAGTGGTGTTTGAGACACTTTGCTGCTAGATGGGATGGGAGCTGCAGGCAGGGCAGTGGAGCAGAGCTGGTGCAGGCAGGAAGGATGCACTCAGGATGGGCAGCTCCTGGGGGCTTCTGTAGCCCATCTGGAGGAGGCACTCAGTGTGCTGCTCAGTGCTGCTGTACCAAGAGCTTAAAACTGATTGAAGCTTTGTCTTTAATGGATACCTTGGAGGGAAAGTGTAAAAGATGAAGCATTGCCTGCTTTTGGTCCCTGTGCAAAGGATCAAATCAGACAGCAGGCTGAGGCTTCAGCTTCCAGAGACTGAAGCATCCAAAGAATGTCATCTTCTATGGCGCTAAAATGCAGTGCTTGGAAGTGTCTCACAACACCAGGGTTTGTTAAATGACACAGTTGGAGGACACTGGGAAGTGCCGAGGTGACTCTGAGCATGTATTTAGGTAACAAAGCACAAATAATATGCTTTGTAAATTATTTTCCCCCCTCTACTTCTTTCCTTCATGGGGCCTTTGTGTGTCCAAGTACTTGTGATTGCAATAAACTCCAAAGCATGTTTGGATGCCATGTCTGACAAACATGACTTTTTCCCTCCTAATCACAAATGCTGTCTGTGTTTCTGCTCTGCGTTTTTCTAGGAGTATCACAAAGGCTGATCTGACATTCCGTTCACGTTTTCCCTGTTAAATTATGCCCTGGAAGTTTTGACCTCTAGCATTTCATAGTAGCTTGTAAATTATGTATGGAAATGTTCTGTATTGTTACTGTTTGAACTCCATGGAGGCGGGGTGTCTGAGCTGCTTGATTTGGTACTGAGCTTGGGAACGTCTCCTTGTTCCTCCCCAAATTTGCAGCATACTTTACATTCACTTATTGTATTGAAGATAACTTTTGTCTCTGCATGCAGAAAACCTGGAGTTGCTCTTAGTCAGATTAAGATAATGGATCACTTGAAATAATATTGCCTGGTATTTATTGCTGCTCACCAGAGGATAATTTCAATAAGAATTTATCATATTTATTCAGTAGCAGACTAATAAATTCAGATTTGTTTAAACAAAGGCTTGAAGAAGAACCTACTAAATGCTTACGGTTATATTCATTGCAGGCATAAGCTACTCCATTTCACTCAATGTACTTGTACCTGCTTGTGTCACCAATTAATTTGGCTCTTAATATCTTATTTTCAGCACTCTCTTTCCTCTGGGTGCTGCAAGTCATGTTCATCCTGATGTAAGTCTATTGTGGGTAATGGCATTTCTGATGCTTTCTGGCTTGGATGGGTTTGATTTGTTGTTGTGGCAAAGTCTAGATAAAGAATAACACTACTGCAGGAAAGAGTGATCTAATATGCTGAATTTGAATCCGGGAAGGTCCTAAATATGAATTCTTCTGGGCTGTGGTTGTGGCTTTGAATAGTTCACCCGGTCTGTCCTTTTTTCCCTGATTTAAAACCAAGCTCAATGCTTACCACGTGAAAGGTTCTGCTATTTAGTATCTATACACTGTGTACGCAATGCGTGTGCAAGTACATTAGTAATTTGAGATTTTGGATAATCTAAAAAATGAAGAAACTGGGAAGGAAATTGGTGGCCAAATGATGACCGTGAGCACACATGGAATGGGTGAGGGGTACAGATTGGTGTAACATGAGCATAAAGCTTCATGGTCTTATGGTATGTCTTGCTCTATTTGGGTTGGGCATCACTTCAGGAAGTAAAATGGATGCTTGTAAAAGTAAATACTCTTAAAAATAAAAGCTTTCACCCAACCTGAAATTTCTTGTACCAAAGTTAAATTGGCAAAGCTGTGTCCTCTGTGGTGTCCAGATTTTTCTGTTATGGGTGTGTGATTTGAGTGCTTCTGTGCATGTTCAGAATGGATGTATAGACCACATCTTTCATTTACACACATGCACACGCACACAATGTTTTTAATGGAATTGAATACACAGTGACTTTTTTTCTGTTTGCCATCCTACCAGCTCAACCTCCTTTCTTTGCATTTAATCATCTTTACAATTAGGCTGCTGCATACTCTCTGAGGTAACATACACCTCGTGTTAGCTGTGAAAACCAAACCAACCCACACAGATGGCAGAGATGGTGTTACAGTGCCCAGGCACCACAAACAGCTCAGCACGTGAGACACAGTGAGTTTTGCAGGCTTTATTCACAGCCACATGGATTTCACAAATCCATTCATCAGATCGGGGCAGTGAACAGCAGTGCAACCCAACCCAAAAGCCCTGCTTCCCTTCCTGTGCTGGGCAGGGTTTAACCAATGCTTGTGCTCCACAGGAGAGTCCAGGGTTCAGAAAGGACCATGACATCTTGGAAAGCTCTTCCACGGGGGAAGTCTGGTGATTAGACCAGTGGAATATGCAGGGTTAATCATGTTCAGGAGGAAAATGCAATTGATGGCAATCTTTTCTATGTAAGATAAAGCCAGGGAGTGCTGTGGGTATTAGCGTATGAAGATGCACCAACAGGTACTCCTTTCTAGGAAGTATGTACATGTGTTGGTGGTTCCTTTTCCATCACAAATGGATTTTTCTGGGAATGAATCACTTTTTCTTTCCACTCAGTTTTTATTTAAAAAGTGAAGGAGAGAAAACCTCATGCAGGTGCCTGGAAAGCTGAGCAAGCCATTGGAGATGAATAAACTGGTACAGAGTAATTGAACTAAGCAATGGAAGTGACAGATTCCTGTGCCTTCAGATCCTTGTCACAAATTCATTAATATGACTAATAAGTTGGTATCTTAATGTGATCTGCTCTTGCATTGTGAACAGGATTGTGGGCATTATGCTTTCCAAAAGCCAGGGTGAAGCAAAGCAACTGGTGTCTTGATCTTTGCCAGTAGAAGGAACATTAGAAGTGAAGTGCTGATGCATCAGGAGCTGCATTTTGGTTAACATTACGGTTCAATGGGGAGCAAGAGTGATCTGGGCAATTTTTTTTTTCTTTAAAGGCTTCCAATATACATTTAAACCAGCTGGGCATGCTTGTGCCTGTGGTTTTGGGCTTCAAGTGTTGTGTGCCTGATGAAGATCTGCAGGCAGCATGCACTTGGCACCCTCAAAGGTGCCCATGCAGTTAGTATTCATCACGTAGATGTTACAGGTTTTTAATTGCTTTTGTGTCTGGGTAGGTGGCAGGGCTCTGTGATTTATCATCATTATTTGCATGGCATTAATGCTAGAAGACTGGTGTCAGACCTGAAATGCTGTTGGGCTTGTGGATGCATAGATGGTGCAAGATGGGGCTGCCAACAGAAAGCTGCTGTTGTTGGCTGCATCTGCAGTTCTGCTTGAAAAAGAGGCAAGAGTCAGTGTGAGGTGTTCAAAAGTGGTGCTTTCTATTCCGGCTGATGTGATTCTGCAGGACCTCTCCATTAAAATAGCCAGAGGTGGTTTTAAATGGTGCCCTGCTGCAGCTCCTGCTCTGCCCACGAAGCCCAGATGTTCTGCAGGGCCTGGGGTGGGGTGGGGTGGCAAATTGAGCTTGTTCGCTTTTCAGCATAAAAGAGTGGTGGAAACCACAAAAATCAGAGTTTGCTATCAGTTTGGGGTAGCAAATTTACTTTTTACTAATGTGATTTATATTGAGCAAATATGATTTATTTTGAGGAAGAGAGCAAGGAAACAGACCTGGGCATGTTGGCAAATCACAATTGTGCTGATTGGGCCATGGAGCATCAGATGTTTTGCTCTCTCTCCTACAAGCCCAGGGGTATTGAGGTCTATATATGGCTTTGTTAGGAAATGGGGATAGTGAAGACAGTTTGCCTGCATGGTGTTCCTGTAGATGTGCTGTGCTCATTAACCATGATTGAGCCCCACTGCAGGGTGGGGGTTACAGGTGTATATGTGTTTTGGTCCTTTTTGTTGGGTAGGGGGAGGTAGCACTAATGTGCAGCTCTGTCCTTGGGTCTGGGAAGCCTTCTTTGTGCTGACAACCGAAATCTGGTGTCAGGATCACAAGGAGAGGTTTTAATGGCTATGCAGCAGAGCGGCTGGCTACCGGGAACAGTGTTAATGAGTGTTTATGACCCTTCCTGGTGCCTTCCGTGGTTTTGGTGCAATAAATGGACACCTTTATAGTGCTGGTTTGAAAAGGGACAAACTATTTCTGTTCGATTGCTCCTGATTTGCACCAAGTGTACTGTGACCTTTGCTGCTCTCTGTGCATTAACAAACTTCTTCAGGGCTTCGCAGACACTTTCCATTAGCCGCACCGTAGCTGTTGCTATGAATATTTAATGTCAGGAGCACTACTTATTATTATTATTCTTTTTTTGGTTGCTCTACTTCAACAAAAGTGAGTATGCACCCTCTGACCAGGCAGTGGCTGGCGTGCCCTGTGCACCCCAATTGTACATTCCTCTTTATCCCATCCCTTTTTTGGCTGTAGATATGAGAAACTTTACCCTAATGCTTTAGTGGTTTATAGTTTTCTTTTTGTAATATGATATTTTTATTCCCCCTTTTTATCTGCAGTTTGGCAAGGACCTAAACTTCTCCTCTTCCTCCCTCCCCTGGCCCTTCTCTTTAGCCCTCAGGGAGTCATGCTATTCCCACCTGGATTTGCAGTTGAACTTCACTGGAGGCACAATGGCTGTTCCGTGCCTTGCCTGGGTGCTGTGGGATGAATTCCCCACGCTTTATGGGTCACTGGCCCCTCTTTATCTGCAGTAGAAGTGGAGGAATGCCTGCAAGGCAGAGCCACCTCTGATGGTGCGTGTGGATCTGCCGTGTCTGGGGCATCCCTAAGTGTTTTATATCTTTGCTGAAAAAACACATTTTTCCAATTTGTAGCCCAAGTTCTCTTCATTGGTAATTTATTTGATGGATATGTTTTCCCTTGTCATCTTTCAATGTCTGCGTTGTCTCCTGTCTCCTGCTTCTTGTGCACATCTACAGTCTGTGTTCCACCTTCTGCTCTTCAGGAAGGCTCTTCTTCCAGGAGGAAGAGGAAGGCATGCACGTGATACCCAGGTGTACCAGGCAATAGGGGTGATGTTTTGGCATTAGGATAAGTTTTGCTACATGGCATGTGGTGTCTGCTGAACATTTCCTAATCACTACTGCAGAACATTGGTTGTGGTAGAGTAAGGATTGATGTTCCCTGCTGGCCAGGTGGAGGTGCAGGATAGATGATGGAATTAGCGCAGCGTCTCCGTGTCAGAGCCGAGGGCAGGATGCTGGGCTCCTCTGCGGCCTCTGATGTGGGTGCTTTTCCCAGGCATTGCTTGTGGCCACCAGCAGAACAAGCTGGGGACCAGGGCTTTCGGCTGGTGGTGCCCAGTTGTGCCACAAAGTCATTAATTGGTTTCAGGAGTTCTCCACCCGTCTGTGCTGAGTGTTTCAGAAAGCCACCGCTGCGTTCTCTCTGGAGGGAGAAGCAGTAGCGATCTGTGTGCCTGGGAGGAGACCAGCTTGTTTTTGTTTGATGACATTCCAACCTGAGAAACAAAACCATACCAAAACATGAGCCCAGTTAAAGTCAGTGCCTCTGGTACCCCACGTCACGAATGTTCCCTTTGCAGTGGTGGGATCGCTGTCTGTTCCCCTTTTAGTTTTCCCCAAACTGATCCACTTTTAGTGTTTCAGTTGCTCCCAGTGCCACTCATGGAGTTTTCCCTGGTTTTAAGTTGGCAGCAGGAAGAGTGTATGCCTGGAGTTAAAATTGTTCTAGGAGGGTTTTCTGGGTGGAACCTCTTGAAGTGATAAAGTGGAAACTTATCAGTACGTTATCTGTGGTGAACACAGTTCTCAGTTGTACCTTGTTGGTTTTGAGCTTGTTTTAAGTGAGTTGTAGACCCAGGTACACTGTCACATAAATCAGATGGCCTCATTGTTCAGCATCTGTGCTGGCTGGAGTGTGAGAAGCCTGTAACAGAGCCCTGGAAACACCTCAGAGCCATGAAGTGCTACCAAGGGCAAAACCGCCACCATTGGGTTTAGGTCCTGGTGCATATCTCCTTTAATGCAAGTTTGGGTTTACATGAACTGCAGTCATTGATTAGTTGATTTCTGGTGTGCATGTGCTCGTTAATGTGTACGTGGCCAAATCGGTCTGAAAGCCTCAGCAAGCCCTTTGTGCAGAAGCAGGTTCCCACCACTGTCATGCTATGTTGGTGTGCTTCAGGAGCCTGTGTCATGCATTTGGGTATCTGAGGTTTGAGAGAAACCAAACTGCATGCTGTAATCCATGAGCAGGTCCAGAGTTGTCTCAGCCATGGTCCACACTGGCACAGATAGGATGCTGCATGTATCTGGAGAGGACTTATGCTGGTTGTAGGCATCTTCCTGCCAGAGATTGTATCAGTAGGTCTCTTCTGATAGTTAATCTAGATGTCATTTGGCCTCTGGTCAGCCAGGTTATAACCACACATCCCAGATTGCTTTATATGCCAGCTCTTTCTATTAGGGTGGGATTGAGCGATTGAAGATTTTTTGTCTGATGGCAGAAGGAAGGCTTGGAGGTAAGAGGCTTTTCCTTCACCATCATCCCCATGACTGCAGCCGCCAGAATGCTTTGTTCTCCAAAGCCTCCTGCAAGCCTTCTTGCTTTGGTCCCTGTGCTTCTGAAGCTGAGCTCAACCTGATCCATGGAGAGTTTGAAAACTCTTGCTTTGCAAATTGGTTCCTGAAGCCTGTGACCACAGTCATGACATTACAGGTGTCATAACTGCAGGGGCCCCATCTGCCCAGCACCTCGCCCAGGCTGCTTTGCTGGGATGTGAAAATGGAAATGTTCAGTTCTGGACAGAGGTGGTGCCAAGTGGTGGTTGGGGATGGAGGGCTGGGGCTTGAGAGGCCAAAGCTCTCCTCATTGCAGTCTTCCTGCGGTGATGCTGGTGAGACTGGGCTTTGTGCAACCTACTTAAAATGTCACGATTTGTTCCCCAGGTGAGAAATAGCTTTGAGGCAGCAAATGCATTTGTTCTGACTCTCCAGGATCCAGATTGGCTCCTGCCCATGCAGACCTACCAGGTCAGCAGCTGCTCACCACAGCAGTTGCAGATGCACATGGGTGAGGGACCGGGGCTGCTACGGTGCCTTTTGCTTTGGATGGAAGGAAAGAGAAGCCATGTCCACAGGACCCTTTCAGGAGGGAAGGGAAAAGGAGTGTTGCTGATGTCCTGCAGCCATGGAGAAGTGCACAGAAGCCCTATTGTCAGTGAATAGTTAACCATGGCTTCAGGTTTTTCTTTCCAAGAAAAAGGAGGACAATGTTTCTAGGGTAGAGAACTGTTAAGAAGTGTCAAGCAGCTCCAGCAAGCCGGTGGTGCTTATATGGTAGAGCTGAAGCTTGCTTTCTTTTCCATGCAAAAAGCCTTTGTCTCCTTGCAGGTACGCCCCATCACCCATGGAATGCTTCTGTGCCAGATTAAACTGATTTAAATTGTCTTATTTCCTGTGGATTTAGGGAGTGAGAACCTGTGATTAATCTGTTTGCCTCCCTTTCTGTGCTGAGGAAGGGACTGGAGCTGGACTGTGGTTTTCCTGGAGGTGAGCTGGGCTGCCTCTGCCAGCACAGGGCATTTAACCTGCAGCCTCTGAATTGGGCATGCATAACAAAAACGTACTAACGAGCTCCTCTCTTTTTAATTACCTTGATAGGGCAAGCATTGGAAGTGGTGAGGCTTCCCCATTCTTCCCTCTCCTGTGCCTTGGGGGAAAAAAAAGTCTCTGATTGCTTAAACTTGGTTTTCCCTAAATGAGAGTTTACAAGCAACTGGGACACTTCCATCATTGCTCTAGCCTATTATTCAAAATAATATTAAGAGACATCATAACATCACAGTGTCAGAGCAAACAAAGCGCTGTGTAATTTTATCCCATATTAATGCAGAGTGTCGCAGATGGTGCTATCATTAGACAGCAATCTATAAAAATGGCCCATGAGACAAAGCCCTGGCACAATTATTTATTCTTCAATTATTTATTCAGCCCTTTAGGATGTGTAATACTGACAGACAGCACAGAATGTACTGCCTACCAATTTGCAGATCTTGACTGACTGAGCCCTCCGTCATCGATGGAATAAAACATGTTTGGGGGGGAGGGGTGATGTAGGATGGCTTCAGACTGTATTTTTTGCCTGTTTTCCTGTTTACTCCCTGGCTTTAAGGCCACCTCTTTTAAGCAACCTCCTCGGCTCTGGTCTTCATCTTTTCATTTCAGTTAATTGCAAGGAAGGTTTAGTGATCTCGACCTGCGGTTTTCAGTCCCTTGTGTGCTTGGAGCAGGGGTTGGTCTCCCCGCGGGGCTAACATCAGCTGGGCAGCCTTGCAGGGCAGACTAATTGGGCTCTCCTGCCAGTCCTGTCAATCTGGGGAGCTCTGCGCTCCCTGACAAATGATGGTGCTGTGGATTCTGCACGGACCCCGTGGGAAGCAGGATGGGACCCACTGGTTTCCAGTCGCATTAACAGGCGAAGGTGCAGGCTTGTTTGGTTAAGACTCTAGCCCAAGATGTGGCCTGCTCCTGACAGCTATTACTGTTGCAGCTGTGTTTGTGGAGGGGAATTTATTACCTGCCAAATTTCTACTGTTGCTTTACTGTCAAAATGATGTCACTGCCATCAAAAGAAGCACATCTGCCCCTGACTGTGCCTTTGCCTCCCCTGTGGTAAGGCAAATCCTATTGTGTTGCCCAGTGAACCAGAACTAGGAACTGACCTGGTTTAAAGCTAAGAACTGGTTTAGGTTTAGGCTTAGAGTGACTGTGAAACTGCTTAAGTGTCATTGTCCAAAATGGCTCACATTCATCTGGAAAAATCCTCCTAAGCAGCTATATTAATGATAACTCTAATTCTGTAGGGTTTTAGAGTCCCAATAAAATGCAGATTTATCTGTCACCAGTGTCTCCTTTCTCTTTCCAGTGTAAGTTGATTAGCTCATCCTTTTGGCATCCGTATTGTCAAAGCTCTTGCCTCTGTACTGAAGTGCACCTGAAGCTGCTGCCCCAGAGGTATCCTTCTGTATTGTTGGGTTGTGGTTTTTATAAGATAAATCTGTAGCTTTCCTCAGGAAAGCCTCCCTTGCCTTCCCCATGGCACTTTTCTTCATCCCCATGATAAAAATGAACAATGGCCCTTTCACTCAGAAACACTGTTTCAGTTATTTATAGTTTAAATTAACTACACGTCTTTAAAACTGTAAAATCCCTGCCCTTTTATTTGATGTTGAGTCATTCTGGCAAGTCCATTGTATAAAGCTGGTAAATTTGGGGCCAGTGTAAGTAACCTCCCATTTTTTCTTAATTCACTTGTAAATCTGTCACGAGTGCCTTGTAACTGGTGAGATAAAGTCACTAACTGGATTAGTTTGTAATTTCTAAAGTGCCTGTTCAGAGAGCCAGGTTAGCTGGTTGTGTTCCCCATCAGATAGGATCTCATGGGCATTTGCTATCGTTTAAGTCATTTCTTAAACTTACAAACAGCCTTCATCTGGGGTTTGGAAGTGGATGGAGAAAATATGGATGTGGGCAGTAAGCCCCACAGAGATCCTGATCCAAGCTGTGTGTGTGTGGTGCTGGTGTCACCTCCATGGGATGTTCTGTGTGTGCCAGATCCCGGGACAAGCTGTCCTGCAGCACTGGGCTCACCCACTGCTGTGTTTTGCAATTTAACCTGATTTAAGCCACCCACCTCATGTAGCCCCTAGTCCACTGTGAAATATACAGCAGGAATGGGGGAAAGCCTCACCTCTTTATGTTCTGGGGTTTCCCCCGCCCTGCTCTGTGGTATTTTTCCGTTAGAGAAACCCTTTATGAGGGTCTGGGACAGGAGGGGAGAGGGGAGGGCAGCGGCTGTACCGACCTGCACTCAGCCCAGTGCCATCAGAATAGAGATGGCAAATCCCCTTTCTGGGAAGTCACTTCCCAGTGAGCTCCCACAAGCCTTCCTGTCCTCACCCTCCTATTTAAAGAGCAGCTAAATGAATTCAGTGGGGGTGGCTTGAAAGAGCCAAGGCTCCGTTCCCTCGGCTCCATTTTTGGCATCCCTCCCCCTACAGAGAGCTATGCCATGGCTAATCCCCAGAGTCCTCCTCCCATCCACCTTCCCAGCTTTGGGGGGGAGCCAGAGCCAGATCCTTGGGATGTGACACTGCTCTGAAATACTGATTGCTACGGTTACCCAGGTCTGTTTGTCAGCACCGTTCAACTGCTTAATCCCCCTTTGTGTCCACTGTGGAACAACGGCTGGGACTTTGCAAGTTGGTTCATGCTGTATTCACAGCCCTTGGGGAGAATGAAGGTGAAACCACACATGGAAAGGCAGCAAGGGGGTGTGTGTGTGTGTGCGTGTGTGCACGTGTGCTTCATCTTCATGAGGTGTGCATCATATAATGTTAGAAGGATATATGTGAGTGGTGCTAGCAGCTTGACTTGGGCAAAAAAATTCATGGCAAAGCCTGAAAAATCTCTGCTGACACACGGGCTTTAACCCAGGCAGTTGTGCCAAAAGACCCAGAGAAGGCTTAATGGCAGGAGATAATGCTGCTGTGTCAGCACACATTTTCAGCCCTAGCTGTGAATTTCCTGGCTTTTGTGTACTTGAGTTGAACCCTGAGGTTCGTAGCCCATCACCCCCTCCAAATAAATGCTCTCGAACAAAGAGAGAATCAAATCCCAGCAGTTTGCTACTTAGTGGGGGAGGCTGGTGGGTAATAATATGTTTGGAGGTATGAACCTGATGAACATGGAGAGCGGTGTTACATTCACCAGTGACCTCTTAAACCTGCCATGGTTTCAGTCAGTGTGGACACTGCTGGCCAGACATTTCCAGGAAAATATATGTAGTTTGTGGATCGATAGCTGGAGCTAACAAGTCCTTGGGACTCAAGTGCCATCGCTGGTAGTCTTTGTGCTGTTGCCAATAGCAAACCATATGTGCTTGTTGTGTGTCCCTCAGTCTTTCTTAATTGTTTGATCGTACTTCTTTTAACGAATGCAAACACTTCCATAGTCACGATGACTGTATAATCTAGTGGCTGTGGCAACTTACCTGTTTGTTCAATCCTTACACTCTGCTAGTTCCCAGGCAGCAGTACGTGCTGCAGTAATCCCTCTTATTTCCTAGGTGCTGGAAATGTTATGCGAGCTCTTGGGGCACAGTAACAATGGCACTGGAGACGTTTGCATGCTAAGAAAGCATGATGGTTCTGACAGTACCAAAATAAGAAGACAGGTACTGGAAAGAATAACAAGGATACCTAGCAGCATTTCAGCAACACTGGGATTTAGTTTGGAGACTCTGGTTCTGGAATCCATTAGGTCTGATCCCCAGGTGTCCCATTCTCTCAATCTCTTCTAACAAGAAACATTCAAGAGGAAGGAAAGGGAAATCTGTCTCTTGAACTCGAAGCTGTGACTGGTGTGAATCTGTCTAATCCCAGCAAAGCACAGGCAGAGAGAATCACAGAATCCCAGAATCCCAAGGGTTGGAAGGGACCTCGAAAGATCATCTAGTCCAACCCCCCTGCAAGAGCAGGGTAACATAGAGTACATCACACAGGAACTTGTCCAGGCGGGCCTTGAATATCTCCAGTGTAGGAGACTCCACAACCCCCCCATGGCAACCTGTCTTCTGCCCCAGCCAAGTCCTTTTTGGTGTCGGCAGAAAGGAAATGTTCAGAAGCATAGTGTTCTTGGTAATCCATCCTATGTGCATGCCTTGAGGTGTCCTTGGGACAGCTGTGCTCTGAGTGAGGTGTATTCATACTGCTTGCAGCTCCTCTGCTGGGAGGAGTCACAGGACTGGTGTGTCTGAGGGGGTGATGCCAGTTGTATCCCTGCCACTCATGCCCCAGGTAGATACTTACTGTGACCAGCGTTAAGTCTTAGCGTGGTTGGAAATACAGCCTTGAGTATCAGTTCTGCACACTAAATAGGCTGGACATACAGTGGAATGCAGATGCGTTTTGCGCCTGGATTTGTGATAGTTGCTGCTCCAGAGTGCAATTCCTCTCCTCCTGATGTGGCCTTAAAAAATAGATCAAATGAATCAGGCCCTAAAGCTTGGCCATGCCCTCTGCAGAGAGGCTTGATAACTAGCTCAGGTTGTAGGTAGTTACTTGATGAGGATATGACTTGTACCTGCATTAGATGAATATGGTCTTGGGCTTAAAACCAGTCTAAGCAGAGGTGGTGCATTCATGGAAGAACAAATATTTCTGTTTCCACTACCTGTGGAAAAGCTATATTCTGAGCTTGTCTGGAAAATGAACAGCTTTTCCTGTGCTTGTTTTGGATGTTGTACTGGGGCAAAGTTCAGAGGCACCATTCTATGTTCTTTTGGCTCCAGAAATGTCCCCCAGTGTCTTTACCTTTGTCCTACCCTCGCAGGCAGGCAGGGACACCCCTGGGCATGCAGGACCCCCCGTTTGCCCTCTCCCTTGGAACTGGCATGGCACCCTTGCTTATAAATGTCTTTGTGGCAAATGGTCTGTAGGTATAGGAGTGGGGACATCATCCTGATGTAAGTGACAGGTCTGTGAGCATGTTGATTTACAGACCTGATCTCTAAAAACTGCTGATCACCATGGCTGTGTACTGCTTACTGTTATGAGTGATGCTCACGGTCCACAGTGAGGAACACATACAGTCCCCATGAAATTACAACTCATTAAATCAGTCTGCCTTTTTTTAGTGGGGTTTGAATGGTGTGTGGAAGGTCTGTACTATAGTGATTGGATATATGAATAGGAAATCTTTTAAAAAGCCAGTTCTTTAAATCACCTTTGCCCTTGTATCCAGACTGCTGAGCAGAGCTTTGGGTCTCACTTCCCATTTTCTCAAGAACAGGAAAGAATTTCATCTTCCACTGTTGTACTTGGGCTCAGGTAACACCAAAGAGTGCACCAGAGTTGGTTAGGATAGCTATAAAGCGACTGCCCTGCTCTAATACTAAAGTGCTTGTTAAAAGCTCCAGTTCTATGCAAGGCAGTGCCTGTGTGCTATTGCATACATAGCTGAGTCTGGAAGCTGGTCTTTCATGGGTGTCCATGCACTCCTCATCCAGAGGTGCGGTTTGGAGAGGGAGTGATGGGGCTGACCCAGCTGTTGAGGGGCTGCTGCAGCTGGGTGCAGGGTTCTGGTCTGGGAAACTTCAGTTGTGTTTCACCCAAGGAGTTCACAATCCATAAACTACCAGCACTGTCAAGTGGGAAGAAGGAAATGAAGCATCTTCCTCCCCCCTTTCTTTGTGAAACTGATACAAACCCAAACCTCCTCTTCACCTCTCAGACAGAAAGAAGTTGAAATATAAATGAACTGTCAGTGCTGTCACTGAGTCAAACCATCACCATTTACTTGTATTTCTCCAGTTGGCCTCCAACTTCTGAGTCACACACACAGCATAAATACTGCACATAGCTGCCATGTAAGCATACCAAGAGTGTTTTCAGTAAAACCAGAAACACTAAATTCAAAAGTGAAGCTTATTCCATATTACTCTGCTTATACCAGTTTATTCTGGAAGCAAAATTTGTCCAGTTCTGTCTTTGCCCCTCAAATATTACAAGTAGATATAACAGCTATGATAGGGGGGGGAAATTTTGTCAGTGATGGATTGGCCTGTAAGGTTTATTTTTTACAGAAAAAGAAAAGCAGACAAATTGGGTGAAACTCTTCTCTTTGAAGATTTTACAACAGCAGAGTTGTTTTCACTGTTGGCTTCTGTAGTACATGGCTTATTCTTCTTGAGGTGGTGGTGGATATTGACTTTGCTCTGGGCCATGGCTGGTAGTCCACCTTGGAGCCAGCTCCAGGCTGTGCAGAGCAGGGATTGTGTCATCTAAATATGTCAGGAAATAAAAATAATGAAAAAGAAAGGGGAAGATAAAATAAAAAGAAATCTTAACAAGGTGATGGGGAGGCAGAAATGAGAATTTTCTCAGTTTCTCAATTGCAAAGTTCCTTTGGATTGTGAAACCTGATGAGAAGGATGAGTATGGGAACCTTGCAGTGGTCCCCAGTGCAGCTCTTCTGCATTGGGCTACAGGTTTTAGAAAGCATCTTGCTGGCAGACCTGGAGAAAACTGTAGCTGCATAGGCTGCTTGGAAAAAAGTGCAGTTTAATGCATTTAATATTAGAGAGCCTTAAGGATGAATCATGGTGTGTTGTTCAATAGCTGAGTTCTGTCAGGTACAAGTCTTCGTTTTGGAGAGCAGTGCTTCTGGGCCATGCAGAGAAACATCCAGTAAAGGTTTTAATCTGTGGTAAGCTGAATTTCCCCTGTGTTGAGTGAGATCAAGATGTCACTTGAATCCCATGTGTCTGCCAAAATACTTCATAGGTGGTTCAGAGCATCTTGGCTTTGTGATGACCCCCTGTGCTGGGGAGGATTTCCTCCCTGGGAACATCACTGAGGGAGCAGAAATGTTAAATGTTTGTGTTTCACTTGGGCAGTCACTGCTAAATCACCTCTATGCTAAATCAGGGAAGAACAAACCCATCTTCAGCTGGAGTCTCACAGACTAGCCCCATGCAAAGCCTGTGTTCTATAGGAATCGTAGCACGGTAGAGTAAGCATACCAGGTTGGAAGGGACCTCAAGGATCATCTGGTCCAGCCTTTTCTGGCAAAATCACAGTCGAGACAAGATGTCCCAGCACCCTGTCCAGCTGCATCTTAAAGCTGTGCACTGTTGGGGAATCCATCACTTCCTGGGGAGAATTTTCCTATGGCTGATTGTTCTGTGTGAAAAACTTTCCTCTTGTGTTCAGCTGGAATCTCCCTGGGAGTAGCTTGTACCTATGTGATGGGAGTTGAACCCCATGGAGCAGGATGGTCTCGAGCAGCTGTGGGACAGTGAGGAGATGCAGGGTTTGAGCAGTTAGCTATTGACCCAAGGTTTGGTCAGCAAATGTGGCTTGCTGCCTGTAGCTCTCTGCATGCACATGCCTCTGCCAGGGAGAGCATGGCAAGAGTGGCTGTGTAGCCCCAGTTTAGAACTGTGTGGGCCTTGAGTGGTGTGATGCTTTGCTGGAAAATTAGAGCAATAAGGGCATCAGTATCTCTGAAACGAGAAAGGGAAAAGTGCAGTGCATTGTGCTCACATTCCTGAATGAAACTATTTTACAGCGGTTCTGCTAAAAGGTTTTAGCACCAGAGAGAAAATGGGAATCTTTCAATTCTTTTTACAAGGACAGTCTATTTGCATTAATTCTTTTGTGTTACACTGAGGGGTATGTCCTGGCAAAATGTCATTTGAAAGGATTATTTTGGAGTTTAAATGTGCCTTGCCAATCCCTTCTTTCTTTTTTCCACCTCCAAGAAGACAAGGGAGATGTATGCTGAAATAAATTCTGGCTTCCTGGCTAGTTAGAGACATATAAGTAAATATTAATTCAAAAGAACTTAAGGCTTACAGAAAAGAAAACATTTGCTCCTGCAGTTTATTGCAGCTGAAGAAATTTGTTATATTTATACGTCCACTGTTCATTTTGGGGGTTGAGGTGCTAGGACACAGGTTTACAGCCTGGAAAAAGTAGAAGCTTGGCTTTAGTTGTCATGTTTATTATACAGTCTTGTCCACGTCTTGCTTCTCTTCATGTCTACAACCCTTGTGAAGTTGTTTTTATTGAGATTTCGGTGTATGTTAATTCTGCAAAGCAGTGATGAATTGAAAGTGAGTAATAATTTAGCACTTGATTTTGAGTAGTACCCTTGACACAGTGAAATGAGACTTTTATTGCATTCTGTATTTAAGAAAGAAAGGACGATAATTGATTGAATTCTCACTGAATTTTATAAATGGCTTTGTAACTTTTAGTGGTTCCAAAAAAGAAATAAACTTGTGTGAGGCGTAACAGGATCTGCTCTGTGACTTTTGGCAGAAGATTAGCAGTACTGCAAGATGTGCTTTCACAGATGCTCCAGTCTGAGCAAAACTTTGTTACAGGCCATCCCCAGTTTCTCATTCACTTGTGTCCATAGTGTGTTCTTGTAATTGCTTATGAAGAGATGGAATGGTCAAGAGTATTAGTATTTTCTACTGTGATTTAGCAGGTAAGCTTGGTGGAGATTGAATGCCACCCAGCCTGTTCTGTAAACCTGAAGCTGTAGTCTGGGAGCTGTACATTCTCAGTCAACTGGGTTTCCATGTTCACTTTGTACTCCTGCTGATCTTGCAAAGTTGGTGGCTGGTTTTGCCACTGCCCTCTTTTGCTATATATTCATTAATCAAAGACTGAGAGCGTGCTTGTGTAGAACGTTTAGGTCTTAAAAATATTTTCAGCTTGTTCTTGTTCATCTCTGATAACTCTCGACCATACAATGGGGATGCAGCAAGGGCCAGCAGCAATTCTGATGAGAGAAGCAGTAGCAGAGAGCCCTGGCACTAACAAGGTCACAGGATCCTTGAAACAGAGGTGAAGCTCCTGTCCCACCAAAAATGGTCCCCTGGTGGTGTTCTTAGACAAACAAAATGTATGCTTTGTGTTCATTGTTCATAAAAGGTTTTCCTTGTGGAAACTGCCTGAGATTTTACATCAGGTCCTGTCATTTGGGTAAGGTGTCTCACGCAACATGGCCAGGCTTCTACATTGCCAAAATGGGTGACTTTGGGACTTCAGGGCACCTGACAGGACAGTTATTTCAGGTATTATCTTTTTTAAAAAGTGTTTTCTTCTGATGTAATATGTCAGCATTTCCTCCCCAAAATAAGGACATCAACACACATGCAAAGACGCAGTCTTCACTGACACAGTGTCTGTATATTAGACTATAGACTAATGTTCAGCATGCTGACCATTTTGCTTGTGACGTTTAGGAAATGCAGCTTGGAAAGCCTGAAAACCACCTAACACATTGCTAGTCCAGCAGCCACCTTGCCTAAGCAACAAGGCTAAGATTTCTTGGCTCCTGGATCAGGTCTGTGCAGAGTGGTGCTGGGATCCATAAATCAAGGTTATTCAGTAACGTGGTTGTTAAACTTGATTTGCCTTTCATTCTGCATTTATCAGAAAGTGCCATACAGACCTGAAAAACAACAAAAAATCCTTAATTTTAGGAGCAATTATTCTCAAAAAAGGGAAAAAAGGCAATCCAAAGGAAACTGCAAAATACATTTTTGTTTCCAAGGGAAACAGTAATGAGAAAGAGTTAGCTCATTGTGGAAAAATAAGCCATAGAGAAAATCTTTTTCAGCAAGGATGTTGAAACAGAGCTTATCTTTTTGGGCAGCTTTGCCTAATAGATAAGGCCCTGGACGGGAGGTGGGTTCAAGTCACAGCTCTGATGGAGAATTTTTGTCAACTTAGACCTGTCACTGTGTGCCCTTGTAATTTGTTTTGCAAAGAGTAGATAATACAGCTTGTCCATTGAGAGGTGTTCAGAGCAAAGATGAGGTGCTTGTATGGCCCCCTCCTATTGTACTGTGCTAGTGTCCACTTGTGAAGCTACTTAGGAGTTGAGGGTTGCAGTTGACAGATTGTCCTGGCTGAGATACCACTTTATTTTTCACCCCTCCTTAAGGAGGCTGTTGTCACCAATTGATGGCACCACTCTTGCAGACCCTGTACATTGCAGAATGCCTCCCTTTGTCACCCCCAGCTTCAGAGAAACCAGGTGATGGTTTTGGTCACTTAAGCACTTTTGAGCTAAGGCCCTGATGCTAATTAAGTCTCATCAGACTTTTGGAGTATCTAAGCATTATTCCAGCTTTTCTGGTGGTGAATGAAGCATGGGGAGGTTGGCTGGCATGTTCAGGGTTATACAGCCATGTTTACAGCTAATTACAACCCCAAACCCAGTCTCTTTGGTATTTGTTCCTCATTCTGAGGGTGAGGTTTCATGTATTTCATGCTACCAAACCTAATTTATAAGGGTTATCAAAGAGCTGGAGAGCTGGAAGAGACACTGAGGCTTTACTTTCTGAATTGGGTATCTTCAAGACCACAGAAAATGAAATCCTGTGTGCGTGGTATTACAGTACCTAGGCTTGCTAACCCAGTGCCGATCCCAACCCAAAGTGCTTGGTTTTCAGTTTTCAGTGCAATACTGCGGTCTTCGTTTCCTCTTTCTCTGGTATGCAGTGTTTTCTGTGAGCTACAGAACAGCACAGCGATGGCAGAATCCCCATGCTGACTGTCCTGTGTGTAAGTTCTTGAAGTCCACAGTAACATTGGGAGATGCAGTGGAAAACATGTTAGAAACAGGCCAGATGCACATGCTCATGGACCAGACTTGTTACCACAATTGTCAACTGTGGGAGGAAGGATAACACTTGAATGGGAGTGTCTCAGCTTTGGTGAAGCTGATTTAAATTCAGCATCTACTGAATTTTCACGAGGAGCGAGCCCAGAGAAGTGGAACACCTCACAGCCTTCAGTTAAAATGATGGTGCCTTTAAGATTCATGGTTCAGTATCCCACTGGGGAAAACCAGATTTCATGTATCTGATGAGAGTGCCAAGATAAAAATGAACTGAGAAACCCAGCAATGCTCCCCTGCCTTCCAGGCCTACTTTAAATCCCCTAAAAGAGCAGTCTGTTGGGAGGGAGGGAAGAACCAACAACAAAAAGCAATTGCTAGGAAGATAAACTTCCTTTCCAGATACCTTTAAGGTGGTCATTAGGTCCACCAGTATTTGTAGTATCAGAAGCACCTGCCTCAGGGTTACCCCTCACCCTACAGCCACACATTCACTTCAGGCCTATCTGCTTATCAAGCTGGAAACTTTTAAAGGATGCCCAGGTTCCTCCTGGAGTTTTAACTGTTAGTAAATCACAGCCAAGCAGAGGCTTTGTGAGCCTTCTATTTAAGCATCTTTCAGTTTTCAGATGGTGATGCTAAATTGTTGATAGATATTTTTGCTAATAGATTTTTTTAAAGTGTGAGCATTGTTTAATTAGTTTCTAAGTGAGAGAAGGAGTTGAAATCTGCCTGTTGTGAAGAGGGAAAATATTGTGGGTTCATCTGTCAGTGAAAACTGATGAAAATAGATGTAGTTCTGTTTAAAGAACCTGTTAACTCCTTAGATAAACAGCACAGTCCCAAACAGAACAGGACCACAACCTGTGTGTTTATATTGGCCACAGCTTTTGGTATCATCAGAGTATGGGAAAAAAAGTATTTCCTATTGACCCGTGTGCAAAAGCCAATGGTCAAGTTGGAGGCCACTTCAAAATGCAGTTACTCCCTACATAAAAAATGTACAGTGAAAATAGCAGCTCAACCATGTGGAGAAATAAAGCTAGAAGAGAGAGTATATTTTCAGTAGCAATTTAGTGCATGATTGATCTTACTGATAGCAGCAGTGTAGTGTTCATAGCTGAGTAAGCCCACCAGCAACAACTTGCTTGTAATGTGTGTGTTGGAAAAATGCACAGAAAACAAACTAAGTTTTAAGTAAAATTTACATTTGTATTAGAAAATCAACACATTAGAGTTTAGCGTGCTTAAGGTTTTATGAGAGCTAATTCCCTTTCCAAAATTGCTCTGTTTATGTGATTGTTTTACCATTTCCTCTGATTCTCTTCTGTGTCTGTTTGTCTTGATATCTCTGGTATATTAAGAGGGTTAAGATTTAACACCTGAAAGGCAAACCCAGTGATTTCAGGTGCAGTTAACTTTGCCTCTGTGTGTTTATGTTCTCATTAGGTTCCCTGTAATGCTTTCTCCCTGCTCACCAGCCTCTCTGATAAGGCAGTTGATAATGTCACCCATAATTTTTACCTGGGGTGTCCCAAAGCACTGTCACCTCCCTGGTTACATGGATGAGAAGCTATTTAGAGAGGCAAAGGCAAGGCATGGAGTGGTGTGAGAGACTGGTCACCCCTAGGAGGACATGGTGCCTTTGAGATGGGGACAGCTCTGCAGGGAGGTGTTAGTTTAAAGAGTTGCAGCCACATGATGTTGGCTGGGTACCCAGGACATGGTCATGCTTTGTTCTGACTTGGTGTTGGAGAGCACAAGCTTTTTCCCGCTGATGTGAAGGGCAGCTTTTAATCTGAAGTCTTTTACCCTGTGGAAATCTGAATATGAGAGTTCTCAAAACTAGCAGGGAATAGGTGAGAAAGATTTCCCTTCTCGCTCTGATCTCTCTTTTACAGTAACTCCATTTTCATATACACTCCTGAACAGCCACAGTCACTGTAAGGATGAGCATTGTAAGGATGGTGTTCAGCAAGGCTCTGGCCCAGGTGGGCATAAATGCCTTCTCTTTTCCAGCTCTCCCTTGAGTGCTTCCCTTTGTAATGAGGGTGCTCATGATAGCATCCTTCAGCATTGTAAAATCAGCATCTTTATATTGGTTTATCTTTCTCCAGCACACAGTGCTTCTTCCCTTCCTTCCCATCCCCTGCAAAGGGATTTGAAAGCATTCTGGTGACAACACCGAGCCCTGCATAGACAGCAGTGATCCCCTGCCATGGCCGGCAGTGACCCTTTCCCTCAAGCTCCTTGCACTGCTTTAGCAGTTCTGTGCTGCTTGTCTATAGCCCTTCAGAAACCAGGCACCAAGCTACATTTCAGATCCTAGCTGTTGGCACCTGTGTCAACAAACCTTAACATGATCTGGCAGGTTCATGTCTGCAAAGTCTGGCTTCTCTTTTGGGTTATCAGTGGTTCTGTTTGGCTGAAGGCATGCTGGCAGTTACAATTTCCTCCCTCGTTGGGCTTTTGTGTGCCACTGAGACTTGGTACATCTTGCTGCAGCCTTTTAGGATGCTGCTGCTGTCAGCTGTTTATAGCTCAGCTGGAAGGTAGGCGTGTAGCAGAGCTGGTGAACTCCCTGTGTGCACCTGTAAGTTTCTGTGTTACTGACCTAAATATAATGTAACCTGATAGTAAAAATAGGTTTGTCCCCAAATCCAGACTGTAGGATGGAGAGGCTAAGGCACAGCATGCCTTCTGCTGGGATTGTGCATGTGCTCCAGTCTGGAGTTTGAGCTCTGAAGCTCCTAAGAAGAGAGGTCCAGCTGCTTGTAGGTCTTCATGGGATGTGGCAGAAGTAAAGCCTTCAGGAGCAACTCAGATGGACTGAGCTCTTCTGAAGTGATGTGACTGCTACAAACCTTGTCTGCAGCTGGGGTATGGCAGGCAGAGAGGAGAGGAAGCGTTCAGGTCACTGGGTGGAAGACATGCTTGAGCCTGACCCTTGTTTGTAGCTACAAGAAATTTAAAGGCTGAACTAATAATGACAGTATCATGGAGCACAGAATGGAGCCAGTGTTGTGTAGATTCAGACAGCCTTAACTTTTAAACATCCTTCTGTATTTTGGTTATATCCAGATATTGTTTATCTCACAAAACTTTAGTTTTGATCTGTTTCATGCCAGGGCTGGGTTTCTTTTTGAGTGCCTACAGTAGTTGTGCTGGGACTTCTAGATTAATAACACTGCTTCAGTATTTGCATAAGGGTCTTATATATTTCAGTTCCACTTGGGAGGACATGGATATGTAGCTTTTAAGCATGTATTAAAATATCATTGTGGGTCGTAAATTGTTATAGGCTATTCACATAGTGCCTTCAAGATTTGCATGCCCTAGACTGATAAATAAAATGAGTGATTGTGTTCTGAGTAAATTCAGGCTCTCTATCTCACTGCTGTTCCTTTGTGGAAGGGCAGACCTGATGTTGCATGTTGGATTTTGCATGCATGGTGTGTGCAGCTAATCTTGTTTCATAATAACTTCCTTTAGAGCCATTTACTGTGAGGTGTTACCTTGTGGCCTGGAAACAGCGGGTTGTTTCAGCTTAGCCCAGCGGCAGTAGATCTTCAAGACAGCGCTCTCAGGTTGAAAGTCCACAGTTTGCACAATGGGCTTTAGGCTGTGTTCAGTTCTTTTTGTGTTACTTCTTCTCTCTTTTACTCATTCATGACTACCACATCATTTTTGCTTTGTGAAGAAGAAAGCGAGTTATTTCCTTTGGGGAATCATCTTTCTGTGCATAAAGAAGCCACTTTCAGTATTTCTGCTTCCTGCTGGTAGACCTCCATCACTAGATCAGCTCCTGTTTCACATATAGAGTCTCCATTTTCAGATATGCCAGATCAGGGCAGTGATGAGCTGTACAGAATATTACAGGATGTGCTCATATATGCGTATTCTGGTATATGAGGTAGAGTTAAAGATGCTGCATCTGGCTGGCAGATCTCAGTGAGTGGTGGTTGTGTGCCATCAGCATGTCACAAAAGTAGTATGTTCTGCCTGGTGTGTGCTACTTCTGTCAGTAATTTCCATCAGTATCTGTGTACAAGATGTGCTGAGATCTGTATGCAAAAGTGTGTAATGTCTCTGAGATGTATTAAGTACCTGCTATTAAAGTGAAGCTTGTATTGCTCAGAGCTAGTCTTCTGAAACGTGAACACCTCACCTAAGATGGTCAACTGAGCTCCTGTTTAGGCAGTGAGAAGGGAGAGCAGCTCCAGGGGTTGGTTGTGCCATCCTCAGGTGGTATCCACATTATTTCCACCCATGTCACTGTGGGCATGGACAGATGGAATAAACTGGGTTTTGGGGAAAGACATCCCTTTCTCCCGAGTTGGAGACCCTCTGTAGCCGACTTAAAGTGCTTGTCTTTCAGATGGCTGAAGTGTCAGGGGCCTCATCTTAAATGTCTCACTCTACCAGTGGATCCTTAATGAAGCTCTAGAACTTCATTCACTTGACAACTTTGCCTCTCATCAGTTTATATATAAGCTGTGGGTATTGTGGCTGTAATTGTGTTTTATTTTGAGGCAGTTTTAAGTACCAGTCCTCTTTCCCAACCTAGTTGTGTCTACATGCGTTTGCCCCGTTCAGTGGAGCTTTTCTTAGAGTAGCACATCTAGAACGTGTGGAGCTTCTCAGAAAATGAACAGAAGGAGATTTCTGAAGCGTCTGTTGTGAAGGGAAAGAGGAACATTTTCTGTGAAGGTTGTAGCAAAAATTAACAGACCTAAAGCAAATTACCATGTGAAATGTGCAGCTTTTGGGAGGTTTCAAAAGACCAAAGGAGATCATGGAAAACAAATCATTCTGCTAATGTAGGACACAGCTTAGTCCATGAGAGCTATTAGTTTTTTGGAAACTTTCTGTAATCATGTCAAACTCCTTACTAAACCATCTGGACCTTTTTTACTTTCTTGGCTTGGTTAGTGTGTGTAGCCTCTTCCATTTGGCATGAATAGTGTGGGGGCTGAAAGAAAAGGCTTGCTCCAGAGAAGGCAAAAGAGACCTTTTCCAGAGATCAGTTTCATGAAGAGATCATGCAAGACAGAGTTTTGCCTCAGTTTGGGAAATAGCAGGATCTCGAGGAGTTGATGTGGCCTGTAGCAAAGGAGCAGGAGGCAGTCATGCTGCTCAGATGCAGGTGCAAGGAGGTAGCTGAACTTTGCCCAGAGTCATTTCCGTGAGTCATGTGTATGTATCTGCCTCCTAGGAGCCCAAACAAAACTCTGTTAAACTCTTAAAACTCTGTTACCTAATTAAGATAACCAGACATTTGAGGAGGGATCCTTCCTGTCTGGATGATTTTATTGAATCAGCTAAATTGTATGGATTCCTTAGCTGCAACCTGCCTCAATTGAAAGCTGCAGCTGGTGGAAGGAGGTGGCCTGGAGTGAGCTCCAAATGGCAAAACTCAAAACCAGGTTTCTTGCACCTCTGAAATCACAGGAGCCTGGGCTTGTGTCTGATGAAGGTGTTTTGCCTGTTTGAAAGTGTGCCTTTCTTTTTCCTTCAATGACTTGTTCAAGATCCATCTCACTTTGAAGGGGCTGGGCTCCCTTTGCAGTTGTCAGATGTCAGGGTAAGAGTAATGGAAGTTATTGTGTTTTGGGCTTATATGGATCAGAGGGGTGTGTGTGTGTGTGTATGTGAATGTACATGTTCTTCATTTATTCCTAAGGAAAAGTCAGATTTCATGTCACACGGCATGGGAGTGGGGAAGAGGTGCCGCTTGGGGATGAGAGGCAGTAGGAATCAATATGCCCAAATATATATTGACAAATGCATTCAGCGTGCCTGTCAGAATAGTCTTCTTCCTGAGATGGAGGGTAGCTGTCTGCTGCTGACTTGAGAGGTGTTTATGAGCAAATAAATCCCTGTCGTCTTTCCATCTGCTAATGTGGATGTGCTAAATTGGTGGAAAGCAGTAGGAGGAAGGCGCAAGAGCCTACCTGCCAATGACAGTGTTTCACCCAGATCCTTTCCTCTTCGAAGAGCTGCCATCAGAACTGTTTCTCTTACCACTTCTAAAATGTTGTTAAAGTACCCGGAAAGGGGTGAGTTGTATTTCTAGATACTGACTCAAAGTAGGGACTATTTAGAATATTTTAAAAGTAATAAACCTAGCATGGCCCTAGACACCAATGGCAAGGCGTACACAGTTGCCAAGGAAGCTTCTCCTTGTTTGTCCTGTGGTTTGTGGTCTATTTAATTAGGTCAGTTGGTTTATTTGAGCTATACAGACATTTGTTAAAATGCACACTTAAAAGAGGCATGGTCATCTCCCTGTAACAAGATGGCAGTTCTGACTCAGGTATTGTTCTGTCCTGATTCCTGATTGTAGTTTTATAAGGCAACGTGATGCATGCCGGTTCCTTTTGTAGGAATTGGTGTTCCATTTGTTAAATGCCTTAAATCAGGTGTAGGAAACTGGAAATTAAAACATTCACAAGTTTGCAGTTGTTTGTGAATGGAATGAGGATTGTTGCTTTCAGTCAGAGAGAGACTGAATATTTCATTTATAAGAGATGATTCCAATTAAAATGCTTATTGTTTTGCTTTTCCTTTTCTATTGGGAATTGCAAAGCCTGTTGTGTAAAAGTTCCCCACGGCTACTTCAGCACAAACATATCCATAGTTTTTCCTTCTTTGTAGCTTCTCACCACTGATTTGTAAATCCCAGGATCACAAGACTCTGACTCCACATGCATTATTCTGGAACTTCATTTCCTCCCCCCCAAGATCTAAACTGGCCATGGCTTCATCAGATTAAATGGGAAAAGAAAGCTTACAGCAATTCCCTAGGTCTCTTTTTAAACTGAGGAGCAGGGGCTATGGTCTGGCTACATTCTCTCACACTTTTTTTTACCCCTGTATCTAGAACAGTAACTGGTGCTTTATTTGTAACAGGCAAATTTAATTTCTTGGCATTCCACAAGGTTCCTTCTTCCCGCTGCTGGCTGATCAGGAAGTAGCCTGCTAGTAAGGATGTTCATGCTATTAAAGATACTCACGTTATATGGTGCTTAGCTGCGTTATTAATTTCCCACCATCTCTTAAGGACCAGCATTGTCTAATTTGGGGTGCATTGCTTAAAACAGTGAGTAGCTGTTAGCTCTAGGACTGCAGAGGGATAGTGCCATACCCAGTGGTTGGGCTGTACAGGTTTTTGCTGCCAGTGCAAAGGTTTGAAAGTTCTCTTTGTGCATTTATTGTGTTTCATATTTTTCTATTTGAATCCCTCTGTTATTGTCTAAAACACATGAAGAATTTCTCTTATGCTAATTAAAACCATATTGCATGAGTTTTGACCAAGCCAACTGATGCAAGCTTTCTTAAATTGAATATTTAAAAAATCGTTTCCAGCTGTGTGCAAGAAAGAAAATGGGTAAAAAGGAACTCATCTTTTTATTGCTTTATTTCCCCTCTCCTAACTCTGACTACAGATTTTTAAGGCATTCTTAAGAAAAAAAAATCTAGTTTTGTCTTGATGCAAAATATCCTATTTGTAATTACTAGCTAGAAGTTTGTGCAGCAAAGATGATAACCCATGATACTTTGGGTATACTCTGTCTGGAGATGCTAGAAAGGAATTTGTCTTGTTCTGCATCTTCTAGAAAGTAAGGTAGTAGTGAGGGTTGTTTGGTGCTTAACTTGTTTTCATGGTTATTAATACAACCTTAATTATTTATCTTCTGTTGGTACCTGTAAGATGGATTTTAATGTACCAATTGGACAGATCTTCAGAAACCCACCAAATTTTGTAGTATTGTCAACAGATTGAAGATGGGTTTTTAAGTAGAAATGTATCATGATTGTTTGGCTTTGTTACTCATTTAGTTTTGTGATTACAGTGGTGCAAATGCCAAAGTTGATGGAAGTTCAAAGTTGTTATCACCCCTTAGCCCTTGAAGAGTGTGAATTTACTCTCAAGCTGTGCCATGTATACTTGTTTCAAATGGATTTCTGGAACACATTTTTTTCTAGGCCATCCATTTGAATCTCTTCTGGCTTTCTGAGGGTTCAGCCCTGAGTGAAGTGACCGTGACAAAATCCATCCTCTGGGGTTGGGGGTGGGAAGGAGCCTGGATTCCTTGTGCAGGAGAAGGGAATTCAGTGAGAGGTTCTGATTTCTATCCAAAGTGTTTGTTACATTTCCTAGCAAAGGCCACAGACTTGTTCCTGAAACCTGTTAACTGGATTGAGTATGCTTGCAAACAATCATGGGAATAATAACAAAGAACTGGTGGAGCGGATGCACAATGCTTTGTTCTGAGCTTCAGGATAAATGACAGTCCCATGCTCATTATGATCTGAAGGGGGTTTTCTCCATAGATACGGTTGCAACTTGTTTCCCATTGTATTTTGTTTCATCAAGTTGTTTTGTTCTATGAGAAAACCTGGATTTGAAGATGCCTTTGTCAGCTAACTTTATTTTTAACAAAGCTTTCTTTGTATTTTTCCAGTGCTAATTGAGATCCATCAGTGGCTATATGATTTAATGGTCTTAATAGGAATCTATGAACACAAACAAAACAGAACGCTATAAATCACAGCATGTGGAGAGAAATGCAATCCTGCTTCTGTGGAGAGGTAAAGAGCAAAATTACTGAGCTGTGTTATATTGCATACCCTGCAGGTCATCCAGAGAACCGGGATTTCAGATTTATCCACTTTTGTGTAATAATGTCACATAAACAGTAAAATATAAATACCAGTGACTTCTTTGTTCCCTTTGTGTGGCCAGAACCAGTGCTGCTGTTGGAGAGTTATAGCTGCTTACCATGCTTCCACATGCTCATGCACAGGTACACTGGCAGTAATTTAGTTGCGCACATTTGGTGGCAAATACTGTTGTAAAATAATTGAAGATAAGTTGTTTTTCAAATACCCACCTGCCTGTGAATCTGGTAACCAAGGTAACTTGCCCAGGATATTAAATGGAGATGCCTTACTTTTATTGGGATGACGTACTTTTTATTGCATTGTCAAGTTAGTGGCAACAGTGCAGAAATGTTTACATGAAGGTGATGAGAACTCCTGTGCATATACTGGCCCTGCTGGCACATGTGGGATATCCTATAATCTGTTTTTTAGTGCATGGGCTATAAAATCTATCTTTTGCTAGCAAAACAAGTTTTAAATTTAAAAAAGAAATACAGCAAACATATTCACAGACGTAAGCCAACAATGAGTGCAGTTGAATAGGTGTTATTTCCCATATTTTCTCTTTTGACTTTGTTAGCTAGAAAATCTAGGATGTCATTGCAGACTAATTGTGCTGCTGGAGTGTATGAATTTTACCTGGCTGAGGGATGTCTTTTGGTGTACATGGAGATTTAATTACCAGTCTATTTCTTGACAGCATTTCAAGAATGGTAGAGAACAGAATAAGTGTGCTGGTTTTAGCTGTTATTGACACCTTCAAAGTCCATAGGATGTTGACAATGCATAATATTATATAAAATTCCGTGGTGGGATATTGAGAGCTACTGTCAAGACAGAATAAGGAAAAAAATTGCAGAAGGAAGGGAAGAGATGGTGGAAGGCAGGTTATTTCTCCTTGGAATAATATGTCAATAAATGTGTATGTTACTGCTGCTCTTTGCATCCTCCTGCTACTTTGTATGCAGAATTACCTACTGTATATTGTGTATTACCCTTTCCCAAAAGGAAAGCCATGCCCTGGGGGTTGGAAGCTGCTAATCCATGTTAGTCCACATGCTGTTTCCTGCCTTACACTTGGGATTTATGGAAAAGGAAGGCACTCGGTTGCTCTAATGGGACACATGCAGAGAGTACCCAGTGTGGGGTAGATGCAGCCAAATGTCTAAAGAGCAGAGCAGTTATGACTGCTGACTGGGATCAGCTCCCGAGAGCGTACAGGAGGTGATCAGGTCTTCCTTTTGAAACAATAAAATCCAACCAAATAACACTTTATTTTCCAGTAGGTTGCACGTTGTTTCCTTGGTTTTGTATTTGTAGCAGGAAGAAGTGAAATTTCATATTTATGACATAAATTCATATTTGAAATAGGATGGGAGGGTGGGGAAGAAACAAGTCAAAAAACAACACAATAAACTAGAACATTTCTAGTTACAGAGGCAAAACCAGAACCTGAGGTTTGAAAACAGAAGAATCACAATTGAAATCACTTAAGTGCTCTTAACTTCTGATATGATGTAATGCCACATGTACGGTCCCTGACACAAAATGCAGTAAACCTCCTGCCTTGTTACTTTTGTTCCAATAATGTTGTAATCTGGTGCAAGTTCCTAGATCGAAGTGTCACTGCACAAAGTGTACATGTGTGTTTGCTGTCACTCCTCATTACTTCCATGCCAGTGGCAGTCCTCAGACGTTGGCATGAGGCTCTGCCTTGCTCATGCTGCCTTGGTGTGGACAAGAGGGTCCTCTGCTTCAGCTGCAAATATGGTAGTTTTAAACCATAAAAGCATAACCCTTTTTTTTCCCCCCCCTGAAATGCTTTGATATGGTAATGATCAAAATATGGTAGGTTTCCAAATGAGGTATACAAACTTTCTTGTTCTTGGCATGAAAATATTACTCTCTGGAAACACCTTCTGTGTCAAATGATGGATATGTTCCTGTGATTTATGTAAGTGATTGTCAGGAGGTTTTGTGGCTCATCCAATTTTAGCAGTCAAGTACTCTTTCCTTGTCACTTGTGACATACTTGATGAATTTTCATGATTAGCTAACGTGCTTCATAATTGTCAAAACTTTGCAGTGCTATTCCTTAGAAATATTGAGAAGGAGGAAGTCAGCTCTGCCTTCAAGTTTCTCTGTTACTGTCGCTCAGTTTTATCAGTTCTCTTTTATTTACCCTGTCTAGCGGCCTTTTGCAAACCTCTCCATTTGCTTTGGTTAACTCTCTCTCAGATTCACGCTTTCTTTGTCTGTTTATTGAACATCTCTGCTACTCTTGACTTGGATGCAGTAATACCTTAAATTAGGAATATTCCAGCTGTATGTAGCAGGACGGTGTTGGTAATCAGATGCTGTGCTGCTGAGAATGCAGCAGTGGTTATTTTCCGTGCTGTGTTTTGTCGCTTGTTTTTTCTAGAGAAGTGCAGATAAAAGTGTTGTTTTTCCTCTGCACACAACCTTTTCAGATGCCCTTGGCCTCCACGGTGGATCGTTGCTTTGCTGTCCCCGTCGTTAGTGCAGATGCTCCAGAGACCTGTCGCTTGTGCCTCCTGTCACCAGGGAGATGAAGGTGCTTATGGTGCCTTTCATGAATCTTCAAATCTGGGACTCGGTAATTTCTGGCTTCATGACTGATGAGGCCTGTAATGGCCAACCTCTGTCCCACCCGCAGTGCTGGGGAGGGACCCGGGCAGCAAGGCCAGCACCTCCCCGCTGCTTGCCCTCTCGTTGTCACTTATCTGTCTGCCGTGGGCAGCAATAATTACAGTGCAGGGAACCAGGAATGGAAGGAAAATGCAAAGGAGCCTCACAGCCCTGCTTCAGTTCAGCTGCTGCACTCTGGGGCAAGGCAGTGGGGCACAGAGGGTTCTCCTGGCCAGCTCCACTGCTGGCTGAGGGGCCGGCGACCATGCCATGCGTGATGGCCACCCATGGACTGATTCCCTCAGCCCACCTTGTGCTAGCAATGCGAGAGGTGCTCCTGCCTCTGCTCTGAGGTCTAGAAACCTCTGTGTCTGTTCCTTTGGCTAAGTCCCCTCCAAGACTGCAGGATGACTCCCAGAAGGCAGTGGGATCCTGTTTATAGGCTGTGTCCCTGGGACTGGCCAGGCACATCCGCTGGGTACCCCAGACATCCCTCCTGGTGCTGGGTGAGCGGGGCCATCAAGCTCCTCTGCCTGGCTCTGACAACTGAAGCATGCTAACCAGGCTGTCCCTTGGAGCTCACACAGGCAGATATGTAGAGATCCCTGGTTGATATATAACTCACCTTTGAGGGGAGAATACATAAGCTGCACCATGTAAGGCTCTGGGGGTGTATTTTATCAACCGTTTTTCCACCTACCATTCATTGCAAACCTTCCTGTGAACTCGCATCTCCTCCCATTAATTTGCCTGGAGGAAATGAGAGTCCACTATTCTTGTATCTCGTTATTGACTTGTTATTGCAGTAGGAGCGGTTTATCTTCAGGAGGCAGTGCCTCTGGTTGCCGGGTGGAGGATGCCACATGGCATTGGCACTGCAGCATCCATCACGAGCACTGTGGAAGGAGACCAAACAGTAAATGCTGTGACCTGGGCCCTTGTATGTGCCAGGGACGCCAAAACGTTACTGATGGTGCAGCGCTGCTTGTCGCTAGAACAGTGTTACGGGTTTTTATCTGTTTTGCTTTTTATTTTCCTGGGTAAAGTTTTGGAATTGAAACTTTTGTCCTTGAAAAGTCTGCACAAAAATAAAACCTCTCTGAGATGAGAAACGGGTGGATGTGCTTTCTGAATTGCTTACATAAATAACTAGAAAACTCATTTTCTTGTCTCTTCAAAGTATCGCAGCTCAGTATATCTGATGCCGTGCAGTGTTCCAGGCTTTCCCCTTGGGCTGTGTGAAGGCCGGTGTGTAATTACACCAGTCCTTTTGCAGGAAGGTTGCAGTGGCAGCACCTATTAAAACCTTTTGTGATTGAGAGGAAATATTTCTTTTACTGGGCCTTCCCTCTCCTCTCTGCAGAGTTCAGCCTGCTTCTCGGCACAGCCTCCCCCAAAACACACTGCATGTTGGCACCTTTGAACTCCAGACCCGAAGCCCATGAATCTTGTGGTGAAGTTGCTTGATTTGTGGAGAATGTGCATGAAAGTGTTTAAAGTTTGAAAATGAAAACTCAGAGTGAAATCTGAAAGCGAACGCTCATCGTGGAGGTTCCTCAGCGGTGCAGGTGACTGCTGATCAAAGACTTTGACATTCTTACTGTTGGTTTAGGAAGGGATGAGTTTGTGCCAAAGCTGGCTCCTGGAAATCAAACTCAATTGTAGGTACATTATAGAAGACATAATGTGAAGGTGTAGAGGAATAGGGAGTATTTTAAGGAATGCAAAGCAAGTGCCAGTAAGCAAATAATAAAAGCTTTCTAAAACCTTGTAAGTCGAACCTTACTTTTGGTGCACCTTACTGCAGATGCCATTTGAAAAGCTGTTCTTTTAGCAAAGGAAAGAGCAAAACCCCCTCCCTGCTAGTTCAGCATCAGAAATGGATTGAGAAGAACTTGAAATAAGAAAAAATAATCATAATGTTAAAGTTATTTTCTCTCATTTTTTTTCTGTTTTAAAGGCTTGGCTGTATTAACAAAGTGGTCTGACAGCTCTGTAGCACTCTGCAGGCACCCTCTGACACGCATATCCGTGCACTGCACCAAAGCCTGTCTGTTTTTCCGTGCCCCTGAGCACCCCCAAGGGCAGGAGGGGAGGACAGGCTGCCTGACGGAGGCATCCGTCACCTTGGCATTTTAGGCAGGTCACTCGCTGCAGCAAGGCTTCAGAGGGAGCTTTCTGGCTGCCTTTCGTTCCTGGGTAATTGCTGAAAAGCCCACCACCCCGAGCGATCGATCACAGAGCTGCCCTCAGCCACATTCCTGGATGACACCCGGTGTCAGCTTCCCCTTCGTTCTCTCGTTCTGCCCCTGCGTGCCGGTGTGCGGGCATGCCGAGCTCCATCCGCAGCACGGCCCTCCTGGCCGGGGGAAGGGGTGACCCGTGGCTGTCGTGCGGCTTGTTGCTAACGTGGAGCTGACAGTGATTTTGACGAGCATCGAGCTGGAATAGCTGTGACTGGTGGTAGTATTTACAGCTGTGTTAAACCCCGCAGGCCGGAGCAGGCTGCACACTGCTCTCTGGGCTGTGTTTTCACTGGTTCAGAGCTGTTTCCAGCACTGCACTGCTGATGTGCTTGTGTGCGCACATGTGTGTGCATGCACATATTAATCTCCAAAGTGGCAATTTCCAGTGGAGCCTTAATCTCCAGTTTCCTTCTCAAAGAGCTGTCTGTCTGGGGAGTAAATTCAAGCCTGTTTTCCAGCGGATCACATGCAGGTCAAGCAGCTGGCATGGATTTTCCTTGTCCTGCGATGCAGGCGACCTAAATCTTTTTACCTGACTGGGTTTTCTTCCTTAGCAGCGACACGTCTGTGATCCTTCCCTGCTCAGGCCTAGACTTGTGTCTTGAGCAGACATTACTAAATTTATTGGTGTGGCTCTTGCATTTTTATGCCAGTGCCTGTTCTGTGGCCTGGACCTTACAGCTCCTCAAGGACTGAGCTGAGATCAGCAGTTCCGTGCTTATTTATTGTCCTCCCTCCAGCAAAGCACTGTGGATGTGTTTAATCTACAGCTGTTACTCTGCTTGGCTGTTCCTGTTCTCCTTCCATTCCTTACTGAGTTTGAGCTTGTATTACATGAGTTGCAATGTGTATTATGATATATATATATGTGCTTTATGTTGGCAAACATTGCATCATGGTCCGTGACAAGACAGGAAGTTGGAAATCTCCGTAAATGCTCATAATGGTGAAATTGGGCCTGGAGTGTGGTTTTGACCATCATCACCACCATGGCAACTGATAATGCTATTGTGTAACATTTCATGGAGATGATAGCATTGTGAAGAGCTGTTACAGAATGTTCTTTTCTCCATGACATGATACCGAGTGAGATTAAAGCTAAGTGAAATATCTGGTCAGTACAAGAAAAACGTGGATCACAAGCCGGTGACCAGCTTTTAAGAGAAGGCTCACTGCTGGAAAATCTGGATAAGCAAAGCCAGTTAGTGCTTATGAAAGAAATAAATTAGGTTTTTGTAATGTAGATGAAATTAATTAGATTTTCCTAATGCTTACAAAGTCAGCTTCCTAAATGATATTAATAGACACTGCATGGCACAATTGCTCAGTTTTCCCAGTTACTAGAGCAGCTGTGACCTGGGACACCAGTGTCTCCAGCTAAGGGACCTGATAAGAGATGGGATGTGAAGAAAGATAAGAGCAGTGCTGTGCACTTCTAGGTGAAATTGTCCCATTCTTTGCTGGGAGCTGAGCTTTAAGAGGTGAGGTGCCTTTCTTCTGAGAATACCTGTAAATCAGTGGTTGATCGATAATTCTAGTTCCTCTCCTTCCCTCACCTTCTGTTGCCTCTGAGTTACTTACCTGTGTGCAGGTGTGGAGGGCAGATGTAAAAGCTGTGATGTGCAACAGCTCAGGGTCCATATCTTTAACAGCCGTTGGGTTCAGAAAGTACTATTTTTGTCTCCTGTTTATTGTTCAACTGGCTTGAAGGAGCCTTTTGGATTTGTTTCCCCCTAAAGTTTTTATTTCTCCTGGGTATGTTGGTCAGGTCTGTTAACGTGACACTGGCTTATCTTCAGAGGAGGTTTTGAATTCTGACCTACGTGTTTTCAACACTTGTCTTTTGACTCTTACATGCAAACCCCTCCTGGCTAACCGGATAGTGTCACCTGGATTGGGCCTGGGCATCCTTGCATGTGAAAGGATCCTTGCTGGGTCCCTTGCTGGGCAGTGTCAATGTGCCTTAGGACTTCTCCAGGTGGAGCAGGCAGGGAAATGGAGGCAAATCAAAGTCCCTCTGTGAAGTCAAAGCACGTACATTAAAATGTGAATGGTCTCATCTAGGTGTGAAATGCCTTTAGAAGTGCAGGCAGGGAAGGAAGTGGTGAGAATTCGGTCTCACATTTTGTAGCACTGTCAGCTTGTGACTTTTAGAAATCTCTCAGATCTTGTTTTGCATGTTGAAATCCTAACAGACAATCATTAACATCCATAAGCTTAATAAATACCTCTTTACATCACCAAGCTAAATAGATGATCTGAAGAACACACACTACAGACAGAAAATGAATAATGGCACAAGAGATCTTGGGTTTCTCTGCTAATGGTTATTCACTGGTTCAGGTCAGAGCCACCTCACCAGGTGCTGAAATGCTGGATTTCAGGCTGGGACAGAGGTACAGTGATGGGCTGGGTCCCCTGGGTCATGAAGGTATCTATGCTGCAGGGGGCTTGAGCCGACTAGGGGGGTCTCTGGCCCATCAGTGGGATCTCCGAGGTGGTACAGCAGAGTCAGAGTGCCCATCCTGCCCTGAGTTAATGACCATCTGCTACAAGAAAGGCTCAAGAGGTGGTATCCAGAGTGACAGTTTACATTCAGGAAGTTCTCACCAATTAAGGGCTTTCTTTTTAATGAAAGTTTGCTTTTGCTCAGTGAATGATTTATGGCGGGGTTTAAAATGTATTGCTTTGACTATGCCTACACACTTTGAACACTCTAAATAAAATCAGAAACCTTTGAAACAAACTCGTAAATATTGTCTGAGCATTCAGAATATATTGCTTTCTGGAGGATGTGTAATGTAGTTTATCACCAAGCAGTTGCAAGAAGATATTTAAACTATGTAGACATTGTTGCTTAAACTCCATGTAATATAATTATTCCATTAGTTACTGAATCCTGAAATAACCTCAAGCCCCTAAGATCTGAAGTAGTAAATGCCAGGGGGGCATATGTTGTATTTTAAACAAAGCATGCTATTTTAAACAAGGATTAGTTACTTGTCGTTTGTCTAATGCTTTGCAGTTGTGTATTTGAAAACAAGATTCACATTTTCTGTCTGCTCAGATACTGCAGTGAAATTTTCTTACTGGATTTTTGAACCATAATGCTTCCTAATGAAACAAAGAGATGCTTCTCTCTCCTCCCTTGCCTTCCCATCTTCCTCTCCCCCCCTCCCCCCAAATAATTTGAAGCCCTTTTGTTACTCAGAGATTTGTCACCCTAAACCAGATCTGGTGTGGAGTAGAGCAGTCAGGCAGTGCTCTCTGGGGTAGAAAACCAGCACTAGTCATGTAACTGATGGACCAGTGGATAGCAAGTCATCAGGAGTGTCGACACAAACCAGATTTACATGTGTAAAATGGGTTACTGGGTTGCAGGAGATGTGCCCTGCAAAGGGTTCACTAATGTAGAAGTAATTAGGTTTTTAAAAACAGATGGGGAGGGTAAGGTTATCAGTATAGGAGGAGAGGGTGAGTACTCTGCTGCTGTAACTGCCAGTGGGTGCTTCATTGTCAGCTTTCACCTGTGTTTCCTGTGTGTTTTGTACCACACTGAGCAGGGGTCTGTGCAGCTGTTTCAGTTGTAGCATCAGTGAGTGTGACATCCACAGACATCCACCTGGGAGTCCTGTGTGGTTTTGGTAATTGAATATTTAGGTGCTTAAATCCTTGTCTGTGTCCCAGGGGGAGTATGGGGATGCAGCAGCTGGCTGGCTGGAGCACACAGGACCAGTCCCCAGGGATGGGTGGTTGTGTGATACACCTGCCAGATGATTTTTGATCCACTTGCACTGTGTCTGTACATGGTGCAGAATTGGACATGGCTCCTTCTCATGCAGGCACATGCGACCGGGCCAGAAAACAGGCTAGAAACAGTAACTGGGTATTTCCTTAGTTCCCCTTTGACTTGATCCCTCCCCTTCCTTGCTGATCCTTTTTGAAAGTTTGTAAGCTATGTAAGAGCAGTGAGGGTATAAATATGCTAGAGGACTTCATCAAAAGCTTGGAGCTATTTTCAGGCTTGTATTTAATAGCCTTTATAGTGGGTAATGACAAAACGTATCCCACGTGGGAGTCCTTGCATTGTTTTGTCCTCTAGCCCAGCTTAATTGTTGATTTGAAAGAAGGGGCAGGAGTAAGACAGGACTTATTTCATACAAGAGTTATGATATTCTCATTGTACACTGTGGTATTTTTTACTTTAGGCACTAAGTAATTTTATATCAAGCATCAGTCCTGTTTTGTTGAAACATTTGCATGGTCCATTGCTTTTGATTTGTTAAATAGGACATTTGAAGTCCTGCGAAGCACACCCATTCAGGAAAGCTGTGCCAGCCAGCCATAATTTTACTTGATATTAAATTGTACATGATAGCTTTGAAAAAAAAAAGCAGCTTGTAGGCCTGTGTTCCCTGTGTTTCTTTTGAGTCTCTTCCAGAACTACAAATTAAACGTATTTCTGGTTCTACCTGGAATTAATGTTCAAAAGCCTTTAAGCGAGGAGAGGGTCCCTGTGCTACCAAACATCCTGAAACTACAGAGTTAATAGTGCAGCTCTGTTTCCCTTTAAACTCTGTATCTTTGGGTATTTGGATGCGTTTTTTATAATCAGTTCTGACAAGAGATTGAGAGCTTCCCAGTAGCCAGGGAGTTAGCTTCAGTAATTAAACTTGCTATGTGAATAACTGAACTGATTCTTTTCCCTTTACTTTTAAAGGGAAACAATCTGATAAGCAGAGCATAAACAAGTGCCCAGGTGGAAGACAGCTACTTTCTTGTGTTCTTGCATTCTTCTTGGGGATTGAGAGCAAAATGCAGATGCCTCCAGTGTCAGGTATTAGAACATGTATCTGCAAGATACTGTTGGAGGATTCAAACCAATTCAAAACTGGAAGCTGTTGGATTGCCTGTTGATTCTTCCTTTGATTCTTTTCTGTCTCTCACCATGTAGACTGAGACATCAGTGAATTAAGATCTTGGAGATAAACTTTGGCAAGTTTACAGAAATTAATTTTAAACTTACAACTGAAACATTCTTATTCTACAATTTTCTCTTTATTCTTATTCCCTGCTGTGGTCTCTGCCTGTCTTTTGAACAGCATATTTGTTTTGGGGGTATTTTTACTTCTGCAGTTAGTGCAGCTACTGCAGCTGTGCAGTACCAGTTCTGCATACAGATAGAATCTAGCACTTAACAAGTGCTTCATGCTCAAGGGTGATGATTTCCTTCCTACCAGCCCAAACTCTTTTAAGTGCACAATTGCCACATTTTCTGTGCACTCAGAAACCTTTTCTAGACTAAAGTGCTTGTGGGCAGAGGTTATGTTTTATCCTGGACTTGTCTGGAGTTGTTGTTAAACACTTGCATTTCCGTTAGGTGTAGAGGCTTAAACCGCGACAGAACCACAGTCCTATGGGATTTAACAGATCTTTTCCCAAAGTGCTTCTTGTCTTAGTCTCAAAATTAAAGACTTTTTTTTTTAGTGAGAGGAATATTTTCCTTCCTCCTCCACCGCTCTGTGGGCACTGTGTTTTGGTTAACCTTAGTAAACTATAATTACTGCATACTCTCCTGTCCTTAATGCTGCAGTTTGTCTTCCTGTGAAGTATTTCTGTCTCTTTTAACACAGCACATGGTGTCTTGATTGTTATTTTTTTGTAAGATGAGGTAGAAATTCTGATTTCAAGGCTCAGAGAGCATCAGCTGGTACAAGGGAGTGAGTGGTTACTGCACTGCATGCTTTTCTAGGGCCTAGTGTTTTGTGTGTGAAAAATGAAGTAATTCACCAAATTCTGCTTTGGGGATTGCGTGCTACCTGTACTGCTTTGCCTGTTGTGTTGTTGCAGTACGCTGTTATAGTCATAATCCTTGGTTTGAGGGGTAGTAATTATTGAGCAGATGTAGCATACAATGATAGTGAGGCTTTTAAGCAGCTTACTGATAGAGCAGTTTAAAGAATGTTTACCAGCTATAGTAACATTACTTCTGGTTGCCTGTCTTAATTCATTTGAGATTAATCTGTCTTATAGTCAGAAGGAAAATGAATCGAGTCAGTAACTTCAAGAGTTATGTAAAATCTGTGCGGTGCTAAATAATTGTGTGGGTTTATGTTTGCTGCCGAAATTGGAATGTCAATTTGACACAAATTCATCAAAACGAATGCTGTATGACCTGGTCTCTTCCTCAAATAAAAACCTTGAAACCTCTCTTTATGTACTCATGGGAGTTTAACAACCCTTCTTTCTGAGGGTATCTTGGGCATATTTGGTTTTCCGCTTGGCAGTTACCTAAATGTGCCCATATCTGTGTGGGAGCATGGGGGAGTGTGTGCATGTGTGTGTTTCGGAGAAGGATGTCAGAGGTGAATGTGCACACAAACAGCATACCCCATTCCCAAACACTCATGTTGAGCAAATATCAAACTGAATCAGATAAGGCTATGACAAACCAGAAACATATAATTGTATCAAAAGCAAACAGACTAAAAGTGACTAAATATTTTGGCAGTGAGCCCTGCTGGGGAAACTAGATTAAGCCTTTCTGTTGCATTACGTGGGAAGGAAGAGAGGGTCTGGATTCTCCCCTGCTCCAAAGCTCTTTAGCCCAAAATGTGATTCTCTTTGACTGTTTAGAGCTGTTGAAAAATCAGTTAAAGGCAAGCCAGAACAGGATGAAGGATGCCAGTGCCATCTATTAGAATTTGTTGTCTGGAACCCGTGACTGAATCCTTTTGCTTGTTGAACTTTCTGTAGTTTGTGACTGTTAGTTTTTCCTATTTATTTTAGAAAAGGGCCAGTGGGAAAAGTCTGGGCTTCCCGCCCTAAACAAAATAAATAGTGATTTCATCTTGTTTTGTCCCTATCTCTGTTGTTCGTTATTCATCACAGGCATCCATATCTGTCCCGACTGTTGGCACTGCATCCAACGGGAGCTTTGCAGACATGGCTTAGTACTTATTTCAGTGTATGTTATCAGCTGTTCTGTATCCAGATTCATCCAATTTCCTTAGCTGCTTAGTTCCCCATAAACTTCTGGCTTTGCATGGGCAGGAATCTCCTTTTTTCATTTATTGTTAGCCCCCCTTTGTGATTAGTGTAAGATGCTAGGAACAATAAATACAGACAGTCTGAAATCAGAGGTATGGTAGTCTTTTGGGTCCACTATAGATTTTGTGTCCATCACCTCGTTGCCAGGAGTGACTTCAGCATGGACGAAGGTTTATGCCTGATAGCTGAATGCAAGTAAACACATTTACATTTCAGTATGCATAGACTTGTGTTGGGCATAATTGTGTTATTTTTATAAACATCAGTTTCTTTGAGTCTTTTTAGGGAGAGCATGCATTTGAAGTCCATATATCTATTAGTCTTCTTCACTGCAATTTAGATAGACCTAGAAGGTAAGCTTCAGTGCAGTGCGTATATAACCCAGCATGTTATATAGTATCAACAAAGAGTAAATGACCACTTTGTCATTAATCTATTACCAGTGACAGTTCATGAGAACAATTCCTTTACCTCAGAGGCCAAATGTGTGACTTCATTCTGTGTGCACCGGGACAACATTTTTCTGTGGTAACTGGATATAAAGACACTATTTCAGTCTGATTAGCTGAATAATTTTGGTAAATGCTGCTTGTCATTGTTTTAATTTGTTGTCTGGTGTGCATCTTACTGCCTTGGCCCAAGTTGGTCTAGTGAGAGGAACGGCATGAAACATGTTGTCATCTCTGTCTCTAGGTGAGGATCCTGCATCCACTGAGATGGATCCTGAGCTGCTTTGTGTGTGGCACTGCAAAGAAAACAGCTATGGAAGACCCAGCCTTCAGGTTTAGGGATGCTCTGAGATTAAGGGAGCTTGAAGCAGGGAGAGGAAGGAGCTGTCTGATTCTAGTATCTGTCTTGGGACAGGGGAGGTCAGGGAGTGTGAAGAGGAAACCTGCTCTGTTTGGAATCCTAGCTCAGTGCAAATGGCTGCTTCAGTGTGAACCTTCCTCATGACCTGACTCTGCCCCCTCCTTGGTTTCTGACAAAACTTGCTGCTTGCACAGCTCTTTCTTCCGTGACCTTGACCTCTGCAAAGATCTTTGCAGAATGAAAGGGAAAGAACCATCATGCTGATTCTTGCCAAAGCTGGATGTGTGCCTGCTTGCATAAGAAAAAGTGTTGAATAACATGTGCCACCTGGAAAAGAGCAGATAGTTTTTTCTCCCTCTCTAAGTATGTGCTTGTGAACACAAATAACATATATTATGGTAATAATACATCACCCAGAAAGCAACACTTCAGTGCTTCTCTGTATCTTCTAGGACGTGAATTAAAGTGAAGCAACAAAGATTGGGGGGAGCATCCTGTGGGAGGAAAATACAGTGCTTTCTGCCTTTTCACAGGAGAATTGAGATTTACATTTGAAAACATTCGGTTCATCAGCTTTTGTGTCTTCATTTTGCCATTGAAAAACAGTGGGTGAAATGGGATAGGTTGGCTGTGAAAAAGCAGAACTACAGCAAGGGAGCACAGCCAGCGTTTGTTTCTGGTTTGTTAAAACAGGCCATGCAGATGCCTGCACAAGAATGCCAAAAGACTAACTCCCAGCGAAGTTTAAGATTTGTGAGCTTTCTGACAATCCCTGGCACTGATTTGATACTACCTTCAGAGGGAAAACCCACTTGAATGAAGCACTGGTGCCGTTTCCTGTTGCACTTTGTAACTTCTGTGAAAGCCTTTTCAGTCTGAAGGCCTGACCTGTCCTGAACCTGCCGAGCTGGTGAGACCTAATGAGAATAGATGCACGTGGGATGTTTGAACGTGGGAGCGATCAGACAAGCACGGGAGGGAGTACGGGGATGAGATTTGATCTTCTCAAGGATACAGGGTTTTTTGTGTTTCTTGGGGATTAGGTCATGAAACCGCCATTAGCGCTAATGGAAATTTGTGTGGCTTAATCTTCATAAACAGCATTAACATGCACCCTGCAATGCTTAATGTGTTAACGTATATGAAAACTGTCTTTCAGCTAGAACATTTGAACAAGGCAAGATGGGGTTTTGGAGGTCATTATTACCACCCATTAAAGCAGAATTTATGTTGCACAACTCAAAACTCTCAAACAGATGGAGCTGGAATTGCTCCCAGCATCTGGTCAGAACACCAGAGCTTCCTCAGGAAGGGGGAGAAGCCCTGTAAGAATTCAAACCAGCCCTCCAGTCCTTTCAAGTAAACCCTAACCATGGGAAGGGAGGAAGCTGTGGCACAAAGAAAGCTTTCTTTGCTACCTGGCACATCTGATTTTGTGTTTGCCAGGGGATTTACAATGAATGGGGTGGCCTGCTGGACACTTGCTGATGGGGTGAAGGTTTGCAGGGAAGCCGGTGTGCTGCCTGTTCTTGAGGGAAAAGGAACCCTCTGGCCTTTCCATTGCAGTCTGTTGACATCTCCCACCTGCCAGAGGAGTGGTGCTGAAATGGAAAGAGGTGCAAGGCTTGAATAGCAGAAAAGGAGCATCTTGGGCTGAGTGAAAGGAAAGGCGGAAAAGGAGTGGTTTCAGCTGTGAATCCAAACCGGAGTCATTCCTTGAGTGCCACCAGAGGAAGAGGGCTTTGAGGCAAGGCACTTACATAGGCATTCTCCAGGCTTTCCTCCCTGACTTGAAAGATGTGTTATATACCATAAGGGATGTGTAAACTGCTGCTAACCAGGGAAGCTGTGAGTCTCTGGCATGGGTTGATACTGAAGGGTCAGGCTGACTTTTCCTCTGACAAAAGATGGCAAGTCACCTTTCTGTGCAAACTCTTGCTTCTGTTTTGTCTCTCTCTTGACGCCTGTGTATAGCTTTGATGTGGTAAATGCTCCGTGTGAAAATAAAAACACTGGGAGAATTATGCCTGCGGCACTTTGTAACTTAGAGGTGAAATTAACTTAGGCTTTCCTACCCATGGTTTAAAATCTTGCTCTTTATCTCTTGATGTTCATTTTAACACTGTTACATACATAGAATCACAGAATGGCTTGGGTTGGAAGGGACCTTCAAGATCATTTAGTTCCAATCTCCTGCCGCGGGCAGGGACACCTTCCACTAGAGCAGGTTGCTCCAAGCCCCATCCAACCTGGCCTTGAACACTGCCAGGGATGGAGCAGCCACAGCTTCTCTGGGCACCCTGTGCCAGTGCCTCAGCACCCTCATAGGGAAGAACTTTTTAATGTCTAATTTAAATCTCCCCTCTGGCAGCTTAAAGCCATTCCCCCTGCTTGTAGACAGGATCCTCATGAGCAAGGGCTGCAAACGTTAACGACTAAACCAGGAATTTTTGTAGTCTGTAAACCACACCATTTAGCTAGGAAAAGTCCCGCTACTCGTAATTAGCACTGTATTCGAAGCCCGTGCTGCTTGCATATTGTGTAAAGAATTTAAGAGAAATGAATTTCATCTGTGAGGCTTTCTTTGTAAGTAAAGGGTAAACCAAAAGGAATTTCCTGGGATTGTTGCATGTATTAGATCTGAAGAGCATTTGGGGCGGTGGTATGTTTAAAATACTGTGAAAAGTGAACCTTAGGCACAAAAATTGAGGTCATTAGGATTTCTTTGTACTGAGAAATGATTTCATATGGACCAAAGCAAGGAATTTGTCTGGATATCTGCCACTGCCTCCTACCTCACTCTTCATAGAAAGCATTTCTTCCAAACATAGCAGAATGGGAGCTCATAGCTTAACAGAGCTCGTGGTTCAGATGCCTTTACAGTCACCATGCAGGCAGGGGAAAAAAGTGTTTAAAATTCCTAAGTTTTGACCAAGATCCTTTACGTAATTCAGGGGCTGCTGCATACAGAAAATGTGAAACAGAGGGGTTTCTAGAAACTAAAGTCATCAGCTGCCAAAGACTGTGCTGCAGTTGAGTCAGGAAAGACACTCCTTTCATGAGGGTGAAGGCTGGGGAAGAAGCTTGTGGATTAATACAGATTTCATTTGTGAATTATTGTTCTTATTGTGAAGCAAGTCTCTCAAACAAGTAGAAGAGGAGCCTGAGCTAAGGCTGTACTCCTCTGTCAAGATGCAGGACTTAGTGTAAAAACAGAAATGGTGGCTCTTTTGTTGGAGCGGCTTGTTGCTCTTCCTACTAGTCCAATTTCAATGCCATACGAGGAACTGTGTGTACTAGTAGCCTCAGGCTCTTGTTAATTCTGAACTTTGGTGTACTATAAAATACATTTCCATGGGTTATAATTAGGGGAAACCCTTCCCCCCCAATAATTAAATGGCATCTGCTTTTCATCAGCATCGTGGCTCAGTTAACCCCAGAGCCATCATTCTCCGTAGGCTCTCCATTGCCTCCGAGGATGCTCAAATGTGACTTGCTGTGGCCCAGCATTGCCCAAGAAGATTAATGGAAATAAGGAATCCCAAGTTGTCCGGTTTGGCAGTCAAGATGTGGAAAGTGCCATCTGCAGAGCAGCTGCTGCTTCTCTGGCCTCCATTAATTTATATCATACTGCATAATAGCCAACGTTTTTCTCCTTGCTGCAGCATTTAACCTTCTGGGGCCGTCATTTTCCACTGGTATTCCTCTGGGCTTTCCCCCTATCTCTTCTTTAACAAGCCTCATTTCAGGACATGCTATTAGGTCCTTTTGCAGCATTCTGCCACCTTGATCTGGTTTTGCACAATCTGGGTGAGCGTGGGCTCATGGCAAGACAAGGCTTATGAGCACCCTTCTGCCCCAGGGTTCTGCTCCTCTTCTCTCACCTTTGTCCCCAGGAGCTTGTTAGTCCTAAGCCTTCCAATGGATTAAGAGAGGAAATCTGCCTGATGCTTCTTGTGAGACATGTCCTAAGGAGGGAGAAGTAAAAAGCAGTTGAATGAATGTATCTTGGAAGTGCAAGGGGTCAGTGGTCTTGTTTTCAGGCTATCTCACAAGTTGGTTCATCAAAACTCCTACATTTTTTTGTGTAGCCCCAGAGGTTTTGCTCTAACTGGCTTTCTTCCCTTAATCAAATAGAAAAAAACCCAAACCAACTCATTTGGACAGAATTACAGTGCAACATCTGGCTGAAAAGCAGTGTTTGTGAACATTACGGTTATGAAATGGTTGCTCCGAAACAAAAAAACAAACACAAAATGAAACAAAACACCCCAGTTTCTACAGTTTTGCTCCATAAGTATAGTGTATTGTAGGGAAGAGGAGAAGGGAGTAAATCCAGAGGGAAAGGAATGAAGCTTTAAAGTAACCCACTTCTTCAGTTGAAAAGTTTTTCCCATTACTGTTGCCTAGCTGGAAATAGCTTTGAGGATTATGTTACGTTATCTACACCAGGTTAATACAAACTACTTCTTCTTAACCAGGTATTTATTTTCCGTGGAAATTAAGTTTATCTTGCTGCCTCTTTGCAGCATGTTGCCGTTTTACACAGGGAATATTTGACTGGAATTTAAAGAGGAATGCATTTGGTTTTCTTCCTTCCAGATATGAATGTGGGTATATCCATTCCCCCCTATCCATCTTTGATTTTTCTCTTGGCGATGGGGAATTGCTTAAATGACTTAAACTTTTATTGTACCATGGAAAAGATTCTCCTTCAGAGCTCAGTCCCAAGACTGCTCAGAAGGGAATGTGCCATGCACGGAACACTAGAACCAGATAAAAGCTTAATTTCTTGGATTCTCCTGTATTTGCTGAAGAGTTGTCACAGTTTTTGCCACAGTCAAAGACCTGTTCCAGCTCCAGAGCCCTCTGTCAGTGCTGATCTGTTGCATGGAAAAATGAGTGTACAGATAAGGAGTTTTTCCTTCTGTTTCCTAGGGTGTTTTGCATTCATGGGTTATAGATATTTTTAGTTGGCTTTGAGATGTAAAAAAAAAAAAAGAAAATACATTTTTACTTTGGATCAGAAGAAAAATACACATCCTGTCATTTTAAATGCACTGGGGAAATTACATTAAAGCAACATTTCCACGCAGGGAAAAAAAAATCCATCAGATTATTGATGGATTCTTCAGATGTGCTGAATACTTTAGGTGCTGCTGCTGACTTCAGTAGTACTCCAGTGCTCTGCAGGTTTGGCAATTAATCCCGTTTTACTTTACCTTTAGCATTGGTTTTAAGGGGTTTTGGCTCATTTGAATAATTTTAGCAAGTGGCCCTGTTCTGCTGGAGGCCAAGGAGAGGTTGCCCCATGTGTTGGGATGCTCATTGTTGAGCTGAAGCTCATTCCTGCAGCTGTTTTGGGATGCTCCTGCCATGGGAGCACCACAGGGTGTGCGGTTCCATCCAGGGAGCCCATGAAAGGTGTGGGGCTGTGCTGGGCCAGAGGGTCCTGCTGGTGAGGGGCTGGGAAACACATAGTAACTTGCTCTGATTCAGTGTGAAAAGCCCAAGCCATGCATCTCATTAGGGCAGGCTGACAGGAAACCTCCTTTTGTTCAGCCCTGGGATAAACTGTAGCACTGGTTTGCTGGCTTTGTCTCTCCCCAGAGGTTTCTGGAAGGGGTCGTGCCATTCCGACCATGAAATGCAAGAGCCTTATGGCTCCTTTCCCCACGGGATGGGCAGAGGAGGTTTGGGTGCTTTCAGCACTAGAGAGGCTGTGCCTTTTGGGATGAAAAAATGGTGTTTGGAAAGGTCTATTTTGTGCTGTGTGCTGCTGGATAAGGGCAGGACAAGCACTGGGGCCAAGCCCCACTGAAAGCTTCCTTGGTCCCAACTGATGATCATCCCTGTTCAGCTGCCATCCTCCAGGAGAGACGAGCTCCTAGGATGCTGGCAGCAGTGTAGCAGGAGAAAAACCACCATGTCCATCTCAGCCTCTAGGCTGTAGCAAAGCAGGATTAACCCCCTGTGAAAACTGCAGGTCCTCCCACCTGCAGCCTTCTGTTTAATCTTGGTATTTTAAATCCACCTTTTGCTCAGTGTTTTTGAGCCAAGACCTTTTGATAGGAAGGCAAGGGAATAAAAATATCTTGGTGTGCAGGTTGTGTTTGCGAAATCAAACACTTCCTCTCCCACTCTCTCTTAACCAAACAGATCCCTCCCACGGGAAAACTGGCAAATCTCAGAGCTGATCCCAACCCTGTTAAAAGTGTCAGACCAAAATAAAGGCTCCTAAAGCAAGTGATGGAGCAAAAAAGGGAAGAAAGGAGCAAGAAAGCCCTTGATTTATGTATGAAGCTCTCCTTGCTTAGAGGGCAGTAGATGGCAGCTGTCACTGGAGACCCAGTTTCTTGCCCCCATTTGAACCTTGAATGTCTGTGTGATTGATCAAGTGTTGGTATTAAACACCGAACCCGGTGCCATGGGAAAACACAGATAATGAAGAATTAAGTGGGGGATGTTTTTCTGTTCTTGTTGTGTCTGCTATTGTAGGAGAAACAGGTCAAAGAGAAGGGAAGTACTACTTCAGATGAACCAAGTCCAGCTAGCCAGTTGTTGTCAAGGTCAGAGTATTTCTAAATGGGTGTTATCAGTGAATTATCCTGAAACTGTTACTTTCAGGCATGGAGATCCTGAGACCCTTTGATCAACAAGGAAAATGGAGACAATTCTTCAAAGCAGATGTAAAATACGAGGTCATTGATACTCTGTTACTTTGTTCCCAAGGTTTTGTGTTTGGGGGTGGAGGGGACATCAAATCAAATTGGGGGGCGGGAGGAACAAATAGTGCCAACAGGAGTGAGTCAGAAATTAGGTATGATTGCTGAGAGTTTGGGCTTTCCACATTAGCAATTGATGACCTCTGTTCTGCAGGGAGAACAAGTCAGTTTTGGAGCTATCTCAGATACTGGTTACTCATGTTTTCCAGCAGCACAGGAAAATTTTCCCAGTCTGTTCCCCGTGACTGTGTGGAGCAGTTTTCCGTCCTGGAAAGCTTGGAATCAATGTGGAGAATGTGTGTGTATAGAGGGAGGAGGGTAGATAGGGGAATTGGCTGCTCTATGCTTTGGAGATGCATTGGCACCTGAGAGGATGATGCTCCCTTCGGACCAAAGGGCTAGAAGGAAACCACGTGTTTACAAAATGTTATCCAAATGCAAAACAGATACTGGAGATCTAATGGGGGTCAGAAGGCTCAAATATGTTTCAGATGGGAGCAGATTGTTGAACTTAACTGTTACTATTGGGCAGCTGTCAAAAAAAACCCAATCCCAACCCTCTCTGAACCTTCAAAACCTAAACCTGCTTCTGAGTGTTTTGGAGTGGGTGTTTGTGAGGACCTGGTTTGCAGCCAGAAGAGACCTTCTGGTCTCTGACCAGTGGTCAAAGGAGGTGATTCTCTGCTCTCATGAGACCCCACCTGCAGTACTATGTTCAGCTCTGGAGCCCCTGAAGAAGAAGGTTATGAACCTGTTGGAGTACGTCCAGAGGAGGCCATGAGCATAATAGAAGGGTTGGAGCAGCTCTGCTCTGGAGACAGGCTGAGAAAGCTGGGTTTGTTCAGCCTGGAGAAGAGAAGGCTCCTTAAGGGGACACCTTAGAGCAGCTCCCAGTGCCTAAAGGGGTCTTACAAGGAATCTGAAGAGGGACTTTTTACAAGGGGGAGTGTCTTTAAAATGAAAGAGGGGAGATTCAGGTTAGAGATTAGGGAGCAGTTCTTTACTGTCAGGGTGCTGAGGCGCTGGCACAAGGTGCCCAGAGAAGCTGTGGCTGTCCCATCCCTGGCAGTGTTCAAGGCCAGGTTGGATGGGGATTGCAGCAACCTGGTGTAGTGGAAGGTGTCCCTGTTCCAGGGGGTTGGAACTGGATGAGCTTTAAGGTCCTTTGCAGGCCAAACTAATCTGTGATTCTCTGTCATGCTACTGGCACAGGCTTGCACTTCGTGTAGGTGCTTCTGTTTATTTTTCCTTTATGTACTTCTGTCATGGAGCATATTTCTAGACAGCTTCTTTCTCTCTCTGAGCCCTGCACAAAAAACATTTAATTGAAAATGAATGTAGAAACATCTGATGTTCAGTGGTGTTCGCATTTTGGATTCAGCTCGTCTGCTGAGCTCTGCGTTACGCCAGTGGAAGAATGCTGGCTGTGTTTCATCACATCTGACTGTTGACTAAGTTAGATGCATTTTAGCCGTTGCCAGATGTACAAGATACAGTAAAATGAGCATTTCCTGTAGCAAATTAAGACTTTTTGGCTCTGTGACGATGTTGGCAAAAACTGCTTGTTTGCGCTGGGGATTTGGCCAGATTGTGCCGGTCAATACAGACAATAACTGAATTAGCAGAGGAGATCTCTGAGTCCTGCCTGAATTTTTTTGTTCTTCTAATTAGTTAAGTTTGGGAACTGCAGGCTTCTATTGTCGTTGCTGTCTGTGATATTGGTTCTAGATACACCCACGGTTAAGCAAAGCCGAATGCCTTACAGCATTTCTTAGCCAGGCTGAACCAGGGAAGATAAGCCTCTCTGTAAGTGGGGGATGCTGGATGAAATGACTGAAGAAGCCTGTTTCCTTGGCCAAATCCCAGAGCTGTTATGAACTGAGATGCTGTGGAGTAAGGAACACATCATGTGACTTTGGCAAAGGGTCTGCTTCATCACCTGAAGGCTTGCTGGCTTGCAGCTAGACTGCCCATGGGTACTGCCAGGCAGGAGATCTGTGACTGACCCTAAGCTGCCAAAGGCTGTGGTGTTTTTTAGGATCATTTTAGGGCTGTATTTTAGGGTCATAATACAATTCTTCATAGTGCTCACTGATTCCCAGGACTTGGAACTATGCGTGCATCTGGACTGCAGGATGTTGTCTTGCTGCTGTTGTGCATTAACGGACTTGGGGTTTCGCAGGGTGTTCGGGTTCACCTTTCTGCATCCCTGCAATTGCTTACGAAAAAGATGCTGCCTGTCCTAAGCAGCAGAGGAGTGGCTGTGGTGGATATGAGAAGTAAACTGGGAAAAATTGCCATGTTAATGTGAGGTCACTGACAGGAAAAGTAAGCAAGGATCACAGGGACAGCAGATGAGCTGGGTTAAGGGAACTCTTGTCTCTTGTCCTGTAGCTGACTTGGAATTTACTGCTTAAAAAGCTTTTAAGTGCTGTTAGGGCAGGCAAACCAACAAACAAAAAAGCTTCTCTTGTAGAAGCCCTGGATATGGTTGAGTATCTGTATCAGTGAGGCCTTAGAAACCTGAGAGGAGCAGTGACACTGTAAATACCTGACATTTGCTGAGCTTTAAAGGGCAGGGTTATCTGCCTCTGGGGAAAAATACCTCCTCATGGAGCCACCCAGCTGTGAGAGCTGGAGCAAAGGGATTTCCTCTGAGCTGGTGCAACATTTAGGACATTTAAAAATGTTCCAACCTGGAATGGTTTAAATAAACCCCACCTGTTCTTTTGGATGCAGCAGCATCAGTGGGGTCTGAGAATGCATAAAGCCAGAAAGTGCCATGCTACTGGCCTGGCCTGAGGAAGAGGATGGGTTACAGCCAACCGGGCTAATCTCACCTGGGTTTAGATATCCAGGAGAGAAACATCCATGTTAATATCCACAAATCCACTGCAGTCAGTGCAGAAACACAGTGGTCTTTGAGGGAACACTTCAATCTATGGTACCTTTTTTGAGATGGAGGAGCCCTAGAGCTGTGCTGGACCTGTGAGATCTCAGACACTGGGAGACCCATCCAGGGATGAAAGATTTTGCTGTTAAGACAGCAAATGCACATATGTATGTATGTATGTAAAAGAAAAGCAAGGATCCAACCAACTGTGGTCCTCCCTGCCCAGTGCATCAGTTGCTGAAAGATGGAGCTGCTCTAGGTACAAAGTTGTGAGCTTTGCAATATGACAGGAGAGATGCTGGATCACCCTTTTCCTCTCTGCCAGCACTGTCATGCCCTGTAGCAATTCCAGAGAGCTGGAATTCAGAGACTGGCACTTACAGCTGTCCCTCCTCGTGTCATCTTTGGTCTCATTGCTGTTGAAGGTAGACTGCCCTGTGCTAGAGCCACCTGAGCCACTGTGTGGAAGAAGTTGTCTGCCTTGCACTGATTATTTTGTCCTTAGACAAAGGGGCTACAAAGTAGGCGCATGTGAAGTGTCAACAGCGACTCTGCAGGGAGCTGAGAGCTTGGGAAGCTTGGAGAGAAAACACTGTGCTAGTAAAGGATGAGGCATATAAGCTGTGCGTTGTTAGGGATGCATGGGTCCCTGAGCAGTGGAGTAAACAGGGCAAAGGGAAGGTTTGGGACAAGTCGTAGCGTTGCTTTATCTGTCTCCTTCAGAAATGCAGACTGGTCTAAAGAAGGTAGTCCCTTTGGGAGTACCTTAAAAAAGACAAATTTACAGTTATCTACACTTACCAGATCCCTTGGCTGTTCAAAGCAAAGCTTAAGATTTGCAATAGGAAACCAACCCTGTTATTGAGAAAGTTCTATTGTGTAGGTGGGGGCAGGATATCTCTCTATCACATTTGGTGACCTGTATTAACACAGTGTAAAAGACACTTAAAATTCATCCAGCTGGGGATTTCGTCGATATCTCACCAAAAGCCCCAAACCCTTAGGGCCAGTCTAGATTCCGTTTACCCCTGTAAATAATCCCATGCAAATCAATTTACTTTCATGAGTAGACTAAACAGGATTTGTCTGTAATTAGCATGAAGTGGAACAGATTGCAGGCATGCTTATCTTCTAATATGGAGGTGCAGCCAGCGGAGGTTGGACACTGTGCTGCTTCATCTGCAGAGCAGGGACGGCAGGGCTGGTGGCTGCAGGGAAGCTTGGGCCAAGCAGAAGACCTTGGCCCCTTGTCATCATTCCCTAGTAAACGTTGTGAAAACAAGCTAACCTCAAAGTAAGTTTGCCAGATCAAACCAGTGCAAGATAAAACCTCATATGGGATTAAAGGCCTTCCGGTTTATGTTTTCCCTGTCACAGCACTGAATTCAGAGATTAATGCCCTCTTCAGCTGTTCTTAGTTATGTTGCCAGTGGTACTTCTGACTGAAACTGTAAAGCACGTTTCATCTTTAATTTATTAGTTCTAATGCATTATTATTTAATATTTGATCTCCCAATTGGCTTTAAGGAGCTTCTTTCTAATACTTGAATCCCCCATCTGGGAACAGTTTACTTACCGGATTATTCTTCATTTCTGTTTCTTATGTTGTCAAGATGAGGACAACTTCATTTCATGGTTTGTGACAACGGGCTCTCTTTCAAAGTTTTCTTTAGATGGGGCTGTTCTTTTGCCTGTTGGATGCTGTTAAGCAAGGGTGGCCCCACACATGCATCATCACACTGAGTGAGTTATATTTTGACATCCTAGTGTACATCAGCTTCAGATGATGCTCCAGATGTGTTTGGATGAATCTCTGTGCCTGCAGTAAAACTCGTTTGTGTCCATAGGATCTGAGAAGACACATTGGCACCTTGCAGCCATAGCTCATGTGCGAATGCAGACTTCATCCTTAAGTTGGCTTCCTAATGTTGCATTTGAAGTATATTTGGTTATACTAACTCAAAATGAACATTTCATTTTCCTTTGTAGGTTAGATTGGTTCTTCTGGGTCGTTAAGCATCTCTTGGTTTCATGCTTGCTTTGGCAGGGGTGATAACTTCCACATACAGGGAGGAATTTCCCCTCTCATCTGATACAGGTTGGAGGTGTGTTGTGGTCCTTTACAGTGAAGGTAGTAAAATGCTTTATTAATTTTTATCTTTTTATATGTATAATGCTTTAATCATGCCTCTTACTTGATGGGTTCCAGCACCTATTCTGGTGAGGCCACTGTTTGCAAAAAGTAAATCCTGTGTCTCTGAAGATACCTTGTTCTTGTCCACATGGCTTGAGCCTGCCTAAACCAAGTTATGATAGAAAAATGGGAGTGAGGTCAGTAGAACAATATTAAATTTACAATGCAAAACTAACAGGAAAAGGTGGCCTTTATAAAGGTTAGCTTTTGCTAGCAAATGCACAGGGAGTAGATAGATAATGGTAGCATTTTTATGGTGCTTTTCACTTCCAATAATTGGTGAAAACTCCAGTTTTAATGCTAAAGATTGGGACATATTGGAACTTCTCTTAGTCTAAATGAAATTAGTAGCAAAATAACATTGAATTTAACTTGAGGTAAATTTGTTTAGGGATGAATAAACCTGTTTTTTCATTTCTGATTTGGAGCTGATGGCTCTAAAGCTGGGATTTTAAACAAACAAACAAAAACGGAATGGCAATATAATGAGATCTATTTACACAGGATATGCAGTGAGCTGTTAACGGAGTTGTTTGAAGAAAATAAAGTTGGATATGTTTGATATATTGAGATAAATAAATAAACCCAAATCTATTTGATAAGTTGAGCACTGGTATTTACATTTACTGCATGCATGTCAATAGGGGTCTGGCAGTCTGTAACCTGCGCAGGGTTCCCTGCAGGGCACAAGTCCATCTCCTGCTAACCGATGGAATAAGCTCTTGATAACCTCTGGTGCAGAAAGAAAAAGCTCTAATTGATTTGATGTGATAGCGAGCGTTTTGGGGAAGATCTGTCACTGAGGCAGGAAATGACCCAGCACTTAATATCCGGGTTTGACCTTGGGATTGGTTGTTGGGTTTTCAGTTTTAGTAGTAATGAACACTTAATATTCACAGCTAAACCTGCAAACAGCAGAAAGGAAATTACAGGCAGGTCTCAAACCCGTGTGCAGAAATGGGCAAAACAGAAACTTTTCATGCCTGGTACTGGATAATGTAAATATTTCATTTTGCTTTAAGGAATAACCTTTGAAGTGAAAAGTGACAGCTTGCTGGAAAATGGCCTGGAGCATGGAGCTGAAAGGCTTCTCCTTACAGGAGGGTTTTAGGGATTTTTTAGTATTTTTTTAAAGTTGGGTCACTTCATGTTTATTGGTTATATTTGTAGGGTCCCAAATACCTGTATGTCTGTATCTGTGTCATGTTGTGAGGAGTGCCTGCTGGCAGTGCAGCCTTCGGCTCTTTTCCATGGTTAGGAAGCACCCAGGCAACAGAAGGAGCATTGTATTGGCTGTGCCCTTCCCTCCCAAAACACCAAAGTGCCCAGGGGAAGCTTTTCCAGCATGTGCCTGCCAGCCACCTCCTGCTTCCATTATTCCCTGGGCCGCTCAGCCTGACAAAGGCAATGTAAAGAGGAGTCTGGTGCTACAGTAGAGCTGTCTGATGTGAATGCAGGACTGTGTCCTCCAGGCAAGGGGATGGGCAGAGACCCCAGCAGCGAGCAGGTGATGCACCCACCATCCCCTGGGAGCAGGGCAGTCTGGGCTGTGTGAAGGGTGCCTCCGGTGTCTGTTGCCTGGCAGTTCCCAAAGGGAGCAAGGATCAGGCATGGCAGAATGGTGTGAAACAACACGGTGTGTGCGTGTCTAAAGACAGGGCAGAGAAGGGAAGGCAGTGTTTCTCTCCCAGCCATCAGATAGGAAAAGCAGCCCCCGGGTAAGACTGGACAGTCCAGAGGATTGCTTTTACAACACACATGGCTCTCACTGGGCTTACCTGTGGCAACATTGAGTGTTGCCATTTGAGAAGCACCAGAGTGCTACCTGCACCCACGGGGATAGTCTGCCCGTGTCCTTGCCTGCATCCGTGCCTGCGTCCCAGCCACAGGAGCACAGGGGCATCAACCAAATCAGCAGCCATGCTGAGCGCTTCCCTTGTCTTAGGAATTAGCAATCCACGCTTTTATTCCAATTATGAGTCTGTCTTCACTGCCATTCAAACCTCAGGGCTGTTGCGCTCATCAGTGGCTGACTGACAGGCCTGCTGTAACATCTGATCTGCAGATCAAGGAATTGTGCTTGTCCTGGTGCATGTTTTAGCATATCTGTCAGGTCTGGATTAATTTTATAATTGTTACTTCAGAATTATTATCGTTGAAATACTTCAGAATTGTCATTTAGAACTGCTTCTTCTTCTAATTGTATTGACAGAGTTGTAGAATTCATTAAGAAAGCGCAAAAGGGTAGCCAAGGCTAGCGCTGCTTGGGCTAACAAAAGGAATAGATTTATTTACCAGCGTATCTGTTCCTGTTTTCAGTGCTTGTCAAATTTGTCATGGTTTGCCCAAATCCAAATGAGAAAATCTCCACTTCACTGTTCCCTCTTGCTGTGTTTCCCTAGCACATAGATACGAACATCACAGTTTGCTGTTGCAGCTGGTGACCACGAGTCAGCTTGCGTGAGAGCAAGAGGCTGGAGGGGGTGAGGTTCAGGGAGCCAGCGCCCTGGATCCACAAGCATCCTTCAACAACGGGCCGTGTATTGCTGCATAAGCAGGGCTCGGCGTGTGGTGACTCAATCCGTAACGAATTTTCCCATCCAGGTTTACAAACCCTTGGAACAGGGCTTAAAAATGGAATTTCTAAGCAGCCCCAGCGCTGTATGAATGGCGGCGCTGTTATAATAAGAAACTAGCAGACAACTGCTCCTTCTGCTGTGTGCACCTCTCTGCATGGGGCTGCCCTCGCAGCAGGACCATGTGTCTGTGCAGGCTATAATGAGACAGAGCTCTGGCTGGTTTTGTTTATGAGTGAAGGGCAGGGCTTGGAAAAAAGTCCACTTGCTAGCGGTGAGGAAAGCTGCGTTGTTTGACCAGAGAGGGAGATTAAGGCATAAATTCACCCTGGGTTTTTTTCCGTTCTAAGTTTTAATTAAAAAGAGGAAGGTCTGGCCTTTCTGTGCCAAGACAGCCTTTCAAATTAATTTAAAAGGCATTAGTGAGTTCTGTTGAGATCTACGTGTAGGTGACTCTTCTGTCACCACTGCCTCTCATTCCCAAGAAGCAAGAAAACTAAACTGATAAAACTCTGCCATCTGATACAGCTTTAAAACCTAGAATGGAAGAAGACGTTCACTGGGCACACATAAAAGAAATGTTAAAACAAGAAGACAAACAACAGTTTGGAATGTGGGTAGGAGCTGTGTGAAGGGTTGAGGAATGGAGGGATACAGCTCAGGCTGGGTTTCTCCAGTGGTCACCCAGAAAGTTGCTCTATAGAAGTGCAAGAGCAGTGATGCAGTTCTGGCCTTGATTTACATCTCATTTTTAAAAAGCTAATCTAGCTGAAGTGAATAAAGCAATTTCCATGCCATGGGAGTAGCTCCCACATCTCTCTTTCTTCCCAGCAGCTGGATAAAGAGTCATTTTACAAAGACCTTTTCCCTAATAAATAGCAAAGCAATCTCATAAGGAAAGTAATGTGCTTTTTAGGCTCAGTAACCATATTGAATTAAATGTTATGCACACTGTAATTACATTTGCCTGTCAGTTGTATTAATGTGAATTTCCTTGATTAATTTTTCAAGTTAGTTGGTATTAAGTAGGTAGGAAGTTTAAGATCCCCTTAGACCTCCTTTGTCAGCCTGGCTCAGTTAGCAGAGGGAGGGTGAAGCTCAGTGCAATCAATGTTATTTCATTAATTCCACCAGTGTGATAATCTTGGTCTTTCCAGTCATCTGCAGTCACACCATACACTACGGTATGAGCTGCAAGGAGTGGTCCCATCAGGTGTGGGGCACAGCACTTAAAAGTTGAGTCTGTGGGGCACAGCTATGGCCACTCTGCCTGTTTCATGTTCAGAGCAGCACAGTGAGTGCACAAGTTCAGTCATTTCCCTGGAATTATATGGAGTATGTGATTGCCAAGGATATGGAGCAGCAGTTTGAGAGCAGGGGTAGCAGAAGACATGGTGAGGTGAGGTAGCACAGTGTGCACATACACTTCTTAGTTTAAAGCCGATCCCTCCCAGTTATCATCCTAAATGTCAGCTCACTGCCTTTACCAAAAGCTTTCAGTTCAGTGTGCTGTGCTCAGTTTACCTTTTGAGGAACTGAATTCTTGTCTCGACCACATGGAGAGTATTTATTCCTCTGACCTGGGTAGTCAGGTACCCAGAGATCTCACAATGTGCGGCGTAGACCGTCTTGAAGCCAGTGCGTGTTGGTATCTGAGTCTGACCTTCTCTGAAATAATAAAATACTCCAAGCTGTTTCAGAGAGGAAGCTGGAGTCATGTGCACAATGGGGGTCTGTGCATTACAGCTGTGCTTCTTTTTGCTCAGTGTCTGCAAACTTTATATTAAGACTCTGTTCCCGATCCATCTCTCAAACATCTGTCTTAACTCATAGGGCTTGGGAGTCCTGGTGTAAGTGTGAAGTAGGAATGAACTGGAACAAGCTCCCTTAAATAGGGACCCTTCTTCTTGTGTAAATCAGTCTAGATTATAGTGATCCAAATAAACAATCATCCGGATGCACGCATCCTGCAGCACTCTGTTTCTATTACACAGCTCTTGGGAGATGAAAAAAAGTCTGTTTAGTGTCTACTCAGAAGGAAGAAATGGGAGCAAGACTGTGGAAAAAAATTCAGGATTGGGAGTCTGTTTCATGTTACAGTGGCTTGCCAAATTTGGTACAAAAACTCTTTAAGTTTTGGTGTCCTTACACAAATGATGAGCAGTTAATGACTGTAAAGCCATGGGATGCACTGCAATTCATGTAGCTTTTGCTCTTTAATCCTGTTCTTAGAGAGCAGTATTTTAAAACAGTTTGGAAAAAATCACACGAAACTAAATACACATGATCGAGTAAGAAGAGATTTGGGAGCAACTGTATAGGAAGGTCCTGCATAGAATCATGTAATGGTTTGACTTAGAAGGGGCCTTAAAGCTCATCCAGTTCCAACCCCCTTGCCATGGGCAGGGACATCTCACACTAGATCAGGCTGCTTCAAGCCCCATCCAACCTGGTCTTGAGCACTGCCAGGGATGGGGCAGCCACAGCTTCTCTGGGCAACCTGTGCCCACACCAGTCTCACTGTCCTGGGTTCAGCAGTGTCTTTTTTCTTCTTATTGGCTGGTGCAGTGCTGTGGTTTTGACTTTTGGCCTGGGAACAGTGCGGATAACACCGATGTTTTTAGTTGTTGCTAAGTAATGTTTACTTTGACCAAGGACTTTCTGAGTCTCATGCTCTGCCAGGAGGAGGGGAAGCCAGGAGGAAGCAGAGGCAGGACACCTGACCCAAACTAGCCAAAGAGGTATTCCATAGCACAGCACATCATGCCCAGTATATAAACTGGGGGCAGTTACCCAGAAGGGTTAGATCACTGCTGGGGTCGGGGTGGGTATTGGTCAATGGGTGGTGAATGGTTGTATTCTCTTCCCTTGCTATTTCCCTTATCATTATTATTATTGGTGGTAGCAGTAGTGGTTTGTGTTATACCTTAGTTACTGGACTGTTCTTATCAGAGCCTGTGAGAGTTACATTCTTTTGGTTCTCCCCATCCCTCTGGGATCAGTGCGGTGAAGGGGGGAAGTGAGCAAGTGGCTGTGTGGTTCTGGGTTGCTGGCTGGGCTTAAACCGTGACACTCACCACCCTCACAGGGAAGAACATCTGTCTAATGTCTTGTCTAAACCTCCTCTCTCAGTTTAAAGCCATTCCTTCTTGTCCTATTGCTACAGGCCCTTGTAAAAAGCTTCTCTCCAGATTTCTTGCAGCCCCTTTAGGTATTGGAAGGCTGCTGTAAAGTGTCCCTGGAGCTTTCTCCAGGCTGAACAAGCCCAACTCTCTCAGCCTCTCTTCACATGGGAGGTGCTCCAGCCCTCAGACCATCTTCATGGCCTCCTCTGGACTCACTCCAAGTAGTCCATCTCTTTCCTGTGCTGAGGATCCCAGAGCTGAATGCAGTACTGCAGGTGGGGTCTCATGAGAGCAAAGTAGAGGGGGGGCATCACCTCCCTTGACCTGATGGTCAAAACATATACAAGCTTAATGCCTTAGGAGGGTTTTTTTACTCTTATCCTCTTGTTCTCCTTCTGATTTTAGTACTCTATGAAACATATGCTGTGCAAACCATATGCTGCAGGCAGAGTTCAAAGTACCCTGCTTGGCTGCCAGATATTATGAACAGGAATGGGTTCTCTGTCCTTTGCTTTCTCCTTGCACCTCCACATAGTTGGCACATTTGCCAATTTTTAGTTTATTTAGTACTAAAAAGGAGAAGCCAGCAACAGCAATTGGAAGATAAAAGATCACCACCAGTCTCCCCTCTGCTTTTAGAGCAAGTAGGAAGGAATACACTGCTTCAGTTGCATTTCATCTCCCTCCTCACTAGATTGAGTCCTTGCCATGCCATACACTTGCTGTTCAATTTGTTGTGAGCAAGTGCTACTTTCTCCCTGTGACCAGTGGCTCACTAAGTAAAAGAAAGTGATCATAGTTTAATCACAGTATAATTAAATAATACTGTGAAAGTTGCTGGTGAGTTCAGTTGAGCCTTCTTTGTACCTGGAGATCAGAGAATGAACATAAGTAGCAGACTCAAATCATTGCACTTAGTAGTTGTATGCTCCAGGGTGCAAAAACCAAAAATGAGCAGACCCCACATTTCTTACCTAGTCTGTTGTTGATCTGTGGCAAATGAGGCAGTAAGCTTTGTGTTTGTTCAGAAGTCTTTTCTTGTGTAAAATGGGAGTGTTCATAAATGCTGCAGGAATACTGTGAGGACAGATTAATTCATTTTTGCCTGAACATCGACCAAACTTGTATTTTCTTGGTGCAGTCATGTTGGTGCCTAGCTGTGAGCAAAAATTTCAGTAACCACAGTGTTGAAGGGGATGCTGAGGAAGAGCATGAGCTAAGCCAGTGGATGCATAGAAAGCCTGGATTATCAGGGGAGCAGTTACATATTTAAAGGTACAGCAAACTCACTTTCGCATCTCTGAACAGCCTGCATCTCTTCTGTTCTTTTCTCTATATGGCAGAAGAGAAATTGGCCTTGTTCCACTTTGAAAAGGAAGAAAGAGTTTTGTGGGGAAATCCACTTGCTGTAGGGCTCTAGTGAGCTGAAATCTTTTGAAATACTTGTGATTTAGATCATAATGAATAACACTAATGTTTCATGTTGAAACTTAACACTTTTAGGAGGTAGAGATACTGGTATGTGTTGCAGGCAGTGGTAAGTCATGTTTGGCAGACTTCACACCTGCTTTCAGTGTGCCCAGGGTCCCTAAATGCTCCTTTAGTGAACAGAAGAGAATAGGCTGGGATTGCTGCAAGGAACTGAAACCCTTGTCACTGTTTCAGCAGTCAGACAGGGTCAGAACAGTGCTCTCCGGTTTTTCTGTAGGCATTGGCTGGATGGCACTTGATAACCTTCTCCAGCTCAGACCCCGACCATACCTCTTGTGTTCTCTTCAAGTAAATGAAGGCTGTTAAAGCAAGCCCGCTGTAGGAAAACCTGAGTTATTCAGGCAGCAATGTGCCTTAGGAAAAGAGCTGCAGCATTTTCTTGGGGAAAGTCTGATTCATCACTTGTCTGCATGCCTGGACAAGAAAAGGGTCATATTTCTGCTAGACACCAAAGCGAGGGGGGGAGGGTGTTTCTGACTTGATTTATCAACTAGTGAGGATGAATTAGAACCCTCAGGGGAAGGAAAACTTCACAGAAACCGAAATATTTTTACATTGCAGATGATTGTGGCCTCCAGACTTTTTCTTGTATGGCGTTTATGCAAGCACACATTCCAAAACAAAATTAAACAAACAGTCCCTTGAAGACTCCTAATTAGCCACTTTGCTCAATACTCAATTAGAATAACCATGTAGGTAAAATATGACTGCAGTGCAGAGGTTTTCATTTGAAGTTGCAGTCCGTAAGTAATGTTTAGGAGCAAGTAATAGAGTTCATCAATGAATGTGTTTTGCTCGGAGCAAATTCGGCTCTGCAAACGATTGGTAGGAGGGGAGGGTGAGATGCTATAAACCTGATGAAGTCTTGTAATTTAAAGCAGAGGCCTAGAGTTCAGAAGATTTGGAAAGATCTGTCTCTGCCAGAAACCTTGATGTGACCTCAGGCAAGTGACTTCACCTTTCTGTGCCTTATCTGAATAAATATCTCTGTTTCCTATCTGTAAAATTAAGATAATGCCTCATGCGTGTTCTGAAGCTCAAGTGTTAATAAAGTACACAGAAATCATCAGATAGGAAGTCCTCCAGAAGAACAAATGCTGAGTTACATAGCTGAGTTTGTACAGTACTCAATAGCTAAAGTGTTTGTTTTGATTTAGGCCACTTGCACATATGTGCTCTATAGAGACTTATTTGGCTTATCCTCCTTGTGAGAAGTATAGACCAACAAGACGTTTGGATTCAAACCCTCTGAATACTTGAGGGACAAATAGCAGCTGGTTTCTCTATCCAAACTTAGACATAAAGTGAAATTGTGGATGTAGCTGTCAGCTGCCCAATGAGTAAAAATTTGCTTTGGAGCCTGACCACAGAGCCCAGACAGGACGTGAGATTTTGTGGCTAGAACCTGTTTCTATCAAAGCATGATAACTATCAAAGCATGATAAAGAGCATTAAACAAATTCCACTACTTAGAAATTACCATCTCTGCATGTCTGTCTCAGTTTCGTTTCCTCAAAAGGGCACAACTCTCACAGCTAGTAAATTATATACTTTCAGTTGATACCATCTGTACTGCGCTAGTAGCTAGTGGTTGTAGCTGACTATTCTGGTTTTCATAGTACAGAGACAATTACTTAGAAGTAATAACACCATAGCTTTGTTGGCTTCCCACCCACATCTCTGGCCTCTCTTATGGTCACATTAAAGTGTCTGATTTACACTTGCTAGCTTGTTGCTAACTGTTAGGAAAGGTAGGACCATACCAAGGGACATCTCAGAAAGACATTTTGTCAAGAGATAATTGTGCTTCTGAAATATGTTGTCCAAGGTGAGGTAAAATGCAGAACTGTTAAGATTATAAAGGAAAGCTTGAACACTTTTGGAAAAGGATAGGCAAAACTTGATGTGCTTTTATGATAGGTGTTGAATTCATGTGGCTTAGCATTGGTTTTAAAGTAGTGTTAAAGGATCTGTCATTCAAAGAAGTGTCTTGGCCTAAACCAAAAGAGCAATTTATTGATTTATTAAAAAAACAAAGGTTTGCAAAAACTTTTTTTAAAGCTTGGGGAAATGCAAAATCCAGCTTGGGTGCTCACTTCACTTAGTCAGGGGCAACATCTTTTAGCTATATAGTCCTACAAAATTGTACTTCACAGGACACTGGAGACTCAGATCTTGAAAATGACTTGCAGTCCAGCTTGTGACTTGGCCCATGCATTTCTGCATTGAGCTGACCAACCAAAACCAAAGGCTGCAGAAGCAGCTGGAGAACTGAAGCCGCAAAGACTGGAAACGTGGATTTGTATGGGAGGATGTCCCCAGCAGCACTGGCTGCATGGATGAACGCTTCCAGACTTTGGTGGTGTTCACAGTGGAAGAACATTTGATGGTTCCTGAAATCCTTTTGCTTAAATTCAAAAACAGTGTTAAAATTCTTGAAGAGTACTTTGGGGAGAAGATTTTGCTTTTCCAAGGTTGTATGCACAGGATTTGGGAAACTGAAGCACTTTATAGTTCTTGGGACTGGGATAACCAACAATAAGAAAAGGCAGCCATGAAGTATATGAAAAAATCATCTTTTATCCATTCTTTATGGTAGAGAGGAAAAGAGAGGTCGCAATTAGTAACAGTTTGAAGTAAAACTGTTTCAATATTTTGTATTTTTCCTACCTCTCTTCATAAAATTCAGATCAGATTTTCTACCTGCAGGGACCTTCAATCAGGTCATTAGAAACAAGCCAGCAGTTAGGAATCTATTTATTCTACATTTTAATTTAAAATTGCACTTGCATAATTCTCCAAAAGGGTTGGAGCCTTTGTGAAACTTACTTCAATCACTTTTAGTTTTATTTTCCAAAAGAAGTCAGGTGATACATCTTTACATATCTTCCTGATTAAATCTCTCCATACGGGCGAGAATTAGCATTTCCTTCCCAACCTTCCCTTGTCTTTTGAAAATACCAATAGGTAATTTTACCAACTTAGATAAGGAATTCCATTATAACCGGGAAGCCAGTTATCTGTCAAGACTTTATTGCAATACTACAAGAAAACTGGATCCTTAAGCAGCAGGTAATTTTTTCCATTATTTCCTGCATCAGTCGTGCTCTCTGTTTTGATTAGATCCTAATGATACCGAGAACGTCTTAAACAAATACTCAGCCCGTGCAAATGAAAAACATTTTGCTTCTTCAGTTGCACTTGTGCATCAGTGGTAATTAATACATCTTGGGATATTCAAACTGTATCTGATTAAATCATAGTGCACCAAAGACAGCTTTATAAATAATCTTTCCATGAATCCTGCTGAGAGATTTGGGGGAAAAAAGGAAGAGTGTTAAGCAGCATCGTTGCGCCTGAAGGTGCATAGCAGCCGTGAAGTCACCTCTTTAGATTCCCTTGCCCATAACCTGGCTCCTGTCCTGGATGACCTATGGTGAACAGGACCAACTTGATTTTTGACCATTCTAAAGATGGTAGCAGGCTTTGCAGTCATGGGCCTGGCAGACTGGCCAACTGCTGTCCAACAGTAACTCTCTTAGTTGCTTTACTCTGCCATTATGTCTTGTCACGGTAGATGCCAGCCTCTCCAAAAGAGCTGTCCCAACACCAAAGCATGTGCAGTCTAAGCCATCTATCCCCAGTATGACCCTCACTGATTGGTCCTAGTCCTGGACTCTGGTACAGGTTTGTTTTATAACAGTCCACCTAAAGGACTTGCAAGGGAATATCTGCTTGGAATAAGCCACCATGAAGAGCTGTCGCTTGGGGACCATCGCCAAGCTTACATGCAAGTAGCCTTCAGGATAAAAGAACCTTGTTGATTAATTGTATTGCCAATCCCTTACCTCAGTGATGTAATATTTGCAAGTCAGAAAGAGAAGTTTGTTTTGGTTTTGAATTAAACATGTTTTAACTTCGCCGGCGCCCTTTCTGAAGGCTGAGATTAAGGCCCCCATCAAGGAAGGGATACGTTTTGCAAGGAGCACTGCCAATGTAACAACAGCAAAAAAATAAAGATCCCTTGTGTTGTTTTGCATGAGATCCGTTTTTCTTCATTCCTTTTACAGGAGTTTGTTGTAACTACATGAGTTCAGAGGAAAGAAATCACTGTTTTTCACATGATGTATTTCACATTTGTTAGGCAACTCCACTCTTTCCCCCATGTCGTCAGCTTCCCCTTGTTGTTTGCATGGCTCTCTTTCCTATAGCTGCAGGAAGCAGGTTCATAAAAGTAGGAAAATGAGGTGTTGAAATGGAAAAAACATAGGCAGGATAGCCAATGGGCTGGGGACACTACTCAGATTTTAAGGTCTCCAATGTCTGTATAAGTGTAAGAGCTGTCTTCTGTTGCTCTCCGTAGTGGTTCTTGACTGGATGGTAAGCAGGCATTAGCCTTGAATGCTGCGTCATTTGCAAACCCTCATTTTCTGTGTGTGTTTGGGCATGTCAGCAGCCTTTGAAGATTTATTAATAACAGATTATACTCTTTTTAAGAGGTGTTTTCAAGTTCCTGGCTTAGATGAGGGAGTGGCCCATTTACCTCTGCAACCACCCATATCTGTCTAACCCAAGTCACTCCCAACTCCTTTTATAGCATAACCACCAAGAGCTGGCACAGAATCCCTCCCCAGTGAAAGGTTGTGCAGAAGAGCATCCATCATGCTCCCGGGATGGCTCAGTGGTCTTCGTGTCAGGTTGCACACGAGCTGGTGCATGCAGCCTGGGTGGACCCACAGACCTGCCTGTGGGGTGAGCTGAACCTCAACCATGTAAAAAGGCTTTCATGTTGGAGATCTTGGGAGGCAATGCCCTGGTGCTTTGTCATTGCTAGACTTCCCTGCCTGCCTGTCTGGAGCACCAGAATGAACGCCTTGTGTCTGTGCTTTTTTTAATCCCCTTTGAAAACTGGAAGGCAGTTTGTGCGGGCAGAGTGCTGCAGTAAGTCAGCATGAGCTGCAGCAGAAGGTCTCCCAGTAGACAGGGAAAGGAAGAGACTGGATCCAAGGTAGTATATTCAGTTTAGATGTATTGTTCAAGTTAACCACATAGAAGCAGTACTCCTGAATACTCCTTCATGTAAAACAGAGCAAAAAGGAGGAATAGAATTAAGAGGTGCTGAAACACTACAGAAGTACCAGGGAACCAGTCTCCATTTTGCTGTTCCCACGTTGCACCTTCTCACTGCTGGTGCCTGTGTTAATGCTTGCTACAGAACATAAAAATCTTGGATCTCTCCATGGATTTGCTGTGGGAAAATACTTGGGACGTCAGACATGGACAATTTTTTTAATGATAGCCCCTGGCAATCCCAGCTCTAGGAAGGAATTTTGCAGGCAGCCTGGGCTGGAACTGGCATTGCTGTCCATCACTGTACTTCATTTGCATTTCTGAAAATACTTGGGTTGTGGTTAAGTAACTGGTAATCATGTGCAGGTGGTGGGGTTTGAGTGTGATCTTCATTACTTCTGGCAGGGAAGGGGAAAGATATCTTTATGAGTAAATACTTCTTTTCTGAACTTAAATGCTGAGATTCCATCATTGTGGGAAAGAGAGTTTCTTTTCCCAGCCCAGGGTTCAGATCTATGACTTGCCCTTTTTTGGGACGCACATACTAAATACATTTTAAACTCACAGTATGCCCAGGTGTTCATTTTCTTCTTTTCTTTCAGCTCTGGAGCTGTAAGTAATTCTGGACTCATTCCATCCACCTGGTTGAGTGCTTTTTTCTATTCTTGATTTCTATTTTTCTCCTTCTCTTTCCCCATCTCTCTCGTGTTTCATTTCCTAAGCATTTCTGCCAGAACAGCTTTTTATTTCAATCACCTCCGGGAATAGAGTGGACATAATGAATTGGGTATTTTATACGGGCTCCACGGGGGAATCAGGTGTGGCAAGAAAGTGATACCGGGCACCACGGAAGCCATGCTCCAAGCCCATGCAGTGGGCACAGGGCGGCTGGCTGCCAGCACAGTGCAGCCAAGGGGTGGAACCGTGACTTCTGCAATTGCTTGTGGTCCATAAAGCAAGCACAGGCCCATCACACAGCTTCCCTGCAGTCTGGTTGGGGAATATTTTCAGGAGCAGAAATGTAGCTGCAGCGGAGATCTGTACTCTGCCATCCTTGCTAATCAGGATGACTGATGAAACATTTATTTGTCAGGGCTGGATGTTTAGCTAAATATAGGAATACATCAGTGTGAAGATGAGCATCAAGGATCTTGGCACGGGATAATGTCAGTGAAGTGCAGATGCAGTGAATGTCTCTTGTCAAACGCTTATCCTCCCATGATCTGAAGAGGTGCTGGATGGGTGTGATTCACTTCTGTTTGTTAGTTTGCTGTGTCCCACGTTGTTGCTACCTGTATTGCCGTTCCATCCTCAGCCTCAGGCATGCAGCAGGGCTCCATAAGAATCCTGAAGCAATGACACACATTTGCAAGGAATTATGTTTTCTGGCACTGGGACAAGAAAAAGTCTTGCCCTGAACTCATTTGTCTAAACTGCTGTTGAGAACTTCCATGAAGTTTATATCACAGCAGGTTTAGGATGCCTTTGTTCCAGTGTTTCATTACCCTTAGTACTGTTTACTTTTTTTTCACTGAATATCCAAATAAAATGCATTTTCTTGCAAATGGAGACTTTCTGTCCATCCACTATTTGACACATTCATCTTCAACTTTATTTTTTATACTTTAAGTTTTCAGTTTTGCTATTTAAATTTTTACTTTATAATCCTCTTTTATTTCAAACTTAGTGTAAAATAGAATTACCCTTTAGTCACTGATTAAATTCCTTAAATCTCTTTTGACTTTTGTTCCTCCATTCAGGGGCTGGGCTGTTTTAAATCTGTCTGCTGCTGTATCTGTCTCCAAATGTATTGTCTGAGCCTGGACACAGGAATGTGGCTGAGGTCTCACAAGGGCTGAATAAACACAGCAATCATCTCCCATTTCTTATGTGTGCCGCTCTTCCTAAAAATCAAGATTTGGGGTTTTTGTTGTAACAGTGTTGCTTTGTTGACTCATGTTTATGCTGTGAGTCTCCCTGACCCTCAGATTCTCATTCCTTGTTTTGCATTTGTGCGTCAGTGTTTGCTTCCAAAGTGTATTACTTAGTTTGTTAATTACCTCTTCTGAGTGCACTGAGTTCTTTGGATTCGAGAGTAGCTCATATTTTCCCGTGTGAAGGGTTTTTTTCCCCCTTTATCCTTGCTCTTTCTTCTGTTGCTATGTGAAAGAAAACACACAGAAAACAAAGAAACTGCCAGATATTCAGAAGAAATGGAGAAGCTCAGAATATACAAAATAAAGAGGGTGAGAAACCAGAAAATTATTTTTTTCTTTCCCAGCAGCAGTAAGTGTAACTGTAGTCTTTGGAATAGCAGGAAACAGATACCAAACACATAATTTTAAAGAAATAAAGGGTAAATTGAGAGAGTACATTAAAAAAAGAAAAAAGGTAATAAAAAATGAGCCACAACAACATGGAAGGGACTGTAAGATAAAATGCTTAGTATTTCTGAGGACAATGTTACGATTTAGTCATCTAGAAATGGCCATAGCAGCTTTTGTAAATATGATGGATAGCGGAATAATTCATGGTTGACTTTCATTTTTCAATTCAAATATGTTTGCACATTAATTACCGTTTGTCCTGGGTATATTAAAACATCATCTTATGGGATAAATAGATAGATCAATGCATTCAATGTTAATCATGCCCTCAAATTTATTTTACCTGGGAATCATGAAGCCGAAGCCTTCTAAACAAACGCGTTCCGCAGGAATTGGGGTTTTTCATTCAGCCAGGAAATTGGGGTGTTAAAGTGGGTTGCTAATCCCATTTCATTGGGAAGGGGAAAATTGGGGTGGGATGAGCTGATTCCAGTCCAAACGTTTTGAAATTCACCAAGTGGATGGTGAGCCCTCAGTTTGCACCGCCTGATACCGCAGGGTCAGTGTTATTGGCCAATATAAGCTCTTCAGGCATCCTGTAATGCAAATAAATTCCTTGTACTGGGAAAATTTGAGGAAAGAATAGTTCAGGCTTTCATGCCAAAGTAAATGTTGTGTTTTTATCCTGAATCTGCAATGAGAACGTTTGTGCTGCTCGTAGGTGCTGCTCTCAAACCACTGAACACTGCTCTCAAAATGCAAACCTCCGATGCCATCAGGTGGGGTGGAGTGCTTGCGTTTCAGGAGCATTTGTCTTTCTGAGGTCCCACCAGAAAGGGCCCTGTTTTTCAGAGCAGAATGCCCTGCCCCAGTAGATCTTGAGTTTGGGCTTTTACTTATCTAGTCTTGGCAAGGGTAAGGGTAAGCACATTAGGAAGATGTATGAGGGTGGCAGGGGATTGGAACTTTATGATCTTTTAAGGTCTCTTCCAACCCAAGCCAATCAATGATTCTTTGATACAGTGACACATAACTGCTGGTAGATAGTGGAATCCTTCATGGAATTGGCAGAGCCTTTGCTGGAGGTGGGCTGTGGTGTGAGAGGTTTGCAAGTACAGCACGTAAGGCCTCAGGTGGAGCTCTCAGATATCTAGGACCATTTGTTCCTGTATCTTCAACCAGTCTTTCCCCTTCTAATGCTGGTAGTGGAGGGCTACCAAAGGAAGACTGTAGTTTGACCCTTAGCTGCCATTGCGAGTCACCCTTTTGTTACCCTTTGTCTTTTCCCTTTGTGCTGAGGAAAGAATGTATGGGTACTCATGGGCTGCAGCAGCAAGCATTGGGAAGAGAGGTCATCCAGAGTTTGGAGGGCTGCTCATTAGCTTTTTTCTTCATTAATTAGTCAAAGCTAATTAGCGTCTGTCTTTGCAGAGGTTCTGATGCAAACACAAGAGGAGAGTAGTTCAGTCAGGAATTTTAAAGCACCCTTGTGTTGTTAGCAGCACCAGCAGACGTCAGCCTCCCCCTTTTCAGTTGTTCAGACTTTCCCATGGCGGGTAAGATTTACCTGTTGCCAGACAATGCTGCTGCAATGCTCTGAAGTCAAATAACGCGTCTAAATCACCAGCTAAGCCAGACACGATAGCGGTCCCTTCTGTTTACATCTCGGAGGCAGCTCTGCATCTGCAGGAAGGAGCTTGAGGCTCACTGGGGGATCCCTTTGAACGCTGCCCCCTTCTCCTCCTGCCCTTTCGCCTCCCGGGCTGACCTAGCTGTAAAAGTGTCAGCCTGGCTGGAGATCCACAACCAGCCAGACATGATGCATAGCTCCTCGGGCCCTCCGTTGTGGAAGCTTTTCACTGGGTTGCTGATGAAGACGAGAGGCATTGCGCTCCCATTGCCAGCCCATGTGCTTATTCTGGGGGGAGACGTGGACAGAAAATGAATTGATTTCCAGATCTGTTTTGTAGACCAAGGCTCAGTCGTTGTTTATCAGTGTAAAAGGAAATGAGGATTTATAGCATTACCTGTTAAATTTACAGGGGAAAAAAAAGATTGCTGGAGTTTAAAATTACCCTGTTGGGAATATTTTTCCGTTTTTAATTATAAATTAGTATGCAAATAGTCCAAAGTCACTTTGGCTGCTGTTGCAAACTGCAACACATGGAAAAAACTCCCTACAATAGCTGAAGTGATGAAAGCAGCATGTAGAAAATGCTTGGTAACTGGTAAATGAGGAGGAGAAGGGGAAGAGGGCAAAGGATTGAGCTTGTTCACAACTCTGAGGTCTCACTACACAGCAGATGTCCTCTGTATTTGATTGCCTGGGCCCTTGGGGGAGTCTGCTGTTTAGCACGGTCGGCATCAGTTTGCCAAACCCCCACTGGTCTTGCCTGGGGAAGCATTGCGTGCAGCTGCAGTCCAGCCGTGGTTCACTGGTGAGGACACATCCTTCGTGGGGGGCACTCAGAACTATTTCCATCCCCACACTGATTAACCTCTAGGTACCCAACCAGGGACATGCCACCTGAAGTGGAAAACAGCCCTGTGCTGCTCCGTGAGGCAGGGGCATGGTGTGAGCTAATGTTCTAAATACTGGGGCCAGAAAATCCCGGTTCAGGATCCCTGAGCATCCATGCACAGACCCCTGGGGGTGTTATCACCTTTCTGCTGGGAGCTGGGCCTCACTAGATGGAAATCTCCAGAAGTGACCATGGTTTAGCTCAGTGTCGCTGAGATCAGAGTCAGAGCTCTATATGACCCCTTTGTTTAACACGAGGATGTAACAACCCTCCCTTCTCTTCCAGATTAATTATTGATCACAGAAAGCTTTTTTCCCCTTACACAGAGAGCATTATATAATTACTTTTACATGCTGCTCTCCTCCATCTTGCTCTTGGTTTCTGGCCTGTCGCTGTCACAGAGGTTGTCACATCAGGAAGGTGGCTGTCTGCAGCTGAGAGAGACCATTTTAATTACAGGTTTTGTCATTTCAAATTCAAGTCAGTTTTAGCCATGCTGATAAAGGCTTCTCAGCACGTGAACTTGGAGATGGCTTCTGCTGTGCCCAGCAGGGAGCCCCATCCCTTCTGTGGAGGTCCCTCTTTGTTTTGCTCCCCACTAGCGCTGCGTGAAGAACGGGTATTATCCTTTTGATATGTTTGATATTAAAAATTAGCTTTGAGTCTTCAATACCCAGCACTCCTGAAACTTTCTGATGTACTCTTCACTGGCTGCCATTTGTGGTGTTTGAATTGTACCTGTCCATGAAAGGTCTTTTTGTTGGGAGCAGCCAGTTTTTAATGAGCAGAAAGTTTGGGAACGTTAGTCTGAGCACCAGGCGACCAGGAATATTACCCTTTCATGTTCTTCTGGCTGAATGTGCGTCACAGCCTCTTAGAAACTTCCTTCAGGTTAGTTAATTAATTGGATGCTGTAGTTTCATGTTGGACATTTACTGACTGGGAGGAGGATTGGACTGGGTCTGAAATGTTTGGTGTGCCATGCTTGAAACCTGTCACATCTGGGAGCTGGTAGTTGAGGTGCAGCATTGTACAGGCATCAGGAGGAAAGGTGGTGGTGGGACCACGTTCGGCTCTGTGCTAGCTGTGCTGGTCAGTGGGCTGCCCTGCAGCTGCACTGCTGGCTTACAGCTCTCTGTCCGTCCGACTGCAGCTTCGCCCTTTCTTGCGTATCAGGCTGGAGGTAAGAGGTGCTCGTCTCTGAGCCCGATGTAAATCTGTAGTGGTGCTCCCTTTGAAGTCAGAGGTGTTTCCTCTGCCTTTGCATCTGCACAACTGGGATCCAGATCTGGTACAAGGTGACGAGCTTTTTTTGCCCTTTTTTGTGGTTTTTGTGACTGGAGTGCTGCTACTTAGAGAACATGTTGAGTTTCACCGATACCTAAATCAACACAGATGTTTTCCTGAACAGGAATTTCCATTCTGAAGCTAACACAGTTTCCTAAGTCAGATCTCTCTGAGTCATTCCAAGTTTTTCTGTTTACAAAGGATTCTTGTAAAATCACAAAAGAATCCCCAGCCACCCCTTCAAGAGACTTCAGTGCAGCCGCTTTGTGATACGCTGCTGAGCTTCCGCAGCCCTCCTCCTCACCCACTGCTGCCCAGATCTTAGAACAAGAAGAGCTCTCGATTCCTATTGAAGAAGTTACTAGTAAGATTATATAGTGAGAGCTTCTCTTTATGTGTATGCTTCTCTTTCTGCCTTGATGAACTCTCGCTGCTCTGCTGGAAGGGGACAAGCATCTCCTGGAAAACAGACATTTTGGGGCTGGGGCTGTAGATGGTGAAGGCTTTTGAAGAGGCTGCTCTGCCCTGAGCTGGCCTGGCTGCTTTCTGCCCATGTGTTTAGTAAAGCTATTCTAATAGCTGGTTAAATGGATAAGATCACTTGGGTAATCTAATCCCAATAGCCTTATCTTACTGAGACTGGTTTGCAATTATAATGAAACACGTTTCAATGTAACGTGGTTAAGCGTGTTAAACCACTCAGATGCTTTAGTTTCTAAGTGGGCATCCTCTTGAGTCAGTGTGGAAATGGCCAGCACATCCCTCATTCTCACCCCACTCCCAGCATGTCCCCATGTGGGTAGGTTAGCCTGGGGAGGAAGCCAGCAGCACAGAAGATAACATGGAAGTGAATGAGATCTGCCCTGATCAAGTGGGATGCACACACCCTGCCAGGAGTTTCATCTCTTAATGCCAGGTTTGACTGTGTCTATACCAAAGCAGCACTGCTATGGTTACATCCCAGGGCATCCTCTGAGAGCAGTCATGGAGCTGCACAGCACCGCTCACTGTTTTAAATATTCCTCTACAGGGACCATGGAGCTGTGGGTCTGCATCCCCCTCCATCATCAGCACCGCTTGTCTGGCTGGGATGGTTCACAGCTTGGGCAAAAGTAGCTGATTAATCCCTTCGGCTGCTTAAGTCTAGACAGGAGCAGAAGCATTTTAGGCATGTTCAGTTTTGGTTTGGTTTGTTTTGGGTTTTGGTTTTTTTTTCCTGAGGAGTGTAAGATGAGGCTGCATTCTTTGGTGAAATAATTGCTGGCTTGCTCTGTCCAACCAGAGCAGGATGTGAATTCCTTCCTGCAGTTAGCTGTGAGAGCATGGGAGTTGCTTTATAAGGCTTGTGGTTTCATGCCCCTTCAGTCCCACGTGGCTTTCAGAAACATGTGCCTGACACTGGTTTTCGGGGGGAGAGGGGGGTGTCAATAGAGCTTTTTGCATACTCCAGAGTTTTGTTCTGTTTGGGGTTTTTTTACCTTTTTGTCTTCATTTGATGCTTGCATATCAGACTGTAATGGATAAGACTTAAGAGCTCTTAGCATCTGTCTTCTGAGAAGTAGATACTCATGGGCTGCAACACCATAAACTAATAGCATAGAGGAAGGGACTCCTAGGCTGAAACCAAGGACACAGAAATAGATGGCAATGGTCACCATCCCAGTATGAAAGCATGTCATGCCCTTAAGCATTTGTTTGATCAAGACTTCTGGAAGACATTGTTGAGTTTCAAAACAGACTAAACTGTTGGGATCTCTGGAAGGTCCCCAGCAGTGGAGCGGGGTCTGCTGCTGGAGGACAATGGCAACTGTAGGCATTAACCATCGGTTTGAGCGCAGGCTGCAATACGTGCATCAGACAGCTCTCAAGTGCTGTTTCAGCAGATGTGCAATGAAGGGGAACAGCAGCCAAGCTGGAGGGAAGCAGGACCAGCAGTGGCAGCCCTAAGGCATAAGTTCAGCTCCTGCATTTTCCTGGTTTCTTCCTCTCCCCACTGCTGTCCCCCTGCTGTGGGTCTTGGGTGCATAAGTGGCCTTTGTGCTTTTGAAATTCTCCCTCTTAATCTTTTTCAGTGCAGATCTCCTCATTTAAAGCTCCTTATCTGAAAAGCAAATAAAGACTGAATAATAGAGGGGTTTTTTACATTAAAAAAAAAAAGGAAAGAAGCTGGCTTGTGTGCATGAAAGAAATCACAATGCAGCCTGCCTTGTGCTGTTTATACAACCTGGGTTTAGATCTAAACAGTACCCAAGAAGTGTCAGTGACCATAAATGGGGAGGACTAAGGCACAGCTGGTTTATATGGGGACATGGAAGCAGAGATTACTGAAGCGAGTCTCATAATCCTGGAAGAATTGAATGACTAGCAGCTGCTTAAGGCGTTATTCCTATTCAAAATGCCTGTGAAAGTGCATTTGAAGTTGGTTACTCTTTCTGGAGACACGAGGCAGAAAATGCATAAACAACTGAGTCAGGAAGGAAATCAGGGAGCTTGTTCCCAGTCTGTGGGTCTGATTGCTGGAAAATCAAGCAAGTTTAAATGTAATTCATGGAGGGCGCCTGCCTCTTGCATGAAGCTGATGTTGGTGCCACGTGGCAGCACCACTCAGTAGCTGTCTTTAGGAGGTCAGGTCAAATGAGAAGGAGAAATGAGGACCCCATTTTCCAGGGACTGAATGCATGTTTTCCTGAACACTCAGCAACCTTTAGTATGTTAATCCTCTGTGGGTAGGGAGAGCTGTGCTCCAGAGGGATGGAGGCACTGAGTCCCTGCTGGGCCAGCTTCAGGCATAGCTCACACTGCTTGGTCTGCAGAGCCTGCTGCTGATGGGTATGTGCTTGTCTGGCCCCTGCCCTGGGAGATCTGGGATAGGGAATGGCACCTATGGATGGGACCTGCCCATCCTGGCCGGGGAGCGCAGAGATGTCATGGAGCGGGCAGAGTGCTGTTGCGCTGTTCCCGCTGTTCTCCCTGACACTGCAGAAAGGTCAATGCTTTCTGTTCATTTTCTTCTCTTTAGTGGTTTTTTTAAGAACATTAAATACAAGAAGGAGAAAAGCACAGTTATGTGAACCCTGAGTTAAAAATAAAGGGGAATGGGATATTTAAGACCACATAAAAAGCAGAGAAGAGTTTGAAATTGCATTGGTTCTGTAGGTGTGGAACTGCAGGGGTTTGTGCATGTACATAGGTAATTTCTCACAAGGACTTGGGCATGTCTTTCTTCTGCAGTGTTGGTAATGTTCACATTGCAGACAGCATCCTATCAATGTCTTTAATCAAATTGTGTCTTTCCCTGTAATAAAAAGTAGCTTTGTGTTAACTTTCCTCATGTCTGGGTTTCTAACAGAGAAATTGCGCTGAACACAGCTTAGCCAAATTAAAAAATGAGCTTTGCTTAAGAATGAGGAACTGACTGAGGGCTCGACTCTTCTGGCTGGGGGGGATGTAAATCATGAGTAAGTTTATTGGAGTTGATTAAATGATAGTGGCGTAAGGAAACTGCATAATGAGATGTGAGTCAGGCCCAGAAAGTCCCATGCAGAGATGCCAAATGGCAGCAAGGGATCATCAGAAAATCCCACAGAGCAACTTGAAAGTTAATTATTAGGGACATTTTCTCTTCTGGAGCAAAGTCTGGTGTTTATTGAAGCAGGTTATGAACCCGCACAAATCCTGCTATGCTTATTTGTCCAAGATCACACCACACCATGAAAAAAAAGTGGTTTCTTTCTCCTGTTTGTTAGTCTCATTTGCTGTCCTGTTTTATGCCTTGTGTTTCCCTTGTGTTTTCCATCTGTCAGCTTCTACTCTGTGTACCTTTTTACATATGGAAGAAGGTGGAAAAGGACGGTTTTCCCTGCAGATATGGGGTGCAGTAGGAACATCTCCCTAGTCCTTTGTGTTTGCAGGTAGATTACTCCATAAGCAGCTTCACTGAACACCTTCAGAGTATGTGCTCTGTGCTGCTGCACATGGGAAAGAGCTCCCTTGGCTCCCATCTTCACATCGGTTCTAACCAAGAGGAGCAGAAGAGAGTGATATCATCTTATCTGACTTCAGCAATAGCTTCAGCCATCAGCCAGGGGAGGATTTCCTGTTACAGGACGGGAGGGATGTTCATTCGATGTTCATTCGAACCTCATTGGTGCTATTTCTAATCCTAAGCTAATTAATAAACAAAAATTATGCCCCAGAGAGACATTCTGGTATGTTCTGTATAAATTCGCACTTCCTTGTGAACAAGAAGTCATTGTGGTTAAAACTGATAGGCGGAAAATGTTGCAAGGACTGCAGGATGCTCGTGTGGTCGAAGTTGTAGGTGTCCTTCAGCTTGTGTGTGAGTGATGCTGGAAGAGTGGGAAGGACAAAGAAAATACCACTAAGGGCCAGTGCTGTCCCAAGAAGGAAGCAGTAACATTTGGAGGAGAACCAGATATGACTGCTGTATGCAAGAGCCTGTTTCAGGGCTTCCTGCACAAGACTGAGCATTCAGGGTTCAGTGGGTGTGGGAAGGATCACTGCCACCAGAAGAAATGTGTGTTGCTCTCAGTCTGGAAGCTCTGGTTGCAAGACTATTGCCATGGAAATGTTCTGGAATGGGGAAATAAGAAGTTTCTGCAGAGGGACAATGAAGCAGTCCAGGATGTCGCCAGCTAATGTTTTTTGGAGGGCTAACAGGGTTTGCGTGAGAAGGGAAGGGAGTACTGTGATGCTGAGACTCAGACTTAAAAGTATAGAGAAAAACTGATGGGAAAGATGATGCTTGATAAATGATACCCAAAAAAGGGCTGAAACAGACCATGGGAGACTGCCGGCATGAGCTGTCCTCTCTGGTATGTGTTGAGAAGATGTTACTCTGCCCCATTTCCTCCGTGTTTGACAGTCGAAGTGCAAACTGTTTCCTCCCCACAGCTTCTCCAGGGAATGGGAAGTTTGGGAGTTTTCTCCTTGGCGTGATGGCTGACATCCTCTGCGGTGCAGAAGGACTTCCCTGGACCGTGTGAGTGGCTCCGCGCTCCCAGCCAGATGCAGTATTGCATGTGGGGCTGTGGCCCAAGGGAGGAGCAGAGCAGGCGTCAGCCGAGTCCTTCAGCACAAGGGGTGGGAAGCCGAGTCACTGGACAAGCCTGCCCTTGAGCTTTGCTCGTATACTGCTAAATGCGGGGAGGAGGCTCTTACAAGCACAATGGTTGTACTCCTGTCTGTACTGTTGAAATCAGGCTGGAGGAGAGCCGTGAATGAATTGTCCCCTATTAGGGGAGGATGAATAAAATGAGCTGTTTGTAGCTGGTGGGTTGGAGCATCCCTGCCTGAGGAGGGTGGAGGAGCTGGGGAGATGGAGGAGCTGGGACTGGGGCAGGAGCCGGGCTGTCACTCTTGTGCCAGGTTTACTGCTTGTGCTATAGAATGTAATACAGCTTTGCAGAAAACAGCAGAACAGAGGGAAGAAGAACAGATACTAAAGATATCATTGATACCTAAAAATGAAAGTAAAAGTTTCATGAAAACCTTGCTTTGAAGAAAATACATAATCTCTGTAGCGTGTGAACACAGTTACCAAGAAGAGCATTCACAGGGCCTGTAGCTGCTAACCTCTGTGTCGGGTTGGGTTCAGTGTTGTTGGAGCTGTCTCTGGGAGAGACAAGCGTTTCAGAGGGGGTAGGAAGGTTGTTGTCTGGGTTAGACTGAATGTTTTTCAAGTAAAAAAAAGTCACGCAATTCCCATGAACTTGTAAACCAGCTCTTCATAGTTTTGGCATTACCTCTTTAGGAGCAATCTGAGCCATCTCTGGCTGTGGATACTGTAGTCATCACACAGTGACTTCAGAAATGTGAGTCAGATCATGACACCGGCTTCCTGCTTGCTGAGTAATCAGTCTGTATCCGACCTGTGGTATGTGCCGCTTTGCTAGAACACCCCAGCCCACTCCCTCTTCACTGTGTGTTAGATGCAGGGGGTTTCTTTAGCTTTCTCTGTTGTATCTATTCATGAGTTGCTGTTGACCGGTTGGCATGGAGCAGAACACTCTGAAGCAGTGTTGCATCCCGAGGTGCATGTGTTTATTAAGCTTTCTTTTGCATCTAGTGTTCAGGAAAGCCTTGCAGGGGAAGGGTTTGAGCAGCCTCTGCTCTGTGCTGTATGCCTGGGGTGTGCTGTATGCTGGGGTATCTGCTCACTCAGGCTCTACAGGGGCAGGCAGGGACTGCAAAGTGAGGAGGGGTACAGGGGGGAAGCAAAGCAGCGTCCATAAATCAGGGAGATGCCATTCCGATTGCCTCCTCGCCAGTTCAACACCATACATCATGCATCTGGGCTGAGGCTGGCGGTTTAATGGTTTGATTAGTTTGGGAAGAATACTTTTATTGTGTGTCTTGAATTATTAAAGTACTGTGTGAAGGTGTTAGGTTGGGATGAGCTTATATTGCCTTCCTCTAGACACTACAGTCTGTGCTGTCTGTGCAGGATCCTACCAGTAAGCTGGTGGAATCCTCTTAAGCAAGGAGCTGTTAAATTAATAAAGCTGTTAATCGGGGAGGGGGGGGAGAGGAGGAGGGCGAGATACAGAGGAGGAGAAAATCTTATGTAGAAATGCCAAATCATAGCTCAAAGCTTTCCAATTGGGATGGGCTTGCAGGGATGGGTAGAACGGCTCCTCTGCAACAGAGCTGCTTTTCATATGGTGATTTTTATACATCCTCATTTTCTTAGATATTCTCTGTGTCAGGGTTTGAGCCTTGCTCCTAATCAAACGTAACAGTTAGATCACACTGTGCCTCTTAAATGTTAATCCCAACAGAACCCCTTTATACTCAGTAAAACCCTGTTATTATTATCCTCTGCACACAGGCAAAAATTACAGGCAGAGAAGTGAAGTGAATTACCAAATCCCTTCTGCAGAGTTGCCATCAGGGCCAGTTCAGGACTGTTCAGATGGTGGGACTCTGCTTCCATTTTGCATACAGTTTAGGATTAGGTAAAAGGTATTTTAGGTGTATTTAGATGTGATGGAACTGACTTAGGTCTTACTGAAGTCGGTGAGATTGAGGTGACCTGCCAGGCATTTCAGTGCTTTTAAAATTTTCCAGTATATCCATTACTCATGCAAGTTGCACAGAAAAAAAAAGCACTGGAAGGGAGTGTAATAAATAATTTGCCTGCAATATAATTGAAAATTGACTTTCTCTGTATGATTAATACTGTGCGGCCATCATTCATGCCAGTAATGACCTGGTTTTGATTGCTCTTTATTCGCCAAGTGTGGCTGTAGCATGGTTTGCAGCTGTGGTAGGCACAAATGCACGTGTGTCTGATTGTTCCTGTGCTGGAACAGCGTCCTTGTCAGACACTTCGATGTCAGAGCAGTTTTAATCTTTGCTGCTTTTTTTTCAGGGAGGAAGTGATTGCTGTGCCTCTTTCTGCCTTTCAGCACAGGATGCCCTCCCTCAAGTGCATGTTTTGTTTGAAATCACAGGATCACAGAACAGTTTGGGTTGGAAGGGGCCTTCAAGGATCATCTAGTTCCAACCTGCCTGCAGTGAGCATCTTCAACTAGATCAAGTTGTGCAGAGCCCGGTCCAACCTGATCGTGAGTGCTTCCATGAGCTTGTTCATGTCAGGAAGCAGGCATGATGATGCCTTCTAGAAAGATTCTTATATGTCAGATGTCCAGCATATGCTATTAAATGAAAGCAATTAAATTAAGAAGGAGCAAACCGATCTTCATGGAGTGTTGGAAATGACACAAGGGAGCTGCAGAGTGGGGCTGCAATGCTGATTCTTGTGCAGGGGCCAGGTCCACACAGGGATGTGAGTGGTATGTGTCACCAGGAAACCCACAGGCAGTCTTAAACCATAATCTGCCAGTGTTTCTGCATTTCTCTTTGAAGTCCGGGGAGTTGTGTTCTCCTAACGTGACCTTTGTCTCCTCCTTTGGATCTCTTTGTATTGACAGAAGGCCAGCGTGTCATTAACAAAGCGTCAGAAAAGTAGAGCTGTCTGGGGTTTTTTGTTGGTTTAGGACCCTTTCTGTTAGAAACAGGCATGCCAGCACTTTGCCTGAGTGGACAGGGAGGGGAAGGGGAGCAGCAGTGCTGTGTGTCACTGCCATCCCCAGGCAGGACCTGCTCATGGTGCCCTGGCTTCAGCCACGCTGCCCCACGGGGTGTGCCATCACCTGGCTTTGTGCCACCACACTGCTCCTGACTGCTCCCCGGCTGCACATACAGATCCGCTCATCCGGGCTGATGAGCCTCAGTGCTTGTCCTGTGAACAGCTGGCAACAGCACCTAATACCAGTAGCTGATGGGTTTTGGCATGCAGGACAGGGTATTTGGCCTGTCTCCCCTGAATCCCTGCTCTTGGCCTTCTTTCAGAGAGAGGCACTCAGAGCAGATCCAGTGGACTGAGAAAAATCTCTGTTTTAGATGATGAGCTGTGCCAGAAGGATGAGGCTTTTGAGGAACAGGACTCCCAAGCCTAACTTTAGCACTTTGGCTCAATCCGCCGTGGTGTGTATGAGATGAAGCAGGATTAGAAAGGTCAACCAACAGAAGCACTTTCCTGGCAGATGTGGGCTTGCCAGTGACCCAGAGCTAGTGCCAGCTGTTGGCTACTGGATGGCTCCAGGCCATTTTGAGGTGTCTCACTCCATTGCCATCTACAGCAGGGCTGGCACGTGTGCTGGCAGCCTCCCAGTGCTTCACAGGCAGCCATGAGCAAGCACCACACATGCTCTTAGAGATGAGAGCCCTGTCTACATTGAGAGCATGAAGCCAAATTGTGGAGGTACCAGGTCTGAAGAGCATGTTCTGCCATCCCTTGAGCACCACTGACCAGGTGCTGGGGCGCTCCATCCTGTCCCAGGCTCCTCAGCATCTTCCTCCAGACCTTGCATTTCCTGAAAGGAGGGCACTTGAGCATCCCATCTCGCTCTGGTATTTGACTTGTGTTGAATCCAAGTGTAAAGTAATCCAAATGCACCCCACCACCAGACTAAGGGACCTGTGTTCTCTCCTCCAACTGAAGTCAACCAAAAAGCCTCGAAGGACCATTAAGACACAGTCTAGAGATGCTTTTGCATCTCAGGAAGAGCGAGTGATGTTGACCTCAGACCCCAGGCAGAAGCAATATCTTCAATCTCATGTTGTACTGGGTTCTTAATCTCTCTTACATTGCTGTATCTCATTTGCACATATTTTCCTGTGTATGTAGAGATAGGAGCTTTATTCAAATATTAATCAGCCTGACTGATGGTGGAGATCTGTGCATCTGACAACTTGACATCAGTACTGTGCAGGCCTGGTTGTTTGCAGGGTGTTACAAAGCACCTCCTTGAAACCACTGCTTCACAGGACAAGTTTGGGGTTTTTAGATGTTAGCTTCCCAACTTTTATTCACTTAAAGACATTAATGCCCTTCTATGTTGCCATCCTAAATTTTGTTAGATGCGAGTTGAGGTTTTAAAACCCAATTTGTATCAGATTGCCAGAAACTGTTAAGACTGCCTTGGGGATAAGTGGCAGTGTTGTTGTCGCGCTTTCTCTCCCTCTCCTTCCCTCCCTCCCTCTCTCTTTACACACAAAGTTATCTACAGAGGTAAATTTATGGGTAGCAGAAATAGGGCTTGATAGATCATCATGCAGGACTAGCGATAAATGGCGCTGCTGTTCAGGAGATGCGGGGTGTGCAGCTGCCTTTCTGTTTCCACCAGCGCATAGATAATCTGCCCTTGGTTACAGAGCGGGGAAGGCGAAATTGGAGTTTTCTTTTGTTGAGAAATATCACTTTTCCTTCATTCTGCTTACATCTGAAGCAGTGGACAGAAGCTGCTCGCTCCTGCAGCAGGGCCAGCACAGGGCAGTGCATCAGGGCAGGATCAAGCCCCTGACCAAGCTGAGTACTGGGCAGCAGTGGTGTGGGGATCAGCCAGAGGCTGGTGGGATGAGACAGCTGTGGCTGTGGAAGTCCGTCACTTGTGAAGCATCCCAGGTTTATTCAACAGCTCTGCAACAGCTCGCCATCCGGGAAGCGCAAAACCAGTCTTAAAATGGCCTTATTTTGTTTCCCTTTTTCCCCTCCCAGCCCTTTCTCTGCGAAGCTATCATGCCCTGGCTGTCAGTTTAAGAGTTTGTTAAACCATTCCAGATGTGTTCGTAGGATATCTGCTCTGAGTGTAATCTACACCCTGCTCCCTGGACTCCTCCGCTCTGTCACAGTAAAATAAGCTTAATAGAGTTAAAAGCTAAAATACAATATCCACTGAACTATGAGAATTGACTACATAAGCCTTCTATGTAAACAGAAAGCACCAATTTGTACAGCTCTGTGGTTAAATACTGCAGATTAATTTTTTACAAATGTCAAATGTCTGTATTTAAATTTAATATACATGTTAAGCCTTCCCCCTCCTTCCTCAGCCTTTCATTTGTAACAGGAATCACTCCATGGAGTCAGCTAGAATTACTCCTTTCCGAAAACAAAAGGGTCTAATTTCTGAGCTCCATGCTATGCATGGAAAAGGCTGCTTCCCTAAACAGGATATAATCACCCGGGCTGGTAGATCCCGGGCTTCCAGAGCCTTTTGCCCCACAGGGCTGTGCTCAGCTGAGGCAGGCATCTGACTGTATGCCACCCTTACCCTGCCTGTGCTGAGCCAGCTGGGCTTGTTGGCTGCACCACATTCTCCCTCCTCCTTTTTAGTTCTTCAGTTCTTCACTTGATTTTGGGAGTGATGGGTGCAAGAAGGAAAACGTCTCCCCCATCTCTCTTTGCAGTGTCTCCTTGCATGCATGCATGTTTTAAAAGCAAAATGAATATGTTTTCTGGCCCAGGCTCTGTTGCTGGCCTCTAGGCACTGGTGACTGAAATGCTGGCATGCCTGTCAAGCAGTGAGGATTCTCTGCTGACACGGGTCTCCAGGTAGGTCTTGCTGGGGATTAGGTGTTTGGACGGGAGCAGTGGTACCCGCCACATCTCCTCCTCTGCAGCATCTGTGCTCCTACCCAGACGTGCAGCCCCTCCATCGCCTGGGCCTGGGTTTGCTTGTGTAGCACATTGCTTCCAGAATGAAATTACTCTTTCTCATGGGGAAAATAAGCCTCCTTGGCTTTATAGGCAAATTAGTCTCAAGGTGTTTGAGGAGGACTCACAGGCAGTAGCTTTGTGGATGACATTGGAGGCAAGTACCTTGGGGTTCTTTAGATTTTTGTGTGTGTCACTCATTTATTTAATGAACTTATTGCCTTAATTAAATCAGGCAAGTAAGAGTAAGAAATAAACCATCATGCAGCATCATATTGCATTAATAATTCAAGAATATTTCTGACACTGTATCTTTTAACATAGATTTATTTGTAAAGAATATTGAACAAGGTACATCTGTAGTTATTTGCTATTATCCTGTTGCTCTTACTGTTCTGTTCGCCTTTATATTTGAATAATTCCCTTGAATCAACATGATTGGCACGCACAAATATTTATGTGCATAACCATCTGCAGATCAGGTAACGGGCGGGAATTAATGCTGAAATTCATGTTGATGTAGTTCAGGGAAAAGGCAGCAGAACAGGAATAACCCTTTCACAAAAGCCATGAAATGTAGAAATGGTCCATGTTGCAGCATCTGAATAACAGGACTGTACAAAAGAGAAATGACAGTGACATTGAACTAAGTGGTAAACACTTTGCAGCTTTCCTTTAGCATCACAAACTCTTAGAGCTCTATTCTCTAGTTTATGTGATGCCGGCCAGACCCCATGATGTGTTTTACAGCCTTGTAATTCTTCTCCCCAGCATATAGTCTCTGTATACATCGGTGCAGCATGCACCGATGTATACATCCCTGGCTTGTTGAAGACAAATGCCCAGCCAAACTCAAAGCCATTGTCCGTGCCCTGTCTGCATAGCACTTAGTCTTGGGAAGGTCCCCTCGTAATTCTTCTCATTGGTTGTATTGCTGTAACTCAGGAGAGCTGAGCCTGTCCATAGAGGCAGGGAAGCTTTATCCTCAAGAATGAACAATCTGAATAAAAGATAGTGTCTTACTGGCTCTCATTATTCATTTATCTTCAGCTCCCTGTCTGAGATAGCTGGAGGTGTCCATGGGTTTTGTTCCTCACATAATGGAAGATCACCCAAGGACATGCCAGTGGTGTTTGTGTCTGAGCATATGCTGGTTTTGGTTGCTCATCTCCACAAACACAAGTGTACAACTGAGCACAGCAACTTTATGTGCCATCGACTTTTAAGGCAGTAGGGTCACAAACAGGGCCATGCAATTTTTAGTAGGTCATGAGAGGTGGTTATTGTGCTGTTGCTGAGTTATAACATCTTCATACAAGATATGCTTGTGGCAGTGGAGATTCAATTTAGGGGTGGCTGATTTACGAGATCACACCAATGATGTATGCAGCAATCTATGTACAGGCTGCTCAGAATGGATGCATGGGGAGTACTTCCCTGGGTATAAATGTGCCATATATTATAAATACATAATGCTTATGTAGACCAGTGTATGCCTTCCAAAAGTATGTGGAAAGAGTAGGAAACAGAGAGATGCTTGCCTCCACTTGAAGAATATTACTGGAGGTGGCAATATCTTGAGGATCAGAAGGGGCTTCTTAAGTGCATCCATTATACATAAATCTCTCATGTGTGTGCAAAGATACACATGTAAATGAGTACTGGGAGACTGAGTTTTGTATGCTGTCTGTGTATGTAAATGCGTACTCATGCACTTAAAAGTCTAGTGTTAACTGTAGGTTGCAAGTATAACGAAACCATATGGCTTAAAAAATAACTTCAGCTCTGTGCTGTGAAATGGATGAGAAATGCAGTGTAACATGTGGAGCTGCAGCCACTTCTTTTACCTCTGGGATTTTGACACATCCATTAACAAGGAGACCTTGGTAGTGCAGTTGTTTTCAATCACTGTGAGTCTCATGGAAAATTCAGTGGGAAAAAACTGATTTTTTTCCCACTGCATTTGTGGTTATTACCACAAATAGCTGGTAATGTTGTTTAAGTGATAGTACTGAAACTCAGACATGTAATTTGAGATATATATGCCCACATAAATAATGTATTTATATGTAAGTGTGTATGTACACATATCATTCTCATATGTGTGAGTAAATGTTCATGTTGTACCTTCCATTCTAAAAGGTTATGTAACCTAACAAAGATCTTAAAATTTGGGAAAAAATTGAACTTGTACACAAACATTTTATTTCTTTTTGTTCACTACTGAATGTCACAATCTCTGAAAACCAGGATATCTACTTAACCACTTATAGAAAGGCATCATTCAATTCAAACAACCCAGGTAGAGTGTAGTTCACTATCCAGCTTAACTGATTACTCAAAAACTGGGTAGGCCTTATACGCAGAGCAGGGCTGGGGGTGACTAGGGACAGTAATTTGATTTTAGATGGAAAAGGATCTTATTGGCTGCAAGATTATCTGGCAACCCCAAGTATGCATAATGGTATATGCATAAGGAGGACTCAATAATAGATATGCAAAAATAATAAAGTGGTTGAAATAAGTGCGATAGAGAGAAGTCTCAGCAGCAAAATCCAGATGTGGATTTCATAGCAGATACTTTTTTAATGAAAAACTTTGGGAAATGTTTTCCTATTTTCCTTTCAGCTGGCTCTTGCTTGGGCCTCTCTCTAATGCAAGCCACATAAGAGAAACGCAAGTCATAATCTAATATTGCACTCAGTGAATATGAAGTATTAAGAAACAATGGGAAAATGAGAAAAAGAGACTGTAGGATAACTAGTCTCCAGACCTGGCCTCTTTTTCACGGGTTGATCCATTCTAGGAAAGAGGATATATAATATTTTGCAGTAATGTTTTCCACAGTTACGCATTTGCAGCTTTTTTCTTTAGACTAGTTCTTGAGCCTGATTTTTTTCTTTCCTCATATTTGCAATGTGATTCTGATATCCACCATCAGCACCAATAACCTGAAAACAAATTACTTTCATAAACCTCTGAGTTAAACCCCTGACTGTCCATAGCCTCCACTGCCATTAATGGCCTTTTTGTTCATGCCCCCAGACGCCAGTCTTAAAAACCCTGTGTGCCTAGACATGACTCAGAGGATAGATGTTCAAGCGTGAATGACAAATGGGTTTATCGCAAATATAGGGAAAAGAAATGAGGTGCGACGATCGCAAAGCTAGATAGAGGCTTCTGCAAAGCCAGTGTGACCTTGTGCAGCGTGTGTGCCGAGCCGCTAAATTTAACTGGGCACAGTCTTGTTAAGAAAGTGCAAATGCTTCTTGTCCGGGAGGAAAATGGGCTTTTTGGTTCCCCAGGCACCTGACCTCTTTCGATGCAAATATTGAATAGCTTGCACGTCCTGAGCCACTGCTATTTACAACCTTTCCAGCTGAGCCCAAGGAAATACTGCCAGGAGGGAGGAGACCAAAGCACAGACCCATTTGGAGAAGGCAGAAGAGGGAACCACATCTTGTCTTCACTGTTTTATACAGCAGATCTTCTGGAAGTGGAAGAAAGCATTTTGACCAGGAGTGGTTCACCTGCAGAGCTTGAAAGGCTGCTCTGTTAACGTGCTGGAAATGGGATACATGCTAAAGCCAAGTCAAAAGAAGTGTGTCCAGCAGGTCGAAGGAGGTGATCCTGCCCCTCTACTCTGCTCTTGTGAGTCCTCACTTGGAGTATTGTGTGCAGTTCTGGTGTCCTCAACATAAAAAGGACATGGAACTGTTGGAACAAGTCCAGAGGAGGCCACGAGGATGACCAGGGGACTGGAGCACCTCCCATATGAAGACAGGCTGAGAAAGTTGGCGCTGTTCAGCCTGGAGAAGAGAAGGATGCAGGGAGACCTCATAGCAGCCTTCCAGTATCTGAAGGGGGCTTATAGGGATGCTGATGAGGGACTATTCATTAGGGATTGTAGTGATAGGACAAGGGGTAACGGGTTGAAACAGCAGAGGTTTAGACTGGATATAAGGAAGAAGTTCTTTACTGTTAGGGTGGTGAGGCACTGGAATGGGTAGCCCAGGGAGGTTGTGAATGCTCCATCCCTGGCAGTGTTTTCAAGGCCAGGTTGGATGAAGCCTTGGGTGGCATGGTTTAGTGTGAGGTGTCCCTGCCCATGTCAGGGGGGTTGGAACTAGATGTTCTTAAGGTCCTTTCCAACCCTATCTATTCTATGATTCTAAGTGGGAGATGTGGAGGGATAGAAGAGAGTTCATGACCTTTCAGGGTTCCTTTTTGGGCAGCTGCTATGGTGCCTATCAGGATTGTGCCATCCCTGACACACAACTTTATTCCCAGAGCCATGGGGGCTCTCTGATGGACTTTGGATGCTTTCCTGGCTGTTAACTGCCAGGGCAGCCAACTGACCTCTGTATCAGTCGTGCGGCAGTAGTGGGCTGGCTAATCTCAAATGCATCCTCTTGACCACCTCAGTGTTCCAACCGTAGCCAGCCTGGCAGCATGGAACAGCAGGGCTCTGCAGTCCAAGGATATTCCCTGTTCCCCTGGTGCACAACGTGGCCTCACTTGGGCTTTCTCTAGAAACTCAACTGCCCTACATACTTGTGGAGGCACGTCACCTCTGCTCCCTTGGCTGGGGCCATGTGGGCTGTTGACAGCAGTGGAAAGATGACTTCATGCCTCTTGCAGCCTGTGCTCCTGTGTCTGCTTTCCAGGCTGGGTGGCGTTTGGGCTTTTTCATTCTGTTGGGGTTTTTTCCCAACAGGAGGATGTATCCTGGCTTGTGCTGCATTTATGATTCACTGTAATCACCAGGCCCTTTTCTGAAAGGCTATAATCTCATTAGTCACTCCCCACCCTGCATGGAGTGTATTAAGAACAACAGGAACAGCTCATTTCAGAAAACCCTTTGTAAACTACGCATGTGTCACCTGTGCTCGGCATAGTAAAAACCTTACAAAGCACTTTGTAGTTGTAAATCTCTTAAGTTTTACCAAGGAGATGGGTGCCCCCCTTTCCATTTTGTGGATGTAGACGTTAGCCCATGGTTGAAACACTGTTGGGCTCTTCACCCCCTAAAGTGAGCTGGAAGGGTAGAGCTGAAACAGACGTGCGGTCTGGAGCTCCTGTGCCTACCCTGCCCATGTGAAATGTGTGCTGTGCTCTGCTTATCTCTTATCTGACCCACTTCTTCGCATTATTTTCCCATTAATTCTTGCCTCTCAAGCACTTCACTGCTGTCGATGGGGTTTCTTGTCTCCGCAGCCATACGTGCATTGGAAAGATAAATATGAAGTCACAATATTTATGTAGGCTTCCCACTAAATGTTGGCTGTGGAGAGCCAGCCCTTTCAGGACGTCCTTGTCATGATAAGGTCAGAGTGGTGCAACAGGCCAACTTGGAAGATGTGTGGTTTGCTGCTACTCTACTGGCTGGAGGTGTTTGCTTCTCGAATTGCTCATTGTCCCTCTGCTTTGTGTGCTAAATGTCGTGTATCTAATTACCTCTGTGCATTTTGTCCTCCTTTTCTATGCCTTTGAGGTACGGCAGGAACAAGGACTCTGTTTCACTCAACCTGCTGGACAGCGCGGCAGTGCTAGGTCACAGCTCCTGTTCGACTTGTTTAGGCTTGCGGTGATAATTATTTTTTCTCTGAAGCATATGATATAACCCATGAGGCCAACGTGAGGTTGCCATGAGCCGTGCAGCACAGCAATCGCTGGCAAATGCTGATTACCTTTGTGCTCAGTTGATTTGAGAGGATGTTGCATGAAGGTGTAAATAGATAATTTTCTTTTAGCTTCTTTTAGCGCTGTAACCAAAGGGATTCCCCCTCATTTAGCATTATTCCAGTTCACTTTGCAGCAGCCTTGCCAGCCAAGAAATACCCTGGTGAGCTTCTGGTCAAGAGTACTTCCTAAGTACTAGTAGAAAAGCAGCCAGCTCTCCCGGGGAAACCTACTCCTTTTTCTTGTCCATGTCCATTGCTGGTGGCTGGCCTTAGCATTTACACTGCCTGGTCCCAGTGTGAAAAAATAAAGAAGTGTGAAATAATTTGCCTGATTTCTTTTAAGTCCACTCACAGGAAATCAGAATTAAATAGTTCTCTTTGAACTGAGGAGGGCTTCTTTTCACTTTGCCATTTCCCTCTCCTTTTTCTTCATGTTCAAGCAAGACTCCTGAGTCCTGCAGTAAAGAAAAGGGTTAGCAGCCTTGTTGCTGCTAGGTAGCAGCCTGTGTCCTCAAAACTTAGGAGGTTTGAGAATGAGGTGTAAGGCTGTGAAGGGGATTTCTGTTTTCTCTCCAAGAACGGTTACAGTTGTTCCTAAACGGATTATCTTCTTCAGTAGGATAGCCCCGCTGAGCATGAGGGAGCATTTTCCTTTCTGACAGGGATTTAAGGGACCTTTATAATTGCCAACATAGCAGCAAGCTATTTTTTGTATTAAATATGGGGAAAGGTTGGAAACCGAAGAGTTCATGCGGATGGTTAGGGAGGCACTGTGGGCTTTATTTCCACAGATTGGAGAGAATTCCTCTTTTGCTTTTATCCTCCTTGTTTTTCTGCTTGATGAGTGGCTTTTGCCTAGGAGGGGGCTGCTGGCTGAGCAGCATGGTGGCCATGGATTGTGCAGCCTCCTCATCTGGAAGGGCTGCTGCTGTAGGAGCCAGTCCTGTGCTGTTGCATAGATCTGGGCTCCTCCTGGTCCATGTCTCTCCACGCTAGGTGGGGTGTATAGGGTTTTTCTCTGTGTGAAGATCCGGCTGGAGAAAACTCAGTGTTTCAACTCATTGCTGTGACTTGGTCCCAGTACTTTCTCCATCAGGTATTTTACTTAAGGTTGAGTTCCAGCTTAGCATAAATGCAGACTTCACATTGACTCTTGTAGTTTTGGCTGAGTTTGTACATTCACCAAGGGCCAGCACACTGCCACATAGGAAACTTTAGGCTTGCACAGCATGACTGCTGCTTTGAAACTGGGATAAATACCTTTGTACTGCCACATAAACCAGGAAAAAAAGAAAAGGACCAAGGTGCACATTCATATCTGAGTGGGAGCTGTGTCTGGGGAGGAAAACTGGAGTGTTTTTTGCAAGGGTGAAAGGAAGGGTGCCTATTGGAGTTGATCCTGGAGCTGTCGTTGCCCATCCAAATCACAACCGAGCTGTGCCTTTCTCCTCACTGTCCCTCCCTTTGCTTAGCTTACGGGGCTGCTGCTATGGGTGGTGGCCAGAACAAGCCTGGTGGGAGAAAGCCTGAAAGCCTGATGCAGATGGTGGATAAAAAGGCACCCCGCTGATTAAGGCAATGCCCTAACGAGGCTAACTCTTCATGCCTTTATTATGAAAGAATTCACTTCAGCCATGTTTTAATTTTCCTGCTCAGCTTTCAGCCCCAGACCCCGTCTCCCCTGTTTTAATTACTGCTGTATTGATGTGATTTCCTCCGAGGCGGTTGCTAGGCGAGGGCAGTGCCTCTGGCTGTGACACCCCAGCATCTGGGGCATCCTCCCGGGGCTGGGGGCAGGCAGTGGGACCCCCCTGACCTGCCAATGCTCCCAGGGTTCAGCACCACCTCCACTGGGGGAAGCGCTTGCGGTGTGGGAATTACCGGTTCCATCCCCACTCTGGTGTCAGGGAAATGAAGCTTTTCCATTACCAGATCACGGTAAATCACAGGGGGGATGACAGCCTCGTTAGCATGGGCAAAGTTACTGTAATTTATGTATAAATAACTCCTTTGTGTCAAGATAACTCAGCTACCTTGAAATGCCTCCTCACAGTCTGTGCAGAGACCTGTGATTTACACACCATAGTTCATGGCATTTTCTTAATTATACATAGACATTTAAAAGGACTTTTTGGGTGTTCGTGCTCACAGGCCAGCCCTTAGTGGTAACCCCCTTCTGCAGGAGGGCCTGGAGGATGAGGGGCAGGTTGGCTCCTTCCTCCTCTGCCTTCTAGACTGGGATAGGACAGCATTGCTGGTGTGCCTTCCCCCTCTTGGGCTATGCTTGGGATGTTCACTCAGGATCCAAGGGCCACCAGCCGCAAAGCTCAAGGAGCAGAGGCACCAGGCTAAGCACACGATGCCCCCTGCGGTGACAGACCATGTCATCGGTTTCCATCAGTTCTCAATACCCTTCTTTGGGAAGGATTTCTGCTCACAATGAAGCTTGGCCTCACAGACAGGGGAGCGTTTTGCTGCTTCCCTTTGGTCATATTGTGTGCCTGCGGAGGAGCGGTACGGCTGTCGGGTTTAATTTTGTGTCTACGTGAACTTGTTTGGATTTGCCTGCCTCCTGGTGGCTAACGCCAAACATCTGAAGGCACTTTCCCTGGTTTGTGCCAAGAGGAGGCAGTTTTCAGTGAGGACTCAAAATTACTTGGCATTACTGGACCTACAAACCTCATCTTCCTTCTCCACAGGAGCATTTTGGCAGCCTGAGTTGTTTTCCAGCACATCAACACACTATTAGTATGTTCAATAGCATCGGTATTTTTTGTGTTAGCAGTGTAGGGCTGCACAGCCTCTTACCAACCAGAGTCTTGGCCACGTGAAACGCTCCATCCAGTCTTTGGGGTAAAGCATGAACAGCTCATGTGGGCTCTTCTGGCCAGAAAAACCACATCCCTCGTGCCCCAGAAGGGTTTCTCTGCCTCTCTGGGGTTTCTTCCAGATACTTTGCAGGGAAATAAGAACCTTAGCCTTTTTGGATAGACCAGGAATGAACCAGACTGAAAAGCAGTGACTGCAGGATCACAGGCTCCTCTCTGCATTGCCAGCTTTGTCCCAGCACCCTGCACAAGGCTCACTGGAATTACAGACTCAAAAAGCCAGAGCACAAGTCTCTGTGCTGCAGTAACTCCTGGTGTGGTTGATGGTTTTACCTTTGTTGTAGAAATTTCCACTCCACAGAAGAGCCAAGTAGGAAAACAGCTTTTGAGTTGTGTGGCTTTCAGTTACCAGGCAGTTAATGGAAGTGCTGCATTCCTCCAGGAATCCGTGTGTTGCAAACAGCAGCTGAATTGCATCATGGCCTGGTACGGTGCAGGCAGGCTCCTTCACCCATCTTAAACACAGGAGAAAGAGAGGTGCTTCAGGTACCATATGTGGACACAGAGGGTATAGAGAAAGGAGTCCAGGCATACTGTACACACACACACTAACAGAAGTAGCTCTGAAAGAGCTGAGACAGCAGCTTTAGCTGGTCCAGCACCTTTGTTTGATGGGCAAAAGGTGTGGTTTTCATTTTGTTAAGCTTAATATGATTGAGTTAACAAGACTGAAAATGCTCCCTTTTGTGACTGCCAACATGGTGCCTATTGGGAACCATTGGCAGTGTGTCCTTTGTCTGAGGCTGAGCTTGAGGGTATGTTCTGCCTTACCTCACAGGAGAGTTGTGATGCTCTGATGCTAGCGTTGTACCATGCAAGCAATATTTGGGCTGTTTTTTCAGTTAGCCTCCAGCCAGCTCAGAGCACAGTGGGAGGAAACAAAAAGAGAAAGCTAATGATGAGCTGAGGGTAGGCTGGAGGTGAAGCACCCTACCTGTTCCTTGGGGAAAAACCAAGGCCTTAGACATTGAACAGCTTTGGAGACTTCACCCTTGGCTTTTTTATGGTAGGGAAACCAAGGCTTTGAAGCTCCAGTAGCAGAGCAGGATCTTTTCATGGCTGCAAGGAGGAAGGAGGGTTGGTGGGGCTGGCAGATGCTCCAGCAGGTTTTCACTTGATAGCTGGGCAGCACAGTGTTCAATCCTAGATTCAGAGTGGTCCAGCACACCTCAAACAGTGTCTTCAGTAAGGAGCTATTACAAGAAGGACTTGAGGGTATGCGTCTAAGTATTTTGTGGTGTCTTTCTATGGCAGAGTAGAATTACCCTCTGCTGCTGTATCTGCAAAGGCAGGCTCTCCGCAGTCTTCTTTTCCTCTAGGGAACTTTTGCCTTAAATACAGACCTTGTGTAAAATAATGGTTCATCTGCTGTTTTCATGCCTAAAGACAGTCGTTCACCAAATAGTTTAATTCCTGAGCCTTTTAAAATAATGGAATAACTTTGACACTTTATAGGGCTTTATTTTAGCTTTAGCCTCAGAGACAGCAAGCAGGGGGATTCGACTTGAAGAGAAAAACACATGTGCCCTAAGGGAATTGTGGAGTTTGGGGTATTTTTCCAGGCTGTCCTTGGCTTTCACGGGCTTCAGCCCTATGCTCTGCCAGCCACATTTCCTGGGTGTGGGTGTACTGCAGGGCTCGGTGGAGCAGAGGTTCCAGTGTCCTTCAGGAAACCCGGCTTTCCCAAGGCTGGAAACAAAGACATTGCAATTGAGCTGCAGAGTTTTTAATGGGAATTCCTTGGGGATGGAAACAAACAGCATGTCATAGCACTTCACAGGATTTGGGGAAGGCAGTGCTGCAGTGGGGGGCAGTTTGAATAGTTGTTTCTTTTTATAAAGGCTTTCTCTCTCCTTTGTCTCATGGTGAGTAGAGTGTGTGCAGCTGAGTTCTGAACCGAGCACATTCCTGAAACTGGAACTGGTGTTAAACTGTGACCTGACCCACTGATGAATTAATGAAACGCTGAAGCACTACAAGTGTTAAATAACTCGCCCAGTCCCACAGGAAATTCAGAGCAGACCTAGGACCACAGCCGTCATCTGCTGCTGTTGGAGCACACTTCCCCAGGGACTGATTAGGGTGTGAAAGTCCCTGGTAATTCCTCATCTCCATCTATCTTGCAGCTGAAGGAGCCTTCCTGCAGGGAGTCTGAGTCTTTTGCTTAATGACTTTTTTTTTGCTCATTGTCAATTTTTTCTCCCCATTTCCACTGTTTCTTTAAATTGTTTGGATTTCCAATGGGCTAAAAAGGTGCAGGATGCACGTGCCTGGATGCTTGTCTCGGTACCTTCCATTCTTCACTGTACCTTCCATCAGCCTGCCTAGTTGATGAGGGAAAGGCTGTGGACACTGTCTATTTAGACTGAAGTAAAACATTTGACACTGTCTCCCATAGCGTTCTCCTGGAGAAATTGGCTGCTCATGGCCTGGATAGGTGGATTCTTTGCTGGATTGGAAACTGGATGGATAACCAAGCCCAAAGAGTGGTGGTGAATGGCATGACATCTACTTGGTGACTGGTCACCAGTGGTGTCCCTCAGGGCTCGGTGTTAGGGCCACTGTTATTTAATATCTTCATTGATGATCTGGATGAGGGGATTGAGTGCACCCTCAGTAAAGTTGTGGACATCACCAAGTTGGCTGGGAGCATTGATCTGCAGAGCAATAGGAAGGCTCTGCAGGGGGGATCTGGTCAGCCTGGATCAATGGGCTGTGGCCAGTGGCATGAGGTTCAACAAGGCGAAGTGCCAGGTCCTGCACTTGGGCCCCAGCAACCCCAGGGAACACTCCAGGCTTGGGGTAGAATGTCTGGAAAGCTGCTCTGTGGAAAAGGACCTGGGAGTGCTGGTTGGGGGAGGTGAACATGAGCAGCCAAGAAGGACAACAGCATCCTGGAAGTACCAGCACCAGTGTGGCAGCAGGGCCAGGGCAGTGATCATCCTCCTGTACTGGGCACTGGTGAGGCTGCACCTCGAATCCTGTGTTCAGTTCTGGACCCCTCACTACAAGAGAGACATTGAGGTGCTGGAGCGGGGCCAGAGAAGGGCAATGGAGCTGTTGAAGGTCTGGAGCACAAGTGTGATGGGGAATGGCTGAGGGACCTGGGGGGGTTTAGTCTGGAGAAAAGAAGGCTCAGGGGGGACCTTATCACTCTCTACAACTGCCTGAAAGGAGGTTGTCGTGAGGTGGGGGTTGGTCTCCCAAGTAACAAGTGATAGGACAAGAGATAACAGCCTCAAGCTGCACCAGAGGAGGTTTAGATTGGATATTAGGAACAATTCCTTCACCAAGAGGGTGCTCAGGCATTGGAACAGACTGCCCAGGGCAGAGCTAGAATCACCATCCCTGGAAGTGTTCAAAACACATGTAAATGGTTCCCTCAGTGACATGGGTTAGTGGTGGTCTTGGCAGTCCTGGGGTAATGGTTGTATCTGATGGTTTTAAAGGTCTTCTCCAACCTGGTTGATGTTACAATACTCTGGAAATGATGGAGCAGATTCCAAAATGTGGTGCTAAGAGGATCATTTGCAAGGGAATGGATTTGCTGTAAGCTATAGCGTTGCCATGGGTAAACAGGCATGCTCAGAGGGCCCTAAAATACTCAGAGGGTCTTGCACAGTTCCAGAGATAGAGAAGAAAAATGAGTTTAGAATTGCAAGCTCACTGCCTCACTGGGGAAAGGCTGCTTCAGCAAGGCGTTGTTTAAGGGCTCTGTTTGCAGCATGCTTCTGAAAATGGGCTCTCAGAAACAGGGATTTGTGTCTAAATGGGAATCCAGACACACAAAACACTTCATTTATTCATGTAAATGTCTGCATAAAAATGCAAATGTGGTACCTATGGCTATTGCCTCCGTGTTGGGCTACAGTCTAGCGTATAAAAGGCATACTGATGAGTTTTCAGCGAGTTTTGTGGAAATACTTGAACAGTCCTGGGCTCTGATGTCTGAAGTTACCTTTTAAAGCTATTTAAAGAAGTAGACACTTGGTTTTGCACCACAGTGGCTCAGCTGCTTCACAACTTTCAAAATGCTTCCCATTTAAAAGAGATCTGAATCTAGAGATCAGCTTTATTTCTGACTTTGCGGTTCGTTCACTTCACTCTGGGGTGTATTTCCTCGATGCTTCCAACCTCAGCTGATGCATTTATTTACTTAATTCAGGGGTTTGTAATTTCTGAAATCATGTTTTGATCTTCAGGCAGATGCAGTGCAGCTGAATCCAAAACACAGTGTTTGAAAGGGACGGCTGAGGAACAAAGCTTCCTGTGCCTGGCAGAAGCAGCAATAGGCAGCAACACCGAGCTTCCCGAGGAGTCAATTCAGAACTGGTGATCAGTTTGGATTTCAAAACTTCCCTTAATTCTGTGTGGCGTGTTACCATCTTGCACGTATCATTTGGTATTCTCCTGCTAGGAATTGCAAATAAGAATGTTTTGGCTGGCACTTAAATGAAATGCCAGATGCTCTGGAAGGATGTGGGTATTGTCAGTGAGTTGTGCATAACCCGTGCTAACGCTGTGCTGCCATTCTCTAATCCGTTTTTAAGAGGAAGAGTTGAAATGCTGCGCTGCCATTCTTCCAGCCCTGCTTTTGACAAGAACAGGGAGGTTTATCTCTGGGTAAGGCCAGACACTGTCTGAGCTGTCTTCCCAGGAGAACAAACAATGAAAAATGAGAAGGAGAAATGAAAAAAGAGGAAACTCTGGCACGTGTGCATGGGGACAGACACACACCTCCCCAGCAGCTTGTCCTGGGGGAAGGAGCCTTGCTTATCTGCGCGTATCACAGGGAAAGGATACACAACGATGTTTTCGCAGGCATTATATGTTCTTTCTCTTCTCAGTCACGTCTGGAGATGTGCGGCTGACTTCCCAGGATTTGGGGATCATCTGGAGGGGTTAGGTTTTCAATGCTGGAAGTCTGTTTTGCAATGAGGAAAATAATCAAGTTTGGTCACTGCTGGTGCTATGTATTTCAAGATGTGCCTGCCCACGAGGCTCATTTCCATAGTCTAAGCTATTTTTAATCTTCATATTGAGACCCGGTGCTCTGGCGTATCAGATATAGTAGGGTTATATTTAAATATATGAATCTCTAATATCCACTCTCACTCTCTTTTCATCTCCCTTTGCTTGCTTTCCTGATGATTTTCCCTGCCTGCCTTCCCTGGTGCTCTCTCCCTCCCTGACTATTTAAAAGAAACAGCCTGGCTAAAATGGATGGGGTTTGTTAGTGCAGGCTCAGATTTCAGGAGCCTTGTCAGACAACCAGAGCCAGCAATGCACTGGGATCGCCTTTATCCAGCCTGAAAACCCACTGTTTATCAAACTTGCCATGTCCTGGTTGGAGAAGCTTTCCTGGAGCGGGAGCGATCGGCTTCCTCCTCGACAGCCTTGTTGCAGGGTGCCTGCTGCCTGCAAGGCTCTGTGCTTAGCCCAGCCAAACTGCCTGGAGATGCCCTAATGAGAGACAAGCCAGGATGCTTTGTGCTCTAATTAATAAAAAATTAACCTCTGGTCGCTGGCTGTTCCCAGCAGCACTGGTCTCCAGGGAGGCAGATATTGCTGTCTGTCTCCTTTTGGATGAGCACACATAAGAGACAAGGGAAGCACCCTTTGCCAAGATGTTTTCCAAAGGTTTTTTTGAAAGCATCATATGTCCACGTATATAAGCTTTAAATCATCCTGGGATTAAGTTTATCAGCTCTAATCTTTGATACTGGTTTTGGAAAGGGTTTTTCCCCCCTACTTTTGCTCTTTTGCAGTCATCATAGTGAGCTTGCAGGGAGGAGTCTGTCATCAGAAAGGGCTCAAAATACGTATTTTTTGTTTTTCTTGGGGGAATATGATACGATCAGCTGGCTTTGAGAAAACAGCTTTTCTAGCCCTGTGTGCGCTCACTGGAGTAGGTGAACCCATTGTTGACTCAGAGCAGGGAGAGGCTTAGGCTCCACCAGCCAGTTCCTGACCAGCCGCTGACTTTCCACAACCTTGGAGGAGTTACTAAACCTGCCAACTTTATTTTCCCCAGCTATAAATTAAATATTATTTCCATAGCAGGCAGGGAATTCCTGTTTTAAATTGATGGCAGAGGTTTAGGGTCTGACTTCTCAGCTCCATGCAGCACTACAGACCGTAGAACAGTTAAATTGGTTGGGCTCAATCTTTACATTGCTCCAGTTTATAGTTATGAATGTTAATGGAGATAATTCTTCCTGGAATTACTATGTTTGGGGGCTCGTGCAGGATGCTGGGAACCTTAATCCTGTGTTTTTGTGCAGAGGCAAGATAATGTTAATACAGGATAGACTGTGCTTTAAGTCATGTGTGCAAGCAGTTTTGGAGTGCACAGTAGGTCTGTGGTAGTCACTGTTTGGCACCAGACATTATCTTTGGTATGATTTTGAATTGCTTCCATAGTGCATAATCTTGGAGGAAGGATACAGCACTGTCCCACAAGTGCTTTTTTTACTCGTTTGTTTTCATATGTGCTCACCAGATGAGCAACTTTTGTGAATGCATCACTTCTGTCCTTCCTGAATTTCCTTTCATTTGGGCTGAGGTTTTGTTTGATAAATAACAGAATAAACCTGATCTGGTCAGCCTTGATTTCTGGCATGCTGGCTCTTCAAGGAAGGAGAAGGAAGGGGAGAAGGGAGGTCAAATTTATCATCTTAAGATGTCAGACCACCGTGGAAAGAAGCAGATGTTATCCTTCCCACAGAACACCCCTGCCAGATTTCAGCTGGATGCTGTATTAAATAGATGATAGCAGCACAACAGCATGGGTGATCTTAAATACCTTCTACCCATGTCAGTGCCTGAGCAGTAGAATTGCTCAGGAGATAGCTCCTGAGTTAGCTCCTGATAGTAAGTTCATGGGCAGCCTACCTAAAAGGTGATGCTGCAGTGATACAATCCCGGTGCTGCAGAAGCAGCCCCAGCAGTAGTACTCCAGCCCATCATGCTTCCAGCCCTGGGCCACCATCATCAGACACTGTAGGTTTCATCTTCATTCTCAAAAGCTCTGCTTTCATTTTCCATTACTTTCAAGCATTACATTTACTATTATTGAAGGTCAGTGTCAGCTCCTTGCTGAAGATGAAGGTAGAGCTTCACGCGGACTGAGAAGAGCAGCATGCTGTTTGCAAGTAGGGAAGTTTGTGGGAATGATCAGCATTTATTGTGAGTAAGGAGGAGGCTATTTGTTTCTTTAATCACTTTGATTCTTTTCTGCCTTGACAGAAAGGTGGGGGGGGGGAATCCACCTTTATGGAATATTCATCAAGGTAAATCAAATTCGGCCAAGAAAGAGTGTTTGGGGAATATTTTTAGATCTAAAGAGATCTATCTGATAAGAATGCTGTGCTGTATTCTCGCTTGATAAATATATATATATATGGATATACATAGAAACAAATATGCCAGCTTGGTCTTTTGGTTTATTACTGTTGGTTTTGACATTGAAGTAATGTAGTTCTTAAAGTAACACTGGAGAATATCTTCAATGCATTCAGAAATCAGAGGGAAACACAAACCCGTATCAGTGAAATAAGAATCTGGCAATGGAGGACACTGATTTTTTATGCTTTCTGAAATAATTTCTAGCCAAAAAATGAAGCAATTTAAAAGGCAGCAGCTCTTCACTTTGCACCAAAGCTCTTTGCTTTGGGCCTTTGCAAATGTGACAGTAATTTCCCCACATCACCTATTTCAAGCCTAAATGTTTAATGAGTAACTGCCTACAAGTGGCAAAAATTAATCAAAATGAGAATGCTTTTAAGTTACGTCTTTTAGCTTCTTTTCAATAATAGATAATTATTGACATTTCTAGGAAGCAGATGTAGTCCCAGAACTGGTAGCAGTAATACAGCAAACTCCTTCAGTCCTTCATTTCACTTGAGCATTGGGTTCCTCCTTGTTGATGAAGCGAAACCTTGGGTCTGCTGATGGCAACAGCAATGAGCCCTGCAATTGAAAATAGGCCGTTTCCAGTGTTTGCACATTTCTTTTTTGAGGCATATTCAGTCTTTGAGGTCTCTGCTGAGAACTCAAAGGGAACAATAACCGAGGTTATAGTTTTTGTGGTGCAGAAATATTAGCTCTCTGGCAACCAGACTACACATACCAGACTTATTTCTCATAGGACACCGGAAAAGGTTCAGTGCAGACTGTAACACAGACAAATTGTTGATATTTCAGAGCACAGAGCAGGAAGGATTAATTTGCCCAATAACTCTCTTCATGTGGTCAGGAATTCTGAGTTGCAACAACCCATTTGGCAAATGACTTTGCTAACATCGTCTGCAAAACCCAACTTCACGCCCTAAACTTGAGGGAGTGTATTTTTTTTGTTGACAAGTGCTGATATAGGTATAAATTTCCCTGCTATCCAAAATGAGAATATAACCCTCAGATGTGTGCACTGAAGGAGAGAGGAGCAGAGCTGTTAATGCATTAAATTGTTTATGGATGTTGGTTTATCAGACTTTGCAGGGTTTGGTTCTAGTTCAAAGTGTAGATTCTTGAAGCAGCAGAGGTGGCTGCTGAGCCTTACTGGAACTGGTTTATTTTCGGGTGTTTCGTGTTAAAACTGTGGTTTGTATAACTTGGGAACCCTTTTTCCTGCAATCTCAGGAGTTTCTTGAGTGTGTGTCCCCAGTGTATAACATGCACGCATATCTGATATAAAAGTGCAAGCTCGCATATATGACATCTATTTTTACTGTGCTGAGACCTACGTAAATACAGTAAAGGTGTTTTGTGCATGCTGATGTACATATACGTGCATAGAAAGGTCCTTCAAGATGTAGCTAAGGGTGCAGTTCAGTCTATGAACCTCTCCGTCATTGAAGGTATATTCTGAATTAATTTCTGTATTGTTTTTAATCTCAGAGCCATCAACATGTTTCTTTACAAACAGTAAATGAGCCCCTTTGTGGATTTTCAAGCTCCATCAGGTTCAGGAGCAGTAAAGCCTATTTCGGAAAGTGCTTTTTGCAGTGGTTCTAAATGCGAGCGCGGCTTCTGCAGTTGTTCTTCATGAAAAGCACTTTTTGACAATCTCAGAAAATGTAAATTTAATCTTGATAAGTGCTTTCCCTGAATGCAACCTTTCCTCTGTAGTGGGAGAGTGTGTATTACATCGGCATAAGTGCATTCAGATAGCTCTGTACACAGGCAAGTGACCTTTCCTTCAAAAGATGGTTTAGGATAATTTTGAAGAGCCCATTATCCATCATAAAGTTTTGTGTAGATTAGGGGAAACATAATAGAGTTTTAGGTTTTCAGTGGGTTTTTTTTCCCATGTAACAAAGCAAATCAAGACTTTGCTCGAAGTCATTTCCCACACTGTCTTCTGAGCTGATCATTGTCATTATCTTAGGTCTAGAAAGTGCTATTCATTCGTTTCTGCCCTGTGAAGCAGCTGGAGTTGGCAGGTAATGCAGAGCTTTCTATTGTAAGTAAATAGCACAGATGAAATGGAAAAACTGGAGTCTTTATTTCTTACTCATTGTTGCTTCTTTTCAGTTAATATATGAAATCTTAAGTTTTTTAACAGCATTTTCAAGAAGCTTCACATCCCACCTTATCAGAAGAGTCACAGCGAAAAATACAGAGAGACTGTTTAAAAACAAACAGCGAATTTTTAGAGATCTTGTTGTGTGTAGGTGGTGTAAGTGTGAGGGAACTACCTGGCTTGTAAACCCTGAGACAGTGGTGGGCTGTTGTGGCTTGAAAATCATCCCGTATTTGTATTTTCTTCAGGCATTCAGCATTCCAGCATCATTCTAGTTTCCACAAATATAATTGAAAGGGAAGATTTCTCAGAGCCCCCATGCTGTTTTAATGAGGGTATCATGTGTCAATCACGGCTGAGCTGTTACCCTCTGGACAGCCAAAGCACAGCACCAGATGGGTTTGAAGGTTCTCGTGCACTCTTGCTTCCTCATCAGCACCATGAGGATCCCAGAAGAGGGATCTGGGCATCCCAAGCAGCCAAGATGTATCCAAGGCATCTTCCCACACACATGTGGTTTGGGACACAGTGGACCCATGCCCCCTTTTGGAGCAGCTGCTGGAAGCTGGACAGAAGAACCTGGAACACCCTAAAAAGCTATAGACATCTGCACTTGGGTGGATCAGCTGCTCTCCCAGGATCAGCGCCACTCAAAGTTAGCCTATTAGAGATCTTTTGAGCACATCTAAATGTGCTCTGGGTGAGGCCTCTGTGGTGTGTGGATGTGGTGTGTGGGTTATGGTGCTGGGAAGCCTTATGCCAGATTTTATCATACAGTGCTACTTTGCATCTTGCACCTTGATTTTCCCATCTACGCTGGTCAAAAGGGCTTTCTCTCAAACGGCTTGTGCTAGCCTGGAGCAGTATTCTTGAACTGGTTTAGGGCCCCTGCACCTTTTACTTACATATTATTATTCCAGTTGTTTGACATTCCTGTCGAGGCCTTGGAAAATACTCTTTGTTTTCACATTTTCCTAATGGCTGTTCAGCTTGTCCAGGCAGTGCCTGTGCCTCAGCAGAAGGCACTCTTGGATTCTAATCTTCTGACTCTCAAAGAAGCTCGATTTCGAAGTTTGTGGAAGCCAAGCGTTCTAATCTGATGATTGGATGGGAGCATAAAGCTAAGAACTTGGCAGCAGGGAGGAAAGCGAGAGGATTCATCTTCTTTAGCTTAACACTTAGGAGGTTTCAGCCTTTGCCTTGAATCCTGCGATGATTCATGCATGTGGATGTGTGGAGGAGTTCCTGGGTAAAGCATGTGTGGGCATATAGATGCGCTGTAGTGAATGCCGTGGTTGAGGGTGATTTGGGTGAATTGCAGGTTTCTATAGACAGTAAGAACAAGAGGGTGAGCTATGGCAGACGCGAGCGTGATTAGCATTTCCAGTGTGAAACCCTTCGGTCAGCAGGAAAAGAGGAAAAGCAAGGCAGTTTGACACATGAGAACAAGAACATTTCTTATTGCCTAGGCTGCTCCCTGAGACTTTGAAATGCCCCTCTTTGTCGAGGCAGCATGCAAATGTTCTCATTATTTTCTGTAATTTGCATTATTAAAGAAAAGTTATTGCCCAGGCTCAAACTTCCTTAGAGCACTGAGTCAAAGATACTGTTTTGCTTGCTGACACTGCATGCTCAAATGGACCTAATGGCATCCTGGTCAGGAGTATTTTATCTTTAAGGACCCTTAATTGCTTTAGCATGCCCTGCTGTAAACAGGCTGAATCAGGGATAAACAGCAGTTGTATCCAGCTCCGTCTTTTGGTAGGGTTAAAGGTGTGGGCTCAAATTAAGAGGTAATCCTTATTCTTAAATCAAGAGAAATAAATCCTTAAAAGAAAAATTAAAAAAGCTCTTTTAGTAGTTCCTAATCCTGCTTTTTAGCACTGAGCTTCCCATTCCAGAGCAATCCCATCTCTGATTCTGGAATCCTATTTCTGGCTGGGTTTTTCTGTCATCTGGGTTTGCATCTTTCCCTGTTGATCATGGACCCGCATCGCTGCTTTGAGGCTTGCCATCCCTTTTTCCTAAAGTCCATCCCTGTGCAAACTCTTTCTCTCTTTGATGCTCCTGATGGCACAGGGCTCTCCTCTCCTCTGGCAGCTGGACTCCTTCTGCCTGAAGGAGCTGGAGCAAGCCAGGTGCTCTCCATGGAGAAGTGATGCTCTCAGTTGCAGCATCCCTGTGGCTGCTGAGGGCAAGGGATGTGGGTTCAGGGTGAAATGGAGTTGCGGCAGTGGTAACCCCACAGCATGGTGCTGGCTGGTGGCCGGGAGCCCTGCTGTGGGAAGCACAGCACAGCAGCCCTGCTGCTCCTCTTTATTCCTGATAAGGAAGAGGAGGAACAAGCTGTTGATGTCTGAGAAAGGCAGAGGGCAGGGGAAAAAGCAATAAAGCGCTTGTCTGGGACGCAGACTGGAGCAGCAGGGAGGGAAGCTGCAGGAGGTGGAGGGCTGGCACCAATTCCAGCCTTCCCTCCTGCACTGAGCTGCCTTGAGGAGCACGTTTGACTGCAGAAGTACAGATGCTAATCGACCCTGGAGGTCAGTTTGCTTACTCATTTTTCATCCCTGGCTTTCCATTTACACCAGAGTGCGGCTCAGCTCTGTGAAAGACTTTGCTGGTGTGAAGGATTGCTCTGGTACCCATGTGGCCATATCACATCCGCTTATCTTGCCCTAGGATTTTGTCTATAAGGATATAAGTGCTGATGAGGATGTTTCCTGTGATCCAGCTCCCTGTGTGTGTCCACACACATAGGATGAGATCTCTATGTGAGCTTTGATACAGCCACAGGACAACTATGGGATGGGTTGGAATGCAGAGATGACAAAAAAGCAATTTCTGTAACCCAGGTTGGTCTCTACTCTGCTTGGAAAATGTGTTGTTTGCTCTTAGCCCCTCAAATACTCTAAATAGCACTGAAGAGTGGATCCTCCTAATCTGCCCCAGTCATCAATACACCATGGCCTAGCTCACCAGGACCCTTTTCACACAGTGATGTTCTGCTTGCTGAAATAAGGTTGCTCCCTGGTACCTCTTGCATGGGACAAGACAGCTCCTCATGCTCTGGTTCCAAAATCAGGTGAAGGAGCCCTGGGAGCATTTCCTTGGGCTGCCCAAGTTTGGGATCTCTCACTGACCTCTTCAGCGCCAGAGGGTGCTTCTTGCTGTGGCTTTATGGGCTTGCATAGTGCAGTGCAGGTCAGGGGCGATGCTGGGGGCTCTCTGGAACAAAGTCACTGCTTGGACATTTGTCACCCTGCAGGACAGATCAGGCTGGCATCACATTTTACACCAAGCAATTGAGGAGTCCAGATGAGCATTTAAAATATGTTGAGTAAAAGGAGATGACTGTGATCAAGCCACTTTTGTCTTCTTGCCTTGGAGTAGTTTCTCCTCAAGGGCATTTAAAACAATGGAGTTGATCCTTCAGCTTCATAGCTGCCACCTTATTATCCTATTAGTCAATTATGGCTGCTGAGGAGCAGGAGTAAGTGACAGTGTGGCAGATTACAGCAATTTATTTGCACTTCTCATAGTCTGGGACCGCATATCATCAGGCTGTTTTAATTTAATGATAGGGTTTTTGCATGTGTTTTAGTGCAGTTAAGGTTGTAATCAAAATGTTTAGGAAAACCCCCACTGACCTGCATAAGTACGCCCATCCTCAGCACTGCTTTCATGCCCTGTTGTAATCTGTATTAACACAGCTGACTCACTAATTAGGGGAAGCAACCTGCCTTGGGAAGAATAGATTTTGGTTTTCCTTTTTTTTGCCACTTTACAAAGCTTTGAGGAATGGAAGTTGCTGGTTTCTGTGTCTTGGCTCTGCTTCTCAACTGTTCTCTCACCACCCACCAATTGAAATTAAAACCTAGAAGCAGGTACATGTCAGCTTATTTTCCATAAGCCTGGCACAGTATATTCCATGCGGGGGAAACGTTAAGCACCAGGCAGTGGTGGTATTTGTGAGGAGGTATCTGCGGTCATACAGCACAGCGTCCAGCATGGACCCAGCTCCCAATGCGTTTGCTCTTCAGGCATCACTGTTGGAAAAGCATGGAGAAATTGCCAGAGTTTTGTGTCCTCCTGTATGATGGGTTTGCAGTTGATGAGTTTACAACAGCGAAGATTGAAAGACTTGTTAGTGGGGCCTGTTGTGATAGGATATGGAGTGATGGTTTTAAACTGCCCCCAAAGAGTGAACATCACCAGCTCTCTCCCACCTGCCTCTCCACCCTGCTCTGGAGCTTTCCCAGTGGGAAGCTGGCCAAGACCCCACCACTCTGATTCAGGAGAGCCTTGTGCACATTGGCAATCCCAGGCCATCGGCACAGGGATCTGTAAGACAGATTTCCTTTTCATCAGCCTCATCAGCAAAGAGATTCCTTTCCCTGGGGACTTCTGTGGGGCTGGGACAATCCTGCCTTTGCTTTGGAGGGAAGAGCGGAGGAGTGGTGTCAGATTGGGATTTTGAAGTTGCTAATTAGTGAGTAATGAATGCAAGGCTGAGCTCGGCTTCCAGAAATACACGAGTCGTGCGTACGAGTTGGGAATGGTTAACAGGCGCCACGTGTTACTTTCAGCAAAGGCAGGGACAATTAAATGGATTTTCTCTGAGTTGTTAACGAAGAAGCATAATGCCATTTGTTACATCCATATTGGGAAAATGTCACATAAAAATATAATTGATGAAAGTATTATCTTGCTTAATTGGGAAATCGAAAAAGCCACTTTCCCTTTATTTACCGATTATTAGCGGCAGTATCCTCTGGTTGCTCCATGATGGTTTGCACACAAGTCACAGGCTTTGCGCAGTATATTCAGGATATAATTCTCTTAAAGGACTCAGGCTCCTCAGTGTCTGAAATGACAGCTTCCAGGGACATGCAGTTGAAGCTTCACAGTGCTTTACAAAGGTGCAGTACAAACAACACCTAGGACAATGGAAACGTTAGGAGGAAAAATAGCAAAAAATATGTTTTTCTACTGTATTAAGTGAATTCCCTAAATCTTGTGGTGAACCTCTTCATGGGAAGGAGTTTCACCTGGACTCCATGTGACAGTGCCTTGTGGATAATTATTTTTCCAGTCGTGTTTGGCAGTAAGTTGCTCTCTTGCGATTTTGAGGATGTTCTTCCAGTAACAAGAGCTGCATTTTTAATGGGAAAATATGGTTATGAAATCATGAAAAATATGGGCAGAGTCTGAGGCAGAGATAAAATTCAAACAGAAGAAAACAGGAAATGAAAGAATGAGAATTGGCCCCATTTGGATTTTAAGCTGTTGCTTTTCTCTTAAAGTTCAATCCATTTTTAAATCAGAAGCCTTTTTATACAGAAATCCAGGCTTTTTCCACTACTTAAAATACTGAAACCAAATACAATGACAATTTGATTTTGCATTAAAAAATCGGAAATCAAAGGCTTTCACTAAAACTGTTGATTTGAGTGAGTGGGCAGTGCCTCCTGGAAGGGAGTTAATGAGGGAAGGATAGTTGGGTTTTTTCATAATCATGGTTAATGAAGATGCTCTCCTCAATTTAAAGCACTTTTTCTTTCGACTGTGGAGCATGGTTTTAGTGAATGTACGGCAGATTTCCTACTCATCAGCCTCATCAGGGGGTGTTCATCTCCATAACCACATCCAGAGCACAGCAGTGGCAGGTGGGTGGCCGTGCCAGGAGCGAGCAGCAGGGTTGCACAAGGTACTCAGAGCACTTTGGTGTCCTTCTGCCAGGCATGATGCCATGGTGGAAATGTGCCCACTGCCCCGAGGGGTTCACCCAGAGTGAATCTGCGCCCACGGTTAAGTTTTGGTGCTTATTTGGTGTCTGAGAGGTGTTGCCATGGGGGGAACAAGAAGTTGGAAAACAGTTGGGTTTATTCTGTCAGTGCGAAAACAGATTTTAGAGAAACTTCTGAGCAGAAGCTCACTGTCTGAAACATATGGACATTTTTCAAGCAGAGTAATTTATTAACCTCTATTCAAGTAAGCAGAAGCCTACTGAGATGCTGTTTTCAAGTTTGATACAAAACAAGAGAAGTGTATTTCTGAAAGAAAAATGACTCCTTTGAGCCTCTGCTCCCCATTGCACGGTTTTGCCCTCCCAAGCTGAGTGGTTCAGGTGCCGCCATCACAGATGGGAAGGGAAGTGGTTTAGGCAGTGAGCCAAAACCTGCCCACATGAAAACTGGGGAACGTCTCTGGGCTGCAGCCCATCACCTACAGCTGCTCAGAAGCTCTTGCTTGACTTGTGGCTATGGTTGACTTGTGTCACTGGTTGATGTGTAGTCGATAAAGGGACGTGTCATTGCACCTCCCTCATGTTTGGTCTCCACCCCCTGCACTGCAGGAACCATATCCTGCTCTGCTGCCCTAATGCTTAGGATGGATTAGCTGTTTTACAGAGGGACATTGCCATGTAGCATGTGTCAATCACTAACAGGGTGCCAAACCAGGTAGATACTCATCCAGACCCTAACAGAGCTCACACAGCCTTCATTCCTGCTTGCTTTCCGTTTTCCAGAAACCTGCTTGAAATACAAGTTTATTTTCTGTCAGTGTCTGAAAATCTTTAGCATTATAAGTGGTAGTGGGCAAAGGCTTAAAGCATAGCAAGTTTAAAGGCAGAGTTCATCAGCATGGTAGAATAAAGCCCAGGTCTCTGAACACACTGAAAACCCTGGCAAATAACCTTTCAAAAACTGGCTGGGTTAAAACTACCTTGGGCCAGGATTTGCTCTGGTCCATCAGACATTCGTTACTTCTGCTCTTGAGTTGCAGTGTCCTCATCTTTATAGGGAAAACTGCTGGGAAAATCACTGGGAGCTGCTTCAAATGAGTGGTGACATGGCAGAGCCTCTTATGTACTCCTAGAACAGCCATCAGCATTGCACAAATGCAGTGACATGCCTTGTGTCTGCTGCTGGTTCTCGCCTGCAGCCTGGAGCCAGACTGCACTTGGGAGGCAGCTGTGCACTTGGGAGGCAGCTCCCTGGGATCGCAGTGAGACTGGTCGTGCACTGAGAGCACTGACTGCATCCTCCTCTGTTAGTGTGGAAGCTCTGGAACCTAAATAATCAGCAGCATTCAGTCTGAAATTGGACAAGATGCGATGTTCTGACCAGATGATGCCAGAAATGTGTTATTTGTATCTCTCATTGTGGGGGATGACTTAAAATTCTTATTCAAAGGGTTTCAGGCTTTGTGTTTCCTTTCTGAGAAGGGAGAGCACTGTGGAAGCTCTGGCTGGGTTAGTGCTATGTCATTCTCTAGCACTGCTCCAGGCCACAGTGCTGCAGGAGATACATGAATCCCCTTCCATGGCTCCCTTGGTGTCCAAATTACATACCTCCCAAAGTCCAGATAAATGAAGTTTCTCCATGTCAGTGTGAAATATATCGCTGTTTCGGTTCATTCCTCAGCACTGTGTTTGCTCACACCCTCTCTCCCGTACCTCTTTCTGTTGTAAAATACTTGAAATTGGGTTTGAAGCAGATGTGGCACTAAGGTAAGCAACAGCACAAGGGTGAGAGGGAGCCCAGGGCTGTGCTGTGAATGCTCACAATGGCTTTATCCTCCCTGAGGATCTAGAGGGCTCCAGCCCCTTTCCAGTGCTCTTGGTGGCCATGTCCCAGAGCTGAGCAAACACTCCAGCCCAGTTATGCACATAGGCACCATCTGTGTTTTTATTTTAATGGGAATTAAGCAAACATGTAATTTTCGACCTCACTGGTGCTCTCCCTAATCTTTACTGTAATTGGAAGCACAGGCTTTGGTTAAGTACTACAAGTGGCCCTCAGGATTAGGCCTTTAAAACCCATTGTGTTAAGCAAATAGGTGAATATCAGACGATATTCTGGCGTCCTGCAGCCGGGTGTGTGGAATTGAGTCCCTCATGCCTAGATTTGGATGGTGTTGGGAGGTGTGGCGTCTCTGTAGTTGTGCTGGGAGTTTATCCCCACCCCACCTGGACAAAGGGATGCCATGTGGTTTGACACTGCTGTCTGCTGCTCAGCATCTTGCCAAGGGAGAGGCCTGAGACAGTATTTCCATCACTGGAATTTTCCTTCCTGATACTGTTTTTAATTGGTGCCAAGCAAAAAGGCAAGAAGTTGCTGTTCAAGCAGCCTTTTTTGGGCAATTCTTTTCTCTCTGACAGCATGAGATGTCACGTGTGTCTCCAAAGAGTCATCCAGTCACAAGCAGAGCACAGTTGGTCGAGCACTGAAGAGCACATCTTCAAGGGGGGGATTTTCTGACTGTTGGTGTGTGTGAATGTACAGACTGTGCATCTGAAGGGTTAAAGACTTGGGTTTGGGTGGTTTGGAAGGAATTAGGGTGAGATTTTCCCTCTGTGTGAAAGGGGAAGCATGCAACAGATGATGCTTCTGGTGTGGACAGATAAATTTCCTCCCAGTGATGCTTGCCGTGGCTGCACAAGGCTGGACTCAGGGGGATGCACAAAACATGTTTGTAAGAAATGAAAACGTCAGAGTTTTGGGCATCAGCCTAAGAACTGAATCCCGGGCACCGAAGCTCTGCTGGAACGTGACCTTGCAGTCTGCTCAAAAGTGATCCAAACAAAAATGAAATCAGGCATCTGCTGCTAAGGGACTGATGCAGAAAATCCTCCTTCTGGCTTCCCAAAGCAGTGGGGAAGCTGCTGCCTCAGTTTTCATCTCAAAAGCAAACAAAAAGCCCTCCATATCCCTTTCCCTACTCAAGCCACCTCACTTTCTGCAGCCTTGTCTCTCTCCTCACCCTTTGCTCTCCCTCCTTGCAGTGCAGGGGGGACATGAATATCCCTGTGCAAGAATGTCCCCAAGCTTGCTCTGGGCTTTGGCTTGAAAGTATAATGCTTTTCTCAGTGAAGCCAGGTCGAAAGAATTGGTGCTTGGACTTCCCTGTTTGACAGAAACTGATAAGCAGTTTATTATCCCAAAGTACGTTAAATTACTCTGCAAGTAATCAAAAGGCACAAATGAGTTGTGGCTAATGAAGGTGCACCCAGACTGCTGCAGTGACCGAGCCAAGCATGCCCCTCCTTGCCCCTGCACTGGCTCCAGCCATATGTTTGTATTTCCAGGGACAGCAGTCTTCACCCATTCCCCTCATCTGTCACCATTCTCCTAGTTCCAAGCATCTTTACTCTAAAAGCTTCCCACCGACAAATTGAAACATGAAGATATTTTCAGATCTCTTTAATAAAAAATACCTAAAAATAAACTGTGTAGGAATAGTTTCTGAATTGAAGAGCAAAATCCTGCAGATTTGGGACCTAATTAATTTTTCTCACTCACAGCCATAGTTTTGCCACAGTTGAACAGCAAGTCCATAACACTCAGGCTTCATCCACTTAGAACCTGGTGTTTTCCTTCCTCTCCTTAGGGCTTTACTGAGATAGCAGCGAGTTGGACTGGTGAATGCCATCCCAAAGTCCCTGAATTGATCCTTCATTAATTCTACACCCTTCATTTCCCCAGGAGGCATCAGCTGGTTCAGCTGGATGTCCCCAGGTTAACACAATGAGTCAAAATACCAATAGTGGGCAAAGTGTCCTTAACTGAAAAAAAAATGGCAAGAAAATGCTATAGTTAGAACATGGTGTTTCCAAGCACTTTTCACATCAGCACTGGTGAGTGTCCAGTGTATGATTCTATGGTTTTAGAGTCGGCTAAAGCACACAGAAATATACAGATAGTTTGTCAAAGGCTCTTGAAAGCTTGTTTTTAGTGGCAAGGACTTACCCAGCTTAAACCAGATGGAAGCATCACTTCTGTCTTCTTTCCTAGCACGCAGTGCATCCGCTGTACCAGGAGGGGATGGGGCTTCTTGGCCACAAACAGACCCAAGACCAGATTGAGTCGAAGGGAGTAGGTTGGATCTGGGTGTGCTTGTGGGTGTGTGTATATGTATGTTGATTCTCCCTACCTACTACTCTGGCTGGTACAAGAGTTCTCATCCCTCCTAACACTCCTAACACCTGTGAGGTGTTAGCTCATTGGCAGGGCAAACAGGGCAGATGATGGTGTGTCCCTAAAGTCCACATGGCAAAGCATGTGAAAGCCATTCCAGTAGGTTTGAAGAAGCATGTCTGTATGTCTGCAGTTTTGCCTGTAAGTATTGTAGCTGTATCGAAAGTACTGGGCTACGTGCTTGCTGGTGATGTGAGGTACCATCATGTTTCTCTTGTTCTGTGAGTTCTGAGAAGCAGAGACCTCAGCTGGCAGGGGCTGATGATTAACACATTCTGATGGTGCAGATGAGCAGACTGTGCATACTCTTTGGTGTTAAACACATTGGTGGCCTTGGACCCCTATTTCCTATTTTGCCATGGACAGATGTCCAAATTGTTCTTTATGGCCCTGATGGAGAGGTTGGGGTCATGGCTGGAGCATCAGCTCCCTGTAGCAAAGGTATTCACAGTCCTGCACTTCCATTTGGGTTTGGAGTCTGGTCCAACAGGAGTGTATTGCTGGGAGCTTGGGCTGGCATGAATGACAGAGCCTTGTGCAGCCCTCTCTGGGATAGCAGGATGGGTTCAGCTGGTTGCTTTATCATGGCTATATGGTTTTAATTGGGGATATCTCTAAGTATGATAAAGAAGCTGTGTCTGCTTCCAGGAGGCCATCTTGAGACGGTACTGTGCAGATGAGGGCCCAGGAGGAAAGGAGGGTATGGAGGGAATGGGATATATCTCTGCCCTCTCAGCCTAGTGAAGCCCCTGTCTCAAGACAAGGTGAGGAATTGTATCCTCTCCACAGGTGGTAAATCCCATGCTGATGGGGTATCTTCCGCTCTGCTCGACATGGTGATACTTTGCTGCTGCTCTGTTGAAGCTGATGTGAAAGTCACGACACATGTAGGGTTCCTCAACACCAGAGTTAACTGGAGCGCCAGGGCCCCTTCCTGCTTGCCCTATAAATAAGTAAAGACCTGCACTCTTTTGACCCCCCCCTCCCCAGCAGTGTGTCTGAATTCAGTAAATAAACCATAGGCAGCCCCAGACAATTCAATTATAGACTGTCACTTGGCTTTAAATCACAGCTGCGTGATTATAGGCAATGCCCTTTGGTGGTGTGACAATTTTAGACTTCTTCCCACCTTATTTTCCTCTCCCAACAGCTAAAATGGAAATATTGAGCGAGTCTTAAATAAGCTAAAGCTTGTCAGGAAGATCTGAGAGCATACACTGCCATTTCAGTGCATATGAAATGTATTGTCAGTGGTAGACCCTACTTGAGAGAGGTAAAAAGTGTCATCTGTTTTAGAAGAAAAATGAGAGGAAATTGTGCTCTGCTGCTGCAATCTGTATCGGGACAGTAATTTACTGTTGTTGACAGTAAGACAGGTGATACTGAGTGTATTTTAATAGCATAAGCTGTCACTAAAATAGGGGCTGGTTTTGACCGACCTTTTTCGTGTTTCACAACCTTTGCATCTTTGGTCAGTGGAGGATGCATCTGTAGTTTATTAATAACTGAACCAGAGAGTGTTGTCTGATTGTACAGTTTGAAGTGGTACATTATAGCTAAGTATGGCAATACGTACAGCTTATAGGACAAGAAAGCTTCTCTTCTAAGCTGGGGAGAGGTGGCAATCTTCTGTTGTTATTCAGAGGTTCAAAGGTCTTAAACCGGAGACTGAGGACAGAAGAATTAGGCACAGCACAAGCAGGGAAGAGTCTCAGGTATTTAATGAAATCAGTGAATTCAGTTAATGAATTTAATTAATTTGATCAGTTTTCTGTAGGGGAGCAAGGCTGTACGCATGTACATTGACAACCACACTGACCCACAAAGACAACCAACATGAGCCCAGCACTCCTCCCACCCGTCGAGCTGATGGTGTGTGACTGCATTTTATAGTTCAGTCAGCACGAGCTCAAACAGGCAGGTTTCAAGTCAAAGGCTGGAAATAATTGAGAGCATTTATGAGGAGATTTTTGTGGTCTATTTGTGAAGTTGCAAGAGGTTCATTTTCAGACCTCAGTGGATGTAGGTAGCTCTGTTGGTGACCGCTGCAGCAAGTAAATAAATAGCTGCACTGCTTAATGCTTTGCTTGGGATATGAGCAAAAATAAATGAATTTGAAAGCTTTCTTTGAGGAATAATCGGTCACATTGAGCCATATAGACAGGTCCTCCTGACGTGATGGGCCGTGACAGGAAACTCAAGCAGTTCACCTGACAGCCAGAGCCACTCCTTGTGCTCCTGGTCCTGGACCTGGGTGTTTGCTTTCAGCCCCAATCTCTGCTCCTCAGGCTGACACAACTTCCCTGTATGTTCCCCTCTGCATCCCCTGAAGCTGTACCCCAAATGGGGCTGTTCCTTGCCCCCTGCCATCTGTGGGCAGCCTCCTCCAGCCTCTGGCTGTGCTCAGTGCTGATGTGTGGAGATGCTACAGTCTCTAAGGGATGATTATACAGTAACTGCCCAAAGCTCAGTTTTTCCCTCACCTCTGGTCCAGGGTACACCACAGATGTAGAGTTTAAGCTTCCCTCACTCATTTCATGTGGAATACAACATAGCTGTGATAGTCACAATATCTATTCCTCATCCTTTCTCTGATCACCCAGAAGTTCCTGGCCTCAATTATATTTAGGGACAATTAGTTCCACGTCTTAATTACAAACTGTGGCTTAAAAAAAATTAAACCCTCGTAGTGCTTTAAATCCATCTTCTTTTTGTTGGCTGTTCTTATTGTACAGCTGAAAACAAATGGGAGTGCCAATTCTCCCTGCTTGTGCTGCTTATTGTTTTGCATTCCCCATCAGACTGGTTCCGGTCTCCTCCCTCAACTTAAACACTTGCTTTCTTTTTGGGAAACTGTTTCTGCTCCCTCTCATTAGCTGTATTTGGACCCAGACCACATTCTCTTGTGGGAGCATTATGGACTGCTTGCCCATTCATATCCTGCCACTGAGCTCTAATGGCCCTTTCCTCTACTTTCATCCCATTGCTTTCATGCTTGCCCTTCTGACAGTTGCTATACATCTGGCTATACATCTAGTCACCTGCAGAGTTGGTTGCTTTGCAGGTCATCCCCTCTTCCAGGTCAGTGCATGTGCAAAGTAAACACTTGAAGGAGTTGGGCAGGTAGGGCACTTCTGCCTCCGTATGTACTTGCCTTAAATATTGCTATTGAAAATAGTGGAGAAAAATGTGAAAAGTGTAATTTTTAAATCAGCAGTGTTCCCCAAGGTGTCGGGGTTCATTCACTTCCATTTACTGGTCTTCCAAGCCTAGTTCACCCAGCCCCAGAACAGCTTCTGGTCCTTCGTTAATAAGAGTGCTGCCGGTGCTCAGGATCCCCACTGGGACCATCCCATGGGGCTGTCAAACCCCAGAGAGCGGCTGTGCCCCCATGACTCCATGCCCTTTCCCGGGGGCTCAGCGCTGCTGCTGATGGATTCCTGCTGCTGCAGCACCCGTGGCCATAAGCAGCGCTTGATTTATGGAGCTGCTGTGAGCACGTAGCCCCTGTGGTGTTGAAACAGGCTCGGTGCAGCTCCACAGCCTGGGGGCTGCAGCACCGAGAGCCCTGGCTGCGATCCTAGCTCAGCCTCTGATCCCTTGTGTGCTGAGGGCATTCCTTAATGCATTACAGGTAGAGTCACAGTGCCTCTCAGAACAAGAGCGGTCCCTTATGCATGCATACACCTAGAACTGTAACTTGGCCTTCATTGGCTACGGTGCAACTGGAATGTAATGAGCTATAACACTAAGTTGCTTGTCAAGTGAAGAAAACAGCTGCTTGGTTTTAATGTCAAGAAGTAATTCTGTGTGCAGTGTATACAAAGCATTTTTGTTTGTGTTAACAGGGAATAATGAAATACTTGGACAGTTAGTAACTGGAGAAGGGTTTTCTGTGTTTGTTGTTGGGTGGTTTTTACTGGGTACAACAGCACATTGGATCTAGTTCAAGATGCCCCTGCTCATTGCAGGGGGGGTTGGATGAGATGACCTTTGAAGGTTCCTTCCAACACAAGCTATTGTATGATCTCCTGTGATCTCCTGTGTTTTTGAGAACATTGAGGGGAGCTGTGACTGGTGCCACAGAGATGTACTTCTCAATAACAAATGAGCTGTGGCATTGTTTGGGATGAGAGAAGAGTTTTACCAGTGCTGATGGTGGATTATCTGTGTATTTAAATTCTGTTGCAAGTTAAATGGACATGGAAACCTCTCAGGATATTAATGTTTCCACACTAGGTGTAGTAGTGTGGTGTTGCAAACGTATTAACCGCAGGTTTACACCAAACATGCAAAAACAAATTAGAAATAAGGAAATACAAACACATTTTCTCATTAGGGGATAGAAGGATGTGCTGACTGTAGTACAAATATAATTTTTATTCCATTTGTGTAACCTTTGGTATTTTAATGAAGTCCTGTTCCTGTGTACAGCGTATGGTTCACTGTCAGATAATTTAACACTAAGAAAATCTGCCTTGAATAAATTAGAATATATTTGCAAATTAATTGGTTAATTAGATTTTAGACATCTCTTGAGGACAGCAGAGAAACAGATGTGTGCAAAAGCCACACAGATAGTTTGGGGATGAGTGTTTCTTACAGGGTTTTATCACTCAGTTGTGTGCCTTTCACGGGTGCCAAAGATTAAAAACCCTTCAGTTTTAAATGCAGAACATTAAACTCCAATTTCCGTGGTGCTGCTGATTTCTTTCAGGGGCATGGGCAGAGCCATTTGGACCTGTTAGCCAAATGGCTGCACTTAGAACAGACGAGGTGCCTCTCGAGCTGCTGGTTTTGTTAACAACTAGCAGTATCCGTGAAGCCGCATAGGAATCCTCTGAGCCTAAGCAGTGGCGTAGCAGCAGAGAGGTGCCAGCTGGCATTGCGGTGAAGTCAGGCAACTCGTGAGAAGAAGCAGATCTAAGATGGAGCCCTGATTTAGAAGAATGGTCACCGAAGAAGGAGAACTGACAGGGCAGGTTTTTTTCTCAGCTACATCGGTGTAAATCCAGAGCAACTCCACTGAGATTCACACCAGAGTAACTGAGAGCAGAATCTGGCCAACATCATCTACCTGACCTCAGGAGAGGGCTCGGATGGGGAGTAGCTCACTTGCCTTCCTCTTGCAAGCCTTTTACACTTCATTTTCAGAGAGGCATGAATTCAGGTTTGCTTGGTTTGGGGACAGGTTACAATCATGTGATAACCACCAGTTTACTTTTACTGATGAGTAAAAGTAATTAGAGATTCTGCTACCAAACCCTGTGCTTTTGTGTTCATTATTAACTTAAACCGCTTCAGAAACAATCTCTGATTAAGTCGTGTTTGGAAGTTGAGGGAATTCAAATTTCAAGGACCAGAGTTGCTCCAGAAGCTGAGTGGGAAAGGATTTTCAGCTTAAAAGTAGTGCAACCGCTCCCTGCAATCCAGTCTGAGTCTAAGAGCCACAGAGGTGGGCAGGTGACATTACTTGCATCTCTTTTTCACCTCTGCCAACACAGTCTTGCAGGCTAAGCCCCAATCGGAAGACAGTGATCCCTCTTGGAAGACAGCCGATGAACCCATTACTTTGCTTTTGCAGTTTTAGTTTCCGGATCCCATTTTTGGGTGTGTTCAGAACCGTTTGGCAAAAAACCTCATTGTTAAAAGCAATATTTGCAGTGTAGGGTAAGACAAACAAGAGTCCATTTGAGTGCGTCACCGATCATTTTACAAACAGTCCTCAGGCTGAGCACAGAACTCAGCCCATACTGGCTGTCTGGGGTCACGATACAGACGTCAGAGGCAGAAGCATTCTTCCTGCTGGTGTAACCTCTGTTAGGCACCAAGACCCTGATGCTGCTATGGAGAGCCTTCAAATCCTGTTCTTGCCTTGACCTTGGTGTGTTTTCCTAAGCAGCAAAGTAGGAGCCTGATTGCTGTTGAGATGTGAAAACTACAGCCAGATTTTCCAGCTCCAGAGCTGGAGGGTGAAGCCCAGGCTGAGGTTAGGGGTTAGGGATGCAGAAGGCACCGCAGCAGCCCCTGTGGCCGCCTGGGCACAGGCACGTGTCCATGGCCCAGGACTGCTGCCAGCTACTGCATGCCTTTGGGAACAGAGCACAGCTTCTGCTGGGGCTGCTGCAGGCTGGGACATGCAGAAGCCTGTCTGTGTGGTGACCTCCATGCACTAATTCATGTGAGCAGCTGAGCTGGCCCGAGGGCAGTGTGGCTCTGCTGTGTGTGGGTAAGAGCCTCCATGGCTGGGTCATGCCTGCAGGCTGCGGTCCTGTCCTCTGGGGACCCAGCACTGCCAGGTCCCAGCCAGCCCACAGGGATGGCTCTGCTGGGTGTTTGGCCTTTCAATCCCAGTTAACCCCACAGTCCTGCTCCCCCTTCACAGGCAGGGAGCTCCTGTTCCCACGCAGCATCTGGCTGTCTCCTGAGCCTGCACCCTTCTGACCTTGGCACATCTTGCCTCTCTGTACAGCAGGGGTTACTGAGTTCTCTGCTGCTTGGAAATCAAATTGGACGAGACAGGTACCAGCTTTTAGTGGGATCTAGTTTGTATTACTGGGGAAGCATCACTGCCCCTCCGCACCAGGGATGCTGTGGAGAAGCATATCGTGTGGTCCAGCTGAAGCTGCCCTTCCCTCCACACGCAGCACATGTATATTAGTTATGTTCCTGCAAATGAGTAAGAGTGTAGGTGCATTAAGACCCGAGGCTAAGAGCCTGCTGGTTTGCAACTGAAATGAATATAAACAGCCACAGAGGATGCACAGGGACATTTCCCTGCAGCATTCATTTAAATGCACAGTGATTCAGTAACTGTACTGGTGTCCTTAGGCAAAATGCATTTGCACATTTTTCAGGAGTCAGGGGGTTGAAGAGAGACCCAAAAATTACTGGTCACAGTAATCCACAGAGTAACGGGTTAACATCATCTGCCATAGCTTCTCTATGGGGCTTTTATCAAATCTCTGATTCAAGCAGTGTTTGCTGAGGCTTCTGACATTTGTGGCAGTGCTGGGACAGACAGTAAGGTCATGTGTCACTTTAAAGGCTTAATTTTTTCCAAATTCCTCACAAAATCAGAGCTGAGAGCTCTCTCATGAATTTGTTGGGGATCTGCTGAGGCAGCAATTACATTACCCTTCAAAACTCCATGGAAAAGGTCACCACAGAGCCTGTCAGTCCGAGAAGGGAGAAGAGGGTGAGGGATGCTGTTAGTGAGGTGAGGTCCGGGGCTGCTCTCGGTGCCAGCTGAACAGAGCTGGGAGACACCTGTGGGAACCACAGCCAGCTCAAGCTGCTGAGGTACGGGCAAGGCACAAACCTCACATCCCCTCACCTGCTTGGGTTCTGGCAGTGATGTATTTACTCAGCAGAGCAAGAAAACCTGAAGCAGAGCAAGGTATAAACCAAGCAAACTGTATTTGTGAGGTGTGACTGCAGCGCTCAGACCTTCCTCCCCTCTGAATGCAGACAAACCTGGGGGATGATAAAATGGACAAGGAGCTGCCTTCAAATTTATTTCTCCTTCTTTCTCCATTTCTGCAAACCTCCCATAGCAGAATATTAATGTGTGATAAGAAACCAGTTTTAAACAAGCCTGCTCACTGCAAAAGATAATAAACGCCAATGTGGAAGAACTGGCTGCATTGCCAGACAGAGATCATAAACCTCTGAAAGGTGGAGGGAGGAGAAGGCAAAATATTCCACATGAGGAAAATGCGATTGTGGTAATGACTTTGCTAATCCCTAGGTTTCTAGTGTTATCCACTCATGTTTCCAGTATCTGCAGATAAACTCAGGAGGGTTTCAGTAATCCATTAAAAAAAATCCCTTAAAAATTTCCATGTAGGAATAGTAATTTCTTGATTTGTTGGTTTTTTTTTCTCATTTTCCCTGCTAATTTATGGATGCTTCTATTAAATTTACCATATTTATAATCAAAGAGTGAACCTTTTCACTTGGTACTTTGAGATAATCATCTTTGTGGGAAAGTCTCATAAAGAGTTTTATAGGTATTAAACCAATTGAGAGCTATAGAAATAGAATGATTTCTATATGACAATAGATACTTTTAAAACTGTCCTGTTTATCAGATAAATGATTATTGAATAAGTTGAATATGTTGATCTGAATGTTATTTGTTACTAAGTACAGTGTGCTACTGTTTAGTCTTACAGAATATATTGTCACTTTGAGAGTTTGCTGTAGGTTGTTTATCAGAAGATCCTGTCCCTTTTAGCATCCCCCTGCGTTTCAGTACAATCTAATAGGATGAAGTTTGCATGATGGAATATTGGAGGTGAGGTTTTGTGCTGGGGATGATCAGAAGGCACCAGATACTAGTAGCTTTTACAGAAAATGGAAGGCCAGATGGAACAGGAGATTACTGTCTCTGATCTGTGCACTGCAGCCCACTCTGTGTCACCCGCTTTACTCCTGTGCTGCATCCAGTAAACCAGGACACGTTACCGTGTGTCCTCCAGCAAAGCACTTGCTTCCGACTGATGTCAGAGGAGGAGCCACCATCTCTCGTGACAGCTTGGTTATAAGTGGTTAAAATACCTTTGGTGCCAAGGCATTAGTACAGGTTCCTGTTGATGTTTGTTTCACTTTTAACTTCCCCTTCTCGATGCTTGTTGTGCCCTTTTTCAGCAGGTTGAAGAACTCTCAGTTCCTTTTCTCTTCCTCCTTGTAGAGCCACTTATGTACTGTGATCAAGTAGCTTCTTCCTCTTCTCTTTGATAAGCTGAACAAGCTGAGGTCTGTAAGTCTCTCTCAGAAGGGTATTTACTACAGTCCCTTCAGTAACTTTCCTGTTTGCTTTTGTTCATCTTCAGTTATTCAGCATCTTTCTTAAGGGTGGGAGTAATTATTGGCACTTCATGTTTTCTGGTATCTGCCTCACTGACTCCAGGTACACAGGGACAATTTCTCCTCTGCACGTACAGCAATGCTTGATGTGTCTAAAAGTTCATTCTCTAAGAGACATGAACTGCTTGTCACTCTAAATTCTTTACGGAATTGCTCCTTTTTAGGGTAAAAGGTCTTGTTTCAGATGCCAAAGCATTACAGAGGGTTTTGGTTTACTGCATTTTATAGCCTCTTAAACAGTAGGTAAAGGATGTCCGCACTGCCTGAGGATGCTGCACAAAACCTGCTCCAGGTCTGTACCCTTTTAGCCTCCGATGTCGGCAGAAATTGCTGACACGTCTGGCACGTGGCTCGCGGCGCTGCTGTAGGAAAACGCCTGTATCACAGCCCATCTGCAGACGGACAGAGGGAGCTGGGCCAGAGCAGCTGCTCACAAGTTGGCAGCGAGAGCTCACGGTCTCATTTAGACCCCTTGGGGATGCGGCACACAAAACCCAGGCTCAGATGGGGGCTGTGCAGCCTGTTCTGCCAGCGCAGGGTGCTGAGGTTATGGCTCAGAAGAGGTGGGAAGCTGGAGCTACCCTGGTACAGAAGCCCTCTTATGGACATCTTTGTATCTGCTCTGTGCTTATCACTGGGAAGCTCAAAATAATACTAAGTATTTAAAAACTAGTATCAAAATTAGCACACCTGTGTAGAAAAGCAGCCCAGTTGCACGCTGCACATGCTCATTGCAAGGCCTCTCTCTCAGTGAACATCATTCCCCTCCATCTGTTGGCTGTTAGCACTTGGCCAAAAGAATTGTTGTTCCTCCGGCTAATGTGATGACTGCTGCTATCCCCTCCTAAACCCTTTTGTCTGGACAGTCCTGTTTTCCTTGGCAGTCTGCAGAGCGCCAGACTGCAGGCCTCTCCCTGATTTGAGCACTTGCATGCCGATGCCTTTCCCGTTCCATTTGCCCTTATTCCTGAATTGCTGGAGGAGGAGGCATAACAAAGCAGTGCAGGGCAGGGAGCAAGTAGAGAGCAAAGGGCTTTTGTGCCAGGCTTCCCCGCAGGGCTGCAGGAGATGCCTGGCTGTATCTCCCCAAGGGCTGGGGCTGGTAGAGCTGCTCCCACATGTAAGTGGAGTGTAAGCATGCACCAGCTACCAACAGTGGAACAGAATGTAAATGCACTGGGGAGTTCCTTGCCTTGCAGCCCCACAGTTCACTTGAGGTGTCTTGGTGTCTGGCAGATCACAGGAGAAGGTGCCACCACACATCCAGCCTGACCTGTGCTTCCCATTAGAGTTCTGGCTATGAAACCTGCAAGCTTGAGATTCCCTTGCTGAGGTATAAGATTTCTCCTGGTTAAAGCATTATGGGGAGTGGAGATGCCTCCCTCCAGAAGAGAGAGTCCTTTCAAGCTTGTATGACCTAATAAATAATTCTGAGACAACTGAATTTGTTGGTTTCTTTAAAGAAACATAATTATTTTAAAATGACAAACTGGTCCCTTTGTTGATAAATGTTTTATGTCCTTGCTGCTATGCCTGAATAGTTTGTGTAAATAATGTATTAGCTCGCATACACACGTAGTGTGTTCAGGCAGACACTGCCCAGCAGGGCAAGAATGCTACAAAAGTGAAATAGATGACTCTGTGTGGTGCTGAGCACCGGGAGTGGGCATCAATAGGCTGAGAAATGCCATCTGCATCTGTTAGGATTGGTCCTGATATAGCTCCGGTGCCTGACACTGCAGTGATGCATTAGAGCTAGAGATGCGAGCAGTCAGGCATTCACCATCAGCAGGTATGTGGTTTCCCTGGCACCCTTAGAAGCAAGATGAAAAACGGCACTCAGAGTTGCACTATGGGCTGCTTTAGATAGTGTTTGGCACTTACGTTTGCAAACTGGTTTTCAAAAGGCTTGCTTTGCATGGTTGAGGAGAGCTCTCCTTCAAACCAAGGTTTTCAGTTTGCTTTGGTTGGTTGTGCCTCTTTGTTCTCAAAATGGGGCTTGAGTTTCGAACAAGCAGCTTTGCAGAAATCACATGTGAGGTTCTTTGTGTGTCAGGGCAGGGTCAGGCAGGAGGAGAAGGATGTGCACATGCACCAGGGGTTTCCAGATCAAAGTCCTTTGTAAGTAGTGCAGAAGTGGGTGTACATGCAAGTATGCATGGGTGCAAACATGCTTGTGGGGGTCTTATACAGCAATTTGGCATGATCAGGCTGGGGCCTGGGTCCCATGTGCCACCAGGGCAGTCACAGAACCATAAAAAGGTTTGGGTTGGAAGGGACCTTCAAGATCTTCTAGTTCCAAAGCCCTTGCCATGGACAGGGACACCTTCCACTAGAAGAGATTGCTCCAAGCCCCATCCAACAGGGATGGGGCAGCCACAGCTTCTCTGGGCAACCTGAGCCAGTGCCTCACCACCCTCACAGGGAAGAACTTTATTATATCCAATCTAAACCTACCCTCTTTTAGTTTGAAACCATTACCCCTTGTCCTGTCAAAAGTGGGTAAAACTCTATCCACCCCTATTGAAGGGGACATTATTAAACCTCATCTGGTGTAACATCAGCTGAAGACCAATGGAGTTGCCTAAACAACCCTATAAAAGGAAGAAAAACACCTAAAAAGAAGCCAGCTGCAGTTTGAAACTTAAAGGCGTGCTGCTCGTGTTTTCCTCTTGTTCAGGAGAAGAGTCCTGCTCCAAAGGGGCTTGGTGATGCAGAGATGCAGAGGAGCTGGGCTCTTGTTCTAGCTGCCTTTTTTGCTGAGAAAAGCAAATAACAGAAAAGTTTGATTTTACTGTAGTCAGCACAAGTACAAGCACAGCGAAGGAGCAGATCTGCAGCGTGAAACATCCCCTTTTACCTGGCTGCTGTCAAGCACAGTCCTCTTCTCAAAGTGCACATGGGGTGGCCTGGTTTAGCTTTGTGTTAACAAAACTGAAAGACAATTATCAGTACACTTTTCTGTTTCTTCCTGCTGTCTCCTCCTTTCTCTCTCTCAGAAAATGAACATTAACACTGTTGAGTGCAATAGGTAAAATGTTTGCGGAGTTTCCTGCCCTTCCACAGCTCCCTCTCCTGCACTGCTTCTTTGCAGAAGTTAGTCCTCATTGAGTCCAGAAGATCAGCACCTGGTGCCAGCCAGTGGAAACCCACCCCGGACTGTAGCAGTGCTGGGATGTCACATAAAGTTCAGCCTACAAAAGCGCACTACACAGAATTAGGGTTCTCACCCTCTACTTTGTGTCCTACTCCTGTTCTGGGAGTTCTCATTTATAGAGAGGACATACAAAACAATCTGAGATCCTGACATGAGGGCAAATACGAGAACTGGTAAACAGCCAGAATACTGGAGTTATCTGGATACATGGTAGTGTTACCACTGCTGGGGACTAAGTTGCAGCTGACTTCTGAGTAAAAATAAATCACTTCTCTATTTCAATCAAAGTTGTTCCGTGGATTTGCTGAACTCATTTTTCCTCCAAGCATGGTCACATTTTGGGTCAGCATGCCTAGACAACATGGGGCTCTGCCAGCACTTCCTCTGTGAAGTCCCTCTGTGGTGTGTTTTTGGAAACAAGTCCAGTCATTCATAGAAATGAACTCCTGCATAATTAGAGCCAGTATTGCACATCGTCTTGGCTTTCCGTTTTTAGATGTTGTGTCTGGAGGACTATAACTTTTAAAGATGCCAACAAGCCACTTAGGAGCTCGATAGCTGTAATGGGAAAATCTGTGGAGCTGAATAGAAAATGATAAGCTTCATAAGGACCATTCTAAATTGTTCAGCAAAGAGCTCAGCCAGACATCCAAAACAAGAACAGCAATGATAACCCCTTCTAATTCCATCTTCAGGGGGTTGCCCTGTCTGTACTATACTGCTGAAGTCCTGGTCCTACAGGCAGCTTGATGGAGAGGACAGTGTTCTTTGGACACTGGACTCTGCTGAGTCCTGTTATTGAATTGTGGCATAAACAGGTGCAGAGCACTGGTTTTACTCATGTTTTACCATTAAGGGTTTGTAATCAACCGTTCCTCTCTCTAAGTTAGTTAAAACATTCAGTAGCCCCAGATACTGAAGCACGAGACTTTAGAGAACTGATCCTTTTAAGAGTGTTTTAAACTCAAGTTTTCAATAAAGAGCTATTTAAAAATAATTAAGAAAGATTTGGAGGATTCTGTGTTATTTTGACAGACAGGAGGGAATCACCAGCTTCAGAGCCTACAGGTGCTGACAAGGAAGGGATCTCACAATAAGTCTTTTCTTCCTCTGCACTCTGAGGTTTTCAGGTATGTCCTGTAATCTCAAAATTAGAGTGCATGGCAGATGAGCTAAAATTTGTTTCTTTGTTCAGAAGATGCAGTATGGATTTTCCTTTGTTTGGATCTTTAATCCGAGCTGACGCTTCAGTAACTGGAATTCCAGTACTGGCCTCACTACTTTTTTCATTTATATTTTTTAAGTCAGAGAATAAATCAATAAGAAAACCACCTTTGCAGTGGGAAAACACCCCAAAGATGTTTGCAGCTGGACTGTCACAGCTTGTGAGGTTGGGTAATGGGGCCAGATGAGGCTGTTTAGAACAAGCGTTTGACACTGCTTCACTGCTAGAAGAAGTCTAAAGTCTGAACAGAGTCACTCTGTGAACGACAGACTACATAACATCCCCAATTTTAAAAATTAGAATTACAGAATCCCAGACTGGTTTAGCATGGAAGGGACCTTCAGGATCATCCAGTTCCAATCTCCTGCCATTGGCAGGGACACCTTGCACTATGGCAGGTTGCTCCAAGCCCCGTCCAGCCTGGCCTTGAACACTGCCAGGGATGGGGCAGCCACAGCTTCTCTGGGCACCCTGTGCCAGTGCCTCAGCACCCTCACAGGGAAGAACTTCTGCCTAATGTCTTGCCTAAAAATCCTCTCTTTCAGTTTAAAGCCATTGCCCCTTGTCTGTCACTACTTGTCCTTGTAAAAAGCATCTCTCTATCTTCCTTGTCATCCCCCTTTAAGCACTAGAAGCTGCTGTAAGGTCTCCCCAGAGCCTCCTCTTCTCCAGGCTGAACAACCCCATCTCTCTCAGCCTGTCTCCATAGCAGAGATGCTCCAGCCTCTGATGACTTTTGTGGTCTCTTCTGGATTTTTTCCAACAGATCCATGTCCTTCTGACATTGGGGGCCCCAGGGCTGGGCAGAGAACTGCAGGGGGGGTCTTAGGAAAGTGGAGCAGAGGGGCAGAAACAATCACCTCTCTCAACCTTCTGGCCACTCTGCTTTTGATGCCGCCCAGGATATTAGTTCTCTGTTGAAATGCCAAAGCACACTGACACGAGTTCATTCTTTGAACTTACTCCTGCATTTTTCTGTGCAGAGTACTGGGGAATAAGGCTGAGTAGATGAAGCCTGAGTTCAGGCTGCGTGGGGGTTTCCTCATCAGCGAAATGGAGATGCTGCTTTATTTCCAGGCCAAGGTTCTTTACATTAAAATATTCAAAAGGGAGTTTGTGATCTCCAGAAAAAGGCAAGATAGAGGTGCCATAATGATACAAAGTGTTGATGTGGTTTATTTTTAGAAGAATCCCTTTAGAAAGAGCCTGCCTGAACCAGTGATCATCCTTACAAGTTGGTCTTTACCTCATAAGGGTTCAGCAGTCTGATGGGCAATAAGTGCCAGACAAGCACATTTCAGGCAAAGAAGATATGTATGTGTTTATGTTCCTTTACAGGGGGTGTCAGGAAAGGTGGGTCTGACCCTGTGGCTGTGTGCATGTATGTTCCTCTGCGTGCATGCATGCCTGTGAGCATCAGCATCTTCAGCGCTCTGCCACCGACCTAGAGGGTACTGAACTCACAGTGTTTGGTGCTGCATTTACTATCTCAGAAGATACAAGCTTCCTTATGGACCTTTCTTATTGAGGCGCGTTGCGAGTTCTCTTGCTGCCAGCACAGCGAGGTGCTGCTGTGAAACAGGTGCTTTTACAGGACTTCAAAGCCTAGGAGCCAGAGTTTAGTTTTAGAAGCAGCACTGCATGATGCTGTTAGCACATTGTTGGTAACTGGGGCATAACACTGCCTAGAAAGGCACCTCGGCAGGGTTTGCCTCTGACACGCGACATGCAAACCCTCTCTGGCACACCTGTTATCTTTAAATAGCAGATGATTTTGGTAAGACCACATTTGCTACTGGTGTAACCACGACACTGGAGCCAGTTGGATAGTGTTTGGCAATCCAAATGTTGTGCCTGTTTTGCCTGCACCATCTAGATTTACAGGGTGCTCTGTGTAAACATCTGGACAAAAATTGTTAAGAGCATTTTTATGTGTCAGAATACACTGACTTCAATGGCTTGTCTATCCAGATGTTTCTGTGCATAATATCAAAGGGAACTGAATACAACTGTGATATCACTGAAGACTTAAAAGTTGATTTAAATTTCAATGCTTAGAGTCCATCTTAACCATAGCAAAGCTGTTTTAGCAGTACATTGAAGTGAAAGCTCTACTTTCCTGTTTGTCTTTTTTAATCCAAACTTCTGGACTAAGAGACTATGCTGGCATGGAAAGGAAAAAACAGTTGCACCTTCACATTCGTTGCTGAATGACTGCAGAGTTTCATTTCCATTGGCAGGCCTAGAAGAACTGTACAGGATTCCCATTAATTTAGCAGCATTTTTCAGGTTAGGCTTATGCTTACACCCATACTTGGCTGTTACCTGTGTACCCCCATCACTGTTCATGCATGCTGCTGCTGTACTTACACATAGCATCCCTTGGAGTCCTACAGTTGGGGCAGCATGGCTGCAGCGGCTGCAGTAATGAACCAGGCTGAAAGAAATACTCCAATGGCTGCCTTACAGAACTTGGCAAGAAAATCCTTTTTATGTGAGTTTCAAGGTCGTCAGATATCATTATAGCCAAGTATTAAAAATTTCAAAGAAAGGAGGCAGTGTGTTTGATTTATAGAATAATTATCTAGCTTTCGCTCTAACTTGGCTTTGGCGATGGTTTTGCAAGCACTCGAAAATTAAATCCATTTTTTATGGCACTACAAGGTATTATCTCACAGCAAATGATAATTAAACACCTGTGAAATCAATTAGCCCTTTAAGCAGGGGGAAAAGAGGGAAAAAAAAGAAGTTTTCCAATTATGTTTTTGCACCTCCAAACTTTCTAATTCCAGAACCGGTGCTCACAGAGGTGAGCTGCCAGCCAGTAGCCTGTTAACTAGCAGTAAGATCACCCCAAAAGCATTGCACAGCCGTAAATCCAAAAGGAAGCAGTTCATGGAGACGGCACCCTTCCAAGTAGGACGTGTTATCCTTTTGAGCTCAGTGCTGGGCAGCTCTCTATCCGGCACACAGCTGAGCTGTCAGCTTTTCTACAAAGACACGTACTCACTTTGGTGCTCTCAATGCCAAGTTTTACTTGACAGTTTATTTAAAAGCCAACATACCTTAATGGAAACCAAGCAATGAAACGCTCATTGTGACAGGGTGGGTTTCTTTTCACTTCTCCAGCCAGGACTTCAGAGCCATCTGCATTAAGCATTCACACATGGAAAACTGGCCGATAGCTTAATAGCTGAAACAATATCCTGGAAAACTGGGAAACACTCTGCCATTTAGCCTTGCATTGTAGGTGTTTAATATCTGTCTTTGTTGTAGAACTTGAGCTGATGCAGAGACTTCTGGAATATTCAGCATGTGCTTGTGGGCTTTCAGATTCAAGGAGAGAGCTCTGGACAGAGTTGGTTAAGTGCCATCACAATTTTTGGCTCAGGAAAGGAAAAAAGAGCTCTAGTCCCATCTGACATCTACAACAGTATGTGCTGATACTCCCTGCCAAAGATGAGTTCCAGCATCTTCCAAAAGATGGATTATGTGTGGCACTGTTAAAATACGTCCTGCTGCGTTAAACCCATTGCATTTGGTTTGGGTTCTGCTCCTGCATTTCCATCTGAATTTTGGTAGCCATAGCATACAGGTCGTTTTTGGTGAGTGTTGTATCAGGAGAGGAAGGAGGCAGGCAAGCACTCTGTGGCATCCTTATCATTCCCAAGGTCTCGCTAGCTGCTGGAGAAGCAACCAGTCATCTGTATCTCAGGTTTGAGAATGGTGATGGTATCCCTTATCAGTGTTCAGAGAATGAGATAAGAAAATACGTACACTGCTTTGTGATTCCTACATGACAGGTGACATACAGATGGATAAAGTGTGGTAATCATTACATCTGGGTAGCTGCACATGTCTGCTGGTCTAAATAGCCAATGTCTCTGTAGATGTCTCTCCAGTCAGTGGCCATGTGGCTTTGGAAATAAAAGTAGTTTATATTAAAATTGGTAGTGAAAATGTTTCCCAGGCCAGTTTATAATCTCTTAAGTGTAGTGACATGGGGAAATGCTTAAGCTGTATGAAGGAATGTATGGCATGGCTGATCAGCCACTGCAGAGCCTCTGCAGCCTGCCCGGGCTCCTTGGGATAATGGTGAACCAGGAATCTCAAGCAGCCCTGTAATCCACGTGCTGATAGACAAGGTCAGCACATCAGAGGGAAAAGGAAAAGGGGGGGTAGGATCTAGACATTAAAAGGGTAAGAGCATTTGGCTAGCAGCATTTCTCCATCAGATGATTGCCTACACAGCACTTCACTGTTTACACCTGCATGATAGATGGGGCTGAACATGTTTTCTCAGCTATGGGTGGTAGCAAGGAGGGGATATTTCAATTAAAGTGTGAATAAATTAGAATTGATTACAAATAGAGCTATTTGTTTACGCTGCCTAAAATGGTATTAGCTGCGAACAAGGTGTATTTAATCATAATGGAAAGAAGCCTGAAAGTTAATAAAACACACTGCTGATTCTTGCAGAGGAATGACAGCTTTGGGTTAAATCTGTATCTATTTTAGTTCTGAAGCCCCAACTGTCATTTTAAAGGCATATGCATTTTGGATGTTAACATGTTTGAATGATGCAGCTGAGGCCCAGGCCAAGCCGAGCCTAAAATTGGCAGTAAAACAGAACCTCCGTGCAAGCACGCAGAATGAAGGAACATAGGAATATGAGCAAAAAGCATGTGCAGTCTTCTAACATGGAAACCAGGAGCTTCTGGAAACAAACACGCTCTGAGTAAATCAGGGTACTCCTCTCAAAGCTTTCCTACAGTAAATGCTCAGGAAAATTAACTGCCAGCAGCAGAGGAAAGGAAAGTGCCAGGAGGAGTGTGACACCGAGCAGCACAAGCAAGGAAGGATTGCCTGTGCAGTGCCCCATGGTGCCGCTCTGCACTCCAATTCCTCAGCTGCAAGTGGAGCCTGAAAAGCCTCTGTGGCTGGGTAAAATGAGAGCCTCTGGATAGGCAGGTAATGCAGAGCTGTCCCCACAAGCTGGCAGCTCCGGGTTTGCAGAAGCCACAGCTATGCAAGCTGGAAGACCGTAACAGATCTCCCTGCCATCTTCAGATGTTGCCGGCTAATGGAAATAAGTAGTTCTGAAAACAGATCTAACCCTTATTGCCAGGGGAGAAGAAGGAGTTTCTGGAAGAACCTCTTGTAAACACTTGACTATTTTCCCTGTCAGTTAAGGCTGTCAGTTTCCAGCAGGGTTATACTACTCCATTGCCTCCCTGAGGTCCTGTTGAGATTAGTCAGTGAAGGTGGTGGGGAAATCAAGCCCATCATTGATGTGATATTGGTATTTGCAGTAGATGCCAGATGAGTACTCAATGTACAAGTGTCCTGCTCCAACTGAGAGGGTGTTCCTGGATGTCTGGGCCAGCTCTGACTTCTTTCCTGGACAAGTGAAGAAGGAATTTCATGTCCAGCAAAGATTTAGCTTAGATACCTGTCTTTAATCGTAGAGATTATCTCACTGACTTCACTGAAAGGATTTCAGGTCAGTTAAGGGAAGTGCAGAGATGGTTTTTCAGGTGAGATGTGTAGGCTTCTAGAGTGGAAAAAAAATGCCAACTGTAAATAAGGAATTTTCCCTCCTCAACAGAACTCTGGCAAAGCTCAAACCTCCTGCGGCGTGCATGGTTCCTATAGGACTGAATGGGAAGGAGTCTGAAACTGAGGGTTGCCCTGACACCTTCTCTCTTCCCCATGGCCTGTGTGGGCTGGAGCTTCATTCCCTAGATGACGTTTTTGGGCCAAGCTCTCCTCCAAATGCTGCCTGGTGGCTGAGAAAAGCATTGAATGGTCTCTGCTGCAGACTCAGCTCTGAAGTTCTATTTGGTACATGTAAATGATTTCCTCCATAAGCAATGCTTCACATTACAAAGCCGTGCTCACAGCTTGCCAGGGATGTTTATGTATTTGTGGCTGGCTAAAGATGTTGTGTGAAAGGTGTTTCCAGATTCACACTCAAATATACTGGGCTATCTTCTTTCATCTAAGGCAGGGTGCCCCCATTATTTTGTGTGCTACCCACAAACTAACAGAGGTAAAGTTAGCACCTTGTGTCTAAGGCTTTCACATAGATGCTTGATCCTGAAGTGGCCACTGGGGGGTTAAACTGGAAGTCAGAGGTCATGTGGGGTCACCTTAAAACAGTTGGGTTGAGATTGCAGACAAATTTGTTCATGAGAAGAATCTCTGTACAATTCATTTGCTGCAGCAGCTCCTGATGGGTATTGCTTTACTCTGTATCTGCTCCTCTATTTGTGGGCTCTCCCTAAAGTGAGTGGGAATTTGTGCCTATACATCAAGGTTAAGGCGAGGCTTTCAGTGTAGGTATGATGCAGATAAATTGCTTGATGACCACAAACCGTGATATTCCAGAGCTCAGCAATAAATCACACATTAGGCTTTAAAATGCACAAACAGGAGCAAGGCGCTCACTGATTTCCAAGTGGGAAATGGTCAACAAATTCCTTTTATCTTTTTTCCCCATCTTTGTAAATCTATCCCGATACCAGTAAATGAGATAGGAAAGTAAAGGTGCCCAATGTAAGGTGCTGCTGGCATATGGAGGAGTTGCTTCCACTGGCCTTGTCCTCTGCTTTTCTTCATGTTCTGGTTCTGCCATCGATATTTTGTGGATATTGTTGCATTCCAGGGTACTGATAGGAATTTACATTTATAGCTGGTTAATGATGGGGGACTTCTGCCTGGCATACTCTAGCCCTACAGGGTATTCTATTTTGGGTATGTATTAACATTTCCTGTCATACAATATACAGTGAAAGTGACGAGCCTCCGACCTCTCAGTATGTATCATAGAATCATAGAAAAAAGGAATGCTTAAAAATGGCAACTTCCTTTATTTTCTTGGTATTCCAATTTCCTCATATTTTCCCCTGTGAGCTGTGTCACTGCTGGCTGGTGAGCTGGGACACAGCTGCCAATCAATATCCTATATAGAGAAAAAGAAATTGCTGCCACTCAGATGAAATATGTATGTATGTATTTTAACCAGAGTTGAGATATGGTGTAAAAAACACCAAAAAACCCTTTGAAGTCTGTTTTGTCGTTTTAATTTATGCAACCAGGGTTTTTATTTTACTCTCAGTGGAGATAATCTTAATCCATTCACAGTGACCTTTTCTTGTGCAAATTAGCTACACACGCTTGTTTAAGCAAATGGGCCTTTGCAAGATGTCTCTTCCTAAAGACTGGAGCTTATAATTGAAAATTGGCTTACTCCCATCTGTCTGCCCTGTGTGAGAATAGGAACGTAGATCTGGACTTTTTTTGTATATAAAATATAATCATATACATATGTATATACGTACACATATATACACATACAATAAACATTGCTCTGCCTGCAGGCTACAGTTAAATTTGATTATTAGTGTTAGAAATCTCAGTGCCACAAGTTGCTGTCAGCAGAACATCTGCCTGCAGAGTCCAGGACGCTGGAGAACAGAGGGTGTTTAATCCAGATCCTTTTGTCTCAGATGAGGCCGGTGCCATTCACAGCTCCATGGGTACAATTAGCTAATAACAGGCTGGAAACTGTTAGGATTTGATGTCTGGTTTTGGTGAATGGTTTCAAGGTGATTGATGGAAATGGGAAAAAACCCAGGAGTGTCTATAAGCACTTGAGTTTTAATTCGGAGGAGCAGGGACCATTGCAGTTATGTGGTTAATTGCCAAAATTGGGCAGTTTATCCGTCTCAGCACCCTTGACAATAGCCACCAAGTGAGTCATTGTAACCTCCTGTCCCTTTTTGAGTGCCTGCTTGATAAGGGAAGATTTCTTTGGCATAGTTTGCATATTTTTTTGCTTTGTACAAACTTCTTGTGCAGAAATGAGCACAGTTGTGCATGGCCTTGACTAAATCTGAATAGAAATCAGTGTCACTGCAGTGCCGCAACGGTGCTTTGGGTATCAGCATATTGCATTTGATAAAGTTTGTTGTTAGAGCTCATGCACACCTGCTTATATAGAAATGGACGATTACTGCAATGGCAAAAGGGTTTTGTACAGGCTCACTTCCATTACCACTATCCCCAGCTCTCTCCCATGGTGGTTGCTCCTGAAGGTGAGCAAAAAGGAGCCAGGGAGGTGGCTGACATGCTTGCATGGAGGCAGTTAACCTGGTGGTGAGTGGTCTTGGTCGGGGATGATGTTATCCAGATGGGTCTCAACAGCTGTTTGCATTTTCATGCCCAGTGACTCCAGGACTCATGCTAATTGAATTTTTTCTCCCCTGTTCTTGTTAGGTATGATTACCGTGAAATGCTGCACAATGCCACTTTCTGTCTGGTTCCCCGTGGCCGCAGGCTTGGCTCTTTCAGGTTTCTGGAAGCCTTGCAGGTAAGAGCTGCAGTTTAAAGCATTGGCTACACTGGCTGTAATTCAGCATGCAAAAGCAAGGAGGTGGGGAGCAGGGAAGTGTGTTTCATTTCCCTAGTGGACAATAATCCACTTTGCAAAAGCCTCTAGTCATACTTCTGAAGCAGTTGGCAGCTTCTTCCCAGGAGGGGCTGAGCACTGAGCTCATCTGAAGGTTGAATTGGGTTACCTCCAGGAAAAAGGGTTTCCCTGGATGTGGTGAGGCTGAGAGGTTGGTCTGGTTTAGAGCAGTATCAAGCTGTGAGACTTCCCATGGGAAACACTGGCCTTTACAAGCCCCGGGGCAGTAAAAGTAGGGGTTTGTTTTCACTTAGCCAAAACAGACCTGCTTATGCATTGCCTATCTTGAGGTGGTGCTTGCTGAACATGCAGAAGGTGTCCTGGAAGTTGTAAAGCCCCAGATGAAAGCTTCACATGAAGGTGGATATAGGCTGGTCTCACAGAGCTCACAATGTGTCAGGGACAGCAGCTGAATCTCTTTCACCTTTTAAGCCTGTTTTGGTTAATGGTCTCCCTGTTTTGCAGTTGGCCAGCAGCAAAGAGCAGTGCAAAGGGGCTCCTGAGTCACTGTGGCAGCCTGACACTGAGTGATGGAGCCTGACACTGACCTACTCCAGCTGCAGCCAGCCTGACCCTTTTTTACTAGCAAGCTTCAGTTCAGGGTGCTCAGTCAGCCATACAGAGCATCTTGGGAGATGCTGCAGCTCTCCTCTAGGACTGACATACAGATTTCCATGGGGACTGGAGCGGAGGGAAGGCTGAGTGGGTTCTTGGTGTCAGTGAGATAGCAAATGAGGACACCTTACAGGGTCCTGCCTCTGGGTGTGCTTTTACAATCTGGGATGCGTCCCAGCACTGGCAATAAAGCTATTACTGAATAGCATCACATCACTTTTCTTCATCAACCACAAAATGTCCCAGCCACTACTAAAGAATAATGTTTACCACAGTGCAGACTAGGATTCAGGTACCTGAGTGTAGGTGTATAATGTCATTTTAGAAGCCAAATGGCTTTCTGGCTTTTTGGTGCTTCTCCAGAAGGTCTCAGTAGATCCTGTGTCATGTCTTCCAGCCTTTGATGGTTTTCTTGGGTATCCTAGAGCATCCAAATGTGCTGAACACTTAGGATAACCACTGAACCCTATACTTACTCTCAGTTTGAGATCCAAGTTGTGGACTGTCACCTCTTTGCTCCTGCTCAGAAGATTAATAGCCTGCAAAGTGCTGTTCCTTTACCAACCTTTTCAGAGGAAGAAGTGAGACTGGCTTATTTGGAATGACAAGTCACTTCAGATCCTCCAGAAGAGCACTGCTCAGATCTCTCATCTGGGCCACAAGTCATGCAGCCTCTGTTAGATACATTATTTGAAGAGAAGAAAGCAGGGAGTGCACCTCACTGTACAGAACTTGGAGGCTTCAGGTCAATGATGATAAAATGCAGGCACTGAGGATTTTCCTCTCAGTCTGGCAACAGTGTTCACCGATTATGATGAACTCCCCATATCTGTCTGGCTCCAAGGCATAATCCACATTAAGTGGAATGAAAGACATAATTATGAAAGACATAATCCACATTAATGGATTGTTTTAAACATGAAAACACATTGCTAAGTGTTTTCTGGCTTACTTTTTTCATGCACAAATGTCATTCCTTTACAGAAGATCACAGTTCCTTACACTCCATTGTTGCAATGCAGAGATAAGGGAAAAGTCTAAAGTCCTGTGTCAAATGCATGTGACCAAGGAAGGTACAGCAGGCTGAAAAGTTCCCCTTTATACCATCTTTTGGGTGCTATAGCAAGATCTGAACCCTACTCTGGACCTAATTCAGGGCACTTAAGCTTGGCTTGATCCAAAAGAAACTGAACTAGAATATGGGCTTGATGCAGATCCTCTGATAATAGGTTCTTGCATCACATCAGAAGGTTTGTGGTTTGGATCTTGTATTGAGATCCAGCTGACCAGAATGTGGCAGCGATCATTTGTTTATTGAATTACTGCCTTATTTACTGAATAGTCACAAACATGCTGTCAGTGCAGAGGAACTTGTGCAACTCAAAAAAGATTAAATAATCTAGACAGATCATACTGGTATGAAATAGATACTAAATGTGTATGTGTTGTGTTTGTTTTAGGACAGAAAGCAATTCCTATTTTTGTAGGCAGGTGATGGCAGATGAGTTGTGTTTGTGCAACTGCCTCTGTTTGGAGAGTTGATAATCAAACAGAATAGGGAATTCACTCCTCCTTTGTGGAAAAGTGCCCTGGAATTAAATCTGATTTATATTTTCTGTAGGGTTGTCTTGCAACATGTTATAAAAATGGGGGAGTTAGCTCCCTGCTGAAAGATTCACAAAGCAGCGAGGGTGGCCATCATGTTGTATTGAGTTCCCCAGTATTACATCTGCATTATTATAACAGTTCTGCCCTCATCTGGCAGTGTAAGCACCACATTTCAAATGCCACTCTCCATGCAAATCCCACCTTTCAGTGCATATGATTAAGTACAAAAACCCATAAACATTTGGGCTGCCCTCCTGTGGCTTCTAGCTTCTGGTATTCTTTGCTGTGGTGCCTCTCTTTCTGGGGTTGTGCAGAAAGCAATGGTCACAATGTGGGTGCAAACCTCAATGCTTGCCCTGGTCACCTAACAGCTGCAATGCCTCTGTGTGCGTGCAGGCTGCCTGCGTCCCAGTTATGCTCAGCAACGGATGGGAGTTGCCGTTCTCGGAAGTGATTGATTGGAACCAAGCTGCCGTCATCGGCGATGAGAGATTGTTATTACAGGTAAGAGAAAGACCGTGGCCTTCAGCACATCAGTTGATTATTGCTGCTGCCATCTAAATGGACGGGGAAGATTAATCCAAAAGGTCAGGACTGTAAAAGAATTTTTATCATGAGGGGATTGTCTGTGTCACACCATCTATGAACTCATTTAATATGACATCATTCATTTTTTGACCTCAAGGTCACTGCAGCCACATTCCAGGCCAAGTTCTTAAATGCAGTAGACTTTTATTTTTCCTAAGAGCATGAAATATCTTCTGGTGTGAAGCACCTGGATGCTTCTTTAAGGCAGAGCTGGCCTGGGCTGGGTGCTGTGATGAAAGGGAAAACATTTGAAGGCAGATTCCTTAGTCCATCAGTAGTTTGTCCTCAGGGGTCCCACCAACGCTGTGTGTCTGGCTGACAGGCACTGAAGGGACTCCTCAGGAAAGCAGGTATTTTCTAAGGCAAGAGTTACCACCTAACAGGTCTTGGAGAAGCAGAATCAGTCCTTTTTATGATGTCTGGGCCATCTAACATTGCTTTCTGAAGCAGCATTCATGTCACTTCCTGTCAGTCTCCTTGAGATCATGGAACAAAACCAGGCTGAGACGTTAGAAATTCCCTGCTACCTTCAGCATCTACTTTGGCTTTAAATTCACTTTCTTTTTCTTCTGTTTCCCTCGTGGGTTTCCTACTCTAAACTCATTCTGTAGACTATGTGAAGAAGTTGATATTAGGAGATGTTCTTGAAAGTTTAGTAGCATTTGATAAAATGCCGTTGCCTAGCATGATGCTGAGATCTATGATACATGGAATAGTCACTAACTAGTCACTCAGAGGGGTTTTTCTTGTGATTGAATTCAACTCATATGCAAGGTGGCAAGCTGTTATCATCCACGGAGAGAAGCCTACCAAGGTCCTGGCACCCCAAAAACAAAGTACCTTTGAAAGTCTGGTGAGATGACTATTTACTTGTCTGAAGGAGTAAATATTTGTGAAGAGCTGCCCTAGCAAGCCCTGCAAAGTGCTGTCTGTTCTCCTTAATGTGATCCAAGCTGCAGGTATAAAAGAGCCGTTGGATTTCTGCATCCATGGACAGCACATCTTTTCTGAGCAGAATTATTTCTCTCTTTAAATAATAACAATAATTTGCTGATCCTCATGCTTTCCGGTGCCATGCCATTCGTTCCCTTCACAGCTGCTGCCATATTGAACAGCTACTGCACCGTTATTAACAGTGGTTTTAAAGAGCTGGCAGAGGGCCTGAATGTCTGCTCTGGGAAATGTTTTTGTTATGTTACAGTTTTTCATTTCCTGTTTGAGAGCCGCTCGGATGTTTTTATTTGCATATTCCCCTCATCACGATGCTGGGAGAGCTTAATCCAACCTCTCTGCGTTTATTTGCGCAGGGTGGCTTTTCTCTTCCCCCTACTTATTACTGGAATGACCTTTTATTAAGGTTCTAATAATTCCAGTGTAATCCTGCCAGATTAGTATTAATACATCACTTTCCCCACCTGTCTTGCTTGACAAGTAGATTAATAACTAATAGGCAAATGCAGTCAAAATGGGAGCTCTGATTTTCCTTTCCAGCTGTTGTAAGAGAGCAGGCACCGAGGCTTTTTTCCAACCTTGGGCAGTGTGTTGGCAGGCACTCGCAAGCATGGTGTGGTCTGTAAAATCATAACAACTCGCAGTAACCTTCACAGTCAGGGCAGCCTTCCCTTTCAAAGGGCATCATTGGGAGTGAGTATTGATTTTATTTGGTGCTCGCACGCATACGCACACAAGGTTGCACGTAATGCAATGAAATGTTTAAGTTTATAGAGAAAATGCCATATTACCACTGTGAAGTGACTTTGATCTTGTGTTTGCTGCTGGTAATGATCCTGGGTGTGTTTAATACACATCTGTGGACAAGTCAGTGCAGGTAATGTCCATGATCCCTCTGCTTATTGGAACTTACTGTTTAAATTATGGAAAGAGAGAACGCTCACCTAAAAGATGAAACTCGATGCAGTTATTTATATCATAATGATCAGTTAGGAAAACATGTTCTAGCACATGTATGTAGCTTCTGTCTTTCATACTAGTTTTGCAGGGGCTATTTTACTTGAAGACCTTATTTTACTTAAAGGGCCTATAGCAAAGGAATGTAAAGTACCATCTTCGACACTCTCACCATTTTCTTGTGTTCCACTTTGCTGTAGTGCTAACTCCCATAAGCTCAAATTCTGTATTCTAGTTAGCTGTGTATTTAAGATGAAGGACATGGAACTGTTAGAACAAGTCCAGAGGAGGCCACGAGGATGATCAGGGGACTGGAGCACCTCCCATAGGAAGACAGGCTGAGAAAGTTGGGGCTGTTCAGACTGGAGAAGAGAAGGCTGCATGGAGACCTCATAGCAGCCTTCCAGTATCTGAAGGGGGCCTATAGGAATGCTGGTGAGGGACTGTTCATTAGGGACTGTAGTGATAGGACAAGGGGTAACGGGTTAAAACTTACACAGATGAAGTTTAGATTGGATATAAGGAGGAAGTTCTTTACCATGAGGGTGGTGAGGCACTGGAATGGGTTGTCCAGGGAAGCTGTGAATGCTCTATCCCTGGCGGTGTTCAAGGCCAGGTTGGACAGAACCTTGGGTGACATGGTTTAGTGTGAGGTGTCCCTGGCCATGGCAGGGGGGTTGGAACTGGATGATCTTAAGGTCCTTTCCAACCCTAACTATTGTATGATTCCGTGATTCTAAGAGGCAAAGGGGTGAAAATGTAGAGATTGCCCCACCTGACATAGCACCCTGTGGAGCCATAGTTCTTTTGGACACAATGTCCAGGGTTCAAACTATGAGTAAAGAAATCACTGATTCTTGTGGAAATTCATTACATATAAATTCTTAAAATCTGAAATTTTCTTCAGGAAATGTTTCATGTGAAAGCCAATAATGGTCACTGCCACCTCTCAGCATATTTAAGGAATAAGCAAAGTGTGGTTTGGTCAGGAAAGGTCAGGATGTGGTGGCGTGCATGAAAACTCCAGAATAAGCTGTGGTGTGCAAAAAGCAACACACAGCCCAGGTAGATGCTTTTACGACTAATGACTTCAGTAAAAGATTTATGAGAAATGAGTGTCTGAGCACAAGGTGGCCTAATTTGAAATCGCAAAACAAAGTGGGTGCAAAAACACCACTCTTCATTCCTGAATAAAATGAACATAAATCAGCAATGTGTTCTAGATGCCTTTCTGGTGCTGGGTGTAGCCCTTGTAACTGAAGCAAATTCCAGTTAAATTTGCTTGTTAATGTCAGTTTGCATAGTCAAAGAGGTGTACTGGAGGTCAGTGTCCTAAGTTACAGGACACATATGTACATCACTTTCCCTCCAGTGTAGAAGAGGGATGTAGGGATGTGGAGACATAGAAGTGAAGCCCTCCCCTTTTGAGCAGTCACAATTTTAACGGCAAAGCTTTGCAGGAGGACAATTTTTGGGTTTTATTTGTAAGGCGACTTATACCAGAATTAATGTGTTGATTTAAAGGAAAGGGGGGAAAAGAAGCAGTGTTTTCCCTTGTAAATAACAGGTGCTGTGGGAGGTGTTATTCTTCCCACCCACAGTAATTAGTAAAATGCAATTTGATCCACAGGCTCCCAAAAATTAGAATCTTATTTAAGATGTTGCTGTGTTTTCCTTAGGGCACTTAGTGTTGCCATGCTGTGTTAAATGCAATTCCAGATCCCTTTAATATACTCTGAGAGCAGGGATTACTGTTGGACTCTCAAGACCTGCAAGGACTCGTTTGTTAAAATACTAGTCCATGAAAACCTTTGTGCATGGGGGATGTATGAAACAGCTCCTTACTGTGCCATGCCACAGCGCTGGGGAGAAGGAGCTTTTGTTACCATAAATCAACCAAAAACTAAAAGAAGGCAGATTAGAAAAACCTCATATATTCTGTACCAAAGGCTGTGAAGGGTTGCGTCCCATTCATTTTACATCAAGGCTTTAACTTTTGCAGCACGTGTCTGGGTCGGACAGCAGTGCTGAAGCCGTTCAGCTTGCAAATAAGGAGAGGGCTTGTCAGCAGCATATTAATTTGATGAGATTGCATTGTTTTCTGAAGGTCCTGACTATATTGCATCTTGTATTACAGATTCCTTCTACAATCAGGTCTATCCATCAGGATAAAATCCTAGCACTTAGACAGCAGACACAGTTCTTGTGGGAGGCTTATTTTTCTTCAGTTGAGAAGATTGTATTGACTACACTAGAGGTGAGTAAAATTGCCTGGGACTTTGCCAGGCAGCAAGGTTTCCCTACCTGTCCAGCTGCTCCTGTCCTGTGCTGGCAACAGACCTTGGTTTTCATGGCATGCAGTTGGTCACTGGGAAGAAAGCTTGGAATCTTGATCAGTTTTCTCCCCTAAGGAAATGCTTTCTTCATTATCTAAATCCACATTAGAAAACTGCCACGGTGAAAAATGGGAGCTACCCAACACATGGAAAAGTTGTGTGTGATCTTGCCTTTGCAAGGCTTTATGGCTTATGAATCACGCTCCTCGTCATTGGTAGTGTATGTGTTTCTTTACAAAACCTTTCTGGAGTTTATTTTGGGACAAACATTACCTTAGAGCTCCTCCTTGACCATTCCTTAATATTTTGATGCCTTGTGATGGGGCTGTTGTTCTGGCTCAAGGAAAAGGCAGGGCTTGTACATCACTGTCTTATCTTCACACACAGCATAAGGGAAAGGCCTGATCATCCGTATAAAATATTAATAAATAATCATAATTAGACTGCTGTTAAATGGGGAGACAGATGATCTCAGATGTGGAGAGAATGCTTTCTGAATTCAGAGGCAGGAGAGATGAAAGGCTCTTTAGAAGTAGGGCCCAGGCGACAATTTCAAAAGCAGGTTTAGCTTCTAATTGTTGTGCATTTTTGCACATAAATTTTTGACACACTTTTACCACTGCAAGTGCCTCACTTTGTAGGTGCAAATGCATTTGTCTTATGCTAATGCTTCTGCTATTGCATCCGTCTCTGTGCACAGTTGTAAAGCTCCACATTTCCCGCTGTGCCTGCTTACCCTGGAAAACTGCAAATGAGTGCTGCTGCCTGCAGTACAGGTTGCCTGTGGCTCATCTACCTCCAGCTGCTGCAAGACAGTCCCTTAGGATTTTCTGTGCCAGTAGAGAAAACCATCCAGGGAATGTTTTCAGAGCCCCTGGCATAGCTACCCTCACAATGCTCTCCTCACCCTCGGAAGAGCATGTGCTGCCTGTTGGGAGCTGCTCTGCATCCTCAGCCTCCCCATAAGCACTGATGAAGTGGTGATAATTACCACAGCCTATGCCAGGATCAGACTCACAAAGCTGGAGGACCGTGTGCTATTGCTCACAGCCTGATTTACCCTTACGGAAGCCCTCTGAGGGGACAGACGAGGGTGCCCCTTCCCAGCACACACCCTCTTGTCAATAGGAATTGGTGCTTCTGCCTGTGCTGCTCTGGAGGGGATATACCCTGCAGCCCCCTTGACCTGGGTGTCTGCCACATCAAGCTCCAACGCTCACCAATGTGTTTTTAGCACTGCTTTGGAACACATTGGCCCCTGTGGCTGCAGGTGCCCGGGGACAGCAGAACCCATAATAAGGCTGAAGCAGGTAGGCAACCATCAAGGTGGAACTTCCTCTCGGAGGGGAAGAACTTGAAGTGAAAACCAAAGTCTTCTGAAAGGTTTAGTTTAATGAAACCGAGTAATGTATGCCTGGCGGTGAAGCTGTTTTCTCATATGCTTGCAAGGGTGAGTTTGGTTTGAGGTGGGTTTTGTTCTTTTTTTAATTCAGAACTCTCTTAAATATTTGAGATAGCTGGTAGGAATTCTGCCTGCACAGATAGTCATTTCACATTTCAGTTTGCCTGAGTAAAGGCTGGAGTTAACTTTTCCTTAGGAAAGGAATAAAGCAGTTGAGAGTTATTTTTTTGTGTGTGTCCGAAATCTCCCAGCAGGAGTATTTCCTGTTCTTAAAATCTGATGTCTGGAAGTAAATTCCTAGCAGGGTTATTTTTTTTCTGATGGATGTTACCCATCTTCTGTTGTAACTCTGATACATCAAGAGTGCTCTGATAATGCTACACATCACCAGAATAACCACTTTCCTGCCAGTAGGTCTCCATGTGTGAGGATGTCAGTAAAGTCTTCACCAGGTGTCTGCAAGGACATCACAGCTCTCCTCTGCCCTTTATCCTGCACAACACTGAAAGTTTAAAGGTCCTTGTTCTTTTCAGAGCATTTGGTGTCCTAAACCAAACAGCTCACAGCCCAGAGTAAGAGGTTTGAACTTGGCCACCAACCTGATACTTGCAGTATGGCACAGAGGAGCTGCCCAGTGCCATGGACATGGTGTGGGTTGGGAAACGTCTGCTACAGGCTGGTGGGTGGAAGTACTGGCAGCACAGCAGTGGCCTGCTGCAAACACTACCCAGATATGTGCTCCAGTGAATCTGCACATTGTCAGCTTGGTCCGGAAAGAAACCCAAAACATCCCTAAATCCCTTTGCGGTGTGCAGTCCTCCACTGGGGAAGAGGAGGGGAAAGAGACAGCACAAAGTACAGGCAAGGAATGTTTGATGCTTGGCCGGGGCACGTTGGGAAGCAGCAATGATTAAGGCAATATGTGAGCTTTTTGAAGTGTGAGGATGAGGGAGACAAAAATATTGGACTGTTAATGAATTCCAAAAAGAAAAGGGAGATCTCACCAGATCCTAACCCCTTCCTTCTCTTATTAAACTTCCTGTCATGCCTCATCATTAGAGAGGCCGTATAACTGCTGTCTGCCTGTGCAGTATGTGCAGTGCAGTACAATCTGCATTTTAATTGATCGGCCCTCCACATTATCTGTTTTTATACTTTCCTGTTCTCGTTCTGCCAAATTGTCTTTTCTCCTCTCTGTCATGACAGACAGCTAGGTTCCTTCTGGAGGCCAGCAGTGTGATAAATTAATCCTCCATTTGTTAACTGTGATAAATCACTGCGGGCAGCTCCCCAGCCTGGTGCTGGTGAGGTTGGTGTGCGGGGTGGCACTAGGGCCCTGCTCCAGTCAGAGGTGAGCTCCCTCTGGGTGTGTTAAATGCCAGCCATGTGTTTCCCTGCAGCCAGCACAACAGAAAACTCCACTGGCTCTGAAAACCACCTGACCACGTAAATTCACAGACTTCTCCTTACCTGATTATGCCCCAGTTCTGAGAGTGCGGGAGGAGGGAGCTGTAATATTTAGACTTTGTGGTGAACACTCAACAATATGTACTTGCTAGGTTCTGGTTTTGTTTAGTGACATAACTGGCAGATGGAGAAACAAGAGCCATCATCTTTTTTTTCCTCTCCTCACTGCCACGCAGGAGATCTGACAACTGATACACCTAATTTTCCAAGCAGAAATACTCTGATACATTCTTGTCAGTGAAGGAAGTATAGTCCTCAGTCTGTCATTCAAAGGCCAAAAAAAACCCTTAAATTAACTTACTCGAGTGAGCAAATTAGTGCATATTAGCTATGGTAATTGGCTGTAGGCAGAATTCAGACAAGCATGCAAATGCCCAGCGTTTGCCCCAGTTTAGCAGTGCGTATATAGCCACCAGCAATGAATTGTCTAGCACAATGTAACTGATGTTTTAATGTGTTCTTGTCATGGCAATCAAAACTTCCAGGAAAACAACTGCTGGTGCTAACACTTATTCATGGTTCTGTATTGACCAAACATCCCTGAACTCAGCTGCTTACAGAGATTTTAGCTTGTTTAGACTCCAGCAGCTGCTTTTGTTCAGCTTGAGTTGGGTCTTTTTGCTTGCTTTTGTTTTTCCTGTGCTGTGGGTGTACTTCTTTAGTTTCGTAGATTTTAAGGCCAGAATGAATGATGAGGGATCAGATTTAGTCCAACTTCAGACCCATGGATTTTCACCCAGATATACCTATATTAAGGCTAGAGATATTAAGTTAGGAGAGCCAACATGTTCTTGGCACTTGAGCCCTGTGCAATGCATAAACTGCCAGTTCCATGAAATCTCCTTAGGAGATGGCAAATGAGCTGCAGGAGAAAGCAAGGCAATCCTGCTTAGCTGACTTAGGGCAAAACTCTTCCTTCACCACCCCCTGGCCCTTTGCAGTGTCTGCTGACCTGCCAACCTCTTATGCTCTGAGGGAAGCAAAAACGTGTGGCCGAAGAAGCAGATTGCACTTAGAAAACTACAGCTTATTTTGGAGGCTGAATTTGTCCGGTTACAGCTTCCCACCACTGAACCTTGTTATGCCTTTGCAGCAAGTTTGAAACAGCACCCGTCGGTGTAAAAGCCACTGTGGTTCTTGCATACAGGCACCTGGTGGGAAGTAACTGTAGTTTTATAAATACAAAGCCTTGTCTCTTTTTTATGGGTGTTTTTGTGTGGCTAGGTGATAAAGTAGATGACCCAGCAATATGTTCTGACCTTAAAAATCTAGGAATCTATGTCTGTGGCCCTCTACAGAGACAGACAATAGTTGCCAAAATACCTTTTTCTGTTTCCTCCAACAAGGAACTGTTGTAGAGCTGAGATGTGGAATCAGTGATGTATCTGAATGCTAATATCCCTATATAATTAAGCAAAAATGAATAATTAGTGCAGCCTGATTTGCTGAAAGTCTTTGTGGTTTTGAATGCTCTCATTATCTCAAAATAATACCTAGCTCTGTAATACCATCCTCAAATAATTATCTTCTGTGAGTCCTGGATAGTAAAACTGACAATGAACTAATCAGGCTTACAACTGCTAAGACACTCTAATAGACAAAATATTTGTCTTAAAATACAAAATGCAATGAAATGCAAGGTCCCCAGTTCCAGAGGGACTAATGAGGTGCTCTGAAACCTATTGCACAGAGCCTGGGCTGCTGGTGGTGTCCAAGTGTGCAGATTCTGTGTCATTTTAAGAGAGAGTAAGCAGGAATGTTTAGTAATTTGTGTGCCTCAGCTTTTTGCAGAATGGGTGATGATTCCGGTCAGCTGGAGTCCCTGAAGCTTCTACCAGTGACTGTTGCAGCCTATTTAAACATCATTACCTCTCTTGTTTTCCAGATTATTCAGGACAGAATATTTAAGCACATATCACGTAACAGCTTAATATGGAACAAACATCCTGGAGGGTTATTTGTACTGCCACAGTATTCCTCATATCTGGGAGATTTTCCTTACTACTATGCTAATCTCGGTGAGTGAATCCTTGCTATAATCTAATGGTATTTGGAATTTGATCTTCAAGTAGCATGTGGCAAGTGATTTGCCATTCATTTCTAGTTAATGATGCTTTGTGTTTATCCTGTCTCAGTCTTCCCTGACCACTGCAGACTGGAATGTCTCTGATGTATCAACATGCATCATGTGCCTCTCGCTTGCAGAGATGCTTTAAAAAAATCTATGTCCCTTCATACTTTTTAGTTGCCAGTAATTAATGCCTGAGTTGCTGACCCATTCATGGCCTGAGGGGACATACTAGGAATAACTGTTTGCTTGCTTTGTTTATTTGTGCTTGGCAAATTGGAAAAGTGGTAATTTACCCATGACACTTGTTATTGCAGTACATAGTTGGCATGGATTTATTCTCCATATAATTTATTCTCCATATATGTGTCTTCATATGGATCCTACTAGAAGGAATGAATAGAGCTCAGGTTTATGGCTTTTTCCTTAAGGGGAGCTTAAACAATGAGTTCTGCAGGAGAATGTGCCTGCAGGCTGAAGTGATCCTGCTTCCCAGACTGCGGCTGCTTTTGGCTCAGCCTGAGCCATCCCACTTGTGTGGATCTGTACTGCTCACCTGCTAAAAATTCACAGTTAAAAAGGGAGAAAAAGGTTTCTGTGGGAATTTTGATGAAAAATGACTTTGACCCCACACAGATGAATTTAGATGAGACTGAGAGCAGTAATGAAGGGTAGATGCCAGCAGGATCTGTTATTTCAGGCAGAAAAGAAAATCATAGCAAGACAAAAATATCAGAATGGAAGGCAAGGCTGCAAGCACAATTATCAGCTCAGGAGGTAACTGAAGGTGCGTGTGGATGGGGATCGACCCAGAAAGAGCAAAAATGTGACAGAGGCCATAAAGGAACTGGGGAAACTGAACAAACTTCTGGAAGTTGTGGAGATAATCAGTAGAAATCCAGAGCTGGGCAGCAAAACAGAGCCCGTGTCAAGAAAGGCATTTGGTTGAAGAAGCTAGATGTCAATATTATCCATGGGACAAACTGCATGAAAGGAAGAGATTGCAGGACATCTGTGGAAATAGTGAGTAAGAAAAGGCAGTAATTGTGTTGGAGTCAGGGATTTCAGAGGGTGTGGGAGTTAAAGGGAAGTGTGATCTTCTCTGAACCATCTGGTGTTCTTAGTACCCAAGACGAAAGGATATGGCCTAAAAAAACACGGCCAGGTTTGCATTAAGTGCAGATTATTTTTCCATCTCTAGAGTCCTTTAATCTGTACTAACGGGGGCAGTTTTGTCTTTACTGAGCACATATCTCTTAACTCCAGGTCTGAAGCCTCTTTCCACATTCACTGCCGTTATCCACGCAGTAACTCCCCTCGTTTCCCAGTCTCAGCCCGTGCTGAAACTCCTGGTTGCTGTAGCCAAGTCCCAGTACTGTGCACAGGTAAGCAGTGCTGTTTGACTGTCAGTCACACTGGAGACAAAACTACTGTCCCAGGAGTGAAAAGCCTCCTCACTTCAGATCATCTCAGTCCTGTTTTGATCCCCTGTTTTAATTTTGATGTTTCTTCTCTCTGATATTCCTGCTGTCTGTCTGACTGTGGTGGGAGTGGAATAGAGACAGTCATTAAACCCCTTTGTTTCTTGAGGCAGGTAAAATACTGTCTGCACTTTAAAGATGAGGACTATGTGTGCAGCAAGCTGCAAAAGGATGTCTGTGCCTCAAGAGCCGCTGTGTGATCTTCCTTCCTCCTGCTGTGGCTCTTAGTCTCAGCAGTGCCAGGATTTTGGCTTCTCTAGGAGAAACCCTGGGGAGTTCAGGGGGGCACCCTCTTGCAGTGGAGTGTCACGAGTGGTTTAGCCTTTAATGAGAGCCAAAGTAAATCAGTTGCATCCGTATGGCCTGGCTGAGATAGAGACTTTCTGAGCTGCTGTCCAGCCCATATTTGTCTGAGAGAGCATGTATTGTAAATATCTGGAATGGGTGAAATTGCTGCAGGAAGTGCTATTTTTGTACAGATTTGTATCTTCGTTGTTGATTCTGAAACTCCTAACTTGAATTTAACATTTCTGTCTGGAGATCTGAGACCTTACTGTTCGGACTGCATTGCCACAAAGGTCTCTGATCATGGTCCAATATTGTCTTTCAGATTATTGTTTTATGGAATTGTGATAAACCCCTCCCAGCCAAACACCGCTGGCCTGCCACTTCTGTGCCTGTCATAGTCATTGAAGGAGAGAGCAAGGTAGGTAGAGAGAAGCATGGTAAAAGGTTGCCTGTATTCTCCAGTGGGACCAGAATGTAGTTTTCCAGCTGCTTTGGTGAAGCCTTTGTAGTTCCCATAGTTGTGACAGTTCCTTTCTATTCCTTGGCCTTTTGTACCAGTTGGACACAGATTCGCGTTTCATGCATGAGGCCCATGCACTCAGAAGTCATCAGTATGGCAGTTAATGCCATGAATCTGAGATGCACAGGTGGGACACAGTTTTGATATGTGGCCTCAAAAGTGGGTAGTGCTGACCCCATCTTTGGAGATTTCTGTCTCTGCAGGTGCATCAAAAGAGCGATGCAGCCGGATTCATTGAGTCTGAGCAGTCACATTCTAGGTTTGGGGGTTAGCTGTGGATTCAAAAGCAGAGAAGAGATGAGCATGAATGGTATTAAATTGCCTTTGAAAAGTGCCTTCTCTTATGGCCTTGTAGGGTACTGCTGCCAGTGATGGGATCCTACCACTATAAAAAAGGGACACTTGCGTGGGAACAAAACCACCATGTCATCTCTTGCTCTGCCATACACTTGTGTTTTTTACTTCCACAAAGTTGAAATAGACACCGCCTAGGTGAGAGAATAGGGGTTGTTTAAAGTCCACACTGAAGCAGATGGTTCTTTTCCAAGTGCAGGCCTGAGAAGCAGGACTTACTGCTTCTGGACTCTGATTGAGATAGATTTTGGCTGGTCCCCTCTGCAGTCTCTGTCAGATGGCTCTTACATTTCCAAAGGAAACTTGTAGTTGCTTTGGCAGTGTAATCCTAATTTGAATTTATAGTCCTGTCTTTGGTCTTTTCCCCCAGCCACCTTAACAAGGGGAAAGCAAGAGCCCTGCGAGGTTGGCAGATAATGGCTCTTGCCTTAGCTGGCCATGTAAAGAGTGTCTGGGGAGTTGCTGCAGGGCCAAGAAAAGCTGCAGTGATTTCTGAGCCTTTTGAAATTTGTGGGTTTTTTTCTTTCATTTTGGAAAACGTGCAGAGGTGAGATGGAGGAGAAAATCTCTGACCAGTTCTACAGTGTTTGTGGAAATTGGCACAAGCACTGTTTAGATTACAAATGAGTCTCCTGAGTACACAAAGGTGTGTTTATAGTGGACAGTCTCTTCCCTCTAATATCCCAACATATGCCAAATGGCTTCTTGCACCGAAAAGCTGTTTGGACAAAGCTTGCAGAGCCAAAGCAGTGCAATTCAAAGGTTGCACAAAGGAACTGATTTTCATCTTCAGACTTAACTGCAGCATACTGGCAGGCACAGTTACTCCGTGCAGGTGAGAACAGAGGTCTGCCTTTACCTAACCTTCACTCTTCCCCATGAAATCAAGGTGTGTTATCACACCCATTTTACAAAAGGGAGATTTAACTACAAAAGAAAAAATATGGGTAGTCCTAACTCTTGTACTATTTGACAGTTTTACACTGTCTGTAAAAGAGGTGGTCTGAGAACCCAGGTCTCCTGTTGACTGCTTCCTCAGCTTTGCCTTAGCGCAAGTAAAGCAAAACCATCAGCCCCAGCTACATCACCCCTTCCTCACAGCCACTGCCTCCCTGGACCAAGGCCACTGTAGTGATGCAGGGATACTCTACAGACACACACCAGGAGCACCCTGATTATGGAGGCAGAGTGTTTTTTTGAATGGAGGCATAGATTCCAAAGACTTGATTCGAAAGAGATTGCAGGGGATGCAGAGCCATTCATGCCTTTTATGAGGTACATGTAAAGCTGCTCCATCTCCCTGTTTCCATACAGTGATTCCCTCTTACTGGGCCTGATTTTTGTAGTGTTTTCTTGGATAATAAATTAGAAAAGAAGTCTATTAACTATCCAGGCTATTTTTCGCAGCAAATGAGGGAAACAAATTGTGTTGTGTTCTTGTTACTATTCATCAGTTCTCAAAAGGTGCTAATTAGTCTGCTAGCAAAACCATATGGATTCTCATTTCTCATTGTTACCTTTTTGATCCCCACTTGCCGATCTATTTCCTATTTCTTTGAGAACTGTCCTGACATAGTTTTTAAAAGCTTATTCTGCTTATAAATTATCTATATAGCTATATAGAGAGAATTTATATGTGACTTTTAAAAATGCTACAATACCATTATAATTCTTGATGCAGGTGAAGCTCAGCTGATGCACATGTTCTTTAGCATATTTTCCTTTTCTGATGGAGGATGTTGTACCACTTGGCAGCAGCTCCCTGTGGATACAATAGCACAGAGATGGAGCTGTACCACTTTACAGGGGAACAATCCTGGTAGCATAATGTCCTTCACACACAGCCTGGACTGCTTGGCTTCCCAGCTGCATCACATTATGAATGCTGCAGAGTCCTTATCAACAGTCATTATCTTTGATCCTCACACCCCTTAGGAGAGCAGAGGGACAGTCCTAGCTACCAGGGAAAAAGTCCTCCCTAATGAAACTGTAGGTACATCTAATCCTCAGTACAGATCACTGCAATTTGTCACAAGAGGAGAGGATCCTGCTCCAAAGAGGGGGATCTGATCAGAAATTACTCTTCAGGTAGAAGGTGTAGGCTGACTGATGGGGTGATGAAAATGACAGTAGACATTATTTCACTCTTGAGCCGAAGGGTCCTTTCTGTCAGACAGAGATATGTGATGTACATCAGACAAGAGGAGATAAGAGTGGGGAATAAAATGGAGAATTTCTCTCGGAAATGAGTCCTTCAGGTGGTATTTTTTAACTCCCCTTCCTGCCTTCGATACTCACAGGTTATGAGCAGTCGCTTCCTACCCTACGACAACATAGTGACAGATGCAGTGCTAAGCCTGGATGAGGACACCGTGCTTTCAACCACTGAGGTAAGGGTCCCTGTCATCCTGGGGGAGTCTGCTTGGCTCCTCAGCTCAGCCTGAGCACAGCAGATAAGTTCTTCTCTTGGCTTTGTCAGTGAGCAACTGTTGTAAGATTTCCTGCCACGTTCCTCAGATTTAACAGGTTGCACTTGTTTCAGCAACCCTGCCACTGCCTGCCATCACAGGAGCTTTTTGCCCTGGTTGATTGGCTCATCATTAGCATATGGCTCTTCCGTTCCTTATTATTTTAGTAACATAGCTGCAGGCGGGTGTAGGCAGCCAAGAGCAGTCAGCTTTAATACTCTGTTCTCACTTTCCTGATTGGGGTAGCTCTTTCTCCCCCATGTTATCAGTAGGGTGTAGGTGGGGAGGGAAGGGGTGTCAGCAGCAAGGGAATGCTGTCACTCCAAAAGAGCATTGCCACTCTGGTGCAGGATTTCACTGAGGAATACTCTCTCACCATTGTCACCCCATAAAACTGGAGAGCTTTGCTAGTTTAGATGTTGGAGTGTTTGTGCCAAGAGCAAGAGAGTGCTAAGAAAAGAAACATACTGTAGAAAACCAATTTTTACAACTGGGATGAGTATTGATTTCTGGAACCTCTTCCTGAGAAACACAGGGGAAACTGATGACAATTTATATAAAGTGCAATATTTGGGAAATACATTATTGATGATGGCCAGGGAATAGCTTGAAAAACTTGATTTTCTTGGTTTTCCCTTTTTTTTCCCCATGTTCATGGCCATTCCCTTCTCCCCAGTTCACCTTTATAAAAATGCTTTATTTCAGTGGTAAGAGTCTTTCACTGATGCTACCACTACTTATATGTCAGTGAAGACATGCTTGACATTGGTCACCAGACACTGCTGTATACCATGTCACTGAATTAATTTTAAATGAATGATAGATTTAAATGAAGAATGAAATAGCAACCACTCTTCTCCCCAGTACAGGTTTATGGTGCTGTGGTTAGACTGCTCCAGAAGCAGCCAGGGTTAGCCCTCTTTTGCTGCACAGATGGAAGAAGTCGGCATTAAACCTATTTGATACCAAGAGTACACCTTAGTAGTTTCTGCTAGATGAGGAGCAATACGGCTGCTGCCAAGGCACTTGTGTGCAAAGCCGTGCACAGCCAAAACACCCCAAAACCTATAAAAGGCATTTATCCTAGCAATTTCTTGCCAGGTAGGTTGTTGCTCAGGCCGAAGGGTCCCATCTGAGCTTCCCTGGGGACCATGGTAAGACCTCTCATGCACTTCATTGCTCTGAGGTGGTATTTACAGTAATCTAGCCGGTGGATTTCATAAGGATTTGGGGCTTTGCTTTGTTTTGACTGGTATTTAGTCCTCATCCAAACTTTGGAGTCATTCAGGCTTCTGGAACGCATATGAAGTAAATAGTGTTTCTCATTTGGCTTGGCCCTGCTTTCCCCTAAACATTCTGAAACACAAATATTTGTTGTTGTGTGAGACAACATACACATTTCTTTGTGGCTTCCTCCCTCCTGTGAGCAGCTTGTAGCTGATATTGCATGTTTGCATAGAGGGTATTGGTCTTATGAGCGCCAGTGTCCCCTGCGCTGCAGAGAACCAACAAGGCAGCTTTTGCTAGCATCAGCCTTGCAGCTTTAGCGTGCCTCTGCATGGGTGACAGGGACAGCAGCTCTCTTTGGTGGCTCTCTGTGAGGAACTGGGTTGTTTCTATTACTTCACTTCCCTTGTCGTACAACTTGGGCAAAGAAACAGTATATTGAAACACTGACATGAAGTGTTTGGTGTGAAGCTTCCCTTGATATTAGCTGCTCATGGTTGGTCATTGTGGCAATTTCAGAGCTCAGAAAAAGCAACTTAGAAACATGGTCAAACACGATCACATTCCTGTTGAGAGGAACCGTTACCAAGCACATCCTCCACACTGTCCAGCTCTAGTGCAGTAGAGGTTTTCCATTCACAACAGAATGACACATGATGGCTTTTATGAGAGAAGGTGTTTCATGTGAGCAGAGGGATGTTTGCCTGGGAAGTAATTAGAAATCAGCATGGGTCAGAAGTGGTACAGAGACTGGCAGCATGGTTGGCTTTTCCTGCTGATCAGCTGAGTGATAATGCTAGGAAATGATACAGGATGGTGACTGGGGATTTCTTTTAAAGGGCAATTTCTCCTACGGTGGTTGCTTTAGTGCATCTCCCGGACCAGTACTTGAAAGCACAAGTGAGGGCACCAAATGCAGCTGCTTTGTTATTTATTTGAGATTCTCAGACTTCGCTAAAGAAAACAGATGTCACATTTTATGGGAAAGGCCTTTACAGGGAAAAAAAGAAACCCAACCACTTTAGCTCTTTCATGTGGTATTGATTTAGATGAGATCAGAACTATCACAACGGTAACTGGTTTGTGCACATTGTCTTTCTAGTTGGCCTCAGATTCCTTGAAACAGCTTGAAAGAAAATAACCAGTCCCTAACTTTGTGTTCCAGTACATGTGTGACTCTTCTGTTTCATAAAAACACTTGTAAATGTGAGAAGTCTGGCAGTAATCACACAATGTGACTGTTCTCAGAGCAGTTATTCTTTATCTAACCTCAACACACTTGACTTTGGCTGGGTTCTTGGAAGGTTTTTTGAGCATTTTTGAGCAGTTTTAGGTCCCTTTGGTACTGGAGGGAAATCTGAGTGCAGCGCAGATACAAAACTCATTTTCCTGGGTTGGACTGAGGCAACTAGAATTGCTCTTTTTAAAATCTCAGGCCAGCTTGAGCTCCAGAATCTTAAGTTGAAGTGGAGAGACTTCAACCATCCAACTTCACAGTGGTCACAATCTTCCCATATGTATTTTTACCAACCTCCTTTCAAATCTAGTGCAGACAGGCCTTCCACAAATGACCCAAATCATCCCTTTCCTGGTGTCGCCAGGATTTGTTTGGAGGGATCCTGGGATAGCAACGTCCTATCACCTTTTTAGTCCTCAGATATCTGAGTTGTTAAAGTAGTTGCAACAAGACGATAAACAGAAAAATCCCTCTTGGCAGAATTTGACATCTTCTTGTGGCTCATACAGCATCGAGCATTTTTCTTACTGCATATGCTTCTAAAGCGATTTAACTACATGGGAATCTTGCATTCCTCTTTATTAGGCTGTATGTTTAAATATTTTGAGCATATAGACAGCCTTAAAAGTACAACCTGCACAATTCTTAAAGGCTCAGAATGGATGGGGAATATAGAAGGACTCCTTATTGATTGCCTGTTCTAATCTCGCTGACCCACCCTTATAATTTAAGGTGCTTGACTCCTGGTTTTCCAGGCTTTGCGTTAACGGATCAAGATAGTTGGTGGGATTCACAAAGACATGCAAAAGTTTCAGCTTTCCACGCAGCTAGTACCACTTTATATTTCATCTAAGCATAAATACATGCACCTACACCCATTCTTTTTGTAACTAGAAAAGGTTTGATGTGTAAAGGGCAAGCTTGAAAATGTTAATGTAATACTGTGATGCTCTAAACTCTCTTTAATAGGAACCATTAAAATGTGCATAATTACAGGGCAAAATGTCAAGCAGTCAGTTTAATTTACTGATGAATACATGGAATTAACGTTTTGCAACAGTTCCAAGATTCTGAATTATGAATTAGTGGCAAGGTAATATTTTGTTTTGTTGACATTTGTTGAAGCAATTTTGGTATTCATTTGGCCTGTGCCTTTGTCTGCAGGTGGATTTTGCCTTTACAGTTTGGCAGAGTTTTCCAGAGAGGATTGTAGGGTACCCTGCTCGCAGTCACTTCTGGGACAACACTAAGGAGAGGTGGGGGTATACCTCCAAATGGACTAATGACTATTCCATGGTATTGACAGGAGCTGCTATTTACCACAAGTAAGAACCTAGAGCATCTGCTGTCTTCCTTCTGTATGAAACAAAATAGTAAGGGGGGTGGGAAGAGGGGGTGAAGAACATTCTTCCGGGGAGGGGGAAAAATGAAAAGATAATAAATGGGTCTACTTTTTATGGGGTAATAATTTAAGTTCTTGGTTTAGCTCTGGGGATCTGGTAATCATTATTGCGCTTGTTTGGTCTCTTTGAAGTCACTTGTATTTTGAAGCAGTCGGACTGCTCTTTTTAACATCAGGAATTACACACTTCAAAGAGTTCCCGAATTCATTAAGCTGCTCTGCTGAATGGCCTGTAGCATAGCAGAAAGGAGGTTACTTCCAGACCAGCTCTGGGTATGTGTTGGCTGACATATGCAAACTGCAAAGTCTCCTGGCTACTCTAGAAATGGAGTACAGTGGACATGTCACAGATAAGCATACTGCAGCATGTTGGAAAAAAACTCTGTTCAGCAGACAAAAGACCTCTCTAGGTGTTAGGAAAAAGTCAGCAAATTCTGGAGTATCTAGTCCACATCCCTGCAGAAGACAAGACAAGCCATGGGGAATCATACAGGATCTTATTTCCCAAAGGAAAATAGATTCAACAGTAAGAATCATAAATGGTTTGGGTTGGAAGGAACATTAAACATCATCCAGGTCCAACCCCCTGCCCTGGGCAGTGACACCTTTCTCTAGACTAGGTTTCTCAGAGCCCCAGCCAACCTGACCTTGAACAATTCCAGGAATGGGGAATCCACAAGGATGGTAGGGACAGTAGTAGGCCAGTGTAATAATGTTCTTTCCAACTGAACAACTTGGAAAGAACCGGTGAAGGATTAATTCATCCCTGTTGTCTATGACATTATAGCAGTGTGGTGCTCTCTTCCATGCTTCTCCATTATGTTGATACTTAGGTCTGCATTAATTCTTTCAACCCAGTTACAAAAAAGGCGCAGGTTTTGTTTCTCCATTAGCACTATTTAATGTATTGATGAGACACTGAATTGCTCTCGTTGTTTGAGGCTGAAGAAAAGAAGTGGTATAGCCAGGATTGAGTGCAAAACTTGTGTCTGAATTGAGATAGACATTTCCTGGAGTTGGTAATCCCTGAAAGCCCAGTGACTGGTATTAATAATGCTGCTGTTGGTTTACAGATATTATCACTACCTGTACACTCATTACCTGCCTGCCAGCCTAAAGAATATGGTGGACCAACTGGCCAATTGTGAGGACATTCTAATGAATTTTTTGGTGTCAGCTGTGACAAAATTGCCTCCAATCAAAGTAACACAGAAAAAACAATATAAGGAGACCATGATGGGACAGGTATGTATCCACAGCATGTTTTAGCAGTTAGGAAGTACTGGTAATGTAATGGCTTGACTTCTAGGTTAGGCTTACAGAGCAGTGCCATTCTGTCATTTCTCTTGCAGTTTTTAGTTTAGCAGGACTGTAAATAGACTTTAGATACCGCTTATTATAATGAAAGAAAAGGAGAAAAGTCTAACATCTACTGTGGATGACTGCTGGTCTTCATAGTTTTCTGACAGTGTTATTCACAGTGATCCCAAACTCATGGAATTGATGATTGTGGTGACCGAATTTCAGGTAAACTCTAGTTTTCTAATGAAATTAGGTCTAAAATTAAATATTCTAGACCAAAGACCTAGTCATGGAATGCTGGATGCAGAAGTAAATCCTAGAAGGGTTTTCTGGTTCTTATTACTATTAATTAATCCAGTGTACTAGGCTGTCCCTGTGCTATTGTAAAGCATACAGTGTGATTCAAGCACTGACATCAGATTGTCACAACAGAGGTAATTTGTGATATTCACGGTTTTTTTCTATAAGGAACATTTTGTGCTGTGGTCATGCCATCACTCACAAGCAGTCATGAAATGCTTGATTTAGATCCTCTTCCAGCTACTGGATAAGCACTCTGTCATTGCAGAAATGCATATACCTTCCAGTAACAGGGGTACAGGGTAACCTGAGGGCGCTTTTCCTCCTGCTCTGTGTGGGACAGGGATGGGAGGAATAGCAAATCCTGCAAGACCTGCAAGTCCTAAACAGCCTACCACCCGTGATGTCATGGTATTTCTGATCCTTACTACAAATACTACCATGATTACTGGGGGGGTGAGAGGGCAGAAGAAAGAAGGGGCCCACTATTTTTCCCTCAAATTTTCTCCTATTAGCATTACTTGGATCTTTGACTGGGGAGTGGCCATGTCAGTTTGTAGGCTGCCTATCTATGCCATTGCGCTTTCATATGAGTTATAGGTAGCATTCAGCAATTCTGACTCATCTGGGTACCCAGGAGTCCTTCTGTGTACACAAAGATGCCATCCAGAAAGTACCTATTGCTTCCAGTTTGAGCTTCACCTCTCCACAGGGCCATGCACTGGTTGTTTGGCAAAGTCTGAACATCCATTTTTCTTCCTATAGCACGGGTGACATGAGTCAGCCATGAACTATAACTCTGTCCTAAAGACAAGTTGTTCCTGCAGCTTTGGGAAATGTAAAGGACCATGTTCATAATTCCTTGAAAGACAAATAAAAAATTAGCATAACCTCGGTGTTGTGACAGAGATTAATGGTGCTATGGAAATTCACTGTTAATGGCTGGAATGTCTGCTATAATCCTCTAGCAACAAGCTTTTGCTTGCTCTGTAGTGGCTTGGTATAATAAGAGTCTGTAGTCAATGCACGTTATAATCAATGCACATTATAACCTACTGCTTGAGCTAAACTGGATAGGCCTTGGACAAAGATCAAGTCTGATACAGCATTCATTTGGCAAGTCCCTGACATCATCAGTTTCTTCATGTTCCAATTAGCATACTTTGAGTATATTAATCTGTTATTTGTTTCTAAAGTATAGTGGAAATGTAAGTGCTAAAGAGAAATGCGTGAGAAGTGGCACAAAAACCCCTTAGGTTCTCAGCATTCATACTTTATCTTAAATAATAGTTTTATTATGTTTATAAATATAGTTTAGGTATAGATAAAGAATAGTAACTGCTTCAGAGCTGTTAAGGCCTTATTTTTCCAGAGGTGCTGAGTTTCGATGGGCTTTCATAGGAATTAAAGCAGCCCTCAGCTTTGCAATATCAGGCCATAGTGTTTTGCATGTGTGCATGCAAAGACCGTGGTCTTTTCCTTGGGTCAGGGTTTAACATGATGTAATGGGGAACTCCAGTTAATTCTCTCTGTTCATAAGACAGTACTGTCTTATGTACTGGCCTCAGCCAGTGGGATTCCTGGAAGCACCCTGCTTGTCCCTGCAGGACATCTACACACATGAGTAATGCCAAGTACGTAAGGGCTTACACTGAGCTCAGTTAGAAGCTGGTTAAAATTATTTGTGTATAAATTTCTGCAGATCTGGACTGCAGAAGTGTGTTTTTAACCCAAGAAACCATCGCAACGTGTTTTCATCCTATGGCTGAAAGCTGTGGGCAGCAGCAGGCCTGCGTTTTGGCTGTGCTACTCCAGTGGGAAGCTGTGGCCTTCTTGACTTGACTGGCGGTTTTTAAGGACTTGTTTTATCTCTGAAATAACTGGAGGTTTGGGGAGAAGAGTTTGGGTGAAGTAGTGCAGGAGGGCTCTGGGAGGGCTGCTGGCCGGTATCATGCTCCAGGTCAGGCTGGCTCATGGCTGAACCCGGGTGCGCTGCCCTCAGCGCTGCTTTGGAAGCCAGCCAGCTCACCATCACCAGCAGCTGCTGCGGGCAGCGTGTCCTTCGCCTTGTTTAAACCCTGCCACTGGGCAGGTTTCACACGTTATGGAATCACTGGGGTTGGAAGGGACCTCTGGAGATCATCCAGTCCTGCTAAGCCAGGGTACACAGCAATGTGTCCAGGCAGGTTCTGAATGCCTCCAGACAGGGAGGCTGCACAACCCCTGACCAGCCTGTTCAGTGCTCTGACACCCTCAGCGTATAAAAGTTCTTCTTCATGTTGACATGAAACTTCTTGTGCTTTAGTTTATGGCCATTGCTCCTTGTCCTGTCACTGGGCACCACTGGAGAGAGTCTGGCACCGTTTTCCTGGCACCCACCTTTGAATTACATATATGCATTAATGAAATCCCCTCTCAGTTTTCTCTAGACTAAACAGGCCCAGCTTCCTCAATCTCTCCTCATAAGAGAGATGCTCCAGACCCATAATCATCATGTCTGTGGCCCTCCACTGACCCTCTCCAGTAGTTCCTTGTCTTTCTTGTGTGGAGGAGGCGAGAACTGAACACAGCGCTCCAGATGTGTCTCAAACCTGCCTGGGCAGGGTTGAGTAGAGGGGCAGGATCACCTCCATGCACCTTCTGTCCACACTCCTCCAGATGCACCCTGGCTTTCAGCCACCTCAGAGCCACCTCAGAGCCTCTGCAGTGTGGTGCAGCTCAGCCTCATGCCCATCCCTTCCCACCATGCATTCCCCATTGTGTTGTGTCATGGCCGAGGTCTGACTCCTGCTCTTCTCTCCACACAGACATCCCGGGCCTCGCGCTGGGCCGACCCCGACCACTTTGCCCAGCGGCAGAGCTGCATGAACACTTTTGCCAGCTGGTTTGGCTATATGCCGCTGATCCACTCACAGATGAGGCTCGACCCTGTCCTCTTTAAAGACCAGGTCTCCATCCTGAGGAAGAAGTACCGAGACATCGAACGACTCTGAGGAGCGCTGCTGATGGGTCCGAGCTGCCCTCTGCGGCCATCAGCGCATGGAGCCAGACTGTGCCAGAGACAGCGAGCGCCTGGCCCCGGCGAGCGGCATGCCAGGATGCTGGAATGCCAGGATGCTGGAATGCTGGGATGCCGGGTGCGCTGCTCCGGACTGCGCCCAGCCGCCCGGCAGGCTTCTGCCGCTCGAGGCTAGGTCGTGTACAGTTTCATTATGGAACATTAAATAATTATTTTTGAAATGATTGCTATGCAGGTTTAAACTTTTTTAATGATCAAAAAAAACCCTATTAAAAACAGAGTTCTTTCTTTAATCAACATCGTGTTGGGTGTGAGTATTTCAAAGCTGCCGTTTCTTTCTCTCGTGTATTTGATTGTCAATGCAGTTTTCATTCATTTTTCCCTGAACAGTTAAACACTTGAATCTCATGGGCGGAAAATGCAGTGGGTTCAGCAACAAGCTGAGCACAAGCAGGGCAGAACCAAGAATCTTTGTTCTCATTTACTCTGACTTTTTAATTTCCTTTCCTGTTTTCCCCAAGCCAGTAGCATCCACTGTGGCAGAACTCCTTTGGAGCTAGACAAGAGCATAGGCCATTCTGGCTGGAGTCCCCGTTTTTAAAGGCAGTCGGCCTTCCTGTGTAGGGAGGGAAGAACGCTACTCCCAAGGAGCAAGCCAGAGGAGCAAGCAGGTACATGGAGCACAGAGAGGCTTCAGTCACATCAGGTTGTGTATTCCAGTAGCAGAGGTGCATCCCATCCCAAACAGCCATGTCGGGGCAGTCAGCAGGGCCAGCGTGATGTCTGCACCCCCTGCGTGACTCCCTGCTGCCCGGGGCAAGGGTGCTGCTTGGCCAGGGCATCTCAGTCTCTAGAAGTGGCTTTGTTCTGAGGGCAGAAGGGGTGTTGGCAAAGGAAGAAAAGCATGTTAGTGCTTGCAGCGCAGGAGTTTGGCCTGTAACAAACTGGTTTATTTGAAATCAGAGCTGGCCTTCTCTTTCCTTTTTGTTGGAAGTGCAAATAAATGAAGAAATTCCCTCCTGGGGGTCTAACACGTGAAGTAAAGTGTATGGTCAGACACTCGGTGCTGGTGGCAGCAGGTGCTCCCAGGCATACTCAGGGTAGGGTAACTTGGGGGGAAAGATCTGCCCTGAAATCCCGGCATTGCTTACACTCCAAAGTGAGTTTAGCTTTTCAAATGGAAGTATTTTTAAGTGAAGTATTTCAGTTGTTTATTTCTCTTGGGTGCTTTGCTTATTTATGTGCTTCTTTACATTGAAAAATGAAAACAAAAGCAGTGATTTGGGTCAGGAAGTTGCCATTCTGATTTGCTAAGAAAATAAGCACTTTAAAAGCAGTTTGAACTCTCACATTTTGATGAGGGGCATTTGGGGCGCTCTGTAACAATCGCCTTCCCCAAAAGCTCTGTTAAGGTCACGGTGAGAGTATTGTGCTGATGCCCAGAAGACCAGCAAGCCTTTTTATACCTCATTCCTTTATAAACAGGCAGTCTGGAAGCAGGGGAGAAGATTAGCTGGAGTGCTAGGAAGGGTGGACCAGAATTACCACATTTTATTCAGGTTTAAGCATGGATTTATTATACAGCTTTAAGGAACTCCCATAACCAAGTGCTGCCTCAGTTTCCTCATTTGTAAAAGCAATAGTTACTGGTTGCAGAGAGAATACTGTGAAGCCTAAATACTTTCTCTTGCTAGTAAGATCAGAAGCCCTAAACAGAAAGTTGCTTTAAAAGTGCAAAGTACATATTGCTAAATGTGTGTATGCAACCTGACAAGTAATGACTTGCAAAGAATGACTTTTGCATATATATTGCAATGTTTGAACAGAGCACAGTGAATTAGGGCAGAAACATCAGGTTCCTGACATTTTGTGTTAGAATCAAGGAATGGTTTGGGTTGGAAGGGACCTTAAAGCTCATCCAGTTCCAACCCCCTGCCACAGGCAGGGACACCATCCCCTAGAGCAGGTTGCTCAAACTGGCTTTGAACACTTCCAGGGATGGCGTATTCCCAGGTTCTCTGGGCAACCTGTTCCAGTGTATTGTCACCCTCACAGTAAATTTCTTCCTAATTTCTGATCTAAATCTACCCTCTCTCAGTTCAAAGCCATTACCTTTTGTGCTATCAATACATCCCCTTGTAAATCTGAACTAAATCTTTAAAGGAAGCTGCCAAAACACTGCAGCTAATGACTTATGCTGCTGAAAGGAAGAGGTGCTGCTTTTCCCCCCGTTGCCATGTTCTTCCAGCCCCTGGCCATGCAGTCTCACTTGACACCTTTTGCCACTCTGGTGCTCACCAGATGCTTCTGTGAGCCTATTCAAACCTGAAATAATGGAAAACTGTCTGGTGTCTTGCTGGATTTTTTTAATGCCATTTTAAGAGTTAAATCAGCATATGGAGAGATGTGTAAGGAGTATGGAGGCAGGGGAGCAGGGTATGCTGCTGTTTGTCAGCTGCTAATTCAGCTCCCCGCATCCCATAAAAACCTGAACGTCACTTTCCTGTCCTCTCAGGTCTGCGCTTGCTGAGCTGCAGGGAAGGTGAAGTCCAGTGGTTTGATTTTCCAGAGTGAATGGCTCAGACCAGTTTTTGCTCTTGGAGATCAGGCAGCTCTTTCAGGGGCTGCAATAGGCATTCTTAGCCTTGGGTTTGGAGAATGTGTCAAGCACTGGGGGAGTTTGTCAGGGCTCCCACTTTGCCTGTGTCCCCATTTGCAGTAGCATCTGCAGCTCTTGGAAGCAGTTAATGGTCAGTAGCCAGCAAGAAGGCCAGGGAGAGGGAGTGACACAGAGGGAACCCTACAAAAACAAGGATTCTGTTTGGGTTTTAGTTAATGCCATATTGGTGTACGTGGGTTGGGTTTTCAGTAAAGTAGGTGACCATTTTTGGAGTAGAGGGAGTCAGGCCAAGGCTTTCGGGTGTTTGACATTCTGTAACTGTCAGTTTTTGGGGTGGCTGAAGGAGACTGTGCTAAAGCTCGCTCTCAATGTGAGGCCCTTTCTGTTTACAGATCCCTAATTAAACAAGCAACAATGACAGGCTTAGCTCCAGAAGGGATGTGGGTAGGTAGGAGCATTTCTCTTAGCAGCACGTTACCCGGGCAGAGCCGTCTCCATAGGGAAGAATGTGCCTCATGGCCAGTCGAGAACGGCTGTTGGTCTCCGTGTCCATGGCACAGGGACTCAGGGAGGAGCTGGGCACAGATCCGGCTTAGGGACTTGGTGTGTAATGCTCAATGCAGACGTTATCAGCCAGCACTGCAAAGGACAGTGGACATGCTTCCACGGCTCCCATCTGTATCCATGTTGGATAGAGCTGTGGTGTTCCCTTAGTGAATGAAATCACCCTTTTGTCATGTTCTGCATGCGAGTTAATGGTTCTTCATTCTTTCTCTTCTCCCCCCTTAATTCAGATGGTGCTGAGACAAGGTTCACTCCTTGTTGCTCCTTTTGTAGTTCTTTTTAATTATTATTTTTCATTAACAGCAGGCTATGTTAGCCTTTACTTTACAGGTACTTGAATGCCTGATGACTTGACTGAGTGTTACGCATGTGGCCTTTCGTAAAGGTTACTGACCTTAATTTAATCAGGGGTGAGATGGATGGATGAATGTGAATAGATCCATGCCATTATAACAGAATAAAAGCAGGGATTAGAGTTTGGGAGAACTGATGAATTTTTAATTGAATTTATTAAAGGGAAAAGAAATAAGAAAAGGAGAGACAAAAACCCTTCCCAGTTATAATTTGAATGAGATGTATTGCTGGAGAAGGGTTTCATGAGAAAAACGTGACACAAAAACAGGGGCAAACCTCCAACATGGTGCCTGGCTCTCCTTGCAGTCCCTTGGGCCTGTACAAGACTTGATTTGCCCTCTTTCTGGTTTGTGAAGAACTCTAACTGTTACCATATCTTTTTCTAGATGCGAACATTTAAGCTTTGTAACAATTTCCTAGTGAGCACACTGGTGTTCTAATGCACGCGTATCAAGTGCTTTGATCTTTTCCATCGGAAAACATCACGGATTTGATCAACTTCAGATTCCCATTTCTCTTTTAGAGCTAACTTTAACAAAGGAATTAATCTTTCACCAGTGAGCGCCTTTTAAAATAGGTCATTTACCAAAAGATGTTGTTTGGAGAACAGAAGTCATCATCTGACACTGAAGCAATGAAAGAAACAACTAGAAGTAGAACAGGATTTTATTTAATCTTCCCATTCCCACTATAAAATGGTGTGTCCTCCTCTTCCTCAGTCCCTCCATATTGGAACCAATGGACTGCTCAATGTTTGCTATAACACCTGTATTGATTAATGACAATTTGATCAATTCCTCCAGTTAAACATCCTCATACCACAAGGGGTAGTTTGATGTTCTGCTCTATGGCTTTTCCAGGCTGGTTCTGTCATCTACTGCAGAAACCACAGCCTGATGGAGCCATTCACCTGGACTTTAGTGGGATTTCATGGGACAAGCCTGTGCTCTTCCAAGAAGGGACTTGTCCCATGCAGGTCTTACCTGGTATCTGCTGGAAATAAAACACATCTTCCAAAATGCTGTACATCTCACCCTTGTTTAAAACTAAGTCAAGCTGGCCTTTATACCACTATTTTAACCATCTTCACACACGGTTTTTAAGTTGAAGTTAAATTAGCAGGGGTTAAATTGGAGGGAGGGAAGGTATGGGACTCATCAGATGCTTTGGGATGCTCCCTCCCAGTTCTTCATGATGTTTTTAGTGGCTGTTCCACAGTGGATTAGTGATGATCCAATGGGCCTTGTGACCTTGTACATAATTCTGTATATTTATTTTGAGAGGAAATCTGTATAGTGTTTGGATGATGAGAATGGAAACCTGGAATGGGAATTCTTAGATTGGCAAATGTAAAGCAAAAAAAAAAAAAGAGGCAAACAAAAATACAATCTTATTTTGTATAAAATGTACATTTTTGAGAAGAATTTTCTAATGCATTACCAATGTTTTCATAGTGCTGCCACATCTTTTTTAAAGTGTTCCTCCCTCCTTGTTTGACTGTTGACAACATGGTGCAATTAAACCTAAGGCAACTGTGTGAGTGAGAGAAGAAGAGAGAATGAGAAATTAAGAAGCCATATACTTTGGTTTACTTCATTAACCTGTATAACATCATAGGTTTGCCATCTTAAGATAGGTTGTTTTTATAGATAGTGTCACCAAAGACTTTTTTTCTCCAGATTTATTTTGCAAAGTTGTTAATAAAGGACGTACATTTCTGTTGCGGTGTGGTTTGATTTTTAAGGTAGAATAACAAGTCTTCCTTGTGCTCTTGAGAACGCAAATTGCCAAGTGATTGCCAAGTGTCTCAAGTTCAGGGCAGTTAAATTAATGGCTCTTTAGTGGCTTTCTCCTCAGCTCGAACTGAGCAATGTCTGTTTGTATACTCTGTGTCCCTGTTACAGGGATAATACATCTGTACAGAGTGGTAACTAGTCCAGCAGCATTGACAGGCATTTACTATCTTCCATAAGGGCAGAAGAATATTCAGTCTAGGTCACCTGTATGTGGCAGGGCAGCATCCTGCCTTGTGACACAGTCATTGGTAGGTAGCAGTCACTGTAAATGTGTATGTGCAGAAATGATTGCTCCACCCGCCCAGGGGTCTTTGAAAGCTGATACCTGCAGGCAAAGAATGTACTCATTTATTGACCTGTATTTACTGTTAGGGGGTTATTGTAATCCTGTCACAGTCAGGGGGATTGCGTTCATCCCACCTAATTCCACCTACACCTCTCTGCAGTCAATGGACAGAAGAAAGTATTGCTTAGGATTGTCCTCCTCACCTGTTTCAAATGCTAGCTTTAGCTGAGATAAGCACACCTCACATGCTGGTTTCTGTCTGCTGGTAGTGCAAGCACACTGATTGCAGGTCCAGCAGCAACATCTGGTCAGAGGAATCCCATGCTGGGAAAGTTCCTGGTAGCACCAATGGTATCAGGATAATGACCTGTAAATCTGTGTAAAACACCTGTTTGCTCCCATCTGAGTTGTCCAGGCTGGCCTCATCCCTTCTGGGGTTCAGATTGCCAGAGTATGGAGAGGTCCTTGTGCTGTCATCCTGTCTGATCTGCCAGTCACAGAAGACTGAAGAGGCTGAAAGCTGTAGGTGAGCCTGCTCTGTTCCTGATTCTTGGAGTCACCAGGGCTTCCTCCAAAGCAGAGCATCCCAACAGCCATCTGCATTTGATACTGGCTATGGCCTTCTCCCTGCCAGAAAACAAGCAAAAAGCATTACCTTGAAAAGGATCTGAGAGCAGTGTTCCTACTACTTCTACACTTGAATTCTTGGTTTGCCACCATGTTATTTATACAAAACAACTTGAAGTGTAATTCCTTTGATTAAATGCAGATAGTTAATCTGCAGGAGCTACCAGAAGGATGCTATCTACATTAGCAATTAGCATGGGCTACCTGGTGTAGGGCTGGAGTGTGAAACCTGTCTTTCATGCTGTGGACATTTTGGAGGGGGGGATTCAGGTGTCGGGGTTGAGTGCATTGGATCTACCTCTGCACTTTCCAGCATAGTTTCATCTGAAAAGGATCTGGTTTGTGTGCTCCACACTGCCCTGGACACTGATGTGAACCAAACGGGGAAATTGGGATAGTTACCTCCGAAGTGCACTGCTGAGCTGAACCCAACCACTGCTATGGCTGTGCACTCCTCTAGCCTCTATAGCAGCAAAGATCAAATCACACTAAATCAGATGAGTGGGGTCCTCAGAGACTTAGGTCTGCTTCATCTCTGTTGTAGGGAAAAGCGGTCTAGAAAGGAAGAACAAACTCCACTGGAGATCATAGAATAGACTCAGAATCATAGAACAGCACGGGTTGGAGGAGACCCTAAAGATCATGGGACACCTTCCACTAGAGCAGGTTGCTTCAAGCCCCATCCAGCCTGGCCTTGAACACTGCCAAGGGTGGGACAGCCACAGCTTCTCTGCCTTGTACTTGTTAGGTGGGGAAAGCCCCACACTGAAGTGTCAGTTTTGGTTGCTAACCTGCAGCACTGGGAAAAGAAACTGATTCTTAGCTGGAATAAACCAATTCCAAAGTCCCTGGGACCTTGCTTTATTGCCTACATGAATGGATGATCTGGCCCAAAATATTTAATGCATAATCAGTTCAACTTTAAATACACTTTTCATGGCTTTTTTTTCACTGATCTCACTGAAACTCATTGTGTTATCACTTGAATGGAGACAGATAAGAGAGCTGGCACTGATCGCTTTCTTTTAGTTTCCTTTTTAATATTAGAGAGAAAAGGAACAAGTCTCTGCTTTCCCTTTCTAAAGCCATTAGCTAATGGTGCTCACAATGTTATCACACAGAAACAGATTTTGCTCAAGATTTCGAGGAGGGTGATGCTGACATTCCAGTAGCTGCATGATGTGCTTTATTGCACACTTAGGTTTCTCTGCATGGCACTCAGGGCTGTATGTGGATTTTATGAGCTGCATGCCCCAGGTTCTGTTAGTGCTGGGTTGCTCGTTCTGCACATTACCAGTATTTCTGTTGCGCATTAAGGATGGAGGGCTGCTCCATGCTGCAGTGGCTCCTCTGTGCAGCTTGGGCTCCTCCCCATTTTCTTCCTGCAATTAACTATTGTTTTGCTGGTGAAGCAAATTAAGGAACAGCTATTCTTTCCAGAAAACTCCAGAAAAAGCCATTCTTGAGATTTCGTAGGAAGAAGAATGTGATGGTAACAGCTGCTGAGGTAGTGACTGCAAAAAGCCAACACAATGTTCTCTTGAAGCTGCAGCAGAAATGAGAATGTTGGGTCTGTAAGATATTTTCCCTCTGATTTCTCCCTTCCCCTCTATGAAGAAGCAGCTCCCATTTGCCATCACAAAACACCACAAGGCAGACCAGTTGCTGGCAACTGAGGGGTACATTTGGGGTTTTCTTTGTTTCTGAAAGGGACCTACATTCAGCTCCTGCTTGTATTAGGTATCCTGAGGTCTGTAGCAGCTCCAATGGGGTTTTTGTTTGATAGCCCTCTAGAAGACAGAAAAAGTCCTAAAGCTTTAGAAAGAATTCAGGATCCTTTATGGCACCTTGACATGGAGATGGAGAAACAGAGGCATCTATAGCAATTCTCTGTCAAAGCACAAGTTTGAAATGGACAAATCAGATGTTCAGGCATTATAGGATTTTAGCTCTCCCATGATTTGCTATGTGGGTAAGAGGCTTCTTCTGAAAATCTGCCCCATTTCACTGTGTCACCACCTCAACCTGCTGTGGAGCTTTATGAGGCTGTAGATAATGTACCGGTGGCCTGTGTTGCCATATACACACTATTGCTACCCATGATGGAGCATCAGGGATCTGGAAAGACAAAATGAACAAGTTAAAAGTGTCTGAAACTGGGTCCAAAACCCAAGAATTTAGAAAACAGTAATGAAGGGCAAATACAGCAAGAGGGAATGGCTTCAACTGGTGTAAATCCCCCTTGTTTGTGTGGAAGACAATGGATTGGTTTATGCTGAAAAAAGGTGGAATTAGACTTTGAAAGCATGAAGTTAAAACATCTTTTCATTCAGTGATGCCTTGATCCTGCCAGGTAGCAAAGTACATTTACAATGTGAGCAGCACCTTGTAAGAGGCTGCCAAGAAAACACAGTTCTCTGCTTTCCCTGAAACAGGCAGTTAGAGCACTGTGTTAATGCCAACCAGTGACTACATTAAGATTATTTTTAATATCCAGCAAATCCTCAAGAGAAGCTGAAATAAAACATTTGTCACTTTATAATTATTAAGGAAAATGTATATCAGTTCACTGCAATTCCATTTCCCTTGCAGCAGTAATAGAATTGGTGCTATTAGGACTAAAACCGAGTCTAGCTCAGGAGGATCTGAAAACTGGGAATTGCTTGTGATACCAAGCAATAATGTTGTTTTCAAAATCCACAGATGATTTAAATGCAATCCCCTTATGTATTGAAATCTGTCTAGTTCACTCCAAAGGCAAATAAATCCAGTGTATATTTTTCTCTCCCTCTCTTAGAGCAGGGCCAAGCTCTGCTCTCAACAACAACTGCAGTAAATACAAAGTTATTGCAGCCTTCCTCATGCTTCCCCTGAGCCTCACAGGAGACCAGTGCGATTCCTTAGCTGTGAAGCACTGCAGTGAGCATGACTTGAGGTCACCTTGGGACTGGATCCAGGCTTGTGAGGCATGGCCACTCCAGCCTGTTGAGTCCCACTTCGTTACAACTATGGATATACAGCGTCTGTAGCTCTAGGTGTTCGGGGGTTATGATAGATGTATACTCAGCATCTATTGAGGGGATGTCTGGATCTTCAGCATCTTCCCTATGGTGGCAAGGAGAAAATGGCAAGTCAATGCCAAGACAAGGAGAAGCACCCAGTGTTCCCAACAGCTAGCATCTTTCTAAGACTGTGCTGCCTTTCTTACATCTCCACTACTCTGGCATTGGATATTCCCCAAGGAGTCTTGTAAGGGAAGAAACCTGAGCCCCCACTGAGCCCTCGGAGCTGAACTTTCTGAAGACAGCCTGCCTGATCTATGTGTATGGCCTGATGCCATGCGAATGAGTGAAGCTCCACTGTACTCTGCAGCTGGCAACCTCGACCAGCTTATTTAGTTTTCCAAGGTTGTACCAAGTTTTCTTGGGGTTTTGGTCTGAAAAAGAAAGCAGCTGTGCTGTTTCAGTCAAACCAAAGCAAGTAAGCTGTCAAGATTTCTGCAGGGCTGGAGCCCTGACTGCTGATCCTAACAAGGCAAAATCAGCAGGAGCGTGAAGTCGGTGCCCAGGCGACCTCTGAGAGATGCTTCCAAATGCAGTGTGCCGTGCAGGACAGAAACACTGAAAACCTGAGGTGCCTAGACAGTTTGCTTTGTTTCCTGGGACTTTCCAGCAATGGCCTCTAGCGCTTTTCACGTATTATGCATCAAATGTGATCAGTCACACAACTCATTATGATGAAGTAAATGCATTAGGTCACCAAAGCGCATCAAGTGCCATTTACAGTATTGACTTAATTCTGTCCCTAGTCAAACTTATCTTAGTCTCTGTCCCTTCTTTCTGCTTCCCTTTTCCTTTTATTGCTGAATGGGCAATTGCATCCATCCTCTTACCAGCCCGAGTAACTCACTCTAGCTGATAACTCAAGCCTACTGCCATCAGTCCTGCCTTGAGCAATGCAGTAGATCAGAGAGTTGTAGGTACCCCAGGCAGGCAACCCGCACAGGCTCAGTGTGGGTTAGGAGAGCCTGCAAAGCCAAAGGCTTTTCTCACTGCCAAAGCATGGCAGCTCCGGTGCTGGAGAAATCCAAACCTGCCCACATGGGTGTTTTTTATATGTATTTTTTCTTGTAAGCTACACTTTGTGAGGGAAGTTTTCCATTAGCAGAGCAGGAGCTGTGTGCTGTGCATCAGCACAGTGGGTTGGAGTCTGGAGAATGGATGTCTCCATCAGAAGCGTTTCCTCCACAGGAATTTGTTTATGTCAACTGCACTATGTCCACATTTCCCCTTGTACCACTGTGTAAGTGCCAGAGCAGGTTGAAGGTCAATGTGCAGATTAATTCTCCATGTAAGAAAAGCTTTTTCTTTCTTCCTTTCCTTCCCCTCTCAAGTGCTTATACAACCTCCTCCCTTACTAAAGAGTGCTGAGCCTTTCTTTTATTTACTTTACATTTCCAAGCCACTGGTTTAAGCATGCTCTATCTTGCACTCTCCTGCGATTACTCCTTTTTATCTGGTTACAAATTTATATACTTCGAATTTAAATCACATTGTATTAGGGGGTTTTGCAAACCTTGTGTGAACAATGAACTTTCCACATGTAACTCCAGGCTAAAAGAGCCTCTTTGACTCTGTGGTAGAAAGTCAGTATATAAATACTTAGCAGGAGGCAACACATCAGCTTTTTTACACCCCACAGCATAATTAATTACAATGCTCAAACATGAGTTGGGGAGTGAGGAAGACATTGTAAGATAAGATCATTGCAGCACTGCTGCTCCTGGGAACCTCAATTCTCTCCTCTGTGCTAAAAAGCAGCTGACTTTGAAGGGTTTCCCATAAAATACTTGCTATAGTGTAATTTTACACAGAAAGTGCATCATTGTCTGTGGTAGATTTAATTGCATTTCTGCTCAAGATATACAGTTCCCACCTTTGCCATCTGAAGTGTGCTGATAAAATAAGGTCTGATGTGGACCCAGGAATATTGCAAGTGCCAGTTCTACTGGTAAACTCCAGCTGCTTTGTGCCAGTTTACTAACACAAAGCAGCTGTAAACCCAGTTTAACTGGATTTATGTTTATTCTGCTGCATCAGAGTGGCCCTCAGCAGCTGGAGCACAGCAGAAAATGGTATCCTCAGTGTTTAATATAGATGTCCTCTATCTGGGGTACAGATCTTGCCCTTGCAAGGAGATGGATAGCACAAGTCATTCATCTATAGATGTGATCATATATTCAGTGAAGGCAGCTGGAAACATCCCATTAGAGGCAGTGGTATGCTACTGCTTTCTGTTGATGGGAGTGGAGGGATGGGATTTGCCTGCTCCTCAGTAGGTGTCTATTATATCTAAAAACACTAAAAGGGAAAGAAAGGGACAACCTGATTATGCTGAAGATACCAGGCATAAACCTGCCACTGGACCAACTGAAGAATGAGGAACACCCCAGAGCTGGCTGCAGAGGGAGTCTGGGATGTGAAAAGAGCCTGATCTTTACCATTCCCTTGGCATTGGAGTAGGTTGAGGCGGTGGCACGCTCACAGGGTTGCAGTGCATTTTGAGAAGCCAGATCTGCTTCCCAAAGACTTTAGAGGGGCTTTCTCTGCTGCCATTTCTATAGAGGAGGAGGAAAGGGGAGCAACAAAAGCGCTTTCCCTTCCAGGAAAGCTGCCAGTAGGTCGGATGCTTCAGAAGGTGAGAGCAAAGGGAAAGGAAGCTGCCAAGCTTTGGCTTCCCACAGCCACCCTCCCTGCTCCGCTGCAGAGCCTGTTTCTTTGTCTGCTTCTTCCTCTTCTCCTTTTTATTTTTGTTTTTTCCTTGTTTCTTCTGGAGAGGTTCACTTTTAATGATTAATTGGCAATTAATTTGGCTAGGGAGCAAGAGAACAGAAAAATGTGGTAGAACGTATGGAGGAACACACTGAGCTGGGTCCCTGCAGATCTGAACTGAGAAGCAAGGTCTGGGAACTATCAGTTTATGAGCAGAGTAGGCTGTGAATAAACTTTGGAAGAGGAAGCGAAGAGAAATGGGAGAAGAGATCCACGTCATTTCTCCCTGAAAGTTGTAAAGAAGGTGAAGAAAGGCCCTGAGGAGTCATTAAAAAGATATGGGAGCAACCAGGGGAAAAGGCAAAGGTTTCCAGAGTGAAAAGGAAAGGGAAAACAAACTGGGCCAGATTTTCTGTAAGAAGAAAAGCATCAAAATTCTGCTCATGTGGATGTTCTTTCCTTGGGGACTTGAGGAACTACAGGGAAACAAACCCATGACCTGCTGCTGGGGGGGGAGAGAGAGGTGAGAATGAAGTGAGCACAGGGAGAAGGTCACATGTAATTTGCCTGGTTTCCTTTGCAAGAAATCCCTGGAGATAAAAGTTAGATGGGATAAGCTCAGGATTTGAAGAGTGGGAGAAAAATGTCTGGTTGGGAGTCTGCGCTGGGTTGTATCAGAACTGTTTGTTCAGCAAAGACAGCAGAAATACAACTTGAGAGCTGTCTCTGAGGCATAGAAATTTGACTGGATCAGGATTTCCATATCAATATTCTATAATGTGTTGATGAAGTCATCAAGTCCCACTGCTGGAGTAAAGCACGCTAGACCCAGGCCTGTGACTTTGGTGTTTGGGATGAAGAAAGGGAACCGAGGATACAGAGGGGAGAAGAGGCGACCTTGCTGACACCCATGGAAAATGGGGAAAGGCCGGGAAATGTCTCCAAATATAAGGCTGGAACAGTGCAGGGTCTGTTCTCCAGCCATGAGGCTGTCACACAGCCCGGCTTGCATCTACTCACATCCTTCCCTCTCTTTCCATGCCCAATCCAAAATGAATATGGTCAGATGCTGGCAGGAACAGTCTGCAGCCTGTGCCATCCCCAGGATGGTGTGGGGAGGAGCTGGCACAGGCCAGAACTCCACCAGGAAGCGCGTTGATGGGGATCAGCGCAGGCAGCTGGGTGCTCTGGCCCTGCTTTATTTACTGGCAGAATTACTGCCAAGCAGTTAATGGACTGAGAAGGGGGATCTGCAGCACAAAGCCAAAGCTTGGTGATGCCTGGGGTGCTTGAACAGTCAGAACCACCAGAGCAGAGTGCCTGCTGTACAGGCAGTCTAGTGCAGTTTTTAATTTGCTAGAGCCTTCTTTTGATTTGTGTGCGTGTTGATGTTAGCCAAGGTCAAGAAGTGTCTCCATGCCCATAGGAGGAAAGGTTCTGCCTCTGGTACTGTGGCTGATGGGTCCCTGTGTCCTTGCCTATTCTTTTCCTCCTGCTTCCCTTCGGCTGCCTGCATCGTCTCAATGCTTGGGCTGAGGAGGGCTCCACAAGGTTATGCTGCTCTCACTGCTCCTGCTTTGGTCCAGACTGGATCACATCCATGCTCTCCTGACAAGGGAATAGCTCCCTGCCATCCTCACTGCCACTTACCAGGCTATTCAGAGGCATGATTTTTCCCCAGGGCTCAGCTCCCATTTAAGCACCTGCAGATAAGGGCCAAATTTCCTGAAGTGCTCATCAGGCAGCTGCCTCCCCTGGGACTCTTCATCAGAGAGTTCACAGACAGAAGAAAACAAAAAAGCCATGCAGAACTGTTCATTGGTAAGCCCTTGGAGCAATAACTTCTCTTTGGTTTATGCCTTTGCTGGTACCATGGGACTCAGTATTGGGCCAGTGTCCTGATGATGTATATGAAATCAACTCCTCAGTCCCCACTTTGGAGGAATTTATACCAATTTGTTTTGTGTCCTCTATGGAAGCTGAAAATGCTGATGGAAGATGAAGGCTTCAGATTCCTGCTGTGTCCTGGTGCATAAAGAGGTTGTTTGCTCATTGACGCCATTGGGTAGAAATGAAATTCCAGGTTTACTCTGTGTTAACAGCGGATGCTGGAGGAAGAAGGGTTGATTTTTAAACACATCTGAAGAAGTCAGAGTGCACCTTGGACAGACCCGTTCCTGTTTTAAAAGCAGGTTAAAATTTCCTGCTGGGCAGGTTGCTATCAGGGTGAGAGAAGCTGCAGTTCTAAGGGCTGGGATGCTGAGAACAGATGTTCTGGTTCAGCTGGCTAATGGCCAGACAGGAAAACCTCTGGAAGTGAAGGGCAGCCTCTTTGTATCCTTGCTGTGTGCTCTGGGCACCTGCAGGAAAGGGCCCATGGCTCCTCAGCACCGCACTGCTTTGCAACCCTTCCTACTAATGGTTATGCACCAGTTCTACAGCCTGGCTTGCAGACCGAGGGCTTCTTCCTTTCCTTCTCTTGCTTTTCAGTGAAGTGTGGCTGCAGGGAACAGCATTCCCTTGGTCAGAGCAGGGTGGTGGGGAGGAGGCTGAGTGTGGAAGCTGTCAGCAATGGTGCCCAACTCTCAGCCACAGAACAAGGCTTTCTGTCCAGGAAAGTAACCTTCAGTGATCAAAACAATGACTAAATGGCCTAAAGCAGTTGTGTCCCATCTTTCAAGTGAGAGATCACATAGCCTAATACAGAGACACCTGAGCTGCTGTCATTGCTACTGCGTTATTAGGTAAGTCTACACTATATGAGCAAATCTATTGGTCCCCTTGATCACACGATGGAGAAGGTTGTTGCAGCCTTCAGAGATCTAGGCAATAAGTTGGCGATGGTCAAAATGGACCACGCAGGCCAAACGTACCTAGTTTGTAGTGGTAGATTTACACTGGACTGTCAGAGCTTTTCTCCTGCTGCATGCAGCTTGAGGGGACACGGGGAAGGGATGCAGTGCAGCAGGTCCATGTTCCTTTCTTTGCTCTATTACTGGGATGTTGCGAGAATTTGGCCAAATCACTTCTCAATTTCTGGGCATCGTTTTCTCCACCGGTAAAGCAGGAATGATGCCATCATTTCCTCTGCAAAGTGCTCCAAGGTGGAGGTTAGAAAGCACTAATGAAGAGCTGGCTATCATTGCATCCAAACTGAGAAAGAAAAAGGGCTCTTGTTCCCTTGGACCTGATGGAATAAATAAATAAATGGAACAGTCCCAGCTTTATTGTCAATGCCATCTGATTAGATGGAACTTGATTTCCAACATTGTTTCTGCTGGTGGCCATATTACAAGGGCACCCCACAGAACCGTCTTGACCTTTAGGTGCCTTATCATTTTCCTGCCTCTGAAGTGACTCTCTTACAGAATTAGTTTCCTCAACGTGCCTTTGTGGGGCTGGTGCTTTAAATCAGGCAGACCCGAGCAGCTGTAGCCCTGACAGGGTCATTTTACAGCTGGCTGCTGTTTGTCACCTCTCCCTCTTTCCCAGCTGGTAAGTACTGTTTTACCTTTCTTATTGCTGTGGAGATGACATTATCTTACACTGGAGAATTTCCCTGCCATACAGTTGCTCTGGATAATGTTTGTGTACAGATGATGTTTATGAAAGCCAGGGGGCAATTTACTTACTGCAGTGGGCACCGTTGCAACGTGTAAAATCATCCTACACAAATACCATTGACTAAACAGCTCCCTTCCTCCTCATAATTCATTATGGGAACAGATTACCTGGGGATGGGAGGGAATCTCCATCACTTGGAGCTGTAAATCAGGCTTGGCTGTCTTCCCAAGGAGCATGCTGTTGCTGAACCATGGAGTTGGGCTGGATGGGGGCATTGCCAGGGAAAACTGACGGGCTCCTGTACGCAGGCAAGCAGATGATATGACCATCACAATCCCACTGGCCTTAAGCCTGCAGACCTACTGCTGCAGCTCTGGTTGTGCCAACGCAGAAACGAGAAGACTGATGGATAAAACGTGTCCCTCTGCCTTCCTGAAATCTGTCCAAAGGCCAGGCCTGTGATGCACATTGAGCGCATCAGTCTGCTCCAGAAATGGTAGATCCAGCTCCCATGAAAAACTTAATTACTTTCCCTGCCTGGGCCCCTTGACTTGTTGCTGTCTGTAGAAACTTGAGTAAAGACTGCCTGGGTACAGACAGTCAATGGAAAAGGTCTCTCTCCAGCCAAGAAGGAAAGGGAGTGCTGAGCCAAAGCCCTTGCTCTTCTCCCAAATTCAGCTGCTGCTGATGCCTTACCACGTACTCCATGAAGCCTCTGCTTTGGTATAGTTTCCCGAGGTCATTTGCCATGTTCTTCATGGGACTTGCTTACCCCAGCAGCAGCTGGGATCACCTCCCATTTGATTGTTGGATGGGGAGTATGCTCAGGAAGGCAGCACTAGCACCAGGATGTCTCCATGCAGCCTTGTGCTTCATGCAGGATGTCAGCAGGCTTCTTAGACTCCATTGCTTGCAGTGTGGCTCTGAAGATCAAGACTAGAAATGAACAGTACCACTCATCTTTTAAACATGCAAACATACTGAAATTATTATGAGAGGTGTCCCCTTTTAGTTCATTTTGCACTTTAACTGGGACCATAAAAGTCCCTGCTTGAAATAAGTTGGGACTTCATTATTGATCAATTATTGATCTGTGCAAAGAGCAGGTTTATACTGTTTTATTAATGTCCCACAAAGAACAAGAATAAAGTTATTATTTATGGTCAGGAACACTTGTTTTATGTTCTCCATGACATCAGCAGGCAGCCACTCTCCTTTGGTGCTGCCCTGTCTGTAAATCCATCATGTCAGGGGAATGCCTGGTTGGCACCTGCCACAGCAAATCTCTGACCTCCTGGCTCTCAGCAATGGATAACCTCCTTACCTCAGGTGAAACGTTTCTTTATCACTAGATGGTGAGAAAGATGGTGTAAGGACTGAGATAAACAGATTTCTCCGAGTCTGGGTTCAGCTTGTGCTGAAAGCAATGCCAGGTTGCTATTGCACGGGGCACAGGCAGTCAGCCTCAGTGCTAGGGATGGCAGAAGCTGCTGCCTTGTCCCATTACTTCTGGATCTCTCCCCACTGGTGAGTAATAGACACTCCTGCTCACCTCGGTGCTCACTCCTGTGAGATGGACCATTGCAAGCCCCACTCTTCACAGACTGAACAGAGAACCACCCTGTGTGCACCAGCTCCTCCACACTCTCTCAGTTGCTCTGTGTTTACTGGTTGCAAAAGCAGTCCAATAGCAGCAAAACAGGTTCTGTGCCTGTGGCTGCTAAAGGCTCTGGAAGCATCAGCCATTTAGTCCCCAGGAAGCTCCTGGGATGTGAGAACCAATAGTGCCCCTGTTTTACATCCAGGAGTGAGGAATTTGCCTCTATGCATGGGCTGGGAACCGAAGCCACATGTCCATAAGACTGGCTCCATCATATTTTTTGGGTCTGCCAGTTTTTTCCTGTATTGGGGCCATGTACACCATTAATAAACGTGTCATTGCCTTCCTGTGCAGCTAATATAAAGCAGCATATTCCATTTTCACTTAATATGACATAATCATCATGTAGTTGGAGTTTGCTGTTTATGTTAAGGGTTGTTTACGTTCTGCATGAGATGAAGGTCATAGGGAGGAGAGTTTTATATCAGAGCAATTAATACATCCAGAAGAAAGCAGACAGGTTCTCAGGCATTTGAACCCTCTGTCTGGTCTGAAACAGAACAGCCTTTCAGCTAAGCTCAGGCTGAGAAAGACTGCCCAGCAGCCACGCTGTGATGTCTGTTTTCATCAACGTTGCTCTCTCATAAGCAGCCCTGCTGATCTCTGGCCCTTGTCATACTGCTGCCCCTGGCTGGCCTGGCTACTTTTGTGGCCACAAAGGCAGACCAGAGTGCTGGTGCAGATGAAGAACATCCTTCTTCATGGGTAGTGTTGGCCACATTCCCCACGGAGCTGCCACATTGTCATGGGCACACTGGTACCCACCAAAGACAAGCACATGGGAGGGAGTAAGTGGTGTCAGGGCACCAGGGCTGGCGCTGCAGGGAACTCATCCAGTGCAAGCAATGCTGATGCTCTTGTCTTCACCAATGTTAGCTAGACTTGAGAGAAGATACCTTACATGAATAACATGAGTATCCTGCCTACACTACTGATGTCAAGCAGGGTCAGAGTGTTGGCAGCCTGTCTATACTGCCAATACTGGTCAAAGGCAGAGTGTCAGTCATCTGCCTACTCTGCCAATATCAATGAGCAAGGTGTCAGGAGGCAGGGTGTCACTTGGCTATTGTCCTGTGACTACAAAGACATTGCAAATTGGCCGATTACTATATTGTAAGAAGATATGTATGTTTGAGTCCTTTGTTCTCAGCTCATGTGGAAGAATCTTCAGCACCAATAATATCAACAGAAGTAACTCATGTATACTTCGAAGCCACCCCCTCCACTTTCATCCTCTGTGTAAACAGAGGAAGGTCAAATGCTCTTTACTCTTGGTGACCCAGCTGTCATATACATTTACCCAGATGATGCTTACACTGCATCATCTCAAAGCCCTTCATATCACCACAGTAGGCAGGTCTTTTCCTCCACTGTGCAGATGAGAAGAACAGGGATGACAGGGACAGGCCGAGGCAGTGGTAGGGCCAGATAGCTGAACATGGCTCTTTTCCGAGTTTCCAGGAAGACAAAAGCACCATCAAGTGCAGATGGTCCAGTTGGCCTCTGTGACATCCATAGTGTTATGTGCCATGGACAGAGGTGTGATTCCATCGTGATATCTGCTCTGAAATTCCATCCAACCCTTTCCCCTGTGGTGTTCAGGATTTGGAGAAGGTGGTGGAATATGCCTTCAGGCAGCAAGTCAAGTATGGTTTGTAAACCACACTGTGTTTGTTGACACCTTCTGTGTCATGCCATGTACCATAAAAGTCTTCCTCACTGTTGGAAGTGGCTGCCAATAAACAACAGATGTACTTATTTAGGGCCTCATTTTACTTCATCCACTACTCTGTCATGAGCAATATTCTCTTAATATTTACAGTGTTTTTCTGGTGCTAGCATTCATATCCCCTCAGAAGAAGAGCTGTCTTTACCAATGTACTGTGCTAACATTTCTATACCGAATCCTTCAAAAATATTGACTTTTCAGAATAAAGTGGAAGAGGTCCAGTATTGCGTGAATCAATGATCTAAGCATATTTACTGAAATCCTCTTGGGCAAGGGCTGACACATCTTAAGATTCACTTAAAAAGTCTCTGCCGGTACAAGGCACATTATGATCTTATTGAATAAAAATGAGTCTATCCAGGAAAACAGTGCAATTCTGCTAAGTACTTTCAGATCTTATGGGACAAAGGAGTCCTGCAAACACGAGATGATGTTTATTACGACTGAACTAGATTAAGATCATGTAGTGTGAATAGCTCACTAAATAGTTGTATGTGTTAAAAGGAGACACAGAAATAGCAACCACAATTCATGCTCTGCTATACCAATCAGTAAGTAAAGTGGAAATACTCCTGCTGGCTTGATATTACACTGAGAATAAACAAACATAGTGCATATGACAAACCATGATCAAGAATGTTGCTTTGAAGGTGCAGGGCCACAACTTTCAGATGCTTTGAGTCCTTCCACCATTTCAGAGAATCCTTTGCTCATAGATTAGAGGTGCTCTAGCACATGTGAGGTGCCCTGACTAATTGTCAGTATTCTGAAAGGATAGTGTTTGTCCTATTGGTAGGACTGTGAACCCATTAGATGTGGGGGTTTGAAGGGCTAGGGAGATGTTGGATACACCCTGAGTAACTGATGTAACATGAGGGTGAGGAAGAAAGAAGAAAGCATGGACAAGAGCAGGGAGGATCTTGCCCATGGCTGGAGAAAGATACTCCAAGGAAAAAGCTGCACTGGCAGAGGGATTAAACCCTGCTCTGTCTGTTCAGAGGCACTCTCCCTGTGGCTGGGTGGACTGCAGCAGTCCCACCAGTTATTGCCTGTGAAGTCTTTAGAGATGAGTCTAAGCAAAACCTAGTGCAGAGGCCAGAAAACCTCTTGCTCCTGCTTTCTGTTCTGCTTTCATGAAGGCTGTGTCTGGATCAGCTGCTTGTTCACAAGTGCATGGAATGAGATCCCCAGGTCCACACCACCCCCTGCCCTAAGCACAAAGGTGTGCCCAGGTTGATGGGAAGGCTTGTCAGGGCAGCACATGTAGTTTGAATTGCCATTTTCTGTCTTCTCTATGCTATGTACTATTTACTATAAAGTAAAAAGCTTCCAGGTTGATTAAAATACCTGAATAAACAAAAAGGCATTTACTCCTTAAAAACCATTCAATTCTCCCCTCACTTCAGGAATGAAATCCTGCTGACTCTGTTGGTGTCCCTCCTGGCTTGTGCACATCTCTCTGAGCTGAGACTCAGCCTCTACTTCCTTTTCACCCTTTAAAACCTTCACACTGCAATTTACTGTATTCCTGACTCAAAAGCAATATCCACTATGCAAATTATTGGCAGAAAGAGATCATTTTGTATCCAAGGTCAACGCAAATTTACACTGAATTCATTATTCTGCAATTGGCTTGGAAAGGCTTTTGAATGCTTAAGATTGTTTATACAGTTTTTATTTCTTTATCTTATGCATACTTGGTCTTACACCTAGAAAGAGATTTTGATGTTTTAATGGAAATCTCTAGTCATTTTGCACAGAGAATTAGAAAGAAATAGCAGTGCCGAAAAGGGCTCTCTGTGCTTTGCTATTGCTATCTGAATCTGCAAACCATGAGCAGCTGCTTGCACGTGCAGCCACAGCTTCTGCATATGTGCAGTAGGCAGGTATAAGTGACAACCAGTCATTCACCAGCCCCACTACACCAACAGCTGCCAGTCACATGCCCCGGTGACTGTGATTCTCTATCATGGCAAATAATGTGAATGATGCTGGTTGGCATGCTGTGTCATCCATGGAATCTGGAAAATGAACAACATGATAAAATCCTTTCTGGTTTTTATTAGCCTCCCTTTTACAGAGAACTTCCAGATAGTCACATCTCCTGAGCAGTTTGTTTGCTTGTTTGTTCATTTCTTCCTTCCTAGGAATTTCCATATTCTCAAAATGGAAAATCTCAATAGCATCCCTCAAAATTAAACCAAACCCCAACAACACTGAGTTTGAATGAATTTGGCAGTTTCCACTGGAAATCTTTTTACCAACCGTGCCTAAAACTTAGCTGAGCAAAAAGTTTCTTGAGACTGAGCAATTACATATCAGACTGTGTAAAAACAAATTACTTCCTGATCACAGTTTTACATGATCATTTCATGGAGTTTGACTGCCCTGTAGCAGTCTATCTTTAGCAGGATCATTATGATCTATTGGATATTGAATTAACAAAATGCCAGCTGTTTCTGGGGGTAGAAGGGTGTAAATCAATAGTCGCTGGAAATTCAGAGTGTTGTCCAATAGCTAGATGACGAAAATCAGAGCTCACATGTTTGTACGCTTCACTCAATCTGAGATACTGATTCCCATTGTGACCTTGTGCAGTCTTTCAACCTCCTTGTGTTTGGTACAGCTTTACTGCATAGTTGAGAAGCAGAAAGGCTGTTCCAAACCCACATTTATGCATAAAAATCTTGTATATTTGGGGAAACTGATTTCCAGAAATATGTCTTACTTATGCAGTGGTCCTGAGCAATACATTCTTCAGAGTGCTGTTTGGTTTCTGAAATGGGTGTGGACTGTAAAAGAAGGAAAGTATCAAGGTAACTGATAATATGACAGAGGAGGAGCATATAACATCAGGAATGGCAACCATAACCTGCCATACTAAGAGTGTATTTCTCTCCTGGGAAGAAGTCTTCTTGACTGGGTGCAGCTGTGTATTGTTTCATTAGCTCCATCTGGTCTGGAATCTGCTTAGTAAGTCAGCCATTTATTCTTTACATGAATACCTGAAGGATAAAATATATTAATATGGGCCCAGCCATGAGCAAAAGGGACTTGACTTGCCTGTCCTGCCTACACAGGATACTCAGAGGAGCAGGTTAATTTCCAGATGCTTTGGAAAAGTAACATCCCCTTCTGATGTCCTCTTGCCAGGATGTTTCCTGCAGCAAGTCATAACTGAACAATAACCAGAGCAGTGTAAATGTAGAACAGGACATTTTTCACTGGAAAACAACAAGGCAGAGAAAGGAAAAGAAACTGAAATGACACCGTTTGTCCTCACTACAATACACAGACATTATGAAAAAACACCTCCAGGAAATCTTAGGATATGGGGTTCTAAAAGTTGGGTTTACGCTTAGATTTTGTATTACTAGTTTCTGAAGAATCCTGGAGCATGTTGCATTACAGACTCCAGATCCTTTCCTCAATTGACTAACAAGGTTAATAATGTATTAATTTATTTCTTACTGTCTTTTTAACCAAGAAATATGTCACATGTAATGTGAGGCAGTGGTTTAGGGAAGGCTTGAGACCAGAGGTGCCATTTTCAGAGTGAAGATAAGATACTGTCAGTCCATAGCATCTAAAGGAGTTTGGTTACCTGATGCTTCATTTGAAAATAGGTAGGGGGACTCAGGTGCTTTTTCTGGGATTGATTCACTTCTTTGGATGTGGAAGATGGCAAGTCAGCCATGACAATAGCTAATGACGTATAGCTAAGTTGAATAATGGAGTTTTCACCCCTAAATATGCCAGGCATGCATGTGCTGTGCTGCAAGGCAGGCAATACATGCCTTCTTTATCACACTGTAAAGTGAAGAGCACTTAACAGTGGCTCAGAGCACACTGCTCTGCCCAGATGGATGGACCTCCTTGCAGGATTACTTTGTTGTGGGAGGTCAATGAGAATTTGAGGAGAGCTGTTAGGTCTTCCTTTCATTGGCATAGCCATGGGTTTTTCACTTACTTGGCTGAGGCAGAAAGGTATTTCCTCAATCTCCCAATATTTTAGAGAAACACATCTAAGAAAGGTCTTTCAGATGAAAAAGTAAGACCTCAAAGAGGAGTCAATGAGCAAGTTTGTCCCAACAATTTCATTTAATGGGAGATCACAGACAGTGATGTGAAAGAAGAATGGAACAAAAGCCAAACCACTTGTATTTAAGTGGCACCAGCAGCAGTGAGAATAGTGCCTTCAGACAGCAGACAGTGGAGTTCTGCACAAGGAAGCTTCTTGGCTTTAATATAGTACAGCCATTTGACATCAGCAACATAAACAAAGGACCTTTAGCAGCTGAACAAGTCAAAATGACTTGCAGGTGGTTAGGGACTGTCCTGATTTAAACCAAGTCCACACACAGCTCGTTCACTCACTCCCGCCCCCCCCCCCCCCCCCTCGTTCCCCCAACACCTGGAGAGTTAGGAAGGAGAATCCAAAGAATGTGGCCCCCACGGGTTGAGATAAGCACAGTTTAATAGCTAAGGTATAACATAAATCACTACTGCTACTACTACTACAAACAATAATGATAAAGCCAATAACAAGTGAAGAGAATACAACACCTCACCAGCCACCGACCCATAACTCACCCCACCCTGCCCAACCGAGCACCGACCGATACCTCCTCCATCCCCCCAGAGCTCCAGCCCTTCCGGGTCTCTCCCGGTTACATCCTGGGTATGATGTGCTATGGTATGGAATACCTCTTTGGCTAGCCTGGGTCAGGTGTCCTGTCTCTTCCTCCTCCTGGCCTCCCCTCCTCCCTGGCAGATCATGAGCTCAGAAAAGGCCTTGGACAAACCAAACTTTTGAGCAGTAATTCAAAACATACTTGCTATCAGCAACTGTTCTCAGCCCGAAAGTCGAAACACAGCACTGCACCAGCTACCAAGAAGGAGAAAAATGACTGCTACTGCTCAAACCAGGACAGGGACCATGACTTTTCAAGCACTTCTCTATCCTGTATCACCTGGCTGTGGTGTCTATTCAGCATAGCTGTATACGGGAAAAAAGGTTTAGAAATATATTATGTTTATTACAGTCCAGATTCAGTCTTGTCCCCAGAGTACCATCAGGACCATCAGTGAATAAAAAGAAGTTACTACCTTGGGAATAATATGGATTTTACAGTTGGATGATGGTTTCAGGTTAATGAATCCAGTCAACTATATTACTTTGAGATGTGATAAGGAAGGAGCACTGAGATGGAAGCTATGACAGAACTGAAAGCAGGGAGTAGGATTTAAACATGGAAGCAGAGGTCCCTGTAGGGAAGACATAGTTTCCAGTTCGGTTTTCTGATATTTCTGCATTTCTACCATATAATGCTTTGCCACTTCTTTGTGCAAGTGGGAAAAGGGTCATGTGTGTCTTCCTCAGCTCTTGTCCCAAACAGTGACCTGCATAGATGTGAGCAAGGTGACGCCTTGTCTTTGACCAAACAGCATCTCCTCAGATTATTTTGTGCCATTTTTAATTTTCAAAATTAGATTTTAAAATTGGTTTTGTTTTTTTTTTTCCCTAAACAAGAAGAAACCCCCCCAAACCTCAAACCATCTTGTTACAGTTTCTCCCCTCTCCCTTTCCTCCCTCTTGACACGAAGGCAGATGTAGGTAAAAAAAATCGAACGTTTACTTAAAAGTACCACTTCTGATCTTTGTTACTTGTTCACCTCTTTAAAAGAGAGAAGATCAGCTCTGTGTTACACAAAGTCAAATTTAGACTGAAGCTTCTTTCTTTAAAAATGATGCTCAACATCTTTCCCCACTCCATCATCCCCTTACTGTAACCCCTTTATTTCACTCTTTCAGAAGAGAGAATTTACTACATTAAATCTGTGGCTTATTTTTGCATCCAGTTCTTCATTAAAAATAGTTTTTCATTCAGCAAAGAGACATTTTTTTTCCAGTCTTTTTTCAGTTATTAGAAGTTACAAAATAGATCCATATTCAATATCTGATTTCTTTGGAAAGGAGACCTACCCTGCAGGATGGCCTGGGTAGGCTGGAAGAGTGAAATAACAAGAACTTCATGAAGTTCAACAAGGAAAAGGGTAAGGTCTTACAGTTGGAAAAACACAATCCAAGAGTGCACCTCAGGCTGGGATCTACCCAGCTGGGGAGAAGCTCTGTGGAAAGGGACCTGGGGTCCTGCTGGACAGCAAGCTCAGTAAGAGTGAACAGTGTGTGCAGCTGTGGCAAAGAAAGCCAACAGGATGCTGGGTTACATCAGCAAGAGCATCACCAGCAGAGATAAAGGTGTCATTGTCACACTCAGCGCTTGTCAGGCCACACCTGGAGTATGTGTTCAGTTTTGGAGCCCACTATGCAAAAATGATGTGCCCAGAGAAGAGCCACAAGGACTGGGAAGCCTGTTGTATGAGGAAAGGTTGAGAGACCTCGATTTGTTCAGTCTAGAGAAAAGAAGGTTCAGGGGAGACCTTATCCCCACATTCCAGTACTTAAAGGGTGGTTACAGAGAAGATGGAGACTCCCTTCTTACAAGAAGTCACACAGAAAAGACATGGAAAAGATGGGTTTAAGTTACTCCTAGAGAGATTCCAACTGGACATAGGAGGAAACTTTCTCAAAACCAGAAGAGTTGGAATAATCTGCCAGGGGAAATGATGTATTCCCCAGTGTTGGACACTTGTAAGATTCATCTGGACAGGGTGTTGGGACATCTTGTCTAGACCATGCTTTTGCCAAGAAAGGTTGGACCAGATGATCCGTGAGGTCTCTCCAGCCTGGTACTCTATGGTTCTATGGTTCTGTGATTTATTTTTCAGAAATCTGCCTGTGCTGATCCTTTCTCTAATTTAATTCCATGCAGCCTTTTCAGATTGAAATTCATTACATAAAATAAAATTTAAATTCCTGGCACATTTACATTTACCCTGCATGTAAGAATAAAATATATATCCGTGATACTAATGCCAAGCTTATACAGTGGATCCGAGTGTGTGCTTTGAGAGATTGGCAGGGAATATTTGACCTCGAAGGAAGGATGTGTAGGCAAAGGGTGAGTGAGATTGCCTTAGACTGAAGTTAAGCTCTCAGCATATTACAGTGCCAGTTCTCCTTCAGCTTGCCCTCTTGCACTGATTTTTGTACCCGTTCTTGAGGTTACAACCCAAAAGCTGAGCAGTGCCAATTCAACCTACTTATTCTTTCTCTATCAGTTCTGTTTCTGTTACACTTTTTGTGAAATAAGGTGACCCAAGTTAATGTCGTTTTCAGGACACAGTTTCTTTTTTTTTCATTATTCACCTTTTTACTCTTTGTAACTCACCTCTAACTGGATTTTTTGGAGCACATTGATGGTGTTTCTCATAGTAGAACATTTTATTGACTTTTCTGTGCTCTTGGTAGGTTACTCCAAAGCTGAGTTTGATTCCCCTGTCTACTAGTGCCAGACTCTATGACATTGTGGATGATCTTTAACTCCTCTCTTCTTATCTTCTCTATTTGCATGATGGGCATAGTGACTCCTTTTCACCTTTAAAAGTTTGAATGTGAACCCCTCCAGCAGGATTCAGCATCATTACTTTGCCTTTGACCTCATTCATCTGAGGTTTAGCTATTTCTACCTACATTTCTTAACGCCTCTTCAACTCAGGCTTTCCATTTCTTTCTCTCAGTAGTGTCCTTGCATTCTTTTCCTGCTTCTGAGTCTGCAAATCTACCCTACTGCTATTGCTGTAAAACTGCATATATATGACATGGCCTTGACAGATCAGATGTTCAGCTACCCTGCTCTGAGCCTGTCAGCATTGTTTTGCACATTTGTTTCACATTTAATACCCCGTGTTTTTCCCAGTCCACACAAACATACAGAAAACATAAATAAATAGTTTGTAACCTACAAAATATGTAGCCAAAGGGGAAAAAACAGGCAAAAAAGGGGACATGAAAAATGGGCACAGGAAGTTGAAACAGCTGACTTCGAACCCTGGCTGCCTCACTTGAGGTCCACCCCTGCAGTCACTGAATCAGTGATTGTGATTCCCCTGAGGCGAACCTCTGATAATCCATTATATATAGATTTTTTTGCTATGTATGGGAATGTCTACTCACAAACAAACCTAGCAAACCTTCCTATTCAGCATTCAGAGCATGTCTTTTTTCTTTGCTGTCTTTTCTTCAGCTTCTCTGTCAGGTCTTGTCTAGGCAGAAGCTCTCCATCAGTTGTGAGGACTGCAGCCCTCACCCAGTCTTCATTTCAACCCTTTGCTCAGTTTGTGAAATTTGAGAGAGAATCAAATTTATCTCCCCTTCTTATTATTAAATTCTGCTATTAGGTTGCCTTAGTTTGCAAGGCACTTTGGGCTGTGGATTGCAGGAGACATGGCATACAAAATAAATGCCTATTGACTTGGCAAAGCTGAAGATATCTCATTGATTCCAGTGTTCTCTGGATTATTCTCTGTTCCATGCTCAATAACCCCTAGCTTTTTATTCTTCTTATTATTATTATTGTGATTGCTGCTGCACATTGAATACATATCTTCATTGACCTGTCCACAATAATGCCTTGATCTTTTCCTTAGATTCAGAGCCCACAGATGTTCACAAGTAGTTTTATGACTATATGCAAAACATATGTCTAGGCTGAGTTTCATCTAGATTGCTACTGTCCAGTTGCCTAGTTTGGTTTAGTCCATTTTGAGTTCCTTACAATCTCCTGTCTTGGCTAGGCTGGCTTATTTTTGTTTCATCAGCATGTTTTATCCCTTCTCTTTTATTACACTTTTGTGAGGAGTTGCAGTGTGATATATGGCTGTTTCTTTGAAAGGGAAATGAGACAGCTATCTATTGAGAATATAGGTTATAATCTTTGGACAATGCTACTTGCTGATCTCCTGAGAATGGACTATTGACTTCTTTTTATGGCATTTTAGGTCGTGATTGTTTGCAAGTATAAGAACACATGGGTTTTCCTTGTGATCTGCATTTACCTGAAGATCTAACAGCCCCTTATTACTGTGAATATAGTCTGACAAAGTTCCTGTGTTGCTGGAATAAAGGTTTTCTTCTCATTTTACGGATAGAAATCAAAATCACTTGGGAAAAAAATATTACAAAAGACAAAAGGAAAAACAGTCTACTCAGCCCAGGAATTCCTCACAGGAACGGGACAGAAAAGCAGGTATACTTCTAGGATACTTTTCCAGTCTTCAGCAACTTGTGTTTCTCAGGAATTTCTACAGGCAGAGTCAGCATGTTTGTATTTGCAAGTGCTCTGTGGCAAACAGGCATTTAACCCAGGATAAAGAATACTCTGGTAAGAAAGGTGGAATTTTTCTGAGTGGTTCCTGCCCTGGTGGCTGCTCCTGCTCATGATGTTCTGTGCGTGGTTTCTCCAGAGGTGGGAAAGAACCTCTCTTAACCTGTGGACAGCTACAGAGACCTGTCCCACAGGTCTCTGCTGCAGAGAACATGTCTGTGGACATACCTGTGTATCTTCAACTCAGTCATCATCATGCCCTTAGCTCCAGGAAAGCTGCCCCTTCTTTGGTAGGCAGTCCCATGGTTGGGTTGCTGGTTGACCATGTTTTTGCATCAGTCAGGCAGGAAACAGCAGGGCTTTAACCACTGGGGAGAACTTGCCCTAAGACTGCTCCAAATCTGCATAGCAAGCCAAGACACTGCTGGTGGTAGCAACTTTTCTGTCTTGAAATGTGGGCTCTGCCCTTGTTCCTCTATGCTCCTTTTTTACTCTCTTGCTCAGATATAAGAATATTGTTTGAGACGCTGACAGAAGCCTTGCTAAAGTTGACATAATTGGTGTCCACTGATCTCCACTGAAATCAGATCACTTGGGAACCCACCAATCTCCCACAAGTTCAGTTATCACAGAAAGTGGTTTGATCAGGATGACCAAACTTCAGTAAATTCTTGCTGTACTCTTCCCAATGAGTGGGATGGGACATGTTCAGCTCCAGAGTCTCAGAAACATTTCCAGAATCTAATTGCTTTATCACTTTTTTATTCTTTGACCTTGAGTTCTTTTTTGTGTTTCATTTTCTCACTTGGGGAAGTGCCTTTCTCTCTTTGGCAACATTTCATCCTCCTCTCTCATCAACAGTGCTGCAAAAGGTTAATTTTGTTGTTCTGTAATGCTTACCTCTTCTGGAATCTGGGCTCTCCACTTCTGTCTCTGGGAGACCCAAATGAATCTTTTGGTGACCTCTTCTTCTCAATATATTTGACAAGAAGTTCTGTTATTTACCCCAAGTTCTTGTGCAGTCTTCACTCTTTCTTTTGCTTTTCCTGTTTGTTTGGCGTGGGATTTTTTGTTACAGCCATCACCCCATGCTGCAGATTTCTCTGCATACCTGCTGTGTTTTATGACTTATATTCTTATCTTTGATTACTTTTTGTTAAATGTGAATTGCTGCACTTCATCTAGCAGGAGCACAGGAACATTTGGCTTTTTCATTATTTTTAGTATCACTCTTTTTTCTCCCCTTTTCTAAGTTATTTTCTAATATTGCTGTTCTCTAAAGTGCTGACTACTGGAAGCCTGATACCCATATTAGGAAGCTGCAAATCCACAAGACTCCATTTTCTTTTTAGTCCTTTTCCTTCTCTCTCCTGTGGGAGAATATAGGAGCAATGGAGCAACCCAGGAGTCCTGCCATGTGGGCTGCATTGACAACTCCCTGGCTGTGCAGCATTGCTATCTAATTTACATGCATATGATATCTCAGTTACCAAAAGGCATGGGTGTGGTGTAACCTGTTTAAAGTCTTTCATGCACAAAAACCCTTTGAAGGGCACCACTTCATTTGTTTCATAAGCAAGGGTCTAGAAAGAGAAAGCTAAATAACATACCTAATCCATGGGAGACAGAATCACAAAACTGTACAGACTGGCTCCTTTGAGAGTTGTGCAGTGTCTCTAAATCCATTGGTTTCTTCCCATAATAGAATCTTAGCTAATGTACTAATAAAATATAGCTAGATGTACTTGCCAGAATTGAACAATGGACAAAACAAAGTTCAGGCATCACCCCTGAATTAGAGATGCCCGGAAGGGCATGGTATGCATTTCGAAAGGGTGGGAGTAGTCTTGGTTTTTTGAGTTTTACATGGGCTGTACAAGTATAAAGTACAACGTCCTTCCTAGAAAAGAATCAAAGAAAAATTTGCTCTTGGGTTTGTTTGTTATTTGGTGCTTTTAAAGAAACCTCTGCTTTTCACATCCTTAGTACTTGTACTTAGGTTATTTAGGGTGTCAGTTCTGGGTGATGTTTATTTCAGCCAGGACTTTCATCCTTAGAAGTTCTGGCTACAGGGTAGAAAGCTGCTCCTTTGCTTCAGCACAGGTTTTTCCCTATCTGAGTATTTCAGAACATTTGACAAATCCCCCTGTAATTAATTAATAGAATATTTTACTGAATACTTGTGGATTTGCTAGGTATTTTTATAAAAGGTAAGGATAATTCAGCAAAGTCATAAATTAGAGACACAGCTGTAACCTGCTACCTCTTCTAGCCTAATCAGAAACCCATTCTGCTCTTGGATATCTATTCTTCTTCTTGTTCTTTTGCAAAGGCTTTTTTGTTTTGTTTTGTTTTTCAGTTTGGTTTTCACTAAGGAGTTATTAAAAAATAAGGCTCAAGAGTTTTTAAGTATTCTCAGCTGTTACTCTATTGTGCATCTTTATACTTTCTGCAAATAGATGCATGTAATATGTAGAATGTGTACATATAACATTTACAGGGATCCATTTTTCTAAAAGCAGGCTGATGACATTAGCCTCAGCTCCATGCCCCTGTAGACAATTACTTGACATGATTTTTGTTCATGTCAAGTGTCAGTAGCTCCTTCTCCACTACTTGGAAGAGCTCATTGCTTGAAAGAAGCAGAGCTGCTGCCCTTACCAGCATGGCCCATCCCAACTTGGGAAGAATATCAAGGAAATGATGGAGGCCCCCCTTGAAAGTGAACAGCAAAAGAGGAGATGGCACCTTGCCAGACCGGCAACCCCCTGAGGTAGCCATCTAACTTGTGTTTAGGGATTGCTCATACATGTCTTTCCCATTTCATAAAGGAAGGCATTAATAATTCCTGGCGACGGACAAGTATTTCCCCCTCCAGCTCTTCACCACCCATGAAGATCATAGAATAAAGCCTCAAGTGAAGGACATTGTCTGACACTCAAACAGCAGAAGGTTTTGTCTGTGGCTCTACAGCAGTCAATGGGTGGCTGTAAGAAGATGCCCAAGCCTGGCACTTCTCATGCATGCCCATGCTGTGACTCTGGCTGCCTCACTGTGCATCACTTGCAGTGTAATCTGGGTGGCCATCCAAGGTGGCACAACAAGGTGGCACTGCAACCTTGTGGGTATTGGTGTGCACCCAGGGGCTGAAGGATGGCATGTGCTGATGATCCCTGCAGCAGAGCAGCTAGTGCGTGGGCCACACAAGGTGGGCAGCCTCTGCAGAAGCATGCAGTGGTAGGCAGGATGGATGTCCCCTTCCTCAACCTGGCTGTAGGCATTTTTGCTTCCAGACTCGTGCTGGTGCAGGACTGTAGCTCGTGTCCTGCCTCTAAGCAGTACTGGTTTGTGCTGGGATGCAAACTCCACTATTGCACTGAACAATGCAAACGAGTGGGTTTCAGGGAGTGATCCTGTCTCCCCAGCCTACACTGGGCAGGGACATCCCTTGCACGTACCTAGAATGCATGTTACAAGATAAAGAAAAAACCTCAGATCTGACCTTTATTCTGCCACTCTAAATGCTCCTTTAGTGACCCTTTGGCTAAAAGCTTCGAATGACAAGCTGTACTCCATTGTTGCATTGCATCTGACATAGCTATTATTCCATCCTGTACTTTTTACCTTATAATCCTTATCTTTTTACATGAAAGACCATTGTGACTACCAACTCAGTAAACATTGTTTTGATTTCTGAAGCAGGAAAAAAATGGTGACTAGTGAGCTTGAAATGATTTGCTTAAGTTTCCAATGTGAAGCAGAAATTCCAAAAGCTCATGGTGTTGAGGCTGCTTGTTGGGAAAGGAAAACAAAGCATTTTCTGTTGTTCACGGACTCAAAATAAAGATGTTGCTCACCAGCACAATAAGAAAATCATCAGACAAGTCTTTCAAATTGTTTGGTGACCTTTCTAGCCTGTCAAATGTTAGTGAAGACATTTTAAAACAAAACAAAATCAAACGTTATGAGAATTGGTATGAAAACTAAAATAACATTTTTTCATCATCAGGATGAATTTGTTGGCATGAGAAAAGAAGAAGTAAAATTAATTTAGCCCGTTCAATATTGTGCATGCATCTAGGCTGACAGGACAGGGAAAGATAGATTCTACCAGTCACACTGTTTGTGTCTTGCAGGAGATGTTTTATATACATACACATATACTTACATATATATATATATATATACACACACCACTTCTTTTCCCATCCATGAGATTGTGTCATTTTGGTTTACATAAAAGTACTTTATTGTTGCAGAAACACAGACCCACAATGTAGCCTGTGGTTCTCTCTATGAAATTTTAGATCATTAGTTTCAATGTTTTAGAGCTTCAGGCAGTGCTTTGCAGTGATGGTCTAGTGAGCTATGTTCCCCATTGCAGTTAAAACATGTAAGACTGCTTTAAAAATGTAGTATTTGTGAGTAATAAAGCAGTCATTCAAATCTGTTGGGAAAATTTGCCAACATAGCTACAGTATCTTCTCATCTGCTCCCTGCTTCCATTATTGATCATAATGGGGAAAATGTATTCAATGGAAATTACTCACACTGGGTGACTGCAATTTTGTAAGGGAAGGTCACAGAACAAAAGAAAATAATTTTTATATGATTCTGCTTTGTAATGTGAGACAGATCCTTAACTGGTGTAAAATGGCAAGTTCTGCTGACATCAAGAGAGGTAAACAAATCCCCTCTGGCTGAGCAGCTCTGGAGTATAAGACAATCACAGATGTGACACTTTTAAGTCGATTGATCTGAAATTTGCTGTTTATCAGATTTATTCAGCTGTCTTTAAAACTAATACTATTTTTCAAGATCAAGTGGGTTTCATGGAAGTTATCCCCTCATTACTGACGTCAGTGGAGAAAAAGACACCCTACGTTCTTCACTGGAGCGTATGTAGAATCAGTGCCTTCATATGCTGCTGGCAAAAATGAAGGGGATGGAGGAAGAAAAACAGTCAGTGGCTACACCACAGTACTTAAGTCAGAAAATAACTGTGCTGCACTTAGTATTTATGCTTGCATAACATGTAGGTGTCCTGATTTGATGCCCACAGGAGTTTTGATAGTCTCAAAAGCCAAGGGCTTACACTTCGATAGTATATCATGAAATTACAGGGAAGAGCAAAGAAAGAACTGCATCTAGTGAGAATGTGTTGTTTTTGAAAGAAGCCTGGATAAGTGGCCAAAAAGGTATGAGGAAACACTGCATGTTTGGAGACTTGAATGAAAGGCAAAAAGCAGTGGAGAGATAATCAGTAAAGTCTGTCTGCATTTAGCACCAGTGCATGAAGCCATTGAACAGTCTTGTGTGCTACGCAAGTTATGTGAGAGCTCATACAAACACTTACACAGCTCATTGTGATGGAATGAATTTTAATCTTTTGAAAGAGTTCCTGTGCTTTGAAATGCATTTCTTTTTGCTGGTATATACTACATTGCTTTTCAGAGACACAATTTCTAGAATAACACAATCATTTTCCTAAGATGGCCTTGCAGATGTACTTGGCCATAAATCTAGGCATAGGATGTGTAAGGATGTCACATAAACCTTGCAGCCTGGGAAGCTGTGGTTATTCTGCTGAGAGGAACTGCAGCTGCTGATGTCTGTGAGTCAAATAAACCTTTGGCTTATTATTGCATTGCTATTTAAAAACATGGAACAAACATCTCTCTTCAAATAATAACAGAAAAGTTGATTGTTCCATGCCTTGGGGGCACGAGTCTCTGAGGTCAGTAGGGACAACAAAAAAAATATTGAAATAAAATGAAGATGGAGGTTTGTGGATCTCAGAAAGATAATACAGCTTCAATTTCCTTCCAGTGCAGCCTGGGGATCTGGAAAATATTCTTGATCTACCAGACATTTGCAGAGCTAGTGCTCTTTAAAAAAAGAAATGTTTTCATATAATTCCTAATTGTATTCTTTTATAATGAATGAAGACAATTTCAGATGATTTGTGGCAGGAGACAGACAGAAATTATGAAAAATCAAATGGGAACAATGTACACTGATGACTTTCCTTGAGTCTCTGTAGCGTGATTATTATTGCCTTTTACCAGACACAGTGAGGAAAGTGTATCAGTGAATTGGTAAAAGGTCGTTCTACATTTCTTTCTCATTTCCCTAAGAATACAAAGATTAATCTTTATTTAACTTGCTTCTCTCTAAAGTAGATCCATTAGCAAGCTAAGAACCCAGCTATTGTGATAGACATCCTCAGTGCTGTCATACACTGATGTTCTCCTTCCCCTCCATCTGTGGTCTGCAAAGGGTTGGTGATACCCAGCACTGGCTCTTCTGCATGTAAAGCCTTGTAGAACCCAGAAGTCAATTTTCTATCTTTCCTGTCATTTTGATGTGGAGTCAATTTCCACCTTTACTTCCAGCATCTCACAGGACAAGTCTCACTAATACTGAGGTATTAATGTTCTATGGTGAAGTACATCAGGCCATCAGATAAATGTGACAGGAGTGACCAGCTACTCTTGCCTCCTGCTCAAAGAAGAGCTTGCTTACTCCAGGTTGCTCAGAGCCTTATCCAGGCTGCTTTTGAATCCCTCCACAGACAGAGGTGGCACTTGCCTCTTTGGACCCCTTATCCTTCTGTGAAATCTTCTCTCCTTTTGCTGGGCTGGAGTATCCCTTGCTGTGTGACCTGTGACCATTGCTTCATTCCGTCACTGTGACCCTGAGCAGAGGAACCCTGGAGACAGTCCCAGGTCTGAAGCCCTATGGGGCTGGCCATGAGCTCAGGATGCAGTAGAGTGAGCCAACTCTGATGGTACATCTGGAAGTATCCCATCCTTCTCCCTTTAAAGGAAAGTGGTAGAAGCCTTCAGCTGATGAGTTACTGCTTTGGGGATCCTTTTCAGCTACTCATTACAAACTGGCTCAGCAGTGAAGTAAGACTTCAAAGTAAACATAAAACAGTTTATTACTCTTTTTAGTAAGAGTCAAAACTGCAGCAATTTCACTTACACCACCTTTAGAAAAGCAATATTCACACTCAGCTCTTTCACCTTCTCACTGTCAACAGTGCCCTGCAGAATCAAGGTCCATGGCTTAGGTCCGCTTGTCAGGAATTAATTTTCTCTTGTATTTATTTGAGTTGGTTCAGTGTTTAATTTCACTGCTATTTCCTTCCTACCATCTCCATTCCTGCCTTCAGCTTATGCCTTGAGACAGGAAGAGCACAAATGTCCCTTTTGCCTTCTTGATGGTCTTCACAGCCCAGAAGGGAGCTGGCCATAGTTGTCCCCCCTCCAGCTGACCTCAACCATAGGGTTCAGCAGGAGCTCTACAAACATTTTTGGTAGCACTACTGCACAAATGGGATCTGCTTATGAGGGTAGAGCCAACATCTCTAGGTCACAAACCACTTCAGCCATCCTAAGCTAGATGGTTCCTATTCATGAAATGGAACTTTCAGGTAAATAACTCCAATCATTGCAATTTCTTCTCCCAGGAGAATGTTTCCAAGACTTTTATTGTGTCTATTGACCTGCCTCGCTTTCCTGTAGCCCTGCAGCTCCGCAATATTCTCTCTGAAATAAAGGGACCCGTAATTCACACAGTGTTTATTTGACAGCCTTTGTGTAGTCAGGGTAAGGAAAGACAATGCTGGGGAGGCACGTTTTCCCCATTCCACTTGCTGTGATCCCAGTATGTTTTGTCTCTTCTGTCTGAGTTGGTGGGGTCATGTAGTCGGCATGGACTGAAAATGTCCTGTGGTTGTAATGTGCAGCATTTTGGGTACTGACTGTTTGCTGAGCCTGATTCCTGAGCAACTTTAACAATCAAGGCAGGGTGAATATTTTGTCTATGCAACACTTTTAGAATAATAAATAGACCAGTAATTTATTTAAAAGGTGTTCTCATTTCATAAATATTTCCATAAAATCCTGAGGAAGCTTAATTATATGGCAATTCTTCACCCCATTGTGGAGAAGCAGAATTATAACTAGCTCTGCTTTCCCTGCTCAGAAGCTCTGTGATTTCTGATCATACCACTAATTGCTCAGAAGCAAAAACCTGCTTTCCTTTAAATGATTGTTAAATGATTCAGGAATCATATTTAACTGGAGCAATTGTTCCACTGATCTTCACAAAAACCTATGATGGAAAAAACATCGCTCATTTTATAAATGTCATTTCTTAAATCTCTTGAATTTCTTCCTTTCACAAAATGTGCATTTTCTGTACTATAGCATTGGGTCATTTTTTATTTTTCTCTGAAGAAAACCATGCTAATTACAGCTTGATTAGATATGTAGTTAGAGAGAGATACAGTTGCCTGCATAGCATGGGAGAGCTGTTAAAAAAGGTTTTAGCAACTAAAGTTCATGGAATATACAGCTTAAACTTTTCAGAGTGAGACTGGGCATCCAATCAATAGTTAAGCCTATTTCACAACCTCTTCTCCCTGTGATTTTTACTTGCTGCTCAGCTATCCAAGAGCCTGTGAGATGACCCTTTCTATTTTAGTATGTCCTTTTTTGCAGGGAACGATAAGGGAATTCTTCTTAACACTGAAAATCATTAGAACTATTTCACCTCATACTTCTTTCTTAGACTATGAACAGAATGTAGATGGATACAGGAACTTGGAGTCTGAATACTTCATATTGACAATAGGCCAGACTCTAATCTCAGCTACATCAGTGTAAATCAGGAGAATTAAAACAAAAAAGAAGAAAAAAAAAGATCAGAGTAGTTGCTTTAGTTTTAACTGACATAACTCTGAAGAAGATTATTTTCAGGAAGAAAGTCCTTAGAAAATAAAATATAGTAGATATATAAATTGTTACTCTTTGTATTTACACTTTTGTTTTATATTGGATACTCCTCTGCTGGTGGAACTCAGGGGTTCAGATAGACAGTTGGTAGCTCAACAAAGGGAAAATATAAAATGCAGTGAAGACGTCCTCTTATTTCCTTTAATCTCATGCTGAGTTACTACCAGGATGACCCTGAAAGAAGTATTACTTCCTGAATACATAGCCTTGATGAACAGTAAGTTTTTCTTTCATGACAGGTTTATCCCTTTGTTGAGGAAGTGCTTGAGAGCTATTTCATTGTATATAGTGAAGGTGTAATTGGGCTACAGCAGGCTTATTCCTTTAATAGGTTAGGCAATAATTTCATGTCACCTTTTAGTACACAGGGCTTTCATTCTGTTAAACTGATTGATTACTTTATCAGCATTCATTTGCCAGCATTTGTGTAAAGCAGTGTCTTGCAGAGAGAAGAAGTATACAACTTTACTCCTTTGACAAGAGGGTAGAATCTGTATGAGAGGAAATGACATCAAAGCAACCAAGGAGTGCAGACCAAGAAGCTGTCCAGTATGTATGTATGTCCAAGGCAGACCTGACTAAACCTACCATGTGCTTTCCCTGTTAGATATTTGTGTAAATTGTTCCTAATGTTCTGCTCATCTTTTATGGCCAGAATCCCCAGCCCTGCAAACCTCTCTCTCATGCCTCTTTCCACCAACACTGGGGAAACCAGTGGTGATGCAAGCAAAGGCAAAGATGTACTTTTGGAAACTGCGCACTGTCGTGACTGAGCAGTGCCTCACCATCCATGACAAGGAAATTGCCCCCAAGTTCTGAAAAATATTTATCACTGGTTTTTCAAAAGCACCTGCTGTTGTTCTGACATCTAAATTGGATTGTGCTGAGGAAAAGCTGACCTTCTCCTTTCTCCATTAAGGACTTCTATTGGAATTCGATAAATAAAATCAGTCAAAACCCACTTAAATTTCCTCTTAGAATATTTCCCTAGATAGAAGCCCGAGTGAGGAATATTAGGCTAAATTTTCCCTTGACAGAAATCCATTGCATCTAAATTAATCTACCTCTTGGAGCAATCTGATTGTGGCATCAGGCAAAGTATCCTTTGGGCATGGCACCCACGACCTAAACTAAGTTACATCAGCAGAGAATTTGTTTTGCTCTCACTGCAGTCAGAGCAGCAGCTCTGATTTCAGTACCACACTAATAAATCTTCCTCACAGTGTTGCATGATGAGGATTCAGAAATAAAAACTTGCTTGGGTTTCCTTACAATTTTAGTTTACAAATTGATCCACATAGAAAAATGCGAGATTTTCCTTCAGAACCAAGAATGCTGTTTCTGTGAAAGTTTGAAGACCTATTAAGCTGTGTTCGAATCTCACTACATTAAACATCAAGTCTGACTTGCTGTTTTGATATTTATTATAAGGGCTTTAGTGTCTTGCTGAAAAACCTGTTGCACTGTTGCCCTCAGTACAGAATTCCCAGAGAACTACAACTTTTTGGAAAGTAGGGTGCTAGTTATGTGTCAAGAAGCAGTTATCAAATGAAAACACTGAAGTAATTATATCTGCTTGGGTATCTTGCATAATTTTGTTATGAGAAGCTCAAATCGCAGCCTTCAGTAGTGAGGGTTCCCAGCCATTATCAAACTTGAATTCACCTGGATGAAGCAAGACACCCTTGCTTCTTTATTGTCTCCCTTGTCTCTATATTTGTCTGTGAAAGACCTTCTTACCAAGGTTCAGTTTTCATGCACATCAGTCACCCTGAGCAGTGTGCACAAAGCTGATCCTGATCTGCACTGGGCCACTGCTTGCCAGCAGGCTTCACTGCTAATCTACCATGAAGGATGCTTCATTTGCTGCCAGGTGGGTTGCACAGAGGGGCTGTGTTGTCCCACTTTTCTTGCCTCTGTCCAGAAAATTGCAATCATGCTTTAAAATGGGCGGGTAGAAGAAGGCAGCCTCACATCCCATGCACACATTCTGCCTCATTTACCACCTACATGCAAAGAGAAAAAAAAACAGTTAATAGAGCTGCCAAACCAATTACATTAGATTAAATTAGATTAGTGAGCCAAAAAATTAAGACATCATGGCAGACAAGTCTAGGAATGCTGTGGCAAGAGGGAGGATGGGGTACTCGGCTCTAGAAGAAATGAATATACTCAGTGAATACCACTGAAATAAAAAATATTTTTAAAATGTCAGATGGAACTAAAATATTTTAGACATATGGGGCATTAACCAAATGTTTAAACATTTGCCTTTAGCTGCATAAATGTAAAACTGATGGAATGTGTTTAGCAAGCGATACAGATTATCTTTAACTGCATTAAACTGCACATGTTCATTGTAATGCAGGCCAGTCATAACTGCAGTACAGACCACATCTCTCTAACCTCATCTATTGATGAGATCCACGCTTTTCTATTACTTTGAAAATTGTTGGTCATCTCTATCTTGGGATGTTATTTCTGCTGACTGAAAAGATGAGCACTGAACATTAGCAATCAACACTTCCCCAACACCCAAACCAAGAAACGCTTTGGTTTCTGTAATCTGGGTATCAGGCTGGGAGTCAGAAAGAGCTTTTACTACACGTACTATAAATGATCTTGGGAAATTGCTGCAGTTCTCTGGGTTTCGGTAGTTTGCCAGATTGCAGAGATAGCCATCTACAATATCAGAAGCAGCTTCCTCTGGGAGTTGTATGGAGCTTGGACAATTCAAACAATAACCGCAGAAAGTATACACTCAGCGAGTGTTCTCAGGCAGATAGCCATCCCTCCCACAAAGTATGAAACTTCTGGGGGTTTCATAAATATCCACACATTGTCTGAATAGGAAACAATGCAATAGAAAACAAAGCTCCCTGTCATTATGAGTAAATCTGTGAAGAGTCAACTTTTCTGTTGTACAACAGTTACAGTCTTTCTAAAAATAATACTGTTTAAAAAGTGCCAAACCAAGAAATTTTGTGGTCTTGGAAGGTAGATGCCTTGACAATCCTTACTTTAATTTGACATGAAAGCTTCTCAGTGAAGCAACTGAGAGCTCTACAAATTGCATAGCTTGAGATGATGTTTTGGGATGGTTAGGATTCCCACATTCTATTATCGAAGCCTTCCAACAGGCACACAGATCTATTAGGTGGGAAAGGACAGGGGCTGGTAAGTCAAAGGGGAAGAAAATGTAATTGCTGTGATACCTGTTGGAAACGAGTGCACTGACTGCAAAGAGGGAAGGAGAACATCTGGGTTAACCTGTGGCTAAATAGTGTCTGCAGTGTATCGAAACCATCTGCACGTGCTGCAGAAATGTGTGCAGAAGGCAACTGAGCAGAACGCGGTAATAGCTGATGGTCAGAAATGCTTTAAGTCTTGTTTTGAAATCAGGCAACATCAGAAAGCTGGTGATACCATGTGGCAGTGATGGATTAACCCTTTTGCTTGCCCTGTGACAAGACTGAATACAATGAATTGACAATACAAAGACTGAACGCTTCCTCCACCTATTTGCCCAGGGACAAGTAGAAAGCTCAACACTTTGTCAGAGCTGTGCTGGGGGTGCAAGCTCTGAGAAGAGCTGGTGAGCACAGAACAGCCCCAGGCTGGTGGCAGGAGCTGCTGTGGGGCTTTGGGACTCTTTGCTGCCTGTTCAGCACAGCTCTCCTCCTCCTCCTCCTCGCTGCTCTTCCCTAGTGTCTCAGCCAGTTTATAGGTGGTTTTCTCTGTTGTCAAGGGCACCAGAGCAAAGTTTTTGATTTTGTTGCTTTGTCTTCTGGGCTTGATGGGAAAGATCTGAGCAGGAGCTTTTCCTTCCCATTTATCTCACTCTGTAACTTTGAACACCATATGGGGACCTACTTGCTTCATAGAGCATATGCAGGTACACTGTTTTGGCACAGGTAGGAGCTTCATGAAAGATAGCTTGATTCAACATGATTTCCAGACCAGAGGAGAACACAGCATGCTCTAGACAAGTTAAAAACTATTGGCAGTTGTTCTGCTACTCATTGCTTTCCAGATGCACTGCCCGAAGCAGTCAGAGCTGAGGAGCCAGCAGGCTTGCTGGCTTGCAGAGATGTCTGCTCTGTGTGCTAAAGGCAGCCCGGCATGGCCAGCGTGGCCAGCCCTGCTTCTCATGCAGGCTGTGTGTCTGCAGGAATGGGATGTGGCCTCTCCAGGAGCTCTTGGAGAGACGTCTTCCTCCAGATGACCACAGTGGGAATGGGAGGACTGGAGCGGGAGGTGGTGGCCAAGCCCAGTGAGCTCCCAGCTGCTCGGCACACTGCTCTTTTCAAGTGACAGAAACATGCTCAAAGTGATTACTCACCGGCCTGAAGCCGAACAGGGCCATATGTAATGGGATAATCTGGCCTCTGGTTGGTTCAGCAGGTTTCCCCATCACACTAAAAAGTGTTCAGCAGTATCAAACCTGACATTTTTCTACATTTCTGTTTGGTTCAGTCAAGGACATCCCAAAAAGTAAATGCAAAAGCAAGCTGGCAGTAGTGGATGGGTTAACTTCAAGAGAGCTGAAGGAAAGGAGTAGGTATACAGGCAGAGAAGGGAAACATGGATCTCCAGAGTCAGTTTATAGTATTAAACTGTTGTCTTCTTCTCTAAGACAAGCACCTTTAGGAACTGAGCCTGGGCTGCATCTCTTCAGGCAGGTTGAGTCACAATGACTCTGGATCCAAAGGACATGCCTGGTGTCACCTTGGGTGCCAGCTGAGGTTCACTAGCTGAGTACCTCCTATACTAAAAGACAGTCCGTACTCTCATGAGCTTTTTCTTCAGTCTTTTATCTCCTATTTCTTCTTCTCATGTAATTTTTCAGGCATTTGGACCAAAGCAGACAGGGACTATATCCAAACAATGTGCAAGAGCATAGGCTGTGCCAGGAGAGGAATCTAGCAGCCCTGATATGGAATTACCATGATATTGACTTGCCAGTTTGGTTTTCTTCCATCTCTGATCACCAATTTGTATCTTGAGATCTCAAAGCAGGTGCAAAGGTAGAGAAATTGTGTTTGCTCATGTAGGCATGGCATAAGACAGAAAGGCATAAGGCACAGAAGGGCAGTAACCTGCTGAGTTTATGTGGCAGTTGAACTTACTGTACAGATAAGCATTTATTTAGCTCTTGAGAGTAAATCTGTTCAGTGAAATTCAGAATCTCTCAAACAGAGGAATACTGAGCCTAAGGCACATTACCATCTTAATGCTGAGCTTCTGCAAGAAGTATTTCTGTGTGAACTGGCCTTGTTACTCCAGATGATTATAGTGCCTTTCCCAAATAGCAAACCTGTGCTGGAGAAACCCATGTAATTTAGAGAGATACAGCTAGAAGCCAGTTCTGTGAAAAGAATGAGTTTTCTTTGATGATAATAAATTTGTGTGTGACAGACATATTGAAGGAAAACTGCTTTAAAATAATACACATGTGTCTCAGAAGTTGTGGCTTACTGCCCATCCTTTCCTGCTCACACTAACTTACCCAGATGTATGTGTGCCTCCTCTCTTGGAAAATACTTTCTAACTTCCCTGCCTTTACGTCTGACTGGCCTAAGTCCAAAGTCTCAGTAGTATCACATTTCTGTCTGCATGCCTTAGTGTTCACAGCTAAACTAATCATGGCAACTAGAGTCAGTTAAGTACATCAGTGTCTGGGTGGATGGAAGAACACTGCTTGAGATTAATTTCAATGCTTTGTCACTAAAGTCCATGTAAGAAGACTACATCAAATTATCCTCACCTCTTAGGATGAGGCTATGCCAGTGGACATTATCATGTCTTAAACATAATGCTGGTGATTTTTATGCTTTTTGTTTTTGCCCAACTGTGTGCACAGCAACTGGGATGTGATATTGCTCAATGAGGCAAATGGTATTTACTGGATACAAGTGACTGCTGTCCAACAAATACAATTTTCCATTAAATATGGTAGAAAAAACATCTTTTTTTTATGAATGTGGACCTTGCTTCAATGATGTTTTTGGCTGCCCCACAGCTGCACCCCTCAGGTGTTTCTTATACATTACCCTTAAGATGTTCAGAAGTTGAAGGAAGTTCATGATGCAAAACACCACTTACTATGGCAATTGTTACACTTGCAGCATGGACAGAAATTGCATTACTTGCCCACGAGCTTGTAGATTGAAATCTTGGATGACAGTACCAGAGTGATGACTTTTTTTCTTGAAACTCAGATGTAATCTTTTGGTAATACTTAACCAAAAAAATGGGCTCTTCTGTTTTGCCTATTGACTGCCATAAGCACCTCCCAGTACAACAGTTAGTCTATAAGTATAATTTGATTTCTCATGCCAAACCTGAGTAAATCTGTGACCCCCACTAGCCTCTGTGGCTGTTGCAGATGGATGCCATTCTTACTAATTGCTGTCCAGGTTTTAAAGTGTAGAGTGGTACAGTGGCACAGTGGCAGCTTCAAATTTGTTCACCTTCTTACTATAACTCCTTGTCTTTGATTAATCTCACTCCTTCATTAGAAATAGAAAACATTTTTGGAGGGTAATAAATCAGAAACACACTTCTTTCTGCCATCTTTAACATGAGGCTAGTGTATGATGGTAAAAAAGCAGCTAAGTTAGGCCAAAATGTGGAAATAGAAATAAACAAGATGAATGTACTCATATCAGAGAGAGATGTGGACTAGCAGCTATCACTTTGGAAATATTAGGCTTGCTCCCTTGAAGGTGAAGATGTCTCTGTTTCCACAACTGAAAAGTCAAGATGAAAGTGCCTGCCTATATTTAGAGGGGTGGTGCTACCTACTTAGTTTGATAGAAACACCACAGCAAGCAAAACTAAGATAGAAATGTTATTGCTAGAGTAAAAACAGTACAATTAACAAAGAACACTTGGAATACCTATAAAACAGATACCTCTTCATAAGGGAAACTTTTCTCTAATACAAAGCACTTCTCTTGAGAAGGTATGGGGTTTTTTTTTTGAGACATTCTGAATATGTAATAAAAATAATTTATTGAGATAGATCACAACATCTTATTTGTATTGTAGCACATCACTATATTGCATGCTTGGGTCTGGTCTTTGGAGCTTTTGACACATCAGGCTTGATGTGCATAAATTTATTGCTTCTTTTGTTATGTTGATGGTCATGAATTCCTAAGTCCTTTGAACTAGCTTTTTGAAAAGACAGTGGAAAAAAGTGCTCTCAGTAAACATCTGTTAAGAGCGTGAGACACAAGAAAGGGAACTTTGCTGTCACCAAAGCTGCCTTTGTTCAGAGTAATCTAACTAGTCATCTCCTGTACTTGGAGCTATCTTGTCAGGAAGGTATTGTTTCTCTTTCACTGAGCAAAATCAGACTGACTTTTGTGTTACTAATTCCCTGAAGAAACCAGAACCTTACGCTTCTGAATCCTTCCCCGAAGTATTACCATTTTTGGTGTCTTATTTCACATTCTACGCTGGATTTGGAATTTCCATTTCTTATCTGGCTCCTTAGTGTACAGCCCCTATGTGCACTTTTCTGCCTCCCTCCACATGATGTGAACACCATTGGGATTTCTTTTCCATGCACAGCATAACCAACAAAGGCTTTTCCTACTCAGCGGCCTCTCCCCCATCTCGCCAGCCAGCATTTGCCTGGAGGAAAGCCACCAGTGTCTTGAAATCACTGAGAGAGCAGTGGTACCAAAAGACACTGCCAAATGATGCAGGAGCTGAAAAAGGTGCCCTGAGATAGTTTTTCAAGTCAGCCCAAGCTTCCTGCTACATCTTCTGTATCAAGCTGCAAAGCAGGTGAGGTTCAATCAGATTTCAGGATGTGAAACCATGTGTTTTCTCTACTCACTTTAATACACTGCATTCTTGAGGTGGACATTTTTGACCTGATGGAGAAAGGTCTTGTCTTGGGTTCAGCAGTAGCAGTCATTTTTCTCCTTCTTAGTAGCTGGTGCAGTGCTGTGGTTTTGACTTTCAGCCTGGGAACAGTGTTGATAACGCTGATGTTTTTAGTTGTTGCTCAGTAATGTTTACTGTGACCAAGGACTTTCTGAGTCTCATGCTCTGCCAGGAGGAGGGGAAGCTGGGAGGAATCAGAGACAGGACACCTGACCCGAACTAACCAAAGAGGTATTCCAAACCAGAGCACGTCATGCCCAGGATGTAGAACTGGGGGCAGTTACCCGAAAGGGTTAGATCACTGCTTGGTTGGGCTGGGTATCAGTCGGCGGGTGGTGAGTGGTTTTATTCTCTTCCCTTGCTATTTCCCTTATAATTATTATTATTGGTGGTAGCAGTAGTGATTTGTGTTATACCTTAGTTACTGGATTGTTCTTATCTCAACCTGTGAGAGTTACATTCTTTCGATTCTCCTCCCCATTTGTCCAGGAGCTGGGGGAGGAAGGGGGGGAGTGATAGAGAGGTTGCGTGGCTGGGCTCAAACCACGACACGTCTGAAGTCAGTAGCTCTGCAGATTGCTTTAGAAGTGAGGCAGATTGCTCCTTTTCTACTCTTTTCCAATAAAACCATTAATGCTCTTCATAAGCAAGCTATGGCAGTGCATGAAACATTAACCTGAATCCATTTGATATTCTCCTTTCCACGTTTTAATTATATTTACAGCTTTCCAGGAGGTTTTCAGCCTTCCTTTTTTTATCATGGGTTTTTCTCAGCGGACTCAAGCTTCACTTCAGTTGCTCCTGCACGTACCTAGTAATGTGTGCAGTGCACCTTTCTGGTGGCCTTAAGATTTGCCTTGTAAGAAGTGATTTGAAAAATAGGGACATAAGTATATTTTTATATTTGTATTTCCAAGGCCCTTATCTACTGGTGATTTTATGAGCCCTTTACATAAAACACAGTAAGTCAGGTAAAAATAGAAGAATTTCAAATTGATGCTGAAGACCATCCAACAGAAAAAGCTCTTGCACTGTTCGCAGCTTGACATTGATTATCCCTTGTTTTCTGGAGCCTGTTTCTTGCAATGCGGCTGCATCTCATGGTTGCTGCACCTCAAAGTAGAGCTGTGTATATTGATATTTTTCCACACAGGTGCTGGGCTTGAGATTAAAGGCTTCTGGTTTACAGTGTAGAAAAGGAGCTCACAGCTTTGAAAAGATCATCATCCCCATAAAGCTGAAGGACCTTGTCAGCAGGCCATGGTTCACAGATGTAAGAACAGCTCTCTTCTGTCACTGCAGAGGACAAAGGTCTCATCCATGCTGACAAGTAGGGCAGGCCTCTGCTGTCGTGGTCCTCAGGGGCCAAAACCCAAAGCAGCTCAATCTAACTCAATCATTCTGTGTCTGTAGAACACTGAGTGCAGCTCGTTGTGCCACTGCAGATGTCCCCCATACCTCTGTCTCTGTGGCTAACCTTCTGAAAGTAATGGGTCCCCTGGAAACTCGGAGCCTTATCGGGCAGCCTCATGTGGCTGTCCTGGGTACCCAAATGCATCTCAAAAGATTGTAGATGCCGATTTGCAGCTAAATGAATTGGGGCAGGTTTTCTCTACCTTATACAACTGAAGAAAATTGTTTCACACCTGCTAACAGAGATAGTCCTTAAACCAAACCAAAGCTCACATGGGTTCAGTTTCCCTGCAGATCTCTCTTAAATTACTTTTTGAAGGGCTGTAGTTTTTTCCTTCCAGGCTGCTAATGCTGCTGGTGGCATGATAGAAGTCACACCAAGTCATGAGCAGGTTTCTCTGAGAACCTGAAAATTGCAACCCAGGGCTTTCTTTCATTACTACAGAGAAACATGGCTTACAGGGCTTTGTCAGCAGAACCACAAATAGTCATATTAAAAGAAAGAGACTCATTGTCACTGTGTTACTGTGAACCTCTATGCTTCCAGGTAGCTTTTCTTTTAACCTGCCCTCTACCTGGGAGTCATTAAAGCATTCTGCTGAAGTGAATTCTGTTATTTATCATTCACAAACCCGAGGACAGACCATGTCTCTATTCCTACAACACATTTTTTTACTGCCCTCTCTGTAAATAGGGTGTCTACTGCCCCTCATTACTGCAAAGTCAAGGAATTTCTGTCTTTCACATCATGTCATTGATGGGAAAGTAGAGCCACTGCCATTCGAGTAGGAGGGATTTGAGTCCACTGGGAAGAAATGAATGAAGAGGCATTCAAACTCATTTCCAATGAAATTCCCAACCTTGTCTCTTACTCTGATGATAATCCTTCATTGTTGATTAATGGATGAAAGGTGCTGAAATGATCAATAGCTGGATAAAATGGCAAGCAGTCAGATCAAAGTTTATGTAGTTTGCTACCTTTTTGTGTAGGGAAGATTGAAGGTATTTGTATAATGAAGACTGTAAGAACAAGACATACATGATACTAGGAGCAGATTTCAACTGCTTCCAGCTCAGAGGTTTTCTGTGCAAGGAATGATTGTTACTTCCTTTCCCACTGACCTGTTGAGTGTCCAGTGAAACTATGCAAAAAAGTTTCAGCACAGAACCCTTTATTGACTGGATCCTCTTTGCCCACTCGCTTGTCAGCTCCTTCAGAGCCTTATCACGGAATTCTAGTGCAAGACTTATCTTTATGGAAGTTGTGCTGTCTTCTCAAAATGCATCACATGTATTCAGACATCCCCTGTTTCTATTTTTACTGAAATTCCTACAAATTTGTCCGGTAGCCGTGTCAGTCTTGGACATCTATCTTGGTCTCCCCTACAGAAAGGGAGAAGATTGTAGCTTTCCTGTTCTAAAGTAGTTTTAAGAGCGAATTTAAAGTATCACAGCTGACCATTCAACAAATTGGTTGAAGAGCTGAGAATTCAGATCTTTAATCTGCATAGGCTGCTCTTGACAGTATCTGAATTCTTTACACTGATGCATTAAGTAATGTGATTAATATCTATCATGTGATATTTCCTCTTCTCCCCTCCTCTGGAGGGAAACGTGCACCCTGCAATGTATTTCTTTGGTACAGCTTTATCTCTTTTGGTTTTGTTTGGATCTGCTTTCTTTGAAAAATGGTCATGTTGCTCTGTATTTAGTTTAGAAAAGGCAAGGTTAGAGAAACAGAGACCTTAAGTCTTGAGGGAACTCATTCCACAGTCACAGCCTGACCAGTTCTGTCTCCTCCACAGATAAGCTTTGCCCTAGTTTTGGGGACGTCCAGTTCCAGCAGAACAAAGTTACTGAGTGCATATTTTATTGAGGGCTTTAGGCAGTATTTAAGATGTTTTGGACTACAGATATAAATCATTTGAATGATCCACCACACTGTAAACTCCAGTTGGCAGTCTTTGGGAAGCAAACACCAGATCTGGAGGAAATACCTGATTCCTCAGGTCAGCTTTGTTATTTGAAGCACTGTGTGAAGCTCTGGGGTACAGCCTGAATGCTTTAAACCAGGTATATCACATTAGTGATGTAGTAGTAAATAACTGAATTGGGGCACTACTTGGCGTGAAACACATCCCAACCAACTGCAGAAGCCATGTGCAAGTCCTCATGTGACAGGTTAGCACTGACAGACAGGGAATGACTGCTCCACCAGCAATGACCAAGGGGATACTTCCAGGGGCTGTGTTTGGGCTCCAAGCTCCCCAGCCCAGTGAGACATCAGACCTTCTCTTCACATGGACTCCATGTGTGGTTTCAGGCTCACAGAACATGGATTGGCTGAGAAATTAATGCTAGAGATAAGATCAGCAGGGGCAGCTTTCTCATCAATATTAATCTGGTTTCTGGTGTGTCATGGGATGCCTGAACAATTGCATTCCCAGTGCTAAGGAACCAACTTCATGCTCCTCCTAGTGCTTTCTGTGATCAGAATCACAGAAAATCAGCAAGCGAAAGGGTTGTTTCAGGATAGTTTGAAGTCTCTTCATATTTAAGAGGTTGGGACTGATGCTTTCTAGCCCTGCTAGCTCAGGTGCCTCTGCTGTGGTCACTTGAAATGCTGTCAAGCTGAAGCTGAGCAACAGAAAACAATAAAAAACAACAAAGGACTCACTATGAATTTGGTATGAAAGGAAGGCATTTAAGCTTGCTGGTGCACTCATAGAGCTTTTCAGGCATGCATCCAGTATCAGACTCAGAAGCTTCATTTCCTTTAGGCTATGTTTTCATGTGGTTCAGTTTATTCATAGGTACCTGAAGAATTTAGAAGTCTCATGAAATACAGAAACTTACTAATGACCCAAGACAGTTCCATAAAGCAAGCTGGCACAGGGGAAGTAATAGCAACCATAAGCAGATTACTTCCTAGAGCTTTAAGCCCTCCCTTCAGAGCACACCATTAGGCAGGCAGGGTTAGCTTGGTCATCCACTTCATAGGATGCACCAGGTAGCAGCTACATCAGGCCCTTTTGCACACTACAGAGCTGACTCCAAGGTGTTGCTCTTTACTCCTACCCAAGCCAGTTAGAAGGGGGCTGTGCAGTTTAATAGGAGGTGTGAGAGATATATCAGGGTTTAGTTCCTTCAGATCACTGGGACAGTGCAGCTACTATTGTGCTACTGAGAGCAGTCCCCCTGGCTCTTTGGCCCAGGTACAGCTCAGGTAGCTGCAATCTGCCTACTCACAGTCTCCCTGGAGTTTCTGTTGACAGCATTATTCTTTTTCCACTTCTTGTCCTAATTCAGTCAGGTTGTCTTGCTGTGCACTGTTATGCACTATCACAATCCATACCAGAGGTGGCTCCATGTCAGGTCTGGGTGAAGCGATCTCTCATTAGGGGAGCCTGATCTTCCAGGCTTCACTCCTGTGAATAACCCAGAAGCATGTAATTAGGCTTCCAGAGGTCTACCGGCTGATGCACTCAGAAGGTAACATCACACAAGTGGCCTAGGGTTTTATACGCACATATACATTACATCCTTAGTGCAAATGTGAAGGCTTAGTTTAAATTTGTTGTTTCAAACCAATTTGAGAACAAACATAACATTTGGGGGGAAAATGAGAAACTGAAGGGATTTGCCTTGCCCTTGCTCTGAAATCATTAAAAGCCTGGAGCTTTGAATACCTGTATCCTGAACAGTGATGTCCACAGCCTTTCAGGTCAGTTTGAGTTCAGTGGAAGCCACAATTAAAAATGCAGACACTGGGCTTGGGTGTGAATGGATTAAAACCAGAGGAGCAAAGACTCCAGTGCTCCTGGGAGGTTTGCACAGATCCACAAGCTATGAGGAGGCTGATCAGAAACTTTGAGAGAATATTTTTAAACAAATGCAACATACTGATGTCTGTTCTACCAATACTCATTTTTCTCCTTTCTATGGACTCTGGGCTAAGCAACCCATCAGTGAGAAGTGGGCACCTCCAGAGAGCATCTTCTCTCCCATCTGAAGACAGGATATTGATAAAGAAGATGAATTATTCCTAGGTCTACCTTATGCTCTGCTCTGGCTATGAAGGAAGCTCTTATTTATCATTCAGCAGGATGGAGTACAGCCACCCTGCCTAAGCAAATAACGGGAAAGGCATCTACATTTTCTGCATGTGATATAAAATAGAACCTTGATTTTTCTTGGGCAACAAAACGTATCAGCTCTGAGTTTTGCCCATCAGGAAATGCATACAGTATGTATGCACACATTTAAAAATCACACAACTTTAAGGTAAGTTACACATGGTGGGTTTAGACATGCATTCGTTTTCAGATGCAGTCAATACCTATACTGGCAGAAGATTTTTAGGTTTTGATATACTACTCTGATGATTGCCTATGTAGGGTGAAATGCATCCTTAAACACTGTGCTGTCAAAGTAATATCCACAAATCATTCAGCGCCCATCACTGGCAGATAGTAAATATTTTATACCTTATTGAAAAATAATATTTCTTCTTCTCAAGTATTGCTCATGTGTTCCCTTTGGGCAACTCTCAGAAGAGCCTTTTGGGATTCATAAAAACTAATAGTTCTCTTTATGCTTTTAAAGCTTTTGTCACATGGGCTCCCCAAAGCCCTTCCATGGCAGCAGTCCTAGTCGCTTAGTTTGGAAGATGAATATACATTAAGGGAAATAGAAGGAGAGGAAAACTTCTTTCCTCTGTTCCAGCATGAAGTTGTCACCTATGCTGTGTGCAGGACTGCCACTAGCATGGATGGCCTCTCTGCAGGGTGCCATGGAGGAGCAGTCCTGTGGTAGGAAGATGTTTCAAAGCAACATACAAAGAAAATGAACTGTGTGTCTGAGGAAGGCTAGTAGGCTCAATAGAAAAGCTATGAAAGGAAGACTATGGATTTCTTTTTTAACCTGTGCTGTTGTTATTTCCCACATCCTAATGCAGCTTTTCACTGCTGTGTTTGCAGCTGCATTGAAATTGTTGCGTTTTGCTGATTTTTGCTTTAGAAGACAGACATCCCTTATATCATACCAGGCAAGATTGACACCGAGCAAGGTTTCTGCAGTGACATTCAGGCTGGCCCACAGGCATCTCTGCCTTGCCTGGTTTTGTGCTGCAGGTTAGCATGGCATTGCTCAGTTTGGTATTGCTTGCTGTAATAATCAGTGCCTGTCTTGTCAATCAAGAATTATACAGTAAAAAGAATTCTGCCACTCCTCATGACCTGTGTGTTTAGCAAGGCTGTTAAAACCTACAGATAGCTTGCTCTCACATTATCCACATCACTGCTAGGTCCCAAAAACTAAACTGGGATACCTTCTAGAGAGCAAAATCTTGGACTTGTCCATGACAGCCTGGCCAAACACTCTGTGATGGTAGGGTTGCACAAAGGTATGTCACTCTATGGGGATCTCCTTCTTAACAAGTACCAGGGCTCTGCTCAAGTCCATGCCTGAGATGATACCAGCTGGGAGGTGGGTCTCAGCTGGGCGTGTGTGTCCCCCACTCTGCAGGCAGCACATAAGCTGTGGGGATGCACTATCAAGGCAGGAACTAGATATCACTGTAGAAGCTGAATAGGGTTCTGCAAGTGGAGAAGATCTCACTGCCCACAAACAACTTTCCCCACTGCCAAATGCTGAAATTCTTTCCCTCCAGTGGTGGAGCATGCTGACATTGCCTGGGCATCCCCTGCTCTTTGTGGTCTGGGGAGGAGACAGCAAGCTGAGTCATCCATATACTATAGCCCTTGCATGCTATAGCCCTCATAAAGCTCAGAAGTGGCACCAGTGTTTTGTGATTTTAGCTGCTACTGTTGAGGATGCTGACTTAAGTTTCGTTTGCCATGCTTATGGTTTTGAGAAATAGCAATGTGTTACCATGTCCCTGGAAGCTGGAGACTATAAAGGGGAGGACAGAAATAGTTAACAAATAATAATAATAAATAGTAATAGTAACAGCAATAGTAATAATAATCATGTGGCTTCCAGAACGCTGATTGTGAAAGCAGTCTATCTTGAGCTATTCTTCCAAACAACATTTCCAGCATGTATTCTTCCCTTTCAAACCTCTAATGGAGTGTTGAGCCAGCAAGACAGCTGGGAAGTTCAAGTTTCTGCCTGCACAATGGCAGCAGTGTCTGTGCTGTCAGAATTAACTCTGCATTTTTTCCTGCTCGTGCTGGAAAAAAGATCTTTCTAACCTTTGAAAAATACACTGTGTGCTCAGAGATCTTCTGTTCCTCATCTGGTTTAGTTCAAACAAAGCTGATCAGAAAATTCAATTCCAGCATCCTTCAGATAGCCATTGATATTCAAATATTGGTACCACGAAGGTCTATTTTAAACAGACAATCTCAGGGTGTGTGGAAGGATAAGCACGGTGGATCACTGCTTGGCTAATGAGGGGATGAGCACTGCATAAAGATCTGGAAAGAAGCAGCAGCCCAGCTCTACATGTATTTCCAGACTAGGCTGACACAATACATGCTGATAAATCCTACTCTGGGTTGAAGTTAATGAAGGAATTCACCATGGTCTGTGAGGTTTTTGCAACTGAACAGGAAAACAGAATCCAGCCCATTTTATTACACACCTAATCACTGTTGAACAGTGGATTTTGTGATTCGTTTATCAGCCAATGCACAAACTGCATCAAAATATCAGACACATGAATTGGCACTTTCTGACCTGAGCTGTTAGACAAAGCAGGTTTGTGCAGATTTGCAATATCCATTCTGACCTCTCTGCCTTTGATGGTAATAGCACGTGTGCATCATGAGCCCAGTTTTTACAATATAAGTGACCCCCTTGAGGATTTGTTGTAAAAGAACTCAGGCTTCTCAGTGATGGAAAGCAATGTTTTTCTCTTTAAGGGAAGCAGGGAAGCAGGTAAGGAGGAGTGAGCACTCTGCTCCTTGGATATGGAAGGCACATGTATATGCAAGATGCCGTTTATCATTATTTGATATATAGCAAAATACAGTAATTTCATTTAGCAGCAGGTTTTAAGAAGATTAAACATGCTAGGAAAATTGTTTTAAAATAACAATGTAACAGGATACTGTAAATTATTTTGCAGCAGGCTGTCATGCCTTGCCACCATAATTCTTCAATATTTAATTAAAACCCACAACAACTTAATATTCAGGTCCTGTCAAGAAAATTAATTGGATACAGGGACCAGCTGCTGCAGAAGTTTGGATGTCAACTTCAAATAGTAATGTGAGTGATTCACACTGGCTGATGGGTATACATTTAAAACACTCATAGAGTTGCAGAATCACAGGCTGGTTTGGGTTGGAAGGGGCCTTAAAGTTCATCCAGTTCTAACCCCCTGCCACAAGCAGGGACACCTTCCACTAAAGCAGGTTGCTCCAAGCCCTGTCCAACCTGGCCTTGAACATTGCCAGGGATGGGGCAGCCACAGCTTCCCTGGGCAACCTGTGCCAGGTTCTCACCACTGTAATGTGAACTTACAGAAAAGGCTGGGTTTGGCTATAATAAATTTTTGGCATTTTAGCAAAAAAAAAAAATCTTTCACAAGATACACTAATCCTATTTAATTAAAGACTTCTTTAGTTTTTTCCAGCATTTCTCAATTTAATGCTCTGTGACAGAATGTTCTCTCCTGGGAAAGGTGATACTCATCAGCGTCCGTGGTCTTAGGCCCCTCTGCTTCTGCATACTCAATACACCTGGAGTTTCTCCCCTTATCTCTTGAGATTAGGCTCTCTGAGATTAGGCTCAGAGATAAGGGGAGAATGGATGGATATTTCAAGTCACTAGTCCACTTTTTAGCATTGTAATCATTGCACTGGGCTGAGCAACCACTAGATCAGGCTACATGATTATGAGGGGGTGATTTTGGGAACTGTAGTACCTGCTGGAGTGGGGCCAGCCATTCCGGCCAGGTTTCATGCTAAATAATGAAAGCTTTGGCATTAAATGCATTGCAATGAATCACACACCTATTCAGGGTGATATTTTATAGCTCTGCAGTCTCAGAGGTGTGTAGGTTTCTTTAAAACTAAGTTTTAAATCACAAGTGCTTTGTAGAGCTCATTTATAAACTCAGAAGTACTGGGTACTGCAAGGTATCTGTATTTCAGTGTTTATCAGGACACAGAGCACTGTTTGCACGTTGCTCAGGAATAAAAAAAAGAAAAAGTTTCAAATGATGGAAACTGGCATAATAGGGATTTATAAATATCGTGTTAGCAAAGCAAGCAGGCTATATAATACTTCTACCTTTGCAGAATTATGAAATATCCACAATAAAAGATACTCCCTTTTCTAGTAAATTGCTATGATTTTTTTTCCATCATTGATTTATATTGAAGTGCTGAACTCCAGCACTTTTGTTGCTAGCTAGCAATTAAGATGAAAGCACTGTCCTTTCTGAGAATGGCATTTATTCAGGTGATATGGAGACCTGATACAGTTTTGCTCTTTTATTCAGCAATTCTTTGCAAGAACAATAGACTGGAACTGTACCTGATTTCATTGCTTTAAAAAAAAGAAAGAGGCAAAAAAAAAAGAAAGGAAAAAGGATGGAAATATTTAGCTTACAAAGAAATGAGATACAGGTTTTGCAGGGAGCCAATGTCATGCTGTATGGAAGTTAATATAGCAAATTCAGAGTGAATGCATATTCTGTATTTTAGGCAGATTAGAGATGGTTGAATTAATCATGAATAAGTGACCAACATTATGCTGTTTCTGTCTGGGTTCTCCAGCTAATCTTGATTTCTGGTTATGCTCTCATTGCTGTCTTTAACAGCATTCTTCTAAGGCTTAATCCTGTGAGAACCTGAACTGCTTGCAGACACCAAGGACATCAAGATGCCTCCTGACTCAGAGTGAGGAAATGCCTCTCTTGAGTGTGGAGATGCTGAGATGAACCTCAGTAGGAGTCCCAGCACTGGGACTTCCTCCCATCTCCTCTGGGACAGTTAAGGACCTCAGCCTGAGCTCTTGGTGGTCTGGATGTCACCCTGTGGAGCTCAGCGTGCCCTACTGAACCTCATGATCAAGTTTCACCGTGCTGTCCTCTTGGCTCTCATCCAGTGACCGGGAACACGTACTGTGCAATGGAAGAGCTCAAAGGGAGCAGAAGCCATATCTTGCCTGTCCAAAAGCTCTTCATCAACTTTGTCTAGAGAGGGATGCTGGCTGGGCTGCTATGCAAAGTGACTAATACACTTGGTGTTGATCCTGATTATGCCACACTTTCTGTCTTGGCAGTACTTTTTGCAGCTCAGTGACACAACTGCCATGGGGAGGGAAAGCAGCTGTCCTTGTCCCCACAATGCAGAATGAACATCCATGGGCAATGAGTCTCCTCAGAGCTTTTATCACATACTAAATTCATTAGAGGAAGAAGAACATCCTTCTAGGCTTTGGTTTGACATCAGATGGCAAATACCTCATTTCTGTAAAGCTTGTTCTACCATGGAGAACAATGTTCCTTTGTGTTAGATTAGTGTACATCTTCCACGTGCAACTTCTGCTAATTAATGAATTATTTAACAGTGCCATGCTCACGGACTCATGCCAACATGGTAATGGAATTCTGTACCAGCTATGGGTATAGCCAGATGTTCACAATTTTTCTCCCTCATTCTGCACAGATTTTATGCAAATTGCAGGAAGAACACCTTCTCCTTTAATAAATCCCATAACTGCATGCCTGTACATCCAACTCACAAGGGATAAGATGCCGGCTGTGATCCTTTGTGAGTTGGTGGTGGGAAGGTAAGGGCCACTCACCCACTCCTGCTGGTACAAACAGTGTGTAACTGCAGTGAGTGGATTTACACTAAGATGTTGTCAGGGAGAACCAGGCTCAGCAAACTCAGGAAGAATTAGGTAAGTGACAGAGCTAAAGGGCAATCAGAAGGTGATGACAGAAGCACAGGAGGGAATCCTGTGCTCTTGTGCATGACAGTTTTACACAAACATTTTTCCTTTTCATTTTTTTCTCTTTCCTCAGGATTGCTTTTCCAGCACTGGTACCTTTTTATGGAGTACCTACAGCGAGAAGAGCTGGCCTCACTCCCTCCCCGTTTCCACTGTTCAGTCCCCTCCTCAGAGGATTTACTTGTGATTTACACTTGCAGAAGTGAGAAGAGATTCAAGCTGTGCTCATGCATTTATGCTGAATGGGGCAAAGAGGCCGGCTGAAGTGTTTTGGGGCTGGGGCTGTGCCTGCACAGCTGTGTTCCCCACTCAGCCCTTCAAGTGAGTGACACAAAGAGGATGCAGTCTCTCTGGAGTCAGAGCAGTTTCAGACCAGAGCTGCTTTTCAACTCACAATGACACCTTTGCTTTGCAAAGTGCTTAAGTATGAGCTTTACTCCCACCAACCTCATTGCAGCACTTAAGCTTAAGCACATGCTTAAATGTTTTTCTGAAGCAGGTTCTTGGTTTGATAGCATTTTATACATGAGGTCAGAGTTAATAAGCATCAGCCCCACTACATGACAGTGTGAGAATTACCCATTTATAGAGATCTAGAAATGTCATTTATAATTCAAGTCTTTCAAGGGAAGGATAATTGTCCAATTTTGCACTGCTACACAGGAGAAAACAAAAGCGGGTTATGTGTCCGTGTGCACTGTGCTTTTGGGGTTTATGTCACTTTACTTTATAAGTTGCTCCAGGTTTTGGGGGGGTTTGAAATCTACCCGATGCTGTAAAATGCTTACTATAAAAGCAGCCTGGCACCCTGATGTAGCTGTGGGCTTTTGTGGGAGTGTGGTGCTTGCTCCAGACTCCATCTGTGGTCCTGCTCACCCTGAGTGCCTATTAATTACATGCTAACTTCATGTCCTGGCACAGGGACTGATGATGGATGATCTCTGGCTAGAGTGATCTCTGCTTTCTGGTCACTTGAGTCATGTTGCCAATGAGGCTGTATTTCTGTTTACTCAGTTAATGAGGATCAGCATTACAAAACACATGACAGGGATTCAGTCTCCATTACCAGTTAATGGAGATAATTGAGTGGAAGGAAAACTAGTTTCTGATGTCACAAAATGTCTTTTGTGATAAAGCATTTGGAATATAATGGTGAACATTTCATTTAGCACTTGCGGAGATTTGTGTTACTAGTTAATACATATTGTTTGTGAAATTATAGTGACATAGTAATTGTTTGCAGATACGTTCTTATTATATTGGGTGAACCTTACTTTCCATTTTTGTCTATCCAGTCTTACTGATTCTCCAACATGCCATCAGACATCTGGTGCCTATATTTGAATATTCATTTTTCTGTTACAGAATCACAGAATCCCAAGGGTTGGAAGGGACCTCAAAAGATCATCCAGTCCAACCCCCCTGCAAGAGCAGGGTAACCTAGAGTACATCACACAGGAGGAGCTGTCTCCACATCTAAACTCCTGAAAAGATAGTCAAATCTTTTTCTTGTTTTGTTTTGTTTTGTGTGTTTTAGTCTTTTTCCCCCAGAAACTAAACACAGATCAGTGGGAGTTGAAGACTGAGTAGTATTTCAAACTAGCTATGCTATAGCACATATATATGTTGCAGATCAATAGGCAAGTGCCAGGACACTCAGGGCACGTAGTATAATTTGGGACTTGGTAGAACCACTGAAACATCCTGTTGTGCATTGTACAGACTGTCTCTGGCACTTATTGGCATCCACCTTTAATTATAGAATCATTTAGGTTGGAAAAGACATTTAAGATCATCAGATCCAACCATTATCGCAGGACTGCCAAGACCACCATAAATCATGTCACTGGGGTCCTCATCTACACAGTGTTAGAACACTTCCAGGGACGGTGATTCCAGCATTTCTCTGGGCAGACTGTTCCAATGCCTGAGCACCCTTTTGGTGAAGAAATTTTTCCTGATTTTTTTAACATCCTTTGGTACTATTAAAAATCCAGGCTCTGGTTTGGGAAAACAGCCAGCAAACTAACACTTCCCCTGGTTGTTTTACCAGTTGACCATCCATCTTCTGATTTAACAACTATTCATCAATGTGGATTTTTATATGGAAAAAATCAGACTCAACTGAGACCACATATTATGGTTTTCTGTTTCATTTTGGTTTGATTTTTTTTCCCATTAAGTCTTCATATCAGTTTCAACTCAAAAGATGTGTTCACCTCACAGGTGTACTTGCTTTTCCAGCATGGAGAACCTTGAGAATAAGAGGAAAATAGGAGTACCTTGAGGGAAAGAAACAGTACTTTCTTTTTCATATATAGAAATAATGTCTAAAAATCTTTTTGCCTTGTACTTGAGTAGACTAAAATCCTAGAATCTTCTTATATGTGCTGACTGACTAAAAATAAAGACTATATATCACATTATCATTCATACAAAACTGCCTGCACAGCCTGTGTAGTCCCCAGGCTGCTGGAGGCAAGGAGAATATTTCATGGCAGTACCGGTATATGTGGCTGCGCTCTTCCCTTGCTTTTCCTCAGAAATAGGATATTGGACAACATGTCCCTTAGGCTGATGTGTTATGACAACATTAGCTTCTTCAGCTCAAAAGCGCAAGTTACTAGTCAAAATACTGGCAATTACTGGTGGTGGATTTTTAAGTATTAATCAAAATAAGAAAGAAAGATAAGAGTAGATAATAAAGCAGTTAAACTTTAGGCTTCACATGCTGCATGGGATGTAGTTTGCTTCATTTTGTTCAGTGGCATCTGGGTGCTCTCCTTGGACTTGTAGGAGCCAAGCATGTGTTGCCAAGAACACATCTGTGAGTCTCCAGACTGCTAGTATACCTTAATTCAGCTAGGAGAGACTAAGGTGGCCTATGCATGGAAAGAAGTTGATCTGTTCTACAGATAGAAAAGTAACAAGGAAGTAAGTTCCAGGTGAGGGAAGATCTGGGGTATGGGCTTAGGCACCTTTTGGGAGTCACCCTTTGTATAGCCCAACCAAGAAGACAATGTGAGCTGAACTTGCTGATATTATATCTAATTTCTTGATATACTGCAAGAAGAGGCAGGGAGTCCTTCAGCTGATGCTGGCTGGGGTTTGACTCAGACGGACTGGCAATTGTCTCTCACTGGCACACAGAGAAAGCTGACTTCTTGGAGACAAGTTGCATGGAAAGGGGACCAGGGACACAGCAATTTGCAGACAAGGAGGAAGGCATGCACCATGCTCTGCTCTTTGTGCTGGTACAGTGCCCTGCTTCAGGCAGGGTGGCACTGTCACACACCAGAGCAAATGAGTCCAGCACATCAGCAATAGGTCTCAGCCCACAGACATAAGTGACTGTGAAATAACCTAGGAAGCATCTGAAGGGAAATGTTTGTTACAAGGGTGGTCAGTGCTGCAACGGCATTCTGAAGTATCCATCACAGCTGTCTGTAAGTTGTCCAGCTGGTGATACCTGCTTATGAGGAACTTGCAGAGATATAAGAGATTAAAAAGGAGGACAATGCAAAGAGCTAACCATATAAAACCTCAGTTCTAACATTACCGTCTTCTTTAAAGCATTGGATCTCAATTCATGTAAGTAGACCTCACTTTGTTAACTCAATGCACCATCAGTTCCCATGATATCTTTTTAGTCTGAAGGAAGGTGGCTAACACCTCAGAACTGGATGGATATATAACCAGTTTTCTATGCCTATGATCTACAAAGGCTCCTTCTTCACTCAATATAGGAAAATTGTTCTGTAACACCAGCCCATGCAGTCACAGCCAGGCCTGCCATACCTTGGGGAACATGAACCTAAATATACATTTTAAAATAGATGAGGGTGGCTCAGGGGAAATCTCCGTCTCAGACAAATTTCCAGACAGGGCAAATGCCTTCATTTTCCTTCATTCCAACTGGGAAGTTTTGTCAGACCTGGAGTCTGTTCGTGGTCTGGGGATGAGTGAGGTGATCAGGGTACAAGGGTGGAAAGTGAAAAGAGAAAACTAGGGTAAAAACAAAGAAGTAGGAAGGAAGCCATTGGTTGCATGCTCCAACCCATGCTGTGGCTCATTATTATTACTTTCAACAGCAAATGTTGATGTAAGTGCTGCAGAGTGCCAGTAATTAGTAGGCATGCCTCTCCAACTGCTGCAGCATGTGGTCAATGAGTTCCTGCCTCCAAGAGATGTTCTGTACTGTAAGAAAAGAGATTTATGTTACTGATAAACATAAAGAGGGAATGAAATACAGACTGTATGCCACATGAGGAATGAGATTTCTCCTATACATACACATTGGGAGAAATGATCTCAGGCTGGAGGGTGGTGGAAAGTGAGCCTCAGCATCCAGGGTGCAAGTCAGAATACAGTCCTTTCTGGTTTCTTCCGCTCAGACTTCCACAGATCTGTTCAGCAGTATCCAGGAAAAAGAAAACAAACTCATGTAACATGGAATGCTGTTGGGTGGCTTAGTGACATTCAATTATGTGTGTCCAGCAGCATTGTCGTTATGGCTGACGTCTTCCACAGTTTCCATGTCTGTGTTGTTCCCTTCATTATATTTTTAGTCAGACTCTTTCTGCCACTTGCAGGCTGTACACATTTTACAAGCCCAGTAAATAAGGCATGAGCAAAGAAAATGGTAAAGTCATGAAACAGGATAGAGCACTGTGCTTCTTACTAATGGGATAGCCTTTAACAGGAGTCAACATGGTGCCAGGCTAAGTGGGCACAGTGATGGGGCTGCAACCACATCACTTGCACAGCATGCGACTTGGTGTGGTGCATAGGGGAAGGGGCCTAAGTTCCCCTTTTTTCCTGGGTAGATCCCAATCCTACTTCAATGCTGAATGTGGCTTTTCACTGCAGACCTACTGTATGACACATTTTTCCCAACATAGCGTAGAGCTCAATTACAAATTTCCAGCCTCTGAACTGCTGAATGGAGTCCTTTAGAACCTCCTGAGGATAGAGAACATCTTGGGTTGCAGAGACCAAGCTCTTCTAGTCACATATCACTGTGTCAAACACCCTCCCAGCAACCTTTTAGTAAGCTACATCTTAACATCGAATCATAGAATAATAGAATAGTTAGGGTTGGAAAGGACCTTAATATCATCCAGTTCCAACCCCCCTGCCATGGCCAGGGACACCTCACACTAAACCATGCCACCCAAGGCTTCATCCAACCTGGCCTTGAACACTGCCAGGGATGAAGCATTCACAACCTCCCTGGGAAACCCATTCCAGTGCCTCACCACCCTAACAGTAAAGAATTTCTTCCTTAGATCTAATCTAAACCTCTGCTGTTTAAGTTTCAACCCGTTACCCCTTGTCCTATCACTATAGACCCTAATGAATAGTCCCTCCCAGCATCCCTATAGGCCCCCTTCAGATACTGGAAGGCTGCTATGAAGTCTCCACGCAGCCTTCTCTTATCCAGGCTGAACAGACCCAATTTTCTCAGCCTGTCTTCATATGGGAGGTGCTCCAGTCCCCTGATCATCCTCGTGGCCTCCTCTGGACTTGTTCCAACAGTTCCATGTCCTTTTTACGTTGAGGACACCAGAACTGCACACAATACTCCAAGTGAGGTCTCACGAGAGCAGAGTAGAGGGGCAGGATCACCTCCTTTGACTTGCTGGTCACGCTCCTTTTGATGCAGCCCAGGATACAGTTGGCTTTCTGGGCTGTAAGTGCACACGGAAGCTGGCTCATGTTCATTTTCTCATTGACCGACACTCCCAAGTCCTTCTCTGCGGGGCTGCACTGAATTTCCTTTTTGCCCAACCTGCAGCTGTGCATGTGTTTGTTATTTACCTAGTGTTAAAATGCAGATCCAGAAATTTGTCCCTCTGCTCACTAGATGGTCTCTTTTGAATTTTGGTGTAACTTTAGAAGATTATTTTACAACCTTGAGCTGTTAAGTTAGCAATAATCTCCACATTTAACCAGCACTTCTGATATTTTTACAGAGAGTGACCATACTTTCTCTCAGCCTCTGTTTTGCTAAGCTAAACAAGTCAAACTGTTATAGCCCCTCTCAAAAAATAAATGCTATAAATCCTGAGCACTCTAAAAAGCTCCTATTCCAGACTGAATCCTTCTTCATTACCATATGACAGAGGAACTGGTACAGGACTCCAGGTATAGTCTTACCAAAGAGTTACTCAGCTTATGGCACTAATTGTGCCTTGTGCCTGTGAAAGCTACCTCACTGTATGCTCTTTGGCATGAGTGATACAGGACATGGGACCACATGAGTGCCATTGTCCTGTACCTTTCAATTCTATTAACAGTTACACACAGGGCTCTTGTTCAGCTCCTGAAAGGGGCGCCTCTTTTTTTTTCTCTTATAGAAAGAGCCAGGTTTGAAATTAAGAGCACACTGACAAATATTTTAGTACATTCTGCTATTTTGCATCACACTGGGAATGTGCAGCTTAGAGATCAGAGAGCTTTTTACATATTCTTATCTTGGCTTCCATGCTTCTGTAAGCATGCCCTGCACACATGTGAGCGTATGTATATGGGTTACTAATGTATTTTCACCCATCTTTGACAATCTCAGAGAATCCCTACAGATTTAATGAAAATTGGCAGCCAAAGTTCTGTCAAATGTGCTGTCATCTCCACTGGAGGAAAGGTTGCAGCACAGGCTTTGTCTAACTCTTTCTTTGATGCTAGGAAACCCTGTCAGGTTCCCAGACATGGGACATAGTTTTTTGGAGCTCACATGTTATTATACGCTGTATAGTCAAGCCAGGACACAAATCCATAGGAAACCAGCATGCATTAGTTCTGCTGCTCTAAGTTATTTGCTGTATTTACGTATTTTCTCTTGCTTAGAGCACTGGATATCTCTGCAAATGCGTATCCACCCTTCTCTTTCTACTGCTTTGTAATATGTCTGGAAATTGTGTATCTGCAGACACATATTTGGATAAATTTTATGAATGAGGTTCTTTCACTCACATACACACACACATCTCTTTGCATCTCTGCATCTCTCTATATTCCAGCTGTATGAATGCTCCACATTTACATACTTTCCTCAATCTATAGATTTTATCAACAACCTGACAGACAACTCCTTAGCACCCTTCCAGGTCTTCTCTGTCTTCACCACCAGGTGCTGGACTTGCAGACAGATATGCTCTGCATATAGGTTCTGCATCCTGTATGGATTCAGAAACAATGACATAAATAGGAGGTAATACACTCTCTGGGGAAAGGAGTGATATTGTGTTGGGGGCGTACAGCCATGCATTGAACAGTTTATAGCTACTCCAGAGGTTCTGACGAGAATAAAGATTTGGCAACATTCAAGTGATAGATCAATAAATATGCTATTAGTAATACATACCTGTTAACAAAACATTGGTCCAAGTTACTTATTCCAGTAGTTCTCTGACTGCAGTACTGCATGTGATATAGGGAAACTGTTCCAAGAGCTTTTAAAAGGAAAATAACAGTCCTTCTTGGGTGCTCTGTTTTCACAATAAACAACCATAAATAAGATGCTGCTAGTAGACTCCATTTTCTCTGATTACACAGCTACCTGCCTTTCTATCAGTCACACACTAAATCTCTCTCCATGAAGTATCTTACATTGTGCAAAATCAATATGCTGTCAGAGCACTTTGCTACCTTACTAGCGACACCAGCATGGCATCTCCCCTCCTGAGTGTTACTGGCAAAGGGAAAAAAACAATTCACCCTCTCTTAGGGCTGCATTTAGTAGAGGTCTGAGAGGTCGGATGCCCATGGAGACTTTAGCACTGTTTTGGCTCCAGTTCGCTTCATTTAGTGTTGAGGATGCCTCCACCTGGTCTCTTTGGTTTACAACCCCTGGGGGCCTCCAACATCCCATGCCTCAGCAAACTTGGCTGGAGAGCAGCTTCAGCTGTGAGCTCCTGCCTCTTCCAAGCTCACCATTATCAGTGTTAAAACATTTACTGCATGTGCAGTTCTCAACAGCTCTTAACTCTGGTAAATCAAAACCAATTTTAACTGGAACACTCCAAAATACTTCTCTACAATGAGGGCTATCTATCTGTCTGACAAATTCAGACTTGCTTCCCCCAACTGCTTTGGCATTAAAGATGTTTTTTGAAGAAAAAAACTGGAGTTGTAACATTTTTTCTTTATAGATGTTGAAAAAAAAAATCGTTCTCTTCAAATAAAAAAAAAAATCCAACAATGATGGCTTTATGCCAACAAACCAAATGAGATCTCAACTGCGGGAGCAAATAGAAAAAAATCTACCTGATCAATAGACATTCAAAGTGTTATCAGGAGTTGCCAGGGGAAGCTGGAATGGAAATACCTGGCTGATCTCAACTACTGTATCTAATGCTGTGTCTCAGGGCAGTCTGAACCTCTCAGGGGATGTGGATCGATAAAGAGCTTGGGGCGCAGAAGCATAAATCCATGTGGTCTGTCATGTCACCCACACATGTGATGCCAGGCATGCGACTGAACCCTCCTCCTATAGGAAGGTACCCAGGCACTCACTTAGTTTGTGGCTGGGGCATCTGCTGAGCTCTCTGAGGGCTCCAGTCAACCTAAACCTGTAAAATTCAACTTTTGTTTTGCCTTGCAGTTCGTTTAGCTTCACTGCTGCATTTGCAGGATCAGTGTGCGTATGACCAAGCTGTGAAAACAGCAGCTGAACAAAACGATACCCTAAGGTCTGATCAGCAGCAGACTGGGATTTGCTCCTTTCAGGCTATCATCCTCGATTTTAAATTGGAGCTGGGAGCACAGCATGGTCATTTTATTGATTGGATTAGAGAAAAATTGAACTGGCTGATCTGTATGATGATATTATTGAGTTGTGTTTGCAGCTATGACAGAAACAAAGGAGTTTTTTATTGGATTATTTGGGCATGGGGAGAAAAGGGGACAGAAAAGGTAATATAGAGGTGAGCAGGTATTAGGCTTGATGCCTTTGTGCTTAGTCTTTCTTCTCTGCTACCCTGTCTACACAGCCCACTGTTATGTTGTCTACTGCTGCCTTTCCAAACACAGCCAACTGCGTAACCAAAGAGATACGAATTAGTTACAGTTCCTCATTAGCGGATGCTCCCATTAGACATGTTCATCACCCAGATGACAATATTTGTGACCTTAAAAAACCAATAAAACCCATTTGGAGGTGAATAGCCTGTTTAAGGGACATTTTCATGCAAGCCAGGTGTTTAAAAACTGTGGTGTTGCATGACACCTACTGACAAGCAGGGCACATCACAGTTCACATTATGTGGGCAACTGAGTCACGACTCATTTTTACTGGTGATTTATTTTTACATTTGTTAAAACTATATGATTGAGAAGGAAGAAACTGACAGTTTGGTACTATGTGAATATGTGACAGTAACTGGCATATATACGTTTTCCACCTTATGTTTTATATAGTCCTTTTACATGCTTAGTTTATAGACTGGTTTTAAACCACCATGTCCAGCAGCTTCATTGATTCATTGTATTTATGTCTGAGGAAGAACATTAGTAGCAAATGTAGTCAGCAGAAGAGAGCAACCCACAGGTTATGCTTTTGAAATGATCATATATTTTATTTATATGGTGCCTGTCAGTCACAGAAGCCTCCTGTGAAATATTACTGAAATGAAACACAGCTAAAACTCCGTATTAAAATGACACAGTCTGATTCTCCACTGCTGTGCATGCTGTGTCCTCAGACTGCTGAAATCAAACCATGTGGAGAAGAATTCTGTATAGGTATGAACTGGCTCTACAGAATAAGAACAGGAACATTTTACATTTGTTTTGCTCCGGTGTGTTTTGTCCTGCTAAATGATCAGGAAGAATTCAGAGCTGTGACTGTGCTGGGTTCCAATATTGGGGTTTTATTCCCAGGTCAAAACGTTCATTATCTTGTTGGTTCTGTGGCCCATGTAAGAGGACTGAGGGACAGATGGCCAAGTTGTTGCAGCAACACCAAAGGCCATCACCCTATTCCCATTGCCACAGCCTGCATCACAACTTCACCCAGCAGCTGTTTTAAGATGAAGAGTTCCTGAATCGCAGCTCAACCCAATCCAGCACTGGTGTCTCGATAGAAGATGCAGAAGGAAATGGACATTGTGAGGATCATCAGCACAATTCAAACCTTAAATGAAACCAAGAAGCAAACAAACAAGCTGTAATTTTATCAGGTGGAAGCAGAAATCTGTGGAGCTATTAACCCTGCAGCAGCTGAGACTCTGCTCCTTAAATAAGCTGCACAAAGCCACTGCTACAACTGGAGTGTTTTTCAGCTCAGAAGGCAGCGAGTGGGCCCCATGCCCAAGGAAAAGATATCGACACTGTGCATTTTTGGAAACGTAATTTCCATTCTGTGAAATTGCCCATGTGCTAGACTTGTATGGATTTCAATGGGGAAAGCTCACCATCAAACCGCATGGCACCCAGCCCATACAGAGCTTTGAAGATGCTAGAGATAATGTCAAAATCATCATCAAAATGGGACTAGTGGCTAACGCTTTAGCCAGAATTGGTCCTATAATACGTTTACAGTGCTGTTGAAATAAGGCTAGAGCTGAAGGAGTCTCATCAAGCATACAGTCAGCTGCATTTTTCTCCTAAGAATGAAATACAGTGGGAAAATGTGTTTTTGTGGATAATCCAATGTTGAGAGTAAAAAAGACCCCCCAAAGATGGCTTCATTAAGATTTAGAAGTCGACACCTCAGGCTACAAAAGTCCATACAAACCACACAGCCCTCTCTTTTGAAAGGCACAATATCCATATGCAGAGATGGCATATTCATCAAAACTCCCAAACAGCTCTGTTTTCCCCAGTGCAGAACACATCTGTCTATATCCTTGCACATGTGGCTGACTTTCACAGACAATAAGCACATTATACATATTGATTCCTCAGCCTCACTGAAAAACAGTCCCTAGCTGTTGCTCAGAATGACTCTAACTCAGAAGCTCTTGGAAATAAGTGCACCAGCTTCCTGCTGGAGGACAAGACCTTTTATCTCTCTATTAGAACAGGGATTTCTGCTTTGACTAAAGGACAGCCCCAGGTTGCCCCAGCCAGTAACAACACCGTGGTAACTGGGAGTGCTCCCACTGCTTCAACAAGCCCTGAATCCAGCTTTTTGAAGACACTGTTGTCGTGACCTGTTTCTTACTGTAAATGATGCCAGTGATGGAGCCAGCAAGGAGCAGTAGGATAAAATCTAACAAGAAAAATGTGGGCTGAACATTGGCAAAACTTTTCCATAGGTGAGGTCTAACTGACCACAGCATGATCCTGTCAGATGTTTCTTGTTTGGTCCTCTGGAAGACATCTGAAAAGAACACCAGGAGTCTATTACAAGGAAGATGTCTGCCTTGGAAAGGAATCCTGCCCTGCTTTGCTTCATCCTTGCACTGTCAGGATCAGTTTGCTCAGGAGATGTTCACCTGTGTAATTTTAGCTAAAAGAATGGCTTCCAACCCTCAGGGAAGAGTTACCAGCTTAAATATTATTTTATTAATTTAATAGCAATGTTTTTATACTGATTCTTAAAAGTTATTTGGAATGCCCATAGGGAACATGGTCACGTTATGTTTATACCAGAGACAGAGTGAACACAATTCCCTCTAATTTATTTAGTACAATCCTGTGGTCTTCCGGCAGGTCATAGAGGAAGCCAAGGAGAGCAGAAGTTCACCTCGCAGACATTTCTCTTGCTGGATCCTACTAGTTTATCTGCTGGAGCTCAGCTGGCACATGGTTAGATTATGGGGAGTATTCCCCTGGCTGGGAACAGCCGTGGCAGGGGCACTGCTGAGCATTGGGGCAGCATTAGCTGGAGACGCTGGTGTTAGGGCAGAGTCTAGACTGTATGTCAGTAAGTGGCGGTGGCTATCCCAAGGTTGATGCAAATATATACGTGGAGTTTGTGTGTAATAGTTAATTTAACTAACATGTTCATTTATTGGCTCGCTGGCTTTTTTGTGTTTGGAAAAGATGACTCATCTGCTACTTGATTCTGCCAGTGTTTGTTCTGCTGGTGGGCTCACTCTTTATGGAGTAATGAGAGCAATCCCACTCATCTCAGGCCTATTAACAAGCAGACTTTCACGGGATCAGGTCACAGGCTGGCCGTAAATAAAAATACCCAGTTCCTCACTCTTAAGGCTGATGGAATTTCAGGGATGCTCCTGTCATCACAGACTGTTAAAGGGTTTCAAAGGCACCACAGCTCCAACCAGTTTTCCTAGGGATAACATTTTAAAGGGCACGAAACACAACTGAGGGATTTTGCTGTCACTTAGCTGAGCACACAACAGTGAAGCCCTTTCAGGGGTTTCTGCCTCAAGAGCCATGATGTTCAAGTTCCCCATAAACTGCCTGGGGCAGATAAATGTCTGAGATGGACAGTGCCTGGCTAGCAAAGCCTGAGGCTGAAAGAAATAGTGAGAAAGCATGTACAGAACTGCCAGTGTTTCTGGAGCCAGGAAGAGGGGGTACAAGTAACAGACCCAGCTTCAGCCTAGCAAATAGGGCACCTATTGAAGGTGGATGAGAGGTCTCTTCTTCCACTGCTGCTGGTCCCTGAGATAGCCCAAGAGCCTCTGTGCTGGTCAGCTATGGAGCACCAGGCAGGCTCTAGGGAAGCTGTAACTCAGTCATGTGTGCTTTTAAACTATCTGAATGGTTCTTGGAAACTTTTCTGGCTTGTGCCAAATCTTGGTCTGCCAAAGAGCATCTATCCACAATATGGGAGTGGGAATGGTCCAGAGCCTCTCTGAGAAGGCAGTCTGCCTGTGGCTTCCTACCTCTGCAAGCTTCAGTGCTGGCTGGCCTTTGTGACAGCATGCTTCTGGGGATGTTTAATTTGCCAGGATGGCTGTAATCTCTGTTTACCCACTCTTACTTTGGGTTCTGCACCAGGGAAGTCTACAAGCTACGTGTTGCAGTGTCTCACTTGTAGCTTCATGAGTCTGCTCTTAATTGCCAACTACATAAAAATCACTGAAAGCACAGAGCCCTTGAGGGTCCATCTGGGCCTTAGATTTTAGATGAGGCAGGTATCAACCACCTGAAGACCAAAATAGACATTTAGCGCTTGCAGATATAAATGCGTATTCATAACATTTGTTGGAAAAGAGATGATGAAGATTTAGCAAACACCAATGCTGTGCACTTTGGTACTTTCTAAACCCACACTTGGCATCATGCATCTACCTGGTTATCCTTGAAAACCTGTCTTTGATTTCCAGGAGGGACTGATTTGGAACAAGTTGGGTGTCTAAAAGGATATCCAAGTCCACCCTGAGAACATTCCCAAGACCCCCAGTTCAGGCACAGGCCAACCTCCAGTCTCCACCACTCAGACCATTCGTGAGGCATAGTGTGGCCCAGCCAATGTCCCTGGGAAGGCCTGGCAAAGCCCAAGGAATCACGCTCCCTGTAGCTGGAGCACCACTGAGGAGAGAAGACACAGAGCACCCAAACAAGCAAGAACTGAGGACAACTTCCCAAGCTGTGCTGAGTGCAGCAGAGCAATGCTGCTCCTGTTTCTGTCTCTGACGGTCTTTTCTGCTTCCTTCCAGGAGCAGGTTTGGAAACAAGCTCCTCAGCTGGAGGGCTGATGGTGTCCATCCCCCAGTCCCATCAGGCAGGCCCAACTCTCCCATCGCCTTACCTGCTCTATCTCCCACCCTCCAGCTTTTTAACCACAAGCACTCTGCTTGCCCCAGACAATCCAGCTTTGCCTGTGTGCCCCTTGTGCACAGACAGGTATGTGTTTTCCTTGCTTTCCTTACACCAGGATACTACAGTGCACAATATAATGGGATAATGTGCTAAAATGAGATGCCAGGGCTGTCTCTTCAGAGGGCTAGGCTGCCAAACATTACACCCACTGGATGTTAAATGAAGGCGATGACTAAGTGTTCACACAGCGCTTGCTTTCACTGAAGAGTTTGGCAGACTGACGTAAATTGAAAGTCTGCTGCAGGCAGATTTCCTCCTACTATTCCTGATTTCATGCAAATAAGGATTGCAGGACGCTTGGCAATTTCTACCTGTGACTGACATATTTAGTGTTGACAGGCCCACACTGTTTTCACATCTGAAAGTGCAGATTTAATAATACATGTGGGGCAGTTGCCGACCGCAGTGTCTCATCCCAGACCCATCTCCACTTTGCTTCCTTCCGCTGCTCCCAGCAGGCTGCATCCAGCCCCACGGCATGGCTCACTTTGACACACACATGTCTATAAAGTGTTGCAGTCTGCTGCCAAGCTGCCAAAGGAAACACGAAGGTGCAATATTTTCTGCTAACAAGCCTTTGTCCTGTGTGCTTCACTCCTTGGTTCTGCTAGATAAAAGCTTCCTGTTGAAGGATTAAGGGGTACTTTAGTCAAGCAAGTATTCCCTGTCTTCCAACTGATCCAGGCAAGGAAGCATCTACTGCTGAAAAGCATTTAAGATAAAGGAGTCTGGGGGGGAGCTCTGCAGATGCAGGGAGAGGAGGAGAGACATCAGCTTTGGAGGTGACGGGGAGGCAGTAGGAAACAGCTGCATGAGGGCAGCAGCAAGCACCACAGAAACAGAACCCAGAATGTGTGTCTGAAGAGTCTGAATCACTGTGTGCACATGTGGCTTCATCCCATCAGCTGTGGGTTGTATGTGAGTGCCACAGAAAATGCTGGGCAGGTAACATCTGCCAGTAACATCTGGATATGAAGAGCCCCACCACCAGCAAGCAGCATTACTGCCCCTCGAGGCCAGGAGGCTGTGCTACAAATGCCTTTGATAAAGCTCACTCCTGGGTAAGCAGCCTGTGAGGCTCTTTCTGCTTGTCCCTGCCAGACCAGAACTCCTCCTCGGTGTATTTTATCACACTGTTCAGCCCCTGTGAGATGTGGTGGTTTCATATCCTCTTTTCCTCCACAGCAACCAGCCATGAAGCCAGAATCTCAAGGAGAAAAGGAGACTAGGCAGTCATGCTGCTGGTCAGGGTAGGCACCAGAGGATGTTTCCACTCCGTTATTCAGACCAGGACCTTGTACCCCAGCAACTGCCTTGTTGGAGACATGTGCCCTCCCATTGCAGGTATGCTGTGGTAGATGCCTGTGTTTCCCCATCATGTTTTCAACAAGGCTTAGGCTGTGCCTACCTGCCTACAGGCATTTGCAACAGGGAACACACAATCTGGCCAGTGGCACAGTGTGGATTAAGCCCAGCAGCTTAGGGCTTGTTCTGAAGGCAATTGGCAATCTATACATCTAGCATACAGCCTCCATCTCAACAAGGATCCCTGTGGAGGACCTCACACGTAATCAATTTTGGTGTTTTTCCTCCCACAGTGTTTGTACTGATGTCAGATTCTTTTCCACAGTGGTGGTTTGGTGTGGTGTGGCCTATGGCTTGAGGAGAAGGTAAGCTTCAAGGCTTTCTGGCATAGAGTTAACTAATGGAGGGAGGACAGAACCAAACTTGGTGTAATCTTATCCATACTGCCTGTGGAAAAGTGTCTCTGAATGAACTATCCTTAGTTATTTAGTCCTGCACATACACGTGGGAAGCTAACTGGAAAGCAATCTTCCTAGCAGAAGGCGGCATCCTGGGTACCTAACATCTTATTCCATAATTCACATGGACTCTTGAGATATGTCATTGCCCCCAGGTTTGGGGATTAGGTGCCAAAACAGGGTGAAGGTCTCACTCTTCATTGATGTATTACAGAAATAGCTCTGCCATTGACCTTTTGGCTAGTACAATGTCTCATGATGCTGTATTCCCATTGATGTGCTCACAAGAATACCTTTTCCATGAGCTTTCCAGCTCCACTGAGAGAGGACAAATAGAACAAAAGTGGGAAAACTCATGAGGTGAGATAGTTTAGCAGGTGAAGGAAAGAGGGGAAAACCCTAGGTGAGACAAAGGAGATCACTCACCTCTTCCCATAGGCAGAGCAGCTGAGCAATGGCCGCCTTGGAAGCCAACACTCCACCATCTTCTTCCTCTTCCCCACTTTTTATGCCTGAGTATGGCATTCATTATATGGTATGGAAAACCCCTTTGGCCAGTTCAGGTCAGCTGCATCTCTCAGCTCCACTGCAAAACTGGGATCCGAGCACTGGAGTTCAGCTAATGGATGTAGGATTTCAGTGGTCAACACTCTGTGTGCAAAAAAGAAGTGCAAACAATTAATGGTCAAACTACCTGTGCCTGGGGGTGGCTGAAATGTCCTTTTCTATGGTTTCACATTTCATGGGACAGTGCTTTCTCGTATGTTTGAGCTGTTTAACCTAAAGCAGTGACTGCAATACTGGGCCAAAGACCTCAGTAGGTGTTTGTGTTTACAGTCCAGCTTCTATTTACATTATTCCCTTCAGTAGCTGACATCAAAGTGGGAAAGAGAAGTGGGTGGCCTGTCCCATGGCTGGTACTAATTACTGCTATTAGGAAGCTTCATAAGAACACACCCAACATTCAAACAGAGCATCCAGTGTTTTGTAGCTTGCGAGTGTTAATTTAACTGAAAGTGCTTGAGCTGTCTTTAATCACAAACACCAGTTTGGTCAGGACTTCACGGGTTTCCAGGAGCTCAAGAACAAGAAAGCTGGATCCACCATGTTCATTGTTTCTTTTGATCCACCAATTTGAAGTTTCTCAAGGAAAACAGAACATCATTTGAGCCCATTGCATGCACCACAAGTGAGAAAACACAGCTGCACCCTGCCACCACGCTCCTGCCTCTTTGTGCAGTCTCTTTATAGAGATTCAAAGCATGGACAGCAATCAGCCCACCTCACCTCAGCTATGCTCACTAGCTCGTAAACTTCATTGTTCAGTATCTCTTCAGGTACCTGCTGATTATTTTCCATGTTCCTTGCATCCATATATAGACATTCCAGCACATTAATATTCTTCATCTTCTCTTGCTGAGTTTCTCCAGCTTCAGTCTTATTTGTAGGCTGGCAGTACATGTCGGCTTGTTTGAGTTAGGTGAAAATTCCTCTTCTTTCCTTCACACTGAGTTTTACAGGTGTCCAAAAACTGGTTTTGAAATGGGGAGTTTGGTTCCCTGTTTCAGCAGAGTAACATTAACCACAAATTGCTTGCATCTAAAAATAATAGATGATAATTTTGTTCTCTCTCAGAAACTGGCACACTGCATTCTCTAAAGGGAGATGAATGAATATGTGAAAACAGTTTTGGAACAGTTGCTTGTCTATAACAGGTCAATATGAAATCAAGATAGAATTTATACTTTACCTCTCCATAACGGTTTATTGAGCTACATTTCAAACATCATTCAAAGCGAACCCTCTGGAGGCTCAAGAAACAAGGAACTAGTCCTTCTAGAGCTTTCTATCCATGGGGAGGCAACAGATCTGAATATTCATCACCTGGACAGCAAGCACAGATTGCGACTCTGGCAGTTTCTTTCTGAAATCAGGGAATCGTGACCATCTTTCAAGTTGCTTTCTCTTTCTTGAGAAACTTCTGGGCACAGCAACACTTCATAATTTCCTACAAGGAGTCCTGCATGTTAATTAAATCTCCTGAGACTCATCTCTCCCAGTCTGAGACAAGAGCCAGACGTTTGCCAAATTACCTCATTTCACAATGTGCAACTTCTCTAAGGCTCACTCATCAGCCCTGCGACAACAATTCTGGTTGTGCCCTGATCATTTCTCCTCAAGACTACCAGAGCCTCCTCTTCATTTTCATCTTCTTCCTTTGCAACCCATTCCAAATGCCTCAGTAAATCATCTGCCTCACCAGCGGCACGTCGGAATTCTTCCATCATTTTCCTTTGGCCTCCTGCATTAAATTTCAGCTGTTTGTGCTTCCCTTCAAGGCTCCCCAGATCACTGCTCTGACCTATAGCATCAACTGCAATATTTCCTGCTCCCGTTTCCACTCAGCCAGTACATCACACCTCGGTGATGTCTTTATCCACCCCTCCATGCTCCAGATCATCCTCAACAACCGAATCTTCTTTTAAGCAATTTAGGAAGGAATGCACCTCTGTTTTCATACATTCTTTCTCAAAGCACACCTTCCTCTGTCAGTCTGTGCTTTTACAGATCTCCCTGCTCCAATATGAGATTGCCATTCAGACAAGACCAAACACTGCCAAAATATATCACATTCTGGCCACTGATAAGCTCCAGGCTTGTATTTGCCATTGATTGGTTAAAAGCCCCTGGAGGCAGCAGCATTCTTCATGTTTTGCACAATGCCAACCTACTTCTAGACATCAATAACTAATGAAACTAAGAAGGCTGAAGCTAAGTTTTCTTATCCTTCTTATTGGATGGAATGATGTTACAGTTTTTGAATCAGAGACCCTTCCCAGGTCCAAAAAGAGTCAGAGTGAAAACCAGGTTTCCTGGGAACTCCTCTAACTGGCAGAGGTTAAGCTCAGGACATTGTTGTTCTCCTGCCATGAAGTGTCTTCTCATATCTGGTCTTAGCTGTTATCTTTCTTATGTAGAGAAGTCCTAGAAGGCAAGAGGCACTGCAGTCTCATCCTCCCAAGGAGCTGTGGAGGATCTCACCTGGCTGTTGGAGCCCCATCAGGCAAGAGACTTTACAGATCCAGGGCTTAGCCAAGAATGCTGATTGCCATCAGAAAAGGATGCTTTTTCCAGCCACAGGAAATGTGAATAAGGGAGCTTACTTTTGTGAATTTATGTGTGCAGCTGGTGCTATAGAGGTGTGTCTGTTGTGAGAAGAACAGTTATAGGACTCTGTTTCTTATGCACCATTTACAAGTGTGTGAAGATAGCATAAGGAAATGGATGTGTTGTATATTTTCTCTAACAGAGTACTATCAGGCAATTTTGCAAAGATCTGATGAGCAGGTATGAAGACCAGGTCTCATGCTCAATCCCACAGCTGCAAATTCACTGTCATTGCAGAAGCAGCCTTAGAGGATCAAATGCAATGCTAAAGGATGTTCCAGAGACTGCAGGAAAGGCCCTGCTGATGCTTGAGCTGTAACATTGGTTTAAAGACCAACACATCTGCGCCATTCCTTGACCAGAGAAGCAGTTCACTGCAGCTGCCACAGCCTGATGGAGTAAATAGACAATGCACCTTGCTGCAGTGGGCTTTCTACGGGATACCACCTCTGTCTTTATCCTCTGATGCTGTAGCTAAAGGGAGTACTTGCTTGGTTCTCTTTGTGTACCTGCAGTGGTTTTACCCTGGCTGGATGCCAGATGCCCACCAAAGCAACCCTATCACTGCCCTCTTTGGCTGGAGAGGGGAGAGAATATATCACAAAAGGCTCATAGGTTGAGATAAGGACAAGGAGGGATCATTCACCAGTTACTGTCATGGGCAAAACTTGACTTGATTGGGGGAATCAGTTTAATTTATTACCAGTCCAATCAGAGCAGTGTAATGAGAAATAAAGCCAAATCTTAAAACACCTTCTCCAACCCCCTGCTTCTTCCTGAGCTCAGCTTTAATCTTGATTTTCTATACATTCTCCCCCACAATGGTGCAGGGGGATGTGGAATAGGGGCTATGGTCAGTTTATCACATGTCTCTGCCATTCCTTCCTCCTCATGAGAGGGCACCTTATGCTCTTCCAATGCTCCAGCATGGGGTCCCTCCCACAGGGAACAGCGTGGGTCCCTTCCATGGGGTGTATCCTTCAGGAACAGCATGCTCCAGCGTGGGTTCCTCTGCGGGGTCACAGCTGTTGTCAGTAAACCTGCTCCAGCCGATGGTCTCAGCCTTGGCCACTGGTGGGTAAGTCTTGGAGCCAGCTGGCGTTGGCTCTATCAGACATGGGGGAAGCTTCTGGCAGCTTCTCACAGAAGCCACCCGTGTAGCCCCCCTGCTACCAACACCTTGCCATGCAGACCCAGGACAGTAGTATTTTTTGCTCTTCCCTTTTCTGGATGCAGCTATTTGATTTACACTCAGGAGCGGTAGCTTCCAACAAATGTAAATCATGTACGTACTCCATGGCATCTCCCAGCTTTCTGAAATACACATTTGCCTTCTCTCTCTGCAGTGAGCCTTCTATGTACGCAAAAAAAGACTTGCATATGAGAGTGCACCTTCCAGGCATAAAGTCGGCTCTTTTCAGGCCTGATTCATGCTGCTGCATCCCTCTTTGTCTCAAGCTGAGCCTGATATGCTACCAAAGTCTAAGACCTGAATTTGGGTCTTTCAAGGAAGTGCTTTAATCACCTATGGGACTGGAGTTGCATTTCCTTGTGCAGTCTCTTATGCCTCATTTACAAACTGCCTACTTGCTCCAGCTCCCGAGTGAGAGGTGATGGAAGGGTCAGTACAGGAGTTTTGCCAACATCTAGATGCAAACTATGGGTCACAGCAGCTCTGTTACATCAAGGCTTAGCAAGCCTGAAAATTCCTGTAAGTAAAACCCAGGCTTCACTGCAGTCATATAGACCTCTCCAGGTTGAGATGGGATTTGAGCACAAGATTTGCAACAAATATTAGTGTCACCTAATTGGACACGGCACTCAAAGTGGGAATACAGCTCCTGCAGTATTCAGGTTCCAAGCGCCCACAACTTTCAGCACTTTAACAACAAAGTAATCTCACAGGTACCCGGCCAGAATTACAGAGGTTTTATTACTCACCGTGTTATGTACCAATGAAACACAACATCACAGTTACTGTATTTAACGAATTGATCTCTTTATAGCTTTTTTTCCAGTGAGATGTAGGTTAATGAAGCAACTTTCTGTCATGGACCCAAGAGGGAGAAACTTCCCTGTCGCTATTAAAAGCGACTCTTGCTTGAAGGATTCATGTTTATAGAATAAAATGAAGATCAGAACATGCTCTCTATTCAAGGGACTCTTCCTATCACAGTTAGCCTTTATAAATCACACAGATGCTCCCTAAGCTGTGCCCTTCTGGAGATTTTGAGGAAATTTATGGGCCTTGAAAGTTAAATTTCTTAGACACTGTTAGACCAGAAGAGAGGGAAAATCCAGAACACAAGACTCCTTCAATTAAAGGCTTAAAATGTTCTGGTAACAAACTCTCCCATATTAAACTAGAAGGCAACTAACTGGGGCATTTCTGATGCTTTCAGGGGCTTTGATGAAGGCAGAGATCACCTCTAAAATGTACAAGATCCACAAAGGCCGCTTTTCCACTGTATCTCTAAAGCAATTTTTATAGCAATTACTTGGAAATCGAGTTCTACTGCATTTGCCACTGGCTTCAGTGGAACCAGGCTTTCACCCATTCCATATCGGCTCTAGGGCTCCTCTTCTGTTTTCCTGTTTCTGGCATGACCCAGTTCGGAGAGCAGCTGCAATCTGTCATCTGGTAGTAAATACTGAGTGTATGCTGTGGAGAGGAACAGCCCGCTGAGTCTTGCAGCCTTAAACCTTTGCTGTGGTGCAAGGTTTACAAGATGATTTAAAATCTGCATGTGTAGGAAATAAGGATGATAGGCTGAGTCCACACAGAAAATAGGTTTGGGACAGACTGAGATTGATGGCTCTGTGACAATGACAGTAAAGTTAATAGCTGATACAGGCAGAAAACAGCCTCTATTTAAAATTGAAGTGTGTGTCACTGACAGCATCGTACTGACCATTACTAGACCTAATTTCTCTCTGGTAATGACTACGAGAAGCTGAATAGATAATGACGTGCACTGCAGAGCATCTGGGAAATGGGATTAACTGCTTTGCTTTTGGTTTTTTCTCCCTTGTTTTAGAAACTACTGTGTAATGATTGGTAGAGGTGCTATCCTTGAACACTCCTGAAGGGTAACGATTAGTCACTCTGCTGGGAGCATCTCTGTCGCCTCTATTTCCTCTCCTCTTAGGAGACAGAAGGGGTGTAAATCGTGCTTGGAACAGATTGGGGAGGCTGACACTGTTAAAATATAAGACCTCGACAAAAACCCTGGAGATGATGTATCACCAGTCTCCTGGGCAGTTGTGCTCCAAGTTCACATTTGCACACTGTAGATAATTCCTGCCTTTCGACAGCCTGAACCCAAACTTCAAATGCAAATGGTCTTGGAGCTGGAAATGGAAACCCGCATGCACTGAGTGGAGTTTTCCATATATTCTAGTAAAAAGCTGACAAAATAAAAATATGAAACAAAGGGAAAACAAACCCTTTAGTCCTGGGGTAAGCAATTCCTTGCTCTGTTTCTGCCATTAGTCCCTCCTGTTTACTCCACTCTTCAGAGGCAGAGATACCCATTGGTTTTGCACATCTTCACCCATACAAGTAAAGATCTTTGTTGGCATACCAGTATAGTGTTGATCTGCAAAGACCTGACTTTGCTGTGAGCTAGTGAAAGGCCTTTAAAAGGTACTAAAACCAATGCAAGGGGGTTCTGAAAATTCATATGCATGGCACATGGATGTAATCAACTTCAGGAATAAATACTTGTGCCTCAAACCTGAACGCAGCCAGTGCACATGTGTGAGGGTGAATGTTGCTGTCTTCTGCTATCCATCTGGGCTCTGTCCTTGTAACAAAATTCTGGTGGTAGATACCACGCTAAGTGAAGTAAATGGCAGTGGTACATCCCCTATCTGCTCGATAACTGTAGTTCAGGCTGTCAGCAGGCTGAAATTTCCACCATTTTTTGTCACTCTTTTCTGTGACACAAGTTTGCACAACTGAAGGATTTACTGTTTCTCTGCTTGCATTTTTGTTCAGCAGGAGAACTAGCTGAATTGTTCGAGTCAAGCTCAAAAGCTCAGATCTGAAAGCCATACAGCATGAATTAATTCCAAGTCCATTCTGACTTTGCAAAGCTAATTTAAATTACAGTGGTCTCTGCAACTTCATGGAGCTGTAAAATAAATAGATATAATTGTATCTAGCTTAACTACCCTGAATCTGCTTATTGCTTTCAAATTGCTAGAATAGGGCTCATAGCTTTATAAAATCTAAGCTACCAAATGATTATGATGAGAAATCGGGACTGTGGCAATAGTAATTAAACACACGTAAAAACCCATTTTCTTCTCAGTGAGAAAATGCAACGCCTACGTTCTATTTCCATCCTTTACTTCTGTCTTCTGTGATTGCTGAAGGGCATTTTAGATGTGGTTGCTCAGACTACTCAAGACCTTTAAAAGAAGTCCTCATTTCCTAGAAAGTAATTAAAAACTCCCACATTGAACAAAAATACACGTAACATATGTAAATGCCATAAAAGTAGCGTGTGTTTTACATAACAATTTCTAATGCTACTTTAGGTCTGAGGCAAAATGCCATCACAGGTTTTACATACTTAGATCACCTCTCGATGCCTGTGCTGCAACAAGCATGCTCCCTCAGTGCACGTTCATGCTGCAGGGCATGCTAGCATTACGGCTGGGTTTAGTGTCAGTTGGGGAAGGGTGAATAAATAGCACTGTGTTTCCCATTAGTAGAAGGTTTCCAAAGTTCTACATAGTCAACAGGCATCAGCTACTACTTCAGTTTTGAAGCAGGTCATAGAGCAGCTCTTCACTGGGAAAGGAGCCAAAACTAAGGATTAGGAGGCTGGGGATGTGGGGTGGGATGACAGGGAGGGAGAAATAAGGTGCTGCTGCATTTCCTTTTTTGCTCCAATTCCTCTAACAAATTCCACAAAGGCATGTTAACATGAAGAGGAATTTCAGCAGCAAATCACCACAAAGAAGCCATGAAAGTCTGTTTAACACTTGCAGGTGGCATCTAGTCCAGGTGCTTTCAGGAGCTCATCATCTGACAGATACTCATCCAATAAAAGATGCTTTACATCTATGAAGTCCAAAGGTGTAAAACCAGCTGGGTCAGTTCAGTCCACCTCTTACTTTGCCAGTGCAAGATAGGAGTTGGGGGTTTTTTGCCTTTTCCCAATGCATTTGCCTAGTCTTTTTGTGCTGTTTAGTTTTAAGATTTCTGAGTAATTCAAAAGACATCTTCTAACCTCCTAGTTTAATTTCCTATCTTGGCATTAAGAGGTTCCTCTACCCACTCCTATTCATTGCTGTTTGGTGAAGTAAGTTCTTGCTTACCTTCTTTCATTCTTCCGCACTGTGGCCACCCCAAATTACTTCAATGACCTCTTCTTTGTATTTATCCCAAATTTTCTACATTTAGGCCTTATCTTTGCTTTCACAAGTTATTCAGTCATGATCCATGTGGTAGCACATCAGTATTCTTGTCTTTCACTGTGTTACTAATGTGCTGACCCCAAAACTAATGCAGTATATCATGCAGAATTACTGGCCTCAGAGCACTTGCATTCACTATTATGAAATATTTGCTTATGTTCTCCAAAACTGCAGTGGCTTTTTTTATCTTACTGCATCCCAATTACTTCTTTAACCCAGGTTTAAAATGTGTTTTCCCAAATCCTCTTTCCTTGCCTCTATTTTATGGTCAGTTCATGTTCACCTAAGTTTTTATTATTGTCGTTGTATTTCTTTGTATTTTCTTCTTATTGTTTGAAAGTCTTCCCACTTCAACAGTGTATTTCAGTAATGGACTGTCTTCATGATCCTCTTTCCCCCTTGCCAGGACTGTAAATACTTCTAAAACCTCTACATCGCTATAAAGACAACTGCATCACTGTCCATCGCTACTCAGACAATTTTGAAATCACGTATCTTTCTTCCTACTTAGGCAAATCTGAATGTATTTTTCAAGCAAGATTTCATGAGAAAGCACATGCAGAAAGATTGTATCACAGGTGTGTGTGTAATTCAATCCTTTCAGCCACTCATTTTCAACTCTATTCCAGAACATTGCTCTATAGCTTTATAGTAAGGGCAGTCACCTGAGAAATGAGAGCACGGAGGGCCAAAGAGGGCCTCACACATCTGGCCTCTGATAGGATTTGGGAAGAAAATCAGAGTTTATACAACCTCAGCAGTGATTATGAGATATCATCAGCTGCTGGGAACAGGGTCAGAAGCAGAACTCTAAGCAATTAGGTAGCTTTCAAACAAACATCAAGGCATACAACAAGCTAAGATGTTCCTTGAATGAAGTGGACATAAAAACGTGCCTCAGATATGCCTGTGGTCTTTACTGGACCTAGTCCAGTAAGAAGTGCTGTCAAACATGAATTCTACTTCCTACGACATTCACATCAATACTAATACTGTTCATGGCTTTTAGCAGTATTATTTGTTGTGTAGTGTTGCAACAGATGCCAGAATGCATCCCTTATATAAGAAAAATCCTTTAAATTTACACAGAAGTTACATATAACAAGACAAAAAAAAATAACTATACCACTATACTGCATTTATTTACCTCTTACATTCCAGTTATCTAATACATTTTCTTAAATAAAACCTGGTATTGGTACATACTTTTGGTCACTTTCATTAATACCCTGTGATACGTATCACCCAGCTTGTTATTTTTATGTTTAGAATAACCTTCCAACTTAGCAGAAACCCCCTCTGTTAAAGCCCTTGATGCTCTACCGTATCAGTCTTCATTACTATTCAATAAGGAGAGTGAGCAAACTACTCACTTTTTTCCCCCAAATATTTTTTCTGCACTGATATATTTGTAAATGCCTTTATATTTCCCCATTTTCTTTGTTAGCACAAAGTAATTGAATTAATCCATCCTCTGTAAACCTCAGTGACTGACAGTGTCCTTGGGTGTCACTGTACCTTTTTTGACATTTTTTCTTAACTTCAGATCTCCAAATGTACATCCGGAGCTCATTGTTTTCCACAGCAGATGTCAGTCTTCCTTCAGCTGTAGTCTTTTTCGCTTGTGCAGCCATCTTGTACAAGGATGAAATCTTGTTTCCTATGAGACCAGAATCCTTATCCTACTCCAACCAAATACATTCTTTACAGTGATTAGTTTAAGTAGCACTTGTGCACAAGCTCCAATTTCTCCATCAGTAAGAAATACCATAATCAGAGCAGGGTTTTTTCTACAGGACAATAACAGCCATGGCTTATTAAGAGCACTTTCAATGTAGCCTTGCTGCCTCTATGGAACAGGAAAGGCAAACTCCTTACATCTTTCCTGAATGAAGCATAAATATGCTCTGCACTCTTGTCTTTTTACTTAAAAAAACCCTTGGATCTTTGCATAGTGCCTACAAGACATCTTCTGTATTGTGACACTGAACACTGAATATCTGTTATATTGTCCGCAGAAGTGTTGGAATAATGGTTTCCCTTTGAAATTGCAAGTTAACTTGGGGTGCTCTCATAAACATGCTACAAAGTACACAGCATCCTAGCTCCATAGCTCCAAGTCCTCTCTGTGCAAAAGAGGACCCTAAGAACTCCGACCTCCCCAAATATTTTTATATTATGCATATGGAACCATCCTAGGTTCTGGTATCTGCTCCTGTGACTATCTTACGTTTATCCAGCTTCTGCCTGAGCAGAAATACAGAAATAGTCAATGATGTATAAACAAAACACCAAAACATCTGTGTTGGTAGTGCTTCATTGGTATTTGTAAACACTTCATTTGATGCCATTTCATTAACCAGCAGTTAAAAGTTCAGTTAGCACTTACTAAAATGCTAAATTTCAGCACATGTTGATGCCCAGTAATTCCTTTTGAAGTGTTTCACAGCTGAGGACTTGCCACTTTTCTTAACACTGTGATCTTCCTGGCCAATTCCTTGGCCATACTTATTCAGGGATCTGACAGCGTATGAATTATGTTCACTACCCTTACTTTCATCTGTGTAAGTCAAAGTGTACGGTTTTGGTCCAATACCTTGCAAAGTTCCTGTTTTGACAGTATTTATCGTGATAATTTACAATTCTGTCAATTCTGCATTTTCAATTTAGCTACTGTGCCATCTATTCTGGTAGGTGCTTTAAAGTGTTTTCTCCTCTCTCCCAGATGAAAAATTGTAGTATAAACCTTGGCTACTGCTAGCAGCTGCACAGAGAAAGCTGAATATTGTACTGGCCAAACATCTACTTGCAATATTTACACTCTTATTTATATCTTAGGTTACTTCTGCTCTGTTTATATGCAATAAAAAAGGCAACAAACTTTAAAGAAGTTTAGTAAGAATACATAGACAGTATACAGGCAGTAGAGCAAAGTCTACACTAATCTCCATTTTCCAGAGTTGTTCCAAAAATAGAACAAAATACTAAGTACTGTGAATTTTACACTCACAATTAAGATGTTGATGCCATTTCAAAATCCTTCTTCTTGGATCTTTCAAATACTTCTGAGCTGGATGAATGCTTATACACATACCAAAGAGAGAGCTGCCACTACAGCTTGCAAACACATAAATGCACTTGCATATTAAACAGAATCTCTACTTGCAGCCTTCTCCTTTTCAAAAGCTTTGTCTATAAAATAGTTCTGTCTCTCACAACTGCCAAAATCAACCATTATTTCTGACCAACAAGTCTGCCATAGTGGCTAATGCAGATGGGAAATGAACAGCTCTGCTGATAGCTCTGCCACTGAGTAAGCTGTCCTCTCCTTTTGTAATGTGGGAGAAAAGAAAAAGTCTTTATTTGTAATATGGTGTGACATCTGCTCACATCTAGATATGGTCATAGTTACACACCTTGTTCAACAATGGGTAAACTAATCAAAATTAACATTTTCTGGTTTTTTTGCAATTATAAGACTGGGCATCCATTCTTCTGTTAAGATATAAAGCCTTCAAAAGTAGAAATAAGAGACAGCTATGTTGCACCCAATTTTAGGGAAAAGTCATATATTGTTAAGCAGGTGTGATCAGACCTACTACATGTCTTTATTTTACCTCAAGGAGTAGGCAAAAGGGTTTAAATTATTAAAAAGCAAAATAAAAAGACTGATAGAACAACAAAAGTAGTACAAAATTTTAAAGCCCATATACCTCAGATTAATAAGCATTCAGTATCGAAACACCCTGTCTTTTAAAAGGATTCTGTTCAACTGGACTCTCTAGAAGGTTCTGAGCAAATCTTTCACATGAGACTGTTTAGGAATCTGACGGGGCATGAACTGAGCATTAAAGGTAATACAGAAGAAGCAAATCATAAGGATGGCCAGTTTTCAACTGACAAATATTAACAGTAGAGTACCCTACAGATGTGCACTGAAACGGTGTTATTTTACATATTCTTTTACCTGGACAAAAGAGACACGTAGTCCACTGGCAGCATCCCTGGACAACAGAAATTATTAAGACTCTATTTAGGGCTAACAAAAACTGTGAGGAATACCAGAGGCAGAACAAAGACCGATGAAAGTTGATGATTAACTCAAAATAATGTACTGCTCAGGTACTCCAAAGTTTTCTAGGACTGGCAGTCACAGAGAAAAGATTAATGAGGCATTTATTCAGTACATCTGGTAAACAAATCTGAAGTATTCCAACCATACATAATACTATAGGAACACTTCACCATACAATAGCTGGAGCAGTACTCAAGAAATTATAACAGATAGTTACAGAAGAAGTTAATGTTGAGGCTCTACATATGTAGCCTTAAAAAGACTTAATTATATTCATAATATAGGGGTTATTTTATGTAGCTTTTGATTTTTGCTCCAATTTAATATATACCTACTGATAGGATATGGAATAAGATGTGCTTATATGGCATAGTAGCTTGTAGTGTATGCTCCCACAATGAGGAAACACACTGAATTGTAACATCTGATTGCCCACTGTGGCCCTGTAGCTTACTAGAACTTTTTTGTATTGTGATTTTTCCTCCCTGTAAAAGTGGCTTGCACTGCAGGAGGGCTTGAAAACACATTTTTAAAGCAGCATCAACTGTACTATAGAAAAAAAAATAAATCCAGAAACAATTCATTTATAAAACCCCTCATTTGCATAGCAATCCAAATTACTACGGTAACTTACTTAGGCTGTATTATATTCAGCCTCACTGAATTGCTCAGGTTAACACCTGGAGGATGAATCTTTTATGAAAAACAAAGCCAGCACCATGTAAGTTATTACAAAACTCTAACATTTTAATCTTGAAGACTTTTCAAACATTACTGCAAAATGGTTGTAGAAAAATCATGTTACTTCTTCAGAAGAAATTAAGTATATCCAGACAAATAGGTATCTTTTCCAATCGCAAAGTTTGATTCTCAATGTTCAGTTCCGCATTGCCAACATGGCATTTATGTCCCAAATAAGATTCCGTAACTGATCCATGATCTGTTTCAGCTGCTGATTCTTCTGTTTCAGTTTCTGTGGGAAGAGTTCATGGTTAGTTTTTCTGTGATCAGTTCAAACAGCACATTCAGAAATTTAACCAAAATTACAATGTTATTAAATGCTATATGCATCTTTTTCTCAGTTGTCAGCAAGCGGTGTTAGTGGGATAGTACATCCTCTGTAAAGCACACTCTAAAAATGCAAGAAAGCCTCAAAAGTTAAGGACCACTGTTAGGGGAAATGCTGCTTCTCTTCACAACACTTCTTTTAATCAAAACACTTGCCCCCTTCAAAACATGGAGGCTTGAGGGGATTGGTCCTTTCTTTCCAAAGTCCAAAAAACAGCACTCCAAGTAGTAAGAAAAAAATCAGGACACAGGTACATTTATGTGAATATATTTTGTATAATTTGGGTGCACAGAAGAGTGAGGGAATAACGGCAGAAGCTTCAACTAAGCACAAGGTACAGGTGAGACCAAGCAAGCTTTTCCAGCCCTTCTGCCTACGTAGGTAATGAGTCTTGTCTTGAAACAGATATTCCCAAGCAGTCTGAATGGTTCAGAATTATGTATTGGTTTTGCAAACTGCAGAAGCATTTGAAGGAACAGAAGAACAGCAAATTCGCTTTTATTTGCGTGCATAACCAGAACTTGAAAATTATGTCTTTAACAGAAGAAAGATCAGTGCATTAAGACATCACACAATCTCCCTAACCTCTCATGTTTCACAATAATACACATACTGTCTGATTTATTAATTTTCCTGCTCAAATCCAAGCTGTCAAGAACTAAGTTACTGTGTACTGTTAAACAAAACCCTACTTCCTTCATTTCATTCCAATTTGATAAAGATGTCAGATTTCTCACATTAGAGATCAAACTATTTATTCATTAGGGAAGTCCAGAGTTCCAAGGAAAGTGAAAGCACAGGAAAGATTTGTTACCATCAAAAGAGGACAAACTATTTCAAATGCTTCAGGTTTGTCATAACTTTTTTATTTGTACTATGCAAATGGCAATACACTAGAAAGGTGACTCAGATCAGTAATACAACCAAAGTAACTGGAACAGGATAAAGGAAGCAACGAAAGAAGCAATATCCTGAAAATCAGTCTCCTGAATTTTGATGTGGACAACACACTGATATTCTTAAGTTGCCCCTCTGGTCAGCTGGGAAAGAAGTCCAGAGGCAAAAAGAAATTCTGTTCACTTCAGACCTGTAAGAATGGCCTGAAGTAACATGTCATTAGACTTAGATTACACAGGGAACACAGGGCTTTGAGTAAGGGAAACATCCCTGAATCCAGACTTCAGTGGATACATTTTCTGGAAGCAGAGACAACACTCAATTCCAGACTCCTGAGAAGGATGTAAAAACAGATGTAGGACAATTCATGTGCATTAACTTTGAATTTCTAAACAAGGATTTGACAGACTAAAAAGTATTTTAAAGAGACCTATGTATATTTATCTTATACTTCTTTCTTTTCCGTTTGCTACACTTCACAATATACAGCAGAGATCCGGCTCCTAAAGAGAGAAAACTGAGAAGCATGTAGTTACCACAGGATCCAAATGACAGAATTGCAAGTGTCTGCCTACAAAAGCTCATAATGTAAGATTCTGATGCCTGAGAAAGCACAAGAGGGATGAGATAAACAAGCATGTTCATACTTACAGCGTTTTAAAACATATCTCTGTTTGCCATCCTCAACATTCATTCCTAGAGAAACCAATGAATGTTACACAAAACTACTAGTTTAACACAAAATGTCGTTCAATGATCCTGAGCGCACGCAAGTCCAGATTTTCAAAACCTTCATTAACAGAAATGAAGGCTGGTGGTCAGTGATGGTTACTCAGGTCACAGATAGAAAGAACCATTAACCTCTGATACGCACCTAGTGTTCTCTCTCCAGCCATGTCTAATTGTACTGCTAAATACTGCTATGTAGGTATGCTCACATGAACTTTATGTAAGTTACCCAAAAGACTCATTCTGTTAGACCATTTTGATTTCTTGGGCAAGTGCTATGAAACTGTAAATTGCCTGATCTTTACTTGATGCTAGACAAGGGAACCTTCAAATTGGCTTTTGTTTGTTTTCAAAACACCTGTAAAGACAAGAAGTATATGATTGTTACTTTATCTGAAGATAATTTTAGATCCTTGTCTTCAGTGAAGAACTATTTTCTCAACTCTTCTATACAAAAAAAAACATCTAAGATGAAGCACCATTTCTGGATTGTTAGGCTGAAAAAAGAATAAAGAGAGGGGAAAAAACATCACTTCAGAGCGCATGGTCTCCTGTTTGAAATGCATGTAGTGATCTTTGTTACCAATCTTTGACAAGCAGTGGTCCACACCACAAAGTACTACATAATTACTATGTTCTGCACCACTGGCAGTGCTGGCCTCTACTTTTAATACTTTGCTGAACCTGTAAGAGCTTCTCAGCTCAGGTCTAACCTTGGAAAGACAGGCGAAATGGCCTTCTTGGAAAACAGGCAAGTTGTGTAAGCAGCTTCTGCAGTAATGACAAATTTCATGTGAACAGATTGCTTGCAAGTTGTCTCCCACTCTTTCCTCCTTCTACTGAAAAGACTTAGCTGAACTCTGGACTGCTTCTCAGGATTAACAGTTGTATCAGACAAGAAAAGGTACTTCATCCTACATACACGCTACAGTTTCTGACTTTCTCTCTTTTAAGATAGTGTCGTGGTTTAGACCCAGCTGGTAACTCAGCACCACGCAGCCGTTTGCTCACCCGTCACCTTTTCCCCCTTCCCAGGTGGGATGGGGAGGAGAACTGAAAGAATGTAAACCCCACAGGTTGAGATAAGAACAGTTTAATAACTAAAGTAAAATATCGTTATTTTGTGATGATACAGAGAATAACAACAATAATGATAATAATAAGAAACAACAAAGGAAGAGAAATGAGAAATGCATCAGAAAGCACAAGTGATGCACAATACAATTGCTCACTACCCAGCCCAAACCAAGCAGCAATCAATCCTCTCTGGGTGACTCCACTCAGTTTATATACCGGGCATGATGTGCTGTGGTATGGAATACCCCTTTGGCTAGTTTGGGTCAGGTGTCCTGTCTCTGCTCCCTCCTGGCTTCTCATGCCCCTCCTCACTGGCAAAGCATGAGAGATTGAAAAGTCCTTGATCAGGGTAAGTGCTACCCAGCAACAATTAAAAACATCAGTGTGTTATCAGCATTGTTCTCAGACTGAAGTCAAAACACAGCATTTTACCAGCTACTAGGAAGAAAAATAACTGTTATACAGCTGAAACCAGGACAGATAGTACAGGAAAATTATCCTATACGAGACAGTTTATAGTGAATTTAGGAGATGTAATTCACCTCAACAGGCATGTTTCTGCTGGTTCCTCTCTGTCAGAAAAATGGTCTGACTGAAACCCAATCCTAGCGTGTCTTCTTTGGAGATATAATTTTCAATGTAAGTAAATATTCATTTTGACTGATGCTGCAAGTACTGTGGCCAGCATGATGGAGTTGGCAAGGACTCCACCTTCCAGTAACCTGTAGTGGGCTTAGGTAGGATGTTTATGAAAACATATACAGAAACACAAAAGCCACATAAATGAAACAGAGTGGGATAAATAGCTGCAGCATGCCATAAAGAACTTGACATGTTTCATATAGACTTGGGTTCAGAAGGACACAAGAATTTCAACTTTGACTGAAATAACTTTTTCACTTAAACTCATCGTTGGTTCACTTTCATTTCATTTGAAATGAAAATGGGTGTTGGGGGTGTTGGTCGATGAGAAACTTAACATGAGCTGGCAGTGTGCACTCACAGCCCAAAAAGCCAACTGTATCCTGGGCTACATCAAAAGGAGTGTGACCAGCAGGTCGAAGGAGGTGATCCTGCCCCTCTACTCTGCTCTTGTGAGACCTCATCTGAAGTACTGTGTGCAGTTCTGGTGTCCTCAACATAAAAAGGACATAGAACTGTTGGAACAAGTCCAGAGGAGGGCCATGAGGATGATCAGAGGACTGGAGCACCTCCCATATGAAGACAGGCTGAGAAAGTTGGGGCTGTTCAGCCTGGAGAAGAGAAGGCTGTGTGGAGACATCATAGCAGCCTTCCTGTGTCTGAACAGGGTCTATAAGGATGCTGGGGAGGGACTCTTCATTAGTGATAGAACAAGGGGTAACGGGTTGAAACTTAAACAGCAGAGGTTTAGATTGGATATAAGGAGAAAGTTCTCTACTGTAAAGCTGGTGAGGCACTGGAATGGGTTGCCCAGGGAAGGTGTGAATGCTCTACAATAGCGGTGTTCAAGGCCAGGCTGGACAGAGCGCTGAGCGAGATGGTTTAGTGTGAGGTGTCCCTGTCTATGACAGGGGGGTTGGAACTAGATGACCTTAAGGTCCTTTCCAACCCTAACTATTCTATGATTCTATTTATCAGGGCTGTCTAGACCAATCTACAACTTTCTATCAGGGATGTATCAGAACTTTCCTTTGCACACTGTTGCCATCTCTCTTCTCATCTTAAGCTCATCCATCATTTTAAAACCTAAACACCACTATGAGTCACTATTCTGCACTAAATCCATTTGTTAAGTCTCTTCTTCAGGCAATAATAATAGCATAAACACTATGCTATATTCCAATTGATGCATGTAAAAATATCAAAAGTACTTGTCTATGCTGTGCAACCACTTCTGCTGCTTAAGAAAATGAAAAGTAAATAGTTTTTTCCTGCTCTATTCCGGACCTGTAACAGCACACACAACAAGTACATCTATGCATAGTAAAGCATTAAATATTAATCATAGTAGTGCTTTTACCTGCAGAATTAAACCAGTTATGTTTGTTTTCTTGATTCTGATGCTACTACAGAGAATTTGCATCATGTTCCTTTTCATGAGCACGTTACTCCTTCTGACCATTAAACTGCTGTAGGAAGTGATTGCTGAAAGCCTTATGCAAACAACGGCCTCTGCTTTTCAATGTAAGTCAAACCCTCTACAGAAACACAATGTCTGTGATGAGTGAGAAAAATAAAGCTTGCCCTGGCAATTCACACTGTTGATTTTTTTAAGTGAGTCCTTCATAATGAAATCTCTGAAGTAAGGAGGTGGATAAACTTCTTCCCCTCCAGCCTTCAGTCTTATAGTCAAAAGACTCACAATGTTATTCCTGCACAGAGCAGGAAAAAGAAAGACAGAAAAAAAGGCTCAACACTTTGCAAAAACTTTTCTAAAGCTGCCAGGTGATGCTTGAACTTATGGCTACACAACTGATAGCAAGGCCCACTTGCCATCATAATAAATCTACATATTCATCTATTTATAATATTTTTTAAAATGCTTAAAAAGCATTAATCACTAATACACTACCTACTGTGCAATTAAACATTAACTCATATTAAGTTCAATAACTACAGCTTTTCCTGATGTCATTCACAGGCGTAACTATTCTACCTGCTACCCTTACTGGAAATGAGAGACTGGATTTTCTGCCTCCTGCTACATCTGATAGCTGAAACTGCTTCTTCTGCACGCATAACTCTCCCTGAAATAAGCAGAGACACCAGTGACAGCCTCTGCTCCGCTGCACGCTCAATACTTTTCACATATTGAACCAGACAGCAATTGCATGTATCCCCCGCTCTGTTGTTCCAAGAGGAGTGTGTTCATTAAAATGGATGGATGCTTGTTTCATACCAATTATTTATCATCCAATGATGAAGACTGAAGTGCTATTTACTGAGTACCCTTTACGCTATGTAGCCTGTAATGGAATTATCCATTCCCCAAGGTGCTCCTCCACCACACTCCTTGGTGTTACATCCCCATTCTTAACATGAAAATCACAGTTGTATGATTCTCAGTTACAGATGGCAAACTAAGTCACAGGAACACTGGATAAAACTGGAGTGCCTATCAACTTTGTCCAGAGGCATCTAAGATCCAAGTGCATCACTAAACTTGGTATTTTAACAGCTTCCCACATACTCAAAGGACAGCTATCACTAACCATAAAGGGCAGAACAAACAACTACCACAGATATTTTGTGGCAGAGCTAAAGATAAAAATCCAGTTTTCAAGAGCAGCCTTCAATTACTTACTACTCACATTAAATCCTTTCTTTTCAGTCCCAAATTCCCTGCTTATTTAATACAAGCCTAAGTTAAATGACACATTAACCAGCACTCTTATAATCTTATTTATCGCAATACTGATTCAATCTAAACAGTACTTAGTCTGCAAAAAAAGCAGAAGAACCTCAAGGACTCTTCTAGAAAAGAAGGGGGAGGAAGGGAAGAAGTGATAATGTAATAACAGTAGTACCATATGCATTTATATGAGGACAAAAAGGGACATTAGGACAATTGGGATTGTATGGATAGCTTTAAGTTTGGCGTTTCATAACTTTTCTCAACTTCATAAACATGATATTGTTTTGATATAGAAAGCTTCATGAAAAGCTTTGAATGCAACATCTTATATGAAACAGAACATGAAGTATTTCATTGTATGGAATAAAATGCATCTGAGTGCTGAGAGAACTGTCTGATGACATTACAAGATCACTCTACATAATTTTCTATTGCTAATGGGGAGAGGCTCCTGATGAAAAAGGAAACATCTGGGAACTAGATGATCTTGAGGTCCTTTCCAATCCTAACTATTCTATGATTCTATGATCTCAATTCATCTTCAAGAAAGGTGAGGAGGGGGAATCCAGAAAACTATGGAAGCTACAGGCTGGTCAGCCTAACCCCTGAGCCCGAAAAGACTATGCAGCAAAGACTTTCAGACATCATGTCCAGACACATGAATGGTAAGTTGACCAGGAAGTTATCTTGGATTTACCAAATGTGATGTGCCTGACCAACACAATTGCCTTCTATTCAGAAATGACTGGCTGTGGGGCCAAGGGGAGAGCAGGGGACTTTGTTTACTTTCATATTAGTCAGGCTTTCGACACAGTCCCCCAGTACCCTTGTAGCCAAACTGCAGAGATGTGGTTTAGAAGGTGGATTACAGGGTTGATGGAAAACTGAGAGGCTACTGGATTCCAAATGCTGTGATCATCAGTATTAAGACCAATTAGCAGCTGGTCACTCTTGATGTTTCTCAGGATTGATACTAAAGTAAAAGACCTGAGGTCTTTTTTGAAACTCTCTGACAAGTGGAACATGAGTCAGCAATAGATCTTTTCTCAACAATGAAGATTAACTGCATGCTGTGCTGTATGAGGAAGGAAGCAGCAATCAGCTCAAGTGAAATTGTTATTTCCTCTATTTGGATCCGGAGAATGATTGTCCAATTTGGGGCTCAATACAAAACACTAACATACTGGAGATCATTTAGTGGAAGGCCACCAAGATGATTAAAGCTGTATTTGTTTAGACTCAAGCACAGAAGGCTAAGACAGGATCACAACGCTGGCTTCAGCTACCTAACAAAGATCACAGAAGACAAAGCTAGACTCTTCTTGAATGTACACAGCACAGGGATGAGGGGCAGTGGACATGAGTTACAACTAAGAAAATTCCAATGTAAGACTAGGGAAACTTTTTCAGTGAAAAATCAATATTTAAGAAGGGCCTAGAAAGGGCAGAATGTCCATCTTTACAAAATACTCAAAATGCTACTGGATATGAAACTGAGCAATTGGATCTAACTTTGCTTGCTAGCCCTACTTTGAGGTAGGGGTTGAATAAGACCTCCCACTGAGCCTAAATTCTTCTACAATTCTACCATTGCACAGAGGCAGCTTGTATCCAAAACAGGATGGAAATGCCCCTAGTGCAGATCAATCTACTGAGAAGGTGTCCAAATAAACAATTCTTCACCTCTTGTTACAGTGTTTCTTGTTGCACATTCATATTTTGGGAGCAAAAGGACTCTACAACTACAAAACAAATAAAAAATACGTGGAAATAGCATGCAAGGTAGTTTAAAAGGAATGCAGGTTTTCAGCATGGCCAAAAGTAGTTTTCAGGTACAATTCTCCAAAGAGAAAGGCTAATTGCAAATTGCTGTCATTTTAAGGACTACTTCCCTAAACATCAGCTGCACAATGGTTGTTCTTAAATGCCTGTCATGTAGAATGTCTTTTCCTCTCTTAGCAAAATCACTGTTAACCAGTTAGCAAAGATTAACTAAGAATCAAACATGACTTTTCTGAAGGGCCACCTGGAAAGTCCTAATCCTGTTTCACATCGTTTCATTTTCACCCAAATGTATCAAGACTACTAATTATGTGATGGCTTTCTCAAGTGCCTCATTTGAAAGCAGACCTACAACACCTAAAAAAACAATGCTGTTCTTGCTCCATTTCTTTAAAAAAGGGGTAAACTGTTGAAAAGGCAGAAACACAAATTAAAGTGCTCTCAGTCATGATTTGCTATTTTCTGTTGTAAGTCCTCTCAAATGTACTACAAAACCACAGACTCGAGGTGAGCCTGACATATTAAAAATATTACAGGTGACACAATACTTAGAATTTAAAAAACATGAAGAGAGAACATTAAAGGCTCAAAAAATATGTAAACAAGTAAGGAAATTTTGGTAATAGCTTCCAATTGTTGCAAATAGTAATTATGTTCAGTGAAAACTGGATCAGGACTTGTACTAGTAGATGAATGCAAATGCTAAACTGATTCTGGAGGACTAAATTCTTCACTCCAGAAAAGAGGCAACCACCTCAACAACTTACAGTCACAGAAAGCAAATACAGATAAGGAATATGCAACATCTTTGGTACAAAAATGTTTTGTACAAAAGCAGAGGTACTTGGTGCTCCACAAACAATTTGTTTGTTTGTTTTCATAATAGTAGTGGCATTCCTAGTGCAGGCAAAAAATCCCTTTTCTTTTTAAGCTTAATAGTTTGAATTTAAACCTACAGTTGCTAATTATAACTGAATTGCTAGGACAGAAATTCATTACCTTGTAAGCTAATCTATATTTTAAATTAATGAACAAGTACTACTTAGCCAAGGTGAGCACACTAAACTTTCTGACCTAAAAGACAAGCCTAATGTATCAGAAGAAATAAATAAATAAGACCAAAAAATGTCACTATTATTCAGTAAACTGTCATCAAAAAGTACTGCAGTATTTAGGAACCCTGCTACATCAACAGGTTCTCCTGCCTCCTGAATGAGATAGTGAATAAAGGAACTATATGGTGCTGCTTGACCCCTCCACTGGGGATGCTCCCTTACCAGACAACTGTAGTAGCAAAGCAGAGCTGCTATGTTTGAAGTTGGTAATTCCTGAAAGGAGGGATGTTTTTGTCTGAGAACACATGATCCATAAGGTTTAGAGGGTCTACTAGTTTTGGCTGTGCTCCGCCCTGCAGGGCAGCTTGTGTCCTTCACATACATGCAGAACCACTAAAGAGATAAGACTGGCTGTGATACCACACCAAGAAGGACAAAATTAAGAGACACATGAAAGGTCTAAGAATTCAAATGTGTCAATAGCATCAAAGTATTGGGTTACTGCAATAATGCCTTTTTTGGTACTGCATATCACAACAAAAAGCACTAGGTGAGAGCAGGATGACCAGCTGAAGGAAGTAAACACAGTGGGTCAAGAACGTAAAAATCTTCACCATCTATCCCTTTGGTTTCCCTGTCACAGCATTTTCATCAACATTTTGTATTACTGGGATTTTGCTAAAATAGATTAAGCAAAACTGAGTCAGAGGAAGACACTCCATACTACAGAGGACTGAAAAGCTGTCAGGAGTGCCAGCTGAGAACCAGAGAGCTATTTGAGCCCAGCAGCCATGGTCAGAAATTAGACCAATTAACCCGATACTAGTGATTTTTTTTTTGCAAAAATAAGAATTTCTTTATTTCTAGCAATTTCCTATTCTGTCTGTATTGCAGTTGGAACTTTGAAAGTTGTGGTGGATGTGCCCAGACAGTTGGAGGGACGCAAAAATAAAAACCCCAATGCACTATAGAAAATCTGGAAATTGGGTCAAGGAATTTAAGTGTAAATACAGGATTTGAGACCAGATTTAAGTGAAGGCTTTAACACATTCTTATTGCAAATTTGCTGCCAATGGTCCAGTAACACCATCAACCTTTTAAGGTTCAGAGCTCATCATTAACATTTATGAAATTCTTTTCACAAGATCACACCAAAGAGGTTTAAAAACATAGTAGCATGCAAATACAACAACAAGGGCAAAACCATGTCAGAGAACTATTAAAAACACAGCAAATATGGACAGTTAAACTTATTAACACTTAAAGATTGCAAATAAATGTGCATAAATTCACAGTACATTACTTATACAATATATACAAACCTGCTACATCAGCACTGAACAGAAAGAATACAAGAAAGCTGACAATTGCTTTTCTCTAACTTCTGGTAGTCCTCATTTTGTCCTATACAATATGCATACATTTTCTAAATAAATTGGTTATGAAAAACTCAATACATCTCTGACTGCTGAAGACAAATTAAAGTAGCAGAAATAGTTTAAAAGCTGAAAATCCAACAATTATTCTCTCCATAAAGAAGTAGTTTACTCATTTATTCCCTTTGTTCATTTATTTTTTAGGTTATGCATTTTACTGAGCATTTACTGATCTACAACAACAGAAATATTTATTTAATCCTATCTTTGTATTTTACAGACTGAAGAAACATGTTAGAAATTGTGGTCTGCTAAAACTACGTATTTTTAATCTCAATATTATATTAGCATTTCCTACGGCATATTTATTTTTAGAGTCCATCTTTGCACTTGATTGCATACTGCCACTCACACTGAAAATTTAGCAGCATCTTTGTCGTACATAGTACATTTTTTCTCTGAATGTGTCAAGACTCAATAAATTCAGCACTTAACAAAAGGAATAGTCTTCTTCAAATTGTCAAAATACAGAAGGTTGCCCTGAAACTTCTTTACCAACTCACATCATTGGAATAATACTTACACATCTGATGCTCAATACCTGTTTTTTTAACACCTAAGATAAGTTTTGAAAAGAAGTAAGTACCACAGGCACCTTACTTCAATCTGAAGTGCTGATATCTCGTGGGTTAAGCATATACATAATATACTGTATTCCAAAGAATAAATGTCAACATCCTTGCTGGCGACATGGACAATGGGACTGAGTCACCCTCTGTGAGTTTGCCGATGACACTGAGCTGTGTGGTGCAGTCAATGTACTGGAGGGAAGGGATGCCATCTAGAGGGCCCCTGACACGCTTGAGAGGTGCATCAGCGCCAACCTCATGAAGCTCAACAAGGCCAAGTCCTGCACCTGCCTCAGGGCAATCCCAAGCACAAATACAGGACGGACACAGAATGGATTGAGAGCAGCCCTGAGGAGAAGGACTTGGAGATGTTGCATTGGTTGATGAGAAAATGAACATGAGCCTGCAATGTGCGCTCACAGCCCAGAAAGCCAACTTGTACTTGTACCCAACTGGGCTGCATCAAAACGAGAGCGGACAGCAGTTGGAGGGAGGTGATCCTTTCCCCCTACTCAGTTCTGGTGATACCCCAGCTCTGGGGCCCTAAACATAAGAAGGATGTGGACCTATTGGAGCAAGTCCAGAGGAGGCCACAAAGATGATCGGGGGGGATGGAGCACCTCTCCTGTGAAGACAGGCTGAGAGAGTTGGGGTTGTTCAGCCTGGAGAGGAGAAGGCTCTGGGGAGACTGTATAGCAGGCTCCAGTGCCTTAAGGGGGCCTACAGGGAAGCTGGAGGTGGCTTTTTACAAGAGCAAGTAGTGACAGGACAAGGGGGAATGTCTTTAAACTGAAAACCGGAAGATATAGATTAGATTAGGAAGAAGGTTTTTTACTATGAGAGCGGTGAGACATTGGCACAGGTTGCCCAGAGAAGCTGTGGCTTCTACATCTCTGGCAGTGCACAGAGCCAGGGATGGGGCTTTGAGCGACATGATCTAGTGAAAGGTGTCCCTGCCTACGGTGGGAGGCTGGAACTGGATGCTCTTGAAGGTCCCTTCCAACCCAAACCATTCTATGATTCCATGAAAAAGAGACACAAGTTAAAATTGTCAGGAATCCTAAACTTTATATCCAGAGGTACAGGTAAAAAGAACCCCAAAATTGCTCACTAAAACATAATTCTGAATTAGTTCTGCAAGAAGTATTTAATAGCAAGTTTGACAGTAGTTATCATACACGCTGCATTTAGTATAGCAATCCAGAAATTTAAGCTTTCCAATGACAAACTGACATTTTCAGGTTTATGCAAATTAATTTCAACTTTCTTACCTTATTCACTTCCATGATTTCCCTTCTCTCTTCACTAGCAAAACGAAGCTGACTTGCAGCACCACGATCATCATGCTTGGAGCCATCTTCTTCAACATACGGAATAAGTTGCTGTGAAGACAAGAAACATCAGCTTTAGGAAAAAAAAAACAAATAAGGAAGAAAAAGGAAAAAATAAAAAAGAAAAAAACCACACACACACTCAAACACAAAAAAACCCAACGAACAAAACAATAAAACTATTTTCTCCAAAGGTTCAAACTTCGCAAGAGGAAGTGTAGGCAAGCTTACTTCATCACCTCAAACCCAAGGGCCTTGCAATAAGCTCAGTTTACTGTCCAGGAAAACTCATGTGCTTCAAGAAGATACAATCTCACATATCACCATGCCTAGACCTAAGTAATTTCATAACTGCAGGCAGAACCCAGTCTTTACATTAAGATGTTTATCATAGATAATCGCTGTATTTTCAAACTCTGCAGATTGTGATTTTAAAATTTACTATTCCAAACTATACCATGTACATTAACTTGTCATTATTGTAAAGTATGTCAGTGATACACTGAACATACTTCTGACTGGCTTTACATAGCTACTTGGCTAATACCCTAACTATGACTTGCTATTTTAGCGGGCCTCTGTTTGGCTATTCTAAAGACTGGGCCCACAGGACTGCCTAATAGGAGTTTTTCCATAAAGCAATAAGTAGTCTAGAATGGACTGTACAGAATGGAATCCTTCATTTCTTTATTCCTATTCAGTGAAGAGACTCATATAAAATATAATACCTAAATGATTAAAACTCTATGGACAATCAGAAGTCTGTTAATAGAGTTGCCTCAGAATTCAGCGCTCATTAATTAAAAAAATTCGTAGTTCTGGTTAATACAGAGCAGTAGTTAAATCAAAATAGGTTTTAAGGGTATTACTAGGAAATAGAAGCAACTTAATGTATGAGGAGGAAAAATGAAGTTGTGATTGTAATAGGAATAGCATTTTTATTAGGAAAAACTTTGGCCAATCCTGCTTCCTTGAAGTCTTATGCTGTTAACTTTTTCATCACCACTGCACATTTAGATTTGGTTGATAGTGGCTCAACAGGTTAAGAGTTGCTGAGTGAGGGAACTATGGAGGTACAGACCGATGGCCAAAACAAGGAGAAAAATGGTTATTACTCAGAGAGCTAGGCTGGCAGGTGAGAGCTTAAAGCAGACTTTTTCCTGCTATAACAACTTACTTTAAAAAAAAATATAATAATCCCACAAACTTGCCCTGAGCCTTTTTTCCCCTAGGGGAAATGAAGTGGTGAATGCACTAAGAAGCCTGAGGAAAAAGACTAAAATTTTAAATTAATATTGATTTCAAATTGGATCCCTTCCAACCGGTAAGAATCGTTAATGGTAAAGTTTCACAATGTTCCAACCAACTCCAAATAATAAACAGAATTCAGTCCAAGGAATAATTACAGTGTCATTTAAAAACTGTCATGAGTCTCCTGCAACTCAAGAGAATGGATGATACACTAAGCAGAGAGTGGTTATTCCGATCTCTAATTTGTATATGAATAAAGATACTTACTTCTACGGGAACAGGATCAAGCCCGGCACAGTTTTCATTGCATTTGTCATAGACTAATCTCAGTTTTCTGAAGAGTATCGACAGCTGACGGAGATGTTCCTGCAGCTTTCCCAGTCTGTCTTGATATGTTCCAGTATGATATGTAACACCATTCGGTAACTTTGAGAACCAAACCCCCAAAAATGTTAAAACCAGTACATTAAAGTTTCTGTCACATGACATAAATCAGCTAAAATAATTCAGGGGGGTTTGTACATTGCAAAGTAAGACAATCACAGTATCCCCACAGAAATCACTGAAATGTCTATTTTTTTTATCTGCAAAATTCTGTATTTTATCTGCTCATCTGCTGCACAAATCACTGCTGTCAAACAGCTTCATGGATTCTGCACTTTGGTCATTGTCACCTCCAACTCTTTTCAGCAAATGTCTTCAAAAGGCTTAAGCATAGCACTGTTGTTATTACACTTTGAGACTTTGTGTCTCAACCCCAGGTTACAATTCAGAGACACAAAGTGAATTCATAGTTAGCGAACTCTAAGTATATATACCCGTACCTAAGACAACTACAGGAGGAAATTGTCAGAGTTGTGAAAATAGAGAGAGAATAGGAACAATTATTTCTCTTCTGCTCTCAACAGAGAACAACAGAAGTTTGTGTTTTCTCAGGAAGTAGCCACAAGCAAGTACTATGCCCACTTTAGTAGCAACAAATTACCCAAAAGTTCTAGGTGAAAAAGATTACAAAGATCAATGAGAAATTCTGTAAAAATACTCCTCCTGATTTTAACAGAACCAGAGACACATAACTGGCATATAAACAGACTTAACTATTCATAACGTAAAACCCAAATACTCAGTGTGTTTAGAGCATATTTATTGTGGTGGCAATAGCAATTCAGCATTTCTGAACTTTCTCCATCCTTACTTAATGTACAGAAGTATGCAAGTATATTAAGACTAGCATTCATTTCTCCAATCAACTTTTCAAAGCAGTTTGACTGAGTCATGTATTTAAATGTCCTAAGCTGTCTCCTGGTAAACACACGGGAGTTGAGGCACACAAAAAGAAAGTTATTTCTCACCTGCATGTTCCTCAGTAGCTGAAAGATTTCCATGGTCCGGAACACAATGTCCTGCACAGTCTCTTGGCCAATTCGACACAGCGAAGCTGTATTTACCTCCCGAGCCGCCTGGGCCTGTGTCCCAGAGAAGGCACCTGGCGGTATGCCGGCCCCGGCGAGCGGAGGGGTTGACATCTCCCACGGAGCCAAGCTGCGCCAAGAAGGTAAGACGCTGTGATTAAGTACTTAAGTTTGAGTCTATCATAACAAACTGCTGTATGGCAGCTGTGCCATTACTTCTCCACATGTATGGTCCTAACCAAGATTAAACTGTTCAACTTACAAAAGCCGGCTCAGTGCAGCGCCCTTTGGCTGGGGCACCGTTCCCTTAACCAGTGCCGCTCTGGGGGGCAGTGGAACTGGGGCTGCTCCTGACATCTCTCCCATCCCCCCCGGAGCGGTCATCGTGAGGCCCCCGCCCGGACCTGTCTCACGGATACACCGAAGGGTCTTCTGCCTGGCTCCGGGACCCTGGAACCGGCACCTGCCCAACCGCTCCTCCCACCCCTCACCCATACCGCAGCCCGAGACCCTTCCCTCCCGCCTGGGTCCCGGGCTGCGGGCTGCTCCCGGACAACTGGGCCCGCCCGAGGACCCGCGCGGAGTTACCGGGACGGGCCGCGACATGTGCTCCGCTCCTCCAGCCCCCAGCGCGCTGCGGGGAGCGAGAAAGGGCCTCCCCGGGCCCCACAGCCCTCCCCGCGGACGCTCCGTTGGTAGCGAGAGCACCCGGCCACGGCGCTGCCGGCACGGGAGGCAGCCCGGCCGGCCCGGCCCCACTGAACCGCGCTCGAGCCTTCCCCCCGGCCCCAGGCACCCGTACTCACAGGGCCGGGCGCCGCGTTGCCCTGGAAACACGGAGGCGGAAGCACTCGGCGGAGCGGGCGAACCGGAGAGGAAGTGACGTACCGGCAGCTGCTGGGGCGGGCGTGAGGGCGGGTTTAGTGTGGGGCTGAGGGGAGCGGTGGTTGTCACTGAGGGGTATCCGTCGAGCGGGGTACCGGGGGAGCCTCTGTCAGCCGGTCATGGCCTCCCCATCGAAGGGCTTATGCGGGAGCTCGGTCGTTGTTTTGTCTTGCCTAGTGAAGTGAACATTTCTGGGCAGGTCAGCATGAAGAGGTGTCAGCCTGGAGTCCCGCAGGTGGTTTCTTGAGGTCGAAAAGTCAGGTCAGAATCCTAGAAAGTTCACACCACGGCTGTAGTGAAGGGAGGGATTTGGGCATGCTGGTTTTGGTAGATGATGGAGATAAATTGCTGAACAGCAGTTTTTCATGGGAGATGTGTATATATGGGTGTGTGCGTGCACACCTGTTTTATAGTGTTATAGGTGTACCAGTACCTGTACATTTGTATAGAGTCTGCAGAGGGCTATGAAGATGCTTCAAGGGCTGGAGCATCTGCTCTGAAGACAGGCTGAGAAAGCTGGGCTGGTTCAGCTGAAGAAGAGGAGGTTCTTGGAAGACCTTAGAGCAGCTTCCAGTGCCTAAAGGGGGTACAAGAAATCTGGAGAGGGTCTTTTTGGAAGGGCCTGTAGTGATAGGACAAGGGGGAATGGCTTTAAACTGAAAGAGAGGAGATTTAGATTAGAGATTAGAAAGAAGTTCTTTATTATGAGTGAGGTGAGGCACTGGCACAGGTTGGCCAGAGAAGCTGTGGCTGCCCTGTCCCTATCAGTGTTCAAAATCAGGCCTGGACAGGGCTTTGAGCAAGCCAGTCTAATGAAAGGTGGCCTGCCCACGATAGGGGGTTGGAACTGGATGATCTTGAAGGTCTCTTTCAAGCCAAGCGAGTCTGATTTTTGCTAGTATAGAAAAGACTTAAGCTTTGGCCTTCCTGTATCACTGTATTTGCATGGATATAAAATGATTCTATGTTGTCCACCCCGAGTGCTTGTACTACAGTAATACAGTTGTCCTGGTGCAGTTTTGAAGTACAGACAAGGCCTTCTGTGTTTGTGAAGAATAAACATCTTGAAAAGGAGCCAGGCAGGGTCTGTGGGGGCTGACAGATGAATTGTCTATACAGTAGTTAGTGGCTTCTGTCTGTATAATTAAAAAATCATATGCAAAAATAAGTACCAAAGTTCTCTTCTTCCCTGTTGATGTCATGCCTAGGATTCTGTATTTGAGTGATTTTGACAATAAGTACCTGAAAATGCAGAAGAGGCTGTTTACACACCTGCGGCTTCTAACGAATTCTTAGAAAATACCATATTAAAGTAGCTGTGCTGTATTAAAACTGATGTTATGAAAGAGCTTTTGTACGAAATGTGATGCATTTGTAATGCTGTAAAAATAAATCAGACATTTGATGCAGGGTACACAGCCATTGTTAAAGCAGTGAAGGAACATTCAGGGACAGAACCATACAAACTTGCTGTGAGAGGCATTTTGCTGCAGAAAACATTTTGTACCTCAGAAACAGATTAATGAGGGGAAACATCACCATTCCCCTTAAAATGAAGTTTTTTGCTGCCTAGCTAAATTCTCTCTAGCACACTGCTTTAGCCAAGCCACAATGTAAATAATTTCATTTTAACAAAGATCTTAGCAGAAAAGATACAAAAATGGTTTCTTAAGCAGATAGAGAAAATAGTTCATAAAAATGAGGGGGGCATTTTCAGACAGCAAAAGAACATCCCACAGTCTCTGGCTAGCCAACACTTGGGAAGAGCAGCCCCTGGAGAATTTCTAGGGGCTCATTTGAAGGCTTGCAGCTCAGTTCATTGTACATTAAGGAAATGATGCAAGAAACTGTTCAAGAGTCGAGCACAAAGGATGATGTTTCCCCCTTCTGATTGTATGCCCAAGAGCTCTGTTCACACTGCTTAACTTGCTGCCCCATATCCGATGGCATGAGAGTAATGAGTGATTCAGACCACCTACTGTTCAGGGCTGTCAGACACAGACTCCATATACAGTCATATTCTGAAGTATATGACTGCCACTTACAACAAGCAGTAGAAATATAGAGCCAAGTCTGCATGCAAAGGGTGCTGAAGAATGTTGCTAGGAGGCCTAATGTTCTTCAGTGCCAGTCTGTGGAACCATCTAAATCTGATTTTTTGGTCCTAAACAAAGGAATCCCCTCCTTTTAGATAAATAATGTTTTCTTGCTTGAAAGAGGAAAAGATGAATATGTATTTTGCTTTTGAAAAGCAATCTGTGAAGCAGCCATTGTCTGACTTCAGTTTGGGCCAAGTACTTCATCTGGAAGGTGTCCAAGTCAGAGCTGATCTTTCACTTCTATGATACCGATTTCTGTGGCATCAGTTTAACCAATGTCTTGGGATGCTGCAAGCTTTGTTGCTGAGTTGTACAGAAGCTACCAAAAGTCTAACAAAGAGCATATGTCTACACGTAATGCTCAGTAAACTTTAACCCAAAGACTCTTTAAAGAGTAACAGTGTCAGTGATTGACATTTTTACAATAATAATGGCTTACAGTTTTTTTTTATGTTGTAAGAGGTTGTCACTCATACCCTGAGAAACTCCAGAGACCATATGGCTGTATTCTGTCAGGAAAGCAAACCTCAGAAGGGAGGCAAGAGGATAATTGTTTTTGTTTAAACAATTTGCTGTAAGTTGGTTGATATGCTCGCAAGGCAACATGAATCATTCTGCTTAAAAATAAACAGAACTGGTGAAACTCCTGAAGCATCCTCTGTTTTCCTTGACTAAAGAACATACTCCCTCCCAAGTCTCCTCACGCTGTTCTTTAGCAGCATTGCTTTGATACTGCCTCGAGGGTGACAGATGGGCTTGCGGGAAATGTGTTGACCAGGAAAGGACTTTCATTCTCAGTCCTGTCCCATTCGCTGTTTATGTGTGGATTCAGGAAGAAATTATGGGACTCTGTGGAACTTTTGCCAACAATAAACAGACATTTTGCTGTTACCAAGCTGAGATGGATAACAGCACAGCACATGACTTTTTTAGTATGTGGCCAACACAGACAGTTAAGCTGTGTGGAGTTTAATTCATTGGAGACTACATTTGTAGGCCAGAGGAAACAGTTAATGGCTGTGATTCGGTGAGGCAGGTTGTGGGTTTGGGTTTTGTGTGTGGGTGTGGGGTTTTTTGTGACAGTGTTTTCCCCATCCAGACAGGTGTTTTCATGAACTATAAAGCAGACATTTAGAGGAAAATGGTGATAGTGCAAGATAAAATGGGAAAAGTTAGATACAACTGGAGCCAAAAGGGGAGTATTCCATGGATTTGCTCAGTAGAGGATAAGTACAGCTGTTTTCTGGACCAAAGGGGAGCTGGGACAGAGCAATTATAATTTCTGTGCCACAACATGATTCTGTTGCACAGCCCTTCAGTGCTGCAGGTGGTAGAAGAGAGCAAGAGAGCAAGATGAGGAGTTCAGCCTCCCAGCTTACTACTTCTTCTTCTGTATATCCATAAGCAAATTTGTTTATGACTGGTCTGTGCTTGCTGTGTCTTAGTGGCACTTTCTGCTAGGGCTCAGAGAAGCAGGATAAGTTTAATACCTACTGTGTTTTGTACAGGTAGTAACCAGCTTCAGTGCTTTACCATAGCCCAGGCTCTGAATGCTCACAGAGCAGTCAGAAAAAATGATCTCTCAACCTCTAATTTCACAATATCCTTTTGTGGTGGGGTGCCTGGCAGGTGCTCACCAAGCTGCTCCACCAAGCCCTCCCTCACTCCTCCTCAGCAGGACAGGGGGAAGAAAATAAGATGAAAAACTCATGGATTGAGGTAAAGGCAGTTTAATGAAAGCAAGCCAAGGTTGCTTATGAAAGCACAGCCCTGCCATAAACTGATCCAAATGGCAATGGAACAGGTGTCCCGCTACAGTATAGATACTGCCAGGACCTGGATTGCCTCCTTAACTTAGAGTCACATCTCCATTATATAAAACTAAGCATTAACAGATGATAGGGGAGTCAGGCAAAGTGTGGTAGTTCAGTGGACATTTGGAGGGCTTTAAAGCATGATGTACCATTCTCATTTTGAGTGGGTCCTACACACCCATTTCTTGATCTTTGAGAGGTATATTGTATCATCAATTCTTTATTTCTTTAAAGTTTGCTCCTTGACCTTCAGCTCAAACATGTTGCCCTTTGCCAATTTCACATTCCCTTAAACACTAAAGCACTAGTTTTGTGTTTGCTGCTTTCTGGCATGAAGATTGTTAAAGCATCCTTCCCCACATTTTACATGATGGGCTTTTATGCCCAGCAGTTCGTACTCTCACTGTAACTGGGACAGAAGAAAAAGGAAGAAATAAGAAGTCTTCAGAGTTCAGAGTATCCTAATGCAGAAGTCTCATCCTTAGAATCTACTTTTGCAATCATTCAGTTGCTTATCTCCAAAGACATGTCCCAGAGTCCCAAAGTCATCTCAACGTTTAGATGTTAGATCCAAGCCCATGAACAGACTTGTCATATTTCCTTGTGGTCACTCACAACCTAGCACCTCTCCTGCAGTCTGCTGCTGAATAGGTGCTCCAAATGCTGACATTGAAAATTATTCAAACACACCAGTACCAAGTTTTCCTTCCTGCCCCAGAATTGCTGTGGGTAGTCTGTGACTTCTTGAGCTGGACATTCAGATATTTCCCCTAGCCCCATTTTTTTTTCCAGAGAAAATGGTGTCTTGTGGGACTAGCTATTTGGAAAACGACACATTCCAAATTGCAGCTTATATAACCTGTATGTCTTCATCAGCCAGATGTGCATTAATGATGCCTGGGGATAAATTTTCAGCATGCTTGCCTGATGGCTTCTCCTGGGGCTTGCACAAAAATGGCTTGGAAATGGAACATTTGCAAAGAAGCGGATGTTGGCAGAAGAAAGCATTACAATGAGATGTAAAATATGTGCACTGTAATTTGTACAGGCAACTAGCTTCTGGAAAACTTGACCTCTGGCCAGTAGAGGACAGAAACGTATCCAAAGAGACCAACTGAAGCAGCAACTGGTACCCAGTGGGACAGAGGCTGGGGGACTAATTATATTTTTGCAGCTGTTACACCAATGCTGGAACTATGTTGGTGACAAACGACTTTGTGGTGGACAAAACAGTAGTTAATACTGGCGTCTGCCCTGAGGTTTGACTGCTTATGTGCTATTAGCATTATAAGCAGGAGTGCAAGGGTGAGTTTTCTCTTCAGGGGTCATTACTGGTATGCAGTTTCCCACTGTAACTCCGGTTGGAGGCACAGTTCTCATTAAGGTGTTGACAGATGATATTCCTGTGACTCACTCCATAGCAGGGGAGAGATAGGGGTCCTGTGCTCTTTTCTTTCCCAGAACATGTCGTAGTTGTGTGAGCGGATCCATGCTGTGCTCTGTAGTATGTGTCTTTTTGTCCTAGGCCCTGAAGGGCTCAGCAGCCTGGTGTTTCTCTATTCACCTGCCTTTATTAATGTTGTATTTCTGACCATAAAACCCCTAGTAGCAAGTGAAAACTTCTTTGATTTTACAGGAGCAAACCCACCCCACTGCCATTTGGGGGTACTCGCCACCCATCAACTGACTGCAAAGAATATCTGTATTCTTGAAGTGTTGTAAGCCTCTTCATTGTTTCTTGTGTCTCTGGCAGGAGATGGTTTCTTTCACCTTAACTTCATTCTTACTAGCAAAATTAATTGTGATTTATTCAGTGTCAACCAATTTAGATTATCTAGTCTCCCTTCTTATTTACAGGTTCTACAACTCTTCTTGCATGTGAATCAGATATTGCATGCAAACATGGATGGCATTTAAAACAGGTGTTAAGAAGGTGGTAAGATCAGCCTTCTTGGTGCTACAGATCAGGTCCTGGGAGTTTTTTGCATTCTGATCAGTAGCTTCCCTACACATGTAACCATTCATTGACTCATTCTGTCTCTTTTACTCCCTTATTTGGACATTCATTCATATAATGTATTCATCCTAAGGTGCATTTTGCTCATCTTGTTTTCTTGTTGGTAGTTTTAGAATGATTTATACAAAACCAGACATACATTATTTAGTAGTGTCAGATACATTATAATAGCAGCACAAGACTCCAGGCAAGAGTAGAACCTCACTCTACTGTTTGAATACAGAGAAAAAACAGTCCTTGCCCTGTATGGTTTACAGTTCAGAAATTGTATATATCACAGCAAAGAAGAAGATAGATTAAAAAGGGACTTAATAGTTTCTGGATAAGAAGATTGGAGTGTCCTAATTTGCCATGAAAGTCATCAGCAGTATAGATGTTGATGCAGGAAGAGTTATAAGGGCATGAAAGAGATATAGTGTAGATGCTGTCCACAAAAGCCATCATCTCTTGACGCAAGTCAAATGCCACTTGTGTCTTCCCAGTGATATAAGACTATGTGAACTAGGGAATGGAATAATAGATAAGGGAAAGAGCATAGCTGAAGGCAGATATTTGAACACAAATCATCCCTCTAGGCTGATGCATGATTGCGGGGTTTTTGGACGGATGCACTGACATTATTTAAGCAAAAATTCTGGCCACATTCCCTCAGTGCAATATTACAAGCAATACATTACAGAATAGAGGATGTCCTGTATTTCCCCAGAGTTTTCTACCCTGTTCCTATATAACCTTATAGATGTATATCACAATTACTAGAAGTGGTATATTTCTTATTATAAGCTGGAATCTATGTACAACATCTGGCTGTTTTTACTGACTGCATTCCCAGCTAGTGCAGACTTCAGTGACAGCAAAACTAATCATCTTGCCTGATCTTTACTAATTGCATATTACATTTTAGGTTGGTTTATTCTTTTTTTCTTAAACGTTGTGTATCCTAATTTTGTTATGGAGTGTTGGAAAGTAGTTTGTAACTTGTAGGGTATGCTGCGTGTGAAACATGTTCAGTAGGCTCTGGGCGACTGCAAGTGTACTAATAAATTAAATGTTCATCAAGCAGTTCTCTGTGTGCCCATATGCATACTGCTGGACTCTTAAACTTTGGAAAAGGATCCCAACACGTATTCTGCCTACTGGAAATGATTGCCGCCTCATGTTAACTCCCAGACTGCTGGTGGTAGAGTGCTAGCTGACTAAGGTAGTCTACTCTCCTTTTTGCAGTGCAGTCCTACCAGTGAGTACATCCATAACCATATAATCATAGAATCATAAAACGGTTTGGGTTGGAAGGGACCTTCAAGATCTTCTAGTTGCTATCCCCCCTGTCATGGGCAAGAGCACCATCCACTAGATCAGGTTCTCAAAGCCCCATCCAACCTGGCCTTGAACACTGTCAGGGATGGGGGCAGCTACAGCTTCTCTGGGCACCCTGTGCCAGTGCCTCACCACCCTCACAGTAAAGAACTTCTTTCTAATGTATAATCTAAATCTCCCCTCTTTCATTTTAAAGCCATTCCCCCTTGCCCTCGTAGAATGATCCCTCTCCAGCTTCCTTATAGACCCCCTTTAGGCACTGGAAGCTGTTACAAGGTCTCCTCAGAGCTTTATCTTCTCCAGGCTGAACAACCTCATCTCTCTCAGCCTGTCTTCACAGGAGAGACTCCAGGCCTTTGATCATCTTCTTGGCCTCCGCTGGACTAGCTCCAAAAAGTTCCTGTCCTTATGCTGGGAACCTCAGAGCTGAATGCAGGACTGCAGGGGGAGTCTCACCAGAGCTGAGTAGAGGGGAAGCATCGTCTCTCTCCACCTGCTGGCCATGCTTCTTTTGATGTAGCCCAGCGTACAGTTGCTTTATGGGCTGCAAGTGACCACTGCCAGGTCATGTTTCTCATCAACCAGCACAACACCCCCAAGTCTTTCTCTTCAGGGCTACTCCCAATCCACCCTCTGTCCAGCCTGTATTTGTGCTTGGGATTTCCTCAATCCACCTGTAGGACTTCGCCGTGTTGAACTTCATGAGGTTTGTGCTGGACCATTTCTCAAGTGTGTTGAGGTCTCTCTTGATGGCATCCCTTCTCTCCACACAACATGATGCCCTTGGCAAGCCTGCTAAGGGCACACTCAATCCCACTGTCCATGTCACCAACAAGGACAACCCCTGAGTAACACTACTTGTCACTGGTCTCCACTTGGACATTGACCCATTGACCACAACTCTTTGAGAGCAAGCATCCAGCCAATACCCTGTCCACTGAATGGTCCATCTGTCAAATCCGTGCCTCTCCAGTTGAGGCGTTGTCATGCTGGACAGTGTCAAATGCCTTGCAGAAGTCCAGTAACTCGAATCCGTAACTGCATTTATTCCTTTGTTCTTATGATTAGTATCTTTGAAATACAAAATGGGATGGAAGAAAAGAGAGCTGCTAAAGAAAAAAACTCATAACGTGGTCATGTTTGTAATTTTCAAGAGGATAATGGAAATTGGTGGAGTTGTTTATTTTTTAATTGTTACAGGGGCTTTTTTAATATGCAATGTCTCATAAGCAAGTGCCATCTCTATGAGCTGTGTGAAGTGAGTGAGAAGTCTGGTGTTATTTCAGTTTCACAAGTTTGTCAGTATCTGGAACAAGGCTTTTCCTGGAATGAAGATGATAATTAGTGATCTGAGATGTAAGCATGTTCTGAGGTTACAACTCAAAAAGCAGAGTGAGCATACTGTCAGATGCAGTGTGACAGCATGAAGGTTTCTGAACATGGTAATGCTTAGAGAATTCGGAGAATCCCTGCACACTTCCAGTCATCTGTGAGTAGACACTCAACCACAGCTAGTAGCAATGCTTTGACTGAAAATAATGACAATAAAAAAGGAAGAAAAGAATGTCAGCCTCATAGAGCTCAAACACCAGTCTCTGCTGCTGTTTCAGGCTCTTCTATATGAGAAGTGCAGTGATGTTCTTTTGTAAGAGGCTGCCTTAGAGTTGCTGGTGCTTTAACAGGGACAGCAGATGAGCTGTCTCAACCCTAGGAAAACTCTCGTGGCTGCTTCTGTTTTTACAGATATGTGAAGAGCAAGGATGCAGGCACACAGATTGTGAGGGTAGAGAGAATACTTTAAAATCACATGGTATTGTGTAACAAAGGATTCTGAGATAGTCCAACTGTTTTCATACAATCATATAATCATAGAATGGTTAGTGTTGGAAAGGACCTTAAGATCATCCAGTTCCAGTCCCCCTGCCATGGGCAGGGACGCCTCCCACTTGACCAGGTTGTTCAAGGCCCTGTCCAACCTGGCAGTGCACCAGTGCAATGAATTCTCAAAAGTGAAAACAGAAAAGCACAAGTCCCCATTCATGTAAAGCCTTACTACCTCCAAGTGCATCTTCAGCTGCTCTGCAGAATGAGCTGAAATCTTGCTGTATTAGTGGATGGCACTGCTGGTGCTGAAAAATCACCTTAGCTTCAATACGGAAGACTGTGACTGTTGCAGCAGGATGTTCATTACTGTAGTGTACCTAGTGTACCTCCTACTCTACCTCTAGTGTACCTCCAGCCTGGAGCTCAAAGCAACTATTGTGGGGTCCTTCAGCTGCAATTGTTTTGATCTGGATTTTAAAAGACCCCATTAAAAAATATATGTATAGAAAGTCGAGTCTTAAACCCCCTCAACTTTATGCTAAAAGTCAATGAAGGTGTTTCCACCATGCATTTTCATCAGAGAGAACTGCATGTGATACCAACAGAATTGGTATACTCACCTCATTCCCACCTTCTTCCACTTCATCTCCAGTGACTCCCAAAAAGTGATGAAAATTAGAGTTTGTCTGGTTTTTTAATTGGTTTTTACATCTGAAATGTGCATGGGAGGGAGGTTTCTTTTCAAAGTGCTCGTCTTTTGATACATGATGTGAGGAGTAGCTACAGATGTATTAATTTAACTGAATAGAAGCTTTTCATTAAATGAAAGCTTTTGATGGCAAATTTCTGGCCCGCGCTCTGTGAATGACATACCACATAGCTTTGTGATAATAATAAGAGAAAAAAACCTGAAGTGAAACAGACCAGAAAGTGGCTGTGTGAACAGGAGAAGCTGACTAGTTAGTTTAATTGCTCAAGCTAAAAACCCATAACAAAGCATTATAAACAGACACCTTCAACCTTACCATTTATTGTTCAGCTAGACATCTGAAAACTCTTTTCAACTGAATGTGATAAGGGCATTGCTGGCACACGTGACAAAGTACTGTAGCTTTGGGGATAAAAAGTGGGACTTTTAAAACAAGTTATTTTTAGCCAATACTAACCCTTTAAAAGATGCTTTTGTAAAAAGCATTAGCAAATACCATCCATGTGGTTGTCGACAAAAGACTCAGATATGAAAGTGTATGTGTTGTCTTGGTATGATGCTGGTAACAATAATACTAGCATCATACCAGTCGCTGTTTGACAATGCCAATTTGCATCACTGTAAAACAGAAAAGATGGGAGAACTGTATACCTAGAAAACTAGAAGATATTCTGCAAGGAGCAATTCTTCATTGTAGACTTTTCTTTCTATTTTTAATTGTCAGAGATACTGTCTTTAGCTCTCATTGCTTGAGTTGAGGACTTTCAGGCCCATATGTCTTTATTTCTCACATGCAGGTACTGTATAGAAAAAAGGCATATATAAATAATACAGAAAATTATTATATTATTTTAATTCAGAAAAATCTGTGGAATCCTTTTTGCAGCCTTTGCAGGATTAAAATCTGAATCTAGAAAGAGTGTTTTCAGATATAATCTGTGCCCTTTTGCTATTTCTGCAGCTGAGATTTTATTTTCATGTAGGAAGATTATAATTTACCAGCACGTTTCACACTATGGGAAGGTCCTTCCTTGAACCAGTAATTACAAATCTTTCAAATATTCCTTTTTTTATCCTGCAGCCTATGCACATCTTCCCACCCGAGATGGAACACTGCAATCTTATCTTTCTTCTCAATCAATATCTAATGATAGAAATGTATTTAGGGATGCTGCTTCCATTAGTGCCAGAAACGACAGAGCAAACATACAGTATTAAGAGGGCGTGGGAAGAGGTCCTTCAGCAGCTGATATCTGCTGAGTAATAGCTGCAGGCATGAGAAGAATTAGAAGCTTATCCTCAAGCATGAAAAGAAGAAAACTACAGTGCAAAGGTCAAGTCAGTGTTTCATCATTTGTCATTTCAGTTGAACTGGGTTTTCAAATCCACATCCTCTGATAGCATGAAATGTGAAGTTTTCTGAGTGACTTATCTTTTGTCTATATGGCAATATATGACAGCAGTGGCAGCATCTAGTGATTCATGTCTTCAGGGAAGAGGATAACAGGAGGAAAAGAACCATCTATTGGGGTTGATGGAAATTGTCACAGTTCCACTGACGTCAAAGAGCCAGCTATCAAGTGGCAGAGGAAATTTACATGAGTTGAGCATCTGTGCCATCCTGTATTTTATTAACTGACAATCCTGACTGAACACTAATGAGGACAAAACTTAAAATAAATTGATTCACACAAACTCAGAATGTGAACTTCAGAATTTAAGTCTTGGTTTGGGATACATCAGAATGTGGGATTGATGAACTTGGTCCAGCTTACAGTAAATAAAGGGTTATTTCTAAGATGCATATCTTTGCTGGGATAACTATTTGAAGCCCACACTGAGAGCACATTCTGCCTGTATTATTTAGCTAATGCAAATTTAGTGGGAGAATTGTGGCTTCTTTACAGGACACCTAACCACTGGTGGAAGCCTAATAAATTATGATAGAGAAACATCTTTCTCTAATTTCTTTTATCTTTTAAATATTTTTTATTTATGGTTAAAACCATTCAGAAATAATTAACCCCAAAGTTCAGCCTACTATGACCAATAGAGTTTAAAACTGGTAATATATCAGCTAAATTAATTAACACCAGCCCAAGGAATATATTTCAGATGTTAATCACATCAAATCTGTGGGCTAAATGGGAAAAAATTACGCTAGGGACAGGACTGCAGCTACTGAAGTAAAGGAAAAAGCTGCACTGAATTGTTAATGGCCTAAACATTAGGTCTGAAATAACAGACCTTCTCAGACTCATAATCCCAGAGGGGCCAACAATCCTTGATCCTTCTACAGGAAATATACTAGAAGTCAGTATTTTGCTATGCCTTGGTCTTTAGCATTAGAATTTAAGCACCAATATCTTGTGTTTCGTATGAACAGGACAGATCTTGTGGGAAGAGCATGGTTTAGTTCATCCAATTTGCCATCATTTTCTCCAGTTTTTATCTACATTTCCCTCACCCCACTTTTGATTTTTTGGTCATGCAGTAGATTTACAACAGGAAGGATATGGGATCTCTTAAGCACAAAGCAGGAATACAGGCTAAGGGCAGTGGTGGCCGCTATTGTACTGAAAATAGTGAAATAATGCTGCATACAAACAGAGATTAATTACTTTGTTAAACTGCTTTAGAGAATGTGGTGGTGCTTTTGTACCGTGCATATACAGTATTGTTTGTATTGACTAATAGGTGATGCTGTTACATCCCTCCAGCTGCACACCTGCAGCATGTTTTTATTATTTGGAGGAACTCCAAACTCTGTTTCTGTCAACAGGCAAATATTTTTGCAGTCCTTTAATATGGACATAAATGATGGATGCGAACACATTTGGAGTCCCCAGTACTAAGGACTGCACCTGAATCTCTCAACTTGGCACCTTTCCCCATTGTTTAGGGCCTCACTAAGGTCACTGGAAAGCAGTAGCAGTCTTACTTTACACATGGTTTGAGGGAACCAGGTCAGGTTCTTACCAGGTTGCTTTTTGCAGATCCTTCTCCTGACCTTCTGTCATGTCCAATAGGGATGGTTATTGGTGTCTCTTCTCTTTGTTTGTATCCAATCTCTCTACATAATCTACTTAAAAAGGTTCAGTGACCATTCCCATGCTAACAATTCATAAGTCTACCTTTAATGAATCCTTCCTGTCAGCTGGTTTTATTGGCTCTGATACAGGGAATTACTTAAGCATGTGCTTAGCTTTGAGTTTATTGACATTCCAAATTCAGGTCAACATCACACTTTGGAGACCTGTCAAAATAATAACTAATTTTATTATTGAAATTGCTGTGCTTTGTGCTGTAAGGTTGACACAAAAATCAGATTAGTATTGACCCCTCTAAATAAGGGATGTTAGAAAGTCATTCAGCACGGAAGTGATTTCTGAAAATCCAAAGAAACAGACAACACAAATAAATTTAAAATAAGCTGAATGTCATATCTTAATATGCATCCAATACACAAATCTACTTTTAGGAGAGGGCATTTATAAAAAGATATGAACCATATAAGCTTGTTGTGTGTGTGTGTATATATGTATGTAACTGTGTATCCATGTGAAACGTATACATCTCCCCAGTCATTTTTTGTGTTGGAAACCGTCATATTAAAAATGCAGCTGAAGAAAATAATTCTTTGTGACCCTCATATATTTTAACTGCTTGACTAAAATTCTGAGAATTGTCTGAACAAGACTGTTTGCCCATCTGTCTTCACACTGGGGGAATGATAGCAGCTCGTGTCTTGTCTTGTCTGGTGGTTATTTAGAAAATGTCAGCAGTATAATTGGTCTGTAGGAATTGTGCTACTGCTGGTAATGTTCTGCGCACTGGTATGTGTACCAGGAGAAGATGTCAATGTGTTCTGGTGTGTTTATAATGAGGAGAACATTTTCAGAATGAACTTAAGCAAAGTGTTCCTTAGCTAAAGGAGAAGAGTAGAAAATATCTTCAGATGAAATGTTCCTTATGCAGAGATAGAATTCTTATTTGACCATGTAAGGAAAGACCTAAATTTGAACACAGCCTTTCTATGAGTGTGAGAGCCAGGAACAGATTGGCTTCCTGGCAAAAAGTGAGTGAATTGCTTCAGCAGCCTCTCCTCATTATGTTGTTCCTGATGCCGTAAACTTTGTTATAGTGATAATTGATGCTTCTGCATTCATAAGTCTTCTCAGTACTGGAACAAGAATAGAGATCAGCTCAGGCCAAACTACCTGGGGCTTCTTATCCTTGTGACATTAACAAGGAGGAAGATCTGAACTGGAGCAACCTTCTTCCTTATCATCTGATTTAAAGGGTGAAACAAAATCTAGTGGAGAATTCTAAGGTGTGGTGGATAAATCCAAACAATTTCCTATCTGTTCATAGGAACTAACACTTGACTAACTTAATAATGTGTTAAATGGGTATTTATGAATTTCAGATAGTCACAACCGTATACTGGGTGTGAATGTGAATTTCATGTTTAACTTCAATTTTCATAATCATTGGAATAAAAAAAGCTCAATTCCAGATGCCTCTGAACATTCAGAGCTTTATGGCTTTCTTCTGGTCAAAATCTTAATATGTCAAGATGAGGAAATACATGGTTGGAAGGCAAAGTGATCAGAGTGAGAGCTGAACATGGCCACTCAAACAGTTGCATGTATTTGAATGCTGGATCTATACTGGGACACTGACAACTTCAGCAAACCTAAAATATTTGTGGAATATAAATTGCAAATAGGCCAAATTGAAAGGATATTGAAAATCTCTTAAGTAATCTTCCTATTAGCTATGAGAGGAAGGCTGGCTGGATGTGATCAACTGCTGGCAGAGTTCTCCACCTGTGCTGGCAGGTTGCTGTGTCCTCCCCTGTTTGGCTGGATGTTTAACAGGAGCTAGAGGGGTGCTACAACCTTTCCTGAAGTGGAGACACACATAATCCCTCTTATATTTAACTAAGTACTCTTCAAACATAGAGTATGAGTTAAAACATTCCATATCCTGAACAGAGATGGTGGGTAACAGATGAAAGAAGGTCATGGTTGTTATTACCATGTTAGAGATCTGGGATGGATAGTAGGTAGTGGTAGGATTTCCATGTAAGTGTTAGTCATCTGAAAGCTGTGGTGTGGAGACTAATCCTGTTGTCCAGACTTTCCCATTAGTCAAAGGAGACTGAAAGACACTGCTGAGAATGGTGGCTCCAGGACCGCTGGTGATGCTTCTCTCTTGACAGCAGGGAACAGCTTAGACTGGACAGCTGAGTCAGGGAAGACAAGCCCCATCCCAGCGAGAGTGGCCTACCTCCTGGAGAAGCCTGTGGCATACTTAAAAATTGGAAGCAGATGGCCAGAATCCAGTGTCTTGAATGTACACCATTCTTTACTTTCAAAGATGAATGTTTGGTGACAAAGAAGGATGGAAGAAAGGAAAGCTTCCTGCTGAGGCAAAATTGAGGGTTATCAGTGTAGATTTAGAGCTTGTTCCTAAGAAATCATGTCCATTTCAGAGCTTTGAAATTAATTTAAAGGCTGTATGGAAAGTAACAAAGTGAAAATGTGGCTGTGAGGCAGACAAAGTGTGATTAGTTAGCAGACAAGCAGGTTCTAATTGCAGTAGAGAGCTAATGTGACAAAACAGACCATCCCTCTCATCTCTCAAAGAAGGCCTACTGTGCCATGTGACAATGACAGATAAGAGACTGTCATTTAAAATAATGTAAATTGAGAAGCAATCACTGTGAGTCTGACTGATGAAACCACCCAGAAAGTAAGACCTCCTCCAAAGGGGATTAGTGATTTAAACACAAGACTTGGCGTCCTCCAAAGGATCACGAAGGTGAAAGGCCATCATACCAAAGGAAAAATGGTTACTGTCCTACTTAGTCTCTGTTCTCAGGGTGAACTGCAGGTGAGGAAAAGGAGAGTGAAGATAAAAAAAAACAACATATCAGTAAAAGTGTAAAAAAAGAGGGAAAGAATTGTAAAACCATTTTAAGTTCATTTGTGATAAAATAGAACCTATTTACAGAAATGTCTACAGCAGCCTTTTTTCATCTGAAAAGCCTTATACTCCTGCATCAGCTGAAGTTAACAGGATTCGTATCTGAGTAAGATTTGATTTTTATACAGGTGCAGTTTCTTTGATATCATTTTATTTGTTTCCTGGCACTGTCTGCCCTGCCATGTACTTACATTTAATTTTATTTTCTGTAACAGTTTTTTTCACTACTTATACTGTAGATGTTTCCCTTCACAAAACAGCTGATGGTTCCTATAAGCAATATGGATGTGTGCATACTTTAATTCAGTCCAGTGAGGGTCCTTTAAATGCAATATTCTCTTTACAGTGTGTCATTGGCAGGTCTTTTAAACCACTGCTCATTGCTAGAATGAGGACTTCACTTTGTGCTTCCCACTGGGGTCTTCACAGCTACTGTAGGTACTTCACTTTTCTTGCACCTTCTTAAAGAGGAGAATGTGCAGGTAACTGCGCTTTACTCTGACATGAAAGCTAGTATTTTCAGAGAGGTGATCAAGGAAACAGTGTAATTCACATTACAGAGTCCACATGCATACAAAGAGAAAGCAATATGCCAACAAAGCTGCCTCAATACAACCATCTAGCATAGATGAGACTTAGAGACTAATGACCTGAATTACCTCACTCAGAATGGGGACAGGATGATTTTGGTTTTATCAGTGTCATCACCTGTACCTTGTCCAGCCTTTGTTTCATTTCCACCATCTCATCCCATAAAATGCTTATTCTGCCTCAAGGATTTTTCAAGGGGCTAATGATACATGGTTTAAGTCATTTGTTATATACCCAGCCTCAAACCTCTTTCAGGAGTGATGCCAAGTGCTCCTCTCTAAATATATCAGGTTTTTTTTTGTATGCCAGTGGTCAGAGATCCTCAAATCCAGTAACTGTAAAAGCTGAGCCACCTCTGAGGGTTATTTAACAGACATACCTGGCAACAGCCAGCACACCCCTTCCATCTCCTGCCCCTTCCCTCTCCTGGTGATGTGCTTTCAGTCTTGGTCATGTAATGGATTCAGCTTTCATTCCCATGTTCCTGTATTGACAGGTTATCTCAGATGAAAGAGACAAAGTAAAGGCAGCAGGAATTCAGGCAAGCAGCTTGGAACGACAAAAGATGCATATTGCCAAATGCCCGATCTATCACCATCAGCATCACTGAGCCCAGCATCTTTCTGCACTTTTGAATCATCATGGGCTTTATACACCCCCTGCCCCCACCCAGTTTCTAAATCTCTTTGTCGGCCTGGATCATTTGTCTTTGTAGTAGATATTATTGTCTTGGGTTTTTCTTTGCTTCCATACATATTTTTATGAAAGTCAGAAAAGATATTTTGTCACCTGCAGCTAAGCTGCCAATTGAAACTGGCTGGCATATGCACATAGGCCAGGAATCTGCAAGCTTCACCGGCTGCTAATAACATGGCAGATTGATGTTAAGATTGTATGACTTTTAGGTCCTTATATGTAATGTTAGCCTTGTTAGCCTTATTACTTATTTATATTGTACTAAAGGTATACACAGCACTTTACTAACAAATGAGGAGATGAAATCCTTACCCCTACACTGAGCCACTTACTTAGTCTAGTTTAGGTTGCTGTGATGCATAAAAGATTAGTGGGCACATGTGAGAGTAGGAGCAAATAAGACTGAAGAACAACCGAGTCACGTAAGGCTCTGTGAAAGCAGCAAAGATTTAATGCTCGTGGCTTTAAAGACATCCTTCATTGTGGTTGTGGGTAAAGCCTTTGGACTGCAGCTCCAGAGAGCTGGATTTAGCAGCTGAGTCTTCAGCAGATGTCCTGTTCAAGCCTTAACAGCATGTAGTGTGAACTGCTGTTCTGATTCAAGATACGGTCTTAACTATGTGCTTAGGTTTAACTTTTGGCATCTCGACTTTAGTGCCAGCCTACATCAGCTGAGGATCTGTCCCTAAAAATAGGAAACCACAAACTACCTACCTGAGCTGAGTTCTGAAGAGACGTCTGCACACATTTGTGCTGTTTTGTCTGATGTTGCTGGGGTTTATTTGTTCATCTGGCAGTAAATGGTGGGATACGTCTCGCATACCATTTCCAGGAGAAGTATGTTGGAGAGTAAATCAATGTTAACACACTTTGGTTTTTTTCAGCTTTAAATGTGCCTTTTCTTCTGCTATTGTACAAGACACACAATTTAAATTCTTTCTTTTTTTTCTCTTGACTTGTTGACAAGCGATGATATAGCTCTAATGCTGATCCCTAAGGTATGCAGGCAGATTTGTTTATGACAACCTGTTATTCTTATCCCATTGTTCCACTTTCCGCTTATCTGTTGATGCTTCTTTCTTCACATTAGACATTTGTTGCTAGTGGCTGTGTTATCAAGTGCTTTAGGACATCTTACTTAAGGGATGCAGCTCTCTTGAGCAGCATGCCAGAGAGATCTTCAAAGAAGTCTTAACAAAGGATGCATGTGAAGGCAAGAGAAGTCTAGCTATTTTAACTATTCGTCTTTTTGATCTCTGAAAGTAGATTGTGAATGTGACTGCTCTGTATTTTCCTGTTGGGTCCCTTGACTCGGTTTCTGAAAGGTTACGTTAGTTACTTCTTAGTCCAAAGGGATTCTTTCCTGTACTAAATGCATTTCTGAAAATGTCAACTGAAAATCCTCCACCTTCTACTCTTGTTTATTTTAATATTATTAGTTTCACATTGCTTGAATCTTAGAGCACCATCAATTTTCAGATCTTTCAAACTTCTCAGAGAAGTTTGGTGCTATTGAATGTCTTGTTTGTCCTTATCTCTTTCCTGCCCCCGAAGGGATTCACCTTTTACATTTCAGAACACAACTTACTACTTTATTAGTGCTGTTATTGTCTACTTCTCTGCAACTTCCCCTGCCTTTGTGCAAGAAACAGGTTCCAAAATCTGTTTGCCAAGCTTTAATTCTGTTACTGATTCTTTGCTTTAATTTTCACTGTTTTAATTAAAAAGCAGCAGCAACCCATCGCTTTAACTCTGTCTCAAGGTAAACTGAAATAGAACTTACTGTTTAAGACTTGTAAGCAAAATCAGCCTCCTTGCAGTTTTACTGGGGTTTGCTTATAAATTGCCTGCTGTTGTTGAATTAGCATAGGTAGAGCTGTACAGGAACTGAATTTCTGTGGATTTTAACTTTTCTTTTAAAATCAGAATAAAATTGGCAAATTAAGAAAAAATCCATTAATAAAACTATTTCTTTTGGGTCAGCTGACGTATTTCTTTTCACTAGAATCAGAATTTTTTTGTCAGTTTTGACAATCTTATTTCTCCAGAATTTGAAGATAAAATATATTTAAAGATCAACACAATTAGAAAAGCCAAATTACTTCAAGCATTTATTACTTCAAATAGGAAAAGTTCAATTTTTACATTGTATCCAGACTTCTCTTTCTTCTTAATTGCACCATCTGGTCTAATGAAATATGTTACATCTCTTTGCAAACTGATTCAGGGCTGGATATGGGTAACTTTTACATATTTAAAAATCCTATCTGGTATGCTGCTTATGAAATTGTTGTATTTCATCTGTGTGATGATCAGAATGACTTGAGCTAAGAAAGGTGAGAAAGAGAGATGGAATACTTAAAAGATCTGGGAGTGTTAGTGAGGGAGGCTGTACAGAATGTGGGAACTTCAGAATTAAAACTAAAATGGCTGTAGGCACACATGCAAATGTGTTTGCTTCTCTGAAATCTAAATATTAATGTGGATTTCTTGTCAAATCCTTTTATTAACTGTTTTCAAGATGACTGTTATAGCATCTGATGGGAAAATCTCATGGTGGCTGTAATATGCCACTTTGCTGTAGTCAAGTGCTTCCCTGGGACTGCTCAGTTCCATTTCTTCCCGCTTCAGACATCAGAAACAACATACCAGGAATCTACATGGGTGATGTTGTTGATCCATCTAGAGGAGAACTGAGAAAGATGAGAGTAATTTTAGTGAAAGATTTATTATTCATAATAAAAGTTATTATTTTTCACAATAAATTGTGGATATTATTATTGTTGATATTACTATTGATATTGTTGTCATTGTTGTAGTCATCATTGTAGTTATGGCTTTCCAGTCAACAGCCTGGAGCTGATTCCTTTTCCAGTAAGCTATATTAGCGATCAGTTTACACAGGTGAAATTAGAGACACACAGGAGAAAATCAATGTGTCAAACTAAAACATGGTATGAGAATTGGCATCTTCAATAGGAAACAGTTTTACCTTGCACTTCCTTGTGTACATGTATTTGTAGGGAAAGAAATCATGGAGAGGAACAGAGATGTAATGCTGGGGAGGGACTCTTCATTAGGGACTGTAGTGAGAGGACAAGGAGTTAACAGGTTAAAACTTAAACAGCAGAGTTTAGATTGGATATAAAGAAGAAATTCTTTACTGTTAGGGTGGTGAGGCGCTGGAATGGGTTGCCCAGGGAGGTTGTGAATGCTCCATCCCTGGCAGTGTTCAAGGCCAGGTTGGATGAAGCCTTGGGTGATATGGTTTAGTGTGAGGTGTCCCTGGCCATGGCAGGGGGGTTGGAACTAGATGATCTTAAGGTCCTTTCCAACCCTAACTATTCTATGACTATGATTCTATATATTCCCAAACTGACAGCAGAGATGAAAGGTGGACGGGTACAGACATGATTTTTATTACTCATTGTAGCTCTACACAGTGTAACCAGAGGACTTAGAGCCTGAAATGCGTGTTTTAATCCAGGTGGCCTTGGGCTTACAACTTTTAAATCAGTCTCTACCTGTGTCACGCTGTGGATTAGTTAGTATCTTGAAGGCATTTTGAAGTACCAGCATTCTCAATGTCCTAAATTAGGCATAATTTTTCTATTTTCTGCTTCATATTATATCATTTTGTCTCATTCCTAGTAAGTCAGTTTTAAAGATCAGACAGTCTCAAACAGAAACACTCATCAGCAGGTTCATTCCTGGCGGTGTATGGCAGCAATTGCATGTTCCACAGAGCAGCTGACACAGACAAGGGACATCACTGGGAGATTCTGCATGAAGATGACCCCCACACTGGAAGGTCATTGTGCTGAAAGAGAGAAGGCTCTGCACTGTAAGCAAATTTAGGTTCTTATTTAACAAAAGTCACCAATGGTGTGAAAAAGCTAGTGAGGGTCTCAATTTAAAAGGTTCCACCAAGTTTCAAGAGGATGTAAACCCTCCTCCCTTTTAAATAATGCCAAAAATAAGGGCTTTACTGTTCTCTCCATTAATCCAAAATTTCTATCCTATCCAGAAACACCATGTTTGTCTAGTTGTCTACTTTCACTTCAGAAAATTATCTTATTAGTTCCATGTTTGTTATTACATGAAATACCTTCACAGATGTGGTATATAGGAATGCTGGAATACATTGTTCATTAAATAGGATTCTCTTCATTCTTAGTTCGAGTTTTATCCTTAAGGTCCACAGTGTGGGAAACTATTATACATATATTCAGTAAAGTCTCTTTCCAAGCTTGAAGGGCTTGAAGAAACCAACCAAGCCAACCAGGCAAACACATGTTTTCAAGCACTAAAAAGAAATGTCTCCAAAGGAAAGATAGAAATTCATTACAAGAGGAATTATATTATTCTTTATAGAACAGCTAGGGTTGGAAAGGACCTTAAGATCATCTAGTTCCAACCCCCCTGCCATGGCCAGGGACACCTCACACTAAACCATATCACCCAAGGCTTCATCCAACCTGGCCTTGAACACTGCCAGGGATGGAGCATTCACAACCTCCCTGGGCAACCCATTCCAGTGCCTCACCACCCTAACAGTAAAGAATTTCTTCCTTATATCCAATCCAAACTATGCTGTTTAAGTTTCAACCCGTTACCCCTTGTCCTCTCACTACAGTCGCTAATAAAGAGTCCCTCCCAAGCATCCCTGTAGGCCCCCTTCAGATACTGGAAGGCTGCTATGAGGTCTCCACGCAGCCTTCTCTTCTCCAGGCTGAACAGCCCCAACTTTCTCAGCCTGTCTCCATACAGGAGGTGCTCCAGTCCCCTGATCATCCTCGTTGCCTCCTCTGGACTTGTTCCAACAGTTCCGTGTCCTTTTTATGTCGAGGACACCAGAACTGCACACAATACTCCAAGTGAGGTCTCACGAGAGCAGAGTAGAGGGGCAGGATCACCTCCTTTGACCTGCTGGTCACGCTCCTCTTGATGCAGCCCAGGATACGGTTGGCTTTCTGGGCTGTAAGCGCACACTGAAGCCAGCTCATGTTCATTTTCTCATTGACCAACACCCCCAAGTCCTTCACCACAGGGCTGCTCTGAATCTCTTCCCTGCCCAACCTGTAGCTGTGTCTGGGACTGCTCCAACCCAGGTGTAGGACCTTGTATTTGGCATGGTTAAACTTCATGAGGTTGGCATCAGCCCACCTCACAAGTGTGTCAAGGTCCCTCTGGATGGCATTCCTTCCCTCCAGTGTATCAACCGAACCACACAGCTTGGTGTCATTGGCAAACTTGCTGAGGGCACACTCAATTCCATTGTCCATGTCAGCACCAAAGATATTAAACAAGACTGGTCCCAACACCGATCCCTGAGGGACACCACTCGTTACTGATCTCCAGCTGGACATTGAACCGTTGACCACAACTCTTTGCACGCAGCCATTCAGCCAGTTCTTTATCCACCGAGTGGTCCACCTATCAAATTGATGTCTCTCCAATTTAGAGACAAGGATGTCTGTGGGAACTCTCTCTTTCGAATGTCAAATCTGAGGGTGTGAATGGGATGCAGCCCAAACAGGTGATTGCTGTTAATGTTAATATACCTGAGTAGTTTTTCAATTAGCTTGCTTGGCTCTGAAGAGCTAGACTTACAAAGTGTTTATCAAGAATTTTACCTGACTGTATGCAGCCTTTATCACTGGGCAAGATACTGTTTGAGTACCGGAGTACAGTCTTTACCTCTAGTCTGTACCTCTGGTCTATACAGCCTTTACCTCTAGTCTGTACATGAGTACAATCTTTATCTCACCTACATTAGGAAACACTAGCAAACAGTACTAGGAAAGACACTGACAAGCCCTATAGCCTTTCCTCTGCTGCTCTTCATCCTAAATCAGTCTCACTTGTTCCTGAAAACTGGTATGACAAGGTCTCCTGAGCCACCCTGTGCAATCATTTCCAGTGCTTTACTCTCTTTGTTACAGCATTATATTTATTATCTAAGCTAAATATCTCTTAGGTTTGTCCTATTCACAATGAAGGCAAAGGGCAGCGTATCCCCGCTGTTCTTTGTCAGAATTTCTTACATACCTGAAAAACGTTAGTGTGTCTTTTTTCTCTCTTCTCTAGAGAAGATGAACTTTTAACAGCAACACAACCAGAAATAATAACAGTAATAATATCTATCAAGTCCTATTCACTGGTAACGTCTTTCTAAGTTACCTCCTTTGTGCATCCTGTGCTCTCTACCATGAGATAAACACAGAGCGAGCAGTGATGTGAATTAAGGCACAGGCTGCTCGAGGACCGCCTTTCCAGCACAGCGGTGCTCACAGCCCCCAGCCCCGGAGATGTCCCCAAACCTCCAGCCCTAGGCGCTCCGGCAGAAGACGGGCCAGGAGTGCCACCTGGTGCCCAGCCTGCAGGCGGGGAGCCGCAGGAAGGGACCGCTGCACACCGCTACGGCAGCCTGATGGGTATCAAATCACTGCAGCAGCGTAAGAGAGAAAGCGCATGGCTGTCAAGAAATCCAAACCCGCTGAGTGTAATTTATTCTTTCCCAGTGGCAGCAGCTAGCTCTTCTGCATGACCCGAGCTATGAAAAGCTTTTCAGAGCTAAAGAGTTTCCAAATACTTTGGAATCAGTTTAAGATACAGACACGAATGCACTGAAACAAAGAGAATATCCAGGTGTAATCTCTGCCTCCCACTCTCTGGCATCAAGATCATATATTAAACAAAGTTGACTTGACACCAATTAAGCAAGCAAGCAGCCAAGAAAAATAAGAGTTGTTCTGAACTTTGTAATCTGTCTCGAGTAGAGCAGAAACCTTCTGAGAGGTTTCATGTGGCCTGAAAAATTACAGAGCATCTGTGTTTTCCAGCTTTACCTGGTGAGTAAACCAGGCTGAAAACACAGTATTTGGCTTCCAGTTACTGTTTCTAAAAGAGGATAAATTACTGTTTCTATTGACAACACTCCAACAGGGGAATAATAAACATAACTAGAACAGGGCAATAATTTCTATCAGAAAACGCTGATTTGATGAAATAAAGATGCTAATTAGATGTATTGGTTGCTCAAGTTTGTAATGAGAAAATATTGAAACATCATGTTCTGGCAGAGGCACAATATATCAAGCTTATCAAAATGCTTGGTTTAGATACAGCTACACATTAGACAAGGTAAAGAAAAAGGAGAGAAGACTACTCTTGTTGAAAAGTTGAAAAGTTGAACATCGACTGAAAAATCTTCTTAGTAATTTTCTTTTTATATTTCTAAAACTTGCATGGCTCTATTTGCATTTCATTGCAATGAGACCAAGAAATATATTCCAACATTCTTAATACTTTAATCTATGGAAAATCCAGATTCTGTATGGTCTATCACTGGGAGAGAAAATGGTAATTATTGATGTTAACATAGAATCACAGAATCATAGAATAGTTAGGGTTGGAAAGGACGTTAAGATCATCTCGTTCCAACCCCCCTGCCATGGCCAGGGACACCTCACACTAAACCGTATCACCCAAGGCTTCATCCAACCTGGTCTTAAACACTGCCAGGGATGGAGCATTCACAACCTCTCTGGTCAACCCATTCCAGTACCTCACCACCCTAACAGTAAAGAATTTCTTCCTTATATCCAGTCTAAACCTCTGCTGTTTAAGTTTCAACCCGTTACCCCTTGTCCTATCACTACAGTCCCTAATGAATAGTCCCTCCCCAGCATCCCTGTAGGCCCCCTTCAGATACTGGAAGGCTGCTATGAGGTCTCCATGCAGCCTTCTCTTCTCCAGGCTGAACAGCCCCAACTTTCTCAGCCTGTCTTCATATGGGAGGTGCTCCAGTCCCCTGATCATCCTCGTGGCCTCCTCTGGACTTGTTCCAACAGTTCCGTGTCCTTTTTATGTTGAGGACACCAGAACTGCACACAATACTCCAAGTGAGGTCTCACGAGAGCAGAGTAGAGGGGCAGGATCACCTCCTTCGACCTGCTGGTCACACTCCTTTTGATGCAGCCCAGGATACGGTTGGCTTTCTGGGCTATAAGTGCACACTGCAGCTGGCTCATGTTCATTTTCTCATTGACTAACACCCCCAAGTCCTTCTCCACAGGGCTGCTCTGAATCTCTTCTCTGCCCAACCTGTAGTTGTACCTGGGATTGCTCCGACCCAGGTGTAGGACCTTGCACTTGTCATGGTTAAACTTCATGAGGTTGGCATCAGCCCACCTCACAAGTGTGTCAAGGTCCCTCTGGATGGCATTCCTTCCCTCCAGTGTATCAACTGAACCACACAGCTTGGTGTCATTGGCAAACTTGCTGAGGGCACACTCAATCCCACTGTCCATATCACTGACAAAGATGTTGAACAAGACCGGTCCCAACACAGATCCCTGAGGGACACCACTCGTTACTGGTCTCCAGCTGGACATTGAACCATTGACCACAACTCTGCGTGCGACCATCCAGCCAGTTCTTTATCCACCGAGTGCTCCACCTATCAAATTGATGTCTCTCCAATTTAGAGACAAGGATGTCGTGTGGGACAGTGTTGAACGCTTTGCACAAGTCCAGGTAGATGACGACAACTGCTCTAACCCTGTCCATCACTTCCATAGCCCCATCATAAAAGGCCACTAAATTGGTCAGGCAGGATTTCCCCTTAGTAAAGCCATGCTGGCTGTCACCAAGCACCTTGTTGTTTTTCATGTGCCCTAGCATGCCTTCCAGGACAACCTGCTCCCAGATTTTGCCAGGCACAGAGATGAGACTGACTGGTCTGTAATTCCCTGGGTCATCCATTTTCCCCTTCTTGAAAATGGGGGTTATATTTCCCTTTTTCCAGTCATCAGGAGCTTCACCTGACTGCCATGATTTTTCAAATATGATAGACAGTGGCTTAGCAACTTCATTTGCCAGCTCCTTCAGGACCTGCGGATGGATTTCATCAGGTCCCATGGACTTGTGTACATTCAGGTTCTTCAGATGGTCTCGAACCAGATCCTCATGTACAGTGGGCCCAAGGTCTAGGTTTTCACAGTCCCTGCGTCCGCCTTCCAAGACTCGGGTGCTGCGGTCAGAGCCTTTGCCAGTGAAGACCAAGGCAAAGAAGCCATTCAGAACCTCAGCCTTCTCCAGGTCCTGTGTAGCCAGTTCTCCTGAAAGTTTCAGGAGGGGGCCTGCATTGTCCTTAGTCTGTTTTTTAGCTGCTACATACCTATAAAATCCCTTCCTATTATCTTTAACATCTCTTGCCAAGTTTAGCTCCAATTGGGCCTTAGCTTTCCTAACTTGGTCCCTAACTACCCGGTCAACATCCCTGTATTCGTCCCAGGCCACCTGTCCTTGCTTCCACCGTTTATAAGCCTCTTTTTTTTTCCTGTGAATTTTTCTCAGCAGCTCCTTATCCATCCAAGGAGGTCTCCTGGCCCTCCTGCTGCACTTCCTTCTGGTCAGGATGCAACACTCCTGAGCTTGTAGCAGGTGATGCTTGAATATTAACCAAGATTCTTGGGCCCTCCTGCCCTCTAGGGCTATATCCCATGGAACCTTGCTAAGCAGGTTCCTGAAGAGGCCAAAGTCTGCTCTCTTGAAGTCCAGGGCAGTGAGCTTACTGCATGCTCTTCTCACTGTCTTGGGGACCTTGAATTCAACCATCTTGTGATCACTGCATCCAAGACTTCCCTGGAGAGTCACATTTCCAATAAGCCCATGAAGAACTGGGAATAGAATTGCATAAAGGAGAAAGACAGAAGGGAAGATCACAAGAAACTAAAATGCTGGGTAAGAGAGATAAATAATTGAACTAGCAAAGGAGGGAAGTTTTTATAAAGCCATGGACATTACATACAGTAACTCAAATCTGTTCATGCTTTACAATATATGAATTTTACATTAGATTTACCCAAATATGCCTCCTTTTTTCTTTTTTCTTTTTTCTTTTGTCTTTTTTCCTTTTTTTAAGACTCATCCTGCACAGCAGCGGTCAATTACATTTCTGCTATGTATATGTATAGTTACATGTATATGTAGATGTGTACATTTATGTATACATACATGTCTATCTGTGTGTCTTATATCTATATAATCAATATATATATGTATCTATATATGTATCTGTATCTGTAACTATATCTACATCTATATCTATATCTAATCTATATCTATATAATGTATTTAGATATATAGATAGATAGATAGATAATGTATTTATATAGATATAGCAACAGGCTGGGAGGGGAGTGGGCCTTAAAGGTTTCATACCCAACTATTCTTGTATGTCACATATCCCCTGGAAACTGCATGGTACCCCTGGCCTTGGCACTGATTGACCATCTACAGCATCCCTAGCGCAGTGAGGTTAGTGTACAAAAATCTAGGGAACAGCTGCTTTGAGTCATGGAAAGAAAATACCAAATTAGCTGCAATGGGGAAATTACCTGGAACATCAGCTTAAACTTGATGTGCCAGATCATTGTGGCTGTGATGCTTGCCATTTACTTTAGCAGCTATGAAGAATAAGCAACAGATGGACATGGCTTTGTGGGAGAAACTGACGTTGCTCATCCTGCTGTCAGCAATTAAAGAAGATTCATTAGTTGATACCACCATAGAAAGTGATTCTTGTTATGAAGTGTACAGAGATGCACCTGTGTGAAGGGGCTTTCATGAAGATAAATTGAACTAGTGGATGTCTGATTGGTTTGGGGTAAGAAAGATATTGTCATGTATTGAAACTGGCTGAAGATAAAGTTATGAAGTAATTCCATGAGTTTAAGACATGACACGTCTGACAAAGGATAATCCATTTCTGTCATCTGGAACAGTACCAATTATTCAGATTGCCTGACTTGAGGCAGGTGCAGTAGGTAGCAAGCTGGTCTCTGCAGCATCTTATCCCCTAGTTTGTATGTTTACCTGGGATTATACTATCCCAGGTGTAGAATCTGGCATTTGCTCTTGTTAAATTTCATATATTTGGCTATTGCCCAGCTCTCCAGCCTATCCAGATCTTTCTGTAAGGCCTCTCTATGCTCGAGGGAGTCCACAGCTCCTCCTAGTTCAGTATCTCTCCATAGTTTTATGAGGCACTGAAGTGAGACTGACAGGCCTGGAATTACCAGGGTCTTCCTTCCCTTGAAAACTGGGAAAACATTTGCCATCTTTCAGTCAATGGGACCTCTCTGGACTCCCATGAGTTGAAAAATAATGGAGAGAGGTCCCGTGATGTCAACAGCCAGCCAACCTTGGGATGAATCCAATTGGGCCTTTTAGATGTATGTACATCCAGATGGAACAGTGAGTCTTGAGCAAGCTCAGAGTCACCTGGGAGTTTGTCATTCCCCAGTCACAGTCTTCCAACACAAGGCCCTGGGGATCCCAGGGCCCAACACTGGTTTTGAAAACAGAAGTGAAGAAGGCATTAATATCACATGGGAAGTCTTTAACACTCAATTCATTGTGAGTTATTTGCTTAAGTATGTTTTGTCTTATCTACATTAGCTATCTGAAACACAGAAACTACTCATATTATATTCATCCAGCTTCTCTCTGTAGCTAGAAGAGGCAAATCAGAGCACCTGCAGTGGGTTTCTGCTGAATCCCTCAGAAGCCCATTTCCATTAGCTGCACAAGAGCAGTAAAAGCTAGTCCTCTAGTGCCAATGGCACCTGAAGTTAGGCAGTGAAAACTCTTACCTGTGCTTTTATGACATCATTTCTATGACAGAAACCATTAAACAACAATTTTTAAATCTTACCTGCAAGTGGCTGGGCCATCTCAGATAGGAAATCTCAGATATCCAGCCCAGCTGCCCTCCAGGTGACAACTACTTCAAACCCCCTTCAACGAGTACCCCTATCTATGTGAACTCCTCATCTCTGGAAATCCCCTGACACTAGTGATACCATGTGAGACCCACTTCTTTCTCCAGCCTCCAAGATGTTCTACTTCCTCAGGTTAACCTCCTCCTAAAATGCCAGTCCTACAGCATATCTCCAAAATGAATCCCTCCTTTCCACTGTAAACCCTGTCCTAGCTGCTGATCCTTAGTTATCTCTTACTTTTAAAGTATTTTCTGTGGTATGCCATTACCAGAACCTTGTCTTCGTCAAAACTGCCTTGACCAAGGACCATGGTGCAGAGTACACTACCTGGTTAATTATCGTCTAGCTTCTCTGCCACGGTAGCCTCGATCTCTGCTTCTCCATTTTTAATGCCTGTGGCAAAACCAGAGATAGGTTAGAAAAAACAAAAGGTCTCATCACAGGACAAGGGACTATTTTCAGATGAACTCTCCTTACACAGCATCACTTTAAGTGCACCTATTCCTGCAGGGTACAGGAATGAAGCACCCTCAGCCCTATGTATCTTCCTTCTTTGATTCTTAGTGCACCATGCCATCGTCTGCAATGGCACTAGTTACTGTAGTTCTGAAGATGAAAACGTAAAGCACTTTACTTGTATGAATAATCACAGCAAGCAGGTTTCTTTTACCTTCCTCCCTCTCTTGCTTTCTTCTTGCCCTTGGTATCTCATTTGGTATTTGGCTTTATGCTTTCGGCAGCTGTCAACCCCTGAGTCCCAGTGGCTGAGAGGATGAAACCTGCAGGACTGTTAGGAAGATGTCGTGCTTTTAATTGATCCCTGAAGCAATGTGCAGGAATTCAGGGGAGGATATTCTGGTGATTGCACAGCCTAAATATTTGATACCCAGGGTAGGTTTTGGATGGTTGCTCAGTTTTGTTTTAAATGATAATCAGACAAGTCTGCAAAGTAAACTTTGGCCTTGAGGGGTGACTCTGAGCTGTTGCTCCCTATTCTATATTTTTGTATCTCTGTGGGTTTCTTTCTTGAGTTTGCATCTGCTTGTGAGTACTTTTCTGCCATCAGTGCTACACCTGGAATCTGAGCATTTGAAATCTGGGGGTTTTCTTCTTCCTCAACAGCAAAGCTTATGGGATTCAGTCATTTGTAACTTGGTTGCCATTTGTTGGACATGTATGTAGGGTTGCAGATGCATCACAGCTCATTTTGTCCCATACTGCAGGGATAATAGCAGCCATCAGCTGGAAAGTCTGTTCCTTTCTTAGGTATGACCTTGGGTACGTGTGCAGAGCTGATTCCTGAATAAATGTGCTTGCCCAGGTTTTTAATTTTGTGCTTCATTTTTATGGGTCTTTTTTTTTTCTTGCACTCCCAGTTTTACTACATTAACTTTGAAAATGTTTTTCCTGATGTGAGAACGGTCAAGCTGCGTGTTTCTAATGACCTTAATATTAAGAAAAGATGCCACTGAGACTATGACATAAAGACGTCAAATAGGTATTAAATGTAGTCATACTAAGCAACATTTTATTGTGTGCATTATTCAGCTGGAGCAGAAAGTTACTTGCTGCTTTGTCATCAATCAAAATACTTTGAATAAGCTTCTAGGTCTTTTAAAAGCCCTAACACATCACATGGGAGACCAAGAACTAAAAAAGCAACAAAATGTGACTGAGGTAAGTCTTGGGCCAAGTGCACTGCAGTAAGAGTGAGAGTAGGCATTCCTGGACACATTAAAGATTGAATAATAGTGATTCTGAAATGACAGATTACATGTATCCCACACACAGAGTGTCTCATGTTCTTTAAAATTAGTCATTCTTTAAAAAAGTGAAAACTAATTTCTAAATTAATGGTTTCCATTTCATCTCCCTGTATTCCACACACTTCTCCTCTCTCTTTAGAGTCTGAGAGCATGGTTTGCAGAATGTCATCAAGATCAAGCCAAGGCAGCAGCACAGCTATACTGACAGCAGTCTGAGAAGTTAGTGTCCCTGAAATATTAGTAATGAATTGAAAATAGTCTTACTCAAAGAAAAGCATTTATGAAATTTGAAAAATCCTTTGTGATGAAAAAGAAATTTACGTTTCACATCAAAAGAAGGAGAGAGGAATAAATTTGGGGTCTAAAGGCCTTTATCCCATTTAATCCAGAAATTACTTTTTTTTTTTACTAAGTAAATAATAATATTTTTATAATTATGTTCTTATTCCAATTTCTATTTGCATGTAAATATTATCCCAAATAAAAGATGTTTTAGAAAATGTATATTTAGTAGATGCAGATAGAGATTTCTATGTAACACTGCATTGCATGTAAAACTGTATAAACATATAATAATTGCGAGAATGTATGGATATATGTATTCATTTTATAACAGCCCTCCTGAACAAAGAAAGAAATAGAGGGTGTTTAAACAGCAACATGACATCTCCCTCAAAATTACCTCCTTGGAAAACCCTTTGACTGAAAAAGTAAGCCCTGTGGCAGAGGAGCCTTTGCCAAGTGAAGCATTCATTACCGCTTCACCTCACCTCCTGCTCTTGCTTGTGTTTACAGATGCAGCACTGCAAGCTGGGGCATCCAGAAGATTTCAGTTACTATGGTGATGGATTTGAGGCAGGCAGAGCCATCACTGTCACTCAGGGCTCATGGTTTCCCACTGTGGAGTGAGGAGGATGAGCCCACGGTGGGATACCAGTCTGGCATCACAGGGTGGAAGTTATCCCAGGCACTCCCCAAGGCAGCATGCAGGGGAACAGAGCCGTGCTTCCCACCCCTGTCTGCTCACAGGGGTCGAGGCAGCGTCGCTAGGTTCCTGTGTCCTTCTTGTCATGGTACTTGCCATAGCAACTGGAGGCTTTAGGTCCATGCAATGCCAGTCCATTTGCCATCCACTGAAGGCTCCGGCCTCATTGTCCACTGCAACAGTTCCTGAAGAGTTAAACTCCACAGCAGCAGTATAGAAATAGTAATTTCAATTAAGGTAATCACCAGGGAGCAATTGAAGGAGAAATAAAAACGTGGTGTTCTCATTTCCATAAGCAAATGAAAATAATTTAGATGACTTGTATCTAGATGAAGGAGAACGCCTATGTAAGAACTAATTACCCTCTGTGCTAATTACAACAAAGAGGATAAAGGACAAACCTTTTGAAAAATATCCAAGGATATTAAATGGAGTTTTATTAATAGATGAAATAGGCTGAAAATGAGAGTTTTGATATATCGTGTTTGGTCCTAGATTCAATAAAAACTCTCTCTGGCTTCCACTTCACAGCAGCCCCATAAAATCAATTTATTATATGAAACAGATGGGTCTTTTATTGAACCTGGAACTTATTCATTAAATAAAAGTAATTATCATCAGACTTAAAGAAACAATACCTACTGCTTCATGAATCAGTCACTATCCCATACATTTAAGTGACAATGAGAAAGAAAAATATATTTTAAAATCAATAGACATACAGTTCATCAAATGTAAGAGCAGGGCCTGTAATATATTTTCTGGTGTAATTTGTTCTTAAGCACAGTGTTCATTTAAATTGTAATGTCTGCCTTGGCTTTGAATTTGGATCAACCAATGGCACTGGCCACATGGAGTATGATGCTCTTGACCTTTTCCCTGGACCTCCAATTTCAAACATGGGAGGAAGAACTGGGTCGGAGATGAGGCATGTGAAAAACAAGCAACAGTACCAAAACCATCTCACCTTTCTTTATGCTGCTGTTTGACGTGAGCTTTGTTCTAACTCCTGTGCAGGCAGAGCTTTACCCCAGTGTCATGGGTTCAGCAGTAGCTCATGCTCTGCCAGTGAGGAGGGAGAGATAGGGCGCCTGGTCTGGGCTAGTCGGGGAGGTATTCCATACCACAGCACGTCCTGCTTGGGGAGGGGACTGGAAGCTGGCCGGGAGGGAAGGAGTTAACACGCCGGGGCTGAGCTCGGGGAGGCAACGGGAAGCTCTCTCTGGGGCTTCCGGCTGCTGGCCTCGTGGCGGCGGGTGGTATCGCATTCTCTCTCTCTGTTTGTCTCCTCTAACATTGATTTGTTATTGGTACCGGTAGTTACTTCTGTTATACCTTGATTGCTGGACTGATTTTACCTCGATCCGTGGGAGTTGTATCCCTCCGGCTCTCCTTCCCATCCCTCCGGGAGTGGGAAGGTGAGGGGGGGGAAGGGAAACAGAGGGGGAACTGTGCAGATTTAGTTTAAACCGTTTTTATCTCAATCCGTGGGGGCTACATTCTTTGGATTCTTCTTCCTAACTCTCCGGGAGTAGGGAGACTTGATTTAAACCACGACACCCAGAGACCAACCTCCCTTGAATTTTCAGATGCTCTCTATACTGTTAACATTGTTCCAGGCAGGGCCTGGCAGGAAATAAAAAGAGATTGTATTGGGTTTGTGTGGCAAGGTTTGGTAGCAGGGGTGCTACACAGGTGGCTTTGGTGACAAGGTGCTAGAAGAGCCAATAGGCAGAGCCAATGCCAGCCAGCTCCAAGACGGACCCACTGCTGGCCAAGGCTGAGCCCATCAATGATGGTGGTAGCACCTTTGGGAGAACATGGTTAAGAAGGGGGAAAAATAACCCCTGCACAACATCAGCTGGAAGGGAGGAGTGAGAATATGTGAGAGCAAGACACCAAGGTCAGTATGGAAGGAGGGGCAGGAGGTTCACCAGGTGCTGGAGCAGAGGATCCCCCCTAGTCCATGGTGCAGCCCATGGTGAAGCAGGCCGTGCCCCTGCAGCCATGGAGGTCCATGGTGTAGCAGATCTCCACCTGTAGCCTGCGGAGGACATCACGCTGGAGCAGATCATGAGGAACTGCAGCCTATGGGAAGGACTCACATTGGAGAAGTCCATGGAGGACTGTCTGCTGTGGGAGGGACCCCACGCTGGAGCAGGAGAAGAGTGTGAGGAGTCCTCCCCTGAGGAGGAAGGAGAGGGAGACGCAATGTGTGATGAATTGACCACAAACCCCCTTCCCCGTCCCCCTGTGCTGCTGTGGTGGGGGATGCAGAGAAATGAGGAGTGAAGTTGAGCCTGAGAAAAGGAGAGTGGTGCAGAAAAGGTGTTTAAGGTTTGGTTTTATTTCTCATTACCCTGCTCTGATTTGATTGGTATTAAAGCAAACTGATTTCCCCAAGTCAAGTAAGTTTTGCCCATGACAGTAACTGCTGAGTGATCTCTCCCTGTCTTTATCTAAACCCATGAGCCTTTTGGGATATTTTCTCTTTCTTGTCCAGCTGAGAAGGGCAGTGACAGAGTGCTTTGGTGAGGAACTGGCATCCAACCAGGGTCAGGCCACCACAGAGATGCGAAAGTAGGTGTCTAATTTATCTTGGACCTGAGACATCTTTAGATGCCAAGGCTTAGCAGCAGAAGGGTTGTAGGATGAACATTCAGACATCTCACATTACGTAACCTAAGCTAGCATTTTGATGGTGAATGAGAAATGGCTACGCATGGTAGGGCTTTTGCTTCATACAACTAAAAGTGGCATGGTATGGAGGACGTTGGAGGAAGGCAAAGGGAAGAACAACCTATCCCAAGGGACCAACTAGGATGTTTTAACAAGACTGGGTATGCAATTAAAACTAGACTGAAGTCAGACAAGGAAGAAACTTCCAACCACGTTTTGTTGGTGCTTTTCGCGTTGATGTCATGCTCAAATTTTCATGTATGTCACCAAGTGAAGCCAATAGACTTAGATTTCAGTGTCTTTTAATATTTGGTATTTTTAATTTTACCATATTGAATTGTGTCATTGTCAGTAGTCAATCACTTCCATGACAGTAGCCAATTCAAAACAATACTAGCAACAACAGTGTAATTCAATATATTAATACTTTTAAAAACAGAATATAGGTCTTGAAATCCAATTCATTGTCTTCAGCTGCTGTTTCTAATACAGTGCCTTTCTCCTGCTTCCCTGGAGAAGTTTGTACTTGGTTATATCTGCTCAGTCACATCTTGCTGTGTGTTTTATAACACAGCGAGGATAAAAACTTCCCTCAGTTAAATCACAACATACTCGAGGGCAGCCTTTAGTTTAAATTCTGATCTGGAAAGTGTGCTTCCCTGTTCAATTTTGTTTCTTTAGGTATTTTTCCCTCTGTCTTTCATGATGATAATAGTGATGATTTGTATTGCTGCTACCCCACTGTGTAAGCCACATGGTGAGCACTGAACAAAAAGGTTCCTCTGCAGGATGTTTCTATTGCTTGTTTATGGCCTTTATTCCTGGGACACCAGTACTGGATTACTGCTTGACAGAAGAGCTGAAGGGTTTATCTGATTGAGATGTAAGTTGAATTTTCCTATAACTTTAAAGCACTTGGGGGGGTGAAACCTTGTGCACAGGGAGGTAGCCCTGTATCACAGCGAATCCTTTGAAGGCTGATGAGATTAACCACTCATCGGAGGAGTCCCTGGTATGTTCAAAAGAGGCAATTCTCAGGGATTCTGTTCCATGTGGCTGCTGGAAAGGATGTGCTTTGTGCTGGTAAACCTTTTGTGGCCTCCACTATCACACAAAAACTGGCAAAGCCTTTCTCTGGCGCTTGCGCTTCTTCCCCAACATGAGCTGGCTTGGGGCTGTTGTACGATGGTAGCAGAGCCAAAGGAGCTCCCTGGTAGTTTGGGCTCTGCTATTCCTGTGCTATTGTTGTGGTTTAAAACCAAGCTTCACAACTTGTGCACTCACCTCCCCCCTTGCTCCCCCAACTCCCAGAGGGCTGGGAAGGAGAATGTAGCTCCCACGGGTTGAGAGTTTAATAACTAAGGTATAACACAAATCATTACTGCTACCACCAATAATAGTAATAATTATAAAGCAAATAACAAATGAAGAGAATACAACATTTCACCAGTCACCGACCTTATTCACCCCACCCTGCCTGATCGAGCACCGACGGATACCTCCGCCAACCCCCAGAGTCCTCGCCCATCCGCTTAACTCTCGGTTACATCCCAGGTATGACGTGCTATGGTATGGAATACCTCTTTGGCTAGCCTGGGTCAGGTGTCCTGTCTCTACTTCCTCCCGGCCTCCCCTCCTCCCTGGCAGAGCATGAGGCTCAGAAAGTCCTTGGACAAACCAAACATTTGAGCAGTAACTCAAAACATACTTGCTATCAGCAAACATTCCCAGCCCTAAAGTCAAAACACAGCACTGCACCAGCTACCAAGAAGGAGAAAAAATGACTGCTACTGCTGAACCCAGGACAGCTATTTTCTCTCCCATGTTTTCCTCTGTGCATTTTCTAGAATAGGGAAGTGCTGCTTGTGCCTGGTGACTTTATCTGTTTTCTTGGGCAGTGGAAATGGATAAAATGTCAGAGCTCTTCAGGCCATTAAAGTCTTCATCTGTATCAATAAGTCCTGGATGGTGAGTGGTTATTTGAGATATAACATTGGCTTCAGAGCTGAAGCCAACATTCAGTATTAAGGTATATAAATCCTGTATAGTTAGTGAAACTGTATTGGAAGGGATGTATACAGAGCAGACCAGCAGGAGCCAGTAACACAGGGATGCTCCTAATATCTGCCCCTTTGGAGCCATGTGAGGAGGTCCCAGAATTCACTCCCAAGAGCAAACAGATACAGTCTTCTCTTTCAAAAGCAGAGCAGAGCTCACTTTTGAGCGCAGGTGCGGAGGAGTTTTGTTCTTCAGTGCTCAGAGCATGCCCCTGGGAAGATGCACAGAGGGCTGGCATGTCTTTCCAAGCCTTCTCACACCATGCAGTTTACGTTAAACCAACACTACACAAAAAATTCAAACCATCACTTCCACCCGTTTCTTTGTAATGAAACAAATCTGCAATCATATGTTGTTTACAGGCCGATCCTATTGTGTGTTAGGTATTTGCCAAATATAGCTGTTGGCTGTGGTTGCAGAGGGCACTTGGACCCTGCTCCACACCAGCTTCAAGGTTCAAGCAGAGCCTTAGGGGGAGCAGGAGGCTCTCAGACAGATGGATGCAGACCTTCCTGGTAAACTTTCAGGCTTTAAGTGAGTGGCACTTGTTGAACATGAATTTTGGGGGCGTATTTTATGCTCAGGCAGCTGACATTTGAGTGAGCATGCTGCATCGTGTCTGATGGGCTGATGGATTTGATAGATGCACAAGAGCAACTCTGAGAATATTGGCTCATGGTCCACTTACCTTCAGACCACACAGCTATCTTGTGCATAGTCTGAACATGAGCTTTCTGAGTATACCTGACAGCATCCTGACAGATGTGCTTGGCACACAAACACCATACAGAACAGCCCTCAGCTTAGTCCCTGGAGCTTGTCTTTCCTATTTGGCATTAAAGAGGTGGAGAGTGGTGTTAAAGGCAATCTTGAGGAAACCCTCACAGTGCAGTGCAAACTCATATCCTAACTCCTGATTTGCATCCTGCCTTAGGGGTTTCAGCTTGCCATGCTTGTCTCTTCCTGGCTGCTTTCTCCCGCATACTCTGTCTCCTGATGGAGCAGTCGGCAGTTCCTCACCCAGAGAGGAAAAAGAGACTCTGGCTTTTAAATACAAAGGCTGAGCATAGCAGGAGTGCTTAAAGCATACAGAGCAGCATGCAGCCGAGCTAATGGAACTGTCTTCCCTCTTGTAAAATAGCTGTTACATCAAGAGCTGGTGATGTTGGAAGATGTACTAGTATGTCTTGGGGGTCAGTTAGCCATGTGGGGTGGGTTGCTGTGTGACAGGGTGAGTGGAGGGATTCGTTATGTAAATCCCCTTACTTTTATGTGCTTAAGGATGCTTAACTGAAGCATCGCAGTGATGCAGTTTGTAGAAGGTTTGTCATAATCACAGGATCAACCTTCATTTTAAGTCAAATAGTTTTGTGGGTGATAAACATAAAAATTGTTCTTTTGCAGTCACTGAGAATGTTTAAAATACCAGCATATCACACTGGAGGGTTTAGAATGTCTTATTTTAAGTATGGATTCAGGTCTCCTGTATAATCCCCCTTACTCCAAAGATGTTTTATTTTAAAGAGCTTATTATGAAATATAATTGTGTGATAAAAGCTGCAGTCCACCAAAGCTGTGATCCACAAGAAACATTTTGCTATTTCCAGCCTATTCTTAATTCTAGTTTAGTCATATGTGATATCAGTCTTAGCCTGGTTATCCTTTAATCAGAGGATTAATAACTGATTAGGAATGTTTGGGATATAGAAAGGAAAAAAATCCTCCCGATAAAGATTTTCACCAGGGCAGAAAAGCCTCTAGATGGCAGAAGTGCACTACAGAAAACGCCAAACCTTAATTAAGCAACAAGCTGCAGAAGGGTTGTGTGCCAGCTGTGGGGAAAAGGTGCACTGATTATTGACTGGTCCACTGACCTCTTCCTCGTCCTCCAACTTTAATTGCTGCTGCAGATGATCTGTGCTTTACAGCCACGCGGACGTGATGCCAAACTGGGTCTGAAACAAGTTTGCCCATGGATGTAGTTTTTGCCTTTCTGCAAAATGAAACTGCAGCTGTGTTTTTGAAAGGTGAACTGAAGGGCTTCTAGCAGCTGGCAGTGTCTGGAGTTTGGGATGTCTTCTGTTAGCAGTTAATGCCGCCCCTGCAACTCCACAAGGAGCTGCTTCCCCTGGGAGTCTTTGTGACTGTCCCGTGGGGGGTGATCAGCAGTCTGCAGTCTCAAAAATAAAATCCTCATCCTCTATGTAGGGGGGGCAGTTCACATTTTAAGGTCTTTATGACCTTAGAAATAGCGCAGGAAAGTTTCAAGTGTCCTTATCTGTCTGATAGAGCTGTCAGCATCTCCTGTTTTAATCAGTTACACAAGAGAATCCAGTGAATTTTGGCACTGAAACACAGAGAAGAAAATCCTTCTGTAAATCTGAGGTTTAAGCAATATTAATGGCTGACACATCACTAACTTCTGTGCCTGTGAATACTGTTAGAGCTTGGTCAGGATCCCTCTGCACAGGCATCTATTCTCAACTGCTTATGCTTGTATGGTGCCAGAGTAACTGAGGTTAGAGAAATGTCCAATTTCCAGCTCTGCAGTTTTATACCTTGGTCTGGGTAGGAAATTATTTGAGATTTCAGAGTTTTCTGTTTCAAATGAAGGTCTTTTGATGTTAGCTTTTGGTTGCTGATTAAAAGCAATTACATGGTACTCAAAATACTTGGATGGGTCTTCAGTGTGCCATATGGTAGGCTTGTTCTAACCTCGAGGCAGCTTCGGGGATAAAACATAGTCTTTCTGGAGATTTCACTCAGTATTAAATACATAAACCAAGGGCTTGAACCTTTTTCTCCCATACCTAGTACCTAGCAGGAGCCTGTGCAATGCATGTCCAACAAGCCAGAAGAGACCCAGCCCATAGTTGTATGGGAGTGTGAGACACCCATGAACGTGGGAGATCCCGATGTTAGTCCCTGGTCCACAGCAGGAACCAATGTCTGGCCACTTTTGATTTGGCACTAACACATAATTCTGCCTCAGGCCCTGAAACAAGTGCCCTAGACAGCAGGAGCCTGACAGCCATCACGTCACATCACTGTAATCGCCACAAGCCATCTGAGTTTCAGTTTAGCTGCAACAGGCTGGTAGGAAAACCAGCACAGGAATATCTTTGTTATTTTCAAACCATTTGCTTTTGACAAAACTTACAAATGATAGGCTTTTGATGACAAGTTTTGCCCACCAGTTCTTCTTTTCATGGAGCTTCTTCTCATGGGCCAGAAACCAGGCAACAGTAATACTGACTGTAGAGCGTAGCCTTGGTGGTGGCTCAATGGAAATCTTGTACTGAACTATCAATTGCTGTTCAGCTGTGTAAAAAGCAGCATAAGTTGCCTGAGGAAATTGTGGAGTTGTATTTTTTGTTGTAGCAAAGACTGAGGAATTTCAAAGAGACATGCCAGCTCCGATACAGGTGGCTCTTGGGCAGACTCATGCAGTCAGCGGGGATGAGCCCACGGGGACCTCTTGTACACCATTTTCATAACCATGCTGGTAAACTGCCATGGGTTTGTCTGTATTTTTCCAGGAATGCTGACTGATTGTTAACTTGGCCTTCTGTTTTTAAGGTGCCATTTGTACTTCAAGCAGCAGATTTCATATTTTAAAGGAAGAACCTCAGTACTTGACGCGGAGACTCTCAAAAGTACTGTAACAAGATGCGTGACTGCAGTAAAGACAGATGTACCAAGACAGATATTGGGTAGGTAGCAGAGAAAATGTGGCAGCACAGTTTTCAGTGTAGTCTAGCAACTCAGCTACTTAAGCTCCCCCATGAGCCTGTCTAGAACACATAGCAGTCTGTGTGTTACTTCTACACACAGAAGTAAGAGCTTCATTGCTGTTACTAACATTGCTGTCTAGATAGAAGCTACTGTCCATCCCCATTTCTGCCTGCTTCTGCACCTTTGTAACATTTGTCCCTGTTGTCAAGATACCAGTGCTAATGACAGGAGAGGATTGGTTATCATTGCATCTCATCTTTTTTCATCCACACTAAGCACTAAATCAATGCATCATCATGAGGTCTGAGGGCTGCTAGACAATTCTGCAAGTCAGAAATAGAACCAAGGTCTTTGCTGTATTTTATGAAAAAAGTAAAAAATAAGGAAGATCCTCACATAATTTTAAACTGATCCAAACTAGGGGTGATGAGGCTAGAAGCTGGGTAATCACAATCTACCTGGCTTTGTACAGACTTGTCTTCAGGGTTGTGTATCTGTGATATTTTCTTCAACTTTGCATTCCAGGAATGACTGTATTTCAGGGCAAAGTGAGGGTTTTTTCAAGCATGCTGTGTGGGGTACAACTATTTTAGTTCCTTCAGTAGTTTCTCCATGTTTTACTCAGACTCTCATAAAGCTAAAGGTAGAACCAGGAGTTTGTACTTTGTGTCGTAGTTCTGCTAGGGGAAGGTTCGCATTTCAGACAGCTTGGCCAGTGTTAATAAAATGCCTAGTGCTCTGTAGTGATAAAAATGAAATCCTCAATCCCATTCACATTTAGAGGACACTTGAATCGCTGTTACTTGAGGCTTAAATTAATCTGCAAGTTTGTGAAAGGAAATGCATACTGTGTTTGTGGCAGCGTTTGATAGTTTTAGAGTGCTCTTCCTTCAGAGAGACTGTCAAAGCATGTAACAGCCTCGGTGAGCAAAACCCTTCGGGGCTGGAGGGAGTGTTACCTTCCATTCACAGACTGTGCAAGTGAGCCATGGAGCTCATGGTGAGAATAAAGCTGGGAATAGAAACATAGGCGGGGTGTCCCCTTCAATCTGCTCCTCTGCCCTGAGGGCACCCCTGCCACCTGATGCCTTTCAAAGGTTGTTGGCATCTATGGGTTCTTGGTGGGTATTTGCCTCTGTGACTGCTGAAGCTCCTGTTAGGATTACAGTCTTCTAATTTCACACATAAATATGTTCATTGTCTTGTTCTAACCCTGTCTTTGTTTGCTAATTTAAGCCGCTCTTCCCTGGCTGAGCCTCCCAAGGTGTTCTCTGTATTCAGGCAAACCTCACATCTCCAAGATTCATTTTCTGGCTTTGAACAAACCTCTGTTACTGTAATTTCCACAGACACATCCTTCCTTCTGAATCAGCACATCCCAGGGGGTCAGGGGTTGGAGGGAGGGAGTCTGAGGCTGGAGATAGCCACAAAAGTCTTTGGAAGCTGCAGTCAGGTTCTGCGTTTTCTGATGGGTGTCCTGTGCCCCATGTATAGCCACACAGAACAGTAGGTTTGCTGGTTTAATAGCCTCTATAAAAACCTACCCCGAGAAAAAAGTCAGTCTGAATAAGGCTTCCAGAATTTCATTTCAGAGTCCAGAGACCAGCCTGAGTTTCTCCCTGGGATCCTGCTGAGGAATTAGCTCTGAGTATTGGCAGATTGTTCCTGTGAACAAGACCTGCAGTGCTGCTGCCCCTCACAGCAGGACAACAGCTTTCCTGGAGTTAGAGCAATACTATGGTACTGAGCCCTAAAAGAATGCAGATTTAGATAGAGGCATCTATATCATGCCTCTATCAGCCCCAAATTCAGCCCCCAGATGGATGCATTTACACATAGAGGGATTAATATTTTCTACTCTCTTAAAATTAGACCCTTTATTAATTCATAGGTACTCAAACATATCTCAGGAGCAACATCACTCCACTGATGTGTTAGTAGAGAGCTAGTTAGAAAGATAGATATGTTAGACTATAAGAGTTACATTGCCTTCTTGAAGGTTGCAAACCTAAGTATTTCACTTATGATGAAGTTATCTTAGCTTTGGTCTTCTTGTGCATGTATCCTATTATGTATTATTTCCTATAGAATTATGTAGCATATAGAGATGACACCATTCTGAAGCCTGTTGTCATGCACTGGTTTTCTATAGGCCCTAGTCTTTATCTCCATTCAGAAGAAAGGATACTTACTTACTAGACAAATGTACAATACTTTAGTTTTAATTCCTTATCCAGTAAGTAATTTTATTCACTACAGAATATTATGATAATATTTTTGTCAAATTTTCTTTTTTCCCCTCAGCTTTATAGTAAATACTTTATAAAAGTTCATTAGTTTTTGCTACACATCTCTGAGGTTAGGAGTTACTCTATTTCTCATTTTCTAATGGGGAATCAAGTCAGAGAGTTTGACATCAAATACATCAATGAGTCTCCATGACAACTTGAGAGACAGAACAATGTTTTTGTTTCAAGGTGCACAACAGCATGTTTTACTGAGTAGAGCTACTCACAAGCCAACAGCTCTGTTGCAAAGAGCCTTTTGACATTTGTAATTCATTTCTCATCTACACTGAGCTGAAAAATCTTTGCGTTTTACTGTAAAACTGGAGCAGTAACAATATTTCTCAGTCAGACCATGAGCCTGGTATGCTGGACTTTATGTACATACACGTTAAAGTTTCAGTTTTGGTCAGAGGTAAGATGAAGTGACAGTCATCCTCACTGAATGAATTCCTTTTGGGTCAAAGTCAGCTAAAGGATGTCCTTTGGAGGACACCTGATGCTTTCGAACCTGCTGATAGAATTCAGTCCAGCAAACCAGGTTAGCGCTAACCCTGGAAACACCTATAATTTGGGCTTTGGCCCCTCAAGCACTAGCTACTCTACAAATTCATCCCCATCCTGCTGCATCCCTTGCAAGTGTAAACATAGCCTCAGGCTGATGTCCCTGCTTAACTCCCTGGTTCAAAGCAAAGCTTTTCATGCATGTATGGTTACCTCAGATCTGGCAGAGTGGGGACCTGACCCTCCTGTTACTGTGGTGTGCTTGTGCCCTTACCAACAGGTTCTATTTTTCCTCAAAATAAAGAACATCAAAGCCACCTGTGCAATATTTTGACTAGGATAAAATGTCATCATGCCAAAACATTTTGAGCATCTCTAATTATGTGCTCTGATAGGAGTTATTGCTGGTTTCAGCTGACACAGCACGTACACAAACCGGTGCCCCCGTGCTGCAAGCTCAGCCAGCCAGAAAATGAAGAACATACTGTTTGTGGCTCTGAAAGGCCTGGTCTTTGCAGTTTGCTTAGCGGGTGACTGGAGAGCACTGTGACTGGGTTTGCTGATCCAGTTTCTCAGGGTAGCAGTCTGCTGATGTAGCAATGAGTCCATCCTCTTGTACTCAGTGCACTTCATTTGCAGATGTTGGGAGGTATTGACATGGCAAATAACAATTTCTGCCATTTCATATCCATGCCCAGAATGCATCCAGCCCGTGTACTCAGAAACTGTGCTCAGCAGACTGTATCCTCAGGTTGAAGGCTTAATGCATCCAAATCTTCTCGGCCATTGTATTCAAAGTTAAAGCAACCTTCTTCCTGATCATGTGAAAATTACATTTTCTCAGAGTGTTATGCTCCTTGATTTGAGTAGATATTCCCTAAAACAGGAAAAAAGCACCAGCCTGGATTACCACATCCAGTCAGTTCTCTCCATTTCCCTAGTTTTCCCTGGTTTTCTGTCCTAGACAGGAATATCCAGAGGTTCCCAAAGGAAAAACTAACAGAACTTTTATTTACTGACAAAACAGCATGTCTTTGTTCCACTTAATGTTCAAAAGTGGTGCCACTGTTTCAGCTTATATTTTCCTCTCCAAACTGTGCAACCTCACTATGAACAAAACTGCATTCAGACCAAGGGGTCTTAAAAATAACGTCAGTTGGACAATATTCTGGGAGTCTTGCAGGAATAAAACTTTGACCTTGGGAAGCATGGGCAGACTGCCCAGCAGACTGGGATATAACACTGTTTTCCTGTGTATACAGAAATGTGTACTCTGGGGAACTGATGTAACCGGGTGCCTTGAGATGGTCCATAGTGAGGGGAAAATGGAGGTCTCCTGGGGAAGGCAAAGATGCTTTTCAGAGCAGAAACCTGACTGAGGAGCTCTAAATTAAGTTCTGGAGGTTTCTTTTTCTCTCAAACTCTTCTTTCTTTAAGGAATCCGACTGATGCACCTAAATTAGGAGTTGCCTGGGGTCTCTTTACACTCAGAGGAGATGAGGCACCTACAGAGGGGACCTAGGCAAACTGTGAGGGTTTTTTCCTTCTTGGATTAAAGTATGGAAAATTACCTGGGTGGTTTTATGTTGCTGGCTTCAGTCCTGCTAGGAGAACTCTCCTCTGTGATCTCACAGTGAGTTTTGTACTATCCTGGCACAGTGGTACATTGGAAAAGGTATTTTTAATAAGGTTCCACTCCTATGATGTTTTTCTTTTCTATAAGTTGTAATAGGAATAAGCAGAGGAATTAAAAGTACTCTTTTGCATCAATCTTTATGGTGGAACATGGGGAAAATTGTATTTAAAGGGCACTTTTTATTTGAAATCTCATTGTGGCCTTTAATAGACTGAATATGTGATACAACTTGTGAAAACCAGGAGCAGTAAATCATACAGACTGACTGATGCTCATCCAAGGATTCAAAAACAAACAAAGCATCAAACAGGAGCAACACTGACAAGGATATATTACAGTCTTTACAGCAAGGAGGCCTGAAAACTTAAAACTCATTAACATGATGCTTATCTTCAAAATGAAGCTTGGGGCCATCTGAGGCTTTACAGATCAGTGAACTTTATTATGATAGCAGGGAACCTGATTGAGGGTTCAATTAGGGATAGAGCAGCACAATGCTCGGATAAGTATAGCTTCTCAGGATCAAAGCAGCACTGCTTCTCTAAGAAAAAAAATGTGCTTCTTTACCTTGTTAGAGCTCTTTTCTGTGTTAATACAGGGGATCCAGTGGAAACAGCACACTTGGATTTTCAAAAGACTTTTTGATAAGAGCCTTCATAAGGGACTATTAAAGTATAATCGAAAACCATCAGGTAATGCACGTAGGTAAAAATAGGCTGAACTTCTGATAGGCTGGTGGGCTTGGATTCTTCAAGGTCTCTCTGAAGGGAGAGACATAAAAGTCATCATGCAGAGCTCTGAGCAGAGGTGTGCACCAATAGCTGAAGAGTAAAGAGGGGGCTGGAGTTGTGATAAAGAAACTTATACGAGGACATTGGGCTACACATGGACTCACAGAATCTTTTGAGTGGGAAGGGACTTTTAAAGGTCACCTAGTCCAACCACCCTGCAATGAGCAGGGACATCTTCATTTAGATCAGGATACTCAGAACCCTCGAACATGACCTTGAATGTTCCCAAGAATGGGACATCTACCCCCTCTCTGGCCAACCTGTGCCAGTGTTTTGCCACCCCCAGCATAAAATATTCTTCCTTATATGTGGTCTAAATCTCTCCTTTTCCAGTTTAAAGCCATTACCCCTTGCCCTATCACAACAAGCCGTGTGGAAAAGTTTGTCCCCAGCTTTCTTGTCAGCTCCCCTAGGTACTGGAAGCTGTTCTAAGGTCTCCCTGGAGCCTTTTCTCCTCCAGGCTGAGCAAGACCATCTGTCTCAGCCGGTCTCCATAGGAGAGGTGCTCCAGCCTCTGATCACCTATCCCTCTGGCATCATCTGGACTCACTCTGACGGGTCCATGGCCTTCCCATCATGGAATCATGGAATCATACACAGGTGGAGAGAAGCTGTACCTGTGAAAAGCCAGTGTCTGCTGAAGAATTACCAGGATCTCTAAGCTTGATACCTATGCACATTAAATAGGCCCTTTCAGACAGCAGCTTCTCCATTCATGTTCACAGTGATCTCCTTTCTATACCATCTTACTCACCACAGTGTAATCCTGGGTGTGAGATTATTTTTTTTCCCTTTCATCCTTCCTTCTAGATTTCAGGAGCTGCCAAGCTCAAAATCCAGCAAAAGTTACAACCTCCTGCTTTCATGTTCTTTCCCACCTACCAGTTTCCTGAGGCTGCGAATTGATGGGTCAAGAGGGGGATGTGCACATGGAAGAACCAGGGAGCAGATTCTGGGCTTGCTCCCAGTGGGAATGCTGGCAATTCTGAATTTAGAGCAGCTCCAAGCAGAATTAGCCCTCAGCAAATTGTAGGTTAGCGATAGGCAATATGATTCCTAAGAGTCTGTAGGCAGAAATGCTTCAAGATGTGCTTGCTGAGTAGGCCAGAGTAGGTTTTGTCCTATTTGTATCTCATGGAAGTCAATTCCACATTTCCAGGAGTATTGCTTGCTGTTCGGGTCTTTTTTAGCAAGCTGTGCTATGTGCAGTTGATTTCCAGCAGTGTTTTTTTTCAACAGTGTGGGTTCATGGCTTGTATTTATCTTGGATTGATTGTATTAAAAAATCATCATAATAACATACTGTTTATGTATGACATTATTAAGTAATTCTGTAGAGGCCTGATGTAATAAGCAAGAAATCCAACTGGGAAGGTTGGGAAAATTCAAATTAATTCTGTGGCTTACTAATTTTCATTATTTTAAATAACAGCAAAACCAAACATCACTATTTCTTAATCAGTGTAACCCCAGTAGATCTTGACATGCTTTATAAAGGAGTAAGAGCTCATTATCCTGTCTTACTGGTGGGAAAACAGAGGCACAAAGTAGCAATTCCTACAACTAGAAATAAAGCCTTTGCATTTTAGCTCCAAATGGCTGGGAGCTACCTGATAAGCTGTATCTCACAGACACTTTTCCTCCAAAAATGTCTGTGGATGTTATATATTTTAATACAGTTCTTCTACAGATATATTAATTTGGATTTAGTGATGTTATGCTTTTCTAGCTTAATGCTGAAGTCTATACTCAGGCAAAAATCCCAGCATCAGTGGGATCTAAATGCAGTTTCCTGGTAATGATTTCTGGATGGGACCTCTGTTCAGTGCTCTGCGAAGTCAAATGGTGTTAGAACATGCTAAAAAGTGGTGGTTTTGCATTGTAAGAAACTTAATTTTTTGAAAGTATATCTTTGAAAAGAAAGGTAAAATTTCCATACTTTTTGTGAGTGATGCTTTCCCAGACCTTGTAGGCATCTAGTGAGGTTGCTGTGATGATAGTAACACTTGGAAGTTGTCAAAAGAATTAGTTTTACCAGGTACCCTGACAGCAGCGATGTGCAGCTTCTGAGGTACCTAACCTGAGGGCAAACCAGAAGGAATTAATTTGATGACAGTCTGTGAAACCTGATACGTTTCAAACCACAAATCACAGAATGGGTCTTTCCCACTCCTGAAGTCTGCTTCTTTGATGAAAAGTTGCATTGCTGAAGATTTCTGCTCATCTCTAAGCATTCTGCTATCCCTTATGGAGCCAGGTGTCTATGGAGGTAATGGTGAGAGACTTTTTTTAGGATAAAGAATATTTTATGTCTTTGGGTTTTGCGAAGTTTCTTTACATTTCTTCTGCAAGTTGGTTCAATTAGAATAAGTTAATCACAGTTCTAATGCACAGTAGAAATGTGATGGATTGAAAAAACCCCTTCGCATGAGCCAAAATTCAGTTCATATTTATATATGTGTCTAAGCATAACTCAGGAAGCTACGAAGACTCAAGATACAAATTAGATATGGCATAAAGATCTTAAAGTGTTGCTTCTAAAGTTTATGCAGGAAAACACTGGTCTGAAAACTAATTAAAATTACTCTGATAGTCAAATATATAAATGTATCTTAAAATTCTTTATATGTTTCATTTAATACACTGAAAAAAAGGGAAAGACCTGTGACTGGCATTACCTAAATGACCTGAACAACTTTAATCTCCTGGAAGGTCGAAAAGAACAATAAGTATTTTTCATTCTTACAAGATGGGCTGGTCCCCTATCCTGGTACTTCTGATTCTGCCTGATAAGTACAGAATATGTGTCTCTCATGTCAAAATAAATTAAGTTACCTACTCTGGGTAGAATTTTGCTTTCCCCACATTCTTAGACATTCTACTATATCCTCAGTGTCATTTGCATCTCTCTGAATTTAAGAGGTTCTCCACTTAAGGATCTTGCAGGCAGTTGTTCACAGCATGCAAACAGCCTCCTGAAACCAAGCTAGTAAGTATATTGCAACATAAGCAGAGCTTATGAAAAGAAAAAAGTTTAAAACTAGAAAAGTTCTATGCAGTTTCCATCAAGCTTGCAACCATACAGTGCCTTGAGGTGAGTCATAAATAAGTGCCAAGAGTTAGAAGCCCTTTTCTGCAGTGCTGCTAAATTGTAATTGTTCTGTTTTCCTGGGGTTTGACCAGTCCTGAATGTTCAGCAGGAAAGTAATCTAATATCTCAGCATCCTCAGCAGCTCTGAAAAGTTTGACAAGAGGCAGTTTTTCTTAAGACACAGCTGAGGTTGGCCGGCAACTCTAGTCTAACGTCCCTGCTCAAAGCATGGCCAGCTGCAGTGATTTCTCAGGGTCATGTCCAGTCAGGTCCACAGCCTCCCTGGGAAACTTGCTCCAGTGCTCAGTCACTCTCACAGGACAATATTTTGTTCTTATTTTTGAGTGGAATTTCCTGTATTTCCATTTGCTCCTTTTGCCTCTTTTCCTCTCGCTGAGCACCACCAGCAATAGCTTGGCTTGGTCTTCTAAACTCCTCCATCAGTTATTTGGGTAAGACTTGGGTCTTCTCCAGGCTGGACAGTCCCACCTCCCAGCCTCTCGTCATATGGCAGATGCTTGATTCCTTTAATCACGGTCGTAGCCCTGTACTGGACTATTTCCAGTATGTCATGTCTCTTTTGTACTGGAGAGCCCAGTGCTGGACATAGCACTCAGATGTTTCTCACCATTGCTGAGCAGAGAATAGTGATCACCTCTCATAACTGGCTCCCAATGTGCCATCAACCCATTTCTTCAGCCTGTTGATGTCCCATCATCATGGCGCCAGAAGCTTCCTGCCTTGGTCGTTGTGTGAGTCTTCATCTCCCAACCAGACAAATTCACACTCTCCTTGTGTCTCCTTCAGTACAGTTGGATGTTCAGGCTCTTGGAGAAGATCTGGACAAGATAATGAGGGAGACACTCTGCTGCTGTGCAGTTTGCAGATCTCCTCCCTCAGCTCCTTTGTTGATCAGACAAATGCCCTCCACCAACACATGCTGCAGGCAACTCCCACCACAGCTCCAGCTCTAAAGAATGGCCCCAGGCACCTGGCAGCCCCAGGCTGCAGGACAGTGTCCTCCATTGGGATCTTTACCTGAGCCAAGACCCTGGTGTAATAGGGAACAATGTTCCAGAGGCTCCTGGGAATGGTCCACCACCACTCAGCCCACATATGCTGTCCTCAGCAGAGCTCCTGGCTCCCTCTGGTAGCTGCATGCTGTTAGGCTCTACATGCCTTGCCTTTGTGCTGCATCCCAGTCTACCCTCTATTGCACTAGTCCTCTGCAGTCATACTGCAAACACCTTAAAGGGCTAATGGGCACTGTTAATAACTTATTGCAGAACAGCTCCACCTTTATAGTGTTGAATGAGTGGGTAGCATCCAACTGAAGGGGACTGCAGGAAAGGATTCATCCAGACAAGTAACTGTCTCACCTGACCAATTTTGGGCTATAAATTAAGGGACATGTTTTGTGTAAAGGAAAATGTTTTCATCAGGACTTGAAAGAATTAAACATGAACAAAGGAAAACAATGCAAACTTAACTGGTACATTCCATTATATATTAATAAAATATAGTTGCTAGAAACTGAAATACTTGAGAAACCTTAGTGAAGTGGAACAGAATGTGATATATTCAGGCTAGCATGGAATTCACTTGAAAATTTCCCAGCGTGGGAAGAGGTTTTGAATCTTGGTTAATATACTTACTGGAAGTGGTTTAAGTGACATGTCATTCCAAAATGCAGCTAGAAGTGAGGGAAGTGAAGTTCTTTATATAATACATAAACCTGAGACTTATTCATACTCAACAAAAGCTTCTGTGACAATTTTTAGAAGTTCCCATTATTAATATTTGGATATGGGGTTCTGTTTTGAACTACATTTAAGCATAACAAACTCTCACCTAATAGTCTATGGAAATGGATGCAAGGGGCTGAAATACAGGAGAGAATTTAGAGAGAAAGAAGTAGGAAACAGGAATTGTTCAAGCACCTAAGAAATTTAGGGACAAAAGTCTGAGCAAAAACCTTTGCGCTCCAAATTCATTTACCTTTCAGAAGTGGAACTAAACCTGCTTAAAGCACGGGGGCATCATTGTTTTCTTCTCTTTCTACCTGCTCTCTGCTCTCAGAGGAGGCTAGTTTTAAATGGCCTTGTCAAAACCTAATTGCAGTTCTGTAATGGCTAATTCCCAGGCTATTTAGGCGCTGAAGAATCAATTCTGAGACATGTCTATGAGGGGTTTGTTAAAGGATGGAGGATGCTGCTGAGATCAATCAGCTTCCTAGTTTTTAAATCACACAGGAAATTCAGGTTAAAATCTCCCTTCTGGTTGATTGATCCTGTGTCTCAGGGAGGTGCCCTCACTCACCACCTTTGTTCTTGCAAATCTGTGACTCTGTGAAGTTAATTAAATGTGCACTGGGTGAGAAAGGAAGACTTAGGTTGAAACCCTGGTTCACATTAACCTGTGATGTGGGGACTAGAATAAGGACTTCTGCCCTGGTCTTCTGCACCTCAAATGAGGGCTCCAGCCACAGGCAGTTCTAGGTGGGACACACATAACTTTCTACCAGTCATTTCAGGCACCACTACTCCATTTACACACCTATGGGATTGTATTTAGCTGGGAGACAACTCCTCATCTGACAATCTGGCTTGAAGGTTTATGCCCCAAGTGTCTAGCTGTTGGTGGGGAGAGCAAACAGATTTATGTCACCAAATGCCTCTCTAGATTGGTGGGGATGGGAAGGCAGTGGGTGAACCGTAGTTGCCTAGAACAGAGGGGATCGAGGACATGAGAATATATGTGCTTTGCAAGACTGGAATGAAAACACCTTTATTGACAGCATGAGTAAAAGCTTGTGACTGCCTCTGCAGCTGAGCCAACCTCTCTTGCATTTTACATTAGCCTCACAAAATTTCTTGTTTTTTATAATGCTTGAAAAATCAACAAGCTGAGGGCTGGGAGCAAGAAAAGAAGGGCTCAGGCTACTTAAAGGCTTTTTGAAGGTCATGAAATTTGTTTGCATGTGTATTTATTGGATGTAGAGCAGGGGAATGGAAAATTGTTCAGGGCTGGATTCAAGATAAGCAATGGCTGGGCTGAGATTCTTCCCTCAGGCAGAATGCCTGTGTCAATGCTGGATTTTAAAGGAGTGATGGGGAATGTTTCACACATGCAAGAGTTGGGCTGGAGAATTTAAATCCTTAGTTACATTATCCTGAACTAGCCTAGTCACTGGAAGCTTCAGGACTGGTTATTTTTCTGTACTCAACAGACTTTTTAGGGAGAACAAGAAAAGAAAATTGTAGCAGGGAAAAGTCAAATACTCTGTAAAGAATATGGGAGATTTTAAAGTTATCCCTATAATGCTACCCTTAGGAAAGATTTATTTAGCAAGAGGGTAATCGAACTCTGGAACAGGCTTCCTAGAGAGGTGACCAATTCCTGAAGCCTGTCAGTACTTAACAGACATTTGGGCTATACCCTTAACAATATTGCTTTAACTTTGGTAAGCCATGAAGAAGTCAGGCAGTTGAAGCAGTCAGGCAGTTTGGCTAAATGATGGTTGCACGTCCCTTCCAATGGAAATATTCTGCTCCATTCCATTCCAAAATGTCAGCATGTTGTTCACTGCTCTAGCAATGCTCTACTTTCTACAAACACGCTTAACCAACTGCAGCTTTCTGCTGTAAGTTAGGTGCACACTGAGATGACTCAGTGAAGGGATGGTATTCAATGCTTGATTCAGTCAACCAGCAGAGATACTGCCCTTAAATTCAGTGAGAACTGGAACAGAGCCTACCTAGAGATAACCAAATGTTACTAGTCTATCACCTATTTACACGTTTTATACGGTTGAAATAGTTGATTATGTTATCAGAAACGGGGAATATTTTTACTTTAAATTACCTATTTTCTTTTTACAAATGCTTCCAAAAATTGTCTTTGATTTCCCCTTTTGAGGTCCAGAGGAGTGATGTCACAGGTGGATTTCCGTCTGCTGGCACATGGCATATAGTATGAAAGAATACAAATAACTTCATAATAACAGAATAGATATTTGAGTGAGACATGTCTGCAAGGGATGGATATACACCAATCCCATTTCCATTTAGTTCTGCTCAATCCTTCCTATTCTAATATATGAGCAGAGGGCAATTCCCCTGTAACTGCATGAATTAGAGCAAAATAGCAAAAATTAGTCAGGCTTGCACTGCAGAACTTCAGGTCAAAAGAATTCAACCATGTCCTGTAAATCAGCACATAAGGAAATACAAGTCCCATTAGAGTGTGGTTAGATTAAGCCCAAAAGGAAAAAAAAGAGGCTCTCTCATCTCTTGTCATAAATAATTATCCCTTCAAATATAGCTGTAGACTTTCTCATTAGCAATATAAATATATATCTATATCAGGACTCTTCTGGTGAGAAAGAAGAGAATAAGAGAGAAATGAAGTCATGAAGCCTAGTTTTCAATCACTTTTCCCAGTCTCTGCCAAGAGAGGTTTTGAAGTCCACTGTACTGTGGTAGCATATTCTGAGGCTACTTTTATGATTTTTCCCCTGTTGAGCAGTAGTCCCAGGGCTGTCCTTCTAGTCCTTGACAAAATTGGGCTGTACACATCGAGAGTTTCAGGGGGGGAAAGAATGAATTTTCTTCTCAATTTCTCCATCACTTCAGCCTTTTAAAGTAAAATTGGGAGTGAGAAAAAATGTAACTTCTTAATAAAAATCTTCTAATTTTTACTTCAACTGAGCATGGTGTTTATCTTGTACCGGGAAAGGAGTTGGTTATACCAATTGCCTGGAGCTCTGTGAATGCTGTTCATTGCAGTATGCATTATACCATGTCTCACATGTTAAAAATTCTGTTCCAGGTTCCCACTTTCTTAACTCTGTATTCACATTATCACTATGCAGTAGGCTGCAGGCTTATTTTTACACCTCTAATGAGTTATCATCTCTCTCTGAGAATAAAAGCGGTGTACAGTGTTCTTTCAGTCACATGGATAATCTTTCTGGAGAGAGATGATTAAACTTTCTTTCTATCATCATATGGATATGAAAAGACGTTCTTCTCTTTAACTTCTGGTTTGTCCCAGAGTAAGGCAGCAACTGAATGTGAAGCACTCTTGTCACATCCTTAAAAGCATAAGTCCAGGTTGATGCTTCCCTAACATCTAGTAATGGGGTGGTTGTCACTATAAGGTTGTTTGTTTATTGTCTGCTAAACAGCCACTTGCCTCAAGTGCAAATGCTTGAGAAGCAGAATTATTAGTCTTTGTCAAATGGTTGTGTAAACTGTTCATTGAAGTGAATTCTTTTCCAGCTACGAAAACCGCTTTCTATTTCTGCTCTGGTGAAAGTGACAGCATGGAGCATCGCTCAGGTCGTATTCATGTCCATGCATGAGGACGTATTCAGGTACTGCTTGGCGTAAATTTGCAAATGAAGCAGCCTAAGCTGTAAATACAGAAGCTGAAAATAATTTTAGCCTATTTCTGATATGATGCCTTTCATTTTTCTGTCAGATTTCCAGACATTCACACTGGCAGATCATTTGGATAAACTAAGTATTCAAAAAACTTCAAATCACAAAGCTGTTTTTCTTCTCTGTAGAAGTGTTTTTTCCAAAGGTTACTGAATAACATCCAATTTTCCCTGCTTCTGTGTAATATATACGGATTTTCCCCTGAAGCCTAAAACCCCAGTCTCCAATCTTAAAACTGAGTTGAGCTTTTGTTCAGATTTGCAGCATCATCAATAACACCCACCCAGCCAGTTTGGCTTCTGGATATGGCGTGAGATTGTACATATTGGTGTGGTTATGTTACTGTGAGTATAAAATTCCAGCCTGACTTTCAGAAATGAAGGGGAAGTTTCACAAACTGACAATTAGAAAAGCACCTTAACTTGGAACTTGCATAAATATGATTCTTCAAGACAGATTCTTAAACCCAGGACACAGAGAGATAAATTTGCACAGTCATGTGGACTATCTCAAATCAGTAAACAGTCCAGTTTGAGTATATTAAGCAAAAAGCTGTTCCATTATAGAAAGTTAAATGCTGGAGCAGCCTTTCCGCTGGAAGAATTGTGAAATCCCACTCACTGGAGGTCTTTTAAAGCAGCTAAAACAAATATCTGTCAAGCATGCCTGGCATAATTTGTCCTGTCTCAGAGCAAGAGGGAGACAAGGCAACTCCCCTTCCCCCCAGGTCTCTCTCAGCCCTATGTATTCACAGTTCCAAAATGGTCTGTTATTAATTTAAGAAGAAGTGTGTTTATAATGTACGTCTGCTATTTCCATAGACCAACAGCAGTGGCAAGCTCTCCAGGTCTGCTATACCAGCGAGAGGTCTGTAATGATGTCACGCCCATAAAGCTGACACCCTGCTGAAAAGGGTGCATGCAAAAATTATTGTAGCATCAGACAAGTGTTCTCTCCAGCCTGCTCATGCACTTTCAATTTACAATCAGTTGAATTCTTACTCTTAGCAATAGATATTTTGAAGTCACTTGCAGGTTCTAATATTATTTGCCAAGTACAACAGTTGCGGTTCAGTGTTCTTCTGACTATGACAAAGAAAAGACCTATGAAGAGGTTTTCAGTGAGTATTTTATGCAGTTTAGCCTCTGGCACTTATAGGATAGAAAAGCCTTAATGAGAAACCTGTTTTGCTTTTGGTATATTGTGCTTTCCAGGTATGTATTTCAGAGCTTTGTGAAGGAATTCTGGCAACTTATTTAGCTTTCATAGTGACCACAGCACAACTCTGCTATCTTATTTATACAGTTGTGCAAGTAAATATTTTATGCTGGCAATTCTTATTATTTAAGTTCTTTGGAAAACCTACAGCATTTATTCCAAGGAATGACAAAGTTTAGGGCTACGTGATTTTTCAAGCTCCTGTGTTTCTTAGAGTAACTTGTTCTGTTTTCCTACACCCCCATATTTTAAACCATAGGGAACTATGCATTAATCAAGCTAGTGCAGTTAAGTGATGAATACTAGAATAATGATGTGTATCTGTGATTAATATGGTACTGTTTATATGATCATAGCTAATTATCTGGAAGCTGATGTTTTTTGCTTTATCTGTTTCAGTAATCTCCAAGATTTTTTGATTTGTAGACCCCTGGCAAGCTACTGCTGAAGTTCAGCCTCCTGAAATAAGTTTCTTAATCCTAATGTGGACCTCTTAGTTCCCAGCTGTCAAGGGGTCCTTATCTACTTCCTTATCCACTGGTTTTAACCAACTTCCCCCCTTTCACATCTCTGATGGAAAGGCATGGAAAAGAATCAGTTTTTACAGGAACTGCACAGCTTTCCCAGGCTAGCAACGCTAATGTTTTGCTCTTGTAGCACTGTTATTCATAATACAGGTAGAGGAAGAGCAGCACATGATTTCCACAATCTATCTTAAAAGCTGAGTACAGATAGAGTTAAACACTCTCTAAAAGAAGATGAATTCCCTTCTCTCTGCAGTAAGAAGGCTCACAGTCATCCCCACTTAACTTTGCTTCCTGGCTGATGTATTTCTGACACACATCTTCACTTTGCAGAGCTGGTGCTGATTTTGTGGCTGTGTAACATTAATTACTCTAGGTTCTGGGGAGAATGCACATGCTAATGGAAGAGAAACAGACCACATAGAAACCCATGTTTGGATTAGGAAGTCCTGTGTTGACAATGTCTGCAGACTGGGAGAATGATAGCATACATGCTTGTTATGTTCTTACATTTACTGAAGTATCTGTTTATGGCTGCTGTTAGAGAAGCTGTTGGGCTAGGAAGACCTTTGATCCAACCAAACATTGCCTTTTTTTGTGTGTTTAGCAGTTGTAGCACAAAAGTCATACCAAGTGCACATGCCATACAACATCAGAGGAATTTTCAGACTTTTTTTAGCAAAGTAGGAACAACCTCTGCAAAAGGTTGTAGGCCCCAAATCTCCAAAAAAAGCTCTTTGGATTCTGTCTTTGAAGCACCCATCTTGAATGCCTGAATAATGTCTAGATTCTTTCCATAGCAGGTTTGCTCTCAGAGCAGGATCTTCCTTTGGGTGTTTCGAGTAACCTGTGGAGTTGCTTTTTGCTTTTCACTAACTAGAGGGAGACAATGGGACCTAATTGGAGCTGTGTGACATGTGCGAATATCCCTCTCAGGGCCACATTTGGCTTCCAGACTTACTTGCAACAGACTATGGCCAAAGAGCCCTGGCTTGTGTGCAGGGAAGTAATGCAAAGTTAATGCTCAGGTCCATGAATCAAGGCAGTCAGAAAATTAATTTCTGCTTTTTATTTTGTGTTCTTTTCACAGAACTTTCTCTTCTCCCTCCCCTGTGCAGAACTGACCCCAGAACTCAATCTTGTACCACTGAAATAAACCATAGGACTTTCATCAACTTCAGGGAACATCATGCCCCATGTTCATTCAAGTCTATGGCAGTTTAAATATCCATCCTGCCCTCAGAGATAATGTACTGTTTCCATCCAGTTTCCCTCTCCAGCTGCGGGGTTCTTTCAAGTTGCTACACTCAGATCTGTTCCATCTCATCTCTGTTTTCTTGCCACTTTTGAGTTCCTTTCCCAGAACACCACTCCAGCACAGTTACAGTGGCTTTTGCAATGCTAATCCCATCATTGTCACCCAGTAAAGGAGCATTGTAACTTTAAGTGCTAGAGGTGAGAGTGTGTCTGCTCAGGTTTTGTGTAAAGTACATCCAGAGATCTTCTTTACTGTCATGATTCACTTCATGAAAATCCAATGCAATTAAAATTTGCCCCCCGATGATGGGTTCATGGTGCCCAGTCATTATCTGACTGCAGAAAGCCTTGAAACTTCATATTCTAAGGGAAAAGTCTGTGCCACCTAGCAAAACTATCAAGTCAGCTGCTCAAAAATGCATTTTTGATCCCTTGCAGTTCCCTCTAGTTCGTGGTTCCACTGCATAGTGTGGAGAATGATCTTGCTGAATCCCTTACGTTCCATGTTGTTCTCAAACAACTGTTAACTAATTAATTCTACAGCCATAATAAGAAAATGAAATTATCTGTGGCCACAAAAGTCTTTCAAATAGTTATATGGATTTTCTGCAACCATTCTTAAGAGATTCCTTGGAAAAGTTCATTGTGGTCTAAATCTCTCAACCTAAATTCATTGAAGCAAGCATTGGCTCAGACTGACCCTTTTCTTATTAGAAATGGTGAGAATCACAATTTACATTGCTCTGTCAGGTCAGTCCTGAGAACCAGCCATGCTTATTTCAAACATCAGCCACTCAGGGCACTTCCAGGAATGATGTGTGGGACATCTTTTGTGATAACTTGTACCCCAGAACCCCTTGCAGTAGTCCTGGTCCCAGACCTTGATTTTCCACCTTAAACTTTACGGCATCATGATGTAATGTCATCCCTCCCTGGGAGAATAACCTCACCTTCAAGATTCTAAAAAGGTTGGGCAGCCCAGAACCTAGGTTCCAGGCCAAGTTCCTGGCAAGAACCTAAATATGTTATCATGTGAAGTCAATCCCACAGGCCATAAGCAAGCAACAAACCCCATAGGCTGTCCCAAAAGAACAGCACTTGCATGGCTATTAAAGTACCCAAAATATTGAAGAGACAGGACTGTGTTTTTTTGGGAGGGTGATGGACAATACGTGCTGTTGGGCACTGGAAGGGGAAAATCAAGTTAGGGTTCAGATGGCTGGGGTTTGCTTGCCTCATGTGTTCAGTCTCAGGGAACACTGTCCTGAGAATACCTGTACTTGTGGCTGTACAAAACCCCCAGCAGAGGAGTTTTCCTGTACAGGCACCAGAGAAGACAATGCCAGACCTCTCACCAACATACCCAATGGAAAATTTGTGCCTCGCTGGCAAGTTGTTTTCAGGAAAAGGTCTCAGTGCAGGGAACCCTGCAAATGCCAGCCTGGGGAAGGCAGGCACAAGTGGGAGGCAGCACGAAGAGGGTGGTGCAAACAGCCTCAACCAGACAATGAGCTGGCTCAAGAGTAGGGCAGCTTGATGTGGGTCTTGGCTATTTTCCCTTTAGCCTGGCACTGTAGCATGCAGGAATGAAAGGTCAAGCTTTTGGCAGTAATGGAGATGGAAAGCTTGAGGCATCATGGGTGCTGGGCTCTGAAAGGAAAATGTTTTCTGTCCTACTAACGACAGATCCTATTTGAAATATGTGCATTCATGAATTCTGAGTGTTATCTTTGCGCTATGTAGTGCCAAAAAGCAATGTAGTGCCTTCTCCACCTGGCTTCTGCTGTCTGGTGGCGGAGGACCTTGGTTAGTACTTTAAGAGGTTTGGTCTTGGGGAACAGCTGTGTAAAGTGCCCTTCTGTGCAGATAGCCTTGTGGGAGATCCTTCCGGAGAGTGAAGGACCTACCATCTGGGAGGGCTGCCTGTGTGATGGTGCAGTCAGGCCAATATGAGACATGACTGAGCACCCTGCATGGACCGTGTAGCTTTACAGAGAGCAACCACACATGGTTGCCAGAGTGTGATGTGACAGTGTGAACATGCAGGAAATCTGATCCTGCGGATAGGGCTGGAGAGCAGCCTGGATACTGTATGAACCAAAGAGTCCAGGGAATCAGACCACCCTCCTTGCTCAAGCATTCAAGCCATGTGCAGCCTGAGGCACCCATGATTACCAAAATGTGGGAGTGAAGAGGAAATACCCTGTGAAAGAAGATAGCTATGAGTGGTGACATGAGGGGGAAAGTGTTGGCGCAACACCAGCCTCCTTCTGTATCTGGTCCTAGTCTTGTCAGCAGGACTTATTAGCTTGGGCACAGTGCCACACTAATGCTGCTTTTGGACCCATGCTAGATTATATCTGGCCATTCCAGAGTGTTAGCAGAGGGAGTATGGTTCAGTTTGCTCTTTCCTGTGTAGACGTGCCCTAAGGGGTTGGAATAGAGTTGCTCCTCATGGTGGAATTTGTTCAGGAGGCTGTTAAGTTTTAATCACAGAAATCTACCAAATTATGTTGACTAGTAAGTGGTATAGCTCACTTCTGGCTGAATTTTAGTAGGGTTAGTCTTTTTTTAGCAAGTCCAAGGACACTTTAATTATTTTCAATCAAGCAAAAAGTTCATTAATTTGCCAAGAATCACACATGCATGTGATTTACAGTGTGGCAGATTAAGCTTGAATATCAAATGCTCTAGTCACATACCGAATGCAGCACTGAACCTTGCGAGGGATTGACATGAAACAGTACTGAGGTCAAGTAGTTATACAATATAGCTCCCTAAGAACAGTGCAGCACACTAAGAATTCTGCTATTTATTTATAATATTCAATCATCTGTTCTTTAATATCTCTAAAAAATTTATCAATCTGCTAGCAATTCTCCAAAGAATAAAGACGCATTTATCTTAAAGTAGTCTAAGGCATATGGTCCCATTGGGAAGGAAAGGGATTAATTTAGAATGCCAAAACCAAGTGTTTCAAATTATGGTTTGAAAGACAAATTCACAGCAGGGAAATGTAAGGGGGCAAATGTGTACAATAGGGCAATTAAACAAGAAGTTCACAATTAAAGAAGTAGTATCATAGTCATGCTTGACATCTACCTATCTGTGGTGACTGACTGCATCTAAAGACAGAATTTCATCATTCTATATGTATAGGTGCAAATAACTCTGTGTGCTAGTACCAGCAAATTTGCTAACCCTTTGGGACTGTCCAGTCATGTAATGGATCCAGCAGGAGCTCAATAAATGTTTTTCAATTTTAGATGTTGTGTTAGGACATCACAAGTAAGTGTTCTAAATCCAGGAACTGCAAGCATTGTAAGTACTCCAGAGGATGCTGGAGATGGCTACAGTACAAGACTTATGGTCCAGATGAAACTGTATTGAAATATGTCAAATTCAGTAAGTAGTACTTTTGTAAGTGAAATGCTTGAGCAAATGCACTACAGTCAGCTTTCTGTTCTCTTGTATTACATACCATGTCCTGGAATCCTTCCTTACCACCTTCACAGTGAGTACCTTGATAACTAGACTCACTGACTTGTATTTTCTGTATGAATGTACTTTGTCCAGAGGGAAACAGTTTCACCGGAGGAAGGAACAATGCCCTTCTGCAATGGCAGTGCTCGGGTATTTTTTTGGAAAACTAAAGATTTTTCTTACCACTTTGGCTGCTGAAGGAATCAAATCTGCATCTCTTCTGCAAGACGGTAAGCTCATTGGGAAAAAAACCAGAACAAACAGGAGCCACCACCAATGAGGCCCACCATGGAGCCCAGCTGCTTACAGTTCTCTGAGACTGTTCATCAGGTGAAGCAGAGAGAGGTTTAAACATGTGGATTTCAAAGGGTGTAGAAGTAAGGTAGGTGTCAAGTTATGCAGCGTTATCATCTGAATTGAGCAGCCTCTGAGACACAAGGACTTTGGTGTCAAAACCATAATCTCATTCTCCTGGGGATGTCTGGAACACTCGGTCATCATTACTGTGATGGTCCTGAGAGTCACACCTTTCAACAGAGCAACACAAGGTGACAGGCAGGTCTGGCTTGCTGTCTCCTTTTGCAACTATTTTACCTATTTCACAGTAGTCTCATACTGTTTTCCGAGTGATTTGGTGTTTTATCACAGATTCATTACAAATCAAGTAAATCACTGCTCCAGGAATTATGTGTGGATTGCAGAGCTCCAAGGCAGCACAGGGAACAATGGAAAGATTTGGAAACTGGCCTTTGGAAAGAGCTCACTGCAAGAATGAAATTGTAACTTAGCAGCAGCAAATAAACTAATAGAATGAACAAGGATGCAGTTAACGTGCCAAGGCCAAGAAAAAGAAAAGATGCCGAGAACAGAAAACTTAAATAGACGTCACAAGAATCAATAAAATGGGCCAGAGAGATGTGTCTTTCTGCATTAAGTGATGCAGACAGTGTGAAACAGATGCTATTTCAATGTCATCACCAACTTGACAAGCTGGATAAATAATTGTTGCCAAGAAAAATAAAAGCATGTGCTGTCAGTGTGGGTGGTTGCCATGATTGCCATGGCCTCTGGTTCAAATGTAGTTACAGAGATGATGAAAAAGAAAATAAATATGGAAGTGGCTGAGGGAAAACTATTAGCTTCCGACAGCTGGGCCTTCGGCATACCATAAATCGTAGCTGCCTTTTTCATCATTAGTTTGGTTGGCAACCTGGGAAATAATAAAAAGTGGAGAATTATGGGTACAGCCATTTCCTGAGTCCTGTTGCTGTGGAAGAATTGTTATGAGGAAACCGCAATAGATGCTTCAGCTGCAAAACAGGTAGACACCAAATTCCCAAAAGTGTCAATACCTTCAGAGCCCCCTGTCAACAAGCACTGACCACTGGGGTACTGAGATGTCATCAGGAAGTTCTTTTGGGGGCCTCAAAGTCTTCTTCAAGGCATTTCTACACTTGGAGCTAGCAGTGCAATGTGACGAGGGGCTCAGATCATGAGTAAGCCTACTGAGGATCCACGGAGGCAGCACTCCAATGCCTTGGGGTATCCTCAGTACCTGGATATCAGCCGTTTCTATAAAACATGACAGGAGGAAGAACAGTAATTCTTTCAATTCATTGGTGAGCCCTTGCTCAGGTCATTTGGTCTAAAGACGTTGATTCTTTTCCCGTCTTTGTCTGAGCAAACAGTCCACATATACAGCCTCTTGGGTGAGAATGGAGTCATCTTCTGTGCAGAATCATAGACAGGATCACCTGAATATCAGTGTTTATTTTCTGCACACATCTTCTAAATCCTGTAAGAGCTGAGAACCAGAGTCAGATTTATATTCATATCAATCCCACTTAAATCTTACTTTAGGAAGGTGAGAGACAGGAAGGATGTGTGTTGAGTCAGTCACTCGCACAGCTCGTCTGTATCTCAAGGACAATGTGTTTTCATACCTTTTCTATGTTCATTTTCAATTCTTTAAGCATTTCAGCCATTGAAAACCTTCATCTCAGTCCCTGAGCAATTTCGCTTATATAAATACAGAAGTGAATGTCAGTATCATTTGCTATAGTCCCAAATAATCGGTAGGGTTAATTGTCAGTGAGTGATCATCACCAAAGCGGTGAGTGATCATCAAACAAATGGCAACTTTGTTCTTTACTCATGACACTTTGTGTAAGAAATCAAGTTTGGCTGCAATTACTTGGGATGATTTGTGGTGTGTACTGAATGATGGGTGAAGGAAGAAAGTATAAACTTCAGACTGCTGACATGAATCATCCAGTTAAAATACATGCATTGCCTACAACCTTACAAAAATAGCATCATAATAAGCATCAACAATGCTGACATAGCTAGAGCACTGGTAGAAAAACTGAAACTCTCTGCTTTAGGATTTGGTATAAGACAAAATTTCAGGCTGTGTTGATTCTTATCTGAGACTGAAATCCACTGAAGTGGGGTTTGCATATTTGAACTAGAAAGAAGCCCAACCACAAGCCATACATCCTAACTGTCAGTGTGGCTTTGTCCTGCACAGGAAAAATCTGCTGGTCTGGATGGGCACAAGTATGACCCCTGGGCTGTGTCTGGAGTCTCTGAAGCAGCTGGCAAGTGGTTTTGTGGTGCCACCCTGATGTAGGAGGTGTGATTTTCAAATCTTCCAATGGAATTACTAGTTTTAGGCTTGCCTGATATTCCTTAACGTTTACACCCTTGGTCATTTTTCTTTTTGAGAGCTGAAACCTCTTTTGGGAATGCTTTTAAATGTCAGCATCCAACATTCAAGTTCTAAGTTTAGCTTCACCCCCATCCCCACATGGATATAATGACCTTGCTCCATCCTTGATGTAGATGAAATCTCATACCCAAGGTTGGCTCAGATTACAGGTTTTGGTTTGCTCTCTGGTTTTGTTCCTAGACCAAGCAGAAATGTTAAGTGTTTTGTTTCAGAGCTTTGCTCTATCAGTAGAATAAAGCCAAAACTCCAACAGTAGCACCTATTGTTCTTTTTGATGTTTTAAAATGAGCAATTAGTACTATTTCCATGAACAGAGCAGGCAAAGAGGCGTATTTAGCAGTCAACTGGGAATGAGGAGGATCTCAGAAGATTTAGGAGAGGACAACTGATCTCTGTCTGCTGCTCTTCAGAAGCCACTGTTTCACACAATGTGATATGGTTAATGCCTCTGATTCTTGAAAGCCTGCCCAGTTCTTTGTGTGATCCTATCACTAACATTGATAAATAGGTCTGCCTGGAGCAATAAGGGCACAACATGTTTGCTTCTTTGAACTAGAGTAATTCTGCTGCCAAACCAGAGCTCCCAGCCTTTCAAGGTTCAGCTAGCAGTTACATGTATATTGACATTTCTTTTTACCTCAGGCCAGATGAGGGAGAAGAGGTTTCTTACTTTGTAAGGCACTTTTGCTCCCACTGTGTGACAGCTTTTGATACTGCATTTGGGAGGGAGAGTGAAGGTGCTTTCCAGAGAGACAGAGAGATCTTCAGACATTTTGGTTCCAAATAAACAGGACCAGAAACACTTTAAAACTTGCCTTTCCAGAAACCTACAGTGCATTTCCTTTGAGAGCTTCTTTCTGAACTTAAAGATCCTTCCCAGCCATTTTGCAGATTCTCCATGCAGGAGACCAGCTCTCCTTAGAGCATTGCTTTGGTATATGTTACTTTTCCGTATCAGATCATCCAAGAATTTTTGAGAAGGGCTTATGAAAAAAGTAATATGTGTGTCATGGAAACAGAAAGAAACTGCAGTCCATTTCATCATCTGCTGTTCAAAGGATTTAGTTGTAATTCTGCAGACAAAGGTTTATGTGTTATGAAACTTTACACTTTTGCTACACTTCTCAAGGGGTTCAATTCTATTTTATGCAACTTTACTTATGTGGAAAGAAATCTGGGTCAGGCTTCTTTCTCAAAAGAGTAAATTCTCCTTAAGAGCCTGAATCTGATGTCTGCCTAAACAAGCATTTTCATCTTACAGTATAAAATAGATACCTATATGATTATGAATTCTGGTCTTGGTGACAATGTGCATGATATGTGATATTCCCTATTCTTCAGCACAATCAATTTCAGGTAGATTTATCTACTAAAGGTCCAACATTCGCCCTGCTTGCTCCCAGGAAGGTAAATATCTTTTTAAAGAAAGGCTGATGCAGAGTGGACAGTGTGGTATCTATGTCACCAGAACTTGGGGAATCTTACTTTTCTTTTTGTGTGTTTTTACTGAAACATTTAGAAATTAGGAATTTCAGCATTAGGAATTTCAAGCAGAGGCTGAGAGAGCAACTGTAACTATCAGAAGAACTATGTGCTCTCTCCATATAGGCTTATTTACTACTCCTATATTAAAGGTGTTATGTCTGAAATAATTTTGATCTCGAGTTTAATGCCAAGGCAGAGACAAGCAGAGTGTAGTTCACAGTGTGGTTCATTCTGGTCTGTCAAAAAGGGGCTGTGCTAATTCATTTTATTTGAATCCCCTAATAAAAACATAAAGCACCTGGAGGTAGAATAGATCCACCAGGTCTTGCTTCCTATCTTTACCTGTGGACCAACACAAGAGTGTTTCTCATGCATCTCTTGAGTCTTGTCCTCTCAAATTTTAAATATAGCTTGATTGGCAGCTAAGTGTTGTCACTTGTCATATTTTGGAGAGTTGTTAGGGGCAACGGCAACTACAGGGGGGAACTGCATTTTAGAAACTTGATGGAAATGCCTCTATTTCGGGCTCCAGTAGACTCTCTCCGCTAAAGGAGGTAAGGGTTGGCAGTGTTGAAGAACAGTTGTAAAGCTGGAATAAAGTGTTGGAAGATCCAGACTTGTTCTTATAAAACCTGTCAGTTGAAGAGATTGATGTTCTCTTTCAAAACAAGCTCCAAAAAGGTGTGAGTAGTGTCTCTCTTTTATAGCATGCCCATGTACTCTGAGGAGGAAATCTAAGAACCAGAGAATACAGTTAAAGACTTATATACACTCTGACAGCATGGCATAGTTTAGCTTTATACAGTCCATTCCTTTTCTTACAGGGAATAACTCAAAAACAAGTCAATCAATCTAAAAGAGCAGACTTTGTACATAGTACTTTAAGAGCTAAATAGTGCAATAGTTTTTCTCAGTGAAGACACTTTCATGGACATGAATGGCACATTCTTAAATCTTTAGATGATTTATTTTGAAGTGATTTATTTTTTCAAATGTGACCGCACAATCACATGTCTGTTTACAGTGCATTGCCTTCTCAGATCTAAAGGCACAAGCAGGACCACATAGCAGTGACTCTGCAAGGAACCCAGACCCAGGGCTATGCATGGGCATTTTACAAAATGAGGCCTTGAATTCTCTTGCATATTGTGAGCTGTGGGGCTAAATAGCTGACACATTTTATAGCCAGTCTATGTGCCTTCCTCTGTAACCTCATGCCTGTCTAACAGACTCTTACTGGTTCTAACACATACAGATTTTGTGGCAGCAACATGATTAGCACTCAGTGCAGTGGCAAGGTTTACTTCCTGATGTGTGCTGGGTTTCTTGTCTGCTAATCAATCAGAAAACACCTCCTGAGGTGCATGAGATAGGAGGAAGGATGTGGCTGGCTTTTCCCCAGAGCATCAAGACCTCACTAAGCTTGCCTGGACATGGGAAGAAAGCTTCATTGCAGTAACATAGCTGTAGCATCAGTCACTGGTTCCTCTGGGCTCTCCAAGTATGTGCTCAGTTTTAGGAAATAAAGTAGAACTACTCTTGTCTTAGATTAAGGATGTGCTGAAAGAGTGCTGTTGGTGCAAAGAGTATTCAGTTCTCCTTAGTACCGAGAGCGAAAACGACAAGGTATTTTAGCATATAAGTCCAAGGGACCCATTCATATGATTAAAGGCAGGTATATACTGAAGTGTTTTGCTGAATGAGGGCATTTTGAAATACATTTTTGTATTTCTTGCACATCAAAAATTGTAAGCATGGCTGAGAACATCAAGAAATAAAAAGGAGAAAAAACAGAGAAAGAAATATGCAGGGATATTTGGGATTCTAGACATAAAGTATCTGCAGCACCTATTTTATGCAGCCGTGCCAATTTGTGTGTCTATAAAATATGGGGTTTTCACTGTATTTTGTGAAAAGACTATGTAATACAAGCAGAACATAAAAGAATAATAAAAAGAACAAGACACAACTGAATAAGTCTGCTAAAAGTTTTTTATGCACTTTGCCAGGAGAACAACCCACCCATCCCTTACTTTCTAACTGCCATTGCCCTTACATAAAGATGAAACATTAGAGAAATATCTGCTCAGGAAATGCTTTCACTCCATCCCCACAACAAAAGCATTAGAATCACTCACAAAATGAATACAATGGTGCTGGTTACAAGCAACATGAACTGCCTGTTGATTTTGGTAACTAAAATGGGAAGCTGAAAGGGTAAAAAAAATTAATTATTTTCAGTGTCAGATATAAATTCCTGCACCTTGTTAGTATTTTACTGCTGTTTTATTTGGATAATCCTGTAATGATGTGGAGATACATGATTAGGGTTCGCTGGCTGATGAACGTACAGTACAGAGCTAATGTTCTGAGAAGTGTACAGCTTGGGGAGAGTTTTGCTCTAAAGCCAATTACCTTATGTGGCATTTGTGTATAAGTCTGGTAGGAAGAAAGCCCATCTTCACCAAAAAGCTATTTTAGCTTTTCCAGACACAGGAGCAATTGAATTATTTGTATGATATAGTCAGGGTACTCTATGATAAAAATGAGGTATTGATTCAAGGAGATTTTAATTTAGATTAGTTCACTTAAAATGAGTAATAAATTGAAATGAGCTCTGCAGAGCTCACGTTCAGGATGAATTATCTCACCACCTCATTGAAACCTTAGGCAAGGAATAATTCTAGTTATGGCCCTAACCCAAATCACCAATTTTAAAGAAGTACAAAAAACTGGACAATAGAATGACAGATGTGACATCAGATTTGTAAATTAATGCCAGGGAAAAGAATAAAAGAGAAGAAAATATTTTCCTAAAATAAATCAGAAGGAAAAAAGTAATTTCAGGGCTGTGCTTTAATATTAACAGCTCCTCATGTGTCAAATGCTGCATTAATATTTGATAAAATCTTGCATATTGCTACTGCTATTTCTTTCCAAGAATACTTTTTTATTCCTCTTCCCCCCACACCATTTTTCTGGATAGGATTTTTAATGATTTATTCTTATACTGAAGCCTTTTACAATAGCTGACAGTTCTGTTTGCTGAGATGTCTTCTGCTGATTTAACCTATTTTGCTTTACATTCTGTTTATCCATGCATGTTTACAATAGGCATACTCACCATCCCACACTCAGACTGTTGATATATATAAGCATATATTCTCACACTTCAATCTATGATTTCCTCTTGACTTATTTGTAAAGTTTCCAGTTGTTTTCCCATTCTTTTTGCTGTAGTTCTGACTAAGATTTATTTTCTTCATTCATTTTCTTGTATATTACTGACTTTATTTTCTACATGTGTTAAACTGGGAATACAAGCCCTAAAATAAATAACGAAATTCAGCAAAAATGGATATATTTCACTTCTACTTTTTCTATAATAACAGCCTGCTGTTTAATCTCCACCTTATTTATTTTATGGGATATTGGCCTTTTTTTTGTTGTCATTTTTAATAAGTTTCTATATTAGAACTGATGGCTTGTTCAAGGCTTATCTTGCTAGACATTCTGAGGATCCTTTTAGGCATCTAAACTCAATGCTCTTACACTTTTTCCAAGTGAATATGAGGTGTTCAGAGAAGATGTCTTGCTTACGGTGAACAGGTTTTCTGGATTTATCACACAATAAAGTGTCCATGCTCATGAGCATTCATGCTCAGTATTTCAAACAAAGTCATGCAGATGTTTGTCTCTTAAGTGCTACCTTATACAGAAGCATAGAATCGTAGAATCATAGAATATTTCACATAACAGGTAGCATCTTTGATAGCCAAGCTATCGTCTACATCTAGACATAGCATTCGTATTTCAATATGCAAAGCGAAGACCAATATACATATTCCACTGTCCACAGCATGGCTAGTAGGGTCTTTTGCTGCCTGTGCATGGTCACCTTCAGTTCCTGGCTCATCTTCCCTCATGGAACTGTCCTGCTGTTACTGCTCCCTGAAAACACATCTGAAAGGTGATTAAAATAATAGTGACTTCAGTCATGTGGTCTCACACTTCCACAGACAATCACCAGGATCTATACAAACAGTCTGTACAGCATCAAAGATGCCTGAATTCAGGTGGTCTGTCCACAGTTCCTGTTAGAGGACAGGACAGCATCTGTTGAGTCCTTGTCTCCTTGTTTGGGATCCATGTGCTGAGTTCTGCATGTGCCTTTCTGTAACTTTTTGAGCCTGATGATAATTATTATCTTCACTCATCCCACCACTGTGAGTTGTCAAGCTTTACTCACTGTCCTTTGGCTCTGACTGGGCTGTCCTGAGAAGCTGCACTTCACTGCATGATGAGCTGCTAATCTCTAGGTGTCTTCAAAACATGGTCAAGCATTTCCATTCATTTCCATTCACACCAGTCACAACGTTCCTATTGTTTTTCTCTACACATTTTACACATGTATCCCTCTCTTTCCAGAGGAATAAATCAAATGGTACTAGCAAATTTTAGACACTTCAATTTAAGAAGAGATACATTTTCAGAAACAGAGATAAAGGGAAAATTAATAGATTTTCCCAATGTCATAAAATAAATTCAGGTTTAGACTTAAAATTGATTGTATTTGGCAACAGAAAAAAAAAAAAAAAAAACCAAAAACCCAAAACTGTCTTTACTGTCAGATTCAAAGGCTGTTGGGCAGAAAAAAACAAAGATTCTGGATGGGGAAAAAAGCCACTAGCTCTTTGTTAGCGGTTTCTGTGCTGCAAATGTAATTAGCTGTGTAAAACAGCAGCATTACAAAGAAAGGCATGATGCGCGGATAGACTCCACAACTAGTTAAAGTTGTAAAGTAGGTATGCTTTTATTCAGCGCTGAGGTGCATGGGGATAGCTCCTGCAAAGCATGCACCCCTCAGGGTTGTTGTCCCTTTACATTTATCCTCTTAAGGTATACATAGACATGAGGTTGCTCAATCCGCCTATACATATGTATTATCTATCCCCGCTTCGTATTATAATGAGCCAGAAGGTCCTTTGCACTTGCGCAGTGCCCCTTCTGGTCATGGGCAGGGGTCTCAGGATGAAGTAAATGAGTCTTCCTCCTGTGGGTAGGGGTCTTCAAGATGAAGTAAATGAGTCTTCCTCTTCTTAACCTTTACACCTTTTAATCTTCAGACATGGACTTAGGGTTAGTCGGCGCCCAGTCTGCTTCTCCTGCCGCTTATCAGTAGGACCCAACACCTGTGCTTTTGTCATGGTCTTAAGGCTTGGTCACCCAGTCTGCCTCTCCTGCCGCCTATCAGCAGGACCTTTCATCTGCTTTTGTCAGTAGAATTAGCATCTGTTTCTTCCCCTCCAGCAGTAATCAATGCCTTGGCAAGATGGCAATGGCAGGTACTTAAGACAGACAACACTTTTGTTTAAGCAAAGGAATTCCTTTAACTCCCTTGTACAATTTTTCTGTATTACCCCCCTGTACATTGGTTACCCGTGTATCAGGCACTTGGAAAAAAATACATTCACTTTCAACATGATCTAAAATTGGGATCCAGTGCAATTCAGTCCTTTCTGTCACCCGAATGTGTCTGTTTGTAACTTCTCCAATGAGTAAGAAGATCCTAAAATTGCTTATTGCTATCAACAGAAATTACAGTTTGTATTATTTTTAAAGAAACCCAAGGTTCCCTAAGGAGTTTGTGACCATACAGGTGAATTAAATATGACCAAGAGGGTTCTCCAGCACTGAAGCCAACTGATATGCTATAGCCTGCATCCAGCAGTCCCAAAACAGATTAATCACGTGCAAACCACCCATGGGAATGCCTGCTTAGCCATTCCAAGTTTTGACCCTTTCCTGGGAAATATTTAGGAGAGAACTAACTGGCTTAGGGCAAAATCATGGCAGAGTTTGTTCTAAGAGTTTACCACTACAAATGAATGAGTTCTCATTCCCAGGACCTTCGGCACGTTTTAATTTAGCAATATAGAGATAGCCAACGCAAACTTTATCCTTTGAAAGACACAACATATCTCAGCAGTTGGAGTCAGAGAAGGGGAAAGATATGCACTGCGCTGTGTCCAGATGTATTGTGTCTAGATGGGTTTTCTCTTTTTTTTCTCCCCCATTTCTGCTTCAGTTGTATTATCTCCAGAGTAGATATAGCAGTGTTTAATCTTTCTCCTTTCTTTCAGGAGATTATGTAGATGTTATTTAGATAATAATTAGATTTACTCTAATATTAGATCAGATCCAATGATGGTGGATATAACTTTGATTTTAACAAGAAAATATTTCTGCTTCATAGATAGAACCAACAAATTAGTAGAGGGGATCATAAAGTCAATACATTTGGGGCCCTTCCTCAGATTTGATTAAATGCTAATTGCAGGACTGCCATTCGCTCATGACAGTTAATAGGATATTTAACCTTGCATGTTTCCTAGAACATTAAGCTTTTCCTCTATTTATTTTTTTTCTGTTTCTTTTCCTTCCAGCCTCATTCGTGGCTACAGGCAGTTAATCTCCATTCCATTGCCTTCACCATTTAACAGAGAAATGAGTGGATCTGAAGTTTTTCTGATCTTTATTTGACAAATAATTCTTTCTCCCAGTGATACCCTGAAAAGTGTTTTGGGAGTGATTTGGAGACAGAGGCAATGCTTTGCCTGGGATTGAGGAAAGAACACCCGTTTTCTTTCTTTTTTCTTCCTTTTGTCAAACAGCACATTTTAAACTTCCACCTAAATCACAAACAGGGGATGTTGCTGGCCTTACTCATCCTTCTGTCTCCCAGTGCCTTGGGCTGTTCATGGATGTGCTTCTTAACAGGACAAATGCTTGCTTCGTGGTAGTTTTCCTAAATTCACAACTTCAGCAGCAAGGACTGCATGAAGTCCTTCCCACTGCTAAGTACCCTTCAATGATGGGAGCAATAGTCTCCACTTGTGTGCCAATTAGAACAACGCTAGAAAATGAGAGTGGTTTTAGAAAAGAAAATCTGTTCAATCTCTTCAAGTAGTGCAAGCTGCCAGATATAAAATAACTAATGCAGTTGCCAGGTTACCAGGATCAGGTCACAATTCATACAGCAGACAGCCATATTAGGAAATACCTTAAAATAACTATAATTTGAAAGAAGGCTATTTTTGTTTATACTTTAATAACCAAAAACCTGGTCTGCTTGTTATTTACCTGGAATGATTTGCTAAAAACTTCAGCTTTCTGTCAGGATAAAGCAGAATTAATTACCAAGTTATATATATGAGTCAGTTCACAACAGCCATTTGTGAGTGAAAGTCTGATATCCCGCAGGTAGACCCAGGTGTCTGGATAAATCTAGTGGAACCTAGCACCATTCTATTAATCAGCCTGCATCTGGTAAGATTTTTTGCATGCATATGGCCATACAACATCATAGATATGGTTTCTGCAGACTGACATTCATTTGTGCAAGAGGTACAAGAGAAAACTAACAAGCCAGTCTGACCATCCTACAATAAAAGATACACGCTGTTGCTCAAGGATTCATAAATATTATGCCAATTCAGTGATCATGTGCTGGGGAGCAGATCCACAGCTGCAGTAAAGATCTTGCAGGAACTTCTTGTGCATTAAAGAACCCATGCAGTGATGAGTTCAAGCATTAATGGTCTTTTGGGATGGCTTTTTGTGTTGGTTTGCTGCAGGATGGATGGTGGGTATGGTGACTACCCTGCAGGCAATGCAGTGAAAGGGTTTGTGGTACAGATGCACTTTGAATTAGCTGAATTAATAACCATTGTGCTTTTGTAAAAGCAGCTCCTTGGCTGTGTGGATGCTGCCTGGTGGCAAGATGCTGGGCATGGATGAATGTAATCACAATTGACTGACTTTTTAGGCAGCTGTGTTCTTCCCATGGTCAGTGGCAGGAGAGAAGCACTGGAGGAGACTGAGCTGTGCCCTGTCTCTTGGATCTTTGTCCCTCAAGAGGAGGAATGAGATGCTGCCTTGGGAGCCCTACAGCCTGCTGGCTGCTGCATTTGAGTAGTATTGTGGGGAAGTCTGACCACTTCCTAGAGCAGTTCTGGTACTTTCCACTTGGCACCTATGCTGACCACTTCTGAAGACACAGTGCAGGACGAGGTGGTCTTTTCCATCTTCCTCTTATTAGATTTTCATTTACTTATGAATTACCACTGTGATTTCTATCAGTTCCAATTGATTTTAGATGACGCTGAAATGACTAGCTTGGGCTATATGCCCTTATTTTAGATAAAGTAAAATTACATAACTTCTTTCTTCAAGTATTAACATTTCTACTTCAGGAAAAGCAAACATACAAAAGGTTTTCACTCCTTATCCTGTGAGTAAATCCATAATATCACTGGGACTTGGCAGGCATTTAAAGGTTCATTAGTGCCTTAATAACTAAAATGATACTCAGCCATTTCGGCAATTATAACAACTGTGTATGAATAGAACATTTTTCACTACACTGTGGTTTAAGCTACAATATGCTTGCAAAGTAAACCAGTAAAATACTTACTGCTTAGCTTTTCTTGTCTGAAACTTGTATGTAATTCAATCAGGGACTTTTCTGTTTACTTGAACTGGCTTTGATTTGAGCACTAGTAAGATAGCATTATGCAAATTCATGGCAGATGTGAAGAAAACTGTTTTTCAGTTGTTAATAATTTTATCCAGTCCCTGTCCTCCTAGACAATGATTATACCAAACACCTATTTCCTTTTAAATATTACCTTTCCTTTCCCAGCCCCCTAGATACATATGAAAAGAATGAGAGGATTTGCTTTCAGGTCTTTCCTCTTCCCTACCCTTCAAAACACCTGAAGTGCTGTTTCCCCAGCTCCCTTTAAGAGTTTGCCGAGATGGAGCCCTCCTTCTCAAAATTTTACACAGAAAAGAGGAAACTCCTGCAATCTCGTTGTCAAGAGACCTGTGCTGCTTCTGCAGTTACCACAGGGATGTTGCGGCATGACAAGAAATGACATTTTCTACTTAGAAGTAGAACAAAAAGGTCTAAATCCTGAGTTAGTAATCAAAAAGAGTAGGGTAGAAACTCCTTCATGTGATTAGTGTGGGCAGATAGTCATTATGGATTTATATGCAGTTCATACTTACGTGACTTAGTAAAAAATTTCAGTCACTGGGAATTAATGCTCAACTATTACTATTAATTGGGTACTTTCATTCTTTAGCTATTTTTTAACCTCAATTCCCATATGTCTAGGTAATGAAATGTCACACTGCCAACCAAAGCAGTTGTTATACTGCAATGCAGGGGAGGAAATATATAATGTGCTGGTGTAAGTAAAATTTGTCTGGCTTCACCTTTCCTTTCACTCAAAGTTCCGGCAAACCCGCACAACAGTTCTAATAAAACTTCAGGGCTATAATCAAACACAACACCTGCAGAGGTGTTCTTATTCCGGTGTCACAGCTAGTAATACATGTGAAATCATTGGAAATCTTGGGAAGAGAAAAAATATTGAACATGGATGTGAACTCACTTTGCTTCTGTTGAATCTCTTTTCTATGCAAATATATATGTTTTTATCAAGCTGCTTCCTCTTACACTACAAAAACTGTATCTGTGGGATAATCTTTCTTCCTGGCCTATTTGTTCGTAAGAGTCCTGAAAAAGTTTTTTCAGACATTTCTCCTTTTTAAACAAAAATATCTTACAACAGAAACTTTTGTGGAAAACATCTGCTTTCCCTCAAAGCCTGTTTTTTGTCAGGAAATGAAATCCATACTTGAAACCCTTTAATCCAGAAATCCAAAGTTCATCTGATTTATGCTGGCATATATTTACACGAAGTTCACATACATAGGCTTAAGACACTACATAAACACTCAATATTAACATGTCCCATAGAATTACTAGCCTCATTGCTGTTGATTCATGACACATGGGAATGAGACATCTTCACTTCTACAGCTTCTGTCATCATAAACCTCGATTGTTGCTTTCTGCCATATCTTCTTGTTATTTTCTTGCTGTCATCTATAGTCAACAATCCATCCATCACTGTTGCTTTGATGACTGCCAGAGCCCCTGTATCAAGACCACACTGTCAGCCTGACATCCTGTATGTGGAATAACCTTCCCACTGCAGTAGGGATTTCCAGCAGTTTAAGTGCCAAGGAGACACACTGTTCTCTGGAGCTGATGAGAATACAGATGAAAAAAACCTCTTATCTTTCCTGGTTTTACCTTTTTTTTTTTTTATTGCCTGTTTTGATTTATCTTTTTCACCATTCTGATTTCTCTCCTATGCTCATGAGGCTGCTTTGACACAATCTTGAAGCAAGGAATACCTTTTGAAAGAACTGAACGTGATTTTATTTACTCCTATTGACCGCAGTTAGCAGGAATACACTGCGCCATTTATACTAGGTCTGATCTCTCAGTAAATACCAGCAAAACGGTGCTGTGAATGCTCGCTCTCCTGAGTTTGTTTTAGTTTGCATAAAAGCAGTTTTAAACAGTATGTTTTAAACTGGGAAACAGTATGTTTGTTTTCATCTTTCCCATATGTGTAACACCCACATACCCCACCCACCTGTATGTTTAAAACTATCAAGTTATATACATAAAGCAGAATAAAGCAAATCATATTCAAGGCATTAATGAACCTGACACAGACGTAACCATGCTATATCCCATGCTTTGAAGTGACTGATTGTCTTTGCATAGCTGGGAATTCCTCAGTGAAGGAATGCCGTGAACACCGTCTTTCTACCACATCTATACAGCAAGGGACATGCAAGCAGGCTCAGAGGGTTTCCATTTTAATCAGTCATAGTCAATTAGTACACTTAAGTCTTTCATTATATTCTTTGATGGGGAAAGAAAAGCCACCAAACAAACACTGAGAATTATTTAGTTGTATTTTTGTATAAAATGTGTCCTTTTCTTCTCCCAGTGCACACTTCTGCTCTTGAAAGTCTTAAGTTGAGCAGTACTAAGAGCCTCATACTATTAAATTGCCTAATTGGTCAGTACCACAGCATGGGAATAAAACATCCCAGAGCATAGGATCTTGCAAAAGATCTGTTTCAAGAGCATCTTCCCTTGTTGCATATTTGTTGTATTTCTTGTTGATGTAGTCCAAGACTGCTAAGGCAACAAACTGTTCTTGTTTTGATCTTTGGGGAATGATGTTGCACAAAGGATTTGTGTGTTTCCAGCTGTAGTGAAGGTTTTCCTGATTGCAGTCGGCGTGATGTATACACAATAAAGAGGAGACTTACCATAATTTTACTGTAGAGGAATCAGCTAACACATATAAAAAGCAAGGAAGCTTGAACAGCCATGAATCACAGAATGGTTTGAGTTGGAATGGACCTTAAAGATCATCCAGTTCCAACCCCCTGACATGAGCAGTGACACCTTCCACTGCAGCAGGTTGCTCCAAGCCCCATTCAACCCAGCCTTGAACACTGCCAGGGATGGAGCAACTACAGCTTCTGTCCAGTGTCTCACCATCCTATCAGAGCTTTAGGTTTCCTAACCAGAACCCTGTTTTTTGGACAATTTGTGTTCCTCCCAGGCTACCCATCCTTGCTTCCATCCTTTGAGTGCTTCTTCTGTGTGCTGGAGTTTGTCCAGAAGCTCCTTGCTCACCCATTAAGGTGTCCCGGCATTTTTGCCTGACTTCATCTTTGCTGGGATGCATTGTTCCTGAGTTTGGAGGAGGTAACACTTTAATATTGCCCAGCTTCCTTGAGCCCTCTTCCCTCCAGAGCTTTATCCCGTGGTAGTCCTAAGCTCCTGGCAGGTCTCAGCACTCCCCTGGGGTTTCCCTGGCTTAGGGAACCCCTCTCCTCCTTGCTCTGCTGCAGAACACACCTGAGTCAAAGCTGTTCACTTCTGCAGGAGAACATCTGCTCAGAGATGATAAAAATAAAAGTTATATTGGGATATGGCTTTGCTTTGTACTTTCTGTTACAAAAATCATTGTATTTCTCATAAGAAATCAGGAGCAGTCACTTTCTCCAGTTACAACAGTTAATGGGCATCATCAAACTAGGAGTAGAAATACTTGCTCAGTTGGTAGTTTTCCAGGTACAGCTGCAAATGGAAAGGCAAAGTCCTCCAAGTAACAGAGAGTATTAAAGAAACTGATAAGGAGCTTCTATACAATCTTGAAGGCAGCATTTCACACAGCATGAAGACGAAAATGTCTCCAGAACTGGAGAAAAAGTATTTTGGGTAAGGGCTTCCATACAAGTGTTGAAAGACACTTAATTATACAAAGTGCTAATGGTTACAATTTGAAGCAACTCTCAGAAAAGAAAATTACATTTAATATCTCCATAGGAGAAATTGCACCAGAAAATAAAGGGAAAACTGCACTTTGTTACTGGAATAATGAACAAGCATAATTTCCTGAAGGCAATCAATTCCTGAAGGCTATCTATTCCTGAACTGCCAGTAAGTGGTCTGCCAGTCCTCATGGTGTTCACACTTGTCAAGAATTCATCAGTTCCTCTTGGAAAGTTTATGAGTAACTCTGCCATTACTTGGCCAGATGAATTCCCATTCTGTTAAATTTGTGTCATTCAAACATATGAAATTGACAAAAAATATAAGCAGAAATAAATTTACACATGAATATCCAGAATCACAGCTGTCAGTTTTCAGTAAAGATAAATTTCAGTCTCTCCCAATGCTAATTTTAAGCTGGTGTGCCTGATATTGGTTGAATATCCATTGTTTTCTGAAGAAAGTTGCTAAAATGGTTTACATCTTTTCTAGAGGTATGCAAAACACATCCAAAAGGAAAGCATTACAGCACCCTGAGCAGGGTGGAGCACATCTATACAGATGCAAAAGGTGGGAGCAAGAATAGAAGTAATGAAATGAGGACAATCCCCCACACCATAGCAGAACCTGCCACTTATCCTAGTCTGGCTTTGTGTATAAGCAGAGATGCATGACTACCAGAATAAGAAAACTACAACAAGAGAGAAGAAACTAAATCAGAAGGAAAATGGATATCTCCCATGCAATTGCCTAGACTTTCCTGAAGTTTTTTAATACGGTTGTTCCATTAAATGCCTCACAGGCCAAGGATAAGCTGCAGCTTGGAAGAGAAATTGTCCTCAGAAGAACCAAAAGGACAAAAGGGCACCACCTTTTGTCAAAGCAGACAAGAAGATTATATTATTGCCCATCCCCAAGCATTCAGAGGTCATGCTGAAGCCTCAAATAATATGAGACGGGCTTGAAACTCTCAAGATTGAATGAAAGGTTAGATTTATTGTATTTACTACCTGACTCCTGAGCCTGGTGGTAAGGAGGCTTTTGCGTTACATTCCCAAATTTCCCAGTGACTGTTAGGGTTAAGCCTTGTGGTTGCTTTTTTTTTTCCTCTAGCAAAAGGAGTTGGGATTGGTGCTGAGTCACTTATTTCCAGAGGTAAATTTCCAGAGATAAACCATAAACCACTGCAAGAATCAATGACATACAGACAGTTGTCTGCACAGGCTATACTGAAAAGTGGCAGTAATCTGACATTGGCTTTGGGGAAATAAATAACACAAAGTGCAATTTCAAAGCAAGCAGGACTGGGGGCAAGAAGGGCTTTTCTCAGATTCATGTTCTCATTTTCCCATAGCTCCCTCCCACTACCCAGGTTGCTGCATCTCCAAATGCCTGTCTTAGACTGTCCTATTGGTTATGGGATTTTTAGGGTACTTGGAAGAAGAATATTCTCCTTTATCAGCAAGTTTTTCTTGCCAGGTGTCTTTTGCTGAGGAATTTTGCAATCTAAAAATTTCTCCGTGTCTACAAAAATTATCTCACGGAGGAAGATGTTTTGTTTAACATGAATGCTACCACAGACTTCTCAGTTTAGACTTAATTAGATATCTTGTGATGTAATAATGACATTTCACAGCCTTTGGGACAGAAGGCTGCCCTGACAGAATAATACCTTTTTCCATTCCCATTGTTTGCCAGATGTGGACCAAGATCTGTTTTCAGTGATGATGGTCTGAGCCCAAAACAGTGTTGCTGAAGTGGAATGCAGTGATGCATTGGGGTAAAGAAAGGTATTTAATGTCACTTCCTATTCATCTACAAATCTCTTATTCTAAATTTCTTTGTTTTATTCTTTATGTATCCTTTCAGCATGACTGCAGCCCTCAGAGTCCTGCTCATGTGCCGCAGCAGGAGTTTTACCTGAGCAGAAGCCCTTCATGGCAGAGCCCCATGAGATGCCAAAGTTCACCTGCATTCAGCAGCAACACTGGCTGAGCTCCCCTCTGTCTGTGGATGTGGTCAGTCAAAGGGCAGGGCTGAGACAAAAGGTTTATTAAAGTTTAAATGATCAGGTTACTGTGAAGATGTCTTTCATTAGCTCTGACATCTCTGCTGCCAGCAGGAATGACAAAGTGTTCATCACTCACCTGCTTTCCCTAGAGCTGAGGGAAATGGAAACCTGGAAGGGTCTATCTGGGGCTTCCAGTCAAGAAGAGCCACAGGGTTTGATGGTGTTATGGCATATGTTAATGAACAGGCAGGGCAAGGCTGCTGCAAGGAAGCTTAAAGGATACCAAGACATCTTCATTACTGATGTCCTCAATGTACTTTTGTTAGGGAAACTTTGCAGCATGTGGTGAGAGCCTCCAAGCAAGAATCCATTTGGGACCTGCCGGAAGAGAATGAGCTCTCCAAAAGGTAAGCAGGTCCCTAATTCTCACTGAAACCCATGGCTCTGAGGATCCAGATCTGAATTCTCAGTGCTAGGAGAACTTGTAAAAGACTGAGTGCAACTGCAACAGTATAAAACAACGTCCTTTTATTCACATTCTTTTTATGCTTCCCAAATTCTTTGTTATCCTAGTGTTACCTTGTCCTCATCCAGTTCTTCACCAGGAGGTTTCCTGAGGTGCTCAAACACATCCATCAAGCTTTCTGAGGTAGAAATATAAAACTGAGTGCCATCAGGTTGCCATTTAGGCCATGTCTCCCCTGAACTAAACTGAGCTTTTAGAAAAGAGACATTAATCTGCCCTTCTGTTAATGTTCAGGGGCTGAAAAGGAGTTGTCCTGCCTTACACCCAGACTTTCTTCAAGGGTTTTCAAGTCAGTAAGTACTGCATCACTCCTAGTTCCAAAGTTTTTGTTAGATTGAAGCAAGGACATCCAGAGACTAATAGGGTTTCCTTGTCTTTAGCAAGAGATACTTCTTGCTCTCAGTCACACAAAGCAGCTGGCAAAAACATGTAGCTTCATTAGACGCCCATCCAAATGCAGATGTCAGAATGAGATTTGTAAGGAAGAGATCTTCATTATGGGCTGCTTTTCTCTTGTTTCTCACTAAGTGCCAGGAGTGAAACTACAGCTTTAAATTAATCAATATTTTGCCATCACCTTGAGGAAAGTAAAGATTTCACCTGCAGAGTTTGAGACTTCTCTTGTCTGCTAATGTGTGCAGAGAGGGCAAGGGCAGGCTTCCTGGGGAACCAAAGTGAAGAAAGGCTTTCCATTAAAAAAACAAGCTTCATTTTATAAAGCTAATTTAATCTGGTATTTGATACCCTCTTAAGAAAAGGGCACAGCAGTGACTACTGCCTGTTTGATGTTGCTAGTTTAGAATGAAATAACTTTTTTATAGAAGTAAGTGACTTCAGGCAAGGATTTCTATAGTGATAACAGACCATGTACTAGTTATCTGGGATGACTTACAAGTAGATCAGACAAAGCTGAGGTAGTCCGGGATCTTGACCTTAGTTATTTGGTATTGTAAGAGTTAAAAGCTTTAATACTTTTCAAATTCTGTTTCAATAAATGACTAATATTTTGTACTGCATTGCAGTTACTGTGTGAGCATTGTAGATGACCTTTTATTTTTCTTCATTAAGATACTGATCATATTTGACTGTAACTTATTGAGATCAATAGATGCTTAATGTGTTAACATCTCAGTCTAATTTTATGTGACACCTTCCTGAGTCAGCAAAAGGAATGAAAGACAGATTGGGATACGCAGTGATATCTGAGAGGTATTGATATACAACAACTATGGATTTGTGGCAGTTCTGCAGGGATTACTAAACTATTTTTGCATTGGTAAGTCCTCTAATTACCTGTCCATAAAATGAAGAAAGGGTAATCTTGCAGTTCAAGTGCAGAACTTGGTTTTAACAGATCAGGTTTTAGTTCCTATCCATAACATAGATTTTGACTGTGACCTTGGGCAAATCATTTATTCTCCCTGTCTCTCACTTGTCTGTAACCTGAAGCAGGGGTAATAACTCCTTAAAGGTGAGAATGAATACATTGGATTTCATGTGGCACTCACACTGTTATTCAGCTCAGGGTCCTGCCTCTGCCTAGAGCGAAGATGGAGTTGATAAATTTGTATTTCACCAACAGTTTGTTCCAAAGTAAATTTCTTAGTCTTTCAATGTTTAGACACAGTCATAGAGGATGTTTGGGCTGAGACTCTTCCCAAGATGGTCAGTCTGTACCCTGGTTGAGTTGAAGACTTTTGTTCACCCTGTCTTTGGTGTGGAGTCTCTTCTACTTTCTGAAACATTAAGGCAGATTCTGCCTTGATCTAACTCTTTTCAGAAACTGAAGGTTTTCTAGGTACCCAGCATTGACATATAGCCAGTAGCAGGACTTCACCAGTGTAACAAGGCACAGTTGAAAGGGAAAATAGATTCTGGATAAAGAATTTGTTGATTTTTCTTTGATGTAAATTATACATTGATAAAGATTTACACAATTCAGTCTGGCCTGAAGCATGCAAAGGGGCTTAGTATCTGCTTATCTGCACTGCAGTTAGCCAAGGTAGCCAGCAAATGCATAACTCAGTTATGCGTTGTCAACAATGAAGATTTAATAATCTTCCAGAACATTCTAGAGGCCTAAGTTTGCTGTTGAAAAGATTGAAAGGCCTCTGTATAACTGTGGTGTGCTATACGCAATCACTAGGATGCATTCAGTGCTATGGTGTGGTTCTTTGCCATTTACAGCTGTTGCAGGCTCATCTGACAAAGTTATCTTCATGATCTTATGAAACTGGCACAGGACTTGTTTAGTGCCATTATACTCTAGGGCATGGAAGAGACCTAGGAAGGTCATAGCTGTCCCCTTACCTCCTTCTTTCCCCCTGTACTTGACAAACGGCTCATACAGATTGCTTCTTTTTTCCTTCCCTAATGGACGTGTTCCAAGAGATATTTGGGTAAAATCAGCGCCAGGGTCCTAAACCCCCACCACATGATGGCTACATGGGAGAAGCCACAGCAAAACCCTGGGTTTGCTGTGTGCAGTAGCCCATCAGTGATGGTTAGATGCAGTGATAAAGCAAATAATATTAAGTTCTCTGCATTTAAAATCCCAGAAAGGATCCAGAGCAGCAGGAAACATCCTGCTCTGATCCTGTGGACAAAGTAATTGCCTTCTGCTCTCCATCACAAATGCCAAACCACTCTGGTTACCCATTGGGTCAGCCCTCATGCTACCTGAGGTGCTAGCAATTAAAATCACCACACTCTGAAGTGTGTTGCAATCTGAAGTGAAATTGCCTTTCTCTTAATGTCAGGAAAAAGAAACAGAAAGGGAAAAAAGGTAGAAGTCATACTGACTCTTCAAGCCTTTGAATAGAAGTACACAGAAAATTCCCAGTAGACAAGGGATCAGTTCAGAGAGCAGCACTGGAATTACTGAATATAGCTGACAAGCTACAGAAAAGAAAAACAGGAATTAGTTCTGTCTGTGTTATCTCAGATGAAGCCATCCTTTCTACTGGAGAAACAAAGAGTCTTAAAATGAAAATAAAGATCAAGAAAGATATATTGGGCAAGAAATGGGCATCATTCTTTTAACTTGTGTCAAGCATACTTCATCCTGAAATGGGAGCTATGTTAGATAACTGTTTGTCACGGGCAGTTTAAGTTTTTAAATTAGAATCAAACCCCCATTTTGTTGGATTCACATTTTTTTTTTTTAACTAGGTGATCCTAAGGTCCTTTCCAACCCTAAATATTCTATTCTATGGTAAAGGGAAACTTTATCATAGAGAGCTTAGAGCTGTCCTGAAGAGCTGCTGTGGTCTGGAGTGCCTCATGGGAAGTCATGAAAAGTGCCCTTATAAGTAAAGAGCAAAATATTTCTGTGGAGAGGGTTTTTACAGCAAAGCGGACAAAGCATGTTGAAACTGTTCAGATTTACAGAATGCAGTGTAAAAGAAAGGGTCATGAAAAACAAATATGAGCTATCAAGCACAGTTTACTGAGAGTGAACTAGACGTTTTGTCAGCTCCAACTTGACCAGACCTCAGGACCCTCAGAGAGGCAATCCTTACATACTTTTGTATTTAGAAAGCAACAAAAGGAGGGCTAAGGAGAATCTCCATCCTTTATTTGTTGCTGGAGGAAGCACAGTGGCAAAGGATGACTGAGGTACTTTGCCTTAGTCTTTAGTAGTAAACCCAGTTGTTCTCCAGATACCCAGTCCCCTGAGCTGGAAGACAGGGACAGAGAGCAGAATGAACCCCCTGTAAGCCAAGGGGAAATAATCAGTAACCTACTACACCACTTAGACACACACAAGCCTATGGGGAGTGGATGTGATCTATCCAAGGTTACTGAAGGAGCTGGTAGAAGTGCTGGCAGTGATTATGCCCCTGTACTGGGCACTGGTGAGGCTGCATCTCGAATCCTGTGTTCAGTTCTGGGCCCCTCACTACAAAAGAGACTTTGAGGTGCTGCAGCAGATCTAGAGAAGGGCAATGGAGCTGACAAAGAGTCTGGAGCACAAGTGTGATGAGGAACAGCTGAGGGACCTGCAGGGTCTTAGTCTGGAAAAGGCTCAGGGGGGACCTTATTGCTCTCTACAACTGTCTGAAAGGAGGATGTAGTGAGGTGGGGATCTGTCTTTTCTCCTAAGTAGCAAGTGATAGGATGAAACAGCCTCAAGCTGCACCAGGGGAGGTTTAGATTGCATAATATGAAAAATTTCTTCCCTGAAAGGGTTATCAAGCATTGGAATAGGCTGCCCAGGGCAGGGATGGAGTCATCATCCTGCAGGTATTTAAAAGACATGTAGCTGGGGTGTTTAGTGACACGGCTTAGTGGTGGACTTGGCAGTGCTGGGTTAACTTTTGGACTCGATGATCTTAAAGGTCTTTTCCAGCCTAAATGATTCTTTGATTCTAAAGATGCAATGCACAACAGTGACCTTGCTGCTTGCATGTAAGATGTACACTGATGAAATTGATAATGATATTAGTGAAAAAAACAAAACAGCATCTTCGGAACAAGTACCCTTCAAAATCAAACTCTGCTTTACAAAAGCAGGCACAGCATGCATGCTGCATTAGGCCCCCTCTAGTCCTTTCAGCAAATTTGCGCCTGGAAAAGACTCTGCCCTCATCTGTGAATAGGTTACTTCATTTAAGCTTGGAAGAACAGAGATAATGAAGCACTGAGTGCATGTTGTGTCCCCTGAGGGAGAAGGGCTGATGAACATAAGAGGATTAAAGAAACAACTTCAGTGAACTGATGTGGGTTACATTCATCTTTATATTAAATTTATAGTAAGTCCCTAATTTCAGCTTCCAATGAGAATTCATGTTTCTTGAAAGCCTGTGCTCCACAATGACAAATACTCTTTTTAACCTATTAAGATCTTTGTACTAGGGTAGATATGTCCTGATATAAAACTAAAGAAAATATTGATACAAGGTCCCAAAGTTCCTGCTGAAATTTCATTATTCTTTAATGGTTGACTCCTTTGGTCGGGATCTTGTTTGCAATTATGGCTTTAGACTCCCCAGTACAAGAAAGTTATTTATGGACTGGAGTGAGTCAATGGACAGGTCATCATGATGGTCAGGGGTCTGAACACATAACATAGGAAAAGAGGCTGAGGGCTGGGTTACTCAGCCTGGAGAAGAGATGGCTCAGGGAGATCTTACTGCTATCTGCCTAATGGGAGGGTATAGAGAAGACAGAGACAGGCTTTCCTTAGAAGTGTGCAGGTAATATACCCAATATGAAATTTGGGAAATTCCTGTTTGATATAGGGGAAACTTTTATTGTAACTGTGATCAAATTGGAATAAGCTGCCTGGAGAGGCTGTGGAATATCCATCCTTGGAGGGATCTAAAACTGAGCCAGAACTGAGCAGCCTACTCTAATTAGTCCTGCATTGGGCAGTAGGCTGGACCAGGTGACATGCATAAGTTACATCCAACCTAAATTATTCTGTGAGCTTATGAGTCATGTCAATAAGATGTTTCCATTGGTTGATTCAATGGCTTGTGGTTTCCACAATTTGAGAGGCTATCTTTCTGAAGTGTCAGCAGAGGGGAAACCAGAGGGGGACAAGCAATCCGGGCTCCCACATTCTGCCACAGTGGGTACCCTGCTTGGATCTTCATAGTCCTAAGCAATACCCAGACCACATTAAGGCACAAGAAATGGACTGAATGACAGCACCATTGGTGGTAGCTGAATTCAGCATTTGGAGCATAAAAACTTTGTTTCTGTGCTGTGCTCCTCGAGGTGTTTTTTCAAGTGAAGGGATAAGGCCTTTGGTGGTCCTGTAAAATGCTGTGTGTTTCAGCTGCAGCTGCTGGTTCAGTCCCTTAGGAGGAGCAGAGAAACTGATTAAGGCCACTTGGCATAGCCATAATAAAATACAAAATTATAAAAGTCTGCTGTGACCAAGCCTACTTCTGAAGTCTGAAGGAAATATAGCAAGTGGGGTAAATGTGAGTAGATAAAGGCTAAGAGCATTTCACCTGGGTTTTCCTTTAAGAACTAAGCTCTACCCTGTTTTTCAGTTAATCTCAGTGTTTCATCTCATTCCACCCTGGTATGCTTGCAGCTCAAGGAAATATTTATATAGCAGAATAATTCACAGCACTCTTTTCCCTCCTATATGAACCTACTTCTTATTTTGTTCTTTTTCTCCACACCCCCCATACATATTTGCCAGTCCAAATTCTGTTTGTTGCATAAGCTGTCAAGTTATCTGTGTAATGTTCCAGTAGGGATTTAGTGAGAAAAACGAATTCCCATGGTGTATGAGTCAGATTAGAACAGCATGTGTATGTGATGGATTTGTGGACTGAAAACTCATTCAATTTTAGTCTGATTATCAAAGCAAGGTTAAATGTGAACAATATTAGCAGAATCATAGGCCTGACACTTCAAAAAACATGAACTTTAAAATCTCTACAAAACTGAGTTTGATGCAACATCCCATTAAAATTGGCATGTTCTTCCTGTCTAATTTCTATTTCTTCCATAAACAACTAAAATTGCTAAATACTTCGGTAATCAGTGCTCCTAGCCCCATCTATTTTTCTCAAACCCAAATCTTCTGAATGCCCTTACAAGAAGAGTACTCCCAGGTTCATGTGTACTTCTTGGAAGTCTAGAGAGAGCAAAACAAAACTCTCACTGATGCCACAACTTCATGTTGGTGATATCATTGCCACAGAAACACACTGAAACATCCCCAGGAGGGTCCCATGCTCTGCTCTCTAGTCTGAACATGGCAAAAACAGACTGGTGGAAGAGGCTATGCAGTAGTAGCGAGTCTGAAGCTTGCTGAATATGTCCTTGAGCCCCTGGGTCCTCTTTTTGTCTTTGGGGTAGTGAGGAAACACAAATCATAGTAGTGACAGGACAAGGGGTAAAGGGTTAAAACTTAAACATGGAAGGTTTAGATTGGATGTAAAGAAGAAGTTCTTTACTGTAAGGGTGGTGAGGCACTGGAATGGGTTGCACAAGGAAGTTGTGAATGCTCCATCCCTGGTGGTGTTCAAGGCCAGGTTGGACAGAGCCTTGGTGACATGGTTTAGTGTGAGGTGTCCCTGCCTATGGCAGCGGGGTTGGAACTAGATGATCTTAAGGTCCTTTCCAACCCTAACTATTCTATGATTCTATGATTCTAAGTCAGATAGGAAAGGCCTCATGTCCTGTTTCTGATGTAAGATTTGTTACCCACAGGCATCCCCAAACCAAGGGCATCCTAAACATTGAAAGGCTACTTAGACCAGCTGTGAATGAGGTATGTATGACCGGCTGGAACATGTTTCCCATACAAATGTCATGTCTATAAAGGACATCATTGTAATCACTGAGGGTCCCACTCTGCATTTCATCACATTTTCAGACTTAGAAACAAGTCAACAGGGGTGGTCTCCTAAGCCTATGTTTCTCATGAGTCTGCTGATGAACTGACTAAACTTAGAGGAAAGTCAGGATTTGATTTCACTGTAGAAAGAAGTGGCTATGGATAGGTCACTTTAAAGAGACTCTTTCATATAACCAGCATCAATGAATACAGTCTGATGGCTGTTGCTACTTAAATTATGTTCTGTTAGGTATTTACCTCTAGATAACAGTATGCATTTCTCTGTTAGAAAACAGCATGATGGCTGAAATGGTCTTCAAGCAAATGTGTTTCACATATTCTGCTACAAGAAAAGTAGGTAAATAAATCAGTGCTTATGACCTGATGGTGGCCCATTGCCTTTCCTGTGTGTACTCTTGTTAATGATCTACAGAATTATGGAAAAAGAATTAGTGAATGAACTAAGACTTGAAGTCTTCTCCCTGCAGACCTTCTTCCCTAATTTTCTGTGGGAACTAGGCACACAGTGCTGCAGCAGGCTCTCTGGCTGTTGGAATAAAAGCCAACATCATTTGCAGTTGTTCTTCCAATCACACCAATCAGAGGAGTCAACAAAGTTGGCAAGATTACAGTGAAAGGATAGATCTGTAGAAGTCTTTCTATCTCCTGCTCTTGTGGTTCAAGGACTGTTTGTAAACTGGAGTTGGACACTGGCAACCCCAAATGAGTATGAGAATTCAAGAACTCACCAGCAGAGCCTTTCAAGAACACACCAGGGTTGTTGAATACCCATAGTATTTGAGTAGTATGACAGAATTCAGAGACACAGATTATTTTTTGTTTAAGAAAGAAAGAACAAAGTTAGGTTGTGCTTTCTCATCTTATCAGAGGCTTTCTAACCCCGGAGAATTAAAGGCAGAAGTGGTGCTGGAGTGGAGCAGACTTTTCCCCTTATCCTTTAATATAACAAAGCAAAGCCACAATTTAGGTTAAAGCTGCAAGTAAAAAATATCTCCCCCTTATTTAACCAAAGGTGCCTCTTCTGGTACTAGTAATGTTATAATCCTGTTTATCCTCCATTGAGTTTAGTTTGCAGAGTCTTTCAAGGAAAAAGACTTTCTTAAGATAAAAACAAAACCAGAGGGAAAAATACACCTTTTTATTCCCTAAACGAGAAATATAAAACCCCAGGTTTCTCCCCATTGGAAACTCAAAGAATCTGAATAGTTCAGTGGTTCAAACTGAGAACAAACATACAACCAGTCACTCTTTTGAACCAATGTGTAAGACATAGAGCTACAGTGATAAGGTAAGGTTACTGAGGTGCTTTGTACTTAACCAGAGCTCTAGCCCCTATTACTTGATGGAGCCCTAATCAGCTTTGACTTTTCATTGACTTTCCTCACCTTTAATTTAAGACTGCATTGACTTTTCCTGTCACTTTAATCCATTTCTAGCATTAAATTGCTGCACAGCTAGATTTAATGCTACGCAGTATTGATTATATTCTTTCCCTTCAATAATGTTTTGTTACATAAATTGAAAAATAGTCAAAGCAGCTTCCTGGTGTTTTGCTGTTTTTTACTAGTTAATAAAAATTCCACTGATTTTAAAAAAATGTTTTCTTCAGTGTTTCATTGCTCACGTAACCCAGGTCAGTGTTTTCGAAAAGGGAAAGCTGTAAATGAGATGTGGTGAAGTGCCTATGCAGAACATGTTTGACCCCTGGGGTTCACTGTAAATGACATCTGCTTGAGAGGAAATCCTTACCATGTCCCAGTGGTGGCTTTCCAACAAGCTGAAGTCTTGTTCCATGACTGATGCCCAAGTCATTTCCAAGGAGGGTCACCACAAAAGGAGCAGGTGAAAAGGAGGAATGAAAGCTGTCTCAGTCTTGGGACTTTCTGACTATAAAATACCAACAGGGAAACTCAACACCAGCAGAGATCTGGAGTTCATACTTAAGAGAGTCTGAGCACCCTCCACTAATTACCACATACAGATGAGCTCTTCAGGGATGCAGTGATGCTGGAGAAGGGAGACCTGTCCATGTGTAAGGTGTGCACAGACAGTGCCTGGAAAGCCAACACTGATTTCCTCCCTTTCCTTGCCCTAAAATTGTGGCAATATTTCTATTTCATGCAACTCTCCCTTGCAGAATTTTTTTACTACAAGGTGTTCAGTAGGAGGTCACCTCCATTATAATAACCCAGGCCTGATTAAAAGGTATTTCTATGTTACAGAAGAATTGGAATTACAGAAATGAAAAGGTGAAACAAAATACACTGTTCTACAGGCAAATACTGTGTGGAATAACACTGTGTTAGCTGAGGCTTAAAATACTCTGGGGAAATTTAAAAGTTGCTTGAAGAATTACACAAGGAAAGATAAAATATTTTTTTTCCAGCCTCAGGATTTAAGCTTGAATTTATTGTTCCATGACAGGGTGTCTCCTCTCACCATTTAGTGGACCATAAAAAGAAAACTTCATTTTTCTTATTTCTACTAAAAAAAAAAGTGACTTATGCTTGCAGCTCAGGCTCAGTGCTGTGCCTATCTGGGTAGGTCTACAATACTTCTTTTTGGTAGAGAATGGAAGGGACGTATCCATGAAATAGATAAATGATTTTTATAATTTTTGGATGATGACAAGTATATTGTTCATTCCTGTCTATCTCCTTGACTAACTGTATAGGCTCACTCCCTTGCTTGCATATGATACAGAAGACATAACACAAGGCTCATGGAAAGCAAATCTCTTCTCCTGTAAGACTGCCTTCTCTCCCAAGGCAAAAAGGCACACCTTTTGGTTGTCCTCTAAGTCAACCTGCTCAACATCAATAAAATATGAACAATAGAGTTTAAAGAAAATTAAGGCAATGTGTTCCAATACACACTAGTAGCAGCTGTAAAAGAAATTTTGGGTTTGCTTTTTTCCTCCTTGTGTCTTCCATTTGGTGTTTTTTGTTAAGGACGGGTCCTCTCTGATTTTCCTTTCTTCTTTCCCATAATTAATGTTAAAGCAGCTGTTTAATGCAACCCAGTCCACACTGGTAAATGCTAACAGGTATGTTTATATATATGATGTGTCTGTTCCTGGTGAGGGCAACAAAGCATGCAGAAAAAGCTGGTTTGTATAACAGCCTCCACCACAGACCTCAGAAAAATCACACTGATTTTCCCCATTGTGTTCTCTCCCTTGTCCTTAGCTTATGCAGTCCTGATAGAGCAGAGCCTTCTGAGGGTCAAGACCATCTCTTTTCACAGGAACCTGAGCTGTGCTTGTCACAAACTCTACAGGCTAGAAGAATACAAATTAATGACATTAAACTACAGTTGAAAAGCCCTATTGACTCACGTCTTTTATACAATACTGAAGCCTATATGGCTCTTAAGCCTCTCTGTCACAGTTAATACCAGCTTTCAGTCATATATTTGCAATTTAAACTCAGCAGGAGACTAATGGATGACCAACTATTTTCTATACACTACAGAAATGAGTGTGTCTGATCAGTTCTTAAAAACACTCACAGTGAAGAAAGTACTCAGGGAAAGTCAAGGCCCTGTTCTTTTTAAGAGAACCCTTTTTTTTAATGATCCCCAATTCTGCATGTAATTCTATAAATGTAATATAAAGGCAGAGGGAGTTGTTAGATTTCATTTCACATTCACACTCTTCTCCTGTTGGCACTCCTGTGGAATTGTTACTGCTCTTCACACATATTGAGGGGGAATGCACCCCTTTGTGCTGGAGCTCATTCCCAGCTATTTCCCAGATGTTTGGTACTGTGATAGCATTGAAGCCCACAGGATTTCTCATTTATCCCTTTGTCATTTATTCTTGCTTCCTACTTTTGCAAAAAACAGCTCTATGGCAGAGGAGGGATGGACGCGACATCCTCATAAGCTCACCAGAAGTTTCTTCTGCTCCTTCAAAGCGCACCGCATCCTTCAAAGCACAGCACATCCTTCAAAGCACTGCTAATACTTGCCTGTCAGCAAAGGAGAAAGCAGGGCAAGAGACAGAATTTTAAGATCTAGGTTGCATGCTGCTGCTGGGAAGCACACCGGTTCCAAGTGTTTTGAACTTGGAATTACTGCCTAGACACCAGGATCTATCCCGGAATGCCTTGTGCCTCTTTGTGGATTAGCAGGTTGGGCCACGATTAATGAATTCCTGCTCTTTCTCATTTAGACAGAAGATACATGAACTGTTCCAGTCAGCTTCAGTCTCCTAGAGGAAAATTAGTACAGAGTATAACTACACAGCAGGTAAAAAGAAGTCAGTGCTTCACCAAAGCCTGAGTGATTCTTCTGTCCATGCAATTCAGGAGGAGTCCAGATAGCTGAGAAGCTCATAGCTGTATCATGCAAGGAGTCATATGGCATGTGTCACAGCAGAACAACTTTCATTGCATGCCATGGCAGCTTCTATGGTGCGTGGTAAGGAGACACAGCACATCATGGCAGAGCATGCGGCAGTGCAGTTTGGAAGGCAAAGCTACAGAGCCCTGCTGTTAGGGAAGAGTACAAGCAGTGGTGTAAAATGCCTCGGATGCCACCAGGAATGTTTCACAACATTCTATCTTCTTGTCATTCATTTCTTTTTATCGTTTGTTTGTTTGTTTTAATTCCAAGACTGCAGCGAAAAGCAGAAAGTTTCTCATCATTGTAGTACCTGGGATAGAAAATTCTGAATGTGCACTAGTAACCATGTGAAACAGCTCTGCTCCACTTCCATTCCAGCCACTGTTCTCAATGGGCTGCTCCAAAGCTTCCCCTGCAGCAGTGCATTCTTGCTAGAAGACACTGACAGACAGAAAGTCTGAGAAGAGAGAAGTCAAAGGAGGCAGCTAAGCAACTGTGTGTCTCTAATTCTTTCTTGCTTAAACTGTGTGTACTCAGGTGGGAAAGGATTTTACTTTTCTTAGCTGAAAGAGATTATCAGCAGGCTTGAGAACATGAAAGAGTACCTTAAGCTGGAGACAGCTCAGATAATTTTTTGGCTGTGAAAGTTCTAAATAACTTTAATACAAAGTAAATATACAGTGGTGCTTGACATGGGGCAATATGTGATGTTGCTCTTTGACTTTAAGTCCCTGTTATTATTGTGCTCACAATAGATTCAAATGAAAAAAGATGACTCATTGTATCATGTTTTCAACAAACACAGAGCAAAAGGCAGTTTATTTCTGAGGAGCTTTTATCTAACCACACAGGTTGAAGGGGAATGGGAAGGGCTGTAAGCAGAAAGGTTATGTAATAGATTTCATGCTGGCATTGAAATTTGAATAGGCGGCCAGTTGAGGCATTGCTGATAAAAGACAAATGGGGAAAACCAGAAGAGCAGAGATAGGAGGGTGCAACAATTAAAGAGGATGAAAAAGGAAGGGGTACTTGCTATAGCTGAGAGGAAGGCACTGAGGAAAAGATGCTGGAACGTGCTAGCTTTTACAACAGAGCCAAAATTGTTTGATATAACCTCTTGACATTGTTAAGAGTGATATTGCAGACCTACACAGTCCTCCTTGCTTAGGTCACCATTTGCTGCCATGGGCAACACTGGGATATCTTGTTTTGCCTTCCTATGGAGATGATGAATTACTCCTGTGATGTCACATACTAAGTGGGCAATATAATCCTTAATTGCATATCCGGTTTTTGTAACTTCACATCACATTTCAGACAGGATAACACAACGAAGTGTACAACTACAGTTACAGTAAAGGACTATTCCATTGATGCTAATGACAGATTTGTACCTTAACTGTTTCTAGTTTGAATAACTATAAATAATTATAATGAATAATTATAAATACTTCTTTCATCCTTTTCCAGGCTACCTGGTGATCTCAGGATAATATTGGCACTTCAGCCCTTTGTCAGTCCTGGATAGGAAAGTTTAGCTTTGCATTTGCCCATTTCATAGTTTCTGCTCCAAAAGGTCTTGAGCTTCTACAAAGTCCACATCCTCAGGCTCTCCTCAGTGTGTCAGATTTTGGTTGTTGTAAATGAGAAGAAAGTGCTTTCAGAGGGAAAGAAGAACTATATAATTTACAAGCTGCAAAATGACTACTTCAAAGATCAGAGGAAAAATATTATATATATATGTACCTAAAATTTCAGTGCTAGTCAATAAAGCCATGTACTTGCCACATGAACTGAACTTCACCAAAAAACCCCAGTCAGACATGGAAAACAGACCACTTACATAACAAATACCCTTCTGTTCACACTAGTTCCAAGAATGATTTAGAGATAGCAAATTTTGCCAATTTTCTTACAGTTATTCTGCAGACAATCAAAAGGATGTAAAGTTAATAAAAGCAGAGAAGTCTGGAAATTGTCTCTGAACTTCTCAGCCCTGACCTCTGTGTATGGCAGAAGCATTTCTGCAGAAATCCTTCCCACCCGGTCAGACAGTATTCTGCAACCTTGTACCAAGATAAAATCCCTGAGGATCAAACTAAATGGGGATGAAGAACAAATCTGCATCTTACATTCATATACACAGTGGGAGCATTAAAGATTCAGCTTCTTGTAGCAGTATTCATAACTACAGGTAAATATTTGCTCTAAATTCATCTTCAGTCTGTCCTAGTATTTAGGTAAAATTCCCTTAGGTTTTCATAAGCCATTGCATTTCTTTTGCTACAGTGGTCTGCCAGAGCAAAATCCATATCACAAAGTAAAGGCAATTGCACTGTCTCTAGTTTTTGCTAAAAATACATGGTTGAATTCTTTTGCCTGAAATACAAGGTCTGCTGCTGCTAACAAACACAAATTTCTCCCTTTACTCCCCATTTCTGCCCTGCCCTTTACTACTCGTATACACTCAGGCTACCATTCTGAGGGTCCGGTAGACTACTGGGATTACTGAAGATGGCAGTTGCTACCCCACATCCTTCTTAAACCTTCTATTTTACAATGTTCCCCCACCCCCTCTAATTAAGGACTATTATTTTGGATTAACTCCTTCCTTCCTCGTGACTTTATATTTCAGTGTTCCTTTTTCCAAAACATAATGAAAGACTTCCACATCCTTTCAATTCATTTGGACAACAGCCTCATCAGTCCTTGTCCTGGCTGATGAAACTTCTTCCAGCCCCGCTTGTGTTGCTTCCATCCAGCTTTTCCTCAGCTCTGCTGCTCAGCACAGCTTTCTTGGTAGACCATGTCATTTGTCTGTTTAATTTTTTTCCAAAATCAAGACTTGCTCTTAAACTCCTGGTCTTTATCTCCACCTCAGCCTAAATCTCACATCTGAATCTGTGTCTTATATGAATGCTTCTGTCACCTACCAGTATCTTTTACATTGTCTCTGACCATAAATCTTTTCCTCAGAATTCCCTATTACATCTGATGCTGTGCCTTCATCTTATTCAAAACATTTTGAAATACTTTTTCATTCCATACAAAGGCAACACTTTTAACTTATCCTCCCCAGCCAGAGAAAAGAATGCTCAGGTTACTTAACAAGCACAGCTGATTTGCCTTTGGTAGGACACAACTATGCTAAAATATACCAGCAGAGAAACAGCCCAAAATACAAGTTAATTTCTTCATTTAATGTTTCCTGCTGTGCTTTGATTTATCTGTGTCTTATCATCTGGAGTTCCAGTTGTAAAGGGCAAGAATTGTCTTTATCACTGTACCGAATACCACTGCTATGGTCTCAGTTCTTTCAAGACAGTAAATAATGAGACACTCATGAAATTCTTAGTGGTGCTGTGTTTTAATAACTTTATCTGATTTCAGTGGGAGGTTTATCTGACTACAATCTTCTGGGATGCCTCCACAAAGCAGAATAATTTCTGTTTCCCTACCAGGTAACAAATGCCTGCTTAATACATCAATCTCTCATCACATAGTTACTTATTATCCATAACCAAAAGCCCTAATAATAAATTCTAATCTCCTTAGGATGATAAAGTAGAAAACCAATGTGAACCTATTGCAAATAAAATTGAATTCCCTCAAAAGCAAGGCCTCTTTATACCTTAATAACACAATGCTTTTTCCAAGTATCAGCCTAGGAACTCAGTACCACTCAGTACCACACACTTTATTCTGTTCTAACAAACCTGCTAGTTAAAATGAGCCCTTCAGATGTAGGAGTGAGGATTGTGGAGTAGGAAAATACCTGCATGGAAAGTGAAGCTGCACTCTTATGGTCTAGGGCAGAAGCAAAGTTGGTTTTTGAAGAAGCATTTGAGCATGATTTTGTAGAGCAACCCATGTTTTTGCTAACAGGTGAGAGTTTAATTCAGTTGGTTGGACACAAATAGAGGCACTGCAGGAAGATCTGACTCTTTGCTCATAGCTCCCCAGTAACCATTACCAGGTATGCTGGAGAGAAAGATTTAACACATCCTGTTAGGAAATGTGGGTTTTAGCTGCGTGAAGGAGCATGATACAGTGGATAGCTGTGTGATACACCAAAGGTTTTTTTAACTGTCTGATAGAACTTCAGGGGTGTAGCATTACTGACACCCCACAGGCTGTGCTATGGAGGACACTAGACATGATGTACACAATTGCCTCCAGTCTTTCCTGATCCCAATTATATTTTCTTTTTTCCAGTTTATTTTTTTGTCATGACCCAGAGGTACATTGTGACACAAACAACCCAAAATCATAGAATCACAGAATCATAGAAAGGTTTGGGTTGGAAAGCCCCTTATGATCATCTAGTTCCAACCCCCTGCCATGGGCAGGGATGCCTCACATTAGACCAGGTCGCCCAAGGCTCTGTCCAACCTGGCCTTGGATGCTGCCAGGGATGGAGCATTTATCACTTTTATTCCATCACAAATTATCATGATGCAGTGTGATAGAAATTATGGATTGTCTTGATAGTAGAGAATACTGCCCACATCTGGCTGATGCTAGCTGAAAAATATATAGGGTAGCTAAAAACTAAAGAGTTTTTATTTGCCAATAATAGCAATATTTGTCAAATGAGAACTGAGTGAATTCTTTTGTGATCTACACTGCAGAGTATGGTGCACATCTGATACTCACCTCAGTATGCAGGAGGAGGAGTCTCTGCCAAAAGGCAGGGAAAGCACATGCCACCATCTTTTTCTTTCCCAGATCTCTTCATTCCTCCTACTAATTTAAGTTTTCTTTTATCTTGAGTAGGTATTGATCTTTGGTGACACCAAACTTACGTTTCATTACATTTTGTGCTAATTGTTCTGCTGGTAATTTGGAGGTTGATTATTTTTTTTTTACCTGTGATTACAAACAGGCATGCTTGGTGTTGCTTTAGTGCCAATCTGCTGCTCTAGTCAAGAATAATTTAGATACTTTCTCTTGTAATTGAAAGTAACCCCTGATGGACAGGTAAATTAGCTGATGGATGGACCTAATACATGTTCTCTGCTGCTAGGTGGTGTCAACAAATAAAGGTCCATCCACTGTTCCCAGTAGCAAGGCTTTTTAGTTCAGTTAATTACCATTTGTTGTTAATCAATTACGTACAACCAGCACATATAGTCTCCATTGACCTGTAAGAAGGATGCATAACATACTGCTCCCTTTAATCCCCGAGCTCTTGGCAGAAGATGCAGTCATGTTTCTGATCCTCTCCCGATTCAATCTGAATGGTAATGGAGTGGAAGCTGTAGTGCTCAAACAGTGCTTGGGTGATATCCCTCAAAATCTCCTGGCTGTCCTCTGTGGCTGCTACAGATAGCAAGGAGAAAATAATCAAAATGCATATAATATAATATAATATAATATAATATAATAAATACTTTAAAGAAGAGTAAGTATTTACTGACAGAAATTATCAGCAAACTTCTAACAAGAAGTTTGTTTCTTGTCCTTTTTATCCTCCTTTCAGGAACGTGCACATCAGCAGAAGTTTGTTCATTCAAATGTGGGCAGAACATGCAATCTTGGCAAGAGCTGAGCTAAGAGTAATCACCAAAACCAATCAGTTTGGCAGAAGACAGGAGGAAATCAGGACTACTTAATAAAGGTTAGTTCATCCAGTCAGGGAGTAGCAACAGTGCCAAGTGTTACAAACGGATACAAGTGGCTGATAGATCCAGTCTTTTGGGGAAGGGGGGACTCTGTAAAGGATTTAATTTCTGAACCCATTCTTGGCCAATCAGAGGTGGGATTTTTTTCCTAAATAAACCTTACCATGTGCAAGCAAACAGATAAAGAAGAAAATTGATGCAGATACTGGAGAGTTCATCAACAGGGATAAGGTCTACATTTAAAAAATGTGCAGTTACAGCTGCACTCCAAGCTATGTTTAAAGATTGTTCTACGGTTAGAGATGGATCAGGAATGCAGATTTGCCCTGTAAATTCTTCTTACAGGGATCAACAGTTTTCAAGTTCAACAAATTCGCTTCAAACCCTGTTTGATATCATGAAAAAACTCAGCCTGGGTCTAATTCTTATTTATTTAAAATATCTTGTAGCTTGCTTCCTTGCTTCACAATCTCTGTAGTTTTCAGGTTCTGGGCTAAGTAGCTGCCCCTGTTGTTTTGGCAAGATGTCTGTGAGAAGGATTCGGGAGCTTTTCTTGTTGATGTTGTTATTTTGCCAACAAAATGATGACATTTGTTTCACAAAGCAACAGTGATAGAGTCAGTTGTATCCCAATCAGGAGAGACTGACCTTTACTAGGCAGCAGCTGAATACTTACTCCCTGTTCACAGAAGTTTACTGACCTGTGGCAACATGAGCAGATAAAACAGTTTGATTCATTGTCAAAGACCAAAGATGAAGGTTGTGAACAGATTCCACTTTCTCAACTGCTAAAATTCTTGTCTTCACTTCATCATAAGCAAATCCTTTTGAAGTTCCTTAAAGGAGAAATTGGTGAGGAAGAAAAAATAAGTGAGAGATAAGAATAATGATAATTAGACTAAAGTGCATCGTGAACCTTTATTCACGTAGATGTATAATTTTAATAAAAATATTCAATGCTTTTTCATTTCAGAGTTCACTGTGAAATTTAATCATATCTCTTGTTTTATACTTCCCCATGGAAGAATGAGACTCATGCATGTCTCAGGAGATGATACTCTGAGGGCTCAGTCCACATAGGGGAGTAAGCTGTTTAGCCCAATATTGTCTTAGTTTTGCACCAACATCTTTCGTGAGTGCAGATTTTATGGCATCACCTTAACATGTCTCGGGGCTTCTATCCTCAATACATTTACACAATAGAAAAACATCTGCTTAGCAGAGAGGAAAAGGCAAATGTAAAGATTAAAATAGTTTGACTGGGGAATCTTAGATGAGATTAGATTCCAGGTCTTGTTATTCCATAGGTCAGTGATTGTTTTTCTAGATCAGCCTTCTTACAAAAGAGGATGACGGTGATGGCCCTTGTTCAGAGTGAGGACAATTGTGATAGGGTGAGTTGCAACATGAAAGTCAGAATTTAATCTAAATCCAAATTTGACCAAGGAATTTAACTACAGATCTTCCCTGGAGTGTGAGCTGGCAGTTGGGAAATGCACCTCTATGCCCTCATGAACAGTTATGCTTATCACTCATCATGTTTCACTTACATCAGCAAAATGAAAAATATTTATAATGCCAGCAGTTATGAAATATAATAATGACAAGCACAGTATTGCATAACTTTGTCATGCCATAAATGAAAATTATTTGTAATTGTTAACGACTTCAGTGGTTTATGCTTTGTCCTATCAATTTGTGACAGCAATGACATGCTATACGGAGTACTGACTTACTCAGAAGAATTTGATGCTGACATGTACATGAGACATGCTTTTTGGAGAAGACCACAGGCAGTCAGTGCCCCCATGACACAGTCGTTGCAGGGGCTGTGTGCCTGACACCCCAGGACAGACTGGATGCCTGCAGTAAGAGCCACCTCCAATACCAACTCCAACATCCAGTTTATCTTTAGACAATTCTGGGCAGAACATGCTCCATAGGTGGTAGGAGACTGGCTTCAGGGACCTCCTCAGAAGCACAGTGTGCAAGGGCTTGCTGCAGAGGGGAGCTGAGCATTGCCAGTCTTGGCACAAAAGCACTTCTGGGAATCAGTGCCCTAAGAAAGAGACCCCTGAGTGTCAGTGGAACTTTGATTTTTATTTGCAGTAATCAAGGGATCTTCTGTTTGTTTTGGCAGCCAAGATGCAGGCAGTAGCTGCACCCTGTCTAGGTACACAGCTATATATACAGTATATACACACACACACATATATACATAAATATATCTCTATCTCACTATCACTGAAAGCAACCCAAACCTAGAATAAAAAAACAATATTGGAAATTTTCTGTCTTGAAACATAAGTAGATACAAAGTGAAAGAGAGAAGTAAAAACATAGGCAGACAGTCACTGAGTAACTCGCATCCATTCTAAACTTTTCCCTTTAATCCTTATGTCTTCCTAGCTGAGAAAGAGGTTACATTAAGTTATTCAGTGTAAGGAAGGCAAAAACATGCATTCTATGACAGCTCAAGTCATTTAGCCTTGCAAACCAAATGATCAGGCCCATATCTGATAGAATTAAATATTGCTCAGCATAGTTCTTCTTCCTGTGATGTGCTGAGAATTGTCTATTCCCTTGTACCTATACCTGACTGGAAAGCTCCATTGGCTTGCTTTTCTGGACTGGCATAACTAAAAATCTTTTAAACTTCTGCATCTTGCTCTCAGCCTGTTTCACAGACACAGTTAAAAGCACAGCCTAGGTAAAGGCATTATTACACAATGAACAAAGAGAGCAGACCTCTCATAGTCCAAAAAATATGAGAGGTGGTAAAATGCAATGTCACACATACAACAAACAAAACCAACTCAGCTTTAGGAACACATTGGGAGTTCGTTAACAGAACACCAGTACATAAGTTGTTATGAAAACTGCCATATGTATAAATCTTCTAGTGTAATTGTAGAAAATAGTTTTCATTAAAATTGTAAGTAGGTTCAAAGTATGATCAGAATTACAAGAATATTGGAAACAGATACAGAAGTGTGCTATTATGCTTTTGTCAATGAGTATAAGCATTATGTAGAAAGAGAGAGAAAAAAAACCCTCAAAATATAACTGTATTGATTCTGGAATGAGGTCCTACCTTCCATTAACACAATCAAAATATCCCTTAAAATGGTGATGGTCGTTGCCAAAACAAAGATGGAAAACACAAATGTGCAGATTGGATCAGCTATTTTGTATTCTGGCTAGAAAAATATGAACACATCATTTTGTTAATTACATTACTGCTGGTTATTGCAATTTTAAATTAGTTAATCTCAAAGAATAATACATTCCATTCATCTAGTCCAGAATGAGTGTTGACATCCTTTGCCAATTAGGGAGCCTCAGCACAGAGAATGAAGTCACTACAGATGAAGAAAGAGAGAGACACCAAAGTACCCTCCGTGCAGTTGAAACAGCAAGAAGCAACTGTTATATTCTCAGCAGCCATTTCAATTACCAGGAATAAGTGTAACTGGCTTTGACTAAATTACGATGTATATCATTAAGACAGAGAAAATATTTCCATAGCACCCCGTGTCACAATTCTATGAAAATGACTGTTATCCTTAATAGAAAAGAAGGCAAGTGAACTAATAAAACTAACCTTAAAGAAGACGATAAGTGCACTAATTAGCACACTAAGACTCTGGAATAGATCTCCGATGGCATGCACAAAGGCTGCCCGCAGGCTGGCATTGCTCAAAGCTGGCTTTTCCAGAGGGGCTGACACATGTTCCCTGGCTTGTGCTCCATGGCTGTGCCCGTGGCCAGCCTGGTGCAGAATCAGGCTCAGTCTGTAAGAGATGTAAAGCTTCAAATATCAGTGGGGTTACTGCACCTCCGAAAGCAGCGATGCCAAACACATCATCACCCCTCTCACTTCTGATTGCTGAACAGCAAAATCAGATACATTAAGTAAAAATGCAGAGTGGCTAAGCAGATAATTCCTAGGTGTTTCAGTGCTTTGCATGCAAACCAGAAAGTCTGTGAATGGGGTAATTAATGAGGCTTCATTTTCTATAAATTTCTTGAGTGCTCTGGCATCTTATAAGAAGTGAGATGGAGATTAATCTTTTCCTGGAGCTTGTGCATTCATAGTCTCCCTTCCCAGTGTCACAGCTAACAGGAAGGAAGAGAGCAACTTCATCCTTCAATGAGAAGCAAGGTGTCTCTTCTCTACCCTTTTCCATATCTTCATGAAGCTCATAAGCACTTAATATTTTTGAGATTAATATCTCTCTGTTGTTTTTTATTGAAATGCAGCAGCAGGTTCAAGGTACAAAAATTATACTGGAGAGGAAAACTAACTTACAGGATGTTGGCAATCACGGCACAAGCAGAGGTAATGAGCATCACTGTAGCATCAATATTGTAATCAGGGTGTAGCAGCCTCAAGCTAGCCAAATATATCAACACACCAGTCACCATCCAAATGATCATCATAGACAGCAAAGCTCCCAGAATTTCTAGGAATTAAAATAATCTGATATTAACAGGAATCATAACAGAAATGCAAATAATGATAAAAGTCTGATGGTAAGGGTTCCAAGTTTGTGAGCTTTATAGCCAGGAGAGTTACTTCTTCTACATTCGCAGCCTTGATGCTCACAAGGAAGGGGCTAAAACCCTTTCTGCTCATAGGAAATCCAGTGGCTGCCAAGGGCAACCCTATGCATATGATGGCCTAACCCTGTTCTGTCTGCTCTTACTTTTGTCTTCTTTCCGGTGTTGATTTCATGTGGCATTTGGAGAAATAGAAGAGATTAAAAAGATCACTTGTGGAGTTTGGGGATGAGCAAAAGGAGCTATAGTAGGAAGGAAGGATAAAAGAGCAACTCTTTTACATCTAATGTAGTTGCCTGGCCCTGCTGGTTTGGTGTGAAGACCCCAGGAACCAGTCCTCCTTCTCAAACAAGCTTGTCTTGGTCATGGGGAAGGAGGTTGGAGGAAAAGAGAGAGGCTTGGCTCACCCAAACCCACTGTCAGATACGAGCCCTCTCCAATTGCCTCCCTTGTTTCTGCACACCTCTTGTCACTTCACACCTCAGAAAGCCAGTGACAGCCCCCAGTGAGGTCCTGTCAGCAAAACCTCTCCTCCCTCTCTCCTGGGAGTCATCCTGCCAATGGCACAGAATCACTTTTGTGCCACCAGCGTGAAAGGACAAAGAATTTATTATTTTCCCTGGGGCAGTGAAATTTAATTTTGTCTCTGTTGGCTCTGAGTTGGGCTCAAATAAATCCAGTCCCCAAGGCCACCTTTTATTGAACTGCTGGAGGAGAGGTCCAAGGATGTTCATATGAATGTGCAGCATGTTTTTAACAGAATGTGGGACTAGTACTTGCCATGTGACTTGAATGGGTAAATGTGTCCCTTTATGAGTGCAGCTGAGACAATACTGAGGTAAATGAAAGCTCACAGTAAAGTGAAAAGCAGTAGATAGCCATAAAGAGTAAAACACTTGCACAAACTTGCACTGGCACAGTCCATGAAAGCAGCTGAAACTCATCTTATGGCTTTGAATATATTTTTATGAGGGACACAACTTTTGCAGAACTCCAGGTTTCAGATGCTTATCAAAACAACTATTTTGTTTAAAACTGAAAAATAACAAATGAAAGCGCACTCTTAGGGAAATCTAGTCTTGCTTAAAGGAAGGCTAACATAAAGCACAGCTGTTATTTATATTTTCTGCAAGTTGCAGGTTGAAACCCTGCAAATTTGGCCCAGCTGAAGGTGTTGACGGTTATGCTGTCATTGGCATGAAAGGAGTCAACAGCTTTTGGGAACACCTGAGTGAATCTGTGTGCATGTGTGCATTTACTACACAACTGAAAGTGTTAGAGGTCATGTGTATTACATAGGTAAAAATACTTTCCAATGTAGCATATTAGCAGATGTTTAGCTAATCTTACAAACCAGTTCAGTAGTACTAATTGCTTTACTCAAGATGTTCTCTGTTACATTTCTTCATCACTACTGGCGCTGACAGAGCAGAGCAAGCAATAGTGTGGGATTGTTTTGGAATCTGAATCATGCCAGAAATAAAGAAATTGAGCTTGAAGAGAGCTCTCCTACCTGGAGGTAGGTCTGGCTCACGTTATCAGTCTCATTCAATATTGTGCTTCTAGCCACGTTTCTGAAAGTATGTGCACACCCAAAGGATTTCATTGAATTTGAGCCACTTGACTGGTTCTGCTGCCTGGCTCTGGCTTAGAGCATAGGAAGCATTCAGGTGGTTTCTGTTAAACCTGAGCCCTGTCACACACAGTCTTTGCTTGACAAACCCTATCTATCAGTCTGAGAAAAGAAGTGAAAAAACAGCTTCCAGTGTCACAGAGGGCTGAAGCTGCAAGGCCTTGGTAGTCATTGCACAGTGACTTTGTCAGCCCCTGACTGCCCTCTGCTACTCTATTAAGGTACGCACCTGCATATTAAACTGCAAATATAGCAGGGAAAATAAACAAGAAACAGGGTAACTATCATGGAATGCAATTAACTAACCACTAACATTCGATGCAAGGCTCTCTTTGCTACTGGGATAAAAAGACAGTAAAAGTTTGGGTCTGAAGTTCTGCATTGCAATGACAAAAACCTAAAAAATCTAACACAGATGGAGGGTGAAGCTGCATGAGGTGGCTGAACCTCAGGTAGCTTCATGAACATCATGAACCTCATGAATGTCAGCAAGAGAGGAGTTTTCCTTTCTTCCCAGGCTAAGAGAACATAAACACAAAAAGCAATTCTAGGTCAGCTGCTGGTAAGTAGTAGTTTACTAAGGCTGCAAAATTCCGCTCTGTGTTGTCTATATAATGACAGCAGTACTTCAGTCATATTAAGCCTCTACTTCACCCGGCAGCTTGTTTCCAGCAAAGTTGGTAGAATATACTTATGTAGAAATATAAAGACAGGATGCTTATGGCTTATGGTTTCCCTGGTACATTCTGAAGCTACAAGCAACCTCGGCCTACAGGCATCTTGCATCAGAAGCTGCTCCTGGACCTTCATAGTGTACAGCCTTGAAGCATTTATCATGAGTCCTCAGTTCAGGTGCATAGATGTCTAGAGCCATTTGAGAAATGGTAAATGTTAAAGGATCGCACTTTTCTACCAGTAGAACATTATTGTCTAAAGAATAATGTAATAATAATAATAATAAATTATCATCCTATAAATAGAGTAGACCCTCATGTTAATGGGTATTGCTACTTTTATAGAAACTTGTGTTTCATAGTAGGTTGAGGACCCGGCCCTGCTCACGCTCAAGTCACTGAGGGAAGTTGCTGTTATCTCAGCCAAAGCTAGCACCACCCCAGCACTACATAAATTAACTGAAAGATATGTTTGTAGGTAAGAAAGACATAACTGTGCTCTTCACTTCTTTGAAGCTTACTGGCTTGATCTGTTTGCCATGTGTCCTGGAGGCTTTGAGGGCAGTAGTGCACTATCTCTATCTGCAGAGCTGTGGCACATCAGCACATTTTCCAGTCCTTGGCTATGATGACTTCCCTTTCCCATTCCACATGTTCATACTGTGACACATTTTCTACCTGCTCGGTGCCACCCAAAGGTCAGCTGTTTGGTGGGAGGTTTGGAGGCAAGCCACAGTGAGAAGAGGCTGATGAGGAAGCTTGTCAGGTCCACCAGGATGTGTGCTGCGTCGGTGATCACCGCCAGGCTCCCAGCAATATGCCCACCTGTGTGAAACACGCATCTGCATCATGGCTCTGGTCAGACATTTGAGTTGATCAGATCAAACTCAAGACCTGCTTTGCTGTGAATCAAAGGGAACATTCCCTTTTCAATGCACGACTCAAAACTGTTCAGTGGTAGTTTCATTTTGTACCTTGCTCATGTGGTGAAAGGTACGAAGTAACAGGAAGAAACAAGCTAAACTTCTGTGTCTGAGAAGGACAATAAGAATAGTGATACATTAGTGATGCTACTATTGGACTGTTTTAATGTGTCTGTTTTAATATTAGATTTCTTCAGGAAAGTATTAGTGATCACATTTCCACTATCCTCCCACTATCTTTTCACAGATCACTGATATTTTTATTTATGTACAGAAACTCAGAGACTTAGCTTATGGGATTAATTTCCTATTTGTCATAGGAAAATATGCATGTTCTTCCTGAGTTTTGGATGGATGGATGCCCAACTGTTTACGTGTCCCAGGCAACACTAAAAGTGGAATAAAAGGAAAGGTCCCAGTAGAAAGCTGTGATAAACAACCAGCCATTTTGGTGAAGGCGTAGAGAAAAATGTTCTGTTCATAGTACTAATCTATCATTTTGCATCTGTAATGCATGATTTAATTTTCCTGCTAGAGCTCAAAAAATGTGGCTGAATGTCATATTACTTTGGGGGGTTTTGGTTTCATGTGAATTCTGTGAAAAATACAAAAACCCATCAACATTTCAGGCTGAAACCACATTTATTTTACCCAGTAAGCCAAATAGCTTTATTTTGCCAAACTTTTCTAACCATGTCTCAGGGCTAAAGGCAAATCCAGAGGAACTAAAGATTGCTCTAAAGTACTCCAGCTGCTGATGGCTGCAGGACATGACAAGAATCACAGGCAGGAAGCTGTCCTGTGAGCTTGTTATAGCAAGGGAATCTTTTCATCAGAGTAGCAATGTAGAAAAAGGGAAATGTGAAATATTAGAGCCAAAACATCGGGTTTCTGCTTTTGGCAATATATTTCCATACTTCAGTCATTTAATTAATTTCAGCTCACCTGTTTCTCCTGACTACAACCCATATGAGAATCAATGAATCCTGAAAAACATCATAAAATGCCTCATTCAAACCATTAGCAAGATACCTCTGCCAAAGGGACATGTAGACATCTCTCATTTCCTTATAGATTGAAAGTCTTCATGCCAGCAGGATGGACTATCTCTTTCATTTCCTCCCATATACAGATTTTAGATTAGAATACCTAACACTACAATTTGTCACCCCAGGAGAATGTATATTGCACATGCAGGACATATATTATTTTTCTCTGCTGCCTCAATATTCATCCCATTTACAGCTGAAAGTTACTTTCCAAAAGGGGGCAAGACTGCAGAATTTGGGGGCATCTCATTTCTTGCAGTGAAATTAAAAATTCAACAGAATAGGGATTTCCCAGAGCATGCAGCTGTAAATGCACGTGTATTTTTTGCCCATGACACAGCTCTTTGGCTTTCACTGTTTACAGGGTAGCTGTTTCTCAAGTGGGAAGCAATTTTGCATAGCAGAAGGAAGCAGGCTTATCTGACAGCGCACAGATGTTAACAACCAAGGCATCAGCTATCTTTGAGCAAACAAATATGTAGAGCACAAGCTGCCTGCAAAACCCTATTGCATTTTCAACACTGTATTTCCATGTTCTGTAGGACAGCATTACAAAAGCTTGCTTCCAGCCTGCCATCTTTCAAAAACATTATGCAATTATTGTTTTATGTATTGCTGGCACAATTAATGCCTTGGGTTAGTTTCTGAGATCTTGGTTTGCTTATCTTAGCAACGTGGTCAAGTCTTTATATTCCTTTTAGATATGAGGACACATGTAGGGTTTGTCTCTCTTTCTAGTGCTCAAATGGAAATAAACTACTTTGAAATCTACATTTAGTCCTTAGCCACTAAAAATCCTTGGAAAGCACTTTTATGTCAGGGCTGCACATAGGGTGTAATCGGTTTGACTAGTATTTCCAAATCTATGGAGACTGTGATGGATCTGCATTAGAAAAACAGAAGATAATAGTCTTTCGACAACAGTTGGTGTATCAGGCTCAGCCAACAGTGCCCCTTTTGGGAGAGCAGTAAGGACAAGCACAGATGGTTTGAGAAAAAACACCATGGAAAGATCTAGGGTTTCAAGGAAGCACAACTGTTCAACCTCTTTGGGAGTGACGCAGCTTTGTTTCTTCTGTTTAGCATAATAAAGCCTACAGAAGCTGTTTGCCCTTAAGAGGAGCAGAAAGGGGAACATATTCTTCATTTTCAAGAGTAAAGGCTGTCTAACAGTTACAGGCTTTTATTGCTGTGTATCAATGATCCCAACAAGTGGCCTTTATAACTTACTGTTGCCTACAGTGGATGTTTATAGCTTTGTATACCACAAAGCAGCAGAAATTGTCAGTCACTCAATGGTCAATCATCAGGCAGAGCCAGTCTAGCCTAACAATTACAAAAATTAAATGTATGGCTCATAATTACAAAAATCTCTATAGGCTGCTGTCTGTAACTGCAGTTAATAACTGGTTTGTCAAAGTTTAATGGTCTGAAGCAAAATGGTCTTCAAGCCTGTTACTTAAACTGTCACTGCAAAAAAGCTGTATGATTCATTAAGCAAAATGAAACATTTAGTTAACGTATCATCTGTCCTTCCAATTATCCTCTAACGTTGCTGCATTCGCCAAACTTAAGCCTACTGATTATATGGTTTTGTTAATAATGCATCACTTCTAGCACTGGAAATGACTGCATGGATATTAATTGTATGCACTAGTTTTCATGGGGGAAATGCAGATGACCTACAAACAATAGGCTTCGTGCAGGGGAAGCACCTGGGAGGGAAGAGCGGGAGAAGCCTGTGATGGGTTTGACAGCCAGGGAGGATACAGAAATGCAGTGGCTCTTTCAGAGTCTCACCTCTTACCTATGGGGAAAATAAAGCCTTCCTATTTTATTTTCATGGGGCTTCCAGAGCTGCTGAAGCTGTGAAAACACGGGTTTCAGAGGCCTTCCTACCTGATTTTTGATGCATCCCCTGGGACATGAGTGACAAAAGTGTGTGGGATTCCTCATGCCTTACCCTGCCTCACCTCACTGCAGAGGATGGGAAATTAAAGAGCCAGGAGCTATCAGGTGGGTGTAAGTACCACAGAAGCCATGCAGGGAGCACATTGGTGGGACAAAATGAAAGCTAACACTCTATGAATAAGCCAAATACTTATATTGGTTATTGTAGGGTGGGTCCAGAAGTGAAAGCTAATTAGACAAGGGAATAATCTTCCATTGATCCAGAGACACACCAGCATGCCAATTCAAAAGACAAACATGCCCTGGTATAAACAAATTGACTTAACTGAAGAAAAACAGATGGTGAATCTGGCCCTGAATTTCCATGGATTTTGCAAAGACTGTTGCATTTAATATCAGACCCTGCTGCTAGCAACCCTTGTCAGTGCCGAGGTCTCATTGGCCTGGATAAATGTGTGAAATCTTTTAATCTCTTCCAAAAAATATAGCCTAATTTATGAGAAACCTTTTCTGACATGATGCTAAGACATGCGAGCCACTTTTAACTTAACTTAAAGACCTAGGAAAACAGTTCAGACCATTAAGTGATCTTTGTATTCCTACCCAGATGCAATCATTAAATGAATATATGAATATGTTTTGATAATTTCACATTAAAACAAAAAAATACACTTTTTTTTAACTGGGGAGAAAGGAGTTATTTTAGCCCAGATGGGCTGATCTGTGTGCACCAGGGGTCCCTGCAGTCAGAGTGCATATGAAAGGGCATGAATATAGCTGTGCTGGGCACAAAATTGAGCTCTCTTTCGGCAAACATACTCCCCTGTAATCTCAGCAACCATGAAGAAGATGCAAATTACTGATGCTACACAGAGCTTCCTCCTGGCTTGATGCTGCTCTCTTTTTCTGTTCTCATAGGCCTGTGAGTAGAAATGGCAGTGATACGCTGGATTAGCTTCAGCAACTTCTGCTTCTTGCTGCTGCCTCTCTTCATTTAAATTCTTCTGATGCCAGCTCATCCTTTGGGATTGAAAGAAAGAGAAGGTTAAAACAGGAAAACCCTGGTGATTTGGGAATCTAGACCTGCAGCCCCAGAAACTATGTAATTAATGCTTTCAAAAAATAAAAGCAGGATTGGGAACAGCAGAGCAGGGCATAGAAGACTTGCTTGCACTGGCAGGGCTCTGCAGGAGTGAGCTGCTTATGAAATGACTGCTCCAGCTATACTTCCTAGCTCTTCAAGCTTCCCTACATCCTTTAGCAGTTTATGAAGCACAGGGTGACTTTCTTAGGCTGTGTATTTTATGCACACTGTGTGATAAAGTCATACCTCATGCAAACAGTAGCAAGATTCAGCCATGGAGACAATTCTACAGAGAAATTAATTCTTTTATTTCCAAGAGATTTGTTGGGAAGATGATTTAAAAAAAAAGAAATGCCTTATTTTTCTCAAATATAAGTGACTAAAGATATTTCTTTCCTTTCTTTGCATGTGGAACTATTTTATCTTAAATTTCCCCATATGTACAAAAAATATCAATCTCCCAGTGGGGCCTGGCATTGAAAATATTAGCCAAAAAGGTTCAAAGACACTTGAAAAAATCAAATAAATAAATTTTCCATAGTATGCTGACCCCTTTGTGCCACTGATGCCATAGAAAGGCAAGAAGTTCAGCAGAAGTGGCTCTTTGAGCATTGCTCCATCACAAGGTGATTTCCCATCCTCATGTGCTCTGCCACAAAGCCTAAGTGCTGTCCTTCTGAGGGATCATGTGCAGGAAATGTGGGACTGCAATAGAGAAGTCCAGGGTGGAGCACATTGCATTGCAACAGTGGGAGCTCTTGGATGACCATGATATGGTGCTTTCACTACAGCAGCACAGGGGTTCCCCCAGGGTGGTGTGTACAAGGACATTCCCTCCTCCTCATCTCTCAACTGAGAAGACCCCAAATGAGAACAAACAAACAAAACAAACCCCTGAACCCTGTCCCAGGATGCTCAGCTGAAACCCATTATTTCGCTCCAGGTACAAGACTTCTTGCCACAGCTGGTCCTAATGTGATAGCTCCATTGGTAAAACATGTATGGCCATGTATTGAGACTTGTGGGATGCACTATGGCACCAAAACGTGAATCCTGCCCAGATGCACATGCAATAACACCCCTATATCCACCTGCTATAGCTATGTGTGCAGGGACAGAGTCCACTTGTGTCAACGTGAAATGCAGCAAACTCTGCTGCTGTTTCCAAGTCTTCAGTCAGCACAGGGGCATGATGTGGGGCTGGGCTTAGTTGCCTCAGTAGTGACAACCTCTTTTCCCCATTTTGACTAAGGGCTTTCCTATGGGACCAGTAAGAATTGTTTCTTCAGGTGTGTAAAGACCTGTGCTCTGGAAAGTACATGGATATTGGCAACTTTCTGTAGCATTTCTGCACTGTTTATGGAAGTGTCAAGATGCCTGAAATCTCAATGGAAAGAAATCATGCCAGTGGCTGCCAATCTGCACATAAAGACAAAAACTGTACTGAAACCACAAGCTTTTTCCAGCTGCATTTTTGGGCAGCTTGAGGTGGCTGCAGCTTCTCTGAGTCCAATGTCCCATCGGAACTTTGAGGCATCTGCAGATGCCTCAGCCCCTCGTGCTCATCAGCACCGCAGAGGTACTGGCAAAAGGAGAAGAGCTGACCCACATCTGTAGCCAAGCACTGTAACTGTAGATAATCAGCACGGGTTTAGCTTTGTAAATATTATTGAGATGTTCCAAAGATGCAGCATGTTCCCCTGAGTCAGCCTGTTTCTTGGCCAGGGTAGCATGTGGTCTCTGTTTGCTCAGTAGAAGAGGCTGGTTCCCTCTGTACATATATGAAGAGCTTGCATGAAAGAACAACTGGTCAGATTTAATGCCTGATGCTTGGAGACTGAGTTTTCTTAGTTCTTTTGTAAGTGTTTTGCTTTATTTTTCCCATAACAACAAACAAATGGAGCTGGGCCGCTTGGGGAATGGGCTGCCCATCTGGCAGCTGAGGTCCCCCAATAGCCAGTCCTTCTCTAGTCCTTTGTTTTACATTCATCAGGCTCCTCAGAAGGTACCACAAATTGATTCCTTTGAGATGGGTGGATAAAATACTGTAGTTTTCCCACTCCCTCCTGAAAATCAGAGCATGCAAGTTTTTCTTTCTCATGATCCCTCTCTGGAGTTAACTTTCCTATAGTTTGAATGTAAAATTCATTTCCCTTTAACTCGATTTTCATCAGCTGGCATTGAACGTTAAAATCTCCTTAACAACGTGAGTCATGATCAGCTCAACAGCCTGTCAGGGCAGGGATGCCAAAATTACCCCTGCGTATTTCTGAGCCACCAAATCCTTTCCTTACTGTTATCAAAATAGGTCGCTTTGTGATCCCCCTCCCTGTTTTAATCTTCAAGCCCCTCCATCAACTATCAAAACCTCAGAGCACCATGAGGTGTAGGAAACCACTACCCACAGATCTTGCTGAGCATGTGTAAAAGCAAACAGAGACAGCATAAACCCACAAATGTCACTTTTTTCTGTCTAAAGGGTACCTAAACAGAAGTGGCCCCGTTGTCAGAGGTGGTGAGCATTCGCTGCTCCCTTTGAACTTACAGAGCAGCATCTGGCCCGATGAGTTAGGAAGACTCCTGACAGCTCCCATGCGTGACCATTATCTTTCTCTTCCAAGAGCAGCCTGCCACTAATTAAAAGAATCTAAGAGGCAGTTTTATAAATGTGTGAATCAAAAGCTCAAGGTGCAGAGATCAGCTCTGTCAAACCATAAACCCCTTCTGAGTGTGTTAGAGCAACATGTAGCCTTTGAGCGTCAGATCTCTGCACAAGCACACTGCAAGCAGAGTCCTAGATTAAAAAATAATCTTTCCTCCATTTCAAATTCTCTTTCCTTTGTAACAGAGATAGTCAGGGGAATGTCACAGAAGGGCTCCCACTGAGTCATGCCTGGAAGGGGGGAAGTAGGAAATATTAATACATATTGCAGATTCCACACAAATCATTAGCAAGAGCTTTTGATTACAACTTCCTTTTGTTTGTTTTCACCTCATCAGTTGGGTGCCTTGATCTGCAGGCTGATGGGAATAATTGCATCCTCCCAGACCATTATGAGATCCCCAGTCAAAAGGGCAAAATGTGAAATCACTGCACTTCCCACAGGAGATCATCTCCCTCACAAGGGGACATAGTAATTTTTTTGGTGCCTGAAAGGATAATAAAACTGCCTTCAGAGGAAAATTTATCAAAGCCATAGTCACCTCCCTTATGCTGGCACCACTCTGATTCCAACTGGTGTACCAGTCTTGAATATTTCCAAGTTTATAGCCTGGCTGTCCAGATTCTCCTTTTCCTTATTGTGGGCACAAAACAAAGGCAAACATTTATATATATTCACACATTTAGATGACTAATAGACAGGAATTTGTGCTATGTTTTTTATTTAGTTGCATTTTGAGAGCCTGGCCAGCTATGCATAAATGTATTGTCAATAAATATCCTTTTGCATAACAGTAAAACAACAACTGCATGGAGTTAGACCAGGATGCGTGCAGATAAATATCCAAACGCCATCCTGAGCATGAGGGAATCTGTAAGGACAAAGTAACATAAAGGAACATGTCCAGAGCAGTACTGCTCCCTGATTGCCCAAATCTGGAGGCTGGGAGGCGGCTGAACCAGAGCTTGTGTCTAATAGCCTTTTACACTTCTTTCTTCCACAAACCTGGCTGACTTGAAGGTGTTGAGTTCCACAGTTTAATTATGATTTGTGTAAAAATAATGCATCCTCTGTTACTCTTAAGCTGCCTGCCTGCTCTTTTAATTAGTTCTGATACTATCAGCAATAATGAATAGCTATTCCCTGTTTACCTTCATCACATCATTCATGATGCTGTGCATTGTTATACCCCTGTTATTTAATCTCTGTTTCATACTTACTATCTTGGTCCTAATGTTTTTTTTTCTCAGATGAAGTGGCTATAACTGAAGTGGGCATAATGGAGATGATGTATGGCCAGTACTGGGCAGACACAGTCCTTTCTACAGGGTTCTAATGTCACATGAGGACAAAAGCAACAGCATGGCCTTTGCTGAGTCCCCTAAGATACTGTATGCTCCTGGGACAGGCTGACAAGTCAGTACAAAGGAGAATAACCACAGAGCCCACGCTAAAATCCTTCAAAAGTCACAAGAAACACCTAACGTTTTCCTGAGCACTGACTTCTGCAAAGCACAAGGAGTGGTGGAAAGTCTTTATTTGATGATGACTCTTGATCTCGTAAGAGTTTTCGTATTGCCTGCAGGAAGGCAGAAGAAGAAGAAAATATTCCCTAAGTGCTTGTTATAGAAAATCAATCTCCACCTGAAGAAATCATCCCCCAGGCTCACTTCAAACTTTTTGTCTACTGGAATGAACCTGGGAGACAAGAATCAATTACAAGCCTAAGGCTTCACTGATAGATAGGAATAACTACTAGTCACATTAATGTCCTCTATTGAAAACTTTTACATGAAGACAAGCCCTAGGGTTTTACACATCTTTCCTGCTTTCAGGATTGCTTTCCTTTATTTTTTTCTTGTCTCTTGTCTCAGATACAAAATAAAGACCTTGAAACCAGAAGTCTTGAGCTTCTTTTGTGTGATGGTGTTCAAATCTCACTATACTGTTATATAAAGAACATAATCCAGAGATCCAGAAATCCGTGCTGGATCAAGCCAAAATCTAGTTGACAGTGTAGGTGGTACAATCTAATGAAAATCCATTGATCTATGCAGTGGGATATTAAATATTTCTGTCCAATATTACACTGATCTATTGTCAGAAAGAAATAAATCATGTGGCCTGTCTTTATTCATGGAAACTTCAGGAATATGGTCAAGATATTACCTAGACTTCGATATGTGGATATCTAGATCACTAGATAAGCTCTCCCACCACCAGAACTGGCTGTAAAAAGACCATAGAAAACTATCTCAGACACCTTATTCAGACATCTTATTCAGACCTACTTTAAAGAGACATTACATGAATCTTTCCTGGCATGACTTACAGGCAACATATTTTGCATAAAGAAGGAGGTTCTGAGCTCTCGGCTTCAGACCCTGATGCTATTACATGCAAGTTCATACCTTTCCTGGAGGCTGGTGAGAAGTTATGCCCTGTCCTGGGACCAGTCCCATGTAATATCATTCTCTATTACCTGGAGGAGGAGTTGGAATGCACTCTGGTCAGGTCGGCAGATGATGCCAATCCAGGGCTGCAAGTGATACATTGAAGGGAAATGCTGCCATAATGAAGCTGGAGAATGGGATCAGCAGGAGCCTTCTGAGATTTGGCAGGAACAAATGCAAAGTCCTGCACCTGGGACAGATTTTTGATACATGTGCCCAGTTTTAGAGTGCCCAGTACAGGAAAGATCAATAAACTGGCACAGGTTCAGCAGAGGGTGACCAGGGATGGAGCACATCTTCTGTGGGAACTGGGCTTGACCAGCCTAGTGAAAAAAGTGGGTTCATGAGTACTTGGAAGCAGCCTGCCAGTATTTTTGATGAGGAAGATGAAGCTTTACTGCTGTGCATGGAGGAAGAAAGAGCATAATGGCCATAAATTGAAACAAGAGGGATTTAGACTGAATATAAGTAAAAAAAATTGACTGTGAGGATAATTCAGTATTGGAGCAGGTTGCCCAGAGATGTTGTGCAGTCTCCATCCTGAGAGCTAGAACCAGATAAAGGCCTGAGCAACCTCGTTCAATCTCTTGGCTGACCCTACTTTGAGTAGGAAGTTTGACCAGAAGCCTCCTGAGATCCTTTACAACATAAATGACCCTGCAAGCCTACAGCTGACCTGATTCTTCAGTTAAAGCCCACCCTCTTGCAAGCATTTCAAATCTGGCACATGAAGCCTCAATGCATCCAAACCCACTAGGGAATACAGGCAGGTCAGGAATGTACAGAGCATTCTCCCCCACACAGCTTTGCATGCAAGGAAAGGGGTCTGTTTTCAGACTTCCTACTCACATGGTTAAGATAAAAACGGTTTTGTTCCCTGTGTATTGTAATAATGGCATTTATTAAAAAGAAGGAGGCTGGGGGATGGCAAAGAAATTGGCAATCTGTGTGCAAAATAAATTCTGTTGAAAGCATTAGAGCTGTTCATTAAGCCTACACACAGGGAACGGAAAAATGTGGTAATTTATACCAAAGGCTAAGATGAGCTTATTTCTACTGATCGGCTTAAGGCACCTGAAGCTGTGCACACAGCCTGTCTGTGCAAGCTGGAGCCCAGCAGGTTGCATTCCCCCTGCCACACTCCAGCCCAGAGGCTGGCATCCTGGGTCACTGGGCTGCATGGAGCAGCAGGATGAGGACTTCCCATGAGCTTCCATCTCTTCAAACAAGAGGGACACCCCAGTTTTCAGCCCCTGTTTCTGGTTTTTGCTGGGACAGGGTAATGAGTTTGTGTAGTTAATCAAATTCCACCTGGTAAGAAAAGCCAGGAGGAGGTGCAGCACAAAAGCCACATGACTGGACAAGAAGTCCTTCTGGAGAGCTGTATTACCACTGCAGTAATTCAGCCATCTCAGGACCTCTGCTATGGAGCCCTCCTGGGACCAGCCCTCAAGCTGAGGGGTTGTTGTATGTATCTGCAGCAACCAGCCCAACAATAGTGATTGCTGCAGCTATTCACCCCAACTAACTTCAATCCTAAATGAAGATGTAATTATCAGAAAGAAATTTACTCCTCCAGAAGGTGAGTCAACTCTCAGATGGGAGGATGAGCTGCCAGGCATTTTTGTCCCCAGTGTGCATCATACCCCTGTTCTCACTGGAGATACTCTCTGTTCTTGGCGATCGAGGGAAAATGTGAGCATCCCCACAAGTCAGTCTGACAACTATCCTGTCTCAGGACACCCAGCCCACATCATGTAAAGGGTTAGTCCAGAGATGTCCTTGCATCTAGGGGTGGCAAAGGGCCAAAGGACCTCGAGCATTGAAGCTGTGCCCACAAAATTGTAAACTATCAAAAAAGCTCTGAGAGTCTTCACTAACCAGAACAAATCACAGAATCATATGGGATCTTTTTAAGATATAAATATTACCACAAAAGTCATTTTGGACAGTGCCATGTATATTTATGGAGCCATGTAATAATATTGAAATAGCAACCCAGACACTCAAATGACTAAAATATAATGGCAGTGACCCCAGTATAAGAACATGGAGAGACAGATTTCCATTTGAACTGACAGTGTTTACGCCAAATTTCTGTCCCACGCATTTTAAGAGAGCCAAGCAATAAATAACCTGAAAACCAATGAGATAATGGAAATGTCAAGAGGTGCTAAGCAGTAACTGAACAGCTATTTTCTTTTAAATATACTTTCTGGTCTGAGTCAAGAGGAAGAATGAAAAGAAGTTCAACTGCAAAACTAGTTTGTGATAGACATTTATACTCATTTTTTAACCCAAGCTATGTTATATGTTTTCAGAGGGTCCTTCCTCGCTCAGGCGAGCATTTACTCACAGAACCTCTCTGGCAAACAAGAAGTACACCAGCTCCAAGTCTGGTAGACCTATCTACATGAATAAAGTTTTGCAGGATCAAGTCCTTAACAGCATCACATTTCTTTCAGACCAAATAGATAATTTAGACGTTCAAGCTTAAAGGAGCCTTGAATCAAATGTGGTGTCAACAGCACTATTATAATTCAGACTAAAGTTGCAGCATAATCCATGAGGTTTTGCATCTTACAATAAATCTGCTAAGCTTATAAAATACATAGCAGGAGACGCTTGTCAACAGTAGATTGCTTCAATCCATCACAGATGCAGGCATATCAGGCTGCTGTCTAGTAAATGCATCACACATCTAGTAAGAAAGTTTGGGAAGATAAAAATCAAACAAAACATTTTGAAAGTGCTGAAAGATGTTCCCAGTATGCACTGTGAAACAACCCATACTTTGACTTCTGCAGTCCGTCAGCATATTGGTGATCTTATATTGCTCTCAAAGACAAAGCAATGGCAGTGAAGGAAACAGAGTTGTTTTACCTGTCTAGGGCCAAGGAGTACTTCTTGGTGTCCCTCTCACTCACAAGGCAAGCTCTTTCAAGACCCTTGTTGGCAGCCATGAGGAAAGTTGGTGGGGTTTTGCTTGGGTTTTCTCCCCCGTTAAACTCTCTTTTCTCTGTTGGAAGTGGATGTGGGCAAAAAAATGTCCTCTTGACTCACGCAGAAGCCTCTGCCAAATGTTTTACATGAAAAGGTTTTAATAATCTTCTCAATAAACCCACTGCGAGAGAAATCTGCTTTCCTAGCACTGGTGGAGTCACTAACATTCCAACTAGCAACCTGTTCAGCCTGTCAGATTGGACGTTTCAGGCCTCCCTCCCTGTTTTCCTTTTTTTCTCATCCATGTTTGATGCTGTGATACGCACTCCGGTCATGCAGGGGGTGTGTGCTCTCCCAGCCACTGGCTTGGGGTTAAGGGAGAAGGAAGGTAAGGTCATTAAAACAGCCCAATTTGCCTGGAAACAGTCAAACCACTGTTTGCCTTTCTGCTTCCTTGGCCTGGGAGGAAAGTACACCTCCCTCACCCAGCTTGGTGCAAGCCTTTCAATCTAAGCCGTCTCTCTGAAGATTTATTTCTACCCCTGGCATGTTTGCTCCCAGGTTTGAAACAGAAGAGACTGTTTATTATTGCCATTTGTGACACAGGTTATTGAAATCTCCATTTCGGCAGGAACGACTGCGGTTGTTATTTCTGCTTTATTCTGTTTGTTAGTTCTGTGGGCAGCCAAGGTCCCTGGAGGGGAGCAGCAGACCTCCAGCCTCACCTCTCTCACAGCCTGCCCCGAGACATGCTCTTCAGCTCTAATGGGAAATTTTGCTCTGGTGCTACCTGTTTTACTGTATTCATGGCAGAAGCAGACTGTGATTGAGATCCCTGTGTCCCATCATTGCAGGGGAGATTAGAAATAGGCAGTGAGAAAACACTGGGTGCTGCATTTAAATACGAAGTCTTTTTTACCATGGGTAGCCTCATATGCTTATGATGAGCTGGGATCTCCCCTCCCTTAACTTGCAGAACATGTGCTCTGAGATTTATGTGGGTAGGGGTGCACATTTGTGTGTGATATGAATGTAAAAATAATGGGTTTATGCCATTAGAGGTCCGCATGCTGCCTCCACATGTCAGCTGTACAAACACTTCCCTGGAAGCTGTGAGCCAAGGAGCGGATGGTGTCTCAAACACCTTCCTGAGCAGCCGTTGACAAGTGGCAGAAATACATGTTTTTTCCACAGTGTGCTGCCACCTCTGCCTCTCTAATGTCATTTTCTCAAGAACCTTTTCCCAGGTGCTTATACCCAAATATGCACCTTTATAAGACCCTTTGGTGGAAGAGATTGGTTTTCTAACTCATTTCTAAGACTTCCTAACTTTGTCTGGACATCAGATACTTGCTCTTTAACGTTTTTTAATGTTGCAGCCACTTACTGGACCTGACAATGTGGATGACTGGCAAGGCTGGTTTGAGAAGAGACTCAGGTCCAAGGGTGAATAAGTAAGGATCAGGGCATTTGCAGAAATTTTCCAAGACAGAAGTATCACATTACTTACCATCCCTGAAATGCCACAAACTAGCAATTTTAATCTGCTGCCAAGAGAAAGGAAGGAAGGAAGGGCAAAGAAGGTAGGCTTTCCAGCTGTGCACCCTGGAACTTAACACAGGCTTATAATTCATACTCAATAAGGGCTTCTGCTGGCTCCTCATCCCATAAATGCCACCATTATTGCAGTGTTCCTGTGTGCTTCTCAACTCATGTTGCTGGTTAGAAAGCACCAACATACTATCACAGACAAGGGATGCCTGAAAAATAAACCTGTCCTGAAACCTGATCTACAGTGGATCTCAGTCTTCCTAAGGTGATAAGCAAAAAGTATCAGGCCTAAGCACCCTCAATTTAAGGAAAATATAAAATCCAGCTCAGAAGATTACGCCTGTTTCTGTTTCAAATCACTGGAAGGCTGTAACTGTTTTTAGGGAGATAAATGAGTTTACACCATTTTGCAAAAGGGTCTTGAGCCTCAGGTGCATACCAGCAGAACAGCACCATAGATCATTCCCAGCATTCAATCTAGACCTTTGTTTCGTGTTTATTGTTGTCAGTGCTGATGGTTGTGCTTCTCAGGAGACAGGCTGTGAGGCAGGATAGAAAGAAACTCTTCAGAGCTTTCCACAAAGACTTGGGTTTCCTCTTTATACAGACTCTAAAACTCATTAAGAGAGAGACAGCAGCTGTCTGTGGAATTTCTGCTTCAGAGAAATTATTCAGACCATCTCAATAAATTCATCTTCAGCTTTCAATAATAATGAAGCTTGTTTCTGAGTCTACATTAAATGTCACATATCCAATCTCACCAGTTCTAATGACCCTCGTCAAGGACATTTCTCAAGATTTGCATCCAACGCAGACGTGTGAGACATCATACTTTGCAACTGAAAGCTCTTTGTCACTATTATCCAAAATCTCTATTAGCGAAAAAAGCATATCCTTGATCCCATTTCAACCTTAATCAGCCACACTTTAAATATGAAAAGAAACCCAGCCCATCACAAAAACCTTCTCATCTTGTCATTATGGGAGTAGATACTGACAGCTTAAATGTACAGAGCAAAATTTGATGCATCTATTAATTGAAAATGCCAGTGAAGTAGGTCAATTTTACCAGACATGACACATCTTAGAGATCCTCTGCAAAGTTCTTCTCCACTTTTGTCTGGCATCAACTTGAGCAGCTCTGTACTGCATTGCCTCCAACCTAGGGATCCAGGCATTTGTGATTCCTGGGGCTTGAAGACTAGTTTCTGCATTTAAGTGAGAATGTGCTTTTTCACCCAATGAAGCTCCAGTGCCTGCAACTGGAACCTCTCCAGTGATCTGTCACTTTGGGATCCAAGGCTGGAGGCAAGACAAATCGAGAGAAAAAGCACTTCCCTCTTCTTGTGAAACTAGCAATGCAGTAACCTTTTATAAGTGACTGTCAGAGGAAAATATCTACCCTGATTTAGAGACAATTTAAAAATCATTACAAGGATGTTAATGTTGAATATTTAAAAATACTGAATATTTAAACGTCAATATTTTTATCTTGGCTTTGACACCAATATTTCAGAAAATGAAGACTTTCGATAGCCACTGATTATGTCTCTACTGAGTGGTAGAAGTTCAAACTACACAAAGTAGTTAGGGAGAAAAAGACTTTACTTTTCAGGGCCTTGTCAAAGAACTTGGAGTTTGCATGAGGAGCAGGGATTTAGCAGGAACATAGCATGGTACCATTTTGTGGCGCACAACATTACCTCCAGCACTAAGCCTATGCTGCTACTGAATCAAGTGAGAATTCTCCTACAGAGGCCAGAGCCTTAAGTCAGGAACATCAGTCACCCACTTCCCATGTGGGGAAGTGTCCAAGCTCACTCACGGTTTCTCTCAGTGAAGTCAATTGTCTGAGGCAGCCCTTCCCAGGACAGACATCTCTGGAGGAGCTCAAGTCCTTTCTAAGGATAGTGGGAGAGCACAGGGTGCCCAGGCTGGTCAGGGAGCACACTGGTAGCTACACAAGGAGATGTGGGATGAACAGAGACCACAGCATGGGGGTCCTGAAAAACACCAAAGATAGAAGCCTTGCACAGCTCCAAACTTCATATGGCCCTTGCTAGGCCTCTTGAAGGTTTTGTTTCTCCAAGGTATGGAAGAATGGGATCTAATCAGCATGGTCACAGAAAAAGTGAGGTTTAGCACTTTTTGTCCTTTTTTATCTTATTTATTCAACTCTTTCTTAATCTCATTTCCTTAGGGCCAACATTTCAGAAGTACTCTGAATCAGCTTTCCAGTGTCTTAGCTCTCACAGTTGAATTGACATTGTCCAAATAATTCAGCTCTCATTTAGTTCCTTGGAGGGACCAGAGCTTCAGAAGTAAGTAATGCCAAGAAATATTATTTGGATACAGTTGCTTTGCTTTTCTGAGGGTCTGGCAAGCTGCTTCGGTGTCTGAGTGTCCCAAAAGTGCTGTTCAGGAGTAGCACGGGGTGTTCTCTTAGAAGAAGTTTTTCATTCTAGGCTGTAGCTTAAAAGAAAAAGACAATACAGTTGAAAAACAAATGTTAACGACTCCTCAAATGTTATTGTCAAAGAGTGTGTCAGCTTTTGTTGTAAAAATATATTATTATCTTTCTCTGAACACTTTGTGCTTTTCTGTCTCTTTTCCATTGCTATTGCAAAGGGCTTCAGCTTGGTTTTGTTTTTATGATGTCTGAAGCTGGTTGGGGAATTAAGCCTGTAATTGCATTGCTAACAAGTATTTCTTAGATACATTTATTTTTCCTTGGGGACAGAGACCATTAGGAAGAGAGTACACGTATTTTGGCAGCAGAAGAGAGAGCTATGACATTTGGTTCCTAAGTTACTACCTGGATATCATTTTAATTGTTTTCTTCTACTAATAAAATGTAGTAACTTTACTGAATTAGTTCCTTTATTACATTTCCAACATTCATTTAATTGTCATTCTCTTCCTAAGTATATTTGGGTCATGAAGATACATTACAATACATATTGAGAACCAGTTTGTTAAAGACACAAGGAGTTCTGCATTATTTCTTACTGGTGCAAGGCTAATTGTTTTTTCTCTGCTGCTGCTGCTGCATATATATGTATTTTCCATTTTATCATCTCTGTAATTGAACTTTGAGTTAGGAAAAGGACAAAACAACCTGGTAAAAGCATTTGCAAGGACATCCTGCGTAAAGGCTTCCCAGCAACCAGGATTTCTCAAGCCTGTCAAATTGCAGTTGGTGTTTAAACAGTCCTTTTTGCCTGCGCAATGCAGGCACTGGCCATCGCTCAAGCACATTTCCTTTCCTGCAGGACTTCTAAACCTTTCTTTACAATAATGTGTGATCCTACTGGGAGGGAGCGAGGGAACTGGGGCTCACAATTCAAGAACATGAGACTTTGAAAAAGTGAGCTGCTTTTGTTAACTCCCTTTCCAGTTTATGAGTACGTACAACATACTCAGGCACCAGAGAGGGGTGCACCCAGGGCTCCCCAGGCTCACCAGCACACTTGCATCACTGCACAGAGACAGCGTGCCTAAAACTTCTTGGTGAAATGCAGCCCATTCTGTCTCCTACAAATAATTACATTGGTAAGATTTTCTCCAGAACTGTGTGTTTTGTCTCCCTTTTCTGCTAAACTGGAAAATCCAGTATAAGTCCTATGCTGGGACTTCAAAGACTGCAACTCTTGCACTGTATTATGGCATGCAGCGATGTACCCGTGTAAGGGATCCAAATGGGTCACACTGGCTGTCTTTCAAGGCAGACGATGCCAGAGGATCCTGGATCCAGCCTCTCAGAAGTGAAGCACATATGTGATCCCCAGGCAGCACTCACCTGGACTACTAGCCAGGATGAAGGGACATCAACCTTGCAGCTTGAAGCTTAGCGTATGGAAATAATTGGAAGGCTTCTAGTTTAGGGAATCAAAACACACTAGATAAGCTATAATTTTAATGGCATTTTCCACACATGCATACTTCTCAGCTGCCTACCATGAGCCTGTTTCCTGCCCGGGTTCTCTGGACACCTTTTATATGATGCATATACAGCATCTGGAAATTAAATGAAGAGTTAAATAATGGCTCTCTTGTGTACAGAGCACAATAAAAATTACACAGTGAGTTTTTTTTATAACTTTTTAAATATAATAAAGTTAAAGAGACTGAATGCTGGTTTTATGATATGAGATTTCCAGATTGCTCCCAAGTCAGCAACAAGCTATTCATAATCTTTTATTATAGCATTGTCGCAATGACTGTAATCAAATCCCTGAGCTACCTGATGATAGCAGGGGTACTCTGAAGCTGGTAAACTCTGATAAGTTTGCATTTAATATGACATTTAAAGAGTCTGGTTCTTGTTTTTTCTAATACTAAAAGCTTGTTGATAAATTCAGATCTAGTTTACTCTTTTAAAATTACAGAATCACAGAATCCCAAGGGTTGGAAGGGACCTCGAAAGATCATCTAGTCCACCCCCCCCTGCAAGAGCAGGGTAACCTAGAGCACATCACACAGAATTATCTGGGTTTTGTCAATATCTTTAGCATACAACATGTAAGCCTGTTGGGAAAATACTGGATAAAAGTTTCTAGTATGAAAAAAACCTTTTCACCAGTCTCCCTGCACACTTCCCCACTGTCCAGATTTTTCAAACACCAGTGTAAAATTGATCTAAGCAAAATCTGTTAGGAAGGCATTTAAAAGCATGCTGATTATCACAAAGGTTGGTCCAACCCTCCTGCTAGGCTTTTGCTGCATAGAAGTGTTAATACACTGCAACATCAGCTGGACCCCAATTCCTGCAGAGCATCTGGGCTAATCTCACACCAAGGGGTGAATCAGAGGGTTCGCTTTGATGCCCCATCCTATCTGTTCCTAGCATTTTAAAGTGCCACCTTGTAAAAACAGGCCTTGTATTGGGGTTTAAACACATCAGGAAATGAAGTACTTGTTCCAGGTCATCTGTGTGCTGGTGCTGCAGCAGAGCATCACAGCCATGAGGTTTGCATTTAGAAAATGTAAATCTTCTCCACTCCCTAGCACCAAAATCAGAACAACTCTTCCCCATTTTCAGCCCCATGGCTGGACGACCCATTCCTGCACGGCTTACACACACCCTTCTAGCTTCCTCTTAAAAGCTTCCAATGATGGATACTCCTCATGCAATCTATTTCTGTGTTTAATTACTCTTGCTATTAGAAAGCTTTTTCTAATGCCTAACTTAAACCTCACGGTCATTTAAGCCATTATTTCATAATGGAGAATTAATTCCTTCCCTCTCTACAGCTTATGTCTTTTATGTCTTAGAAGCCACAGTTGTGCCTCTCTGTTCTTTTCCTTTGGCAAACAGCTCCCGCTCCTTTGGGCTGTGGTTTTGGACCATTCTCCCTGGACACTCACCAGTGCATTGCTCCTGAGCCGCAGTGGCTGGGCACATGCTCCAGCTGGGGCCATGCCAGGGCTGAAAGAAGAAAGATTTCCACTCTGTCACATTGACAAAATCCTGTTCATATATCTCATAGCAATAGATACTTCTTTGGGAAACAGGATAATGTTACTGACTTTGGTTCACCTTGTGATTTACTAAGTGTCCTCCCCCCAGGCAAATCTGTTCTACTGATGCTTACCCCACCTTGGCTATTGCATATCTGAGGACATGATTGTGGGTACCTCTGTATAAATACTTTCAGTTGGTCTGATTGAATTGCATCCCTTTTTTTTTTTTTTGTTTTAATCATTTATTCAATCTGTTAAAAGTATTTTGAATCCTATTTTTCAGTCCTCCAGGTAACCCTTTCCAGATTGAGGTCGTCTGAAAACTTAATACACATAATCTTAATGCCTCTATCCATAGCAATAATGAAAATACTGAATACTGTTGGTGAAGGACAGACCACAATGAAACCCTGACTTAATGAATGAAAGTGCATTAAAGTACATGAATTGCAATTGATTTAGCATTGAACTCACAGACATGTATACCTACCTGCTTTGCCTTTGATTGTTGCAGTGATGCTGCAATATGGTAATACACAGCTGCAAGTCTGGCAGAAGCAATGATAGCACAGTGAAAAACCCTGGAAGGTATCCTTATTTTCTACTAAGAGTAAAACTGCTTTCTGGAACCATGCTTTGAGCAGGATACTAGATGGTGTCCCAGAAAAAGTCCTCCGGATTCTCTTTAACACCCCAGTGTTGGTCTGTATCTGATATTTTTGTGAAACCTTGCCTTTCACATGGGAAGACTTAGGTCAAGGCCTTGATTGTGGAGATTCAGAGGCTGCAGCTCTGCACCAGTAACCTGCCCAGCAGCAATGCATGGTCCTGCTCATGTGGCTCTTCAAGGCCCCAATTTACAGTAGGCTTCATTCTGCCCTGAAACGTGCAGGATCCTTCACCTTTTCTATAGGCCTGAAGTGAGGTTTATTTGTTTCAAAAGAATTAAAGAATTATACCTTAAACTGACATTAAAAATCCATTTTTCATTTTTGCATATAATGACTTAAGAAAAATGAAGGGAAAAATTCCTCCTACACATTTAAGAACTTCTACTGCTGAAACAAGTGAAAGAGAAAAGAAAAAATAAAAGGAAGCAAATTAGATATTGTTATAAAACCATTATGTGAGGTTGCAAGGTTTTTCCTTGGAAAAACAGATGTTTCAGAAAAAGATTTCTGGTGGTTGTATGCAATGTCATGTCATCCGTCTCTGAAATCCCTGTAATGACCTTTGCTGTGGCAGTTCTTGATCAGCTGACAGCCTGTAATGACTTAATACATGAACTGAAGCAGTATCAAAATCAAAGAGCAATCATCTTTGGAAGACACAACGTCACGAGGAAAGACATCAGTCAATGAGAATGAGTTCAACTGAGGGCCACCAAGATGCTCAGGGTGGGAGCACTTGCCCTGTGATGAGGGGCTGAGGGAGCTGGGCTGGTTCAGCCTGGAGAAGGAATGGCTTTGGGATGGGCCTAACAGCAGTCCCCACTGCCAATGAGAAGGTCATCAAAGGGATGGAGCCAGGCTCTTCACTGCTGTGCCCAGTGGGAAGATGAGAGACAATGAGCATAAACTGAAAAACAGAGATATTCAGATTGGATATAAGAGAATTTTTGTTCCCATGAGGACAGGGAGGCACTGGAGCAGGCTGCCTGGCAAGGTCTGACTGTTTCCATCCTGGAAGCGTTTCAAGCCCCAACTGCATACAGCCCTGAACAAGCCAGTCTGACCTCAGAGTTGACCCTGCTTTGAGCAGAAGGCTGGGCTGCAGAACCTGCTGAGGCCCCTTCCAGCATGAATTTTCCATGATCCTGTGATTTGTACACTGATCATGGCAGGCTATGGCAGATTTTAACTTCCACTTTGAACCTACTCACGCCTTCAACTCTAGATCACACACGTAGTCACATTATTTAGTGTTTCTCGTAGTGTAAATAAGCTGAACAGCACTTATGTCACCCAGCGAGGACACACTTGTTGTAATGTAGAAGTAAACATCCTGCTTTAAGAGAGAGAAATATGGCATGCAGGCTGAGAAAACATCTGCAATTAAAATAATTGCTGTGCTGGAACATGGCATTTGTTCAGAAAGAGACAGAGGTGGGTAGAAACAGTCATAATGCATCATTTTCTAACACCAAGTCTGTGGTAGTTTTATGCCACAGATTTGCAGTTTAAAACTTCCAAATGCAGTGAAAGATGATTTATCTGATCTATATGGTACAGTTCAAATGTTCTGTGATAAAAATGAGCTATTGATCTCAGGAGATTCTAATTTAGATCAGTTCACTTAAAAAGAGTAATAAACTGAAACAGTCTGGAAAGCTTATGTTTCGAATGACTTATCAAGGAGTTAAAAAATGTAGTAACCTGAGCCAGCAATAACTTTAACAGTAGCCAGCATCCCACATTTTACCTAGCCAGACTTTCTTGAACTATTCATGCAAGTATGTGGATAACAGCTTTTTCTATCACACTGTCCAGAAAGATGTTCATTTGTAGTTTATCTCATGAAAATAAATAAAAAGCAAAAGACATTCTGGAGAGCTCAAAGCATAACCTTAGCAGTGATACTGAGTAATGGCTTTTTGGGCATAAAGTGCTGTAAATTAAGGAGGTCAGTCTTATAATCCTATAGATTTTCCATCACTGAAACTTGAGATTTTGCCAAAGATTTGGGGAGATTGCTAGAAAAAGCTTGATTAACTTTTTATTGCTGAAAATCTAACTAGATGGGTACTTTGGTCATCCAGTTCCTCACAACCACAATTTAGGTTTTAACTGCCTAGCCTGCATAACTCTGGTCCTTTTAATGAAGTTTATGAAATAAGCATGAATTGAGTGGATTAAAGCACTATAAAGGTGAATGCACAAATTGCTGTAAGATTGCACTCAATTTTCAATAACTCAGAGCAGCCTGTATCCCACACAATTAGGTGTACTGTCTGATTTCCCCATTAAAGACCTGGGTAACAGAAAAGTATGGATGTCCTCAAATGTGAAAATAATGAGCAACGGGGATTGAAAGAACTTGAGAGGATGTGAATTTAAAACTATACATTGGAGAAATGATCCAGAGCTGAGAAGGTGAAGCACAGCACAGAGAAGTGCAAAAAGTGCTACACATGGGAAGAGGAACAAATCTAAAAAGGAAAAAGAACTGGGCAGCAGCACAGCAGAGATGACTGAAGGGAATCATCATCTAAACATGATATGACCGATGTCATGCTCTTGTCGTGAAGGCAGCTTCGATCTTGGAAAATGGACAGCAGTTCTCTGCTCATCAGCATTTCTGAAGCTTGACAAGGAGTGTCATGTCCTGGTATAGATGTTACACATCCACAGGGATGAAAACACTCTGTATGATGTTAAGAAAAGTGGCACTTTGAAAAGAATGTTTTTAGGGGATGACATAAAATGGGTTTGCCTTAGCTTAGCAGACAGGTAGGAAGTCAGAAGAGAGGTGATACTGAGAAGGTTGCACAGAGAGATGGAGGACAAGAAGGACAAGCAGCACATTGAGATAATTTGCAACAAGAAAGTTGTCTAGTCTAGTTAGAATGTCAACTTTCTGGTCAAGAAAGTTGTCTAGTTAGAAGAATAATCAATGGAACAAGTAACCAAGGGCACAAAACTCTGTCACTAAAGGCCTTGAGAAATGCTTAAAGCAGATATGAAATGCTCCTTCAAAATTTGCCTTATAAGGGAAGCCATGAGTTTGTAGTTCTTAAGTAGACTCCCAGTGTAAGGGGGCTCCCAAGCAAGATGGAAGAGGAGATTGCAGGAGCTCTTATTCAAAGTTACAACTAAGTCCTGGGATGTGAAGGACTCATGTTTAACTATCCATTAAAGGATTTGATTCAATTCTCCCTGCTGGGAGGCTGTCTAATTCTCACATGATACCAGTAAGATGGCAGCATATTTTTGTTAAAAGACATCCAAATTTAATTTAAATAGTAAAATATGCATTAGCACAAGAGCTGAAGTCCAAAACAGGAGTTTCAGGGGTAACATACAGGGTCTATCTGCTTTCTACACCAAGGGAAAGCTGCTCCCATGGAAGTGAAATTGTGCTTCTTTTTTCTGGGTGTTGAGTGTGTTGGGGGATGATGCTATACAAATTATTTCCAGGAGCATTGCACCACTACTACAGTGGTGGACAAACATTCACAAACAGGGCATTTGTTAAACATAAATAGATTTGAGGTTTTTTTAACATAGGGTAATGCTCTAATTCTTCAGACAGCACGGTTGGTTACTGCCCAGATGGTGATGGAGCTTCTGTTGTGAGGATCCTTGCAGCAGCATCTTCTGCTGGACCTCGTGAGACTCCCCACACCTCTGCTCACTTGTTATGATCTCTTTAGGCCAATCCAGCACAAACATTCCTAGACATGCATGGTCTGTTTCTACTGATAGTATTAAATTATGCACAAAATATCAAGATATATTGACAGAAGTCTGTGCTCTGTGCCCATTTCTGTATCTGTAAGAACATTTCACACCATCTAAAAGGTGGAACATCTAGTAGACCAACATTCATTGCCTGGGTGAGTCATTTGGATGGTCAGGTTTCTGTCCAGATTCTGAGTCATGCTAATGGACACATCTAACACATAAGTAGCAGCTGTAAGACAACTTGAATTTCAACCTAGATCTCACTTTTGACAGAAATTCCATGACTTTTGCCCCACACACATTTACAGAGGAAAGGGTATATGCTGAGCTCCAGAGTGGAGCCCTGTGTCTGCTGAGAATCCTCTGCACCAGTTATCACCTCATCAGTTTCCATGGCAGTGCTTTTAGTATTTCCCAAAAGAACACATCCTTTATGTGTTCACTACTTGTCATCCTAGAACTGAAGCGCTTTGTTAAAATCTTCGCTTGCTGGACAAATTTAGAAGCACATAAGCCTGATAAGATAGCAAATTAATAATGGCCTGCCTGCATCAGGCAGTAATAGAGATGTTGTAGTCTAAATGATATTTCAGGGTTGGTAGATAAGATTTTTCATCTCCTGTATGCAAACACTTTCTGACCCACAATAATGTCTGCCTGCAATAATCCCTGCTTGTATTTCACCCTGATTTGCATTTCCTAGACTGGGGAACTGTACATTTTGCTACATCCTTGAAGGTTCTTTCCCCATGACTTTTTCTACATATTTAGAGTACAGAACAAAATAATGGTACAAAATTCACTTCAAAACATCACAAGCCCTGCTTTGCGACTCCACCGGATAAGAGCATCACCTGTAAAATGAAGTTAAATGAATTAATTTGCCTGCACAGTAAATGGTTACACTTTGTGACTGGTAGTTTCAAAACAAATGGCCATGTTGTATTTTGGAGGCTTTGATGGGAAACCAAAAAGAAAAATAAAAAAGATATTTCAAGGTGGGGGAGAGAAGAAATTATAGATTTTCTGTGATCACCCTCTTCTTCTTCTTCTTGGTTAGTCACACAGTGGAAGCTTTGAATGTAAAAAAGAGAATCACATTGAGGATCTCTCAAAATTCAAATAATCAAAGATTAAGTAGTGCTCTGCTTAGGACATAAAATAAATCATAGCTAATTTCTGTATTGTTTTATAGCTAAATAGTGGCTATAAATTCCCTGGAATTATTTTTTTACTTACAAATAAGGATACAATTCCTCTCCACAACAGCGTGAACCTATTAAGAGTTTGAGGTCTGATATCACATCACCTAGGATATCAGTGACAGCTACTCTGAAGAGTTAAAATACCTGAAGGAATTCATTTCACATGCATCCAGTGGGAAGTGCAGTAAGACAAGGGTGTACTGCTAAGACCTTTTCAAAGTGAAATATAGCAGGGCCAGGGATAACCCATGGGGAAAAAGTTCTGAGGATTTCATTTTCTTTAGCTAAAAAGCAGAATAATGGCACTGGTCTTCTCTGGAAAATATTTTGAGATAAAAGGAACCTCATAGCATTGTAGGAGAAAAAACAATTGGGAATCATGAAGTCACCATATTCAAGTGGCAAATCTGTCAATACATATATCCATTGACTGCTGAGAAGTTGTTTTTAAATAAATGGAAATAATGTGGTTTTGCAGAATTATCAGAGAAAAAAAAAAGAATCTCCTTTTTAGTGAATAACTCTACTCTTTATATGAGCCTATGGGATTTCTACAGCTTTCAGCATCACAGCATCTGAATGAAGGATTATGTTTATAGTCAGAAACACAAAGAACCCCACAAACACTACCCTACTGCATACTCGGGACTTCACAGGCACAACCCAAAGAGAGCTTCAAAGCCCACTAGAAATGACTATGCTCATTCCAGCTACTTCAGTGGCCTCCAAATCAGATGAGAGTGGCACAGTCTGTTTAAGCTGAAGCAGATCCCTCTTTTGCTACACAACTGTTTGACCCTCATGTTGAGCCTACAGTGCTTTAGGCCTCACACAATGCTCTTAAAATATTCCCTGTGTAGGACTTGGGTAGAACTATGGCCACAGTGTGTGGCTGGTAGATGCTTACAGTTCCAGTAAGGATGGCCAGAGAATGGCTTAATGACCTGCAAGAAAGCACTTGAAGGTAATAATGTTCCTCCACCCATATGGGCATCTGCCTTTCAACCCATCAGGGGTGGTCACAGCAGGAGGACTGAGTGCTAAATAAACACAGAAACTAAAATGTTAGACTTTTTAAGCTATATTCATTTGCAATTTGCAGTCACTTTTATGGATTTTCAGAGTATCTTGGATGCCAGGTTTAAAAATCCAGCATTTTTTCTGTACATCTAAAACTGCTGGATTTTTATAAGTGTAAAATACCAGAACTGATATTTACACAGCAGGAAAAAGACATGTTTTCTACAGCTCTCAGACAGGAAACGAATTCCCCATGGATACCGACCAGATTTCCAGTTTTAAGGAGGATTTTGGCCACTTCATGCATGAAGAATACATGCGCGAGATCCATGCACTCATGGCTGGCTGTCTAAATCAGCCTGAATTAATGCGAATGATTCCTAGTGGGAAGGGACCCAAACTCAGTGGAGTTTATTTCAACTACATTATGCTGGTGGAGGTAGCCTGTCCCATCTCCTGCAGTTCCCACCTGCTTGCATTTGTGGGCTGTATCAACACTACTCTCTGTCACTTGCATTCCTGTATTTTATTAAATGGCATTTCCTCTGTGCCTTGCTTTCTTCTTATAGACCAAATTTTACTAACAAAATGCTACTTGCCTGACATCAGTGCAGTTACACCCATGCAAAAGGAAAGCAGATGTGTTTATACTCACTTTACTGCTGCCTAGACCTTATAAAGGAACTTGGGAAAAGACTGGGCAGCTATTAGCTTACACATTGTTTCACACTTCATATGCATTTACTTTACTTTCAGGACTGTGTTGCTCAGAAAGGCTTGTCAAATTTTAGTGACTTTTATAGCTGGTGCTCATAGTGCCTTCATTAGTTCACTGAATATGGATTTCCAATATCTCTTTTACATTCTTGTAGTTTTTACAGTTATCCTTCTCCTCTATAATCATCTAAAATAGCCAGATTACAATTTTATTTTGTCCTAATTGCTGCTAAAGACTTATTGATGGAAACAGTTGCTTTCCGTCTCTTACAGCCTTGGAGGTGTTTATGGGTCTTTAATGCAGTATCAAGAGAAATATTTCTTGGTAACAGCTAGGCTCTGGTATAATTTTCTTTATTCTTCTTCAGTACAGATCTACTGAATAACTCACAAGAAGGTGAAGGTCAGAATACTTAGAATTGCTAAGGACAAGATTGCAAAGATATGGAAGCACCCGAAAATGTACGTAGATGACTAATGACAGTAAAAAATGCTCAGGCATCTAAGCTAAACTGAAATTGGTGACAGTGATCTGTGAAATAGATAGCAAATGAAAATAGAAAGTGTCAAAGCACAAGATACATTTCATTGTAGGTTTTTCATTCCAATACTTAAATGTATGAATAATATAAAATGGGAAATTCTGTCCCAAAAGATAGCAAAATAAAGACAATTTTTAAACCAAGATATTTCAGAATCATAGTAATTGGATTTGTGCAACCAGAACTTCTACTATCCTGCAAAAGCTGATATTTCAGGCATTTTTCATATTATATAAAGCAACAACAGAGAAACTCTGAAACACTTTTTCCTGAATGACCAGACAGGTCCAATCCTTTATGTGTTTGTGCTCATAATAAGCAAGCATGTCAGTACTAAATGTTCTAAGAGCATGCTATACAAGTAAGATATGCTACTCTTATGTTGTTCACCCTTGGAATTCAGTGTTGACAAAAGCATTACAAGTGAGACAAGCATAAAATGGGACTCAATTTCATGACCATACATGGCTCAAAGCTCCACTGATTTTACAGAATCCTCCATCAGATCAGATAAGGCAAGATCTGTGTCTGTGATATCCAAAGCCATTCCTATTCAGGTCAATCAGACTCGGTGATTCCTAGAAGACTGTTATCTTTCACAGAAGTGAGTTCCTCAGCTCTACAGTTCTACACAAATTTCGACTTGGGCTACCTTAGGAGGAGTGAACGCAGAAAGTGATGTAAGAAACTGAGGCAATAGAGCAAATGCTTGTCTGGCTATGTGTACCAAAGAACATTTTGTGTTCTTGTTCTAGACTGCAGAATAATCTGTGATAATTATCTCAATAAATGCAAAGATGACAGGTCAGATAGGGCACAATTGTCCGCTCTTAAGAGGAAGAGTGTGTTCCTGTTTCAGCACTGTAATCCTTTAAAAGGAGCTATTTTAGGAGATATTTCATGTTATTGGTATGGCACTGGCTTGGAGAACTGTTTCTAAATAGTTGTCTGTGCTTCTAAAGAAGTAAAAGCACACATTAAACAAGTTAAACTCTATCAGTGGTTAAGAAAAAAGTGGGGTTTTGATGTGCACAGTTTGCACTTCTTTTGTCAATTTTGTAAACTATTCGATTTTACACCTGTTTGGATTAGTCTCTGCAATTCAGCATCCCACACAACACACTTGTAATGCAGACTTTTTCTTTTAGCAAACTCCAGTTTCTTTTTTTTTTTTTTACTTTTGTATTCCACTAAATTTAAATTCTGACAACAGTTGTTTTTTCAAATTATGTTTCATGTCTTAATGCTGGTTTAAACAAGAACAGTAATGGCATCTGTCAGAGAGATGCTGCCAATAAAATTCGGTGTCTTTTGTGCAGAAAAGACTATAAAGAACATCTCTTACTATAATGTCATTCAGAAACATGGCTGTAAGAGAGTCTCATATCTACCCGTTTGCTCTCACCTTGAGATTTATCACAATGGACCTTAGTGTCATAAGAAAATTCGAGGTTGTTTTCTTCTAAGCACCTCGTGCAAATTGCATTGAGCAGCAGGAGACAATTGTTTTTAATAGGGTAAGAAACTGGAAGGTGAATTTTGGAAGCATTTCAAATATTTTACTATTCAATATTGTCCCTTTCTATCAAGCATATGGTAGATATTCCTGACTGAAACAGAAGGGCACAATCAAGTTCAGATCATTTTTAATGAAGTTATTGGTTCTCAAGCCAATTGTGTTGATAAAAGAACAGAATGTGACTGAAAAAAAGGATGTAATCATTTCTGGACTACAGCTGCTCACTGCCATAGGTCTTCCATAAGGGAGGCACTGTTTAATCTCAGACAGTGGAAGGTAAAAAGAGAAGGTTCCCCATTCACAGTCACTTTTGTTACAGACATAGCATCCACTGAAACATTCAGGGGGGAACTAGTATCAGCTAGTACCTGTACCCATTACTGAGTTCCTGATGAAGATATGCACATAGAGGTTGCTCCCTTTTCGTATGTTCTCCCTTCCATTTCTGAATTTAACCTTTGTTAAAGAAAGACTTCATGGGTCAGCCTCCATTTGGGATAAAGACACCTAAAATCAGGTGTCTGCAAGTAAATGTCCGTATGTGAGCTTGGTGCCTAAGCCACTGCTACAGCCAGTACTCTTAATGGAGGTTAGGGTGATGCAGCTGCCAGCCTGCTGAGTGATGAAACTCTCTCTACTGTCTCTCTCTCTGTCCATCAATCTAACAATAATTTGGGTTCTATTCAATCAGTAAACATAGATGTCCAGTGCCATTTGAGATGTCCTAAGGTGTCTACACAGAGCTGATAGATACAGCACAGGATGCAAAGGAGATCTGTACTCTTCTGGACTTGCAGCTTGAAGGTCAAATGGGCATCTCAGTTCACAAGGGAATCTTGAAAAGCACTAGGCACCTACATTTAGGCATCTGACCCTTACATTTAGACACCTTAATTTAAGTCTCAGCCTCGAGCTGAATGCATGTACTGCATAAAAAGGATTTTTGAATCTGAGTTACCTTTAATCACTGAAGAAGCCTGCAAGAATCACATGTTCCTTGGAGGGTGGTAGGGACTCCCCCTGTAGCACCAGATTACGGTGGGGATCTTTACAGGTACTAAATCTTTCCATTTGGAAAGCACTGCTGTTAAGCTTAAGTAGCTAAAGAAATCTAGTCACAGAAGTGGAGAATTAGAGTGGCAACATACAGTTTCATGTACTCATGCAAAGAGAGGACACAGACTGTTTCTGTTTAACAAGGAGTTAGATAAAATATCACTGTCACAGTTATTTTAAACAGCCTTAATACATTTTATTTTGAAATTAGATGAATTAATAAGTGGGAAAACAGGTTCCCAGACCACCTTTAGCAGAATACTGCAAGCCTAATAATTAACAGTTAACAACCCATATATTGTTAGCGAATAAAGGTTTACTGGAGCAAGATGGATAAAATTAGGAAATGTCTATTCAAATTCCAACCAACCATGGGTTCCCTTTTCCCTAGGAACTGAGAGATAATTAGCATCTCTGAAAATTAGTTCATTGATTTTGATGGCTACATATAATTCAGGCACTTCACTTCAGCCTAAACCAAATATTTTGATATCTTTAGCTGTTTCCATAAAAGACTACAACAGAACTAGAAGAAAGACATGTGTGGGATTCCTGGAAATGGCAAGATTGGTAATTACTCTGATTGATAAACTCTTTGGTAGTACAATTCAGTACTTGCTGGGTCATGGCTCAGATATCCAAGGAAATGCACTGGGTTTGTTGAATGGTTATACCATTCTTCTGAGCTTTGTTGTAAATCTTGGTAAGCTCCCACAGAAAGTGGAGTCCCCAGTTTTATTCTGATTGTGGTTACAGACTTCAAAGGGGCTCTTTTCTGCACTACAGCTGAGAAGCTGCAGTCAGCCTGCTCTCCATTGGCATGGGTTGTTGAGGTTTTCTTGCCCCAAGTCAGAAGTCATACTAGTGGGTTCAGTTTTCTCTATCAACAAAAGAGCAGCCACAGCCTGAAGGAAGAGGTTACAGTGACCACACATACAGTCCCACACCTGGTGCAGGAAGAACAGCTGAAGGAAAGGTCTCCCCACCCTTTCTCCCAAGGTTTTTGTGGTAGGAGCATTGAAATCAATCTCAGCAGTTATCTGCCTCAGTGTATGAATGAATCTACAGAAGGTCTTTCTCCTCTAAGCCTCCTGTGCAAGCGTCTTTCTCCTTAATGTAGTGGTGAGCCAATATGTGCATTTATGCCATGTTTGCTTCAAGCCCTCTGGATTTGGTACGTAGCAAATCTCCAGTGAGTGCTATGGTTGCTCCATGAATCAGGAAATGCAAGGTCATGCAAAGCTCACTCCCTTCTTTTCCATCTCCAGAAGATGGAGAGTAGCCAAACAGATAAAAAACATGTTGTTAAGGAGTGTGCAGCTCATTTTCAAGCAATGTGCACAGATCTGTTGGCCATGGCATGACTGATGTGAGCTGCATGCATCCACACTGTGGAGCCCTTTTGTTGTCTGAGAAGCACTGTCTGCCCTCCACCATACATATTGAACAGGACCTGGTGAACCTATATCATAGCTGTGCTTAGCTCTGATCCTTTCAATAGCAGGGATTTGAAATGTCAGACATTTTCAGAGGCCCAAGGGACAGACAGCTTCAGTTCAGTTTTGACATCAGACCTTAAGAGGAGAGTTGCTTCTGGTGTGTGAGGGAGCAGTGAGCCATTTAAAGTAAACAGTCAGATGTATCCCTATCTTCTTGAGCCTGCACAACATCAGAAGAAAGAGTGTGTTAGAAGTATGCTTGAAAGGCAAAGACAAGTTTTGAAGAAATCTCATAGAAAACAGTCCATAAGGAATTCTGGAAGTTGAAAAGAATTCTGATGGAAACTGTAGGAAAGATTTGTGACTTGGAGAGAGAGAATCAAAGGAGATGAACTTACTTAGCCTTTGAAAGTCAAAGAATATTGCAGAATGGTTTAAAGTATCTATAAGAGAAAGATATCAGATAATAGCAAGATTTCTAAAGAAATAGCAGGTCATTCCTTAATAACAATGTCAAATGGCTGGAGGCTGAAGTTTGAAAATAAATTGAAGCATTAATTAAACTGCCAGTTAAAATAATGGAAAAATAGAGCAATTCTATTTGTTTTTAAATAAATTACTTTACAAACAAAAGTTTTTCCCTATGGAAATGTTAATGTTTCCTATCAAAAATTACCTAATACTCCAAATACTGCATTTTCAGCCAAAGATTTATTTTCAGTACAAATACGCTTATCAGTGGCTTTATGGTTCAACTTACTATCATGTTGCCTTCTTGTCATGAAGATTACATCTCTTGTTATCCTCCTTTGGAAAAGGTTTAATGAAGTATATACTTTCTCAACAAAAAGGAGAGACAAGTGTTACAAGAAGGATGTAAATTAAGCAGATTTGATTGCAGTGAGTTTGAGCAAATCACACCTCCTGTGTTTGGAGTTGCTTTCAGAAACATTCTGAGAATACATTACACTGATTTCAGGGCTTAAAACAATTAAAGAGATTGGAAAAATTTTCTAAACAGTTTTAGTAAGTACATGTTATGGTTAAGCACTTGTTGCTCAGACCCTTCCTAATCAAGACCCATTAGCTTTTTAAAATACATATTTCAGTTAAGAAACAAACTTCTGTTTCTTTCATATACATGCAATTCTGCTTGTAACTATAGCCATGCTCTTGAAAACTAAGCAAGAAGTCCATCTGGCCTTCCTTTAATTAAACTATATAAGTATTGGGAAATTGTAGAGACTAAGAAGTAGAAAAGTGTTGCAGAACTGGTTGGAATTTTTATTCTACTTATCCATGCCAACTTTTCTGTCAAATATGCTCCAGTGAATATAATAAAATAAGTTTATATGTTTTATAATATTTCAGAAACTTCACTCAAAATAAGTATGAAGACAAGTCAGTTGAGTCTATTTGCAGAATGAAGAAGGAAAAAGAGAAAGAAAATAAAAAGAAAACTTCCAACAAGAGAAGGTACCAGTTTCAGGGAAGCCTAGTTAGGTCTTACTTTGTACTCTGCTGAAATTCCTTCATTTGCACTATTTAGGTACCTTCTTTGACTTAGTTCCTAGTAATGCTCCAGGGAAAAGTTACACAGATGGCAGAAATTTGCTACAAGAAGAATTTACTGTCATTCCTCCCATTAATAGATGGGAATGTAATATTCATTAAAAAGATTCCAAACTTCAGTCATCCCCTAATGATCATGCAAATTCCCTCATCAATGCATAATAGAACAAAAGAGATCCGTGCATTAAGAACCACTTTCTATGGCATTTCATTAAAATGTCTTATTTCAAAGAACCTTTTGCAGAAGCTATTAATCAGATTTGCTTATGGGACACATCAGAATAAGGGGGAAATGGCAGATGCTTCCCTGCAGTTCTGTTTTATTTTGCTTGGCTTGGCCAGACTTCCATGTGCCACAGGTAAAATCCAACATAAAAGCTTTATGCTTGGTGTTGATTTTTATTTCTGCAATACAAATGAAACAGCGGGACTCCCGTCATTATGTGAGTAGTGCAAATCCCTCAAGAAAAAAAAAAAACAAAAATGAAAAAATGAAAAAAATAAACCAACCAAAAAAACCCAGAACAAAAGAAACCCAAAAGAAAACTCAGGATTTATTTGCATCATCTGCCCCACATTATGGGTAGTGGTAAGAAAAAACTGCAGTGAGTTACACTCAAGAAGTAAATGTTGACAGCAAGATTACCAAGTCAGAGTTAGGCTGGGAAACTGGGCTGCCAGTAGGAGGAAAGGGTAAGAAGGATGGACATACTAAATTTAGCCCAATTTAGGTTCCAGCTCTGAATTACTGTCAGGATGCTGTTTCCCTTGATTACCTGGGGAGTCTGTAGACTAACCTTGCAACTTAGGTAACATGACTTAAAACTCCTCGCCTTGACCAAAACCTCTTCTTTCAAGCACATTTTAGCTATTACTTGCCTGGAATAGCTGCAGGAAGAGCATGTATGATTGCTGCTTTCCTTCTGTTAGATAAACCTAAAATGTAATTCACCATGAAATAAGACCATGTTCTTAAATGATAGCTAAAATGACTGTGAAGCTATTTGAGCTTTGTGAGCTTCGGAAAACCATGAAATGCCGGAGGGGATTAACAAAACAGCAGGCCCCTGATGGTCCTTCTGGTCAGTGTACCATGCTCAGGAGTTAGGAGAGCATCACTTGGGTCACATCACACTGGGAGAGACTCACCGCTTAGACAGGGCTGATCTGATTGTTGTAAGAAGGTATCTTAAGAGTAGTTCACTGAACAGCAATAATATTTCTTAGGTGAGAAATACAACATAAACCCCTTGACCTTGGTGTGCTTAATCCACCTTCGAGGATATGAATTTCATTTTCTTTTTGTCTGTAACAGCATGGTGGAAAATAACAAAGAAAAGGCTCTGGATTCATCTCAGGTGAGGTTCATTTATCAGGTACCAAGTTGCTCTAAAATCAATTCAACTTCTACATAACAGAGAGTCAGGAAGCATTAAATTTTTTGCTAACTTTCTGCCACAATCTGTGAGTACAAGAAGGTTTCAATATCACAGTTTTATTTTAACTGATGATGACACTATTCAAAAGGGAGTGGGGTTGAAGCGAAGAATACAAAGTCATGCCTGAGTAACTGCAATCATTAATAATTTGCTCATTTATAATTGGCTAAAAAGCCTCCCAGGTTTCAGTTGTTAGTTCAATGGATTAACAACACAAGGACACTGACCTGCCGTGTCTTTGCAGGAGGAGCTTGCTGAGTGGAGGTACAGGAGCAATGAGAGCAGTGAGCTTATTATGTGTTGTGAGCAGGAGAGGATCAATCCTACTTCAGAGAGGGAAGACAGAGAGCAATGAATGTGGTCAGATTAATGGAAAAGCTCTTTTTTCTTTTTCCCCTTTTTTTGTGCTATGCTTTCTCTAAAATGTGAAAAAAGAGGCCTCTGTGTTAGGTCTGAAAGCAGGACTCGGTGTAAAACCAGCTTGTACCGTTTTAAGGGAAAAACATCACTCTAAGAATTATTTTATCTTGTCAAAAATGTCAGACAGAAAAGAGGGCACAACTGAACAAGCAATGGATTTGGACCGTATCAGATCTGGGGAAAGAAAAGGTCATTGCAAGAGTTCTCCAAGAAAGGAAATGTTTTGCTGAGTTAATAATTTAATTCCATTCCTGGTTTCCACAAATAATAATAAAAAAAAATAATCTGATTTTCATCATCTTTTTGCAGCAGTTTAGAGAAGTGACAGATTGTTGCAAGATGTCTACTGTGTGGCACCAACACAGTCCTTGTGTATCAGCACATTCCCTGCACTGTGAGCTGAAGTTGAGCAAATAGATTGCACTAATCCTATCATTACCACTGCAGGGCTCAAAGAAGTCAGGCTGGTTACTGACCTCCATCAGCCGGGGGGCTGGCCCTGACATCAATGACCCCACAAAAATTTAAGCTAGAGGAAGAGCTTGGCCAAAGCTCTGCAGCTCTAACCCAGTTCAGCTGCTGTCAATTTTTACTACTTCTATTGGTAGGATCAGACTCCTTAAGCTGCAGGCAGCTGATGGATTTGCTCTTTGGTTGGAAAATGGAGCTATATTAAATTTTGAGAGCACAATTTGATTGCCTTCTTCAAAGGGGAAAAGTCCAGCTGGGTTGTTCTGGCAGTGTCAAAATGATTTTTGTGTTTATGTTCTAGTTTTATTCAATAAATGAGATATTGTGCATTGTAGGAAACGTTGTGGTTTTTTTTTTTCTAATACATGACATTATCACAGTGAAACCATTTTGTTGTTTTGACTCTAACTATCTGAATGTTTACTGAATGAGAAGTTTCCCCCTGCTGGCACTAAGCTCTTGTTTAGAACAGAGAGTAATGTCAGGGAAGTCCAAGAGAACAACAGCAAAACCACTGTTTGCAGTCGCGGTCTTCCACTGACAATGATTGGAGAGAAACTGGGAACAAAATGGAAAAGATTTGGAGAAACTAGGCAACAGCATCAAAGCAACAGCATTTATTACGTTTCTATTAGTGTGATAGCTCATTCTGCTCTGTTGTATGCTAGGCTGATAATTTACTGGTAAGTTGATGTCTGGTAATGAATAAACTTACTTATCTAGCATACACAGATGTTTTCATCTCTGTTCACTATTTTAGGGGTTATACTTTGACCTACTCTCCTATCTGAGCAATGTCCATACAAATCAAGCCTCAAAGTGAATTTCCTACTGAAACTCAATTTTGGTACTTTGCCCGTTAGGGTCCCTGGTGTAAGGAGTGTGATGGTGTTCTGCCATGACTTTAGCATCCAGAAGTTACACAGCCGAGTCTAAACTCATTATCACCAGAGACAAATAGGCTCAGAGGATCTACCAGAAGTAGACATTTCCATGGACTTCCATTTAATCAGGAAGAGTAAAGTAAATAAATACCAATCTGTGATAAACACGAGCTCTGAAATGTATAATTCTTGAGGGAAGTACAAACAGTTTTAGTTTTAAGCAAATCCAGAACTGTTTTCAGGGTGATGTCTGGCTGAAGACTCCCAAACAGTGTCACCGAATGGCATTCTGAAGATAGGTTTTGCCTGGTTACTCAGCAAAATTCCTGCTCTAAGGAAGGAAACTGCGTCGTCTTAAAAAAGACTGGCATTCTGCACATCAGAACTAATACAAGCCGTCATTTATAGGCTGTTAGCATAAAGAACTGTGGATTTATTATTTAAAATGCAAAAATGCTATTGGACTCAGTTTCCCCAAGTCTATAAACTAGACCCCAGACAGTTTTAAAAGCTCTAGGTTCGGCACTTGTACCTTTTTTACTAGATAGGACATGAAGGCAGAGCTCTGGCCTTCTACTGAGTCAAAGACTCTTCTGAGAAAGGTTTACATAGGGACAGACTGCCTGCACACATGGGCTGAAAGCTGTGAGGCTGCTGGAGGTGGTCAGAACTGGCAACGATTTCCTACAGCACAGGGGGACCTATATTGCTCTGTGGGACAGCAGCTAAAAGGGGCTGAATGGCAGCCAATGAACCTTCTCTCAAATATATTTTCCAGGTGAGCTTATAATGTAGCCTTGCCCCTGATGCATATCTTGCAGCTGTGTTTCTAGCTGTGAGTCCATTTTTCATGCCAGTCCATTTTTCACTTGTGTAAGAACATGATGAACATTTCTGAGTGTGTGTCACACCAAGAAGAAACAAATGCGTATGTATATTTATCTTGCTTTGTGTTCATGGATTAAAGTCCCAGGTACCCTCTTCTGCACCAGACAGCTGCAGGTATACACAGAAACCTACCAGCAAAGATGTTTTCTTAACTTTGAAGGTATGCTGTTTCATCGCAGGGCAGTGCAATGAGTGCATCCCACCTATATGCAGTGACAGAGATGCACAGGAAAATTAAGAACAGCCTCTGAACAGCATTTAGAGAGTTTCAGAAGTGCTTTCACTGATCAGACTCTGCTGAGCAGGAGATACCCCATGAGAATACAGGAGTCCATAGCCAACCTGTCATATTTCACACAAGAAATGATTTTCAGCCTTCCTCCAGTCCTGTCAAAGCAAGAAGGAACAGAGAGGATGGAATTACATGTGGCCTAATAAGGTTTAATTTTGGCTGGGGAAACCACAGTGAGCAGTAATAAGGGTCGATGCTGCAAAGCCTCCTGTAAGCTCCAGGGATGGAATTTTCAGGGGCAGAGCTGCAGCTCACCGCATTGCAGAGGCTCCAGGCAGGCTTTACCTGCCCGTGCTGCTCCAAGGGCTCGCCAGATCTGTTTGGATGATTTCCCCATGTTGTTTAATTACAAGATCTTTCTGGCTTCTTTCACATTCCTACACTAGGGGTTCATTACCTGAGCTCTCTATTTCTCCATTCTCTGTTCTGAGTAGTCCCATACAAAACACCCATTAAACAATGGCAATTGCATCAGAGTTCTTTCTATCTTTAAGCCAATGAGCACCCTGTAAAACAGTCACATATAAATACAGCACTCACGAAATCTAGTTATAACTGGGAAGTTGTGTAATAGGTATAGTATGAAGAGAAAGGAAAGGAACTGATTTTATGAGTACATTAACAGGGAGAAGCACCAAACAAGGAACCCTCCACAGCAATGACATTTGGAGCCTAAATCAAGATGACATCCACGAAGAGACAGCAGAGAGATCTTGCTGTTCCTGTGATTGCTGCAACTGCTATTAGGACTCCTGCCATTCAGCAAAGCAACTGCTGTTGTCTTTGGGAGCACCAATTCAGGATCCGCTTCAGTGGCTGTAATTTAATAGTAAAGGCATCAGAGGTTGAAACCGGGAACTTGGCAGGCATGCCTGGGAGAAGAGGGCTTTTTGTGTGCAAATCACTAAACCTCCACATTCCTGCTGCAGCTCTGCTTCCCTCAGTCTTTTTTTTTCCCAGGAAATCTACAGCCTCAGCTTGTCAAAGCTGAGATAACCGGTCAATGTTAAAATCACAGAGGTTTATATTGAGCTACAATGCCAATTTGAGAAAATTAAGGAGCCAAAGGTATCAGAGCCCTCCCTTTTGCCCTTTTCACAGATGCTCTTGTGAAGCTGGACCCTGGACTGCCAGGCTGTGCACTCACATGCTCGATTATGAATTCAGGCATCAAACTTCAGGCTGGAGCAGTTTGCTTAACTTCATGGCCTTTCACCCAGGGCTCCCAAAGATGCTGTGGCTCCCCTGAGTCACAGCCTGTTTGCATTCCCCAAGCCCATGGCAAGCATGAGCCACGGGATCAGCTCCACCAGCAAAGAGAGAGCAACAGTCTGCATGCTTTATGAGTCATTTCTAAATGCCACAGGCAGCAGCAGCAATGTCTACTTCATCATCCCTTAATTCGCATATGAATTTGCCATATGTTTTATTGGGCATATTTTCATTTTACCTAGGCTACCACTCTGCCTGCCTGTTTTTGCTTGGTGGCCGAGCTTTGGGTATCATTTTCATTTGCCTGTGGAGTCTGCATCACCCATGAACACATGGATGCTTGGCCCACCCCTGAGCCCAGAGCAAAGCCCACTGCAGGGGCTCTGCCTGGTCCCAGGGAACATTGCCCTTTTACACTCATGCTCCTCCAGTTGTCATCTCAATAAAAGCTGTGGCAAGCTGAGAAAGTACTAGAGTTGCAGAGGCTCCCTGGGGCTCCTTTGTCAGGCTGGCAGTCTTCATGCAATTAATACATTTTCAGAAAGACAGCATATCTTGTTGGTGTTTAGCTGGTGTTTAATATGTTAGTATGATGTGTTTTGCTGGGATGAGAAGTGAGATCAAGCCTTAGCGCTTGGGTCTGGTGCATATAGTAGTTTTAAGCATCGAGTTGAATGCAGGTTGTACCTATGTCCATGTAAGCTGAGTCCATCCCAGGGTACCTGCCCCGGGGGCAGGAGCAGGTCTCCAGCAGTGCTGGTGGGGCCTTCAGCAGAGCCCAGCTGATGTAGGATGGAGATGATCCCTCCAGACAGAACAGGTTAATTCCCCATAATCTGTGTAAAAAAAAAATCTCTTCTGAAAAAGTCACATTTTCCAAAGGACCCCGTTTCCTGTAAAAAAAATACGCAAAATTAGCTCTCTGTCTGATGTTTATATGCAAACAACACAAATGCATCCCCCCTTTCTCCCAGCTCCCTTCCTATGTGACCCATGGAGAGGAGGCAGAGTTCTGCAGACAGAACCTGCTATTCAGTCTATACCTTTAAAATAAAAGCAAAGTAACTTCTGGAAGGGCTGTGTAACACAAGGGACCCTGCAGCTGATGCTGCGCCATGCTCTGCTGAGCTTTAGAGAAAACACAAGTGACTTTGGGCACCACTGCAACTGTAACTGATATTCTATTTGAATTAAACATTTCATTTACTGTCACAGTGGCTGTGACCTTTTCAACTGCAGCTTGGCTCTAAGTGACTGATGTTCTTCACATTACACATACGAAGTGCAACGGACGTGTTCTGTCAAAGAATGAAAATAGCTCTGTGGGTATTTTGTCTCCCTGTTTTGCAGAGATATAACAATGAAGGCAATAAAAAGTAATGGTGTGGAAGATATCACGCTGCTGGCTTTCCAAGGGTTGTGTCTATATGGCTCTTGAGGAGCCCTGGTATTTCCACCATTTACTTAATTAAAAACCAGTGCTAAGCAGCAGCCACTGTGCAACCCAGAGGCATGCAGAGTTGGTGCGGAAAACACAGGTTATACTAATAGAGGTGAACTTCCAGAATAGATATGCTCTCAGTTGGTTTGCTTATTGTCTGGGGACTGTTACAGGTGGATTGCAATGATTTGATGGGGAGAAGGGCCCACCTGTCCTCCTGCTCCCACCCTATGCAGCCCCCTGTCAGAAAGGTGCACTGATGGAGCTCAGAGGGGGCTTCAAGGTGCTTGCCTACACCCTGCATAGCTGACGCCACTGGTTTTATTTCTCTTCTCTCACAGAACTGAGTCTCTTCCTTCCAGAAAACAGAAAGAGCACAAGTTTTTTAAGTGTCTCTGCATTGGTGAGCCCAGGGCTCATTAGACTGTTTGGAACAGTAATAAAACCCATTTCTGTATTGCACTTTTCTTGTTTTTCAGACTGTGTCCTTTCCAAAGCACTTCAAGGCCTGTCTCTGGATGAAGTATGTCCCTGTGGGACAGGAGAGGTGACACCAGGTGCCTCAGGAGCACACAGACAGCCTGAGGCGCCTGGGAGAAGAGACATGGCAGCTGGAAGAAAGGGCACAAAGGCCTTCACTGTCTGGTTTCTTCAGGATGCTACAGGGTCACCTCAGGCATGTTCTTCATCACAGGCAACAAAAAGCAGAGCTGAATGCAGCTGGATAGATTGAGGCTGGGATTCAGCACAGTGTGGGAGATAATGTGGAAGCAAAATGGCTGAGTAGGGATGAGGAGGGACAATAAAATCTCTTTCAGTGGCTCTGCTGGCTTTAAGTGGTTGTTGAACTATAGCCTGGTTTTAATACACAAAGATGCACCAGAGATCGATCCGCTGCTAAGGAATGAATGGCCTGTGAGCGTGCAGAGACCAGTGTCAGGTATGCATGGAGTCATGTAATCGACAACACAAAAGTACTTTATGGTACTTTGCAACCTTGTGAAATCCCAGGTTGGCCCAGGAGGAAAGATACATCTGACAAGAGAAATGTTGCTCCCTTTTCCAGTCAAGGGCTGCTGCAGTTCTGGCAAAGTGAACCAGCTGAAGAACACTATCTGAAATAAAAAAGGCCAGGAAGCAGAAACCATTGGGGATGCTTATCATCTGATAAGATGCGCACAGCCAATTCAGTCTCAGTTCAGATGGTATCATCCCATGAATGTACATTGAGCATCAAAAGGCTTGGCTGTAATAGTCATGAGACTCTGTACTTGTGCGGGTAAGCTGGAGAGATGAGAAACTGAGGGGGGTTAGTTCACTGAGATCCCACAGAGGAACACAAACAGGACACTGAAGTAGCCAAGAGAATGGGGAGGCCAAAGGCACCCTTCTGCTACAACACTGGTGGCAAAAGCCAGAGGTCTCTGAACAGGTCGCAGTCCAGCCATCAAACAGCCACATAAATAATGATCAGAGCAAGCAGACTAAGCTGAATTATGTACAGGACAGAATATATAGCTTCATACTCTAGAAAGCAGCTTAAAGAAAACTGAGGAAACCCTGGACTAGAGAACTCACATGGTCACAAAGCAGGTTGGCATTAAAGGGTACAAACGGGATCCAGACAGTCTAACATAGGCCCCAGCATGTACCTTGAGACTAGTCCTTTTAAATGGAGTTCATGGACTAATCCTTTGAACCAAGCATGAAAATTCTACATCACACATGGGTGAAAGGATTTTCGTTCACAGGTTTCCAAAGGGAGATTCAATCTGCCTAATACATGCACCTAAATTCATAACCCACTTGGCTAATTGCTCATAACTAACAAACTCACAGCTACCATGGCTGTTGCCTCTGGAAAGTCAACAAAGGCTTGTACTATCACTGGCTGTGATCTGGGGATGGAGAGCAGCAGCCCATACCACAAAGCTGATGACTGATGACCAAGGTGAACCCTACCAATGGGTAGAAGCAGTAAGCTCTCCTTTCTCACATTTATCTCTGTTAGCACTGTGCACAGAGGATGCCCACACACACTTAATTCACCTGTGTACTCCAACTGGAAAAACTGTATGTGCTGCAGGTGAATAATGTTTTAGATTAAACCAGAGTGTGAGGCGAGAGCCAGGCTTACCTCCCACACACATCTTGTGATATCAATACAGGTGACTCACCCTTCAGCTGCTCCTGTAAGAAACTGAGCAATATTTCATACAAAACCTATCTAGAGACTTGTCTTCAGAAAAAAAGCTGTCCCATGGCTCCTTCCCATTGTTTTGTTGTGGGGTTTTTTAATCAGACTTTATCTCAAAAAGTAATGCATTCTGCCCAGAGCTTTTCACACACTCCTAGATATCACACAAGTATGTGGATTAGCAAACACTTATTCTTGTGCTTTCCTAGCCATTTCCTTTCTTTATTGGCAGGAGCAGTTTTCTGTTAGGAGAGATTAGGACAGTCAGCTATAACCACAACCCTTCTCCTGTGCTTTGCACGGCTTCCATCCTTATTCTTGTCCCTTCACAACTTATTCCTCTTCATCAAGAAACAGGCAAGAACATTCTGTACCTTGTTTGTTGCTGTCACTGATCTCCTGCTGCTTTCCAATATTGTGGGTGTTACTTTGCTTCCCAGGAAAGAAAAAAGTGTGTTTTTCTTACTTTACCACCATTACTGTAAAAACTGCCAGGAACTCCTTTGCAGACTGTAAAATCTGCAGCTTGTAGATGTGTAGTCGGACCTTGCAATGGTTAGTTACAAGGTGATTATCCATAGCAATCATGAGCTTGTTTCAGAGTCCAGTTACTAGGCAAGCAGACTGTTTATTTTGTGCATATTTGCAGCACTTTGTTAGGCTTTGCCAGTAGATAATTGCTGCTGATTAATACTCTTATCTTGTCTAAAGAAAGATGATGTGTGGGCCACTTGCCATGGATACACTGCCACAAAAAACCTCAGCATGGATTTCAGTGTTTATCACTGTTTTCCCACTTTTAAAGGAGATGAGATAGCTTTTGACAAATGAGGGCTCTCTTATGGCTAAAAGATAATTCGGTTTTTCTCCAGCTATGTTTAAGTTAGTTAACCTTATTGCACAAGTCAATTACGCTCTCATATTTCAGACCTTGTCATCGCAGTTAGTGTTTTGCCTGGCACTTTGCAGAACTGCAGGGATTGAAGATCCCTGCTCCAAAGAAATTTCCAATCCAAGAGCTAAAATGGGAGCAACCAAACACTGGTGATGGGGAGCAGAGTTATCAAATCACCCTCATATTGCAAGGTGAGACTGCAGAGATGAGGAGCATGTGGAAGCTCGTGGGCTGATGAGAGCTCAAGAGGATGCATGTGTGAAAGGCCGCATGATGCTCTGAGTGTAGCAGGGTGAGCGCTTCCAATGCCAACACCAGTTTGCCTGTCCGACCCATACTGGTGTTGCCATCCTGATGGGGAGATGTGCTGGCTGGATGAATGGAATGCCTGGAAGCGGAGCTGAGTGCTCAGTGGCTGTGTGAAAAGCCACCCTCCCTAAACCAAAAGACACTTAATAGCATAAACCACTGTGTGAAGGTTTTTAAGTCAGTGAGATTTGGCACCTGAGACATTGCTTGTGTTACTGAGAAGGCACAGAGAGCAAAACAACCCTCACAAGTCTGCCTCATAAGGCACCGTGCAGCTCAGATTCGGCTGGAGATGTTTCCCTCTCATCACCCTTCAGTTATTAACTCGCACTTCCACCTCGCTGTCTTAGCAGCGAAACCATGCTTAGGAAACGCAGCCTGTCAGATAAATAACCTTGTCAAAAGCTGGGAGTGAACAGAGGAGGAATTAGCAGCGGGAATAACCACACAGAATCTCACACTATTCTTTCGGTAGCGTTTTTCGCTGCCCCCACTAGCACAAGGTGGCAGCACCAGCCCGCATTTGGGAAGCCTGGGCTCTCGAGCAGGTCATACCGGTGTCATCTGGGTTTTACAGGCGTTTTCCCCCTCATTTTTCAGCCATTTTGTGGAAATCAGTGTCCAGATAAAGAAGGAAAGCGAAAGCTTTTTTACTCAGCCTTTGCAGTTAACTGTTTTGTTCACTGGGAATGGAGCTGGGCTCACATTCCGAGCTCTGCTCAAGTCAGTAATGTTTAAATGTGACACAGTTAGCTGCTGAATTAAAATCCCATTCAGGAAAGCTGTTCAGCTTCAAAAAGCAACTATGAGGGGCACTTGCTGCTTGTCAAATACCATATGCAAGGTAAATGTGACTGAAGCTCACGGATGCGTTTCTGATGTGAGAACACAGAAAGCCCCTCTGCTCCTAGGTCGGGCAGCAAGGAGAGCTGCACTGCCAAAGCTAATCCCACCTCAGTGTCATTTTGCTTGTGCCTGCTCGGGAGGCACTGCTGGTTTCATCTGATTAAAACACTACTTTTCTAATACTTCTGATTTAATTGCTGCTTCACAGCAGACCCACATCCCCTGCCTTCGGTGGAATTCAGTCCATGTTTTTTATACCACTGCCCAATTGCAATATTGCATTTCATTGAGGAACACTTTTCTAATTGGAAGGGCATGTGAAAATATATTGTACTATGCAGCTATTTCCAGCACAAACAACTCAACCATCTTGTAGAGTCTGAATAAATCTTTAGATCAAGTTCACCTCCGGCATGACCCATAGATCAGTGCTGAGCTCTGCTGTGGTATTCAATTATTTATTCATGATGTTTTCCCCATTCACATGACAAAAAGAAAAGATTTAAAGAGCCATTATGGTGTTTATGGAAGTGTTAACCAATTAAAAGCTCAAGGTTGCATGCTATTTCTTCTGAGCAACAGAATAAAAAAGATCAGGAGAATGATTGATACAGTTAATATATTTATTGGCATTAGTACATTCTCTTTTATTGCTGGGATCAGGGTGACATCATTCATCATAAAGACAGCATAATTGTCTTTGAATGTTATAAAAGGTGAAATTCATTCTCCTGGAAATTAAAGAGAACATTGCAAAGCTTCAGTAAAAAAAAGGGACCGAGTGATACAGATGATAAAATGTACTGGCTTTAAATTTCTGTCCATAAACCTGGAATAAAGCTACTGAGAATTAGTCCGGGATGAAGACTGTAATACAATAACCTGAAATTAGTTTAGGCGTTCCTCTAATCTCGTTTTTCATGGTGTAGGACTATTCATCATAAAATCTGTTTTCCTTCATTGGCAGTATTTCAGCTGTCTACTCACTGAATGAAAACAGTAAAGGAGTGAAGACACCAAATGAAATATATGTTATTTGTTCTGGCAGAATTAGTTCACTGTCAGCAAAGCAAAGCAGATGGTGCAGTATCTACTACCTGGTCTTTGCTCCCCACACTCAGAACTCTGAGATCTTACTCTTCTGTTTCATATGCAAGTCTGGATTTAGGAAAAGGTCTTGACACCCTGATGCAGTGTCACTCTCATGGGATTTTAGCTTTGCTTAGGGTTTTTTATCTCCCTGGGTAATTTCTTATCTACAAAGAGACTCTGAAGACTTCTGTGCTATTCCTTTGAAGATCAACTCTGCTACTCTTGCCTGCATCAAGTAAATCTCCCCTTGTGAGTCTACATTGGGTCCTCTTCTAGTCTGATGCTGCCTAAGAAATGAGAATCAAAAAGAGAGAGGACAGGGGAAAAAAGGCTGAAGCTTCTTACTTAGGGTTCTACTGGCTTCACTAAAGCTACATGTTTGTCTTCGCCTGGGCAAACCTTTCCAGACCTGTCTCATGCTTCACCGTGTTTGCTGTGGGGGTGTCATTCATACAGAATACCCCTGGGGAGGGAAGTTTCCATTGCAAGATGGCCAGCATCATTTTTCAAGTTAGAAATCGAGTGGACATGCCTAGTGACTTAGAAGAACTAGCCTTCTGAATTATGCAATAGCTGCATATGCCTGGGTTAATCCAAGTATGTTTAAAATTAGCTTTTAATCTTATGCAAGCCCCGATGTTCCCAAAATGAAATTGTCAGTGCAAACTAGACCAACTAAGCAGTATTAATTAACACCAGAAGAAAAACACAAAGGATTCTCTTTGATCATTGCTTGGAGACATTTTGTGCTTACCTTTAATTTCCTTCCCTGAGTTGAAATAGCAAGTTCAGGTTATAGCTCTTTGTTAGAATAATAATTAAAACAATCTAGTCTGTGCATATACATTGTTTAGTTAAAGGACACTAATTATGTGCATATGTTAAGGAACTAATTGAGATTAAACCTGCAAGGAAGCAGCCCCTAGAATCTTCAGGGGGCAAAAATACCTATTGAACATGACAGTGTCAACCCAAATCTGTACTTTTCATTGCTTTCTCTTTCTTCAAAGGTATTAGGAGAATTTTTAAGTCTGCTGCTGAGTCCTACTGCCAAAAGTACAGCTTTTAAAACACCTTTGTGAGGGTTTCTCTGCCCTGGAGATGTTGAGAGAGACAAAAAATATCAATTCAGAGGAGCTTCTCAGTTGGTGTTCACTGCATGGTGCCCTGATGGGATGGACCAGCAGGTGGGGACAGGCACGCTGCCCCATTACGTGTCCAGACCCTGAGATAGAAATGACAAGAGGAATGGGATGCCACTGGCATTCCCCTTGGGAAATGCTCTTCACTGATCACTGTGCATCCACTCTTTGGACATGAAGTGGTGCGGGTCAGGCCAGCTGTACTGCACTGAGCGGATAGGGTATCACAGCCATGTTCCAAGCCAACTCATAGGTTTAGCTTTACATGTAAGTGAGAAGTGTAAGAGGAGTACTGCAAATGCACCAGAGAAGGCCACAACAGTTTACCCGCTTATGCAGAAAGTGAACAAAGGAGACAGTCTATCAACTAAGTTAGAGGCAACTAATCTGGAATGAGCAAAAAGGAATTTACACTATGTTTACCTTATATTACAGCCAAAATTTTGAGATGTGGAGGAAAGTCACAGTGCACTCTCATAAAAAAATATAGCCAATCTGAGCTCAAGCCTTTCCCCTTGTGAGAAAACCTGGAGTAACTGCGTTACCCAGTGCAGCTATTCCAGGTTTTAGCACATCCAGTCTCTGACTAAACAGGGACCCTGCAGCTGTCCTAGGCAGGATAATGATTACAAGAGATAATCTTCATGTTTCAAGAAGCGTTGCTGACAGAAGTTGGAGAGAAATGCCTTCTCTCTCCCACAGTAGCCAGAGTATTTCATAGCTATCCAGATGCATTATGAGAACTTTATGTCTTTCTCTAAAACAAATGGTGGAAAGCATTGTCAGAGAAAGCACAGATGGATTGCATTTCTCCCAGCCATATATCACTATGGTTAGCTGAAGATTAAATTTCTCTTTTGTATTTAGGCAATCTTGCCTTCCTTTTCTTACTAATAGCAGCTAGAGGGAAAATGCTATAAATCTGTTTGTTATGTATGCACCACATGACTACTCAGTACTTCTCCTAAGCAGCACTACTTCTGCTGTTGTTTAAATCAAGGGTTGGACTCAGTGTTAGTTAACAAAGTCAGGATCTGTATGTTGGTCCTCCCCCCACTCTGTCTCAGTGATCACATCACAGAAACACAAGGCAGGAGGAGACAAGGTTACAAGCACTGGCACTGCTTCACATTGACTACTGCTTCCGTGTTTGTGCTCCGTTCTTTGCGAGCTCCTAACGATTTACATCCCAATCCATCCAAATCACTGTACAAGGCTAGGTTAACCTTGACAAAGCTGCATCCTTCAATGCCGAGTTTAAAGTCAGAAAAATGGAGTTTCTTCTTACACAGCTTAGTGATTTCTCTTCTAAATCTGCTGCATTTATTTGCCAACACACAGCAAAGTTTTCTCCTGTAGACATTACAAAGAGGAAGATGGACAAAGTGAAGCAAACTCAGCCATTGAAAGCACAATTTCAGCCATTGAAAGCACTTTGGCTTCACTTAGAGAAGAACAGATAGGGATGTTTGAGCCACAATTGAAAGGATGAGCTCAGGCATAGGCACATTGCATCCAGCACTGAACTGATCATTTTCTTTCTGTTAAAAGTAAAAAACAAAGCAGGCAGCAAGCTTGCTGTGTTTGCTGCCAGGCAGAAAACATAAACCCTCAGTTGCTTTCGTTATAAATAATTAATTATCCAGCAGTTCAAGCCACGTATATTGCTGCTGATTTTTTGAGTTCTGTAATGGTTTCAGTTTCTTAACACTTATCAGCCATTAACCTCAAATAACAGCAACCATTTAATAACTGTTTATTACCAAAGAAATAGATGAACGGTAACTTCAGGAATCTTCCTCTTCAGGGGGGTCCTAAGAAGTCTTATGAGATGTAGGTGTTTAAATATTCAGGTGCTCAAGACAATGACTATTGGGTTATATTTCTCTGTGTGGGTGTTTACAGGCAATGCTCAGCGCTGTAATATGGTGACATCTCTGTGAAAAGCCTCTAGGTGCTGCCACAGTACAAATAAACAGGACCTAGTGCTGCATTTGTCTCTTTCAGAAGAGACAGTAATCTTTATTTCCAAGTGAACTGGTATTCTAGCGGGGTTTTAAGTAGATGCTAAAGAGCAGTAATTTTCCTTTGCAATTCTTTGGTCAACGGTTTAATTGCAATCATTTCTTGATAAAAAGCAAACAAAATCTCCATGCATCAACATCCCTCCTGAAATGAGAAGCTACTTTAATACATGGTATGTAGAAGTGTCAGTGTATTATGGAAAGGTTAAATAATAAAAGGTTAACATGCACCTTCAATTTGAAGCTATTTTGCTTTGTTTCCTCACCTACCCAGTCCTGGACACACACAGATTTGGTCTGCTCTGATTCATGCAGAGATGCCTCCCTGTCTCCCCACAATTTCAAATGTTGATCAGCTACAAGGACTGGAAGCTGATGGAAATCATTTCAGTCTAGAAATGGAGGCAGGTTTAATGCAGCTCTTTAAAACATCGCTTCCAGTGGTGTTTTTCATTTGCAGACCAGACTTCACAGAAAAAGAAATCTTGGCCCCCAGCAGCTCTTAAGGATTTTGCTTCAGTGCCCCCATCCCTCAGGTGGGATAAAGCAGCACATCTTCAAAGAAAGTGTCCTGATTTACATGGAGGATCTGGTCCAAAAGCACTGCTCAGGCAGTACAGTGCCTCTCAGCCTTTGGATGCAGCCATGCACTATCCCTGGGACCTTTGGTAAGGCTTGTCCCCACGCTTCCATAGGTAAGCACGCACAAAATCTGTAAGAATCATTTTTATATAACCCCCCCACCACCACCTCATTCCCATATACACCACTCATAACTGTAACTGCAGCAGCAAAGCTTCAGACATGCTAAGGCTGGGTGACTTACACCACGCCAGCACCAGACTATCCAGCCTGAAGGCAGTGTCACCATGCCTTGCTCTCAGCCCAGCACTTTCACTTCCAGACAGGTGCCCTGGAACGAGCCGGCAGTTTCACATGGGAAAGGGCAGTTGCAGCGACAGTTCCCCACCAGCACTGTTATTATTTATGGACTGGCAAGGAGGAGAGAGGTGCCTTCTTTCTAATTAGAATTCATCTGCCTCCTGGTAAAGCCCCTCTCCATGAGACTTAAGAGTCTTTTGGAGCCTGGTGAGAGGATGGGGGTAAATTTGGCCTCAAACAAGGATGAAGTTCAGCAACTACTGATGTGCCTCTCTGGATGGTGACTTAAATCCTTCCTCTCCACGTCAGAGCTCCTGTGTCTGAAGGGATAAGAAGTTCAGTCAGCAACTAAGGACAGGAATTGGCAGTGTAAAGATTAGCAGGACAGAAAACTTATTTCCTGTTAACTTCTGAGAAAGATACTTGGTTCTCTTATGTCTACCAATCCAAGGAACTAATAATTAAGCGATGAAATTAGTCTTATAACTATGCAAAAATAAGAAATTCTTCTCTTACTTTTCACTCCCAGACTTTGAAAAAACTGTTGTAACTCCTCACTTATCTTTATCAGCCAAACTATAATGTGTCCATGCAGAAGATAAATGCTGTTATTATTTAAACTTCCTAGCACCAGCTCCCAAAAATGCTGACAAGTCACTAATCCCAAGAAAATGTATGGTAGTTAATTAAAAGTGAAGCACACAGAAATCATCCAGTAGATTGCAATCAACAAGATTCACTGGGCAAACACTTCGTTCCTCACAGCTAAGGTGACAAATAGTTCTCTGACCCTTCCTCCTCCTCTCAGTGGGATGTTCGGATAACAATGAGCACAAAATAAAACAAATGCACAAATGAGGCTTCAGCCCCACAAACAAGTAAATCATCTTTCAGAGCAGAGCACTTGCAGACACACATTTCCACCTTTTTCAGAGCTGTCCTATAGGCCATGATGTGGGTTTACTCATTTTACCTTTAATTGAATCTGAGCAAACTCCCACTGAGCAAAGTGGAGCAATGATGTACCCGGGGACATGATCCCTGTCAGTGTTCAAGGCCAGGTTGGACAGAGCCTTGGGTGATGATTTGGTGTGAGGTGTCCTTGCCCATGGCAGGGGGGTTGGAACTTGATGATCTTAAGGTCCTTTCCAACCCTAACTATTCTATGATTCTATGATTCTATTCTATGATAGTTACCCAAAACCACACAGTAAGGAGCTGGGAATGCTCCGCTCACCAAGCTGCTTGCCAAAGCCTTTCTGTGAGCCATAGAGAAGGAGAAGCTTCCCAAGGGAGTCCATTTCACCATAACCAGGCAGGGATGCCTGGTTGTACTAAGACATCTCTGTACATCAGAATGGTGTGGAAAGGGTGTCTGCATGGTTGCTGTGGCAGTACCAGTGCAGCAGTGCTGCTGGAGTGAGGGGTAACCAGCTCTTGCAAACACAGGGAGGAATTCCCTTCTCCTTACTGGTGCTGGCTTGTGCTACAGGGAGCGGGAAAAGCTGCTCAAAGGACCGCATATCAGAGAGAGTGGGGGAAGAGGGAAAAGGGACGGAAATGAAGCTACCATCTCTGATTCGTCTCCCCAGAAACTGTCCCAGAAAAGAGTAAAGCTCCAGCAGATAAGGTCATCCCAAAGAACATCCAAGGTCCTCACCAAATTTATTGATGGCTAGAAAGGCAGACTTTCATGGGCTTGGTAAAAGACCCTATTTCCTCAGCATGAAGTCTGGAAGCAACAGATGGATGTCTCCATGTGTCTCCAAGTGCAGGGTTAGCACGTCTTGCCCATGGTGAGAGAGGACATCACCAAGACAGTCTCAGAGAAACAAGGTGGAATAGAGCCAACAGTTCCATAAAGGAACCTTGGGAAGGATGCAAATGTGCATCAAGGTTGTTGTCATGTCAGCAGGATGGCCTTTAACGTTTTGAGCTAATTGCTGCCTCAGAAGCACAGCTTAGTGGGAACATATAGCCAAGGTTAGAATCACAGAATCACAGAACAGTTTGAGTTGGAAGAGTCCTTCAAGATCTTCTAGTTCCAAACCCCCTGCCATGGGCAGGGACACCTTCCACTAGACCAGGGTTCTCCAAGCCCCGTCCAGTCTGGCCTTGAACACTGCCAAGGATGGGGCAGCCGCAGCTTCTCTGGACACCCTATGCCAGCGCCTCAGCACCCTCGCAGGGAAGAACTTCTGCCTAATGTCTTGCCTAAATCTCCTCTCTTTCAGTTTAAAGCCATTCGTACCCCTTTGTCTTGTCACTACTTACCCTTGTAAAAAGTCCCTGTCCAGATTTCTACTTTTAGGTACTGGAAGGCTGCTCTAAGGTCTCTTTTAGACCCTGAGATCTTTTTCACACAGCAAAAGGCCTAGCATGAAACACATGATTTTTTTAAGACCCATTTTATTTCTTTGAACATGGTCATTAGAAACAGCAGATGCTGTTGATCACACCTGACGTGCTTTGGGGAAGTAAATTTCATTGCACTGTTTGTATAAAGTGAGAGCAGCATTTATTAGCTCAGCTGAACTGCTTTACCCACTGGAAGCTGGATTGCCTAAGATGCCATAAATTGCAGGGAATGGAGAACTAAAAAGCTGAAGTTGTATTCCCACTGGATATTGCAAAGGAAACTACACTTCTTTATCCTCCCAACAATAATGACCAACTTCCCAAGCAAAGTGGCCTTGTATTTCTGATTGTAAAGGGAAAAAGGCAGATTTTCCATCATATTTATGGCTAGAACCCTTTCTTCTAGGAAAGCATATATGATTTCCAGGCACATTCACAATTTACATGTAAATATTTTCCATTAGGATATTTAATATATATTGATATAGAATGATATAATTCTAAAGTATTTCCTTCTGAATTAGTTCCTGGTGTAAGGAAAAAAATATTCTGGTTTTGCTAATCAACTTCAAATTGATTTTCCTGATCATATCCAAAACAAATAGCTTGGGGGGGGATGACAAAAAGCATTCTTTGGGCGAAGCAAAGGCTTTTTCAGGTATCATAGTTTCATCTCTACATCTTCCCATTATTATTCTATTACTTATAATTTTTCTCCCATCACTAACACTCTCTGGTCTGTATCATAATAGCAGCTTCTCCCTGAAGTGGCTTATGTCCATGAAGATAAAATACACCGGAAAAATCTGAAATGAAGCTTTATTTGTGTAGAGTTTTTTGGGAAGAAATATTTGCTCTATTTAGATACAGACATATGTCTGAGCATGGACATGAAAACATCTCCCCTGACATGTATAATGTTTTCTTGTTTGGTGTTATGGAAGACTAACTATGGCACAAACAACAACTTTGTGACCTGGAGCTCTGAGGTCTTTCTCCATCAAAATGGACAAAAAGGACTGATGGCAGCTAGGGGATTGAAGAGTGAGACCAGCGTATCATTACTGACAAAGAATATCTGTAGAATAGGAGGCATCATCAGAGAAAAAACTATTCTGCACTGGTGAAAGGAAAAGAAGTTGAATATAGCAGTGTGCAGGGGAAATTAATATCCATGGAGATGAGCGATATGTTTAGACTGACAGCTGGGAAAGACAGTTTTGACAGACACATATTAGATGAATTAGAGTAGGATGATGCAAGTATATATGAGATTTTTTTAACCTTCCTTTTTCACTTCCACTGTTTTTCAGCTAAGCATAAATTTCTCTTACACAACATTTACAATCTCAACTCCTGTTGAACAAGGCTTCCACTGGGCTCTGGAGACTGGGGCAGGTGAGGAGTTAGAAGATGTTTTCTAAGCAAGGCAGAATACAGGTTTTCATTGCTGCTTTCAAAGGCTGGATGAGTTTGCATTCAAACCCCTGAAATCTGAGACTTGTGGCAAACAGTGATTTTGGGAGGATTTTTTGTGTAAACTTGATGAGAGGCAAAAATTCCAGGCTCTCTTTGGCTCAGCAAAGGGTGCTAACTGTGGGGTATGACCGATCTCTTGAAGTCCAAATCCTTTGGCAGCTCAGCTGCAAACTTACAAGTTATTTAGAGACATTTCCTAATAGGATGTTGTCAGCTGAGTACTTGGAGACTGCAGTGACTGCACTGAGCAAGCTGGGCACAAGGAAAACGTGAGACCATGTATGAGACCATGTGAACATAGCAAAGTTTAGCTTGAAGACTAAAGAACCAATTGGACTTCTCAACATTTCTGCAAACCCGATGCTCCTAATGTAGCAGTTATTCAAGCCAAGAGTCGCACTAACATCACCAGAGAAGCTCTGCAAAGCTCGGCATGCTATGAATTGCTGATTTGAGCTTTGTAATCCAAGAAAGTCATCACAAACAGATTTTTGGAAATAGAAGGACTTAACTTCAGATATGAGGAAATCAGAAATCACATCCTTCCTTTAGGCCTGAGTGCTGAGCTTTCGTCGAACATGGGATAATACATATTTATCATGGGGAATGACAAAATTTGACTTGCCTCAGTGAGGATGTAAGATCTTACTCTTACCCTAGGCCAAATCTAGATTGAATTCCTTAAATGCTTTCATTTGTAAGTAGAATCTCTGGGATCTAGGAAGCAGAGATGCATTCACTGTTACAGGTGCTTGCTTTACTTGTCACCTTCTTCATGTTCCCAGACATCCACAGGACTCCTATGCAAGCACTGATATTGAATCCTGCATGTGCTGCTCTTAACCTGATAGACAGAAAGTCGTTTTGAGCCAAGGGATTCTGTACAGCTCTGGAGAAAGGCAAGGCAGCAATAGCTGGAAATCATTACAATTACGCCTTCTAGAGGTTCTTAAAGTCAAAACCCTCCCTGCAATATAATAACATGTTTAACTTGGACTGAGAACAGAAACAGAAATAGAGCCATACACCAACCTGTATAATATTACGCCCATTTAATTGAATTAATTTAGAGACAGAAATATGACAGGATGCTACACATCCAGCTATAGAGGATATAGCTGCTGTACGCAGAGCAGGCGGCAGCACAGCTTTCCTCCAACCCACCTGCCTCTGCCTGGCTCTGCTGGCTGCTCCATGCTTGCTCAGCCCATCCTTGTTGTTCCTTGCTCTGGGCTGAAATTGTCTCTCACTGGAGCTGCAGTGGTGTCCTGCTGTCCACACCAGCATCACCAGCGTTTCAGCCTGCAGCTTTCCTTCACTGCCTTCTGCATTGCAAATGGGCTTTTGCCACTCTCCCCAGTTCCCAGTGCTTACATTTGAGATGTCTGAAATTAATTTTCTGACTTTGTATCTTCCTAAAGTCATTTATCCAAAACACTGCACATTCCTGCAGTCCAACAGGGATGGAAGATGGCTGTACCCTTGGGTGATATGGTTTAGTGTGAGGTGTCCCTGCCCATGGCAGGGGGGTTGGAACTAGATGATCTTGAGGTCCTTTCCAATCCTAACTATTCTATGAGTTTATGATTCTATGACACTGCTCCCTGGGGAAGAACAGATCAAGCACCATTCGGTACCTTCCCAGCTATTCCAGCTTCCCCTGCTGAGCTGTTAAAACTCCGCTCAATGCTCACCATTTCTTTCCTGTCCCTGGACACAGCCAACTCACAGATACACAGCACTATGAAAATTAAATTGAATTTAATAGCTAACTAAGTATCACCATGGGCATTTTCTGATTGCATTGTACTGGGAGGGGGACAGCTGCTCTGTGTGCCACAGAATCAGCAACACAGCAACAGCCCTTTGAACAGACATCAGTGACGGACCTAAAACTTGGCTTTACAAGATCTCTTAGACATCACAGACTTGTTTCTGTTTAGCTTAATGTAAGGATGGATAGATTCTTCCACCTTTATTTTGCTGATCATGAACATCTTTGGATGTGGTAAAGGAGTGTGTATGTATTTTTTTAAGTACTACAAGCTCATAGAAGTGTTGAAAGTCTGAGTGTTTTCTGCTTTTAAATGTCTGGAGTATCTTTAATTTTTTTCTCCCTCTTGATATGTAGAAGTTGGAAAATGGGTTTATATATGGCTTTGTCTTCTTTCAGTATAATGTCCATACAGTCTCTTGTTTTTCTCTGTCTGTAACTGATGTAGATACAGTCTGCAATTAAACTGTTATCTGCAAGAGCTCTATACGGTTGGCAGAGTAGCTCTAGGAGGAAAGAAAGAAAGCATTTAAAGTAATGAGCAAGTTATAAAAATGAACGCTTTTCCCTTGATCATTTGAGCACAAGAAATTATAGATCATATTACCTGGAAAACTCCCACTCCCATCTAATAAAGGGTCATAAACCTAAATCGCAACTGGCCTGTTGCAGATTGGTTGCTCAGGATGATAGTTGTGAATGTTCAAAGTTAGACAAAGATCTCATCCCGATGCATTTCCTATACTGCTGCACTCCAGAAAAACATACAAGAAGATGAAGTGCCTTAAGAGTTGTTAGTGCCCTGACTGATCTCTTAATTGTGGACACAGAGAGCACACAGGGATTTTGAGGTTCTCCTAAGACTCCAGATGTGGACCTCTCCCATGCAGAGCCTGTCTGCCACCTTCTGCAGGAAGTGGGGGAGCTTGGGGCATCTGTCTCTTGGTCTCATCACCACTATCTCAAAATACCCCATTACTTCAACTCCTTTACTCAAAGCTCTCCTCCCTGCACCCCTTTATTTTTAATCTAACTCCTCAGGACAAAGTAAGCCACAAGGTTTGGAGTACATCTGAGCCTCTGCAAAATACGGAAGGGGGAGAGGTTAAGAAGAGAGAGAAGAAGATGGCACTGGTTGTATCTGTATCCCAGCATGCTGTTTGACTAGAAAAAGTGAACAATTGCAAACTGGGTTTTGCCAGCAAAGGAGATAGGATCTGTCTGAAGAAACCCTGTCCACATCCTTACCAGTGCATCTTCACTTGTCTTGAGTATTCCTGTCAATTTTCCTTTGGAAGTCCCTTTTCATGGTACCACAAGTTCAGGCTTCTTCGGTCATTTCACCTCTTTTCAGACCTTGTGCAACTTCCCTTTACCTTGCTTAGATCAAATCATATATGCTCTCTCTTCCAAATTCTGGGCCTGCAAGAGAAAGTTTTTGCACATTGCTTCTTCATTCCTTCTTTTCTGCTAGGATTTTTCCATGGCTTCAATGCCTTCTCACACAAGCAATCTTAGAAGCCCTGCTGTTTTCCTGTACTGCATCTCTCCCACTGTTCTACAGTGCTTACACTTGATTCACAGGTTACCCAGGTTAAAAGTCTCCATTTTTTTGTGTCAATCTTTCCAACCTTAATCTGGAGATAGAGTCCGTGTAAGGAAAGTGCTGATTCTATGTTTGCTGAGCCTACTCATTTCAGCTCATAAGGTTTTTTTCAGTCAAGGGCATGGAGAGTTGTGTTTCCCAGATAACATTGGCAAAAAAAAAAAAAGTCTTTATTAAATTATCATAGAAAAATTAGATATCATAGAAGAAATCTGTGATCATTCATTTTTGGGGCAACTCTACTGTTGGACACACCATGAATGCTTTGTTATTACATTAGAAGTCTAATAACAGTAAGTATAAACCTGGCTTATGGTATTTACATATAACCTACATAAACTCATCAGACCTCATAATTTTAAAACACACAGATTTTCCAAAGTGTCATGCTGGGCATCCAGGGGATGTATGGTCTTGTGGTGTCTTTTTGTGCAACTAGAACAAATATTCTCTTTGCCAAATAGGACCCTAACTTGCAAACTGAAGTTTAATGGCTACATGGCAGTGGAACAGCACAAGATGCTGCATTTTAATTGCCTGTTATCCAGGAAATGGCACAACATAATGAAGTGCTTGGATTCTGGCCATGACTCCAGTCTCCTGTGTGGTTCTGTCCTTAAAACTCGATAGCAGACTTCAGAAACTCATTCTCGCTTTCTATCTTTTAAAAACACTTGCAGGTTCTGTTTTAGGACAGCTCTGCTTTCAGATGTCTGTGGGTGCACAGGGCACAGAGAGTGCACAAGCATCACTTGCAGACAGTTGATGCGCACATGTGTCATGAAACTGCTGATTACCTACTCATAGTTGGAAAGTTACCCTTTACCTTTCTCCTTTCTCTTCTACACTTTATGTCTCACTCTATGGTACATTTTGCATATGCTCATCCTTTCAGTGAGGATATTTTGCAATACCCCTTGCTGAGGTTCCCCAAAGTGGAAAGCATCCATCTCCATGTGCCAGACAGGTCCCTGCTCTTACAGGGTGCTTGGCTAAGGGGCAGCTGTCAGACAGCACTCATCCTTTTCCTGGCTTCCTTCATAGAAAACTTTTCTTATCTGTAAGTCAAATTCTTTTGTCTTGGCCTCCCTGAGCCCTTTTTGACCTGGAGACCAGACCAGTGTCCCTGTGCCTGCAGGCACTGGGGAGATTTCTTTCTGATGCTGTAACCTCCCTTCTTGGGCATTGTACAGTGGGAGCCGTACACTTGAGTCTACAGCATGAAAAAAAGAAAGTGCAGACCTGAGACAAACCCCAGTTATTAATTAAACTTCATAGTGGCCATGGGAAGCAAGTGGTTATTACCTTACCTGAGGGACAGGGAAATTGAGTTAGTGTCCCTGGGGTCACACTGGAGAAGAGACTAATGAATAATCTTGTTGCTCAGACCTGAGCCCTCATTTCCAGACCATTTTTGCCTCTTAAGTTACGTGATGTAGAGCATCAGAATTACAGTGTAGAATTCTATTAATAATCACTACTCAAAAATGCAGCACATCCAGCAATAACAGCTGGGGGAAAAAATAATAATTTCCTTTTTAATGTATTTCCTTCTGTTCCACAGTGTTTGATATTAATTAAAAGAGACCCCTGAGCAGTGCAGAATAATAAAATCCTCAGTCAGTCACAGCTGACAATGTGCTAAAACTCTGTATGTTAAACTTCCAGGCATGGCTTCTGTTTTAGGCTGACGGTGCGCTCTGCTTTTTGTTGGCCTGTTTTTAAGATCCACATTTTTTGGCAAATCAACTGAGTCACCTGAGGGGGTCTCAAAACCAATCAAAGAGTGAGTGATTTCTTCAAGCTTTGCCATCTTGTTATTTCTTAGTTCCCTGTCAAGTGATTTATATGGAGCTTTACCTACATTATAGTTCACTGATGTGAGTAATTTCAGGGGGTTTGGCAAAATAAATCTCCAGTGAAAAATATTCTTAGTTAATAACTAGCATTAAAAAAAAAAAAGAATAAGAATTTTATCACTGCTACAAATTTTGAGTTAATTTTAGAGCTCCTCTGAAGTTAAAATAATATTATTTCAGGTCCTAGGCCGATCAACAGCCATGAATGTCAAGTGATAGTGTTGTCTGCTGTGAGACTATATGGGTTTTGATAAGGCCAGCTGGTCAGGAAAATGCATCATCTCCTTTATTATGGTCAGCTTTGGACTCGCAACTGATCCGGAGCAGACCCTCTGGGCCTCTAGATGAGCAAACTTTCTGATGGACCATCATCTCATAAGCAGTCTGACCTTCCTTTTATAAACTGTGATCCAAACTGAACCAAAAGCTTCTCTAACTCAAAAAACTTTGCCCTTCTCTCCACCTCACTCCTCAGCATGGTCCCATTTCACAGATTCACTGTGTGTAGGAGAGTTCATAACTGTGTGGTGCTCATTAGAGTGTAGTTGCCTTTGGAGATCTGTGACTCAGACCTGGCCTGCACATAAGAAGGCAGCACTAACGCAGTCTCTTGTGATGCTCGTGGAGATGTACACGTGCAGTCTCCCCCCTACTGGCTTCCAATAATCTTCAGCCTCAAGTCAATGTTCATGCAGAGCAGCCCTGCACATCATGGATCAGAGAGGCAGATGGTGACTTACTTACATTTTCTCTTCCCAGAGGGAGCTGGTGGAGCAGTTTTTGGTAACAGACCCCAGCAGGGTGGCACAGTGCTCAACTGTGGCTGGAGAAGGCTCCACACCAGCAGAGGACTAGCTCTGCTCGTCAAAGGCATGGCACATGGGAAGGCTGTCCTCATTCAGACACATACTGTGCAGCTCTTCAGGTGCAAAAATTAGGTTTTTAATAACATAATCCCAACACAGGAAGATCCTGACCCAAATTCAGATGAAATTGCACACTCCTGATGGCTTCTGAGAATTTAAAAGTTTTAGAAATCTTGCCTTTCTCTGCAACACTGATTTTTTGAAAGTTGCTTTATTTAATAACAGCATTTGCAGCCTGTCAAAGGGTTCAAATATTCTTGACTTCAGCTTCAGAGACAGTTTACCCTTAAATCATGAGGCCAAAATCACTTCCTTCTGGCTAAGGTGTTCTCCTGGCAATGGGACTGAGAAGCCCTTCTCAGCCATCAGGCTCCCAACATCCTCATTGACACTGTGATGTGGATTTTGTCCCCTGGAAGGTCAGAGGAAGACCTTTCATTATGACTTATGAGTCACTGAGTTACTGAAATCTGTATCTTGTTTCTGCATAATTCTTTAAGCATGATTTAAATTTGATAGAGAAGAGGAAGATGTCCCATTTTCCTCTCAGTTCCTCCAGATATACAGTTCCCCCATATTAGGCCTCTGAGAAAGAGATCTGCTTAAAACAGAGATTAGTAGTTTCTGGAGAAATAAAGCCTCTTTCCTCCAGATGATATAATCAGTAACTCATTCTATTACTTAAGTCTTTTTTTCCCAGGCAGACCAGCTGCATCAATCCATTTCCAAGATCAGCCTTACCCACAAACATGACAGATGAATGAAAAGAGAGGAAGTGGTTTTTCTAGTAATTTGAATTTTGCACACACTATTGTTCATGAAAGTACATGTGAACTCAAGGGCAATCACTTACATCCTAACACACAGACGATGTAGACATAACTAAAAGTGAGAACTAACTACGTGGCTATATCAAACCCAGCTGTTTGTGGGCCTTAAACAGAGAACCACTCCTTGAATGAAGCTTTATTTGCATATGCATACATTTCTGAGGTGATAAACAAGGCCAGAATAAAAAACAGAAGACCCACAGGAGTTGTGTTTCACTCTGGAGTGGCAGCTGAAGACCAGGTGAGATACCCAAGTAAGCCAAAATGTCTGTGTTTAGGTAATACATTGACATCCTTCATATTTTAATGGATAATCATGAGTTATTTTATATATCTATGTTTCCACTGCTGAAGACAAAATCCTTTAAGGTTGGAGATTTTACCTCTACATCATTTTTCACCATCTTCCATTAAAATAATTGAGAAAAGAAATTATAGGGGAGGAAAGATGCATAGCCAAAAGTTTCTCATCTTTGAGGCCTGCAGTGAATTATTTGTTCTTGTGTCTCATTTGAGCCCTATGATTCTTTAAGCAGCCAAATGTGTCCAGCAGTTAAAAAATCAATAAACTCCTGCTGAGGAGTAAGTCTCTTTCCATCCCCTGCACTGATTTGTTCTGTAACCTCTGACAAGACCACTTTCCTCTTTGGCTCCCACTTTGTCTGCTTTTAAAACTGTGTGCAGTAACAGCCCAAAGAGTGTAATGGGAATTCCCAGTGCTGGGGAACAGATTATCCCCCCCACTTAACAACACTGTGCACTTCTAGTGGCTTCTAGAAGCAGCAGATTAAAGATACTTGCCAACCTTGGTCTTCCTACCCTTGCCTGCATTGGCCAGCACTTTCTCTGGAGGGCCCTGTGAGATCCTCAGGACACCATAAAGCAACTGAGATGCAAGCTCCAGCATGTGTCTTGCAGTAAGACCCCTTTTCCCTGCCAAGCCCCAAGGAAATTAGGAGCTGAACAGGCATTTGCCAGCAAAAAACTTGCTACAGAGCTAACCAGGACCTATGTTTATATTATCACTGTAATTGAGAGCCAAATCTGTACTTATGTATATAGAATCATATGGGTAACTACAAGCCTTACTGGCTTTATAATCATTGTATTTCTGAGAACTGTGACAGCTGTGTGAAAAAATGGGATCATTTACATGGATCCCTATGCAAGATCATAAACCAGGTTTCTTCCAGACTTAATACTGCTTCATAATCTCTAACGGTTAGCACCCATACTGTTTGGGTTGCAAGAGAGCTAATTTGTCACCCTTATGGCTTCCACCAACAGCAGGATAAGAGCAGCAGTTTTAATTAAAGGTTATATGCAAACATTTCTCACCATTTCTGTGTGACAAATGGTCCTCCTCATCCTGAGGGTTTCCCTGCTGCTGGTCAGAACAAAATGCTTCCTTTTGCAAAACTGCACAGGTTTTGTTAAAACACACAGGAAAACAGCGGTGATTCTCACAGCTTCATCTCAGACTTCCGTGTGGGAAGGAAATTCCTTTCTGTCACCCCTATTTTATCTGTTTTGGGCTTCACTCCAGAGATGATTCTGTGTAGAGCTAAGGCGTCTGTGTCTTCACATCATTAGTCTGTAATTGCTTTAACACAAAGACTATTTTCTTTTGCATTCATGCCTAGCACAACAGATATCTCAACATTAACATACTGAAAAAAAATCATAAATCTTGGAAGTATTTTCTTTTTAAGTCATTTTACAGCATTATGACATGTAATGAAATAAAATATACAAAGCTGTAACTGTACAAGCCATGTTAATGGTCAAATAATGCGAGAAATCTTACAAATAAATACATGTCTAATTTAAATGCTCTGGGTGTGCCTGCTGAGTGTCTCTTGTGTTTCTTCATGGTGTTGTGGTTTGGGTTTCTTCTCTCATATTAGCTTTCATTTCTGATTCTTACTTTTCCATGCAGCCCTCTAAGTTGGATTGTTCTTCATCTTGCCCTGTGGCCATCTAAACCATATTCTCAGCAGGCAGTTGCTATAAATGTTGATGTAAATTTATTCCATAAACTGAAAGAAAGTTTTGAAGTGATTTTCTTCAAATCAGCATATTACAGTAGATCAGTCGAATATCATCTGTCCCTCGTGTTGTTCTGCTCAATGTAAATTCATTACCAGGTAGTCTTGGAACAGCACAGATGTCGTCTATTTAGTACAGTTTTCTGTAGGAAAGAGCTCAGCATCTCAGAATCTTCAGATTCTGTGCTGATGTGGGATCTGGTGATAGTACCTCAGTGGGAAATGTATGAACAACTTGAAAGTCTTTTCATTGCAGGGTAGAATACTGAGTTTCAACAACATTAAGTAATTATTCCAATTGTTAATGGCCAGGAAAAGAGGAAAAATACCTGTTCACAAAGCTTGTTCACATTCTGAAAGTTGGGAGAATGGCTTTGAAAATCACTGTGTATAATTCTAGACTCCACAAGGATGAAGAAACAGGGAACAGGGAGAAAAAGGCTTGGGGAGCAAAATAGAACCTTCCAGTACTAGGGCAAAGGAGACTGAGAAGACAAAGCCAGGATTTGCAGAGGTGCCTGGCAGGAAGATGAAAGTCAATGGTCATAAGGGAGATTTTGCTTGGTCATAAGGGAAAACATTTTCTTCACAAGAACAGTCTGCACTGGAACAAGTTACCCAGGCAGTTGTTTGCAGCATCTCCTTCCCTGCAGGTGTTCAGCTAACCCAAGCCCAGAGCAATTCAGCCTGAATTCAGTGCTCTCCCTGCTTCAGGAGGGAGACTGGGCTAAAAACATCCCGAGGTCCTTTCCAGTCTCATTTAAGTTTGGCCTTGGCAAAATGATGCCTCAAACTACCATTTATGTATGTTATGACTTGTAGTTTTGTGCTATGAAAATGCAGGCATGGGACCTGCAGGCTGCAGCACAGAGTTATGGGGGAACAGAACTGGCAAGAGAAAAAGTATATTGTTTATTTCTTACTGAAAAAAAAGTCAATGCCAAGCATTTTTATCAAAACCGAAACACTGACATTCCAGCCCCTCTTTATAAAAGCTAGAGTAAGTCCAATGGAAGAGAATGAGGGGAAAAAAATATTCCAAATGCTATTTTTGTGAAATATGGATATTTTCCATTCCCAGACTCCACCCTGAACTGCTCTCCTCTGTCACAGGGTGCCATGCAGCCCAGCTGCTTGGTGAAACAAATGGAGGTGGAGACATCTTTGCCTCCAGCTGGCCTGGCCCTTCTCAGAGCACTCAGTTGGGGTACAAGCTGCAATTGATGTTCTCTTGGTCTCTCATGTCCTTTCTGAGTGCTGATCTAGAGAACTATCAAAGGAAAGGTCACCACTTCTTTTCTGCTACTGCTTTTTGCATTTTTCTTTAATCCAGACCAAAGAATTTTTTTATTTTATTTTTTGTGGGAAAATGAAATACATCAGTTCACTTTGGACTTTTTACAAATAATGTTTTAAAAATAATTCTCCTACTCATAAGTACCAGAGAGGATTGTGTGGGCAAGATCCTCAGCCAGCACAGACCTCTGGGCTCTGCTGCTTTTCATGGAGCTGTACCCCAGCTGAAGGTCTAGTCTGAAATGCTGGTGTCTGGTCTGTCAGTCCACCTAAACCATCCTCCTGCTCATGCCAAGGCTGACAACACCTGACCTCGCTAGAGTGATAAAGTTCACAGTCAAACATTGCACACACAACCCCTTGCATAATGTACACAGATGTCTGGAGCCAAACAGTGGGACATCTGTTTTCATCAAGCAACCTTTCATACTTACTGGATATACTTGGCTGTCTTGTGTTGTAATTCAGGTGCAGTGCTTCAAATATATACAGGCACTAATGTGTTTATTTCAATGCACGATGGTTGAAACACAGCAGGCAGCTGTGACATCCAAAAACTGGCATGCACAATCCTCTGGAGTGCCACATCCACATTTATTGAAAGTTTCCACATCAATATACACAAGCCACTGTTTGCATATGTTTGGAGCTCTGCACCTGTGTATATCTGCACCAAGATATCCCAAAAAAAGAGTTAAGATATTTGTTGCGTTTCTTGCTTTTTAGTGATTGAAAGGTAGGCATATGCCCATATGGGCAGTCCTTTTCTGTTCCTTTTAGAAGGAGAAAGAAATATTCCATTTACCCTTCTTGGCACATCAAAACCAGCAAAAAGGAGCAAGATGTACGCTGAAGAAAATTATTGCCTATTCATAGCTCTCAGCACACATTCAAAGCTCAGAACTTCGACAGTTCTCAGTATAGCAAAAAAATCCCAATGTGAATCTCTCCTGATAGTTGCCAAGGTCCCCCTCACTCTTCCAAACTATATCAAATTTTCCATTGCCTTATTTTCCAATTTGCTTGTTGTTCACTTCTAACAGCATTGTTGCATAAGTTGTTTTTGCCTGAATAACAATAGTGAATGAGGTTGTGATTCTGTTAGATGTTTCCTAAACGGTTTTATCATCTCCTCCAGTATTTTTTTCCTGAGCTTTTCCATTGCTTTTGCCTTCATTTGCCCTTGTAATCAAATTACTTGGGTATTTAGCATGCTCTTCATCCTCTTAATTTGTATATGCTATGTTTGAACTTACAAAGTCTTAAATGATTCTCTGAACAGCCCTTTGCCTTCCACAAGTGTTATTCCAGTTGCAACACATTACTGCATGCAGTCATCAAATGAGTAGCAATTCTGCTAATCATTTCAATTAAGCTGTTTCCACATCTTTCCCCTCAAAAGTTCATGAAACTGTGATGTCTACCCTGTTGTCAGTGGTGACTTTAAAACTTGCTATGTAGACTGAAGAAAATAATATTTTCTCTGATGTGTTTACTGTTCATTTATTAGAATGGTTTAAAAAGATCTTAAAATCATTAAAAAGGAAAAGAAATATTTATTTTAATGGTTTAAATACATGTTTAGAGTTTATGAAATGTGTGGAAGTCACTAACCACCTTAGGTAGCTGGATGGACCTGGGAAAATAGCAGTAACAGAACAGTTTTCAGGTTAATCAAAGAATCCCGGACTGGTTTCAGTTGGAAGGGACCTTAAGGGTCATCCAGTTCCAACCCTCTGCCATGGGCAGGGACACCTCACATTAGACCAGGTTGTGCCAAGTCCTGTCCAACCTGGCCTTGAACACTGACAGGGATGGGGCAGCCACAGTTTCTCTGGGCAACCTGTGCCAGTGCCTCACCACCCTCTCAGTAAAGAACTTCTTCCTTATACCTAACCTAAATCTACCCTCTGTTAGTTTAAAGCCACTGCCCTTGTTTTATATCACCACATGCCTGTAAAAAGTCCTTCTCCATCTTTCTTGCAGCCCCCCTTTGATAATATTCATTCTTCTATAAGGCACATTGACACCAATTAACACAGAAGCAAAAGAAAGTGAAAAGACAGAGAATCAGACACTGTGCCTGACTGACAAGTGCAAATAGGTCATTAATCCCTAAATACTCATGTGGTGTTTGCAAAATATCTAGCAAAAAGCCCAGCTATTGTGATCCCAGTCTGCTTTTATTATTCTTGGGAGGATGCACCATTACGTCAGCAAAGAAGAAAAAGAAGCATGGTTTCTGTGTTTGTCTATGGAAAGAGCAGAAAGCAGGAAGATGTTACAAAAGAGCCACCACAAGCTGCAGCTGTTTGTTGCTGCCAGATTTAAAGACCCAGTTCCAGAACCACCAGCCAAGAATAAAAGCCACAAACAAATGTAGTTTTGCCAGCAAGAAAGTCAACAGGTTTCAACTTACACTAGAAAACACTCCCAGAAGATTCTTTCGCTTGTGGTTTGATAGAACTGCAGTGCTATATGTAAGGATGCAATGTAATGATGTTAGAGCTTTCTCCCTTTTTGATGAAAGCTCTCTGTTTAAGAGTGGAATATGTGCAGAAGTTGACATACAGATAACAAAGAGGCACAAATTTACTGTGCAGGTCAACAAAAGGCTCCAGTCCAGAAGAGCATAGAGCCCTCCAGCTCCACATCTGGTTGAGAGCCACATGGTGCAGAGCCCAGTACTCTGTGCCCTTGAATAACCTATCTTAGAAAGTCTAAAAAGCTAGATCATTCCAAAGCACTTGCTGAAATCTGTTCTAATAACTGACAGCTCAAGGTGTTACTGTCCCTTGTTCCTTATTTATTCTTGTTTGCAACTTCACTCTTCTTTTAATTTCAAAGCAATTTTGTGCTGAATCTGTATGGGTGTGCAGAATGGTGTGAACCAGATAAATGTGAGATGAGAGCTAGAAGTACCAAACACTTCCTGCTGCCCTCTGGGTCGCAGCATAGATGGGTGCTCAGCTTAAAATTGTTGCTGAATTACTAATAGTTCCTCCTCACTGTGCCAAACTGTCCTGTATACCAACTGGCTGACAAGAAAGTGATGTTCCCCCTGCAAATAACTTAAGCCAGATTTGCAGTGTTTTGCAATTGCCATGTCCCAAAATGCTGCCACATACTTTCTTCTAGCAATAAAGATCCAATTGAGTAGTCAATTTTCCCATTTTCATAGCTAAAAGGAAGGGGAAGAGTACCAAACCGGTAGAGCTGAAAGATGGCACTGTATATTGGGTGTCATGTAAATGTGGGCTTGTGTTAGGAATTATTTTTTCTCAACCAAGCACAGAGGGCAAAATGCCATTATTCACTCTATGCATACAGCTCACAGTGTGAAATCACTTCTAGCAGACTGAAGACAGAGCTGGAATTATATCTGATGTTTCCATACATTAGTGGTTAATGGAAGAAGCCCAGAGGTCTGTTCCTGTGGAACCTAGTCACACAAGTGAACACTGTCAGAGGCAGCTTTGGTGTTGATTGGGTCCATCCTGCACAGGCACAGTGCAAGTGCTCCTCTGTGGATCCCTTACCCTGAAGGAGTATGTGCTATATGCTCCATCCACTCACAGACTGTCAGCCTACACAGGGTCAGTGCTACACAAGCATCAAGGACACAGCCACCTACTGCTATAATGTACATATAATAGATGATATTTTTTATTTAAAAAGTTGATATCTGCCCATTTGAACAGAGAAATTTAGACTTTCATGTAATTCAAAACCTCCTTCAAGCAATAGAAAGAAAAACGTGTATTTTTTATCAGAAAACCTGACAATTTTGTTTTGTCTTTAATCCCCAAGGTGTTATCATAGCCCAAACTAAAAAAAAAAACATATGGCATAAATGAAGCATTAAAATTTCTTTCATTTTTAAGGGTAAGAACAGTTTCAGTCAGAATCAGATGAAGGGCATTCACATTTTTGGTGTGAGTAGGACACAATTGGCAGGCAGGGATGCCAACAGAGACATCCCACCACTGCTGCCTATCACCACTTGCACTCTCAGAGGATATGACCTCTCCAATCTGCTGGAATAGCTGCTTGCATAATTAGTCCCCACATATTTTGTCAAAACTCCTACCAAATTTTACAGACAGGGTTTTTCTAACTGAGGTCTGAACTGGACGACAGGGTTTTCACACACTGAATATGTATCTGCAGGTCTGGAAAGGCAGTGACTTCCAAGGTGGGATGCTACTTGGCTGCTCGTACAAGCAGAGGGGTTCAGACTTAGTGGTCTGTGTTGGCTCTGAGCAGGCAGGATACTGCCTTTGTTTGCAGGAGCCTGGGAATAGCTGAGCTCCTTGTACCCTGCACTGGAGCACAGGGCAGAGATGACCTGGACTGGGCTCAGCAACCTAACATCAGAAGAAGATGCCAAAGAGCTGCTTCATTTGGCCTTGGTGACCAAGTGTGATGCTGAGCTGTGACAAACAGACACAAACACTCCCTTGAAGATTGCTTTGCCATCTTTCATGCACAGTTGCATTGCAGGATGTTTTACAGCCTGCGCATCTTCTGAAGACCTTGTCTGTTCATTGGCTACAGTGCCATATCATATTTACTTCTTGTAGATGATTAGCACATCTTGAAATATTTTTCTAAAGCTGTCTCTTGCACATGCCTCTATGTCTAATAAAGCTCTCTGTTGTTTATATTAATGTTAAGCGTGCATTGCTGTCTGCTTAACTGTGAAAAACAGAAATGAAAAACAGAAAGGCTCCTGTGACTTTGCCAAAAGGTTTCATGTAAGTATTAAAAAATCAGCAAGCAACCAACACATCCACATGTTCCCAGTCAGAAAGCAGAGAGTTTTGCATGTAAGTGGCTATTTAATAGAGCGAATAAATCAATCCTCTCAATGTCTTTCATCAGATTAACAAGATTCAATAAACCTCATGTGCATTACCTGTTTCCTCACATTAGGTGTTTAAAGAACTGAGCAAAATTAGCACTGAAAACATGGTTAAACATCAGTAGCAAGAAGCCCATGTTCACTGTCCATGAACAACGTATTTTAACAGCTGCTCCTTAAAACAGAACTGACATAACATTAACCCCACTATCACCCTTGCTTTCTTTCATCCTGGGCCCGGACTGCTTTCACACTCAGGAAAGTCAGTTTGCACTGGTTGGTGCTTATTTCCTGTGTGGTGTTAGCAGATTTCAGCGGGCTGCAGCAAGGCACATCATCTCTACATGCCACTTTTGAAACCTGTATTCAAACAAATTTGGGACACTGACCACATTGTTTCTTAGGTGATTGACGATTTCTGTAAGTGCTGAAAGTGCCAGTGAATTATCTGTGCACCCCCCTTGATGGCCAACTTTGACATCCTGATATGTGGGAAGATGCCCTGTCCAGACAAATGGGGGACTACTAAGAGGACTACCACTGGGAGGAGGTCCTGGCGCACAAGAGGTGACTGGGGCAAACTGCCTTCAGTCACCTCTGTCTAATGTTTTCATCGAGATGTTTTGGAGCTATTTCTGTGTACCACATCTCTGCAGAGTGACTTGATCTCACCATGTCACACCAGTACTCTTCCAGAAATGCCAACATGAAGCATGAAAATATGGCACCAACCACAATATCCATTGTCTATCATATCTCTCAGTGTTTATTCTCTGCTACCTACCCAATGCCGTGTGTATCTCTGTAATGATCTTTCACCACTCTCTAAAAAGTGTCAACACATCATAAACACAACATGTGGTGTTTGGAAAATGTCCTCTAGTGTATCCAAGTACTTTATCACCTCTACACATGGACAAAATTAAGCATCATCCTGGGCAAATAAAAGCCTTATGCTGACATAACATCAGCCAAGGAAATGTGAAGGCAAACCAGGAAGGCAGTACTTCAGCACTGCTTCTGCATAGAGGGATTGGAGATGTGGAGTATACTGCCAGCAAGCCCAGTGCTACACACACATACAAGTAAGTCCTGTGGACGCAGGCAACCAGAGGTTTTAATATGCCAGTAAGGCTGCATTACACTGGTTTTCCCTATTCCTTTTTGAGCAAACAGGGGACATTTGAAATGAAAAAGGAGTACTGGTAAGGTTAACTGCAAAGTGGATAATCCACAAGGGTAGAAAAAGTAGTGTTATAAATAACTGGTCACTGAATTCTTAAAGCTCAAGTACTTGTTGTTAATCACTTCTAGACTACTTTGATATTTTGTGTGTAAGACCAATCATCCTGAACACCATAACATTACCACTTAGACAGCGAGACCAGCAATGAAAAGACAAATCCATACGTATTTTGGAGTCTCATTAGGTTGCTTTCAAGGAATACATGAGTTTCTTTAAAGTAGATAACAAAAATGACTGACCATTAGGTGCAACTACTTACAATGTGCACAAAACTGATGATCGGCATCCCCACATGCTTAGAACACAAGGTTTTTCATATGTTTTTAACATATATGCACTTTTGCATATTTTTACATATGTAAACTTTCTTTACATAGCATCCTTTAATAACATGCATGAAATATTGAAGATGTAGAAGCATTAAGCACTACAGGATTTAGCAAAGGACATATATAGTAGTTCTCAATATGCCTTATCTAAGTAGCAGACATTTTTCTTATCTACAGGATATGTCATATTTGGCTAGCAAAGGGCAATATTATCTCACCCAAATGCCACTGTGCTTAATGTAACCAGCCACACTTCAGTAAGGCCATAATCTGCAGTGTTTATATCCTCCTCTTAAAGGATATATCCACCTCTTAAAGTCTATCCACTAAAATCTGACATCAGAATGAATACACCATTTCAAATTCTCTAATGAAAATTCAGAGGTCTATCATCCTCTGCCATATTAAAATTCTTAAGCTAAGAATGGATCTTACATTAGTTTTGTTCTTAGACTGTGGAGTTTAACCATCCAGACTATAATACTAGGTTTTCTTTATCATATTAATTTTGCTGTTCAATCTTCACCATTTTTGTTACCATGATAGCTGCATTTCTAAAGACATTTAAATTAGGGGTTTTTTTTTTGTTCCCCCTATATAAATAAATGCTTTCCCTGTTATAATTTTTTATGTCAATTTTCATATAAAGTAAGGATCAACAGCCAGGTTTTTATTATAGAAGATACACTAATAGGCCTTCTGGTTTATTTTAAGGCAAAATCTTTTGCAAAGACAAAAGCTGCATTACACTGTAAAGGAATTAGAGAGATCTGTGCAAATACTTTTACTACTTTAAATTGAAGTACATCAGAGGAAATGCAGTATTACCAACACTGAATAATACTCATCTAGCTTTCTCTGAAGCAAGTAGGTAGATGACTATTGCCATCAGTCAGAAACAAATTGGGCTTTGGATATGTACCCATTTAAGTAAATTGCTTGTTAGCTTCTCCCATCAAAACTGCAGTTGATTCGAGCCTACAATTGCCAAACTGAGATAAAACTCACATTCATTTACAGAGGCAACACAGAAGCACAACAATTGCAGAACATGAATTGTTTTGGCTTCTCTGCATCCTTCAGCCACCCACAGAGGTAATGCTGGGCATGTACTGAGTTTGCAGGTCTTGGAACAGAGGTTTGCCTGCCCTGCTCTGCCCAAATTTGTCTTGACCTGCCTGGTTTTCCTGTTTTCACTTAGTTTTCTTCTGACACTCAGTCAATCCCAGTACTGACTCAAAAGATGTAGGTTTCTTGGAACCTCTACAAAAGCCCCAAGATCAGCAAAAGAATCCCAGAAGCGTGGGAGCATGAACAAACTCCAAGCACCAAACTGCCTGTCTGTCCTTGCTGCCCTCTCTGAGAAATAACTGAGAAGTTGGTACAGAGTATCTAATAGATGTTATCCTGAAGAATACAATATGGTTTTTCCTCAGCACGTTTACCAAATTGAATATAAAATTTGCCCATGCCAAAAGCTCTTAAAAAGCCCTGCGTGCAATAAAAGGGTTAATAATTCAGCTTCTCCTGTGCCTGCAGACATTAGTTTTTATGGCTAGATGTTAAACTTTACAGTTACATACATTTTATATGCACTGATCTTTACTGCCTAGACAGTTCTGCATTTATGAAACATCCTCAGATCCTTTAGCTATTTCGATGTAGAAATGGAAGTTAAAACACTGCATGGTACTAACATAGTTTGTTGGTTTGGTTTTGTTTTTTTAAAAAAAGGCAAATTACAAAGCAAGAAATCCAAGGCACAGTTAAAAATTTTAATTTTCAGGAAAGAACATTCAAATGAATGCATACCTGGGGTGACACGTACCCCAGGGAAATCCGCAGACACTTGGAGAACTAAAAATTGTACAGAACTAAATGAGTGAGGAATAACTGGAGAATGAGGCAAAAACCCCTCCCTATACATGCATACTTCTGAGACACTTTTTCTGTAAAGCAAACTCTTCTCCCCAAGTGAAACTGCAAACCCTGATATAAACATCACTTCCCCTCCACCCTCACTGAAATATTTCTGTAATTTCCAAACAATGCCATGTGCTCTGGTACCAAATTGGATCAAGAATCTCACACAGCTTATCCCCAGTGTTGTTGTCAGAACCGGTTCTGGAACATATATTTCATCCGCGGGGTCTGTGTCTTGATATGCAGTTTATTATTCTGGGCTCCCGGCAATGTTCAGTGCTTTGGATTCAAAAGCTGCTGACAGTTCATTTTCATTTTTCAGCCTCTGCATTTCTGTGTTTAAATCCAGTCGAGCTCTGGCAAGCTGACGGCTTGGGGAGCGCACCTTCAGCTAAAGGTACAGAGGAAAAGATTTTTATTAGCAGAAGATAACCATCAAACTAAATTACACCATAGGTCTCTAAGGACAGATAGATACATTTGGGTGGAAACATTAAAGTAATTGCCATAAAACTCATCAGAAAAATAGCATTTTCAAGTGATGTAGCCTTCTTTGCTAGCTACAGGGCAGCCAAAGTAATCCTTCACTGGAGAAGCAACCACTGGATGTATATTTATTAGCTAGCTAAATAATTTGAAAAGGAAGCAAAAATAATTAGGATCAAAAAGGGAATAGCCTGAAAGCTGAATTATACCATCACATGCAAGTCTGCAAATTAATGCAGACTTAATCTTGTAAAGTGTTGCCCTCTGAATCAAGCCAAAAGTCACTTAAGCACACTTTCTAACCATAAACATGTCACTCAAGACCCATCAGGGAATAACCACAGACAGTTGTTTTAATGTGGCACAGAATAAAGACATAGTACCCAGCAGCTTGCAAGACTGCACCCTTTATGCTCATTTTATATATCCTGGAGTGTAAGATTTCACTGCATGTACCTTCCAATATACAGAGAGACATAAGCATAGAGATCCAGAAGTCTGCTTCTCTACTTACATACTTACATAATGACTATTATAATTTAACTATTTGTATAGTCCAATTTAGAGAGACATTTTAAGCTTAAATGATACCATTATGGTTAAAAGCACCTCCAGCCCACTCATCAAGCCAAAAGTACTTTTAAAATTAATTCCTCAACCTCTATGAAAATTTTGTCCCTATAAAGATTTATCTCCCATCATTCTCTTTTTTCTCTAATGTTTTCTTATTAGCAATAACTACCATACCTTGTAAAGCTGTTAAAAGAGAATTAAATGTCATGGAAAATGCTGGACACTTTCTAGGGATTATTGCATGCCTTTAATTTCTTAGTAAATTCAGGTTGATTTAGGTGTAGGCAGGAGTCCTGCTGCAAGGATAAAAGTTACCAACTTCTATTAGTGTCTCAGAAACTTCAGGCAGGAGGTATAAGAGTTAGGAGACATAAAATATGAACAAATTCCAGCATTCCCACATGTTTCCGATAAATGCAAAATGAAACCATAATGTGATTTCATTATAGTCAACATCAATTTCCATTTTAACCCTATTACATGATAAGTGGATTGTGATAGGTGATCCTGATAATACTGTCTGTCTAATGTTTTCCCATTAAGTTCTTGCTTTCAGTGGTTTATATTTTGCCAAACACAACCATTTAGGCTATATTTTCCTTCTTTACTCTAGCTGGTTATGTTTCTGTTTTGATTTTGGGGTGTTGGTACAGCCAGTTCAGCTGTTTCTGAGAAGTACAGGAGAGGGGAAATGGCAGTAACTTTGCAAGAGTTTGAACTAATACTTTAGGTGCTTTTTTAGTATGCTCTTTATATTTACATATAGCAGTAGGTAAAGGCAACTTAGCAAACTTTGTGCTGTGCCCATGAAAAAAAACTATTCTGGACAAATTACAAGATTCTGAAACACACATCTTTTTTGTATATATTCTGTGATTCTATATACATTTTCAATATATACATTTTTATACATTTATGTGTAAATACAACATATATACCTATTTATATATACAAGACATTTTTACACATGATGATTGGCAGAACTTAATGGATACTTGCTGAAAATATCACTGGGTATCCCATCTGCGTTGAGCATATTTTGTCCCCTCTGAAGCAACTTATAAATACCAGGTGTGGCAAGCACACTGTCAGGAAAAAATTCATAACTCGGTGAATTTTCACGGCAGAAATCACCTTCTGACAAGGGGAAATAAACAGTGAAACCTTCCTAGCTCCAAGGAATTTGTTCCTCTGATTCTCAGCTGCTCCAGTGCAAAGTGAACTTCCCTGCGATTCCTAACCCAAATCCTTCTCCTCTGTCCTGGCCTCCTGGTTTTTGCCAGCCCACATCACTCCTGGGTGGTCCACAGAGAGCCAGTGCAGAACTGCAGAAGCCAGCTTTGTTACTGCTCTGCTGGAACGAGTTGACTCAGTGCTATATATTCCAATAGAAATCAGTCCACGTTGCTGAATTGCTGACTTCGCACTTCAAATGCATTGCATGCCCATCTGTAAAAATCAGAGTAAGATTTACCTCCAGAACCAAGAACTGAACCCACAGCTCATGATCTACATTACATGATCTGCATTACAGTAATGTACATTATGATTAGCACTCTGATCTCAGCAACCCCCAAGGTGTCCTTCAAACCTTTGCCAAGCAGCTGGTCTGTGTAAGTGCTACCAGTTACTTCTTGAACTCATCCAGCAAAGTCTAGGCTGTGTAACTTATAGTCCTTAGATCAGTGCTACTGATTGTCCTTTGTGGATCTACTAAATGGAATTAAAATAATGTAATTATTTTTTAAGAGATTTTTAAAGTGTTAGAAGACTACATTGTCTGCAAGACTGAGTATTCCAAGTTAGGGAATATGAAGATTAAGGTTGCTCCCTATAAATTGTCACTTGGGGAGAGATGTCCTGGACTGATGAGCTCTAACTGTGCCATCCCTCTTATCTTGAAGTGCTTCCCTGCAAGTGGGTTTGATCTAGATGACATGAGGAACAATGACTGTAGTCCTGAAGGCTGTAGCTTCATGAACACGTGATGGTTACCTGAACTGACCACCACTTTCATTGGTGAGAAGGACCATCAGGGATCAGTATATGTCTGCAAGAAGAACAGGGGGAAACATTTATTTTAGCTCTTTGGGAACACAGGAATGACTGATTCAGTTCCTGTCCCTTTAACAGAACCACAGAATGGAAGGAATGGGTGGAGGTCAACTGGTCCAACCCCTTTTCTCAAGTAGGGCAACCCGTGGTCAGGTGCACAGTACCATGTCCAGACATTGATCAAAACCTTCCTAGAGAAGCTGTGTCTGCCCCATCCCTGGCAGTGTTCAAGCCCAGGATGGATGGGGCTTTGAGCAATCTGGTGTAGTGGAAGGTGTCCCTGCCCGCGGCAGGCCATTGGAAGTGGATGAGCTTTAAGGACTCTTCCAACTTAAAACATTCTATAACTCTATGGGGTTTTTTAATATCTCCAAGGTGGGAGACCTTGGCACCCCCCTGGGCAACCTGTGCCACTGTTCATTTACCCTCACAGTGAAGAAGTGTTTCTTTATATCTGGAGGGAGCCTCCTGTGTTTCAGTTTGTGCCCATTGCCTCTGGTCCTATCACTGGACATCACAGAAAAGGACCTGGCTCTCTCCTCTCTGCACCCTCCGTTCAGGTGTTTATACACATTGATGAGATCCCCCTTCTCTTCTCCAGGCTAAACAGTTCCAGCTCTTTCAGCCTTTCCTTATAGAAGAGATGCTCCAGACCTCTGATCACCTTCATGGCCTTTCATTGGACTGTCTCCAGTATATCCATGTCTCTCTCAGTGGGGAGCCCAGCACACTGCAGGTGTGGCCTCACCAGGTTCAAGCTAAAAGGAAGGATCACCTTGACCTGCTGGTAACACTAAGAGCATCAGTTTGTGAGACTATATCATATATACCATAATCAGGGAAAGCAAATTATAGCTCAAACTTTTAAGGGCTAAATAGCTCTGATTTTGCTTTTTCCTAAATTCTGTGTTCTTCATTTCTCCATCTTAACTTTTGAAAGTACACAGTATCTGTAGGCACAATTAATAAAATATATGTACTGGAAATACAATCCAAGTTTTGGATTAACTCTTAATAGTTCTATAACCCAAAGTCATAAATTGTATGTAAATATTTAATTACATACATTTAATTGGACTAGGAATGCACTTTTCTCTGATGTAGATTTATGAAACTGACTGTAAAAAGGAATGCTACTTGACTATCCTTTTTTTGTGACAGAGTATAAAACACTTTCAGTATTTTGATATATTGAATATTATTAATGTTTAACTGGAGTCTATAACTTTTTTATTAGAACTTTTCTTTGAATAATTGCTTCAAATTAAATGTAAATTATTTTCTTAAATACAATAATGCTATGGACATTTCAATTTCTCAGAAAGTTGTTAAAAGGAAAATTAAGAGCAGAGAGATATATCAGATATATAGCATTCATTGACATAGTGAAAGCACTACTGAAGAAACCTGGATTTCAAAGGGTCAGTGTTACTTACTTCCTATGTTTTGCATGGAGTAGATTCTTAAACATAGAATTAATGACATAAGCATGAACAGTACTGCCTAGTGGAGAGTTCCAGTTATGGACACTAGTAGAGGCATCCTTCTTACTCCATGAGTCTTTCAAAGTGAGCTGCCTCTGGACACTGCCCTTCAGGCCGATGGAAAAGAAAGTGCTGGAAGAGGAGCCTTGGTCAGTCCCCCGTGGCACATTCGGAACTACTCACAGGGCCCTCACCATGCACTGTGCTGGAGTCTGCACCCTGAAAATCCCTCTCTGCAGCATGTGCTGTGCCAAACTCAGCTTGATCTGCCCATAATGGGGAGGTCCCAGGACTTTTGCTTGGAAGAGGGGCTGAAACATGGAAGCAGCACTAGCACAGGAGCTCCTGCATCAGCTGCTTCCACTCCAGTCAAACCTCTCTCTGTGCCTGGACAGTAGTTTTTCACCATAGCTGGCCTCTGCCTAGCTCACCAGTACTGTGATAAACTCATCAATTAGCTTGAATGAGTAAGATGATTGCCAGAATGATTTGATTTAGCATTAGTGAATTCTTGGAATTTCAACATTTTTCTCACTGCATCTGCTGGCTAGGATTAAGCTTTTCTTAACAGCTCAGCTACCTTGAAGTCAAAACAGCACCTGATAATATTTTTTTCCAGTAGAAGATGGGCAAAACTTAAGTTTTAGTTCAAATTAACTACAGAATCAGTAGGGATGCTACAGCTCCGGTCAGACTTCATCTGCTGATAAATCCACCCCTCCATTACATTAGCTGAAGCAGCCCAGGTAGACCTGTTTGGTCTCACAGCACAAACCAGCACTGCTCACTGTGGGACTGTACAGATACCTGAACTACTTCTAAATAAAATATATGGGTAGGAGAAGCCATACTGATGCATTATAACAAGGCTCCACAAGGATTAATTTTACTCAAGACTGCTGATGCAAAACACAGCACACCTGCAGTTTGCTTCCAGCCCTCAGCCTCCCTCATTTACAGCTTGCCTTGGATAGTTTTTATACTACACCAGAATATGGCCCTGGAGACCAGCGTTTACAGAATCTCTCCACTCTCATCTTGTCTCTGCATAATACATGTGAAGGACTGAGCAGAAGCATTAAGGGGTTGGAGCTCTGGCCCTGAGGGACAGGGATGGGAACCTGCTGTTTGGTGACTGGGGAGAAATCTCATCCATTCCTCCTCCCTGTACTGAAAGCAGCCCCAGGGGAGCCCAGGCCATCATGGGTGGGAATCATGGCTCCAAACCCACGTGCTTCTGAAGTGTTGTGTGGTTGTTGGGTTTTTTTTGTGGTTTGTTTCATTTTAAATCACAGAAAGCTGTTGGGGTTGCAATGTGTCCCATCAATCAGCACACCACGCAGTGTCTATATTAAACATCCTACCGAGTCCCATAGGAAGCGTGAAATTTCTGATGACAGAAGATAAGAAAATATTCAGCAGGTTTTGATAAACAATTTATATGGTAAAGGACTGGAAGGTCAGTGAGCAGAAATTGTGCTTTATCTTCCTTGCATATATATTGCTTGATGATTAAGTCAAAAATATTATGAATACAGATATGAGTGAAAAATATGACTATTCATAGGCAGAGACAGGAAAACAGAGGGGTTTGTTATACTGTTCATTTTAATCCCCATGCAACAGATTCAGAGATGGTTGTGCATTGTTAAGAGTTTGGAAGAACTGCTTTTCTGTCTCCTGTGGGTATTGTTGATCTTTTGCCTTACCATACCTGCAAAGCTTGTGTAAGTTACTAATATAATACATTTTTTACCAATTCTTGGCCATCTCTAGTGCAAAAATGCCTGAAGAACTAGCTCATCCTTTAATTGACAAGTGCAAATTAGTTACATTTCTATCCTATTGACTGCTAAGGGATTTGATCTTGTCTTCAAAACACCTGCAGGGATGGAGGGTGCCTCAGTAGACCCAGTAAAACTGGTTGTATAATTAGTGCTGAAAAATCTGTGGTTCATGTATTTCATGGAGTAGAGGTATGCTGCCTTTCTGGACAAGAATTCATCAAAAGGGAGGGGAAAGACCAAATTCAGACCTTCTGTATAGGGACTGTGCCTTGCCTCAGCTGAACTGAATCATAAGTTTTTAGTAATGAAGTTTCTGTTATGCTGAACTTAAGAGTAGTTTTTGGCAGAAGAGAAATGAAAAATAATAAAGAATTTTTAATGCACAGGGCAGGCAACTGGGCACGAGGCATTTCTGGTCTCTTTGCCTGGATCTGTCATTGACTTGTTGATTATGTCTTGTGGGTCTGTTTTAATCTCTTAAGGGGAAAAAAAAAGGCAATAATCAGAATATTAAGAAAGTGGGGAGGTTTGATTCACTGTAGCATAATCTGTAGGGTCATGTTGAAGGTCGGGTTAGGAGACCTTCAGTATATTTTGGCCCTTTTCTATACGATTTTTCTTATCTGTCTTTACTATATACTGGCTATAATACTGTGACCTTCAGGGCAAATGCTCTATCTGGCTGTATGCGCACAGTGACACTAGCAGTGCAAGATACATATCTGTGCTGGCTTTAAATGATATGTTTCATTAAAGAGGACATTTATACAGACAAAGTCACCAGGCTTCTCTGAGGTGCACAAAGGTCCATGAGGACATGGGGGAGATGCTTTTGGTACTTGAGCTAACTTGAATGCAATACACAGCATAGACTTATCCCTATATAGGAATATTCTACAGGGATGGTATGAAGAGAGCATCCACCTCATGCTGCAGGGGAAAGAGGAAAGGCTGTTTACTATTTATGGATCCTGTCACAACCCCCTCTTCTTGGTGAATTTGTGTGAATGGGCTTTGTAGATGCACACCTGTGTGCAATAGAAACAGTTAACTAGAAAATAGCAAAAGTACACATGGAGAGGTAGTGTGTGAAAGTCTCCCAGAAGCTGATAAGCTCTGGAAACTTGTGGTCCTTTTGAATCTAAGGTAGCTGATAAATTCAGAGTCCTCAGAATGTGTCCATGGCCATCAGCACACAAGGGCATGAACCCCAGCTTTTGTAACTCAGACCACAGCCAAGAAGATGGCAGCTGCTATTGATACAGGGGTAACAAGTGTACAGGGGGTAATACAGAGAAATTGTACAAGGGGGTTAAAGGAATTCCTTTGCTTAAACAAAAGTATTGTCAGTCTTAAATACCTAACATGCTGAGGGGGAGAAGCAGATGCTTAGTTCTACTCTAAGGGACAAAAGCAGATGCTTAGCTCTACTGGCAAGGGACAAAAGCAGGTATTTGGTTCTACTGATAAGTGGGGAGAAACAGACTGGGCACCGACCAAACCCTAAGGCCATGTGTGAAGATTAAAAGGTGAAAAGTTTAAGAAGAAGAAGACTCATTTACTTCATCTTGAGACCTCTGCCCATGACCAGAAGGGGCACTGCATAGGTGCAAAGGACCTTTTAGCTCATTATAATACGAGGCGGGGATAGATAATAACTATGTATAGTTGTATCTAACCTAATGCATATGTATACCTTAAGAGAATAAATGTAAAGGGAGAACAACCCTGAGGTGTGCATACTTTGGAGGAGCTATCCCCATGCACCTCAGCGCTAAATAAAAGCATACCTACTTTACAACTTTAACAAGTTGTGGAGTCTATCCACGTATCACTACATGCAAACACAGACCTCAGGCTACAGGGGCTATATATATGCCTGGGAAAGGAAAGGACTTCTAAACACTTTCCTAAAAGACACTGGTGTACCAGTATAGCTCTCTGTTTCTCAGTAGACACCCAGGATAGGCCTCCCCACTGCTCAACATAGGTAAAATGAAGGATTGAGGGGGATAATAGAATAGAAGGTAGCAAGTTATCTTCTATTAATACTAACAGCTTGATTCTATTGTTCATAATAGCTTGATCTATAAACTAGGTTTCGATAAATATTGGTGGTAGCCTGTATCTCCCCCTGAGTGTTTCCTCTACCTAGAAAAAATTACCTTTTTCCCCCCACAGCTGGAGACAAGGAGGCAATGCAAAGAAGATGCCATACTCTCCTGGCAGGCGATGGGGAGGAAGGGATGATGTGGAGGCATTAGAGAGGAAGGCTTTTAAAGAGGCAGAGAAGGAGAGGCCAGCAACATATCCCAGTTATCCTGGGCTCACTGAGGTTACTCATGACATCCAGGTGCTAATAGAAGTATAACATGTACATTAACAATAATGGTGGCATTATATAACCAAGATCCTTAGACAGACTGTGCTACAGGCTGTTCTGCCTCTTTCATTCAGTGAGCAAAGCAGATGCAAGAGGGTAGTCATGTAAAGATTACTAAGTATTCCTGTCCACTGATAACTTTCTACAGATACTAACTCCTTTTTAATGTGGTTTAATTTCTGGAAAGAGAACACCTCAGTCCACAGAATTTTTCTCCCATTAGCAGTATTAATCAGCTCCTGAATGGACAGTAAAATGTTTGCCTTTATGTTCTCCAGCCCTGTTGCTAAGAGCTATATACAGAAACAAACTGTTCACATAAATTTTCACATTTTTCTTGGCTAAAACCCCAACAGGAAGATGAAAAAAAAATCTGCTGACATTGATAAAGAATTTGAAAAAGCTCCTATGGTTTTTGTCATTCCAGACTGGCAGTTCATAGTCTGGGAACATTATTGCAGCTTCATTTCCACAACAAAAAGGCCCCATTCTTTTCTTAAAGGTTTGACCGTTCATCCTGTCCTCGGTGTTTTGCATCAGAAATGCGTTTGTGCTGTCAGCCTTCCTGTCAGCACTCACTTACCCAGGCTGCCAAAGAAAAGTCTAAGAAAAGGACAAGTGTCTCACAGGTTACTATAGTTTCTTTTGTGCTCTTAAAATTTGCGGACTTCAGGCACTTAAAAACGTGATTAACATTTGTGCATATGATAAATTTAAAAGTTAGGTGAACTTTTCACACTGAATGTTAACAGTTTCCATTGTCCGTTCTCCAGTAAATCTGAATCTCTGATTATTCTCACTCTATGGATTTTCGATGGGCTGTCATCCTGCTGGGTTGTACTAAAGCATTTTACAGGCACAGAACACGAAACAACCATTTGAATTTTTAACGTAAATCCCACAAAATAGAAGGTTTCTTTCCCTCCAAAGGTGAGAGAAAAGGATTTCAATTATCACACGCTGGTAGGTGACAGATGTATTGCTAATAATACGTTATCGAGTTCTTTTCACCATCACTATATATAGTTGTTTAGTTTCAAGCTATGAAAATGTAGGAATAATCCATTTATGTTGCCTCAACGCAGTCCCATAAACAAATTAAATATGATCTTGGAAACATCTAAAGGTACAACGGAATGAATGAAGTTGAGGATATAGAGATCATACAACCAGAGATCTCACATAACAGCGTTCCTCCACTGAAGTACCTCAATTAAATTCCAGAACAGAATAATTGTTAATGTAAGTCATCTTATGGCTACTTGATGTCCTACAAGAAGTGGGTCCAAAGGTTTTAGTGCTCTCTAATTTAAAGCATGCTGGTGTCTATATCACAAAACCAATCACAGTTTTGTGATATGGAGTTGTGATATACAGTTGACAGCCTGGTTGGCAAACTCAGCAGCAAATCCAGTAACTATTGCATTAGCCTCTGGTATCAGCATTTGCAGGTCAGAGTGAGTAAGAAAATGTCATGGAATCTGCATTGCATATATTCCATGTTGAAAACCTGAACTTCATTCTCTGAGGCTGCCAGGGTGATACCTACCAGTTCATATAGTCATTAAAAATGCAGTTGAGGCTTTGTCTGTAAGAGGATATTGCACCACCTTGAGCCATTAGAATGGGAAACAGAACTAAGGCAGTACCACTGAGCTTTGTTGACATGTCTCTTTAAAGATTAGTGCTCAAGAAGAAAAAAAAAGTGCTGCAACATAGAATCTGAGAGTAAACACCTCTGCATTTTAATAACTCAAAAGGCATTTTTGCTGGAATGCCATGAACATTATTGCTGTAAGACAGAACAAAGGACAATCCTATAAAACAGTACATAAAAAGACAAAGACATTACCTCTCCCACTGCTTATTTCAGTGCTAAAATGCTGCATACGTGTTCCAGCTGCACCACTTTAATGTTCCCAGCTGGCTTCTGCAGCAATGTGCTTACTTTGTCTCACGAGGGAATAAGACTATCCTTTCATCCAACACAATTCATATAGGGAACAGAAAAACACAGTCTCCCTATTACCTTTTTACTCCTTATCTCCCTGGCTGAAACAGGATACTTTTGCAGGTCACCAGCACCAACAGGAATTTTTTGGAAAGCAGTGTAAATAAATCAATGTTAAATCAATGGGACTTAATAAGTTCAGTTCAGAAGCCTCACCCCATTGCATATATTTGTGATCCCTCTGGTATGTATGTACTGGTGTTAGGTGTGAGCATCACGATAGCATTAATTGCATTAATCTGCCTGCCAGTGGCAGAGGTAGGATGAAGAAACGGGAATGTTTACTCTTCCTCAGATGGTAAGGAACCTGGAAAGAAATCGAAATGAAGACCCCAGGAGTCAAAAAAAAAACATGTTCTTGGAGGGATAGATTATCCAAGGTTTTCAAAAGGATTACACATTCAGACTCATGAAGCAGGTGAAATGATTCAGATTGACAGAAGGCATGGCTATAAGAGAGAAGCTGAGGAAGAGTTTAGCAAATTTGTTTTATATAACAGCAAAAAGATGCTTGGAAATGAGATCAGAAAAGAACAAGTATTTTAGCAATGAAGATAAGTCGTAACTTAAACAGAGGAGGTTTAGATTGGATATAAGAAAGAAATTCTTTACTGTTAGGGTGGTGAGGCACTGGAATGGGTTGCCCAGGGAGGTTGTGAATGTTCCATCCCTGGCAGTGTTCAAGGCCAGGTTGGGCAGAGCCTTGGGTGGAATGGTTTAGTGTGAGGCGTCCCTGCTGATGGCAGGGGTGTTGGAACTAGATGATCTTAAGGTCCTTTCCAACCCTAACTATTCTATGATTCTATGATTCTACGGGTAGGTTTGTCTGGACTAAAATTATTTTATTTAATAAGTGTGTAGATGGAGAGACAAAGGGAGAATGAGAAATCAAGGACTGTAAAATTCTGAGAAAAAAGGAAAATAAAGAACATCCTTGGGACAGCTGTGGTGTCTCATCTGAAGAGAATTTGACATGAGCAAGGTAACACCAAAGAAGGTATGTGAGAGGCAGAAATGCACATCAGAATGAAAAAAAGAGTTGTAAGTAACAAACTGTTGGGGAGGAGGAGTTAATCCAAATAGAGACTATAAAGATAAAAGGAGGAGGACTGAGAGTGAAAATTTGAAGGGTGCCAACAGATAGTGGAGAGAGAGTGGGAGGATCTACCAGAGGAGGTGCTGAAGAGAACAGTCTTTGAGGTAAAAGTAGAAAGCAGAGCACACGCTCACCAAAGGATAAGGTGGAAAGGAAGAAGATGTGGCAATGTGACAGTGGCCCTGAGGACTGCATTAAGGGGAATCTGAATTGTAAGGAGCTCTCAGGTTTGGCTAAGAAAGAACGTCAGTGAAGGTTACTACAGTGGATACTATATCTAGATAATAAAGACAGTATGAGGAATGCTGGCCAGGAATGAATATTTGGAAGTCTAATTGGGTATGGGAAAAGCTGAGGGTGAAAGTGCAACTGTGTTTCCAGGCTGGCTAAAGACAGAGAATGGAGGCACGGAAACAGAGAAACAGATGAGGAGTAAGAGAACAAGGGGCAGTAAGACTGTGTCGAACAGGGAATAGAGAGGTAGTACCAAAGAATTCTTATCCTCCAAGGCACAGAAAGCAAGAGGAGGTTGGATTTAATTGTGAGACAAACAGATGAGGTAGAAAAATCAAGGCAGTTTTAATTGTCTTTAAAGGGATTTTGCTATTTAATATTAACAAAGTATTGCACACTTTGAAACTGCATACAAGTCTTATAGATGTAGTGCCATATATTAAACTGATGCTATAGTTGGCCTTGGTTCCTGAAGGAGAGACAAGAGATTAACTCATATGGAAACTTTCCAACCACTAAAAGTGCAATAGAACTAGACAAAATATCATGAAATCTGTCTCAGTTAAGGGGCAATCTAGCCATTAATGTTAAGATGAAAATATTTTGGAGAATCATTAGGGTTGATTAAAAGTTTTACGTGTCCTGTGAATTATAGAATGAAACTCTGTGGGGACCCCTATTTATGCCCTGGTTCCAAGGCAAGGTGCAACAATGATATAATGTGTTGTACTGGTACTTGGGTGCTATACCCATATTGCCGTGAAGGCTACAGTCCCCTTCCAAAATTCAGTAAGTTTGCATCAGACATTAAGATATCCATCACTTCAGTGGCAGCACAGTGTGCAGGTGCTATTTGTCACATCCTCATTATATACGGTGGAGTATTAGCAGTGCTAATAGCAATGCATTAGTTGAGTATAGAAAAAGTTGCTGACCTACGCTAAAACATTGACTAAAGTTGCCATGTCTTAATCTGATATATAAAAGTGACTTTACATATCCAGCATTAAGAATTATAGGGCACACTCCTTATAACTAACAAGAAATATATCCTTGCAGATCCTACCTAATTTTACAAGAAATTGCAAAAAAGAGCTTCCTAAGTACGTTGTTTTCTCTTGCTTGTGTAGAAAAGTACCAACAATAAATGACAGGAGGAAAAAATACATTTTAAAAAAGGTCACCTGCCATTGTATGCTTCAGAAGACTTAAGTTCATTTAATAGGGCAATGATGTGTCTCTTCTACGGGACCTCTTGCAGGCTCATCTTGGTAAAGATATTAAACAAGCAATACATTTTTAAGTGATCTCCCTTCAAATAAATCAAACAACATAACTGAATTTTATCTGCTTTGAAAATTAAATTTTTTTTCAACACAAAATCAGCAACACAGCTTTCTATTTTGAAACACCATGGTAGGAGGATGCTTTCAGGTGGTGGGGGCTTTTCGTGGGTTTGTTTTTTCAAAGATTACTTATTCTTTATGGTTTAAGTACAAAGACTGCCTGCCTTCATTGGGAAGCTGGGTTAACAAAAGACTCATAAAATCTATGCAATCCTATATATCAATACATCTGATGATTAACAGTGTGTGAATCTCTTAAAACTCAGATCCACTTATATCTAATAAGAGGCAAGAACTTTGGTAAAACTTCTACTCAGAAAGTCAGAATCATTCATCAGAAAATGTTTGGTTTATCTCATTAGCACTAATCTATCCTAGGGAGAAATACAGAGAGATATAATTTCCCTACTCTAATCTCTCATGTAAATGTTGACAGAACATCTAACTTTCTTTTGAAATGTTCACTCTGGGGAAAGTTAAAGGAAGTATAAGAGGATTATAAAATCTGGCAGATGAGATTTGGCACAAAATGCTTTAAAACCAAAAGTATATATGACTGATGAAAAGATGTGACATCCTTAGATGCATCAGAAATGTAGAGAGAACAGGATGCATTGCATACAACAAATCAAAACCCTGTAGCTTTTCCCATGATTCAGAAACCAGTCATCTCAGACGAAAAACAGCCCAGCACCAAAAATCCAGGACAAATCCATGTTGGATTTTAACACTGTAATTCCTTAGTAATGGTTGATTATTTGTTAGAAAATCAGCTGTGGTCCAATTGCAAGTCCTTGTGGAATTATTCTTGCAAAGAAAACCCAGCACAACATTTGACCATGAAGCCAGCGGTGTGTGGTAGTGGCTCTTCAGGAGCCAAGAACCACTTGGCTACAAGGCTGAAACATCTTCTCACTCAAAATATTAGTAGGGCACCTGCACTGATGGTTCATGGTAATTTTTAATCTTTCCTTGCATTTATTTTATGAAATATCATAGGATTTCACTCTTTTGAGTACTGGAGACATTACTCCAATGCAATTCTCCCCAAAGCCTCACTGAGTAAGGAGGAGAGGGTAACCTTAGAGCCACAGACAGACAGACACTGGAATATCCCTAGCAAGCCTTGAGGATAGGCAGAGCAGTGCAGAGCTGGGCAAACGGATACCGTTCAGGTACCAGTATCTAATGATCCTGAGGCTGTTGCTTAGTGGATAAATTCAGAATCACTCATCCACTGTACATTGTTTTACTGTCCATCACAACTGAAACGCTTGTGTCAGCTTTGTTTATGCAAACAGAGGCCTCTAGCGGGAGGACAGCAAATGCCAGACAAACTGTTTCTGCAAGGATAGTTCAAATGGCTTAACACAAAACTCTCGTTCAGAGTTGTGAGAGAGAGCTCACTGGACCCGGATGGTTAGCGGTATGGCTTTTTTCAAGCCCCCATCCTTAGCTGGTACAGGAAACACTGTGCACTAGCTAAGCCTGGGGTACAGGGGTTCGTGAAGCTGAGCGTTATCACAAAGAATGGCATCTGGATATTGGCATCACAGAGTTGGGACCAAGTTCATTTATTCCAAAGAAAAGGCAGCGTAGAGCTACAAGAGTGCCATGTGCACATAATGGGTGCACACATATGATATTATGACAAGAGATATGTGAGATTTGGTGAGCTTTCAGAAGCAGGGTGAGTCGGCATGTGGAGATACTGTGTGGATGAAGGCAATCTCACTGTGATGCTTCACAGCCCTCCACTGACCAATGAAGTTTTAAAAACAACCTTGTCCTACTATGCAAGGATTTAAAGCACAAGCTCTGACATTAATCTCTCACATTATCATAATCTTCAATATTAAATAGTTGGCATTTAACTTCAAACCTACAGGGATTCCCCAGAACTTCTTTCATCAGTAATAGCTAAAACATTCTCAAGACCGCTGGCATCTGTCTGGCATACCTAATGTATACTGGGCCTGCTTCTTCACTGTATCAGTTTTATACCAGTGTAAAACTGATATAACAGAGAGCAAAGCCTCCAGCTTCTGTGTTTGAACTGCCAAACCTTAGCTTTAGTACAAAAGAATATAAATCAGTGTATCTGTTCCATATTTCTTGTCTTCTCTCCAGAAGCAAAATCGTTTTGGATAGGTGCCCAAGGGAGCAGAGAAGACCATGTGTTTTCAGCTTTTGTGATATTTGTTGCATCTTGGATCAGAAGATTACAGTAATCTCACAATAAAATAAACTCCAAACAATAATAAATCTCCAATGTTTCAGCTGTGTGAAGAAAAGCCCTCTCAGTGAAGACTTTCAAAAGAAAGAAGAGGTGATGGAGAGGTTAATTTGGAGGTAATTCTTTAGGGGATTTGATTCATGACTGGGAGCAGCACTACTGAAGAAAATGCATTCCACTTCTCTGATGGGATTTGAACTCGATCAATAGCAAAGGTCCTGTCAAGAAGTCTACAGCAGTGGTCCATGATTCCTAGGAAGCAGGTTGATGTGAGCATTGTACATGTGCAACAGCATGGCTCAGGAGGGTACTAAATGTTGCTTTGCCCTGTTCCATCACTTCTCCTAGCCCAAACAGGCCTTTAAAACTGCCTTGATGCCTCCCACCAGCCCAAGCTTCAGTTTTCTCCTGGTGTCTAGCAGAATATGCAAATACAGACTTAGACATGTATTCATTTCCCAAAGTTCTATGAAAAACAGGTAGATGCTTAGTGAAGACATCGTTTTTCTTCATTCTTATTCATGCTGCAAAACAACAGCACACACAACTACATCGGCTTCTCTCTCCCTCTGAACAAGCGTACACTGATACTTGAATAGTTGTGGTTAAACTGATGGGGGAGCTGGAAGTACAAAGTGCTGGCAAAAACCGGGCTTCAGAACTGCATTTCTCACAGCTGTTACATTTTCCATAGCAGGCATGAAATATACTCCTTGAAGACGCTTCCTTTTTGAAATTGTTACTGGCTTTGAGAAAAACAACACGTTTTGAGGTTTCTTTGCACATTGTAAGGAAACACAAACCGGTTACAAATGGCATTTAAAAAATTCTCTGCCAGTCCCCTTTAAAAACCTGCAACTTTCTGTAGAAGGACTCTGCTCTATTTTCTCCCATAAAAACCCTTCTGTTTCAGGTCTTCTCAGTGCCCTGTTTCTGCTATATGTAAAAAGGTACCTTAGCAATAGCGTATCACATAGGGCACAATTCTTCTATGATGTGACATCCTAATACAGTACAGTTTTAGGAATCATCCGAGCTGGAGTCAGATATTAGTTTATGTTCAGTGATGTTCTTGAAAGGTGACACTGTTCTAAGAAGAAGAAAGAAACCAAACCCTTAAGTTACAAAAAATACTACAGGAAAAAAAAAACATGGAGGTATACTTTTTCATGGAGGTATACTTGAAAAATATGTTAAAGGACCCAGGATATGGACGTTCTGTACTTGTATGTTTTTTCTGACAGATGTTCAAATCAAGATCTAGCTGAAGAAAATAAACCTGCTATAAGAAAAGTCCCTTTCTACACTGAACTGTCTTCCTCAGCTACAACATTTCCAACTGCCTCTCATGCAGGTCTTCCTAAAATGTAAGGCTGGACCCAGTGCTATCACTGGTAATGACTCCTATACATTCCAAAGGGACCTTTATGTGGTCACCTATGGTGCATTTATCTTCACATTTGTTTCCTAGAAGTTGGGCATCTAGTTCAAACCAATTGTCCAGAGAACCTCTCCATCCAGCGGAGGGAGACAAGTATCTTCATACATCTCCAGATGCGTGTTTGGCACCAATAAGAACTGGTGCTCTGGATGTACCTGTGTCAGACCACTAAATGTGAAAACAGCTTGGTTGGCAATCTCAGCCTTTACGTGACTGAATATTAACAGAATAAAGCTCACCACAAATGTACTGTTGTACTGAGGACACTATTAGGCTCAGATTCATTCCACCTTTCTTTAGGTACAATTCCAAGGCACCTATGGGAGGAGTCATTTGCCTGGAGGACTTTCTATAGAGACTGGAGAATAACAGGCGCATCCTGAGAGTGAGCCACACCACAGGGCTGCCCAGAAGAACGTGAGAAAGGAGCTCTCAGAGTCTATTCGGGTCATCCAAGATCTACTAAGAGACTACAACAGGAGCCAAGCACAAGCCTTTTCCATTTCAGGCATCCTGAACAAGCAGTTAACATTATGTGGGATGAATCCCAGCTTAAACCCCACTAAATTGTGGATTTCCACAAGTACAGTACAGTACTAACTGCAACATCATACTTTGCTGCAAGATAAACAATACCCAATAATAAGGCAAATCCATAGTTGTCTGAAATAGTAGCTCTTAAAGTGCTTTTTTATAGCAGAGCATACCAGATGCTGACTTTATGGATGTGATAAACTCTTTTAAAACTGTAGTACAATAGGATTTCAGCTGTTAGCACAGATCCTGCTAAGTCATCTGTATATGCCCAAGGAGAAAATTTGTTCTTAATGACTATACTTCTGCTTATTTTTAAGTGGCAGCTTAAAAACATCAGCCAGCATGAAGTATCGGAGACAAGTGGTCTCTTGCTGTGTCTATTAATTTCAGTGTAGAGTCATTTAACTTTGCATTTTTGCCATTCCGATGTTTGTGCACCATATTCTCCAGTATTTCTGCTTGCAGTAGTGTGGTACATGGAGATGTGTTGACATCATGTGTCAGACAAAAGCTGTTGAAGTATTTCTGGACCAAAACTTGTCCTGGAAAGCATAACAGTCAAGTATGCAAAGAAAGCGTCCAAACTAGCACACCAGGGGTCTGGCTAACCCTGTAACTGCAGCTTGCATGGTTTTGCATTCTTGTCCACCACACAAACTCTGCTCACCTGTAACACCACTCTCAGGGGTAACAGACCCAGCTGAATGCAGAAATACCTTTATTTCACCAATCTCCATTAGTCCATGTCCTACCCTGAAGTGCAGCTCCTTAGTTATTTCTGCTATTGGTAGTTTAGCTCCTGTATCTCAGTCCTGTTGGATCATCACACAGTAAAGTCAACACTGCTGCTAAACTAGGCTGGCCTCCACTGTGCAAAGACCCAAGGCGAGATAGTCCAGTCCTTCAGCTTATCTCTACAAACTTCATTAGGTAAAATCAGATACTCCCCCATCCTCCTTCTCCTTCTTTCTCCTTCTGTATCTCTTCTTCTTGACTGTACCTCCTTTCCCAGCTGCCCATACAGCCATGCAGGAAGTGCTCACTGCAAGGCACTCTCTGTTCACCCATTCTCTTTTATCACCAAGGTAAAAATAGGATGCTGTTGACATCTGAGGAAAACATAAGCAAATAATATATAAAGAGAAATTATGAAGTTGTGTAATTGATACAAATGTATAGTCTAAAAGTTAGTTTTCTCCCTACACATGAAGCAGAGATTTCTATGCTTCTAAATAATATTCTTACAATGTTCGCATTTCATATAAATTGACTTTGGGGTTCTCCCTGGGTCACTGTGGATGTTTTCCCATTACCAGTGATTGTCAAGTGCTTTCTTACAGTCTGATTTTCTTATGTGCGAAGGTAACAATATAAAGGTAAGCTTACCTTACCCTGAAGGAACAGTAAAACCAGATTTATAACACCATGTGGTGTTTAACTGCTGGGAGTTAAGGATATTGTATATAGGAAGTTTACTGGAAAGTGCAGAGCTAAGGGATTTCTGCATATTAGTTATGACATCTCTGGGAATATTTAGATTTTGAATCAGAACTCAGCTGGGTTTCAGAGACATCAATTTTATCCTGAAAGGAATATTATCACATTGTGGGCAAATAGTACTGGCTTGTTCCTGTAAGAAAAGCTTCATCTTTATAAAAAATTATGTGCTGACTAGGTGAACCTCTCTGCTGTGCTGAAAGATTGTGTAAGGTTTATGCAAAACCTTATTCTGAGGATACATAAAGACCTCAGAATAGGATGTGAGGGGGTGTGTATACATATACAGCTTTCATCCTCAAAACACGATACAGTTAAAGGCAAGAAAAACTCTGGGATTCTTGTGCCCCAGTTAGCCTGTTAAGTGTTCACACTAATAGATACAGTTGCTAGCTGAAAACACAGCTCTTGGTGTTGAGATTGCTGTATATGGGAGTTAGAGATAAGCAGAATTTTTACAATGAAACTAGAACAAAGGAAGGTAAGCAGGTAGGTTGTCACATACTAGTATTGTTTCCAAATCTCAACTAAAAGCAATTCATCTCTATCTTGGAACAGAGGGAGCCACAAGTTAGGAAAAATAGTTTATTTATTCCATGTTAAACAATCTAGATGGGTTTAGCAGCTTTAGTCTTCCTATGGCTTGAAGCAGGAATCTGGAGCCTGGCATAATACAGTTACAGTTCTACTGATCTGTGTTTGTCTTCTCTGTGAAAATGCTGCCTACAGCAGAGCAAGCTGTTAGCCTGAATTTGAAGGGAAATGAGGCTTATTCAATTACGGTCTCCGTCAATCCTTCCCTAATAATTTTTGAACCAGATGGACAGTTTAAAATAAGTACATAAATACACAAACTAATAAATAATGCCAAGGGGACTGAAGTCTCTGCAGTCTGAGGTTCCTAAAAGCTTACAGAAGAGAAGCGAATACAAAAAGAAGGAAGAATTAAATATTGCATCCCCAGTGGAGAAGTGAGCTCAAGTTACCTGCTGTGCCTGGCCTGCCAGGCAGCCCCTCAGCAGCGGTACATCCAGGGAATCAGCACCCTGGCAGCCCAGGATCCACCACAGTACACACATCCTCTTGCCTTGTCCATGGGAGGAAACTAAGGACAAAATGGGGGGGGGGGGGGGGGGGGGGGAAGGGCTTACAGGAAATGAGGAGGGAATATTTAAAGAAAAGGAAAAATGCTAGAGGCCGGGAGGGAGACAAGTGCTCTCCTAGGTGAGGGCAGAGGGAATACGTAGGAATAGAGACAGAAATTGATAGGAAATTAGATTTAAATAGTTCTGTGGTTCATGCGGCTTCCTGCTTATTAACTATAATCACCCTGGAATCATACAAAAGTGCTTCCACTGAACCCAGATTTTACAAAAATATCAGAAAAAATTATATATGATATATAAACATACATACATATGTATCTGTATGTATTTAGATCTTATTGACCCTGTTTTATCTGAACATCAGGGACACGGATATTTCTGAGGGCAACAAGAAAGGCACATTAGGTAAAGCAAAGAACAACAATAAAACATGAACATTTCTTCTACCTAAGAAATCTGGGATTGCATTATTTAGATTTGCAATTACTACTTGCAGCTTATATATACATATATATATATATATGCCATGAGCATGAAAGCTCTTCCAGCAAATTCAAACTGACTCTAAAACACCTACGGTATGACCTGAGTCAAGAATCCCTTTATTTTTTGCATCACCTCAAGAAGGCAAGCTTGAAAAATGTTCCACAGTGTAACAGATGAGTTTGCAGACCTACAAAGACCAGATTGGCCATGCCAATTTATTTTACTGCATCCTTTATTATTGTGCACTATATCTTACTGCCTTCACATTAATGCTGTTTCTATTAGACAATGTATGGTCTATATAACAATGTGTTATCATAGTACCACAGAATAAAACACTGACCAGTAATAGATGTCAATAGAAAATGCTGGAAGCCCTGTAGTGAAGAATAATGGGGCAGACAATTCAGAGACAACCTGCATACAGGAGTAAATGTTCCCTTGTTTTCAGTACACAGTAGTGGCTTTATGCAGTGTCATGCAGCCTTTATATTACTGGAGAAAATTCCGTCTAAATGTGGGGATATTATCTACATAAATACCAAGTTTTTTACATGCCTTACTTAGCCTTTGACCTGAATCTGACCATAAATGCTATGGGTCATTCTTGCATTAGATACTTCATGTTTTCTTTTATTACTTTTATAAATACTACCATATTGTCTTCTAATTGCATTGGAAGTTCAACCGTAAGTTTCTGCTAATGCCTAAACTTTGCAGCCTATAATAAAATAAGGACAGGCTATGTTCTCATCTCCTCCTCAATCCTGCCCATTTATTGACCTCCTTTAAGGCTAGAAGGCCTAGCCTACTAACTTAGACCAGGACAAGTTAAGCAAGATAAACTCCAGTGGAAACTTCAGATCCCAAAGATGTAAATAAAACTTTTTTCCATTGATCTTTCTGGATAGTAGCTGGAGGCATTAAAAACCTTACTGTTTCCTGGCACCCTGGGTCTCCAGTAGGCTAATGGTGTGTATTTTCTCTTTTATCACTTGTCTTCCTGTATGCCTTGCCTAACTATAACTCAGGCCCAGCTCCCTCTGTCTTTTGATCTCAGTTTGATTGCTTTGCTCTTTTGCTGACCAGATTCTCACAGCTTACAGGGAGCTGTGACTCAGAAAGTGATTCAGAACTAGGCCCATCAAAGTGTAATTTAGGAACAAATATAACCACTCCCACCACTGTATGTGATTTTAAAAAGGTTACAACTCAGAAGAAATTGCTAACATTTCTTTTGCACTGTAAAGATAACAAAATAGCTTAGACACATTTCAGTTATCTGTATCTGAAAAAGAAATGCTTTTCTTTAATAGAGATTAGCTGCCAAGATTTAAGAAATAAAATCACAGGTATTAGGAATGTTGAGTAGGAAACAAACTGCCAGTCATGTTATATTACCCCATTCACACACTAACCAAGAAACAGGAAGTACTTTTCACTCTTGCATTTCTCATTCTAGAGTCGTAGTTTTCTGATGTTTGGAAATTTTAACTTCTAGCTTCAGTTTTCCTGTGAAAAGACTACATGTGTTTGTCTTTGAGTCATCACTGCCAGCTGGCTGAACTGAATCTTCACCTTCTATGGAATTTACTTCTCTTGCCCTCTCTGCTTTTGTAAACTTAAATACATCAGTCCCTTTTATTCTCTTGACAGAAACAGATTCCCTGTTCTCCCAGTTCTCTCAGTACCCTCACCTCACAGTACTGCAAGTCAAGCCTGTGTTTCTAGGAAAAATATAATACCACTCTAAAGGTGGTATTTATACCAATAAAAAATATATATGTAGTACCAGCCCCTGAGGGCATAAGTACAGGATCATCCACACTATCAAAACTCTAGCCTGCTCCCTGCTACAGGTTTAGCCCACACGATCCAGCATCCCTCTGGACAACACATAGCTTGGGGGACAGAGAAAGTTATGGCCATTCCCAGGAGATGCTTTAGGATGAATCCTGGACTTCTCTTTTAGCCGTGGCAGTTGGGAAGGCGGAATGCTATTTAAGTTTATGAGCCATTTATTTACTAATGTAGATATAGCCCTACAATTTCAGATGTTAATGAGCCTTCATTTACATTCTGCCAGTATCTCCACTAGAGATACTTTGATACAGTTGATGATTGCATTTTCTGTTTTCATGGACACATTATATGGATGACATCACATCAATCGACCTTTTGCAGTTGAGGCCCTTAGAAGCTGCTTTTGTTTACACTGCCATTTAATTACAGCTGAACTAATTTCTGATCACTCATTTTAAAGCATTTTTCAATTACCACTTTTCAATAACATGGCCAAGCAAGTCTAATATAGTACCATTTCTGATTGGGTCTGTGGTTGTTTGGTGTGCCAGATTCTTGTCAGATATCAGGCTCGGAAATCTCTAAATTTTACAATCCACACCAGAATGACAGACAAGCACTTAAGTGAATTGCATCTATGTTTAAATTGAAACCTGAGGGAAGAATTCTGGCAAACTTCATTCCCTCGCTTCAGGAAACTTTCTTTTTTAACAGTCATCAAAAGGGATGGTAAACTTCTTTTTCTTTTTGTATCCCTTTTGCAGGCTCTAGCATTTAGCAATCTGTTCCACTCCAAACTGCCTTTAACTTTTTTTCTGAAGATGTGATTTCTAGTTACTTATTTCAGAACATTTTATGCTTTATAAAGATGATTGCTATTCACTTTGTCCCTGTTGTTTGTGTAACATCTAATTACATATTCTGTGTTGGTTGTTCTAATTTTTTTCCTTGCTTTTGTGTAAACCCCTTATAATTACTGTATAGATGCTTCAATTGCTTTTTACTATTTATATCCAATTTTTTCAGACAGATGAGACACTGTCCTTTTTATATCTGCTTTTATGAATTCAAATACTTGCTTCTAGCTAGCAATGTTTTTCTACTCTTTAACCTATTCTTTTTTGTGTTTGTGTACTTTTTAATCAAGTTCTGTTTAATCTGTGCTAAAACCAGATGTCTTTTCCAGTCCTCATAATTCCTTCCCTACTTCACTCATGTAACACTCCAAAAAGGCCAGTATCCCTGGTGCTCAGTACTGTTATCATAAATGTTTTCTAGGAGATGGATATCCTAAAATCTTTCTGACACAGAGACAATCCATGGCTGCATTACATTTTTATGACTATGCCACAGAATTAGAAGAAAGGTAAACTGCAGGAGCCCCTGCAGATCAAGTCCAACCTTACTGATCAAGGCAGAGCTAGCTGGAGGGATAGATCATGAGGTGTGGAAGCAGCAACAGCAGGAAAAATCAAAGGCAAGAGAAGCATGATATGAATGACCTCCTATTGAAGGCACATAGGGATTAGCAATTCATCATTATCCTAACACATGAATAGGACACCCTGATCAGAGACAAAGAACAGCTGAATAAATGATAACAATTCATGGAGGTGAGATAGGATGGAAAAACTCATCACTGAGATGCCCTAAAAGGGAAAAAAAGGCACATGCAAAAATCAGCACATAACTCCTAACCTAAGAAGAGAACAGGAGACAAGATGAGGTCTCAACAGCCAGTGTACTTGTTCTTCAAACAGGACTCAGGGACAGAACACCTGGATTCAAGCATTCTGATGCCTGCATACTGCACACACCACCTGGGTATACATGTCCTGGAACTTGTCTGTGGGAGTGTGACACAGGATTGGGCAAATCAGTATTGTTTTAATGTAAATGACCTTCCAGTCCCATTCTTGGGGGGCAGCAAGAGTGTGGTTGCTCTATAAAGGAAGACAAGCCAGGAGCTTAGGGTGACCACACATGGGCAGAGGAACCCTTCCACCAGACTGAAACAAGGTGAGAATGGCTGAGTTCCCAGGAACAGGGACTGGTGACAGCCCATTGACAATCAAATGAACACCAAGTGATGGGTCATATCCAAGACAACCCAGAAAATCCTATTAGTGAGTCAGCAAGGGACAGAGCTGGGCAAAGACCCACAACATAGCTGAAGAAGGACTGAGTAGAAATAGGACTTCAGGGCCCCTGGGAAAGAGGGTGGGCTCCCAAGTAAGGCTCATCAGGGCAATTAAGGCTTAATGGCTACTCAGGGCCCTGCTATCTTTCACTATGCAATTTGTTAACAACGTTGCAACATTCTTTCTTATTCATCCAGTTAATTTTTAACAATACCCTAAGGTCAAATATTCACAGATCCTTGAACAACCCATTAAAGGGGTAAATCTTGAGCATGGTAAAGCTTTCATTGTGTTTAAATCATAGAATCATAGGTTAGGGTAGGAAAGGACCTCAAGATCATCTAGTTCCAATCCCCCTGCCATGGGCATGGACACCTCACACTAAACCATGTCACCCAAAGCTCTGTCCAACACGGCCTTGAACACCACCAGGGATGGGGCATTCACAACCTCCCTGGGAAACCCATTCCAGTGCCTCACCACCCTTATAGTGAAGAACTTCCTCCTTATATCTAATCTAAACCTCCCCTGTTTAAATTTGAACCCGTTACCCCTTGTCCTATCACTACAGTCCCTAATGAGCAGTCCCTCTCCAGCATCCCTGTAGGCCCCCTTCAGATACTGGAAGGCTGCTATGAGGTCTCCACGCAGCCTTCTCTTCTCCAGGCTGAACAGACCCAACTTTCTCAGCCTGTCTTCTTACGGGAGGTGCTCCAGTCCCTGATCATCCTCATGGCCTCCTCTGGACTTGTTCCAACAGTTCCATGTCCTTTTTATGTTGAGGACACCAGAACTGCACACAATACTCCAAGTGAGTTCTCACAAGAGCAGAGTAGAGGGGCAGGATCACCTCCTTTGACCTGCTGGTCACGTTTCTTTTGATGCAGCCCAGGATACAGTTGGCTTTCTGGGCTGTAAGCACACACTGCAGCTGGCTCATGTTCATTTTCTCATTGACCAACACCCTCAAGTCCTTCTCCGCAGGGCTGCACTGAATCTCTTCTCTGCCCAACCTGTAGCTGTGCCTGGGATTGCTGCGACTCAGGTGTAGGACCTTGCACTTGGCATGGTTAAACTTCATGAGGTTGGCATCAGCCCACCTCATAGGCATGTCAAGGACCCTCTGGACGGCATTCCTTCCCTCCAGCGTATCAACCAAACCACACAGCTTAGTGTCATTGGCAAACTTGCTGAGGGCACACTCAATCCCACTGTCCATGTCACTAACAAAGATGTTGAACAAGACTGGTCCCAACACCGATCCCTGAGGGACACCACTCGTTACTGGTCTCCAGCAGTAAAGAACTTCTTCCTTATATCCAATTTAATCCAATTCCTTCTAGTTGGGATGCAACACTCCTGAGCTTGTAGTAGGTGATCCTTGAATATCAGTCAACAATCTTGGGCTCCCCTGCCCTCTAGAGCTATATCCCATGGAACCTTACCAAGGAGGTTCTTGAAGAGGCCAAAGTCTGCTCTCTTGAAGTCCAGGGCAGTGAGCTTGCTGCACGCTCTTCTCACTGTCCTGAGGATCTCAAATTCCACCATCTCATGATCACTGCATCTAAGGCATCCCTTAAGCATCACATTTCCACCGAGCCCTTCCTTGTTGGTGAGCACGAGGTCAAGCAGGGCACCTCTCCTTGTTGGCTCCTCTATTGCTTGCAGAAGGAAGTTGTCTTCCACACAATCGAGAAAACTCCTGGATTGTTTGTGCCAGGCTGTAGCGTCCCTCCAACAGATATCAGGGTGGTTGAAGTCCCCCATAAGAACAAGGGTCTGCAAGCGTGAGGCTGTTCCTGTCTGTCTATAGGGCATTTCATCCATAGATTCCTCTTGATCACGCGGTCTATAACAGATCCCCACAGTAATGTCTCCCATCACTGTTCTCCCTTTAACCCTGACTCACAAACTCTCTGTTGAGTGCTCACCTGTCCCCAGAGAGAGTTCCATACTCTCTAGCCTATCCCTAACATAAAGGGCAACTCCCCCTCCCCACCTGCCTGACCTGCCTTTTCTAAAGAGCCTGTAACCTTCCATTCCAACACTCTAGTCAAAAGAGCCATCCCACCATGTTTCTGTGATGCCTATTATATCATACCCCCTTAGACGTGCACACATCTCTAATTCCTCTTGTGTGTTCCCCATGCTCCAGGCATTTGTATAGGGGCATCTGAGCTGAGCTCCAAATGAAGCCAGCTCATTGGCTGAAGAGGCTGGAATATCTCTACATTGCTCTGAGCATTTATTATAGGTGCTGGCAACTGACTGGGTGTGTTGGGATGGAATGATGGCCCCCTGACCCAACACATCTAGTTTAAAGCTTTCTTGAGCAGCCTGGCAAGCCTCCTACCAAAACTGCTCTTCCCCTTGTCAGACCACTCTGCCAGCCTCTGGTAGACCTGGCCTCCCAAACTGAGTCCCATGTTCTAAATACCCAAACCCCTGACTATGGCACCACTGTTCTAACCATTTACTAACCTGGCAAATCCGCCTCACCTTTTTAAGGTCCTCCCCTTTAGCCTGGAGAATTGAGGAAAAGACTATGATTGATGAAAAGAAAATCACTGAAGCCTGCAACTGCTGCTTCTTGTTCTTTCACTATGCCTGCCCAGTCTTTTCTAAAGCTCTCCTTAAGGAGTGGAAAACTGCTTTTAGAGTCTTCTCTTCTGCAGGCTGAAGTCCACTTCACTTTGCCTCTCCTCTTACACCATAGACTTTAACTCCCTCACCAAATGGTTTAGTCACCCTCTGTAGTCTGCTGACAATTCACTTGTTTGGGGCAGGGCCCACCCAGCTTTTATAAAGTGTTTGAAATGTGACCTCACTGGTGTTAAGCAGATGGTAAATAGAGAAAGGTGAACAAAGAATAAATGAGTAGAGGACAAATGCAAAGAGATGTTCCATTTCTTGAGCATTTCTCCCTAGCTTGCCATAATGATCCCTGATCTGTTCCAAGTGATGTCATTTGTCCACAGAAAAATGACAACCAGAGGACTCTCTTGCGGTTCATCACGCTACAAATATACATCAAACTACATCTTGGTCACTTTTCAAGGCTGCTGTAACACTCAGTATGTCTACAGCTTTGCTTATGACCTTGGTATATGAAAATCTCTAACATCTTCCACTTACATGCTTCCAGACACCTTCAGTTTATTCTATATGTAGCTGTAACTTACAACATTTATTGATCATCTATTAATTATACATGAAGTATTTATAAGTGTACCCTTCATATAAAGTGTGATTCATTCACCAGCAGAAATGTATTGTTTCTGGGGGTTATATTATATAAACCAGAACTTAATTACTAATAGAATGAAAATACAGTATCCTGTAAAAATCATTCATGATTACAAAGAGAAACTATGCTCACATGTTTAATAGTATTAGAAATTAAGTAGTACAGCTATTACATTTTATATATAATATGTATGTGTTTATATGGCTGAAATGCACTTGGCTTCTTTCTTTATTTAATAGTTACTTTGATCCACTGCGTTGCTCTAACTTCTATCACAATTCTCTATAAATCATGGAACACACTGGGTCTAATTATTTGTTCTACTTGACCAAAGCCATACCTACATGAAACAGTACAATACCCAGGAGAAAATTCAACAGACTGTCCCAGGCAATTTATACTGAAAAAATATTTACATGAACACTCTGCAGTGTAAAGCAACTGCAAACAGAAAAGGTGAAATGTACAAACTCACAGAGGAAAAGTGCATAACTGAAGAAAAAAATCAGTGGGAAAATTGCCTTTTTATTCCTAAAATTTTTTAAGACCTCATACCTACATGGTATAAAATACTGTATTTCTACCAACTTCCAGTACTTGATTTGATGGCTGGATGATTTATGCCACTGGGAAACCTTGCTCAACGATCATTAATGTTACTCAAAACATAGTTTCACTCAGAATCTCTATTCCACAATTTTTCCCCAAGACTTCAACCTTGTCTACAAGGTTACCTTGCAGTAAGAATATTCTTTCTAGTCATGTAACACTAATGGGGATGCTTCATTCATGTTCAATGAGCTGACTTTTACTTTACCATGATGCATTGTTTCTATGGAAAGAATTGAATTTATTTTGAATGGCATACTCAACTTGGGGAAGAGGTATGCTGCTCTCTTCACTCCCCTTCTGAACACCATGCTTTGGGGGCTGGATTTTATGAGGGCTTAAAGGACACTTAACAGAAAGAGGTAGGTTGGAAGTTGATGTAATTGAGTATGGAACTGAGTTTTTGAAGTATCAGGATTTGTTTCCAGACATCTTTTAAAATTGCATCAAAATATAATTTTGATATAACTTTCTATACCCTTTCATAAAGTCTGTGATGCATCAGCAGTGTTTGGGAGCAAGGTATGACTTCTACCTTCTATCTTCTGTATGTCACCAATGGATCAAAGCACCTTTGGGGCCAGGAACAGACGCTAACAAAGGTTTTCAATTCAGCAGCTATGTATTGCAGCCGTAGTGTCAGAAAGAGATGGCAACAGTGGGAATGGCTGTTGGACCAGCTTCATTCTGTGCAAAACTGTTTCCAGACTTGTGAAAACCACCGATAGGTACATTTGGTACAGTCAGACCTGTATCTGTAGTGTTACCAGAAAAAAAGGGGTACCCCTGTGATCTGTGCAGAGCCTTCCTCAGAAGCCCAGTGGCATAAGAGCTTCTTTGTCTCTGTTGAAATGTGTGGCTATTTTCCTCTGAAAGCTCAGCACTCTGCACTGCTACTGGCAAGTTATGAGGTACAGACAGCAAGAAATCTTGTGATGAAGACAGGTGCCATTATTTAATAGATATCCACATGTTTTAGGGCTTATCAGGAGATAATAGTTGTGCTGTATATTGGTGTACATCAACAGGAAGCTCACTTTATGGTTCTTACCTCCACTATGTCCACCAATTGAACAAAAGGTGGGATTCAGGAAATCATAATTTGGAAAGCCTACAAGTACAGACTTACCTAAGAATCAGATTTGTCTTCTTTGACAATTTTACCTCAGAAGACTTATACCTACCAAACAATGCAACTATCCTATAAGTAGATAAGTAAAACTATAGTCTTGATGTAAATACACCTTTTATGCTAACACATGAAAAATAATGATTATATTAATTGACATCACAGGAGTCTGAGAAGTCAAATGAAAGAGAGGATGGTAAAATCAAATTGCCTAACCACAGCTGGAACAACAATATATACTTAACACTCTCATTACGAACTCTAAAATTTTCCAATACATCTAATTACTCTAGTGTGCTAAAATCTAATTAATTTGCATTTTATCTTCCAGAGATGTGGTAGCCTCAGAGCCACAGTTAAAGAAAGCTTCATGATTCCTAATGATTTTAATTATATACTCTTTCTAAAATGTTCTCTATTTAGAGAAATGTATGATGGATTATAATGGGTAGGAAAGGGTGAAGCTCCTTATGCATTGTATTTTGTGAATGCTTTCAGACATTATCAATAACAGATAATTTTCATTTACATCAGCAATATATACCTTTTTCTCTTAACAGCATTTCAGTATTGAACTACTTCCAGAGCAAGTATTATGTGAATATCACAATGTAGATAGAGATCTGATGCATACTTTTATTTCTACAAAGTTTACATCAACCTCAATTAAAATGCCATAGAGCAAGTATGCATAAAGTTGGTGGATGTGACTGAAGATCTACTTAAAAATCAATGTTTCATTCATATTTCTAATGCTTGCCTTCAGCCTCTTCCTTCTCTCCAGAGATGTCCCTGTGGTCTTTTCCCTGGAACCAGCCAGTTTCCTCATCAGTTTAATCCTTCAATCAACTTCAGAAGTTAAAAATGACCACGAACTGCAGATAGCAGGCTGGGAGGAGAAAGACAGAAATGTGTGGGAAGAGTGTAACAGAAGACAGGAGAGAAGACAGATTGCAACTGAGCAGCAAGTTGAAATCTTCAGGTCCCAAAAAACATTACCAGTATTTCCTGGTTAAATGTGAAACCTGTTAAGTTTCAGTACACAAGAAAACCTTCACCTGATAAACTGCAATTAAAAAACCCCCAAAACAACAGCCAACCAACTAAATCCCTCCTCCAAAAAAAACCCCAACCAACTGCCGCGGAATGGACTCAGTCAGAGATCAATATGATCAGACAAAAAGCCATTTATTGCAAAGCATTAACTCCTTATATACTACTGCTTACACACACCTACGGTAATTTGGCATATCATGATTGGATACTTGTCCTGAAGACCCTTAGTGACTAACATATAACTGGTTAAGCACAGGTGTGAGAACTCGATCTCGAAAGCTTGCCAACAGTCCAGTTCTCATAACTCAGTGAATTCCAGCTTCTTCTTATCTTGCTTGCTTAAGCCTCCTCGGGCCTCTCACAGCCTTGCTGTATCTTTCCGAGTTATTCAGAGCTCATGTACCAAATATCCATTCTCCTGTGAGAACACTGTCTCCACAACCAACCAAACCCAAAACCCAAGAAAACAAATAAAAAAAGCCAACCCTAGAACAAAAGAAATTCCAAACAAACAAAACAAACAAAAAAACCCTTCCAGAAAATTATTGCAAATGGCTAAGCACGTATTTCAGATTACTGGAAATAAAATGTGTTAGGAAGAGAAAGGGGAAGCTTTCAAAGCTTTCTCCTAGAGGAACAACAAGCTTAAATCTTTTAAAAGTTGCTGAGCAGCAGTGGGCTGATGTGTGGTTGAGCCAAAAGGCCAGTACAAGAAGCTGAGTCTACAGATCATTTGAAATTCCTACAGCATTTCTGCTGAGCTGGGAAAAAATCCTCTTCATTCTCAGAAACAAAATTACAGAGACCTTGTAAACCCCAATGCTAACAAGTTTATTTGGACTGATTACATGGTGCATGATTTGCTGTGTCAGATCAAACAACATTTCACTAATACAGTACTAGCAAATGTCAACAGCAGTATTTCAATTGCAGTTTCAGAAATCCAAATGCTTTTTTTTTGCCTCAGTTATACTTCTTTGTGTTCCTCAAATGAAATAAAGTGGTAGGAAACACCATTGACTCACTACGTAAAGAATTCCTAACAAATATAAAGCCTTTCTGCCTGGAGCTACTGGCAAAAGGATGCACTATGAACAAAAAGACAAAGTGGCAAGAATGCAATGTTCTTGTTTTCTTGCATCTTTCATGTACTTCATGTGGGATCTGTGCCAGGTGGCCCATACCTGAAAATAGGAAGTCTAAAGTGTCTACAAGCCTATAGCAACTAGAGCGCAAACATTTGTCTGGTAATATTCAGAATAAAGAATGCTAATTCTGGGGTGGCAGCTGAATGCCAGTTTCAGAAACCATTACACCTATGGATCGCCTAAAGGCAGTCGTGGCTTTCACTTAAAAACTGCTGTCCATGTGCACTTGCAGGAGGTCCTTTTCAAGCACCTTCTGCTCTTCTGTATAGCTGTGGCAGAGCTAACTTGCTATAAACAGCACCTGAAATTGCTCCTCAGAGAAGGTCCAACATACTGGAGAAACTTTGAATTATTTGCCTTGAAATGCTCAAGTTTTCAGAGAACACAGATTCTAATAAAAATGATGGTATTTTTTATTCTGCTTCACATTACAGAAGCGTGACTGTGACTGTCCTGAATTTCTTCTTTTTTGGCTCAAAAAAGCAATTTATCTGGCAACTATGTTGCTAGTACTTTGAAGTGATTAGGCAAAATAGCTTAAACTGGAAGGAAGATGTGTGTGTGACTTAAGAGAGCATCTGGTTCTCAAATTTCAAGGGAAAATGTTTATCAGGGAATGGTTACTTCAGTTATTCAGAAAGAATTACATGCTGTCCTTTCTCCTAAGAGAAAGTTATTTATATATGAACTAAATTGTTCTGCACTTGAAAATTGTGGTTGTGATGCCTGATAAACTTGACCAAAGCTGGAAATTAAAATAGGCTCTTTGCCTCAGTTTCTTTCTAAATGCCACTGTATAATGTGATCGTTATATGCTAGCAAGAGTGTACATAACAGTCACAAACTTGTTTTTTTAAGGACCATCTGGAATGCATGTGTCTGAGCAGAGCCAGAAGAGGAATTCAGCAAAGTACCAAGCACCGCATACAAATCAAAGAGCATGCTTTTTATCTTGTGGGGAAACAAATGGGGCAGGAAGATGAGTTTCACTATCTATCTCAGGCCAGGATGCTCAGAGCACTTTCCAATCTGAGTGAAAAACTAAACAAACTTTAGTAATGAAGAATATTTTCATGAAAACTGAAGTGCAAAAGACTACCATTGAAAAATATTTGACTTAAGTCATAAACATTTGAAGGAATCATGCAAAAGTTTAATATATGATTAATAAGGAAGACAGCTCATTTGTGTTCTTTAAAACCGACAGGTCAGTGGATGGAACTCAATGGACATGAGTTCCAATACACTGTGTTTTGCTCTTCCTTGCTTACTGTACTATAATTGCTTTAATTTTAGCAGAATATCTGAAAATGATGCTGAAGTTAACATCAACTTGCTCATGAAGTACATTCATCTCCACAGAAAAAATTAAACATCTTTATATTGGTCAATTAACCTTCGTTTTGGACCATGCAAATGAAATGACTTGATTTTAATTTTGATGGAATGAAGCATTCTGGTTAGATGAAGCAGAAAAGTATCAAAAAGACCTTGGAAAAAATAAGCCATATTAAATTAGACTGGCATCCTTATAGAACAGATTCAAGAATAAATTAAGAGGACAAGCTTACAGACTTATCTTCACAGTAGTCACAGACTGCCATGAGAAACAGATGTGATAACAATTCAAATCCTTTAGATTTAAACTGAGCCAAATTTAGACGGTAAACTCCCTGGGATTTGCATAAACTTGCTTCTTTGAAGTATGTACTTTTAAAGCCCTGTAATTAAGTATGGAAAGGCTGGAAACTAAACTTTGGAAGAATTGCAGAATCTAACTATGGTGAGTCATCTGGAAGGGACTGGACCTGTGTATTAGCTTTATGCTTTTAACAGATGGTGGGTGTTACCAAAAACTTACCTTTAAGCATCTTAAGTTAGGTTTCAAAAAGGCTGTCTTTCAAACCATCAAAAAATCTGAGACAATTTTTTTTGTTTTATTTTAAAAAAGGGCAATTATTAAGAAAATGGCAGTGACAATTTGAAAAAAAAAACAAACCCAAAACATAATTCTCTCCCACTGTTAATTTCTGCCATCAGTCAAAGGCAATCTGATGTAGGGTTTACAGACAGGCAATCAGCACACACTGGCCAATGTGAGCTAGAAAAGAAATTTTGGACAGAAGCCACTAATACTCAGTGTCTGCTGAGACAGAGAAATAAAGATTTCTTATTAAAATTAATGTAATTGAGATAAGCACTCAGCAGGGCAAGAACCAAAACAAGGCTATGCTGTAGACTTCTCAGTAATAAGGTGGGTTGAGGTATGAAGTTTTTCCTACTCTGTGGTTTGCATGGCAAAGCTTTGGTAGCAGAGGGTTGCAGAGGTGGCTTCTGTAAGATGTCCGAAGCTTCCCCTGTGTCCAATAGAGCCAGTGCGAACTGGCTGCAAGAGGAACCTGCTGCTGACCAAGGCTGAGCCAATCAGCAACAATGATAGCACCTCTGGGATAGCATGGTTAAGAAGGCTGAGGAAAAACTGTGCAAAACCAATTGCTGACAGAGAGCAGTGAGTGTATGGGAAACAGCCTGCAAACACCCAGGTCAGTGCAGAAGGAGGGCAGGAGGTGCTCCAAGTGCCGGAGCAGAGGTTCCCCTGCAGTCCATGGTGCAGCCCATGGTGCAGCCCATGGTGAAGCAGGCTGTGAATCTGCAGCCCATGGAGGTCCATGGAGAGCAGATATCCACTTGCAGCCTCCACACTGGAGCAGGGGGATGCTCAAAGGAGGCTGTGACCCAGTGTGAGGCCTGTGCTGGAGCAGGCTCTTGGGAGGACCTGTGACCTTGTAGAGAGAGGAGCCCACACTGGAGCAGGTTTGCTGATAGGAGCTGTGACCTGCAGGGGCTGCATGCTGGAGCAGTCTGTTGCTGAAGGATGCACACCATGGAAGGGATGCATGCTGGACCAGCTCATAAAGAACTGCAGCCTGTGGGAAGGACTCACATTGGAGAAGTCCATGGAGGGCTGTCTCCTGTGGGAGGGGCCCCACACTGGAGCAGGGGAAGAGTGTGAGAAGTCCTCCCCTGAGGAGGAAGGAGCAGCAGAGACAACGCGTAATGAACTGACATAACCCTTATACCCCGTTCCCCTGCACTGCTGTGGGGGATGATGTATAGAAAATCAGAAGTGAAGTTGAGCCTGGGAAGGTGTGAGGAGGGTATTTCTAAGATTTGATTCTATTTCTTATTATCTTATTGTGGTTTGACTGGTTACAAACTAACTCCCCCAGGTCAAGCCTATTTTGCTCATGACAGTAATTGGTGAGCGATCTTTCCCTGTCCTTAACTCAACCCAGGAGGTTTTTGTGATATCTTTTCTCTCTGTCCAGCAAAAGAGGTGTCCTGGGTTCAGCAGCAGCAGTCATTTTTCTCCTTCTTAGTAGCTGGTGCAGTCCTGTGGTTTTGACTTTCAGCCTGGGAACAGCACTGACAACACCAATGTTTTTTGTTGCTGCTTAGTAATGTTTAGTCTGACCAAGGACTTTCTGAGTCTCATGCTCTGCCAGGAGGAGGGGAAGCCAGGAGGAAGCAGAAACAGGACACCTGACCCGAACTAACCAAAGAGGTATTCCATACCACAGCACGGCATGCCCAGGATGTAGAACCAGGGGCAGTTACCCAGAAGGGTTTGATTACTGCTTGGGTCAGGCTGGGTATCGGTCAGTGGGTGGTGAGGGTTGTATTCTCTTCCCTTGTTATTTCCCTTATCATTATTATTATTGGTGGTAGCAGTAGTGGTTTGTGTTATACCTTAGTTACTGGACTGTTCTTATCTCAACCAGTGGGAGTTACATTCTTTCGATTCTCCTCCCCATCTCTCCGGGTGTGGGGGGAGGAAGGGAGGAAGAGTGAGAGAGTGAGCTGCGTGGCTGGGCTCAAACCACGACAAGAAGGCAGTGACAGAGAAGCTATGGTGGGCACCTGTCATCCAGCCAGGGTAAAACCACCACACCAGCTCACACAGTTTTGTTACTACTTTACTGCATTGGTGTTTGGTTTTGTTTATTTCCCTATAACAGCAAACAATGCATCTTTGCTGGTCCAGACTTCTGGTGGATTTCACGCAACCCAGTGTATCACCACTGTTAAGTTTCTATACAATGGTTCACTGGCCTATAGCCTACATGCTCCCTGGTTCAATGCCTTGATCACTAACTCACTTCATATGGGGATAGAGGAGGGAACAAATAGTGGTGATAAAGCAGATGTTTTCTTGCAGATAAAAACCCTTGAAACATTACTGTACCCCAGAGAATTATGTGTGGGGCATATGGAGAGGCAATGTTTGTCCTGAATAAAGGTTCTAGTGAGACATCATAAACGAAAATGGATGCTGAAATCAGCAAAATTGAATCTGAGGAATGAGAATCAGGAGACTGAGCCTGTATACTTTTACACATTATTTGTTGATGTTGTCATCCAGTAAGATATGCTATCAGTGTTTGAAATAACAGTAATGCTTCTTAAAACCTTAGTAGGCACATTTTCTTGGTATTCTAACAGTATTTTTGTAAACTGATGCCTCATTACACACAAAATACTATTTTAGAGATGTGATTTTAATAAGATTTTTGTATCTTGAGTCTCTTTGGGATGAAGATCTTTTGTTATTGATACAGAATTTTACTTTATGTACTTGTAGCTTCAGACTTCCTGGTGACTCAGACAGAAGACCAGAAAAATCTTATTCACAGAATCACAGAATAGCTTGGGTAGGAAAGGAACTTGAGATCATCCAGTTCCAACCCCCCCTACTATGGGCAGGGACATCTCATACTAGGCCAGGTCACCCAGGGCTCTGTGCAACTTGGTCTTGAACACTGCCAGCCTTGTTTCCCTTTCCATTCCTTTTACCTAGTCATTGACCCTTTCTGTTGAAGTCCAGTTGTAGCCACAGCTCTCTGTTTAGCTATCATCACAGGTGGCTGTCATACGTAGATAAGCAAATTTGAAATAAGAAAACCTTTCTCAGTCCTGTTGAAATAGTTAGCCCAAAAAAAGAAAACACAGTGTGTGCAGCTGTTCCCAACACATGCACCAAGCACCCCGACAGCATCAAAGAAACACCTGCAGTGTCCTAGATAGCAGGAGTATGCTCCAAATCTCAGAAAGACCTTGTGTGTTACCCTCCCTAAGGAAGCAGGGTGCATAAACGGATGTTTTATTTAAAAGTCTTTTGTTTTGCTTTAAACTAACTGAAAATTCAGTCACCTGCAAGGTATTGTTTTTTGTTAGCTGGGTAACAAGAAGCACCACACGCAGACAGGCCAGTCTCCACAACGGCCCAGGCTGGACATGACGGTTGTGCTACACACCTCTGCCAGAAGGGGGCCCTCAGGCCAAGCCCGACCAGGCAGCACCAGGGGTGCATAGACACACGAACGCCCCGCGGGCTGCCTGCCCGACACCCCTCAAGGCCCAGCCCAGGCCCAAGCCGCCCCGCCGCGGCAGAGGACGGAGAGCGATGCGGCAGGGCTGGGCCAGCTAACACTGCCCGCCTCATCAGCCGCGCGCTCCCATGGCAACCAGCCACTTCCGCCCATAGCCGCCGGAGTGAGGCTGCGCAGGCGCAGTATGCCCCTATCAGTGAATGGGTAGCACTCATTCGGCCGTTCGTCATCCCGGGTTGTGCGCATGCGCAATTCTGGTCGCTCGGAAGGCGGGCCGCGGCTCGGCGGGGTAGGGCGCAGGCGCAGAGCGTGGCGCGGCGCGCGGAGGAGGGGGCATTTTAACAGTAAACATCCTGTGATTTGAACGGCCGCTTTGGGCGGCAGGAAGGGCCGCGGCCGCCATCTTGTTTGTTTGAGTGAGCGGCTCGGCTCGGCGCGGCGGAGCGCAGCGGTCACCGGGCCAGGCCTCGCCAGCCGCCGCACCAGGGTAAGGAGCGGCTCCGGCCGCGCTCACGCCCGCCGGTCGCACGGGCTCGTTGCCGCCGTGCAAAAGGGGCATGGCGGCGGCCTGCAGCAGCCTGGCTGCCGGGATGCTGCCGGCCTACTCGGATTCGGCTGCCGGCCCCTCGCGGCTGTGCGCGGCCTTTCGGGGAGGGCCGGGGCGATCCTGGCAGCCTGGAGCGCGGCTCTGGGGCTCCTCCGGAGGGCCCGGGGCGGGGCTGGGTGGTTATGGTGGTCTTGCCGCGGTCAGGTGTTGTGGGGCACAGTCTGCGGCCTGGCGGGGGCACGGATAGAGCTCCGCGGGGGAGCAGAGTGCGCCTCCGGGCAGGGCAGAGCGAGATATGAGCGGCGTGGTGGGGCGGGCTGAGAGCCTGGAGTGATCTCCCTGTTTCCAGGGAAGAGCCAGTTCATGGGAGGCGAGGGAGCAGTGCGTTAGGATCCCGTGGCCGACATAATGTACCAGATCCTCGGCTGCAGGTTGGCAGAATGGATGGTGTAGCTGCAGGGCTGCTGCAGACTGGGGAGGGGAGGGGAGGGAAGAGGAGCTGAGTTTCATCGGCCTGTTTGTGTTTCTGATGTAATTTAACTTCTCACTGGATAAAGCACACTAGTGAATGCTTTTGCAGCCATCGCTAGTAACATGTAAACTGTTTTCTGGTATTCTGTTCGTCTGCAAATAAAAGCCTCCTTTAAAAATACCTGCCTCTTGAAAAATTAAGATCTTACTCTGGCACCTTCTGTGGACACTCTTGATATAAATCTTGCTATAATTTTTAAGATTTCTCCTTGATTCTGAAAGGCTTCTGTTAAACATAAAACAGTGCCATGTTTCTGGCAGTAACAAAGGGAGTTGGGGTCACTATGACTTACTGGCAGTGTTTCAGAGAAAACAGCTTTTTGTTACATTTCAACACACGGAAGAAAATACTGTAGATTTGGAGAAGTTATCATTTAGGCCCACATTGTGTGAACTTGTGCAATAAACATGCACTTTCATTAATCTCTTCCTCGGTAAACCTTGTTACATCAAGTATGTGAAACATCAAAACATTAGTAGGGCCGGGCTTGCGTTTTATTTCATGAAGTTTCATTTGTAAATATTTGTCATTCTGTGAAACTTGGAAACACAAAGCCTGCTGACCTGAAGTTGTAACTAGAGAGTAATTAGGTGGGGGGAAGGATAAAAGGCAGAACAAAAAGTTAGTGAGACCTACAATAAACCTAAATTACCACACAATTAAATCAGTTTTGTCTTGCCATCAGGGTCGCCAATACCATGGGATTTCTCAGAGAAATTAGAGTAGTTGCCTCAGTTAATACATGAGTTTCTTTGTTGCAAAATGTTAGAAAGTTGGTTTTTTACATCTAGGCTCTTTGGATGAGCAGTGCTGGAAAAGATGGAATAACATAATGAATTCTATTCTCACATTCAACTTATGTACATTTAGGAAGTATGTTAATACATGTTTTCTGCAAGTGCATCAATTTGACTTGGAGTTGCAGAAAACAGGTTGGGACAATTGAGATAGGGCCGAAAATAGAAGATTCCTTTCCACTGGATGAGTGGGCATACAGGATCTAAGGGCCAGGGCAGGATGCCTGCTGAGGTTTAGATGTGAAGTGGAGGTGGGAAGGGGTGAACAGTGTTCATAGGGTTCAGTAATCTTAAGCTCTGTGCAATAATTCTGAGTGATCTGCCTTTTGAATTAGTAACTTTAATGGGATGCTGGTTCTAACAATTTGATTGTATAAGTGTATGGTATATCATAATGCAGAACAGTGAATGCAGTTCCTGTGAAGGGACGGTGCACTTTGAGCAGATAGAGACCTGATAGGGCAACCTCAGTCACAGGATCTCAGACAAGAGGTTGGTGGAAAAACCCAGACCTGGAGACAAATGGAAAATGCTCTATGTGTTTATCAAAGGTATGTTGAGTTGGACTAGTTCAGTTTCATCTTGTCAATAATTAATTTTGTTGACATAAGAAATGGAGGCGACTTGTCACTGAACTTCAGTAAAGCTGCAGGTGCCATAAAGAAATAGATGAAAATTCAGAAAAATGTGGATTAACAAAGAATTATTAAGGTGGTTGAAGGAACGGGATGAAATAAGGTGGTGCTGAAAAGAGGCATTGAGCTAGGAGTAAGGAGTTACTGCCAGTTTGTGAAAATGGGTCCTATGATGAATTTTAGGTGTTCTTCAGTGGCACCAGGTGCTCAGTATGCAAATGGTGAAACAGCAGCAGTAAGAGCCCACACCAGGGAAGCTTTAGAGTCATAGAATAGTTAGGATTAGAAAGGACCTTAAGATCATCTAGGTCCAACCCCCCTGCCATGGGCAGGGACACCTCACACTAAACCATGTCACCCAAGGCTCTGTCCAACCTGGCCTTGAACACTGCCAGGAATGGAGCATTCACAATCTCCCTGGGCAACCCATTCCAGTACCTCACCATTCTAACAGTAAAGAATTTCTTCCTTGTATCCAGTCTAAACCTCCCCTGTTTAAATTTGAACCCTTTACCCCTTGTCCTATCACTACAGTCCCTAATGAATAGTCCTTCACCAGCATCTCTATAGGCCCCTTCAGATACTACTAGAAGGCTGCTATGAGGTCTCCACGCAGCCTTCTCTTCTCCAGGCTAAACAGCCCCAACTTTCTCAGCCTGTCTTCATATGGGAGATGCTCTGGTCCCCTGATTATCCCTGTGGCCCTCCTCTGGACTTGTTCCAACAGTTCCATGTCCATTTGATGTTGTGGACACCAGAGCTACACACAGTACTCCAAGTGAAGTCTGAGGAGAGCAGAGCAGAGGGGCAGGATCACCTCCTTTGACTTGCTGGTCACGCTTCTTTTGATGCAGCCCAGGATACAGTTGGCTTTCTGGGCTGCGAGTGCACACTGAGGCTGGCTCGTGTTCATTTTCTCATTGGCCAACACCCCCAAGTCCTTCTCCGCAGGGCTGCACTGAATTTCCTTTTTGCCCAACCTGTAGCTGTGCCTGGGATTGCTCCGACCCAGGTGTAGGACCTTGCATTTGGCATGGTTAAACTTCATGAGTTTGGCATCAGCCCACCTCACAAGCGTGTCAAGGTCCCTCTGGATGGCATTCCTTCCCTCCAGCATATCAACCAAACCACGCAGCTTGGTGTCATTGGCAACCTTGCTGAGGGCACGCTCAATCCCACTGTCCATGTCACTGATGAAGATGTTAAGCAAGATCAGTTCCAACACCGATCCCTGAGGGACAGCACTCATTACTGGTCTCCAGCTGGACATTTAGCCATTGACCACAACTGTTTGCATGCTCCCATCCATCCAGTTCTTTATCCACTGAGTAGTCCACCTATCAAATTGATGTCTCTCCACTTTAGAGACAAGGATGTCATATTTTGACATGTAAGAAGGACTGTGAAGGATTATGAGTTAAAATTTAATAACTCCAAGTACAATTGTAGGGTCAGGGTAATCCTGCTGGACTTCGGAAGCTTGGCAGAGCCAACTCAGGCTGTTTCAGGTGCACAGGTTAAGCTCACTCTTCCCCACATACCCCAGGGCTGGCTTGGCTTAGCAAAACAGAAACAGAGAGCATAGGAAGAAAATGTGTGTAGGGAGGAACCAGGAGAGAAGAGAGGCTGAAATATGGGCTAAGAGCAAATAAATTTAAATGACTGGCTGATTTTTACACTGTAGTATGGAAGTTATCTGCTGATCAGTGGATGAATGTGGCTCTGGAGTAGCCTGAGGAACAGAAGTAGTGACAATAAAACAAGACTGAACGTAACCTGTGAACTGGCATGTGTATACATAGCCTGACCTAGCAGAGTAACAGGCAAGTGGATTTAATGGGCTATAGTGAACCAGTCAAATAAAATTATGGTGAATGTTGTATCTGTTGTCTGCAATATTGTTGTCAACTGTTAGATCATTAACCTTTCTGCATGACTTGAAGGATGGGACTCAAGCTATGGGAAAGTGCTTTTCAGAGCTCACATGGATAAATTGCTGTTCTAAGGTGCAGAAGGATTTCAGGGCTAAGTATTTGTGAACTGATGGTCAAGATGAAGTTCATGGGTAGAATCTGCCCAATTTTCTTGCTTCTCCAGGGGGTTAAATTACCAGATTCTCAGATGGGAGAATGAAACAGGCAGATACTGGATCAGACCCTGTGTACTAGCTGTATTTTATTAGTTTTGCTTTAAGTGCTCAGTTACTTTCTGTATCGAATTATTGCCTTTTTTACACTTCTTAGAAATAAACATACTGAAAATAAGATTATGCAGTTGTTGAAGACCAGTTTAAGCAGGGGAACCTGAGGGAAATTGTGGTACATGAGAATAAATTTGAGGTTAATTAAAAACAAGGTTAAAGTCTTAAAAGCACAATTTGGCAAGATGAGGATTTGATCCCACCTGGTCCTGTGTGAGTACATACTATTTTTGCCTCAGAGCAGTGCAAGCGAAATGAAAAAGTTAGTACATTCTTAAAGCAAACTTTAAGGTCCTAGTTCACATCCAGTCAATTTCAAAAATTAAGAGTTATATTTTACCTCACAAGCTTTTCAGGAGCTGTCAGCTACCCCTTTTCTTCTGAGGATTCTTATGAGTTGCTCTTGCAGCCAACAACATATGTTCTACATGTCTGCCTTAGCACCCTGCCACTCCAAAAGCTCTTAGTTCCTTTAACATTCTTCCCAGCCTCAAATTATGCCAGAGAAATCTACTTTTTTATGCCACCGCATCAGCATACTGCCCTATGAATTAAAGATCAGACAAAAAGCCTGAAATAAAGAAAAGGATTATCTGAAAAGAAAGAAATCTGGGGACAGTGAGAGCAGGCTTTGGGGCCATTGCCTGATCCTCTAAACAGCGGCACAGAACCATGAAGGTGGGCTTTGTACCATTTATGGTACCCAGGTATTACCATACACAGCAGAGCATCTGCTGGAATTTCAAAGTAGCAGAGGCTGATATTGTGACAGGAAATTAGTGCTTCATGGAATAGGGGTTGAATTTGTTAGTAATAGTTCAGTTTAAAATACATTTTAAACTGTCTGTAGTCTGTCGCTGTTTCTCTTCATGTGTTTTGCTGTGGCGAGGCTTCAATAATGTATGAGGAGAAACAGAAGACCTCTGTCAGAATCTAATTATTTTTGGTTCTTACTGCCTCCAAAAGTTCAAACAGCCTGCACGTGTAGTATTATTTATTCATTAGTCTTCCAAGCAAGTTCTAGGTTTGATCTATAGCTCCTGTGCTGGGTGGTAGTCAAACCTGGGAAACATCACAAGCACAGGTGACCCCTTACTGTTCTTGTGCCTTCCCTTGATACTATAGTTTTCAGCTTCTAGTCTTTAATTTATTTGGTAAGGAAGCATATGTTTTGAAACCCATTCATGCATGGTAAGCCCCCTTATGGGGAGTACTTTGCCTTGGATTATCAATTCTTTATAAGACAGAGGTTAATAACGTGTCAAATAAAAAGCTGTAAAATCATTTTAGCACTGGTGTGATCCAAACACCTAATTTTTGGGGGAACCTTGCTTCCTTTTAGATAGCCATTTGTCTTATGCTTGCATTACCCTTGCTGTTTGGGATTTAAAATGATAAGTTGTTTCTGAGGTGTCCAACTAATATGTTTCACATTGAACAGGAATCTTCCATATATTCTCAGGGTTACAATTAACCCTATGTTTGAAGGTTTGTGAATCCATGCTACGTATTTTAGTGATTGTCAAACATTGCTGAATAATTGCCCCAAACTCTATGAATCAGAGTATGGTCTTCTGCAGCTGTTGTTTTTAATGGAGTAATGCAAGCATTTTTGTTAATTGTGTGTTTGTATTTTTCCCTGTTCCTCTTACTCAGGGGTAATTTAGAGACCTGCTGTTGCCAAAGCACTGCATGGTTGTGGTAGCAAGTTGAGATATCAGAATGCTGTGCTGCAAAGTTATGTCTCTGCATACACAAAAGTACTGAGGCCTTTGAAAATGCACAAGGGATTGTCTGCTGGCCTTTGAGCCAGTGTGGTGTCTTTCAAAAAACATGGTGTGGGAATAAGCACAATACCTTCCTTTAGATAACTTTTATTGACTAAGAAGTTTTCCAAATTGTTCTGTTGTGCTTCCTAGAAAAGCTTTCTCATGGCCATCACTGTACAGTGTTGTCCTTGGCCTCAACACAATCTCAACAAATAAAAGTGGCTTTTTAACTTTTTGTTAATCTGCAGCTTTGTTATGATTCAAAGATGTCGACTTCACCCCTAAGAGTAATTTAAATCCTTTCTATCTCCTGAGTTAATTCAAGCTGAAGGTGAACATGGCCTTTATTTCCTTTAAATCCTCTCCACTGTGTACATTCTTGTTTGTGAATGGAGTCAATGGCCAGTCTGTCATTAAGACTGGTAAGCTTGGTAGTCAGTTCTGCTGTCTGAAAACTGTTCTGCTTAATGCAGCTGAAATTCACAGCTTTCATCATCTTGCATGTTGAAAAATACCTAAGAATGGGTACAAGTATGGAGTATGGTATTACTGTAATCTTCCATATGCTTTATATTCCTTCAAATCCCACTTGTCAAAACAAAAACCACCACCACCCCAGCCCCATCCCCAAAAATAATTGTCCTTACTTTCAGAGAGGTCAAGCTCTGTTGTTCAGACATGAGATTGGCTTTGCTTCCACTGAACAAGTAATGTCAGTGCTTCTCTTGCCCCTATGCTTTTTTTCTGGAAATCACAATTGTGTTGCTCCTCTTGTTTTTTGGAAGTGTACCCTATAAATAACAACAGCTCTGCCCTACCTGCTTTGAAACTTGTTTCTTCTACCTATAACTAAATTGGTATGGTTTAGGAATTAGCTTCTGGAGAATCTCTCTCTGGCTGTCATGTTTACCAATGCTTTGTGTTTCCCTGTGTTTCCTATATAATTGTGGTGGTGTGCATTTGGGAAACACTGGGTCTTTTTTTTTTATGGCTAGAAACTGGTGCTCCTTGCACTGGCTCTGCTCAGATTAAACTGCCCTGCTTTTACTGTTGTGTTGCTGTGCTTCCTCTGACAGTTCTTCTGTAGGCATGGAGATGAAATGCAATAGTTGCATCTCTCCTGTTCTTTTCATTTCTGTTCCCTGGTTATGGATATTGCCAAAGAAAAAGCTGTTTGTGGAGAATCTTCCACCTCTTTAAAGCAAACTTTGTTTTCTCAGCTTGTAGTTGAACTGAATCATATGCTTACCTCATGCATGAAATCAGCATCTTCAGATCAGAAGACATCATGCTGTTCTGCTTTCCAGTGGTTTGATATATTGCCATCTTACTAGCTGTAAGAAGGCAGTTACTGCATAAATAGGTAAAAGGAAGCCTGTCCTGGTGAAGGAGAAAAACTAAATCTTCAGGAAGTTCAAGATAATAGAGTCAATTTTCTTAACATTTTTATCAACACTTGAATAAAAAATATGAAGTGTTATTAAAAGGATTATGAAATGGAGAGAGTCTGCTCAGAAATGAAGATATAATTTTACTTTCCATAAGAAAATACAGGGAAATCCAAGAAGTTTGGAACGATGTATAACACTGAATGTTTTACTGAAACCATGTAGAATGTATACTGGTGTAGTATATTAGTAGCTACTGAATTAAGAGTGGAAAGGGTTGAAAGTGGAAAGTAGGAAACCGCTGTGGACTGAAAAGTGAGTCATGTTTGTGTTGTATGAGTTTGGTGTCATTACCATAAAGTTTAATATATTAAAGTTTGGTTTTTCCTTGTGGGATAGTAAACATTTTTAAATTATATAAATGGACATTGGTTACTGTTCTTCCTGCTTTGTATTTCCTCTGCAATAAATATATATGCTATTGCTTGGCCACCACTTGTAAGTGTTGGGTTTTTAAATAGCTTCAACAAATAGTCTGACCATAATGAATGAAAAGCAAACCTGTGCTTTGCCTGCTGAGGATAAGGGGTTGTTTATAGGGATGTTACTCTTACAGATCTTCTACAAAAAAGAACAAAACTGCCTTTCTCTTTGCAGGTTTGCACTTTGTTTTAGACATCTGGGATCATGTTCTATGCCCACTTCGTCCTCAGCAAGCGTGGGCCGCTGGCCAAAATCTGGCTGGCGGCCCACTGGGATAAGAAGCTGACCAAAGCCCATGTTTTTGAATGTAATCTGGAGAGCAGTGTGGAGAGTATCATTTCACCCAAGGTACATGTTTTACACTGATGTAATGTTATCTTGTAGTAATAAGAAATAGTGTGTACAGGTGGTAGTTACTGTTTGGGTCACTGATACAAATAAAATCTGTCATGTTGTTACTGTAAAGGGTGGAAAGGTCTGTTCAGATGTTAAATAGTCTGTTGACTCTGATTCTTAAGAGTATTTTCTTGTCAATTTTCTAATTCGGAAGTATAATGCAATTTAGTTACAAAATGTTTTGCTTTGTGTAAGTAGGAGACTTGTATCTTGATATACCGTGTGTCATTTAGAAGGAAGTATTTGGAAGAGAGGAAAGCCCAGGCTTTCTGACAAGTACCATTTAAAGGCATTTTGCTAAGACTCTTTCAGTGCTGTTGTTACTGGGAGGGGTAGAAATAATATTTTAAGATAACTTGTTTGTGCTTGTTACTGAAGTTCAAAGCATTTTTCTGCTTAGCTACAACAAAAAGATCTGAAGTATCATAGTAGCTTGTAATGTTACTGGTTACATGAGGGTAGTTTTACATGCAATAAAAGTACTGTATTAGTGTAAAAGCTTTTGAACCTTTTTCTCTGGTTTTCTGGGAAGTGAATAGAGAGCAACAAAACTGAAAGAATGTAAGACTTCTGGATGGCTCTTGGGATTTTCTTTTTACTTTTTTTCCTTCTCTTCATGAAATTTTCCATTGAAGAGCTAGTGGACTGATATGGTTGTGACTTTTGCCACTTAGCAGGTGCCTGAATGTCTCGAAGGAACAGCAACTCTTTGAAAAAGAAAACTTATTTTTATCTTTCAGTACAAACATGAAGTGTTTCTATAATGCTACTCTGGATTTTGAAGAACTGCAAAGTATAAGCAAAAACTGCATCATACAGTCAGAGGTGCTCTTCTAGAGCAGTGATTTGCTTCAGTGTCAACTCTGGAGGGATTTAGGAAGATTATGATAATGTTTATGGCATCACTAGTGAGCTGCAGCATTCTTGCAGAAAAAGGAAAATAGGCACTCTTGCATATGTTTAATTCTGTGGAACACTTTCATTAACTGGGATGTTAGAAAGACACTGTATACAGCACAGGTCTGGAAGTTTTAGAGTTTGAGGTTAAAACCCTATGCCTTCTATGGCTTAATATTTCTAGGAGACAATTTTCCATGTGCCCTTCATTGCATTGCACACTAAAATACTTAAGAAGAGTCCTTCTCTGAAACCTTTTCAATCAGTTTTCTGTTTCCACGGCAGATACTTGATTACATAGTAAAGCAGTCAGTTTATAGAGGAAAGATACTAACTTGTTTTAATGTGGCAGTGCTCGTTTATGGATGCCCCACATCTTCCACTATTTTTCGCTGTTTTTTTCCTTAACTGCAGGACAGAAGATGGAGAGGCAATAGGTATCAGGTTTTAAACAACTTTTACTTAAGTTGTGATTTATGACTGTCCTTTCCCCCACCCCAATAACAAAGACGTCAGAATAAGATACTGTAAAATGGGGTTTGCTTTGTCACTTTTTTTTTGTACTAGACAGAGCAGTGTTTGGGAATTCCTGGAGTGGGATGCTATTAATTCATGGATGACCTGGCAAATACCAGTCAGTAATGTGTAGAGTATCATCTTGAATTGTCGACTTTGTATTCATTTGTTCCTCAGTTTTCTGCTGATTTTTATGCTTGCTTTGGATATTTGATGTTACTTGTGCAAAGCCAACTGAAATTTCATTAAAGGGAAAAAAAAGTGAGGCCGTATCTAATTCACTGTGCAATATGTTTTTAGGTGAAGATGGCACTTCGAACCTCAGGACATCTCTTACTAGGCGTTGTTAGAATCTACCACAGGAAAGCAAAATATCTTCTTGCAGACTGTAATGAGGCTTTCATTAAGATTAAGATGGCTTTTCGTCCAGGTATCTGTCTTTAAGCACTCTGAAAAGTAGCATTGTTTATCTACGTTGGAGGTACTCAAGGCCCGCCTGGTCAAGTTCCTGTGTGATGTACTCTAGGTTACCCTGCTCTTACTGGGGGGTTGGACTAGATGATCTTTCGAGGTCCCTTCCAACCCTTGGGATTTTGTGATTCTGTAAAGATAACTGTTAAGAAGCTATACAATTCTATCTTCCTGTCTCTGTAGAAGAATTGCATACAGTTCTTTCTACATGATTATAGAGGTTCTTCAGCACGGTTTCAAGTCCGCTGAGTTTTATGCTAAAAAACATCTTTCGTGTTCTGAAAGAAAACTTTAGTGCTGATTCACTAAATCTCAGTTATGATTTTGGCTGTTGGTGTATAAATGGAAATATGCTGCATGGTTTTTACCTTCTGTCACAAATCTGTAAAAGGTCAATTGCATGCACTGCATAGAAACACAGGAACTTGTTTCCACTGAGGGCAAAGAATGCCTAGCCATGAGTTACAGAAGAAATGTAGAAGTAAGCTGGGTTTTTATTTTTATCTCCTTCACATTTTAGTTTCTGGAAATAATGTGAACTGTATTGTGTGCAACAAAGATATTTTCCCTTTTGTATGTGCAGCACACAACTTCTCCCCTGTATAGTTGCTTACTCTTAAGATTTTTTTTCCATGCAGATGTGGAGCCATATTAATAACTGAAATTATTTTCCATACAGCAATTCATTACTTGGCTAACACACAGTTGATAGTTTTCTTTCATTTTGGCCTGGGAAACTTTTTTCCAGCTGTGGCAGTGATGCTGCTGGATACTTACAGCTGCTGAATACATTCTACCTTTTTAAGTCTGTGAGTATAACAGATTTAAAAGCTGAACTTTTTCTTTAAAAGCAGTGCTTTAAAAGAAGACTTTTTTGTTTTCTGGTTTTTTTTCAAAGGCAACTCTTGAAAGCCAGTGCAACAGTAAATTTGAGGAAAGTGAAGGCATATCATTCTTTTATCTTCGTTTTCCAATCTCCATTTTGTGCTTCAGGCATTGAAGTTTATGTAGCTTTCAGTGACAGTTTGTTGACCATTGCAGATTTTTTATTTACTGTTGCATTTAACTGCCCAAGGTGATCATATCATAAATTTGTCTAATTTCACAAAGCAATTTGTTTTCCCAGTTTTTCCACTCCTAACAGAGCGTGTGTAGAAGGTGAAGCACCTTAAAACAAGGCTAACAGGGTATGGCATGCTGACCTGAAACAAGTTGAGGCACTTATCTTTGTTCCCAGTTTATCAGCTTTGTGGTTTAGACATTGTCTTGACCCTGTCTGCACTGAGAATCATTTACATGTTTTATTTTAAGCAGCCAACAGCTAAAAATATTGGATAGCCCTGATAGGATGGACTAGGGTTTTTTCATTCCTAGCCAAGTTCCAGGATGAGTAAACTACAGACTCATGCTTGTTCCTGGTCTCTCTAGACTGTGACTCTCTGCTTGTTCATTGCAGAAGGAAATATGATGGGCAGAGTGTTTCTGAAGTAGCTGTACCTCAGAGTTGCATGTGTTGTGGGGGTCAGAAGGCAGAACATAGATCTCAAATGTTCGTCAAGTTACAGAAGAAATTGAACTTTCATTTCCTATGCACTTTAAAGTGTCCTGATCTCTAAGCCTTTGAATAAAAGAGAGGCTCCAACTACTGGCACTATTCTTATGTGATGCCTAATCTGATAGTCATGCTCTCAGAATGCCCACTGAATAGTAGGTTATACATCTCAGGAGGGTAAGAAAAGATATGTATATGGTTTAGGTAATCCAGCTCTTCCAAATGCTGAAACCTAGGAGTTTGTGCAGCCCAGGTACAGTCAGTACTGTGCTGGGACTTTCAGAGCTCATTGAACTGACTGAATCACTGCTTTAACCAAAACAGACTGCTGTGTTGCTGCTTTACCCAAACCAATGGGACTAACTAGCTCATCTGGAGCATCATGATAAACTGATTATGTAGCAGGTTACCTGCATAGTGTTTTGATGATATGCAGTGCCTCTGTTAGCTGCAAAGCTCTGCATTGTGCTACACAAACGTTACCCAGTGATCTGAGGCTTCCAGGGTCATACAAAACAGGACAAGGGCTTGAGGGTATATATTTTGAATTTAGACTGAATCTCAGTTCTAACATTACCTAAGGTTTCTTCATAGGTGTTTAGCATCAATTCAATTTAAAGACAAACTCATGCAGAGAAAACAGTACTGAAGGCAGAGGGGAGAACGCTGTCCTTGTAAGGAGTGGGATCTTACATCTGGGTGTTCTTCTCTGCAGGGGTTGTCGATTTGCCTGAGGAAAACAGAGAGGCTGCTTACAATGCTATTACCTTACCTGAGGAATTTCATGATTTTGACCAACCACTTCCAGATCTAGAGTAAGCTTGGGTTGTTTTTTTTGTTTGGTTTATAGTTTGTTTGGTTTTTCTTTTATTTCCATGCGAATGATGTCTGGTTTTAGTTACGGAGAGCTTGGTTTTAAACAGCAAAAGCCTTGACAAACTAAAAAAATCCAGTCTGTAGGTAGCTTGTATCCTTAAACCTTTTGTACACCAAGGAAGTACACCATCATCTTTGCGTTGATTTGAGGTTCACAGTAACATGTAATTTTAACTGAAGCTAAAGCTGTCCTTACAGAAGCTTTTAAGAAACTCAGATATGCATTATTATTTGCTTCTTTCTCTGTACAAGGTATCACATGTATTCTCAGGTTAGACAAGATTAGTTTTATGGAAATGTCTGTAGTGGCACTTTCAATTCTTTTTAATACTGATTGGTGACTTGTGAACATAGTAACAAGGGTACAACTTGAATTGTTTGTTACCCTTTTGGATTATTCATAATGGAATTTCTGGGATTCAGTTTGCTTTACTCAATATTCTGTCTGGTTTATATTTCAAATTAATTTGAAACTGCATAAAAATTCTGTGGTCTTCTAAGAAACAGACCTTAACACACCACAGAGTGTTAACTTGTCACTGCTACTAGATTATGATAAATTAATATACTAATAGCTTTTGAAGTTTGAAAGGGGGGTATCTTTTCTTGCTTATTAATTTGGTCTTTAAAATTAGTGACCCTGACATAGCAAGGGGTAAGAGAGGCTCCTGATACATCTCCCAGAAACTATTGTAATTTGGATGATAGGTTTTAATTGTGAATCATCTGACTGGTTTAAATAGTGTTTTCTGTTCTGTATCCACTATAAGTTTTTCATTGATTGAAGTATGTAGTGTACTACTTAGAAGCTCATTTCACATTTCTCTAAGCAAGCTTTATCTGTTCTTCATTTTTAATAATTGTCTTCTCTTTGTTCAAGTGACATTGATGTGGCTCAGCAGTTCAGTTTGAACCAGAGTAGAGTGGAAGAAATTACAATGAGAGAAGAAGTGGGCAACATCAGTATCCTCCAAGATAATGACTTCGGTAAAAATCTTGTATATTACTGTGTGTTAGTAAGCTGGTTTTGGTAACTGTAAAGTTACTGTTTGCAATTGCAATGGGATTCCCACCAAAACAGGTCCAAAATGTTGTGTTTCTGTACATTTAATATTTAGTTTGTTCATGTCAGTTTTTCCTCTTAATTTCAGCAAGCTTTTAGCTGCTTATGTAAAGCTGAAGAATCATAGCGTCAGCTGTGTTGGAAAAGACCTATAAGATCATCAAATCCAAATATAGTAAAGGGTATTGAGTCAGGTTGATTAGTGAAGTACTGTGTCAATTACAATTTTCAAAATGTGCTGTGAATATGAAGTCAGCTGTTGCTTTACCCATAGGCATGTTTCTAATCAGAAACTGTTACGAGGTTTCTAAAGCTAAAGCAGTTACGGCCACTAGTTTACTTCTTTCAGTATCTTTTGAAGGACAGCATTCTAAGATCTGAATTAAAGCCTGAAGACAGCTGCACTTGAATATCTAGTTCCCAGAGTACACAAATGTAATCCATAATTTAGTAATCTTTTTGAAAGTATAATCTAAGTATTGATGGTGGTATTGGCTTGCTGTCTGTACCTGAAGCCCAAGCTCAAGGCATAAGGTACAACTTTTTTTTTGATTTCTCGGAATTCTTTGGTTTCAGTGAAGCTAAATTTTAGTAGGATCTCGCTGAAATCAATTCACATAATAAAATTCTTTGAAGAGGAGATGGTTATTTTTGCAATTGTTTGAACAGTATTTTCACTGTGGTGTTATTGGGCACTATTCCTTATATCTTGTCATTAACTGCAAGTAAGGTAACTTGAAATGGTCTTACATATGGGCCTTTGATGAGCTAGGTCTCTTCCATCTTGGTTCTTTATATCAGTGAAACCGTATCCTTGCAGGTGACTTTGGGATGGATGATCGTGAGATGATGAGAGAAGGTAGTGCATTTGAGGATGACATGCTAGTGAGCACCAGTGCTTCCAATCTCCTACTGGAACCTGAACAGAGCACGAGTCACCTCAATGAGAAATCTAATCACCTGGAATATGAAGACCAATACAAAGATGATAATTTTGGAGAAGGAAATGATGGTGGAATATTGGGTATGTTTGAGAAATTTGTTTTTCCTCTGTTCTATCTTCTGCCTCAACGAGGGGAAGCAGGGAGGAGGGTGTTTCCTTTGTTGGCAAGGTCCCTCTCTAGGTTGTGTCTTCACCAGTGGGAATATGGTTTGAGAGTGCTACTGTGATACAAATGATGTGTAGCATGTTAAGTGTTGGCGTATTTTAAATGAAGTAAAATTAAATCATCCTGAGTTTTTACCATTCCATAACATTCTTTGACCAAAATATTGTACTCTTCTTGTTCTTTGACTCCTTCCAAGGGATTAATTAATATGTTGAGAATTGTATCAAGTGCTTCTTTGTGAATTACTAAGGAACTAGTAAAATGCAAGTATGTGGAATGTGCATTGTAATAAAGGCTATCTGTAATCTCAAAATTTGAGCAGAAATGTGCCTTGAAAAAAAGCATTATGTCAGCTTTGAAAGTATAGGTTTCTTTAATCTTTGCATTATCTTTATCTGTGTTGTCATGAGTTTGTTTATACTTGTTTCATGAGTTTGTGGATGCAAAACTGATTGCTTCATATGGTTTTCAGATGATAAACTTCTCAGTAATAATGATGGTGGTATTTTTGATGACCCACCTGCTCTCTCAGAAAGTGGAGTGATGATGCCAGAGCAGCCTCCTCATGATGATATGGATGATGATGATAATGTGTCAAGTGAGTATGATAGAGGGCTAGGTCTAGAATTACTTTTTCTAAACAAATTTAATTGGGATCCTGATTCACAGAATTATAGAATAGTATTCCTTAAAAACACATTGAGCTTGAAAGTATGAAATGTGGTAAACCACTTTAAGGTGTGAAGGAGGGAATTGTCAGGATCCGATTGGAGAAAAACCCAGTGTCAGACCCTTTTTCATTTGTGATCCCAAGAGTGAAATTAAGATGCAAACAAGGTCAAGTATTGTAGTTGATCAGTTGGCAAGTAGAAAATTATACAAGAATTTGGGATGCAGAGGGAGAGATAGTCACCACCGTGGATCTGGCAGTGTCCCAGGGATCTGTTGTAATCAGTGGTGGGAGTTCTTCAGGGTTTGTAGTCAGTATTAGGGCAGAGTGTCCCCTAAGAGTCTTTAGTAGTTGTTGGAGGTGGGTGTTCTCGTGGAGGTGTCCTGGAGTTGTCCTCTTGAAGGCACCCTTGGAGGTGTCCTGATGGAGTCGCCCTCATGGCGATGTCTCATGGATGGTGTTCCTCAGGGTCCATAATAGTCATCGATGGAGAGTGTCCTCACAGAGGTGTCCTTTTGAAGTCATCCTTATGGCAAAGGTTTTTTTTTTTTTTTTGTGATTACCTGTTGCCCCTTTTATAATGAGTTTAGGGGAGTACCTCTGTTCTCCATGTCATGTATTTGTTGTGGTTTAAGCCCAGCCAGTAACTTGGAACCACACAGCCGCTCACTCATTCCCCCCCCCCCCCCCCACTCCCAGAGGGATGGGGAGGAGAATCGAAAGAATGTAAATCCCACAGGCTGAGATAAGAACAGTCCAGTAACTAAGATACGACATAAAACTACTACTGCTACCACCAATAATAATAATGATAAGGGAAATAAAATAACAATGGGAGAGAATACAATTGCTTACCACCCACCGACCGATACCCAGCCAGACCCAAGCAGCAATCTGGGCCTTCCAGGTATCTCCCCACAGTTTATATACTGGGCATGACATGCTGTGATATGGAATACCCCTTTGGCTAGTTTGCATCAGGTGTTCTGTCTCTGCTTCCTCCTGGCTTCCTGTGCCCCTCCTCACTGGCAGAGCATGAAAGACTGAAAAGTCCTTGATGGGAGTAAGCATTACTTAGCAACAACTGAAAACATCCATGTTACCAGCACTGTTTTCAGGCTGAAGTCAAAAACACAGCACTGCACCAGGTACCAAGGAGAAAAGTGACTGCTACAGCTGAACAGTACTAAACATTCCTGGGGGACCAGTTTTCCTGGTCTTGTAGCCAGCTCTTCAACTGCATGTGCCTGCAGCAAATCTGGGGGTAATGGGCAGCAGTTCTTCACACTTCAAGATAATGGAGTCCTAGCTCTTTCATACTCATCCCTCAGGCAATGGATTAGTGATGTCCCATTTCAGCTCCTCACACCCTTTTCCCAGGTATTGGACACTGGAGTCTTAACTCCTCCCACTCCTCTCTGAGACAATGGACTGGTGGAATTCCATCTCAGCTTCTCATAAGAATCAGATCTCTTACAGGCATGGGAAGGGTAGCACAGTTTCTTAATGTTTGACATTGTGAAAGGTACTTGTTCTAGTTGGCAGTGGGTGGACCAGACAGCCCAGACTTGGTAGATCCAGTTGAACTGTTGCCAGCTATTCCATAAAAGGAAAAATGGTTATTCCTTAAAAGCATGTTGAGCTCAAAAGTATGAAATGTGGTAAACCACTTAAAGTGTGGAGGAGGGCATGGGAAGGGTAGCACAGTTTCTTAATGTTTTGACATCGTGCAAGATACTTGTTCTAATTGGCAGTGGGTGGACCAGACAGCCCAGACTCGGTAGATCCAGTTGAACCATTACCAACTATGACTGATCAGACAACACTTGTCCCCAATGAAGAGGAAGCTTTTGCTCTGGAGCCTATTGACATTACTGGTGAGTAAGCAATTTGTGGATGTTCTGCTTGGGTCGTCAGAGACCACCTTAGTTTGATGAAGTGGAAATGAATGTCTAGCACTGCTGCTGACTCTAGTTCTCAGTTGAAAGAGAAAACAGAGACCAAGCGCTGTATTTCTTTTATTCTAACCATAGCTTTCAAGCACTTTCCACGTAGGTAACTTCCACTGATGGTCTAAGCTGATCCTAGTTCGTAGTTTCTGCAGTCAGTGTGTGCAGCAGCATGATACTGTAGCTTTTGGTAAACATGCTGCTTAAAATACAGTGCATTGGAATAGAACTTACCATGACTTTAATTCTAATGCAGTATCTGTAGTGCAGCACAATTATGTTTGATGGTCAGGAGTTACTGTTTACACCAAGAATGAGAGCTCTTCTGATGACTGATAGCTTTAATGAATTGATGATTTCTGGAGATGCATCTGTAGTTGATGTTCTTCTAAATAGTGAAATTCCTTCTCTTTTTCTCTAATGCAAGACACTCTCTTATTTTAACTGGTGCTTTACTTGGCTCATCAGAAACAGATCCCTGTTTTATTAAAAAAATTATAAAAGATTTGGAAAAAATGTAGTTTGTTCTGTGTTTTCAGACTGAACTCCAGGCCAGATTTACTGCTTGGCCAGTTAAAAAGCCCTAGCGCTGCCCTCTGGTGGCAAGCTAGCAACAGAGGTCCTAGCTGATCAGCTGGGACCAGCAAAGACAGTGTTTGCCAGAGCTTCAGGGTCAGCTGCAGAGTGCCAGGCTGTAAGCAATTTGCAGTAAAGTCATTCTAGAGCAGGATGAGAGGTACAGGTAAGATAACCACCCACATTAACACTACCAAAGTTCAGATAGGGCTTAGGGGAAAAATTTGGTAGCATTTTGACTCTTTGGTCAGAGGGACCTTACGTCTCAAGGGTTTGCTCCTGAAGAACACCAGCCTGACAAGCAAACCATGAGGGAGGGAGGCAGATGAGGACATTGAGGCTTAGGTAGATTTAGAAGAGCTGCATGTACACATGGAAAGGATTATAGGTTCTCGTACAGGATTCATAGTGTTTGACCCTTAATACGGCTTGTAGCTTTTCATTCCTTCTTGCAAATCTAACATTGCCTTAGATTCTTGAGGCAGCATTATACATGGGTGGATAATATCTATAGAGAAGCTGCAGGATTATTGCACAGTGCAGTGTCTGTTTGAGCTAACCTTTATTACTCGCTAAAAATCTCAACAGTCAAGGAAACCAAAGCAAAGAGGAAGAGAAAGCTGATTGTGGACAGTGTGAAAGAGCTGGATAGCAAGACTATTCGAGCCCAGTTAAGTGACTACTCTGACATTGTTACTACGTTGGACTTGGCACCTCCTACTAAGAAGCTGATGATGTGGAAGGAAACTGGTGGTGTTGAAAAGCTTTTCTCTCTGCCTGCTCAGCCTTTGTGGAATAACAGGCTACTGAAGGTAATGGCTTTGTGCAGGTTCGTTTCTAAATGGACTATATTCAGGATTGTGCCTCATATATAGTAAGCATCAGCATATGAATAGCGATGTGATAGCAGTATTTATAATTTTTTAAAGTCATTAAAACAACCAAGATAACACTAGTGCTTAAAATAGTTATTAGTTACAGAAATAAATTACCTTTTTGTTAAATGTTACTACTGTTGGAAAGGAGCATAAAGAGTGGGGAAGGAAATGGTCATAATTGCTTGTTCTGAAATGAAATTAAATGAAATGAAGGACACTGAGAACTACAGTAGTGATTAACGTCACCTTTCCCCTGTAGCTCTTTACTCGTTGTCTTACACCCCTGGTACCAGAAGACCTAAGAAAGAGGAGGAAAGGTGGAGAAGCTGACAACCTTGATGAGTTCCTTAAAGATTTTGAAAACCCAGAGGTTCCCAGAGAGGAACAGCAACAACAGCAACAGCAGCGAGATGTCATTGGTTTGTGTCTTGTCAAAGATGCTCTGCTTTCTGTCAGAGCTTATTTTTGACTCCTCTGTTTGTGCATTGCAGTAAGTCACCAAAGATTATGAAAGAAGCAAAGAGCTTTGTAATGGTTGTTTAGCTCGATATACAGCCTGTGACTTAAAATAGCCTTTTTTCCTAGAAGCAGAAGACAATTAGAGTTTTGATCCAGTAGGTTAAATGGATGTTGGATTGGGTTGTATGCACATCTGTACCAGTTCTGTTCCAAGATGGTGACAAAGCTATGCAAGCTCTTAAAAGAGTGCTCAATTCTCGATTAATAGCAGGTTGGGCTTAGCGATGTAATTTGAAGCTCTACCAAAGTATCTAAAACTGGGTTTGTTCTGTAAAATAGATGAACCTATTATTGAAGAACCAAGTCGTTTGCAAGAATCAATGATGGAAGGCAGCAGAACCAACCTGGATGACTCTGTTATGCCACCCCCACCACCTCAGACAGGTGTTAAGCGCAAACTACAGCAAGTAGAACCAGAGCCAGTGTTACCTGTGAGTAAGGTTTTTTTTTTATTTTATTTTCAATATAAAAATGAAAAGTGATACAGATTTGAGGCACTAGTTTTCTGTGGTGGTGTGAATATGCTGGAGTAGTATCAGAATCTATGGTCCTGAGTAGTCTTTGTGGTATTTTACTTAAATGCTTCAGTAAGATTTGCATTTAAAATGCAGGTAGGATAAAGAAATAGCGTTGTCTCCTCCAGAAAATAGCCTTCAAGGAGAAAGGTTTGTGGCTTACAAAGCTATACAAAAAGCTTACAAAGTTCTGTTTGGCAAGTGTGTATGAGCAGCTTTCACTGATGAAGAAAGGATTGTGTTAAGTTTTACAACTTCCTTTTAAAGATGGTCCTGATGTTCTACAATAAAGGGTTCAAAGGAAAACTTTGACTTTTAGGAGAGATTTCCTAGTTGAGCTATGAGTAGGCTTGGAAACCAGCTCATATCTTTTTCTTCTGTAAAAGATACTATGATACAGTATGAAAGGTAACCATGCTTGTGAAGGTGGGGGGGAAATGAGCAAAACAAAAGTTGTATTCCTTTTCTGAATGCTTACTTGGTGAGAGCAGTCCAGGTTTATGCTGTCTTGTGTGTGTATTTTTTAACCCCACTTTTCACAAGTTTCTTGGCGAATAGGTCATTTGCTGTAGAATGGGACTGTTGGATATTACATTATCTTACTAAAAAGGGTTTCAGCTGCTGCTCCTCTTGGCCATGTCATTGGATGAAATTGGCATCGACTATACTTTGTGGTGAAGTCAGTGCCGTTGGTGTGTGTTGGGAATTCTTTGATCATGTCAACCAGATCAGGCCTCTAGCAGTAAATTCTACCTGTAGCAGTATCTGCTCTGTGTCTCTAAAATTTCCAGGTGTCATGGTAACTTTATTGGCAATCACTTAACTAAGTATAGATTCAGGGGGGGGAATAATGTTATTAAAACTGAATACATAAATCCTTTTAAATTGCTTTTCTCAATTTTCTTGATAAAAAAATCTGAGAAATGATACCTGAGTACCAAAGTCACTCATACATTTTGAGAAACTTAACAAAGTACCTACATCTTAATTCCTTCATGCTTGTCTTGCAAAGAACATAATTTTGATAGTTTGAAGATATCTTCTTCCAGTGAGTTAAAATGTGTTTGTGTAGCACTGCATATGGTTACATGGGATTTTAAAGTTGCACGAGCTGATCCAAAAAATGAGATCAGTAGTTTGGGTGGTGGACTAAGTGAAGTTTATTGGAAAGCCTTTTTCCTTATAGTGGTGTCGTAATTAGTGGTTTGAATAGAATGGAAAAGATTAAAATACATCTGTGGACAGCAAAACAAATTGCTTGATGTGTTTCAAAACTGAAAAATTCAGACAAATGGCTCAGATTTAGGGACTTGGATTTTGTGAAAAGTGGTTTACAGCATCAGCATTCTATTGTAAAAGCACAGATAAATGATGCCTACTGGTTTATCTGTATTGTGTACTCTTAAAGCATCCACCATCACAACAGCTGGAAATACCACCTGTAGAAATGCCTCCAGAGGAGCCCCAAAACATCTGCCAGCTAATACCAGAGCTAGAACTTCTGCCAGAAAAAGAGAAGGAGAAGGAAAAGGAGAAAGAGGAGGAGGAAGAAGAGGAGGTAAGAAATCTTATGTGGAAAGGGTTTTTGTGTTCCTCAGCACTGATTGACTTTGGAATCATTAACTGGCATAAGAAATAAATCTTTAGTCCTTACATGGGAAACTAAATTTGTATTTCCAAAGGTTCTAAATGTGAATTTAAAAATTATTCTATGGCCATTTCATATTATTTATATTATTCGGTTTTATAAATTGCATATACATCCTTCTTTGAATTAGAGGGTTCACCTGTTCTCCAATATGGTTAGATTAAACCGCTGAATGGTTATGATGCCTTATATGAGAAGTTTTTACCTTAATTTTATGATTCCATTTCAAATAATTGATGCCAGTTCATAGATGTAGATTTTTGTAAGAAAACTGTTGATGTTCTAAAATGTGATAACTGAAGCTGTTTCTTAGCAACAGTATTTAATATTCTATGGATATCAAGCCAAACTTCATTGATTGCTTTCATTTTACACCCAGAAAACATAATATCAAACTAGTTTGTTGAACTGTTTTATTGTTGAAGAAGGAATGTATCTGGACATGTGAAGTTACTCTCTGTAAGAAGTCACATATACAAAGAAATGTGAATTACTTCAGTCAGGATGATTTTCCTAACGGTGTAAATAGCTGTTAGAGCATTTTCAGTTGGAAGTGATGTACAACAATCATCTAGTCCAACTGCCTGACACTTCAGGTTGTTGCTTTTAAAATATATAACACATCTTCTATAAACAAGTACTGTTTTGTGTAGGTGAGTGTTTCATAGGACATAGGGAGCTGAGTCATTACAGCTGCTCATCTTTGCAGCTTTTAGTAATAACCTGTTTTCAGTAGTTCTGGTTCCAAAATGAAATATGAACATACCTGTGTTTATTAGTGTTTGCAATGTAAAAAGCACCGTTAGTACTGTGTTTAGTGCTAGCAATCCTAGATTGGAAGCAAGGGTCTCATTCATCTGTCATGACTGAACTTCTGTGTTTTACTAATTCTCAGCATAACATTCTGGGGTATCATCACAGTAGGCAACCTTGCTGCGGTGCATCAACTTAGATCTGTGTCTGCCTCCAACCTACTTCCTGCCTCTCCTAGATGCTTCCTGCAACTCAAGTTGTCTAAACTTTCTGGCTTGATCAAAAGAAAAAAGCTGCAGTGATATCTAGATATCCTCTTTTATTATATAACTTAGTGGATGAAAGATTGTTTTGTAAATGCATGAATTTTTGCTATTTGCAGGAGGAAGATGGCACAGGGGGTGATCAGGATCAAGAAGAAAGGAGATGGAACAAGAGGACTCAACAAATGCTTCATGGACTTCAGGTACCCATGATCATTTGCTTCTTTTAAAGTAGCCTTTGATGCGTCTGACCGAAGTTGGAAGGTTAAGAAAGAACTTTCTTTGCAGTAGATGTTACAGACTTAACATACCAGTTCTGTTTTTGGGGGGGGAGGGAAATGCTTGTAATTGATTAAATCATAATATAATTGTCATTCTTTGTCCAAAGAACATTTGAAGTTCAGTTTTTTCTTTAAGTGCTTTTCAACTTTTATGTCCGCACTTGGTGTGCAAGAAAGCGGAAATTCAGATTTTAAAATAATTAAGTTTGATAGTGTTTTTAATGAAACCTTAGCACCTCTGACTTAGTGCTGTGTTACCCTGAGCAAACCCCAGCAAGGTCTAAGGATAAAACCCTGTTACAGAATGTTTAGTCTCCTTTCAAACTAGCTAGGCTAGTTTGAAAACCTCCATGCTATGATAAGCTGAATTTATAACAACTATGGGAATCTGACCTTGGCTAAGGTGCAGTGTTACTTTTCAGCATGTGGCTTTGGTCTGTACAGATAGATAATCTTTGTAGGATGGATTCTTGCTTGCTTTTTTTCTGATAACCGAACACCCCATGTATACACTTAAGTGCAAACTGCTGTCCATTTGCATTTAGGTTTCTGTGTGTGTACTTCATGTATTCTTGGACTACCTTTGCCTTTCAGTCTAGTTTATGGTTCCTACCCCTTTGTTCACTTAAAAGTTTTGGCAGCTCCTGAGATTCCACTGTCACTGAAGTGTTTCAGTTCTGTCTCAAAGCTGGTTTTCTTTTCCATCTTTGCTTTTTGGTGACATTGATAGGCTCTATATCTGCTGATAAAAGCTCATTGTCATTGTATCTCTGAATTTCCAGTATAGTGAACTGGAGGCAGGGATGCTGCAGAGCTTTCAGTAAGATGAGTTTAAGTAGTATTTTGTATTCTATTAAGCTTCTCAAAAGTCTGATATAATCAAGCAGAAGCTTTACAGTTCTGGAAAATGGTACCAGAGTTGTATTGTAAGAATTTACTCCTTACTTCACAAAACAATAAAATTTTAATTTCAAACTCCTAAATAGCCCTTACGACACCTAAGTAAAACTAAATTTAAGTGCCTTTACATTGTAAACTAATGTGATTTAAGTTCATTTGCACACCTGCAAGAATTCTGCTAGTAAGATTGTTTTAAAACTGTGGTTGTGGCTTAACGCTGGTAATAGGCTTAGCCCCACATAGCCATTTGCTCACTCCTTCTTGTTGAGATGAGGGAGAGAATCATAGGGGTAAAAGCAAGAAAACATGGGTTGAGATAAAGGTGGTTTAATAGATAAAATATCTGCAAGTAAGGCAAAACAAGGAATTCATTCATTGCTTCCAAACAGCAGGCAGACATCTAGCTGTTTCCAAGAAAGTAGGGCTTCACTGCATATAATGGTTACTTAAGAAGACAAATGCTGTAACCCCAAATGCGTGCTCACATCCCTCTTTTCCCCTGGCCATTGCTGCAGAGCATGACTTCATGTGGTATGGAATATCCCTTTGGTCAGCTGGGGGCACCATGAGCTGCTGTCGCAGCCCAAACCAGTACAACTGTTGCCGAAAAGCAGTTTTTCAAGTGTGCAGATGTTCAGTTGGTAATGTTGTGTAATGTTTTCCTCACCGAATGTTTCATTACAGTTTCTCAAAAGAGCTTTAGAATTCTCTTTGGACCATGTGTAGCTTTTTTCTTCTCTTCTGTCAATTCTTTCTTCAATGTGCCCCAAAGAGCATTGCACTGGATGGCTGAAACATTAAGTCTGTAATGAGATTTGAAGTTAAAATCTGTTTAATATAAGGTAATTTGGTTTGGCCAGCCGAATATCTTTTCATCTAGTAGATATTCCAGAGCAGACGGTTCTGTTTTGAATTGAAGACGTCAGTTGTTGTTCTCGCCAGCAAACAGATGTATTTTCCTGAATATTTTAATATGCTGGCCAAGACTTTGAAAAAAGTGTAAGTGACTTTGGGTAATTCAGCTTCAGACAAATAGGAGAGCTTTAGAAATAAACAGGCTTTCACCTTGGGAAAATGAGGCATTTTAAAGAGCCTGAGCTCTGGAAATTTTGTTTCAAACAACAGGTCATTATTATTATTATTTGTTTTGGAGTTTTTTTTATTTGAGAAATAAAACAGGATATATCGCCCCCATCCCCCCAAAGGCTTTGTCCTGTAGTCAGAAAGGACTGGCTTAGCTCTTGGTGCAGAAGACAAGCTAGTGCCATACTGCAGTTTTTCTGGAATAAGGTCAAGACTAATTTTTATTGGCACATCCCTGTGAAGCCACTTTGGTTTCATTTAGATAAGATCCATATAGAAATTTCCATGTACATGTTGTGATGTCTCCACTCAATCTCACGTCCTTCCTAGAATCATGGGGGTGACAGCAACCAGAATCCTGCCAACAGACATTCTTGTTTGTATGTAGTCCTTTATTTAATTTGTGGTATCAATGTTTGTGTTTTTCAGAGAGCTCTTGCGAAGACCGGAGCAGAATCCATCAGTTTGCTTGAGCTGTGCAGAAATACAAATAGAAAACAAGCAGCTGCCAAATTCTACAGTTTCCTGGTACTTAAAAAGCAGCAAGCTATCGAGCTGACACAGGAGGAGCCTTACAGCGACATCATTGCAACACCTGGTCCCAGATTTCATATCATTTGAATGGTTAGATACAGCAGAGCTAGTGTTTCCTTTCACTAGTGCATACGTGTATTGCCCCATCTGTAGGGCCCACAAGACCATTGCAGAGAATTTAGATTTCATTGTCTGTATAAAGTCCTTGGTTTTTCTTTTTGGATTATTTTGGTTTTTTGTATTTTAAATCTACCACTTAAATTTTTAGTGAAACTGCTGGGGTGGGTGGCTTGAGTTCCAGCTGCAGAAACCAGACGGCTCAAGGACCCAGATGAAGATTGTTTAACAGCTCAGAGCAGATGTGTGCAATATTGGTGCATGTAATGTTGATTATCAATGAAAATGTCTTACAATAATTTGACTAGCTGATTCAATAGTGATATTTTTAACCTATACAAGTAAACCAGAATGGCCAACCTCTTGTCTGATTAAAAACTTTGCCAAATTCGTCTAAAATGTTCAGTCTGCTTCTCATAGTAGTGGGGTTTTCCCCCTTTCTCTAGAAATTTGTGCATACCATGGGTCTCTCAAAGCTGCCAGTATGAAAGGTAGTGCCTGATCCGTCAGCTTGTGTTCTCACTGCATTTTTGCAGGGAGATTTTTTGTAGCCCTTGATGCTAAAGAGAATCAGGTGTCTGTGGAAAGCTCTTCCTCTATGTGATCCTGTTGCATACAGAGAAGGACAGAACACGTGGTAAGCATGTTAGATGAAACATTCCCTTTCACTTGTCACCTCATGATGGTCCACTACTGATAATGGCTGATTACTGTTAATAAGCATCATGTGAAAACTCTATAGTAGTTTCATTTAAACTTTGAAGGTCTCAAAACGCTTTAGGTTTGTTAGAGTTGTATATAAACTCCAGACTTTTTAAAACAGACTTCTAGATTGTAAATTATCTGATTTTTATGAAGCAGGCGTATGAAGACATGATTCAGAGAAGTAGAACAGTTTGCCTTTGTAGAAAGGCTAAATGAAGATACTGCCTGTACTGAAAGGGCAACAAACTTGAATATACAGTACAAACAGGCACAGTTCCACTTAATTGTGTAGGGTATTAATGGCTTTTTGGATATATATGGTTTAGTATCAGTTCTTCCAATACGCGCACTCCTGTGTTCAAAACATTTTATCAGTTTGGCAAAAGAAGTCCCAGTTGATTTTGCTTGCAGAGAATGAAGCTTTACTGCTAGACCAGGTAGCACCAGACATATATGTGAATATATTGATTATGGAAACCTGTCTTAACTTTTCTTAGGGCAAAATTATTCACACTGAAGGTTCTGGTTTTAATGTTGGCACTTTTGTGAAGTAATTTTGGGACTCTTGAAAATTCAGTGTATACTCAACTGTAAAATTATGTGAATGTTTAAAAAAAAGCTGAGACTACATGATGACCATGTTTTAATAATTCTTGAAAAAAGTTAATTGTATAAAGTTACTGCAGCTTTATTTTCAACATGATGTGCCTGTAAAACCATGGTTTTCCCCTTTGTAAAAAGAGACATTGTAGATAACTTGAATGTTTAATTATAGAAAAGGTCATTAGTTTCTTGTTACACATTTTTAGTCTGGTTTTGTTGCTTTTCAAGGTTAATATTCTTGGAAATAGTTGATGCTGTTATGTATAACTTTTCTAATAAAAGTTGTGTTATAAGCTGTTAGGCATTAGCTTTGTATCTTGTGTGAACACCTTTCGCTTGTGCCGTAGGGACCTGGCATTTCAGGTTGCTTGTTTTGGGACTGAAAGTGTTATGATTTAGCTCTTTTGAGAGATTTAGAGCTTGAGTATGTAAAGAGATCTCTTGCCACTAGGAAGGGTTATTTTACTAGCCATAATGTTTTGTTCAGGTGTTTTATACTAGGAATGTCTGTGTGGAAATTTAAGGGAGATTGTGTATGGAATGCATTTCACCTCCATGCCAGTCCCTTCTGAATGTCAGAACATACCCACCTGGAGTTGTAGCTTGCCTGTTCCCTTGCTGCTCAAATTACTGCTGCATGTGGACATATCAGTGCTGATGAAGTTTTGTGCTCCTGGATCATCCAGGCCTGCAGAAGCAGTGCATCTCCCACAGAGTTAGAGTCCCTCACTCGGGTTACCTGCAGAGCTTGGAGCTCCAGGTGGTGGATTCTGTTGGACATGGGCTGCCTCTGCCAGCAGGATCCAATAAACTGACTTAATGCGGGCTCCATGCACCAAGCACATGTGCCACTTGTCATAGGAGTTGGGCTGATTTTGTTTATGCTCTTAAGTCTTGCAGGGCACTGGCTAGCCTGAGTGTGTATGCATGCATGCAGCTTGCCTGCACTGGAAAATAAGGACTTGGTTTTATTCCTTTGGTTAAGGCTCTATAAGGGAGAGAAATACAGAAGTTTGGGTAACTAGGACCAGAATGGAAGGAAGATTTTCTGCCTTATATCAATAATCTAGGACACGTTTATGACCAGTTTAGCTCTTTGCTACACTGCTGTGATCAGCATTCAGGGCAAGTTGATTTTGCAGAGGTGTGCATGCCTGATGGCACTAAATATAATCTGAGGTAACGTACAAGGTTTGTTACTAGCTTTGAACATGACCTGTAAGTAGTACTGACAGACATGCATTTTTTGGAAAGCAGGCTTCATGGTAATACACTGATCAGCTGTTGAATAAGGTCTAAGGAATAGTGAAGAACAAAGGATATTTTCTCTGTATTTCTCTTCTATCTACAGGAATCATATTTCCCTGCTGTGTTACTGTGTAGACAGATGATGAGATGCAGAAAGGCTACCTGTTGCACAGCATTTACTCTATTTTCCCTATGACTGCTGGAGTACTTAAAGCACAGCATCTGCATTTTATTACAGTTCCTTTTCAAATAAATGTCTAAAGGGTTTTAAAGGAATTAACCATAAGCATTCAGTTAGTCTTCACTAGATAAGAAGCCATTTTCTTAGCAGTGCAGTAACACCATCTACTTTCAGAAACCAATCTTCTTGTAAGGGATTTAGATCGATAACATTACCATAAAATGTATTTATTCCTTGCTGCTTTACCATCCAGGCTGGAATGTCTCCAGCCTGCACCAACAAGGGGAAGGAGCTGCTGTGAACACACCTTGGTGCTTCATCATCCACACTGCCAGCAGGTTTGTTCTGTCTGCAGAGCTTGAGTCCTTCCATCAGTGACTATGAGGCATGCCCTCATTCCAAATCGCTCCTTTCTGGTGGGTGAAAAGGAAAACAGTTAATGGAAATACTCCTGCCAGGAGATTAAGTTGTTGAATTAATTGCTGCCCTGCATGTCTGACCACCTTGGAAGACATCCTGCTCCAGCTCTCCCTGGAGAGAGAGCTCTGTTCTCCTTCCAGGGCGGAAGGGAGGAAGTCAGGCAGGTAATGCTATCTACAGCTGGAGGTTAAATAGCTCTGCTTCTGGGAAGGGCAGGGGTAGAGAGCTCTGGCATCCAGAAGACAGTGTACAAGGCAGGTTCTAACAGCTAACAGCATTGGCTGAAAGTACTGCTGGGACTCACAATGCAGGATTTTAAACCAGCTTGGATAGTGACTCAACTAGCAGCTTCATGTGCAGGGACTTCATTGGAGGGTCAGGTCCATGGTGTTACAGATGCTGAGCTATGCCCAGCTTTTATAGACACTAGATTGCCTTTTCTCCTTTGGTCTTCCCAGGTGCTCCTACACTTGCAAATAGAGGAAGTAAAGCTTCCAAGGGTTGTTCTCCACCCGCGGTTGTCACCCCACTGTGCAACTGTGTGTGGTGGTATGTAATGTTAGTTGGGGCAGGGAAGTGAGGTTCTGGTAAGTTTTTCTGTTTGCAAAGCTCTCAAGTGTCCAGGACTTGTGGAACATACTTCCTCAAGTGCTCATCATGTTCTTGCTTGTGCTTTCTCACAGATTCTTCTGTCATACCCATGAGGTGGCTGAGCTGTATATTGTGAACTGAGTGAATACAGAGCAAAGCAAAAGGACCAGGAAATAGACTGTCCCAACACACAAGGCAGGAAGGACAATTCTCTCTGCATTTCTTGCTAACCTCTAAATATCTGATAAAGCCCCTAGAGAGACAGGAACCGGAGGTAAGGAAAGGGAAGGTTTTCCCTCGTTCTCACAGGAGCTGTGAGAATAACATTGGTTTAGCATTTGTTTTAGTTCAGAACATTTTCATGCAGGACCTGAAAACTCACATAGGAGAAAATATTCATATTAGCCAAACACTAATGTTAATGTTGTGTTAGAAGTAGAATAAAGTGCCAGAAACTTTCTGGGAGAACACACCCTCCAATTTCACTTGGCCCCAGCTATTCCCCAGCAGCCAGGAAGGATACAAGAAGTAGTCTGGCTGTCACGAGCCAGGTCCCTACATGTTCTCCCCTCCCCAGCCCCTCTGCTTTTCTTGTTTGCCCAACTTTTGTTTTCAATAAAAGCATTAAACATAATAACAGCCTGAAGCTAACACTAAATAATTGAGGACTGTGTGGTTGACCTTTAGTCATGGATGTTTATAAATATTTGACATTGATCAAGAGTACATGTGATGAGAAACACAGATTTGCTGATGATACTCAGCATCCTCTAAAGCAGATGGTGTTTCAGAGCCAGTAGGGTTCCCTGTGAAAGTACTCCTTTACAAATTAAACTGTTCTGCTACTTCCTTGGAATACTTTCCTATTCCCTGCTTTGCAGTGCCCAGGTAACGCTGGCAATTATTTGTACCATTTAGTTACCTAGGCTTGGGGATGGTAGGAATTGATTCAGGGTAAAACCCACCAAAGGAAACATAGTTCTTTCCTCCAGCTGGATCAATTCCTGCACCCAGCGCACTGGGCAGGCACAAAGAAACGTGTGCCAGCAGAGCACAAGAAGCACCAGGCAGGAGAACTGAGGAGGGGAGTGGTGAGGATTGCTTTGTTGAGTGGCTCTGCCAACTTTGCATGTGTGTTAAATCAGTCAAAAAAAGTGATTCACAATAATGCTCTTTGAATTCAGGAGGGTTGGCATGTTCATCGTCAACTTGCGCAGCAGTGTTCATAGGCTGCTTTTCCAAAGCAGAAATTGAATGTTCTCCCTCAAACAGGGTATTGCTGTGACAGAGCCCAAATCCAGCCTCTGCCAGAGGATGTGCCTGCAATGACTTTCTTTGCCTCTTGTGAAAGTTAATATAGCCAGTCCTCGCCGTACTTGAGAGTAAGCCAGAATTAGAGGCAACGTGCGCTTCACAGGCAGCCTGTACCACACATCACAGTGAATTGTAGCTCTGACACGGAGGATCGGAACATCATAAACGGCTCCACCTCTGCGCAGTTCTGCAGAGAAGTTCAGCTACATTTGGTTTTGTACAAATTAAGCTGCTTCTCATGTTCCTTGACTACAGGACTAATCTCCAAAGCAAAAGAAATGCTGATGTTTAAGGAATAAAAACCCACAGTCAGTGTTGTGAGAAAAAAATAGAGGGAGAAGCAGCTTAGCATTTGGATTAAAGAGCTACATTTGGTGTTTAACTCAGGAATGTTTCTCTGATTAGACAAATAACTGATGAGCAACCCTGCAGACAAACGATATGTTCCATTTTGCATTTTGTAGTTACATTCATACAAAATTGAATCAGGTCTTGATGATGCTGAGGGAGGCAGCAATGAGCCAGAAAAGGCATGAAAAGGTTTGTTATGGTGGCAGCTACTTAGCAACAGGAGCTGCAGGTTTTCCTTGATCGTTTCACAAGGCTGGAATAAGTGCGGAAGACAGTGCTAAGTTTCATCTTCACATCTGTCAGAAGCAGCTCCAGTTCATTAATTGTGGCAGGCTGCTCCCTGCGGTGTGAATTGGGGCTGGGATCTCTGTCACCTTCACCACCAAACTGATGAAAGTAACAGGGAAGCTTTTGAGCTGAGCAGGTAGGCCTCACGTTGAAAAGGTTTAGAACCAAGCCCAAGAACAGACCCACCATGTGTGAATGTACTTAAACCATCCTTCACATCAGCAGCAAAGCCAGCGTCATTCCATTGCTCGTGCTGTTCCCTTGGCAGTGGTGATGTGACCATTGGAGCATTGCAGATGTCCAACAGGTTTTGTCAGTTATCAAGGTGCTGCTCCTGATGCAGCACAACTGAGCAAGTGGCTCAACCTCTGGTGTACACAACCGTGGAGCAGGTTTTCCATACAGCTCTGTACTCTGTGTCCCCATCACTCAGCTGCTCCCTTGGGCAGATACAGAGGCTGAGCCTATCTCAGGGAGGGCTGTTAGGGAAATACAGTGGGTACCAAATCCAGCCAGATGCACTGGGCTAACACATAGTGGAGCCATGCTACTCTGAAGTTTTGAGGATGGACGGAAGGTGAGTGAGCTGTGGGTTTTCACTGCAAATGAGGTGGATGCATGAGCACTGAGTCCAGCAGGATGAGCCACGGCCTGCAGCTTGACTGCTGGGATGAGGATATGACAAACTTGCCTGCTCAAGAGATCCACAGGTACAAACATGAATCTCAGCTGTCTCTGAGGTCTTGTTTCAAAACCCCTCTCCATTTCCATGGTCCCAGAGGCCCAGTTTTTCAGCTGTAAAAGAGAATTTTCTGCTTAATTTTAGGACCCAGACATTTGCTGTCAAAGGACCACATTTCTGGAGCTAAGGCTACGTGTGCTCATTCTTTACTGTAAAGCAAAGCATACCTTTGTCTCACAGGTAAGTAAGGCATCATCAGTGTTAAGACACAACCAAAACATGCTTACCATACTGGAAGGAAAACCAAGACTACTCTTACTCTTTAGATTTTGGTGTCTACATGCTCCTACCTCTGAAGTGCGGCACTTTGTTTTGGTACGAATGTGTGTGATTTTGGTTAACAACTAAAAAACAGCAATGTTTTGAACTTAACACCTTCTTCCTTACAACAAGAGGAGCTAGGCTGCAAAATGCCTGGATACACGGCAATGCAGTACATGTGATTTATAACTTGTCATCTATGAAGAAAATGGGCACACAGTATCAGTGTTTGTGTCTGGTTAAGGGAGACGGTGCTATCGAGAAGTGTACCACAGCTGTCAATTTCGGTAGTGTAACAACCCACTTACACATAATTTCTGAGTACACAGGTAAAACCTTGGCCTGTTTTCCTGCCCAAAGGGAAAATAGATGTTCTTATGCAGCAGCCCCAAGTCTGATTCTCAGCTGTGAGCTGTTAGGAGTTCCCTGACAGCCTTGGACTCAGGGTTTGCTTGCTCCATAGGAGCTGATGTTTTCCTCAGGGATGCACCATGTAGGTACACGTGTGTAAGCACTCCTTAGTGAACAGCACTTGACAAGTCACCCAAGCTATAAGGTGCCCATTCTCCTTCCCTTGCCCCTGCAGAAACCAGCCTGTCCTACTGGAAAGCTTAATTGTGAAGCCTGTGAGAGAACCCCATGAAGGTGATTGAGGTGTGTGCCCTGACATCACACTCCTACATCCCATCACAAGTGATAGCTGCAGGGGAAAGGCAGCACTCTGATCCCTGTCACAGCATGACCTGCCCGTAGCAGAGGAGTGGGGTGGAGGCAGCATCTCTTGCCATAACCCTCACAGTTTGGACAGAGCTCTTGCACTCAAGTCACTGATGGTCTTCATCACTTGGGTACGACTTACACTGGAGTACCAGGACCAGGCTCATGGACAGAAAAGATGTCTGTGTGCTTTACAGTAGGAGTGTGAAAACAATGCAGCTTCTAAGCAGGAATCAAGCCAGTTCCACCTGAGTTGCACAGGTGTGTATGAAGACTCTTTGCCACCTACTCCAGTGGAGTGGTACCAAATTAGCACCGTGTTTTAAACCCGAGGAGGTAACTTAAAACATGTTGGGACTGATATTTAAAGCAAGAAATAATTTTAAGATGATTGGACTCTCCTGCTGCAAGTACTGTGTGTGTTATTTGAACACTTCAGCGCCTAATTAATGCTGTCCAAAATAATTCTGTTCCCAACACAGGACAGAGAAATCCAGTTTAACCAAAAGGTACAGATAGTAATGAGGCGTAACATTAATGAAGTTCAACTGCAGAACTAATTGGCTCTTGATTTGACAGATTACCACCATAATACATAGCCTGCATGTGTTTAAGGCACATCCTCCTGTAACCAGCTTCTAGATCCCACTTAAATGGAGTAGAAGTAGCTTGCATTTAAATTAATCCTTTACAACCTGTAGTTTCTCCGTATTTTTTGCCTCTAATCAGCTAAATCAGATCTTTTTATCCAGGCTTAGGGTTTAGAAGCACCATGAAGTCTGGTAGGTATGACTTCTTGATGAAAGCCATGCAATGGTGGGCAGAAGGCCAAGAAAAGGAGATTTAAAGGAGTTAATTTCCTGCTGACTGAAGGGGGTGTGAGGTCACAGGCATTCATCTTCCATTGTGATTCCCTATTTCCTTCTGGAAGGAGAAGGAAACTTGTCTTCATGGCATTACTGTGCTGGTGGTTTAGAGGACCTCACTCTAAAAAGGACCAAGAACTGAAACAGCCCAGGGAATGACCTTAAATTGTTGAAATACTTAAAATACTTTGAGGTGGAAACACTCCACAGAAAAATGTCATCGGATCTCTGCTACCAGTCTAAATATTTGCACCAGCATCAAGGACTGGGCAACCTCCTCCCTCCATACCCTTTACTCTGCTCTCGTGAGACCTCACTTGGAGTATTGTGTGCAGTTCTGGTGTCCTCAACATAAAAAGGACATGGAACTGTTGGAACAAGTCCAGAGGAGGCCACGAGGATGATCAGGGGACTGGAGCACCTCCTGTATGAAGTCAGGCTGAGAAAGTTGGGGCTGTTCAGCCTGGATAAGAGAAGGCTGCATGGAGACCTCATAGCAGCCTTCCAGTATCTGAAGGGGGCCTACAGGGATGCTGGGGAGGGACTCTTCATTAGGGACTGTAGTGATAGGACAAGGGGTAACGGGTTGAAACTTAAACAGGGGAAGTTTAGAGTGGATATAAGGAAGAAATTCTTTACTGTTAGGGTGGTGAGGCACTGGAATGGGTTGCCCAGGGAGGTAGTGAATGCTCCAACCCTGGCAGTGTTTAAGACCAGGTTGGATGAAGCCTTGGGTGATACGGTTTAGTGTGAGGTGTCCCTGCCCATGGCAGGCGGCTTGGAACTTGATGATCTTAAGGTCCTTTCCAACCCTGACTATTCTATGATCCTTTGATTGGTCTCCTGGAGCCAGAAACCTTTCCTGGAAAAAGCCTTTCTCAGAAATCGCATTCCTGAACATTCCTTTCATGAGGCTGCACTGTAGTCACTTGGCTCTTGGTTATTTCTCTCAAGCACTGGCAATTTGTTGTTTCTTTCAAATGTTCATCTGGCTCTGTTTTACTTAACCATGGTGTCTCCCAAAGGGCTGCACTAATGAGTTTCTGCATTCATACCATATGCTTTCTTTGCCATGGAGAACTTTAGCTGCACAGAAAACAGATTTTGAGACTCTTTCCATTCCCTTCCTCTTCTGTCCTCAGATCTGAGAGGTCTTCTAGGCAGAAAAAGCTTTTTGGATCCCTTCACCCCACTAGTTAGAATCAGACCACATCTTAACGATGCTCCCACATTACATGCAGCAAATTTTGAAAGTAGAGGTCCAGTTCCTTCTTGATTTGGCTTCAGATTAATTGGCATTTTTGGAGCCCTCATGTGAAATTCCAGGGGCCAAGGTCACCCACATCCTCATAAAGTGGTGGCAATCCTGGGCAACAGACACCAGCTTCCTACTGCAGGAGCTGTGCTTCGCCTGGTGGTGTTGACAGCAAGGCAGGACAGGGAAGGACTGCTCCTGAGCAGGGGGAGGTTGCTTTAGGAGGCCCGAGGAAGCTGTAAGATCAGCACTGGAGCACAAACCTCCCAGGAAAGGCCAAGCCAGCTGCCCTGGAAGTAATCACAGATAGCAGAGGGAATCACCCAAACTACTCAACTGATAAAAACAACTCATAAGAGCTAAATATCCCAGAGAGAGAATACAGAGTCTCATTTTAAATTACCCAGATAGGAAACAGCCCAGTAAGAAATGTTCTTTACAAGAAAATCCTTGGAGGATTACTATTCCCACCCTATCTAGCAATTGCTCTTTCCACTCCCATAAATTCCCATCCCAGGGCACTTCTGTCACAGTTCTGCTATCAACAGCAACACTTAGCTTAGTGAAGCATCACAAAAGCTTTAAGTGTTCCCTCCTGCATTTCCCCCATATGAACCACATTGTTTTCTAGTTTTCTCTTGCAGATGCAATAGAAGAAGCATTCAAATGACATTCCCTTCTTTCAGATTGTCCATCAAGTTGAAAGTGTATATGAGTGTTGTTTGCTAATCCAGGTTCATGCATGGCCTGTTCCCTGGTATAAAACACTATCCATCACCTAGAACATAGGGATGTATGGAAGAACCTGGTGCTTTTTGTCCAAATAGTATCAGAAAGGAAGGACAGCTCACTCCAGTACAGCTGTATTAGGAAACCTCCTGGGCAGAGGGCTGTTCATGCACTGTCCATGTGAGAAGTATGGGAAGATGTTGACTGACCTGAAGGATGGAGACAAGGACAGTGGCACTGACATACACTGGGGCTGAGGGAAGTGTGCAGAGTGGTAAGCACTAGGAACATGTGGCAGATGAGCAGGGAGACATTAGAGCAGCCTTCCAATACCTAAAAGGGCTGACAAGAAATGTGGAGAGGGATGTTTTACAAGCCATATAATGACATGACAGGGGGCGATGGCTGTCCTAGATGCTGCTCTGGGATATCTAAAACCTTTGTCCCCCAATTTGAAATATATATGTGAAAGCAATAAATTTACCCATTACACCAGCAAAGTAGACATTAGATTTTATTTCTCTGAGCATCAAAACTTCCCACCCCTTAATGGATGTCTTTTGTATAGCCTTGGAATCTTGATAAGTGAAGTACAATGAATCCAGGTGATATCCCACCTTTAGAGCAGGGCTATTATCAAACAGGGGGAAAAGAATGTTCTTGCAGCAAGTGGAATCACAGGAAAGGTCTCTTTGTGTTCTTAGCATACTTGGAAATGTCTGGCAAAAATTAGGACAAGGTATTTTATTCGTGTATGTGCACATAACTGTAACTTCATTCATTTAGAGAAAAGGTCCTTGTGATGTAGGACACAACTATACAAAACCCAGCAGAGCCTGGCAATAAATGCCCTGTGCAGCTTTGACCCACTGTCTTTATAATAGTCCATCTCCTCAGGCTTGTCTCATTTCAGGTGTCCCATCTTCCTCAGCTGTGCCTCTGTCTTTTATTTTTCTTTCCATTTTTCTTTTCCTTTAAGTAAATTCAAACTACAGGACAGAAGCAAATCAGAAATGCTCCTGATGCTGAAATCAGCTACCCTGATGGACCTGACCTGTCTCAGCTGGGGGGTGAGAGACATGCCTGGAAGAAGACTCACAGATATCTGGTATATTTTGTCCTACCCAGACCTGCAGACACTGAGCCCTTGCTGTTTTGGAAAGCAGGGTGCAAGATAGAATAGAGCCTGGGTTTGGTCTTCTGCTCTTAAAACCCCTCTGCTTTCCTGAAACCCATCCTGCCCACACATCCTCCTGCCAAGCTCCGACCTGTGCAAAGGAACCTGCACCCTAGCACCAAGCAAGGGCTGGCACGGCATTCACAGGGCAGTTTCTTCAAATGGCAAATGGCAGATTCTTCACTCCTGAAGTGATTTGCTGAACCTGAAATAGGAGTGTTTAGCACGGAAAGATAGCACAGACCAAGCCAAGGAGTTTGGGGGTATCCCATACCTAGTAAGAGCTACAGCCAGAAAAAGAGCCACCCATTTCCCTCTGAGATGTCCCTCTGGGTGCAGGTAACAAGGACACGCAGCCTGAATTGTGATAGCAGTTGTAAATGTTTTAAACCCCATTGCAGGTCACACGTAGCAGGCAGGGAGGCTGCCATCAGCTCTGATTTTGCTGTTTCATTTCCACTCATTCTCATTCACGTGGAAAGATGCTGAAGTGCCCTGGGCTGTGATCTGCTCAGTTCTGGTTTTGGCTGTCTCCTTCCTGAAGGATGGTGATTTCTCACATGTGGCTGTTTTCCAGCTATCACTTTTTGAGACAAACCCCCTGTTATATTACAAAGAGAATCAGGTGGCAAGTACCTATTTACAAGTCATTATTCTGAGGCACAAGAATGTTTTATTGATCCAAGCTGTGAACTGAAACTGTTCAAATGGGACTCTTGGGAATCACACTTCTTCTGTCTGAAGTGACTCTTCTCTGGGAGATACAAAAAAATAGGATTCATCTCATTTACTTGTGTGTGTGACTAGGGTGACAGTGATCCATTGTACAAGGATTTAATATAACCAAGTATCTTCTACAGGATGCTGTAAAGCTCCCATTGTATTTGATATTAAACAGGCTTTCTTCCAGCTACTGTTCACCCACTGCACACCAAGCAGTGACCCAGCTGCTTCCTTCACTTCAAAAGCTTAATCCTTTTTGGTGTATACTATTAGTTTGTAAAGCACTTTATCAGGAAAGCATGGATTTGTGAAGGGATGAGTGGGTGAGCTAGCAGTGCTTTGGCCTTCTCTTTTGCTCTATCCTACTCACAAGATGCACAGGATTACCTTTGAGCTCTATAGGCAGAATATGTTTGGAAACTGGAAAATGCATGGCAACAAATGAGTCGTTTCCATTAGCTGGGAACAATTGACTCATTCTGCATCAAAAATTAGCTGGAATATTGACAGCATTATCATCACACATCACATACAAGACATCAAAAGCCTTGGGGCTGGCTCCCAGCATGGGCTGATCAAAGCCATGTCCCCTCCCCACTATCCACTGTCACAGTGGGTTCCAAGGCAGGTCCCAGCAGTCCCCAGTGCATCCCAGCCACAGCAGCAGGACCAGCAGGGTCTTGCTTGGAACAGCCTTGTCACCAGTGGAGGCTCCCCTCTGTGCCAGTGTGCAGGATCAGCGCAGTGAAACCTCCAGACTCTGGTTTCCCTCCATCCTGTCAGCTCCCAGAGGAGGCAGAAGTCCTGGTGAGATCTGCTGGGAGGAGGATCTGTTTTGTTGATGCTGTGGATGTTTCATGCCTCATAACCTTTGGGGTTTTTTTGGCAGCCACCTTTCCCTTTGCACCAGTGTGGTCAGAGCTGTCTTTTCTCCCTGAAACCTGAGTGAATTTGACATATTTCTGCAGTTTCTGTTACTTCCGTGAGCAATTTATCCCAGGGTCTTTACACCAGCTGCTTTCCTCTTCCAGCTGTTCACGCACATCTGATGGAATCATTTCAGTAGAGCAGCTTCAAGCTCCTTGTAGTCAATGCCCCAGTTTCCTTTACGTGTCATTGAGATGCAGTTCATTTTATTGCTTGTAGTTTTAGAGATTGAAACTGAACTGCATCATCATTCTGGTAATTTCTCTTCATTTCTTACCCATCTTTTATTTGTAGACACCCTATTTCTTCTAGGCAAGCAATAAACCCATTATCTCTCTTCTCTCTATGTATAATTTGATCAGAAAATCAAATCTGACAACCAGCTCATAGGGCTTTTCATCTACAAATGCGTGTATTCAGCCTGTGGTGAGTTGTTTTCACTCTGGTTCAGATAAACACAAGTACCAGCTGTAAATATGATACTTGTAGGTCCAGGGAAACAGAAAGAGAAAACCAGCATCTTTCCACAGGTACCAGAAGGATGCACACAGTCAGTGTACAAGCTTCCTTTTTGAGGCCCATAGGCCTGGACTGTGCAGCCTTACTTTGTACATGGGCACTTGTATTGGAGATTTCTGTGAGCAGCAGCTACCAGAAGGAGTGCTGAGAAAGAAATAAGAGGTATGATAATGCTGCAAAAAGCAGGGGCCATGAGTTGAAAAGTTCAGTAATAGCACCAGATAGCTGCAATGGAAAATGCCCTGAAAAAAAGTGATTGCTCTCTACAGAGCCTTGCAGTTGAAATTTCAGGACAGTAAGTGGACTATTTCCATATCAAACATGACAGGAAGGCAGAGGGGACCGTAGGGTACCAGATAAATATGAACTATGACCATTATTTAAAGCCACCCTAATGAATAGTCTGACACCTGGAAATCCATCTACCAGCAAGAGCAGTTGTTTTGCCCATGTCTAAATCATGTTTCTGAACCTTTTCTACCCGTCAGTAGTTAGGTTAGAAATAATTACATGATTCAACAGCGTGTTACTGGAAAAATAAGGAGTACAAGAAAGCAGGTCTTTCCCCCCCCTGCAGCTTTGTTTTCCGTGCTCCCATCTGTGCTGCTTTCACTCTCCATGTATTACATGAGGGAATCATACTAATATGAAGGAAGAATCAAGTGGCCTGGAAATATCTTATTCTAAATTACACATGCACTTGGGCTTCTGACCCACGGAGATGTCTGATAGAATAAACTGGTGTGGTGGGTTTAGCTGAAATGGGATTTACTGCAAAGAATAAGCAAGGGAGTTTACTCTTAGGGCAGCAATAGTTAATCTTTACAGATTTGCTACGTTAATTAAAAATGGAACAATCCAGTGATTGCATCAGGGTTCCTATTAAGACTAAATCAATAAACCAATGGGCTCAAATCACGGAATCACTGAATTAATGCAGCGAGTAATCAAACTGGAGTCTGAGGTTGGCAATGGAAGGAATTACTTTGTGTTAGTCCTACTCCAAGTTCTCATGAGAGCAAAGGGCAGAATTTAAGGAAAAGCCAGCTTCCTTCCCTTCCAGGCTGCAGGCTGTGTTATAACCAGCGCATGAAACTATCCAGGGAAAAGCCATTGTGCTTTCAGGCCCATGCCAAGGAGATGTTGCAATCCCATCCTGTTTCATTTTGAGGAAATGCAATTTAGAGAGTTCTCAGCTCCCCTCTAACAGAGCTCTTCGTGCTCAGCCACTGCCAACAGTTTTGGGCTAACTGTTCCCTCTGAATACCACATAAGCTAGAAACTTCCCAGAGAAGAACGGAGACCCCTTCCATGAGGTGCCCTCAGACCAAGTGCTCTTTCACCTCCCCAAGCACTTGCTCTCATCAGCAAACTGATAGGACCAACTCTTCTGACCCGTGTGCCTTCAGAAGAGGCTATTCTGGCACAGAAATAAACATACCCTGTTGTAATTGCTCCAATTGAGTGACTTTGGAAGTGGAAAAGTTACTTGAGACTAAAGACACTTTTCTTTTGAATATATCCATGACCCTGAGTTCTCTATTGCAGTATAAAATGTCCACCAAATTGCTCATGGCACACAAAAAGCCCCTCGTGTGGGTGACACGGTGCATCCTTCCTCCAGACCTTCTGCACTAAGTGCCCCTACATGCACTGCGTGCCCTGCCCTCCCTGCTCACTAATCAGCCAAAGCAGTGGCAAGACTTCAGAGTAGTCTGCAATGATGATTTGATTTGATTGCTTGTTTTATACAAAGTCCCTTTATAATCCAAGCTGTCTTCTCCAAAGAGAGACCTCAGCCTCCTTGCCGTAGCTGTGACTTTCCTGCTGCCCTGCCTTCATCCAGGCAATCTCATGGGAACATAATCCAAAACTATTGTCCAAATATCTTGTGCATTCTTGTCAGGACAGAGCAGTGCAAAGCAAACAGGAAGCTTTTACCTGTGGAATCTTAGTTCAGGCTTCACTGGGGAAGTTTTGAAAGCCACATATTTAAGGATGCTTGAAGATCCTGACAGACAACTTGTAGGGGTTTTAGCATTGTCTTTACAGCTGATTTGTAAGCTTTTAGTTCCTAACTCTCTCTCAGATCAGTGCCTTTAGAAATCAGGTGTAATGACTAATGAGCGCATGCTTGGGCAAGTCAAAAGTTGTCCTGTTCATTTCCCTGTGCTTACAACCACCTCTCTGGTACTGAGTACCCTACCGCACTTTGGTGCTGAGCACCTACCCATTCTGGTGCATTGCTTCGAGAACTGCTCCCAGCTCAGATGAACACGCTCTCTAAGGATTCATTAGGACGATATGACAAGCCTGAGGCAAAGAAGACAAAATGCTGTATTTTTTACCCCTTGCCTGGAAAAGTTATTTCTGCCTCTGCTTCCTTGTGTGTAACACAGGGTACAAAACTGTGCCCCTCCTTTGCTGATGTCCATCGTCACAGGCACAAGAGAGAAGGTCAAATCTTAGTCATGGTGGCTCCACACCTGATCTAGTACCATCAGTAGTCAATATGATCCCTGTCTGAGTGCAGTAAAGTCCTGTGTGGACACCAGATCACACCAAACAGTTGGAATAACCACATTATTTGTTCCAGATGAAATCACTTTTACAGTGTAATGACTAGGAGTTTGGTCTGTTGGGCATAAATACACCACATCTAGCAGAGCAGCTGGGGTTGTGCCATCACCAAGTGACTAGAGGGCTGGGTAGGCAATTATAACCTTGCCATAGACTTCTATGGGAGAAGTGAAAAACACAGGCAGGATATCGTGTTTTACTGGATTTGACATATTTTTAACGAATTAGAAAAAATCCATGGTAAATTCATTAAGACTTTTCCATGGGGGTCTTTAACCAGAGTCCCACAGCTGGGATTTAGAGGTCCTGAGACAAGATGTAGAAGTTTTCCCCTTGGATGAGGCCCAGAGAATGTACTGGAAAGATAAATGCACACTCCTCATCTTCTTTCTTTCTCTGTAAAACATTTGGGCTTAGATCTTCCCTGGAGATAAATTGGCACGGTTTCACTCGCTGCAGTAAAGCTGCAATAATTTACAAAGGGCCTGTGCATTTTAAATCACTTCAGCTATGGCAATGCACTGCAATCCATGGTCCCTTCTGAACGCCCACATCCCCTCTAGTGCCTGGTCCCCACCTGGCTGCTCTCCCCATCGCCACTTTGAAGCCAGGTTCGGAGGAGGTTTGCTCATCTACCAGCACCCCAGGTCTGATGTGGGAACAAGGAGTGCCTGAAGGAGCCAAGCTGCAGCCAGAAGCAGCTCAGTGCCCGTGTGCCCTCCCTGTGCTGAGCAAAGGCAACCTTAAGGCTCCCTGCAGAGCTGTGCCTTGGGGACCCACCACTGCCTCCCATCCCTCTCTGTTCACAGCCAAAGTGCAGGGCCCTGCATCCAACCTCGCCCTGCAAATCCCCCATCCTTTCCCCAGAGCCTTTGCAAGCTTTGGGGTTTCCATTTAGGAGCCCTCTGAAGTAATTAATACAGGGGGCCGTATGCTGATTCCGCAGAGCCCATTAATCACTTCTGCTGAGACAGAGGGACTGTTTGCACAGAGTTTGTAGAGATTATCGCCCTGGCTCCGGGATTTGTCACATTGCATTACAAATGGTGTTTTAGTGAGCTCCTCAGTTCCCAGCGGGCCATAACCTGTCTGATGCAAAGTCAAATATTGTCGAGCAGCAGAGGTTTCCCAAGAAGGGGCTTATCTGTTCCAGATTGCTTGATTATATAAATAGGACTTCGGTATGAGATACAAATGCAAATAATTCCTCAAGGGTTACATTTGATAATGGCACAGAAATTAATCTTCAGTCACAGAAATAACACTGGCTGTTTCACAGCAAAAGCCTGTAGAGATATCCGCTATCCCACCAAAAATGTTTTCTCTGTCCAAAGAATTATATTATTATTCTTGTAACCTACTGAGATTTCTTATTTGAAAACGCTTTAACAAGGATTAATTCATTAGTAACTGAAGGAAAGGGCACAGCAGCCACAAGCACTGTTCTGCGCAATCAAGAGGCTAAGCCAGTGTTCCCAGGTTTGAGAACCACTCTCCCTGCCATTATCTGGTAGAAGAATGAACCAAAATTGAGTTTTACAGAGTCATTTAATGTGCCTGAGTACTCTATTGTGAGTCAGTTGCCTAACAGCATTGGATAACACCTCCCAGGGGAAACTGGGCACCTCTCATGTGATTGTACAGGGAGATGCTGATCATAAAACTGTTCCTGGAAAAGCTTACAAGCAGAACAGTCAGATAAGAACAGTCCTAATGCCAAGGGCATTAGTGAAGCATAACTATTTTGGGGACTATACCATACATTTTTCAGCTGTTCCTTCTGCTTTCAACTGAAGAACAGATTTTCCAGTCTTAAGCTTTTACTTAAAGTAAACTTGGTAATTTAGATGTACTTAAATTTATTTAAACTTAATAACTGCATTATTGATTCTTGTTTCAGGTTAGATTTTCTTTTCTGGGCCCAATGTACATGTAAATGCATCCAGTGCCTTCCCCAGGCTCTTGTTCTCCCTTTGTTAAATGGTGGCTCTGCTCAGTTCCCTGTCCATATGCCTTGTATGCCCATGCAGAAGACCAATGCACCTAAATGCTACATTTTTTTCTGTGGCTTTCATACAGAAGAGAACCTGGGAAGAGATGGAGGAGTGAGAGGAGAAGAGGGGAAAGGAGAGGCAAAGGCTGGTAGGATTTGGCTTTGATGCAGAGGCATTACTGCAGGGGTACAGCCAAGAGTAAGTGGTGTTCAGTCACTCTCAAATATACCAAACAAGTGGTGCTTAGATATCAAGTGACATGTGCCCAGTGACTGGGAATATACCAAACAAGTGGTGCTTAGATATCAAGTGACATGTGCCCAGTGACTGGGACACACAGTTTTGGCCTGATCATGGGAAAAAAATGCTGGGAAATCCTTCAAAAAAGGTGAAAGTGAGGCATCGGTCTTCTTCAGACCGACTGGTTTGTGGCAGAGGTAAGCTTATGTGTAACAAGAGGGCAGCTGAGAAAGCCTTAATCAAATGGAGGTTTAAAATGTAGACATGAAAGAAAAGTTTTGCTATGTAGAAGTTTGATGATTATGTATTTTGAGCAATCCTACCACCTGCAGCTCGAGTCAGCTCCCTGCTTCAGAGACACAAGTGAACAGATGGTGTATTTGTGACACCATCAGGTAGTGGGCAGTGGTTATCAGTTAACTGGCAAGTATCCACCAACAGTTATTCCAAAGCAGATAATTAAATGAGTTATAAATAACAAAACAACAAAAAAATTAAAAAAGATCTCAGGAGTTGAAAAGGAAGGAATGAGGAGACGAAAGGAGACCTTCAGATGAATTATACAGCCTTATTTCTTACCTTTTCCTAGTCCATTACACACAGAGACCAATTAAAAATCTAATAAATTAAACATCCCTCAGATATTCTATGCAACTGCGTCTGCCATTTTCAGACGGTCAAGCATACATAATAACAATATTCTATTAAGAAATCAGCCCCTTCCAATCTGGGCTGTTTTATGATTCTGTTCTATTCAAATTATCATTTACATCATAATTCTGGTGGACAGGGATACAACCGTAAGTGTAATGAATGACATATTTAAGATTTATTGTGTATTGGGTGAAGACTGAACTCTTACAATGTGTGTGTCAGCACAGCAGCCAGTTGACTTGTGTGTGCCAGTGACCCCAACCTCTGAAGATCTTAGGAGCCTAGGGAGATACTTACACCATCATTCCACAGGCGAGAAGCCAAGACACATCCACGGTCAATAGCATTCCACTGAGGCACACAGGAAGCTGGTGGCAAACCAAGAGCTGAACGCTGAATGAGTTCCTGTTCTGCACCTTTTCTCACAAGACTTGTCCATGCTCTTCCTCGAAGAGCATCCAGTGGAAAGCAGAGACACTGGTGTCTTCTTAAGTGGGCCTGAATAAGTTGCAATCTGCTTTCCCATAGATGCTGTTGTTCATGATGCAGAATACACTTGGAAAAGAGATGAATGAGGGGAAATATCACAGAGGTCTGTGCAGTTGCCAGTGGCTTGGGAATGGCGACTAAGGGATGTTTGCTTAGTGTTTCATCCATTACAAGTGCTAGCTGGTAGGTAGCACATTCAAACCAGTGACAGTATTTGTCATAAATATGTTCAAGTTGTGCAACTCCTTGCCACAGAAAACAAGATGGTTAAAGTTTACACATTCTCAATGAAAGGTCAAACAAATTAGTTAAACAGAGATTCATCATGTGCTGTTGAAAACACAGTATTTTGTCTGGGTCAGGAACTCCCTCACAAATTGCCAGAAATTTGGAAACACATCTGGGGAAGTACCAAAAAAAATGTTTTGTCTGTTTTCTTCCTATTCCTGAGCAACAACTTTCGGTCACTATTGGAGGCGTGATGCTGGGTGAGAGAGACTTTTGGACCATCCCACAACAGCCCTGCTTGTGTTCTTGGGAGCTGAAAGAGAGGTCAGGGGTGGAGAGAGGGAGCCAGGAATTCCAGAAAACCGCTCTCTCCATGTTTTCTGAAATCTGCCTGTTGAAACCGCTGCCAATTCACACAGTGAAATATGTCCTCGGTGTTTCTCCAAGACAGCCTGAAAAAGTCACTGCCCCAAAGAATCAAATCAGTAGCATCTTTGGCCCCAGAGGAACGTGGCAAAAAGGTCATTCTGGATCAACTGGAAGTCAAGGCTGCAAAAAGAAGCTTTTGAAGTCCCCTACTGAGTTCCTGGAAGGAGATTAGACTTTAAAAACCCTCATACCATGCTTTGGGTCATGATCTCACAGCCTCAGTCTATCCCAGGCTATTGCTGAAAGTACTGTCAGGCCAATAAACTACATGGATTCACCCTATCAATAATGGCATTGGTAAGGCTGCTCCTGGATGTAATATCTGCATGCCAGGCAGTGAGCCACACGCAGTGTCAGGCCAGCTCTACAGAAGAAGGATTTGGCTGAAAACTTCCAGTACTGCAGAGTGTGTCATATTGAAAAACCATAAAGACAAAGCACTTGGCATCATGAGCCCCACATTCTGCAGGAACTCTTGGGCTATCAGTGCAGGATCTGTGGGTGGGTTAGTCAGTCCAGCTCCCTGTTTTGAAAGGGCAGAAACTGAGTCAGAAATGGCAATGAAGCTCTCTTCAGGGGATTAGAAAGACTGGGGTTTAAATTTTGTTTATGGTTTATTATTCTGTTTCCTACTGTCCTTGGCCGCGGAGCCATTTCTTGCTCACCTTTCGCTACTGACCAATTCTTTCCTCCAGTTCACACCCAGAAGCCCTCATATATATTTTTGTCTCTTCTTTGGTTTCCCTTAAATCCCCATGACTAATCTACTGTCTCGTCTCTTCCTCCCAACTCTGAGTTGTTTTTAATTGGGCCCTTGTTAACAGCTTCGTTGTTTGCCTGTATCCATACACAGAGCACAGCTGCACGCTCTCCCTCTCAACCACAGGAGAAGAAATCAGCAAGTAGAGCCCCTCCAAGAGAGCCCAGCCCGTCTCTTCTGTAACAACCACAGCAACTTGTGCAAAATGACTGCCTCTGCGGGCAGACAGATGAGCTTTCCGAGACAGATCTGCGGCTCGGAGCGCACAGACGTAATAATCACCAGAAATACATCACAAGCCGCTCTCCAGGCACTCCTTAGACCATTCCTAAATCACCAGGTGCAGTCTCTCTCCCACTCCTGACTCTCTGGATACGGAAACTTTTGCTTTCTGTCATTCGCTCTCAGTACACTGCAATCTTTCTGCCTGAAATTGTAAATGATAACACCTGCTGGGGCTCTTATTTGTTCATTCCCCATATCTCCGGCTGCTCCCTGTGTGAGATATTATGCCCACACAGAGGTATGAAATATACAGTAGTTGCTTGTGAAAGTTTTATATGAAAGATGCAATGAGCATAAATAATGGTATTGTTCTGACGTTCTTCATCTTGAATCTGACAGAACATGTTCAAGAATCTCCGGGAACACTCTAAAGCTGATGGAAAAGTCACTCACACTATTATCAGCATAGCTGAAAACAAATGAGCAGCACTGCTCTGGACATCTTATTTTTCTTTCACCACCAGAATGTATTTATTCCTCAAGTCATACCATATTCATATTTCGTTTAATGATTCATAATCATCCCAGGTTCCAGAAGCTTCTAATTAACTCATATTTAGTGTCATTAACAGATGCTCAGGGAGTGATTTATTGCACAATACCAGCTCATACCATCGCATAAATCCAGCCAATCTAATTGGCAGGCAGTCTAGGTAAATATCTTCTGCTGGTGGATGAGATGCTGTCCTAAATTCAGCATTAATGCCCTGCAGGCTGCAGCTGAAGCATTATTATTTTCTCCTTCTATTACTCTGCACGACATACATGGTACTGTACACCAGTTATTTCCCTCTTTAAAAAAAGAGATGTAGTGAGATACTGTCTAGGGTTTGGGATATTTATTTATCCTGTCTGAGAAATGAGAAAATCAATAGCCCCAAAGAAGTTCTTGCTCAAGCTCTTTTTAATGTCAATAGCCCCAAAGAAGTTCTTGCTCAAGCTCTTTTTAATGTACCTCTGGCTTTCTGTATTTTCAAACCCAAAACAAATCCCTCTGACACGCTACAACAAAACAATCCTAAACTCTACTAGAAAAGGCATATTGGGAATCCTGTCTATACCAGAGATGTGGCCAAATGTCCAGACCATTTGCTGCTGGGACTGGCCAGAGTGGCTCTGGGCAGAACACGGAGCTGAACACCTACAACAGCAAGTTAGCTCTACAGGTACTTCCATTAGCACCTGTAAAGGTACAGGTACAGGTAGAATGCAGGGACACTCCCAGCCACTCACGTTGCTGGATTATTAGAGGGACCCCAGCATGGTTTCCAGCCCAGGCCAGCTAAACCTCCCCCAAATCCTGACTGGCAAAGGCAGCACAGCCAGAGAGCATTGGCACAGGACTGCTCACAGGCAGCCAGTCTGGTGAGCACCATGTGGGTCCAGCCTGGACAGAGCCAGCGCACAGGACTCTCTTAGCATCACTGTTTTAATGATACACATCCACCCAGCAGCTTCGGTGGGCTTGTTTTACTTGGAAACTAGGGTGAGGCTTTTCTTCTTCCCAAATTTCAGAGTGGTAACAACACAGGGGCTGATCCCTTTGCTTGTTGCCTGGGCAGGAGCAATCTTCCAAAACTGAAAGACAAGTTAGTTACCTCTCTGGAGGAGAGCTGCAGTTATGCTGCAGACAAATTCCACAGCTTTTCTCTTAAGAGCTCACTCCCTTTTCATTCCCAATGGCAAAACTATGACTCAGTTTGTGTTAACAAAATACTAAGGAAACATGGATAAATATTGTCTTAAATTCCTTAAGGTGGGAGTCATTAGAGGATTGCTAAAATATTATTTTTTTTGCAGTAGTTTTTGTCTGTCTGTAGTCTTCAAAAAAGGTTTATTTAAGCTTTTTGTTTCAACAGCACTGAAAGAAACCATTGTAAATAATTACGGTGTATTTTCTCTTCATGTTTTAAAAACAATGTGTTTAGTAAAGTTACTGGGTTTTAATATACTTTTGACTCAGAATGAGATTTTGATGATGAACAATCTCTGCTGCCTGCTCCAAGCTTTACTTACAGCAGTGCCTTCCATGGGTGGGTTTGGTGAGGGGGAGGAATGTAAAGCAAAACTACATTAACATGGGACTTTGCCCAGTGAAGAAGGGAATATGACAGCTTGAGAAAGGTGATATACATTAATCTTATATGCTGCAGAATTTCTAGGATTTGTTCAAGTTCTCCTCAGGAGTCACTATGAGCAATCAGCGTAGGAACAATACCATGATGAGAATGACTGGTTTAACTAATGCTTTCATCTTCAGTACAGCACGCTTCCTTGCTGCTTTCCTCTCTCATAGTCTGTTCCCAGCGTGCATGCAGTCTTATATGCAAAGGCACAGCCACCCCTAACATCTGTAGTGCAAGGAACAGCTTGCCATGGACTAAATTAATTCAGAGGCATTTTGTGGACATTTTATAGATTTTATATAGAGGTGGCCCATCAACTTAGGGAATCATATCTATGCATTATTATCAAAGGATGGGAAGGATGGTGGTGATGGTTAATGAGGATGTGTTGGATAACGTGGGACCAGAGCATGATATAAATGTCATGAATTAAGGCGTGGAGAATGTGTTTGTCTGGGATAAGAGTTAATTTTCTTCACACTCTCTGGTATGAGGCTGTGTTTTGGATTTGTGCTGAAAATAGTGTGATATTACAGATGTTTTAGTCACTGCTGAGCAGTGCTTACACAAAGTCCTTTCTGCTCCTCACCCCACCAGCGTAGGCTGGGGGTGCACAAGAACCTGGGAGTGGACACAGCCAGGACAGCTGACCCCAACTGACCCAAGGGATATTCCACACCATATTCAACACCAGCATGCAAAACTGGGGGAAGATGAAGGAAGTGGGGACATTCAGAGTGATGGTGTTTGTCTTCCCAAGTAACTGTGACATATCACAGGGCCCTGCTTTCCTGGAGATGGCTGAACACCCGCCTGCCTATTGGAAGTGACGGATAAATTCCTTGTTTTGCTTTTGCTTGCATGCAACCTAAACTAGATAAACTAAATATACTATTATAATGTCAGGAGTATCAACCCAATTGCATGCCCTCTGGGGTCTTCTTAATAACAAAGATCATAAACAACAGGCATACCAGTCCACATGTAATTTATGGAATAACAGACTGGAAGGGACTTCTTGAGAGCATCTGGTCACTTTACAGAAGTGTTAACTTTTCTATTAAAACAAAAGAGATAAATAAGATACTCTGCTCATTTAGGTCAATTCCACATTCTATACCAAAACAAGTGTCAGAACTAGTTTTAGTATGAATAGCAACGTAGATTTAGGAAGAAGTCTAGTATCCCACCAAAATCCACATGAACCATAAACAATTCTAAAGAATTCTCAATGATCACATGAATTGTCTGACAGGAATCAGGATGCTGAAGAGAATAATGAAATACGAGGGTTCCTACATATTTTGTCAGAAACCCAGTTACTAAACAACAGAATAAATTACTGGGACAACCACCCGCAAACACTGAGATGCAGTAATGAGCTGTACCACCTCATAAAAATAAGTTTTAATATTAACAATTAATTTCATGAGTGCATATTAACCTTTCTTTTTGCAAAGTTCAAACAAGGTTCAAGTCCTGCATTGTTTACAAAGCTGGGGTTACTCTTCTTCATTCTTCTGCACTGACTGCATAGCTTCTGCTTTAACTCTATTTCGTTTTCTTTTTCTTCTTTTCTTCTTCTCAGAAGAAGGCTCCTGACCCTCCTGTGTTTTCTTCTTTTTCTTCTTCAGACAGCTGAGGGGATTGGGGCCGCCTGCCCTTTTACGTTTTCTTCTCTTTTCACCTCCTTGCTTTGTTAGTCCTTCTTGTTCTTTAAGCTGCACAATACTTTGTTTTTGGTACTCTGGAACAAGCTGATTTGTCTGCAACTTTTGAACAACTGCCAAAGATTTAGTAGAAGGTTTGTCTAGCACCATGGTGTTCTGAATAATAAAGAGGAGGGGAACGCCAGCCTTCTTTTTCACTTTGTTTGCTAAAGCCTGGTCCTGCAAAATTAAATACTTTAGTCAATATTTTGGGATTAAATGATATTTGCAATTCAAATGTGCCTACTTTTAATACAAAACTATGAAGATAAATTACATTATAAAAAAGATAAGAAACTTAATCTATCAGATATACATGGCAGTGCATTTCAGAGCAATTTAAATTTCAATTTCTCTCTTTCTGATAAGCTGTCCTTCTGATGGAAAATTTATTAACATTTCCTTTTTTTCATGCATGTGTAAGCATATGTGCATTTTCTGAGGAAAAAGTACCAGTTCATTGGTATGCCCCTCCACTTCACAAGAAGTAACACCATTACTCATAGAACAAGAATTTTAGATTCCTTGTGTCTTACAGAAGTATACAGCATTCTACTGTAAACCATTATATACATATTGTATATAAGTTGGACATACAGTCCTAGTAACTGACCCAAGAAAAAATCTGCCCATCTTATTTTTACACAACTTCTACATTTATTCTTATTTAAAACTTTCCAAGTTTCTTAAAATGAAAGTTATATGGTCATTTAACACTTTATTTTCAGATTACTGTGCAAAACAGAGGCAGGGAATGCACATACAAGCAATATGTAAAGTAACATTCATCAGTTGTTTGCTTACATGTCAATAGGTAGTCAGCATGCTTTCTACACCTGCTAAAGTAAGCAATATCATTCTAGGGTAAAAAAACCTAGTTGTTCAAGTAGACGAAAGATTCCCTACTTCATAGTTAACAAAAAGCCAGTTAAGTCTTTACGGCTTTACAAGATTAATTCCCACAAGCTATTTAAAAGTCTCATAATGGAGGATTCCTGACGTTTCCTTATTCTTAGGTATCAAAGGATCACTTGAAATGAAGTTATGCTCTCCATGCGCATTTACCTGTGTAGCAATGAAGAAGTGATGAGGGTTGCCTTCTTCAATCATGGAAAGTAAACAGCCCGAACCACTCACAAGATCCTTGTGGTGAGAACAGTTTCGAACTTGAAAACTTTGGGCAATTAATTTTGCTCCATAAAGAGCTTTTCCCAATGCCTGCAGTTCTTTTAGAACACATCTGAAAATCAAAAGCATCAATGATTTAATGTGAAAGAGAAAATAACTACATAGTTTTTTACAACAGCAGAAGGTTGACATGAGTTAATTAAGAAGGAGCAATGCCTAGTTGCTCAGGCTTTATGATTTATAGATGGCACCCAGTAACCTGAAAGCAGCAGCCCACCTGAAGACGTCAGCAAGATTTTTTCGGTTCCAAACAAGATTAAGAAGTAACAACACTAAGTTATATTAAATTATTTAAAAATATTTCCTATCAGTGGCAATGCTGAGTCCTGACATCTATGTTCAGGTATCACCCAGCACAGGAACTGGTACTTATCAAATAAAATGACTTGAATTAGCAGAAACTGTTTAATCACTGCATACAAGTTCAATTCTTAGCATCCACCACCCTGCTTCAAACTTGCTATCAGAATCCAATTGACTCAAGCAGAAGAAGAGACTGTCCATCTAATTAAAAATCTGTAAGTTTGCGGCTCCACGACATTCTAACTAGACAATAAAATGCAAACCCAAACCCCTCCTCTCAGCACTCAGAGCAGATGTCCACACAGAAGTAGCAGACTCGGAGGATGCTGCCTTCAGGATATTCAGAAATGAACAAGGGATGAAACACAACCTACTCCTGCCATTGAGTCTTACTATTAAATATGGCCAGTGGTAGGAACGTACAGCCAAGAAATACAACTTCAAGGATATGGCAACAACTATTTTTCTTTCCAGAGAAGAAAGGTTAGCCTTTGAGGACAGTCTTTGTGGAGACCTGAGCCTGTTCTTTTTGCAAAGACTCTCACAGCGAGACAGCTCATTTCCGCAGGGAGCCTCTGGTCATGCCACTGAGGTGGTGCCTCACCAACATAGCGTTCTGACAGCAGAGAAAATGAGTACATCCAGCTGCCCTATGTGAAAACAGGTCAAAAAGATGAACAGATATTGCTGAAAGAAGGAAGCAAGAAGGGTCATTTAGACATGACTGCAATACAGTTTGGATCAATGTGATTCACAAAAATTTCACAGCTAAGGTCATGATCTGATACTTTGTACTCTTTAGAAGTAGAGACCAGTTCTGTATGCTTTGCAAGATGGCTCAATGTTCAATTTTTGTAGCCTAGGGTATACATCCTCCTGATCTTTTCAGTACTTGCCTCCATGATGGGCAGTTGGCTGTTCTGTCATTGCAGAAATCCAAGTGAGGGAAATCTTACCATACGCAATATGGAAAGTAAAGTACAAACAAAAGCAACTTTAAGGCAACTTAGGTATTTAGTGTGCATGCTTTACTTCCACACCTTTGTCTAGCATACACTTGCTCTCCCTTGAGAACAGCTACTTTGGAAATAATCCCTTCTGGCAGGCTGAAACTCCAGACAGGCAGTAATTCCCTCCATGCACAAGAGATCTGACCTTGCCTCCATTCTCACTTTGCCAAGAAACTGGGAGTGGGAAGAGGCAACCCCAGATGTCTCTCACTCACTGTGGTTACTTCTTGCCTCACCACCATGTTCAGCTCTGGGGTCCCAATATGAGAAGGGCATGGACCTGTTGGAGCAGGTCCAGAGGAGGCCACAAAGATGCTCCAAGTGCTGGAGCACCTCTGCTCCGGAGACAGGCTGAGAGAGCTGAGCTTGTTCAGCCTGGAGAAATCTCCAGGGAGACCTTAGAGCAGCCTCCAGTACCTGACAGGAGCCAACAAGAAATCTGGAGAGGGACCTTTTACAAGGGCATGTAGGGATTAGACAAGAGAGAATGGCTTTAAACTGACCATAGGACAACATTGACTTTAGGACAAGAGCTAACAGCCTCAAGTTGTGCTAGGGGAGGTTTAGATTGGATATTGGGAAAAAATTCTTCACAGAGAGAGTGCTCAGGCATTGGAACAGGCTGTCCAGGGCAGAGCTGGAATCACCTTCCCTGGAAGTGTTCAAAACCCTTTAGATGAGGCCCTCAGTGACATGGGTTAGTGGTGGTCTTGGCAGTCCTGGGGTAATGGTTGGACCTGATGATCTTAAAGGTCTTTTACAACCTCATTGATTCTATAGCAGAGGGTAGATTTAGGTTAGATAATAGGAAGAAATTCTTCACTACGAAGGTGCTGAGGCCCTGGCACAGGGTGCCCAGAGAAGCTGTGGCTGCTCCATCCCTGGCAGTGTTCAGGGCCAGGCTGGACTGGGCTTGGAGGAACCCGCTCTTAGTGGAAGGTGTCCCTGCATGTGGCAGGAGGCTCGAACTGGATGAGCGTTAAGTTCCCTTCCAACCCAAACCAGCCTGTGATCTGTCCCATCTCCAGAAGGGCAGCCGGTACTGGATACAGCTCCCGTCCCTCTGCAGGTTAACCACAGCCGCTACCTCCCCTCCACAGCCACCGCAACCACACGAACCCCAGGCCGCTCTCCTGTCCCGGTACCCGAGAGGCGGCCGAGGGAGGGACCCGTCCAGCCGCGCATGCGCACCGCGGTTGCCCATGCGGCCCCGCCGTACCGTGTGGTGCAGAGCTGCACGGCGCCGCCGAGGTAGCCGGGCAGCTGCTCGCGGATCTGGATCTTGTTGCGGAGCGCGGCCTGGCAGAAGGTGCCGTCCAGCAGCACCTGGAACGGCTCGCGGAACCCGAAGTTGTTCTTATAGAAGCCCATGTTCTTCTTGGCGTGCTTCTGCCGCGTCAGCTTCATGGCGCCGCCGCCCGCACGCAGCCACCGGCTCACCCGGAAGCTCAGCGGGGCGGGGCCTTGGGGCCTTCCGCCCCCCCGGGTCTAAGGGAGCGGGAGAGTGGTGAGGAGGGTGTAGGGGCTACCCCGTGCCTCAGCGCCAGGCCGCGGCCGGGCCTCCGGAGCGCCACCCGGGAAGCCAGGTGATGCTCGGCCGGCGGAGGTGAGGCCTGCGAGGGGTCTCCCTCTTCCACCTTGGTGCTGTGCACTAACTGAAGGCTAGTTCATTACCCTGTGTTTGCAGTGGTGTGCTAGCGCCTGTCTTTGCTGAGATCAGAAACACAGTTTTGGTTTGTCTAATTCACGTGAGGGAGCTCGGGTTGTTTAGAAGGTTCAGGGGAGACCTTATTGTTACAACTACGTGAAAGGAGGATGGACAGAGGAGGTGGTTGGTCTCTGCCCAAGACATGAGTGATAGGACAAGAGGAAACAGCCTCAAGCTGCACCAAGGGATGTTTAGATATTAGGAAAAGTTTCTTCACCGACGGGGTGGTCAGGCATTAGAACAGACTGCCCAGGGCAGTGCTGGAATCACTGTCCCTCGGAGTGTTGAAAAACTGCGTAGGTGAGGCCCTCAGTGACATGGATTAGTGGTGGTCTTGGCAGTGCTAGGATAATGATTGGACTTGATGATCTTGGACGTCTTTTCCAACCTGGTTGATTCTATGATACTATGCTGATTAAATTACAGTTACTGCCCCAGAGACTGTAGTTTAATCATGGATTGACATACTTCTCTTAGGAAGCCTTATTCAATGCCTAGTTACGTTTGCCTGTATTGGCTATGTTAGTGTAAACTCTGTATGCACAAAATTGAAGTTCTAAAGCATATATTCTACATTTTAATTATACTTTTTCCATGACAAATAGAAAAATCTGTTTCACTGTAGTCTGGAGAAATGACTGTCATTCAGAAAGCTAGACTACACAAACTTTCTTGTTCAACAGAACACATGAGCACACCAGACATTTGGCAGCTAAACTGAACCTAATGCCTATATTTTAGGCAGCAAAGGGATGTGGTACCTTAACATGATCAGATGTGGAGATATCTGTCGTAGTATGCAGGTACTGTGGGGAGACATCTTTCTGCCAGGGTCAACTGTCTTGCAAGGAAAAAGTTGCTGGTACCTTCCAGTTAGCTGTAATTGGTCAGATTAAAGTCTAATTTAAGCAAATACTCGCCTGTAATGCTCTTTTTGGTAGCAATTTGGTTGGAAAACATCTTCTAGCAGGTGAATTAGTGATAAGAGAAATTGACAAATAGTGCATTTAACTAGTATTCTAAAAATTTAAATGTTTACATGGGAGGATATTTAAAAGTACTTACAGGATGAAAAGTGTGAAGAACGGGTGATTCAGAGTATTTCCGTGGGATCTCACACTATTAACAGTATTTTTCTGTCATTAAAACCTTCTTTCCAGCTGCCTTCAGGGAACAGTTGTGTGTGTTTATGAGTATCACAGACATAGGTGCCCACAGGTCTGTGAGCCAAGTGATGAACTGAATTCATTGGTCTTTATTAACCTTCTGTTCCATGGCCAATGTATTCGCACAGTAGTGTGGAGTCCCACTTCCTCCATCTCTTAACTATAATTAATAGTTTTGATTATTTTAAAAATTAAGAATACTTAGCAAGAGGAAAACTTTAGTAGATTTATTATTTTTCCTTCGTGTAGTTTTTTTCTTTTTTAGGGGGGAGCGATGGCAACTGATTTAAGTGTGCAAAGACAGTCAGTTATTCCTTATTAAGAACTCTTTCCACATCTCACAGCTAGAATGGGGAATCTGCAGTGATAACAGCAGCTATTGCAGAATGGAGACAGGACAAACAAGTAAGTGAGAGCTTGAACTAGTCATCTTTTGAACTAATTGGAAAGTAAGATATAATCCAGAGCAGGGTGTTAAATACCGTTGTGATGAGATACTCTTTTCCTGTTCAGTTGGTAAATAATATCATCACAGACAAGTTGTGATTGGCATGGTAAAATAAGTTCAGGAGGCTGGCCAGAAGGCAAAATGACAGCACAGATTTCTCCTTCTTCATCATACCAAAGATAGCATTAACTGTAGGATAAACTACTTGCAGTACCACTCTGTAGATTGTATTTCAACTTCTGTACAATTCTTTTAAATTATGTTAAATAATTTTTAAATGTTAAAAGAATCCCATCACAGTATGGAGAAGGACAGGTTTTTTCCAGCATTTTCTTTGATATTTTGTCAGTATTTTGCATATAATAAAATTTGCCATATTCCTTTCAAGTTCAGTTCTTTTGCTATTTCCATGATCCATCTGTAAAGTGGACTTTTTAATGATAAGCCTAAGGATCTCATGGGAGCTGCTGGATCCAGTGGTCTCTGGGACCTGGGAATTGCTGCTTCAGGCTGCAGAAGTCCATCTACGTACACTCTTTGGATTTGGGAGGGTTCCTCAGCTCATGTGTCCTGGGGAAGTGTCTGCATATGCATGCACACATGGAGGACACTAATCCAGCCAGCCATGCACACCGCAACAGCACATACAACTCTACCAGAAATCATGTACACGGTAAGCGTGGATAGTGCAGTCCTGCTCCCATCTCCAGCTGATCAGCACTGAAATTCCAAAGTGACTTCTCACATGACCTTAACTCCCTACACTCACTAGCACATCCGCATTAGACATCAGGCATGGTCCCTTGGTCTATCTGATACCTATGTCTAGACCTTGAGTTCCCAAACTCCTATTAGCTGTCTTGGCCAATTTAAGTCTGCTAGTGGATTACACATCCACAGGATTAAAGTCACTGGGGAAACATAACTAATTAAGGAGGGTAACTAATTAAGAAAGGGGCTTAATAAAAAGACAGGATAGGCTGCTGTGCTCAGGCACAGAGCTCAGCCAGGCAACTGTACTGACTGCTGCTGGCTCATATGCGAGCTTCCCTCCACCCCATTTTCCCACTTGTCCTAAATCCACCCTGGTCCTTCCCTACCTTCGGCCAGTTCCGTGTGCATTCCGTAGAAAGTTTTACATAGTCCCACAAGCCCATGCAGATATCCCAGAAAATGTTTTGCATATTTCCATCTGCCTCCTCGAGTATCTTGTGATACTCGCAATAATCGTGTTTCCCCCTTTTGACCAGAGACAAAGCCTGGGTTGACCCCTTCAGTGTGGCTTTCTGGGCAGCTCCTTTGATGGCCTGGAGAGTTCTGCTCTTCACTATTGCCTTTATTAGCACCTGCTTATCCGGCAAGTTTTGTGTGTTTAATATATGACTTCCTTTCTTGTTTCTAATTTCTTTCATACTGAATAGCCTTTAACCAGATGATTTAATGAACCAAATGCTCTCATATTCCACATACTCTTACAGAAACTGTCTGTAGCGCAGCAAAGCTTGTCATAAAGCTCAGAGAAAGGTATCTTTTTGAAATTATTTGTTATTATATTTTTAATGAATTCGTTTTCATCACGTGGCTGCACCACTAAAAGATTTTGAGTTTGGGTTTTTTTTAAGTGAGCATTTTATTGAAGAACTGAGAAATCACTTGGATTATCAGCAGATTTCTTGCCAGCAGTGTCACTGTGGAAGTGAGCCCAAGGAGGAGTGGAAGCTGTTGAAGCACCACTTAATGTGACTTTTTTTTTCCAAAGGTATTTGAACTGGGGAGCTTCTTTTTCTGAAACAGAAGTCCTTGATTGCTGCTGGACAGGATACTGGTCTAGGGTTCAGTTCTGACCTAACAAAACTATTCCTCTTACTTTATCCATAATGTTAATACCTTGTGGGTAAATATACAGTATTTATGGAAAGGTGTCAGTGAAGGAGACCTGTATATCCAAAGTGGGAGGAAAGCTTCATGCTGAGCTTCTCATATCCGCACAGAGATAAGCCAGGCACCACAGGAACTTGGGCTTCCCCAGTCACATTGCACAGGAAACCTGCTCCAGCAGAGTATAGCTCTTTGCAGAGAAGACTGTCTCTTGGCCTGTGAGTTCAGCTCTGTTTTTGAGATGCTAGGTGATGCAGAAGTAGAATTAAGTAACATGAAATTGCTGTGACATGTGGATTACTTGAAGTGAAAGCCATTCTTTATCAAGAGCTTTGATGAAGGCCAGGTAACAAAAATTTCCCTTAATAGCTGGCACTTGGCAAATGCTTGTTGCTTGGCAAGAAAAACATCTCAGCTCTTGATTATCCCAAAGTTGTCCTCTCTCAGACCTTTTTAATCTGAGTGTGTTGCTTTTGGCCAAATCTTATGCTCTGTGGTTATCTGCAAAGAGTCTTACCGCCAGACACATTTAAATTTGAAAAAAATGAACTGATTTAAAAAGAAGGGTAGGGTTTTCAATTACAAACTTTGGAAACAGACCTATAATAAACACAGGACAGTGACACATTGTCAGAGTGTGTCTCAAAATACTTTTCTAGGTGTAGTTTTGAAATTTCCTGAGCTATGTATAGGCCACAGAAGCATTTAGTATGCTAAATTATATTTGTCAGAATGTTTATTGTTCATTGCTGCCCCTTCCTTTCATTGCCTTAGGACTGGTTTTGAGCTTTTAAATTTTAACCTTCATCGTGTACGTTCATCTTTTACAGCACCTGCTTTTCTGGCATCTCTTAAGAATGTGGCAGCTGGATGTATAATGAACAACGGCTGTGACAAGCTCTGTTCTTTATGAATTGGTACGAACTCAGTAGGTGAGAATTTTGTATGTGATAAAGCTTTCTGCACCTTCCTGGCTCTCCTGTTACCATACTCCTTAGTTAGATAATTACTTCTGGCTTAAATACCATAACTGCCCATCACAGTATGTCCCACAGTAACTATCTTTTAAACTGTATATTGTAAGAAGAACACATTTAATGTAGAGGTTAGGATGCTTAGTTTCACTACACACTGGTGGCTCCCATGGATAAGAAATAGAATACAAGAGATATCTATACAGGCTTTTAAGTGACTGCTTATAGTTGCAAATACTTTGAGATCTGCAGGCAACTTCAGCTTTCTTACTAGAGCTGAAATAAATTACAGGGCTGAAAATAATCAGTGGGATACTTGACAGCTTCTTAAATGTTATTCCAGCTTTTCTCTCTTTTTTGTCCTCAAGGACAAAACACACATGAATGATGAACAAAATCAGATTTTACCTAATTTAAGTAAATCTTTTCTCTTGCTGAATAAACACACTTCACTGATACACAGTATTTAGTTTATGCGGCATTTTTGGTTGATGCAGCTCTAAGATACGCATGTTAAACAACTGGTTTCATGCTGTTGTAAGGACACACAAGGGCACTCTTTAGGAGCAGTCTTTCCTCCCTGCACTGTTCATCAAGATCTGCTTTCATTAGTTGCTATTCTGCACATGTAACATGCTGCAGTACTGCTCCCTCTGTACTTGCAGAGCTTGTAGTCTTGAGGGATGCAAGAGTGCCATAATCTAGGAAAATAGGAAGTATTTGCAGAGTTCCCAGAACTGGAATTGTAATTTCAGTCTGGGGAGTGGGAAGAACACAGAAGACAAGAAGTTATCTTGCCAAACACTGATTATGTGATAGTTGATGTGCTAGGTAGATAGAGGGGAAGAATGGAGTGATGCTTTACATCTTGTCTCCTACTGTGCCTATGGAAGTATCTGTATTATGTTTTTGTGGCAAGGTTTTGGTAGTGGGGGGGCACAGGTGTGGCTGTTGTGAGATGTCTGACAGAGCCAATATCAGGCAGCTCCAAACCAGACCCACTCATGGCCAAGGTTTTGCCCAGCAGCAACAGGGGTAGATCCTTTGGGATAACTTAGTTGAGAAGGGAGAAAAACTTCTGTGCAACATCAGCTGGAAGAGAGGAGTGAGAATATGTGAGAGCAAGAGCTCTGCAGACACTAGATCAGTGCAGAAGGAGAGGGAGGAGGTGCTCCAGGTGTTGGAGCAGATATTTCCTGCCGCCTGTAGTGCAGCCCATGGTGAGGCAGGCTGTGCCCCTGCAGCCAGTGAAGGTCCATAGAGAGGTGATCTCCACCTGCAGTCTGGGGAGGACCCCACGCTGGAGCAGGGGGATGCCCGAAGAAGGCTGTGACCCCATGGGCAGCCCACGCTGGAGCAGGTTCCTGGCAGGAGCTGTGACCCTGCAGGGGACCCACGCTGGAGCAGTCTGTTCCTGAAGGACTGCAACCCATGGAAGGGACCCACACTGGAGCAACCTATTCAGGAAGGATGCACCCCGTGGAAGGGACGGATGCTGGAGCAGTCTGTTCCTGAAGGGCTGCACCCCCACTCCCTGTCCCCCTGTGCCACTAGGGGAGGAGGCAGAGAAAATCAGGAGTGAAGTTGAGCCTAGGAAGAACAGAGGGTAGGGGGAAGGTGTTTTAAGATCAGATTTTATTTCTCATTATCCTGCTCTAATTTGATTGGTATTAAATTAAACTGATTTCCCCAAGTCAAGTCTGTTTTGCCTGTGACAGTAACTGGTGAGTGATCTCTCCCTGTCCTTATTTCTCTCCCCTGTCCAGCTGAGGAAGGCAGTGACAGAGCAGCTTCAGTGGGCACATGGCATCCAGGGTCAATCCACCACACTAGCCATTGCTTTTTTTTTGAACAGAACACCCCTCTCCCCCTTTTAATATTTCTAAGTAAATATATCAGGTCTATTTTAGTTCTTTTAAACAACTACGTTGGTTTTACTTTGGAGATCACAGGAAGCTAGAAGACAAAACGTTCTGGATTTTTTGTATGCTTACTTCATTTGTTTCCTCATTTCTTGTGCTCCTTAGAGAAGGTTGTTATATTCGGCATGTGATAGCTTGTGCATCATCAAGAATCAGAAGGTGCATTAGTTGATAATGAAGATAAGGCTGAACAAATTGACATCAAAAGAAAAATGATGTGGGAAGCTATCTCTGACAAGAAATTAACTTCATGGCCAAATTTCTGATTTGTGCAACAGAATTCAGTTCAGTTGCCTGAGATGTGTCTTTTGTGTCTTTTCACCCTTTCACTGATTTCAGGGAGAAGTCAGTTAACTGGGAATAGAGAAGTGGAATCTTTACACTGGTGATAAATGATAATCTACTTTCTATGCTTACATCATTTTCTAACTTGATACTATAGGAAGAGACTGGCTTTGCTTAAAAGCATACCATAACTCTGGGCAAATAACTTTTCTGAGTTTCACAGGCCAAAATTAGCACTTAAAATGTCAGTCTTTTTCATCAAATGCATTTTCAATTACACATTTTTATTGTTAGTTCCTCTTTTTTTTGTTCCAATTATTTGTATCCAGAAGGTTTTGAGGTGCTATAGTAAGTGATCCATTAATAATAAAAATACCTATAAGCACCTGGAATGTAAAAAGAGTGGATAAACTACAAACATGCATTGGAAAACAGTTACTGAAGAAAGCAATGAAAAAGTTAAGCACTGGAAAAAAACAAGCCCACCTTTCCCATGAGGAGAGCTTACATTTTCAAGTATTTCTTTCACGTGCAGAAATACCTTATTATGCTACTGTCCAGGATACCTGTTCCGTTTTTTAATATAATGCTTTTACATGTAGTCAAGCAATTGCTAAAAGGTTGCCTGTCTCAGAGCATGGCTGAAACCACGCGTGGCCTCTGAAACCTCCATTCTTAACAGAAATTGAATTTTCCAAGCTCACATTCTTGTCCTCTAGCTCCTTTATTGCATTTCATGTTTGTCCCTGAGGGTTTTTCTATGCTGTTGCAGCTCCCACCTTTACCATTCTACCACTCCTGCACCTTATTACTTTCAATTTCTTATTTCAAATAAAAAAACTAAAACCATAAAACAATTTTCTTCACTTTTATTCTTTTGAAGAAAATTTAAAAAAATTGTGGAACAGAATTCAGTATTGGAGCCAGTAACTTCCAAAATCACAATTAGCCTCATGAGAAATACTAGTAGTTAAAAAGTCTTTGGCACAAAATGCCTGCAGTTATGTAGCCTCATCTTATATCCTCACATTGAGCTCCTCTGTGGAAAGTAGGATGGATGCAGTGGATGGAAGCACTTGATGAATATTTGACACTTCAAAAGATTAATATTTATCAGTGAAACAGAATGTTGTATGTGCTGTAGAAAGAAGTGCACAAAGGGCCTTACCTTAGTGACTGACATTTGATGATCAGTGGTATCTGAACAGAGTGGGTGTACAGTTTGACCTTATTTATAAGGAAGGACCTTTGCTAACGTGGGTTGATAGGCCAGGGGATATTTCATTTCCTTTTGGCTAACAATGCTGTCGTCAGCAGAACACAAATGGCTGAGAACCTTGAATGACATAAGGCTTACACAGAACACTGCCTCCTGAAGCTGTAGTGAATATTAGGAATTGCCTATGCAGGGCACACTCTGCTACTGAAGATGAGCAAAGTTATACAGTTGTATATAGTTATTCAAGTGTGCACTTGGCAAAACTGTCTGCTGGAGAGACCTGAGGGTTCCTGTTACATCTTCTGACCCCCTTGTTTTTCGGGCACGGACACACACAAGAAATAAAGGAATGAGTACTTAAGAGATTGCATCTGTTCCATTGCTTCTGAAATGTGATGCACAGGTCTTCTCACTATCATTCTGTTTTCTCTCCATCCTGTGCGATGGGAGTGAGCAAGAGGTGAAATAGGGGCTTGGCTATGGGCTGGAGTCAACCCACGACATACCTTCAGATAAACACAGGGACCTTCTTGTTATCACTCTCCCTCTGGGATATGAGAGTCATATGTGAGAGGCTACTATCAAAGATATCCCGTGAATAAGAAAGGAATTTCAAAAGGAGAAAAGAGGCCATGCCATGTGTGGAATCACACAGAGTAAGCTTTTTACTTGAACACAGGGATTAAGTACAGCCTTGTATTCACTACAGTTCTCCCAAACACAAGCCTTACTTTACAGAGAAAAGATATTAGATTCTTGCTTCATTTTTAAGCAATGCACCTGCCTGCTGAGCCAGAATAGGTACACTGCATGTAATAGCACCTGGAAAAATGTCAGTGACACATTCATATGGCGATGGGCCACATGTCTGTGTTTCTTGCTGCTTGAAAGTTTAAGCCTGAATATTTCATCTCTTTGAGAAAACTGAACTTTTCTGAACCTGAAACTTTTGTAAGGGCGTGGGATATTACAAAGGCAATTTTAAGTTTGTGTTAGGAGAATCTGCTGCCACTGAGTTTTGGAGATTATTTTACTGGAAACAGTTTTTTTTTTTTGTAGATAATTAATGTTGGTTTAGGCAGCTATAGTTATTACTGCAAGTCTGCATTTGGGGTGTTGTGTCTCAGTGCAAGTACAGACTGTTATATGTGTATCCTAAGTGATTCTTCCCTATTCCTCTACACTTTGTGATAATGAAATTCAGGTATTCATTATGGTTAGAAATATTTGGAATTGCTGAGAGGGTAGGGAGGAAAAACACAGAATTCAGACACGACCCATTTACCAAGTGGTAACAAGTCACTGCAGGTTAGCCCATCTCTGGTAACTATTCATGTGCATGGCCTTAGCCTGCAGCATACACAAACAAAATTCAAGTTGGTTTAGCCCTTAAGGTAAAGACAGTCTGACAATTTGGAAGGGATTACATCTTTGAACCCTTAATCAGATAATTTCCACTTAGCAACACTAGTTCTGCTCATAGCACTGACATGGAGCAGTGGCGCTGTGGAGGGAAATAACACATCTCAGTTACAGCAAGCTTTTTACTTAGGCAGACCATGGGAGTAAAAGGATTTTGTTTGGCTCCAGCTGTCTTTTGATTTAGAGTATAATTTAAGAATGATTAATGGAGTTTGTGTGCTGCTTGAATTTTTAAAGTATTTTGATTGAATTCTTCAGTTTTGTGGTTTTCCGGAGTAGCTTGGGCAATGCTCCTAAAATTCTTCAGTCTGACATCCTTTTTGTGGCCTCCTTTCCAAGAATTCGGTATTTTCAATGTTGAATTTCTGCATGAACTCTTGCCTACAGTGATCTGTTGAGTTCTGTAAAGTCAAAAGTTGGTATTTGTGTTTTGTCTTTCATGTTAATATTAACCAAATTCACTGAATTATTCTGGCAGTGCATTAAGTAATGTGAGCCCTGTGCCAGTCCCTTGAATAGGGCTATTTTGGGTGCCCACAGCAACCTCTTTGAACATGCTGATGTTCTGTGCTGTAGCTACTTGTTGGTTTGGGATTTTTTGGCTATTTTTTCCCCTCCTCTTTTAAAATTACATTGAGTTTCTGTTCAAAAGCTGATAGGCAGGAATAGTGTATTGCATTGGTCTATCCCATTCCTTTTATCCCTATTTCATTCCTTTTCAGATCCCAAAGAATTTGCCAGTGGTAACCCACTGTGCATTTACAGACAGAAGGTATGTATTTTTACCTATTTAAATACCTTTCAGCAGCATCTTTGAAGCAGCTCACAGATCCGCAGTTGAAAACCACTGTATTACCATAATACTGTTTCCTAATCTTATTTTTCTTTAAGTAAAGCTATTTGATCATATTTGTAAATTAAAACTGTATATGTATATGTAAATAACAGAAAAGCTAAATATTAACATTGAATCAAGCAACTTTGTTCTCTAGAAAAACTTCAGAAGGCAGTGACATTAACTCATGGAAACCTGTTTAGAGTAAGACTAAAGTTTGCAACACGAACATGATAGCAGAGCTCACTGACCACAGCACGCTGCCCTGAAACTTGGGGTTGTTATTGCATCCACCTCCCTCCAAACTTTTACAGCAGCACCCGAATTCCGTTGCACATGCACACTTCAGTCCCTTTGGGGCACAAGGCACGTCTGACATCAGCTGTACGGCAATTCCAAACTTTCCCTTCAATCTCCATTTAACTTTTTTTTTTTCCACCAATGGAAAATGGAAAGTGGGATCTATCTCGTAGAATCATAGAATCACAGAATGGTTTGGGCTGGAAGGGACCTGAAAGCTCATCCAGTTACAGCCCACTGCCACAGGCAGGGATGACACAGGCAGGGACACCTCACGCTAGACCAAGCTGTTCCAAGCAGTGCCTCACCACCCTCATAGTGAAGAATGTCTTCCATACCATCTATTGTAAATCTCCCCTCTGTCAATTTAAAGCCATTCCCTCTTGTCCTATCACTACTGGCCTCTGTCAAAAGCCCCTCTCCAGATTTCTTTTTGGCCCCCTTAGGCACTGGGAGCTGCTCTAAGCTCTCCCCAGAGCCTTTTCTTCTCCAGGTTGAACAACCCCAACTCTCTCAGCTTGTTTTTAAGCTCTGGCCCTCTGATCTTCTTCATGGCCTCCTCTGGGCTCACTCCAACAGCTCAATGTCACATGAATCATAGAATCGTTTGGGTTGGAAAGGGCCTTAAGATCATCCAGTTCCAACCCCCCTGCCATGGGCATGGATGCCCCACACCAAACCATGTCACCAAAGTCTCTGTCCAACCCGGTCTTGAACACTGCCAGGGCTGAAGCATTCAACACTTCCCTGGGCAACCTATTCCAGTGCCTCACCATTGTTAAAGAACTTCTTCCTTAGATCTAACCTGAACTTCCCTTGTCCTGTTCCACAGCCCCTGATGAAGAGTCCCTCCCCAGCATCACTGTAGGCCCCCTTCAGATACTGGAAGGCTGCTATGAGGTCTCCACGCAGCCTTCTCTTCTCCAGGCTGAACAGCCCCAACTTTCTCAGCCTGTCTTAGCATATGTCTATAGGCATATACATCTCAGTGAGAAGATCATAAAACTGTCAGTGCTGTGCTCTTACTGCTTTCTTTTGCACAACGTAGAGGACAAGTGATAAAAAAGACTACATCTAGTGAAGCCATTCCGGAGTTTATGACAGAAACCTCTCAACTCATGACACATGGAAAACATTGGATTCTTTGTTTCAGGTTCCAACATGAAAACCATCATGTGCAGACCTGCTAAATTGGTTTGTAATGAGTAAGGGTATTTCTGGGAACAGTATCTACTTAACCCAATTTCCCTAATAAGCAGTCTGCTTTTTTAAGGGTAAACCCCAGCACTCTCAGATCTGTTCTCTCCTGGAAATGCTTCTCTGTATTGAGCTGGCTCATCAGGTGCCAATGCCCCGTGAGCGGAGCCTCCCTCAGCCCTGATGGCAAACCCTCTGCAACCGCGCTGATCCCGAAGTATGGCGGTGACTCCCATGCCTGCGAGCACCTGAACCGCCACGGGACGCCATGAAACTTGCTCGCCGCGTTTCCGCCCGGAGCCCTTTCCCCTCGCACCGCCGCGGCTGTGCCGCCGCTTCCGGTGTTTCGCTTTTCTCTTTCCGGCCGGTGCGAGGGGAAAGATGGCGTCGCGCAAGGAGAGCTCCGGGGCTGCCGGCAGCGGGTTCGGCTCCTCGAAAGGCAAAGGCAAGGCCGCCGCCACGGGTGACTCGGCCGTCAAGCAAGTGCAGATAGACGGGCTGGTGAGCGGAGGGGTCGGGGCGGCTGCTGGTGGAGGGCGGGAGGGGAGGGGCGGCCGCGTGGAGCCGCCGGCGGAGCTGGCCCCGTGTGTGGGGCGGTGCCGTGGCCGGGAGCCGTGTCCGTTCCGGGGCAGGGGGTGCACCGGTGTCCCGAGGGGCAGGAGCGGTTCCATGGATTCACAGAGTGATTTGGGTTGGAAGGGACCTTCAAGATCATCCAGTTCCAACCTGCCGCGGGCAGGGACACCTTCCACTAGAGCAGGTTGCTCCAAGCCCAGTCCAACTTGGCCTTGAGCACTGCCAGGGGTGAGGCAGCCACAGCTTCTTTGGGCACCCTGTGCCAGTGTCTCGGCACCCTCACAATTTCGTCCTGCTCTCAACCTTCCTGACTCATGGGCAGCCTTTCTCATGCTCGTCTCTGGGGAGGGGAGCACCTTGCACCCTTATGCAAGTGAAGGCTGGGACAGGGCAGAAAAGAATTGCTTTTAAATATTCCCTTTTATTTGTCAGTTCCACTACTGTGGTGCCTAGCTGTTTTCTTTATGGGGTTTCATACATCAAGTTGGTGAAAGCTACAGAGATGGCAAGTATAGTGGGTTTTCCTTTTATCTGTTGTGCTTCTTTTCTTTCTGCTGTCCACAACTGTTCTGTTTTCTTAATAAATGACAAATTGATTGGACTTACCAGAGAATGGGGCATCCTAATAAAGGCAGTGCATGCAGACTTTAAATGGAAGAGTGTCTACTAAACTTGGTTCTTGGCTTTGCTGCTGTCTCTTTTTGTGTAAGTATACATCTTATGCAGTTGGTAATGTTCATAATGACACAGAGTGGGGAAAAACATGGCTACTTAAACTTCTTAAGGGTAGAAGCATTGTTTGCTACCTCATTATTTTTGCCAAGTGTCACCAGAACACTGTCCAGCTGAAGCGTGAAGGAGAATGGATATACTGGTGATGAGAAGGAAGGGCATAATTTTTAGTGAAGCTTTGAAGCCTGCTTGGCATTTATTAGTCATAGTCCACAGTCATTATCCTGGAGTTGCACAGTATAGTAAATATTTGTGAAGAGGAAGAATAACTTATTTATGTGTAGTGGTTCTTATGAAAGATTCAAATTCATATTCTCTCTTTCTGCAATACTCTGTTCAGCAGTCTGTGTATCTGTGGTTTTCATGCATGTAGTGTCTTCAAGGAGTGGTGAAAACTGACCAGTTGTGAAATACAGCCATGAAAATATGGCAGCTCACAGCAGCCTGCCGCTGTTGCAAGCTGGGTAGTGCCAGACGGGCAGTGGTGTGTGTGTGTGGCTTTTTAATAGCGGGATCGAGGGAATAATGAAAAAGGGAATAGTTAAGAGCAGGATACAGGTTGACACCTTTAATTCCATTTCTGTGGGTGTAAAACCTGTTATCAGATTTGGACTTAACTGTTACATTTGGTTTCTTTTGTTTTTCTTTTAATGAAATAGAAACAGGTGTTTAAAAATGTTCTCTATTAGATGTGTAATCGGCTCTGTGAACTGCTATTCGTTCAAATCAGCTATGAGTGGCTCTGGTGGTCAGCTTCTGACAGTCTAACAAATGCCTATGATTCCTTTTGCTTTATGCTTTTCGTTTTCTACCCTGTCCTTGTGTAATCTCCTGGTAGAGCACAGTGGTTCCTCTTGCATGGAGTCTGTGTGGAGGAAGGTGACTTACTGAAAACAACTGAAAGCTTTCACCTTTCCACCTGCTGAAGATGTCTCCCAGTGGATCTTACACAAAGTGTTCTCAGGGCCCTAACAGTATGGTTCACAAACTTCCATGACACATGTGGTGAAGAGTAACACTGGCATAAATTTACTTCCTTTGTAAACAAAGTGACTCCTGTTGGAAGTCATTCATATGTCTTACTGGAATTCTGCTAAAACATTTCTAATATCTTCCTGATTTAAATGTGTGGTCTGTGCTCTCATAAAGTAACAAGACTTTGTTAGTTGTCTTGGTGATAACAGGGTGATTATGTGCCAAAATCTAGGATGGATTTTGGTTGGTGTCAGGGAAGTTGGTGATCTCTTTCCACTGTTGCCTTGTCTCCTGGCAGTGGCATAAGTAACGGTTTCAAACAAGGCCGTTTTGAAGGCAAAGGAACAGCATGTAGGTTGCTTTTGGATATGTGTGTGCAGAACAGAAGATGCATCAGTCTTCTCTGTATATGAGGATGTGAAAGTAATTTTAGAAAGCTTGTTATTTCAGAGGACCAGTAAAGTAAAAGAAAGCAATATTAGTAAGGAAGAGAATTTCTAAATATCAGTATGTTGCCTTAAAATACATAATAAGGTAGGAATACCTACTTTTCTGGCCTCCTTTTTAATTTTGGTACAAGTAGAGCAACCTATAGTTAATTTCTTTCATATTTTAGTCTGATTAATTCCTTATTTTGTTACGTAATGGCGTAATTTGGATTTAGATCAAGTTAGTTGTATTTCAGGTAACACTATAATAAATTATAAAGCACTGCCATGGCGGGAGTAGGAGTAAAAGCTAACAGTGAAACCTGAACTAATAGGATGGGCTAAAATCACATAACTTACTAAAATGTTAATACTGTTTGAGTATTCCACAAAAATAATAGCACCAAAATTTGGGAAGACTGGGAGAGAACTGTGTCGTATCGTAGACACTTGAGAACTTGATTGAGCTACCTGAATACTTATTTATAAAATGCTTCTGAAATGAAGAGTGAATGTAGATTTCCAGTCTTCACAGTTTGACAAAAGGAGAAGAAAAATCCAAGTCTGTGCCTTTCCTATGAGCTTTCCTGCTAGATACTGAGGTCTCAGTCCTCAAATTATACATGTGCCTAGCTACTGTATCAGCATGATCATGAGATTCCAAGTATTCTGGTTTTGATAGCTTGAACATGGTTTTGTTTTCTTACGCATTTTTGAAAGGTTTGCAGCAGACAGGTATTATGTATCATACGGTTATATTGGCAGTTTTGAATTAAGAATGTCTTTTATAAGGTGTGATAAGCAAAAGTGGGTGGTATTATTCATCTAGCTCAGGAATACAAGGAATGACTGCAGTACCAAAGAAAATTGACTCTATCCAGTTGCTTTTACAGCGCAGTGAAAGACATTGATTGCATGTGGATTCAGAGCCATTGATGTTGAGGAGGCTTATTAAGGCATCTTTGAGGTGCTGTCTTTTCGAACTTGTCACCTCCTGAATTCTTGAGTTGAATGGGTATTGTGGTTTTGACTATGTGCCGAATAGAAATATGAGATTTCTTTAGTCCTTTGAATACGATATTGTGATCTGCTTTGGGTTTATTTAGCTATAAAGATTGTGGCAGTATGTGCTTGTTCTACAGATCACTGCGTTTTAACTCATCCCTAGTGAGAAGATATGTGTAGTCTATATAAGAATTTGTGTAACTCTAAGGGATAACACAATTGTTGCACACTGCGGAAAGTTGTAATATGTCACTGGTTTATGCCATCGTGAAGTGCTTGAACTGATTCAGCAAACAAACTATGCTGTGTGTTTTAAGTTTTTACCTGGAGATTTTGTTGATACAACAGTGTGTCGGAAAAATTACAGGCTTGATTAATAAATCTGTAGTGAGAGCAGTTTACAATGTAGGTGGTCTAGTCTAAGAAATTAGAAATGGCCGGGAAAAAAACAACCCTCCAGAAACATGGATTTATAATGTGCGTTTTCTTTCAGATGAGAAAAAGATCAGCAGTTGAGTGCAATACATCACATTTTGTTGTCTTTGCTTCCTGTTGTAGAAATCAGAATAAAAATTCCATTGTGTTCTTTCCAGTCAAGTAGTCCAAAGAAAACTTGTGTTCACAGTAGCTTTTAGTATAAGAGCTGAAAGAGGAAGGATTAGGGGAAAAGCATGATTGGGTTTTTGCAGTTTGTTTTGCACTAGGCTTTTGGACCTAATTAGAGCTCACACCTTCTTAAAGCTGTCCATTTGGAATACCATAAGCTTTTTAGCTTGTGTGAATTGCTTTTTAAAGGCATTTTTAGAAGGTGAGTGAGCTTATTCTTCACATAGTCTTTTTACTCTGGTCAGCTATCTATCTGCATGGACTCCATAGGAAAGAGAGCTTTCTTGAAGAAGTAGGTTTAGTTTCTTAAGTTTAACAGTATCAGCAGCAGCTTTGGAAGTATAAGTGGAAGACCATGAACATGATTGAAGTTTTCCTTCTGTAGAAGAGAATTAGACTAACAATTCTACTGACTCAGTGTTTTGTCTTATTGGAACATGCATCTGATATGGTGACCTCAGCTGTTTTGTAGTTGTGTTTTAAAAGAAGTACAGATCACCTTATGACCATTTTTTGCCATTTGAGAATGTGTAAACAGAATTCAGACATACAAAGACTAAAAATGACTTTGGTTTATTATTAGCTCTGGGGTCCTGCATACTCTCACCTTTCTGGTGGTAGATCAGGGCAGCTAGTTTCAGGTCTACTGGATGCAGTCACAGTTGATTGTAACTGTATTTAACTGCAGGGACACCACTCAAGAGACTGGAAAATTGTGACCAGGCATCCAGGAGTCCCTCCTTGTAGGTAATTAAATGTTGTCTGTGTTCACTTTTTCATTGAAATAGAGGATATATAAGACATGATTTTTCTAAGCTTTATATATGGAGGAGAAAGGGTAGCCCAACTCTGGTGTGTGTGTGCAAGGAATGCGTGTAAGGAAAGAACATAATCTTTTTTCTCAGTTGCTCCTGTGGAGCAGATTGTCCAGTCCCTTTTTCTTGCTGAACAGGGCAGTAGCAGCAGATACAACAAATACTGTAGTTTGTAGTTCTTACTGCACTTGCTGGAGGCCCTTCTGATTTTCTGTGTAACTAGTGAATTAATGCTAAAGGTGCTTGGACTTTAAGTAAGAGCCACTATAATTGTAGAAGCAAGTGTAATGAGCAATTCTGTTCACTTACATTCTCTTGCAGTTATTTATTATCTCCTACAATTTGGTGTTTGTTTGGTTTCCCCCACCCCTCCTTTCCCCCCAAGTTACTATTCTGCTGTTGCAATTTTTATTTGGCCTCTTACATCTGCACCGGGTTACAGCCTTTAACTGTGTGACAGCTCTGCTCTGTAGTACCTTTGCATCCTTCATCTCACACAGCAAAGTGAGTAAATGAAGTGAATAGAGAAACTCCAGTGCTAAAGTGATTGTGCTGTGTCTGTGAGAGCAGATGGAGCGAGTTAGTTTGTCATGAAGTGTCTGGCTTCCAGTTTGTTGCACTATTACAATGGAAGCTGCAGGGTAACCTTGTTTCATGTTTGTAGCAGCAATTCAGCTTTTGCTTTTGCAATATTAGTGTTCCCTTCAACAAAGCCACCATATGTATGGTAATGTTATTTAGGCTCAGTATCACATTGCTTTATTGGAAGTAGCAGGTTGATGGCTGCAGGGTGTTATGAGACTGATAGTTCTTCATTTACATGCTCGTTTCCCATTGCTATGTAGCCTAATCTTGCAAACTTGTGCTCATGGTTAAGCTTGTTCCTGGGAAACCTGGAAGTTTAGTTTTGTGTAAGGAAGCAGTGTGCAGATTCTCCAGTTTCCAAATTGTCTACAGTTGGTAGTACTAGGAAATGGTGTAGCTCTAATAAGCGCTTCTGAATTTCCATCAAAGCTTGGAGATTTTGCTAGACCTTTGTTTTAGTGAAACTTCTAACCCTGCTCAATTGATAGGAAGTGATATTGGGCAAGATCTAAAGCTGTGAAAGCAGAGATGAACTGGTGCATCACTTGGAGATGTAAGGTCAGGCAGGGTGAGTAGCATTTTTAGTAGATAAGCATGAAAGCTTATGTAATACAGAAATTCAGCTAATATTAAGAAACAGAGTTACTCCATGTGGTAGATCGTGGGTTGTGTCCGACCACTGGTATGTAGATAATGGATATATGGAAACTTCCTTCTTGGAAAATAACAGCTGTGGGATGGGACATGGGGATTTTGTAGCAAGGCAAGTGTGCTGCCTGCTAGGCCAAATAAATGTTTCTTATTAATCAGGTTTGCCTTCAGAGTAGTCACAAGGAAGTATGTTGTTAATGGGAAGCTGTTTGCATTCTTTGCAAATCTTCCGCATGAGGATATTCTAGGAAAGAGTGTAAAAGTAAAGGAAAATGATTCCTCATCTAATTAAATTCTTAAGCACCAATGTATGACTTTTTTTCTTTTTCTTTTTGAAATCCTAATCTTTTGAATTTATGTATGCATTCAGAAAATTATAGCCATTAACACTTTTGTTGACTGAGTCAAGTTTTTTATACCTTGTTCTTGTATAATGATACAGCTGGAGCCTTAAGAATACACTAAAGCATTAATAGGCACATTGCTCTTAGTATTTCATCAGTGGGAATGATGACTCCATTTTTATTAAATCTCTGTATGAATTCTTTTTACACTTACGCGATATTTCTACTTCTACAGCATTTTGTATGTTGTAGATGGTAGCAAACGTTATGTAAGCTTCTCAAAACAACTATAAATTTCTATTCGTTTATCTTCATAGCTGCTAGCATAGAAAGATGTAATAGTAGTAACAAATTGCCATTCTGTAGTTAATGAATATTGCAAGAGCTTTCAACAGAAGCCTTCATGGATAGCAGTGGGTGAGGAATACCTGAGTCCTTATTCTGTCAAACTCTGACATGAGGGTTAGAGGCCATGTTACTACAGAAGGTGATTTCCTAATGCCAGGTGATGTTTGCTCCAGCTACTTAATTCTGTAAGTCTTTGAATATATATATATATATGTGTGTGTGTGTGTACTTCCTAAGGTTTGTATAGAATTTAAGCTAAACCCTAAGACATCCTTGTCAATTTATTTGTATTGAATACAAACATAGGTTGGCTAAAATATAGTATGTCAAGAAGATGGTTAGAAGTTGTAGGCCTTTTCTGCATTTGTGTTTACACCAATATGGCTATACTGCAGATATTTCTCTTGTGTGAGATATGACTGATTTAATCAAAGATTGTTACGTTAAACTTCATTATATCATCACTGGTTTGGTGATGGTGGAGTCTGTAATTGTATTCTCATCTATGGTATGTATAAAGTTTATTTATTTTTAACATAGATCAAACCACATTAATTTACCTTTTTTAAAACACCCTAATGTTACTGGATTGTTTTTAAATAGTTACTCTACTCATAGTTGTGGTATTTAGGTTGTCTGTGTCTTGTATTCTTTACCAGCCATTTTTGTCCTAAAGGTGTAGGATAGACAGGATTGTATCCCCAGCTGTTAACAGGAAAAGCCTAGTTAGTTTCTTGGGTAATGAGTGCTTTAGGTTGATAGGTTTGATCATAGTAATTGAAATAAGATGCCGTGTTTACTGAAAATCAATTTTTGAGATTCATCTTACAAATGTTTGTTTAAGCACTTTTTAAAATGACAGCTTTTGACAGTCTTGGAAAGGAGGCAATCCATTTCTGTAGTATTGAGTAATTTGTAGTAACAGTGAAAGCCTGTATTGAACTAGCTAAAAGTCTTTCACATTTCTTAAATTGTGAAGATTGTGCTTTTCCTAGCTTTTGTTGTGGTTTCTTTGCTCCTTTATTACCCTTTTTGAAGGCTTTGCAAGAGTGCCCAGACTGTGTGTTCTGCCTGCTGTTCTCTGTACAGCTTCCTGACATTTCAGAGCTGTAGAATGGGGTTTTCCAACATAATGTCCTCCAGGCTCTATTGTGTTTTGTGTGTCCTCCAGAGCAGTTCAGATAGAATTTTGAGTTTTAATCTCTTTGACTTTTCCTTGACCTGTTTCCCTAAAACAGGGTTAGTGTGTGAATTGAATACCGGCTTGATGCGTTGTTCATGGATTCCTTAAACCATGGAGAAGACAGAAGTGTTTTTGTTACTTAAATGACACACATATACTTTCTGTTAATTTTCAGGTACAGTGTTGCATGAATCTGACCCAGAGGGGAACTTCTGACATATAATCCATGCTTACATTCAGAAGAGAAAGTATTGATGTGTACTAACAAGTTGAAAGGGCAAGAACCTCCTTGCAATATAACACTTTTCAGGCTCAGTGAATATTTCTTCTGTTGAAATGGGTAAAGTACCCACATTGTGGTGGTCTGGGGATTAAAATTCCGGTGTGTTTTGTCAATGAGTAGCAGGTATACTTGCTAACAGAGCACAAACTTCAAATAATTTATAAGGGTGCATTGGTGCACTTAGCATCTACTAAGTGTCATGGTAAGTATACTCCAGTGAGGCATTTAAAACTAGAACATCTGGTATCACTTCATACTCTGAAACTTGTGTGCTGACAAAAGGAGTTAATCTAACTTTGGAGGTGGCTTAAATGTGTTGAGCAATGTTATACTTCAAAACTTGAAGGGAAAAGTATTATTTCAAAACAGCCTTTTTTTCTGTGCTGTGTGCAAGGAGAAATAATGTGTTGCATTCTACACTGCTGCTATTAACAGTTAAACTTCCTATTTTTTTGTTTGTGTTATGTGCATATCAAACTATTCTTTTGCCTTGTAGTAGCTATGTGTAGCTGTTGAAAGCAGTAAGTCATGCTCTTGTGATACCTATTTGTCCATTAATGCTAAGGAAAAGAGCATTTCCACCACGTACCTCTTGAGTAATATATTACATTGTAATGATTAAAATACTGCATGAGAAACAAACAAGATAATAAGCATTACCTTTGGTATTCAGGTGTTAAATTGGACTCTGGTATCTATGAGTGGGGAAGGTGACAGTTGCTGGCTTTGTTGCAGAGACAGTGCATTATGTCTCCTACACACTGAAACACTATTAAATATTCTTTGGTTTTCAGTTTATTGTAACAGAATTAGAGCTGTGCAGCTGACATGCAGCATGGTGTAGTTTAGGGAGGTGTATAAGACACAGCAAGCCATGGATAGAAAACCAGCACATACAGATACTGAAAGGCCCTTTGTGGTATGTAAAAAATGAGCATCTTTTATGCCTTATTATGTGTTAGGACCTCCACCTTTTAAATCTTATAGACCTTGTAAGAGACTTTGTAAGGAGAGGAATAAGAGTTATCCGTCAAACACTAGTGTATTTTCAGGTTACTGTTGCTATAACACTTTTTTATTCATCTGTCCTTGTAAGGGACATTTTTTTGGATAGGATTACTTTGTGTTATTTTTCTATGTATACACACATGCTCAAAATACATTCTCAGTGATGGTACAGTTTTGAGCATGCTGTTCTTTCATATTCTTTTTTGATCTTCAGGCAGCATTATGATTGCAGAGATAAGATGCTTGCTCCAACAGCAGTGCTTAGCAGTTTGATTATGTTAGCACATAGCATAACAGTATAATCTTAAAGGAAAGCAAATATATTGTTAATGTAATAAATTGGAAAATTTCAAGCTTGTATAATAAGTATTCTTGTTAGTATTTTGTAAGATCAGTCAATCTAAAATCAAGAGGGCAAAATGAAGACAATATAACTTATTTGACTTTGATAATATATTTTATAACATGCATACGCAAGGTTCTTTAGGCATAAAAGTGGGAATATTCTTTGGTGGCTTTTATGTTGATACTTATTTCAGATAAGCATTCTATTAATTTATTTTGGCTTAATCTAATTTTTAAAGTTAATGGAGGGGCTTATTTACTTACTGGAGTTTGAAGATGCACCTGACTTTTGCTGCTTGCATACAATAATAGGCTAATTCTTTTATAAATATTTGATCTTTTACTGGAAAAGAGGGTCAGGATATTGCTTTGAGCATACAAGGCTTGTCAGTCTGCCTTTGTTCTGCTTAAACATTGTATCCTGCTTTGCAGCCCATTTGCTTTACATCCTCTCCATTCCATGGAGCCCTGTATCAGTGCAATACACAATATACATACTTACTGGTGTTAAGCAAGTGTTATACCCATTTGGCATTTAGGAGTTAGTTGGAGGTGTCAGTTCTTGCCAATGTTTGGGGATTTCTTATGCAAATCTGAGGAAAATAAGCAATCTTATTGCCAAAATTCCTCATTAATGTAGAGCTGAGTTTTCTGCATTTAGGGCTCAGTTATTTTTTTAATATTACATTATTTTCAATGCAAAAAATAAACTTTTAAGGCTTTTTAAACTTCAGGTGACATACAGGGTATTTACTGCAATACCATGTCTCTTGTTGGGAACAACCTGAAAGCATATTGTTTTATCTATTGGTGCTCTCAGTGATAAAATTAGAATGGTGGTTTTTAATCTCACTGTCACAGTAGCTATTACTAGAAATGGAGCTCATCTGGAAGTGGTTTCACATGGCCATGTTCAGATGGTTATACCAAGACAAGTCCTATCTCTATCTGAAAGATGGGGAAGCTGAAGATTACCACCAGTGATTGACTTTCATTCCCTTTCCTGAATTTTATACTTTAAGCAGGAAAACTGAGATTTAGTCCAGGCTTGGTTCTTTGAATTGCACTACCTGTTACTAGGAGGATCTGTCCCTTAGCACATAACTGAGCATTTGCCAGAGAGGGTAAGTGCTTGAATGTGGAAAAAATTACTGCACAAAAGCTCATAAATCATGAAAATGACGTGGAAGTCATGTCCAGTAGGGATTTTACTGGTTACTTGGAAGCATCTGTTGAATGCATATGGAAGTCATGATTTTTTAAGACACACCCTTAAGTAGTATATGTGTTCCAGTTCTGTTGTGCAGGGTATGGTCTTTGAAAAAGATCAGTAGTCTCAGATGAGCCCCCACTCCCTCCTCCCCACATAGCTGTGCCCTGTTTTAATAATTTCTGGAGGTCAAATAGATAAGGGTTACTGTCTTGCAGTTTTTCTTCAAAATTATAAGATTGGCACAATCTGATTAAAATACAGGCTGTTAAATAAAATTTGCTGCTGCTGCTTTTGGCTGTCATCTTTAAATCTTTTTATAGGAAGCTGCTAGAAATTGATGCTGAAGAGAAATCCTTTTATGTGCAAATACACTACCAGCTCAATGAGCTATGTGAATATGTGAATGATGGTGACTCGCTAATACATAGAACATACATATTAACTGTATGTTAGAGTTAAGGCTCTGGTGTATAGAGCGGAGAATGTTGAAACACTGCCTGCCTTTACTGCTTTTATGTAATTTCCTTATGTTGTGCTCTACTAAAGGAGTATATTCGTCAGCTTGCGTTCTTGAAGTGATGGTTAGGTATTGAATTCATTAAAAATAATAAATATAAATTGCATTTGCAATTTGCAAAAATTGCCTGAAGTACTGAATGCGTTCAGAAAAGATTTGATTTTGGTGAGATTTGTGAAATAGGAGAAATAATACGCTAAGTAGTTCTGGGGAAATGCTCCATCCCACTTGTAAGTAGCAGTATTTCGGACATTAATCTTATTATGGCCCTATTGCTGCTTCCTAACAGTGTGCTAATAGCATCTAATGCCCTGCTGCTTGCATGATTGAAATTCTAGGGCTGCCTTACAGAAATGTTTCTACAAGGAAGTGATTCTGCAGTGCCTGTGGCCCTGATGGTTTCCATGGCAATGAGCATGAGTCTGTGTACTGTGAAATGTGTTATTAAAACTTTGTACTGGGGAGAAATACATTATTGCAGTGTGTGAACAGGGCAGTGGAGAATTTAAATACACAAATATAAGTGTGCATTTTTACTGATACTGGGGCAATATTTAAAGCATACTAGTGGCTTGAGAACAATCATGGAGATGGCTGGTTAACCTGATCTGTTGTGCAGTCCTAAAAAAGCCCCGAACAAATGAAAATGTACCAGACCAAAAATCAGGAAGAGATTTTGGTCTGTTTGGTAAAACACACCTTAGCATTTGATGGTTTTCTGTGTTTTAATAAGCTTTGCTTTTCTCCACCATTTAATGACTTTTTCCTTTGGTGCACTGCAGTTTGTGTTTAACTTCTTCCCTTTGCAAGAATAAGCAGCACACTTGGACGAGCTTAATAAATGACTTGAACAGATGTTTCATGGTACCTACAAGACATTAGCTGATTAACGTAAGTTCCTGACAGAGTCAAGGAAAACCACAGCCTATGAAAAACCAAGAGGCCTCTAGGCCTCTAACCAAACTCCAGTAATCTACCATTCTAGTGTTGTGTTTGTACAGATACAGGCTTAGTGTATCTACTATTTCAGTTCTTCAGGCTGAATTCCACCTGCTGATTGATGTCAGTCACAAAATCTTTTTTATTGTATGTATTTTTAGGTAAGATATTTACCAGTTTTAATTCTGGGTATTAACTAATGGTTTATTCCATTTCTGTGTTTAGTTTTATATAAAATCTTTGATTTTTATAACTTGGAATAGTTTTGTTTAGTTTTTTTTTTCATAGGCTTAATGTTTTTGTTTAATTCCTTCAGCTTTTGAAGTATCCCAGTAATAGAATGAGGAGCTAACCCATGTATGCAGCAGCTGTGTGTGCTTCCAGTAAATGCAGTGTGGGTGTCAATCACTTGGCAGTGCCTGTAGTGAGCCTGGACTCTCACTGCGTGAACAACCACCTTTGCTGGAAGACTGAGACTGTTAGAAGGTGCAGGCAGGCTGTAGAGAAATGCCCTGGTCTTGTTAGACTGGGTTTCCCTCTTGTTTAAAGGGCAACTGTAGAGATGCTGAGTTACAGTAGTGTGGAGGTGGTTCTTAAAAAGAGAAATAACAAAATAACAAAAGACGGGATTTTTATGAAGTATTTTATGTAGTGCACAGAGACAGAGGAAAGAAAGAGAACTACGGAGACAGTTTTGTGCATGACAAAATATGATTTCCTCAAGGCTTTTTGCTAGGCTTTATTTGCACATTAGAATGCTAACATGTATTTGCTAATGACAAGGGGTAACGTGTTAAAACTTAAACAAGGGAAGTTCAGATTGGATATAAGGAAGAAATTAGGGTGGTGAGGCACTGGAATGGGTTGTCCAGGGAGGTTGTAAATGCTCCATCCCTGGCAGTGTTCAAGGCCAGGTTGGACAGAGCCTTGGGTGATATGGTTTAGTGTGAGGTTTAAGCTCTGCATTTATTTTGCATTGCACGGGTTGCTGAGGTACACACAGTCTGTGTAACAGTTACAGAAAGTGAAAAATGAACTGAATATCTTCTTCAGGGTAAGCAAGGTGCAGCTTTTCTGGCCATGCCCCAGAGACTGCACATTACCAGTTAATGTTCAGGAAGAAGTGACAAAATGCTGCTTGGCCTGTCACTGACTTTGAGTTGTGCTTAGACTCAGCCATTTGCTGAGATAGTCAAAGTGGCAAGGTATATTATAGCTAGCTTAATGCTGTGTATGGATATTACCACTTTCTTTGTCCTTTTAGGGAGGACCCCACCAAAAAAAACCAAACCCTTCAAACCCCACAGGAAAACGTTGAGTTAGATGGCTGTAAGTACTTTATGAGGCACAGGATAATACTGTAAACCACTTAGATCCCTATAATTACAGGGTAATATGTTTCCTAAGCCAAATAGAAGTGATAGAAAATACTATGAAAATAGTCAGTGATCTGTTATGATTGTTTTAGTTTTCTTCAGCCTAGCTTACATATTGTGGAGCTGCATACTTTCTGAAGTTTACCGATGTTCCTTTTTGTAGTTGAATCTTGGGGTTTACAAACTAAGCAGGGGTTGTGTTATCAAGCAATGTAGTAAGTCACCCAGGGAACAAAAAGCTTTGCTTGGTTTTCGTATGCTTCCTTCTACTCAGAAGTATTTAAATAGTACAAAAACATGTAACGTCCCCATCCTATTTCCCCCAGGCCCTACAGTTCAGGATGCAGTATTTTCCCTTCACTTTAACATGGATTCCCAAAATGATTTGGTAATCACATTAGACCTGCATGAGGCAGAACCAACAAAATCCTAGGTGCCCCTGCCCATGGCAGGGGGGTTGGAACTAGATGATCTTGAGGTCCTTTCCAATCCTAACTATTCTATGATTCTATGATTTCCAATTTCTGTGTGAAATTCTATGTAGTATCCCCTGCTTGAGGACCTCAAATCAACATGCCTTGATTACTCATAATAGTTGAATTTAGGCTCAGCTCCAGGAAACTTCCACTCTCATGTCAGAAATAGATTTTGATATTTGCATCTGATTGGGTTGGTATGAAATGTCATGCATCATTCTAGTATGCCTCCTATATAATTATTGTTTTTAAGCCCAAAATTTCTGTCAAGTTCAGAAATACGATTTTAACATTGGGTGTTTATTAGCTGTTGAGTGACATAAAATGTAAGCTTACTATTCCAAGAACTGTATTTTCAAAGGCTTTGTAAATGTTGGTGTTAGGGCTCTGTCCAGTCAAGATAAAGGTAAAATATTGTGGGGCCTTTGAGGTCTTCTGTCTAACTTGCTAGACAGAAGAGTGAAGCCTAAAACTTGTTGTTTCTGAACAGCAAGTTCAGAAGTAACAGTTTTCTGGAGTTACCTTGCTTTCAGGTCTATGCAGTCTTGGCCTTTTGGCCTTAGATTTTGAACAGTATGTTCAGATTAAGTAGCTTTTTGGTTACTTGTTAGGGAATTAAAATAAATTGTTTGTTTGTTTTTGCCACCAATCATAGTTAGGATTGAAGGTATCTGTCAAAACAGTTACTTTAACATGTTGAAGGTCTTAATGGAAAAACAGTGGTGTTCTTTTTGTTGTTGTTGCCTCTTCTTTTTCCTCACAAGATAAAATGGGTGTAACAGTTGTAAGAATTTTTATTCTGAAGTTCAGCATGAGGGAGAAAAGAATAAATGGTTAGACACCAGTCATGTCAGGGATGGTAAAAAAATCAGCAGTGTTAAATAGGAGGATCTAGAAAATCCTCACAGTTGGGCTGGAATATGCGCATAAGTGAATTCAGTGTTTGACTGTAGAGATTGTCATATTTCTCAAGATCAGTACATAATGGAAAGCTAAGTTTCACCTCAAATCTTCAGTTCTCTCATGCTGCAACTTTCTGTGGTGGCAGTCTTGTGCTGTGAAACATCATATCCAGCACCTAAAAGACTAGGACATCAACCTGTTGATGTGCTTTTGACATGTTATCTGTCAGACAGTGCTTTGTTTCTAGAACATGTTTCTGTGGACTGCTCTGATTAGGTTGGAATTTTTCATGTGTGTCTGTAAACATCTGTCTCCTTAATCATCTGAAGGAGAGTGTTATGTGTATTAGACACATGTTTTCTTATTCTTAACCACTGCAGTGGTATCTCTAATTTCCTTCAGAGTTCCTTTTCTCCTGGCAGGAAAGTTGAGAGACTTTGTTAACCATCTTATCAAGTGCTGTAGCCAGGAGACAAGGCAGCTCAAGGCAAGTTTTTGCTTGGTCAGCTTCCAGAACATGTCTTTGTAGCTGTAGGATAAGCACTTATCTGTAGTATGTAAAAACCTCATCTGGAACTATTAAAAAATGTTCACATTGCTGGTGTCTCACTATATACTGCTCTAGTTTTCTCTTTTTTTCTTTTGAAGTTTCTGTTTAAAACCAAAGCCGTTCAGTGGTTACCTGTGGATTTCAGAACTGTGTAACTAAATCCCATTTTTGTGTAGCTAATAGGTTAAGTTTCAGCATGATACAGGTTGTACGTTTGCATTTGGTATAGTGTGAGTTGGGGAAGCAGACAGGGCTACTAAATTAGTATAAAATTTGATGTATAATGTTTGGTGTGTTTTTGGATATTATTAAAGAGATTAACACTTTTTCCAGAGGCGACACATACACATTTTATGTGTATCAGATACATGTCTTGATTCTAGGCATCCTTGAGGTTGGCACAATTCAAGCTCAATTGCATGCCTCATTGTTAGTAGTAGTTAATACCTATGCATTTACTGAACAACATTACCAGTTCTCTCTTGAGCTTTGTCTGTACTAAGAATTGAAGTATAGTTGTTCATGCTGTAACACTTTAGAGTTCATGGATTGAGTTTTAAAAATACATACGGAGAAAGCACCATATGCAATACGGATGTATTCGGAATGTATCAGACACTATTAGTAGTTTATAGCTTTCAAGGCTGTTTTACCAAGATAAATGTTGATCACAGTTTCATTAGTGTTAAATATTGAGAGGATGTGGATGTTGTGGCACCTTCCACATCTGGTGCCCTTGTTGGGTTTGCAAATGGCTACATAGCAGTGTTACTTACTCTCTCCGCAGATGCTGGCAGTTGGTGCTAGTGGTTGTGCCCACAAAGCTTTCTTGGGTGGGAAAAAATGTTAAGCATTCCTAAAGACTTAAATGCTTTATTTAGGACTCAAAATGGGCTTGTTACATCATGTATCCAGTGGGCTAACAGAAGCTCTCTTTTGTCTGATATCCCATCTGTAAGACACAGCACAGGTACTGGAAACCTGGTTTCAATGTGGCGACTCTAAGCTGTCTGGAACACAATCATAAATGAAGCTTCAGTGCTTTAGTTTGCTGTTGCCTCTCTTCAGAGAGATACATAAACATGCATCTTGGCATGTTCATGTCCCTGCAGCAGAATCTTCCCAAGACTCTCCAAGGCTTATGATACTTCAGCTGGTGGTTCATGTTACAGGTATTTCTGTACTGAAATACAAAAACAAAATGATGTCGGGATGTAGCCAAGGTTAGAATTTGGCACTACACTCCTGCAGCTAAAATATGTATCTTTGAAGTTTTTAATAGTTTCAGAATGGTTCTTTTTTTGTAGTATGACTTAATTCTTAATGTTTGAAGAGTGCTTTGAAGTTCTGAAGATTAGAAGCACTGCTGAATTAATGACCATTAAAATCTGACAAGTGGCTACTCCAAGTAATTAAATTGCTTTGGTATTTTGAACACTAAATTTACAAGGCTGTAAGAATCTTGAGTTTTATTTAGGAGTTATTTGTATATCCTGTAGAATCTTAGTATACCTGAATATTCCTTACATACTAATTGTATTTACTAAATCCAAGCTGCATAGAATTATTGTCTTGTGTGTTCAGAGGTATCAGAATTTAGAAGTCAAATTACTTGATACATTTTTCTGCTTGAGTACATAGCCTTTCCTGGTTGGCCAGCTGCATTACTTAACAGGAATAGTTGGAATGTGGTTTGGTTACTGTTAATTTCATATAGCAGTGGTACAGCAGTGAAGGGTCTAGGAGTATTTAAAACCAGTTTGTACAAAGAGACATTATCTCTTATTAGATGAATAGGTGGATAGGAATTGTTAAATAGTGTTTGCAAAGTGAATCAGCACTGGATGAAGGACGGGTTAAATGGTGTTCATTTAGATTTCCTTGGGATTTTTCTTTTCCTGTGTCATTTTGAAAAATTGGTTTGTATTTCTCTGTGTGTTGTTACTTGCATTATTTATAGTAAGTTTTCTTACCTTTCTTTTCAGAACAGTAAAAGTATTCTGGTGGTGTTCTGATGCTTCATAAACAGAACATCTTTTTCAGGAAATGTCTAGATACAGGCTAGTGTTCATATTTTGGCTGTGTGTGTAGTTTACTCAGTATGAAGTTTTGATTTGTGTAGTCAAACGCCATGGCGTTGTCATGTTGTTGTATAGTGACCAGCTCTTCCTGCTGTATCTAGACTAGCAAATAAATTGAAAAGACATTCTTAATGTTTGAAACTGGTCTTGTTATCACCAGAGAAATAGTTCTACTTCACACCTGAAAGTCTCCTTTTTAGTACTAAAATACAAGCTCCAGTGCACATTTCCCTCATAGTCATGGTAGTTTTTTGATGACAGGTTTTTCAATCCATGTTTAAGAGCCTGCTATACTTGTGTATTATGTGCTAAATAAAACAAAGAATAAAATGTAAAACAATACTGGTGTTTCAGTGAATGCATTTCTCAGACTTGTTAATTTAGTTTTTTATAAATTATTTTGGTGGCTAATGCATTTTTCAGTGCAATCATAAACCTCAACTTCAGCAGCTTGCTAATGGGTGTGAAATAGAGAGCTCCTGACCTTCTCTGCTACCTTTCTCAGACTCTGTTAGAAGAAAAGCTTGCAGGTAGGCCCAGACAGGGGTCTGTACCTCCAGGAATAACAGCTGTGGTGGGCTTCAGCCTGGAGATTGGAGACTGCAGACTTTTGTTATAACTTCATTGTGGATTAGGGTATCTGGTTTTATCTCCCTGAAAAATCACTAATACTTCATGACAGCCAATGCTCATTTCATTTGCATCTGCTTTCTGTGAGCAGTTATCATTAGAAATGCTGCAATAAAATTGGTGCTGTGTCACACATCTGGAATGGAATTAAAGAGGCAGACAGGATTCACACTAACAAGTCAGTGTGCATGGAAAACTGAAGAGCAGATGAGGAGAAAAATACAGAAGAAGATAAAGCTTACATTAATGTGAAGAGGTGAGAATAGTTATATAGTAGTCTGAGAGCATGCTGTGCTGTAATCTTTACAGTTAGTTATGGATTCCTTAACTGCTAGACGGAGCCTATGGCAAATATATGATAAATCTTAACTTTGTACTAAATTCAGGTTGAATATTATTTATGTTCTGACTATATGGTGGAAGACATCCCTCTTCTACATCCAGGTGAATCTCAAACTGGTGTTTGCTCTATAGTCCTCAGCACTGTTAAATTATACTTCGCCGTCTGATCTTAATTTCCTTACTATTTTCCCCTGAAATGAGATTTATATCACCAAAGTGTGTCTTTGTCTCTCTGCTCTGTAAATTTGCTTTAATAAATTGGATAAAAAGGTACAGTTTCAAGAGTCTTGAGGGACAGATGTGAATGTGTATTGGGGTGAAATGGTGTTACCCATCCGAGACTGAGTAGCCTCAATGCAATTGTATTTAGATGCAAGGGAAAGCATAAGTGAGTGATGCTGTGAATAAACAAGAAATCAAGTGGGTTTTAGCCCCATTTGATACTTATATCCAGCTTTGTTGGGAAAAGGTATTTCTTGTCCATTCTCTGACACTCCTCATCTTCCAGCAGGCTTAAGGTCTTGGTTTTCCCATTTTAGCCCAAAAAGACAATGTATATGTAAAGAATTCATTTTCTAGTCACTTTTTCTTCCGTTTAACCTACATAGTGGTGCTTTAATTCATTAATGGTGTTTTTACAATTGCGATATAAAGTTCTGTGAAACAACCAATGGGAAAGCTAAGGACAAATATGTATTCCTGATGTGTGAATATGAAGTTAACATTATTTTCTTGCCTGTCTCCCTTATAGAATGTTCAATAAATGCGAGTGTTTGTACAAAATCTGAGGGTGGTTGAGCTCTATTAGGCTAGTCTGTTTGCTAATAGACATTAAAGTAGTTTTGCTTTAATGACAATATAGTCATCAGATGATTTCTGATGCATTCTGGCTGGCTGGCTGAAGTTTTAGTGAAATAAAACCTGCTTAAGCTGGACAAGGTGTTAAGTTCTTTCAAGTCTGTGTTTGTTATTAGTGTCTTAGCTTGTTCTGGTTCTTATTGTTAAGCATAAAATGTTATGTAAGTATAAGGTATTTCTAGCAAATGACTGACTATTTTTGAGGGGTTTTGTTCATACTATTCCAATTTGCAGTATCACCTCATGAGAATTATTCATTGTAGAGTCCAGATTTAGGGAAGGAAGTGAGAATTACTTTATTAAAAATATGATGAGTAATTTGTGCTTCTTTCACCATTACGCTGAAGTATCCTATAACACAGTTTACAAAATACAAATTAAACTGTCACCTGAAGTAAAACTGCAATGAGATGTAATTTTCAAGGTTGATGCAGCTGAAACTTGGTGTATATTACACCTTTTAAAAACTTCCTACCTGTTTCAGCATAGTTACTTTTAAGGTGTTTTGTCGGTTTCTTGTGCAGTGTTTCCCTGAGGAGGGAGCTTACTGCCCCTGCAAAATAGCTTTTAACAGTTACAGCAACAAAGTAAAGTAAAAAAAGATCAATATCTCATTTTAGAAGGGTGTTTCAGCAAATTGGTTTAGAACTGCATCTTGACCATTCATGTGGTTCTCTCTTTTTAAATTCTACTGTAATATTAGAACGGCCACTTATTCTTCAGCTTGTATTAAAATTGGTTGTGTTTAAGCCAGTAGCTGTCTTGGTTTGCAGCTCTAATTTATGCAACACTTAAACAAATTCAAAATTCCAAATACGTAGTTTGAAGACAAAAAAACCCATTGCATATTATGATTTTTTTGTTTTGTGTTCTAGGTTGTGTTAAAGATAATTAAACATTACCAAGAAGAAGGTCAGGGGAATGAAGTGGTCCAAGGAGTCCTGCTGGGTCTTGTGGTGGATGACAGACTTGAAATCACAAATTGCTTCCCTTTCCCTCAGCATACAGAAGATGATGCAGACTTTGATGAAGGTAATGGTTACAGTGTTGAAAAACTTAAAAAAAAATTCAAAATCCATATGTGTAAAAAATGATTTATTTTTTTCCACAGTGGCCAAGAACTTTGTATATGATCAGAGAGTGTTTTTGTTTGACTTGAGGCACCAGTGGGTTGCTTGCAATGCTGTACTGAGTATCCTGCTGAAAGCTTGTCTGTATAAGGAAAGTTATACAGATAAATACTGTATTATGTGGACACACTTACTTTGGATTAAGACTGTCCACACAGGAAGTTATGTTAGTCTCCAGTCTGTAATTCATACAGATTTTAAAGCTTTTTATAAAAATGGCTTTGTGTGTATGTGTCTGTATACATACATACACCTATGGACATTGTCAGATATATAGATTGCCTCTCTGTGGATTTATTTGTGTTAAGTACTCATTGAAAGCCTGGAGAGCAGAGCTTTGTAAGTTTCATAGGCTCTGGTTAACTTGAAATCTGGGTGATCTTTTCTCCAAGTGAGCTAGAAGTAGCATCAGTAGTTTCTATCTTGGTGTTTTCTTGCTGATCCTAATGATGTTTTGTTAGTGCCATAAAGTCAGTATAATTGGCTTGACACAGAATGATATAAAATTTATAAAGTCAACTTGAAGGGCTTTCAATTCTAATCTTTGCAGTGTAGATATATGTGTGTGTTTAATGATGCTAGTAGAAATGCTTCTTAGGGCTTGAAGAGAGACAGTTTAACTTAAGAGTAACTAAAGAGACAATATAATCAAAATAGTTGTGGTTGGAAGCTTAGTTCTATCTAATTTTCATAATTCAGTTTGAGCAAGATTACTTAAAGCATAAACTGCCTTTTCTAGCTTATAATGAGATTAGATATTATTCAATTAATATCTTATTACAAAAGTATCTTCAGCCCTGCCTTTTAAAAGAGAGAGCATTTTAAGAATTGTTTGCAAGTTGGTAAGGTTTCTGAGCTGTTTATTGCTTCTGTTGTGGGATTATACAATTTGCTTTATTGAAAAAGAAAGAACAAGCAAAACACAAGGGAATCTGAATTGCCTTACGTTAATATGGTGCTTGAGTCAGAGCTATATTTTATTAAAGCCTAAAATATGTCTTAAAGATTCATTCTTTTCTGGAGCTCTTCAAAGAGTTGGAATAATGTGCATTTTTAATTATAGCCCATCTTTCAGTTCTTTGTGTAGAAAATGGCTGAATTATTTCCATGTAGCTGATAGGCAAGCAAGGAGTGGAATAAATTTTGGTTTCAGAGGTAGATTCATCTCACTGTATGGGGTGAGATGAAGCTGTAAGTCTGTGATCTGGCATGCAAGGTTCAACTGTTCCTGCTTGGAAGAAACCTGATTCCAAGAAAGAGGCTCTTGTTACTGCTCTTTTTCTCTTTTTAGTAAGTAGTCAATAATCTTATTAATAATGTGCAAAAGGCAATGCTTGTGGAGCTTCTCTCACCTGGAAGCCATGCTAGAGGGATGCATCAGTGTCACTGTGATAGTTTCACTTTTGCTCTGGCTAGGGTTTGCTCTTCTTTCTGTGCCTTCATCTTCCTCAGTCTCTCCTGTGTGGTTCATAGAGTTCTTTCTGTATTCTTCTCAGTGAAATACACTTAGACAGAACCATTCAAGAAATGCACCACACCTTCATTCTGCTTTTCCTTTACTCAGGGCCTGTTCAGCCCTTTGACCTATGTAGTAGAGGCTAGGGAAGATGAAAACCCAAATAAAATGGCTCTTGAGGTTGCCAGCTTGAGCATTAGATACCTTTTTAGGCTGTACATAGAGTTGCTTTCTGTCTTGCCAATGTGAAAAACAATAATGTTTTATAAACGCTTCTTGTTTATTTTCCCTGGAGCCGTGTTTCCCTATGCAAGCATCCTGCCAGATTTTCAAAAGCTTCTTTTTTTCTTCTAGATACAGGTATTCCAGTAGAGAAATCTGTTGTTACATGCTAGAACTTTCAAATTCAGGATGTTAAAAACTAAACCAAGAAAGGCATCTCCCTCCCTGCAAGACTTACATGTTATATCAGTATCATAACTGGCTTTATATATTTGCACAAATTCAGATCCAGAGATGCAGGAGGAATGTATAAGGGTGTTGATACTTTAGTGCCTCTGTCACCCAGAATGATGCTTACTGTTGTTATTGGTCAGAAGAACATTGTATTGGCATTTCTTACTTGGTGTATTCCCCCTCCGCCTTGTCAAAAATTCTGGAATACGACCGATCCTGTTGAGATTCCAAGTTGTTGGGCCTGCAGAAAGCATTTTGCAGCAGGCTTTGGTCATACCTGATCTTATGTTAATGCAGGGACTGTTGTATTGGCTGAGAGGCCACACTACCCCAGCTGCGCTTCTCCTGAAGGGAGGAAACAGCGACTGTGGTATGGTTGTCTGTTGGCAAACTCCTAATCTGCTGCACTGAGAATTGAATGGATAGACCCCAAAAAACATTTCTTCCATATCATTTTGCAAGAACTCTGGGAACAGGTCACCCAAAAATATTTGTTTGCCTTGTGGTCTCGAGGTGATCATTGTTAAGAGAATTGAGCTTATGTTCTGGAGAGTGTTATTTGAGCTAGCAAACTGTTGGATAATTGGCAAGACACATTTAAGTTAATGCTTTCCTTTTTCAAACTGAGCAAATCTAATATAAAACACATTTTTGAGAGTGCTAAGAAAATATCCTTAATTTGAACTTGAACTAGGTATGCATGACATTTAAGAATCAGTTTGATAAACATGTATTTCTAACTTGTTAGCAGCAACCATTTCTTCTGATATGCTTAGATATGCTTCTGTTAGGGTGCCATTTTGTCTCTAGCTGCTAATGCCTGAGGTAATACTAAGTTTTGACTACTTGCTGCAACAGAATTGCTTCAGAAATTATTTTTTTGATTAAAGACCCCCCCCCCAAACATACCCAGACTCGTTCTTTTAAGGCAAGAACATTTTTAGTGTACTTTGGACTATATCTAGAAACTATGGAAAACATAAAAGTTTTTTTTAGCTTCAAGTAATTCTCATTACAAATCTGGGAGGATTGTCTACCATTCATGTGAATCCACAGGTGTTTTTCATCTTACAAAGTTTCTCCTGTAGTGTTGTCTTCCTATGATCCTTTTTACAAAGTGTCATTGTTTGATAAGGTTTTCCTGTCAGGGAAGTCTTAAAACACTTTGGCCTGTTGCAGCATGAGATTTTTGGAGGGGGTGAGAGGGTTCAACCCAGCTTTTTGTGTTAGAAATCTGTAGGTGAAGTTTGGTTGATGATGTGTGAGCTAATGGAGGAAAATCACAGAACAGGGTATGTTGTCAAGTCTTCAGCAGAAGATGCTTTGGCACGAATGTTTTGGGGCTGCACTCTGGGCTTTTTTGTCAGGCATTTCTTTTTCAGATAACTGTGTTTCCTTATTACTAGTGCACTTAAATCTTCATAGGTATAGAATTTATTTCTCAAAACGCAGGTATTTAATTTTAAGGACATTGTTGTCTACAGGCAGAGCCCCTATTCCCATGCGCCTCCCTCCCATCCTCCAGCTGATGGATTCAGCTCTTGTTTAGGGAAAGTTGGATTTCTGCTGTAAGGATTTTTGGCTTAAACATTTCTATGACATGATGCAGTACCCCAGCTTGTGGTTCTGGAGGTAGTGTTCTGAGAATTGTTTTCACTTCAGAGTGCTCGTAAGCTTTTTCTGAGCATAGTTTTGCTTTCTTCCAGTTGAGGTTTACACAAAAGGTGTAATGCATGAAGTCTATTTTCTGTCTAAGAAATAAATGTATTAATCTTGACTATAAATTTTGTATCAAAGTGACAGGTGAAGTTCAACCCTTTGCACTTTATTGTTTCTATATTCAGTGCTGTTCACTGAGTAGCTCTTCTCCCTACTTAATGGAAATTTATATTCCTTTCATGGAAAGCAACTGTTAAAAATGTAATATACATCTTGTAATTCATGATCTTGTGAGACATTATTTTGATAAAGTATTTCAAAACAGATTTTATATCAAGCTGGTATGTTTTAGAACCTTACTTAGAAAGCTGAGATAATAAATTAAGAGCTGTGGTAATTATGCCAATAGAAACTTTGAGACTGCTGTATAATTATACATCAGAGTAAGTTCTAGAAGGTTGTAACTTTTTCTGCTTTTATAACTATGCAGAGTGTTCATTAGATTCCCTCTGAAATGCCACAGATGAAAAGATGAGGCCACTTTCTACATACCTCCCCCAGCCCCAAACATAATTTTACCTTCTTACCTGAGATGGTTAATTTTTCAGTTTTCAGTTTAGAAGTATCTAGATGATTAAAGACTCTAGTATCTGCATTTTTCTGTGCTGTAATCTGTACTTAGTTGTATCATCAGTCAGTAGCATCTAGAAGTAACATAGTGCAACATTTCCACAAAAACGACATTTTCTTTAGCCTCAAATGCAGTTGCATATGGAGAAACATGTCATAGCTTGTATACAGTGCTTTTACATGGGTTTCATTGGCTAGGGGTAGCAGCAGCTACCTTACACTGCTGAACCTTACCTCCAGAGTTGTTAGTACAGTAACTTGCGATATATGGCCCTTGCAGAAACAGAAGGCTTCAGGTAGCTAAAAGGAACATGCTTAGAAAAGTTAATTTAAGGTAGAGCAAGGAACTGAACGTGTCCTTTTGATCTGCTGCTTGCTGCAGTGAGAACTCAGAAAGTGTTGGCTGTGCTGAAGCCTCTTCTGTTTTATTGAAGGCCTTATTCTTGAGTATGTTTCTTGAAGCTGGTGGTCTGCACCAGTTTGGCATTATAGGGACTTCAGGACCTAAGTCACATGAGTTCTTACCTTCCCAGCATACTGGGAAGTGCAGTGTCTCAGTGCAGAGGTGTGGTGGTGTTTGCAGGACTGTTTTGGCTTTTTAAAAAGCATCTTCAGAAAACAGACTTCTGTCTTGCGGAGTCAATAGTTAATAGTGTAGCTCCACAAACAGCCTTGTGAGTACAACCAGAGAGGTAGTATGGAACCCTAAGGGGCTTGAAATCCCTATATGGTCAAACCAGCATCTCTGAGACAATATGTAGGTTGATACCTTTTGCTAATGTTGCTGTAGAAGGTCCTGATGTCATTAAATCAGAGTCCCCTATTTCTGTTGATTCATGTCCTTTCTGTAAAGGCTTCTGTGAAGGCTGAATTTTGCCAGTTTTTCTTGGGAAAGCAACTTTCAGTTATTCCCATAGTATAACTCAAAGGTTTATCATTGTAGGCAGGTCTTTTATTTCTCTCATATTGTTTCAGGACAGAACTTGAGCATGCTGCTGTAACTGTGTTCTGAATAGGCAGATGCAATTTCAGCTGATAAATTCTTTGCTGTTTTCTTTTGTTTAGGTTTATTCTCTTTAGGTATCACAGTTGGCTAAAATAGAGGTAGTCATGTGTATTGTCTGCTATTGTAGGAAAATGGAATGTTTATGAATTGCAGAAATCCAGTTATATGAAATCAAAGTTTTATTTCACTAACTTACAGGAACAAATGATCCAAAAGCACCTAAATCACTGCATTGGTTCTGGCTCCAGTTATAGTCCGTTTATCAGAATTCTTCACCTGTATTTTTCCTAACTTCCTTCACTTAGGAAAAAAGCCATACTACGTAAATGTTATCAGTTGCAAAGTGCTGGCAAAAGCCCATCAGGTTTGTGTGTGCATTTATGAGTTTCACTTTGTGCTATATGTAAAAAGGATATTGAATTCCAAGTTGGATTTTTTTTTAATTGATCATTTGTGTGTAAGGAATTAATTAAATAGTCTGTAGACTTGGTGAGGATTAATTTGTGTAAGGAATTTAGGTGGTTGTGGCAGAGGGTGGATGGTCATTTGTTAGACACTCAGAACTGTCTCATCTTGTCTTCCATGTTTTGGGTTTGGTTTTTTTAATGTGAGTGGCCAGAACTGATAATGGAAAATACTGATTGGCAGAGAGTTTGGTTATTATGTGTGCTTAATTGTCATGTTATAAGATGTATCATATAACCAAGGTTCTTTAATAAAGCTGCTGATCACACCTTTGTGATTTACCTGTCCTGAAGGGAAGCTAATATTGACACTGTTTGTATAATTGTAATGGTTCAGTGGAGTAGCAGGCATGCAGCATGATGATGTTTTGTTAAGTTTTCGTATTGTGCTGACTCACCTCTTCTGGGTTTGTCTTTATTGGGCAAAGAAGAATAAATTCAGATAAAAGGCTGATTTTCAGTGTACAGTCTAAAGTGTCCTGTGTATACAGATACTTGGACACGTCTGTGTCACAAACAGCAATGTACTCAAAACTATGCTTTTGTGATAAAAAGTTCTAGGAAAAAGTGCTTTTACTTATCTTGAATATGACAGAGAGAGGTTAAGAGTACGTGTGTACATCCTCATCTCCATTTTAAAGCTCTTAACTCAGCTTGTGGAGTGGTAGCAGGCGGTCTGGAAGGAGCCCCCGTTAGAGGGCACTCGTACCCAGCACACCAGCTCCGGCTGGCTGCTGCTGAGCCAGGAGACCTGGGGCTTGCAGGCAGGAGAGGGATAAAAATCATTTTCATCTGATAAGGTTCATATAATCTTTTATACAAGTGAATTCCTTTTATACAAGTGAATTTCGAAAATATGTTACAAAGTGCATTGAATTAAATGCAGCTCTACTGACTCAGTAGTTTTTTGTTTCTTAAATCAGCCTAAATGTGCTGCGTGTTCTAAGGAACTATATAGATAATTAGAATTTTGGACTCAGACTTTTGTGTGTGTATGTACCTAAAAGCAGAACAGGAGCTTTCTTGTTTTGCAAGTTCTGTTCTTCATGTCCCAGTTCTACCACATGTAACTTAAGGAAGAGGAGATAGCGCTTGTGGTGGGACTTAAGGTTATTTAAGAGGGGTTATACTACTGGACTGTGCAGACTTTCTGAAGATGTATATGAACTATTCCTTTTCTGACAGTATTGCACGAAATGCCTGAAATGCTGTGTTTATTGCATTTCTGGATTTTCAAGTTGATTTTTTACTATAGGGACAATGCTTTAAAATGGTAGGTAAATCCCATCGTTCGACATCTAATTTTGAGTAAGAAAATGAGAAATAATCTTGCTCTTTAAAGCACCAGGCATATTGAAGTTTTATTTAAATTCAGTTTCATTAAAATTTTGTTGCAAAAGAAGTTTGTGTTATAGGCTTTTAAATGCAAAAATTTACTATGTGGTGGTTTTGTTGGTTTTTTTGTTTGTTTGTTTTTAAAGGAAAATGTATTTTCATGGCATTTTTACTTGAGTAATTTTAAACACAAAAACTCTATGGTTGCCTAGATTCTGATAAATCCAGTCATAGGTTGTTTGATTATTATATTTTTTAATAATCCACAATTGCAGTGGGTATTATTGTCATATCTAATAACTTCCACACTGAAGTTTACGGAAAATTATGCTTAAGAATAATTGTTTAGTAATTCTAAAAATGAAGTTAGACAAGCATCTATTTTCAGTGGTAGGTAGTTTGCTGTATGTAACTGTCTCCTCTCGGCATTGGAATGAGCTGGAAGATTGTATCCAGCTCAGTTTTGCATTTAACTATTTCACTATTTGCAAGTTTGCAGTTGAAGCTGGGAGGTTTTTACTTCGTTGTTTGTGTTCTACATTAGTTGTTTGCTTTATTTATAATCATGATATATGATAATTTAGTTTGCTACATGAGTATTTTGTATAGTTTTGTAACACTTGCAGGAACACATTAATTTTTATGTAATCAGCAATATGAAAGTCCAATTTATTTTACCTGCAATTTAGGTAAAATATTACAAATTATCTATTCCGAATTTGATTTTTTTTGCTAATATAATGAGCTCAACTTTGACTGAAGACATAAAAGTGCACAGAAGAGGAAAACCAATTAAATAATAAAGTATGTTCAGATGTTTAATATTTGTTCTTTGATTTCAGGCATCAGTCTGAGTTTTATGCCTGTATTACAGTTTGTGATTTGAAAACATTAAGCCTTATGCTTACTGTTTATTAGGGAAGAGAAAATGTTCAGGTCATTTACCCTGAGTACTCAAAAGTTTTAAAAATAATTGTTAATGAGTTACAAAAAAATCTGAAGGTTATTTGTTTTTTGCAGGTTCATTTAATGTTTAATTTGCTCTGTTTTGGGAATATGCAAGAACCATGACATATGAAAATATTTTGTATTCCCCCACACTTTAAATCACACAGATGCAAATGACTGTTTTTATTTTATCATCAACTTACGGAAATATTATGGTAAATGCTGTCTAATGTGCTAGTTCCTATTAAAAGCAGAGACTCCCAAGTAATTCTTTTAGCTGTTCTACTACAGATTAGTTTATGAAACGTATTGCTGTGAACATATGGCAAAGATGAAACCTGCTGGCTTCCTCCCTCCCCGCCCCAGATGTAATGTATCTTTAACTAAGCATTTCAGCTTTACTGTACTGCAATTCAGGAAAAAAGTCTGGATATAACCGTTTGTATATTAAGGAAACAGTTTTTTTCAGGCAATTGCTATTATGTTTAATAGATATCCTGGTAGATCCTGTATCCATCTTGCTCCGCTTGAGATAGGTGTTAACTTGGGTGCCTAAAAGTTAGAAAAGTAGTAGCTTTACACTGCTTTGGAGGAAATAAACCTTCATCCAGAAGGCAGCTCAGACCACGTAAAGGTGGTTCTGTCAAATCTGCTAAGTTTTCATCTCTGGTTATGATTCTTCAGTGTCAGACAACATACTACAGGAGTAGACATTTCCATTAGGATGCCTGGGTCACTCTCACTGTGCTTTTTGCATGTGTTTTCACCTGTAGCATGTCCTTTCTTAAGAGACTGATTGCTTGTGGTTCCTCTGTTCCCTCAAAGCTTTGGACAGTTATTTTGTCTCTACGCTTGTTCTTTTGTTAAGACTTCTCCCAGTGTGACTGGATCAGGTGGAATATAATGTTCTTGAAACACCTTCTTATTACCTCTTTTTATTCCCCCTCTTTCGCTTTTTGGTAATGCAAGTATGTAGCCATTTCCTTCCCTGAAGAATGCTGCAATAAACTTGAGGGAGCTGAAGAAAAGCATGGCAAAATGAGCAAATCCTACGTGCTGGTATTTTTTTTTCTGAGAGCCAAAATGAAGGAAATGCCTATAGCCCTATTGAGCAACAAGTCAAATCAATGCATCTGGGTGAAAAATTATACAAACTGGTTGAAATAAGTAATAGTAGTAAATGTACAAAAATATTTGTGGTTCTTGTTTCTTGCTCCATGATGTTATGTTCTCAACTGCATAATCTAGAAAAATTATGGACCAATTTTCTCTTCTGGAAGAAAATTATACATACTAGAGGTATAGAACACAATAAACCCAAGCAACTTTTGTGTTTATAGTATTTATTTTCTTGATTGAAAGACAGAGACATGCTATTGGCCCAAAGTTCACTACTGAATATTGAATTGAATACTTAAGAAACAGACTGAAATCCATTTTGCTAACAGGAAACTGACTGCAGCACTGCAGTAGAAGTGATAAGAAATTGATTCTCAAAGATTACTAAGCAGAAAGGATTTTGCAGAGAAATACTAGTCTTTGATAGAAAAGAGAAAAATCCTTAGTGAATTTTAAGTTTATGTCTATATTTTAGCATTACTTATGATGAATATGTGTTGTTAACTCCAGCATTGTTGTCAAAAATATATGGAGAAACTGAGAAATTTCAAGCTGAGCAGATCATGCATTTTGCTGTAGTCTGATAAGCCAGTGTATTGAATCTTAACAGAGAAATAACTTCTTTAAAGCTCTACTGAAGATGAGCAGGGTGTATGCATAGCTGCATGTGCCATAGTGCGTAGTAGCTTAAATTTATGAAACTCCTTATTGACTGTACCTACAAATGTATTTATTGCAGATAAGATTGTTCTCACCCATCTAATTTGAAGACATTTACTATATTTTGGTTTGTGGTGTTGGTTGAAAAGTTGCTGTAGTTTGCTTTGTAGCGCTTGTCTTTTGTTTTACTGTTTGCTGAATACACAGTTATTGGATTACATGCTTCAGTTCAGTGTAAATTCATGCAATAGGAAAATACACATTAAAATAGATTATTTACTTTTCAGTAAAATACTTGTATGTTTTTGTAGGTTTAGTGTGATAAATCCTTGATGCACATTTATAGCCAACGTGAACATGCAGCATCATCGAGTCAGTAATAGAAATTGAAAGATTTAAAACTTGTTTAGAAAACAAGATAGGCATGTTCTGTGTGTGATATATTTAGGTCAGAAGGGACATCTGCTAAGGATAATTTTTTAACACTTGCTAAGAATCCTAATATAACATGGCCTATTCATCAGTCATATTGTTCCTGAATTGGCTAGTGTGGATTTTAGTGATTCCCGATGTGCATTCAGACTCTCTTAATTGCTCGTTTCTTGCTGTTCTATCTCATTGTTTTGTAGGACAATGCATAAGCGGGCACAGAGTAATCAAAATGGTTTCCCTGGCCATATTAGGCACCTAACAGGGATAAATTTACTCTGCAATGTGTGCATGTTTTTGCAAGTGGAAGTCTCATAGAAACAAAATAAATCTTAACAGGGAAGCAATTCAACAAGGCTTGAACATGCTATTCAGTATTTGTCTGTGAATATATATATATAAAAATATATATTTATACTTATACATGTGTATATATATATTTATATATAAAAACCTAATCCGTGTGATATATCTTGGACCTTTTATAGTGTGCATTTATGCAGCAGAGAAATTTAGAGGGGTAAGTTAGGGAGGCACTACAGGCACTGAACATCACGATTTCAGAATTCTCGATAAACTATTGAATTATGCCAGTTTTGTGCCTTTGGTTGTGAAAGGAAAGCTGGTTAGGAGATATTTGCAGTGTAACTGAGATCTAATCTTTCACATTCACATGAAGTCAGAATTTCATTTAGCTGTAAGGCGTTTGACTCCCGAAGGGTGCACGTAATGTTCCTTGAACTAGCATATGCAAGGCAGATAGCAAGAAAGATGGGCACTGCTAGACTTTGTTGTTTGAGGGGGGAGGGGTTATGGTGCATGTTAGACTTTGATACTAGTGAAACAGGAAAACTGACCAGCTGAAGTCTGGCAAAATTACTGAGAAGGGTATTTACAGTTTGACTTTCAGGTTTAAATGGAAATAGTTTTGTTCCCCCCACCCATGTTGGTTTGTTTTTTTTTTTTTTTTTTTTTAATTTTTAACAGTTTTTACTGCTCCATATTGCATTCTTATCTACTGGTAGTTTTAATAGCTGGTTAATGCTTTAGGATAATCATTCTAATCATTAAGTGGTTTTGTGCAGTTTTGCAACTCTGGCTTGTTTGTGATAGTGAAAGACATAAAGTAGGAATAGTAGCTTTTGTAGCCGGTTGGGAGAAGCTTACTTTAAGGCTTACTACAGGTGCTGAATCCTTCTGATCAATTTTGGGAGGAAACAAAAGACTTTATTTGCTAGATTTGTTACTCTTATGTTCATGCAGTTGTCTTAGCCAAGCACAACAGATGAGCTTTAAAATCCCGCATAGCTGCAAAACATGAATATAGGGATTTTTTTTTCCCCAATTCTTTAAGTGATTTTTAGTTCTCCTCCAACAACACATGTTTAGCAAAACTGGCTTGGGCTATTAAAGCATTACTAATGATTGGGAATAAATCAGCTTGTGGCTGTTAAAGTCAGTTGTTGAGTACAGTTGAAAGGCCATAGTCTACACAAATGTTGATTTCATTCAAAGTTTAAATGTGTAGCTGTATGGCTTAATTGAAGTATTTTATTGGACTTGATCGTTGTTCTCCACATTAAATAGTTGAAAACTTGATTCATCTATGCACTGTTGATTAAAACAGTTTGGCAAAAGCTTTATGTAAAGTGCTTTACTTAAAGCATGCTTTTTGAAACATACAGTTTAAGCATAGAGCTGCTGATTTTCTGTGGCTGCAGCCTGGGAGAAAGGAATGAGGGAAGATCGTTTGAAAAGGGAATCGAAGACGCTGTTGTAAGGATGCAGTTTGGACACTGGGTGCCACTCCTGGTACACAGTGAAGCTCAAAAGCCTTTCTCACGCAGTGGAACAAGCAGCACTCTTAAAAATGGAGGTCTTTGTTACTTGGGAAATTCTGAAGGTCTTCGTCCCCTGAGCCTACTGGTTCTTCTACTTGAAAAATATATTCTTGGCTCTTACAAGGAGTAACTAATGCTGCAAGGGTAGGATTTTTAAAATTCTACTATTGCGAGGATAATTTTCTAGACTTGATGTGTTGTTCTCTGGTTATGTAGCTCACATCACATATATAAAGGACAAATTCGCAGTGCCAGTTGCTCAGGAACTGGATCAAACATTGGAATTCTCAGGAATAGGAAGAATAATTGCAAAGCAAAACAGGAATGAAATGTCTCCCTGGAAGTACTTCTTTTTTTCTTGTAGCTTGTTAGAATAGTACAGTGTTAAAATCATTGGGTGGTGTGTTAACTAATGGAAGACTAGAGGAAGGGACTGTTGAGGATTGGTTTGGGATTAATCAAGTTATCGGAACTGGAATTGGAAACATAGCGATAATTTCCAGTGGGCACCAAGTGCTGAAGATAAGAGGAGTACCGAGGTGATGGAGCGAGGAGTAGGCATAAGAAAGGCTTAGATGTAAACTGGAAGAAGGTTAGTGTTCCCATCCTGAAAGCTGTGTAGGCCAAAAACTAGGAAGTGCAACCTGATTTATACTTTACTCTGCTCATGCCCAGAGATATCAGCTGGCTCTGATTGTCCTAAACATTGTATGAACACATACTTGCTCAGTTTAGACACAGCATAGGAGTTTGGGTGTCCAGGTCTTAATGCCTTTCAGTGGAATATTTGCGTCTCTACTTGCCTAACTTTGAAACTGAAATTACAGTTACAACTGAAAGGCAAATGGGGGTTTGGAAGGCAAAATGTCATAGCATTTTAAAAATCTAAAATGGATTTCCATGCCAAAATTTTATCCGTTCATTTGTTTGAAAAGGAATTGAAATAGTGAATATTGAATAGGTCAGAAATGAAAATGCACTTGGAGGGGAGGGAAAGCAAGACACTATTTGAAATAATGGATGGCAGGGTGAGAGATGAGGGAGTTCCTTGTAAAATTCTACTTTGATGCAGTAGTGTAGAGTGAAAAAAGCAAAAAGTCCCTCTGTCCTCAAATGTAGAAATTCGAGCTCTTGGTTTTACTTTTAAAAATGGTGTTTGCAAATGGGTTCCTGTTATTCACAGTGCTCTGTTCTGTGATGCTTGACTGAATCTTCCAAGCTATTTTTCTTATAATGACGTTTTGAGAAAAAATTTAATTGATGTATTTGGGCGCATAAGGCACAAAGTTAAAATGAAGAATAAATGTCAAGTCATCTTTTTTTCTTTTTTTTGGTCTTCTTACTGTCAGAGCTTATACTCCTTTTAAATGTAGAGACTTCCAAAAGTCATTAAAAATATTAACTGTGGTTTTAATTGTAACTTCCGGCTTAAGTGTCTTGAAGTTGCCATTAATTTTTTTTTACTTTCCAGGACAAACACATTGGCCCACAGAAAACTATGGCAAACATGAGTCATTTGGTATCTCTTTTGTAATTAACTAAGCTTTGTGTAGACAGTGAATAATACAAAGCCACACTGGTTTCTGTGGTTTTGCCAACTGTGGCAAAAAGCCTGACTCCTCAAATAAGTATTTTTTAACTTTTTTTTTCTTTTTGAAATTAGACCTTCTTATCGGAAGGCACCAGATACATAAGCAGAGCCAGAAATGAAAGAACTGGCAGCAAACCTTCTTTTGTTGCCACCTGAAAATCTATTAAATGGGTCACTTGAAATAATAAATGTAGCATGTGATAAGCTGGAGCCACCTGGGTTTTATTAGGCTACTTGATGCTTTGATCGCAACTTAATTTCAAGAGGTATCTGTTTATAGTGTCAGTGCATCACCACAATTTAGATTTTAATCTGACACAGTACAAAGGGATTGCAAAAACCAAGACAGTACTCAAATCAGAAATTAGTATGGGAGAGATACTAGTTCAGTGTGTTGGAGTTGGAACAAAAGCACCTGTTAAGCAAGAGCTGTAATCTGAAAGAGCAGTAGATGGTTTTCAGCAGATGTGGGACACATCTGTATCACCCCATGGAGATCAATGGCAACAACTCAGGTGTGCTGGGAGCAGGCAGAAGAGTTCACAGGGAGCAGTGTGTTGCTCTCTGGGTGGAGGGATCAGGACAGACATCATTAGGGATGTGTGTATGTTGACATGCTGCAGCCATGTCCCTTAGGAGCTTGTGTCAAGACTGTAGGTCATGTGTACAGCTCTACATTGCACTATGAAACACCTGAGTTTGGTCCAGCTTCTGGCTCCCGGTGCTGCTCTCTGTATGATGCAGATGCACTCCTTATGGTTTTCCTTTGCTTTCCCTTCATGCATTTAAGTGGCACTTTAACATGAAAGAAGGAACACTTAGGTTAGTCCTCTGATCCTGCTCATTCTTGTTGATAAATTAATAAAATCTAATCCATCTTAACTTGAATATACTTTGTTCTCAATAAAACGGAGTGGTTTTGCAGACATGAAATAAAATTATCACTATATACAAAATGCCTAGGTTGTAACTTCCTGAGGCTTTGCTGATTGGCAGATCTAAGAGAGCTGCTTGTTTCATGGCATCTGTGCATTTGATTTGGTCATGGATTATTGAGCATATCATTTATCCTCTAACAAAGCTACTTGCCTATTTACCTGCTACTGAAAATTCACCCATCCCATCCTTTATAAAACAGAGTAGTGTTTATTAATAAGGATGGTCATAGTTCTTAATTGGGATTGTCTTTGTTTTGGTCATGTTTGGGGTTTTTTAGAGTCATTGGGGTGAAGGGACATTTGATTAAATCTCCATTAAGAGAAAAGGTTTCTGCAAAAGAAGAAGAAAGTATTTTTTTTCCTGTGTCCCAAGTGGCTGCAAGAAGCAGCAGTTTATCTGGGTGAGTCCTGAGGAAAAACACTGTGAGGCTGATGGTACACTATGGCAGGTTGAGGGGAAGTCTGGGGAGGGCTCGAAGGACACGTTAGCTAAATGCTTGCCACAAACAGTATATAATAGGAGGAAATGGCTATCAAATGACTTTCAGCTCTGTCTCTATGATTTTGATATCCAATTTATCCTGAATTTGAAAGAAACTTTTAAATTACTGAAATGTATATATTTCAACATCTGTAATTCGATCATCTTGGTTGGTAATATTTTCCATATCCCTCCCTATATGTGGAAGTCATCATTTGTGCAGGGGTTGATTTGAAGGTGGTTTGATTTCACTGAAAGTATTTAGGGTTATGAAGTGGAAAACTGGAGTTTGCACAAAAACATCTCAAATGTTGTGGGTCAGGTATCTTGGAATAGAAGAAATAATGGTTTACTTTTATTGTTTAGCAATTTACTCAGTTGTATGTGTTGCAGTGTTTTCTCTTTAGATGCAGAGGAAGGTAGTTGAACATGTTATACACAGTATAAGGTCCAAATGTCTTTGACACTGTAAAATGAAACAGGTCATCTGGGGAGGATTATTGGGGTGGAAGTGAGGGAAATAGGGCAAATCTTCTCCACTTTTAAACATTTGATTATTATTTTTTTCCAGATTACATATGAAACTTAAAGCTCACTTATAAGTTATGGTTTATGTGCGCCATTATTCCATAGGGATCTTAGCCGAGCCCTTGCTTGTACAGGTGTGAACTGGAAAGTGCCATAGAAATGGGGATAGATCTGGGACTCCTTGAGGTTATCTGGTCCTAGCCCAGATATTTAAGAGACTTCCACATAACTTTTACAGTGAGTCTGTTCCTGTTTGGATCAGTTCTCAAGCGTGGTACTGAGCTTAATGGTAAAAAAGCTATTGGCCAAAAAAAGCAAACGGTAGCAATCATTTTTATATTCAAGTGTCAAAGTATATCATTAATGTACACTCCCAGTCCCATTAACTCTTTTTTAAAGTTTGCTAAAATAGTGCCACAGCTTCCACCATACTCTAATTCTTTCTGCCAAATATGTGTGTGTTTAAGTACAGAAACCAATTGATCAAATGATTTGTTTATTGTAAAGTTGGGTAAAAATAGTGGTAGTTACTTTTAACTTTAACTCTGTATAAGCTGTTGTAGGCTGCTAAATTCTGGGCCTTCAGCTGAAGTGGACTTTCTTGTTTTCATTTCCTAGTCAGGTCTTGGCAGATCTTTGGCTCTAGTAAGGGCCCGTCCCCATTTTCTTGAAAATCACAGGAAAGTGTTACGGGAATATGATTCTATGATTCTACGAATAAAGTAATACAGGTTCCCCTCTCATGAAAGATCACTATCATATCTTGGTAGAAAAAAGAGCACCATTCTGGGTATATCAAGAAATGTCTAAAAATGTTGAGAAAATTGTGTATGTGGTTAGATAACTAAAGTTTTCACTAAATTTATTTATTAATACTAAATGAGTTTTGTCTATGAATCCATTCAAACTCTTGCAAGTTAATGAAACCCCACATTTTGTTATGTAGGAATAGAATTAATATGTCATGTCATGAACAACATAATTGATCAGGTGTTTTTAAACACTTCAGCAGCCTTGTAATTTAAAAAGTATTAAATATGTAGAAGTGCCATTGGTATTTTTCTTCCCAGGATACTTTACTTCTCCAGTCAGGACCACAGTAAATGGATATGTGTGCTTTTTGTCTCCATATAGCAGAAAGGTGTATAGTGCACTGCACATCTATAAAATGCTATTGCTGTTGGCGCCGTGAAAAGGGAAAAATACTCAAAAGAGACTTGGAAGAAAAGAATGGAAAGGGACCTCACTTTCAGGCCTGGGGAACTGCACTTCTGAGCTGCTGGAAGGAAAAAAAAAAGACTTTGTTTATACTAGTAAATCATAACTAGAAGCTATAGTGAATGCAGAACTAAAGTGTATTTAGCCAGTGTTGTATAACTTTGATCATCATTATGGTTTGTTTTGCATTTCCTTTGCAGTGTCCCACCAGGCTGTCTTTGAATTGGCTTTGTTGTCATCATGTCATCCACACGTGCAGACTCCAAAACTGCTGTTCTTCCATTCTATCTGGAACCTTGCAAATGCTGTATTTTCTTTAACTTTCTGAAGTGTTTTGCTTTTTCTTCCATCTTTTTGTATGGAATATTGCTTTATGGTAAATTAATTTTTACTGTCACCTCTTTTTCTAAAGTTCTTCCCTTCTCCCACCAGATTATGGCATTAGGGTAACAGTTGATTTACGGCTATTTTCATCTCTCTCCTTGATCTTTCTCTTTCCTTCCCCCAGCTTGTCCTGTTAACACAGAGCAGATCTGCCCTTGCTCCCTCCACTGCTCTTTTTCCCCTGTACTTCCTGCTTTGAAACCTTTTCTCCACTTGATCTTCTGACCTGCAGACCAGACTGATAAAAGCACTATCTCTTTGCTGCACTGTTCTTTTTGCTGCCTTTGCTGGAGCCACATCACTGGTGAATCGTGCCTGTGATTTTTTTCTAGTGTTCATGTTACTGCCTGCTCCAAACTTAAGATTGTTTTACTAGTTTAGAAGGGAGTCTTCATTTAATATATAATTTAAATAGCATTATGATGAGTCAAGCGTAAACATTTTGACTGGTTATAGAACCATGCTTGTTGTGGAAAGTACGCAATTAAAAGTTAAATTTACAAAGATGGCCAGTCTTCCTTTTGCTCCCTGTATGCTACCACTCTTCATGCAAGTTAGATGGTATGTGGCAACATGTGTTACATGCAGCTGACAGGAGTTCTATGGATCTCGTAGTACTGCAGCCAAAACCTCTCTCTCTGTATGCAGCTCACAGGCTGTGTATTTGGGCAGTCTATCTGAAGCTGCAGATGTCTTGAACCAAATTCCCTGTTTTATGCAGGAAAGTGTAGGTAGCTGAACCACAAAAGTGTACTGTGTCTAAGATGTCTGCTCTAGGGAACTTAGCCAACATATGTAGCAGGGAGTTTTGATGGTTGTAAAGCTGCCAACACTAGGTGGAAGGTGGGATAAGAGAATGATTTGTACCTAGAGTGTGAGATTAATACCCTGCACTTGCATAGCACCTTTCATTTGAGGATCTTGGCACACTTTATGATCAGTTAATTGCCTCATAACCTCTCTGTGAGGTAAACTATCACTAGTTTACAGTTAAAGAAACTGATGCATAGAAGAATTTCAGTGAATTCTTTGGGATGCCTGGGTAGTTGTGGGAGAAACGTGTGAAGTTTCTCATTCTAATTTTGGGATGTCTAATATCACAGCAGTTAATTTCCCTAAAAAAAAGGCAGTAAGTGATTCTCGCTCATTCTTGCTTCTCCAGCTCCTCAGTTGTGTGGGTTCCTTTCCTGTGTTTTTCCCCTGTGGTCCTTTGAACTGCATGTAGTCTTACAGGTGATAGCTCTAGGGAACTGTTGGAAAGGGAAATGAAGTCCTCTTTTACTTGTGAGTTACAAGCACTGCAACTTGTCCATCTTTGTTAGATGCTGAAGAGCAGAGTTTTACCATGAAAAAGTCTTGAGTTTCCATTCTCCTCAACCTAGAGCTGTCTTCAGTCTTCTCCCTGTGTTCCCTATTCTTGTCCTTTAGAAGAATCATAAACTGTTAATCCTGTAGCACCTGAGGTACCACGCTCCTTTGATAAATTCCTGGTGACATTCTAGCCATGCTGGGTGAGCCAGACACTACTAACCAGTAGTGCTCATGTTAAGGCATTGCTTTGTCTTTGTTAGAACGTACAAGCATTAAATAAAATTACATTTCTGTTTTTGTGTATGAACGCACCTCTCTGTCCCAAAGAAAACTTTCATAGTTTATTCCTAATTGGCCTTTTTTCATGTTAGGAATAAAATAATGAGAGCTATCTTTTTAATTGTTTTAACTATGTCTGTATAAAATTCTTGCTTGTCTATACTGGTTATAAAGACAGCAGTAAGTAGACGTTAATATGTGCTGGGACAGGATACACTGGGTCTTCGGTTGCAGAGGTGTTAGAATGTGAAGATTAAATTTATCTTTCAGGAAGACAGTGCTACAGGCTGCATTCTTCATGGTGGGATGTACGTAAAGTTAGCTCTAGAAAGGCAACTGAGAGTAGTAAATAATTCTAAAGATTGAAAGTACTTCAAGATTTCTTGGATCTGTGACAATTTTTATTCTGATTTGAAGCACACAAGGATAAAAATGGACACTGCATATACACCCTACCCCCACCCCCCACCTCTTAGTGAAACTCAATTTCCTTATTACATGTACTGGCTTGTGTTAGTAGTGACTTCCTTCTGGTTTTAAGACACTGGACAGTGAGAGGTGGTGAAAGAAAGCTGGTATTAGCCATGTGCTCAATAACCAAAACACATTTTTTGACCTCGGCTTTGGAGAAGAAAAAGAAAAAAGTAAACAGGATTTTCCTTTAAGATACTGCAGACTTGACAAGACTGATAACTGGTTTTAATCTTTCATTTCAGCTGTTGTTGCCTCATGAGATAAAATATTTTTTCTTCTCCTTCTTGAAAGGCAATAATGCATCTCATGCTGCAAGGCAAAATCATAAGGTCAAGTAATCAAGATAGACAAAAATTGGTATTTACATAGTTTTTATCCCAAACTTGTTGTTTAATTATTCAACTTTTCTGATATGCATCTCATTTAGCAAAGCTGTGCAGTACTTATTCCTTAAAATAAGAACAGCTAGAGCTGAACATCACTGACTAGTTTCTTAGCCATCTTTTGAAACAGATGGACAAAGCTCGTCTTTGTTACAGGAGGCAATTTTAAGAAACTTTCTAGATGGCACGAGGATGACTGTTGTGATGGGAAAGGTAATGGATCGTTTCCAGGGAGAAAACTTCAAGTTCAGAAAACAAGCTGAATGGTTTTGAGCTAGATACATCTGCTGATTCTGTTTTTAAAAATGATGCTTTTACTCCTGTCGTGTATTGCACACGTGTAATGTTAACCAGCTCTCTCTAGCTTATCATCGTAACTCCAAGAAAGTTAATTATGGTCACACTAGTTATGTTACAAATTTCAGAGATTCATACTGGTAAGTGTTTGAACTCGCATGATGATAGCTAAGCATAATGAATCCCTTGTCTTATAAGGGTACCTGGAAACCTTCTGGCCATAGCTGTTTTCTCCTAGTGTTTAATGGTACCTGGTCTGCATTTAGGGTGTAATTAAAGAGCAAGCATTACTGGAGTACCTGTTGCTTTAGCCTCAGTAAAGTTACGGTGGTCTTGAAGAAAAACAAACACCTTTGGTTATTTCTCTTTTGAGTATGGTGTAGTGGGGGTTTTATTAATTTATATGCTCCTCCTGTGTGGGGTTTCTCTCCCACCTGACCTGTACGCATTTTTCACTGTGGAAATGGTACTGGTGCATCGCCCATTTTCAGTGCTCAGTTAATTTGTCACACAGAAGATAACTGACTCTGCTGGCCACAAAATTTGTTTTATTGCCAATACATTTAAACACTTCTGATTAACTTGTACTGGGGTCATTTTATTAAATTTGATGTCTGCGAGTATCATGCTGAGGTAAAGATTGCTACTTCAGATGCCACAAATTTATTAAATTGTTATCTGAGAGCATGGTGGTCCTTTGTTCCTGGCCTGGACATCAAGTTGATTTGGAATCTGGCAAAAGAACATGTTGTTTCCTTCTTTTAAATTGGTATCATGCTAAGTAGAAGGGCCTCCCAAATGCTTTACACAATTATTTTTAAAAGATGCAGAAAAACCCAAAAATATGAAGAGACTTCTTTTATGAAAATTGGATGGCTCATTTGAAGGACAGATTTATTTGCTTTGCCTCATCTAGAGAAGGGTTCACAAAATAATAATGCCCAGAAAAACTTATCTCTTTGCAGGTGGTTTTATTCTCTTTACAGAAAATAATCCAGCTGACCTACTCGAAATACATACTTGCTGTTACCCTTCACAGTGGGCTGGAAATGAGGTTTTTTAGTATTTAGTGATTCAGCCCTGGAAGAGATTTGGTTGTGGTAGGTTTTTTTTTGTTGTTGTTGTTTTTTGGGGGGGTTTTTTGTTGTTTTTTTTTGGGGGGGGGGTTGGTTTTTGTTGTTTTTTTGTTAACTGAACTGACTACTTTTAGTGCAAGTTAATTAGATTTTACTCCTAAGACGAGTAAGACAGTAGGGATCTACATAGATTTGAAGATTACATTTTAATAATTTATACTTTAAAAATAAATACATTTTCATTATTTAAGAAACACTGCTGTGAGAAGTAGATGTTCTTTTTATTGATAATAAATATTTTCTATGTAACGTAATAGTTATAATGAAGTTATATGATTCCATATCATGAAGACTTTATGTGGTAATTAATTGGTATTATAACAATCAATATTACAGATCCATTCTGCTGAGGAATAGAGGTGTGCCAAACAGTTGCATACTGGGACTTGAACAAGCCAAGTAGGTTATTAATTTTAAGTAGTAGGTAAACATTATCTAGTAGCCCATTTACAATTTATACTGGGAAAAAGAGTGTGTTTAATAGGCTTTCAGATAAAATTTTAGATAGATTAGCCCTGGTCTCCAGCAGTAAATAGAAAGGCAAAGAAGGACTACCAATATATACTGGAGAGTAATGCTTAAAAGAAATGCAGACGATGATAGCTTACTACTTTTATGTTTGCAAGATGATAATTTAGTACTTTTGTGTTTACTCAGTGGGAGTTGCATAAGTAAACAGGCAAAGCTTAAGCAGCAGGGACAATGGAAAGAAATATGGGCATTAAATTGACTAAGAGAGATCACAGCAATAAGAAGTGGAGAGAGAGAGATTGGGAAAGAAGAGGAAAATTTATTCATGAAGAAATAATGTATTTACTGTGGTGTGAGTTGTAATTTGGTGTTACTGGGAGTAAAATGATGGTGGGAAGTAGAAGTATCAGGACAAAGTATTGGTCTTTCTTTCTGAGCATAGTCTCTCTTTTCATAAAGATAAGACTAAAATGGGTGAGTTTATTTCCTACATTGTAAAAATCAAAGTGTTTGATTCCGTGCATACAACCAGTATTTGCAAAATTTGATGAACTGTGTGCTAAGTGGTTATTTTACCTCCAGGAGAGACCTGAAGACCTGCAAGTTTTTGACACTGAGGGAAATGTGCAATTCTCTAAAATAACTCCTGCTGCTAACCTAAGTAAAGAGAGAACTTTTGTATGGAAGCCTAGTATATGTTCCCTTAGTTATGCCTTTTCTGTGGCTCCTAGTAACACAACTGCTGAACATCTGACAGCCATGGATGTATTTCACCATAAATTGGTAATAACCTGTGCTATGGATGACAAGAGGATGGTAATCTTTTGCCTTGTGTCACCTCGTCTGATTTTCAGTTCTTCAGTTACATAAACACTGCAAAATCAAAGCGTGGGCATCTGTTCTAGAACATTTGGTGATTTCTTTTTGTAATAGTAATTTCTATTTTCAGTTTGGCTTCTGGTTAAAAAATATTTTATTTTTCCCCAGTCTTTCATGGACTGATCTTCTCACTTGATATTAAACCATGTCTTTGCTTTTCTAAAAATGAAGAAATAGCTCCAAAACATCTAATTTCTTGAGTATTTATTAGTTGTTCTTCAGATGAAGAGCTAAAGCATACCAGCTTCCTCCCTTCTTTTCAGAGGAACATTCTTTGTTTGCTTCCTAAAAATTGCTAAAAATACTTTATCACTTTGTGCTTCATCATGGTAGACAGTATGTCTTGATAAAAACATAAAAGGTACAGATAACAAGGAGTTAGTGTACTGTATAGATGTTATGGAAGGTGATCTGTCTACATACTAGGAAAGATATTTGCTTCTATTCAACAAAACCAGATTATTTTCTTAAGCAAGAGATCTGTTTATACAAAATATTGTCACTTGAGTATACACACAAAGTTAATGACTAGATGAATCTGTTTGAGGTGCCATCAGATGGTGGTATGTGTTTTTGGCACACCATACTTAGTCGTATTCTGATGTTTCGGGCCAGATTTTATTTTAAACATAATTTATCTGAAAACTGGGCATGTAAATAGTGCTCTCCCTTCCCCCTGACAGAAACACGCTTCTCAAAAATCACCCAAGATGTTTAACTGTGTCATTGTGAACCCAACTGCTGAACAAGACCTGAACAGATACCACAGTCATGGTAGTTGAAGCTTGCTCTGCCTGCTGGGTTTTGTTAAGAGTATTTTTAATTCACAAGTAAGAAGAAAATAAATTGCAGCAAATGCCTATAGCTGGTTGGCCTTCATGGAAGTTGAAAAAGAAAGAAAAACAGTTGACCTGCTAATAGATTGTATAATTTGTTACTGAAAAAAGGATCCTTCACAGCTATTAGAAGGCAGTGGACAATACTATAAGCAGCTAGAGCAATATGGGTTGTAAGTCATTCCAAAATAAATAAAGTTTGTGATTCTTACTGTGATACTGAAGGGGAAGAAGAAGTAAAATTTGTACTAATATTTTAACGTGCTGTTTTTGTAGGTGTAATTAACTAATGACTCTGAAGTTTTTTCAGTGTAATTTGTATAAGTCTATTATGACTAATGGGAGGGGGAAGGGAACCAAACCCAACAGATTTTCAGTTATTTTAAATAAAGTTTCACAGAAGGTGACAAACAAAGCCTGGTGGCTGCACTGTTTCTTGCAGTGGACAGATTGGGCAGGATTTTTAAGCATTTCTTTAGAGTAAAACAGCTGCCTACCCAGTTCTGAAAATTTTAATAGATAATTGAGCGAAACGACACTGACAAATTGCCTTGACCCTGATCTGGTCACACTCAACACTTAACACTTTGGACAGTAGGAATCCTGTTTCTTAGACTCTTTTTGACTTTCTTAAATTACATGAAAGTATAATGTAGTTTCTTCTCATACTTCTAGTCTTTTGGGTATCTTGGTAGCTGTAGTTGCTGTGGAATCGGTGAACAATTCACAGAGGTGGTGGAAAAGATGGGGTAGTAGCTTGTTAAAGTCCCTTGCCAATGTCTCAAAGGTCAAATTTGACACAGATCTCCCTAGTCCGGCTCTTAATTTCTGTGAGGGAGAAGCTCAAAAGGAGTAGCTGATTTGGTGGCAGTGAAGATCTCAACTGACATTTCACTCCAAAATGAGGAGGTATCTGTGATCTGGCCGTAACAAAGGCACATGACTGAATGGAACTAAGCAACAAATGGTAAAAATAAATATTTAAAGCAGTGCATAACTAAGCTGTTAAATGTTGAAAGTATTTACTGAAAGTGATAATTTTTCATTCCAAGTTTATAAAGCAGTACTATGTTACACCCTCACAGAAACACCCAAGTGAAGAGAGGATAAGGTGAGATATCCTGTCTTTTACTAGAGACAGAATTACTTTTCAAGGAATATAAAACAAATGGTGTTTCAGTGTAACACCATTTGTTTTAAAAGAAGGTACTAGCTTTTAATCTGTTTTCTTCCTGTGCTTTAGCTGATGCATGTTGATTTTTTTGCAAAGCCTGTCCTGAGTTCTTTGTTTAAGCACATTCTAAACTGTAATTGCACTTAATGTTCTGGTGAGATGGAGGGGACTGTATCTGTGAGTGGTTTTTAAAATTACATATACTGGATCAGTTCTTAGAAATATTCTACTGTTTGTGTCCTTCTGGTACCTCAGCCTTCCTAGTATGCAGTTTAATGAAGGCTCTGTTCAAGCACAAGCATGTTTTCTCTGCTGTTTCTTACATGCCTAAAAGCTGGGTGTCTCAGAGGATTTTGAGTCATTCAGAAACTGCTCACTATTTTTTCACCCAATTCAGTTTTCTTCCCGTAAATTACATTTAAATGGCTCAGAAGCTGTAAATGGGTCCTCCGTTCCTAAATGTATAGGAGTGTCCTCCTCCCTGCAGCATTCATTTGGTGGTGTAGCAGTTGAATCCTGTATTAGAAAAGAAGGCCCAAAGGGATTGCTACATGTTTGCTTATTTATGTGAAGGTATTTGTCAAACCAAAATGTGGTCACCTTGCACTTGTGGGATGCATAAACTCCCATGTTTACCTGCTTGGAAGTGTCAGCAACCTGAGTGCGGCTATTAAAATAGACCTGATAAATTAATAGACTTCTGTTGAGCTTTCTTAACCTTCCTGATAGGAGTGGTTTCTCAAAGAGTAATGAGAAGGATTTGCAGTTCTTCGTAAGCAAAAAGGGCAGTGTTTGTGCATTTCTTAAGTTTTAATTAAATACTGCAAAAAGGTAATGGGGATGGGTTTGGGCTGTGGGAATAGTGAAAAGGAAATGAGCCTTTCATTCACTATTGAATAGAATTTTACATGAGCAAAATGGGAAGGCAGACAAAAGCTTTAAAAGTGGAGAGATCAACTTACATTTGTTGTAACTAACACATCTTCCTTTCTGTTCCAGTTGTCTTTATATACTGCACTAGGGTGGAGTAAAGAAGTTGTATAGAACTATCTCTATCAGCTTGTGAATTGATATGGAGAAAGTATTAGTATTCTGGTCAAAGCAAATGTCAGTTTTATCATCCTGTACACAGAATGGCTGCATTTTAAGTTATGATTGACTTCCTTGCGGAAGAGTCTGGGATAGAACTTGAGAAAATCTTCACGTGCTGTCTGTAAGAAGTATATTTACTGAGCTTTATGTATCAATAAAAGTAGATGGTATTCCAAGGTGGGATTTTCCATGAAAAGTAAAGCGGGCTTGGATTGGCAAGAAAATGAGCCATAGGGAATGTCAAACTAAGGAAGAAGGCCAACTGGAAAGAAAATACACTGTCTAGTTGTTATCAGCTGTCCTATTTAGAGATGAAATTGAGAGGTTTTGAGGAATGTGGAAAAGGTGATTCAGACTGTTGGTGTAAAGCCTGAACTAGTGAAGTAACATTCATTCAATACAAGGATACTCAATGATGTCGCTTCTCTAGAAAGGACATGGAGGTGTTAGCTGATGCAGTGGGAAAATTCAGCTGTTGTGATCTAATCTGAAGGATCAAACACAATTGGGGGGCTTGATCCGGCATTTGCTGCAAAATTGAACATATGCTTCAGTCCTTAATAGCACCAGTCTCCCAAGAATAGCAATCTCTCTTCTTTCTCAGAAGAAATGCAATTCACTGTTTGAATTTGAATAATACTCTTTGTGATTCATCTTGTCTGTATAGAGTTCTGCAGAGGGAAAGACATTTCTTTGATGGTTCCCATCTTGATTAATTTCATGTAGTTGTTAATTGATTGTAGAGTGAAATACAATATGTACCATTGCATCTTTTGCATAATTTGATCCTACTTGACCTGCTGACAGCACCACAAAGCTGTGTGTATGCGGGAAGGGTTTTGCATGCACTGCAGGATGGGCAGAAGGATACAGAATGGCTTAAAGCAAGGTATGTCAACATTTCCAAGACCTGTAACTCTACTTGGTGATACAGCTTTTCAGAGACTATTTCCAAATATGTAATTTTGCATAAAAATACTCAATTCAGTAATTCTAACTCCATACAGCCAGGAGATCTTGAGTATCAACACAGTTTTCTGTTACACGTTTTTCTATTTCTAACTGTTTTGGAGTTTTCCTTTATTATTAGAGTACTTTCTATATTGATACATACTACCATCAAAATACCTGTTTTAGCTGACAAAGCAAATTCTTATGCTTCACACAGCTTTTTACACAGAAGACTTTTTTTTTTAAAGAAAGATTTATTGTTTCAGAATTCCAACACTCCTTTTTAATCATATGCTGCATAAATCCTGTTTCCATAAGTAGGGTAGTCTGAATATGGATTTGTCCTATGTTAGTGAATTGAAGTTTCCAGTTAATGTCGTAGGGCTCTTGTCTTTGAGTTTTGCAATAATTTTTCGGTTTCTCATAAGTGAAAAGCAAAGTAAAGCATATGTGTTATTTGATAAATCCTGTAAGTTCTGAACGGCTTTAATCATTTTAATGCTCTTTAAGTTTCTTGTGATACTCCTAATGAGTTATAGCTTTTGTTAGGGCACGCATTATTAGGAGCAGACCATTTCATTGCACTGCCATTTCTGAAGCAAATGATGGTTGTTACAGGGAGACCTTTGGAGGTAGTGTTTAATTTAAGTATATTCTTACAGCAGTCTCTTGGCTGTTAGATTTTGTAATTCAAGCATCTGTCATTCAGAACTCACTCCCTGGCAAAGCACATCGTAGGTAACAGAGGCATTTATATTGTGGCCTGGAAGCAGCAGTGTATTGATTAGGTTGACTGGTTTCAAGAATGGTAAATTAACTGTAACATGCAATTTACCCCTGCTTTGTTATTTTATTAGGACACGTTTTAGATGATGTATTAAAAAAGAAAAAGAATTGATCGGGTGTTTCTAGTTACAATACTGTTCATTCTAGCAGGAGTGATTTGTTGTCTGCAGGTGAACTTTCATAGTATGTATAATCAAATCTAACAGCCAAGGGATGGGAGGGGTCCCGGCTGTTTCTCTGTGCTTGGCTGCGTGTTCCTGCCTCCTCCCTTGCAATTACATGGCCACAAAGTGAGTCAGATTAGTTTGTTGGTCCACTAGAGAGTGAATCCAACAAGTTGATACAGCTCATGTGGCTGGAGGAAGAAGGGGAGGGACCACCCATTTCAGCAGCAATTCGGGGTAAAGATTGAGTGTAACGTAAGACAGTATCATTTTTGTTCCTATCTTATTTCTGTTGTTGTCTATCAACACACTGAGTTTATTTTATCATCAAATGATCAAGAGTGTGAGCATTATGGAGGTGACTTGTTTTACTCTTCGCTGAATACCTAGATAACATGTCAGATACAGTAGTTTTAAAATAAACCTGAGCAAAACATTATCTGTCTCACAGCTTATGTGTAAAATTGTGTGAAAAGCCGAGTAACTGTTGTGTCTGTCATTAAGGGAAGAACTGCTTTTGAGCTCTCAAAGTCAGGTTAGCTAGGTGTTTATTTTTAAAGGATACTTCGCTTGAGATTCTTCCAAAGGGCTGTACGTGGACAAAGTAGTGTAAACAGATAATGATTTATAGACCCTAGCATACAGATATCATAGGGCTATCCATGTCAGAATCCATGTTTTGGTCATTTGTACTGGGGTTTTTTTTGAGGGTTTGGGGTGTTTTTTTGTGGTCTCTGCCCCCTCCCCCAGCTGATTTGAGTTATGAAAGCCTTTTGCATCACACTTATATTCAAAGTGTTTCAAAGTTACATTGCAAGGTAGATTATTCCAGCAGTTTTTTGGAGCAGAAGTTGAAGCTTGCTTGCTTTTTCTTAAATGCAAACAAGCACAAGTGCCTCTCCCCCTGCCCTTGGTTTTCATTATGTCACAGGTGGTCTCTTTCTTTATCCATTCTTCTCCTGGACCTTTCATCGCTTTTCTGCAGGGTGTCAAGGGGCATGACACAAGCCGAATATCAACACCTAATAATTTGGTATGCTTGGTATCGCAATTCCTTCTCTGCATGATAGATTCTTGGTATCATGCATGATTTATATCATGACACGATTCCCTTAACTGTGTTTTTCACGATCAGCTCTTAATCTCTGTTTCCCCCAGTTGACCACTTTGCATTCATCTGTTCCCTGGTTTTGCCTCATGTCTTGCATTAAGTTCATGTAAAGTGCTTTTTGTTATAATAATAAAGGCTATTGTGCAAAGGTAGGTGGGAGAAAAGGCCCCTGTACTGAGAGAGTTCTCTACAGCACGGTTGGTGTTAACATGTGGTCTGTTGGAAAAATCTCTGTTCCTGTGATGGCATTAAACATTTTATTCAGTTCTACTATGAAATTTGTATCCGAGAAAAGGAAGCTTGGGCCTGGATATCACGTCTTTGTCTTCCAAATTTGAAAACCCAAATGCCCACAAGGGGTATTTATTCTGATTTTTGTCCCAGATTTGATGTCAGAATTCCAGAGTGTCAAGAGTGACCAGTTCTCTTGGTCACTAACCATTGTTTAGTGACCAGTTTTGTCTACTGTCAGTAATGTTCCTACTATTTATAACACTTTGTAAAATCCAGCCTCTCTTTCATCGGTGCTAATGGAAGTGAATGATAGGATGAGGTGATGGAAACATTTTATTTCCTAAACACTTCTTGGTTTGCCGTTGATTTCAGTTACTCCGGAGGACTGATCTTTCACAGCTGTTGCAAAATGTAAGTGGATTTTTTCCCTGCTGTGCAGATATCTGCCTTTTTCTAAACTCTCCCTGGCACAAAAGGGTCTTTTAAAAATGTCACAAATACAAAACAATTTATGTTGGCATTAAATGTAAACATTTTGCTGTCATTGTTTATGGAAGAAATTGAAAGTTTAGGAGTGAATGGGTAAAAATAAGATAAATATTGAGCAACCTTCCAATAGAAACAGAAATGCAAGTTACACATTGTTTCTTCCTTAGGAAATATCTTAGATTCAGTTTTATCAGTTACTACTTGAGAGTACTTGGGTCTTCTCTTTTCTGTAATTATAATAATTAAGCCTTTTGTTCTTTATGGATAAGATTTGTCGAATGAAGTGGTGTATGATAAATTAATTGTAAGTTTGCTTGTGGTCTAAGTCTAGTGAAAACTATATATATGCGTGTAGATCTCATTTTACATAGGTCAGATTCATCTGTGTATCTGTATATAAATGTGGCTAGGTAAATGGTTGTACATGCATAAAGCTGTCTAAGCCCCCCAGTGACATAAAATAATAGGGTAGGTTTTAAATGGGACAGCTCTACTTTTAGGAATTATTTTCTGCTGAGGGTTAGTGCTGGACATTAGTGCATACATATGGAAGCACAATGTTGATTCAGATGGAAGAGGAAATATCAATTTAGATTGAGGAATGTGTTCCCTATAATCCTCCCTGTTCTCAGTTATTCTTCTAGAGCTTTGCATAGAGCTTGTAGCTATGGTGCGGGAATACTAACTTCAGTAGCAGATGTGAGCCTGAAGCTTATTACATATTTCACCAGATGTTTCATTTATCTTTAGGGCAACCTTCTGGTTTGTTTTTTTATATCAAACACTGTGAGAAATGAAATTCAGAATGTATTTTAAACATGTTATGGGCATTTGGAGATAAAGGAACCCTTTTATAACCTGGAGAAGCATTGTAATGTCTCACATTAAATATATTTTCTTTTAAACTTTTAAGTATAAAGTTCTTTTAAGCTTTATTTCAACAAGATACTTTATAGTATCATGTATTGATACAATTTGATTTACACTGAGCTTGCTTGTAAAGATATTGTAGCCCTAAACTGGGCAGGTTTTTTTCATTTATGTAAGCTCATTGCCTATTTTTAAGTTTCTTCATTAATAGCTAATGTGATTTTATATCTAACATATTTGCCATTAAAATTCATTCACAGCTTAAATAATCTTTTGGTTGAAGAAGCTTCAGTATTTATTTTCAGCAGTAATTGTGAGTGTCAAGAAGAGATCCCTCAGAGAGGGTAGCTGTAGAAGAAAATTGATCTTTGGGACACTTCTGTGTTTCCCTGTGTGTGTCTTTGCACTGTCACCTCTGTGCCTGACAGTGTGTTAGAAATACATCTTCTGTGTTCCTCCACTTGCTCATGTGCTTGTGAAGCACGTGGAGTAAAAACGTGTGCTGTCCTTGCCATGTGTGAGTTACCAGATTGTCCTAAAGCTGATGTATGTTTGGTGTCTGATAACAAAACTTTTAGTACTTGTTACTCATGGTTCAGGAATATTAACAGAACCACATTTGAAAAGTTTTATCAGTGAAAATTGTAGAGGTTGTTAAGTTTAATGTCTGTAAAGCCTGTTTAGTGATTTTTGTTCACAAAGCACATTTAATGGTGTTGCTTATCAGGCACTGTCTCTGCTTTCTGCTTTTCCTTTCATTGTCTCAGTTCCATGAAAAAGAGATACCCTGTTCACAAACTTACAAAGAAAACCTCAGGGTGAATCGTAAGTCTGCTTCAAGTAGAAGGTCAGTAGGAACCAAGTAAACACTTAAATCTGACCCCATTCTGTAGACCTGAATATGACGCTTGAGTTCTGTAGAAAAGTTGTCAGACTTTGCATCGAGTGCAATTCTTGCTCTTGCAGTACTGGAAAACAAGTTCTTCATTGCTCTTGTCCTTGAGAGGAGAAGTAAGAGAGAGACATTTTTAAAAGTACTTTGGATCAAGAGTTTGTGAACTCTTGTGTAACATGGAGCAGGACTGAACAAAAGGCTCTTCTATGTACACACTCCTCCGTCTGTGGATCTCTGCTTTGTGGCTATGCAAGCGTCTGTCCCTTTTGGGACTTAATTACATAGCCTCCTTGTGACAGCTACAATTGCTTACATAAAGAAGCAGTATCAGGAGAGTATTTCATGTATTTATAGCTATCTTTTAAAACAACAGCTGGCTACCAGAACCAGCATGATGTGATCAGCAATTGCTCTCCAAAATAGAATTTGGAAGTCTATCTTAAAAGCAAGTTGGCATGTCATGAAGTCTGGGGTAGTATTTTTGTTCTTCCTCATGCTTCCGAAGTAATGCCTAAGAAAGGAGGCCTTGAGGATAGACTTTCATTGCTACGTGGCTGTGTGGCAGTAGAGAAGTAGTGAACAGCCTGGTCTCTACTTCTCCTTTAAAACAGCAGTGGAATAGGCAAATTTTCAGCTGTGTTGAAGTGATCGTATCAGTAGTTTCGACAGTTGCCAAAAAAATCTCACTGAAGGATTGCCCATTGCAGAGGCAGTATGGTTTAGCATGGACTGGGTTATGCCGAGTCTCTAGTGGAAATCTTGATTTGTGGAATCATTTTGGATTCAGCTCTCCCACGCTGAGGTTTTGGTAGTGCAATTGTCAGTTTATTGAGTGTTTCTAACACACAGGATTCTGGTGAGACCATTTTTCACATGGAATGTTCTTTTTCACCAGCCAGAGGAGGGGGACATGGTTTCCAACACCCTTCAACTCTTAAGTGTAAAAACTCAAGAAAGATTATTTGTAGGAAGTGTGTTAGACTCTTAAGCTAAGCAGTAACTGAAACAACTTACTAGGCGGAAAAAAACCTTTTTTGTTGTACAGTGCTGTGGCTTACAGTCTCCCTACAGAAAGAAGGTTGGGTTATTTACTTTCAGCTTCATTGAATATATTCTGATGATAAAACATGGAGGAGGTGTTGGAAACACAAACTGCAGTTTTTAAGTGGCTGGTTGGTGATTCTGAGAATGTTATATTTCTTCTGAGCCAGAGAAAACTTCTGACAAAGATTGCAGTATTTCCTGCTGGCACCTGGTGCTGTGGTTGTGATATATAAAATACATTGGGAAGTTAAAAATAATTATTTTAAGTAAACAAAAATAGAGCTTATTTTAATTGAATTATCACCTTCCAGATACCTCAGAGTTGTCACTGTGCAGCTCATTAAATTTTTGTTATTCTGAACTGTTTTCTAATAGGAATGTATAACTGTGGTTTTCAGTGAAATGCTTCAGAAAATATCATTCTTTGTAATATCTTACAGAGGGATCTTCAGCAGTTTGTCTAGTTTTTTTCTGATTAAGTATTATTCAGGAGAATTTATTGACTTTGCTGTTGAGGGCTGCAACAGTGTTTCTCAATTTTCTTGATTTAAATGTAGTTTTAAACAGAGGTGATCATGGTCAATGTGCTAAGATGCTTTTTAATCTGTATTTCATTCTGCCATGTTTCCCCATTTGTTGAACAAAATGAATTCTTTAGGCCTCTCTGTTCAAGTCCTCTTGACATAGCAGTTCAGTGTTATTCAGTCCTCGGCTTTGTTTCCTTTCTGTCCTTTGACAGCTCTGTATTTTCATGTTTACTTACCATATTGAACTGCAGTTGCAAATCCAAGCACAGTTTGTGAAGCAAAATATTTTCGGACTGGCTTACCCTTGTTAATTTTTTGAATCCATTTCTGCTACATTTTTGACATTCAATGAGAGTGGGTAAAATAAATATAGTCTGTGGCTGTTAACCAGAAATTTTGTACCTATTGTAACTAATGTCTTGTTTGCATTTGAAAAAGTATTTAGGCTGAATCCTTTGAGAATTATATACTGCTCTGCATAATTGCTTTTAATGTTTTCAATAACTAACAAAAAGATGAATGCAGAATGAAAATAACTACTTTTCAAACACAAAAAGTCTCCTTTGGTGAAATTTCACACTATGGCTGGTTGTTTCTAAAAGCCTGTATTTTACTCAAACCAAACTCAAAAGTATTTAGATTGCCATAATTTTTCTTTAGTATTTAGCAGAACTTTTGTTATCTTGGCCCTTTTCAAAGAATAATCAACAATGTCTTACGTGACTTGAATTAAGGTTTGGTGGGTTTTTTTAGTTATTTTTTTCCTTTTAGTTTACTGTGTTCCAATTTACTAAGCCGCCTTTTCTAGTCATAGAATCATTGAATAGCTGAGGTTGGAAGGGATGTCTAGAAGTCTATGGTCCAACCCCACTGCTCAAGGCAGGGTCAGCTAGAGGAGGTTGTTCGCTTGGCCTTTGATCATCTCTGAGGATGGAGGCTCTACAGCTTCAGTCTCCAGTCATCTTCAAGAACCTGTCCCAGAGCTCTCCCCAGTAAGCCTGTGGTTCTCTTGAACTGGGAAGCCTGTCATAGGATGTGGCACTGCTGATGTGTCTCACTGGTGCTGAGCAGAGGGAGGGGTCACCTTCCTCAACCTGCTGGCAATACTCTGCTTATTGCAGCGCAGGAGCTGCAGGCCTTCATCGCTGCAAGGGGACATTGCTGGCTCCACCAGGACCCCAGAGCCTATTGTGCAGTTTCTTTACAGCCAGTCAGCCTCAGCACGTGCCTGGGGTTATTCCTCCTGAGGGGCAGGACTTTGTGCTTCTCTTCACTTTGAGATTCCTGTTGGCCCATTTCTCCACCCTGTTGAAGTCACTCTGGATGTTGGCAAAATCTCTGGTGTAACAACCGTCCTCTTAGTTTTGTGTCATCGCAGACTAGACAAAGGCATACTCTGTGCCATCATCCAGGTAACTAATCATAGAATAGTTAGGGCTGGAAACGACCATAAGATCATTTAGGTCCAACCCCCCTGCTGTATTCAGGGACACTTCATGCTAGACCATGTTCCCCAAGGCTCCGTCCAGCCTGGCCTTGAACACTGCCAGGGATGGAGCATTTACCACTTCTATGGGCAACTTGTTCCTGTGCCTTACCACCCTCACAGTAAAGAACTTCTTCCCTATATCTAACCTTCTTCCTTATATCTAACCTTTTTCCTTATATCTAACCTAACATCCCCTGTTTTAGTTTAAACCCATTACTCCTCATCCTGTCACTATAGTCCCTGATGAAGAGTCCTTTTACTGCATCCTTATAGACCCCTTCACGTACTGGAAGGCTTCTGTCAGGTCTCCACACAGCCTTCTCCAGGCTGAAAAGACTAATGAATATGAATAACAGGAGAGTATTGGACCCAATATTGGCCCCTGGGATCTACCACTAGTGACTGGCCAGCTGGACTTTGTGTAGCTGATCACAATCCTGACATTGTCACTGTGTCTTTTATCTGAAGTCTGTTTGGGTAGCGTTAATCTTGATGAACTTATTTTTCCTCCAGCTATAACTCAGACTTGTAAATATAATTTAGTTACAAAGGCATTTTGGCAGTCAGTGAAACATAGATAGGTAGAACCAACTGATCCAGTGATTCATGTTTTTCTCAAACAAGGCTATTTTGCTTTTGGGGCTGTGTTCAAAGTAAATGGTGAATGCTGTTCCAAGGGTTTATAAGCTTCAGAGAAGATGCAAGAATGGAAAGAATTGACTTGTCCAGCCCCCCAACAGAGTCCTTCAGCTGAGTGAGCAGCAGAACCACAGCCTCCTGCCTCCAGCTCTGATGCACTTTACACTGTGCTTTTTCTCTTGGTAGAGAATTGATTGGACTGGATCTGCCCCTCTGCTTCCCAGCTCATTTCCTATGTACAAAACCTAGTTGAAGTTTAAAACTTCCTCCTTGGCACAGAGCACTTTTCTGCCTGTTTAAACAGGGTGTGAGTTTAGTTCTTGGCTACTTTAAAAGAACAAGCCACACTTAGATATAAAAGTTGCAAGTGCTGCCTTGCTGAAATACTAGCTTTGGCTTGCAGAATCCTGCCATATGATGTTACAAGCCCTTGAAAGGGGAGAAATTCACCCAACTCTTGTCTTGTGTAGCTTGATCTAAAAGCCATGAGATTTTATTTTCCAAATTAAATATTCTGAAACTGTTGTGGGTTTTAGTTTTATTTAAATTAATTGATATCTTTTGTATTTGAACATAGTGCATGATCTTAAGTTAAGATGCCAAAGGCTGCTTGTGAGAAGGCATGACTGTCTTCCACCTCAAATATCTAACCACTCCTGTTTTTATTGTTCCTCTTGCTGTGCTATGGGAAAGACTTTTTGAAGCTGGCCTGAATTCATTGTTTCTTTGAGGACACATTGAAGAAGTTATATTAATGACAAGCATTGTTAGTATTAGCCTGGGCTTTAGAAACTTAACTGAGTAATAGCAGTGGTAATACCATTCAGTAGATAATATGCAGTGCTGTATCTCCTAACTGCAGCACTAGCACACAATGAAATTGTTTGAGTTGCCTTGATCTGGATTCCCTGTCAGGTTATTATCTGAGCAGTGGTGTGAAATCATAAGCTGGATTTTTCTGTTGTTTGTTTTTGTTGGGGAGGGGGTTAGAGATGAACCTTGTAATATTACAGAGAAACTTGTTGTCAGGCTTCTGTGTCTTCTTTGTTGCTGAGAAGTTGCCTTTCCATTACTTACTGCTGAACTTGCTTTACAGCATCCTTTTTCCAAGGATATGAAAGTATGGCCATGTGTGTTAATGTTTAGCATGATGTCCGCCTTGATTCTTGGTGAAATGTATGCTTAACATGGGGGGAGTATACTCCCCCCTCCCCCCCATATTTATTTGTGTATATGTACATATACATACACACATATGTGAAAATAAAGAAGCAGTAAGTGACTATGATAAATCTGATTTCCTTGGGAAGAAAATAGGACCTCTGATAGCTAATTATTCATGTTGGAAGTCGGATATAGAAATAGTTTGGGGATTAGGAGAATGTTTATGTGGCAGCACAGTTGGGCTGGATCTGGCTCAGCCACTTGAAATGTCACTTAGTTGTACCAGGTTGACTTTTCACATCCATGTGAAAAGTCTTTGAAGACTGAACCATGCTTGTTTAAATATTTCTGTAGGTTGTTGTATGTTAAAACAAGGACTGAGTTCCCCCCTTCAAATATGGCATGCTAAATTGTGGTTGTCTTCCCCCAGTTAAGGAGTGAGCATTCTGGCAGAAAGATAGTGAGAACTGGAAAAAATTACTTTCATGGTTCTTTTGTCAGAAAGGCTCACTGGCAGCGACTACACTATTCACAACTACCTGCTGGCTTTCTGTGGCACTTGTGTTGTAAGCTGCTAACCCTGTTTTAAAGTGTCCTGTTGTAACTGTTTACAAATCTGTATTGTTGTGCCTGAAACTGCATGCTTTTAAGGTGTTAAGTACCTTAGGACTGTTTCACTAATTAAATGTTGCACGTGCTACTTAATTGGTAGCTGTGGCAGCAGTCATAAGGAGACAGTTCAACGGTATAGTAATGATGTTCTTGAACATCTCTGTGTTGGAATTGGCAGAAGACCCAGTGTTTCACCTAATGAAACATAACACACTCTTAGTTGATCAGCCCCCAAAATTCTTAACACATTGTTTTTCTTCTGACATCGGTGCTTAAGTGTATGGGATGAGATGTGTTGAAAATGTGGTTGCCATCAGTTCTGGATGATGATTTTCTGGTCAGAATGTCATGTCTCTCATCACTTGGAGCTTTGGCTGCCTGCTAGCATCCATGGTCACTAAATAACTGTTTGCATCTCCAGTACCATGCTAATGTTATTGCCTGTCCTGGTGACATTTACGTAGCACTGTTTGGCTTCAGGAGTTGACAGGGGCTAGTCTTTGCATGCAGGAAGGGACTACCTGTATCAGAATTCGATTTAAAATGCTGTTTCTTGGTGTAGCCAGCAGTTGCCAAAATGACTGTGCCATGGCCTTTGGCAAAGAGAACTTAATAAAAAGGCACAGGTTTTCATGAGATGTGAAAATGTCTCATCATGTAATTGCAATAATTCAGGAGTCTTTCAAGCCAATTCTCTCACAAGCTCTGAACCACTGATCATATTCTTCCTTCAAAATTGTGTATTTCAAGCACTGTGGAAAATATTAACCAAGATCTTTTACTCTTGGGCCCACCTACAATTAGTTTCCTTCATACTGTTTCACAAACTCTGAGCTACCCTAAGTGAGAATTGAGAGCAGCTCTTGGTAACCTTCATACTACAGTAAAATAGCAGTGTAACATGTATCCACTATGAATATTTTAATATATACATAGATATAAAAGGGACAATGATTTCAGATAGTTCTGGTTGTCATTAGTCATCAGCTAAGTGTGGATCCACAGACTCCACATGTGCCACACAAGCCTTTCACTTTGTCTATAGAAATGTTTAGATGGAGGGGTGGTTTATTTATCCTTTTGGAAACCTGCATGTTAAGAACTTTCTGTATTAGCACTAGGATAGTAAAAACTGATTCCCCCCCACCTTCTAAAAGTGATAAGTGATGTTGAATGTCTGTCTCCTGTGCAGTTGGATCTGTAGCTCAAGAACTAAACCAGCAGGGAACCCATCACTCTCAGATCTTTCTGTCTGCAAACTAAAGAAAGACAAAGATGTTTATTGTGGCAAGGATTGCAAGCAAGAGGGCTTGATTAGGTTTATCTGAAAGTCAGTGCTTCACAAAGTGAATGTCTTACCCTGGATCTCATAGTGGAGAGATGTTTTTTTGTCCATCTGCTGGGTAGGACTTTGCCTGGATTCTTACTTGTACCTTGTTTGAATTAAAGTCGTGTTGCTCATGGCTTGAGGACCTTGCTGACAGTGGTGAGGAGCGCACATAGACAGTACTGCAGCTGAGATCTATGGAAGCTGCCCTTGACTGGAGATTTAGTACAGTTTAATCTTTGCTCTTTAGGCTAATTGATGGTATGTCTCAGTCTTTCTTTGTGTCATGGACGGTTAAATGGCTCCTTGCTCAATGGGGATGTGTTACAGAAAAACATCAGTTGGTGTTTTAAGAGTGTTGCAAGAGATATACTGAAATGTCCTTGTGACATTTTGTTCATGTAGGTATTATATAAAAGTCCTAGTTATTGCTTTAAATGAGGGGTGAGAGTTAAGTGTTTTTTTTTTTTTAACTGAAAAAGAAAGAAGTGAACATGACATTTTACTGCTGTTTGATCAGTGAGTAACAGCACCTGGGCTGGATACAACTGGTAGACTTTATAAAACCAATGTGAATTTTTGGGGTTATGTGGGGTCCTCCTCGCTTCCTTAAAGGAGCTGCAGATGTTAACTGCTTCAAGCCTTGCTGGTGCATGGGGAGATACTGCTCTGCACAGATAGGCCCCCAATGGAAGAAGCTGTAAGCCTGAGGCTCAAAACACGCTTGTCTTTTTTCCAAGCGCATGTAACACATTTGACAGCTATATGCTTGTGTAATTTTGATTCAAAAGATGTGTTTATGGGGGTAGCTACCATGTTGTTGTTCTGTTTTGCCAAAAAGTAGAACTTTTCTTGGCTAATTCTCCCTGCCAAATGTTTAAAACAGTGTTATCCCTACATGATGGACTGATGCAGGTCACAGAAAACAAATAGCTTGTGTAACTTTAAACTGAAGAAGCAGTCTGTAGCAATGCTTTTTCTTTTAATGAATCCTGATTTACCATAAGGACTATTCAGGAAAACTGTTGTATGGCGGCTATGTCTGCTATGGAGTATGGACCACATTTTGTGAGCTTGAAACTGAAGAACACTGTGAGAGATTCTTCAAAACAGACGTGTGGATATTTAATACTAAAGCATCAGAAAACCAGTCACTCTATTGTATGTGGTAACAGAAGACGGGTGTTTTGACTTTATGTAAGCTGTTGAAGATGTCCCTCCTCTTCCCTCTGCCCTTTGAAATTTTGCAGTGCAAACACTCAAGAGTGGTACAAGATACCCAAATTTTGAAGCTTTACAAGAATTCTTTTTCTGTTTTTCAAGGGGAAGTAAGCATTTAAAAGCCCCCAAACCTCTTCTGTGAAGTCATTATTGTTTTTCTTCACTTACTGAAAAGTTATTGACACAATGAGACTGACCTCCTTGTGGTATGTACTGTACAACATTGATTTTCAAAGTTGCTGGGCTGTTTTCATTTCAGTGGTTGTGCCCATTCTGCTTTCAGATTGTTTAGAATATGAAAATCTGTGTTAAATTAAAAAAGCAAAAATGACCATGTAATTTATTAATCTTTAAACATTTCCCATTTTTTTCCAGATAATTTAATAACCTCTCCGAGCATTTATGTAACATAAAATGTCATAAAAATACATTAATCTGATTAACATTTATGTAGGAAAGTAATTAAATTTTCACCATATATTTTTGTCTTAGTGTGTGTTTAATTGCTTTGTAATGTGTAGCACTAAGGTAGGTACTTTGTAAAGAAAGAGCTTTTATCTTTTGATGTAGCCTCCCATTATAGAGTAAGCAAGAAAGAAATCAATGGCCACTAAAGAAACTTTAGGAAATATTACTAAATTTTTGAAAATATGTTTCTTTTTAAGGAGGTGCTTGGTCAGATATGAGTTTACTTTACCATATAGTTGGATTTTAACTGTTCTGATTCCTATTCATGCATTTGATCCTGCTTTGTAATGACATTTATTGGACAAAAATTGTGTAAGTAAAGGCTTCAAGGTGCTGAAGTTCATGGGAATGCATTCCTAATAGAAAACATTTGATGCTTTCATTAGGCATTTGATATTTATTATGAAATGAGATAGCCTCTTGCTGTTTTAAAAGGAAAGCAAGAATTAATTTGCTCAGATGGCATTTTTAGTGATACCATCCACTGCTGTTGTGACAATGTAGGCTGACTGGAAATTTTTTTTCTTTATAAAGATTTTGATCTTGTATCAAATCCATCTTCAGTCAACATCAAAATACCACTGTAGTAAGCCAAGTAAGTGCTTAGATATGGGTAATGTTTACCTGCGGTGTAGGAGGAGATTGAGGATTAAGTGACGAGTGTTTGTAAGATACTGTGAAGATGGAGCTTTCTATATAAATGCCAAGAAAACTCCTCCAAATAGATGGCAGAAAACTCTCAAAATAGGTTGCATTCTCTTCTCGCAGTTGCTCCTTAAAGATCATCATCAACCAAACACTGAAATTACATCACTTGGTTTCAGTTTCAAGATGTTAGTTTAAAATGGATTTCTGAGTTAAAAAATGCTTTAGAAGACTCAAGGGTTTTAATATCATTTGTAGGTAGTATTAAAATGCTTTTATCGTTTGAAATCATGTTGCATGCCTTAGAAGGTAATTTTGCAAGTTGCCTTGACAGTCCTCTTTAGACTGTTACTGAAGCTCTGGTGTATTTATTTAAAAACAGTACAAGTTTCCATTATCTTGAGTTGTGTAGAGAATTGTGTGGTCAGTGAATTTTATTTAGCCTGTCAAAGACTCATTGGTATGTTTTGCTCAGGTGTTAATAAAATGATATGATAGCTTGATTGGTTTGATTGCCTCCTAATTCAGTGGTTATGTGCTTAGACCAGAGCCCTAAGCTTGCCGTCAGAAAACACTGGGTGGCTGCCAGCACATGTGCAGGAAGTGGTGTGCTTCCCGTTGTCCTGTCACGCACATCCCCATGCTACCCCATCCCTTGCCTTACTCCTTTCCTCTGAAAACTTGTCTTCATCCTCCTTTATTCCCACTAGTGAGAGAGCTACCTCCTTGCCCTGCTTTGGAAGGAGATATGCCCTCAGGCTGGCCCCATGTCTTTGAGCCACCTCTGTAAAGCAGCAAGGAAGTGACAGGCAGTTATCAGGAGCAATGGTGTGGTTTCATGTCCCAAATGTCTTCAGACAGTTGCCTCTGCCTGGATTGCCAAGCTTCTACCCATCGACTCTGTCGGAGCTTATGCAGGGGCAACTGCTGCCTAAATTGGTAATAAATTACAGTCTGGAGATACATGCTTACATCTTGGGTAAGTGTCTCCGACAGAAGTACTCCAAACATGTTTTTATTATGTTGCTGTTATTTTTCACCACTCACTTACTGATTGTGATACCCCCTCTGGGTGTCCCATACCTTTTTCTGCAGAGCTGTAGTAAAACTAACCTTGAATTGTGAACAAGATTAAAAATTAATGAGCTCACTGAACCTACACAAAGAATAGTTACTTTAGAGTTTTCCCTTTTCTGTTTCTCCCCTTCTCTCTCATAAAATGAAGGACCTTTTGCTTTAGAAAGCATCAGGGCACTAGCAAAGCCTCAGTCATGGAAGACTGTTGACTTCATTCAGTACATCAGTACTGACTACAACAGTAGCATCAGTAGCATAATTGAAGGTGATTTAGTAAAGCATGCTTTTCAGATGGTGTGCAGTTTTTCCACTGGAGTGGCTAACTTATTAAAATATAACAATTCCCTATGAAAAAAATTCATGTACTTTGGACAAATATGTTCTGCTCTTTTCTAAATCCTTGAATTTAGCAATTAAAATGGAGTTGAATTAAGTCTTTTGACTCCTTTTTGGTTTTCTGGTCTTATGACTGACTATGACTCTTGGAATTTTGCCTGTTTTCAAGTGATTTTTTTTTTTTTTTCCCCCATCCAGCTACTTACAGGCCCTGGTATGCTTAGCCTCCAAGTTTAGAGGAGATCAGGTGCTTTCAGCCCAGTATAGCAGAAGTGCATAAAATAGAGTACTGTTTCCTAACCCTGACTTGATATTTCAGAGAAGGAAATGAATATTATTGAGGAAGGCAATATTTACTTTTAATTTTTTTCTCCCTGAATAGGAGAATTGTTGAGTTCCTGAGCTTGTGCATTTGTCTTGGTAGAAGTATTGGGGGGGGGGGTGTGGATATAGATAAAAATCTGCAAATGTGTGCATGCCTGTGTTCTGCACACTTACAGCTTAAGAAATATATTTCATCAGTATTTAACAGCTTTTTGAGATAAAATATTGCTTTTGCTGGAATTATCTCTGAATTCTTGTTTCTTTTTGCCCATCCTTTTTACTTTTTAATCAGAATAAGTTGGTTGTGGTAGTAATTATATTTGTATCCTCACAATTGGAATTGTTATCAATAGATGCAGTCATGATGATTCACAGTTTTTTAGGCAATTAATTGAGATTGTGTCTATGGAGGGAAATGAATGAATCTGTTGTCTCCATAATTCTCTGTGTTTAATTAAATAAATCAGTTTTCCATCTTTTCAAATGCATACGCTGGTTCCTTGAACTAGCATCTGCTAACTTGTTTTAGTCATTGAAGATACTGTCTGAAGCATACATGTGGTTTGGCAAAGCTCAATATGTATAGAAAACCAGAATTTTTTGTGCTAAGTGTGTAGCACTTGTTCAGTACGCATGCTACCACATGGTAGCACTTCAAAAGAAACAAATTATTGCCTTAAAAATACTATCCACATTAGTAGTGGTGCCATAAAAAGAATATTTTAGCTGTTTTTCTGTATAGTTTCACCAGAAAAACTGAAATTTGTGATGTTCATGCTGCCAGTTAAATTCAGACAATTGCTAGCATGGAGGCCGAATGTTTCTTCTGATGGACTTTTGTGTCCCTTCAAAAAACATGCAGAGTCTTACATAAATTTTTTTTTGGTGACAACCCTAAGTTTTAGTTTATCTGTCTCCTGCATGCCCAGGATTCTGCAAGGAAGTACAGGTACTCCAAAGAATCTTTTTGAGGAGGCTGCTGTGGGTGAGGGAGCAGTAAAGGTCTGCCTTGTTCTTGAATCAGTGACCTGCCTTATGAAGACACGTGTAACTCCTGGTTGAGCTCATAGTTAAGCGACAAATTTGTGAACTGCGGGTCAAGACAAACACTTCACTGTGAAATCCAGACTGAAGCCTATGCAGATGTTAGTGGTTCCTAGCGTAGAGTTGCTCATTACCTCCTTTGGCAGTGCTGCCTGTGTCCAGCATAGGCTGCAGTGAGCTGGGTGAACAACAAGGTAAAGCCAGGCTATGGCACATGGTACTGAGTATGAAGTTCTTCCACTTTGGTGGGGCTTGGCTTTTTAGGAGCTGTGTTAGTTGCTGCTCTTAAAACCAGATTTCTTAAAACATATCAACTTAAAATGCTTTTTGAAAATTGAAAATTAATGACTTGAGTATCTGAGGTGCCATCGACATACTGCTTCCAGGCCATCTTTGATCAGGGATTCATATAATATTTGCTAGCAGTCTCAATGAGCCAGGCTGAACTGTGTCTCACTTGATGGCAATAATAACTATTTAAGGATTAAATTTCAGCAACATGTACATTGATATGTGACCTCCTGAGAGCTGGATTTTATGACTTGTTTATAAAGAAATACAAATAATACATTTTAGTGACAAACTTGCAGCATGTATTGGGTTGCTACAAGAGCGCTTGCCTTGGAAGTGTTTCAGAAATTAACTGTAACTTCAAGAAGGATGTGAATTTGATGTTTCTTTGTAGGCTTTGGTGTCTTAGATTTGCATTTTGAAATCATCACGTGGACCTTGTTTCTGTTTTTCAGTGCCTCAGTTGATTTGACCTATTCTAAAAATAGGTCTTCAAATAGTGAAGTTATTCACTGAGGATATCTTAAGGTACTTGGAGAACATGGCTGATTTGTCCCATTGTTGAATGAGTCATCACATTAGTGTTCAGTTCTTGGCCTTGTCTCTGATTTGTTATGTAATTTTGGGTATGTTATTTTCTTATTGGTAAGGTGGGGTATATGTTCTTTATGTTAAAGCCCAGATAAAGTTTCTAATGTTGCCAGTACTTTTTGCAGAAGGAAGATGTTTTTACGTTATATTAGTGTTTTCTTTATCTTTTCCAAGTTTGTTACAATGTAATTGGATTCAGGGGAAAAATATCCACCAAATTATTGTAACAGGTTTTACTGTTTTCAGTCAAGGGATTCCATTAGTACAAATTCACACAAGTCAGTCATATTTAAGTAAAATACCCATACTGTATAGCTTTGCACTTTATCTGCTTTAGACAAATTATAGTAACACTTTCTAGCCTCATTAATTCCACCCCCACCCCCATCTGTTTGCAGACTAACAAAAATATTTCCCTTTTAGAGGCAGGATTTTTGTGTTATTTTTTTTTAAATAATAGCAAGATAATCTACTGTTTAAAAAGAAAAAAAAATACCCCTGAGAGATGTTCAGGAGATGATGATGGCCCAGGAGACAGAGGCTGTGCATTCTCAATGCTGGAAGCACACTGAAGAGTGCAAGCATGGCTGTTGGCTTTCCTCATCATAATGACACTCCTGAACAAATAGTTTGCTTAAAAATGAAGGTACTGTCTAAATGATAGGGAGAGGACAGGAGCTTTCTAGTGTGGCTCTTCTCCTGCCTTTTGACTTTCTAACCTCTGTTCTGGGCACTGTCAGGCTTAGTGGCACTGTTCAGTTGCACCTTTGCAGTGTGGCTTGGAAAGGGCTATCATTGACTCAGTGAAACCTCGTTAGAAGCACATGACTGTCCCAAGTCCTAACAGATTGAGGGCTGGGTAGGAGAGAGCCCTTGCCTAGTCTGTGCTAAACTCTTGGTAAAAAGATGTTCTGTAGATTGGGCAAAAGCTGTAAAGAAACAGTGGTAACAATATCAATAAAAGCAGCCTGGGGGCTGTTATCCATTTGTGCAAGTTGGCAGCTTGTTGGAGCTATCTAGCTACTAATATATGTTATAAAATATGTATGTTTGGTTAAAAGAGTTTCCATTTCTCCCTGGTGGGGACTGCATCATGTTTTAATTTCTGCAGTTGTTTTCCCAAGGCAGAGATGTTAGCTGTTGATGCTTTATTGGTTCTTTGAGATTTTTCTGCTAGTGCCTTCATTATCATCTAACTGCTAACAGTCATGAGAGGAGGAATTGCTGACTTGAAATCTGGATGGTTTTCAGTGAGTCCTTTTTCTTCTGGACAGTATCACTTATATTTATGTTCAGTTACATGTTGCTGCTTATTCTGTGTTTAAGAAAGTAAGTTGTCCTGGAGCTTGGTTATCAGTTACCTCTCAGATAAACACTTAAGAGCATGATATACCTTTGTTCGTGTTTGTAAAAGATCAGGATGTCTTCTTTGGCTATTTCCTCTCTTTAACATTACATCTCTTAAGGGAGAAATTATCTGAATGGGTCAATCACTTGATTTCATAGGAATCTAGATGTGTTTTCCCAGCATTACATGACTGCCTCTACTTTGACAGTGTCCTTTATTATAAGAGAATTGCCACTCCAAGGAGCAGTCCTAGCTTCAGCCATCTAAAATTCACATTGAAATTAATTCTCAAAAAAAATCTTTTATCTCTTTCAGTTCCTTTTGAAAATCCCTTTCTAGTGTTTTCTTTCCATAACTTCATTTGTCTTGAAAGGATCTAGCCATAATTTCATGCTTTAGCATGTTGTAGTATGTCATGAAAGCAAGTCTTCCTTTCAGAGAAATATCTCTGAAAAGCTTCTTTAAACCAAAATAGTTTATTCTCCCTATATTTAATAAATAGATCATATGCTTTTTCAGTTCAAAATTGTGGTCACAGTAGGAGGCTTTTAGTTTGTTCTGGGGAGGTCTTTGTTCTTTGTTTTAATTGTAAAATTTAGTAACTTAGCATCTTCTCCCCTCACCCCCCACCTCCCCCCTATGTCCACCCCGCCAAAGCCCTGCAAAATCTTCAAGTTTAAGGACTGAGCTTCTTTCATAAGCTAGATCCTCGTTTTGCTATTGTGAGCAACATTGGGGTGCTGCCTGCTAGAGTATGGGGGTTGCTGTGTGAAGAGTGTGCTTGCAACACCAAAATGTGTTTCTCAAAGTTGTGCAATAAAACCAGGCTTAAAATTTATTTTGATGTGGCAAGGGGGAAGGTTTTCATACTGACTTCAGAACAGTTCTGCCACCTGGCTATCCTGAAGTGTACAGTGGCATCTTTAGGTTTGCCTTGGTCCAAAAGTCAAATGATGCAGGTCTTCTCTTTTCCTTGCTGTGTATAATGGGATTTCAGCCTGGATGGATTTGCTGTAGTAGTTTTGGGGCACTGTATTATCATGGTGTTCTGGATGAAACACAAATTGCAAGTCATTTCTATTAAGATATTGCGAGCTAGAATACAAGCATCAACATTTGCTGATAGAAAAAGGTCTGCAAGGGTTTGTGTAAGTGTGCATAGATTACTTTAAAAATACAGTCAGTAAGATACGGCAATTAAATGAAAAGGGCCAGCAGGCTGCAGAATGTAGATTGTGCTGAAAGGGTGATAAGCTGGAAAAATATTTGCTCAATCTTGAAAAATGTCTCCTCATATCTTTAAGGAATATGGTTGGATTTTTATTTTGCTCTTGAAAGGATATGAAGTGGGGGTCTGAAAATGTAGCATGTTCTGTCCCCTAATTTATGTTGCTTTCTTTTATAATAGATATCATATTTGCAGCTGCAGACAAAAATTAAGGATTGTGCAGTGTTATTGCATATGATTTCCTATCACTTGAGCGTTGCTTCATCTGATAATCGCATTGCAATCTGTTTTCTTAAATGTAACTAGCAGGCATAGTGTCTTGTCTGTTTAAAAGGTCTGGTAAGTGATAAGGTGTGCTGATCTGCTTAATGGGATTATGCTGAACATTCCTGAATAAAATTCTGTTGCATCAAGGCAATCTGTTTGAATGAAGCATTTAGTAGAAATAGGATTTATGTGTTGGTACAGTGAAACATTACAGCTGTTGGTATAAAAAGCCTGACACAAAAATATTCCCTACAGTCTAAGGTAACTTAGTGTGTATAAATATGCATGTCTGTTATGTAGGATATATACATACATGCAAATGTATGTGTTTATATACATCTAAAAAGAGGAAACAGTGTTGAAAAATTGAAGATAAATGCAGTCAAAACTATCTTGACAGCTGTAGCTGGTTCCCTAAACTCTTAATACCAAAATGTAGTTTTACACTGTGAAAAAGACATAAATAGTTTATCTTCTATATCATATACTCACTACATAATTTGCCTTTGTATTCCAAGAGCTATTTTAATTCCAGACAGTATTTCAACTTAAATCACAGTATTTCTTTGTCACTGAATGGTAAAATGTCACTGCTTCACGGATCCCAATATCCAAATTATTGTTTTTTTTTTTAATGAATGAGCAAGGTAATGCACATTGTAAATGACATGTAACAGTTTGTTGATCACTTCAGCAATTAACTGCAGCTGAAAAAAGTCTGCTTACTCAGGCTTAGTCTTACTCTAATTCTCTGAGGAAGCTCTGGATTTTAATGAAGACAGTCCAGCAGTGAAGAAACAAACTTAAAGGCTTGCAAAAATGAAACCAAACCAGAATACAATTTACTCATTTAATATCAAGCTATCTCTTGAAATAGTACAAATAGTGTAAGTTTACTTTTTAACCATACTTTTTATTTAACCTAGTTCAATACCAGATGGAAATGATGCGAAGCCTTCGCCACGTAAACATTGATCATCTTCACGTTGGCTGGTACCAGTCCACATACTATGGCTCTTTTGTCACTCGTGCCCTCCTGGACTCCCAGTTCAGTTACCAGCACGCAATTGAGGAGTCTGTAGTTCTCATTTACGGTTAGTATGAGGTTTCCTTTATTATTCTTTTCCCCTCTTAATATTATTACTACTATTTTTGTATTCTGTCTTTTGCCTGTAAGAGTAGCCTGGCAGGCCTTTTCAAGTAAATACCAACCCTGTGTCTACGGCAGCCTCAGCAGCAGCTAAGTCTAGACAGGGTTTCCTTCTTTCTGTTTATTTTTCTTGCTATCAGAGCCCTGATGTGTACGTTTTGGAATGCTGGAGTAGCTGCTTCATTTTTATTCCTTCATCTCCCCTCCCTCGTCGAAGGGGCTGGTGGAACCCGACCAGATGTCTAACAAACCCTGCTTGCTAGCGTGTCTGGCTCTGTACGTGACTGACCAATCATCACACGAATTGCCAAGTTTTTTTTATACCTCTGACAGAAGCATACAAAACCTGGACTGTTTCTTAGCACAAAGATTTTTTTCTTTTCTGCCTATTTAATGGTGTTTCCTCAAGCTCTCCAGACCAGATGTTCTGTGCTGTATCAGAACCGAAGGCAATTTAACAGCTTTATAGCCTCCCCCTCCCCAAACACTCACAGTTTGCCATATCTGGCAGACTTGCATATAGTTTCCAGCTGAGAAGTAAATGTAACGTCCTGAGTATCTGTCAGAAAAAATACTAATGAATACGATCAATCTTATGAGCTGCCCCAAAATTGTTTCAGTATGTTAACAATTGGATTACAGTAAAGAACAAGTTGTTAAAGTATACTTATATTGGCTGGAAACATTGCATCATCAGACCTTGATGAATTTTCCACTTGTTTCAGTCTATTTTGGTTTTCATTTTATCACCGATTGCTAAAAGTTTTACTGTGTTAAGTTTCAGACAACATGAATGTTAACACAGCTTTTATTCTCATGTTGGCATGCTACAGCCGTTATCATGCTGCAAGTGTTAAGCTTCTTTGTCCTAGGAATGTAACAGTTTGTTTAGAAAATTTCCCCCTAAATTCAGTAGAGTATGTCAAGGCAAAGCTAATCTTTTTATATACCAGTTACATTGTTATGCACGAAGCAGCAGGGCAACTTGATCTGAATTAGCTTGTTGCTACTCTAAAATCACATTTTTTTTGTATAAAGTAGATTTTAATGATTAATTTAGTGCATAATAATTGGAGGGAAAAATCTGTATTTAGATGAGGTAGCTCTTACATAAGTTTGTGGAGAGTTCATATTAAGAAAAGAAAATGTCAATTAGACCTTTATAGGGAAATAATGTTGCTAGTAGAATGGATCTAGATCCCCCCATGTTCTCCAACTTATGTTTATTAGTTATCTTCACTGGGTGTGATTGGATGCATTTTATGTTCCAGTACAATAGGTTTACTTCTGCTGTAGTGGCTTTTTGGTGCTTGTCTGAATCTTTTTCAATAGGACTACTCAGTTATTTTCCTCCTGTTTATGCCATTTAGATATTAAAAAAAAAAAAGAAAACCAATCTGGGGTTAGTAATAATACACTTCCTCTATTTTAAATTACAGATCCTATTAAGACTGCCCAAGGGTCGTTGTCACTGAAGGCGTATAGGCTGACTCCTAAACTGATGGAAGTTTGCAAAGAAAAAGACTTCTCTCCAGAAGCGTAAGTGACTTAAAAGAATGTTTTCTTGTCAGTTTTGCTGGATAATTTGGGAGGCAGAGGGGTACAGAGGGTGGTGAAATACTGTATTTTAAAATCCCATGTAATAGTGTGTGCTGGCTATGTATGCGTACCAACAGAAGTGCACTGATACAGTGGGCTGCGAAGGCATGAACATCTGTCTGGGCATCTGAATAAGAGCTGAAGTGGTGGAACTTTAACTGATTTTGGAGGTGGTCAGTGGACTGGCTGTAAAGACCATGGTGAAAATGGCTGTATCTGGGAACAGGGTCAAGAATATAAAAACAGAAATGGAGAAGGAAATAGCTGGTCTGTCTTTAAAAGCTCTTTCTTTTTCCATAAGGAAAATTGAACAGGTATTCTGGAATAGCTGCTGTTCTGTATTTATTCCAAATTAACTCCCCCGTGTGGACAGAAGCTTCTGGAGTAAAGTAGAATAATTAGTCTGTTATAAAAGATTAGCCACTTGTAATAGATGCAGGCCTGAGTAGTCTTTTACCTCAAACAGCCTGGTATTCAACAGCAAAAGCACTTGTTAAACATTCTTTGTTGAGGAAAGATGGAAACATTTCATTGCTTGGAGTAAAAATACAACATTTCCATCATAAACAAATCTGTGTTTAGTCAAAAAAAAAAAGGTGGTGGTGGGGAGCAGGGAAGCAAAAAAACAGTATGCATACAAAGAAATTAAGAATATATTCCCTTAAAAACTTACAGATCATGCTTGCATTTCCAGAGTTTATGAAAGGTCTACTTTATTATAAAGCAGTAATAGTAGTTTTTATGTTTATATTGTTAAAAAAATATACTCTGGAAATTTATATTAATATCCATCATGGAATTTAATTATTCCAAAGCACACACTGTTTTATTTTGCCAATCTAATTTTTGGTCAGTAAAAATTTTAATTATTCAGCTGTTGGGGAAATTGTTTTTCATTGTAGTAGTTATGATTTTAAAGGTATATCAGTGTCATGTGATAACTAACTGCTTACTTCTGTTTAAGAAACCCTGATGGCAGGGAGATCAGTGAAATATTTGGAAGGGGCAGAGTTAATCCTGTTAGTACAGTCTTTTGCTGGAGGCTTTTTCATGTAACTAATGTATTAGCAAGCAAAGCGGCTTCTGAGTTTTTCCTAGAGCAGCTTTTCCTAGTCTTTGTAAACGTGAGGTTTTGCCATGCAAAAACGCTCTCTTACCAAAACTTGATTCTTGTTTGGGGTGCTATGAAAATCAAGAGTTTTTACAAAATTGCCAGTTGCTGGAACAGTAATTCAACAAAAAGAACAAGGAAGCTACTGGTTATATTAATAAATACTTTTTAAACTTTTTTTCACAGTTTGAAAAAGGCAAATATTGCTTATGAAAACATGTTTGAAGAAGTGCCCATTGTAATTAAGAATTCATACCTGATCAATGTGATGTTGTGGGAACTGGAAAAGAAATCCGGAGTAGCCGATAGACATGAATTGCTCAGTCTGGCTAGCAGGTAAGTACTTGTTACAATAATGGATGTATTTTTATTTGCTTTCCCAAACCACAGTTTAACACCTTGGGTGAAATCCCAGTCTCATTACAGTCCATGGAAGCTTTGCCTTGACTTTTAGTGGGGTTAAGACTTTACCCTTCATGTTCTTTTGCTGAAGAAAAAAACTATGTGGTAAAACTATAGCTTTAGGTTGAAGGGCTAAATTCAGCCTGTAATCTGTATATACCTGTACTGCTTGAAGTGTGTAATCTTTTCAGAAGTATATATTTCTTCAAGAAAATACTGAACTTGATAGTTCAGGCAAATAGATCTGGAAGCAAAAGTTGCTTTTATTCCTTAAGTAATTTGAGAAATTATTTTAATAAAAAATAAAGCACATTTGTTCTACTTTGGTAGCAGGATGCATTTGAAACTAAACTAACATAATAAAGCCTCTGTTTGAGAAAATGGCAAAAATGCTCAGACTGATTGTCATGACAGCCAGCATTCATGATGTCAGAAATTGTTTTAAGAGGTTTTGGAATCTTCTCATAACTTTATGTAAGAATAACTTTTTGTTCCTGTAGTATTTTTCCCCTGAAAATATATTTATGATAACAGAATAGGCATGACCTGTAGCAGTATGATTAGAAATTTGGTGGTACTTAAATCTTACACAACACAGTACAGTTAATTGGATTATTATTGGGCTGGCCAGAATAACCAGATGCACAAAATGATGCACTGTCTTGCTGCATGTAGAAACTGGGATGTAGTCAACAATAGGTTTTTGGGGTGTAACACTTCTTTTTATGTCAAGGTATTGTCTGCCAAGATTCTGATCCCCTCTGACTGTGACAACCAAGCTAGCTGAATGCTAGTGGCTTCATGAATTTTCTTTTTTTCCACTCCCCTTTCCCCCTTCACATGTAAGGCTAATACTGGTTAATGGACCAGGAGTGCTAGTGATCCATATGTTACCTGTGTTGGCAGAAATTTTCTACTCTGTTTTGTTTACTTGAGCTTATGTGGATGTATTGAAGCATCTGATAGCTTTTAGAGAAATTGGTCAAGAGAGAGCAGGTGTAGTCCTGAGCGCTGCCAGGGAATTCACAAATTGCCACAAGAGGTACTTGCTCCCTAATTTTGTCCAGTAAAATTGTGACTTTGTGCCTTGGAATTAACAAAGTTGATAATTTTTTCTGAGGTGTTCAGTCTGCTTGACTATGCAGGCTTTCTCTCGGGTTCTTTCCTTGGTCAAAGATCATAAAGTTTTTTCCATCTGAGGAGAGTGTGGGCACTGGATCTAAGACCTGACAGTGACTCCTAATGAATTCTACCACTTTACTGTGAAAAGGAGGATGTTGCTGAGCAAGTTTCCAGGTGACCTGACAGCATTTCCCTGGATTGTTCCTATGGGTTTGCTCCCGTAAAATAGGTTGGGGCTACCCAGCAGCCTGGATCCTAACACAGGCTGTTGCTAGTCATTCAGTACAGTTTTGGAAATGGAAATTAATTTGAACAGATCACAAAGCACATTTGAAGTTATTCATTGGCTTTACATCTTACATAGTAACTGTTCCGTAGCACTGCCCTGACTCAAGATAAAAGGTAAGAGCTGTACAAATTAATTTCCTTTCTGAAATGATGGTGTTAATAGCCTGGTGCAAGACAGGCTTTTATGTTGGTCCTTATGTAGGTAAACAAGATGAGAAGTTAACGGGAAAAACACAAGCCCCAAAGAAAAAGGAAACATCATCGTTTGTGTGTAGGAATCCTTCACAACAGGAAAAAACCCGATAACTTATTTCTTTGTGAATCAATTTTTTTTTTCAGTGGCTGTTTCTTTGGAGCAGTGCAGTGCTGTTGTTGACAATGACACAGGTGGAATGGGATTCTTCATGAACCTGGTTAAAAGTGCCTTTTCAATTAAGTGTGTTTCTTTGAACTTAGCCAGTTACTATCCCATATACTGGCAGCATTTTCTTGAGCTTATTGAAGTCTAGAATTTCTCACTAATGGGGAATTAATTCAACACATTCATCAGTTTTCAGAGGCATTTTCTGCATTATGTCTCCTGAACTGATTTTCCTGGCAGAATTCTTCTGGCTTACCTGGTCTGTTTGAGGAACTTAAGGTGCTTACTTTAATTTGAAGGAGAGAAAACTTTGGAAATTACCCCAGTGGTTTTATTTTGAGGTTTTTATATTTGTCCTTTTTATATTTATTTATTATTAATGTTTGATAACTGCTTTTAGGTACTGTGCAGGTTACATTCAGTAATATGTTGCAGTGGTGTAACTCAGCAGCTGGTAGATTAAAACATTTTAATGCTTATTTATTCAAGGTAGAGTGACTTGTACTGCCTGTTGAAATACTTAACTAGTTTTTACTTGAATTCAACTATGAAGATTTCTCTATCAGAGCATATATTGCCTGAAGTAGGGGAGTTTAAACCCCCACTGTTTTGGAATTTTTTTTTCACTTCGTATTTCCTTATTTTTGTCTTTGAAGATTTGTGGCTAAAACACTTCAGATACCAACTTTTAATTTTGGTGCATATCTTCCTCCCTTACCTTTGCTATTGTAGAAGTAGTTGGCAGTAACTTTAAGGCTACTTTTTCTTTTTGTCTGTTCTTTTTTTTTTCCTTTTCTAGGGTTTGGGGTTGGTTGGGCTTTTTTGGGGTTTGGTTGTGGGTTTTTTTTTGGTCTTTTGTGAGCATCTCTGAATCTTTTTTAATCTTTTGAAGCAATGGTTTTGGCAATAAGATTATTTACCCGTAGTTCTTCTCTGGAGAGTTTGTTTCATCAAGATTCTCACATGTTCAGCCACCCACCTTGTCTGAGTTTGAAGCTGTACCCATTTGAGGTACTTTGTCTGCATCTTAATATCTTTCTCCTTTTGAAGTACATTTCGATAATTGTATAAAGCAGTTTGCTTTTTGGAGCATAAATTTGTGTTTCTCTTGTGAAATCTGAATTAACTGTGATATTCTGGGGAAAGAAGTTGAAGGCAGAATAGCACAAGACTAGCAAGTAATAGCAAGCAAAGGCCTTTTGCTCAAACTGCTATCCTGCTACCCTTAAGGACCAAAATGTCTTGAAGACCTTGGAGTACTGCCAGTCTTTTGATAGAGACTCGAGAATTAAAATCCTGTCAGATAATGTTCCAGATCTTCAGAGAAATAATTACAACCAACTTTCCCATTCTCATCCATCTCTTCCCTATTCTATTGATGATGTAGCTTAAATTAAAAAAAGCTTTTTTGTGGTCTAGCTTCATAATAGGGTTGTTCTATAATATCTCAATTTGTCTCAAGCAATTTTTCTAATAGTGTGCGTCAGTGGAAGCAAACATGTGCTGAACATTTACTGCAGCAACATCTACTTGGCAGATACATTTTTTAAACATCAGACACAGTGGGTTTGCGAAAGTGACATAAGGAGGGTTCCTTTGGCTTTTGAAAACAATATTAACCTTTATACATTGTACTGCTTATTCAGAAATCTCAGTGTGCTTAACGGATTATTAAGATAATTATGAAAATCTCTAATTTGCAGATGGAGGAAGCTGACACAGAGAGGGTAAATGGGTTGCCCAAAGGCACACATCAAAGTCAGAGTAGAAAAGGGAATGGAACTCAAGAATCCTGACTTACATATCTCATTCAAACAAAATCCTCTTAAAAAGAGCACAGGTTGAACTTGGGCTGAAATGCTGAAATGTAAACAAGTTCTGCTAAGCAGTGGGAATGTTACTTAGAAATACTTAATCAAAAAGATGTGCTTTGCCCAACAATACCTCTCTAATCCACCCAGAGCTGTTCCCACCAGGGGGAGAAATATTGCACAGGGTGGCACCTTTTCCAAAAAACAGCGACTCAGATAGGAATTTTGGTGGAAAGTAGCAAAAATGAGCAGCAAATACAGCATTTTCTTATGTTTCCTCCTGCTGCTTCTTGTTCTCATCTTCCTTAGCCAGGGTGTGAGCAAACTAAAATGAAATCAGTGAGGGGATTAATTTATGGCAATTGTAGGCAAATTTAGGGGACCATTGTTTTTTGGATACCTCCAGCTTCAGAATTGTTACACCCAAAAGTTAGGTGACTGGGTACAGCATTGATTCAGATCTTAGAGGCTGGGTGCCTCTGCTCCCTCCCAGGCCAGCACAGGTAGGTGGGCAGAGTGTGAGCTGGGGCTCCTGAGCTGTGTGTAGAGACAGTTATGCGTAGGACATGGCAAGCTTAGCATGCTGTGAATTGCTGCCTTTCTTTGAAGAAGATCTTGTGTCTGACTGGAGGCCGTGTTTTGGGTGTTTCAGACCTTTAGTGAGTGTGTGTCTGGAGTCCTTTCCTGATTAAAGATGCTGAAGTAAATGTGGGCTTCATGTGTAGTTCCCCATTACGAATCCTACAGAAGCAGAGCCAGTTTGAGGTTACAGCCCCAGCTGCTTGCATCATTTCTCCCCACTACCCCCATTTCATCTCTACAGCCCTCCCACCCTCAAAGATTTTTATTCCCTCATCTGTTTCAGAATATGGCTGTACAAATAGCTTTGTGGAATAGTCTGGTGGAAAAAGTCAGGCTCCCACTCTTCCAGCCTTTCCCTCAGCCTCCCTAAAAAAAAGAAACCCCAACAGAGGGTGTTTTTGCATTTACAGTAGGCTGTTTCACTGAGAGGGTTTGAAGTGTGCCCACGCAAACAGCTGAATCCATAGAGCTGAGAGTGCTGTAATCCTTGGGCAAAGAGGGAGGGAGGGAGAGGCAGGAAGATGCTGATGCTGGAACCTCTTTAACTGGCTTTGCTGGCAACAGCAAACTGCACCTTTGCTCTCCCTGCTGGTATGAGCCTTCCCTCAGAAAGGGGGAGACATGCATTCAGGTCCCTTAGCCAGATCCATATGCTACCAGGATACCCTCATGTAGTGAGTGATCCCTGTGTGTAGTTAACATATGGTTGTTGCACTCTCTTTCTGCGGATGCTAGACCATAACACCACCAAATGCAAGGCTTGCCAGTGGGAAGAAGACAGAAAAGATGGTGGCTGTTATCTGCAGATGAGGCTACTCTGCTCACAGGTTTCTACTTCTCACCATCAGAATTATTTGACCTTTGATAACTGCTAAACAAGGAGTCAAAAAGTAAGCCGTGTATCAAGGAGTCAAGTTCATATCTGCCCTTTTGGGTGAAGGATTGTAGCTCATCAAATATAAGGTTGTTACAGCAAAAATTCACAGGATGAGAAATTGCTTTGCAGGTTATACTCTCTAGTCTGTTTTGTTTTGGGTTTTTGTTAAACAGATTTAGACAGTTTCCATTTGACGGTTTGTATTGTTTGTCCATTTTTGGTATTTTTGATTGTGTCGTCCAAGCTGTACAGATAAGGCTCAAATGACAAATTTCTGGAAGTTTTACATGTCACTCATGCAGGTGAGTGATCCTGATAATTCTGGTGAAGCAGTTCTCTCACATTACATTATTTCTTTTTTAGATGTGTAAGAATCCACATGACATATTTTCTGACTGCCCTAACTGCAGGAAAAGCTCCCTTCTGGTTTTTTTTCTCCTTTTGTTATCTATATTTCTCCCCAAATAAGAGCACAGTCCCCATGTGTGGACTTCTGTTGCTTAGTATGATATCAGTTCTGCAGTTGATACTTTTCTCATAAGAAGACTCACTGATACCTGAGGTTTGGTGGTGTCCTGGTGCTATATTAAGGTGGAACTTTTAGTTCCATTCAGGACTGTGCTCAGATCATCATTACTGGGTGATCTAAGACCTGGCTTGTTTCAGGTGAAACTAAACTGGAAATAGGCTTTCACCACTGAAAAGTCTTCGGATCACTGGACTACATCCAGTGGACACATGTGGTGTGGACATTGGTTTCTTAGCACCAGCTGTTCTGCTTTATAGATCTGTTCCTGTTGGCTACACTACTTACTAATCTAAATATAAACTCTGTTTAATTGACTCTTTCACTGCATCAGCTGACTGAAACGCATCCACTGGAAATACATGACTTTATTACCAGTGCCTCAGAACAACTAATGCAGGTGCTGAGCTCCACCTTGTCTGCGTGTGACAATCACAGAGACTTGTAGGAAGATGGGCCTCGATGGAGATATAAGCAGGATTTATTGGCACTCTCCTCTCCGTCTTTTTTCTTTTTAATTTTTCTACTTTTTTTTCAGTTGCATTTACATGTAGGGGGGCATTTAGGTACCTGGCAGTGACATCTTAGAGGTCTGCTTTAGGGGATTGCGCAAGGTAAGGAGGTGCCTAAAAGAGACTTTGGTCTAAGTGTATGATGAGTCTTATGGGCTGGAGCAATGCTATTGAATTTTCTAAATCTCACCAGAATAAGCTTCACCTGAACAAAATTTGCTTAAACATCATATCTGTACGTTTTTACAGATTACTTCCTATTGGGCTTCTATTTTTTAAGAGATAAAGCAAGAAAGGGTATCAGTGACTTGAGAACTGAGAAAAAAGCTGGTCCTGTATTTGCAGCATACTTATCACTTCATGTCTCAGTTCACATCTGTTTAAGTTATCTGTTTTTAGCTTTTTGTTTCCCTGGCAATGAGAGCAAACACTATACTACTGCTACTTCTAACAATAGCTCTCTGTTGTACTAAGCTGGTCCCAAGGATATTCACATAAAATTATTTTTTGTAACCCGCTATATTTCATATGGACACTGTCTGTAAAATAATTGTTTTCCTGATGTCCACATACTCTACAATGCTACTACTGTGTATGTACATAGGCATTTCTGATAATATCCAGTTCTAACATTAACACTATATAATATAAACTCTATAAAAACCTGAAAATATGCACACCCCTAGCCAGGGCAGTATTCCACAGTTCTAAATATCGTGTGCTTGAAATGCTCAACCAAAAAAACCCAAGAAGTTTAAAAATAATTATTATAGTGGCGCCTTTCTTGCTGCTGTGTAGCTGAAGTCCTCCTCACCATCTGCCTCTGTGTGCAACTGAGGTTTAAAGCTCTGGCTTGTGAATAAATTGTGGTCTGAAGTTACTGATACAGGCTTTTGTTCAGTGAGCAGGCAGCTCAGATAGTGAAGTAGCTGTCCTAGTTCTTGGATATAGGGGTGTCTTTAGCTATGTTCTCAGCACGTAACCTCTAGTGCCTCAGTACGTTACGAGCTTCTGTCTCCAGCTATGGCATCTATGGATTTGGTTAATAATTCAGACTTTAAAAGGGATGTGCATAGGTACTGCATGTGTGGTTCCATTTTCACTTTATGCCTGTCTCTTCCAGTTAGAGTTTCTCCAGTCCATAGGCTGTAGGATGGTGTAGGAATGCATTAAAAAAAGCAGAATCTCAGATAACTTGCGGGAGCAGTGACTGAAGGATATTGTTCTAACAGAGAAGTGCACCAGATTTTTTAGTTGAAAGAAACTCTTGTGAATAGTAGTGGATTTCAGCTGAGGAGGAGAAAGATGGAGTTTAGCTTTTGAGTTACTGGTCTTCAGCCAAGTAGGACTGGGTAAGGCTTATGTCAGAGCCAACAAACTAGGTTCTGATCAAAGGGATCAACAGAGAGCAGTAAGTATCCTTCTTTTACTGCACTGCCGTGTGAACACAGTTTAGGATGGATACTGTCTCCATGGGCACCAACCTAAAAACTTCCAAAACTTTGACTTGGAAGGTATACCTTAAGTTGAACATTCCTGCAAAATACTGAATCCATTGCTAAAAATGGTTACAATAAAAGTTGTTTAACAGACAGCATTTGTCTGGCCAAGGCAGTAGATCGCATAACTGGAACTGGATGCGCCCAGCCTAGCTGCTTCCATGTTGCCTATGATATGGAATGTCAGGCTGGCTGGACTGGATGCAACACTCCACTCCCTCTCAACAGCTAACATCAAGCGATGTCTGCCGAACTTCCAGGCGTGGTTTGATAGACCAGTTAATGAGATTGAGTTCTGAAGAATATTTAACTATCCCTGCAGAGGGGTAGTTAAATATCTGTGAAAGAGCTAGCAGTAACTTGAGACCAAGCTCTTTGAACACATCTCCTGGAACCAGGATTGCATGTCACAAAAACATCAGGCTTTTCCTTTTAAGCATATTACCTGCATCTATAATATCAGTAAATCCACGCAAGGTGGTGTTTTAACTAGGAGGTTCCCTGCAAAGACCGAAAGACTTAATTATGGCATTTGCAGTGTGGCAAAGTTGCTAGAGGAGGTACTGTGTGAAGTATCATCGAATAAATATGTGAACAAAGATACCCAGGATCTTAAAAATTTGTAAACTGTGCCATTAGTGCAAAAGTACTGGTCAAGTGACTTGAAATGGATTTTAATTTTAAAACCTTTTAAAATAAATTTAATCTTTCATTAATGTTGTATTTCAGTAATCACCTAGGGAAGAGCCTGCAGCTGCTGATGGACAGAGTGGATGAGATGAGCCAAGACATTGTTAAATACAATACCTACCTGAGGAATGTAAGCAAACAGCAGCAGCAGAAACACCAGGTCAGTTACATGGAAAACCTGACTGAGAAGACTTTTTTTCTGGCAGAATATGGTTTGTCTGCTGTTATGTAAGACAGATGAATTTGGATTTAAGCAAGATAAAATTCTTACAGAAACATGTCTATTAAGTAGATCTGTAAAATGTGCTAGTCCTTGGGGAATGGATTCACTTCTGCTGACATGTAATGTGGATTGGTCTTCCTTTGCTGTTTTACATGTTTGTTAGTGATTTATGATAAACCAGAATCATTGATAAATATGCTGTGGACATGGGGATTAAGGGTTTAGTAAATGAAATGAAAGAGCTGAAACTACAAGTGAACTGTTCCAAAACAGTTTTAATACCATCACATGTAGTCATGCATCTAAAGAAACACAGTCCATATTTAAAAGACAGCAGACTGTTCTCTGATTGGAAATGACATTTTAGTCATGTTTTGGATCATTAGTGATACTGATCAGGTGATGCCAGTTTCTAATTCCTGATGCTTTAAGGGCCTTTTTAAAATGCAAAGTACTCTGAATAGAGAATACTAAGACTGGCTCTGGGTGGCCCTGCTTGAGCAGAGGAGTTGGACAAGGTGACCTCCAAAGGTCCCATCCACCCTCAACTGTTCTGTGCTTTGGAGATGGTGTTACTTCATTTGCTGTTGCTGCATTTGATAAAGCAATGCTGTGTCTAATTATAGAAGAATGCTGGTAAATTGGAAAAAAGCACTATGAGAGTGATTTAAAAGCCTGGAAAGCAGATCTTAGTGAATGCAATTCACTTCACATAATAAATTAAGTTAATGAGTGACTTGCTTACTCAAGAAGTACCTGCATGAAAAATAAATTGAACTCTTTAATCTTGCAGACAGAGATATGACAAGATTCAGTATTGGCCAATTGAAAATGGGCCAGGCCACTTTAAAGATAAAATATTGCAGGTATTGCTACACAAAGTAGCTAATTATTAAAAAGAGCACCTGTGGTTCATGTGAAGTGCTTCATCACCGACTATTTTAAAATCAAAATTGGCTTTTTTCATTTCAGTGAAGTGTAGCTGAAACAAGGAGTATTTTAAGAAAGCAGCAGTGGTCAGTGGTCTGTTCTGGCTTTGTATTTCCTAAGGACATAGAAGCTTCATGGTTGTTATCTTCAGAACATTTATTTTCCTTTGCAGCCTAGTTTTAATAGAAAGATGGCATCCACTTCAGAGGCCTTTGCTAACAACAAGGGGGTCTATTTATTTTGAAAAGCAGAGCAAAGTAGGTTCCATGGTGTCTCACTTAATTTCTTTACTAACTATAGCTGCTTTAGTAGTGGCTCATTGCAGCATAGTTAGTGGTCTTAACTTCATTTTTAAAACGGAGCAACTGTGATTAAGAACAAGCTGTTTCAATAGAGAATAATAGGCAGACTGCTGAGAAGTGAATGGGGTAATGCAAAGAAAGAAGAAACTACATGCGATTCACATACAAATATGGGCATTTAAGATTTTATTTTTAACACTGTCCAAAAACATGTATTTGTCACTACTACTGGAAAAAAAATTATTTCATTTGAGTATGCCACGAAGTATGAACTGTTTTCAGGCTCTTATGCACAGATACATTTAAGTGAGAGAAAACACCCTGTACTCTTTGGCATGTTTATTTTAAAGATACTTTTTCTGTGTGTTGAGTATGAGGGCTTTGATAGACAAACCTTGCAACTAATTCCTGGCTGTGACGTATAGTACAGAATCTCACATATGTGCTTTTGAATGTGAGAAGCTTCTGAAAGAACAAAAATGTATCCAATAGCTGAAGAAATGGTCTACTTTGATTTTTATGAAGTTTGAGTAATTTACATGGCAAAGGGAAGCACTGAAGACAAAGCAGAGTAACTTCTGCAAACTGCTACTCTAGTGTATGTTCTGGTAACCCACAAAGAAATGGCATCAGAGTGGCAGAATAACTAACTGGAATGGAGAAATGAACCATTATGCTTTGTTTCAGCCACTGCTTTGTTCTCAGTTTAGAGTTAATATTTTGTGGCTTAAAATACCTTGTTTAATGAGGTTCTTTCCCCCTTTTGCACTAATATTGTTTTGACCTTTAACTGGCATAAAATTGAGTATTTCTGGTCTCTATAACTATTTGAGGTAATGGCTTCTCATACCTACATATTCCAACCTTGTTTTCCTTTCTGTGTGTGGAAATGGAGGCCTTCATCTACCATGCTGTATTCTTTCCATAACCTACAGTATTTATCTCAATGAAAAACAATTTACAAATGAACCGCACATCTTCAGAACCACAGACTTCACTTGCTTAAGGTGCCAGCTTGGGGGGGAATTGCCTGTTACCAGTGAATTAAAATAAATTGTGAATTGCATTTGCATTATTTGAAATAAACTGAGTCGTACTGAATAAGCATAACTTTAAAATCATACTTGCTAGTTAGACAAGGAGCATCTGAAGAGAAAAGCTTTTTGCTGCTGTGGAAGTCCTGTTGCATTCTGTTTCTGTCGCTTTATTTTCAGTACCAGCAGAGACGTCAGCAAGAAAATATGCAGCGTCAAAGCCGAGGAGAAGCCCCTCTTCCTGAGGAGGACATCAATAAACTCTTTAAACCACCACAGCCACCTCCAAGAATGGAGTCACTCCTTATTGCAGGTAATGTTCTAGCAGCTTCTTCAACTTGTTTTTATATGTGAATGTTACCTTGTTACTTTAGAAAGCATCTTAATTTTTCATTACCTGTGCCATTATGGTGTGATATTTTGGCATTGGTAGTATTCCAAATACCGCCCTTTGTTTAGACAAAGGCAGTGGTTTCAACCTGTGGTATAGAGTCCTAGCATCTGAAGAATTAAAGAAGGTAAGAACAACAGTGTTATTGGTAGTAGGCAGCCCATGCCTGTTAGGAAATAAGCTTCCAGACACAGTAGAATTTTTAACCATCCGGGTTATGCGTGTATGAACATATGTAATTTTTTGAAAGCAGTCCACTGTCCAGAATGGCTGCATAAAGCTTTAAATTTTATATATGGACACTTTCTCCCTTTTATTTTACCACACTACGTAGCTCCTGCTTGACCATCTGTGCCTCCTGGGTTGATGGGAAATGGCAGGAGCAGCAGCCAGACCCTCTTCCCAGCTCCAGAGGGTGAAGTAGGATTTTAAAGGAAAGCTGGAGAAATGCCCCATGGAGCAGGTTTTCTGCACAAATGGGTATAGCGATTACTGAAGTCAATATACTGCTGCCTGCACTTGCACCCCAGCTCATCCCTCAACTCCAGAAGTCAGGCTGTACAGACAAAAGGCAGGAATAAGCAGTTTGGGATATAGCTACTGATCAAAAGCAGATCAGTTGTCTGCAGCCCTAAGTTACTGGTAACATCCCCAGGTGTTGAACTGAATCCCTAGCTGAGAAGATTTTACTTTTAGTTCTTACTTTTAGTTTGTTCGATTTTACTGACTTGGGATATTTTGTTTAATTTCTATGAGCCAGAGTTTTTGGGAAACTATCCCCATCTTCCTGCACCCCAAGGGAAATGGAAGAATACAAGTGGAACAAAGCATAGGAATAGGTGTTGTTCCCTCCCCCCCCCCCCAGTTTCTTCAGTTTGCTGGTGTGATGCAGGATGTAGCCACAGTTTGGTACAAAAGCCAGTGCCTGTCCTGTGCCTCCTGCAAGGGTGAAAATATCTGGAACCTCACAATGGCAGCAGAGAGCAGTAACCCGGGATGCCCTGCTCAGTAATCTAAATTTGGAAAATGTCATTAGCAAATTGTTTAACTACAGCAAGCTTTTTGGATCAGTTAGCTGTTATCTTGTTTTGCACTGAGAGAAAATTAAACCAAAGTCCCGGTCATTTGCTGTACAGAAAAGAGTGCTTTGACATTAAAAAAAGTGCATTAGAGCTACCACTCTTAAAACTTGGAGTAACCAAGGGATGATTATTTTAATATCAATACTGTTCCACACTGCTAAGAAGTGCTGCTTTTAGAAGAAATGGGGTTCTTGATTTATTATTCCTTTCAGAGTCTTTCAAAAACCCTACTGTTTTGTTAGTTTTTATCAGTTAATGAATCCTAGCATCATTGAAGTATTTAAACATTCAGCTTCAACATAGCTTAAAAATGCAACAGAAGTGTACGTGTACACGTTTGTTTTATGAAAGTGATAGCTTAGGATGAATCATCTTTTATAAAAGGAAGAATTGAAAACTATTATACTTAAAAGAAAGGACAGTTTTCAGCCAAAGCACTCTCTCTGTTCTTTTACCATAGTCAGGGGAAGAATTGAAAGCATCCACTTCAACTTAGATGAAGTAAAGTTTGTGGATAAAGAATAAAACTTAGCTCTTTTGTCTCTGAGGCATTTAAAAACTTTTCAAATAGAGCATTAAATTGAAAGTTTATTGGCCTTCTAAACAGCCTTAATTTTGATTAAACTGGCTTCATGTTTTGCTATTCCTAGCTAACAAGGGAAATAACTTGTAGCAGTACGTGTATAAAAATGTTTTGATGGGCACATTTGATTTGTAAAGCACTGACAAATCTTCATACCCTGATGATTCTTGAAATAGCTAATAAAGTGACATATTAGGTGGAAGAAAAGGCTAGGAAAATGTCAAACAGGAGTACCACAATTCTCAGTCTGCTACTGAAAAATATTTGTTACAAGTATTTTAAGAGGGACCATAGATGCATAAGAACAGAACTCAAAATCAGTCTTGTAGTATTTTTAGAGCAGCTAAATTGAACTGTTACTGTGATTAAGCTTCTAATACTGCCGCAAGAATTGTTTATTCTTTTTATTGTCCTATTGTGCTATTTCAGAACTTGTGCGTAATAGAGTAATAGGTAAATCAAGGGGGTTTCAAGCATACCAGCTTACCTATCCTCCTAATTTAGTTTCTTCTTCTTCCCAAACCTATTTGGGAATACTGAAAATGTAAAATTTCCATGTATAGGGTAGTTGAGCAGTTTTGGTTGCTTCTCTCTATAATCCTGAATGATTCATGCACATTTGGCTCTCTAAAATTTATGTTCTAGGACATCTCTCTGAATTTGAAAGTTGACAAGGGTTTCCTCCTCTTTTCTGTTGACAGGGCAAATTAATACCTACTGCCAGAATATTAAGGAGTTCAATGCACAAAACCTGGGCAAGCTTTTCATGGCTCAAGCTCTCCAAGATTACAACAACTGAAGAAACTTTGCTGTTACCCTCAACAAGAAAAGTTATTTACAGTTTTATACTGCTCATGATCCTCTTGAAAATTCAATATATTGGGAAAGGAGTCTTGTAAAACAGTCACCTTGGTCTGTGTAGAATTCTGCTGTAAGAAAAATAAAGGCAAATTTTAATGATATTTTAGTATTTCCTTATTTGTTGGCCCTATTTGACTGGAATTTTCTGTGGTCACTCAGGTTTTTTAAGTGTTTGGCAGTTATTCATGTTTAGTCATAGCAAATAATACAGGTTTTATTTAACTTGGAATCTGAAATGAAAACAAATTATTACAAATGTTCGGTATAGCTGACTTCACAGAAGAAACCTGTGAAGATTTCCCAGTTTTGATTGAGAACTTACAACCATAATGTGCCAGTCACTTGGAGCAGTTGCTTGTTTTTATTTTAATCTGTTTGGACAGTCTGGTGTGATGGACCTTCCATATTTCATAGGCTTCGCATTTGGAACATACAAAACTTGTTTTATATGGAGAATGATCCCCAAGCTGGTTAACATTTGGACTCAATCTTAAAGGTCTTTTCCAACCTAAATGATTCTGTGAGATCCAGTGGTGCTACTGAAGTCTTCATGACAGAAACTAGAGAAATAGCTAACCTGGAGCAGCTAGTGTGGTGCTTACGGACACCATGCCTACTCTGCATTAACTTTGACATCTGGAGGTGGCTTTATTCCTGAACTCAGGCTACTTATCTCTTTAACAAGAATGTTAATTTCAAGGTTTAACATGTGGCAACTTGTGTGACTGTCATTGGTTTCTTTTTTCTTCTTTTTTGAGTTCTTTTTTGCATGTTGTTGTGTGATGAGTTCTGAGAGCCTAAAATGGCTGAAGGACTGTGGTTTGGTCTGTTCAAATAAATAATATCCTCTAAATGCGGTCCTAGCATGGGGTATTTCAGCCTCTAAGGTGTATGTTTTGGAAAGTCAGAAGTATGTGAAAACTGGGGCTTAGACATAGAACTTATTATTTCCAGTCTAAACTATAGTGGTTGCAGTATTTATGTAAATATGGGTGCAAATTTTGTTCAGACCTTGCATATCTTGTAAATTGCCAGTCTGACCTTTTACCTTGGAAACTTTGAGCACCTGTGTGATAGCTTTCATACAGTGAGCATCTCTGAGGTCAAAGATTAGTTAAGGAACCTGCTACAATGCTGCATAATTGAATTTCATTTCCTATACAAATAATAGTGTGAATTTTCTAGCTTTTTGAAAGACCAAAATAACCACCAGGGAACAGAAGCAGGAGCAGATAATTAGATGAAGATGAGACATTTTAGATAGAAAATCATCTGGATAACTGGGAATAGAAGACTGACTGTAGTGCCTGTGTACATAAGGAAGCAGCAGTAACATTATATATACTAGAAGGTGTTGGCAAAATAAATACTTGGAATAGGTTAAAAACAAGCTGTGTGTTTTGAATTAGTTCTTAAGATTGAGGATATAAATGCAAGAAAGAAGGCAGTAATATTCTAGAGTTTAACAAGATGGGTGAATTTTATACAGCTAGGTTGAATGGGCTGAGTGTCAGTTAAAGTCCATGAAGAAATATGGGGGACTTCAGTAGAGATTCATGGTTTCTAAAGGCATGGACCCAAGTCAAGCAGGGGAATGAGATACAAAAGTAGGTGAGATGTAAGTAGACTTTGAAGATTATTTGACTATTCTGTTTTGAATCATGCTTTAGTCTTCTGTCATGGTGGAAATAATCAGAGGAATCCTCACTCTCCCTGAGTGAGGGAGGTGGAGTCAGTTGAAGATGTTGGTCTAAAAATGGCCTGTGGACATAGGAATTAAAACGGGATGGGGCTGTGGTTTTTTGCTGGCTTCCGTATGAGCTTCTCCCACTATCTTTATATTGCAGGTGCTTTGCTTTTACTTGTTCCTTCCGCAGTGTAAGCAAGCTGGCAGCTCATTCACTGTAAGATATGTCCTTTCCATTTCTAATTATCATAGCCCTGCCTATTTCTTCTCCTTCCTTGGCTCTGAAAGGCTTTTCTGCATATTAATAACAATGTAGGGACATGGGAGTCTTTAAAAATCATGTGTAAAGAACCTAACACTGTTTTTTTGTTGGGGATCCTGTAGGCGTTGCAGAGGCAAGAAAGGTCTCTCTCCTGTGGTTCCATCTTCATGTGTCCGAAGGTAATGTGTTATGTGCACAGGAGACAAAATGGGCATGTAAGGGAAAACTGTTTCTGCAGTTGTTATACACATAGTCCAGATCAAGCCATTGTCTTTCCTGTCACACTCCTGACCATGCAAGTGTGTGTGGAGATAAGCAGCTTGTAGTTGGTTTTTATTTGTGCAGGACTATAATCTTTGTAAGAGAAAATGTTTATTTAGAATCCAGCCCCAATGGGTGTGAGTCTTACAGGCGAGTCTCCTAAGCTGAATGTTGTGAAACTCTTTCAAAAGTGAGGTTTGAAAAGAGGAAAAGGGTGATTATTTTAGATTTGATGCTGAAGAAAAACAGTGTTTTAGTTGGTCAATACTTGGGATCTTCACAAGGATAGATTTAGTTTTGTTGTAATATTTACTGCCTGTAATCCAGGCGTACTTGGTGTGCCCTTATCTCAACATCAGGATACAACGCGCTATTTCCATTCTCCTTTCTGTGTTCTCAAAGTTGGACCAAGCTCCATCTAAACTGTGTTTTGCTGGCAACTGCCAGAACAGAGGAAGCCTGGGGTGCTGTCCCTCCTTCTCCACAGGTTAGCATGGACTTTTTCTTCTCAGCTTCACATGATGTTCACCCAAATAATTAAACATTGTGGAAGCTAATTTTCTACTCCACTGCATCTTGTCAAAGTTTGGACATCTGTGCAGAGCTGAACAGTGCGAGTGTAAGAATGGGTGTGTTTGTGCAGATGCACAGAGCAAGCAAGGTCTGGGTGAGGTTGCAGATGTCCTTTTGAGTGCAGATGAAGACATTGGAAGGGATTGGCACTTGAACATCTGACATCTTCGCGTTCATCCTTTTTATGCTTTGCACATTTCTGAGCACAGTCATTCATTAATCTTCTTGTATTGCCTCATTTTTTGCCTTCTGATGAATCTTTGATATGACAAATCACTGGTGACAATCTGAGACATCTTTAAGAAGTAAGCACTATTTAATGGTTCTCACTTGATACTCAAAGGACTCCTGGTGCTCTGTTCAGAAGTCATTAGGAGCTGGTGATGCAAATAATATCCCCAGCCAAAATATGTGCAATGTGTGCAGTAAGAGTTGAATTGCTCTCTGTAGAACTGCTTCTCATCCAGTTTGCCAGCCCTGGGGCGAGAGATATGTCCCTCATGATTTTCTGTGCCTGTGCATTTTCTTTCCCTGGATTTTATGCCTCCTTTTAATTTTCTTCAGATTTTGCCCACAGCTTCTTGATTTTTAAGCAAAAAGAGCATACTGCTCCTTATCCGGTGCCATCTGTCATTGTGTGCTTTATTTTTCTATGAATTCATCTGGAAGGCTTTGTCTGCAGTTAGAAATACGCTATAAATTTTGTGATCTGAACATCAAATTCACTTGGTGTGAATTTGTCACTTGGGTGTCAGGTATGGTCCTGAGTTCAACTTTCTTGCTCCCCTAGTCTTCAGGTGCAGGGGACTGAAGGAGATGGCAGTGCTGCTTCAAGGAACTTGTGCAGAGACGGTGATTCAGGAGTTTTTCATACTGACTTTACAACTGGAAGGCAGTTTATATAAAGCTGGGCCTGTGTTTTATTTTTTGATCTTTTCATTGACAGAGCAGATTGCTGTTGACACAGCTCATCGTATGCTGAGCAGTAGTGAATTGCACAGAGCCGTGAAGGGTGTCTTTAAAAACAACAGCTTTGGCAAACGGCTCCTTAGCGGAAGAAAAGTTAATGTCTTATTTCAATTAAAGCAAACATTTATATGTGAGAAAAAATGGCCAGATCCATTTTACAATGATATTAAAAGGCATTAGAGTATCAGTAAAATAAACAAGGAAGGATAGCAATGTATTTATCCAGGAGAAACACAGCTAAAGGCTTCGAAATCTGTACGAGATGAAAATGTGTGCAACAAAGACTTCCATTCCGGTTTATGTGATTGATTTATTAATCTCACTATTACTGAGGGTGGTGTTCCTTAAATACTGTATGGTACATCACCCTTTTGATCTTATCTTCCTTATGGATTTGAGCAATATGCAAAAGTGTGTCCTGTTTTCATCATTTTCATCATTCAGTGTGTGATTTCATCTCTCATATCTCAGTAGAACTGATGGAGAGTCTAACAGGGCAGAAAGCTGAAAGCTGCTCAAAAGATTCAGAGCCTCATCCCACATCCCATGTTTTCTTGCTTGCCTATCCTGATGTTGAAACCAGAGGATTTGAAGTAGGTTTTGTCTGTCACAGAATTGGTTAACTTTTTTGTTCCTGAATCTTTCACTTGGCTTCTTGAACATTAGCAAATTTAATTATTAGCTTGCAGATTGCATCAAAGGCAGGAAAACACATTATACAACTGGAATGCACCAGTTACGACAGACTTGCTTCTTTCAAGATGTGGTAATAAATATGCCTAAAAGTGAAGTCTAATAATGACCAATTTGTATATTTTAGGAGAAGTAGTAAGCAATGTGATGATCAAGGCTCATATGTCTTGGGATAGACTGTAACACTTGAGCAGTTTCTGCTTTGGACCAAACGTGTGACTTCACACATTTATTTTGGTGGTTTAGCAAAAAAAGCATAGTCGCATTAATTGCCGTAACATTTAACACAACACAGTAGTTAGGCAAACCCCCTGTTTGTAGCTGTGGAAAAACTAGTTTCCAAAAGGATTAGCAGTTACGAGCTTTGATGATGTTAGCAGCTGGTTTACACAGACTACGAGGTCATGTTCCGTTTAATTGTTTTTAACACGACTCCTGAAGTCATGTTCTAAGACTGTCTAGGTTTCTAGTACAGTCCAGGGGTGGGGGGGAAATCAGTTTGTACAGTGATGTATGTGAGCACAAGCAGTGGTGGACATGGTTTCTTGTGGCTTTTTGGTCGCTTTAGTTCAACCACAAATAGCTGTTCACAATGACTCCTACGCACAACAGCCACATTATATCTCCAGCTCCCTCTGGGAGATTCTTGCTTGCTGCTCCCAGCCCTGCTTGGGCTGCATGTTGTGCAGCTCTGCTCTGGGACCTCGGTGCCTCAGCCCACCCATCTTGTTGCACTTGACCAATGAGTTTGGAAGTTGTCAGAGAGGAATTAAGAGGCTGCATAAGGTTTGCTTCTTTAGAAAAGCTCAACATACCCCATCATTTATGCTGGTTTCACTGACTGTGGATGGTACAGGCTGTGTGTGCATGAAGAGGAAGCTGTGCAGATCTGGGTTCTCATGGACCACCAGCATCTGTCCTGGGCTGGATAACCGGCTGCAGTTGAACAAGCTACTTGAAATGAAAAACTTTCCCATTTGCCATTGATTTTCATAAGATTTCAATGAAATTTCTACCTGGGAAGGATATCTAGAGATTTTATCTATCTGTAGAAGGGAAGTGAGAGAGGCTTAATTGATGCACTAAACTAGGTCATGAAGTGACTGGATGCTGGCTGCAAATTGCAAACACTGGCATAAACATCAGATCCTATAACATTTGTTGGTGTGAATATTTCTTAAGGTTTTTTCAGCTATCTTAAGTGACTGAAGAGGTACGCATCAGGCATCTATCTGAATTTTGGGGTCTGCTTTGTAGGCAGCTGCTGCTTCCTCTCTTGGGACAGCCAAAACTTTGCTTTTCTCCGGCAAAATGTAGCAGGAAGGAAAGGGGACCTGGGCTGTGGGCTGAGTAGTCTCAAAGGAGAAAGCCACCATGGCTAGAGAAACTCATCCCTGTCTTGTGGCCCATTAGCCATGAGCTCTCCTTGCCACCTCCTCTGCCTGCCACCCAGGCAATATCTGGGAATTTACCACTCCTCTTACTAGAGTGAGTAGTGCTGTTGGTAGGCACAGGAGAATAATGTCCTTATATTGCATATCAAGAGCAGCTCTTCCTGATATGAGACATGAGCTGCTTCACTGTTCACAACCACCTAGCAATGTAGATGTGAGCCTAGTGGGAATCCTGAGTCTAAACTTGGGTACGGTAAGTCCAGATAAATGCCCTGAGCAGGTCCTGGAATCCCAGCACTTCCTCCTCCAGTGTAATAAGCAATGATTCTCTCTTGTATTTTCAGAGTGTGAGCTCCTTGAGACAGATGCTGTCAGTCATGGGCATTTAAAGTGCTTCATGTACTTGATCCAGCCCATGCTCAGCAGGTCCTTGATATAATTTTTGAGTATAATTGCCTGATTATTACATCTTATGGAGAAAATAGTAGATGATTAGGCCATTAAAAGGTTGTGTGCTAAGAAACTGGATGAAGGTTGCACTGACAATTCAAGTTCTTCCTGTCTCCGGAGATCTCAGATTTCCAAAGTTTAGTAAAGATTTTACTTCATGAATCTGTGTAGACTGTCATGCCAGTGGTATTCTGAGGTTGTATTGAAAGGACAGATACCCTGTCAGAGCCAAGAGAATGGAAAGCAGCACCACAATGCAACTACCTGCTGTATGTACCTGACAGCAGAGAGGTGTTAATGGGCTTCTTTGCCACTTGCCAGACAGCAAAGAAGTATTCAGGCCAAAATGTGTAGCTGTAACCCTACCAGCCAAACAAGGCTTTCTGCCTAGCCTCTTCTTAGCACCTGTTTTTCATTTCTTATGTCTCTTAATTCTGTAACTAGCTCATCACATTCATTTTCAGCCCTCTGTGCTCGTTTTCAGCCTTCGTCCATGGTCATTCTTCGAGTTGTCAGCAGGGCAATGATCAGAACTCTGGTAGGGCTCTATGGAAGCACCACAGCCTTTCACATAAAACTGTAGTTTTCCTCTTCCCCCCCCCCCCCTCTTCTTTTCTGTAACCTCAGTCTTGGAAATAGCTGAATCCCTTGAGCAAAAGCTTCCCAAAAAAGATCCTATTAGTCAGACAGCTAACATCAGGAATGTTGAGCCTGAATTGTTCAAAGTTATCCTGAAGCGGAGTATTACAATGGAAAATGTTAAGTAGCCTCCACATAAATGTGGCCACTTGTGCTGCCATTAATAACCTTGGCCTTGTAGAGAATGTTCTTGTGTTAGCTAAATTAGATTAGTGAGCAAATTTTCTCCATCTTTAATGTCTATCAGATTTAAGACTTCTGGGCTTAAGGCTACTGCCACTAAAGCTGGGAAAACTGTTGGATTGTGTGTGAACATGGACTTTACAGGAATAATGTCTGAATCTTGCACTGTTGAAATATGTGAGCATTAAGAATACAAGGATACAGACATTACAATGCAAAACTGAAGTTACCAGCTTTCAGACCAGACTTAAGTGCGAACATTGTGTGGCATTTGAGTCAGTTTTAACATTAGCTTGTAAAAACCTTTAAGAACATAGGAGTCCCCATTGTTTCTGGTAAAATTACATTTTTAATACTGTAGGGGAAAAAAAAGTGTGATGAAGGGTTCAATTCCATTTTTCTGAATGCTTCATATATCTGGAGAATTACAGCTCTTGGGAGAGCATAATATAATATCTAAAGTCATATTGGTATTTAATGTTTTATCATTGTAGTTCTGCTTGCAGCCTCTGCACCTTATTCCATCACCCTCAGATATGCCGTGGTGTTATTCAGATTTAAATAGCTTTTACCACTCTCTGGCAAGAAAGCCATTCCAGGAATATTGCTTGCACTGCTTGCTAAAAAAACCTGGTAATTCAAGCTGCTGCCCTTTTCAACTGGTGATCGCTGCCACTATTAAATAGCAGGTAAACAAGCAGCATCCCAAGGTCTCAGCCGGCACATTGTCACTTAGGTATAGCAATATGTGCTCTGCTCCTAAGTACAGGTGGGACATACAGAGATCTAAAATACTGAGCTGTTTTGTCCTGTGTTTTGTATGTGTGAGGCAGTTTTTTGTCCCTGTGCAAGTCTGCAGTACCTTCAATGCTGTTTCATGTTGGGTTTCAGTTCCCCAGAGGGTTTTTTTCAGAGCTCAATACTGTTGTGTTGAGGGCATGGGACAGAGCAGAGCTGGCTTTGGGAGGAAGCAGTTCAAAGAGAACTCTCCTCCTGGCCTGCTGTGATAGCCCAACTAGCTGGAGTGTTTTTGCACTGCTCTGCCATGCACAGTACATAGTTTGAGAGCCTCGCAGGGCAAATACGCTGTACCTGTGAGCTGAGCCACTCTGCTCAGCCTGTACTGCATTCCCCACAATGTGCCAGGGAGCAGACAGGGAGGTGAGAGGATTCTGTGTTACCATGGTGGGAAGTCTGTGCTGCCTCCTTCCCAGTTTGAAGCAAGAGGTGATGGTGACAGAAGCCAAGGGTTTTACTGAGCATTCCTGGAGCCTGTTCCCAGCAGTGGAGTTGATGTCCCATGAAATGTGCAGGGACAAGCCTAACATCTGATTCCCAAAACACAGACTATCCACCAGTTTGTACCCACCACAGAGATCTCACAGTGAGCGCTCTTATTTTACCACCTTGCGAAGTGATCAGATCAGCTACAAATGAGCATCTCTTTTGGATTGCTCTGCTGAGATACTAAAAGAGAACCTTGTTTGTGGCTGATTTTAATAGCAGCAGCAGCATCTTGGTGTGTGGGGTTTTAATTGTGCACGTCCCATTAGTGCTAATGGAGTTACGCACCTGAAGTCCTGTGCATGGAGATGAGACTATAAATCCAGGGTTATAACCTCATTAAAGTTGTTTATTTCATGTGTAATAGCCCTTTTGCCACCAGGATACTTTAATTCATTGCTTCATTTGTCCCTTTGAATGAAGTCTCCTCATCTCAAGATCATAACTGCTTCTTCTGGCTGTGCCCTGAGATGACCACTTATACTTTTCTTCATCCCTATTGCTCAGCATGGCAATAAAAAGCCAGGACACATCTCCTGAGAGCTATTGGGACCCTTACACAGAGAATCTACATTATTTGTCTATCTTTTAGTACTCACCAATTCTGTATTGTTTTTCATTAGGAGTGCTGGAAGGTGCTGCCTAAGTGATGCCATTTCTCAGCACAATCTTGATTTTAGAAATCCAGCTGTACTCCACACTCCCTTATGGGCAGTGAGTGCAGGGTGCAGTGGAAGCAATATGCAGCAGCACCTAGTCTCATGCTGGAGAAGGTACATGTGCCCATTGAGGAATGAGCTCCTGTGGCCCATGGGGCCTGGTAAAGGCTCTTAAAGCAGGGGAGAAAGAGAAGGTGGGAAAGCCAGGGGATGATTTGGGCTTGCAGAACCAGAGAGAGCTTGCTTTCCTGAAGAGCAAGTGCCAGCAGTGCATGGGATAAGAAGACAGGTTTCCCCAAGTGTCAGAAGTGGGCTCAGGGTGAGGCCATCTGTAAAAAGGGGTGGTATGTGAAGAGATGAAGTGTGCTGATGGCAAGCATCCCATGAGGACCGGTGGACAGAGGACATGGCTGCTCCAGTCTCACAGAGAAGACACTTCTGACAAGTAGGTACCTCTTCCCTTTTGCCCATCTTAGGAAGATGGATGCCTTCATCTTCTGCTGTCTTGTGGTCTTTTCAGCTGTGAGCCCTGATTGGCTCTGAGTGGTGATACATACAGGAATAACAGGGGCTTTACCAGTATGTCACAAAGAGCAAGTGACAAAAAGAGAAAAGTTGTATTCTAATGGCCTTTGTTTTAAACTTGTCTTGTTTCAGCACAAGTGATTTTGCTCATAATGGTCATGCAGAGCTTTGACGTCTCCCAGCCAAGACTTTCTACAGCTGTTCATAAGCTGAATGCCCATCAGAGGTTATCTTAAAAAGACCGGTTTGCCAAAGACATGAAGTCTGAACTCTCTAAAGGAAGTGTAAGAAGTTTAATGGTTATTTGAGAGTATTGTTTTTTTCTGGTATGGAAGGGTTGAAAAACCTGTTTTAGGTCTTTGTTTCTCAATTTGGGTTTTCATGAGTGTTGTGCTTTTGGCAGGAGGACACTGAGGTTACCGGGAGGGTTGTGGGAAGTGAGTGCCCGTGTTTTGGCCAGCCCAGTGTGCTGGGGCCAGCTTGGAAACGGGTGATGTTTCACAAACGCAGGTAGGAAGGTGATCATTAGCAGGATATTCAAAGGGTGGATCATATAGAAAAGCCTTGATGGCGGAGAGGAAAGGGGAGCAATTAGGAACACACAGAGCTATTTCCCTGCCCTAGCAAACTAGCTGGCTTGAAGAAACACCCATGTGTGAGGAAGACATTAAAGTCAGATGCAAATGTGGGTTTTCATATTACTGAGTGGGAAGAGTGCTGCATGGAGAAAGCTGAAACTCCATAGGAAAATCATGAATGGGAGCAGACTGGAGCCAATGATGTGCAGTGTGCTACAAGCAGTGGAACAATGACAGCTGGGAAGAGAAAGAGATTTGAGTAAAGGCAAAGCTAACTAGAAGTGAAATTGGCAGAAAAGGAAACTTCCTTAAGTATTAGTTATTCTCAGGTATAAGTTCACAGTTGACTCTTTCTTCTGGGGAACTGGAGTGTGTCCTTGCCAGTTCAGCCTGCAAAAACCACTGCCCAATCCCTTCACCAAGGCTCCCATCCTCATTGCATCCCCCCAGCACTGTCCTGTGTTGTCCAGTGTTTGCAGTTTCTGTTCACGTGTGTCTCTCTTTAGGAATAAACTTTAACAGCATTGCAGAGCTTCCATTTCACTTTTGCACTCAGTTTTCGCTATGCAGCCCTCTATGTTAATTCCAAGGGTAGTTATCATGGTTTGAAACACCTCATTTGGAGATGGATCCAGGTGTGACAGCAGCAAATATAGAACTCCGTGTTGTGCATCAAAATAATAACCAAAATAAAACTTCTTTAACTTGTTCTTTCCATTTCCATTTTATTTTCTTACTCATTTAAGTGAATAATTCAGATAGAGGTTGCTCCCAAGCACTTGCTTCCCCTGACATTGCATGGTGCCCTGGACCCACAGAAGCCACCTTAGACGTGTCTATAATTATTAGAGAATGCTTTGAATTTATTCAAAGACTCAGTAATCTGAGACAGTTCTGAGGTTTCAGGTGTACTGAATGTTTCTGTCTGCTCCACCATGTTGAGCAGGTATGGCTGCCATAGGCACGCGTTCAAGCTACAGCACTGCAAGCACAGCCAGTATCCAGCTCTCCCCCTCTATAACAGAGGCCATCATTTCTCAGCCATCCCTTGGTGCCCCACAGGCTGCTGAGCCTGGCCTTGCATTCAATTGTGTGGAGGCTGATGGAGAACAAGGACCATTCAGTTGAGGACCCTTCAGTGAAACTGCTGGCTCTACCCCTTTTGTGATAATCACAGACGTTTATCTATTAAAGGAAACAAATTCAGACGCCATCAGTCTGTGCTGACTTTTTGTTCTTCAGTGCTGACCTGATTTGTCGTTCCAGAGCTGGGCCAGTTTTTGTTGTTTTTCAGGGGTTTTAGTTTTGACCAAATCAGCACAAAGTAGTAGTGGCAGTAAAAATCAGGCCATTTTATTTAAACATCTGTGTCTGAGCCTGTGTGACATTGGCAGGAATACACAGAGGGATTCTGCTGTTTCCCTGTGAAAAGAGGTTTCACTTTTCCTGGGCACTTAGGTGTGTGCTGTGCTTGCAGAAAGTCCATCCCAGAGTTCTTCTTGAAACTTTCCTAATCATGGGCTGGGTAGGATAAACGTTTGGCAATCAACTTGGCAGGGAAGCACTATTGGGAGCCACCACCCAGGGAGCACCCCACCACCTACTGCTAGACCAGATCCAGCAGTACTGGTACCACCAGGATCTCGGCTGCCATGCCACCCGGGTTGCTGGCCTGGGCAAGCCCTTTGATGAGGCCACACAAGCTGGCTTTCATCTAGAGGCTACTGCCTGCAAAGGGCTTTTGAGTATCACTCACCCACAACTCAATTCATCTCAGCTGGCTTCTGCTGCCTGCATTGGACCTCAGCACCCTCACAAGGAAGAACGTCTTCCTCATATCTAACCCAGATCTCCCTTAGGCATCCTTTTTCAGTTTAGAGCCACTTGTCCTTGACCTATCCCTACATGTGCTTGTATAAAGTCCCTCTCCAGATTTCTTGTAGCCCCCCTTTAGGTACTGAAGGCTGCTCTAAGGTCTCCTTGGAGCCTTCTCCAGGCTGCACAACCTCAGCTCTTTCATCCTGTTTTCATAGGAGAAGTGCATCAGTCCCCTGCTCATCCTCATGGCTGCCTCTGGGTTTGCTGCAACAGTTCCATATTCTTCTTACATTGAAGGCCCCAGAGCTGAACCCAGTATTCCAAGTGAGGTCTCACGAGAGCAGAGCAGAGGGGCAGGATCACCTCCTTTGACCTGCTGGTCATGCTCCTTTTGATGCAGCCCCGGACATGGTTGGTTTCTGGGCTGTGAGCACACACTGAAGCCGGCTCATGTTCAGCTTCTCGTCGACTAGCACCCTACATCCTTCTCCACAGGGCTGCTCTGAATCTCTTCTCTGCCCAGTTTGTATTTGTGCTTGGAATTGCCCTGACTCCAGTGCAGGACCTGCACCAGTAGACAAGATCCATCTATTCATCCTGGTCATGTGCGACCAGCTCTATCATCAGGTTCCTTGCATGTGAGCTCCTGCGTGCACTGATTTCCTACTGATAATCATGCTTTGAAACACAGTACGTGCTTGTCTGAGTGGGGCAGTCATGTTGGTTACGTGCAGTGTATCGTGTTGCCGGCTTTGTCGATATTTTTGTATAGCTACAAATATTTCCTATCAAGTTTTATTAAGTGAGACCCACATACTTCTTCCAGCTGTGACTGTGCGGTCTGTTCCTACATAGCTGTTCTCCCCGCCCTTGCTCAGCAACACTCCACAGTCATGCTGTGGTGCAGATGAAGAATTTGGGTTTGAAGTTGGCAATCTGATTCCTATTAAGGCTGTATGGAAATTTGCCACACACCTGCCTAGGAAGCTGGAATAAATAATTCAGTGCTGCACAGTGATACCTAATGGCAAACAGATAACTTGAATAACCTTGTACTGGGTTAAGCTCCTCAGTGCTCTGTCCTTTCAGGGCAAGAGAAAGGGAAAAAACCCAAGACAGACATGGAGAGGTTAGAAAGGGCTGTGAACTTTCTCTCTCTTGGAATGCTCTTTCAGCCCTTCTGAAAGGAAGGGACTGACATCTGGTACATCTGAGAAATGCAGCGAGGAGAGCAAACTCTGAGACCCAGTGCTGCTTGCTGGGGATAGCAGCAATGAGAACACAACCGAGTTAATTGCTACGTGTTAATCACCATACAAGGCAAAAAAAAGAGCATGTAAATCTGTGTCTGACTCCCATTTTGGGAAATACCTTTGGTCTTTAGGATCAAGTGTCGTAAGTAGAATTTAGACTCTCAATTGCATGGATTAATTTTGCAGGGAAGAGCAACTCCATTACATACATCGATTAACCATTAACTGTGGGAGCAGTTCTTCCACAAGCAGGACTGATTTACTCTCACTTGAATGCAGCTAGGCATGCAGGAGCTGTGGGAAGAAGCTTCTAGGTTTAGGTCCAGTTCTGCTTAGGAAGTCAGTTGGTTGTACTGGTTTCCCAGTGCTTCCTCACTGTTTTTGCTTTCTACATGCTTATGAACAGCTGGTGATTGATATCTGGAGTTAGCATGGTTGATATAGCTGCTGTTATTTCATTTCAAATGTTATAGCTCTGAAAGGCTGGACATCTTGCATGAAAGGAAATGTTTTTCTTTCAGAGTTCACAAGCTATCCATGAGAAAATATTCTTAACAAATAGTGGTTTACATTTAAAACCCCTTGATTTGCATAAATTCATATTATCCTTTTGTCTGCAAGATCTTTCAAGTATCATTTTTCCTTATTCTTTAAAGTGATATAATCCCTGCCTCCAGGCTGCTGGTGATCTGTAAATTACATTGGAGATAACATATCCCACTCAGCAAGGATGATGCACTAACTCTAATACATGGTACAGCCTGTTAAAAAAAATATAATCTAATCTTCCTAAATATATGCATACATTAAGAATGCAGTAACTTGAACAACTGAAGTTTGTGGCTCTGGGATCATTACAGGTCTCTCACTCCTGCCCTTTTGCCAAGAGAGTAACACCTCTTGGTGTAATACCTCGTGCACAGCAGATTGCTTCTCCTCTTTCTCACCAAACCCTAAACCATATCAACTGCATAGAGATACCTGTTAATCCTCTGCAGTTCTTTTATCTACAAAATTGCCATTGGAGGCCTCATCTTGAATAAGGGCCAGGAAATAAATCTTGGATGGCATCAAATATATCAACTCCAGCTGAAGATGTGCTTCGTTGCAGACTGTTTGCCCTACACCGGTGGTGGTGGGCCCCACTCCCCACTGTGATGCTCCAGGTCCCTTGCAGAGAACAACCCCCTGTGTGGAAGAATCTACTGTAGCTCTGAACACAGTCTTGCTTTCAAAGCAAGCAGAGCAACTGTAGCTGCAGGCAGGGAGAACTGCTGCACAGGAAGGTGTCATTCTCATAGCATCGCTTTCCAGCGCAGTAAATTCTGGGCTGATGTAAATAATATCAGTGAATTAAACAGAAGTGGTTTCTACTATTACATAGTTATTGTAATTATTTCCAAGTTGTATGGCAAAGAGATTTTACCGGCATGTCTGCTCAGAAGGAAACTGTCTGTGCGCTCGATTTCAGCATTTAATCTTGGGACAAGTAGGTTAACAAGTAGTCTCTCAATGACATTACAGTATATTGTGTTTACGATGTCAAACTAAGGCCATTCTGATTTTTTGACTTCTATAAAACACCCCATATACTGTACTAGGAAATAGTCGCTTTTTTACATATGATGTGCCAGGTTGGTATAGAGAGGCAGTTTTGGTACATTTCCAAAGAAACTAGACTTCTGGGATTTTTTATTTCATTCCGCCCAATGCAATCTGATCTACTGCTGGTCCCATGTGAAGTCAGTTTATGTACCTTTGGCCACACAGCCCCACATGATTACTAGCCGACTTTCTTGGCTCTTAGGAAAACTGTCAGGCAATTTTTTGATGTTGGCTCCAAACAAGCAGGAGCAGGGAGCTTGCTGGTGCTGGTTCTGTGCACAAATGATGAGGAAAAATCCACAACTTTTATTTAAAACAAGGTAATTAAATAATATTCCTGACCAACATTTTCATTCTGAGTAATTATAAGATACTGGTTTCTCTGTTGGGAAGAAACAATGGTTTCATACCCCTAAACAGGTCTTGAAACAGAAAAATTTGCCTTGCTAATAAAATCCATCAATCAGCTAAACATGAATACCCAGTAACTCCTAGCCGGCCATGTTAACTGCTCGCTGGAAAGTGACAGGGTTGTAGTACCCGAAAATAGTTTTTTATATGCTATTGTTTCCCAATCTTTGTTTTCATTTGGTGAAAACAAAGGTAAATAATGGGGTCCTTTCACCTTTTATTTAACTACTGGATGAGCTGCATGCCTCCAGCTGCAGCTATGGTTTATCTCTATTGCACTGGAGACCCTTTGGGCTCAGGCATTTCTTGTCCTGCTCCCAGACAGGGGACCATGGGTGGGTTGCAGGTGTGAAGCTGAAGTCACAGCTCTGTCCTGTTTCATAGAAGCTAAACAAGCATTTCTCAATCTTTTAAAATCAAAGGACCTTCGAGTCCTCTTTGATGTGAGCATCAGCAGCCAGGGAGCGATCGGTGCCTGCAGGCAGGCGCTGACACAAGCTCCTGCCAACCGCGTGGGATGGTGTGTGTGTGTTTTGGTTTGGTTTCTTAATTATACTTCTGCAATCAGTTCATGGACCACCTTCTGGTGCTTTATGGATTCTGGGTTGCCCATGGGCCCCACGGAGCAATGCTGAGCTGGATGACTATTGCTTATGAACTTAGGCTGCACCTGAGGCATTATAGATGAGGGATTTATGTGCTGTTACATACATTCCCTGAAATAATCACCTGTCTAAAGTACACTGATACTGACAAGTGACTGAGGCACAATCTGTGTTCCTATCTAGTCCTACATGCCTTGTTTTGAAATTATCCACCTTCACTGGTGTCCTCAGATAGGCTTAAGTTTAGCAGTTATTTCTTTGCAATGCTCTACATTAATTCAGACATTGCATCCAAGGGTTTAATCTAATGTGTGCATTTCAGGTGAAACATTAGAAACCTTCCAGCCTCTGCAATAATAATTTCTGTATTAAATTAAGGAATTTTTTAATTTAACATTTAAAAAATACACTTAAATAATATGAGCCAACTTCAAAGTGCCTGTAGACAGGAAATTGGAAGGTGGATGCTCTCCTTTCAGCCCATCCGAACATAAAATAAAGTTCCAGAGGAGCTGGGCTTCCAGGCCAGCTCAGTGTGGTCTTGGTTTGCTGAGCTTGCTGCTTCACAGGGAACATGAGGTCCTTCCTGGGGATGAATGGAACTCTGGCAGGAGACTGGCATGAGCTGTGTGCTGCCCTGTACCCACCTTGGCTGGGTCCTTCTCGGAGACAGTTTCAATGCTGTGTCAAATCAGAGCCTGTGGACACTGGATCAGTAAGGTGTGAGATGGTGGCCAGCAGCTTAAACTGAAAATCATCTCTTCCCCTGAGGAGGAGTTGACAGATGCAGTGGGGGTCTGTCAAGAGAATGCATGGCCGCGACAGAGAGTGGGAAGTGCCTGATTTATACCATTGCATTAACTGCCATTAATCCCTGTGACCGAGGCTTTGGGTAAACACTAAGAAAAAACAGATCTTGCCTCAAAAAGGCACCATGTACTGGTGTTTAATGCGCAGTTTGTGACTTCAGTCTGAGACACGGTGGTCCTGCAACAATGGTGGGTTCCCTCTCCCCCCATCCACCTATATGTGGGGCAGTTCCCACAGCAATAGAGGGTGAAGATAGCCCAGGAAAGGCAGGTAATGATATGATAATGATAAAGAACAATCATTATGTGTGAAAAGGTTAATAAGCAGGCAGGTCACAGCAGCTGGGCTTTCAATCTGCGTGGTCAGGCCAAGGTTTTCGGGAGTGGCTGATACTGCTTGATCTCTTGGGTACATACATCTCGTTCTGTGGGTAACTGGCTGAAGTGATAAATCTGGCTACACAGCAGTAGAGCTCAGCCCTGCTTCTGAGCAGCCACTGTAAAAACACTTGGGGCATGTGCTGCATTTTAAACATTGATGTTGTGGCTGGTTTTGTTGCTGTTTCAAAACACTAGAAGAGGCAAGGCAACAGGATAATGTAGTTCTCCGGCTCTCTTTTGCTTGCTCCTAATCTTAAAGTGATTTCTTTTCAGTCATAAATAGCATTCTTTTCATTTTCTTTCAATTTTGTCTGCTGTTTTGGATGTCAGATCTCATTTATATACTCAGTGTAAACACACATTCCTTAAAATAGAGGGATCCTGTTATTTTGCCTCAGGCACTTTGCAGCCCATTCCTGGTTACAGCAACAGCAAACCTACTCAAAGAGCAATGCCCTGCTGCCCTGACAAGTACATGACCTGCAGCAGAGCTGGTGCAGGCAGCACTGGACTGTACTGTCTTTATACCTTGCCTGTACGTTCCTAAGGAGAGCCAATTAGGAATTTTTTGTCCAAAAGAGGGGATGGGGAGGGGAAGCTTCCTCACCTGCCCCGTAGGAACGTGGATGCTCCTGTAGTCAATTGGAAAATGATGGTGCGGCATTTTTTTCATGGCTCTGGATGCAGATTATTTTCTTTGAGCATCATTTCCTGTGGGTGCAGAAGAATCTCAGGTTTCATTTTGTATTAGAAGATGGTAATTTTCTAAGTAACGCTTCGAGTTTGTGCAAGAAAAGCTGAGAGGAAAACTTCAAGGCTGAAAACCCAAAAGGTGGACAAGAAGAAACCCACGGGGTATTATTATTAAGACAAACAAACAAGCCAACCAGCTAACCAACCCAGCAAATAGAGGCTGTCTGGCCTGGTTTCTGAGCGGGGCTGGCAGTGGTGTGCACGTCTGTCTCTTGTGCTGACGCTGTCAATACTCCCTCTGTTCCTCCTCCTTGTCTTCTAAATTTGTGAAGGATATTTTTATAACTGCCTCTTGAATGTGTTTGGTGAAGGGAGATGATCAGAACACCATCATCCGACCCGCCCTGGGCTCAGCTGTGCTTCTCTGTGCGTGTTTCTTGCTTGCTGGCCATGCTGCGTGCCTGCCTGATTGCCTCTGTTCTGGGTCAGCGGGTGTCAGTGGCTTGGGAGGGTGCCAGGTCCTCTTAAGGCTGATCTGCCTGGGCAGGACACTTACACATATGCCTTACATCGATCTAATTGTCCTCTGCCCCAGCAGAGCTGACAGCCTGCAGACCTCCCAGGGTGTCCACTTCCCTGCTCTGTGGCTTTCCTTGCATCATTTCCTATACCATGTCTATCTCTTTCACTGCTAGAAGAGCTCAAGACGGAGTTGGAAATGGAGATACTGTGGCTTTATTAAGAGGATCTGGTATTTTTATTTACTTTCCCCATGGTTCCTATCCTAATGGTTGTTGCAGCTCATGTTTTATTTCAGTCTGACATTTGACAATTTATTTAAGAATAATGGATGTTTAATTTCAAACTTTGCCTGAAAATATCCATAAGGTCTGTCTATGTTAGAGTTGCCAAAACCAGTAGCCCCATGGAAGTGAGGCTGCTGCAGCTCCTTGTCCCATATACATATGTGCACAGCCTAAAAGTAACACCAAGTAAAGCAGATAGAAATACACAAACACAGATAGCACAAATGACCTGATCCTGTCCCCTTGTCTGGCTCAGCAGGATTTGAGGTCCATTAGCGGGAAGACATAGATGTACATATATACAAGATAGACCCATCCAGCAGCTGGGCTCAGGCCGGATCTCAGCCTCCCCAGTTGCTGGCACCTGCACACGTGAGGTCCCAAGACCACAGCCCCACTCCTGTTGCTGCACTCAGACCCCCTTGCATACACATGCACATAGAAGACAGATTCCCACCCTTGTAAGAGAGTTAGAAATTGAGTTGTTTAAGAAGGTAAGACAGACTGCTCTATGGTGAGACAAACATATTGACCAGACACTTTTTTACGTGCAGCTGGACCCTTCGATTCCCTTTTCCCTCTGTTTTCCTGTATCTGTTCCTTCACAAAGCACACTAATCCCACCCTTTCTCAGTCTTTGGTTCCTCCCTAAATATCCCATAGTAAGTCTTGCACAATGCCAGCATGCTCTTCCCCTGCATCTCATAATGAGCACTGTTCCCCCAGGGCAGGGACTCCCCAGTCTGTGCAGTACCCCAGAGAGCTTCCCCCATGGACACAAAGTGCTGGGTCTCACCTAAGCTGTGGGGCTGATGCTCCCCTGGGACAGCACTGGGTGCCTGGAACAGGGTTTTATGTCTCTGACCAGGGCTTCGCGACTGCCTCTGTGCTCTTTGGTGTGGGTGGGGTGAGCCTTTCACCATATCTAGAAACACAAGAGATTATCCATGGGTCAGCCATGACTAAGGCATGTTCAGAAATGCCTGCATGACTTAGCAGCCTTGTGTCCATCCTTGATACTTAGGAACATAAAACTCATCAAAAAGTGGTTGCTGTTTGTGATTCCAAGTTGCTTCCAAACAGGGGGCTGAGGCTTTTCTCTCCGTTATTTATTCCTGGTATTGTACAAGCCATCAATACTGTACTATGAAAACTGCTCCCCACATAACAATTTATGGTGAAACTGCAGCACAAAGAATTGTAGAATGGTTAGGGGTGGAAATAACCACTTATTTTAGAAAGATAGAGAATTCGAGTCAAGACTTGATAAATAATGGAAAATACATCACACCATTTAGAAACTTGTTCCAATAGCAACTTTGTTCTAACAGACAGTGATTTGTCAAAACCCACTGTCTAAAACCTGATTGAAATGGGTTGCACTGATTGATAGAGTTGTAGTCAACAACATTCAGCGTAGAAATAAGAGGATATTTTCTTCCCTGTGTGCTTGTTAGATTAAAGAGCTCTCAAGGATCAGAAGAAGTGTCTCTGTCTAAGGAACAGAGGCATCTGTGAATAGTAGGGGTGTAATTTTCTACCTACCTCCAGTTACGTTCTCTTGTGATCCATCTGTCTGGGAAGCTAGCAGGAATTGTGTTTTATAATTACTGCTTGTTAAAAATATCATCTTCTTTGGAAGTTTAAAAAAGGAAATCTCAAAAGACCCTCAAAAATGAAAGCAAAGCTACCTTTAGAAGAAACTTTTAATGAGAAGAAGATTAAAAATGGGAACACTTTACACAAGAAATTGGTTTGAAAGAAAAAAACAACCCCAAACAACTCATGTAAAGCATTTAAATGATAAAAGAAATGTGCATACGTATGAAAATGTTTTCTGTCAAGAAAGTGCATTAAATGTTTAGATGAAGGTGTCTCAGTGTAGTTGCAGGTTTGCATCCAGAGGTGTCCTTTACCTGTTCAGGTGCAAGAGTGAACTCCAAGTTTAACCTTCAAGGTAACAGCTGTGCTCATCTCCCTTCATCTGTGAGAAAAGCGGTGCATCTAATTGACAGGAAAGATGGATGGATTTGCTAATGGGATATGGGTCTCCTTAAATAACTGCCTGATTTCCTCATAGAGCTGGATTTAGGCAGGAAGAACAGGTGCCTCACAGCCCCAGTTTTCCCTTTAGCCAGGTGAGAAGGGACATGGGTACCCCCCTTGCAATCTGCATACCTGGATTTTCCTCCCGGAAAGAACAGGAAGAATAGGCTGTGGCTGAGTTACATGTCTGGGCCTAGGACTGGAAGCTGTTCCTGGGCTCCTGCTATGGATATAGCCAGGACTCACATTCTGGAGGTCTCTGAAGGCACTTCATTTCCATAATAAATATGTAAGGAATTAGGAGAACCATTGCAATAAACACTAAAGAAGCCTTAATTATGTGGATTTGATCCCACCTGTATCAGTCTTCACCTCAGTGCCACTGTGAAATGTTTAAGCAAGAAAGAGCATTATCAGGTAGCAGGGACTGAAAACTCATGTTCTATCTTGGTGATTGCAGTGGCACAACTCAGTATACATGCTGATTTAACATCAGAATTTGTCCCCTACTTATTGATGAAGTGATGGGATTTTGTTACATATCCTGTTCCTTATCCTTGCTCTGATATTACCATTTACTTCGATGAAAACCTAGGTGTCCCCAGCCCAGTTGAACCATGTGTTTGAGAAAACCAGTTCAGTTCGTACTGTCTACTTTTCCCAGTTTATTCCTAGTTGCTTCCCGTTTCCTCTCTTGGCTCCTGGTCACTCAGATTAGGAATTGGTCATTGCGAGTTGCAGAATTACAACATTTTTTGTGTGCCTTCTGTTACAGGAGCTAACCCATCTATCCAATAACAGCCTGAGAAGCCACTTAAATCCAGTTGGACTTGTCCCTTCTTGTGGTGCTACGTGCCAAAAATGCTCTCTGGGGTGAGCAAGCTCCCGCTTCATGTCCAGGCATATACAGACAGACTGGCAGATGCTGGGTTGGCTTACATTACACCACTGCAGAGGTCTACATTTATGCAACCAAAAATGGGAGGCACAAAAGTGAAATGACCATGAGCTAATTGTTGGTTTTAAACTAAGGTCACGTAAGACCTGATGTTGCATATCTCCAGCATGGCACCTTCAATGAAGCCACACAAATTTACGTGGCCTAACGATGTAGTCTATTAACTGCATGGCTATTCCTTGCTCTGCAGATGGTCAACATGGGAGGGAGAAAGGGTGGATTGGCACTGGGGCAAGTTTCAAAAGAAGTGGCAAATGCTCCATCCCTGGCAGTGTTCAAGACCAGGTTGGACAGAGCCTTGGGTGATATGGTTTTAATGTGAGGTGTCCCTGCCCATGGCAGGGGGGTTGGAACTGGATGATCTTCAGGTCCTTTCCAACCCTAACTATTCTATGATTCTGTAATTCTATGATCTTCAGACCACAGTTCATGTTGGCATGTCAGCATTAAAAAGAATAACCTGAAGCCTGCATCGGCAGGGAAAGAGTTAAAAACCGGAATTCCACTTTGGACATTGACAGAAATCATGGCTTTTACTACATCCTTCTGCCCAGCAAGTATAGTAACAAACTGGGTGGATGAGGATCTCTCTCTGTTTGTAGAGACTGAAAATTATGGTATTTGCACAGCAATAAACTGCTGTGGGAGTAAAAACAGCTCTCAGATGTTTACTGCTGGCAAACAGGGGGATCCTGAAAAAAAGGATCACGTAAGGATTTATGCTTTGTGGTGGACACACTGACAGCAAAATGTATTTTTAAGAAGGCCAGTATTCTTACCTGATTCCAAGGGCAGGCTGTGCTTCATGCTTTCACCCACTGGACTGTATTTCACACCCTCTGCAGAGGCAGTGCACTTTCTTTGCAGAATGAGAGCATGACAACTTCTCTCTCATCCTCTGCCTTGGTGGTTCATTAAAAGGAGGAAGAATAAGTACATCTGGAAAGTGACTGGCTAAGTCAGCCAGGAGCCAAAGAATTGGGGGTGAGGGGTTGTGATAAAGTACAGTTTGTGGGTTACCTTACTAATCTCTCCAATTGCTCATCCCATCCCAGTTATGATGGAGTAACAAGAAGGGTACTCCACTTTTAGACACAATTCAGGTGTCACCTCTGGGGATCCCTTTGCACCAAATGGGCTGTTTTTCCTAAGGAAAGTCTATAATTAGAATACTCCTTTTGCTGTCCCATATGTATCTTTAGTCCCTGGGGAGCCTCCAGAGGCAAGTGCCCGGCTGTAACACTCTTGGGATTTCCTCCTTTGGGCCATGAGCACGTATTTCTCCCAGGTCTCTATGCGGTTTTTCAGGCTGTGAGGGTGTGGGATGATGGGAATAGTCACACTGCCCTTTGGGGACACTGAGCACAGCATGGTCCATAGCTGCCAAGTGTTTCTGGTGGTCAGGGTGCCCGAGGAGGGGCTGTAGGACCTCCCTGTGGCAGTGGCTGGAAGTGGAGGGGCAATTTCTGCATCCAGAAGGGAGACAGCTTTGCATAAGGAAATAATCTCATACGACAGAGTGATGAATTTGTGTGCATGTATATCCCCACTCGATGCTGGAGGCAGTCCAAGCTACGTGTCTGTGTGCCATAGGCCCTTTGCGGCTCAGAGCAAACAGAGGATCCCTTTCAGCATACGTGGTGGGGAACCGTCCTCCTGGCATGAGGCATCCCCGGGTCATGGGTTGTTTCCCAAGCTAGGTGTTTTGACTTAGGAAAGCTTGGGAATGAGACTTTGATTTTTGCTGTTTTACGCTAGCAAAAAGTCTGGAGAACAAATAGTTGATTTTGTGTTGTTATGCTAAATTAATTCAATTAGCTAATGACAGAGCTTTATTGGTGAAAGCCCTCTTTTTCTAGTGTAACCCAGGCAACCTGCCTGTGCTGCTCTCCTCTAGCAAGCTTCCTTCTACACAAGTGAGACCTGATGTGAAGGGGTGCTCAGGATCTGTCTGGTGCCTTCTGCTCTTGCATGGAGGGGTCTGGCAAAATATATCTGTGTGCTTCAGCCCAGGGATGTGCTGCAATGAGAAACAGATCAGGAGCACACAGGTGACCATGCCAGCACCATATGCAGCAGGGGTGAAGCTGTTTGCCCCAAGCAGGCAGCAGGAATAGAGCGGCTCCCCACAGCAGAGCTGCTGTGGGGCAGTGGGACAGACTGAGCCATCTCTGTTCCCCACACTGCGGCCACCCCAGCCTCTCTCTTTCCCAGTAGTTACGTCAGAGCCTGTGCACTTTGCCAGTAGGTTTGATAGGGCTGACTAAAAGCACCATTTTCCTGGTAAAACAAACACAGACTCCTTTTTAAAAACACCTTTTGATACTTTATGAGCGGGGCTGGTATATGTAACCCATCAAGCCCAACATATGGCTTATTATGACATTTAGCTGATTAAAATAGTCTAGACATAAACTTGAGATTTCAGAAATGTTTAAGCTAAGTCCGAAATACATTTTAATGTACAGTAGATGTATACTGCAATTTGGGCCACCTGTGTCCCTGTAGGAATTATGGAGCAGGAAGTACTTTTGACTCAAGAAGTGTGTCTGAAAATTGAGGCTGTAAATTAACAACAGCTTGTCTATTAGATTATTTCACCCATAAAGGAGTCTGTATATTTCTAAATGCCTCATGATTTTCAATACCTTGCTGTTGTTACTTTTATTAAAGAAGGAGTTTGGCAACAGTCTGGGCTTCTAGGTTGGGGCACATTTTTAGAATATTGTGGAATAAATAGCAGCCAGACAGTGGTGAAGCATACCTGTGGCTGCAACAGGAGGAAACCCCAGCTTGGCCTGACAGTGGGCACGGTGGTGCCAGTGTCCCGTGGTACCCAGGAGACTCAGCCCGGCTCACTGCAGACTCTGGGTCTCCTGCTTGTTGGCCATTTCAAAGCTGAAGGCAGGGCACAGTGTGTACATTGCTGTTAGCTATGCCTGCAAAAGGCCACATAATTTACCTCTCTGTCAGCTTCCTGGTCATGCTGCGTAACTTCACATTGTCATCTTACTCACCTGGCTTTCTTCTTTATTTTAACTCTCTTCCAAGAGTCCAGTCTATTTACGGTTGTTTGGTTGTCTCTGGAAAGGCCAGAATGGGAAATTTAGGCAAAAAGAAGTAAGAGTCCTGCCACATGATCTGTCCCAAGCTTCCCTGCAGTAGTTCTCAAACGGGGAGTAATGAATCTTGAAGGCTGCGAGAGGGAGACATCTGTGCAGACTCCTAGCAAGGGGCATGAGAATAAGGCTGAATAGAACATCAGCAGTAGGGAGACAGAGCTGGGGCAGAGAGAAAAATGCCCACAGGGAAGTTTTCATGAGAAGGAAGTTGTCGGACAGAATATGCATCCTAGCCCCCATAAATTGCTATGTAATTCTCATTTTGCTGAGCAGTTCTGCCACATATGTTAGTCTTAATGACTTGCACAGAGCATGAGAGAGTGGTCTACATGGGGATGATTTTTTTGGCAAAGAGCCGTGTTATGTTCAGGCTGGTCATTACGGAGAGGGCTAGATACATTACCCCTCTGTGGTTCACCCTCAGGAGAGGTCTGTATCCCCTGCTTGGACATCCCCCTCCTGCTGAATGAATAACACATTGGCTGAGGTACAAGATCCTGTGACATGAACAAATGTTTGGTCCACAAGAAAAATGAAACCTTGGGTGACAGCTCATGGAAACTCTTGGAGAGCAGAGGGCTCTGGTTTAGTATCTAGTACTCCCATGGTCCTGCAGTGCCCTATCTGCAAGGTGGGTCGATAGGCAATGAGCAATTGGAGGTGGTGAAGGTTGTGTCCTTGCTCTGGACCAGGGCTGAGGTACAAGTATCATTTATCCAGCCAGTGTTACCTGATGGTGGAAGGGTCTTGCCTGCCTGCAGAGAGGTCTCCCTGTTGCATTAGAGTTAGTGGCTGCCTACAGCACAGACACCCTGTCCCGCAGCCCTTCCAATATGCATGAGCATTCTGAGTGCAGAGCCCAGGTTATCTGAGGGGCTGCGGACAGGAACCTACTGCAAGCTGAGTCATGGCAGACACACATGGACAGACTCAAATCTCAATCTCCCCTCCTCTTCCCTGGTTTCTCCCTTTCGCAATCCCCTTGCCTTGCTGGCTTGGCATTGTCCCCATCCTTGCTCTTCCAGTCTTGGTCCATCTGGCACGTCGGTTGCTAAATCAGTGGTGGGCAGGCTTGCCAGGATGCCTGGCTCCGGCTGCCTGCCCAAAGGCTTCTTGCTTGCTTTTTAATCCATGAATGAAAGCGAGCCAGGCAGAGGGGAATATTCTGGCTTTGCTGCAGGGTGCTTGGTGTGCCTGTGTCAAGCACATAACATAGTTCCTTCTTTGCACGTGCAGAGTTGGGTCAAATGGGCCGCTGCAGGCTGCATCCGGAACCTGCTCGAGCCATGGCCCCGGTGGGATGGGGCCACCAGGCAGGCAAAGGACCCCCATGCCAGGGGTGAAGCTGGGGAGTGGGGCAGCGCTGGGGAGAGGGAACAGTTGTCACTCTGGATCAGCTTCTCCTGTCCCAAAATGCAGCATATTAAAGCAATTAAGAAAAGCTCTGCTCAATGCAGGGATTTTGAGGGGAAATATGAATGTAAGGATACAACATTCCTCGATCAGAGGGGAGAAATAGCAGAGGGTAAATTAAACACAGCTGGAATGAGCATAAGAAATAGATTAATTCCAAGAGATTTTTTTTTCTTTCCGTTCTTTACAAATTATAGGAGCTAGGAAAACTAGCACTTCTTAATTCCACTTGGTATGCAACCCTTTAATCCTCTAGCCTGCCAGCCAGCATGCGCTACATTCAAGTGCAAGCCCTTCACCCCACAAACCCTTAACTGGGGACGTCTCTGCTCTCCCCCATGGCCCCTGCACATATCCTTCTCACCTCCTCTTGTGCTGCAGTGAGAACAAATACTGTGGGCAGGAGAACACTGGAAAATATTATCAGGAAATTATATTGCTGGTAATGTTGTGACCCTGGTTCAGCGCGATAAACAGTGTTTATTTACAACAGCAAAGCCAGATTTTCCTCCAAATATGCTTGTTAGAGTGAGGATCATCCCTCAGTTCTGATGCTGCACAGCACCTGACAAAACAGTGCGCTGGTCCATGGCACAATGAGGTGTTGGTCTGTGGCCCAGGTTCAGTTTCATGCAATATATATGATAAATACTAGTGGGGTTTGTGGACAGAGGCTTGCAAGCTGCTGGTGCTGTGGCATGTGCTCAACTCCTTTTGGTTTTGGGCACCTTACAACAAGGTTGTTCAAGACCTGTGGAATCCTGAGCTTTGCGTGAGTGCTCCTGGCTTATAGGAGAAGAGAGAAACCAGAGCAAACAGGAAAAATGTAATCGTGTTGGTGCCAGTATTGCTGTACATGGCTCTTACTACTTCTGGATACCAAGTGGCTGGGGAAGCCCATCTGACCACTGCTTCAGGACAGGGATAAGGTCCTTTCAGTGCCCATAGTGTATACTGGGAGGGTAGCTGAGCCCAGGGATCTGAGTCCAGAGATGCTGGGAAGAGGGAGCTGGTGCCTGGAACTGCCCAAGTACGGACGTGGTCCCCTGCCCTCTGCATGAGGGCAGCCCTGGGCACTCCCCAGAACAGAATGCATGGGTCCTCCAGCTCAGCTGAATCCTGGGCCCATCGTGCTCCTCCATCCCTCCATCTTCTGAGGGTTTGTCTCTCCTGGGAATGCCTGTCCTTGGGTTTTCAGCTGGGTTGCTGGGCTCCCCACTGCTGTGGGGAGGGTCAGCCCCATGGCTCTGCCTGTGGCACCCTCCTGGGGATGGCTGGGCTGCAGCGGCCTTGGCTTAAAAAAGATGGAAGATAAAAAAGTCAGGAAGAGGAAACTGCTGGGTGCTTATTGTGGGCACTACAGAAGCAGGAAAGGGTTTGAAAGGACAGACGGAGCCTGTTTCCATAGTGTACAAATTGCTACATTAACCAGTGCTGGACAAGAAATGCAAGTTATGGCTGGTACTTGGCTCTTACCTCATATAGCTGCCGGGTAAAAGCATAAAGGATAGCCTTGATTTTGAATCTCTTGGCTTCTTTTAACTTGTATTGCAGCCATTCTATTAAGTAAATACATGTTTTCTTCTGGGAAGATATTTTCCTTTTTTTTTTTTTTCCTCTGGCAATGACAGTTTTTGTTGGTTTTTTTTATTTAATAAAGTAACATATGGCCATAAATTGTGTATCATTTACCTCAACTACATGGATGACTTTGTTGGAACTTGTCCAGTCGTCAGTTAAAGATATATTTAAGCAGGTTTAAAATACAGTATGTATTTAAAATGAAGTGAATAATCCTTGAGGCATTTTGAAAATGATGTTTAAGAAAAGTCTATTCACAGTGTATTTTGGTATTTTCTCCCTCACCCACAGTTAAGTATGTCTTTAGTGATGCACTTAGGTTATCATACATGTTAAACTCAGTAGGTATACACAGAGTTCCATGCAAGAACAGACTGTGGCTAAAATGCCCTCTGTGAGGTCTGGAGCCACAGCTGCATTTCCCAGTGTTCCAGGGCACCTCATGGGCTCTCCTGGTTTTCTCTAGCAGTATCTTTTGAGCTGTGCTGGGCTATCTAGGCACCCTCATGCTCTCCATGCTGCCCTCTTCATACATGTCTCTTCCCTTCCTTGTCCTCTGCCCTGGCCTTCCCATTACTACTCTCCCTTCCCTCCAGGGCTACTGCCTTGAGAAGGGCAGAGTCATTGCACTATTCCAAGCCAGCTGGCAAGCTGTGTTATGCATGTATACATACAGATGATACTTCCTAGCGGAGGTGCTCTGATGCCTTAAAGCTGTTTTCTGGGTGTTTTTTTCATATCAGCTGAGCAGTATGAAGTAGCATTGAAGGAGGAGAACTGAGACTACACTTCTGGAGTGAATTGATATAATGTGATGTGATGTAGCAACTACTGAATCTTGGCACATTAGACTCTGTCTCTTCCACTTCCCTGAAGATGCTGTTTTTGCTGCTTCCTGCTCAGTATGGTGGGTGCCCCATAACCCTTCCAGAGCAATCAGAGGAAGATTTTGCAAGACCAGCAGGAAGTTTAAATGATGTTCAAAGCACGCATTATGGACTTCAAACAAAGCTGCGCAGATAATCTGGGCTGCAGGACTGTAATTAGATAGAGGAAAACTTATGCTGTGATAAACCCAGCTGCTGTTCTCATAGCATGTAATTGATACAATGGACACAAGGCCAGGATCAGAGAAGGTCATAGCCGCGGTTAAAATGCTGCCTTCTAAAATCTATCAGATATAGCGTGCTTCTTCAGGATGATGAAACACTGGTTTGGATTCTCCTCTCATTTCATTTGAAGAGGCCAGGGAAGATCTGTTCCAAACAGGCTGCTTGCTTCCCCTGCAAAACCTAGTTAGAGGGTTTTCAAGACTGTGGCTGACTGCAAGCTGAGCAAAATATGGGTAAACAGAAGAGGTCCTCATGAGATGACCCATTGACAGCAGCATAAATTCTGCGTATTTTATCTGAAAACACCTTTTATGGTGGCTAAAATCATTGAATGGATCTTGATCAACAGCACTTCTAAAGCCTGGACCTTGCAACTCCTTCATGACCTTTTTGATATTACATGAAGACCTCCAAATAGATGGGAATGTCCAATGTTTAAGACGTACTATAATCAACATTCTTGTAAAGAACAGGCAAAAACTCCATCCCTGGCAGGATTTTGGTCTAAAATAAATGTGAGAGTCGCAGTGAGATCACTGAGAGTTATTCAATTTGAAGATCTTATTTCTCCAGTCAGACTTATGATTGTTGCCAGGTTGCAGTAAAACAGATTAAAAAGAAAACTTGACATTTAGCATCAGAACTGAAAATGAAACAGTCATGCTCTTCTCTTATCTCTGATGTAGGCTTGCCTTGGCAAACTTGACATGTCATCTAGTGTGTTGATGTCTCAGTTTTGCCATGTGCAAAATGGTGATTTCTATTCTGTTTCCTGAAGGGGCATGGGAGATGCACATAAAGCACCTGATAAAAGTAAAATTTATATTTGGAAAAATCACATATTTAATTGCATAAAAATTCAGTGATGATAAAGCAGCGAATTAAAAAAATCTGATTACCGGGAAGTCAAGGGCTGTGTGAGACCTGCATGCCTTAGGTCAGCAGTGAAATGAGATGGTAGGACTTTATTTCTGCTTTTAAATGTTTTTCCCCCACTTTTCCTCTGATACTCTCATTTTTATAAAAAAAACCTAAATTATATCTTAGGGTTTTGAAATAGCATCAAAGGCATAGCTGGAACACTTATAAATAGCTGTATCTTTTCTTGAAGGTGGTGTCCAAGTTTATTTCAGGTTTTGAGGTAGGGAAGCACTGCAGGCCACAAGCTCTGGACGCTGCATGGTCCTGGCTCCCTGGAAAGGTCTGTATTTGCCCTCCTCACTCTCTCATGTACCCAGACCCTCCATGGTCACCCCACTTTGTTGTTTCACCACCCTGGTAGCCTGTGCTACCTGCCCTTGGGACGCTGATGTGTGTTCTGGCTTGTCCCTGTGCCTCACACCTCTGCCAGCCCCTGTTTGCTTCCCCAGCCCTCCTCTTGTTACTCCCATTGGACTCTTCCTTTCCCCTGGCTTTAGAGCCACAGGCAGAGCCCAATTCCCTAGCCCGTGTCTCCTTAGAAAAGAACTAAACCCTCTGTGGGGGTCTGGGGGCTTCATAACTCCATGCTTAGGTATCACTGCAAGGGGGGCAGATACCTCTGTGGCCAGCACACTGCCTTTGTGCCGCACATGGTCTTGCAGAGATCTATGAGTGGAGGGAGATGTTGTGCCAGACAGAAGAGCAAGGCTTCTCCTTTGAAGAAAAGCACTGGAGAGCCATGGATGTTGATCTGTAGAAGGGCCTTGGATGCTCCCTGTAGCCTGGGGTAAGGCAGGTCCCTGGGGATGGATCAGGAAGAGCAGTGGGATGGCAGCTCGTGGTGTGGCAGCACAGGGGACGAGCTGCTGAGACTAAAACCCAGCATTTCTTGGCTCCGAGTTCACGGAATGAACTGTAACCACCAGCCTATAAATGAGAACATCCAAACAAACAAACAGAAATAAAACCAAATGCAAAAAGAAAAAAAAATATATACAGGATGGTGCTGCTTTGACTCTGGGCCCTGTCGTCTTCTAGGACTGATGAAGCGACTGGGTGGTTCTTCAGATTCCTGTGGTCTGAACACACACCCTAGTCATCACTGAGATGAGCTCGGAAAAAGCCAGTAATGAAAGAGGGCTCTGATTTATTTCCTGATAAAATAACCTTTGCTCTCAAAGGCTAACATTTCAGCTCCAGCTTGCAGAGAATGATCTTTTATTTCCATCCATCAAAGCCTACATCATGCTGGATAGCCAGAGAGTATTCTTCACACACAGCCATGTGTTGGCCAAGGAAGGAAAATTACTACCTATAATATTTTTTTCTCTGAGGGAAGAGAAGAAGGAGGGGGGCTGAAGTCTGCATTAAAGGCTGGAATAATTGCCATCCATTGCAAACCTGTGACTACAGCATGAAAAAAATTGTTTAAAAGTACTATGCAAGCCAAAATTTTTTGCTGCAGTGTAAATAATCTTTGCGGGTTTTGCGGCCTTTGATCTGATCATCATCCAAATAATTTCTGTTTATTTTTGCCCAGGTAGACATCTTGAATGAGTATTCAGGGGCTTTCTGCTCTGCCACTGTGTTAGAGTTACACCAATGTTTTTGCCCATTACAGTTGTCATTTTAGTGTGAGGCAAGAGCCTGCAGTCTTGATTGAGAATGACAAGAGTAAAAGTTGAGATTTGCAGTTCACACGGGCAGTTTTACACCATGATGTGCTGCAAGTGGCTATAGGGAACAGTCAGCGTCAGGGAGTAAAAAGCAAGGCAGGTATTTATTTGCAATCAAAACCTTAGCTGAGCTTGATACATGAAGAGCCAGAGGCACCTGCTCTGTAACTGATTGAAATAACAAGTTTTTTTTTCTCTGAAAAAGAGCTTGATTAATCCCATTTTTCTGAAAGTATATATTTTTTTCTATGCCAGTGGCTTAGGTATGCACTTAGTACTTAGGTATGACAAAGCAGAGCGTCTTGCAGTGTTTATGTGATCACCAGAACTAGCAGTGCTGAGCAGCAAGCCCTGGTGTGTGATGGATCAGCATCCACATGGCTGAATGCCTCGGTATTCCCTACATGTGAGAGAACTGTCTGAGAGTGCCAGCTTACAGCCGAGGGTAATGCCAGGGTTTCCTCTGGGTTATGATGGTGGATTTATAGAGGGTTTGGAGCCCTCTGTGATGGCAGATTGCACAGAGCTCTGCTTTGTTAGCCTTGAGTCTTTGCTGGGTTGGCAGAGCCTCTCTGCCACACAGGTTTGCTGGTGTTTACAAAGCTCTGTGAAGAGGCAATGTTGCGAGAAGCAGCTTGTGTGGGTGTGAAAAGCACCAAGGGACTGTTTTTCTGTGAAGGTGGATAGAGGATGTCCATGCATGCGTGCACTGCATGCCATACAGCATGTGCGAACAAATGTTTCTACGTAGAGATCAGTGCACAGAAGTGAAAGACAAAAGGAGTGCAGAGGCCATGACCCAAAGTCCTTGGGAGTCAGCAGGGATTTCCTTTTTTGCTAGGACCTAAGCTTTGCTTGTTGCTGGGAGAGCTTTTGCTATCACAGGCTCACAGAGGAGGCCCAGAAAGGATGGGATGAAGGGGAGGGAAAAGACTTTAGTGCAGATGACTTGAGTGCTGCTTCCATAGGTCATCAGTAGGGACTGACACAGCTGCATGCACACACACACACTGCAGAAAGCACAAACTTACTTTCTTTGAGCTAAAAAGAGTAGCATTTCAGCATTTCATATCTGGCATGTATTATAGAGATGTTTTGCCATAGGGACCAGCCACTAGAGAGGTGAGCAGGGTTACTGACTAAAGGTCAGCCTCCTGTGTGGGTGTCTCTAGCACCAGTCAGTGGAAGTTTTAAGGGCTGAGTATCCTCACTGCAGTCAGTTAATGCTTTGATAAGGCAAGCTAATGTTGGTTTTATTATGAGATAATATAACAACAGAATAGGCCATCCAGACATTAGTATGTCTACTTTGGCTGTAAGGAAACATTCATGGCCCAAAACAGGAGCTGGAAAAGAATTGCAGAACAGCAGTGAAGAGCTATAATTCCCTCGTTTTCAAGTTCTGGTGTTAAGGACCTCCAGGATTATTCTCCAATTCTTAGCTAACCAGTCCTCCCAGCTCTTGCTGTAAGCAGTTTTCACATAGCCTGACTTTTCCTCTAAGTGTACCCTTCATCCACAAGGACCCTATAAAAAGTATTAGGCAAAGATTAAACATTATAAGCATATAACCAGCTCATAAAATGAGTTTTAAATGCTAAGCATGAAAGGGTGAATTTGCCTAAGGGGGTTGCTCAGAGCTCTGTTGGCTCAGGGAAACTTGTTTCTCAAGAGACATATTTATCACTATAGTTTATTTGTATTACAAGAGGCACCACTGGAGGCTTCATTGTGTGAAGTGTAGCTCAGACATCCAGTAGGAAAACAATTGCTCCTGAATACTTATGTCAAAAATGATAGGAGAGGCCTAGGCCAATAATAAAGGAAGGCTTTCTATCCCCATTTCACAGCTGGGAAACTCAGGATCTACAGGATGAATGGGTTTGCCCAGTGCATAGTGGTGGTCATGTAAAAGCCAAGGAGCTCAGCCCAACCCTACAGCATGTCCCACTGCCAACCCTTAGCAGGATCAGCCTCTGATTTGACTAGCAGGTGATCAGTACAAGGCCTGAACCCTCTCCACTGTTCCCACCATAGCCTTCCTATGACAGACTGCTTCTATGATCTAGATCAAATGCAGGCAAGGTGGAATAAAGCTCCTGGAATATATTCTTCCTCCACAAGTGCAGCTGATGACCTAGCCATTAGCTGGAGAAGCAAAAATGCTGTGGTGTTTGTGTGGTTTACACAGCCTGAAAAGAAAAAAGGCCACAAAAAGGTTACCAGAATACAATGCATTTTTTTCCATGGGTGATTTGAGATCAAGAATGGAGGGGGATAAAAAAAGAAAATCCCAAATGGAAAAAGACCTGTTTATAGTCCTTAATAACTGACCTGATTTTTCAAGCCTGCCCAACATGTGAGAGCTTTCCCAGAATAATTTATTTTACACCTGACTCTTCAACAAATAGCCTTTATGTCTGTATGTTACAGACATTTGCAACCAGAAAAACACTGAAAACTGCGTGTGTCAAAAGAAGAGTTAAATTTTGCATTAAATTCCAAGCCTTTCCTTTCCTCTAGGCTAGCTAACATTTTCTATCGTCAGCTAAGCGAGTTTGTTTTCATGTCTCATTTTCTTTTTGTATTGATGTATTAGTCTGGTAGGCTGAGTGTTCTCAGAGGGTGGACGTTTGTACGAGTTTCATTAAAAATATTTCACAATACGTCTCTAGAATGTGATCTGTGCTTTTGTGCTGATTGAAAATGGTACAGCAGCCTGTAAAAGCATATTCTTTTATATTTCATCAGAACTTATATGTTTTAAATGGAAATCTCAACCATTATGTTTTCTCTGTGGAGATTAAAGAGAGGGTTTTTCAAACTGTCAGTACAATTGCTTTGTGCCTGCTTCTCTTGTCAGATGTAACTCAGTAAATAAGGAGAAATTCTTCTGAAATCAGTGGAATTATTCCACTGAAAAACTTCAATGCATGATTTAGCAAGGGCCCTTGTTTTTATTATGTATCAGCCAGGCTGTCTGAGCTGTCCCAGAGCTGCCCGTTGCTAGCATATATTTAACCAGAATATTAATGAAGGGAAAAGTCTAAGTATTTGCAGCTAATGTATTTCTTTAAAAATATACAATAGGAAACAACATGTTTCACATTACTGCTTACCTCCTCTAAGGCAAGAGTTTTTCTAATGGGTAGACTGTGTGAGAAATTATGTTACATACCACCACAGAGCCTCATGTATCTTTAAGCAATCTGAAATTCTTTAAATGTGCAAAGCAAAATGCTGTGTATTGTAACAAGCTGTGCTGTACCATACCGACTCCTCTCAAGTCACAAAGAGATGAATAATTCACTAGGGTGTTTTTTAATTTCTAAAATAAATACTTTAGTATTTATTTAGTTCATTCTAATAGATATTGCAGAAGATGTTTGGTATCCCCGTGTTCTTATCATTGCATCAGAGTAGGTACTTTGCTTGTTTTGTCTCCCTGATTTGTGTTTGGTTTTTTTTCTGAAGCTGTGCAGAATCTTGAGATTTCTTACACTTGTCTGCTGCCATGTCACCTCAAACACTCATCTCTTTCCTTCTGTTGGATAAGCAGACTTGTGCCTGCTCATTACATGCATGGAAATCTCCAAAAACACATGTGGTAGGAAACACTGTCATGTATTCAGGTCCTGACACTCCCCTCCCTGGTTTAGCCTGGAACCGAAGGGCTTTTGTAATGCTGGAGAAAATTTTCACGGCTGGATTTTTCTCAGGAGCTGGATTGCTTATTCCAGCTTCTTGATTGAGTCATAATTATGGTGATTATGCTCAGCTCATCCAAAATTTTCCTATAGAAGAGCTTAATCGGAGAGCAGTTGGCTTTCCTCTCCTTTACCAATATGCAATTATTAGAACAACCCGCAGGTGCAACTTTTTGCTAAGCAAGTCTTAAAGGAGGTGGGAACTTAAAAGATGATGCAAAGTCTCCATTGTCCATTTCTCCTGCATTATATAAACAGCAGAGAACAAAGGCTTTGGGCTCATTATCTTTGTCCTGATTAATTTGCTGAGTAGATCCGATGAGAGATACTTGACTCGTCCAGACTTTGTTGCCAAAGAGAAACTTAGTTCTCCACTTCCTCACAGAACATTCATGAAAAATAAAAAGGAGAATAATTAGGAAATGTCACATTGTTTAGTTTTCTTCATGGGAAATGTATTTTGCTAATATGGATATATTTTGTTTTGATATGCTGAAGATGTTTAGCTCTTCAGAAAGAAACAGGAAGAGAGGCTGACTTCTTTCTGATCTCTTTGGAGACTGGCTTGTTTGTCCAAATTAAACTTTTTTATTAAAACAAAGCCAATTTTTCCAAAGAAAAGTGTTCTGTGGAAATTTTTATTAATCCCAACTTGCTTCTGCTGTTGCTGACTATTGCTCAAACTGCACCATGGCCCCAGTTTTCAGCCAGTAGTGAACTGATCTCTATACCTCTACCTGAATGTGTGTATATGTGTTGCACATGTACATACGTGTATGGACAGGACTAACTTCTGCCCTCAGCTACATATGTAAATCCCAGTGGAGATTTCCATCAACGTTGTGCGTGTATGAATGAAAGCAGAATTTGGCTCAGGATTTGTAATCAATATATAAGGCTTACTGAGTGATTTGAGATGCTTGGAGAAAGCTGTTACATAAATGTTAGTCATTATTATTTGTAATAATTACCTACAGCTGTAACTATGGCAAACCTCCATATAAAAACATCTAAACCCTGACATATGGCTTCTGTGCTTCAGCTCCAGATTCCACCAACGTGCACAATAAACTCTTTCTTTAAAAGCATGTGCCTAAAGGGAATATGTAAACCCTGGCACATGATAGCAGCTACAGTGATGAGGAGAGAATTATGCCATCCTTATTAGCAGCAGCAGTCTGACTCTCACAGAAAGGAATGGGTGTTGGATTGGACCCTATCATGTGAATAACGTGCTCCTGAGATGCATTACAGCCATGGGCAATGTAGGCCTTAAATTAAATTCAGGTTGTAACTGGGTCAGGGCTGAAGAACATTTTGTAACCACATTTTTCCAGTGTGCCTGCAGATTAGCTGGATCCTTATTTTGGGGATGTCTTCATTCTCCTTGGTCTTACTTTTAAACTAAATAAATAATAATTACAAAAAAAACCACCCAAAACCAAAACAACAACAAAAACAACCCACAAACATCCTCCCAAGGCAAATAAAACCTTCCAAGTGTCCTCTTACCTTTTCTAGCTTTTCCCATATCTGACATGGCCACGACAGCCATTTAAAAGATGAAACACAGAAACTGTTGAGCAGCACACAATGCTGCTACTCAATAGTCTCAGGAGGAAGTGAGGAATATGGCATCTGACTGAAACTGCTTGGGAATTTAGGCAAACAGCCTGTAATTGCCAAATTGATTTTGGCCAGGAGGCCAGGGCTAACACCCACAATAAGTATAAAGTGCCATGGGATCTTTAATGACCCCACTGCTTTGGATACTGTTTTACGTTTATTTAATGCACATTTTATGTTTGTGAATAATATACTCCATAAAATATATACAGTCAGGAAATGCCAAACATTGCCAGTTTCCCAAAGGCAATTTCAGAGCTTGCAGAGACCACTCAGGCCTCGATTCACGATCACGTTAAACTTTGCTTATATGAGGTAATCCAATATTTTATGCATTAAAATGCACCATGCACCTAAGAAGAATTAAACAAATGCTTTACTATGCACTAAACTTTTTCTTCCCCCTTCAGTGAGGATGAAGCAGGAATACTTCTTGGACCCCTAGCCGTTGTGCAGTCAGGGAGGCTGTGGATGCTTGCTCCGCTGGCCTTGCAGCAGCCCTCTGGATCTGCAGCTGGGTCCTTGCTGGAAAAATCAGAGCAAAGACTCCTGGAGAGGGCAGAGGGAAACCTGTGTAATGAGCTACCTGGGACTCTGAAACCCGTTGGGGTCTTTACTGCTGGGCAGCTTTTAGCCAAAGACGGAGTGGAGATCCTGCCTTGCCTCTTGATGCTTTGAGGCTGGCAATAGCTGAAGAGAGATGGTGAGTGCCAAACTGAGGAGGAGCGACACACAGCAGACAGTCACCCAATGCAATGTAGCAATAAGTAATTAGCAATGAAATGGGGGAAACATCTGCATCTCTGCATTCGGAGTAGTATCTTCTACAGGCTGCTGGCTCAGGGGTTAATTGCCACTGAGTAACTATGACGAGATTTCATGTTTTCCTCTGTCTTTAGGTCAGCTATAACAGCCCTTTGTGTTATACTGATGGTAATTTTGCTTGGGTGCAAACAGACCAAGATTTTCAAAAATAGGTCACTAAACTTAGGCTCCAAGGAGTTTATATGTAGACACTTAACTCAGTGATCTGATTAAAAAAAAGCAATCTGAGTGCCCAAGGTCTCCCAAAGTTGTCAGATCTGTAGCCAGACAAACACAGAAAGCTATAATCAGGTCAGTGCAATTATGTACATATTTGTAATTTTAAAGATTATGCTTCTATTCTGGCAATGACTAGGGTTTAAAACAGTCTTTTGTATATACTTTTTTTATATATATATTTTTAAGGAAAATGACGGTGATGGTTTCCTGAAATCCAGATCAGGGAAAGACCACTGTCTAATTCACCTATAGCATCCTGATCTGTATGCTGCTCAGCACAATGTGCAGTGTCTGGAGTCAGTGTCAGAAGTAGATTTTCATCTGTTTCTAAATATCGAACCTCCTATCAGAGCCAAGAGGTGCTCAGTCTGCACTCAACAGATGGGTCAGATGTGACTGCAGACACCAGAATAAGGTTTCATATTTCCATAGCATTTTTGATGCATGAATTCCAGTGCTTCTAGAAGAATATTAACAGTGAGATGTGCAATATTTTTGGTACACAAGTGAGCACTGTCCTGAAAGGCACCCCAATATGGGTAACCTAAATTTTCTCTGTCAGATTTCTCTCGTAAAAAAGATTCTGAAGAATGATGAAAATGTCTTCTTGTGGCTTGGATTAATGACAGTAAAGAAGGGTCTTTTTTTCCCTCATCTGAGTGCAGGTTTTGCTTGTCAGCCCCCATTACTGGCACAGAACAGCTGTGGTCTTTGAACACCATTTGTAGTTTTCAAGGGTCACAGACTTGCAATACCCGAGGTGCACTTCTGACGTGGATGTGCCATTTGGAAGACATCTGTCCTGCAGAGCCTCACCATCTGACCTTTCACTGAAGACTTGTCTGATAACAACTGCATCCAGACCAACCTGATGCACACAAATGTGTGTGTGTCATCCATTTATGCCCATGTTTTGCTGTTGATCTTTGCAGCCACTCCTTGCCCACCCAGCTCTGTGGGCTGCTGGGCAAAGGGAGCATTGATGGGGACTTCTCCATGGCCAGCCTCTGGAGCAGCTCTCTGATGGAGGCTCACTTCTTACACCTCCTTTCTAAGGAGACCTTCTTGTGCTGGACTCAGTCTCTGGTTAGGACTCTGTGGCATGCAGCACAGAGGAGGTCAGGGTAGGTAATCTTAATAATTCTTTTGGCCTAAAAGTCTATTAGTCTCCTCTATTTCATTAGTCACAGCCCCAGGAGCATTAAGACGGGGTGTTGCTATGATGATGTCTGGTGTCAGGAGACTCATACCAGGAAATGAAGGCCAAGACTGTCAATTTCTAAATTTGATATAAAGCAAAAGGGTGTTTCTGTAAAAATGATCAAAGCAGGGACTGATCTGGTGTGGGTATTTTAAAAAGTTCCTTTGGAGCAAGCAGGCTGCAGGCACCCCTCACACGGTAGTGATGCTTGGAACAGATCATTCCCCTTTCTTAAATGTCAAGTCTCCAATATATCATTCAGCAGGAGATCCTCCTAATTAGTTTAGACTTTTCTCTCATGGGTCACACCCTTTATCACTTCCCACTCTGTATGACTTGACTTATGGAACACTTGGCTTCAGACGCAGTCTCAATCCTGCTCTTTGCATGCTATTTGCACACAAATTACTTACATCCCCGTATTAGTCATTCTTCTGTTTCAGTGATACATTTTTTTGTATGTTGTGAGTCTGAGGCAGACGGAGTATCATTTGGCTATGTGAAATCACTCCCAGTGTGGGAATAAGTCCTAGCTCTTGATTAAAAAGTAACACTTCAATGCATGTCAAATACTATAGCTCAAGTCAGCTCAACCTGAGCTGGTTTTGTTACTCTGTGCAACCCAGGTCTGAGTATGTTTGCTCCCTGAAGTGCTAGAAACACAGCATGAAAAGGCACATTCGGTGTTTCTTATGTCATTTGCATGAAGTATCCCAGGACAGGGGATAATACCAGTGTCTTTCCAAGGGAGTGCCTTAATCACTACACTGAAGCAGCAATTTCCAAAACAGAGCAAAGTCAGCAGTGGGATGATTGGAAGACCCCTTGTGCCAACCAGCCCCTAATCTGTTGGATGGTGTGTGTGCTGGGGTATGAGTTTGAAGATTTTTGGCTACAAGGCTGGGTGTGAACCAAGGTAAATGGACAAGACAGCTACTACCTAAAAAAAAAAGACACTACTTCTTCCCTTTTCTTCCTTCTACTTTGTTTTGGTGCGGAGCCAAAAAGGTCAGCACGCCATATCAAGCTCAACTATATGGTCAGATCATTGCAATTAACATGGCTATCGGAAGGGACATAGCCCAGGTGATGGCAATATTAGGATCCTGGCTGGGGTTAGATAAAAATGCACACACACACACAGACAGATCCTGAGAAAGCAGAAGGTCTTCCAAGCAAATACAAGATTTCTGGTAGCCATGGATCTCTGTTGTCAGTAAAATCATTTACATCCAGGACAGGGGTATTGCATCAGTGGAAGTGTGTGCCTGACTTATCAGGAGCTGAGGGGCAGCGGAGATGAGACTCTGTGTTAAGTGCACAGCATCTGGGGCTCTGTTCTTCTGAAGTCCTGTGGTACAGGGCTCAACCCAGCCCCTGCATGTGGGGAAAGGCTTGGGAATGTGAACAGAAAGTACCATGCTTGCAGCACCATAAATCAACAGGCACATAAAAGGATTTTAAAGTGCGGGACTTTTCATACTGTGATTTTGGGGAGCCCTCACTGGGGGTTTTTAAGCACTCAGGCTGACAGTACTGGTAACACTATGTAACAGAGACTGGAAATGGGCCTTACAAAATCACTACTTTGAGATAGCTGCTCACCAGAAACAGCTGGAGGTAATTCTTCATCTTTCACTGGAAACAGATATTCCAGTTTAGGATGAGCGCGTGGAAAGAAGGTGGCTCCGCAGCTCCTCTCTTCTTGCTGTTCACGGCTGACTGCAGAGCAGCAATGGGCTCTCCTCTGGCATCCAGGTGAAATTATAAGGAGGTAACTACATCCAAAGGCTTGGTGGATCTCTGCTCTGCCTGCAATGCCAAGACTTGCCCGAGGCTCAGAGGTTTCATCTCTGGGAAAAATTAGGAGGTCTTGACAAATAATTGCAACATGCTGTTATAGAGAATCACAGGAAGGAATGACAAAATCCCCAAATGATTGGGTATTCTGTTCCTTTGTAACATTTTGCTTTTATTAATGAAAATTGTGTGCACACATGTTATTCAGTGGCCAGTTTTCTGCATCCTATGTTTTAGTCCCTCGTAACATACGTAAGAATTAATATATTCTGCTTTCACCTCTTCTGTCTTCACACGCAAAAACTTTCTGGAAAAATAGAGAGGCATTAAGCTATAGATAATCTGCATAAATTCATGCAAATTTTTCTTATGTTTCAACTGATGAGGGTCCCTATCATATGAGTTTACCTTCTGTTTTGGCTTCAAATGGATCCCATAATGCAGAGCAAAACTCAGCAGAAAGAATGAAGTTTTCCAACCCAGATGGTAAATTGGTCCAGTTTCACTTGAAACTTGGCTTCTTTGCAAATGTTGTTGCACTTGGCCTTGTAGATTATAATGAAATTTCAAACTAGGATTGTTTCACTATGTGAATTAAGTATTGGGCATATTCCATTCCTGGATGGAGTAGGAATTTCCAAGCAATTACTTTTCTTATCTCCAGGGGCTACTGTGATATTTGGAGCTTAAAACATGGAGATTGTCTCTATTGGGTTTTCACTCTTCCCACTACTGGCACTGAGGTAATGTGGAAGGGAAGGATTGAAAACATCCCACCCCTAACACCATGTGGAACAATGCTAAGCCTCTTTGACAGGAATGGGGACACTGGATGAAGGGGCTGGTGCAGGAGCTGGCTTGGAAAGTGATGGGGTGGAGAAAGGAAGGTGGACATCCAAAACTTTTGTGAGTGAGAATGGGAGGAGCAACTGGAATGGGGGTGGAGGTGGGATAACTCCTGAAACGAATTACATGGAAGGTGGGGTGAGGGCAGCATAGGGTGAGCAGTGATCTGAATGCGGAGGTCTGAATGAAGGTCTGTGGGAGCCTCAAAGTGTGTTGCCCTTGCATCCCAGCCCAGCTCTGCCCCAGGAGGTATATGCTGGGAAATGGCTAGCAAAGGTGTGCTGAATGCTCACCTGGGTGGCATGCATAGGGTGGCAAAGCACTGCCACCAGGCACTGTCAGCTGAAGCAGCCAGCTCTCAGCCTTCTTTGTTTGCACCCTTCATGATTCTTAGTGCCTCTGGTTTCTGCATCTCACTGGGACACCCAGAAGGGCTGTGTTTAGAACCAGTATAGACTGGTGAAAGAGCACAGGTCTCTGTTTTTATATGTAATAATTTATACACAATAGTTACATAGTAGCCTGGAGGAAGCCTTGAACGAGGCCACACTTTTGTTTGCTTGCAGGAATTTCATCCCTGGCTTCAGTGCCAGAGATGATAGTAATTCTTTCTTGACTTTTGCATCAGCAATTCTATGTTTTGGGATAGAAATTAGGTCTTGTTCTTCTTGGACATTGAGGAGCCAGAAGATGCCAAGATATTTCTAAGCCCCAGAAGTAGAGGCTATAGAAATGAATCAGAAGCCAAGCCAAAAGCTTCTCTTTTGGACAACTGCAGCTGCTGCTTTCCTCGAGCCTGAGCAGACACTTCTGAATAGGCTGTCCTGAGCACTTTCCGTTTCATCTGGCATATGGGGTCGAGATTTTGTACCAGAGTTGCACTGATTTTGGCTAAAGTTTAATATTTTCTTTTGCCAAGATTAAGATCCATTCTGAGATTCTTATCCAGCCAGCTCTCCTGCAGGTGCCAGGACATGACTGGATGCTTTAAAGGCTTACTCTTTCTTATAAATGACATGCCGGCCAAGCTCCATCACAGAGGAACTCACAGCATCTCAGGGAAAAAGGGCTGAAGGGATGTGAGGTGACTCAGTGCATCTTGTGTCTCAAGCCACTGTGGCTGTGCTGTTCACAAGGGGTAATGTTTTCAGAAGCATCGAACTCCCATTTTTAGTCACCAGCTCCTTTTGTTACGTTGGAAGTAGAGACTTGGGCAGGCTAATTGCCTTGAACAAGTGTGTGTTCATCAGCTGCTGAGACTACTCACATCTCTGTTCTCAGGGGATTTTTTGTGCAGCCGCATGCAGGATTCAAAATACTTCTCTTTAAAATCAGAAATGTGCATTGCATGCCCTATATTTAGCAATAGGACAGTTCTGTTTATGAGATAAATCAACCTCAAAGCTCCTGTAAATTATCTCCAATAAAATGTGAGTTATGTCATTAAAACAATAGGACTGTGTTCTTATTTTCTATTGTTCACAATTCAAGTTGTGGCTATTTGCCATCAAAACATGCCCAGAGTTTCATTCGTTAACTGCCTACTTGTTATTTGAAGTTATATTCATCCTGCTGCTTACAAATGTTAAATGTTTTTAAGTGCAGGGAATACATAATGCGATGGAAAATTTCACATCCTATCTGACTAATACCCAAAACCTTTTGATTTGAAAGGTCACAGAACAAGTGTGGTGCAATGCACCTCTCACAGATACTTCAGTGTTTGCCTGCGGTTTAACTTCCAGCCTCTCTATTGTTGTGCTACTTTCTAAGCACCATTTCACCAGTGCCTCTGGAAGACACTCCTTCCGCAGCCTTACCCCTGCTCCTCCTTACCCTTGCTTCCTTGAAAGCCTTCAACTCACTTGGGTTGAGGTGACAACATAATGGAGTTGCTGATGGTCAGGTTTCAGAAAACTATCAAGCACGTTATGAGAAACAATCACTGAAACACAAGCACTTAGAGGAGGCAGAGATAAAAGAGTCTCATTTTCTTGGCAGCCGGTGTAGATGTTCCGCAATGACTGATGATATGACTGTTATCTTGACACCATACTCTCCCATGTTGAAACTGTTTATGGGAAACAAACACCATGTGAAAAACAGATTGCCAGACACTAAGTAAATCACTCTGATGAGGAACGAGTCAAGTACTGCCAGTTTTACCCACATTGTCATTGTTATGATGTAACACATTCCTCATGACTGATATTGTATCCAAATTAGGGCACAAAACCTTCTCTTGATCAGTTAACTGAAATTCACTGCCTTGTAACAACAACTGCACACACACACGCACATGCTTGCTCACTCACACACACACACACAATGTGAGTTAGTTCAAGTGACATTTGATGTTACAGAAGGATTAAGAAGGTGGGCAGTAATAACACAAACTATACATTTTAGCCCCTGCCCTCTTTCATAAGCTGTTGCAATGTTCTAAGTAAGTTCTGGTTGTAATGATTAATAAACATTTGGTGTGCTAAACATATGGAAAAATCATCCCATCTGGACCATTTAAAACTAGGACGTAGACTTTATCTTTGTTTATTTCATCCTTAGCTAAAAGGCTTACTATGAATTGCAATAATCCAAGAAGCCAACCATGGAAGACAGACAAGCTCTTTAGATAAAACCAAAAAGGCAAGTTTTCTAACCAAGGACCAGATGTACTTTTGGGTATTGCCCTTGTACATATTTAGCTGAGCTTTTCAAGTGGTGAAGATTTGCATGTTTGTTTTGCAATACTAATGAATATGTTTTAGATTTACATTTTAGAAAATGGAAACTTTTATCTTCTTGGGGCTTTGTAAGCTAATGATTTCCAGAAGATAGTTTGGTATCCTCTTTTAACCCTTCACCATTGAAAACATATCACTTTCCGAGGCACAAGGATCCAGGGCAGGCCTGCTGAACTAAACCCGGGAGATATATGTGACTCTTTCTATTGTTTATTTCTGGAATTACATAAAATGTGGGTTTTTAATTTTCAATCTAGTGAAAACATATGTAAATGGCAAATTATTTTAAAACTAACTTAATGTGAATCGTGGGGTAGGCATTACTGTACACATGATCCTTTAATTAGATAAATAAGGAAAATACTTTTGGAAAAATACAGTTTTGAGACACAGTATCTTCCATGAGTGAGTTATTTTCCACCAAGATAAAAACTGGTTTAGTGTAGTGAGGAAAATGTGCTGTATAACAACATTTTTACTTCTAGCAGAGAGAGCAAAGTTGCAGCTTCATAACATAGCTTTTCACCCTTTGATTTTCTTTTGAGAGGTTATGAGAAAATAATTAATGAATAAAACATCATTTTTCAAAGGTTTACCCTCACTGGCAATTTTTATTTGACAAGAACCCTATCAGAAATGAAAAATTCTTCCTTAGGGAGCAACAGAGCATTTTCATACAAGAGATAGCTAGAGATTTGAACTTTGGGTGGTTGACAAATCAGTCTGAAACAGCCTTTCTTCCAAGTTTTTCCAATTGATCATGCAAAATATGATAGGAAACTAAGTGTGATCTTGAAAGAAGATGTTTCTTCTTCTTCCTACATTATGAAATGTTGCGAACCCCTACCTTTCTAGGATGCTAAAGTAAGGGTCTAGTGCCCCAGCAAGGTCCTGGCCTGGAAGGTTGGGTTGCCTACATTGGAGAGAAACTCAAGTCATGTTCAGTGAAAACACTTCTGGTATAAACCAGTTTGTTTCCCAGGTACCTGTGGTACAGACTTAGCAGACCATTCATGTGTATAAATGGATGTCTGTCTGTCAATTTGTATATATGCACAGATGATTATTAGCTCCATGGGTGCATGTGAGAGGATCCTAGAATGCAGCTGAAATGCCAGCCACAGTATGGAAGTTATTCAGTAAAGCAGCATGCTTGTACCCTCTGTTTGCTTTCAAAGAAACCCTCACTCCTGTGTGCTCTTGGCACACAGCACTGTGTGCAAGTGGCCAGTGGTGACATCTCTGAGTCCCCAGGAGTGGGAACACCCAGCTCCAATGAGCTATTTAACCCCCACCTTGGTATTGGTATAGTGACATGTCAGCTACTGGTGGAGAGGTCCTGGGTTTCTGGGACACTTTTAACAGCTGCAGAGAATACAGGTAGGTTAATGTGATCTCAGATTTGCTTTCCATACCCATGCCATGTTAACAGTAAACAGCATATCTCAGCTGAGATAAACTAGTGTTACTACCCAGGCAACTCCTGTGCAGAATTAAAGACCTGACAGTCGGCTTGAAGGCAGGAGGTGGGAAAGGTTTCTTTCTGGGTCCATGCAGCTCTGCTTGCTAGATCAGTGTAGGCAGGGGGTCTTACAGCCATCAGCTGGCTTATACGAGTCAACTACAGGGACCAGAAACCACACTGGGGATCCTTCTTGGATTATGTTGCTTCAGCTCAGTCCCTTCTCACCAACATGGACACTGAGGACCTGGCTGGGCACAGCGGTGGGGGGCACACAGCTGCCAGTGGTGTGCTCATTGGCCCTCAACCAGGTGTCCCTCTTGGAAAAGGTAGAGCCATGGAGAGGAATGTCCTGTGGACAGAAGTGACTGCACGGCCACTGGCAGGACCATGCTGAATAATCCCCATACATTGAATTATAGGCAGTTTAAACAGCCGAGTGGTCCAGCTCAGATCTTACTTTAGGTACAGTGTTGTGGAGAAGGTGCACTTAACCCCTGGCAGTGGTGTGTTTTCAACAGAGCCTTTTGGTGACACTGGTCTTTCATCACTGTAGCAACTCTAACAACTGCACAGGCATCTTCTTGTTTTCTCTAGGTGAAACTGAGGTCAAAGCAAATTCAGTAATCCTGTTTACTTTACTACTGTTTATCCTTTTGCATTGTCTGTAACATTAATACCTCTATTTCCATCAACATGTGCATCAATATGAGTACTGCTGGAGAACCGACAACCATGCTCTGCTGAAGCAGTACTAATACTGTATTCTAACACTGCAGATTTAAATTTGCATTAAACTGAGAGTGGCTCATGCATCAAGAGGCAGAGAGTTGTTCACCATGTGCCTTGCAGGGAACAGGAGCCTTGCCCAGACTGGAAAAGTGGTCATGGTGCAGTTAACGGGAACTAAGTGAGTTTGACTTAAATTCATCCCATTTCTTGGTGTGGATGTAGGACGTATTGTCTTGGCCTGAATTAGTCAATATTAATTAAATATAACCTAAACACTGCTTTTCCTCTAGGCTGGGCAAAGCTGATCTGTTGCCTACAGACCTTTCACTGTCCAACCTTCAGTACATACAGGATGTGACACTCTATTTATTTCATCTTACTACATTTTTCCACAAGACTCTTGATTCCTACAGTGCATCTGTGATGGATAGAGAATGAAGCAGGCGTATGTCACGTATGAAGCAGGAAGAAGTGGGATAGTCTTGTGGTTAAGGTAATGGGCTGTGATCTAAGAGAAGTAGATTTATCTCTGGTTCTGTCATGGAGTTCCTGTGGGAAGCTGCACAAAAGTCTCCCTCCAAATTTTTGAAAGTAGCTGGTATTATTTGCTCCATGTAGGACATTGAAGCCAGCTGAAGTCAATAAAACCTGCAGATGTGGGGCTGCTCTGAAAATTCCAGGTCTTGGGTGGCTGGCACTGTACGTTAAGAATCAGAGGTGAAGAAAGAAGGTCTTAAAAGGTCTAAGTTCAGGTTCCCTCATATTTATTGCATCTTGGCCAAGGCAGCTTTAGCCATGATCAGACAGTGCTATAGCAGATTTCTCCCCCTCAGCTGCATGGAGACCAGAATCTGTCAGAGCTGAGAGATCTGAAATCTCTTTTGACTTGAGATGCTATTGTAATTGCAACACCAAAGATAAAAACCAATGGTACCTATTTGGATGTATACCTCCATCTTCTAACCTCATTTCAGTTCTGCACAATAGTACAGTTATAAAGGTAACTCTGTTCATGTGGATGTGGTGGCTACATCTACAACAGTAAATTCAACAGGAAGACTGTATGCAAACTACCAAAAGAGAATGGCTCCTGATCTCTGATCCTTCTGAACTGTGCCTGGGAATGGCTTGGGAAAATGCTGCTTGTCCCATCCTGTATCCATACCAAGGACCATTCCAGTAAAGCAACAGCAACAAGGATTGTGATATCCAGGACTGCTCCCTGGCATTGTTTGTTTTCCTATTATGAAAGAAGTTTCTAGCTACCAAAGGGAACCAATAAAAGAATATGTCCTCAGCTCTCTGTGTGACAGAAGATGTGTGTTTCTAGCATAGGCTAGAAATTACATTTAGTTCTTTGTTCATTTCCAGGTGTGAGGAGCACATGGGTGGCAGGAGGAAGCAGGACTGAAATGAGCAAGTCTTTGACAACTCTGTCTCCAGGTGGTAATTAACTGTGCTCACCAGCCAGCATCAAATAGAGCCACCTCAAGACACCTAAGCAAACCTGAGCAGGTATCCAGCTTTCCAACAGTCCCTTCTTTTACCCGACTTAGTAAGGTAAAGCTTACAAGCAAGCAGAAACACAAACAACCTTAATCCTCACACCTACATGTGCCTGGCACTGCAGCCTAATTACTGCAGCTAGACCTGAGCCATGCTCTGAGTTGATAGATGTAACCCATCTTGGGAAACCATATGCTCTGCCTGTCCCAGGAGTCATGCTTTGAGTTAAAATGTATGTCTAGCCCTGCTTAGTGCCAGAACGCAGGCAGCCTGTGCATCTGCCTCGTGTGTAGTGCATTAGGTCCCGCAGAGAAGCAGGAAACATTAGTGGGAGTACCATGCTGAACTGACAGGGCTGTGCAGTGTCTAGATGGAGCTAGCAAGCATCCTGCCAGCCTGAAGGCCAGGGAAACTCAAGTGAGACAGCTTCTTCCATACAAACAACCCATAATATCAGTTTAACTTAATGGTGTAGCAAGCCTCCAATCAGGATCATGTCTTCACATAAATCTGGCTGGTTTTTGCTGTTTTGTTTGGTTAGTTGGGTTTTTTAAGCATATTTTCTGATGAGCAATAAATAAGCACTTCCCAGTCTGCTTGTTGGGATTCTCTTCAGAACTTAGCAAGCGTCACTGGATGGTTCAAGTGACTGAAAGGCACTTTGCAGCCTTAGCCACACAGTCACCTTGAAACTCTGAGTAACAAACGTGACGTGATTCTGTACAGGAAAATAACCAAATTTTGTCCCAGGTTATGTTGGCTCAGCCTGGCTGAAGATCATAAAAAAATAATTGTATTGATGCAATCTGGGGTTTACTCTTTGGCCACAATCAGTCTGCTCCTCAAATAGGAGTTTTCCATTGACTTCAATGATAGCTGTATCCTATTGATATGTTTTCTTAGAATTAAAAAAATAGCAATCAAAATCTTGCAGTCTCCTCTTATCCCATTTTCAGGAAAAACTTTCACTCTAAATCAACTGAGAGGTTTACCAGAGGAAGAGCCACTGGTATTGTCCTGTCCCCATGGTATTATTTGCAGTGGCCATTTCTCACAGTATGCTCAATACTGAAAACTTACTGCATCAAATTATACTTCATTATAGGCTTTCAAAACTTGGTTCTTCAGAATGTATGAGTGGAAAGTTGGCATAAGAACTGCAAGCCCAGTTTTTATTTTATATATATATATATATTTTTTTTTTAAGAAAAAAGGTATTACTGATTTATAGGGCAGAAAACCCGACACATTTTGTGTAGAGTTCCATGAACCTTTTCTTTCACAGATTCTGGACCAAAGCAGGTTTATTTTTAAATATGGAAACTGATTTTTGTTAAACTTTTTGCAAACTCCAGTGTTACCAGTTTGTACAAGGCTTGGTAATTCTGACATCCATTCCAAGGGTGTTTCCTGTAACTTGGGGCTTTCTTGAGACATGCTGAGTGCAGTCAGCTTTGATTTGTTAACACACTGGGACCTGATGTTGTTCTGGATAAAACTGAAAGAGCAAAAAGCATGGGGGAGCTCTGTTTCTCAGCGTGTGACAAGTCTCTTTTCCACCCCACTCCAGCAGCAGCTGTTTCAGGTGTACAGCTGCATTTGCTGCTGTCAGAACAGTAACATAATAATTTTGCAAGGAGAATGGCTTTGTTGGGCCAGAGTTAATCCCTGGGTTGGACAGGAGGCAACCTGATCTTTTGTGACTTTGGCTGGAGATGGGTACCTATACAGCAGGTCAGACTTCAATAAGCTTTGCAAGGGCAGTGGCGTGGTTGGTGTCCCTTAGATGACATGTCTGGAATGATCATGAGTTGAGAGAGCTCTTTCTCACCTATTTGGGTGAACGAAGGATTATCCCCTTCTATATGCTTAATAGGAAAAAGAGTCTGACGTTGTCTCCAACTCATTAATAAAGAAGGTTGAGGCTGTGCATGCCTTTCTCAGATCTTGCTCTGGGAAAGACAAAGTTCATTTTTGCTCTGGCTTTAAAGCTCTTTGCAATGGCCTGAGAAAATGTCCTTTTTATTTTAATGCCGTACCTCAGAAAAGCCTTTAGTTTTCCTGTTCAAAATTTCATAAAAAAAAGGGGGGGGGGTGTCTGTGGATAAAATTCCCATGAGAATATTGTGCAGTTAGGGGAATATGCAGTCAACTGGGGTTATTTTGCATCTAAGGAGATAGAACAATATGGAGCTATTCTCACTTTTTCTGGAACTTTTCTCACTGAGAGAACTTTAGAAAAAATCCATCTAATTTATTGGACTCCTTGGGCCTGGGGACCACACATCAAGCTGCAATATTTAACATATCATAGCAGCAGCACAATACCATATAAAAATAACACAATAAATGATTAATAGAGTAACACTCTCAAACTCATTCCTTCCGATTATTTCTTTACAATTAAAACAACTTGGTAGGGCACTTTCAAAAGAATAAGTGATTGCTCTCTGAAGCTATCCACTGCTGGTATTTGTTTAAGTTTATAAAAGCAGGAGCTCTGTTGGCTGTCTGCTCAGCGCTGTGTTGTGCCGTATAGACAGCCCTCTTGGTTTCCAGACATACCTTCACAGTGCTCACTCCCACTGCCCAGATGCAGGAAGCATGGCTTGTGCCTGCTGCACTCTGGCAAAAACCTCCCAATAAATTGGTGTCACTCATTTCTAGTAACAAAAGTTGGACAGCCTTGGGGCAGAGCTTGCTCCAAGCTAGCCTGTGTCTGGCTCAAGGATTGAGCTAGTACAGAAAAGACTGGGAAGCTCTTCCCTCTAAGTTTAAAAAAATCTGGAGAGATGAACCTGGGCATCCCAACGGTTCAAGACAGTGAAATATAAGAACTTGGGTAATTCAAATATATTTATATTTCACTGTTTTTTCAAAAAATGTGTAATTGCCATTAGCACTCAGCTGTGAGGATATATATGTGATAACAGTATGGATCTTCACTATGGGCAGATTAACTGAGAAGGACTATGGTACATGTACATATCCCAGGGACTTTCATAGAATCATAGAATAGTTAGGGTTGGAAAGGACCTTAAGATCATCTAGTTCCAACCCCCCTGCCATGGGCAGGGACACCTCACATATCACCCATATCACCCAGGGCTCTGTCCAACCTGGCCTTGAACACCGCCAGGGATGGGGCATTCACAGCTTCCTTGGGCAACCCATTCCAATGCCTCACCACCCTTACAATAAAGAACTTCCTCCTTATATCTAACCGGAACTTCCCCTGTTTAAGTTTAAAACCATTAACCCTTTTATAACAACAGTAGATGAAATACACTCCATGATGTAACATATTGTTTTATGGGAGGTGCTGCTTGCTTGAGGGCTTTGGGGTAGTCCTGCCATTGTACAATTTCTCTGTCTGCCTCTTTAGTGTGCAGAACAGGATGGGACCTGGACATCCCAAGTTGCCATTGCCTTTAGGCTTATTTAAATAGCATTTAGTTCATCTGAACAACTGGATCCAGGTGCAACTGGGCCCTCCTGTCACCCCCTAGTGTCATGCATCTTGCAATAGGGTCTTGGAAGGCACAATCCCTCTACCAGAAGGAAACCTGTGTGCTGAGAAAGGATGGAAATGTGCTGTGGTCCAGCTGTCTGTTGGTCTGGATAACGGGGATTGCAACACAATGTGGGAAAAACATCTGCCTTGCAATGGAGACACATCTGTTACATTACAAATGGATTAAAAACTTTGGAACAATGAAAGCAACTTCTTTGGAAACATACATGTGGTGGACTGACCAGGGCTAAATGCCAGGTGCCCACAACAGCCACTCTATCACTGTCCTCCTCAGCAGGGCAAGGGAGAGAAAACACAAAGGAATACTTGTGCATTAAGATAGGGATGGGGAGAGATCACTTGCCAATTACTGTCATAGGAAAACCAGACTCGACTTAAGGAATTTAGTTTCATTTATTACCCATCAATTCAGAATAGGACAATGAAAAATAAACCCAAACCTTAAAAACACCTTTGCCTCACCCCTTCGTTCTTCCTCGGCTCAACTTGATTCCCAATTTTCTCTACCCATTCCCTTCCAGCTCTCTTCAGCTGCAATTGCTCCTGACAGTAACCTTTTCTCCTTTTCAAATACTTTATGCTGTCATTGATGGGCTCAGCCTTTGGCCAGTGGTGGATCCATCTTGGATTCATCTAGCATTGGCTCTGTTGGATATGGGGAAAGCTTTTAGCAGCTTCTCACAGAAGCCACCCCTGTAGCTCCCTGTTACCAAAACCTTGCTACGCAAACCCAGTACCATTGCCACAAACTGCTGCTACTTTGTGGAAACCAGCTGTGGTCAGGAATTCCCACAACAGTCCAGGCCTTTGCTTCTTGGGGGCTGGAGAAGCTTGATGTGATGGAGTTCCTAGAATATGTGTAGGTATGAGCAACTATCAGGACACATGCTCCACTTTTCCCCCTTGAAAACCCCTGAGTACGTCAGTGGTGCAACAGAGGCACTGGCAGCCCTCAGGCAGTGGCTGACAGGTGATAATGTGATTTGTGAAGGAAGGCATTCAGAGGCACACACTGGATGCAGAGTTTTGAGAAGGTGTTAGCAGGGATTTTGCACAATGCTTCTAGGAAAGAATTCCACTTTCAAATAAGTACTTTTTTGATGTTGCTGAATAAGGACAGTTTAATGTTATGAGGGAAAGAAAAACAAAGATTTTGCCATCCTTTTCCCATTGCTCTCCACATAATGGTCTTGACTATGGTCATAGCTTTGACCCTTCTGTTTGAGACCATCCCAGCAAAAGCATCTGTGTTGCCACTTTTTTTCACCCAGAAGGGTGCTCTCTCCTCTTCAGATCCTAAAGGCTTCCTTGGGATGATCACAGTCAGGAGGGACTTCTTGTGGTGAGGGCACATGACTGTAATGCATTTATTTATCTCATTCTGCTAACTGATAGAAATACCTGGTCCTGACCTGATCCCGGTTTCACCTTACTTCAGTCCTCTGAAGTTCATGCTTCCTTCTGTTTCCTAATGAGGATCTCTGTTCCTGCAGGTCCTGGGGAGTGAGACTCACCCAAAACCTAAGCGCTGAGGGTGCAAAAATGGTGCTTTTTGCTGACTGCAGGCAAGACAACCAGAGTTTGGTGCATTGTCTCTATGGTAAGCTAAACGTACCTGTTCCCATACGGATCCTGTCAGGAAAAGAAGTTTTTCCAACAGAAGATTCAATTTTAGAAAGGTACAAGGGAAGTGGAGCCAGTGATCGATCCCATCTCAGTGAGCAGATTTTGAAATCATGGCTACAGCTGCCAGCACACAGTGCTGTGGGGACAGATATTTGCCGAGCAGCTATCATGGGTAAAAGAGAGCAGAAGGAGCTCACAGTGCCTTAATGCTGGTGACCCCAGATACATACAACCTTTGATAGTTTGTCTTCCTACAACTCCCTTATGTGTGTAGAGCACAAGCTTATGAAGTGGTTGTGTCTGTAGCAGTAGGATTTGCCTGACCCCTAGTCCTGGAGGATTTAAAGAAAGACTGGCATTTCTCGCTGACTCCAGGCAGGAACAAGGGGTTAGTGCATGTTTCTGTTCCTTGTAAGCTTGTAAGTGTCCTCACATACAGAGCATGGAAGAAAAATGAAACCTCCTGATGTGAGTTTGCCTTGCTACTGCTCTGTACAGACTGGAGCTCCTTGGTGCCTATCCTTTGAGATGAATAAAAAGCAGGTGATGAAGGAACAGGGTGCCAAGCGTGAAGAAACACACCTAGCCTCTCAGCAGGGCTCACCAGTGCTGGCTGGTTCCTTACTAACATGGTCACACAACTTTCTTGGCTCCAAATACCAGAAGAGCAAGCTTGCATCAGCCCGCAGTGTGCTCTGTCAACAAGACTTTCTAGTGCATGTTGAGCTTCAGATAAAATCTTGAAGGTGTTGGATGTCTTCCTGGGATGTGTTGGATATCCTCTGCTCCCATTCACATTGTTGGGAACTGAGCAGCATCTCACCGCCACTGATCCCCCGTATTGCATCATTGGAAGTTCAGCACGTTAGTGTGTAGTAATTCTGTACAGAATGAATAACACATTATTTGATTGCACAATGAGGTGTGGATGGGTTTGATTTCCTGGGCAGAATTAGCTCCTTTTCTGAGCTGGTTTGTGCAGCCTCTGTCAGTGTTGTAGAGAGATGTGCTGGTGTGGATGCCTGCTGGCTCCCTGGGCTTAACGGTGAGACTGGAGAGCTGTTGCCTCATCACAGTCACAAAACTTCAGGGAGAAAGACAATTCCTGTCTGCAGGAATAGGCGCCCTCATCTCCCTGCTATGATGCTGAACACAAATAGATGTTTATTTTAACAAAAAGTCAGAATTTAGCATGAGTGTAGTCTAAAATCTCTTTAGATTAATACTGGATACTACAGATGTTGCTGGCTCTTCACTAGTAAGGTGACATGAAGACTCTTAGTTTCCTGACAATGTTAAAGTATGAGAGGTTTTGTTATTTAGCTGGTGATAAGGAAATCGTTCTTTCCTGCAGCATGCATAGACAGACTTAACGAGCTTTCATTGGTATCTGCTACAAAGATAGGGAATTTAAAAGTACCAACATATGGGCACATACACACAAATGCACACCCAGACCCACACAAACACAAATATATACATGCAAACAACTCTCAGCCAACTGAACAGACAAAAATAATTCTTTCTGTTATGCCATAGTTGTTATATCTTTGCCTTCTTTTCAACAGGGATAAAAAACTGTAAGTTGTTATTTTTCAAAGTGTAACAAGCCTCAAGCAATGATGGCACTTGTTACAAGCTATGCCAGACAGTCATCATCCCTGAGCACACAGCTCTAGCTAGTTTCAGATAAATACACAGGAAAAGGCTCTACTATCTATATTAGTCTTACATACCACAAGTTGCAGTGGGACATATTAGGGAAAACAGTGTGGCCTGGGAAACCAAGACCCAGGTACCTGCCTCTCCTCCCTGTGACACCCAATCATTTCAGGTGAGTTGGTTTCAGGTGAGTCACTTCAGCACTCCTCCTTTCCCCTTTTCAGCTGTCTCCTTCTTTTATGCTCAACAGTGCAAGAGTGAATCCAATAAATCTTTTGCTGCTTTCTTTTACAGACATAACTCTTAGACTGGGGATGTTTAGCCAGTCACCATCAATTCCTCCAGGCCTAGATGGTGCTATGAAATAGGGTTTCACAAAGGAACACAGCTGCATTTCCAGCCTTTAGGAAGAGCATGTTATGCACCCTTGATGGAGATGCTTTAGGCAAGTTAGGAGCCTTTGTTTCCCTCTTCACCCTCAGAAGAGATTCAGCCCACCCAATATTTGAGTTGCTCACTGGAAGTGCCTTGTGCAGGTAATGTAGCTATCTAAAGAAATGTGATAAAGTGCTGCCTATGAACATCACATGTAAGTAGCTTTTGCCAGATGACTTAAATCAATCAAAACTTCCTAAACAAGCTCCCTCTTATGTTTTTACCATGGGTGGAGTGGCAGAATGCTTTAAAGTCTTCACTCTGCTAAATCAAAACCCTATTGATAATATAGAAACCAGAGCCTGCACCAAGCTTTTTGTTATTTAAGGAACAGAAAACATTTGCATTTATGCCACTTCACTGGAAAATGCCATCATTTACAGTGATGCTACAGTATTTTGCAATGGAGAAAGACCAGTGACATAAATCAGCTACTAATTTTACTGTGGATGAGGCAATTATTTTAAATAATTTGCAGTCAAGGTTGCTTGCCACTGCACTTTTATTCAAACTCATTTGAAGTAATGCTTTCTTAACCTCACTAAATAAAACTGGGAAACTCAGAAAGCAATAGATCTTCATTAGACTCCTATGTATATGTGTCAGCCAAATCATTATCATTAGCAAATCCATCAGGCATATCTAACCTTGGTCCAGCATTTAGATCTAATAAGATCATTAACTGTTTCATTTACATTGTTACTGAAGTTCCCTGAACCACCTTTTTTTGGGCCATCCTTTTGTCAATAGATCACATATATTACTAGTTCAAGACTGAAGGCAAGACTGTACTCTTGTTTGAATTCCTGAAAAATTATGTATGAATGCCTATTCAAGTATGACCCAGATTTCTACTTTTTCTTTTAGATAATAGCATCTTTTAGGGGAAAAAAATATAACCTTTGTGAACTAATCAGAGAAAAACTGCTAAGCAAATCTGAACGCATCTGTAAGATTGACAGATATGAACAAAGACAGTCAAGAGAAAAATGTCTACAGTTCTTGAATGAAACAGAAGAATTGGTGTTTGCTAAAGAAAGTTAAGTTTACCCTTCAAATTAACTTAGTGGAAGGAAAAGATACAATGTCTACTAGCAGACCAGCCTGGCTAAGTCGGTAATTCTGTAGCAACTGTAAAACTGAAAGAGAAATGTACTGAGAGTGAAATATAGGTCAAGCAAGGATGAGTATAAAAGAATAGCACAAGCATGTAGACAAAATGAGAAAGGCCAACAAACAAACTAAGGTAATAAAAAGGTAACATGAAAACACTGTATAACTTCCTTGGCAGTAAGAGGAGGACCAGAGAAAACATTGGCTAGCTAATAAATGGGACAGGAAAGCTAATAACAAAACATGCCAAGAAGGCCAAAGTGTTTAATGCCTTTTATTGCTTCAGTCTTCATTAAAAAGCCTGACTGTAATCAGATGGTTGACACAGTTAACACCAGCCACAAAAGGGTAAGAACTCAGGCAAGAATAGGGAGAGAAATGCTTAGAAACTGCTTAAATAAATTAGATTTTCTCAGATCAGTCAGGCCTGTAATTCACCCTGGGTTACTTAGGGAACTGGCTGAAAAATCCTGAAGGCCATGGTAATTATCTTTGAGAATTTGGATGATGCTGGGCTAGAAAAAGGCTAACAGAGTGCCTATTAAAAAAAAAAAAAAAAAAAAGAAAAAAAAAGAGGACATAGAGTCCCAGTCTAGCTAACTTTCATTTCCCAGAAATGAACAAGGATCAAATGATTTGCAAGACAGCAAAGGGATAAGTAGTTATCAACATGATTTGTCAAGACCAGATCATATCAAACCATCCTGTTTGTTTGTTTTTCCTATGATGGGGTAACAAGTCATGCGGATAGGCAAGAATTTAGTAAGGTTTTTGACACCGCCTCAAATGGCATTTTCATAAGCACCCAGGGAATTGTGGTCTGAATCATGGGCCTCTAACTTCGCTGGGCTCAATGAACAACAATACTGAAAAACATGCTGTATTGCTTTTCATGTCAGCTTTGGTTTGATGGTCTCATGAGCACTCTTCTGCCAGAAGTCATGGCTTCAGGACCACTGTTTCTTGACAAGGCCGCTGCAAAATACCCACAGTATATCTTGAAAAATGACAGCCAAGAACCTGTTCTCAGCAGTTCAGTATTACACTGAAAGGATTTATTGGTAAGGCTCTGTAAAAGACTGTCCTGGGATCCAGATTCACTGTTACCATTACAGTAAGTTAACTAACTGATGGACTAGACAGCACACATCACTCTAAGCACTGACAAGTTACAAGTGTTTTGGAGGACAGGCCTGAGAAGTTGGAGAAATGTCTTGAAAGAGATAGGATAACACAGAATATATAAACTGGCATGCAGATAAGCTGAATGCCTCCATGAACACTTGATAGGAAATGAGAGGAGAGGTAGCAAAAATCTGGGAATTTTAGTGGATCATAAGTTCAGCATGAGTCAGTAATGGCCACCTGTTGTGAAAGAAGCAAATATTATTCTGGGATATATAAACAGCAGAGTTGTACAAAAGACATATGAGGTAATCCTTCCATTGTAAAGCCTCCAATAGGGAGCTGATTCCAGTTTTGGGTACCACACTTCAGGAGAGATTGCAGAAAGTGCAGGAGGGAGAAATGAGCCTGGTCAGAGGTCTAGAAAACATGCTCTGCAGGGGCAAGTGTCAAGAAATACATCTGCTTAATCTATGTAGAGAAGGCTGGTGAGAATTGTGCCTGCTAGGCTTTGAATAAATAAAATACTGCTTCTATGGGTTGGTAATAAACCTTTCTGTCTCTGCTCATTGTGGATAATACAATAAGTTATAAACTTAACCAAGATTTAAGTCGACTTTTAGGAAAGTCTTTTCTCTGGAATAGATTATTTCAGAAGGAGTAGTATTTCTCTAATGGAGACCATTAAGATCAGACTGGTGAAATGCCTGCCAGGAATGCTACAGGTAGGTCTGGTCTCACCTTGGACAGATTGATGGACTATTCCAATTTTCTTCATTTCTGTGGTAATAGATGGCTTTATTTTTAAAAAGCAAAAATAAAGTCTGAGTTCAGATTGGTACATATTTACCATAAACAATCTCCGTACTTGTCATGAATATGAACTAAGAACATGCAGTGTGTGATATTAAACTTGTGTAAGTCAAGCAATGTGTAAGCAATGTGTAAGTCAAGCATATGGTTAGTCTAAGCGCATCCAATTCTTTTGGTAAACTCCCACTTTCTTTCATTCAAAAAGCCATTGCTGACAATGGATGGCCATAGGCACAGGGTGCCTCTGAATGTCTGTCCTGAGCCTGAGTCCTGGGTCTTCAACATTCAGAGGAAGGGGAGAGAAAAATAGTATTCCCCCCCTTGTGTGGGGATGTCGTAATCACCTCCATGGTCCTGGCCTTGTAGGCTGGCATCATGGTGGAGCTGGGGAGGTGGAGGAGGACATCCCTGCCTTTTCTTGCTGCACTGCAGAGTTATCAAGCAACCTTTAAAGAGCTTGTATGATCATGAATAGCATGGTAGCTAACCTCACTGTGGGTGCCCACTTCAGGCAGTGCATCTTCCTACACCCTGCAGAGTGAATCAGTCCCAGTCTCCTTTCAGGCCACTACCCCTGATCTTACTATCTGGGGCTGGAGCTGGGTTTTGGGTTGTAGAGGGGCAGAGTCAGCACACTTCAGTGATCCAGTCAGATGGTAACCCACTGAAACAGGATAACCTGCTTGAGGGAGATGGGTAACCTTACTTAGTACCCTATGTGGCCACTAGGTCCAGTGAGAAGAAAAGGGCAGAAAACTGAATACAGATGGAGACAAATGCACTGGATTGCTTCTTTTAGTGGGAGTCTGCAATTAGATAAGGCTAAAGTGACATGTAACAGCAAGTACCCTCATTTTGGCCTGAAAGGATAGACTTAGGTCTTGTACATGGCTAAAAAATGTAAGCCAAGAGACATAACATCCAGCTCAGTAGGCAGAGTCATCTTGTTTTGCTCTTTATTCCAGTGGACGATGCCAAGCCTTGGTTGTTTATTTGGATTGCTTTTATCTTATCCAATGTATTTTGCTTTGGGCAAAGATACAAGCATTAAGTCAATAAAAGGGCCTAGGTGTTGCAACACTGAGTGTTGGAGCCCTTAACTGTTAGGAGCTGTGCCATGTAGTGGAATCCCAAGCTCCATCTGAAATACCCAGGCTCCCTAAACAAAGTGTGGGGTTTAACACAATGATGTATCTCTGAGCATCACATGGGAATGTGTCTCTGCCATTTAGCCATTTATTATTTCCCAGCCAGGAAAGTTGGAGAGGAGGAAACAGTGTCTCATGTGACTTGGGAGAACCTTACACCCACTGAATAACAAACAGTAATGGGGGAAGGGGCAGAAGGAAGCCGAACAGTTTGGAAACAGCCTAAAGGCAGAAATTTGTCACAGAAAGTCTTTGGCATAAATTCCTTAACAACAGTTAGGCTGATGGAGGAGAGGGGTTCCTAAATGATTTGTGAGCAGAAGGCAGGGTGATAAGCTATTTACATAATTTATTCATAACTGTTTGTTCAGCCGGCTCTACCAAGAACATGAATACTGGACACTTTAAATGTTCCCCACTGGAAGAGTGAATCTGGCTGAGCTGAGCCAAAGGCTACTGACCTTCACGGGCCTTTCTGTCTCCCTCCATGAGCTTTGGATCAAGTGCTGGGGCTTGATCCCATGCACTGATATTGTACCCATGCAGAGGGAAAGCTGAGTGCTTGCACATCCAGCCTGCTACTGAACTTCTGTTGCTTTCTTTTGTCTTTGTATTCACCCTCAGCATTGTAAGTAAGTACCGTAAGCTCTCAGGCAGTGCATCCTCTGGCAATATACCATCAGCAGCCACCAGCTATGAAATATTCTCAGATGCCTTTGACTGCCTAAAGCCTATTCAGGGCAGTGCTGTTCTGCAGGCACACAGGAAAGATAAAACTGCCCCATGCAGCAAGTGAATCCCACATTGTGCTGGGAACAGGAAGATCCCTCACTGCCCCACCACTCCCTCCCACTTTCTCTTTTTTGCTATGCAAAAGGACATGGAAATGAATTAGATGCTTGTATTGAGCATTTCAATGGGACAGAAACTCAGTAATATTACCTGTCACTGGGTCTCTGCAAAGCAAAAAGGTCTCTGACAAGGCCTGTTGAATCTTGAGTAATCTGTGCATGGTGTTGGCATGGTAACCCACAGATACAAATTCCATGCATCATTTGTCTGGGGACTAGCCTCTCTCCAACCTTCAGCCTGGAGCTCAACACCGGCCAAGTGTCTACTTAATCTGAGTCATTGAATTGCGGGAAGGGACTATAGGGTTAAACTGGGATAACCTAATTAAGCTGATAAAAGGCTATTCAGTAAGAGATGCAAGTGCCCAGCATTGCCCAGGTTTTAGCACACATGCTCTTGAGTCCTGAAATGAACTTAATCTAAAAGAATAAAGGGTAGGCACTGGAAATTCCCCAAAAAACTTGGAAAGACACCCAGTGTGATCTTAGTCTCTGCAAGAGCTGGAAAGATTTATTTTAGAAAGAGGTTTGGATGGTTAAATATTATTTGGAAGTGTGGTTTCTTTTTGTATGTACAGCGGTTTTTTTCTTAGTTCCTTTCCTGTTCTATAATCCTCTATTTCTTCAGTGTAATTAGGCTGTTGTTTTCAAAAGGTTGCTGATTGTGTCTCATATATGTGTGAACTCTTTATGCACTGGCTTAGCCCTCTGGTCTTTGTTATGCATATCACCTGTGCAGTAGGACTCCTGACCTGCTCACAAAGGAGATTTGCAGGCTGAGATATTTGCATGTAGCAATGGGCCGAGGAATAGGTTAACTCAGCAAGCTCTTGGCTCTGAAGCTTCAAGCCTCGGAACCCCAACTGATGGCTCTGGGGTCACCCCCCACTCCCTCCATCCCCTGTCAGTGTCTTTTTCCCCAGGCCAGTCCCACAACAGAAGCTGATTTACTCACAGTGGTCTGTCAGGGATGTGTTTTGGGTAGTATCTGAGGTCCAAGTTCTCAGCAGATGTACTCCACTGTCTCTTGCAAGATCATCTAAAAGATAAGTCCTTGCAGTGCTCTGATGTTTATGTGTTCTGTTTCACATCAAAATCTTACCATATAAGCAGTGGAAAAACTAGTTTCTGGTGCCAACATGGCATAATTACCCTGAAATAACGGTCCCTGAGAATCTGTATCAGGGCTCAGAGGCTCCAAGTTCTGCTTTTGTGGATGCTGTATGGCAACGAGCTAGAACTGGGGTTTTGAGAGTTCTTACAGCTCTGTGAGTCTTTCTAAAGCCTGGCATGGTTGGTTGCTTCAGAGCCATAGGTCTTACAGTCATGGGCTCTCAGCTGGTGTTGACTCTCTGATGGAACACTGCTTTTTGGAAGTGGTGGCTCCCAGGTCACCTCAAGTCTGCCTTTGATCTTCTGAAGTTTTGAGATCATTTGGGCTCAGCAATCACTATTTTTGGTAGAACTGTGTTCTGCCCCTAAGCCTCTGGCTAGTGGTACTTCAGAGCGATACACATTTACTGGAGAAGAGTGTTCAAGGGAAATAAAAGCTTGTCATTTGGCGGAATGCATTGTCAAAGCACAGACTCCTTGTCCATCACAGTCTGCACTGTGCGCGGCCTGCTATACCCTCACAGGTCCCATTAAATATGACAAGTGGACAAGTGTTGTTATGTCACACGTCTCCTCTCAATACTTTTTAGTTTACAAAGATATATAAAGAAGATACCATTCCTTAATGCCTCTTTCATATCACTAAGTCCTTGAATTGCAGAAGACAAACAAGTATGAATATATATTGTAAAATATTCTAAAAAGCTCCCAAATTTTCTTTCTGGGAAGTGATCACTGGTGTAGTAATGCACAGAAACTAAAGAAGTTTAAATCCAGGTTATGGTCAGGGGCAGGGAGGAAAGCAACAAAAATCGCATTCCTTTTGTCTTCTACATACAGTCACTCACAGCAAATTCATTTACTTGGTCTCTGCTTAGGGTAATGTGAATTTTGTCCTTAAAAATGAGTATTCATTCATTTGGTTTAGAAAGTCAAAGTCAATGTCAATTCCTCCCATGCAGGGAAATACTGAAATGAATGTTATCAAACATAAGCACCATCTATGGATGCCAGGCTCCTATTCTGTGTTGGCCTGACAACTTTCAAGCTGATACTTGCTCTAGTGGCTAAGCAATCAGGTAAAGTGACAATATCTTCTTGAAGACAGCTTGACAATCTAGCAACTTCTATTACCGTGTTACTACTAAAATGCACAGTATGAATCAGCACAGTCACTTTGTATTTTCGGAAATTATAGTGATAAAGTGTATTGCTATGTAAATACAGGGTATAAATTCTTCTCAGTCCTGCAGTACCAAGAGGAGGAGAGTGATGGACAGCCACAAAGGGAAATGTTTATATCATAACAGTGCCTGTTTTCTTTTATGGAGCTCATTCATAATGCCTACAGAAATTAATAGCATGGCAGGGGAAAGAGGGATGTGGACAGCTACTGCCGTTTCTGTTACTGTGTTGCTATATCAGCCTTCAGTCTAATAATTAAATAATCAGTTTCTAGGAATCTGAACCATGCCTTTTAGAAGGGAAAGGCTCTCAGGTTCTTGCTGGACAAGAATGCAGTGGGATCTCTGGACTCAGGATTGAAGTATGCTTGACTTGCAACCAAAAGCCATTTTTTGGTAGCAAATTTTTTTTTTCTATGAGTAGAAAAAAGTAATCAAAAGGTTTAGGGTTACAATGAAATTTCTACTAGGAAATTGGACTTTTGACCTCAGATTCTCAGTGTTTAAGAAGTGGCTCAGAAGCTTATCCTATGAAAACCTGAGAGATAGGTGAGATCAGGCCTATCTATCACACCAGAGACGCACTCCTGCTCTACCTGACATTTCTCAGGATAGTCTTCTTCCTGAGTTGTGACTAATGTGGGTGTAACAGGTTCACCTGATCTGATGGCCAGCTGCTTGGGTGGGGAATACCAAGGAAAAGAAGAAGCATGACATTGCAGTCACAACCAGGGTAAAAAGCCCGGGGTCCTTGCAGAGAAGGCATCATCTTCCAGCACAACCAGAGGCACAGCCATTCCCCTGACTCATGAGTGCACGCATGTGAGGGCATGCCCATGATTGCCTATACAGAAGTGTTTCCATCACTTGATCTGTTGTTCATTCCCAGTTTCATGGTCCAATGTGAATCATCCAGAAAGCTGAGAGGCTTGGGAGATGGTATGCTCAAGCCTTTGGGGACTTGGAATGGCTACACACATTTTCCTTTCTTGGTCATGGTCATATGGAGGGTGATTCAGCTGTCTAAATGTAATACCTTTTCAAAGACTCCAGGGTATCTAACCTATTCAAGTGAAGCTGTCATATCTGAGTCTCACAGCAGATCCATACCCTTCTTCCCAGATCAGCAACTGGAAGTTAGTGTATACTTTAGTGTATCTCAAATACTGGGATTTGACACCTCTCTGTATAACTGAATTGCATCCTTAAATTAATAGGTTCCTATTATTTTTTTCAGCAATGTAGGTATTGCTCCCTACAGTAACAAGAAAACTGGAAATCTTTGGCTTAGGAGTCCTTTGAATATCTTCATAGCATTAGACATTGGTGAGAGGAGAGATGTAGGGCCAGTATCACTAACAGCCTTACAAATTTAACTGTTCCATTTCAGATAGCACAGCTAGTTTAGCTATTTTTGCAGAGTCCTACCTTGTTCTGCCAGTGCTTGGGAAGACTCAGGATGTGAGGGCATTGGCATTGCCTACTTTTGTTGCAGGAAGCACAAAGTATGGATCTTTGGGCTGCTTCAGGCCGGCTGGTTTAGGGTCCAGGTGCTGGTGTTAGCTAATAAAGCCTGCAGGAAGTTTGGAGGGTTTAAGCCCATGTCCAGAACCTAGATAGAATGCTTAGACTATGTCTGGATTGATGGTCAGTCAACATGGTGAGTTGTGTCATGCAGGCTCACCATTTAGGATGTCTATTCACACCAGGTTATCTTGCCTGGGCTTCACACAGTTCACACACCTGTAGACTTTTAGTGACCAGGCACCTAAGTTCAGATAGCTTGTCAATGAGACTTAGGCACAGAAGTGAATCAGGTCATGTAAAAAGAATATGGAAAGTAATGTTTAACGTATTTTGAAAGTTCTGCAGTCTGCACACTGATAAGGAAGTGACATAACTTCTCAGTGTCAGATTCAAACTCAAACAGGGGAAGTTTAGGTTAGATATAAGGAATAAGTTATTTACTGTGAGGGTGGTGAGGTGCTGGAATGGGTTGCCCAAGGAAGTTGTGAATGCTTCATCCCTGTCAGTGTTCAAGGTCAGGTTGGACAGAGCCTTGGGTGATATGGTCTAGGAAGAGGCATCCCTGCCCATGGCAGGGGGGTTGGAACTAGGTGATCTTAAGGTCTTCGCCAACCCTAACCATTCTATGATTCTATAACCACAGTAGTTTCTCTGTGTTTGTGCCATTGTGCTGCCTTATTGAGAGTATTGAAAATATGACAGCATAACCTTATGGCCAGGGTAGTGTTGAATGGCTCTGGTCAGCCCATTCTCTGGATGTTAAGAGAAACTGCCTTTGTTACCCATTCTAGCCAGTTTAATGCCATCACAAATCTCAACACCTCATTCATTTTGCTGTGTGGAGCTTCCTGTCCATCTGTGCTTTTGTGTGCCGGTGCAAATGAGGTATAAAAGCAGTTCTGTTCTTCAGAGGTACAAAGAAAAGATATGAAAGGCCATGAGACACTGACAAACTGAAGTAATGCAGACTGAAATTAAAACATTGGCTGAATTCATGCTTGACGCTCAAAAGCTCGCATCAGGACTTGAGATAATTTTTAGAAATTATTATATTATATTCTTCCCAAAGGGAGTTACATTATGCAGGATAGTGCCATTATGCTTGTCTTTCAAACAGGAAAGAAAAGGATATAGTTTACAAATGGAGGCTTCCAAAGGCAATACTTTAATATGAGGAAGACCATGGAAATCTGGCCAGTGGTGGAAGTCTCTCAGAACGTGCATACCATGGCCTGTCTTCAAATAGTGTTGATGATGTTCTCTGTAAACTCAGATACCCTTGTGAGATGCACATCACCTCTCAGTGGGACTGGAGGATGTGAAATCTGGAGCATTTCCTATGGAAGAAAATATTTAGAGTCCAGTGAGGCCTGAAGTGATTCAGATTATAACCTATGGAAGCTTTAAGGTTGGGATTATTATCAAAGGGAAGAACAAAGGATGAGAGATTGAATCTCTGTTGTGATGCAGCAAGCAAATACTTGCTGTATCTTGTTAGCAATGACGTTCAGAAACTTAGCTAATAATAGCCCAGCCTTTATATCAGAGAAATCAATCCTCACGGACTGAGCTATCACCAGATCTGATTTGTGTATAAGATGTTTAGAACTGCCAGTAAAAATGATATGAGCCAAATGAAATGTGAAATATGACAGACTGTCAGATCCCTCTTTTCCTATTGCCACATCCTGGTAAAAGAAGTACTGTCTCATGTACACTTTCTTATGAGGATATTCCAGCAAGAAAAATAACTTTAGTCAGAAAGCTAATGGTTGTCATAATATGGTATTATGTTGTTTAACACATATGATGACAAGCATTTTTGCTGAACTATCTGGCTTATATCTACTATGAGTAATCAGCTGTGGAAATGTCAGAGTGGATAGAGGAATGTGGTAAGGAAGAAAAAGTGAAGTATCAATCATATTCAGAAGTCTGAGCCAAAACAAGTGAACAAACAAACTAATCAAAAACCCGCAAGTGAGTTTTAAAATGTGGTAAGACAAGATTATGCCTGACAATGCTATTTGCATGGTATCTTCTGTAGAGAGAATCAAATTTCTTGGGTGACATGGTTTAATGTGAGGTGTCCCTGCCCATGGCAGGGGGGGTTGGAACTGGATGATCTTAAGGTCTTTTCCAACCCTAACTATTCTATGATTCCATAATGACCAGAAGAGCTGGGGGCAATATAAGAAGATGAGGGCCAGCTCTTTCCTGAACCCTCGACGGGACATTAGCAAAATTTTAGGGGTCTAATCTGAAACAGTGAGTATGGAAACCCTGTTGCCTGACACTTAAGCACTGAAGCACGAGGGTTCCCTTGATTTTTACTTTGTAGTTCCCCAGACGGTAAGAACTGCTCTAGTCTTGACAGAGCTGAGCAGCTCAGCACGGTGTTCGCATTAATCGTGCTCATTGCAATCATTAAAGAGTCACTGGGTAAAATATAGACAGAGATCGCAGTGGTGACTGGTATTCTGGTCCACTGCTCTCCATCAACATTGCACAGCAGTGTCCAGCTTGCTGTTATCTTTCCCCACTTGCCCCTAAACTTCTACCTTTCAGTCTTGACCCACATATAACCTTTTTGTTAGTGCATACCACAAGGAGATGAGAGCTTAAATCCCTCCCTTAGGGAAGAAGCTGAAATTGTGTGTCTGAGCTCTGAGGAACATGGCTGGCTATTGCATAAAGCTTTGCTCCTGTTTCTTGTGTGTTTCAAAAGGTCAGAGTGGCTTTGCTGCCTGTGTCCAGTGTGATGGTCTGGTGTCTGCTGATGGGCAAGGATCTGAGGCCAAAGGCTCTTTGCTCCATACAGAGGTTTATCTCAGTTGCAGATGCACACCTGAATTAGAGGGAAAGTGACATTTCAGATAACACACCTTGTACTGGGTCTCTGTGGCAATGTTTTGTAAAGGGCGGGACTACAGGGGTCGCTTTTTGCAAGAAGATACCAAAAGTTACGCTGTGTTTGTTCTATCTTCCCAATAGAGTCAATGCCAGCTGGCTGCAGGATGGACCTGCTGCTGGCCGGGGTTGAGCCCATCAGTGATGATTGTAGTGTCTCTGCGATAACATACTTAAGAAGGGGAACAAAAACCCTGCTCAATGACAGATGCAGCAGAAATGATGAGAGAGGATATGTGAGAGAAACAGCCCCTCAGGCACTAAGGTCAGTGCAGAAGTAGGGGCAGCCCCTGGAGGGACACTCCACCATGATGGAGCAGATACCCACCTGCAGCCCCTGGAGGACCCAGAGAAGATGGGGAAAAGATGTTTTTAATGTTTAGTTTTATTTCACATTATCCTACTCTGATCTGATTGGTAACAAACTGAATTAATTTCCCCAAGTCAAGTCTGTTTTACCTGTCACAGTAACTGGAGAATGGTCTCTCCCTGTCTTTATCTTGACCCAAGACTGTATTTTCTCTCCTCTGTTCCAGCCAAACAAGGCAGTGACAGAGTGGCTGTGGTGGGCACCTGGCAATCAACGAGGGTCAACCCACCAGACAACTCTAGAACTCCTCTTTGTTAGGTGGACATCCAAGAGTTGGACTGAGATGGACATACAACCCTGTGCTCCTGGACTTTAAAGACTCGTATTCCCAGCAGTGGCTGAGGCTGGCCAGGCACGTGTAGTTGCAAGCTTTCTCCAGCCAGTGAGATGGTGAGACTGAAAATGGCTCAGAGCAAGGAGTCGCTGGATGGGAGCTGTTTAGTGAGCAGACCTCAAAGCCAGTCAGAGAGAGCAGTTGGCCTGATGGGCTGCTTTTAAGCTGCAGCTGAGTCACATCCATAAGATACTGGTAGGGCTGGAGCTGGGGTGAACTTGTGCAGAGAGCAAGGGGAAAAACAGGAGTGGTTGGAAGAGCTCCTTTCAAGAGCTGTGTTCTATGTACAGCACTCTGTTTTTTTCAGTGTGTCTCTATCCATATCTCTATTTATATCTCCATCTATAACCAGATTGCAATTCTGCAGCAAAGTGCACCTGAAAAGATAATAGTTTTAATTTCCTATCCACTGTGCTTATTTAGGTCTCCACAGAGTCAGGAAGTCTTAGCACTATGCTTAACAACAGCTCAACATATACAAATGAAGAAACCTTTATAAAAAACAAAATAACAAACTACAGACTGTAAATATATTCTTCCGGATACTGGACCCCTTCAAGGGTATGTTACCTGGTATGTTGTGATGTCCTTTTTACTTATTAATTTCACCTTTGTTTTCTGGTTCCTTTTGGAATAATGAGCGAGTCCTGCATCTCCTTTCACTGAACCTTGGTGAGGCCTTTCTCTTGGGACTGCACTCCTGAGTCATCCTCTGCTTCCTTCAGTACCCTGCTTTGCTATAGGACAGAGCCAGGTCTTCTTATGGTAGCTCCATAAGAATAGATAGCCCAGGTTCTCAGTTGCTTTCCCCTTTCACAAAGCCTTGTCTTGGTCCTATTCTTTCTAGCCAGACAACTGTAGGGGTGACCCTTCACATTGTCCTGAACATGCTGCATTTAAAAGGGTACTGAGGTTGTTAGGAATGAAACTCCTGGGGTACCAGACAGCAAGCACAGCCTGAGACCTTCCTGGTGTATTTTCCTATTTATTTCTTTTCTTGTTTGTTTCATAAAAAATAAATAAAAATCCCAAACCCCAAACAAAATCAACACATATTTTTTCCTTTTTTCATGTCAGGCAATAGGAAAAATCTTCTGAGCCTATTCAAAACTTGAAAACAATTTGACCTCAGTCTCCTACTACAGATATGTCTAGACTAGAATTTGCTCTGTTGTAACTTGTGTTTATTAGTTGTTTGCCAATTAGCTAGTAGAGCTGGTGAAGACATTTGCAGTTGTAAAAGCTAATCTCCACATTCCAAGATGTGTTGCAGCAATCAGACCTTTGGTTGTGCCCTGAGATAACTCACAAGCATTTGCCTCATGGTATGAGCACCCATGGACTGTTTAGACTTTCATTTGTAAGTATGTTAGCCAACTTGAGGTACGTGGCAATCAATTAAGTGGGGCCACACACCAAACCCTATGTAATAACTGTGTATTCTAATTTCAAATTGAATTTAAAAAACTGGTTAATATAGGCCCTAGGTGGTCATGGTGCTGAAGAATGAGAGTTGTATGGAATGCTTCACCCAGAAGAATGTGCTTGAGGAGTCCGTGGGCAGAGGGAGAGCAGCCTGCTGGATGGCCTCCCAGGGAGGAAGTGGGAAGGTGGCTGCTCACTGGAAAACCAAGAAGAGGAATAGTATGCAAGTCTTCCCACAGTGGATAACAAATACCTACTATAACCCAGTGGTCTGAAGAAGCAGATTAAGAAATGATATAATCTGTTCATAGAAAGGTAACTGACTCTCACAGTCTGTTTCATTTAATGCTAAAAATCAGAACAGGAATCAATGTCCTAATGTAAAAGGGTCCAATAAATCAGCCATTATTTTTTCTATGGGAAAGGTGGTGAACCATAGGGCTGCCATTGGGGGTAGTAGTAATGGTAATGCATGACCAACATGTTTTGGGATGGTACAGCTTGATTACAAAGTGAGATCTACTTTACTTCACTGATATCAAGCAAATATTTCAGAGTAAAACTAACAGCCAAACGTTGCTGGTACAGAAAGTACTGAAATAAGATGGATCGCAATGTACATACTGCTCCAATAAATGTTTGTATTATGACAAATTGAGCATCCTCAGCCATTTGTTTTTATTCTATAGAGAATAATTAGAGGATAAGATGTTAAGAAGGCTATACAAGGCAATAAATGGTTTTCATGGATGCTTAGACACCAAAGGGAAGTGAAAATATTTGACAACTGCAGCCATCATTTATGGAATCAAACAGTCCCTTCCTTCGCTGTTGGCCCTGTCATTATTATATGATGAGTCACAGTTTGATTTATAAGATTAAAAAAGAGGAAGAAAATTGGTGCTTTATTTTGCTTTGTTTTTTACCTGATGAGATTTTGGAAGTCTGGTAATAAAGTCAGCACAAAAGCAGAACTCAAATTTGTGCCTTAGGAATATAAACCCTGGGAGACCAGATGAGGGGTGTGAGAGGTGAAGCACCCAGTGGGGAGCTGAGGAGCTGAGAAAGGTCAGCAGTGATTAGTTGATGTTAAATTATGATAGTCAAATTACGATAACCTCTCCACTCCCACACTAATGCTCTGACCCTGCATCCAAACTGATGTGATCCTGTTTGGAGAAAGACTGTAACCTGTCCCCTGAGGTCTTGTGTCCCACAGCAATAAGGTGGTGGTTCCAACCCAATGGCAGATTGTGACCAAAGAAGAAACCTGGGGTACAGGTGCCTTCTCTCTGTTTGCACCCTTCTGCCTCAGCTCAGTCATTGTCCCATGAGCTGTGATTTTTCTCTTTTCCTTCTGACAGCAGCTGGGAGAAAGCATCATTTTACTGTCTTGGGAATGTGAGGAACATCACCGTTTGGGAGGAGAGGAAAAGAGAAGCAGTCAGACTCTCTGCTCCCACACTGCAGGGGCATCGTGCAGGTATCACTGAGGGGTGGTTTGGCAGAGGAGTACAGCCACTGGGCAAGCAGTGCCCCTGGCAGCTGCCTCCTCTGCCAAGCCTGCAGCCTGATACTGCCTTGCATCCCTGCTTTCTCAGAAATAATTGCCCAGAGACACAGCTAAAATCAATTAGCTGATCAAGGGAGTGACCTGTGTGGAAACTCAGTGATGTATCTGAACTCAGACTATGTCAATAAAAGCTTCAGTCATAGTGCAAGCTGAGCCAAAAGTGAGGTACGTTTTCCCATAACTTCATGCACAGCCAATTCCTTAAAACTGAACAGCCATGTTCAGCCCACTTTAGGGCGTAGTCTTTTCCACCCTGACTACATATTTCTATGGCAACTCCTCTTACCAGACATGTCTGTGTATATATGTGCGTATGTAAATAAATAATAGATAAGGTACTAGTAAATGGTGCTAGAACTGAGTCAGTTCCTCCGTTGTGTTGCAGAAATCTCCCATTGCATGTTGCCAGTGGAGGAGCTCTCCATGTAGGTCTATAGAATCTTCATTTAGCAAAGACTCAGAGCAAAGCGTGTTGGGGTTTTTTTTACTTGAAACCCTTGTTGTGGTTTACCAGCAGCAGAGTTGCTACACTGGGCAGTCGGGGAGCAGTCCACCCCGCTTGCAATGCCAAGAGGGAAAACTGGAGCGTCTCTGAAGCCTAATGCACAAACCAGGCAGTGGCTGCAGTTTTGGACAGAGAAAGTGAGTCAGTCAACGTGGTCACTCTGCGTAATACAATAAGGAAGAAAAGCTTCCTAATTTGCCAGCTTTTGGAGCTTGTACATAGGGTAAGGCAGCTTTTCTGTCTCTAATAATAATAATAAAATAATCAGGAGAAAAAGACATTTTCTCCTCTATTTCTGTATTCCTTGGCCCCATGAATCCCACTTCTTACTGGACTGGGTTGGAGCTGAATGGTCGAGCCAGGACATGTCTGACTGTATGGCATTCTTTTTAAACTTGGATATTTTTTTTTAACTTTCTTTGCTTTTTTTTCTTTCCCATTTTCCAAAGCATAAAGGTCTGAGAAGTAACAGGCTCTGTCATGCCTTTAAGATGCTAAAAACTTTCCACTTGCCTCAGAGGTCTGCATCTTAAGGAACAGGCCTTAGACAACAAGATCCAAGAAGCACTGAGCTGTAAAATGTGGAGGTGAGGCAGAATTTGGCACTGATGTAAGGGCTTATACCTCATTGTGAGTGCCCCCACAGCAGCCCGCCTCACCTATTCACCTTTCTGAGAAACTGGAGACACTTGAAGTTGCAGCAGAAAGCATCTTCCTTAATTTCTGTTGCAGCTTTTGCCCTGAGGTCTCTTCCTTTTGGCTGAGCTAAACATGCAGGGAACTGCTTCTCTGCCTGTGGCCATTTATAATTCACAAAGTAAGTGCTCCTCAGTCTCACTCCCCTAAGGGGCATCCTATGGGATATGCTTCCAGACCGCACCTGTCTGTTGAATTCAGGAAAAAGGCATTCCAGTTTTGGCTGCTTCACATAGAAACGCTATAAACCCACAGATAAAGAGTAGATCTCTGTTCTGTGTATGGTAATGTTAAGAAAACAGAGAGGATTTGGAAGACCTGAGATGGATTTTTTTCCTTCTTTTTTGTGTGCAGTACTTCTCCGGAACCAAGGGCATAGGCATTGTTGGAGATTTAACACTTTCCTCTTTTCAGCTAATTAACCTTGCAATTATGCATTTGGATAAGGTTCTCTTCCCGCCTTCTCCTGTCCCCAGGTCTGAAACACATGCGAATGGATCCCAGCATCACGGGGCAAGGCAATGAGGCCATGGCAGCCTTTGGTGGAGGTGGCTGTAGGATGGCACCCGCAGACAAGGGACACCCAGGCTGTGACTCCACATCGCTTTCAGGCAGCTCAGCCCAGCCAAGGCGACACTACCTCTGGGTGCACAGAGTAGCAAAGCTTAGAGATTTAAAGCAAATCTTCAGTGCCTGCAGCCTCTCAGGTGCCTAAACAAGTCAGGTGAAGTTTGTTTTGGCTCTCTCCCCTCTATGTAGGCATCTAAGTTCTGCATAAGTTGCACTTTAGGTGCCTTGCTGTTTTCTTTGGATTTTGCCTTCAGCTGTGAGCGGGAGCACAGGTTTGCTCTGGCACGTGCTGCAGTAGGACAATGTCACCCATTGAGTACATCCACTCCCTGCTGCCCTCTCTTCCCTCCCAGCTCTTAAAGCTCTTAAATGACAGTGATTACGAAACTCTACCTACTGTTCTGTTACTGCTCCCTTGCAACCAAGCCTTAACTCAACTTCCCAGTTTTTTGATCCAGTTTAAATCTACATCTGCCAAAATCATTCTCTCACTATTAAAAACTCCACTTTCTGCTCTGTTTCTCCACCCTTCCCATAGATATACATGAGGGTCTTTCTTCAGTCTGGGTTTTTTGTTTGCTTTAATAGTAAACCCAATAAAAATGCCACTCTCCATTTTGAGGTGCCACTATCTGCCCCAGGTTGCTGCAGAGCTGAGGAGCAGCCAGGATGGAGGGTTGAAGGGATCTCCTTACTTCAGGATTTGGGTCTGGCATGACACAGGCTGCAAAACCTGGGCTTACGCGGTAACAGTCTGCACTTGTTTAATGATGGTTCCTTCTCCCTGCAGCTGAGGATCTCTATAATCTTTATTTTACCCTAATTAGTTTTCACTCCTCTCTGCTTTCATGGTTGACCTTTTCCATCAAGTCTTACAGAACAGATGAATTGCCTGTGAAACTGAGGTTGTTCAGCCATTATCCCCGTTAACTGTGCTCCTTTTCTCTTCCCCAGGGAAGCAAACCCATTGAAGCAAGCTGTTTAAGATATTTGCAAGGGAAACTGTGAAGTATTTGGCCTTGTTTTTCAATTTAAATATTCTGGGACACAGTATAGGCCAATTAAAGCCCCATTTTCATGGATATTTTATATGCAGTCCTTGTATAGATGCACATACAATGTAAGCCACTGCTTGCTTTAGATATAAGTGCTACACCGTAATAATCACTTATCATCGCTAGTCAAAAATAATTCTAAACAGATTCAGACATTTTTTGCAGGGCCAGACATTTCTTACTGAGGGAAGAGAGCATGGAGGGCTCTGACACATGGGAAATGGCAAATTGGGGCTTTTGATTAAAGCAGAAGTTATTTTTATTGCTGTTATTTCTGCACAAGTCCAACAACTGAGGCAATAATTTGGAAATAATTCAAGATCGGAAGGATTTTTAATGGATTTAAAATGAAGACAGTTATTATGGTACCAGTTGCCACTGACACACAACTGCAGCAAAGTGATAGAGCAGTGGCTCACCCCTGGAAACTGCATTTGGCGTGGGAACCTTCAGCAGGGGTGCTAAAGAGTCAGAAGAATTGTGAAAGAAATGACTACAGAAAATGGCAGAGGTGTCACAGAGTGGTACAGAAGGCACTGGAGACTCTCCTCCTAACATCCAAGTGTGCTGTTCTCTTACAAATCCCTATTATTCCTCAGGGTGCTTCCCTGGGGACTAGTTTCTAAAATTTGGTAGAAGCAAACCATGGTAACTTTTGAATGGCTGTTTTGCAGTTTATATTGCTGGTAAATACAGTAATTGCTTGGTATGATTTCTATTTGTTCTTTGTGAAGATAATGATATGTTTTTACAGATAGCTGCAGATTTATATATAGTCTAAATGACTTAATTAAGAAAAGTAACTTCCTTTGCCCCAAACATCTCAGTACTGAAAGATTTATTCATGGAAGTAGGCAAAATAAAATCACATTAGTAGACAGTTCACAATACCTGAGAGATTCAAAATTATATATATATATATATACATAGTTTTTCATCCTGAAGTATGACTGGAAATGTGAAATTATGTGCAGGTATGATTCCATCATCATTAGGAGGAAACCAGCCCCATTTAACAGTGAGCAGGAGGGGATAAGCATTTTATTCAGCCAAAAGAAGATGGCAGATAAATTAAATCTCCCTGAATTTGATCAGGACAAGGAGTGTGTTTCATATTGTGAAAGGCTGTGTAATATCTTTAATAACCACAGGAATGAAGACTTTACTCATATATTTCATGTAGAGCTTCACCTCCATCAGGGAAGGAGTGTTCAAAAACAACCCACGGGGAAAAGGAATATTCTGATTGATGTTGCTGCTGCATTTTCCTCCAAGACTGTGGCTGACTGGAGCAGCACTGAGATGAGAAACCAACAAAGAACTCAGTGTCTCTCAGAAAACCCTGTACCATTATAGTAAAATTACTCCTTGCAAGATAAATAAGGTATTCCAATAAAAGTGCCATTTGGTCAGGGCTGCTGCTGGCACTGGAGCGCCAGACAGGGATCCCGGCACTTCACACCCATAACCAGCATCGTCGCAGTGCTGGCAGAAGGCTGCAGTGTGGCTATGGCCTCAGATGCCAAATGAGACCAAGAATAGCACTGGGTGGTTTGTTGTGTGCAACAGTGGGAAAAAAAAAAAAGTATTTAAATCCAGTGTTTTCCAAAAGTAGCTAAACCCAGGAGGTTATAAATTATTAACCTGTGAGGCGGAAGGTTTAGGAGACTGCCACTTGTGTGTCCTGGAATAGTTTCTGCTACCTTTTTGGGATGCAGCAGAGCCTTTCATTTAGCTATTGCTTTCCAGTTGAATTTGCAGCAGCTGCAGTTTATCTGTTCCTTTTCTCTCTAGAAAAAAAAAAAAAAGGGAACATCCTGCATTTTTTTAACTCATTCTTTAACTTTTTATTGTGTTATCAGGATTTTCATTACTTTTAGGTTGGATGCATTAACTCTCTATCTGACACATTCTCTCCCTTTTGCAAGACCCTTTCCCTTCAGAGAAGAGGGAGGAGAAAGATGTAATCTGTGGTTAGAAACAGCCAAGACTAAGATGCAGAGGCTACTTATGCTATAATTAGGGCTTCCTTTTTCCCCTCTGAAGTAAACTATGTTAAAAAAATAAAAATTTGATGGGGAAATGTATGTAACTGCTCTAATTTGCCTGCTAATGTCTATCATAAATTTCTCTTTCTTTAAAAATGTAATTTTTTAGTTCTGTACTTGATTTGTGTGCTACTGGTTTACAAAATACATAAGCAGAGAAAAGGCAGATACTGATGAAAATCCAACTTGTATATGTTTAGCTTAAACTTCTGTTTGCAATGTGGGCAGCTTGAGGCAACTGCAAGCACCTGCCACGGCAGGGTTGTTAGCTCCATACCTACCATGCTGTCCCTAGAAATGTCTGCATATGATTGTGGGTATTTATGGGTATGAATATATGGATATACATATATATATGCATGTATATATATGTATGAAGGAAGGAAAGCATGAATGTAAGCTTTATGACAAGTATCATACAATTTACTTTTATTTGTATGTACTGTGTATTAGAATTATCAGTATTAATATTCTGCATTGGATTTGACACAATAGATAATATCACTGAATTTTGGAACTGCACACCTGAAATTATGACAATTTCAGAGGTACAAAACCAAGAATTAAATTGCATTTAATATGGAATGGGGTAATTCAATTGGTCAAATATTTTTTCTGTTTTGCAATTTAATATTGCTTTCAGTTTACTTACATTTGCCTTTGCTTTCTGAATTTTTAATTACTAATTTTTAAATTCAGGCTGAACCAAATGGTCCGAATTGTTAGAAAAGAAAGTATAATATGTAAGAAATATGGCTACACAGCATATTTGAGGAAATGCAGATCAAGGTCCAATTACTGGTACACACAGGTGTATCTGTCTTTATCAGCACCTCCTGTTTGGGCTATCTTCCCACGAACAGCTTAGGCATTAATCTCACAGAAACAATGTATCATTCCCTTCCTCTGTTTATTTTTGGCAACTACAAATACCGTAGAGGATATTTGTTTTTGTAATACTGTAATGATGAAATAGATTTACTGGCTGCAGTCACAAAAATGCTAAGCAGATATTAATTTGTTTAAACTCTGCAGCTTAGTTGTTAGAACTGTTATGGACAAATTGTTGGGAAAATTTGGACATTTGGGTTTATGGTTATGGGATACTTTTAGAGCACCCAGAAAGGTGTGAGTGATAGTGTGGATACAGCTACAGAACAACCAGAAGAGAAGTTGTTACTAGTGCCACGGGCTTCATAGCATGAAGAAGTTGCCCACAGCAGTGTTCCCTCAGGGCTAGTAGAACAGTCTGGCTTCACACTCTGGATTTCCCATCTGGGTCTTCTTCAACAGAAGGTGCATATGTTAGGCAAGGTAGCTATATGCCAGAAGAAAGAAATCACTGAGCAGTTTTTACTTTTCAGCACCTAAGATGGAACCAATATCCCCACATCTGGGGTTTAGCTATATGATGCCTCTCTTCTGTCAGGATGTTTCTTTTGGCACTACCTTTTTTAATGGAAAGATAGACCTTTGATGTGGCAAAGACAAAGAAAAGCCACAGTCCCAGATCATGACTGATAACCATTATTTCTTTACCTATGAGCCCAGACTCACCCTATCTAACTGTAGGCACTTAATGAAAGTGCTTGCAAGTCTGTACAGAAAATGAATATCCTTCTGCAGAGACACCTACAGCAACAAGGTTTCTCATTTGAGCTCCTTGAGTAAAGCCCTTGAAGTGGAAGGGATTGAAAGCAGGTTCATGTCACAAGGAAGCCATGAGTAGCAGGTCAGACCTGCAGTCCTTCTGAGATCTCTTTTATTTCTGCCTCTCTGCACTGAGCAGGCTCACCCTGTGAGCAAATCAACCCTAAGCTGAAGATGCAGAGGGATACAAGAAAAGAACAGCATGTTGCTCCATCTGCTTTGCTTGCAGCGCTACCACGTATTTTTTTTCCTCACTTCTTGGAGTCTAACAAGCCCAAGAGCTACTAGATACTGCTCAGACTCAGACGAGCTGTTTTGATCGGTCACCTTCTGCTTGTCTGCAGCTCAAGTACTAAGTTTCTCCTCCTTATTTGCCTCTAGTAATCAGGTCAACCAGCATCATCCACATTTTTTTTTTCTCAAAAGAAACAAAATCAAGGTGAAAAAGACAACTTTAGAAAAAGAGGGTGGCATAAAAATTAGGACTTATCTGCCCTTTTTTGCTTAATGTCTACTGTTTTTATCCCAGTCTCAATATTGCATTCAGTATTCTTCTGGCACATTACAGAGGACCCTGTTGTACATGTTATACCTATGGATTTACACAGCACTGAATATATAATTTTGTTTTGTTTTGTTTCTGCTCTTTCACTAAGCATTTTCACCTCTGTTTTTTGTTTTCTTTAACCTTGCCACTAGGTGCAGTATTGAAGAGGGAGAAGCAGGCAGACATCTCCAGCTGCTATAGCCATAAAATAAACTTCATTTTCCAGCTTATTTAACTGTGGCTTGAAGGGTACTTCTTACAGTTACCTGTTTGAAGATACTATTCTGTCTGTAGAAAGTATTTAAATGTTACAGTTTCTTTCTGATTCCTCTCTTGAATAATGTTAGCATTTATTGGGACTCTGATAACAAAATGGGTTCTTTTCATCATGTATTTAAAAAGTCACCTTACCAACACACTGATTTTCACAGAAATGCAGGGATTTTGACAAAATTGTCTTTTTCTTCAGATTGATGACTTGGATCTACCCTGCAAGTGTTGATGTTGCTATTGTCTGTCTCTTCCTTTTTCAGGTGAACAGTGTCAAACAGCCTTGGCTTTGTCTCACTGAGGAACTGGAAAATATTCTGCTTGAAGAGGAAATTTGTCTCTTCCTCCAAGTTTATATTCATAAAATAAGTGACAATGGAAAATGAGGAGTACATGCTTCAGGCCAACACTGGAGATTTTCAAGAGCTTTTCTAAATTACACGTGCAGATCCACAGGAGGCTGTTATTTAGTTGTGTAGGAACAGTATAGAGTCTTAACTGGAAAGAAAGACTCCACAGCTTTGAATACTATGCAGAGAAGTAATAAAAGATGGCTCTTGTTCATAGGGCTTGTGATGTACATGGCATTTGAGAGATAACTGGCTGTTAGGAGCAAGCAGAATAAAACTGAAACAGTACTGCTCAGCATTTGATATCCAGTAGATTTGGAAAGTGGAAAGAATAATGTCTATCATCAAAATTAGGATGCAGTATACAGCAGGCCTTATTTTTCCTCTAGGTCATTTGTACACATATGTTTATTTGCAGGTGGGTAATATTTGGTGTAGACAAATTTTTGTTTATTTTAGGGAAAACAGGATTTTAAAAAGAGTTTCCAGAAAAGTCACCTTAGGAACAAGAGGAGTTGGGTTTTTTTTTGTATGTGGTAGTTTATATTTTTTTATACTGGCCTTTTGTATTCTACATTTGAATAATTTAGGGTTTAACTGTTACTTGTTTTATCATTTATAATGTTAACATCAGCCAGCACATATTAGATGTGCTGTTGCCTGTGACCTCTGAGTGACAGGGTTGAAATATTGGATTGACATTAGCCAATGATCCCATTTAGCAATCCTGTAAACACATGTTTAGCTTTACATCCTTCAACACACAAGTCACATGGATAAGTATCTGCTGTGTCAGTGATTCAAGATTGTTTTCTTCAGACAATGAATGCAGTTGCCCAGCAAAATTTTTATGTTGCTCCGGTATCATAATCTATTGCAATTTTACTAGTGTTTGCTTTCAATGCACAGTTTGCTGGCACTGAAATAATTGAAAACAGGATTTTAAACACAAGTACAGATTATATCTACTCTAACAACTTATCTCCACAATAAATATATACAAATTTCAGAATTCATCACTCTGTAATTTTCAGCTGGTGCTTAAAGTAATTACACATTCTGTGGTGATAACACATTCAAGGTCTGTTGTCTTTTTATGATACCACAAGCTGGCGAGACACCTAGATCGGGCGTGTTAATGCTAATTGGCAGATAAAGCATAAATCTGAGGGAGTCTGGATTCCTGCCTTTTTGCCAGTTTTTTTGTTGATTGCAAACTGAATTCTTTTTATCCTAGCTTTTGCTATTCAAAAATGCCAAGCAATTCACTGCTGTCTTTCCACTGTGCATTTTAATCCATCAGTTGTGTTATTCCTTTAATGCCTTGTTTGTTTCTAATGCAGTAGACTAAATCGGTTTTCTTTCTAACTGCCTTTTAAAATCAATCATACAGGACTTCCTAATGTGAAAAACAACTGGCTCTGATGACATAGCTGTAACACTGATGAGGTTTTTGTTTCTTGTTTATTTATAGAGGTACATGGCCTAGTGATAATAGCAACAATAAACTTCATTCGAAGTATAACAGTTTACCTTCTTGTCAGTAACCAACAACCGATACTTGGCTATTGCCTCTATAGTTCTTGTATCAAATATTTCAAGCTTTCTGTAAATTCATCTCCCTTCATCAGTGCAAATTGTACTCCAAGACCTAATCCCTAAATATCTCGTGGTCTGAGTATGTTCACCCTATATTCTTTATTATCTTTATTTTTATTCTGCAAGTAAATATAATTTTAAAATGGATGAAGGACTCCAGACACTGCTCTGAGTCATGCATGGCATGGATTTTCTTGTAAATAGTTTGGTAACTTATCACAAAAATGAAAGGTTGGAAGTTTCCGTTTGAAGACAGGCTTTTTGTGAACTTAGCCCTGATCCTCATAAAAAATACCAGTCTGTAACTGAAGGACAATGTGACCCCGCTAGGTACAGGTGAATGCGAAAAGGCAAAGTCCTGAAGTAATAGTAGATGATCATAGAAGACAAAATGACCCAAAGTTTACAGATAATTGTAAGCAATCAAGACAGAATGCTTTTAAAAGTTATTGATTGCAGATGGAAGATCCATTGACGGCTACTGTAAATAATGGTATAGATCCAACACATACATAAGGAAGTCCCTGTCAGATATTTCTCACTGAGAAATACACTGGGGAATGCAGTGGTGAAAAACACTCCATATTTGTTTAATTTCTTATATTTTTCAAATGAAACATCCACTGATGGCTACAGTTGGACATAGGAAAGTGAGAAAGGTGAACTTTGGAGCTGGCCAGTGTGGCAGCTCATAAACTTATGTCCCCCTGTCAGTTGAGGGGCAGTAGCTGAGTTTGTACACACCCCATTACTACTGAAATGAAAAAAAAAAAAATAGCCACCTTTATCTCCCCAGAAAAGAAACAAAAAACAAAACCACAAAACAACCAAAATGCTTATGAGAATACTTCACCTTCAAATGATGGACCAACTTCCAGCTGTCATATCTGTTGTCAGTTGAACTTGACCAGCTTGTGATTGAACAAACCGATGCTCACCATAGCACATAAATGATTATGTTCCTTTCAAACAGCAGCAGTCTTGAATATCTTTCTTTTCTGAGACAGTATGTTGTAATGGTAGAGTTGGCATGAAATAGTTGCCCTTGGCTACAGAAAGTTTGCCTCAGATAATATACAATGTGATAAAAAACAAAATTGAGGTTTAAAGTTTCTAATAGACCTAGTGCATGCAATTTTATAGTATGCAGACTTTAAGAAGGTTGTCAAAAGCTACTTTATCTTAACCCCTTAAGTTTTATTGTTAATTTGTCTTGTAGCATTTTCAATGGGGTTTATGTCTGTTTGTGATCCATAGGTGGTAACATCAGACAGATCTACCAAATTACTTACGTGTTGATTTGCAGAGCTGTGTCTGCCAGCAGACGAATGTCCTATCCATTTATCTATTGTTCAGGGGAGATCAAATCTTCAGGAATCGTAAAAGCACCTGCCAGAATTTCACGGTTTGGGTGGCAGCAAGGGAGCCTCCTCACTGCAGTGCAGATAAAGCTCTATAGCAAGCTTTGTATGTCTTTGACACTGAAGCCCTCTATGTGTTTGCACCGTAGAGCTATTGTTGTTCAATGGACTGAATGTTATATACCATTTATAGGTAAGTGTACTCACCCGGTATGTCTATCCAAACCAAATTCCTCAAGTGTTTTCATCTGATAGAACTTAATTTGTTCTTGGTTGTGCTTTCTGTGGTCTCTCAGGGGCTCCTCTGAGCACAGGACTGTGGCTTGCAATATATTTGCCATCTGTGGTATAACTCCACTGTCCTTTATTTGGTCCATGACATTATATACAAGACAAAGACCATGGCTTCATGCTACGTACTTGTGCTGGTTGCAGATAATCCTGGATTCCATGCAAGGGAGGTCTTAATTGTGTGAGTCAGCTCAGTGCAGACAAAGCTATGCTGTAATGAATGTAAATAGAATTTTTTAAAAGTCTAATTCTGTCAGGGTTTTAGATATACCAGTGACACTTGGGTGCCAGTATTTGCAAGAAACTAACTTACCTCCCCATGGAATTTTGTTCTCTTATTTCTCCAGAAGATGGAAGAACATTTAGTTACAACTAAGCAGATGTCAGTTCCTTTTGCTTTTGGCATGCTTGCTTAACATGAGATTTTAACGAAAATATGCCTTCCCTAAAAATGTTTACACAGTTGATAGGTACAGGTTCAATTAAATAATTTTATTGATATAGTATTTTATTATCTTTTTTTTTTACCAGCCAGCACCATGCTGTCAGTTTTGGTTTCACTGCATTGGATGAACCTATTACTTTCTCCATCCTGTTGGCAGCTTGCTTTATACGTTTCTAAATAATGCCTAGTGCTCTTTTCCCTAGGCAGTGTATATTTATGTAATATTTAAGCCACATGTAGAATAGGGTTACTGCAAAGAAGTAGGAACTGATTAACTTACTATTACCTACAATGGGTGGAAACCATCAAGTTTAAATTATCATAATATAAACCCAAGGATTTTGTGTTTCTTATGGAACTAGGCCAAATCTTGAGCCAGAATTAATAGTGAGAACTGTTCTTGCAGTGACACATTGAACTGCAGAGCTGAAAAGGCTCACAAGAGTCTAATCTATTCCTTCTGACTCAGGCAGACCCAGATAGGCTTCACTGGATGGATGTCTTGAACAAGAGTCTACAACACTGCACTATACAATACTTTCATGTTTCTTTTTGGGAGCTGCACTCCTACAAGGAGATTCAACTATCTTATTGTAAAACATGGATATTAGATTTTCTGGGACCTATTTTCATTTGGACACTGAGGCAAAGCATTGTTGTTCTTGAAGATGTAGTCCATGTTCCTTCCTGCACTTCAGCCTCTGTATTACTCTGTATTGTGGTTTAAACCCTGCTGACAGCTAAGCCCCACACTGCCACTCCCCTCACTTCCCATCCCCTGCAATGGGATGGGGGAGAATATCAGAAGGGTTAAAGTGAGAAAACTTGTGGGTTGAAATACAGTTTGATGGGTAAAACAAAAGTGTATGCGCAGGCAAAGCAAAAGAAAGAATTCATTCACCACTTGGCAGGTGTTCAGCCATCTCCAGGAAAGCAGGGCTCCATCATTACTTTCTCCTCCAGCACTATATGCTGAGCATGATGCCATATGGTACGTAATATCCCTTGGACCAGTTGGGGTCAGCTGTCCTGCTGTCCTGGCTGTGTCCCCTTCCACCTTCCAATGCACCCCCAGCCTACTCGCTGCTGGGGTGAGGAGTAGAAAAGCCCTTGGCTCTGTGTAAGCACTGCTCAGCAGTAACAAAAACATCCCTGTATTATCAACACCGTTTCCAGCGCAAATCCAAAACATATGTCCATACTGGCTACTGTGAAGAAAATTAACTCTACGCCAGCCGAAACCAGGACACTCTGGGGAAACATCCCTGAAAGATGGAAAGAAGTCCTGTCCATGGAGTGAAATCCGTGTGTTGCTGGCTGCCCTGACAGGCAAGATGCAAAGGCCATTATCAATACATGGGCATACAGTGGAAATAAGAGGAACACCACACCAAGAAGAACAGAGCCATCTACGGCAAACACTGTCTGAAGCCAGCTATACCTGAGCCCCTCTTCTGGTAAACTACAGATACCAACCAGGTTCTGCAAGAGCTGGAATTGTCTAAACATATTCAGAAATGCTTAAGAATATGAAGAGACACCTGTCTTTTATGTAAAACCCTTCCTCGGAAGACTCTAACACACTTTGTAGAGGTGGGTAGTGCTATTATAAGGAACCCTTTGCTTGTGAGGCATTTCACACAGTATGGGTATAAATTAAATCAGTGGAGTTTTGACGTTCAACTAGGTTTTGAAAATAGAAATACAACTTAGAACACTAATATTTGTGAAATAAAATCTGAACATACTTTCTGATATGATGACTATGCTGTGCACCTTTTACTAGTCAGGACTTTACCATGTTTGTAATGGAAGCAAGACTTTGTTTTTAACAAGGGGAAGAAGTTAATATTACTGGTGCTCAACAGAAATCAGAAACTGATGTTACAGTGTTGATTGAAGAATTGTACTGGCAAATAATTGGGCTTTGTCCCCTGGATGATTATTTTCTCTCTGCTGTCTTAGATGGCTCCACTTGCTCTAACTTCTGATTTAAACAAAAGATTTCTCAGGTGTTTGCAATGGACCTGTTTTCTTTGGAAGCTGCTGTTTAATGGTGACCTGTTGATAACAATCTCCCTAAAATAGTGGTATATCAATGAGTTGATTTTTTCTGCTTTCAGTATACACTGAAATTACAACCAGAGCATTAGACAAGGTAAGATTCTTTTGGTTTTAACTGATACACCAATGCTGTTTATCAGGAAGAGGATATGTCTATTGTCGTTTGTACATTAAAAGAAAGCATTTGTGCCTATATGCTTTCAGAAGCAAGAGCAAGTTTATCAGGAATATCAGGTCAGGCATAAGTATTAATTAGAGTGGAATAAGATGCGACAAACTTAATGAGAGATTTTATGGGAGACAAAGGTAAAATTTATTTTAAAACAAACTGATTTAACTCCCAAACAAGTATTCTCTCATGTTTCAATAAAAGAGACTCCCATGAGGATCACTCATGAGGGTCATGGGTGGTAGAAGACACCAGTCACTGAGTCATCTTTACCTTTTGATTGGCAACAACAAACTGGTTTTTGGAAAGGTCTTTTATACCCCTCAGGAGTCAGCAGTTGTTATAGGGTGACATTTTACCTCAGAATCATGCTCTGTATATCTTAATCACAGCTGCTGGTTTTTTTGTTCCCTGGTTTTGGGTACCTTTATGGCTGCCTGACTTCTTCTTGGGACAGCAAGAAGAGGAATGGCACAGACAAAGGGCTGTAACTTCTTGCTACCACTGTGCAGGTCTCCTGTTGATAACTCATTTGTGCTGGGGTTTTTTACTTCGCTTGAAGGCAGGATGGGTGTTTTACAATGGGGATTTTACAAAGGGACTTTTTACATTTGTAAATTTACGAATTTACAAAGGGACCAGCATTAAATGAAGCTTCTGAACACATTACATTTTGAAGGGCTTACTGTATTTGGTATTTTAAGGCAGGTCTAACTTGCATCTAGAATGATGGGTTTTGTTTTATTTTTTGCTAAACACTTCTATTTGCTTTACCCTGCTTAAAATTTATCCTTGACATCTTTCTTATTACCAGTTCATTAGAATCATAGAATAGTCAGGGTTGGAAGGGACCTTAAGATCATCCACTTCCAACTCCCCTGCCATAGGCAGGGACACCTCACACTAAACCATATCACCCAAGGCTTTGCCCAACCTGGTCTTGAACACCACTAGGGACGGAGCATTCACAACTTTCCTGGGCAACCCATTCCAGTGCCTCACCACCCTTAAAGTAAAGAACTTCTTCCTTATATCCAATCTTAACTTCCCCCATTTAAGTTTCAACTCATTACCCCTTGTCCTATCACTACAGTCCCTAAAGAATATTCCCTCCCCAGCATCCCTATAGGCCCCCTTCAGATACTGGAAGGCTGCTATGAGGTCTCCACACAGCCTTCTCCCCTCAAGGCTAAACAGCCCCAACTTTTTCAGACTATCTTGATATAGGAGGTGCTCCAGTCTCCTCCTCTGGACTTGTTCCAACAGTTCCATGTCTTTTTTATGTTGAAGACATCAGAACTGCACACAATACTCCAAGTGAGGTCTCACAAGAGCAGAGTAGAGGGGCAGGATCACCTCCTTCGACCTGCTGGTCACGCTTCTTTTGATGCAGCCCAGGATACAGTTGGCTTTCTGGGCTGTAAGCGCACACTGAAGCCGGCTCATGTTCATTTTCTCATTAACCAACACCCCCAAGTCCTTCTCCACAGGGCTGCTCTGAATCTCTTCTCTGCCCAACCTGTAGCTGTATCAGGGATTGCTCCAACCCAGGTGTAGGACCTTGCACTTGGCATGGTTAAACTTCATGAGGCTGGTGTCAGCCCACCTCACAAGCGAGTCAAGGTCCGTCTGGATGGCATTCCTTCCCTCCAGCGTATCAACAGAACCACACAGCCTGGTATCATCGGCAAACTTGCTGAGGGTGCAGTCAATCCCATTGTCCATGTTTAGACAATGTTTTGCCCATCCAAAGATGTTGAACAAGATTGGTCCCAACACTGATCCCCGAGGGATACCACTCGTTACTGGTCTCCAGCTTGACATTGAACCGTTGACCACAACTCTTTGAGTGCGGCCATCCAGCCAGTTCTTTATCCACTGAGTGGTTCACCTATCAAATTGATGTCTCTCCAATTTAGAGACAGGGATGTCATGTGAAACAATGTCGAATGTTTTGCACAAGTCCAGGTAGATGACGTCAACTGCTCCACCCCTGTCCATCACTTTTGTAGCCCCATCATAGAAGGTCACCAAATTGGTCAGGCAGAAATTTAACCAGAGCTTTTTTTTTTACAGCAATTCCTAGTAGGTTTGTGTTTCACAGGAAAGGTCTGATTTCATGTCTGGCTTTAATACTATTTGAAGGCACAGCCTTGAGGTTCATACACATAGATAATATGTACAATATAGTACCTAAGGTACTTTTATTTCATTAATATTAAATTGTCACAGTGAGAAATGCTGTGTATGATATACCCACATACAAGTGAAATAAATTTCCCCATTTTGTTTTGTTTCATTAAATCATTCCTGGTAAGTGGTCCCACCATGATACCTGCCATTGATGGAAGTAGTACTGGGAACTGCTGCTCTGAAAACCCATTCAAATTACGGGAAATGTGAGAACCTGTGCCTGTGGCTTCTGCCTTAACTTGTAATCAGAGGGTCTGTTGGCTTTCTTCTGCGCCTTTATCTAGCATACTCGGTACAGAGGAAATTGTAGACAACTGTAATTCTGATGATGTGGTCTGGACAGTCGCAGAATACGGGCTTTCATGCTCTAGCAGGCCATATGAAGTGTTGTGAGTTAATCAATTCCATAAAGTTTCACTTCTTAGTGGAAAAGTTATTCATGGCAACAGTGGTTCAGTCACCAAAATGTATGTGAGTTTCTTAGGTGGTGAAAATCCCTTAGCTCTGCAATGGAACCTGGCAAATGGGAATGAAAGGCAGGTACACCGAACATGGGGATGAAAGTGAGACAACGATGAATGAGGTCTCCTCAGGTCTAATCTTCCTGGATGCCTTCCAAAGTCTGAAGGCTCAGACCATCACAGCTTGCATCAGAAACAAGTTCTGTCAGATCATTGCATTAGTTTACCTCATACTTTATTTTCCTTTTACTTGGCTTTGATGTGCAGCCCTTGGCTATGATGCTAATTCTACCTGCAAAGAAATAAAAGGAAATAGTCCACCTGACATTAAGTGGGGTATATTTCTAACTGTAAAGTCAAGTAAATCAATGCCAAGGCTCAGAACCAGTTTCTGTTCTGAAGAGCTAAGTATTTTGCTTTAAGATGTGGACAGAGTTCTGAAATAGGAATATGTTCATTGTGTTCTTCTGCCACTCACTGAAAAGGAAAAGCAATGTTTTGTAAGCATGACATACCCTGTTATCTTCCTCAAGTGATGAGCTCATCCAGATTACTCCAAGGGGATACTTACATTTTATCAGTGGCGCCTTGTTGCACAATTTCCAGTTTCTTTCTTGAAGATACAATAAAAGATTTATGTCTGAAGGACTATGATGTGGTTTCCATCTAAGAGCAAAACAATTCCTTCTAAAAAAATACCATATTCCCAAATGATTTCATAATTGCAAACAGTGTTGATGAGCTCTGTGGCTTAAATGAGTTTATAACATATTTGCTGTGTTTTCTAGTGAATATTTTTTGATGTGCTTAGTAAGGAAAATAATTAAAATCCCCCTGCCATTTCAAATTGACACAAAATAAATGTGATCCATTAGTTGACGTCTACTGTAATAAGTAATTTTTCTCATTTAATTCCAATTTCTTCTCCAAAAGGTTTTTAATCCTCCCCCCCCCCCCCCACCCCAAGCTCTTGTATGTGTGTGTTAAATAGTTTCAGGTTTGAAAGTCAACCATGTTTCTCATTATCAGACATCAGAAAGGCTTTTTTCTCTTTGTGTTTTCATGCCACTTCAGGATAAGCAAGTCTCAGAATACTGCATGCTTCTGATGTGTGGGTAAAATTCACATCTTCGGTTCTCAGTGCAGAAAGCTTATCTGCACTGCAGATCTCAATTGCATATTCTGTTCTCATCCCCTGTTCTGGGCTCAGGTTGTTACCACCATGATTTCTACATGCAGAATATTCATGATTCCTGCACTGTGGACAGGAGAATTGGCCTGTATCAGTAATGTCCAAATGCAGAGAGATATTTTATAGAATGTCTCGCTTGAAAAGAATTTCTGAATCCAAGCTTCTATCAGAGACAAAACACAAGATATCAATTTAAAACACCAGAGAGAAGTTTTTAGGCAGCACCGTCTAGTTACAATTATTTTCTCAAACTGAAATATGGTTGTGGTCTTACTACTTTGGTTATTCTAGTTCTTTTTTCACTACTAGAATTTGATATTAGAAATGTGTTATATTTTAGCCAGTCTGTGATAATGTCTGTTGATTGTACTTGAAAGGCTTCTTGGAAATAATTTACTGTGTACCAGCTCTGATTTGAGTTAAGCTGTTCCCTTATTCTTACTGCTGCATACAATAGAATAGAATGTCTTATGGTTTTTCAGAAACATCTTAGCTGTCCCAGGACAAATCTGTGTTTCTCTTTATTCAGGAAATCTATCATTTAAGAGTACGTATTCTGAGGACTAAATTAAGGCAGAGCTTGTAAGTGGCTGTTCACAGTATTACCTTAAGTGGGAAATTCTTCAGTATAGTAAGAAAGGGCATTTAATCTGCAAAGGTTATGTTGTAATGTTAATATGCTCTGGATTAGTTTCAACCTTTGTATCCTCATGTTACACACAAGAGACACTAACCGTTCTGATCTGGATCAGGATCCGAGTTTTGCAGAAGTTCCTGGACCTCTGCACTTTGTTTTTCATCAAGGACTTCCCCAGGTCCGCTTTGTATACTATTTGTTTAATTTGTGCCTACATTTATGCCTAGCTTTTAAGCTAGAATAGCACTATTAACTGCCGTCAGAATGGATAAAATGAAGGGAAGTTTTTAACTTCAGACATGAGGAATTTAGCAAATAAGGAATGGACCCACCACCCCTTTTAGTGATTTTAGTGATTTAGTGTAGCAACTTGTGAAGCCCAGGCCTGGCAAAGAGCTGTCTCCTGAAGAAATGACTTCTCTGGGACATAGCAGATTCAGGTAAGGCTCAGATTGGTTGTGTGACATGCTTACACAGTAACATCTCTTTGGTAGTTCAGATCTGGAGGGTGCTTTATAATTTACAAAAGGACCAAGGAAAGCTATGGCTGAAGATAACAGTGGGAAAAGAATAGTGAATTAGACTATAGACTTCAGAAAAAAAGCCATTAAAGCTTTTCAGCTTCTTATTATAACTCTCAGAATACTGCATGCCTTTGCATTCAGATTCTTCATTCATGTAACCAGGACTGCAATGGGAATGGAAACAACAGAACATGAATCCACGGAAACAAAGGCGTTTGTATTATTCTGTGTGGCCCTCAGAAGCTGCAGTTTGGATATAATTATGACTCAAATGAAAGGACATTAACAAAACAAATGAAATATTTTGTCTCCAATCTGTTCCAAAGAAAGCTTTTATGATTGCAAAGTTCACAGATAGCTTTGGCCACTGGCTTTCAGAACACTTTATTTAAAACACAGATTATTTACCGTTACAAACAGATCTATCTTTACAGGCATCTGAAAAAATTAGATTAAAGATGTCTATTATTTAGACAATCTGTCAAAATCAAGCAGGAAGAAAATGAATTCACAGTGTCATTAAGGATAAAGCTGTGATATAGGGAAAATTAGGACAATGTTGTGCCATGAGGAGGTGCACTATGGATCTACTTTGCTTTTCAAGGATTTCGCGGTGTGTATGCAAGAGGTGCTTACAGCAAAGAGTTTTAAAATAATCTCCGCTTTTAGGTGCCTACACAAGGGACTTTGATTCATTAGGCCCAGTCTTAGGTACTTAAGTGAACTATTTAAGCTGGGAGTGTAACTGCCCTCATGTTCCACAATGATTCACAGAGGCATAGGTGCATGAAGAAACTGATTCAATTCTGAGAAATTACTACGGTGCCAAGAAACTTGTTCAAAGTTAAATGGCCTTAAGAAGTGAATCTGTTTCACACTTTTTTTTTATCTTGTGTAATTTAATTGGCAGTAATATAAATGCAGAGCAGCATGTTCAGTTTTGAGACTCCCCCTTTGCTATTGAATACCCGTAACTTCAGGATTGGGTGCTGTTTTGTTTGTTCCCATTAAAGAGAACTGAGGTTAGCTCCTGTTCAGAAGAATCTGTAATACTGCATGGAAATTGGGTATCAAACTGGACATCCAGAAAGAAAAACTGACTTAGAAACTTTAAACTTAACTTTAATTATTTCAAGTACCTTGAATATATAGTGATAAATAGTTAGGTAATACAAAAAAAAATATTCCTGGTCATAGTGCTCAGATCCTTGCTCTAACACATATAATGTTTGCTACAATACTTTTTATACACTGTCTTGGCATGGCTACTGTCATAGCCAGCTTGCTTGTGTAAAGGCTGTATTCAAGTAACATTTTCAGCTTCAGTTTTGAACCCCAGAATACTGAATTCTGAAGTGGCCTTGCTAAGTCTGCACTGACATTCACAGATGTGCAATACCGAATAAGGGATACATCTGCTTGGTCCTTCGCAGACACATCTGTACCTGTTCCGCTCTCCCATGCAGCCAGCTGAACATCAGCCATCCCTTGTCTGAAAGGCAAGCAGTTACCATAAGTTCTGTAGAGAAACAGACCCAGACTAATGAAGCTTTGCAGCTTTTGGATCAGCATTTGCTTGCATCCAGCTGGCTTGAAGCATGCATAGGTTTGACTGTAAAAGGTTGTACAGATGTACCATACCCTACAGACAAACAGATTTCAACACTTGCTTCAGTTATGGCCCCAGTGCTGGTTTGGAGGGCAACTTTCTGGAAACTGTTCATTGTTATTCAAGTAATACACTGATTTCCTGCATATAGCAATATTTTGCATATTGAGACTTAGGATCTTTTCTCAGATTAGCCCTGACTTTCTGAGAGGATGCAAACAAGGTGCTTTATTTCCTTGTTCTGTGGTTTCCTCACTTATAACAACTGTGGCAGGTACCTGCCTCTCATAAGAAGCCCCGAGAACAGCCAGTGGGAATTATCGCATTGGTGGATAATGGGGAGTTTAATTGAGTTTTATCTATAATGTGCTTTGCCATCCTGTGATAAAGACTGTTGACTGCAAGTTATTATTAAAATATTATTAATTTATATTTATAATTAGAGACATTAAATATTAACTAATTATTACTTCTACTTTAAATCATGGGTTTTTTTTATATTTAACACTCAGTGTTACTCTCTTTTCCAGTAGTGTTACCAGCCCAGCTTGGAAGGGTGAGAGTTTTCCTCTCCAGAAGCTGCCCTAGCGTTACTGGGTGGAGGCTCTGTGCCATGCCAGATTACATAAAGCGGTGTCAGAGTTGGACTGCACTCATCCTTGCTGATTTCAAACACAGAACTGTCACTGGCACATTCACAGTTTGTGCCAGGAGACCAGTCTGAGTTAGTAATCACTATTTGCCTTGTGCTTCAGACTGGACATCCAAATGATTCAGCCCATACATCAGCTGGGTGACACAGTGTTTGAGGTGACTGGCCAGAAGACCTTCCTGATTTGTAGAAACAGGGTCACAGATTGTTACCTTGCATGGTTTGGTGCGAATAACTCCTCTAGGAGCCTTTGTCCAGTGGGACTCCAGACTGACATTCAGTGGTGCAATGTGCTGTCTCCTGGATAACAGCCATCTATGGATGAGTCTTCAGAAAGAAAAGCTTCAGGAATGCCATTTCTCATCAGCTGGTGTCACTGCTTGGAGCCAGATGTTAGCAGCTGGGTGTGGTAGTACAAAATGGACTAGGAAAGAAAGAAGAAAAAGTTTAATAGGAAACATTAACTTTCTGGCTAAGCTAAGGGCAAGTACAGCAATCCCTTGTTTACAACAATGACTACTGGAAGCTGCAGAAATAGATCTCTGACATTTTAAAGCAGTGTGTTTACTCTGTTTGATCAGACAGGAGATAATGTCATGTGCTTATTTTGCCATAAACACTCCTAATAAAGACTCAGCATTTCAGCTATTGGCAAGAAATAGAAGAACATGAAGCATCTTTTAAATATTCAAACACCAGGGTGTTGGAATTATTCAGTTGCCTGTAATTGTACTTTGTATTAAATATTCTTCACAGTAGATGTCTTGATTTATGAATGTGTGATAAACTGATTACTGGAAATCTCAGAAGTAAGACAATTTGCCTTTTCTGTCTCTTCCCAAAATAACCCAGCCTCTGGGAACGAGGAATGTTTATGGTGAACAACGAGGACTATATTAAAAAATAAAAATATAAATAAGGAAGTGCTAAATGGCCTTTGGAAACACAGCACACAATGCACACACAGTTCTCCCATGTTTTAGGAGGATAGACATTCCCTTTTTCTGTGAATATCTGAGCATCTCAGAGTGGCTAGTGAGTCAGAAGCAGGGTAATTCTGGCAGGACCAGTTTGGAGAACTAGAAAGGAGGCACTGAGAGTTAAGCACCTAAATATGTACCAGACCCTGGGCCGGAGATGAAAGCAACCACAAAAGGTTGTGAGCGTTGCTGCACCAAGATCCTGTGCACCTGCTTATTAAGTGAATGTACAGCTCCCAGTGAGAGACCCAAACAGCTTATGTAAGTAAGAGAGTTGGGGTTTCAGAGTGGGATCTCAAACAGCCACAGACCTAGGTGGATATTGTGAGCCCTGCGTTTGGGCTAAAGTGTGCTGTCCTCTGTTCCTACACAGTCTTTAGCTTTCTGGAGTGAGGAGCCTAAGAATAGATATGCTTTGAAACACAGAGCAAAGATCTTTCATGCTTTTAGAAGAGAGCTGCTGTGGGACAGTGCTCCTTTTCATTATTATTTATTATTCAGCTCAGTGGTTAGTACACTCATTCAGGATGTGGGTGACCCAAGTTCAGTTCCTTCCTCTGCCTGAGGGGCTGTAAACTCACATCCCATACTTCCTTGGAGAGTGCCATAACCAATGGACTGTTCTTAGGGTGGGGGACACTTAGCCCATCCTCTTGAAGTGGCTCCTCTTTGCATGCTATCCTTTTTCTACAGCTCAAGAACCAGCTAAGTACAGCATGCAAAAAGGAGCAGCTTCAGCAGGAAGGCTTTGCAGAGCCCTTCTATTCCCATCGTTTCTTCAAATGTAGCCCTCAGCCTAGATTTGAGATTGTTTACCTGAAAAGTGGGATGTTTGAGTTTGATTACCCTGGGGCTGAGTTGTAAAACATATCTTTCATGTTGTGTGGAAGCACTCTAATCAGTTAGCCATAAAGAACAACCCCTCTGGGGGACTGAGCTCTAAACAGCTTTTCAGTGCCAGGAAATTTGTGGTCAGAACCCTAGTGACAAGACTGTCCAAGTGCATAGGTACAAATTTACTTCAATAAACAATTCATCATCCATAAAGGCATGCGTTTTGCTCTTGACATCTAGGATATACTTTAAGACTAGCATTTTCTAGATTAAAAGTTACAGTACTGATTTAAACCTGAAACACCCATTATATTGTGCCTATTGCCCTGCAGGTGCTGCATGATAACTTCTTTGAAAATCTTCCCCTGATCCTACACTACTTAAGAAAGAGCATTTCTAAGCATCAAGCATGAAGCAGAAGAGTAGCAGACTCTGGTCCCAGGTACCATTAGAGTAACCTAGATTAGGGAATTTCAGTGTGTTTATCCTGGTTTAGTCAAAATACATCTAACAGCAGAATGAATGTCTACTCCAGGAAACAAAAGTCAAAAGTATTTGAAGATAAAGTACTTGCTGGCTGGGATAGATCCAGGGTCCACAATGGAGCTGACTCAGTTTCAACACTCATTTGAGGAAGAAGAAACTCAGCCTTTTAAGTACTGGGGTCACGGTGCTGCTCCTGAGAACACAGCCCAAAATGGGCAAGTGGGGTGGCAGCCAAAACCTTCAGTCTCTAGTTGCTGCAACAGTCAGGAAGACTTTGTACATGAGTGTTTGTAACAGCAGGAAACAGCCTGTTAGAGTCATAATGGCAACCTGATGGAGCTTGATTTGGAGTTTAGGAAATCAAAGACCCTAATCTGTACTTTACCTCCTGACTGCACTTAGCATGAATGAATCCTCGTTTCCAAGGAGCATTGGCCTTCCAACTGTATGAAAGCCTCACTATGTGTGGGAAACCATGCGTGGATCAGATAGAGCCCACTTGAAAGCTAGGTAACTTTTCTTGCAATTCAATTACATTGAATTGCTCTATCTCAGGCATTCCTGCTGCTCTTAAACTACTCAGTTACAAGACTTAGAGGAGATAGATAGATTTTTTATCATGTAAGCAAATAGAATAGACATCATGTATGTCAGAGAGCCCAGGCTTTGTCATTGCTTTTAAATACCTTTTTCTCTGATGGCTTGCACTGTTATCTGCAGATTCTCCCTAAAATAAGGACCTATCTAATTGATTGCTGATGCCCAGCATAGTTCGTATAGTTTGAACTGCTGTTCTAATGAACCAGGGTGTAGTTGATATGCCATTGGACAACTTACCGAGCTTGTTAAAACAGTGATAAATAGCGTATCACTTGTTGCAGCCAAATGAGTCTCACTTCTTAGGGCAGCTGAGGCAAAGCCAAGTGCAATTTAATCCAAGCCCTGATATATATCTTACTTGAAAGTTTGGAGATGTCTTATTATCATAGTTTGAAATTGCCCTTGATAAGGGTCTACATACTATGAATTTATAGGCCTGTTGTTCCTACCACATTTATAACCTCATCAAGGCACGGTTACATTTTTTTCCTTTTCTCGCTTCATGAAGAAGTCTCCAGGGGATCATTTCCAAGCAATCGAATTTAGTTACTTCATACAATGGCAGGTGAAATTAGTGCAAAGTAACAGGAGTTAGATTAATGTGATTTCAGGAAATAATCCATAAAAATCTTATGAGGCCTTTAGCAGGTTGTAAATTGGATTTTAGGCATAGAGAGAGAGAAAGAAAGTGAAAGATCCTGAGCAAAATAATCAGTCGCTAATGAGAAGCACTAACATTTTAACACTTTATGCTGAAATAAAATACCAGAGTAAAAAAAACATAAAATTGACTAGCAGTGACATTTTTTAATAGCATGAATGATTAAAATTGTGATTAGAAATGTAAATAAATGCCTTCTGCTTTTCTCACAAAAAAATCCATGTATCATAAAAGAGCACAAATTAATAAAAAAAGAAATAGATTAAAAGAAAGAAAATGTCAAATAGTTGCCCAGCCTGTCTGCAATGGGGAACTGATTTTTTTCATAATGTAAGCATTGTTACCATGTATTGATAAAGATTTGTAAGTGGGGAGCAACAGGTTTGGTGCCTTCAGTTCGAGGGGTAACCAGCATGTGCTAATTGAAAAAGATGTATTTTCAAGTATTTCCTATGTTTTCTGGACCCTGTTTAGCCCTTCTTTCACTGGGAATGAGAAACAGATTTTTGATGAATTATGTGCAATCCTATGTTATAGCTGCCTTATGGTTAGTTCAAGACAAAATAAGAAATGACTGAGTCAGCTTGGGACTTTGATCAAAGCACATCCTTTCTGATATACTCCAGACAGCTTTCTTATCTCGAAAAAATCCTTGATATCTTACTGAAAGTGTCTGATCAGAGAAGTAAGAGAACAGCTGGCTGAATTTTATCCTCTCAGCACCGACATATAGAAAAAGAAAGGTCCTCATTTAAAATGTGGGTCACTTTTCTGAACAGGGAAAGGGCAAATCCCTGTCCCACAGAACCAGTATGTACTGGAAACACAAAGGAAGAAGAAACTCTTTGGCTGCGCCTTCATTAGCAAATCAAGCAGACCCCAAGCTGCTGGCCAGTTTTCGAGAAGTGCGTGCATTCATATGGCTAAATTATTTTTCTTCTCCCTAAGAAACTTGGCCTTATCCCTGTAATTTGTTGGGGTTGATCCCTGGGCCATGCTACCCCCTAACAGTGTGCTGGCATCAGATGGCGTAATGATATCTGGAACAGGCCAAAACTGTGCTAGGATATACCAACATGTGAACAGCGATGATGATCCTGAGTCAGAACTCTGGGATCTTGTATTTTACTGCCAATATGTGGCTGATGTAACTACTCTGTCCTGGTTGTAGATGACCTAAAGTTAGCTCTCTAAGGCTTTTATACGGAAAAAAATATTTGCAGGTTGTGATGGATCTGTTCCATAGATGAGCAGCTAATGAAAGACCCTTTGACTATGCAGAAAGCTATTATACCTTAGTTTTAGACATCTGACTTTAAATGCCTTGCATTACAAGAGATGAACCTTACTGTATCTGTTCTTACAGGTGATACCTTGAAATTGCATGGACCATAAAAATAAACTTATACCCAAGGTTTCTGTGATCTGCAAAACCTGCATTTTTGTCATTGTCCTTTAATCAGGAGTGATGGTCTTTAGAAAGGAAATCCTTTCCTAGAGGCCCTGAGTTTTTTATTGTAGCCTTGTAGGGACTAAGAGCAGGACCTCACAGTCAGAGCTGTTATTAGCTGTAGAAGCCATGCCAAACAAAGGCAGGGAAGTGGAGCTGGTGACACAGACCCTCCAAGTTCAGATTAGCCTGTGGAGCTACTTCCAAAGAAGAAGCTTGCAGGGGAGCCATGTTCCGCCTGAGGCCCAGAATGCACATCAATCTGACCCATTCCGGGAAGCAGATTCCACCTGCAGCAAACAACAAAAGTTTGGGTCAGCCTTTAAGGTATGCTTATTTATTTCTCATTCAACCTCATCTACCAGGCAGGGCCTTACTGATGCATAGTTTGGCTGGGAAGGCTGATTTTGTTGTATAGAGAGATATATACCTTGAAGTGGATTTGATTGTGATGACAGGAAAATGTAGGAATAATTGTATAGGTATAAAGGTATTAGATGTACTTTTTATGCCTGGGTAAATGTAACCATACCAGAGAGTGCAGGAAAGGTTATGCAGTTCATTTGCTGGGTTAGTATATACTGAACAGCATTTCCATTAATCTCAAGAGGTTTAAGTATTTACCATTCACAAAGAATGCTATTAATATCTGAATGCATATTGTAGATGAACAAGAATCAGCAGAACAAGTATGAAAGAGAAGAGGTGAGCTTTTGAGATCTGGACCTTGAATACATCTGCATGCAGTGAGGAATGCTGGTCTGCTAATGAGGGAAAGATGCAAAGCACATCATCGAAAGTTCATAGTAACTACATCACAGTACAGGAAACTAAATAAACTAGCTGAGAATTATAGTAATGGACCTAAATGCTGCCGGCTGTTTAATATAGTTTAATGGAATTATTAGAGAAATCCTTTCCTTTCATTCCTCTGTTGGAAGAGATTTGTTTTCAGCTAGAAGTTGAGAAACCAATTTTGAAAGTCCCTCTGCTTCCCTTCAGTCCAGGAATGGTTTTCCTGGGGAAGAGGGGCACAGCAAATACCACTGGGCCAGAGCTGAGGCATGAAATCAGAATCTTCTTGATTAAATCCATATTACTGGCAGCCATGAGGAACACTGCACTGAGAACCATCTGCCGGAAAGTCCCTACTGATCAGAAAGGCCCTGCTGAACACCAAAAAGGGGATTCAGACGCATTCAAGAAAGGAAGGAGAAAGGAACTGAATGCACTCTGATTAGTCTGAGCCTAGGAAGGAGCCATGAGTGAAAGATGTCAAATAAACCGACTGCTGCGAGAAGGCAGCACAGTTCTAACAGATTAAGCCAGGCTATGGAAAGCTTCACTGACAAGATGGGAAACTGTATTTTTGTGAGTCAGGAGGATCTGGGACACTAAACTAAAGTCATTATGGCCAGTCCTATACCCCGAGCCTGCTCTCCCACTTCTTGTTTTATTTCAGAACTGCTAGCCTTTCAAGTAGCATATTTGCTTGTGAAGTAGGAATTTAGCTTTCAGAAAAGCTGTTTAACCACAAAACGTAAGAGGAGAGATAACTGAATTTTCCAGTTTAGATTTGATCCAATTGCATGAGTTGGTTAGAAATGGTAGAAATTTCCAGAAGACTAAAAGAAGCCTTCATGCTAATTTAAATTAAAAAAAAGAAAATTCTGAAGACTTTCTGGGGCATTGCTGTTTTGAGGAAAGAATAAAAAGGAATCTGCAGGGTATGTTTTTAGAATAAAACAGGTAAAGAATGTAATTTGAAAATAAAAAAAATTATGCAAGAATAGTGGAGCCATTAGTCTTTGAGCTATTACAGCTGGCATATTTTGTGATGCGCTTATTTTTCAAGGGGAGAAAGAATAACACAGGTCTTTCTTTCATTTGTACCTCTTCAGTGAGGAAACTTAAGCTGTGGACTTTTTCAGACTAACACAGATTTTCTACTGGGCAGCCAGATTGCATGGGCGAAGCACTTCTGTCCATGTAGTTTATATGAGACTGGAATTTATTAGCACAGTGTTTTTAAAGTGCAATAAAATGCAGCACTTAGATCTCTCTGGGGATCTGTATTATGTTGTATTGCGACTTAAAAAGAAGTACTGTCATATTGTGTTGTACCACCCAACTTGCAAGAGCAACCGTGTGTAGGTAGCTAGAGGAAATACTTTGGTTTCTGGAGGAGAGTCCCTGTTTCCAGCAGACCAAAGCTGCAGCACGATTGAAGAGGGGTCTTCTTAACCAAGGGATTGATCCCCCTGCCCAAAAGGCTTGACATTCCCCAGCCAATGTGGTGTGTGTCCTCATCTGAAAAAGTGCAGGGGAAGAGGAAATAACACAGGCAATTCCTCTGCTGGCAACACTTCAGCTACCCAGCAGTACATGATGCCTGTTTGAATGAGAACTTCCCTGAACTTCCCTTCTAAACTCAAGAGTTTGTCATCTGGGTGGCTTGCCCCAGTCAGTAAGGTGTGCTGCTAGAAGCCAGATCACACTGGTGGCATCTCAGTCAGGCCCCGTGGCCCCGTGACAAGCTGGTGGCACATGTCTCTTTCCCCTGCATTAGAAGAAAAATCTTGGATAAACTGCTTGTGTGCAAAACCAAAGTTGAGGTTTAGAGCCATTAAATCACAGTGGTATTGAGTCTCCCTGGATGACATCCATGTGGCATAGGGTTTATTCTGCATGTGGGGAATTTGTCTGCCTTGGGTGAATCAGCATTGTACTCGGGACTGGGCTTACTTAATCCTGTGGTGGTTCAGCCTTCAGTTCTACCTTTAGGTTTTAGCTTTACCTGAATAGAAGTAAACTATTATTAAGAAAGGGAAAGTTGTGTTTGGAGAACTCCAATCTAAAGCATTTCAACAAGTATCAAAAAATAGGAATGCTATTTGGAGAAAATCTATTTGTGGGCTAGTTCCTGCACTGTAATTGCCCTGAAATAAGCAGAACTTACCAGTGTTACAGATTCTGTTTCAAGATCAAAAACCATTTTGGTTGAAAGCAGAATATTTTTTCCTTTTTTCATCAGAACTATAAAGGTGGTTAGTTGAAGTGTTTCTCTTTGTGAAGTTGGAATAATTTAATTTCTTTTACAGTTCTGTTGTTAACTGTGATATTCTAATATAAATTATATATACATATTTATATATATATGAGTATTAGTGGCTGACCTTGATGAAATGAAACTACAGCCAAGAGGTTATTTAGGTTAGCTTTGCTTCACTGTGTCTGCCTTGGTAGGTTTGGCTTCACTTTTTAATGAAAATGCTGAAGAAATAAGATAATGAAGGCTTATTTCCTTATTAAAGTCGTACTGGAAGAAATGAACTTTCTTCTCATTTACCTCCTCCCTGAGAAACTGAATATTCCTATATAAACTTCTCAGCAGGAAAGCATTTAGAAAACCTCTGTCCTGGACCGTAGTTTTTATTTGTTAAGGAACCCTGGAGATTTCACTTAACTTTATCTCCATATTGCTTTCCAGCCTCCTTCTCCCTCACCTATTTTACTGAGTTCTTCAAGTAAAGAATATCTGCCAGTATGCAGCATATATCCAGCATATATCGTAGCCCTAATTAGTGTAGTCTTCCATTTTCACCTGGCAAATATCTGTTGGAAAGTAGGTACAAGTTTGCTTTCTCTGGTGACTGTGTGAGTGGTTTTGTGTCATTGCAGGCTGTGATTCATGATCCTCATCAAATTTAACTGCGGCAGCTGAAGAGGAAGTGTACATATGTGCCTGCATAAGTTTGTCCTCAACCTTTTGAGCCATGATAACTGAAGTCACTGGAGATCAAGCACCTTATTAGCAATAGCCTAAATTAGTGTGGATTCACTGCAGGGGGATTTTGTAAGTCCCATTTTTGAAGGGATTGCTATTAGGATTCTAGTTTTGTTGCAAGAAATGTCGAGGGAGACAATATTTTTTCTGTGTTTACATCCCTGTGTGTCTCTGAGACCACAGAACATAGGAGCAAACATCATTAAATGTTTTATATTAATTCCTTCTCCTAGCTTTGTCAGCTCCAGAGAATGAGGAGCATAGGAAGTCTGAGGACATTTTCCCCAGTACACTTCAAGACCAGCTGTCCAGTTACACTGTTGTTAATTTTCACTCTCCTTTGGAGTATAAAGTATTGGCCCCAGTAAGATGCAGGGTATAACAGGCCAATGACTATACAAGTCATATCTTTTTTAATTCCTCTTAGTTATTCCTGCTGGGATACAGTGGCCAAGTAAAAGGAATAACATTGTACAGTGGTAATATAACCATTCTTTATGGACTTGGTTGAACTGTTAGATCTTCCAATTGTCATCGGTGTGTGAACATGATATATAATGACACCTGTTCAAGGAAGAATGAGTAGGTCTGAACAATTTCAGTGTTCTGTTAATTTATTTGTGATTTAATTATATATTCAGACATCCCCTCTAAAAATTGTACAATTAAGTAGTAAGCATGCCAGGAAACAAAAATAAAGATAAGAATTCAGCTGTAGTTCAAACTTGTCCGTAAGGAAGCAAAATCTTAATATGTGGAGCATCAGGCAACCTTAATAATACGTGGCTTTACCAGCTGTTCCTTTAATTAAAACATGGAATTTAGCACACATTAATGGTAAGGTTTTAATCATCTAAACAGAGAAAAAGAAATCACTATGGACATGACTATATTTATACAGAATCAAAAATGAAATTGTCTCAAACTTATTTAACCTACTATTTTCTGCCAACAGCAACAATAACAGAAAATCATCTGTGTCCTGAGGTTAAATACTCAGTCTTTCAGCCTGAAATGTGAATGTTTTGGCAGTGGTGTAAGTCTATTAAAGGAGAAGTTTTGTTTGAGATTGTTTTGGAACCTAAGCTATTTGGAGCTCTATTAGGCCCCATTATAATGGAGCAGTGTGTGGCAGATGTTCAAAAGCAACAAGGTTGCCACATCTTACCAGGGTATTGCTCATCAGCTGAGCGATGATGGTAACTGGCTAGTTGCACAAACTTACCCTCCCTGGTTGTAAAGTAAAACCTATTAGCTGAAATAATGAGTCATTAAACCAGAGTAACTCACTGCTTTTGCTTGTATGCCCACAGTCACAGACTGTGCTGGAGCTTAAGTTTTAACTGCTGGGCACTACAGGTAAGTTTTGGAAACCATTCAGAGTGATTTAGTATCCAAAGTCACATTTGCAAAGGTACCACAGGGGTTTCACTGGCTTAGAGGTTTAGCTCTCCCATGTCTAAGCGCCCACAGCATGTTTGAAAAGGGGACCTTCTCCTTCTTAAGAGGGAGCTCAAGTCACTCAGGCCAGGAAGAAAGTGATGAGAAAAAGCCCTGAGGTTGCTTGAGGGGAAGGGAAGAAGTGGAGGAAATGACACAGAGGATCCTGATCAACTTGTGTGGTTGGTGAACTTTGTGGAAAGATCTGGGGAGTCTCCAGTTTCTCATTCAAGGGAGAAATTCACCCAACATTTCCCTGCTTTGTTATATCACAGCTTTGGTTTCTAAATCATTCAGACACTTTGGAAAATGCTGTCTTAAATGTCCACTCCTACTCATTAGAATTAGTGGGTTTCAAAGATTTTTGGTGGGAATAGCAGAGAGGGCCCTTATGAAGTTGCACTCCCCTTGCTTGTGACATGAACAGAGTTTGTTGTGTGAATGTGGTGTTGTGTTCATTCCAGGGCCATCTATTATTCTCTGGGTAACAGAAAATACCATTTATTTCCATTTATGCAGACCATAAATCAACATGATATTAGCAGCATGTGATCTAATGCTGCACAGTGTGCATCAACATGAGAAGAACAAATCTGTTCAAAGTTTTGGAACACTTAAATGTCCCTTTTTCACTCCCTTTTTCTCCTTCCCATTGTTTTAAAACCATTTAAAAAGACCTTCTGCAATCATTACAGGGTGGGCTTTTTCTCTCTGGGGAAGAAAAGCAGCATTGCTGGAAACTGTTCTCTTCTAGCTTGCAGGGGAGGAAGCTTTTTAGCATCTCTCTGGCTTTCTATCATCAGGAGGGCAATTATGTTGCAAAAAACCTCCCAGATATGGCAAAAAATTATGACATTTGATAACAAACCACTGTATCCAAATTGGTAGGCTTTCAGTTATATAATGGTTTTAATACTGTGAATCCATCTACTACAAAATAGAAGAGAATAATGTTTGGTCATTGGCGTAATTCGTTGATCACTAGCTGCTGTTGCTTAAAAAGGAACATATTTGGGTGCCCTCGAGATTAAGGAGCCAAAGTTAACACTCCGATTCTTTTGAGATGACATAGTACCTTCTACAGGATGTATATACCTGATGGCTCCAGTGAATTCCAATCAGATTGCTACTCCTGTCCCAAAATTAGCAGGCTCTGCAAAGGTGATTTGAAAGATCACTGTATAACTCCAAACTGATGTAAGCGCAGACTTGAGCTTACTTGAGACAAATCTGTATTCAGGACTGAGCTTCATCTTCCCATTTCATCCTATGGACCACACATGCCTACATGGCTTGACTGCTTTTTAACTGGATATAGAGAAATAAGGTGCCTCTCCCAGTTGCTCTGTCTCTTGGTAGCTCTCAAATGAGGCAAAAGCCTGGTCCTGATTTAATATTGGAAACAGTGCAAATAGTTCTGAGGGAAATCTGCTTAAAAAGTTGCCTGAAGAATACAAAGGTGCTTAGTGTATGCCCAAGTGATGAGTAGTTGTACGGCAGAGGGGCAATGGGGAGGAAAGGATAACAGCATCTTGTAGGTATCTGCATTGACCAGGTATTGTAGTGAGTGTAATTATCTTTCCATGGCATGGAGAGGTAGAACAGTGCTATCAGCAATTTACGAGTTCTCCTACACAATGTAGGTTTATGTAACACATTTAAGGGCTCACAAATACTCAGAACAAAGGAGGACTGAACCAGAAGCTCCTCAGTTCTCTCAGGATAGTATGATCACTTGATAGTTTTTTGTTTTTGGAGACATGAGTAAAATGACACACATTCCTTGGACCATCCATGCACCTTAAGACAGCATTCTGTCATGTGAGCTTAAAAAAAATGTTTTTTGACTGTTTTGAGGTGGATGATGATACCAAAGAGATAGCGAAGTATTTCACAGCAGATAAAGTTTCATTTATATTATTGATCTTTATGTGAGCTTGAGAGTGCCAGTGAATAGAAAGTCGTGATGTGCCAGGAGCTGTACACATAATGAGGTGACTTAACAAAAATACAAATGCATACATTTATAGCACTCCCTAAATAGGCTTCGTTAATCTCACTGAATGCAGTTAATCAAGACAACTCGAAGACTGCTATCGTCCCTTAATTCTGACTAATAAAATACACTGTATTTCTCTGGTGGTGCTCTCTATTTCATTCCACAGCATTCTTTAATATTCACAGCAGGGCGAAGGGTTCATATCGTTGTTTCAGCTAATTGGTACTGCAATAAAAGGATATGAGACAGAAAAGGATCCTAGAGGAGAATGTTGTAAAAAGAGCATCAGGGCAAAATCTCTAAATGGGCATGCCTGGTACCAAACACCTGTAGCCTTTAATTTAGAGCCTCTCCAGCACCTCTGGAATGCTCCAAGGGGAGATTTGAAGCATTCTTGTCACACCTGGCTGTGGGCAAGTTCTCCTCCCTGCTTTTTGTGCTCAACAAACACAGTTAAATAGATATTCTGTGATTTTATGGGCTACATGGGGAAAGATGAAAGCCTGAGTTTGCACCTCTTCCTTCCTGTTAGATTTTCTGGACTGATCCCACAGGAAAAAAGCCCAAACAAAAAAACACTGAAAATCTTGGTGTTAACTTAGTTTTGAGTCTGGTTGATGTATGTTTCTGACAGGTGCAGGAAAGGCTCCAATACATGAAGGCTGACAAATCCCTATCAATTCCTCATGATTCTTCTACCCTTACTGATGGCCCTATTGGGCTTCCAAACAGCCACAAGCCTTTCCCTGATATTTCCAAGCACAAAAATGTTGTCTGGCAAAAGTCTGAGTATTCTGGAAGTTTATTTGTCCTTGGGTAATTTTTGCCCATGAAAGTCATGAACTGTGGGTCTGACACGCTGATTTCATGGCACGTGGTTGCATACTTCTGTATAGAAATTGTATGTAAATATGCTGGGGGACACACAAGAACAGCAAATCATGGGTTTCTATTTTTCCTCTAGTACTCTTCCCATAGTGCCCTAGAGAACACTGGGGCTAATCTAATCAGAAAGAGACCATCTTTTTGTGCATTCTGAAATGTAGTTTTTTTTCTCTTAGAAGATCTCTATCTTTTAACCAAGGTAGCTGGACTGCACAGCTGAGCCTCAGCAGCTGAGTGGCATAGCTGGGGTCTTGAAGCAAAACAGAGCTGTTAACCCAGGCATTAACTGTCAGGAAACACCTGATCTGAATGTCATTATTGCTATTATAAAATGTGAAAATATTAAAAATGTAAAAACAAAAGTGATTTCACCTTTCTCTGTGTGAGACATTAAAACTTTGTCTCCCAATTCTGTGCTGGTCTTTTCTTCTTTTCTTTTGAGTAATTTGATCTTCCATTTGGAAGAATTGGTCTTTTCTAATAGCACATCCTATTGTAGCTTTTTAGAATTTATAAATTGAAGTGTTACCCAAGCAATCTTAGCTACTGGTGGTGGAACTCTGCTCCTCTGCATAATTTTTGTTTCCTTTTTGTTGCTAAAAACACATATGTTTTGCTTCCATTAACAGGGAGAATAGTGAAAAACCACCCAAATAAATAGTCCAATGGCCGAAAGAGCCTGGATTGCTGAAACCTGCTTGCAGCTAACACTTTGAGGAATACCAAAGATGAAAAAGGCATCCGTTTGGCAATTGGTTGTGTTATGGTTAAGGTACAATGCTTTATATCTCATTTTCTTGTAAAAAAATGTAGATTATAATATTTGAAGTGTAGATTATACTGCTACAAGGTGTTTTGATCTGCATTTTTAACGAGAGAAATGTGAAGAGCTAATGACAGCTGAGTAGTCATCTCAAATTCTTGACATGACTTGGACTGCTGCTGCTGTGTAGCTCTCTTTGGCCTCCCCAAAGGACAGAAATGAGTCAGCTCTGGGGGACATGCACCATCTTTTCTATGAGAAAGCCTGCATTCCCCATTGTGTTACCTTACTGACACAAAATGATGTCTCTAAAGCTGTCTCAAAATGTATTCTTGCTCCTGACAGATCACACATAGTGGTAGGGTCTTGTTAGGATATGTGGAGAGAAAGAAGACAGTTGCTTGAATTGGTGGCAAACTGATTTTGGACAAATCAGTTTACACATGTAGAGCTGGGCTGTGCAACACAATTTCCTGGGCCAAAGATTTAGCAGACTCAGGAAAGACTGGACTTTTATGTGGATGAGAAGATCATCCCAAGATGCAATAGAACCAGCATGAAAAGAACACAGACTAGAGATAATTAGCAAGATAAACAATTCATAATGGCATTAAGGTTATAAATTTTGTGGTAATGGAGTTTTCTGTGTCTGCCAACAATTTTCTTGCACCTTCTTGCAAAACATGCAGTATTGACTACTGTTTTGCATCATGTGATTTGATGGTATAAAACCTAGTCTGACAGCTGCTTCTATGTTGTTATAAATTTAAGCTTTGGGTGTTGAAGAAAAACATTTTACAGGTATCCAAAGAAATCTCCAAATAACAAATGTGTTGACCAGCATGTGCTTTATTCTTGCTGCTACAGTATCTCCAGACACTTTGAACCTGATCTGCAAGCTTAAGCTTCACAGATTCAAAAAACTCAGTTTGCTGTGCTTATCGCACAAACTGGGCTGTGAACATCTTGATTTTTGTGACTTGCCTTGCTACAGTGAGCTCAGGGTGAAGCAGCCACAAAGGGCCCCTGCTCGTCATGTGTTTTCCACTCATAGACCTACTCTAGAAGCTCAGGGTTCTCGTTGATTTTTGATAACTGTTGGAGAACAGAGGGAAAGTCTGCTTGGAATGGGTTAGCAACTGCTATTAAAGTATCAGGAAACTGCACTGCGACTTTTAAAGACCCTTTGTCCAGAAATCCTGAAGATTTTTCCAGGCTTGAAGAAGTGCAAATGTGTGTTAAAACCTCCTTTGTAGGCTGTAATAAAAGCTTCTCTGGATGCAAGTAAGAACCCATTTCTTAGTGTATACAACCTAACAAAAAGTGCTTTAAAAAAGGCAGGAATAACACAGAAAACACCACAAGCTGTGATCATAATCTAGTTTCATTTTGTCTTTAGTCTCCACTATTATTCCTCCGGCTTCAAACTTTGGCATTTCATAGACATGGACTTTAGAGCCAAACTTTTCTAGTGTGAACCTATCTCTAGTTGGAGATATTTATGGTGATGTTGAAATCTTACTGTACTGGTGAATGAACGGTAGCGTATTTTGTAGGAATAATGAAATCTCAGCAACATGAGACCTCAATAAAGCACATTGTTGTTAAATCTTTGCTGACTGCTGTTTTTACGTGTGAATTATAAGGTGTGTGGATAAGCGAAGTGCGAATTAATGAGGTTTTGCTGTGCTGAAATGAAACTGTGGTGGGACATGAGCTAAGAAATATGGTGTTACTTAGTATTTTGTATTCAAGAAATTATGTTTTTTGAGCAGCTGCCAGTCAGAGCATGGGTGGCTACACTGAGGGCATCTTTAAAACCGTATATTTATATGCATATTCCTGGGAGAGATTTTTTCCTTTACTCCCATTAACCAAGGAGAAGGCAGAATAAACTATATCTGTTTTAAAGCCTAGGAGGAAAAGATCCATGAGCAGAAAGCTTTCAAGCTCTTATCTGCTTGATGTGCTCAACTAAAAAGACTGTAGGGAAGATCTACTCCCTTATCTTCATTCCGTCTCTGGTTTCGCCATGGAATGTCACCTGTATTTCACTCACTGGCCAGGGATGCTGCAGGACAAGTATGAATGCCTCAAGTGAGGTAATCTCATCTTCAGCTTGATCGGCACCTCCTTAAGCTGTCACTGGGGTACATCACATCAGTCATGCTCGCAGGTGGTGGAAGAGTACATGACCATAATGTACTGAGCTTCTGCCTGTGTGAGATGTTGTGTGCAGAGTTTAACCTCTTGATGGAAAAACTCCTTCCAGATGAACATAAAGTTTTAGTATGAAGTAACAGATGCTGCTGAATCATAGAATCATAGAATCCTTGCATAGCTTGGAGGTGGGTTTCCAGGATAAGTGTCTCACTGTCTTCTCCAGGCTTTTTGCAGCCACAGTCACCATCACAAAGCCAGGTTGCTCTTGTGGGAAGAGAATTCAGAGGAAACTCAGGCCCAGATGGTCAACAGTTTTCACACCCTTCCCCTATCCATCCTCTAATTCACTGTTTTGCCATTCCCAGCCTCCTTTTACCTGTGATAGAGCTAGTCATCATGTCATTCTGCCAATCCTCTATTGCTATCTTTACCACTTCACCGCTTGGAGACAGCTCTGTCTGAGCTGATTTTGAAGCTTATAGACCCATTTGGCACAAAAAGCTCCACTTCCTGAGAATTCTGCAGCTCTTTTCTTCCAGGATGTGTATGTGGAGTGAAACAGACAGGAGTGGAGTAGCAGAAGTGCATTGGCTCTTATTTAAACATTCGGGCTTAGCTGTTATTTGCTTATTTGTTTATTTACAGTGGGACAACTCACCACAGTTGGATTTTTTAGGTGAACTGGGGCATGAACTGTTATAGGAGATGACATGAATGCTTCTGTAGGAGAACACGGACTGGAGGAATATCTCTGTCCCCATCAGATCCTGGGGAGGAACTGTTTACCACTTGAAAGTTTTTCCTCATCACATTTTACAATGTTGATCAAAATGTAGTGAGCATTTGTGCATAACTGATATTTTGACTAACTTGGTATTTCTCTCTGTGCCCATAAGCAATTTCACAGGTTATAAACATACAGATAAAGCTTTATAGGAATCATGCAATTTTACACGTGCATGTTTGGTCTGGGACATGAGCTGAGGGACAGCATTGCAAATGGCTAAGGAAGTGCTGAGAGCTCACCCATCCTGTACAAGCATCCCTGAGAAGACGAGTGATCACCAGCCATGTAATCACCCTCTCATACTCTCTGCTCCTTCGCATAAAATGCACATGCATACGTATGCACAGACATGCTCTTCCACAGGAAATCCTCCAAACTTTATTTGGAAAGTAATTTCTCTGTGCATTTCTGTCTGAGTGTTGTTGCTTTTTGTGGATGAAAATGCCAGGACAGTTTGAATGCTTTGGGGTCTGTGCTGGTGATAATGGGTAGCTGAACAGTTCACCTGGCATATGTCTTCATGATTGTTCAAGTAAGCTTGCAAGCAGGTTAGTTTCTACATGAGTTTTCACTTTAATAAACGCTATTTCTTTCTTTTTTATTTTTTTCCTTTGTTTGTCTATATGATTTTCTGTTTTGCTCCTATCATCTGACTGGGTTTCTTACTTGGCTTTGTGTTTTCCCATGTTGACATGATACTGCCTTCTGGGCAAGGCTATCTGGCTTTAAGATAGACCTAAAAGATCAGATGTTTAAAGAGTTAATTAGGTTAGGCATAACACAGTTTGTCTGTTGTGTTTATCTCAGGTTTTGAAGTCAGCTAATTCTGTGCAACATCCAAAACTATTTTTTACTTCAAAAGCAGACTGCATCTATTTGAATTAAACAGTACGTGGCCTTTTCCCACAGGTCTGCTCTATCAATACTTGCTTTCTCTGGATTTGGGTTTTGGATGAAGCAGCAGTGTCTGAAATCAATTTCATATTGAGTGTGACTGAGTAAGAGTGAGGGTTCTGCAGAAAAGCAATTTTCCTTCCCTTCTCCCATACCGCACTCCCGTCCCATCCCAATCCCATTCCATCCCATCCAGTTCCAATCCCATCTCATCCTGTAACATCCCATCCCTTGCACAAAATGAGCATTCATGTTCCAGGTAGTCAGACAGATCATAGAGTAGATTCAGATAATTAGTTATTGGTTTTTAAAGCTGCTTCTGTGCACCAGAGAGCTGACAGAGAACATCACACGTACTTGGAGTGGCTGCAGCTGCCATTAGACTGCACCCTCAGAAAACTATTCAGAAACTGTAGCACACTGGGCACAAGATCATTCCTATGAGTGTCCCATCTAAATATCGGCCAGTGCTTGAAGAAGTGCCAGAAACTTCTCAATAAAGTTTATTACACTTCTCCTCCTAAAATCTCCTGCCCCAAACCATTAATGCGTTGGTTTGCAGCCCGTCACCCTTTTTGCCATCCCTTGTCAGTTTTCTTTTCCTCGTGGCATAGTGTACATGTTGCAGAGTCCTCTTTCCTGTGGAACACTACCCCTGTAGCAGGTGGCATCTATATGGATAAAGACAAATTCAGCAGAGGTTGCAGGATGAAAACACATGGTCTTGTGGCATGCCAAAGCCATACAATCACTGTTTGCCAGCCTGCCAGGGCTAAGTTACTTCCAATTATTTTTACAGGATTGTCACAGTAAGACTGGAGTCTTCATATACTCTTCTCTCTCAAATACCTCAGCTGACATGCCATAGAAAATGTTAATCATGTATTAAAAGGCACAAGCCAAATCCATAGATGTTTAACGGGATGAGTGCTTTCAAACAAGCATGACTCAGTTGTCAAGCATGGCTCTCAGCCTGCTGAAAATCCTTCTGAGGGAAGCAGTAGAAACACTGCTCTGGAGACATTTAAAGAGGTCCCTGGAGATATTTAAAATTCAAAGCAAAGTAGAAAGACAAAGCAGTAGAAAGTGTACTGCTGGGAACAATCCTGCATTGGCATGGGGTTTTGGTCTAAATGACCTAATAGGTCCTTTCTGCCTTTAATTTCTATGATTTTATGACTGGAAATAACTTCTAACTTAAGAGGATTTAGATGGCAGGCATGGGCATGCATTATTTACAGCCAAACCTAAAGTAACTGCTATATTATGGAGTGTGGGAGCAGAAGTGATGGGTGAGGGATTGTGCAGGTAAATGTAGAGAGGAAAGCATGGGATTAGGCAGCAGTGGTAGACTTGGGAAAATGGGAATAGTTTTATTTGCAAAAGGGGTACTTCTAATTACAAGAGATATGTAAGAGTCCTAACTACTACAGGTAATTTATGATATGTTTTACAGTAATTTCCCAGCTTGTTGACTTTTTTTAACCTTTCCAGTCACTGGCAGTGGTTATTTTGAAGGCATACACATGAGAATGCTTAATTTTACTTTCTTTGAGAGAATGTTGCAGGGCTTCCTCAGATAGAGGATAGAGCTCCCACAGCTCTTTAGCTTGTTTGGCATATTTAAAGTTAAAAAGAAACCACTGTGGCAAACTGTGACCTACAGATCAAACTGTGGACAAAACAGCTTGTAAATGCATGCAGAGAACAGTTTTCTCCTCTGCACTTGCCTATTCCCTTCTTATCAGCCATTCTTGACATTTGCAAGTCATTTTTTCCCTGATGCACTCATGGAGCAGGGTTATTTATGGACACTTCTTTTATTTATGTGCAGGAGCAGGAGTTGAGGAAAAAGGGGACTGGCACAATGAGGGAAATCTGTATGTGGCACGTATGAACGTGTGGTCCCAGCTAAGGGATGTGCCCTGGCTTTGTGATTATGTGGCCATAAAAATTACATAGCTTATTTAATCAAGTAGCATCTGCCCTGGTGTCTTCATTTTCTTTATTATAAAAAGAAAAAAGACATCACTAATTATCAGCTAGACATGTGGAGCTAATTACTGTGACTTTGAGGTTCTGTTTTTTGCTTCCTGACTTTTATGTTATCCCTTTAAATGCTTCTGCTCAAAATGTACTTTTTATGTATGTGTGGAACTGGGAAACTTTGTAATAGCTAAACTGAAAAGGAAGTATTTTGATTTCCTATTTGTTTGTGTGCACATCAACTGAGATACTCCAACGTAAGGATACTGAAAATGTAGCAAGATTAACCTTCCTCACTATACCCCTTTTATTTTGCAAGGGGAGGGAGTGTGAGATCAGGATCTCGTGGATGGGACTGGAATTCCAGGGATGTAGAGTCTAGCTCTGACTGTACTGTGATCTTGGGTAAGTCTTTTAACCTCTATCTGCCTTAGTTGCTCTTTCTGGAAAATAGAAAAAAAACCCCAAAATTGCAATCTCTTCTTAAGAGAACTGCTGATGCTTAATTTGTGTTTGCAAAATGAAGAACAGAATAGAAGAATAAGTGACTATTAATACGAGTCTCACCAGAATAGGTGTGTTAGCTTACTCCTAGAATTCACTGAAATGTTGGATTTTCCATATGTTGCAGTTTGATTGAATGACCAATCCTCCTCTCCTTCCCTTTAGCTTCATTAACCTGTTCTGAAAAAGGAGAACAAAGAATCAATTGAAGTATGTAAGGCTGGAAAGTTTAACATGCTACAGCACTTAACTACAGTCTGCAGAATATTTAAAGTGTGGTTCCACTCTGAAATTGGCAAGCTGAGGCAATACCTATCTGGAGCATTAAAGCTGTTGGATGCTGCATTTTCTTCTGTAGAAACAGAATTTGTAAGATTTGATGTTTATTGCATCTCCATGATTTCTGTATGAGATTTGTCCAGGTGACAAAAGGAGATATGTGTCCAAATGTCAGCTATGCCAGCTTGTCCTGAGACCCCAAACTAGAGCTGAGTCTATTCTGTGCATTGAGTGGCAGTAAATGTTCTGATATTTGGATTAATTGCTTTCCCAGAGCTTTTTTACTTACCAGCCTTCAAATGCAGTTCTTCTGACTACCTTCATTTGGTCTGAGCAAGGGTAAATGAATGTAGCATAATGAGCAGTTGTGTGGATGAAACATAAATGGAAGTTGTGTAAAAAATGCCCATTTCTGGTCAGACCAAATGGAAACCATTGCATCCTCACCCCCTTTTAACAGCAGAAATATGTCATTTTTATTGTTATATGTTTCACCCTGTAAGCTTATTGCAAGTGTTGTACTTCTGCTTTTTTCTACTCCTTTCAGTTTTGTCTGAATTTTGTCCTAATTATTTGCAGGGCTTCTGCCTCTGTGTTTTCACTGCTTGTAACTTATAAAGCCTCCTAGAGATTTTGCCCACAAAGAAAGGGCTAGATGCACCTGTGTCAGGGAAATACTACATTTCAGTCAATCTTTCAATGTGTTTTCAGTGTTCAGCTACTGTTGGTCTTAGGCAACAACAATGAAAGGGGCATATTCATAAAACTTATTAGGATAATTTTCTTATTGTTTTTTCTTTCTTTTCTTCTTAGTTTATAGAGTTTGGAAATCATTATAAGCTACTCTACATGTTTATATACCTACACATTCAAATTTTTATTGGATACATAAAACTTTTCTCCCCTATGTGTATAAATCTATAAAGGCAGCATAAGGAGTGGAAAACATGACAGGTCTGGGGGATCTATGAGCGTAAGAATGCTGCAGCCTGGGAGAAGGAAAGAATATAAAAATGCTTTTTTCTTAATACATCCCACCTCTTCAGTGATCTTGAGCATAGCATACACTAGAATTGGGTGACAGCTGCTTTTCCACTGGCACTCTTCAAATAGTCAACCCTGTCCTCTATCACATGGCACATTTATCTTGGCCACCTACCACCTCTTTAATATTATTAGCTCTTTGACAATTTATACTGTAAACTGCAAAACATTTTACTCAAGAGAAAGACTCAGTGCTACCAGAACACATTTTCATGCCCAGAGCAGCCTAAACATAGAATCATAGAATAGTTTGGGTTGGAAAGGACCTTAAGATCATCTAGTTCCAACTACCCTGCCATATTTATTTATTTGCTTATTTGTTTATTTTTCCCTTGAAAATACCCTGAAGCTCTTCCCCCCCCCCCCTTTTTTTTTTATTGATTGGCACTAATTTGCAAGGCAGTTACCAGTTACTCACTAGCATTGCATTTCACTGAAAACCTGACATCACCTAGTGCCAAACCTGGGATTTTCTGCAGATCACAAACATTTTAAAATCAAAACCTCATTGCTCTGGTGGTAAAAAAAAAAAAAAAAAAAAAAACACAAAAAAACCAAAAAGAGAGTAAAAAGAAAAAGACAAGAAAAAGGAAGAAAAAAAAAAGAAAAAGAAAAAAGAAAATTGTGTTTTTTGTGATTGCTTGAACCTCAGTGCAGGCAGCAGGTTCTACAGGTCATAGCAGTTAAGTTCTGTTTAGTATTGAACCATTTCAAAGTTACATATTGTAAAAGATACCAGTACCAGTTAAGAATTTGATTACTGTGGTTGAAGAAATTGTGTTTATAATCTTAGAAGAAGAAGAGGATGACCTGGGAAGTTACATGGCCATCATTTCATCTTCCAGCTCTCTCCACTGGGGAGCTCTCTGGTAAGGGACATCAGGTGAATCACTTTGCCTGCTAGGCTGGATCATGACTTTCAGTTGTATAGAAAAATGGTACTTTGTGGACTTGAAGAAGAGGCAAAGATTAATTTTCAAGGCATTAAACTGTCCTAAACCCATGTTTGGCTATATTACAGTTTTCTCTGTGGTCTTATTTACTGTCCTTCAGCATGCATTCATAAAAAATAAGCCAGTCAGCCTTACTTCTCTCAAACTTTCTTTCACATTAACAAGGAAGAGCAACTATTGCCTGTATATCCTTAGAATGTTCCTGCAGCCCTCTCAAGTAGATATTCACATTCAACATTTCATTATTGCTGCTGTAAATACTGTGTAAATATATTTCCATGTTCAAAAATAAACAGCTTTGATAGATTTAATTATGGTTATCTCAACTGGCAAACTGAAACTAGATCCACATAGATATGAAAATGCTGTGACTATGCTACAGTGTCTATGGAGCCAGTTCCTCCCTTAAAATGTTAATTGTTCATTCTAGTATGAGACCATACAAAGAACAATAGCATATCTTCTGATGGAAAGAACAGCTTTTATATCAAATGACCTTCTGGAAGCTGAGTATAGAACCCAGAACAAGCCCTTTGGCGAGAGCTCAGATGTTCTTGTATTCTTCCTTAAGGAAATCAGGTCTTCTGGTTTCAATACTTTCTCTTTCCAAATTTCCAGACTCAATACATTTATGGTTCTGAATATTCCAGATCATCTGGAATAGGTTTAAAGAACAGATTGGGGAATGGAGCAGATTAAGACAAGCAATCTCTTATCCCACAGAGCAACCCCACCACATTCTCTGTTTCTAAAACCATTTGAATTGCATCGTGTTAACTATTTTCAAACTAAAAGAGCTATGTTGTCGTGAAGCCCTTAGCAGGTAGATCTTAAAAGTTCTAAGAATGGCTTATATCAATGTAAGATTTAGTTGGTTTTGCTCACCCAGTAAGAAAAGAGAAATTAAGCACACAATGTGTGTGTGTGTACTTAGAAATTTTTACCGCTTTGTGCTAAATCATGTAAAATAGACTAAACTGGTAATAGTAGGTTTAGATTTTGCATAAATCTGCTTGAATTTTTTGGTAAATGAGTTTTAAAATAGGATAGATACAAACTCTTAAGAGAATGCCCAAATGATTTAAAAAACATCCAGGATCATTTAGCCTCCTCCACACTGCTTTTCTATGTATCTTGAACGTGGAAGGCATGTTTTTTTACAGCAAAGTTTGCTGAATAAAGACATTATATCCTTGGAAGATTTTAATTGAAAGACTGGTTAATCATAAGTTTTTTGAATGATTCATTCAAGCTTTGGTCTATTGTCAGATGTGGTTTGGAAAATTCCCACCTTTGCTTATGATGTATGTCTGAACCAGAGGCAACCAACCAAAAAGCAAAGGAAATTCAAATTAAGTAACAATGTTAATTTAATGCTTCTGAGAGACTGGTGGAGATTGGAAGGAAAAAAATTTACTTTTCGTGCCACATATCTCAAAATCCTTTTAAGTATTTTGATTCCAAAGGGAAGAATGGGAGGAAGAACACATTTCTTTGTTCTTGATCTCTGTAATATTTGCCCTCCTCCTATTACATACCAGTGAAGCTGGAAATAAAGAGGTAAGTAGAAACCTTATGTTGTATGTATCTGGTGCAGATTTACTGCGAGAATTGTTACTCCCTTGCTTGCATTGACCAAGGTGATACTGCCTGCAGGAGTAAGTATCATAGTTTTAAACATATGAACCCCATGTCTCCCTTCCTACACCATTTCCAAGCCTCTCATTTAGCCTGGGATGCTCCTGCCTCAGCGCATTACTCACTGCAGGAGGGGCTGCCTTGCATCCCAGTCCCCCACTCTGTGCTTGGGTTTTCACTGGGAGAGAACAGAGAGCAAAAACTACATGTGCATGTTCAGCCTGTGTTGATTGATCGTTCCTTAGCTATGAAACAATTTTCTCTACCAATTATGTCTTTGCAGATGACAGAAGCCATTTAGTCTAATGACCATAATAATTAATTTTCATTATAAATCAGATTAGTTAATGATGCTGAAGTCTACATTCTTCACAGAACTAAAGCACAGTATCTTATGTGTGCTCTCAGAACACATAATTTGCTATATAAGCTACTGCTTTAAATATTTTTTGCTTCAATAATAGCATTGACTGTCTGACCTCCAGGGTTCAATAGGAAGTACTACTCTCCTCATGTTAGCTTTTTGCTATTAGGTTTCCATTTGCATGGGGACAAAGAACTTAAGGCTGAAGATTCACCAATTTATAACACGTCAGTGGGCAACAAGCCTTAAGCTTGTTTCACTCACTGTAGAAAGTTATGACAGAGTAGACAGTGTTCTTGCACAAGGTAGTGCTCTTTGTTTTAATTTGAGTATAATATTCCTGCTAATTTTTTCTAAACTCGTGGTCCTGTGGTCACTTTAATCCACATAAAGGCAATGTGTAAAATGTCTAAATGGGTAGTAGCAAACACTCCAATCTTAGCATAATTTTATTTTGGTTTGTGTGCCATTTTGTCTTTTGCAAAAGACAGCCTATGAGCTCTCTTCAGAGAGGTCACAGGCTTCTTGGATTAGAAAAGGCAAGAGGTGTTCTCCACAATAATTTTGCAGGAAAGCTGAATTTATTATTTCAGGCAAGAAAACTACTAAAACTATCAAATACCTCACTGATGTATTTGACTTGATTCTTTCTCAGAGTTTGTGTGCTGAGCTGAATTAATGGCTTTTATTAATGACAAATACGCACTGAAGCATGTGGGTGATCAGAGTGCAGCTTGTGGCTTTTGATGATTTTAATTTGGGATATTGACTGTCCATTATTTTTGGTGTTAAATGGGCCACCATATCATGTGGTGTTGTTCTCTAAGTGAATGCTTGTAGTCATGCAAAGCATTGTTAAAGCATATATCAACAAACTATGACTGATAACATACAGTGAATCATCTGGTTTGCACATAAGTAGAGGGGGGGACAAAGCCTCGTATATTTAGCCTAAACCACTGTTCCTTGCATTTCTGATGGGCTCAGTGAATGAATGCACTTTGGGATTATGTTCTCTCCAGTTGCTTCACTGAAGGAACCGTGCTGGGTCCAAAATATGCCTATTAAAAAAAAAACAAACAAACAACCAAAAACAAACAAAGATTTAAAAAGGAGATTCAGGGGAAGAAAGTAAAGATCTACAAGAAAATTAATGGCACTTCATTGACAGGCTGACATTTCCCAGAAAAATGAAAAAAGACACAGAGAGATAAGTAGATACCCAAACTGGAAATATAGAAAAAGACAACAGAGTGAAAGGGAAGTTTCACAGATAATATGAAGAGGAGCTGAGAACCATTTTTACTGGAGGTGATGCGGTATAGAGATGACGGTAATAGAGATGACCTGGAAAACCTGTGCGCAACTAAAAAAAGTTGGGAAGCACCATTTCATTGAAAGTGCTTCATTTCTATTCTTGACATTAGCTCACAACTGATTAAAATAATATTATGCAAGCTGGCAAAGCCTTGTCAGTTCCTCTTTGTACAAATACTGTTACATGTGATGCTTTTCTCCGGCAATAACCTACTCATATCCAGCTCCTAGGCTAATTTATAGACCTAATTTTTAATCCATGTATTCCATTAAATTTGGATTTGTTAAAAGAACATCCCTGTCAGGATTGTGGTATATATCCTACATAACAGCACTACATTTAGACTTTGAATACATTGGGTTATTTAGAATCCTGGTTTCTTAGATATCTTCAGAAAGGGAGGAAGAGTTAAAACAATACCAGAGTGTAGAACTGCAATTGCCAGTGGTACTGTGCCTTGGCAGAGCTGGAGGTAATGCATACATCTTCTTGTACGGGTGTAATGCGATGGCAATGCTGCTGGCTCAGCTGCTGGGTGCAACCAGCCCCGGCTACTGTGTGGGTACGACACGGCTCAGGCAACCTGGAAAACCTCTTCTTACATTTTAGCTAAATGCATTTTTTACAGTGAAGAAATTGGTTTCAAGTTGTTAATTTTAGCCCCAAAATATTTTGCTGGCCTGCAGTTGGGAAGTGGTTTTTTAATTAAAAAAAAAAAGTGAGGAATGTAAGGACATAAATTGAACTTGGTTGATTTTACCAATACTTAGTTTCTAATAGAGAAAAGTCCCTGCCATAATTATGAAAATAGATAGAGCTTTTGACATATATACTATTAAATTTGTCTCAGAAGGTACCTTATATTTATTCTGTGATACATGTCTGTGCTATACAAATAAGGGGCTTCTGGGGACAGGGAAACAACTGAGTGCAGAGTATCCTTTTTCACTGTCGGGGAAAAGCAAAAGCAGTAGAACTCACTTTATTTCCTCCACTTCAAAACCTCCAACTCTTTGTTTCTTTATTTGCTTTAAATAGCAATAAAGAAGTTTTTAGAATTTTCTTTCCCTTTCTCTGCTGCTAAAAGACATTACTAGAGAAAAAATAAAAAAAAACAGCACAGGGAAAAAAGCAGTAAAAAGCCAAATTTCTCCCCTCCTCCCCCCCCCCCCCCAGAAAAAATTGCAGTTGTTCATAAAGCAATCTTGTGCAGCTGTTTGTAAATAGGGCCTCAATTCTGGTCACTGTAAAAATCAAAGGGAGGCTGAGTCTGATGTCAGTGCATTCAGTATTTTGGGATTATTCCAGATGTGGCCACCAAAAGCCTGAAATATTCCCTCTCCTCCCAGACATTTTCCCCTCTCTGTAGCTCTCATTTGTGAATGCCGTAGCCTCTCAAGCATCCTTTGCTGTGCTTTGGAAATGAGGCATACAGAAAAAGTATGTTTTAACTGAGAAGGTACGTTCAAACCTTACAGGAACAAGTGACAACTTGATCTGTCTGTAACTTAGTTACCTCATCTGTAAAGTACTCTTTTATATTAACTTTTATACCATAGCCACTGCTACTGGAGCTGAATGTCTGCCAACCATACATTAAGCTATATGACTATGCATCATTCAAATGATGTTGGTCCTTTCATCCTTTTCATATAGAAGAACGTGTGCACACAGTTGGGGGGGGTTGGGATTGCCACTTGCCTGAGTTTCCAGTTGGCCTGGATGATTTTGATTTTGCTATTGCTATCAGCAATACCAGGCCTGCTCAGACGGATCTGCAATGAGAAGCAGCTGTTGCTCTGGGCACCTGGTGTGTGTTTGGAGATGGCACCATCGCCTGGGTTTAGTCAAGTTTCGAAGATGTGTTTTATTTCAGATAAACATCTCTTTATATTTACATTAGAGAAGGGAGGGCAAAGAACTGAGGCTTGTGTTTCAAGCAGGAGGTGGTTGCGTTTGTCATGGGCTTTATTTTATTGGTGGAATGAATTCAACACTTCTGCCCTCACAAAGTACTCCCCTGCAGGAAGCAACATGTTGTTCTTCTAGGAAAGAACTTTCTTGCTCAAGGGACTGAAGGTCTTGACCACACTTTACATCTTTTACGTCTGGACAGTCATTCAGATGTGCTGGGTTCAGCCCATTGCATGCCCAGGCCCACTTCAAGGTGATGCTGCACTGATAACATCCATTAATGACTGTAGGTGGTTATGATACTGCAAAATAGCTGAGATGGCCAAACGTGTTTTTCACTTGAAGGGAGACTGCAAATACAAGCAATCTGTATTCTGATCATGCAGCACAAGTTTGATGAAGTACCAAGAGACAGAGAAGTGAATTAGGAGTGAAGTGACAGCCAGAATAGCTTTGCTTTTACTCATATGTGTTTCAACATTAATGTTATTTTAAAACACACACATGCACATTCTCTAACTTATACTTTCTGAATAAAAAAATTTAGGCATTGCTCCAAACCTTACGCCACAGTCTTCACTTGGGCAAAATTGCCAATTTCTCCAATGGGTGCTTTTATGGAACTTCAGTTTTAGGATTGAACTGCTGCACAGTATCTCTTTTCTGGTTTTTCTTCTGTTAGGGAACATCCTTATTTGCCTATCTGGCATAGCTATTGTGAGTTATATTTACTTATTGGAAACTTGGCAGGACCAATATTTGTTCTTGGTAACAAGATACTACCCACAGCTTTTACTTACCGAGCTCTACAGCAACCAGGTGGAACATACATCATTAGTTTACTGAATAATGAATATACTTTAAATCATGATTCAAAAATGCTCACTTACAGTATATTAAATTAGAAAAAAAAGTTTAATGTAAAACCAGCTTTCCATAGTAGAATTAACAGAATCAAAATAGGCTTTTTATCAACTTCATTGAAACTAATTCAACTTTCCAAGAACTAAAAATTGGTTTCCTGTCTTGACTGTTTCGGAATTACTTACTGTCATCTGTTTCAGACGTTAAAGGATATGATTTAATATCAGCAATAAGGCCTCCGTTCCTACTTTGGCAGGTGTTAATTATTTAAACACTACTCATTTAGGTTTGTTTCCAATTACTCTTTTGACTGATTTTCTTTACATGTTTTTTCATGTGTATTTTCTGCACGCACAAATAAAACCAGGGGAAAGTCCCCCAATCAATAGTTCTCCACTGTTCAATCTATCTTTAGATAGGCAGGTAGAGATGGAGTGATACATTTCACAAGTTAAAGTCTTCAATGATGGAGTATAATATATGATACATCATTTTTATCTCCTTTGTAATAATAAAAAGTTGTTCTCTTAGTCAGAGTGCTGTGGTTTCTGCATGCTAATGGCTGTACTCTGTGCAAATGAATTCTGAAATGGGTCACAGTTCCTGGAGCATTCACTGGGGCTGGAACAATATAGACAAACTTCTTTGGGAAAAAATGGGAAATAAATCTCCAAAATAACTCCAGTGTTTCCTTCACACATAGGATCCCACGAGTTGGTTTACTTACAGTGACAAAAACACAGCTGTTTGATTATTGTCTGGTTCTGTCCAGCTTCCTATTCATAATGATGAAAAATGATGATAGCTCCCTTACTGTATATGCCTGAATTTTCATCTGCCATCATCATGTTAGAGTCATCCTGCCTTTTTTTTTTCTTTCTTATTTAATTTTTGTCTTGCTTTACAATGCTGCACTTGAAGAACAAGAACTCTCAGTGCTGTACAACAGACCTCTGTCTGGTGTGAAGTGAAATTCTCATTCTGCAACAGATAACTTGTAATTTAATACAGAATTCTTGTCAGTAGAATAACATAGAGGAAAGCTAGACCAGAGGGAAAGCCAGGCATGAGAGAGGGAATTTCATGCACCGATGGGACATGAGAAGCTGACAACTATAGGTATTTCAGTTCTACAAGGCAAGTCATTTCATCCTGGTAGTAAATGGAAAAGGTGGGTGTTTGTTTAGATTTAGGCCACTTGGTAATGATTTTAACACTCAGCCAAGCCTCCTGCCAAGACAAGCACTCCAAGTCCAAAATCTGTAATGAACTCTCATCTTCTCAATTATAGATTCAGCCCTGACCAAAGCGATATCCAATACTCTCCTCCCTGGTCTGTGAGCACAGGGACGTGCTGATGGACGTGCAAGCAGCGTGGCTCTGCATGGCTCCTGCAGCTCCCTGAGACTCTGCAGCCCACCCTGCTACCATGCTCGGGCACCAGCACTAGCCACCTCCCATTCTTCCTTCCCCTTGCCCCCCCTCCTTGTTTTATGGAAAGAGTGAGCACAGAGAGAGAGAAATAGTGCCACTGGTGCTGAGGGGGAGAAAGCTGGAAGGAGAGGATGGAGAGACCATCCTCCCTCTGCCTCTGGGTTCCTCCCAGCCCCTTCCAGAGGGTGGGAGACTGAATCAGTGCGGCCAGCTTTGCTTTTGCAGCTCTTCATAGTGCTTTTGTTGGCAGGTCTTTGCTGGCTGGTTGAGCCCAGCCGTGGCATCTGAAGGTCTGTGATGCTGTGCTAGGGATATGTGGTTCTGCAGCATGTCCATCTGTTTCTTGCTGTTACTTCAAGAGATCTTTAGTATCTTCTCACTTACACTTGTCACCAAGCTCCCTCTTTCTGATGCTTGTCCAGCAAAAAAAATAGAGAAGGTAACTTTCTTTACAAGACTTATATTTCATAATTCGTCCTCCTGGCCTCGTTCCCCAGCTTGTTTTCTGGTGGCTTTTCCCATTGCTTTTGCTTGTTTTTTCCCAGGTTGTTACATTTGTCATTGTAGTAGCATATTATTTTTTATCCATATTGAAATGAAGACATCTTAAACCCACCTGTCTACTGTCTGGTCCAAGTCCATCTTTGTCTTCTCTCTTCTAACTCCATAAACATTCACATGTCTCATGCCAGCTCTTACTGACACTGTGTTCAGCAAAGACCTCATAAAACTATGGCACATGTTTAGAATCTGGAGACAATAGTACTCAAAAGGGCTTTTTGTTTGGAGAATTGTATATATATATACATATATTTATAATTAGGGGTAAAAATGCACCGGGATTTGTGGGGTTTAATGAGTGGAAGAAAATCTGATGCAGCTTTTGCATGGTGTTTGGGGTTTGTGCAAAAAAACGTGAATAGGGGTTTTATGCAGCTGCTATGGATGCTTGCTTTATATGGATACTTCTTGTGACCTGCTGCTGAACTAAATGTATCACTAGTTTGTTTTTTTTCAGTAGACTTTTCAGTTAATTGTCCACCTTCTTGCCAGAAGGTGAGGTGTTAAGAGGAGAAGGAACATGGTAAGATACAGAAGAAAGAGCAAATTATTTGACATACAGAGGGAGTAGATTATGTGTTTCCACCATGGAAGCAGAGACTGTGGTTAATTCAGCAAATAACAGAAAAAAAACAAACAACCCCAAACCAAAAAAAACAACAAAAAAGGGGAAATAAAATCCAAAGACCCAGACTAGGTCTGTGTTATTCAGAAATCCTGATTTTTGCTCAGAACAATGAGTCTGTTGCAGCAAAAAATATCTTCCTTAATTCTTTGTGTTTCCTTAAATAGTAAAAACTCCCTTTGTATAGCTCTGTGTTCTTCATTTATACTGTGTGTTGCAGCTTTTTTGTGCTGTTAAACAGCTGGCAGTGGGTGACAGAATTCCAGAGGATAAGTGCTATGTACAGTACCTAATCCAGGAGGTCCAGTTGTCCAGTCATCAGTCATGGGTAGTCAGGCTTTATAGCTCTACTCATGAGTTCAGTGTGACTCCTGAACAATTAAGAATCAGCAGGTTTGGTCTCTTGTTCATTAAAAACAATGTAAAATATGTTTGGCAAAACTCTAGATGATAAATGAAAAGAAAGATTATTGTAACTGTTATTCATATTCTCAGATTAAATCTGGTTTTAGTTCCTTTTTCTTCTAGTTACTTGCTTGTGTACAGCTATCTTGGCAGAAGGCATTAAATTGTATGTAGGTTAATTACTTAATGTTTCTGAATTGCTTTGAACATGAAGTGAGTGCCAAGTATTACTAATATTATGTGAAACAACATTATAATAAGCTGGGGGTTTCATCTTCAGCTTCTTTTATCATGCATTAATACACAAGCTTTGTTTGGTGCTATATATAGGTTGTACATATAATTATTTGAATTCAGTACAGCTTGAATTCCTTTCCCTCCCTCACTGTGAAAGGAGAGAGAATTAAAATGTAAAGCAACAAACACTCAGAGAGAACTTTCCTATGATGACCCATGACTGAAAAGGATATACAGGGATCCCCAGTCCCAGGGAAGAGCACTGAAGTCATCTAACCTGAAAATGGTTTTGTTGTAGAAACATATGCATAATTAAGTTCTAAAAATATCAAATTCTTCTTCTAACATACTGATCAACAATTTGATTGTTATCATTGCTTGGAAGTTGCAGGTTATTTTGTGTAAGCTCAAGTTGTGAATATTGTGTTTTCAGAAGTAAAGTTAAACTTACCTTGTTACTTCCCTCATCTGAATACTTCTGTGTATTAATTAACTAACTCTTTGAAGACTCTTAAGTGTGAATCACTGAGGTCTGCATTTAGGAAAAATTTTTGTTTTTCTGGGAAGCCCAGTCATATTGCAGACAGAAATTTTCTGTTCCAAAATAATGTTACATGGCACTGGTATGCCTTACAGCTTAATTACAGATAGAACTTCTGTTGAAAGTTTTTGCCTTTTTCACATGTTTTACAGATTTACCAACAGCAACTAGCAGTAGACCTGTAATTTCCTACGGCTTTTCAGTTGTTAATGTCTTGGGTAAGTTTAGGAATTTCTATGGCTCTTTGGAGTTGCATAAATTGCTTCTATCGTGCTGGTGGTCAGACTGTTATAATGGTATGACCCTTTTATTTAGTAGTAGGAAATCGAAGTGGTCATTCAAACTCCTTTGAGGCTTGGATTGGTTCCATCTCAGTATTGGACTTTTTATAATCTAAATATTACTACTCTTTTTGCTATCAGGTCTTTCATGTGACCTATCTACGAATCTCAGACTAGAGCATTTCCCTGCAGCTGGTATGCAGTGTACGCACACACTTGTCCAAAGGCATGGTTTAGACATTCTGATGGTCTGCCTTATGAATTAAAATTAGTTTTTTTTTCCAAGAAAACCATTTTGTTAATCAGACATGTTTCCTTTCCATGAAAACATTGACTTTTTGTCATAATTAAGGAAAAATAAACCTATGAAAAACTTTTTGTAAAAAAAAAATGTTTTTCCAAAATGTTTTCATGGGCGGAGTCCCCTTTTTTGATCAATATTAATATTAAGATTAATGTCTAGTTTTAAGGCACCAAAAGCTAGAGCATGTGTCTAGCAGACTAATAGTGTCTGTGCAAGTACAATTGTTTCCCTACTCAGGCTCTGAAAATGAAGGCCGGTGTGGTTTTAGCTTCTCATACAAGGAGTAACTTGAAGGCTTAAAATTAAATGAGACTATACAGCATGTTGTTCTTGTATATTGAAACAAAAATATAAATGTGAAAACCTAGCACATCATAAATAAAATGAATTATATCCAAAAATAATTAAAATACATGTCATGAATTAAAAAATATAAGCATTTCTCATGTTAACTTGAAACCTAACTTGAGCAAAGCAGTTTCTTTTTCTTTGGTTTCCATGATCCTAGGATTTTATGAGTACTGATCTCAAATTACAACATTTTATCTAAAAGTGCAACATAAGATCTGTCTGGGCAGTCAGTAAGATGTCATTCATTATTGTTTCACCTTGGGGACTGGATATTCAATCTGAAAAAATAAACACTCAATATATGTTCCATCCATATGACAGGACCTTCGGTTATAGCTTCTTTTCTGATATACAGCTCCTACCTGATCCCAGCTAAAGGAAACCGTATCAGATTCACCCAGGTTGTAACTTATTCATAAAATACCCAAAATATTTTACTCCCTGGAGCTGCTTATAAAAAAAAAAAGTTTCAAAGTATATTTTTCTATTAAGTATTGATATGTTAAGTGCTGCTTGTATTTTGAAAACTTGGTAAATGTTTAATGTCAGTTTTGTCTGATCTTGTGTGTTTATAAATTGTGTTCTGTAGATTCATTTCCTCTGGCAGCATTGCAAAGTTTTGCTAGCAAAGGGATGAAAGAGGTCAAATTTTAATTCTTTGGCAATTTCCCTTCTTGCCTATCACTTTCACAGGCTTTATACTATGTCATGAAACTCCCATGTTTTAACTGACTTCCTACTTATGTTTGAAGAATTTCAGGCACCTCTCAAAGCTTTACTGATCCTTTTATGTCAGGAAGGTGTTTCCAGGATAGCAGTGCCAGTTGAACAGGTCATACCACCTTTCCTCCTATCTCTGCTGTTTGAGAGCTGGTATTCTAGACCAAAAGAAATCTCTTTTTCCTTCACTTTTTTTAGGATATGTGTTTGCTCCCTTGCACCGCAGCCTCCTGAAGAAAATATTTAGTTAAGGAGAACCACGATGCTCATCTGGTCTTTACTTTCAGCTGAATGTAAGAGTGAAGTCTAGTCCACCAAAAAGTCATAGGGATGTGGCTGAGCTTCCTGCACCCATTTCCCCCCCCCGTGTTGACAATGACAGATCAGTCTCTTAGCTGTGAGGAACTCCTGTCCTGAAACCAAACAACCCATTATACGGCAGAGATCTCATCCAAAAAATCCTGCCTTACATATACAGATGTTGAGCCTAAAATGCCCTTAATATTTATGGGAACTGTTTGCATTATACTTTAAACAAACTGTTGCTGTCTAGTTTAGAGTTGCACTTGCACCCACAGAAGTATTTAGGTGCTGAACTCCTCGATAGATGCTTTGCTTGGCTGGTCATGTCAATCCTCCCTCCCATACTGTTCTTCTGTGCTCAGGTACCACCAGCTGTGCCCTGGAAAGAGATCTCATAAAGAAAAACACATGTCAGAAAAAGGTTAAAACTCCAGGGCTGTTTGAGACAAATGGGGAAGAAGAACTTAAACTAATGAGATAGGCTAAACTTTAATGGAATTTAGATAGACTTTTCAGAGAATCTAATTGAATTGAATAACGTACAAATGGTAGAAGCTTTAAAAAAGATTTAAACACAATTTTTTTTTAAATATTAACAAGCCAAATTACTAAGTCCAATAAAGTAAGGGATCTAAAAATAATGGGAAAGCATTTATTATTTCCACAATCAGATACTGCTTCACACTATCTGTGCAGTTAAGGGTAGAAGTCCTGAAAGAAGGTCTGTTATCAGCACATTTGGGTGTGTGAAACATGATATTAGAATAAACTGTACAATTTAGGTAGATTTTGCTTTAAATCTAGAAAAAAATGCAGTAATTTTGCATGAGATTTTTGAAATTAAGCAGAGAAACTCCTCAAAAACCAGAACTGTACTAGATTTTGTGCTACCTAACTGGGTAAGAATCACCATATTCACAAGTAAACAGCCTTGTGATTTGTAATGCAAGTGAGAAACTCCACATGAAAATTCCCTGCATTAAAATCCTTATTAAATTAGCTATTAATTTAATACAGCAAATTAAAAGCAGGCAGAACCCCCCAATGACACTGCATGTGTGCACACTTTACTGCAGCTTAATACACTGTCTGAAAATTTTAGTGACTGAATTACTAGCTGCAATTCCTGAGACTTTGGAACAGTTGCAACCAGTTGCCTGACACCAGGAAAAGATAGACACTGGAATGGCTTTCAGAGTATAATGGCAGCAAGGAGCCTAATAAAATGATTGTAAATGGTCTGTTTGGTAAGGTGAGTGAAACCAGGTATGGAGTGAAGGTATGAAAAACACGTTTTACTCTTACTTCCCCCCCTCCCTTGCCCCCCCATGATTGAGAAAGACATAAACATATCAAAATTAGTAGGGACAGTTCATTGACGCTAATTAACAGAAAGTTCAAAACACGGCCTTATATATATTTTAATTTAAATATGCCAAAAATGATCAAATACATATGTTTGATCTTGGAATTACATTTCTGGTGAGGGCAGCATGAATATGAATTTAAAGTAACATCTTGTAACACTCTCTGACAGCAGGGTTACCTCCATTCCAAGGAAAAACCAACCCTTTGAAGGACACCTTCCCATAAACGGAGAAAAAAAAGTGGAGCTAGAGCATTACATTCCAAATACAATTTGTCTTATTTACATACACACAGCAGTTCTGGGCGAGGGGAAGCTAACTGTAAAGGGGTAAATGCGTCTTCCAGGGCTACCACTAGCATGAGCACAAAACATCGTAAGAGCCAAGTCTTTGACAGAGTATTCCCTACAGCTTTTATTGCCTTTCCTGCAAATACCACCAATGATTGAATTTTAAATAGAAATCATAACAATAGTATGGGTATTTGCTTGTATTCCTAGAAGAGAGTGCCACTTGGTGATATTAGAGGTAGGCATTTCTGTGCTGCAATTCAGTCTACATCATCCCTCTGAATTTCTGGGAAACATTTTCACAAACATATTAAAGCAAAATGAATGAAAAAGGGGCAAAAATGCCATATGTGAGGGTTTAGATTATTTTTCACAGTTTAGATTTCAGGTGCCTTATAGGGAATAATAAGCAGCAAAGGAATGTTTCAGTTTGGGGGTGAAAAGAAGTTGCAGTGTATTGGAAGGAAGGATGTGGTTAAAACAAATGCCTAGAAGGCAGCAGATAACAGTTCTGTTCCCAGATCTGGCACAAGTGCTCTTTTTGACCTTGCACCAAAGAATTTCCTTGCTTTCGGACTAGTTTCTCTGCAAAACAAGGGTGATAAGAGTGCTTAACTGCCTGCCCTGACAGAGAAACTGGGAAGGTTTTATTTATAATTGTTACAAGCCTTCAGAACCAGAGAGGGATTAAAACTGGATTAGTTTGGACCTGCAGATGTAAGTATTTTTTTCAAGTAAGGTATTTAATTTATATTGTTCTGTTTATTTCACTTATTTATACTTTAAAAATAATCAGCTTTTGCACTGATTTGCTCAGTACTGCAAGTTATTGACTTCATTACTTGAAAATTTTATTTTCTGTTTATACCGTAAATAAAAAAAAAAAGAAGGAAAAAGAAAAGAGTAATACTTCTTCTATCTTGCATATGACCAAAAAGTTTAATTTCTGGTAGAAGATTTTAACATTAATAGTGTGATCCTGATAGGTTGTTAGAAAGAATTAGAGAAAAACAAGGATGCTTTTTGCACCTTCTAAAATATCTTACAGAAATGCTTTGATTGTTTTTCAAAAATAAGCACATATTAAAAGTGGCCTTTCCCTATTTCTCTTCCAATGAGTTCTGGAGCTGAGAAATCCCCTAGGCAAGACTTTCAACTTGCTTCCTTCCATCGTGGAGCAGCGAAGCATTGCTGAGGCCTGCAGAGCCTTCCAGCTCATTTAAAGAACGAGATGACTATTATCTGGTACGATTTAGCATGCATCAGACAAACTATCTCACCTCTTTCTGGCTTTTAATATTGTATTTTTTTAGCCCTTGTCCTTGGAACCATGTCCCACAGGTTATCCAGGCTTAGGAGTCTGGCCCAGCAGTACTCACCCTTAACTGAAGTAATGTTTACACATAATAATATCCGTTTAAATCATGAAATGCCTATTGTGAAAACAATAGGCATATTCAATCACTGTATCCCAGAACAAATGTGAGAAATATTCCAGAGCTCCTATCAGAGCTTAATAGGTATAATTTTGGTAGCGATATGGTAATGCACAGCAGCTTTCCCCGGATGGTTGTGTAAAACAAAGAAGTGGTTGTCAGCCTTTCAGAATCAGATGTTAATGATATTTCATGTCTTTGTTGAGTCTGTGGAAAGCAGCTACTGCACCTAAAAGGGAAATGACTTCCATACCAACCTCCTCCAGCCAAAGTCGTTCAGATTGAGAAAACTGGATGAGGTCCATATTTATACTTTGGAAAGAGGTGTAAAAGAAGATTTCAAGACAGTATTGACTGAGCTGTCTCCCAGTCTCTTTACCCAAAGTTATATCTTATCATTGTGATGAAAGTTTTTGCTTCAGTATATTATGGTCCCTTTTTATTTTTTTTTTCTTTTCCTTTCTCTCTTTTTCTTTTTTTTTAAACATATACAAGGAAAGAATGTAATGTAAGCAAAACTCCAATGTGTTTCTGGCAAATAAGGAGTGTTTTCTACATCTCGTATATTTTTGGAAGCATTTGAATCCAAAAGTAATACGTCTTCCAAATCGGGAAGAAGGCTTTTTATTAGGCTGATGCCTGCACACAGCAGAAAAGGGTTGCCTGCCCTAGCGCTTCAGCAAGCAGGGACTGGTGCTCTGTCTGAGCTAGTCTGGAGGATTGGAGCCAGTCAAAAGAAGGGTTTCTGTGGCTTTATTGCTGCAACTTCATTTTGCTGTACTACCGTATGTCTTCACTTCTGCAAACTTTCTTTCGTTTGTTTTAAGAAGAGATCTTAATTCCAATGCAAAATCCATTCAGAAAGGAGGGCCCCTCAGCACTGTATTCCAGCTGGTGGGGATTAGCTCAGTCCTTTTACCGGATACGTATCATTTTAATCTTAAGCCTTTAGACACTGTACAACATACTATTAAGTCTGTTACCAAATAAAACACTAAAAGGCTGATTCACTAAGGGTTACACACCCTTTGCAGGGAAAAAGCTAACATTTACAAAGGGACAGCTGCCAAAAATCACTTAAATTTCATGTCTTTCCTATTTATTAAATCCCACATCCACCATGTGTACAGTAACTTCCTTCAGATATGCCCCTGGGAGAAGTGCAAGTCAAAATAAAGGGGAAGTTGCCCCCCCTAAAATGTGTCCCTGGCTCTACAGAGTGATTTATACTGATTTACATCAGAAAATGTAAAAAATGAAAGTTATGTTGTTCAGGAATAAAATAAAACCTTCCAGAATGTGTGAATCATGTACTTGACTTCTATGATAACGAATAATACATTTCCTATAGGAGTTAGTGGTTAGGGTATGAAATCGGGGCATTAGCAGACTAAAGGAGTCATTTGCTAATGACCGTGTGAAAGTCACTGTGACTGCAGTTCATAAGTCAGGTGCTTAAACTGAAGCAATATTGCAGTGCTTGGTTATTTGGGGAAATGTGGGTGACAGAACCTCTGGACCTTGAACCACTCATTTGGGTTCTTAATGGCAAATTCAGATGCTTGACTTCACTTCCTGTGGAGCTTCTTAAAAGATGCTTTATCTGTCTGTCAAGGGTGAAGCAAAAACCTCTGATATATATAACATGCTTTGGCTGAAGGGAGCAATCTAAATGCAGACTATGATAGCCAGTGTTTGTTGGCTAGCCTGTTTTTCTGACACAGGCTCAGAAGTATTTCACCACATTATTTTAGAGAGTCATTTGAAGTAAATCACCTTAGCTCGTTGTGCTAAATTAGTGTCTACGCTGATGTGACCATCTTAGGGTACAAAGTCACCTCAGGATGTCATTAGGTGTGGCCCTGGCAACAGAAGGGTGAATGAAACTGCATAGTCTATGTCCTACTGTTTGAGTAACACAAATGACTTAAATTTTCTTCCAGGGGATTGGGCTGTTGTTGTTGTTTTCAGTAAGAAATAATTCATCTGTTTTGGAAAACATTGTTTAATGTATAATGGAATATTCCACTAGCACTGACAGGCATAGCTGTGCCCTGCCAGCCAGCCAGCCAGCCCCAGGAGCATGACTGCCAGGGTGTCTGCAAAACAGGGTGCAGGTAACCCACTGTTGCTGGGTTCAGTGCCCCCTAACTGCTATTTTCCACAGTCCCAGCTGTATGAAAAGAAACTGTTCCTAGGTGTGTTGGTTAGGAAAATTAAAAACCTGAATGTATGCTACAATAGTTTTTTGTTAGAGGATAAACTGGCATACAGTAATAGTATATAGAATTTAGAAAGTCTTTTTGCATTCAAGATATTTGAGTAAGGTAAATGCTAAAATCACCATATGTGTTAAGCCCTGGGATAATGTGCTTTTAATCCTGTTGTGCAGATACAGAAATTGAACTAGAGACAAAGATTTTTGTCTGGGAACTGAGGTAAAGATTTTTGTCTCAGCCAGGATTATAGTTAGGAGTTTTTATTTAGTAGCCCTATGCTCAGACCATGTAATTGTCCCTAGATAGATTTTATTTCAGGGGTCTTGGTGACTTCATTAAGGCCTATTTTGAGGGATCATATGATTTTTGTTAAAATGTCAGTTTTCATATATTAAAGAAAAATGTTCTGAGGCTATATATTGTGGGAAAAATCTGTAAATGAAAAGTATCACTCATATGTAGCCTGAAGGCTCCAAAGACCACTAGACAATGAAAAAAGCAGTCAAACCCAAGAAGTGCTTGTTTATGTAACAGTCATGATTTTAAAGAGGATTTTGTGATTTTAGGGGATCCAACTCATGATTTTTCAGTACTTGGCAATATTGTTAGCCTGCAGTGGAGAATTTGCATCTGATGACCAAGTTCCCCTGTCACTTCACATACAGTTATTTTTTTTGGAGGATCATCAGATACAAATTCTGTTATGTGTTAACAGCATTGCCAAGCTCAAGGATTCAAAAATAATGAGCTAGTTTATTCTACATGGCAAAGTGATTAGTGAGAGAAAATGCAACAACAACAACAACCCAACAAATGCTCTTAATATTGATTCTGTTGTCTCCTCTCTGTGAGGCCTTCAACAATGCCATGGTTCAGTACCAACACTAGAACTATCCTATTTATTTTCAGGAATGAGAATGATCTCTGAAGACTAAAGACAAAAATATGAGCCTTGCTTTGTAGTATCCATAAGATGTTTTAAGGGGGTAATGCAGTGACAGGCATTTACAAACAGAGCTGGTCTCTACCATCTTTGTTACTGCTGAAATGGGAGGAGCAGCACCTGGGAACCTCCACTGGTATATGACTGTATTTATAGAAACACCATTAGGGGGAGCTCTGTAATAGACTTAATTCCAGTGTTTTACAGCTTGCTCACCTTGAAAACCACTACCTTCACTTTTTCTTATTAGTAGTAAATAAATAGTGCTCGATACATTAGTCTTTATGGTGCTTCCACCTCTTCTTCAACACTGCCATTGGGACTGGCAGACGCTATGGTGCTGAAGTTGCCATAAAGACCAATGCAAAAGAGAATGTCAGAATAAACAGGATAAATTAAGTGGATTCTCGGATAGAAGTTGCTGTGATTAGCTGTGTGATTCTGTTGTTTTCTTTGATAGTCCAATTCAATTGCAGTCTTGCTGTAAGTATCGGTGGCCTTAAATATGGCCTATCATGACGAAACTTTGCCTTTATCATCAAAAACCTGCTGCTATAGAGGGCTTGCTGTGAATTTCTCAGGAAGCCATCCATTCAGGCGACATCCCCTCTGCTCTGACATGTCCTCTATTGAATGCTATTATGTGAAAGAGAATGGGCTAAAGAATTGCACTTAATATGTATGTGATACGTCATGTGATATAGGATGTGGTATGGTACATCAGTCACAGAGCCAGCAGTCAGATGCATTATTTTTTCATAATAGAAAGCCTTGCCTGCATTTTTAGAAAGACAGAGTGATTTTTAGCTTTCTGTAAAGTGCAGAACTTAGAGACTGTGATTTGAAGAGCTCTATATGACCTGCAGTAAAGCTGCGAATAAAGAATGAGGATCCATAGCAACTTGGATTTATATTCCTAAATAAGATGCAGTGACTGATAACAACAAAATGGAGGGACAAATTATCTCCATTTCATCTGTCTGGAGGAAAAAATTCCACATAGCTAGGCAAGATGTTGAGGTGAACCAGTATTTTAGCATATCATGAGCAGTGCAGAGTAATGGAAAATGTTCAGGTTTTCTAAAGGATAACCAAGGAATAATTACTTAAGCAAAAGAAAACTTTATCCCAAAATCCAAATAGGAGTTTGGCACAGTAAAACCAAATCCATTGCTGAGATTATCTCTGTTTAAACTGCAAAATGCTTTTAGTTTTTAATTTGGTCTAATGTTCTTGTATGTCAGAATATAGAAGAGCTTAGGAATTAACTTTTCGTACTTTTCTTATGCTGACTTGAGGCACTTTTTAAGTACTTTTAAAAATTTGCAAAACCCTCCCTCCATTGCTCGAAATATGATGTGAATGAACGCAAATGAATTCATTCCCAAAGAAACGGATTCAAGTCATTGCTGTACTATTGCCAGGTTCTGTGAAACTGCCTGACAAAAAGCATGTGAAAGCAGTTCATGCAACATTGCTCTGGACCTTTGTATAACAATACCCACATTTAAGAGTAAACTTTGTTTTCTTTTGTACCAGGACAAAGTACGAGAAATAGAGATATAATAACATGAATATTACCAGAACATCTTCTGAGAAGCACATTTTCATCATGGTGGGGTTTCTAAGGGTTTGAATGGCCTTCACTCTATTGATCCTGAGATATCTAGGTCCTAACTAAGAAATAAGCTTCCATGAAACCCTACAAGAAACTATCTACCAGAACCTTTAGTTTCCAAAATTTAAAAACCAGAATATAGTGTTCTATCCTTCTGGGATATGAACTTGCTCACAGTGTATAATATTTAATTTTGTTGATGTCTCTTCTGTTTTTTCTCTGGGCCATTACTACCTTCATAGATCATAGAATCAACCAGGTTGGAAAAGATCTTTAAGATCTTGAAGTCCAACCATTACCCCAGGACTGCCAAGATCACAGAATCACATAGAATCACAGAATCCCAAGGGTTGGAAGGGACCTTGAAAGATCATCTAGACTGCTAAACCAGGTCACTGAGGACCTCATCTATGCTGTTTTAAAACACTTCCAGGGATGGTGATTCTACTTCTTCCTTGGGCAGCCTATTCCAATGCCTTACCACCCTCTTGGTGAAGAAATTTTTGCTAACATTCAATCTAAACCTCCCCTGGTGCATCTTGAGGCCATCACCTCTTGTCCTTCCGTTTGTTTCCTGGGAGAAGAGACCAACTCCCATCTCACTACATCCTCCTTTCAGGCAGTTGTAGAGAATGTTAAGGTCCCCTTGAGCCTTCTCTTCCCTGGACTAAACCCCCCCAGGTCCCTCATTCTTTCCCCATCACACTTGTGCTCCAGAGCCTTCAACAGCTCCATTGACCTTCTCTGAACCTGCTCCAGAACCTCAACATCTTTCCTGTAGTGAGGGGCCCAGAACTGAACACAGGATTCGAGGTGCAGCCTCACCAGTGCCCAGTACAGGGGGATGATAACTGCCTTGGTCCTGCTGGCCACACTATTGCTGATACAGGCCAGTATTTCATCACACTGTTTGCAAGACTAGATCATGAGCTCCTTAGGGCAGGGAATTGTGTCTTTCTCTAGTCATATTTTAGTTGTTAAGTGAGCCCATGGATGCCACAGAAAAGCAATGATACATATTATAAGAGTACTAAAGTACTTTTTGCATTGTGAAGGGAATGGAATTGAATGAAATTAATGAAAGTATATGGGACCTAAAACTGAGCCAGTCATGATTTGTCTTCCATACTATTGGAACCAAGAACCATCAGGGAAGAAAGACACAGTGACTGATGGAAAGTGAGAACTGATGCAGCTGGAAAGGGCATGCCTCAGGATACACTGCCTGCATATGTCACCAGCATTGACCAAAAGCATACCAAAAATTATTAAACAGGCATTAGTTTAAATGATGACCCAGAAGCTAGAAGACATGAGAGAAAGATGTGATGATGGAAACTTCAGGGGCTGAGGTTAATAGGTGAGGGCAACTCAAACTGAATTAGGATGTAAGGGAGAGCTGGATACAGTAACCTCTTGAGATCTCCACCATCAGTTGCTGTCAGTAAGGAATCTGTGACCAGCAGAACTGGAAGGGCATCTTGGCAGATGCATGATACTCCTGCCAAAGTTAGTCCCTCACAGCCCTCACTTCAGGGATTTGCCCTAAGTAAGGTAGGTATGATAGTCTGTGGAAAATGTCTGACTCAAATATATTTGCAAAATTCAGTAGCTATTAATTACAAAAGAAAAAGCAAAATAACTTCTATGCCTTCTGCCTCTATCCAAAATACACGTGAGGGTTTTGAATATCTTTTTCTATTCCAATTCCAGATTCTTTTAGGAAGACCTCTGAACTGCTGGATTATAATTGATTGGTTCCTTGTACACTTTGTGGTAAAGGGTTGCATGACTAAATGTTCTCTAGAGTTAATAGAAATCCCCGTTTCTCCAATTTTTTCCTGCTGCTGCCTTCTGCCAATCTGAAGTCTCAAATCCATGTTGATTTAGCTTCAACTATGGGAACATTTTAAAGTTAAAATAAAGTTAGCTTTTTCCACAATACATGTGAAATCTCAGAATGCTCAGATCTTGGTCATCAACATAATCTCTGCAAATGGGACTCGAAGAAGACAGAAGATGGATTCAGGCTAGAATTTAGTTGCTGGTACAGTGCAACTTGCAGCAGATGAAAGATACAAAAAGAGAAGGCTTCAATGTTATGAAATTATGATGGCAAACTGTCTTTTCTTCTTTGAGGAATGAGAAAGAAACAAATACTGCACAAGTGTAATCAACATTGTCCAAGAAGTGAGGTACTCACTTTGAGGGAACAAAAAAGAATTACTTCAGAAAATCCTTATAGAACCCTTAAGTGGAAACTAAAATTGCCATGAAGTCCACTCTACCTGCTTTCACCTGGGAGCTTTCCACTCTATGGAATGGGAGAGAAGGTGCTTTTTATGTACCCTTGTACTATATACAACGAATCTGGATTCTGTTGCATAAAGACCATAACACTTGCTCCAAAAATAAAACAGCCTTTGAGGTAGTTATGGGAACAATTCTGCAAAACTATTTTATAGGAGATATACTGACCGAGTTAGAAGGATCCTTTCACCAGGTTTTGAAAATATGGCCACTGATTTTATGAACATAAGCAATTAATGCAATTAAAGCAGTGGTTAAACATCTTTATTTTTGTGGAATGTGACATAAGATTTTTGTGGGATTCATAGTTGGTCTAAATCTCACGTTCTATACTGCATGCAAATGGGTTTCTTTTGCATATGATTTGCAAATGGCATAACTGTTATGTGTAGGCATGCTTAAAAATTCACCACTACTAACATTCCTTCTAGACAGTAAAAATCCCCAAAAATTCCAGCCACAGTTGTCTCATCAGTGTTAGTTTAAAATTCAGTACTTTGTACAGACAGTAGAGAAACTGTTTCCAGGAACATTTTTGCTGAGATAAGTGTATAAACTTCTCTTACTAATCACCCAAAGACTTTCTCGAATTTCAAGTATTTTTGAAAAAATTTCCATCAAAATAACCCAATATTGGTGAGAATTTTAAATCTTTTGATCTGATCCAGGAGTAACTTTTTTTTTAATATTTTCTAATAAATCTTAAGGACTTAATTTTTCAGAATATAATAGCCAAACTCTGAACAGTGTCATAGGGATTAATCCAGTGAGTAAAGTTATTTGTTTTATAATAAATTGTAAATGCAGAAATTTCTCATGATTCCACAGGACTGTTTCCTCTAATTTCTAAAAGTGCACTGTTCTCTGATATGTTCACTTTTTAAAGACAATCATAGTTGTAATAAATGTAATGAAACTTGTCAGCAACCTTCTGTTATGTCAGTAAAATTATATGTTCTTTGACCAAGCTGCAAGTCCCATTCATTTTTAACTTAGAATGTCAAATTAAGAGGGTATTGTGGGCTGGGAAGAATATGTTTTCCATGTAAAGATTATTTTTATACCACAATGTTTATTGCTTGAATAAAAAAATGCAAAAGCATTTCACAAAATGGAATTTCAAAGTTTTGTCTTTTCTATTCCTTGCATTTGAAGAAGCAAAAAGCCTGTACATCTCCTTTGCCATTCCACTGCACCCTTAGTAAGGGTAAATGAATCAAGAAAACTTTGAATGTCAGCAAAGCTTCAGAGTAGATAACTGTTGTATTCCATTTTTCTTAGACTCAGACAGTGGGATCCTGACTTTAAGAATTTTGACATGTGGTCTCTGTGTGGCCATTCCTTGTCTTTTAACGCTTTCAGAGAGGAGCATTTTGAATAACTTGACAGGGTAGAGAGGTATCAAACCAGGCTTTTTGCTTCATCATGATCAGAAATTTTGATGTGTTATTGATTGGTTTTATACAGGATTTGGTGGGAAGTGAGATATTCACCCTGCCAAAGGCACAAGACCAGATGGCTCTCAGGTCATGTTAGGCATGGTTGGCTGAAAATAACTTTGCTTCCTTTTTGGCATGTTCTTCATTTCTAGTAAAAAATGTCCAGGGCTGTGTAGTATCAAGAGCCTCACTTATTCATACTTACTGTCACTGAAGAATATTCTGTTGTTCAAGAAGTCTCATAAAAATACACTGGACTGAAAACTTTAGGAAAAAAATCTGGATGAAGATGGGTGGGTGGATGGATGGATGAAAGGATGGATGGATAGAGGTATTTATAAAGGAAGACTGCTAGAAACCAGGTCTGGAGTGATTTTGACATTGCTTTAATTTCCTGTCCTGGGCTGAACAGTCTCTCCCTTTTCTTTCTCCTTTTGTCCCAGATATCTTATATACATGGATTTTACATCAAGGTAATTGGCTTTGGTGGCCTAAGCCCCCTGATGTCTGTAAATTCTGTTCAAGATTTATGAGGTTGCAACTAAGATTAGAAACTGTATTCAAGAATAGCATTTATCATGCAGAGATATGAATGGATTCATTTCTCAAGAAAATTAGATGGCTGAATTGAAAATGTTTTCTTCCACTACTACAGTAATAGAGAAAGAGGGTTGGTATGCTCATTCAAAATTATGGCCTCTGAATCAAATTTTTAATACATTTTCCAATACATGATAATTTTATCTGTCATCACTATCAAATAGCTTTAATGTTATTCACTTAACATCATTCAAGAAACAACTTAACTAATGTCTCCGACAGAGAATTCATCTTCTGTTATTTATCCAGCTGTATTTTCCTTCTTACAATCCCCAAAATGACTCTAATGCTGACTCCTCCTACTAAATTACAATATCCAAACAATTTAAATTAGTATGTCATGAGATTGGAGTCATTTTGTGTTTGACCTAATTATTAAAATTACTTTCTGAGAACTAATGGCATAATTACTCTTATAATTAGTAAAATAAAGAACCTGTAACTGCTCAGACTGGGAGCAGCTGATATGATCAAGCTTTAAATTGAAAAAATCCAAAATTTTCTTGCCCATCGTCTGTAGCTCAGTACATTTCAAAGGGAAGGCTCATACATGCCTGCAATGACTATGTTTAAACAATTAAATCTTGTCTCCACCTTAACATTTGATTCATTACTCACTGATGAACCTTTGTCCCTACTTGCCTGTTACTGGGAAAACATACAGTAGCGTCTACTATAGATACCAAAACATACTTGCCGCGGCACTAGTGATACTGCCCTGTGATAAAACAGATATGGTAGACTAAGTGAAACTGAAAAAGAGCTCGAGTTAGATGCTGACCTTCATTAGGCAGAGCTTTGAGACTGCCTGCAAAGCTCATTGCTCAGTGGAACCCTCGGGCATCCACATAAGGCATCTCTTCCCAGCAACCCAAACTGCTGTCACGAATATGCTGTTCTGGGGACAGAAGGGGTAAACTGTGATGAGAAGAATTAGGAATCTTTGCTTGTTGCCCTTTTCCTCTTAGCCTTTCTCCTCTCACTTCCTATACCATCAGAGGGAGAAGGCTGCCTACCTTTCTGGTGCCCACTGGAGCTTTCTTGCATGAGTAGTCCCTGCATACACAGTTTGGGGTATAATTTATGTATAGAAACTGCTGCACATTGTGCCCTTTTGTACAGTTTCCCTCTTGAGAAAATATATCACTCATGTTTGCCTGGTTTGACTATGGATGTCATAGGCATGGTTGTCTCTCAGATTAGGTAGACCTCCTGAGGAAAAGTGCATTTCCATTTTACTTACTGTGTCTTGCACCCATTCTAGAAGACCTTTCATGTTTCTTGCTAGTATGATGCAATATGCAGACTTTTTTGCTATTGGGTGAATGATGGAACCCCCTTCTGCTGTATTGCATTTGTAAACTTCTTTGTTAAGCAATCCATCAGTGAGACGTGTATACCTCTCGTTTTGATGCTCGAATTCCTGAGAGTTTCAAGTGGACGGCATTGTGTTTTGCAGTAATTTTCTTTTGATTTGCAGCCTTGAAATGTCAGAAAATGTACTTTGAATATTCAGTTATATTTCAACAGGAAACAATAACACCAAGCCATTGCATTAGTGTTCAATCACAGTAAACAGAATATCTGCTCATGAGCAATTTACTGTGTTAATTGGGCTCAGTATTCACTTAGTATGAAAGTTATGTGCAACTTTGCTTTGAACACATGTGACCAGAAAAATCCATAATGAATGACACAGAATTATGTTGTCCCCTACAAAGTATCCTACATGTTTGGATTTGTACATAAATTATTCAAGGGTCAGCAACAAAGATTGTGACACCATGCAAAAAGGGTATAAGTTCCCCAAACAAGAGAGTCAAAAATGTGTAAATACACAGTCTTTACTGTTAATAATACAGAAATTATTTTCAAAAAAGGTGTATATAACTCAAAATGGTCTTGGATCCTCCTAAATTCACAGTACAGCTTTTTCTTTTGTAGCTGGTTTCAGTCAAACATAAAATGACTGACAAACACAGAGAGCAAAATTAAAGCCCTGAGCCAAGTGACATGATTTACCTACATTATCGTATAAAGAACAAATAACAAATGTACTAATAAGTTGTTAATTTGCATTTTCTTTTCATACCGATGTCCAAAGTAAGACATAAAAAGTACGTGCTTCTCAAAATTCAAATTACGAAGGAATTGTTACACTAATTAATAATTAAAATGCTTTCTACATCCAAAACATGCAACAGAAGATGTTGAGGCCTGCACCATCATAAACAGAAGTGAAATTCTCTTACACACAAAAGCTAAGAAGGGCTGCCATGAGGCTGGACAAAGAGGAGAGCCTCCAGACTATTTAAGACATTAGTATTTCAACACACAGGACAGGTTAGGTGGAAAAGGAGCCAGAATCTGTGTTTCCTGCCTTCTCAGGGTCTCTGTTGCCATCACAAGAACAATCTGCCCTAAAGAGTTATTTATGGTCCTTGTTAATGGGTCATCGTTTGCTGCAGGGCCTCAGATCTTGACCACATGTGGCTATTAAAATTTGCTTTTGGTGTTTTCTGTAAAGATGGAAAGATATGGAAAAATGTGCACAAATATAGCTCCCTGATCTGCATTGTGGAATTCTGCTAATTTTAGCCTTTAGTGGTAAAACAGTTCATTTCTGAGATGAGGACAGGGCATTCAATAAAATGGCCTGAATCCAGCCATTGTAAAGTTGATATCTTTGACATGGTTTTCTTAGTTCACTGTGTATATGACATATAAATATTGGAAATGGAAAATAGGACTGAAATAAATACTAATTTCTACACACTGTGAAATTTGTATTTTTAGGAGCAAATTAAAATGGAGACATATCTGGAAAGACCTTTGTCTCATTTGCTGTTATGTTTAACACCTTGGGCATGGTTTTTTTTTTCTGTATTAAGCTACATTAAAATCCTACACAGATCTGTAATCATAGAGTTGTAAACTTAAAAAGTACCAGTTTTATTTCATGTTGTCATGTACTGTTAAAAATACCATTGTTATAAGGTGTTGGATCATAACACATTGCAGGGTCCAGGGAAAATACACTTGGGACTTCAGTACAGCATTAGTTTATCAGAGACATGCACAGCTGTTTTCACTAAGAAGGTAATCCTTAAAGCCATGCACGGAAATAGAACTTTAGTAAGCAAACTGGAGCAAAAACTACAGTATTCTCATTTTTAAAACAATATCCAGGTAGCCGTTTCAACAGGCCATCAATACTATAGGTGCTCCTTTTTAAACTATCATTGAACTTTTGATAATTAAGATCAATCTTACTGATTGCAGTAATAAAGAAAAAAGAAGTCAAACAGCACTTAAATAACAGTGCTTCTGACTTCAGCTGGAGTAATAAATACATATAAACAGCATATTAAAAGTGCGGATACTGGGGATGCACTGATGTCAGATAATGCTTCAGATATACTCCTTCGAGAACTTGCTGGGGAGGTTAGGAAACCTGCCACTGCCCATCCTGCTCCATGCCACCTCCATTCTCTGCTCCAGGCTATACATGTCCAGGAATATGTTTCCCAAAAGACTTGTGGGTTTAAGCTTTAAAAAAGATTTAAGCAATTGTTATACTAAAAGCATGTAGAAACTATGCTTTTGAGGTTCACCAGTAATAAGAAGGATTAAGCGAGCTTTTGAAACTAGGATAATAATGTTTCTTTTACGTGGTCCTTTTACAGCATCTTTCCCTTGACAGCCGAATGCTTCCAATGATTTAAAAAGGATCTCATGTTGCCTTTCATTCCTATCCTCTTCCATTTTCAACAAAGAACCCCCTTGTTGTTTCTGTTTCTGTTTCACTCTGCATGTAAGGGAGTGGAAATGCCGTGTGCCTCAAACATGTCAGAAAAGTTCATGTCATCAAAAGGAGTTTGACATTTTGATCCCAAAGTGACTGCATCTCCAGTCATGTCTTGCAGGAAGGAAGCCCATTGTCTGTGACCAGCTCCTGCACATCTCCAGCACTCAGGGTATTCCTTCTGTTCCTCTAAAATGGAATTTAGAACAGTTCTCCTGGGGAAACAAGTCACAGAAAGGAAAGCTACCCTAGGTGCCTTGAGCCACTCACAAGGAATGCTTGAGTATTTGCCTCAACAATGCTTCCAGCTTCCCATATGTGACCCCATTAAGTAAAAGATATTATGACTTATGTGATGGCCAGATAGAGTTGCACCATTTGCCTCCAAGGGAACCAAAGAGCTGATGACACTAGCAAAGGGTGGTAGTGATAAGTGGGCTGGAGAGAAGAGCTGGAGAGAACTACTGAGGTGTTCTCTCTTCAGATGTTATTCATGAGAAAATCAGTGGTGGCTTCAGGTACTTCACACCCTATTTCCACCCAGTGAAATTCATTGAAGAGTAGTTTATGTTTTGAACCCAGCAGCTTGTATCTCATTCAGGCTGCAGATTAGAATTTTTGAGGTTATCAATCCAAAGTTTATTGGTTATAAAAATATTCTGTTTCATAAGACTAGGGAAGAAACCGTCTGTTTCCAAATGGAAAATTTTTGTAATGGTCGGAGAGATTGTTCAGAGCATCAGATAAACAAAAGACAAGGGTTAAAAAAATGAAAAAATTGTCTGAAAGGGAAAGAAAATTAAAAGCAGAGGATTCAGACAGAGTGGGGCACAGTTCTGCTCTTCCCATCCTGTGAGCATGAAGGATTGTAGCTAGCAAAGGTTTATGCTGCTGTATGTCTCACTGTTCCCCTTCCTTCCTCAAATCAGAATGATTTCTTGGGTACTATTTCTCCTTCCCTTCTCCAGGAGGGTTTTCTAAAAACCACACAAGGCAGAGATTTCATGGGAGCTTGTTGGTTACTTAGAGCTCCCACAGGGCTTAGAGAACTAAAAGCTTCCAGATATGGCTTAGCGTGTAGGATGAGTTTAGCATCCTTGTGAATGGTTTCTGAGTATTCTTATCAAACACACCCTGGCAGGTCCCATATGCTGCAGCAGCCAGAGCAACAGAATAGCTATCGTATGGTTCTGCTTGGGTGGGACTAAAAACAAAGCTTTTTGACTCTGACTTTTCCCTTATGAATTTGGTTAAGTTTTGCATGCAGAAAATTATGTTTAAAAAATGAGTATATTTAATTATAGATGTATTCAACCAAGACCTAATAGATATTTTTGCCGACAAGACACTTCCACCTCAATATTTAGAATACTCTCTATATACAATTTGCTTCCATTACTTCAAAACCTGCTGACTGTTGACTGTTTAAAATGTGCCTTTCTCACTCATACAGATGGAGTTTTGTATTAGCTATCATGTATTTAAAAATGTGCTTTCCCCCCAGTATCAGACAGGCTGCATAGATGGCTCTGACTGTACACAAGTTTGCCAGGAACTGAAGGTCTGGGTGGTTGACCTTTCCTCCCAATCCACGTGGAGAGCAAATCCCATCTTCCCAATGGAAGGATCAGGCAGAAATTCCATAAGCACAAACTCACGAATACCCTGTGCAGATATAATCCACAGAGAGGGTGTTTGGCTCTTGTTGCATTCTTAGCTGGTCAATCACAATAGCACCAAAGATTTCTTGCCAACTCTCACACACTTCCCTGACACAGCTTCTTTCACATTCTCGCTCATTTACCTCTTATCTACTATCTAAAAAACCTTAAAGAAATTCACAGAGGGGAAAAAAAACCCTCTATATTTATTTAAATAACATTAAAGCAAGGGTGGAAAATGCCAAGTCTGCACTGCAACATAAGCAAGGCAAGTGACTTTAAGGCCACCAGGAAGCCTCAGCAGCTCTTCAGCTTTCATGGCATCTGTCCCAAACCCATTGGGATTTACCCCTCTTTTTCTAGTTCCTCAGCCATCCTCTGTAATAGTACCAGAGAATCAGAGAGAACTCTAATTAAATGTATATTTTAAAGATATTTTTATGGACTCATTCATTCATATTTAAATATTATTCCAAGTAGCAGTTGAATTATCCTTGACTGCTTTCCATCTTATGATCACTCCATGTTTTATAGGCAGAAAAAAACATCAGTTCACAAGGTTTCTTCTATTGATTTCAGACTGGATTGCCTTTATTTGGTTTCCTCTTATGTCAGAAAAGTTCCTTTGAAACCTGTGGTGTAAACCTGATTTAACCTGGCATGAGAGCTCTTGGGCAACACCTCTGACTGTCAGAGCCCTTCCTCCAGCCCCTTGCAAGCACTAGTGGTCTGACCTCAGGTATTTGTCCACTTGGCTGTCCTGCTCCTCAGGGTGAGGAGGCAGAGAAAGCTCAGTCCAAGAGTGGTGGCTTGCTTATCTGCAGCAGGTCCACAGAAGTGCATTCCAGGGTGGTGGAGCGCTCCCATATACAGTGACAATGAAGATAGAAAAGGTGGGCCAAGAAGCTCTGAAGATGTGATCATCACACAAGGCTTGAAGTACCTCAACCCATGCATCAACTCTTGCTCCTGGAATGAATGATCCCCTTAGGGAATAATGTTGTGTAAAGAAGAGATATAAAGTGTGCAGTGTCTGGGCTGACCAGGACATGGGCTTGTAATATAGATGCTTTTGCAACATTTATATACGCCTCTTTTCTTGCCAGCTCTGCAGAGTGCCAGGATTTTGCCCTAAACATTTAATGAAACCATTGAGATTTATAATCAGAAAAAGCAGAAAAGAAAATAGGAAAGGGAGGAGGGAAGAGGAAGAGAGAAAACTGTACAAAAGGCATCTGATTAAACCAGTGATAATTACTGATATTGTTCCTCTCTGAGCCAGGATCACACTTCAAAATAAAAAGTGGAAGATAATTTTGTTAATAATTTTAATCAGCTTCCTTTTCATGAAGGATCAGAGAACACTAATAGGCATTTTTTCGAAAGACAAATGATTTGTAACACCATCAACTCAATAACTGAAACAAGAGACCTATTCTCTCTTCCATTTGTCTGAAGTAACGGGTTCCTCCAGACAGGGAACAATAGACAGAGATTGAAAAGCCTTGATTTGATCTAAATGAAAGATATTCTTCGCTAGCAGATGCTTTATCCTGTAGTTTATTTTTTTCTCTCTGCCCAATGGGCTTTACAGCCATGTTGTCCTGTTTGTTTTCAGTCTTTGTTCCCTTTCGTGATACCAGGTTGAAGCCTGGCTGATTTAAGCAGTTCAGGGTATTCTTTGAGAGGAATTTACTCAGGTTTCCTTGGCAACTAGAACCACAAGTTGCTCAGAAAGGCAAATTTTTAAGTGAGGCTTTTTGTTTTCCTTTTAGCTGTTCTCACGTAGGCATGAAGGAGAGGGGAGCTGGTTAGGTTCAGGTTAATTAGGTGAGTTACAGCAAAAGGATGGGTGTATACTTAGCTAATTTCTGAAATAAAAATGCAAAGCTGCCACTGCTGTTAGCGTCCCTGCTGTTTGTCTCCCAAGTATCCCAAATAATCTTTATACCTTATAAGATTTGAAAAAAAAAGAAAAGAGAAATATATGATCAGCATAATTTGATAGAACTTTTATATAGGAACTAATGGCCCCTATTTTTAAAGGGTGTCTTATATTAGTGGACCTTTCTATATAATTATTTCCTGCCACTGTTTTCTTTTACTGAGAAAAGTCATGTAATGCCATTGCAGATGTGCTACCAGCTTGGAGTAAACATGGTGCTCTAAATCATGTGTAGTACAATAAATCATATGCCTGCCATTATTTTAATGCTTTGCATATCTTTGCATTTGTTTTTCTGTGGAGTTGGAGGAAACACAGTAGGAAACAGTGTTGTGAAATCCTGAAGAATTTCATTGTCAGTAGAGTTGCTTGAGAAATTACACTCCTCTTTCAGAATAATTCTGTGCAAAAGGAAACATTTTGTTTAAATTTTGTTACAAAGAGTTTTCATTGAAAAGCCAAATGTTCAGTTTTCTTTTTTAATATCCCCAAATGAAAAACATTTTTCTTTCACCTAATTTTTCAATGCAGACACCTTGACCAAAAAAAACCCCAAATCGACCCAAAACCAAAACCCCCCACAAAAGCTCAAAACAATCAACCAAAGGTAGCTTTTATTTCTAAAAAGTGTTTCATCTCTCTATCCTCACTACTGCCACCCCAGTAATTTCTCCATTTTCTGCTACGGAAAATTCTGGAAACTAATGTTGTTCTGGTTACTAAACACAGTGTGGAATATTAGCTGTTATTCTCCTCTTTCAGCCATATCCAAGGTTTTATTCAGGTTCCAATAGATAATCCTTCTTTTTGGGGGGGAGGAAAGTGAAAACTTTCTGAAACAAAATCCTTTTGTGTAAACTTTCCATCACTGGTGTCAGCCAGAGACAGGTTTTTTGGTTAGCATTAAAAGCATGAACAAAATTTCATCCATCTTTCTAGAGGCTTTCAGAGTTTACAAGTAGAACAAAGATAAAGTAATAAACCACCCCAGCTTTTCCTTTGAATTCTCATCAGATTTATTTTATGTGACACTGAGGCAAAACTTCGGCTTTACAAAATGCAGTCTGTGCTTTTCCAGCTTGGATTGCAAGGACTGGGAGGCAAAATGCCTGTTTCTTCTTGACTCCTCAGAAAACGGATTGTTTTCACCTCGTTTGAATTCTCCAGTGTTTGAAGAGGCTTACTAATGCTATCTTATCTTAAAACTGCTGAATGGGTTAACTGACTCATGCCTTCTGGAGCATCCCATCACCAAGAGCATGCTGCTTCTGGCATTGTCCCTCCTGCTATGGATATGGAGAGGCAGAGTGCACAATTATTAGGAGAGGCTGCACCATGAATTTAGCATGTGGCTAATAATAGCAGGCAATTGCTGTTATGCAATTGCTATTTTTTGATTTTACTAGTGATCAGTTATCCAAATGCAAAAATTGGCATATTTTGTAATTGCTCAGATATAAATTGATTATAACTCATTCAGCAGTAGCAATCACTTAGATGATGCCCAAAATGTCCGTATATGTATATATATAGCAAATGTTTTTATTACATTGAGTTCCCTGCGCTGGTATTTTTTGCTGGACTTAAAAACTGAACTGCCTCAGGTTCAGAGTCTGATATATCCTATTAAGGACACTCAACTAAAGAGAATACTTCTCGCTGACACAGGGGCTTAACAGATTAATGAATTAGTCTGTAATACCTTCTCCTTCTAAGGGCCGGTTCAAGTTTTGCTGCTGTAACTTTGATTAGCACTATCTCCTCTGGTGCTGAGACAGACAATTCTGTATATTGACTGTGCTGGCATTTCTTACTGCTGTGAGAGAAGAGAAAAAAATCCTGCCTTATAAAGTTTGTATCGATCCAGAAAATAAAATTGTAAACATAGCCAAAAGAGCTGTATTCTGAAAGGAAAAACAGGGTTGTTAATGCTGTGGAACAACTGATGCTGTATCCAGCCCATCTTTCTTCCTTTAAATATATAACATTGCTAGTGTAAGTTGTTGAATCTACTTTATATCAGCAATAGCCCTCTGAAACTGGGTCATTTCATGCCATTATTGATATTATAAACCATGGTAGTTTACGTTATTAACTGCCCTCTGTTTACCTCAGGTTGTTAATCAGAAAGCTAGCCATTAAGGGCTGGCAACACATGATTTCTCTAGGATTATTGCTAACATTTCTGCTGCAGTCAGGAGGGTTTTTCTGGCTTAGCTCAGCAATGAGGAAGTCTGTAGCTGATCAAATGTGCTCTTGCATGCAAGTGTCACCGCAGCTGATGGGAATTAATATGAAAGGCAAAATCTAATATAGAAAACATTACTTTAAACCCACTCTCCAATTCAATACAAATATTGGAAAGAAAAACAGGATTCTAGAGCACACAGCTCTGATTGTGACTGACCTACTCAAAATTATAAATGGCAAGCTGGGAGATATCCCATTCTGCCTCACTTGAATTGTCATCTTTAATTAAAGAAATTCTATGTCATGGATGACATTTCTCTGAGAAATGTCTCTCAGAGTCTTGGGGAAGGGAGGGAGAGGAAGACTGAGAGCAGTGTTTTGGCTGTCTATTTGCTGTTTTCCTTGTACAGATTTAAGTGGTCAATGTTGCAGCTTTCAGAGAGTGGCTCAAGAAATTCTTTTGGGCATTAGCTGATCCTATCTCCAAGGCTAGGATTTTGTAAATGCTTTAAGTAGACTTTCACGTAGGAGGTAGCTTGTGCCTTGTACTTCTACTCTGAAAGTCATTCATACTGGTCCTGAGTTCCAGATGTTATTGAGAGATTTTGCATTTAGTTGCTGGTAGGCAATGTACTGTTATGTTCATTTTGCAGATGGAATTTGGGCTATATAAATGAGCATTCAATAAAATATTTGTCTGGAGTTCTGTTTAGCAACATTTCAGGAGCCTGAATTCAGTGATGTTTTTTAAGAAGCCTTGATTGATGTGTGGAGACATCTTTGGTATATAATGTTTCAAGGGGAAATGCTATGATGATTCTAAAACTGTGCTCTTGGTCCACAAGGCCCTTACCTTCACTGTGGTGATTTCTTACCTCATGCTGAAGGCTTTTTTTGAAGTTCAGAAAAGAAAAATGTGTTTATTTTAGTCTTGCAGTGCTGAATATGTCCAGAGCTAGACTGACTTACTTGAGTAAGGCAGTGATGGTGCCTGCTGTCACATCCATGAACCAGTGATCAGATGAGTCATCTGCAGCCTCAGTTTCTTGGAGCCTTGTTGGCTTGAGCAGGCCTCCAGACACACAATCCATGAACCTAGATCCCTTAATACATGGGAGGAGAGTCCACCCTTTCTGTTGAATGTGGACCATTATACAGGAATGCATGAGACATGAACATTCACAAAACAAATGACAGAGATATAAGTAACTCTCGCCAGGTGCCTTCTTACCTCTAATTCTTCTTCCTTTTTCTTTTTTAATTAATTAAAATACTAACAAATTTCAAAACTAAAAAAAACCCCAAAACCTAGTTATATCTGCATTGAAGATGGAGAAACCCCTTCTATTTCATCAGCTAGTCCATGTGTGTAAAATTTTCCTTTAAAAACCATTCAAGTCTCTATCTGAAACAAGATGATGTCATATGAGGAGAAGCTGAGAGATGTGGGGCTGTACAGCATTGAGAAAAGAAGACTCAGGGGATCTTACCAATGTATATAAACACCTGGTCAGAATGGAGGTGGGGTAAAGATGGAACCAAGATCTTTTCAACGGTGATCAATAACAGGACAAGAGGTAATCTGGAAGAGCTGAAATAAACTCAATAATTTAAATTTAAACTTAAGAAAAAACTTTTTGTTGTGGACGTCATTGAACACAGGACAAGATTGTCCAGGGAGATTGTGGAGGTGTTCAAAAGCCATCTGGACAAGGTCCATGAGCGCCCTGCTCCATCTGTGTTGCTCTGAGCAGGGATGTTGGACAGGGTGATCTTCAGAGGTGCTTACCAGCTTCAAAGAGTCTATAATTCTATCATGTAAAATATGATTCTATGATACAAATTCTTATTGTCAATTATTTCACAAGCAATTGTATGCTATATCACAATAAAACACATATAGATATACTTTCTTTCCAGGAGATTACTCTTTATGTATTTATAGACATTCTATTTACAGTTGCATTTTATTTAATTATTATTATTACATATTTTTATGCACAACTGCACATATTTACAAATATCTAAACACATAAAAATGCAGCATGAAATTAGTCTTCATCTAATAAAAGTTTTCTAAAATTTCTATATCATTTATTCACCAGTCCTTTAAAAACGGAATGTCAAATATACAGAACATGAAGTTTCCTTGTGAAGAAACAGTTTTTTTATGCTTCATCTGTTTTTCTTCTTCATCTTAATCTTCATCTCTCACTTCCCCTCAGAGCTTTGACTTCCATGACCTGCATTTTTGCAATTCACCTTCAAGTTTTACCTGCTTGACTGGGCTACTGCGTTTACCAACTTGTAGACTTTACTGAAGAACTTGGATTATAGCAGACAATATTTAATCACAACTGAATTAGAGGAAAAAGTGTATATACTATTCTGAATTAGAGGAAAAAGTGTATATACTATTTTGGTTTCAGAACTAACAGTGGCAAGGACCCAAACTAGTGACTATTCTGTTCAAAGGGCAAATCTTCTATCCTGGCACACATTTGTGAAGGGCAAAAGTGATCACCCTCCTACTTTTCTATAAGTAATAAGCAATTGTATTGCAGAGCCAGTGTGATGAAAGCACCTGTGTTTGGCCTTGTGCTGCTGCCTCCCTTGGGTTGTCTTGATCTCAGGGGTTTTGACATTGCATCTTCCCTTTAACTGGAAGCACAAACAACTCTGGCAGCCTATGCAGAAAAAAAATTGATCAGGTTGGGTTTTTTTCCCTTTTTTCCTTCCTTTTATAGGCAGTGGCAGTAAAGCCTTGAATAAACAGCTCAGGAAGATGCCCATAGGGTACTGATGATGAAGATTCATTTCCTCTCTATTATTAATCTTCCCTGGTTTTGTAGGGTTTTAGAACTCAAGTGACTTTGCTTCATAGCTGAATTGGTTTGCCACTATATTACGTCAATTGTTAAACACTTTCTACTCATTATTTCTTGTTCAAATGATCTGATAGGCTAATTCACCTGTTGTGCAGATAGCTATATTTGTTATCTGTTTTATCACAGCTTACTTCCCCTGTGCTATTTAATATATTTCTCTAGCTTGTCGTCGTATTTCCTATCTCCTGATACCAGTATTTGAATGGTCTTTACTTCTCATCAGTCTCAAATCCATCAGCTAGAAATGGAAGGTGTTGACAATACTTTCAATTATTCACTTATATTAAAATTTTTAGTAAACTGATCTGTTTTGAAAGCATACTGCTGGAAAAGAAGCTATTACACATCTAGAGTTTGGCTTTAATTTACATCATTTCATCTGGTTAAGTCATTCTCTTGGTTAATGTAGTCAAATAAAATAGGAAATAAAATAAATTACACTGGAGATAAAAATCACTGCTATAGATCTTACCTGTTCTCCAAAAGGATCATTCAATAAATGCAGATAATTTTTAGATTCCTGTTTGTTTTAAAAAATAGCACCTATTAAAATTTTCTAGAATGTTGCAGAAAAATCACAGAATCACAGAATGGTTTAGCCAGTTGCAACACCTTGCCACAGACAGGCACACCTTGCACAGGTTGCTCAGAGAAGCTGTGGTGGCCCCACTCCTAGCAGTGTTCAAGGCCAGCTTGGATGGGGCTTTGAGCAAACTGGTCTAGTGGAAGTGTTTCACCACCCTCACAGTAAAAAACTTCTCCCTAATACCTAATCTGAGTCCACCATCTTCCAGCTTAAAGCCATTCCCCCTTGTCCTGTTATACATGACTCATACATGCCTCCATACATGCCCTCATAAAAAGTCCCTCTCCAGCCTTCTTGTAGGCACCCTTTAGGTACTGGAAGGGTGTTCTAAGGTCTCCTCTGAGCCTTCTCTTCTCCAGGCTGAACGACCCCATCTGTCTCAGCCTGTCTTCACTGAAGAGGTGCTCCAGCCATCTATCCAGTCGGGGTTTAAAAGACAGGTCCGGCAGATGGGGTGGGGGAGTTACTATTTATGTTAGGGATAGGCTGGAGAGTATGGAACTCTGTCTGGTGACAGGTGAGCACTCAACAGAGATTTTGTGGGTCAGGGTTAAAGGGAGAATAGCAATGGGAGACATTACTGTGGGGATCTGTTACAGACTGCCTGATCAAGAGGAAGAAGTGGATGAAACACTCTACAGATAGATAGGAACAGCCTCATGTTCACAGGCCCTTATTCTCATGGGGGACTTCAACCACCCTGATATCTGTTGGAAGGATGGTACATCCCGGCACAAGCAATTGAGGAGACTCCTCGGTTGTGTGGAAGACAACTTCCTCCTGCAAGTAATTGAGGAGCCAACAAGGAGAGATGCCCTGCTTGACCTCATGCTCACCAACAAGGAAGGGCTTGGTGGAAATGTGATGCTCCAGGGCAGCCTTGGATGCAGAGATCACAAGATGGTTGAATTCGAGGTCCTCAGGACAGTGAGAAGAGTGTGCAGCAAGCTCACTGCCCTGGACTTCAAGAGAGCAGACTTTGGCCTCTTCAGGAACCTGCTTAGTAAGGTTCCATGCAACATAGCCCTAGAGGGCAGGGGAGCCAAAGACACTTGGCTGATATTCAAGGATCACCTACTGCAAACTCAGGAGTGTTGCATCCCAACTAGAAGGAAGTGCAGCAGGAGGGCCAAGAGACCTCCTTGGGTGGATAAGGAGCTGCTGAGAAAAATTCAAATGAAAAAAGAGGCTTATAAAAGCTGAAAGCAAGGACAGGTGGTCTGGGATGAATACAGGAATGTTGTCCGGGATGTTAGGGACCAGGTTAGGAAAGCTAGGGCCCAGTTAGAATTAAACTTGGCTAGGGATGTTAAGGATAACAGGAAGGGATTCTATAGGTACATAGCGAACAAAAGACAGAGTAGGGACAACGTAGGCCCCCTCCAGAAGCTATTGGGAAAACTGGTTACCCTGGATTTGGAAAAAGCTGAGATTCTTAATGACTTCTTTGCCTTGGTCTTCACTAGCAAAGGCTCTGACCACACCACCCAAGTCTTGGAAGGCAGACACAGGAACTATGAGAATGAAGACATTGGGCCCACTGTAGGAGAGGATGCGGTTCAAGACTATCTTAAAAACCTGAATGTACACAAGTCCATGGGACCTGATGAAATCTATCCACGGGTCCTGAAGGAGCTGGATAATGAAGTGGCTAAGCCACTGTCCATCACATTTGAAAAATCATGTCAGTCAGGAGAAGTTCCCGACGACTGGAAAAATGGAAATATCACCCCCATTTTCAAGAAGGGGAAAATGGATGACCCAGGGAATTACAGACCAGTCAGTCTCACCTCTGTGCCTGGCAAAATCTGGGAGCAGATTCTCCTGGAAGGCATGGTAAGGCATGTGAAAAACAGCAAGGTGCTTGGTGACAGCCAGCATGGCTTCACTAAGGGGAAATCCTGCCTGACCAATTTGGTGGCCTTCTATGACGGGGCTACAAAAGTGATGGACAGGGGTGGAGCAGTTGACGTCATCTATCTGGACTTGTGCAAAGCGTTCGACACTGTCCCACATGACATCCTTGTCTCTAAATTGGAGAGACATCAGTTTGATAGGTGGACCACTCAGTGGATAAAGAACTGGCTGGATGGTCACATGCAAAGAGTTGTGGTCAATGGCTCAATGTCCATCTGGAGACCAGTAACGAGTGGTGTCCCTCAGGGATCGGTGTTGGGACCAGTCTTGTTCAACATCTTTGTCAGTGACATGGACAGTGGGATTGAGTGTGCCCTCAGCAAGTTTGCCAATGACACCAAGCTGTGTGGTTCTGTTGTTACGCTAGAGGGAAGGAATGCCATCCAGAGGGACCTTGACACACTTGTGAAGTGGGCTGATGCTGACCTCATGAAGTTTAACCATGCCAAGTGCAAGGTCCTACACCTGGCTTGGAGCAATCCCAGGCACAGCTACAGGTTGGACTGAGAAGAGATTCAGAGCAGCCCTGTGGAGAAGGACTCGGGGGTGTTGGTTGATGAGAAAATGAACATGAGCCGGCTTCAATGCGCCCTTGCAGCCCAGAAAGCCAACCGTGTCCTGGGCTGCATCAAAAGTAGCATGACCAGCAGGTTGAAGGAGGTGATCCTGCCCCTCTACTCTGCTCTCGTGAGACCTTACTTGGAGTATTGTGTGCAGTTCTGGTGTCCTCAACATAAAAAGGACATGGTACTGTTAGAACAAGCCCAGAGGAGGGCCACGAGGATGATCAGAGGACTGGATCACTTCCCATATGAAGACAGACTGAGAAAGTTGGGGCTGTTCTGAAGAAGAGAAGAGAAGAGAAGAGAAGAGAAGAGAAGAGAAGAGAAGAGAAGAGAAGAGAAGAGAAGAGAAGAGAAGAGAAGAGAAGAGAAGAGAAGAGAAGAGAAGAGAAGAGAAGAGAAGAGAAGAGAAGAGAAAGAAGAGAGAGAAGAGAAGAGAAGAGAAGAGAAGAGAAGAGAAGAGAAGAGAAGAGAAGAGAAGAGAAGAGAAGAGAAGAGAAGAGAAGAGAAGAGAAGAGAAGAGAAGAGAAGAGAAGAGGAGGAGAAGGCTGCTTGGAGACCTCATAGCAGCCTTCCAGTGTCTGAAGCGGGCCTATAAGGTTGCTGGAGATGGACTTCTCATTAGCACTGTAGTGATAGGACAAGGGGTAACAGGTTCAAACTTAAACAGGGGAAGTTTATATTGAATATAAAGAGGAAGTTCTTTACCGTGATGGTGGTAAGGCACTGGAATGGGTTGCCCAGGGAGGTTGTGAATGCTCCATCCCTGGCAGTGTTCAAGGCCAGGTTGGACAGAGCCTTGGGTGCCATGGTTTAGTGTGAGGTGTCCCTGCCCATGACAGGGGGGTTGGAACTAGATGATCTTAAGGTCTTCTCCAACCCTAACTGTGCTATGATTCTATGATTCTGTAAAATGCTCCTGGGGTGGAGTTGCTACAATACTTCAATGCCTGCTTCAATGTCCAACTGTCTTCATAGAGAAAAAGTTTTTACTTATACCTAGCCTGATCATGTTTTGTTTCAGTTTATGCTTAATATCTGAGCTTCCAGCTATTCCCCCTGTGAAGAGTCTGGTTCCATCTTCTTGATAATGTCCACATAGGCTACTTTTAGGCCCATCCTGGAGCCTTCCTTTCTCCAAGCAGCTAAGCTCCTTCAGGTCTTCTTTACAGGGCAAGTGCTCCCACCCTGAGCATTTTGGTCTCTCTTCATTGAAGTCACTTCAGTTTGCCCATGACTTAATCAAAATAGCTATTAGTTTTGTTCCTCATTTTTGGGTACTGTTATGGCTGCTTGTTTTCTTCCAGGGAAAGCAGGAAGAGGCACAGACAAATAGCTGTGAGTTCATGTCCTTGCTCTTGCTACCATTGTGCAGGTCTCCTGCTGGTAACTCATTTGTGCTGGGGCCTCATTGGAGGACAGGCCTTCAGATCTTCATGGAAATACCATGTTCTTCCATTACTGGTCAGACTGATACTATTCATAGCCTGGATATCAATAAATGCCGTTCAGTATGGTTTCTTCTGGTGCTTTCCCACACACATAATACCATTCACACTTCTTTCCTACCAGCCTTAATATTCCCATCAGAGATCTCTATGTGATAAACTCTGGGATGTGTATCACCTGAGAAAAAAGTAATAAACAGGACAACTTCTGAGATAGTCCACAAAATGTAAGAAAGAGTAGACTTGTGTCTTATTTTCATGTGTGAGGTCTTGACTCACCTTTTTGTCTTGATGTTTGTAAATAATTTTAAAGCTTCCCCCTTGGAAATAATGCATGACTGCCACCTAACATATGACCTGTCCACTGAATGCAGAAGATGACCATATAATTGAATTAGACTTATGGCATCAATGGAACTGCAGAGAAGATCCACTGTAACAAAAAAAAGCACGAGCCTGAGGTCAATCTTTTAAAAGAAGGGAGAACGTGAGCATATTTATGCACCTCCAAACTGCCCTGCTTACCAGACTTTTTCATGTAGATTGTACTATTTATAAGTTACCTTCTGACTTCTGAGCCGTAAGTGAAAAAGCATTTGCTTAATAATATGAAGTTTGTAAATCTCATCATATGGATGGACAGAATAGCTTTAATTCTGTAGTAACATTACCAGGTTTCTTCTAGATTTCTTCATCTTTGCTTTGAACTTTTTTTCCTAATACTGAGCCTGGAGTAGGCAGAAACAAAGAGAAGGCCTGAGCTCATGAGATATCAGTTTCTGCTTTGCTGATCTGAATAGTTTTGATAATTTTCATAAACCTTGAATGTTTATCCAAAATGAAATTTTAATCTGTTTCAGTTTCATTTTGCGTTATTTTGTGTCACCTTCCTGACTTTGAGATTCTTTTTGGTGTTCATGATAAAGTATATTTTCCCAATGGAAATATTGGTAAATTTTCATTCTGTTTTCAATTAGAAATAAACAGGAATCAAACCTTTCAATCTCAATATTTCAGAATTTGAGGAAATTTAGTTAAGAGTCAAAGTTGGAACGCTCTCATTTTTGGAAACTCTGTTAATTCTGGATGAGCTTTACAATGTAAATCTTACGCCCCTGCTTTTCAAAGTGATGACTGACAGTGAGATTTCTATCAGGAGAAATAAGACAGTCAGATACTGGTGTTTTCTCCTGAAAAATGGGGAGTTGTTTTATTTTTTTTTTAATATTTAAATGTTTATTATGTAGTCATCACCTGGAGAGAGCTGCTTAGAAGCTAATGCCATGTCTAAATTAATTGCAAGAGTTTCTAAAACAGGTGAGGTGGGTGAAAAGTAATGAGGATTTCTCATTGTCACTCATACACTTTCTGAAAATATAGATTCCTTTTCATCATACACAGCAACAGATGAAGTAGTGAAAGCAATGCAGGTACAACTCCTTTAAATTCATTGTAACTGTAAGACTAAATTGTTGAGTCAGTTTTGAAGAGGTCAATCAGAAGCTGGAAATCAAGTTCACATGAAGAAAGCAGGGAAGTTTTCCAGCTGAGTGTGAAAATATACACATTCTAGTTCCACAGAATTCTATTGGATCTGGCCACCCGTATACACAAGACTGCCCTTCACATTTGTCTATAAATCTTCCCTATGAGGAAAAGGGGGGAAAACCCTGTGACAAGACCATGCTTCTGTGACGCACAAATATACACTGATACAGAGAACAGTCAGAAAACCATTTTCAGCATACAATTGTCCTACAAATAATAGGAATTATGCTATGTATTTTTGAGTGCTGTCTGCTGATCAGGCAGTAGACTTCAGTTATTAAGCAATAGCTACTAAGTTGTTGCTTGACTTATTGCATGTGTGAACTCTAAAGTGCTCTTGTTACCTTAAACTGATCTAAAGACTCACATGCTACATGGCTTCTCTGTTTTTGAAATTGTAAAGAAAAGTGGTGGCTACAAGGGATAAGTGACTATACCTGTTCCAGCTGACCCAAATTTTGATTTTTTTTAAATTTTATAATAATCATGATAGGGACAAATTAAATGTTATGTAATTTAAATAACTTATGTTTCCTTTAACAAACAAGGGTGAGAGAGTTTTATCTTCTCAAAATGTACTGTTTTTAAACCTATGGGACTATATTGTAAATGAAGGTATTGCCTCTAAAGTTTTCGGAAGTGTTTCATGACAAAGAAATGGATGATAGATGGTATCCCTCAGACAAGGAGGTGACTTCGGGGCACAGACTCATAAACATAGTAAAAAGAACTGTAAACTTGTTTCAGAAGTCCACAGGGCAAACATCCAAAGGCAAATTGAAGCCCAAACAACAACAACAACAATTATCGATTTAGTCCTGTGGAAATCAGAAATGCTGCTGGAGAGACAAGAATGGAATAACAGGACAATCTGCTGGAGATCTATGTAGAAGACATAATAATTTAGTAGTTTGAAGATTGAAACAATCATGCTGTGCCAGGGGAGGTTTAGATTGGATATTAGGAAAAATTTCTTCACTGAGAGGATGATCAGGCATTGGAACAGGCTTCCCAGGGAACTGATGGAATCACTGGCCCTAGAAGAGTTCACAAACCATGTAGATGAGGCCTTCAGTGACATGGTTTAGTGATGGTCTTGGCAGTCCTAAGGTAACAGTTGGGCGTGATGATCTTAAAGGTTTTTTCCAACCTAGTTGATTTGATGATTCTGACCCCATGATTCTGTGACGCATAAAGAAAGTGGCAGATGAAACATATGAAACATTATGAAACATAAAATCATCAAACTGGAATGCTGGTTACAGAGGAGCACAGCTTGTAAACTAGGAATAGGTGCTACTATACATACCAATGGTAGTCATGGATATTGAATTGTATGGTCTTTTAAGCTTTTTCTATCTATATTTTTCCTGGGTTTTGTGCTTCTGCAAGTCCACTTGAGCCATTAGGCTTTTTTGCAAGAATAAAATCCATATGGTTGCTTGTCTAACAACATGAACTTCAGACTTTATTTTTTTATTTGAGGAAAAATTCTATAAATAATTCTATTAACCCCACAAGATAAACAACTGAGCTGTTTTGATTTGATCCAGTAGAGGGCAATGACACCTATACACAATAGCTACTTCAGTATACCATGAATAAACACCCTTAAAGTTATAGTGAGAGTAATCACACCGCCCCCCTTTTAACCTTTCAGATGTCAGGTTAATTAGGCAGAACTCCAGTTTGTACACATTATCCCAAGGGAACACGTTACTGTATATTTTGCCTTTTTGATGTACAGCTGCAGTATTAAGTCAGGCATGATTTACATATATGATGTGATAATTGGGCCTAGGAGCCTAGGATGAACCCATATACTGTGGATAACTGGTTTAGCTTGAATAAGATAAGGTTGAAGATATTACATGAACATCACCTTTATGATTGAAAACATGATAAATATTGCATTTTACTGGAAATGTTACCCTGTGGCTGGGCTAGTGGCAGCCTCAAACATCTAATCCTCTCCAGTGAAGGTTTATTATGTTTTTATATGCATGTATAATTATTATTTACCATTTGTTTAGCATGGTCTGTCTGCCAAGCAATTCGCCATCAAAATTATTCACAAATAGGTGAGTATTAGGTGGGAACTATTTGAAGAAAAGGACACAGAAAGTACTTGTCTAAGTAGGTCATAAACTTTGCATTTCAGAAATATGTCCTTCAATATTTCAAAACCATTCACTCATATTCATTAATATCTAGCCTCTTCTTTCCTCTGTGTTGATTTTGGCTAGGAGCATTCTTTATGTACTAGCATTACTTATTATTTTTAAGGCAATGAACAAGACATCCCTCTAACTTAGGGTACATTTTATACTTACAGCCTGTAATATGGCTTCACTTTGTTTTCCTTTTTGTGTTAAATTCAAAATATATTACAAACTTATCAAAGTAGATCTGTCTCTTGCAAGCTACTTATAGAACAGCATCCTCTACCAAATCTTGAAGTGAGTCATTACAGCAGTTTATGTAATTTATATTATTTGAAACCGTGATGAAGTTATCAAGAGATTTTAGATAGGAAGCTTAAAGTTAATCCAAATTCTCAAAGCTGTAGAATTATGTATCGATTGTGTTGTTTATATGACGATATACATTGATTGTTATTCAGGTTCTGTGTTAAGAAGGTTGTACTGAATTCCCGTACAGTGACTGGGCAAATAAGCTCAGGAGGCCTCATTATTCAGTGAATATTGTTAATGAGTCTGCTTAACTCTGCACAGAAATGGATAAAAGGGCAAGATACTTGACCTGAAGATTTAGCAACTTGCTATTAGACAGATATGATGATCACATGGGACAAAGGATTAGACAGATGGGGTATGGGAAAAACTTTAGAGGGTGTATCAAGAATCTGATCACATGATGACTCATTCTAATCATGTGCATGTGTTGACATTTCTTGGTAAATAAAACATAATTTGGATTGATCTTTGGATGCTTCAACTGAAATGGGTTTTGGTGAAAGATCTGAAGAAAGGTAGATTTTGGGAGAATGGAATTAACAATACAGAGTGGAAGAGGGAAGGTGGTAATTAATAGGATATCAAGACTGGCTTAGTTTGCCAGGCAAGATAATACAAAACTAGATGATCTTAAGATCATTTCCAACCGTAGCCATCCTATGATTTTATGAAGACAAAAGAAACAGGCCATGTATTTGCCTGTCTTGATTCATTCTCAGGCTATCATTGGATTTGGGACAAACCTGCCTCTCCTCCTTCCTTCATAGTCTGAAACACTTCTCTGAAAACTGAGACAAAACATGGGTTTTAGTTGAGGTAACCTCAGTAAAGAATAATTTTTCGTACTTAATAAATGCTTATTAATAATTATTATTAGTTGTGTGATAGTTTTAATGTTATTCAAGTAACTTTGTGTCGTGGTTTAAACCAAACTGCACAGAGCTTGTGCATTCACTCCCCCCACCTTGCTCCCCCAACTCCTGGAGAGTTGGGAAGGAGAATCCAAAGGATGTAGCTCCCACGGGTTGAGATAAGAACAGTTTAATAACTCAGGTATAACACAAATCACTACTGCTACTACTGCTAATAATAATAAAGATAAAGGAAATAACAAGTGAAGAGAATACAACACCTCGTCAGCTGCCGACCCATAACTCACCCCACCCTTCCCGACCTAGCACCAACCGATATCTCCTTCCACCCCCCTGAGCCCTAACCCTTCCAGGTAACTCTCGGTTACATCCTGGGCATAACGTGCTATGGTATGGAACACCTCTTTGGCTAGCTTGGGTCAGGTGTTCTGCCTCTGCTTCCTCCCGGCCTTCCCTCCTCCCTGGCAGAGCATGAGGCTCAGAAAGTGCTTGGACAAACCAAACATTTGAGCAGTAACTAAAACCATTGCTACTATTAACGTTCCCAGCCCGAAAGTCAAAACACAGCACTGCACCAGCTACCAAGAAGGAGAAAAAATGACTGCTACTGCTGAACCCAGGACACTTTGGACTTTGTTTGTGGTGGTGTTTTATTTTGCTTGTTTTTCTGCTGTGAGTTCATTCAGGTCATTTCTGATCAGTCTCTGGTAAGTTGAAGATGCCTCTGAAACCCAGTTTCTAGAGTAGTCTGCTTTTGTTTGAGATGGGTAATATATACTTTAGTGTTTAAAATAGAAATGAGTCAAGCAAATCATATGTTTGCTATATACAGAAACTTCTTTAAAGGTTTTGCTTTTCTTAATTCTGTCTAAAGTTATATTAGAAAGAATTTCCACTCAGCTACTATAAAACTGAGTAAAATCTGTAACTTCTCATCTAAATGATTTTTTAACCCTTTCATAAGAATCCAGAGATATTTTTAACAATCAATACTGCATTATGGTTTGGGATTTAAAGTGCTCTAAGAAGTTAATAGATTATTTTAGGCTGAGAAAGGTGCCTAAAAAAAAAAAAAAAAGGCCTGGAGAAGAGAAGGCTGCGTGGAGACCTCATAGCAGCCTTCCAGTATCTGAAGGGGGCCTATAGGGATGCTGGGGAAGGACTCTTCATTAGGGACTTTAGTGACAGGACAAGGGGTAACAGGTTCAAACTTAAACAGGGGAAGTTTAGATTGGGTATAAGGAAGAAGTTCTTTAGTATGTAAGGTTGGTAAGGCACTGGAATGGGTTGCCCAGGGAGGCTGTGAATGCTCCATCCCTGGCGGTGATCAAGGCCAGGTTGGATGAAGCCTTGGGTGACATGGTTTAGTGTGAGGTGTCCCTGCCCATGGCAGGGGGGTGGGAACTAGATGATCTTAAGGTTCTTTCCAACCCTAACTATTCTATGATTCTATGATTCTTCATGAATTCAGGATGTTTTGAGTGTGGTACACTCAAAATATGGCCATTCAAAACTCAACCATTGGGAAAAAAGTCCATAACTCTCCAAAACTTAACCATGATTTTTAATTTAGAGGTTGATAGATTCTTGACTATCGATAGAGTATTCCAACCCTGATGCAAACATACTGTCTTTTGTGTCATACTGAGTATCACACACTGGGACAAGTTAGTCATGTCTAGATATGCAAAATTCTGGCAACTGTGATGTACTCTATTTTCTCTAAATTAGATATTCTTCATATTTCAGCACAGTGTCCTGCCAATAATCTAAGCCTGTATGTCTCTGATTTAAATAGTGATATACTGAAAATCTTGTGGGCTTGTGATAATGACAACATTGGCTTTTCAGCACACTGGTTTTCTTTTGTTCTTATTTTAGCATGCATTTTTTATGTCATGACCGTGCATATTCCTTTTCGGAGTAGGTGTGGAGCCGCTATAAGTATATTAATCTGCTGAGATAAATAAAAATGTCCCAGAAATGGTATTTTGAGTCATGGTGCTCACATTTTAAGAATGAAAATTAGTTCATTGATGCCTGAAAATTTTTTGATTTTATTTACACTTGTAGGGTTAGTGATAACAGAAATGTTTGTTTCATTTTGGGTGGATGAGGCTTTATATTTTCTTCATACAGTCATGTTGCTCTGTCAATCCAAATACTGTGTGGGACATTGACTAAATTCATCGTTTTGATCTGTCTTTATATTTTCATAGATTACAGAATGAGATTAATGCCATGATGCAAAAAGGCTCTGTCTTAGCTCAGTTTATACCTTTTCATGTTTTTTTGGGAAATATTCCTATTGTCTCAAGTGTCATCCTATATGCTTTCCAGTTTTGGAAACTCCATTCTCTTTGTTTTGCTGTGCATTAAGAGTTCCAAAGGCATGGCTCAGATTTCTAAGTCTTGAAAGACAAATATTGAATTCAGATTTTTCTATGTAAAACCCCCTTAAAATGTATTTATTTGTATGTTTAAATAAACACATATTTTGTTAATCATCTGGGATTTTGTTTTTATTTGCAAAATTTGTACAATTGAAACTTCATATAAAACACCAAAATATGTGACTGTTTTTTAAATTATTAGTTTTTTATAAATCTATAAAACTTTTTGTTATAAACTTTATTAACAAAAGCAGTAGTTAACAGATATAAAAATAAGCAAGTTACATAACCATGGCAGGCTCCTGCAGTCTTTAGTTTTTCCCCGCAAATGACATACGCAACATTCTTGGCTGGAGCTTTATTCAAAACACATTTTGAAGACACAACTGTAAAACATTAGATCCTTCCAAAGAGCAAATTCACTAATGGGAAGAAACAAGACAGACCTGCTATGCAAGGCAAAAGAAGTCTCCACCTAACCCAAATTCTAGTTTCCAAGAAAGCTACTAGCTATATAAGTCAGGAAGAGATAATTCTTAAGTTCACTTACTAACTTGGGATAACCACAAATGGCTTTATACAGTCTGCAATCTCCCTGTTGATATCCTTCCTTTTATCTATTGCACTCATGTCTCTGGTGAGTGTCTTCCCAAGACAGGACATCAGAGATAATAGTCAACCTAGAATTTGACTTCTGAATAAAGACATGGTCATTTTCTAGTCTAAGATCATGTTCACAGCCAAGAATATTGGCAAACTGAGTTCTACCATGATGCAGGTCACCACTTTCTTAGGTTTCAATGCCTTCATGTTTACTTTAGATCTGATGTTAAATATTGGTGGACACATATTCACTCAGAGTTGAAACAGCTTGTATAATAATTACTAATTTGTCCTCTTTTCTGCCTCCTTATGCTGAGTAATACCTTTTGGTCTAGCTTGTTATCCTTTAAAATTTGTGAGAGCTAATACAATACTGTTGAGGGAAGGGAGAAGAATTCACAGATCAATCAGTTGAACAGAATGCTGAATCTTCTCTACCTCTTTCAAATATTTCAGACCTTTCATTAGAGCTTAATTAGTTTTCTGCATTTTTGATTACAGTGTGGTCTTGATAAAGTTCATAAGCATTATCCAGACAGATCAATTTTGAGTAGGAAGATTTTCAAGGGAGGCCTGGGTATTAAAGTGAGATTGGTGTCTTGGTCAATAATAATCATCTCTTTAAGTGAGTATTGAGCTCCTGCCATGGGAAAGCAATTAAAGGAATATGGTTCTACCATCTTTGTACTTATGTCCATTTCCATCTGCATGACCAATAAGAGCAAAAGTTGGAATGCACTGAGCCCAGCTCAGGTGGACATCTATCTGTGTAACTGTATTTGATTTACCTAAATTCATACTGACTTTTCTGTGGAATGCATGCCCCCCCCCCCCCCCCCATGAGGCATTATGAACCACTTTTGTATTTACAGAACCTCTCAATTTAAAATTAAGCAGGTGGATGTTAAAGATGGAATAAAATAGATTTCTTTGATAAATGCTGCAGAATTATTGCATGCTGTAGAATTATTGTTCTGTATAATCACAGAAGAGTCTGACCTTTGCCCACTCAGCTACATTCTTCTGACATGTTAGTCAGTCACCTAACACTGATATACACAGTGATGCAAATTTTCAATGGATCACAACAACAAAAGCCACCTTATGATTATCATGTTATTTTAATGATTGTGTCTACTCACATGGAGACAATTAATAACAGTAGTCCATGTGGAACACCATGCTGGGAAGATGTGTTAATGGAAAATTTCATAAGCCTTAAGTTTTTTGTTTGTTTATTTTTGGGGTGGGATGGAAGAACACAGGAAACAAGGGGATATTGTAAAGACAAAGGGTTTTTCATAAAATCAAACACTTAAATATATTTGAATCCAAGTTACACTTGTATTGGAACGACGGTTAAAATAAAATAAACACCTTTTGAGTTTGTTTCTGTCAGATGAAAATGTTAAGTGTTATCTTTAGAAATGTTTTGGTTGTGATTGTGATATTGTGTAAATGAAATACCTCTGAAATACATAGTGGAATTTCTTTCCAAATTTAATGCTGTTTAGATGTGAAGAGCTGGCCTCAGCCTGTCTCAATCTGTGTGATTTAATTCCCACAATCAAAATTTTTGGACTGCAAATACAAGTAATAAGCATAATCTGGCCAGTCTCTTTTTTTCCATTGTGTGCTGTTAAAAGCAGAGATTAAGCAGGAAGATTAAGGTCACCTCATATCCTCTAGGATCACACTGAGGCAGCACTATACTTTTGTTTGCTTTAACAGATACAAAATAGTAATGAGTGAATGAGAATAAAGTCAGAATAGAGGGGAACAATGCAAGTAATTTAATTCAGCTGTTATCAATAGTTTAACCAGTTTTCCTAGCTGCAGTAGGCACTGAATAGTTCATAGTTCACAAAAGCTCTTTCCCTAATTCTAAATGACATTAGATCAGAAATAATCTCCAATCTGTCTTTTGTGCTTTATTCCTCTTTCACTTTCTTACATAAATGGTTTCCTAGCATTTTCTTAAACAGAGAAATAGTCACTGGTTTGGAGAAGTAGAAAAAAAGTAGCACTTGCTTTAGAAATGCATTTGAAATTATTGCATCATATATGACAAACTAGCTACTGAAGCAAATATACATAAAGATGAGTCCTCGTCTTACTGATGTTACCTCATTTAAGATGAAGAATAATTGGTATTCACAGATGAGATGAACATATTCATCCACCTAGTAATGAGTAAATTAAGAAGACACCTACTGAGTTGTCTTAAAAAATGCACTACACATAAAAAGAACTAATTACTATTCACTCTGGAATACAAATTTCCATTCATGGTAAGCTGTGTTGCTGACTTTGTGTAGATCACGGAGGACAGTACAGAGCAGGTGTCTGGTTACCAAACACCATGCTCTTCTTTATGGTTTTGACAGTGGCAGTTCTTCAGTGAAGAAGGAAAAATAGTCTGAAGAGTCCCTGCATATCCCTACATGTTTGTTGATGAACATTTAAGTTTTTTTAAAGGTTCATTTATACCAAACTCATAAACATAGCATCTGATCTTCTTCCAGTAGTGCATTAGGCAATATGGTAAATATCTGTCACATTTTAGCTCCCTTTTCCTCTCCCCAGGGGAGAATCTAAATGAATATAGATGCACAGGGATAAATTCAGACCTGCTGTAAGTAATTGTGATTCCATATATGTCAGTAGAGTTGCACCCTACTACATTTGATTTGAAACTGGAACAGAGAAGCACATTGTTCTTTGTAAAATAAAAATAAACAGTATGCGAAGATGTTTCCAGACATTTCAATAATATTATCTAGGACAGATTCTGCCCCCAGTTAAAGCTATACAAATCCATTTGAGTTAATGGCATTGCACAACTGTAAAAGGAATCAGCCCTTATACATACATACAGCTTACAAATGCCTATGATTATTAGATACACACTTCTAGATGCACACAGATCAACATACAGAACTGCAAGTTTGGCGTCTTTTAACAAATAGGTCAGTGGGCTGAAATGCCTTTGAGTAAACCATCCTTTGCAGTTTTTGTGAACTCTATATTGCCAATGGAAAATAGAAAATATTTTTCAACATAATTTTGCAGGTCAGCTGCTTAGAATTTATTGTGGCCTTATGAACCACATGTGGGGCATGAACACAGTTAGAGGATTACCGAGATAGATAGGATATGACTATGATTCAGCTCACATCTGTATGTTTTAGAGCTTCTTTCAGAAGGAATGATGTACAAGTGGTTCATACAGCATGAAATAGCCCAAAATGCAGGTGCTTCCTTCTATTTTGTCCAAGGTATTGACAGATTGAAAATATAGATAATCTTAAATTCAACAAAAAATTCTTTGAAGTTAAGATACATATGGAAGTAAATCAGGATAAGTTACTGTAAAGTAAGTCTATGGTATGTCTGTGATATATGCCTAGAAGCTTCCAAAAAATGATGGATATGGTCATGGCTTACTTTGCTAATAGGAAGAAAAGTGATGATATTTTTCATCACCCTTGACTGAATTTTCAACTGAACTGACTAATGTACTGTATTCATGTACTGTATTTTAAAAATAAAAAGATTTTTACTTTGTGTGTGCTGTAGTCAACCAGTTATAACTTTAAGATTTAGAAATATCCATTTTGCAGGAGTAGTCATTGATAAGAATGGTCATATATATACTTGGTTTTATCTCTATGTTTTTAAAAAGGGCATAAATTCTGATTTTGTCTAATTCTCTAGGAAAAAAAAAAGCAGGTGGTTTCTTTGCTCTGTATCTCTTCTTCACCTTAGACTCATACATAGCTCCTTCATCAAACAGTCTGCCTTTTTATCATGACCAGTCACAGCTGGCAGGACTGAATACTCATTCCTCGCATTGCAGTCAGACAGAGTTGCTAGCACAACGCCTCTCAGCCATGGAACTTTCTGCCTTGAGTAGTCCCTCACTCCAGCAGAGGATGAAGCTTCCCAGCACTTCTGCATCTGCAGAAGAGTTCTTTGTATGATCCTGGTTGTTGAGAGCTCTGTTTGTGTCTGGGCCAAAACATACTTGAGAACTGCTATTAGCACTTTCCAGTATGGAGTTAAGACAGCTTCCCAGCTCTTAAATGCAAACTTGTGCTGTTACATCCCATCTCTATATTATAGCAAGGCCCAGCTATATTATGCTCTTTCTATTGTCTCTCCAGGTTTCAGAAACTCAGTCTCAAGGTCTAGAGAGAGGTGCTCCTATATGTTCTGAATCATATGGATTTATTGTGGGTAGGTTTAGCCACAGCATACAGTTCCAATTCAATTTTCAGCATGGTAAATGAAAATTTCTATGATTTTGAAGGCATTTGGTTTATGGGTGGCACTCTAACTAGATGCAACTGGAACGTGGGGGAGTAGTCTATTAGTAACACTTCTGACACATCAAATTCATAAGCTCCAAGCTCCATTCCTGAGGATGACTTCCCATGAAGATTCAAAAGATTTCTATAGAGGTCTGCTGCAATAGGAGGAAAATTTATTTTTTTCTTTTTATCAGAGGAATACTTCATCAAGTAATTATAGATGTTTTAATTTTGGAGAAGAACAAGAGTAGTGTTATTGATATGATTGCTGCCTTTCACATCTTGGCTCTTTTGACTGGCAAGTTATGAGTTCCTGAGTCAAAGGTCTTGAGGTTATCTTTTCATGATTAATGGTACCATGTTTTCCAGAGCCAGAAATTTGTCACCCTGTTCCTTCACTTGTAGGCTTAGTTGTCTGAAGAAAATTTTTTTGCTAATATGTTTTTAGTTACCTACCATGGAGGAATACTTTGAATCCTATGTTGACCTACTATTGATCATAAGGGGTGGTCCTTTCTCCAGATTCTGGCTCTAGTCCTCTTAGCTGGGAGCAAGGCTTAATAAAACTGAAACAATAAATATCTTATATCTACATAACACTTGAATCCAAAAACAGTTTAAAAAGCAAGGATGAATTCATTTACCACTGAAATGCCAGCCACCTCTGGGGTGGAACACATGGTTCTTATTTTCAGAGAGCTAAGCAGCTGTTTAACAGTACAAAACAACAGTACATTATAGTTTAAGTCATGAAATGAAGAATAATCCTGTATCCAATTGAAATGTAAGATTAAACTTAGATGGGGGGGAAATAATTACCCAAATTGGTAAAATGATCAGAACACAAAGACTAACCCTGCTATTCTGGCACAGTAGGCCACCAAAACAGTAAGGACTGAGTGTGGTAAGGAACATGATTTTTCATTACATCTAAGAGCTGTTATCTTCAGTTAGATTGAATTTTTTCAACAAAGTTATTTCTTGTTAAAAAATGTTGATCCATCAATATCCAGCCTTTCTGTGGAAAGTGCATGTAGCTTAGACAGAAAAGGTTTTTTTGGAGTTTACTGTGGAATTTCTGATCAAAAAGACATTCAGCCAGAACCACTAGTAACCTGACTGTTATGCACATCTCCCAGGATGTGGGAGAATGAAATTCAAGTCCCTACTTAGATTACTTCACAGCATAGACTTGGACCTGGGTTTCCTGTGTCCCACAGGAAGGTCCTAAATTACTGGACTTGCAGCTATTCCGATCATGTTTTCTTCTTATTTTCCCATGGAAAAAATACAAAAAAATTGAAAGGTCTTGGGTTTGGCTCAGTGTAGAATGTGAATTTTGCAATTTCAAAAACTTTCCTGGAACAGGAAAGTTATTTTCCACCCAGTTTACCTCCCGCTGTAATGTATTCCTTTGCAATAAGATGAAAAGTTACTGAATTTACTGCAGTGTCATCTTAGAGGGAAGACAATTGCTCTGTAGGGTTCATATAGGTTCATATTATACTGTAATATTTCTATACATTCTTCTATGCAGCTTATATGTCAAGCTAGGTCACCAGAAAATTTAACCTGGAAGTTAGAAATCTTGCAGCAATCAACTTTCAAAATTATGCTTCCAAGAAGAATAACACAAACACACACACCAGCTTTTAAGGTGGAACTATTAATCCTTTACAAGGACATATTTACAGTAGCCACTAGGTGGACACTACAAGATCAGTGGTCCTTTTTGTCCCCATTCCTTCAAGGACATGACATGCTTGGCAGAGAGACCTTCTCCCATTCTTCTCTGCTGGGCAGGTCAAGGAGGTGCTGTCACTTGCTTTTGCTTTTGGCAATCACTTCCAGCTTTTACATGCTGGTAGATGCCAACTCTGACATAAAAGATACGGTATCTTTTGCCTATCAGGAACAAAAAAATAGATTTAGGGCTGTTTACCTGTTTGAAATACCTCCAGGTCAGATGGTTACAAACCTCTAGCAATAATGAGCAATGCTGGATTTGAGTCAGCCATTCTATTACCAGTGCACTGAGACTTCAGGTCTAATGATTCCTGCAGGCTTGTAATGCTCATTAAACTGTCAAATTCATTAGATTTCTTTCACATTACTGAAAGAGGTGGTACACAATTTTAAAGAAATACCTACTACTTTCAGCAATATAGTTACTGCCTGGTATATGGTCACTAAAGGTGTTGAGCACAGGAATTGTGAAGTCAGTGGACATATTTCACTAAGACTTGCATGAGCTCAAAATATTTGTGCAATCCCATTGGCAAGGAAGCCTAGCATTGAAGAAACTTGAGTCTGATGATTCCTCAAGTCTCTTGTTCTCTTAAGGCCAACTTTTATGAAAGTCAATGGGAGGCTAGATTCCAACAGAATTAATGACTGCATATTAATGGTTATTCAGAAAATTGAATTTTTGGTCTTTGAGGAAGACACTAACCTTTTCTACTGTATTTGGACTAGGAAGAACATTAGTGTTATTAAACAAGGTATGAATAATGGTCTGAGGGGGAAAAAAAAGACAATCTCCTGTAAGCAGAAAAAGAAAATATCAACATGATTTGACAATGAATAACAAAAAAGGAATAAAGACATATAGAGCTTTTCAACATAAATCTTATTTCTAGTTTGATAAGCTAGATATAGAGGCCCTTATAGTTAAAGCAAATTAAATTGCAGTCATTGTGTATATACTCATTTATATCTCAATGTAATATGTATAAAAAGTCTATACCAACATAAAAATATATTAGATGTTCTTGTTAAGAATAAACAAACATTGCCTTGTTTGGCAGAATTTTCAAATGCATATTGCTTCCTTTATTTATTTTTTTATTACAATAAAAATGTGTTTTGTATTAAATCTATTGTTATAAAGAAATTAAGCCCTGAAATCTGCCAGCGTGGCTTTTTTCCATAAAGTGGAAAAAAAAAAAACCCAACAAAACAGCAACCCAAAACCCTCCTGCTTTAGATACTTGAAAACATCAGAAATCTGAAAATGAAAAGACCAGCCTCTGCGTAGCAAATTACTCTATAAAAATAAAAAGAATTCTTCTGTGTGAACTTAAATGGTTTGAAAGCAGAACATAACAGAATAGAATAGCGTGCATGGTCATAAAGGAAAACAGAGGTTTTAAGTCAGTCTTTACAGATGTATTGGAGTCATTCAGGAAGAAATATAATAAAAAATAAATAAATCAGAGGTTATTTCACAGATATTTGAGTCTGATTCCTGCTTTGATGGGGCAAAGATTGTTTGCTTGATCCTGTGCTTGTAAAGAAAATTCCAAGAAAATCCTTACAGAAAGTCTTTTCCGTGGTCTGCTCCTTAGCTTTGAACAATGGGGCAAAGCTTTATGGCCTTACATCTGTACTAAGAGGTATGACATGCAAGGCCTGAGCTTCCAAACTTTACTACTCAGAGTGCTTACTTTCTCCTTTAATCTTCTTCTATGGTTTAACCTACACTTCATATTACACCTTATTATCCCCCTGTGTCCATCTACATATTGTCATTATCATGAATTCTGTGTAGTATATCAAGTTGTACTTAGATTCTGTTCTACAAGGTACTTTACAAACCTAATAAAGGACTATACTTGCTCCAGAAAACAAAATGTTAAAAGAAATAGAAGATTGAGAGGAAAATTGTAACCCTAAAAGTGGTCCTGTCCATGATTCCAGGGTTAGCCAGTGGCAAAACCAGAAACAGCATCTTTTTTCTGAGTCTCTGAACACTGACTGCTCTAATGCTTATTGCCTGATTTTTATTTTCTCCCTCAGGAGCTGAGGTTACTGTAGCTACTTCTGAACACTCCATAGAACATTCAGGTATAAGGAGCCAGGTGACTTGTCAAAGAAGAAATGGTCTAAACATTCAGAGGAAAAAGAGTTATCAAGCAAAAACCAAATGACCATACACCTTGCTAGATGTTTCAGATTTTATTGTGGTTTTGTTGTTTTTTGTTTTTTTCTTTTGGAGAGATATTCAGTGACTTGACTGATAACAGAAGGGAACAGACTTGACATAATTTAGCAAAACATTTGTCAAAATGCCTCTCAGGAAGCTGGTAAGGTCATTAGTTATATCATCAGTACCGGATAGGTGAAAAGGATTAATAATGAGCTGTATGGCAACATACGGATAGTGTAAATCTAAATGAAGGAGAGGTTTACAGCAGAAAGCAAACAATGAAGAGCTTTTATGACTTGGTATTGAGACCAGTTCTGTTTAAGAATTTTATGTAGACTTGCTGCTTGTATGCCTTTTCTGGTGTGAGCTGAATCACTGTGGTGCCCTGCTTCAAAATGGTGCAGCTGCACTCAATTTTAGGTGAAATGGCCAGCCTTCCAATGGATTTTAGGAAAAATATATTTAAAAAGAAAAAAACCCCTAATAGGGACACCAAGCATATGTAATTGAAAATTTTAGATTACTGATTCCTGGTTTCCTCTGCATTCATCTTCCTGTGGCTTCACTTTAGCCCCAGATACTATTTATGACACTATTGTAACTGACTGTGACAGCCTTGGGCTTTCACATGTTCCTTTTATGTGAGTGCTGGTGTTTCAAAATGACTGGAGGTACTATTCAGCAGAGGGAAGGGTTAAATTTTGTTTTGTATTTCAAAGGGTCCTGGCCAGAACACCACCAAAATCTGGGTATTCCTAGCTGCTACAATGGTCTTTTGAAGATGCAGATATCTGAGTAAATTATAAGACACCTCTGGTTGCTTCAGACTGCACATCACAAGGTCTGCCTTCAGTCTAGCACAGTTGGTAAACCACCACAGTCAAGCTACCACCTATGCCTGTAACAGGCAGCACACTGTGAAATGATGTTGGCATTGTATATTCTGCTTGCTTAGTAAGTTTAAAAGTCTGTCTTCTCTCAGCTGGTTATCATCTCATAGATGAAAGCAGTCTTTGACATGAGTTTGAAATGATGCTTGTGTTCAAAGCCCTTCATCTACTGCAAAAGGTTTTACCTCTGTCTACACTGCCACTATGTAGTTATTGACTTGGACTTTCTACTGTCAGACTGGACTATGTTAAAAAAAGAGACATCGGCAGGTTCCTAAGGTTGAGGAAGTAGAGAGATACAGACAAGGACTTATTAAGGGTTGTCTTTCACATGAGGCCAAAGTAGGGATTTTCAGAGTCTGCTGACTAGGCTGGTGGAGGGAGGAGAAACCATTAGCTTAGATAAATAGCTTTCAAGGAAGGAAGCACCAGTAGTGGGGAGCAGAGTTTATGGGATGCAGATTTAACCAAGCCAGATGAAGCCACCTCCAGCATATCCTTACAGATCTGATTATGGGGTAGCACAAAGATGGCATAAAACAAAATTTTCCTTTCCTTATGGGCAGATCTTGAGATTGTCCTAGAAGTGAGGAAAGCATTCCTGAATAGGATTAGCCTGGCTCTGGTCTTGAACAGTTTTCTCACAGACAATTCATAGGATGCTTTTTTCATCTCGCATAAGATGTCCACATGTATTATCCTTTGCAAGACAGAAGAGACAAAACTTAAATGAAATCCAGTCTCAAACACAATGGGGATGTTCTAGCGAGTATGGTGGCCCACCCAGATTTTGGAACTCTCTAGTTTGCACTGTGAAGAACATGCATTGGTATGGCAAATGTAAATTTCGACTAAATAACTGAGGACAAAGCCTTGCTGTTATACCTGCTGGTCTAGGGGGCCTGGTAAACACTTGGTATGTTTTTATGCAGCAATTACAGAGGCAAAGGTTCAATCTGGCTCAATATCTCATGAAATAAATGACAAACATCAAAGAGAACAGATAATCTGCTAATTAGGTTATCTGCTTTGGACTCCAGAAATAGGTTGTATTTAGTTTGTTAACCTTCCAATGACTTAGTTTTCAACATCTTGCAAGTCATGAAAAGTGTCCTAAGTCACCTTTAGATCATTTATACATATGTATTAGTTATAGATGTCAAAATGACTGCCAGACATATTTCATTTCCCGGCATGGTAATTCCTAATACACTAATTTTGGCAATCTGACTTTGTCACACTGAGAGTCTGCTCAGTGAGTGTTATATTTTGGCCTCTTCCCCACCATTGGATATAACTCAAGACCATGCCAATTGGGTATGGAATTGCTAGACTGTATGAGATAGATATAGAATTTATAACTTGCTTGCATGCATTGAACAGAACTTAGGAGGAAAGTGGCTAATTTGCTATAGGATCTTGCTGTGAAGCAACAGAGCTGAAGAATAATGCTGGATTAAAGAGAATACAATAAAAATGTGCTGTTATGATGAAAGACAACACTTCCCTGTTTGAGGACCAAAGAACAGGAAGATACACAGCTTACTAAAACATGAGACTGGGAACCATCACTGAAGAATTTTAGGCTGTCATTCCTCCTCTGTTGGGACAGGATCCAGATAGCAGAGGTAGTACTGTCTTTTGTCTGAAGATTTCCAAATTTCTTTTAAAAACTCTTCCAAAACAGCAATTTCATAAATCATCATAGAAGTGCCACAGATGAACAGAATTATTGCCTGTTAGGAACATGATACTTACTTGCTAGGAAAATAACAAAGTGAGAGTACTAGCAATTTTAGTCGAATATTTCTGGTGTATGCTGCCGCCTTCATCAAAACCAGAGAAAGTACTTTGTGGGAAAGAGAAGAAGAAGGAGAAGAAACAACAGAACAAAAAGCTTAGATGTTAATGTGCCGTTTTCTGGTTTGTTTTCCAAGAGACTCAAGCATGATTAAGCTGAGCAGACATTCCTTGGACAGAAGGCAAACTTTTATAACCAGGCAGAACACTGACATTCTGCAAGAAGACAATACTTTTGAAAAAGAGGCTTTGAGTCTGCATATGACATAACAAATGACATTCAACCCTCCATGGTGACTTGGTTAAAACTTTGACAGTGTGTTTTGAGTTTTGAATAAATGTATAGCATTATACATGTACACACAAATACACACAAACATTTGAATGTGTTATTTTGTGGTAGTGCTTGTCCTAGTTTCATTAAATTCTCTATCTAGACATTTTGCTTTGTCCCACACTTACTAAGAGTTCTTCACTCAAGGTACTGAGAATAATTGAAAAATCTCTCTAGGTGCCTTGAAGAAGTATAACTCATGTATGTGCCTTTATAAGAATGCAGATATTTTGTAAATCCTGCTTTTACTGGGGGCTGAACATGCCTATAAATTTACAAAATTATCTGTCTTTGCTCATATCATACCTTTAATTCACTATTCGCTGCTGGAATAAATGACTTCTATCAAAGCAGGTAAAACTACTTCCGTCTATTCTCAGATGAATGTTTTTGTCTTTACACTCTATTGGCAGCAATTAACATCATCAAAACTATTTGCATCCAGGCTGCAAGTCTCATTTCCCCAGTCTTTCTGTAGTCAATAGAGAGACGGTTTTATCTCCTGAGTGTTGCAGAGCACTTTAGTTAACTGTAGTGACTACCTTGGAAGTTTAGTGCAACTAATGTCCTTATTTAAGCACAACAGCCCTGTGCTTATAACTGGGCTGTGTGAATTCTCCTCTGTGTTTGTCATTTCATTGAAACACATATTCCTTTTTTTTCCCCTTTTTCTTTATTTCATACTGAAATATAATTCCTCAGCGGTTAGACAAATGTAATAGAACCTCATTATATCCAATTTTCATGGATAAGGTATCCATGGAAAGGATGTATCTGGAGTATATAAGAGAGTGTCAAGTCATATTTTAGGAAAGTTACTTCTCAGGAAGTACCAGAGAAGAATGAGCTGAGAGAAGTCGTCAAATAAAAAATTCTTACATGGGTTCCATGGTAACTGGTTGTATCTTTTTTTTCTTTTTACCCAGCCAGACAACAGCATGCTTAGCAGCTATCCATAATATTTTTGAAAAGCCATCAGACAAGTAACCACATTACCCATATTAGCTTCCAATCAAGAGAAAAACAGTAATTGAACCATAGACTTGAGAGTAATTGAGCCAGGACACTGAGGGCATCTAGATGGCAAATTTAAACAACACAACTAATTGGTAGCATTGTAAAAAATCAACTTATATTAAACATTTTCATTAACTAAGTGCAACTATACACTTGACTGTGTTAACCACTTCTAGTGAAACAAATTGTTGATATAGAAAATTATGCAATAAGTCTGTGTTAGCAATAATTTGCTTAATAATGTTAAGCTCAAGACTGACAAGATTCGATGGCATGGCATGGTTTTTTCCTTTCTAACATTAAAATTCTTCTGAGAAACATTGAATAGTAAGTGAAGGGCAACAGCCAAAATATTATTGATGAGATCATTTATCTTTAGATCTTCCTAAGAAGATGGACTGGGTTTGGGGTCAGTATTTGCCATAGGTAGGATTCATAAAACCCCAAAGGTCTGAAAATCAGACCTCCAAAGCACACTGAATTATTGAAACAGCACAAGTTAAAAACTGCGGATGAAAGCTATAAAGTGCAGGAGCACTTAGAGTGCTTTATGGGCCAGTCATTCAGTGAAAGCCTGAGCTCTGACTTCTTTTCTTCTTTTTAAAAAAAAAATTATTATTATTCTCCTAAAAACTGCTTTAGGAGCAGCAGACATCCAAAAGTAAGTCTGGCCAGTGGGTGCCAAAACCTCTGAGCTCATCCCACATGTACTGGCCCTCGAAACAGAAAGAGTGGGGCTCCCTGTGCAGACACACCCAACTGAGAGCACAACAGTGTGACCTGAGTGCGCAAAGATGCTGACACATTAGCACTATGATGTGTCCTGAATTAATGGTAGCCGAGAGTCAGATTAACTCTTCCAGCTGTGTTGAGAGACTTGAGAGGTAAAGGCCCTTGGTGTGGCCTGAATGCGTCTGTCTTCAATCAGAAAATGATGACCTGGGAATCCATCTTGGAGCTAAGTCACTCCTCCAGGTCTTTCACCAAAAAGATGTCCAAATGTTTTCTTTCTTTTCATTCTTTTTTAATTTTCTTGTAATTTCTTGGTCATCAGAACATCAACCCAAGGTACAGAAGATCAAGATTAAATCCCTTTTGTCTGAACCTGCCACTTTCACATTCTATATAACATTTTATACTAAACCCAAGAGATGAGAGAGTGCATGTCAAATGGATGCTGTCCACCCCTTTTCTTGAAACTGTAATGAGCAAGAATGTAAGCACCAATCCACACCCTATTGGTTAAGAGGTGCATGTTTTATCTGAGTATTAGCCACTGATCCAATGGCTTGGATTCAATTAAATCCTATTTTAGAATACTTGAATATAAGTTGAAACAAGAACATACAGATTTTTGTCTTGTCTGGTGAGTTTCCCCAAGCACACATTAGTCTAACAGGGCAGTAACCACGTATTCTTTTGTTCTGACCCACTGAATATTTGATTATTCAACACAAATTTTAAGACTTTGAACATAAGAGGGCTGAGAATGACTTGGCACAGATTATTTTATATCTTGGTCACTTATATTCACTAAGAAGGTCAAAATGAAGTGTGAGGCAAGTGAGGTCCATGAACTCACATCTTTCACATCTTGAGAAGGGTCACTGCCACTAATCTACTGTATAACCTGACCACCAAATGCCAGACATTATTTTTAGTCATGTTTAAAGAGGTTGTATTTACTAGTATCTTGACTGCAGAACAAAGTGTTATGTTGATCCCTGTTGGATTTTTGTGCATAGGCGCCCACGATTTAGAAACATGGAATGAAACAGGTTGGAAAAGACCTTTAAGATAATCAAGTCCAACCATTACCCCAGTATTGCGAAGTCCACCACTAAACCATGTCACTGAGGGTCTCATCTACATGGTTTTGGAAGAGGTCCAGGGACGGTGATTCCACCTCTTCCCTGGGCAGCCTGTTCCAATGCCTGAGAACCATCTCAGTGAAGAAATTTTTCCTAATATCCAAGCTAAACCTCCCTTAGTGCAGCTTGAGGCTGTTACGTCTTGTCCTATCACTTGTTACTTGGGAGAAGAGGCCGACTCCCACCTCACTCCATCCTCCTTTCAGGTAGTTGTAGAGAGTGGTAAGGTACCCCTTGAGCCTTCTTGAGTCTAAACCTCCTCATGTCTCTCAACCAATCCTCATCACACTTGGGCTTCAGAAACTTCACCAGATTCATTGCCCTTCTCTGGGCCAGCTCCAGCACCTCAATATCTCTCTTGCAGAGAGTGGCCCAGAACCGAGCATAGGATTCAAGGTATGGTCTCACCAGTGCCCAGTAGAGGGGTATGATCACTTTTCTGGTCTTGCTGGACACACTATCAATGGTGCACTCAGGATGCTTTTGGACTTCTTGGCTGCCTGGACACAAGCTGCTCATGTTCAGACACCATTAATCAGCACCTCCAGGTATTTTTCCACAGAGCAGCTTTCTAGGCACTCTTTCCCAAGCCTGTAGTGTTATGTGGGGCTGCTGTGGCCCAAGTGCAGGACGCAGCACTTTGTCTTTTTTAACCTCATACTATTGGCCACAGCCCAATGATTCAGCCTGTCCAGATCCCTCTGCACATCCTTCCTCCCCTCCAGCAGATCAACACTGCTGCCCAACTGTGCAGTTCTAGGTCTGTGCAGGGTTTTCAAAATTGCCTTAAGATGCTCATAGACATGCAATGTCTCATAGGCCAAACACCTGTGGAGAAAGAATAAAAACTGTGTGTGTTTGGTAGACATAAATACCAAAGTCTTTTGGTGGTGCTAGTCCTTCAGCTGGTCAGCTCACTAAAGTGTATGCTTTATACCAGTCAGCTCACTAAGATGTATGTTTTACATCAGAACACAGAACTGCACATTATACCAGTCCTCTTCATACTGAAACAGAATCAGGCACCAATTTGAAAATAAAAACTGTTTGTTTCAAATACAGCCCTAACACAGTTGAATAAATACACTAGATGAATGTAGAAAATTAGTGTTATGAGGATATGCAAGGTTATTTAGCAAATACTGAGTAATGAGAATATGACATGCAAATTAATCTGATCATAAAAGAAAAGCTCAGAACACATCCTAATTGCGGATAGTAAACTGCAATGACCCATGGCTCCCACTCAATCCAGGTGGTGTTTTCAATATAAGAGGAAATAAATTGGGTTTGATGGTGTTTTCATTTACATGTGTGTAAAACAGGAGACATTCCATTAAAGAAGATGAGACAAAGTTATCAGTGGTTTGAGATCAGAAGTGTTTTGATATATCTAAATCAGCCTTTATAAGAGATTAATGTTAAAAGAAACCCTATTGAATACTGCTGTCCTTCATTTCTTCTTCTGTATTATTGTTATTTAGATGTTGCCAGAACAAAAGGCCTGCACCAATAAGAGGTATTACATAAATACAGGACATGAGACTGAAAAAGGCTCAAAGTATAATAGAAAGACAGTGACATTTAAAAATAAAATAGAAAAATACCTGGTTTAGGGACAGGTAGACTTAAATTATGCTTGGATAAAAATATAGACCTATCTTTGTAAAATACATTAAAATTAAGTTAAAACTTAAAGATTGATTTTTCAAATTCTGTATTATGAAATGAGGATGCTAATCATCTTTGGCTTCAGCAGAAACTTCAGCCTGAATGAAGAGTGAAAATTACCCCAAGGTGAGAACTTACCTTTCTAAATGTTCACCAGTGGATCATGGGAGTTGCTTTCTTGCTTTCACTTCAAAGATGCTCCTGGCACAGTTACAAGTTTGTCCTCTTCCCTTCAGGAAAGCTTTTCAGATGGCAATTGCTGTCTTTGGCAATGAGCATGCAGGCAGTATAGTGTATCTGACACATGCCTTTTAAAAATCAACTAAAATGCACATATTTTTTTCTGGCATACAAAAAATAGTTGTCTGGGAAACAGGTGGGTGATCAGACACCATTGCTGAAATCTGAAATATCTTCATAATTTTGGGCTTACTTTGGTTCCAAAATTGGGAAGAATTTCTGACTCTTAAGAATACAGAATGTTGTGAGGGCAACTGATCTTGTGAAATTTGTCATTCTGTTTAAAAGACTCGTCTTTAAACTTGCTATATTTTATGGTAAGTTTTTTATGGAGAGAAGTGTACCTTATGTATGTGAAAGTGTTTCTTTACAGTGAACTCTTCACTATACAATCATAAATGCATCGAAAACCTCAAATCTAGACCGGATATTGTATCATGTTATTAGTAACCAGTAATGAAATATGGTGTAAAACATAAACTCAAGAAAGCAACATTATAGCTGATATCTCTTTCTCAGCTCTTTCTGAGTTGTAAATTGTGAATGGAAAGAAGATTGATATTTTCTTTCCTGTAAATTTCCCACATTAAACACAGCCATTGATTACGAAAAGTATTTAAATGATAAACCTAGTTAGGATATTATGTTATGTCTTATTAAAATGTATTTGGCACTGTTCAAATTTAGTTTGCCAAGTAATTTGCTCCAATATTAACATCTGATGTGCTGTGGACTGTGTAGTAGCCTTGCTTGGAATAAAGCATAACAAACTTTCCAGGCTTTGATTACATATTAACCAGTGACTTGTAGAACAGATACTAATGGAAGTGATGATAGCTTCTTAAATTCATATGTTTCCAAATACATAAAAATGATCCAACAGTCTGGAGATCCCCTGTAACTCCAGAAATATTTTGAGAAGCACAGTGAAATGTTTGCCAAAGACTTAAGACATTGACAAATAGTCTCTTTTGTGCATGTGAGTTCACTGCCATTCAGCCATTCAGCTGAACCACTGGGAAATGAGGGCTACTCGTAAGCACCAGGGGAAGTGCTGGACTCATTTGGTCACGTTCAGAATGAGATCATGTGGCTTGATCTTATTTAAAATATAATTATTTTTGGTTTGGGTGTGACTTGAAGCTTGAATGTCAGGAAATGTGGGAAAAAACCCCAGGGTGGAGGAGCGCAAACTAGGAATTTTGAAGTAGAATCAAAGACAAAACAATGGCTGTATGTTGGTGTCTACTTGCTGAGTCAAAAGTAAGCCTGAATGGGGTCAAAATAAATAATCTTTTTAATTAAATGCATTTCTTATACCAAAACTGCTTGGACATCAGAAGAATTTGTATCCCTGCTGAGAAGATGCCATCAACTAAGCCTTATCAATGCCACTTCACAGTCACAATTGTTTCATAGCTACTGTTGTCTACAGTGTAGATAATGTTGTAGTGTTGCAGAGACCAACACATGGAGCTTCCCTAGCTTCTGTAGTTGTATCCTGTCTTTCAACAACATAAAGTGAGGTTTTGAATGTTCTCACCTACCCACAGAGGTGCACCTACACCAAAATGTGGAGGCAGTATAACATCAGCTTAATTTTTTGTAGCTTACACTGGTCTTGCTCTGGGCAGGTTTATTTTATTGCATGGTCTAAGAGTGGGGACTTTTAATGCCAGGGGTCAAATCACTGGGGTGAAATTAAGCCAGTGTTTGGAGACATGCTACCGAAGCAGAGGTTTGTCTTTGTGCAGTTGAGGGAAAGTCCACAAGTCAGACACTCTGAGGTCTAACCAACCAGAATGAATCATCAGATTTTTGTGATGGTAGGTAAGCACATGAAAGAAGAAAATAAAGCCCAGGGAAGGAAAGAAACTAAGATTCTAAGGATCATGAAGATGTTTTAGTGCTTGATAGTCATCTTTAAAACCAGATTATGAAGAAACAAAATAATTTGAGGGAAATTTGGTCTGTTTTGAAATTTCTTTCCATAAACAAATGTCTTTATTTTATGGTCAGGTGTTTGGCAGTACACCCACTGAGGGAAAAGTCAGAGCTGGCTGATTGATGTTCTGTGATGCTACACATTATTTTGGCAGTCCAAGGTGGTGATCTGGTTCATTATATTTTCTGTTCTTCATCTATTGCTGACAGTCTGAGGTGGAAGGACTGGTGCAAGTGCATTGCTCCACAGATGGCAGCTGGCAGTGGTCTCCCCACCCAGAGGCACTGACACAGTTCTACTAACCACTGTTCATCAGATAGTATCATAGAATACTTAGGATTGGAAAGAACCTCAAGATCATCAAGTTCCAACCCCCCTGCCATGGGCAGGGACACCTCACACTAAACCATATCACCCAAGGCTTCATCCAGCCTGGTCTTGAACACCGCCAGCGATGGAGCATTCACTACCTCCCTGGGCAACCCATTCCAGTGCCTCACCACCCTTACAGTAAAGAATTTATTCCTTATGTCAAGTCTAAACCTCTGCTGTTTAAGTTTCAACCCGTTACCCCTTGTCCTATCACTACAGTCCCTAATGAAGAGTCCCTCCCCAGCATCCCTATAGGCCCCCTTCAGATACTGGAAGGCTGCTATGAGGTCTTCACGCAGCCTTCTCTTCTCAAGGCTGAACAGATCCAACTTTCTCAGCCTGTCTTCATATGGGAGGTGCTCCAGTCCCCTGATCATCCTCATGGCCCTCTGGGCTTGTTCTAACAGTACCATGTCCTTTTTATGTTGAGGACACCAGCATGATGCTGTATCTCTCTTGCCAGCCCTCCTCCACCATTCAACAGGTAACTGGTTGAATAGCAACAGGTAGGAAAAAACAAAGGACCACCAGGAGCATTGTGTATCACTGATAGGCATATCCCTAGTTGTTATTGCATCTTTAATTGGAAGATACCCTTTTCTTCACTGCATGGCTATGTGACAGAGGAATGTGCTTCTCCAGTGCTCCACTGCAGAATCGCAGTTTGACTTGCACCAGGTGTGTCTTGCTGTTCTAGTGGTTCCTGTAACTGATTGCTGAAGCTATTGGGAGTGAATTCACTGTGTACAGGGCAGGATCTGCACCAGTCGACAGTGCTCCCTGTGATGAGCTATGTACAGCTCTTTGGGTTTTGCCATCACCTAGTACAGATTGCTGTGGCTTTGGAAAAGTCATGTAAACTCATAATGTACCAACAGTAATGCAGATCACTTCAACTAATAGAGGTAACTTCTGCTGGTAAACTGTTGTTTAAGCACAACATGAAAGGGGGGAGATGGAGAGACTTACATTGGCCTGTTTTAGGAAGCTGCTTAAAACTTTTTCCAAAGAAGTTACAACTTGTCATTGATAAATGATGTTCTGTACATCCCAGCATCAATTATTTAAATTCCATTAAGTTAATAATAGCATGCAATAAGTCTGCCTGCACACCCTTTTAACTTTTCTTATTATTATTAAATTGGTGTTTTGATTGATTTGGGTTATTTTAACATGCAGTAAAAGTGGGTCTTAGGCCATGAGCCTGCAAAAACCTTAGCACCCATTATAAACTCAGGATATTTTGTACTGAGGGTGAACCACAATAACAAGGCGCTGCTGAAAAGGAGGGATCCCACTTGCTCTTCTCTTCCAACAAACCTTCTCTTCTTCCCTGGTCTACAGTCAGTTACTTTACTTCAATCCTAAAAAATCTTCACACATTTGGAGAGGTAGGCTTTGATCAGGTTAATGATCTGGACTGACTTACAGAGAGTTTGTTGACATGATCTGGATAGACAGCAGGAAGGTGCAGTTCAGGTGTGTGGAAGGTGGGTACAAAGGGCTGATCTGGATCTCTGTCATTTGTCTGCATCAAGGTGTTTGCACATGCTGTCAACAATGGGAATGGGATCTTACTTAGTTCCCAAAATTAATTTTAATGAATACCATTAGGACACAACTCACCTTGTCAATAGGATCCAAATATTTTCAGGATTTAGATAACCATAGCTCAGTGTGATCTTAGCAAATTATTTGCTAGTTTTAATCTGCAGATGCTTAAAACAACAAGAGAAATGAAGGGACACTGACAGCGGCAGAAGCAGTCAATTGGGCTCATGCATACAGCTGAACCTATACTGAACCAGGAACCAGCAATGCTCTGGTCTGAAACAGGGACTTTTATCAAGATAAATGGTACTGCTTTTGGTGTCTTAGTGAAAAGCCTGGCATAGACTATCAGGTAAGTGGTTTATACACCAAATGCTGTGTTCCTTTATAGTTTCCTTATCTTGATATTTTTTTTATACTGAGAATTGTCCCCACATATTTTATATTGTTGGGTATTTTATCACGTGGGAAGGCGAGCGGGATGGTGAGCACTCGCCGTACAACCCGGGTCCGGTCTCGGAGCTCTGCCCTGGCTGCCCCGGTGGTGGCCAGCGTAGGCACCCAGACAGAACCGGTAAGTGGGGAGGTTGAGGTGCAGAGCTTGGAGTGTAGAGATTGCCTGCACTGGTCTGGTGAGGGGAGGGTGCAGAATGGGCAGGGCTGCGCTCGCTGCTCCCTGATGGAGGTCCTCCTCCAGCAGGTGGCTGAGCTACGGGATGCTGTCAGTAAGCTGCAAGATGTCAGGAAAGCTGAGAGGAAGCAGGACTGCTTGCTCCAGGACCAAACAGCACAGGGGCCTCAAGCTTCCCCTCTAACTCATGGAGGAAAGAAGGAGGCTGTTGATCAGGGAAGCTGGGAATTAGTAACAAAAAAGAACCAACAAAAAAGGAGGAAGAAAGCAACTAAAAGCCTCGGGCTTCCTCCTAAATCTGCTATACTCACCCAGAACCGCTTTGCTGTCCTGCAGGGGGCTGATGAGGAAATGCACTTGCATCAGATACAGTCGGCTGGTGCACTGGTACAGAAGATCTCTACTGGTGCCACCAGGAAAAAGCAGCAGGTTGTAGTAGTAGGGGACTCTGCCTTGAAAGGGACAGAAGCGCTCATCTGTCGGCCTGACCCGGTCACAAGGGAGGTGTGTTGCCTACCTGGGGCATGGATCAGAGATGTTGTGGAGAGGCTGCCTGCTCTAGTAAGTCCCACGGACTATTACCCACTTCTAATGATACATGTGGGTGCTAGGGATATAGATAGTAGTAGCCTGAGGAATATAAAGAAGGACTACAGAGCTCTGGGAGAGGTGGTCAGGGGTTCTGGAGCTCAGATAGTCTTTTCGACAATTCTCCAAGACACAAGGGAGGATCTTCCAAAGGCAAGGAGGATTGGACAGGTTAATAAATGGTTAAAAGGGTGGTGTCATAGTCAAGGGTTTGGGTGTCTTGGACATGGGGCCCACATTTGTAGGCCAGGCCTACAAGGGGCTGGTGGAACTGCTCTGATAAAGAAAGGGAAGAGTGGCTTTGCTGGGAGGCTTGCCAGACTTGTCAAGGATGCTTTAAACTAGTTGTGTTGGGGGAGGGGAGCATCATTCCATCCCAACACACCCAGTCAGTTGCCAGCACCTATAATAAATACTCTGAGCAATGTAGTAATATTCTAGCCGCTCCAGCCACTGAGCTGGCCTCATTTGGAGCTCGGATCAGATGCCTCTATACAAATGCCCGTAGCATGGGGAATAAACAAGAGGAATTAGAGATGTGGGCACATCTACAGGGCTATGATATAATAGGCATCACCGAAACATGGTGGGATGGCTCCTTTGACTAGAGTGTTGGAATTGAGGGTTATAGGCTTTTTAGAAAAGACAGGCCCAGTAGGAGGGGAGGGGGAGTTGCCCTTTATGTTAGGGGTAGGCTGGAGAGTATGGAACTCTGTCTGGGGACAGGTGATCAGTTAACAGAAAGTTTGTGGGTCAGGGTTAAGGGGAAATTGGTGACAGGTCACATTACTGTGGGGGTATGTTACAGACCGCCTGATCAAGAGGAACCTGTGGATGAAGAACTCTACAGACAAATAGGAAAAGCCTCACACTCACAGGCCCTTGTTCTCATGGGGGACTTCAACCACTCTGACACCTGTTGGAGCGACGGTACAGCCCGGCACAAGCAATCCAGGAGGTTTCTCGATTGTGTGGAAGACAACTTCCTTCTGCAAGCAATAAAGGAGCCGACGAGGAGAGATACCCTGCTTGACCTCGTGCTCACCAACAGGGAAAGGCTCGTTGGAAATGTGACTCTCCAGGGAAGTCTTGGATGCAGTGATCACGAGATGGTCGAATTCGAGGTCCTCAAGACAGTGAGAAGAGCATGCAGTAAGCTCACTGCCCTGGACTTCAAGAGAGCAGACTTTGGCCTCTTCAGGAACCTGCTTAGCAAGGTTCCATGGGATATAGCCCTTGAGTGTAAGGGGGCCCAAGACTCTTGGTTAATATTCAAGGATCGCCTGCTACAAGCTCAGGAGTGTTGCATCCCAACTAAAAGGAAGTGCAGCAGGAGGGCTAGGAGACCTCCTTGGATGGATAAGGAGCTGCTGAGAAAAATTCACAAGAAAAAAGAGGCTTATAAAAGGTGGAAGCAAGGACAGGTGGCCTGGGACGAATACAGGGATGTTGTCCGGGTAGTTAGGGACCAAGTTAGGAAAGCTAAGGCCCAATTGGAGCTAAACTTGGCAAGGGATGTTAAAGATAATAGGAAGGGATTTTATAGGTATGTAGCAGCTAAAAAACAGACTAAGGACAATGTAGGCCCACTCCGGAAGCTTTTGGGAGAACTGGCTACACAAGACTTGGAGAAGGCTGAGGTTCTGAATGGCTTCTTTGCCTCGGTCTTCACTGGCAAAGGTTCTGACCACAGCCCCGAGTCTTGGAGGGCGGACGCAGGGACTGTGAAAACTTGTAGGCCCACTGTAGGAGAGGATCAGGATCTGGTTCGAGACCATCTTAAGAAGGATCTGGTTCAAGACCATCTTAAGAACATGAATGTACACAAGTCCATGGGACCTGATGAAATCTATCCACGGGTCCTGAAGGAGCTGGCGAATGGAGTTGCAAAGACACTGGCCATCATATTTGAAAAATCATGGCAGTCAGGTGAAGTTCCTGATGACTGGAAAAAGGGAAATATAACCCCCATTTTCAAGAAGGGGAAAATGGATGACCCAGGGAATTACAGACCAGTCAGTCTCATCTCTGTGCCTGACAAAATCTGGGAGCAGGTTGTCCTGGAAGGCATGCTAGGGCACATGAAAAACAAGGTGCTTGGTGACAGCCAGCATGGCTTCACTAAGGGGAAATCCTGCCTGACCAATTTGGTGGCCTTTTAAGATGGGGCTATGGAAATGATGGACAGGGGTGGAGCAGTTGACGTCATCTATCTGGACTTGTGCAAAGCTCTCGACACTGTCCCACACGACATCCTTGTCTCTAAATTGGAGAGACATCAATTTGATAGGTGGATCACTCGGTGGATAAAGAACTGGCTGGATGGTCGCACTCAAAGAGTTGTGGTCAACGGTTCAATGTCCAGCTGGAGACCAGTAATGAGTGGTGTCCCTCAGGGATCGGTGCTGGGACTGGTCTTGTTTAATATCTTTGTCGCTGACATGGACAATGGATTTGAGTGTGCCCTCAGCAAGTTTGCCAATGACACCAAGCTGTGTGGTTCTGTTGATACGCTAGAGGGAAGGAATGCCATTCAGAGGGACCTTGACACACTTGTGAAGTGGGCTGATGCCAACCTCATGAAGCTTAATCATGACAAGTGCAAGGTCCTACACCTGGGTTGGAGCAATCCCAGGCACAGCTACAGGTTGGACTGAGAAGAGATTCAGAGCAGCCCTGTGGAGAAGCACTCGGGGGTGTTGGTTGATGAGAAAATGAACATGAGCCAGCAGTGTGCACTCACAGCCCAGGAAGCCAACCGTATCCTGGGCTGCATCAAGAGAAGGGTGACCAGCAGGTCAAAGGGGGTGATCCTGCCCCTCTACTCTGCTCTCGTGAGACCTCACTTGGAGTATTGTGTGCAGTTCTGGTGTCCTCAACATAAAAAGGACATGGTACTGTTAGAACAAGCCCAGAGGAGGGCCACGAGGATGATCAGGGGACTGGAGCACCTCCCATACGAAGACAGACTGAGAAAGTTGGGGCTGTTCAGCCTGGAGAAGAGAAGGCTGCGTGGCGACCTCATAGCAGCCTTCCAGTATCTGAAAGGGGCCTACAGGGACGCTGGGGAGGGACTCTTCTTTAAGGACTGTAGTGATAGGACAAGGGGTATTGGGTTGAAACTTAAACAGCAGAGGTTTAGACTTGACATAAGGAATAAATTCTTTACTGTAAGGGTGGTGAGGTACTGGAATGGGTTGCCCAGGGAGGTAGTGAATGCTCCATTGCTGGCGGTGTTCAAGACCAGGTTGGATTAAGCCTTGAGTGATATGGTTTAGTGTGAGGTGTCCCTGCCCATGGCAGGTGGGTTGGAACTAGATGATCTTGAGGTCCTTTCTAATCCTAACTATTCTATGATTCTATGATTCTATATTTAGGTGACTCAGTACACTATTGTGCTGAAATGGTCATTCTGTAAGTCACAAAAAGAAAGTGTGTTTCTCTTCCCCTTCACTGTTACCATTTCCTATGAGTTTATCTTTACTTATTCCTGAGCAAATTGTACGTTTATTCCCACTAAATGAAAATCAAGTTGTATCTGTTTGGCATTTCAGAAGTTTGCAAGCCATCACATCAGGTTTAATAACAGTTTATGTTTAAATGTATACTGAAAATAGCTGTGCTCTGTCATGCAACGCTGGGTGTTGACACAAGATTTACCTTAGGGCTGTTTGACTGTTATTGATACAGCTACTGATCACAGGATTCACTCATCATCTTCTTCCTGGCTTTCCTGATTAACTTATCTCCTCAGTTTCTTCCTACTGCCATAATGACATTTCTTTCAGCTTTATCTGAAAATATCTTCTAGTGTCCTGGTCTTCAAAAAAAAATACCCACAATAATAAAAACCTGTCCTAGGTGTCCTCATTTGATCAGTTCAGGTGTGTTAAACTCAACATACTTGACTCTGTGCAGAATTTGTCAAGGCTGATTCCTACCCAGGTTAATGACGAATCTGGGGAGCTCAAATGAAAAACGAATCCGACTACCAGTCTGCTTGGAGACTGCTTTGGGAGTGTGAGCCTGTTTGGCCCTTTAAGGTGCCATATAGTGCAGTGTTGTTTAGATATATTTTGTCTACCTACATAGTCTGCTCTCTTGAATTTCAAATACACCTCCATGGAATCATACCTGAATTTGAGCAGCTCTTAAAAAAAGCAAAAGCAAAACCAAACCAAAACATAAAAATAGCAAAATCTTACCTGGCCTTAGGAGCTGCCACTTGGCAAATGATAAATAGCAGTCCCTAATTAAGAAAACTTAAAGTATTATAGGAAAGTGGTTAGACAGCCATGGTTTGATAATCTTATTTTGTTTTCACAAGTGACATAACAAACCTCCTTCTAGCTCCATAATAGCTAATTAAAGTACAAAGATAAATGAGAGGGGTTTAATTTTTTAATTAAAACCCCTTACAATATAATTCTCTTTTTCTGTTATGACAAAAATGGCAAAACAGTTTATATTTTACATTTCAGAGTCTTTCTGGAGCAACTAATTTTGGAAATAAGGATGTCCATTAAGGGAAGGGTATACAGCACTGTATTCTTTGTCTTGTAACGTAAGCAGAGCAATTATTTTTTTTTTTTTAGTTAAGAATTGGTGCCTTTTGGAGAGATTTTCAGCTAGATTAATTATTTATTTGTTTCTGTCAGTAATTTTGGGGGTATTGGGGTGAATAGCGTTTCGAAAACTCACATCTAATTTGTGTTATTTATGGCAGTAATAACAACTCACCTTTTCATCCCTGTTGTAGGTTTAAAGTAGATTATATTAAGGTTGGTTGCATTGAAGTGCTTTCCTGCATTCAGCCTGGCCAAGAGTTTTGCAGCAGGAATGTTGAGTTTTAGTCTAAATGTACTACCTTGTATTGTGTTCCACAGCTCGCCCCCACTTCAGGCTTCCTTGGTTCCTGGCTGAAGGGAAGATAGGGGGTTGAAGGTCGCTGAACTTGGCCTGAAGAATCCTCAAAGTTTTGGAGGGGGTTCATGTAACTTTGTGGGCATATGAGCCTGGGGCCTTTGAGGAGCGGTGTGGAGCCAGACAAGCTCCAGAGGCGCTGAGGAGGGACTGTGACCCCCGAGGCACAATCCCTCACTCAGATCTCCAGCACACAGGTTTGTGCACGTAGCTGCACCATCCCTCTGGTGTATCCAGCCAGTTCTGCAGGCTGGTGCAAGGGTAAGTAGATTAATGGTCTGGCTCTTTTTCACTCCTCTGGGGTAACTTGGAAAGCCAGGAGAGAGCAAGTCTGTTCTCATGACAGGACTTGCCCATTGCCACATTGCACGAGGTAGCCACAGCCCACTTCTAGAGCTCCCGCAGCCCAGACACAGCCCCCTCTTCTCTCAGGCTGGAGGCAGTGGTCAAGGGTATTGCCAATCATACTGCAGGTCGCGATTTCCTGAGGTTCAGTGTTCTTGGCAAGGGCTGATATCTGAACCTCAGCTATAGCTAAACAGCATGCTGTGGACTGACAACCTGTATGTCATGGTGCTCAGCCTGCCTCTCCACAATGCAGTGTACACATGGGCATAGGTGTATTTTCCAGAGGGAACATTTGCTTCTCTGTCTCATCTATGGGAAGGATGTACTTGGAAGGTGAGGCCTCCAAACTTTTCTTCCTTCTTCCATAGATTTCTACTAGAACATGATAACAAGATATTCTGTGGGCTGTTAATATTTTGTGACTTCCTTTTTTCTTTCCTGCTTGGGTGCCTGATTTAACATCTTGTAGCAAAATGCTAGGCATAAAAAATAAATCTTCCCAATGTCTTTCCTGCACCTAATAAACATCCAAATGATTGAAGTTTTAAATCACCTAAGAAAACTAAATTCATTTTTTAATTTGCGCTTCCAAGGGAAAGGAGTGCCTTTGGGTCCTTGGCAGATAGAACATTAGTCTCTTTTCCCTTTATTTTTATTTTTTTCAAACATGATGATGATTTAATCTTTTTTTCAGGTTTAGAAAAGTGAGATCCTGCAAGTAGAGGTAGGAAGTTCACAGGGAAGTCAATTCAGGCTGTGTTCTATGGCCCTGAATCCTGCAGGCCTGGCAAACAGCAGATGACCATGTAGTTAACTAAGCAAATGTACAATAACAAGTTAAATATATTATATTTAAATCAGAACATAAATATAGGTATGCATAATTCAAGAGGAGGATGCCTTTGCAGTCAGAGCAGACAGGAGGTCAATAACCCTTGATGATAGTTCTTTCAAGTATTAATATTAATGAAGTCAGTCCTTGCACAAGGTTTTTTCTCACCCTGGATGGAGAAATAGGGGCATCATCAATTTTGAATACATGTGCAGAGCATGTGGTTTGAATCTTCCCTATACGTAATTTGATGATTAACCTTGGCTTTCCACATTCATACTCAGAGTTCACTAATGCTATGCCATCCATTAGAAAGGCTATGATGAAAGCATTTCATGCCTTGCTCCAGCAATGCCAACTAATTCTAACCCAGGTAGAACTATCTTCTACCTAAAATATTCTGAACGAACTTTCTTACAATAGTATCAAGGAGCTTCCTCATTTTTTCAGTTTGCTTATATAGCCCATAAGCATATCATTTAGTGCTGCTTCTGCTCTGTTTTAAATAATCTGCCCCGATGTTAGACATATTAACACTATCTGGTCTGTAGTGCACAGGAAGGTCTGCATTTTTATGGCTCAGCAGCCAAACAGCTGAGAAGCAGTTAAAACATATTCCATTTTACAGTAATTCATTTCAGCCCTTGACAGATTGATTTCCACGGGGTTATTTGCTTCTTTCTGCACCCTACTTCATAACAATGCTTACTAGAATGATTTATTAACTCAGTGCCAAATTCTTTGATACCTTAATAGTTAGATTAACTTCAGGACATGAGGCTAAGTTATTTTTTTCCCAGGTGCTTGGGGTGATGCTTTTCAATAATGAATGAATAGGGTCATGAACTAGTAGCACTTTGGTGCCTGTGTGTGCCAAAAATGTGCTTTCTCTAGGAGCATTCAAAGCAGACATAAACAAGCTGGATAATAGCTCCTATTCAAAATAATTTCTTCTTTTTTAATGTGTACCAGTGAGCACTCAAACAGGGCATCTAGTTTGCAGATCTCCCCCATACCACTGGTTTTTGGCTTCCTTACTTATTAGAACAATATGAAGTCTCCACAGAGGCAATGTGTCCATTAAATCAGAATAGGTTAAATAAAGCTGTGTGAGTAATTGCTTTTGCAGTTCACTGTTGAACTAGAGAAAGAAAAGGTTGTCTTACATTTATCTGAAATGATTCATTTTTATTCTTCTACCTAAATGAAAAATAACCTGTTTTGGTTCAAGCAAAACTTGTCATTTGTGATCTCTCCTTTTATTTTCCTTAGTTGAAAAAAATGTAGATTTATTTTTTAAATGAAATGCTTAAAAAGAGAAATAGAAAGGTTGATTTTGAATATTGTGAAACAGAACATTTTAATTTTTTAAAAATTTTTTTTAAAATAAAAGTTGTGGCAAAATCAAGAGACTCACAAATTGTTGGAAATTCTTGAGTGAATTTCTGGAAGTGAAGTTTGCAAGCAGAAAAAAACCCACAACCAAACCACAATGGCCATCCTAGATATCTATGCTTTACAAACAGAGAAGAAAATTAGTTATGTTACCAGAACATAACTGTTATGCTCCTATCTCAGGCTAATATTTTTTTCCCTCACAGCCTCCCAGAAGTGCCCATTTAATGATGTTGACATATCACATCAATTTCCAGATAACTGAGTGCAGACTCAGGTAGCATATAATTGCCTTACCCAAGCTTTTAACGTATACATGCTGGGTACTTACTAAGAAAACTGTTTGGTAGCTGCTGCTGCACTATAATTTTGAGTCACTCACATGACCTTGGTGCCTTTCCTATACACTCTAAGTGCCATTTTATGCCATCAGCAATGTACAGTGTAATAATATGAACTTGAAGAACATTGATGAATAAAAGTCTCAGCCAAGACCATTAGGTTTATTGAGCCCAATAAAATTCAGCACAGTGGTGGATACTAGTCCTAGGCCACATTCCAGTACTGCTGAAAAAACAAGAGTTAACAGGTAAGTGAGGTGACCACAAAGTGTCTGAAGATAACCAAAAAGCTCTTGCAGTAGAGTGGAAGTACTAGGTTAAAATCATGGGACCATAGAGGATGGAAGGGTTTGTCTAGTTCAATCTCATGATCGAACCAGGTCCAGCAATAAACTTTATGAATGTCTCCAGGGATGGAAACTCAGATAAAGAAACAGAGAAGGAGTGTGAGATGTTAACTATATGTATATAGTATATATATACTATACTAATATGTAACTTGTAATATCTGTTATAACTTCCAAAAGTCTATGCTAAGAATATTTATCCTTTATCTTTGTTTACTTCAGCTGCCCACCCATGTCTTTCCCTTGGACTTAGCAAACATTTATGTTTACCAGACTGTTGTCATTTTTTAAATGTTAATCAGACAGAAAATGACCTCATCCTTCTTCTTTAATTATTAAATCTTGTCCCTTAATGACGTGAATCCAAAATAACATCTCAGACCAGGATTGGTGACTGTGTGCAAAACCAGAATTTTATTAAGAAAGGTTTTAAATTCTCAAATTTTCTTTTTTCCCAATATCAGTGACATTTTTATGCTGCAGAAGATGGGTGTTTATTTCAGCTCTGGAGCGTCTTCTGATCAAAAACACATACACCAAAAAAGATGTGCTGTAGACGAAGACGGATTGCAAATGAGCTATGGGACCCAATATCAGCTTTCTAAGGTTCAATCAAGGTTCTGGCTGTTTAGCGTTTGTAGAAACAAAGTATATGAAAATCAAAGTATCTGAGTTTCTAGTGCAGAAACTAACTGTAAATGCAAATTTGCAGGAAGGAAAGCAATGTCCAAGTACATATGTTGTGGTAGATACTCTGAAATTTAGAGCATACCTTGTGAACAGATGACTGGATGGAATAGCATATATATTTTCTTATTATTACTTTGAAAATTACTGACATAATACACTACTAGTATTGAATAAATACTACTAGTATTGAATAAATGTTTAGGTAAGAGAACCAATTATCTAGCTTGGCAGGGTTCTCTGGAGGTCATCTGCCCCAAACTCAGCACAGAACCAACTTAACACCAGATTGATGCTTTCTTTACTAATCTCTTTGTCTCTAAGGAGAAATACAAAACTAACATGAAACAAAATGATGCAATGCTTGCAAAGCAAGGTGAACCAACAACCTTCTGCTCACTGTTGTGAGATCAGTTTTCTGGGTTTTGTTATGGTAACATTTGATATGACTGTGTGTTTGCTGGATGTGGATGGAAAATGAGCTGTACCAGTTATGTTCTCTGTTCGTCACTTGTCGATGCACAGACACACGCACAATCAATAATCCTTGACTACTTTGTTCCTGAAAGACAACTTAGCGCTTCAGCCTCCTCTAAAACCTCGTGCCATGATCTGACTTCCTTTCGGCAGGTCTGGGGCATTGTATAAATTTCTTTTTTTATGCAAATGGTTTGAGAAATGATGCTTTATAATCTGCTCTAATCTTCCTGGGTCAGTTGATTTTTCTCAAAACCTAACCTGCTGCCGGAATGGATTGTGTTTTTTGCCTTTTTAGCCACCATTTTACTATTAAAGGAAGAGAGGTTAAATTATCTCTAACAGCTGTCATTTGCAAAATCTTGGTTCCAGAGTGCATTTCTTTCCCCTGTAAATATTTGGTTGCTATGCACTAATTCCCAATGGCAACAGATACTCTAAAAGGTACTTACTGGTTACCTACTTATTGCTTCTCCTGAGATAAATGACCCTCTCATTCAAGATAGCTAAGAGCTAAAGTTTGGATTTATTTTGGGTAGGATGAGAGAATGTTGTCAATGTATTCTTTTCTATGGATTACCTGATTATTTTCTATTCAGACATGACACTGAAAATCAATCCCTGCCCTTGTGCCATAGACAGTTATATCCAATAGACTTAACACAAAAATAATCAATTTCCCAGTAGGTATACTGCATGGTTAGGATATTGGTTTCTTTTCAGTAGGGAGGCAATCACATTGACTAGATGAATAAATAAGCTCCTAAACTACTTTTTTTTCCCCTCAGACATTTGACTGTTTCATGCTCTGTACTGTTCTAATCATATTTGCACTCAGCACAGACATTCAAATTTCCTGAAAATTCCTGACTAAATGTGGAAGGAACATGGCATAGTCTAAAGATAGGTATTTCAGAAATAGATTTTCTGTTTTGACATATCTACTTTTTGACGCTTTACCTTGTTTAAAAGATGTAAGTAACCCCCTCATTTTGCTGAATTTAAGTGTCTTTTTTAGTGATTTCCTGTTTTGTTTCTTGTCTTACATTTAAAGCCAGAGATACCCAGAGCTGGTAACCACTTCTAAAAAAACCTTGGCTGGAGTAGCTGTCACTAGAGATCAGAGATACTCGTTCAGGAGTCAGCTTACATGCAAACAAACCAACTGCCCTCATTTTGTAGGTTAGAGGCAAATGCACTAATTGACTCTATTGTGTTGCATCTTATTAAACCCAGTTGACTTCCATGAACAGAACAGCTACAGAATCAGATGCTGTGTGCATTTAATTAATTAAATGTGATTATTTCGATTCACAGAAAAAAAATGCCCATCTATTGTTCAGGGTGCTTTCACGTTACACAATGAAACATTCTAGGGATTTTTTGCTCACCCTTTTTAACGGAGCTGTTAGCCATTAATGGGCATTGCAGACTGACTCACTCATGAGGGAGCATTTTGTTAACCTAAAGTACAATCCTGTTCAAAAGTTCTGGTTTGTGGTTTTTATTTAATTATAAAAAAACTATATTGTAGTTCCAGGAGGAACTAAAGAAGTAAAACGAAGGGTGTGGTTATGGGTGTTGGTATGCTTTTAAAGCAGGTTCAAGCAGCCCTGGTAACTTTGATTTTTTCTTTTCAGCATTTTAATTTACATTAGTTGCTTATAAAAGCATTTGATTAAATGAACCACTGCTCTTTTCTTATGCTCATCAGTCAAGTTTGTCTTGCTTTGCCACATTTATGTTGTGACTCAGGCCAAACTCTCCTTTTCAATGCAGAGAGAAGGAAAAGAAACATCCCACTGCCATAAAAGGCTGAGGTTGCTTGCATTTCTTTGGTATTTCTTTTTTTTTGGCGGTGGGTTTGACTGTGGACTGAAACAGTTTGTAGGTGAGTTTTCTCTGCCTACTCACATAGCTGTAGCACTCCTCTTCAGCTGGTGGTCTCAAATGAAACAAAAATCTTTCTGAAAGCTTACGTGTGAAATCAGCATCATCTTCTGCATACTGGACTCACATTCTCACTGTGCAGCTATAGGAGACCTCAGAAAGCAAAGGGCATCTGGGAGAGGGACAAGGCAGCTTCATTCCCACAAACACTGCTCTCAGTAAGCAAAACCAGGGTTGTGATTACTGTGACAAAGATCCATTCAGACCTTCCAGTCACAGCCCTGACATAAATAGCCTAACAGCAATGATTGGCTTCATACTGGTGGCCTTGAAATGAGGAAGAGAATTGGGCAAAACTATACTGTCATCAGGCAAACAGATAGACAACCTGTTACTAATCCAAATAGCTAGAAAGAGTTTATAAATATTATTTTATGTCCTGGCAATGTAATTATTTATGTGCTGAAGAGAAAAAAAAAAGGCTCTGTTCTTTTGTGTTTAACTCTGAGCTGCTCTGAACGCCACAGAGGAAATTGTACTTATATTGAATTGGTTGTACATCTCAAGACTCTGTGTGTTGCAGTATTTTGTCCCAGAGTCATTAAGCATTTTATGAAGGGCTATGTTATGTGACACAATGGTCTTATCATTAGGTGTGTACATATTACATCATATACGGAGAAAGGACTTAGTTTATGCATCAAGTTTTTCAAATTAAGAATGTCCATGTCTCTTAAAAGGGCATCGGTGTTATATTTTAAATTATCATTTGGAAAGTTTCTAAGGGATTTCTTTCACGTGACAGTATGGTTTCTCAGATTTTACATCACGAAAACATGGGCACCATTTTAACATCCTCCTGTTAGAAATGGTTATTATCTATTGCTTTGGACTGGCAATCTAGATTAAAAAACCCCAGTATCTAGATTAGAGTCATGATCCTCCCAGGCATTTCTGCAACCTCACCTGAAAAAGATAGAGGGTTTACTTCATGATACAGCAGTGAGACTGATACACAGGAAGGATATGAAGAACAAGATAAATGTTGTTCAGTCTTAAAGGACAAAATTATCATGGCTGATCACCAGTATCTCATAAGCTATAAAACTGGGGTGGGCTCTGAAGGGGATTTTGAAGTTAAAACATTTACCTGATGCATTTAATTTCTATAAATGCTCAGTGAAAAATTACTTGCACCTAAAGAACATCATGAATCAAGCTTACTAGTGGCCCTTTACTGCATCCCATGGAGAAACAAACTATGGGCTGGTGACTTTATAGGAGCCTCTATTTCAGACTCAAAATGTGTATTACTGTTCCTCCAGCAAAAAAAGAAACAAACTGAACTTTCATGGAAACTCTTTCCTCTTCAGCAGTTTAGTAGGTTGCTGTACCAATTTGCAGGGGAAAGGAGGCAGAAAGACACAATGTGATTTATTACCCTTTAAACAATAATTGCAGTTCCAGAAACTGCTGCTTACGATCATGCAATGTAAAATGTCTTTGCAGAGCACAGGCAAAAGATGGTTAGTCATGTTTTCCTCAAAAAAAAAAGCTGTTACAAAAGGTATCTTTGCAGAATCATATTATCGATCATGTCTTGTTTGTCTCGTTTGGGAAAATCTTTCTTCTGGCAGAAGAAATTTTAAGTATTCAGGCCATGAAGCTTCTCCAGGAGGAGCTGCATAGATTTAGTTTCACCCAGAAAAAGGCACCAAGTAAGAGAGGCATTGAGTTCCAGCAAAACTCTGCCTAGCACTGACAACAAAATGATACATCCTCTGCCAGGCTGTTTGCAGTAAGTCAGTCAATTTTAGGAATTAAAAGTAAAGTTAAATGCGTCAATTCTGCCTCAATCCATTGAGTGCTTGGCAAATGAGTTTTCACTGCAGTCCAGGAGCCACCTCATCTCAAAGTCAACTGGACACTTCTCTGAGTTATTAATGTTTCTAGATAGAGGGACAGGACACAGGGTTACTTTGTTTGTGCAGAACAGACTTTAAAGCTTTCCTTTATTTTTTGCCTAGTGCAGAGTTCCTTTAGTGGGAGGTTTTCAGAATTTCTTTCAATTCTGACTGGGTTGTAAATACCAGAGTAGTCTCTGCTGTGGTATCTCCAGTTTAGAGGGAGGCTGGGAATTGAAGAACTGTTGCAAATTACTTCCTTAGAGAAATCAACCAAGTTTTTGCAAATGTATTTCCTTTGCAAGTTAGTCCTCACTGTTTACCAAGGGCTTCCTGGGTCTCAGAAAACTCACCTACCTACCTATATGAAGCGGTTTTGTGCAAATAAACAGTCATCTTACAATCCCTTTTCATCATGGCTGTATACAAAATTCTACTTTTTCTGCAGTTCTGAATGCTATCTATAACTGGATGAAGACTCTTTAATGGCCGCACCCCAGCTGTGAATAATCTATATCAATTCTCTGTATTCAGAAAATACCTTCTTGTCCAAAAGCGTATTTACTTTTCTACAGTTAAATCAACTGGTCTCACTACCTATTTTTCTATACAAACTTCTCTTGAGAAGATATTTGCAACAATTCATTATGATTTGCAGCTCCATACCTGAGATCTGGTTACACGCTTTTAAAGACTTGCAGCTTCATTATTTCTGACTTGAAAAACTTAAAGAAAATATTTGTTCCAGTCATGTTCAGCTGGCATTGTAATAGTTTCAGTTTCATGATAGATCCTCAATACAGCAATATGTTCTGAGCTTCTTTCTCTTCTCCTGCTGAAATCCCAAAGAGTATTTTTATGAAATTAGAAAATGCTTCAAATATTGATTTCAGCAGGGCTACTTTGGGAAAACTGAGTGTGAGCACAGGTGTTTCTAAACTAAGCTTTTACTTGTAACTATAATTCCTTCAAAATATTTAGGCAGCAATATGATTTTTAAGTTTGCTCTATACCTTTAGCTGATAGCTTAAGGTATGTGCAAATGATGATATTAGTCAACTGATATGTACAAATGTGGTAATTATCATATTATGTTGACGTCAAATCTGAGCAGCTCAGACTTTGATGAAGTTAAGAGTGAATTGAACTATAATTTCAGGACTCAGGTGCAAAGACTTTAATCCAGACTTTCATCCCACTGTGTCTTTGATTTCATCCTTAACTGTTTGCTTTAGTGATAACAGCAGATTTAGAAAATATGCTAAATTTTGCTATGTTCTTAGGGACGTGTATGTCTTCTTACTCTTAGACAGTGCAGCACGAGTCTTCGTGTCATGTAAGGAAATACTGTTTTTGTTAATCTTTTCTATTCTGTTAATCTTTTGGAAAATTATTTTGCATCCCACTTCCACAATGTAGTAGGTGAACAGAATGGGGACCTTTGCAGAATAACTAGTCATTACTCTTTCTAGACTGTTACAGCCAATTAATGAATTAATAATGTTTACAGGTCAGATTTAATGTTATGATGTATTTCTTTAAGTGACAAGAAGGGGGAACCTAGGCTGAAATAGTGAAATAAGCACAGGAGCTTCAGAATGAAAATGGCATTGATTTTATTTTATGAAACAACTGCTGTTTCTATGTTCATAGGAACATATTCTCACAGGCATTCTTTCTTGCTGTAGCTTGACAATCTGGATTTACACTGTCTTGGTTATGTGAAATACTTACTAAACAAAAATAAAAAGACATACAACATCAGTCTTGATATTCTTGGACATTCTTACCCATGTGTGGATAAAGAATGGTAGTCAAGCGAAAGTAAAGCTGTCTAGTAGCTAGGCACACTCACCCAAATAATCTGCCTGTGAATCAAATTCAACAGACAAAACTTAAATGTCTTGTTCTGAAGCCACATTTTCATTCCAAGGCTTTGTTGTCACTGGCCAAGCAGAGTAATTTAAACGGACTTTTTATTCAGCATCCAGCTTTAAATTATAGCATTACAACCCTACTGTTTGATGATATCAGAAGGCAGAAATACAGCCTCTCTAGGAGATCTTTTCTTTGCAGATTGGAAGCATAATTTCAGAGATGCAGTGTTTGTGAAAGAGGGTGCAGGGCCAAAACATCATAGTGAGATGGGGTTAGACATCGTGTGTCATAAATTCCATGAAATGGATAGGAAGTTTAAAGGCATGATTGCAAAGTATAGTAACAGCTACAAAAGTATGCCAGTGCTGTTTTTACCACTGATTCTTTTTTCTTTTGAAGGAGGCAACAGAGCAGGTACCATGGGAGAGGACGGGGTACCCACACTCTGCTCATTCAGGCTTGGTATCTGTATGAAAGAAACTGCTTACCAAGGGATGTAGCTTTGTCAGATGTGTGAAACCATTATGGTCTTTCATGGAATGCTCATTGATTATTTTGTGGATTTTGGCAGCAGTTCCTTTTTTATCAGTGAATGTCTTAAGCCCAAAATCTTAAAAATTCTTAAACATTTCAGATGAATAGGCAGAAAAATGTTTTTGCTGATACTGAGGGAAGTTAGTCCATGAGAGCTGGGAGACAAGTCAGTGGGAGTAAAGCTGGTGGGACAAGTATCCTGTTGCTGCTTTATTACAGCTTGTACAGAGCCTGCATTTTGCTCAGTATGATAGAATATTCCGCAGTTAATACTTTTCCTTTCCTTTTCTTATTGCTTTTCCTTTCTCTTTCCCTTTCTTTTTCTTTTCCTTTTCCTTTTCCCTCCCTTCCCTTCCTTTTCTTTCCCTTTCCTTCCCTTCTTTTTTATTTTGTGGGTCAGAAACACATTTATGGAACACTTGGCCCACTGGTGCTGTTTTCTACTAGGCATTTTTCACTGCTCTTCAGTGAAGAAAGGTTTAATATTTTTCCTACACAGAATATTTTTTCCTTCCTTTAGTTCAGTCTCAGTCCAGCCAATGGCTAGGGAATGTCTTCAGGCAAAGCTGTCTCACAGCCCTGCAATGGCAGCTGGGCTGGCTGCAGGCAGAGGTACAGTAGGTTAACAGTGATGAGGCAGCCCTTCACCCCTTCCTCCATGTGGTTTTCCCTCCTTGCTTGTATTTGCTTCTGTGTATATTGGCAATCTCTTGGAATAGTGACTCTCCTGACTGGTATGTAAAACCTTAAAGAAAGTCATTGTTTTCACTGTAGCTCTGAATCTCAACTGGGGGTGCTGGAAATGAAACTTGCAGTTACTGAAAGTGTAGCAAGATTTAGAGCCTAGAAACTGATTTTTCAAATAGATTTACCAGATTTGTGTGGTATTTAATAGCTTGTGTCTTGAAAGCCATTAAATTTACATTATGCTTTATCACATTACAAACAGTCATGGTTCAAAGTTACTGTTTTACAAGAAGTCACAAACTTGGATGTGGATACAACTTGTTGCTTTCTTCTTTTACTTTTCATTAAAAACAATTTTTTGTATATTGTTGCTCTGATAAAAATGTAACTTAAAACTGTCTTCTTCCAAAAGAGTTACCTACAGAGCTGAACAATGCTTTATTGATAATAAAGTTGGGTTTTTTTGCATTAGTTTATTCAGTGTACCCCATCTCATTTTCTGCAGCCCTTGGAAACTTACTGAAGCAGCAATACAAGATTAGACCCTTAAACAATGTCACCAAGAACATTGTATTTCTAGCAGTGCAGTCCAATGTGCAATAGCATGAGTATGAAAATGATTCATGCCATCTATTAAAGGCTAATTTAAATACAGTAATACTGTTTTACCATTCAGATGCTATAAATTACTGCATCTCCTGTAGTTTGAGACTACATCAAGCCAGCTTTTACAACCTGCCAACAAACTCCAAACCCAAAGGATTTTTAAAACATTGTAATTGTCACCATAGACAGATTTTTTTTTTTATTTTACTTGTATGGATAATAATCTTTCAAACATTTTAATACAATCCTAATGAAATCTAAGAAAAATGGATTTCATAGTTCATCTGCTCGTTCACTGCAGAAACTGCAGAACAGTATATTAAAAATGTATTTCTCTCTTACTCATTTTATATTATCAATCAAGTAAATCAAACTTGGAATTCTAACTTATTAGCATAAAATCTCACCCAGACACAATCTACTTGATGAACAGGCTTCTAAGTTTTTGTTATGGAGTCATAAATTATATTGATATTACTGAGGAAAAGAAATTCTCATACTTTACTCAGTGTTTTTGACAAAATACTGTATCAAGTTATGGCTGCTTGAGAAATATAATGTTTTGTTTGAAAAACAGATCTAAGCTGATTAGTTTATTAGTTGTAATACCTGTTACTCATGTTTCCTGCTTAAATATTCACCAATATAAAACAATTTTAACATTCCCTTGGGCATACAAGCACACACACACACGCACACATGAACGCGTATATCTGCCATGCCACAGAAGTCTGCCAGCTATGTACTTTTATATGAAAGTTTCTGGACTATTTAGTTCAACTGCACAGGATATTCCACTTGGTATAAATTAGAAAATCATACTTTGGGCCTAATCCTTCATTTCTTGAACACCTATGGATTTCTGCAACTAACGCAAATTAGAAAGGGGTCAGGCTCTTGCCTGCTTGTATTCAGGTAACTTTACATCTCTTATGTATGCAGGGATCCTGTAAGATACCGGAAACATGCAACAAAGTTTGAAGATGATCTTCATTTAAGCTGTAATTACAGAGGTATTAGCTGCCTGCTGAGATTGGGTCTTAGCAAATCCCCATTTGCTCTTTACACAGTGGGGCTGCTGATTTGGTCTTTTCATGGAATTTTCAAAATCTTATCTATACATCCCATCAACATGTACAGTAAGTACAGTCTCTGCCTGACTGCCATACAGAAACTGTTCTGCTATCTTCTTTTCTCTTTGCTTCCCACCCCCCCACCATGGTTGTCTTGGAACTAATATATAAATAATTATGGAAGGATTAATTGCGCTTGTACAGAAATCTTTCTTTTCTCTACAGTAAGCTATTCCTCTGTCTACACTTGAAATTATTTAGTCTACCAGAAAAGTGTATTTAAACCATTCTTGCATATTGTAAACATTTTCCTTTTGGAAGAATTCAGCACCCAGAATGACATACCTTACTGGTGCAAGTGGTGGCACTGAGCCTGCTTGTCTGCACCAAGGTGTCTCACTCTGAGCTCATCGAGTTCACAAATCCAACCCCAGCAGAAGGTGCTGAGCACTTATGCATCTGGCTTTGATGTGCCCAAACCCATCGCCTTCTTACTCTCTGTTCAAGACATATGGTGTGGCCTATGGGAATGCCACCGACAACTTTCACAGAGAAAGTGTGAGTCTCAGACTATTTGATCCCTTATCTTTTAGGAGGATACCTTTGTCCTTGTGAAAAGCTGCTATGCCCTGAGGAGAATCACAGACTTGGTATGACATGTTAACCTTTATTTGAAGTACATGAGAGATACAAGCATAATACTCCCTTGTTCTCTGTGCTAAGGCGCAGCACCCTCAATGGACAGGCACAGTACCTTGTAATGGGAAATGAAAGTAAGAAACACACTGCCTGCTGTCAATACCTCTTGAGCAAGTTTCTGTTCCTCCCCACTGTATGGAGGTCTGACTCACAGCCTATCTCAGATGGCTGTCAGATTATCAGTGACCATGATAAAGCTTTCACTTATCCCAGCTGGGGAGGCTTAGAAGCAAATAAGAATTGCAGTAGGAAACAGCTGCTCACATGTCTGTGATGAGCAGGCTCACAGGAAGTTTTTTACTCAGTTTCTGTGCCATTCATTATTTAATTTACCACCTGATGTTCCTGTCATGCAGTAAATCCAGAGAATTACTATTTGCTGAGACTTTCACTGTGTCAGTTTGTGCAGATGCGTAACACAGTCTCCCAAGTTTCTTGAGAATTTCAGATAACATGAAGGAATTTTAGTGCAACATTTTAGCTGGTTTCTATTCTGCGGCATGCTGCTCCAGCAGTGCCTACGGCTTTCCGCTCAGTTTTTGTTACTGCAGTCTGTAAGGATCTACCCTACAGTATCCCGATCTCTGCACAGGCAAGTCCCGCAGGCTGATAATAATCATGTACACATGCAGAACAATGATCATGATAAAAATCAGTGTAACAAAAACAATTTGCCTGATGATCACAAATGTTATTAATTGATTAGTGCAGCAGCTTTACACTGTGATTTAAGACAAAGACAGGTATTCCTTTTAAAGACATTAACTTAAAAATACAGCTCAGACAAAAAAAAAGGTCAAACTGTGACTCAAATACAACTATGATCTGACCGTACCAAATACCACATGTAGCAATATCACCATATTTCTACTGTGTATAGAAAACTGTAGCCACTCACAGAATGTGAGGGGGAAAAGATTTTAAAGTTAGAATTTGTTCATCCATTCCATACTTTTCAAACAAGATTACTGTTCATTAAACAAATTCGCAATAGATTTTCAATAAACCTCCTGAATTTTGACGCAGTCTTTAACACTGTGTAGTGTCACTGAGCCAGGTAGTGACACTTTTATTTGTAATAGATGGCATCTTTTTCTACATTTACAGCTACTACTTCCGCAGTTGTCCAAATGTGGTACCACTGACAACAAATAGCTCTCATTAGTGCTAATGGTGTTCTGAAAAACCTTTCCCCATCTACAAAACAGGCAAAGCAACAGCTTCTTACTTCAGAAGATGTTCTGAAGGTCAGTTACCTTACCATTTCCCTCCAATGAGGCTATCTTCAGCCATTAGCAGATGGAATAATGTGTACTGTAGTTGATATTTTGTTGGTTTGGTTTAAGGGTTTGTTTGTGCTTTTCTGTTTTTTTTTTTTTGTTGTTGTTGCTGTTGTTGTTTGTTTTAATAGCATTTTGAAAAGCAAGTAATAGTTCTGAATAAAGGAGCAGAAGAAAGAAGTTACTGCCTCTGTTGTACAGTATTGCTTAGGACTATTTTTCAACACGTTTTTGATGACACATTTTCAAAGCCTCTCAATTCTGATATCTTGTTTTATTTATTACCAATGAAAACATTTCTGACAGGTAGGTAAGTGAAGCCTTCTAAACATTGAGATTGTGTCCTCATCCTCCAGGGAACTGCTAATGTCTTGGAAGCAAACTGTGTGATCTGGTTCTGGGAGGGATTGATCATTGGAGGCTTAGTAAGTGTTACCTATCCTCTTGAAGGGAAGGGCTGGTAATTCAGCCTTTCACCATCCTGTGAGTCATCAAGCAAATAGTCCAGCAGATGGATCTGGGGTTACTCCAGGCTTGTGAGTTCCTGACGATTCTCAATATGCTCATTAACCTTGTGCTTTTGAAGAGAAACCCAGTCTGATGCCTGAAGGCTTTCTATATTGACATTTCTGTTGCCAGTAGAGTTGAAGGAAAATACCATTTGTTTTTCATGGGAAAGCCTGGGAAGTTGGGAAAGGAGTAAAAGAAAGAGTTGGTTTTAATTTATTATTTATGCTGACATTTCCCATAAATGAAAACAGGAAAATAGTCAGTTTTCAAATATTAATTATATTTTTCAAAACTGGGGCTTCTGTATTAAAACCAAATATTTTCCAGTATTTCATTTTCAACAAAGAAAATATAATTTCTTTGAAAAATGGTGGGGGGTACAATAAGTATTTTTATATGCAATGAAGGGGGCACTCTGTGTGTGAATAAGAGTTCAAACTACTTAAATATTATGTTAATGAATGTTGAGCTTTAGTAGTTTTTGGAACTTCATCTTTTTTTCTTTTCCAGCCATGTCAAGTTTAATTTTCAATAAGATAGTATTGGTGGGCAACAGAAAGTTGATGCTGAATTTGCCCCTTCTCTGCACACAACTGCCACAGAGAGTTCCTTGCAAAATGCAGATGCTGCAGGGAAATCGTGCTCCAAGTTTCCTTCCCTGGTTCAGGAAGGAACCTTAAGACAAAGTCAAGCTGCCTGGATCAAGTATTTGACACCCAAATGCTTACTGCAAATGGACATAGTACTGATTCTAAACTTACCTAGCTGTTAACCCCAGAATATGAAACACCTCTGATCATTTGTGTGAGGCAAACATGCTCTCCCTGAAAACTGTGCTACCAGAAAAACTAGCAACCTCTGCATACAGACTTATACATTACTTAAACATAAATGATAGTGTCATAGAAGAAAAATAGGGGAAAAAAGGAGAAAAACAAATGGGATCAATGACACTGTGGAAGTGCCTGCATGGCACATGGGTAATCGAAAGTAGTGAACCGCATCATGCAAAATCCTGTTCTCCTCCACCAGTGATACCTGAAACATGGATGCCTAGTGCAGAAACTGTAGATGGCCAACATCTGACCATATGAGGTCTGCACAGAGCGGTTGCCATACCCTTGAGTGTTTGTTCAGGCTTGCCAAATGGGAGCCAACAGGGGCTGAGTTTTTGCTCAGTCTTGTTATGTCCCCTCATCCTTTTTACATGGGTTTGTTGCAACTGCTGTTTTCTGTCTGGCTTTAGTGTCTTTCATCTCTTTTTCTGTACAAAGCACAAAAACTAAGACAAGCATCTATGGCCCCAGGAGGAGCTGTAGCCATGAAGTAGGCCAAGTTTTAATTCTGCTTTTCAAGACTATAGCTGTTTATGACGTCTGGCTATGTTAACATCGACAGTGTGTTGGTTAGTAAAGATAATGACTAGTACTTGAAAAATTGACAGAGTCTCCAAGAGATGTAGGGTAAGACCGGATCAAAAAGCTAAAAATAAGAGTAGTGCTATTTATTCTTTCCAAAGGAACAAAACTGAAAATGAGAAACATCTTGGTATAGCCTACAAGAACACTGACTTGTACAATGTTAATTTATTGATGGTACTGAATGAAGTGCAATGTGAAACAAGGAAACTAAAAGGCTATTAATGTCTCACTATATTTCAGAACTTGTATCTACCCTGCCACAAACTTTTTGCTTGGGCTAATATTTCTGAGAGGTCTTAGGAAACAGAGGTTCTTTTCTTTGTTTCATGTTTTTCACAGAGGTACTTTTCACTTTTTCCCTCTTACAGATGTCTATGTGGGTGAGAGGGACAGCTTTTTAGCAAACTGATAATGACTTGCAGCATTCAGTGAAGCTGTTACACACTGTACATTATTTCTACAGCTTCTATGTTTGTAGCTGTTTCTGCCTTCAGCAGGGGGTACCTGTAGTGTAGGAGAATGATAAGAAAGGAAAGAATGAAGCTGGAATCAAGAGAGAGCAGGATACTTTAATAAAACAGCTCAAAGTATCTTTTCAGACTGACCTTACTATTCTGATTTCTAAATTGGGTGCAAATCATTCAGGATTTATTCTGTTGTGTAAGGGAAGCATAAGCAAACATCACAGGAATATAGCTGTGCTATGTAGCTGCCTTTTCTATTCAGCACCTTTATCTTGTCACAAGCCATCTTGCATAGTGACAGTATAAGCAATAAATTAAAACTATAGCACTGTGTCTTTCCAAAGCTAATGGATGTAAGCCCACAGTTCTCACCCTAGCAGGCAGGCATTTGTCCCATTTGTTCCTTCTCTTTTTTACCACTAGTATACTAGTATACTTTCCCCTTTCATCCACAGGAATTATTTGCTATCATCAACACAGTTTGTTTATTACTTGATAATGGAAATGAATCAAGTTGTATACTGCTCTCTGTGCCCTGTACAGTATCATCATTATATGATAATAGCAGAGATAGATCAGAATGGTAGAACATGTTTGATTAGTATCTCCCAACAAGGGCACAAATTTTATTGGTATTTAATATCAAGAGGCATAAGAACAGAGATCATCAGTTTAGGGAGAATCTATGCTAGGCTTAGTACAATTATCACTTCTCATAGACTTGGGTATTGGGTATTATTATGTTGGTAGATGTGTAGAGTTTTAATGCCATGCATGTAGATTGATATCTATCTTTTCTGAATTTTGTTCAGCTTTATGTATCTTAAATATGTGCAATATGGAAAACAGAAGATACCTACATGCCCAGCAGGATGGTGATCACAAAGTATGCTCCAAAGATGACATTAATTGCACATTTTTCAAACAGCTGAACTTTTACATCAAAAATCCTGGCTGACTGCATATTTTAGTTCAACAGTTCGATAAGAAATAGTACTACTAATATCATAAAGGTAAGTCAAAGAATTCAGTATTCCGAAGACTTACTGTAGAAAACTCCCATAGGAATGGCAGAAATAATCAGAAAACATAAGTTAAAGCTGAATTTGATATTTTAATATGTCCGATAAGACAGAAACTGAGCAAAAAAGTGTTTAAAAGATTGATTTTTTTTTCCTGCTGCAACATCTCACTAGTTCATTAGAAATTCAATAACACTTATCTTCTGACCACAGTCTAACTCCCCACATGTGGTATCCTTGAAGAAATCATGCTATTATTATTACTATTTGTTAGTAGTACTTCCAGAGAATATATGTTTAACCATTCTACCCCTGGGCAAAATCTCCCTTTGCACCCAATGCTATATTAACTCAAACCAAAAAGATATCCCAGCCAAAATCTTAGAAATCAAAGCGCAAGACAACATCGGTAGGCAAGCCAGTAAAAGAATGAGCAACAGTCTGGCTCACCATCACATTTTGTGGAGAAACTATGGAGAAAATGTTATGATTTAAAATGCCACACAGGCATAAAATACCATTACAGGTGAACAGGAGCGAAATGACAATTAAAAGATGTGAGAAAAGGTTATTCTGAGTGGTTGTGGAATCAAACACATTTGCCAGGGCTGCAGAAGGAGGGATCATGAGAGAGGGAAACAGACACAGGCCTGGATACTTCTGTCACCTATTGAGAGCTTGGCACTAAGCTCGAAGAGGTGCTGCATGGTAGTGCTCCCTTGTAAATGGTCATGGTAGGTTGTTTTGTAACATACACGGAGTTTGCATGTACCATGCATGAAAGAGGCTAAAGGCAAGAGACACTCTTCAGTGAGATGGGCAGTGCAGGACCTGGCCATTGTCCCACCCTTGTTGAAGACTCTCCAGCAGATGCAGATCAGTGGGACACAGATTCCTGTTGCTACAGGGTCACTCATTGAAAGGCCTCTGAAGAGGAATGCTGGTGATATCTGTACAAAGAAAATAGGAAGTGAACTTTACATATGCAGAGGAAAATGAAACAGTTCTGTGTGTCATAGCTATTCCTTATTAAGCTGTTTGTAAACAACTTGCTTGTTTAATCTGGCCAGGAGTATGTGTTACAGGATAAAATGTTGCCAGTGAACAAGCCACCATAATTATAAAGACCATGACATGATGCTTTGCAGCATAGAGTTGATCATGGACAATTTACCACAAGGTGAACTAATTATATTCATTTCTTGCCTAAGTCATCAGGAGGATCTGCTTCAGGGAACTGGAGCATTTTCAGTGGAGAGCTTGACCAGTCAGAGTAAATGAATGCAGTTCAAAGATACCCTGAAAGAGAAAAAACCAGTCCTGGGAAATAATAATGTGGGGTGGTTTTGAGTTCTTTGGGCAAACTAGCCAAGCAAAATTACTGGGTTATTTAGCTAGATAGCTTCTCAAAGTGATTTGGAGCCTATTGAGAAATCCTTATTTGAAAAAAGTATGGGGTCTTCTGTTAGCCTAAGAATAACTCTAAGAACTTGCTCTGAGGGATTTTGTGAACTATATTTTAGAAACTTCTTTTCCGTTTTGGGTGAACTGATTTAAAAATTATCAGGAATACCAAGAGCTTTCAATAATTTTGGAAGGGGCAATAAGCTTACTATGAGCCCCAAAAGTGAGTACCATGGGTGCTAAAAATGCACATGGGCATCTAATTTTACACCCAAGGATGAACATAAAAGCAGTAAGATAAAAAGGAGCTTTAATCTCAGCAAAGGATAAAAGGAATGAGCTAGTGAGAATGTCAGGTAGATTAATTAAAGGAGTCACAGTGAACAATATTAGGCAGTAAATAACATTAGGGCATAACATAATTACCATTTCTAAGAGTTATTTATCACCAAGTAACCCTTTTTGGTCTAGGCCAGTCTTAATCCCCCTGGGCTCATGTACTTTTCTGGAGCCGCCACACCTTTAATTATGTAAAACCTTAGCTTTCTTAATTTTTAGGTCTGATCTGTGCTTGGACAAGTTATTTTTCCACTTTGGCTGGATGCTTCCAGCCGTCTGGCCCCAGTCCCTCATTTCTTTGCTAGATTTTGGACTAGAGTCTGGGGTAGTTCTCGCACTGAAGTGTCATGCCTTTGTAACTCACTGAGATTTCCAGGGCCCCCAGGTACCACCAACTGCATTTCTCAGGGATTTCCTCGCAGCACTCATTTCCAGTTTGATTTGAAAGGTTTTTTTCTAATGTTTTCCTGCACCTGTTGTTCTTCAACTGGGAGCACATGAGAGTGTCCTGTTAGGACAGGGGAAGGTTTCCCTGAAACTCTCTTCACAAAAGTAGGACATCTTTTGATTCTGATGTAATATTCTTTGCATTATTTTGTAGAACCAGCCAAGCAGGTGCCCCAGGAAAACCTGCAATTTTTTTCTCTACTCCCAGTGCCCAGTTGATTTGTATGTCTTTCAAGTTAGAATGAAAACCATCCCCCAGTGGAAAATGACTACTTGACTCCAGGCAAAATGTTTACAAATGTGGATTCTTTACAACATTTGGGTTTAAAAAAAAAGAAAAAAAAAGAAAAAAAAAGGAAAAATCACTATGAGTTGGTCAGAAATGACCAGGTATGTTTCAGGTTTGCATTTCAAAAGATCTTTTTTGTACAGAATTCTTTGTCTTTTAATATATATGAAAGCTTATTAAAATGATTTTAAGGTCAAAATCAGAGAAGAATGATCTGATCTTACTGAAGCAATACTCTTGGATTAATCCCAAAATAAGTCTTTTAAAACTATTAAAAATTAATTCCTCAAGATATGTCAAAAACTTTATATTTTTTCATTTTTAATGGATGAAAAGAAGAAGCTCCATTTCTTACTGGAAAATCCTCCTTGCTCTTCCCAGACAACATCTCCATAAGCTATTATGTCACTGGACCTTCTTCACCTTTGCTCCTGAGGTTCTAGGGCTGCAATTCATCTGACTTTGCCCTTTTAAAGGTTTAGTCAAAATTTGATCTTAGTCTTCCTCTGTAGATATTGAAGAAAGCTGAGGAACCCCAGAGAGCCCATACAGCTAGGAAGAAGTCCATACAATTTATGGTGAAAGTATCTGCTTTGCTTTAGAAGAGGCCTAAAGAACCAGATGAAGTTGAAAAAGTCTGGGAGATGAACTTTAACAGTAAACTGCTTTGTTGTAGTGTTAACCATAAGTACAAAAGAAGCAATACCAGTGTTGCCTTTTCTCTCTCTGAAAAAAAAAAAAAGAAAGCAGAGAGGAACAAGTGGAACTCAGACATTTCTGTGGTGATTCCCTCAGACCAGAAAATTCCTGAAAAGGAGAAAATTCCTTTTCTTCTTTCTTCATGTATCCCTTACGGTCATGTATATCACTATACATATATTACATTTTCTCATCACAAATGACATAATCTTTCATCAGTGAAATTGAGCAATTTTCTAAAATTGAAAGATCTATATTAATTAGTCCATTCATGCAGGAGCCTATTTTATTCAAGATTTTCTTGAACACCTGAATGAGAAGCCAAGGTTGGTTTAGGATGAAAGCTGACAGTACATCTGAAAATTTCAGTCTTATATGTATAATGATGCAACTGTACTACTACAACTAACCTTGTTCCAGCATTCTGAGTCCTTGTCTCCACTAGACATAGAAGTCACATTTTTATCTCACGTTAGCGAAGATTACAGTCATTGACATGTAGTGAAGACCAAGGGTGTACTTTAGCTAAGTTATATAAACCAAGATACTCTTTAAACTCTTAGCCAATGCTCTTCTCAGAACATTCTTAATTGTAAACAATTGAACAACATGTGAAAACTCTATCTTCACTTGGACTTTTTGTTTCTTTTTACCTGGCATGTGGTCAGAGCACTTTTTTTTTTCCCTAGCTCGGGCATAGTATTATCTGTGGTAAGTCTAAGAACATAATGGAGTTTGCCTTTTATACTAGCTATGCAAATGAGTAAACACTGAGAGAAGCTCATCTTGGTAAATTTAAGACACATTATGAATATCCTGATCTAGTTACACTATGCTCCTCACACGCCTTAATTGGAGCCTACTAGCAATATATTTAGAACATATTTAAACATTGAGCTCCACACAAGGGCTTGTACTGCTTGGAATACCTAGAAATACTGTATAGCCTCTTTTCCATACAAAATAGCCTTGAAATGGTTTTAAACAATGTGAGGATGAAGGTGTGAGTGACTTGGAAAAATTTACTTCCTTTATCAAACTAGTAGTGGAATACTTCTTTAAAGATGGAGCAATTGAAATGAATACCATAAAAGCACTCATTAATATATTGTTGTATTAATAATAGTATTCCCCATTTTGATTACCACACAGAACTGCTGTTACATCATTTCTGCTAGTTGCAACTCTTTTGCAAATGGCCAAGACTTTGTATTACTTAGGTAAGAAGATACATAATGCCTAGTCAATAGTTCTGTCTACTTCTGACAAAAACTGTGGAGAAAGTCTGTGTGGAAGAAGGTGCTGAGCATCAGGCAAGATAACAAGTGTCTTCAGCTTCCAGCATGAATTAGAGCACTGAGCATCAGGCAGGATTGACTACTGCATAGAAAAGCCTCATTCAAGGTCAGCACGTGGGACTGTCACATTTCCTTTGATATTCTGAGTCCATAAATGTAAGTATGTATATGTTGCCCTCTTCAGGGAGGGTTTTTCCATCTGCAAGAGATGGCAGTATATCTAACACTTTTCAAATACAGATTCAACAATGGGCTTCATGCAACATGATATCCAGGTATCTTCTAAGACATGTTGCTTACAAGTTAAAAGTATTTACCTTTCTGATTTAACTGTTTCAGAGTGCCCTTGACAAAGCTGAGAGTTAGGAGCATCAGACATCTCCTCCCATCCATCCCCATCACGAATTCTCATCACAACATGGCAGGGAGAGGCATATGTTCTGACTGACTTCAGTGGAAAAACTTACTTCCCAAATCAAGTAAACAGTGAACCATTCCTGGAGCAAGTGAATTTGAGGACAAAATTTTGGCCCGTAGGCCAAGTTCCTAAAGACAGAAACATTGGAGGAAAGGCAAAATGCCACTCACATTTGCAGTGTGGTATAAATAAATAATATCAGTGGAAAGTGAAACTGCACTGAAAATCATCCTTCCTTTTAGTACAAACAAGGAGTTCCCTGTGCAGCGAGCAGAAAAAAATGAAGCCTGGATTTCTACGGATTTGTGCCTCATGGTTGGAATCTCTGGTGTCTAGTAAAGCATAAGCCCCATTTGAAAGTTTTTCTTGCATTTCAGGCATTTAGGCCATGTCTCCTCAATGGTGTGAGCTCATCTGAAACCTGTTAGTAAATGGAGCATGCTTAGGAGTGCTTTTTCTCCTGGGAGGCAATGTTTTTTTATTAAACATATAGAACTTTATCTCTGACACCCTTTTGTCACTGACAAAGGCTGACTGACAGGTTTAAACATTATAGATATAGTCACATAGAGAGAAAGTCTGACAAGCACAGGCACAAACAGATACACATGTATATGTAGATAATATAACATTATCAGAGATCTGTCAGATTAATCTGGGCTACCTGCTGGTTCAGTACTAGCCCATAAGTGGCCCAAGTGCATGAAGTTTAGAGAACACCAGGTAGGCTCCACTGACCACACATTACAAGAGTCTGTCTTGTAGTTAAATTCTTCACTTCTGGCACAATCTGCCCTCATGAAACACCTCAAAATATAAGTGGGCCTATCAGTGCTGTTTTTTGCGCAGCTTTCCTATGATGTCCTCCATGTGTGATGCTTCCCTGTAGAGGGGGACCATGAATGTCCCCTCTCTACTGTGTAAGATTGTAATGGAAAGCCTGAAATATGTTAATGCCCACTAAAATTACAGAAGATGAGGGATATAGGGAGATAACCCACTTATTAAGACCATTTTTTCCAAGCCATTACCACTTAAAAGTTTCTTTTGTGATATTTCTTGCCACATTTTTTTACTTGTAAAAATTTTTTTACTTCTAAAAATGTGACCTTTCTTATGGATCTAGTGACCTATTCTGGAAATGTTAGCCTCCTTCAAATTGTAAGGGAAAAAAAGGAGTTCATGTGAAAAAAGAGAGTTTTTTTGCCTAACAGAGATGTGAACCCTGGGATGAAAATCCCTCTAAGGCTGTGGAGGTCTGTGCTGCCTTGTACCAGTAGAATTAAGCTGTCTGAGTAGATTGTGACCCCCAAAATGACTCAGTAGTGTAAGACAAATGGGCGTTGCCAGTTTACAAATGTTTTAAAAATAAAACATCATCTGGTCACTGCCAGTTATTAGGCAACGTAACACAATATCAAAGACTCAGGGTGATTACCTGATTTCTTCCATATCTGCTGAGTTAATTTCTGGCCAGTCTTAAAACAGAATGAGAATAAATATTGCAGAAATAAATTAAAAGAGATCAGTGAGAAAGGATGTTAAATGCTCCTCATTAATCTGCCAAAGAAGCAAGATTAAAATAATTACAGTTTAAAATTTTACACAGGTTTCATTAAACTCTAACCAGACTTTTCAATAAAGGATTACTGCTCAATGGCAATTGCTAGAGATGCTATCTAAGAGGGCGGATGCATTATCTGTATTTTATAGTTATGTAAAAATGTAATAACTTTTGGTCACAATTAATTACTATAATTCTGACCTAGAATATCGATTGGAAATCACACATAGCAGCCCTAGGTGATTAAGAGGAGATGTTGGGTTCTTCTAATGGTGGTTGGCCATGAATACTCTAGGTACTTAGTTATCAGTTACATTGCTGACATTTGCCAAGGAAGGAGAGGAGGCTTTGCAAGCTGTTTTCCTCTTCTGCCCAGGTTGACACAGAGAGAAATGGAGTATTAACTACATGCATATTAAATACAGTTGTGCTGATGCTGAGGAAGAGGAATTTGTGTGGTTCAGGATATCACTACCTTTCTTGCAGAATCAGCAGGGGTGGAAGAAGATAGACAACTTTCTGTTTATGACTGGTGCTGGCAGATGGCACAATTGGCAATGTGTCCCTAGTGCATTGATCATGCTACACTATTTACCCATTTGGTCCTTTCCTGATGAGCAAAGGAAACCTGAAATGAAAATTTCATTACACAGAAAATGAAGTACCGCAGATGTGAGATTGTCATTGGCAGTTCTTGCAGTCCTTGTGTGTGCTTTTATTTGGATGATATGTAGTTCACTGTAGGTAAAGGTTTTTCCTTGATCTAGGATAGTACTCCAAGCTCTGGGATAAAAGATGTATAGTTCTTCCAGATCCACCATGCAAAACCCATTTTCTTAGTCGGTGACTGTAAAGATTCTGGCTAGTCTTGGGGTTTTTTAAACAGCCAAGTTTTGGAAAATTCTAGAAAAGAAGCAGAGAGGGGAAAGAACATTTGAAGACAAGAGATAATCACATTTCTAATCTGTTAAAGTTCTCAGAAGTGCAACCTGGTTTAGATTACAAAGCCAGGAGAAAGCAAAGCTTCAAGTCTTTATTATTCTCTTTATGAGTTAACATGAAGTTAGGATAAGAATTTGGACATAAACCAATTTTTTGCAGTTTTTTTACCATAATATTGTTTTAATTTGAAACCAACAATTCTCACAAAGACAAACCTGGCTCTTCTGCTTACAAAGCAGATGAAATGATACATACACACTTGTCATACCGTCATTTTTTATTACATCCTATTGGAGATTCTCTTGTGTCTTTCTCCAAGTTCATGATGATCTTTTATTTCTTTTTTTTGTTTGTTTTTCTGTATTTCTGCATTTCATTGTTACATTAAAATATAATTAAGAAATTAAGGTGAATAAAAAAAAAGAGTTAGAAAAATCCATGTTAAATGAGCAGACTTATTCTTACTTCTAGTTTCAATATCCCTCCTTGGTGCTTGAAACATCTTTTCTCCAAGAAACAGCCATAATTTTTAATTTTAGTTCATCAGCTCTTCAGAAAAGACGAAAATTGTCCATCATATCTATACTTTTCTTAATTTTTTTCTTTGCTGTTGAGTACAAAGTCAAATTCCATACAATAGTAAGAAAACCTCTTATTTTCTCATTTTCTCAAGCTTAAATGTATTAATGTAATTTTTGTGTGTTATTTTAAAAGTACCTGACAAAAACAGGCATAGAGATATAAGCTTTGTTGAAATTGTTTAATAATTAAGTATGCTATAATTTATTTTTTAACTCCTTACAAGACTGCAGACTGCAGCCAAGGCTGTTGAAAAACAACTGAATTTGGCTTTTTTTTTTTTTGGTAAATACCAGCCATGCTACAAAATCCCACTAAATTTATTGCTGAGTATTTAAAGCCTCTATATAAAATGTATTTCTTTATTTAAAGTAAAATAGAAATGTCAAAGCAAGAGCTAGCTTTTGAAGAATACACCAAAGGCAGTACAAGACAAAACCTTTTTATAGTTACGCTTAAATTTACTCACAGTAGTAAAATGTTGTATAACAGAAAATGAATTAGGGTTTCTTTTTGTGAGTGTAGAAAGTAAAATATTTGACATGGAGTAATGAGGTGGTAAAGTCAAGATCGTCTTCTTTCATGGAGTCTGGTGAGGAACAATTTGGCCTGCTGTGGTATGCTGAAATCATGTGTAGGTTCTAGCCCTTCTAAGACCACACAGCTGAACCTAATTTTACCCTATTGCAAAGACCAGGATCTTCAGTTAACATCTACCACATCCTGGCCCCTTAATCTGTGTGTTATATGGTGGCACCTCCCACAGTAAAAGTTCTAATACTTTTACAGAACCTCAAAGTAATTGTTCTTGCATGAAAAACATATGGAACCACAATTCATACTTGTATTAGTTGATAGCACTGAATATGTTTAATATTGTTTTCATCACTCAATTTTATCAAATGCTGTTTAAAACTTATGTTCGGGGTATTGTAGCTTATATTAAAATATGCTTTCAAAGTTATATTTGTTTTTTTAAATAAAATCTTTTTGAAAGTATCATACACTGGAAATAGGAATAATGTAGCAATAAAATAAGTTAATGCAGTTCTGAAGTTCTTCCACAGACGCTTTTCTTTACTTGGAAGATACCTATATTCATAGCGTTAAAGACGTAATGTGTATAGTTGGCTTCTCTGCACTGATATCCTCAGACCTTCAGGCTGAACAATTCATACAATTGGTCATGCAGTCAAATACATTTTACTCATCATGAGTCAGACCAGTTTCAGAGTTTAAATAGGAGATCTCTGCTAGCTTAATACATTTAGATGAAAACAGGTGAAGAAAAACTTACCTAAAGAGCTGAGTAGGTGGATTTTAGCAAGGTAGTTATCGCTGCTAGGATGGCGCCAAGCCGGATGGAGTAAATTGGAAGGTGAGGCTAAGGGCAGTGCAAGAGGATCAACAGCCAAGCCCATAGCTTCACTAATTCTCTGCACTGGGATGTAGTCTTGTGTGTCAGCAAGGTTCAGAAAACATTCTTCTGGGACATTCTGGGATCTCTTTTGGATGTTTGAGATAAAGAACAATGTCATATAGTTCCTAATTTGGTGGTTCCAATGTGGGATGGAAACAAGAAGCCAAATATTTACATGGGTTACTCCTCAACAATAAGGAGCCATCAAGTTTTGCATTTGAATCCTAAATGATAGAATTATAATTGATTTGGTTTATTGATAACCAGACACTCCTGCTATATGCTTGGAGTCTGGGAACATTCAGGCTTGGAGTCTGGATTTGTGGACATCTTTGATTTAATTCACACTTGCTACTTGTGTACTTGCTGCCAACATTGTTTAGATAATGCAGCACATCTGACAGGCTCTGTAGGAAAATCATGTCAAACAATGATGCTCTTTGTTGTGGCCAGGCTGGAATGTTAAACCAGGCTTTAAACTATACTGGAGTCAAGAAAAGATTAAAACATTTTTTAACAAAGGCTTCAAATGTAGAAATTAAGCAACTTAATTCTTCCACATCACAACCCTTGAATCACAGCCAGGGTAACATTTACAGTGTATTGAAGAGGTTCATTCATCCTGTTTTGTTTTAGAAAAAGCAGTTTATTTTCAGCATAAAATCTTGATCTGCCCAAGTGTGCCAGGATTACACTACATGTCAGTTCAGAATTTTTTTTATTGCTTATGGAAATATAACAAGAGACATTTTACACTCTTTTTATTGTTTTTGTTGTTTTTTTTTCTCTGTATCATTAGATTCCTACGTCTGAAGACAGTGACGTCACCAATTGCTTTGACCTTGGGTGTAACCCAGACCAAAGAACATCAGACAATATTTTGCATTGTGTTTCAGGTGAAATGTTTTTTTTTTAAGGCATCTGATACTAATTTAAAGTCCCCAAACCAGATTTCACAAAAATATACAAGCATTTTTGAAAAAGAGGAATAAATAAATAAAAACAAACCCTAAAACCAAACTGTATGGGACTTGTTTTCAGAAGATTCTTTTAAAAGCAACTCAAGAAAAAAGAAACTTTCATGTACGACTCCAGCAGCTAGTGCACTCAGGATGTGTGAATACTTGCATCACTTCACTCAAGAGTGAAACAAGTTTTGAATCTCTGCTTTTTGCTTCAGAGGAGACTTGTCTTGAGCAACAAACAGTAAGCTCATTGATGAAGGGAGCTTCATTCTGCTGAAGGTGATTTCTTCCAACAAGAGAAGAGTGAACAAGATAGCACATAACTCTATCTTAGCAGAAGTGAGGCTTAGGGAAAAATGAGGCTTGAGAAGGATTTTTCCATAACAAACACAAATTAAACTTTGAATTTGTGACTGAGTTATACCCTAGTTTTGAGTTAGATGACAAAAAATCACGTCTTAGAGAAAACGCAAGATGAGAGAAAATCCATCATGTGTCTAGAAAAACTAAATAATACTAAGATGTAGGTATACTGTAATGGACTTTAACTTAATAGAACAAAATCTACTCTTATTTCACTGGGTGGATGAAATTTCAAGGAAAATAAAGCTTACTTCTGTGAAGAGAAAAAAAAATCATATTGTCTTTCACAAATTATGCAAGAACATCTAAAAAGGACACCAGTAATAGGATTATGAACCTGTGTGATTATGAACACACATGAACTATGTGTGTAGTTGTATGAGTGAAAGTGTCTTCTCCATTACACGTTGCAGTAATATCAAAAGGATTCCTAACACTAACAGATTTTAAGGTTGAATGAACAGATACAAATGCATCACCATTTGTAGCTGTATGCACGTGCCCATGGTTGATCCAACTAGCAGGCAAAATTCCATCCAAGGTATATGCACCCTGCCCCTTGACAGTCTTACAAGTATCCCTCTGGCTTTTCAGGTGCCTCCCTTTAACATGAAACAGACCAAACCAGCAGTACTTCCACCCTATACTGAAGCTGCTCTCATTTTGCTCCAGCAATCACCTACCTGCTTCATTTTTAACTTATAGTCATTGCTTATGTCAGGCATTTTTAAGTTGCAAACGTGGGCCACATAGACTTTTACATGACTCTCATTATTTTTGTCAATGGACCACTCTTAAACACTATGAACTATATTCATAAACAAATTTATCTCACAAACCAAAAATTTGTCCTTAATCATTTATGACTATGCAGCTGGACATTTCTCTCCACAGCTGAGTTTTTACATGAAACAATAGGCTTACTGTGGGCTAAGAAGCTGTGTGAAGAGGCCTTTGACATAGTAATGATATAATATTTGAAACTACATTCCACAGTCTGTTCTTTTTGCAGCATCTTCCTTCATACTTTTTCATGTTCTAAATTCATAAGTTGTTTTATACAAAAGACTTGAACTTGTCTTGAGCTCAATAGCAAGTATCTTAGTTTACCATTTGAATACAATTATTTAGTGCAGTGTTTCCCAGATATTTGAATGTCTAATCAAGGTTATTAGGAGACAAAGTTACTTCCAAAGAGAAAAATAGCAATTCCCTTTTGTTAATGTCACCTGTAACTGGAATTAACAAAGTGATTAAGAACATATAAATGAATTTTGCAAATTATATTCTGGTTGTTTCGAAGTATGAATATAAGTGAGAAAATAATGGGTTGTTTCAGCCTGGTGACTCATATACCTGCCAAAATATGAGGGAAAAAGATCAGTTATAATGGAAGCAAAAGTTCTTTTTAGGGAGAGAAGAGAAACAACTTTTTCCTTAATAGGATTCTATGAATTAAAAAAACAGTATTTTTCAGCCCATAATTTTTGTTTTGTTATGTATTTCAAAATTATTTAAAAACTGTATTTTTCCTTCATTTCTTTTCTTCTTGTTGTCTTTAATAAGAAATGTATAATTTAATAAGAAATGACCTTTAATAAGAAATGACAGAAAAGCCCAGAAGTTTTACTTGAAAATGACAAAGCAAAGGTCAAAATATTCTCAGGCACATATATTTTTAGTTTAAGTCAACTTTTTCACATAGTTTTAGTTTGCAAAGATTTTTTTTGGCAAATTCAGTATTCATTAAAAATTTTGCCACACCTCATTTACAGACATAAGCTTACCCACGTAACACTCTTTGAGGTAGCAAAGTGTCGTTGGCCTATTCTAACAAACCAAGATGCCAAATTATTTCTGGGTAAGGAAGGCAGAAATGAGTTTCATCCATTGAAATAATTCAAGTCAATGAGCTAAGTTTCCCACCAAAGGAGCCTGGCATCCTGCAGACTTCAAGCTCTTACTTGTCTACATGCTTCTTGCTCTGAGGTTTTGTGTTCCCAGCCATATACTGGTAGGTCTTGTCTCATGACAACATACCAGAGCTCCCTTTCAGCTTCCATATCTGAACTTTCTTCCCATTTAAGCAGGACAGGGAGGGTGGTACATACCCAAATCTTATCATGTTATGAGATTGGGCAACAACCAGGTTCAGGACCTGAAATAGTTTGTGAGTTCAAGTCTGGGATGTAAAGTTCTGTCTTTCCATTCAACATAAAGTTCTCCAACACTTTCCTTCAGCCCCTCCTGTGGGTCTTCACTTGGAGAAAGGGATGAGGCTTCAGTGATCACAGCTTTTACAAGCTTTTACAAATTTTGTTTCGCAAATCTCCCTTTCAGATAAAATTGTGATAGACAGTTACAGGAGGAGAGAGGAAGGTAGAAGCACATCTTTGCCCAGACAGGAGACAGGATTAAGTGTGAGATATGTATGCCTACGGTGGAGGAATTTACTCCACCTGTGTACACAGCAGCATCAACTCTGTGCACATATAGGTCTTGGGTGGGGATGACAGTCTTGTCTTTATCTCCCCTCAGATAAACGGGGCACACTGTTCTTGAAGTCAAAGGTAGAGCAAGGAAATAAAAACAAATTGATTTTCAAGTAGGGACTTCAATTCTGCTAGTAAATGAAGGTTCCTGCAGTCAGTCACCAGGTGTAATTCCAGAGTCTTCTGAGATATTGTGCCAAAAGTAGGAGACAGAAAAGAGTTATCTCTCCAGGCAAATAGATATAAAATGCATGGATCAAACTAATGAACAGGGGATAAAAAAATGTTTTCTATGAAAAATAAGCTGACTCAAGCACTGTGTGACACAGTTAATGACAGACAGGAACTGAAGTCTACTTTTATTAGTATTTGGCCTGACCTACCTGGCTTTAGAAAAGGGCCTCAATTATTTCTTTAATTGAGTGAGCTAGACTTATCGGTGAGTTTACTCACATGAGATATTCCTGTAAAAGATTAAACAATGTGAAATGATTAGAAATTTGTTAACCCTATCAAGGCAATCCAATATTTTTACCAGCTTTCAAGTGATGGTGCAGTAAATCCATGCAGGCTTTGTGACATTCAGCAAATATTCTAAATCCATCTCCCACAAATGCAAGTACATAATTTACAAGGATGATGCATGCTGTGGGATTAAACAGAACACCAAATTTAAACCATGCACTGCCTTGGGACCCTCTCAAAAAACTTTATCATCTCTTTGCAACAAACATCTGTCAATATGCTAAAGAAGGTTTTGTCTTTATATTTTCCCAATGTCCTGTCAGGTAAATCTCTGGTTTTAACTTGGTCATTCTGTGTGTTTCTTCCTAGGGTTTTGCTGGCTTCAGGGTTTGCTGGTAGAATATGGAGTCTTCCACCTGTAAGGCCTTTGGTCTGTATCCACAGTAAACTGAAAAGTGCAAAATCTTTTTTTTTTTTTTTTATTTTTCTCAGTGCACATATTCTGAAGACAAGACAGAAAGAGCTATTTGCAATCCTCCATGCCATTTAGGGCCTTAGTTGTTCAGCTGAAGCTCACAGAGGTGATGAAACCCGTCTACACTAACACTAATTGGAACTCCTGTGAACAGTTCCAGCATATGTCTTTCTACTTGCCACTTCAAAGTGGAGTGTTGTTCTGCCAAAAAGATACCTCCTCTCAAGTGACAATGAAACAAACATTACCACACCATGGAGAAATTCTTGTTGACTCTTTCATATATAGACTGAATTTGAATTCCAGTGTTGTCCATCAGGATCACTTGAAAATTATTCCTATAAATCCTGCATGTTTTCTGTTACTAAAGAAGACCACCTTTATGTGTAAAACAGCTTACATGATGGCTTAGGCCCTGTTCTATTAAAAGAGAAAACAGAAGTAGGAGGAGGTACCACCTCAGAATTCATGGGGCTATGACAGAGGCTTTTAAGTGCTTCGAATAAACCACAAAACATAATAGGGGGTTTGCTGACAAGCAAGCAAGGAAAAGATTAGGATTAATTATTTTTCTCTCTGTATTAGTTTAACAGTTGTACCAGTGGGAAGAAAAGAACCAAACAGTTTGAATAGAGTTAAAGAATTTCTAACCTTTCCATAATAACTGCATGTATCTCGACTATTAGCAATCATTGATGCTGATGCAGATCACAAGGCGATGTGACAGAAAGAGTGGACAGTTTAGTAGCAAATTATTGTAACAAGTAATGTAAAGAATCAGATGAACTTCTGCTGAGATATCAGCAAAAGAACACATGATATCATACACATCTGGCTTCTTCCTACAAATTTTTCTAGTTGTTTTTGTAGAGTTTCACAAACGTTTGTATTTATGCTTTAGAATTCCTGATATGGACTTGAAATGCAGTATTGTACTAAAGCCTGCAGTATTTCTTCCATGACAAGAGCTGGTTAGATGTTAGCTCGTTGGACATCTTCCTCTAACATTCAGTTTAGCCCTTTCCCTGTTGGGACTCAGGCATTATAATTCCTTCCATGAGTTCTCAGTCAGGGTCTTTGCTTAACAGGGAAGAGAATTAGTAGTCCATCAGAAATCAGTGCTCTTTATAAATCTCTACCTTGATTAAGAGCTGAAACATTTTCCAGATAGAAAATGATTGCTGCAGTCAACATGTTTGCTTTTTAGATGTTGCAAAGTATTCACCTGTATTGGTGGGCAGGGATGCTCAAACCCCACCAAAAGCCATGTAAATAGTTGAAGGTGGATATCAGTATAAGCAACAGAGCTTTCCTACTATAATGAAATTTTGTGCTTTAAAAAAAATTAAACAACAAACCACTATTGGAACAACTGAGGATCAAGAAGTAAAGATAGCACTGTAACAGCATTTGATTACAGGGGCTTCAAAGCACTTCTGTTGATTCAGATTGACCTGAATAACTACTTCACTTACAAGGGAGCATGCTGTGGGATTAAAAAGGGCACAATACCTAAACAGTGCTCTGCCTCAGAGCTATCTCAGCCACTTAATCATCCATTTGTAATAAGTGGCTACCTATATCCTAAAGGAGGCTTTGCTCTTTATGATAAAAGACTCAAGGACGCTGTCAATGACTACAGCAGCAGAGCAGAAGAACTTGTTTTTCTGTAAATATTTAATTTCTCATTCTCAAAAAGCTAATCCGTGTCAGCTTTTCCACAGCTGACTGGGGAAAAAAAGTTCTGTGCTACTAATAATGCATCTGGTACCTTATAACACACTGGAGACATGGGTATCCAAAAGACTTGTTTAAATATATAGTTGACTCTGTTGGCAGCTGGCCTCATCTGAATAATCTTCACTGAACTAAGAGCTCCAAATTATAGTTATGAAAGCCTAGACTATCATCTGTACAAAGTCTTTAGATTTTGCTCATACAAACCTCCCTCACACTTCTAATATGTCAGCACCTTGAAGAGCTGAGCACCTATTTTCTGTCCAGTTGTTTCAGAGAAAAAAGCTGTCCAAACCCACTGAAATATGAAGTGCATATGTACAAATGCAACTATACACTTTGGTTCTTTTCTATAGGTTTAGCTTTGGTTGTGGTGTACAGGATTAACTTGCATACCAGCAAGTGTTGGAAAAGATCTGATGACTCAAACAGGGAAAGGATAGGCAGCTTTCTTGTTTTCCTTTTAATTCCTTCAAAGAAGAAACTAATCTTTCCTGTTTTTAATGGACAAGCTCTTTGTAAGCACAACAATAGGTTTCCCTTTCAAAAAACCTTGCCTCAGTGAACCAGACGCTTCCTGGAGCAATAATAGAAGCGTTCACACAGTCACACAGGCTGGGAAGGGGCATCTGGGGGTGGGAAATGGGGAGAGATGGAGACTAGGGAACTACAGAGAGTAGTGAAATGCCTAATTCTTGCCCCTACAAGATAATCTGGGAATATGATTTGAAGTAAATAAATATTCAAATGGTCCTTACTGAATTTGAACTTTTCTCTTGAACTGCATTAAAAATAGGTACAAGTCTTGTTTTCCAAGCATCATTGCTTTACAATGTGCATGTCACAAAACAAGCACATATACAAATGCTGGCCTTTTTGCTGCAAAATCCTCATATGCTTTTATTCAGCCTGGACCTGATTCTACGAGAGACCAAGCTATCACGAAGCTCCCTCTAAGTTCAGTGGAAACTGAAGGCCTGAAATTATTTTAAATATTGTGCTTTATGGTAGCTTTTTTTTTAGGCTTTCATTTTCAAGTCATCTTTGAAGCCTTGGTGCTGCTATAGCTTTAGCTTTAAGGAATGGTTGTGCTCCATTTTAACCTTTCACATTTTATTAACAAAATCAAAACCAGGACAATTAGATACCTCCTGATTTTCATTTGTTTTAATATTATGGGAATGTTTGAAATGGCACAAATCTTAGGGAAAGTACTTCAAGCCGTGGCTGCAGCAGCATTGGAGTTCTGGTCACAGACATCAAAGATAACTTGAAAAGAAGAAGAAGAAGAAAAAAATTGAAGCCAATAATTCTTTACATTTGGGGATACTTCTGGATAATTTAGTTACATGTATCAAAAAACAAAAAAGAAAGAAAAGAGAATTAACTACTGTTGAAAACCAAAATATTTTAAACTTGCAACTAAGTAAAGACATTTTCCTATTCTGTCTTCTTCAGGAAAGACACGAGAAATAAAACTTTCTGGCAGCAGTAAAAGTTTGAGTAAGCAGGCATTCAGAATATCTGTTGAAGAATATCTGCCACTGGCTTCCTGTATGGCCATTAGAAAATTAGTACTTTGCTCTTGTTCTTTGACTCAGATTTTTCTGCCTCAAATATCTGTGCACTAGCAATTATAGGTTGGTTAGTAGTGTTGGTAATCCTACATGTATTTAAGATAGATCCATGTCTTAAATGCTTAAACCAAAGAGTGCTTACTGTGTTGCTCTAATAATGGCACATTAAAGAGAAACATGGCAATAAATATATAAATATATAATATCTGAAATATCTCTTTTGTTTGTATTCTTTCACCTTATGTTAGACCTAAATAATATAGTCCAATATAGATTCAAAAAATATTAAGAAACATATGTTTTTATTATGTTATTTTTAATTGCTTCTTCACTGCTTTTTTTTACTGTGCCTCTCCTAAACTTAATTTGCAAACACTTTGGAACTCAGATAATGACTGAAATTATGATTCTGTGAATTAAGGGCATTTTGCATGTGTTTTCATAAGTGCTCTGTACCCTTTACAGTAAGGCTTATAAAATATTAAGGAAAAGTCCTTTTTTCAATGTTCACTGACAGTGCTGGGCTTTTGAAGGACAAAGTTTTGAGAAGTCCATGGGCATGAAAAACAAAAACATTATTCACTGATAATTGAAAATAACATTTGCCTCACAAGTTTTAAGGACTGCACTAAACCTGTACAGAAGCCAAACTTATGAGCTATTGTCAACTAATAGGATGTGGCAGAAGGTTAAAAATAAGCAATTAGACTGGTCAAACACTAGTAGAGGCATAGAGCAAAGATCACATATTCAGCTGTTTTGTAAAACTGACTCTTTCAAAGATTAAAAACAATAATTTAGAACTTTGAGAAGCTATTTTCATTGCTGTTCTTGTACCTACTTATGTAAATGCTTTTAGACTAACAACAAGACATTGTTCTAGAAAATTACAGATTTGACTGGAATATGCTAGATTGAATTTATAGCTGTTATTGCTGTTTAGCTATTAACTGACAGGCTTCTGTGCTTGCCATGAGTCTTCCTTGCCTTAGTGTGTATTAGCATCTAGTGCTCATTAGTGGCTGCTTTTTGCTTTCGCTGCTCATTGTACCACTGTACTGCTTATCACCTTACTCTGCTGTGCCTGGGAACCTTTTGATAACAGCAGTGATGATGAGCCTGGGCTGGCAGATGGCCATGGCATCACTGCTGTTTCTGTGCTGCTGTACAGGGCAGGCTGGGACTGCAGAGTGAATTCAAGTCAAAGGGACTGTGACCTGCAGAGTTGTCCACATAGGAACAGGACACCCCATAGTGTCTGTGATTATGTCTGTGCTGCAGCACATGTACCCCTGAAGGATAAGCTCATGCTGACGAAGGTACACCTCTAAGCATCTGTGTCTTTAGGTAAGTCCATGCTGCTGCAGGTAAAACTTGAAGCATCAGAGACTGTGCATGAGGTCATGCTGGAGCACCTCAAAGCATTGGCCATGGATAAGCCCATTGCAAAACAGGTATACCACTGGAGGGACTGAAGCCATGAGCATGTCCATGCTGGAGCAGTTATATCTCTGAAGGCATTGTGACACTTAGAGAAGGGCACACTGGGACAGGTGGATAAGTCTACACCATAGCAGATATACCCCTGAATTGACTCTGCTTCAGGTAAGGCTCCATCTAGAGAAAGTATGCCCCGAGGGGACTGCAGTCTGTGGATAATGCCAGGCCACAGCAGTGGCAAGGGGAGGAATTCATTGCAATGTTAAACCCTGTGGTCCAGTCTACAGGAGCCAAGAGTGAAGATTGTAGTGCAAACACCTTTAAATTGTTGTAACCTGGGATTTGAGTGGCATGTTATGGGAATTCCTACAGCAGGAACCACCTGAACCAACTGAGAAGAGGGCTTCCAAGAAGCAGTGCAACAGCTACCTGACCTGAGCTGGCTTTGGTGCCCAGTAACACAACACACTACCTCTCCTGTTCTGAGGGGCCACCATAACAGACAGAGCCCAAAGCCATGAAAAAAAATGAACCTAATGGACATTTTGTGGGTATTTTGCAGATATTATACAGGGGTAGTCCATAGACTAAGGGCATTATACCCATGTACTGTGTGCTGTGACATATATACTGTACTTATCACAGGATGTGAAGAGGGTGGTGGTGGTTAATAGGAATGTATTGGATAGTGTGGGGCCTGAATATGATGTAAATGTTATGGAATAAAGGGTGGAGAATGTGCTGATTTTGGTTGGGATAAAGTTAATTTTTTTCACAGGAGCTAGTATGGAGATGTGTATTCGAGATTCAGTGTTGCTAACACAGCAGTGTTTTAGTCACCGCTGAGCAGTGCTTAGACAGAATCAAGGCATTTTCTGCTTCTTACCCCACCAGCACGTAGGTTGGGGGTGCACAAGAGGTCAGGAAGGGGCACAGCTGGGACAGCTGACCCCAAATGGCCCAAAGGATATTCCACACTATATGGCATCATACTCAGCATGCAAAACTGGGAAAAGAGATGGAAAGGGGGGGGATGTTTGGAGTGATGGCTTTTGTCATCCCAAGTCACCACTATGTGTGATGGAGCCCTGCATTCCTGGACATGTATGAACTCTTGCCTGCTGATACGAAGTGGTGAATTAATTACTTGGTTTGCTTTACTTGTGTGTGTCTCTTTATTTTACTTATTATGCAGTCATTATTTCAACCTATGAGTTTTCTCACTTTTAGCCTTCTAGTTCTTTCTCACATCCCACTGTGGGGAAGTGAGTGAGTGGCTGTGTAGGGCTTAGTTCCCTGCTGGGCTTGAACTATGTCAATGGGATACTTCAAAAAATGTTCCTGACAAGAATAAAAGGTAATTCCGCAACATTCATTAGTGAGAGACATCTTACAACACCAGTGGCAGTAATGGAGATGTATGATTTAGGATCCATGACATTCACTCTCCCAAATTCCACAGATCCTTATAATTTACCACCAACTCCGCTTTGCTCATAAACATCTTTGAAAGTTGGATATTGTTTCAGCTTATGAGCATTCATTTGTCTTTCACTAAACAAGAAACAAGTACTTGAATCCACCTTACTCTACACAATAAGTTTTAAAAAGTAATAAGAAGCTATATTATTTTAGGTGAGTAAGATTTTGGAAAAGCTTATCTATATCTGTAGGTCTTGGTGTGGTGCTCTTCCTAATGAAGTGTGGTGCTTGATTTCCTCTGGCAAAATAGTAACTTCAGTTGATTTCTTTTGTGATTGCATTGCGTCTGGTTGTTCAAGGCCATGTTGGGCAGAGCCTTGGGTGCCATAGTATAGTATGAGGTGTCCCTGCCCATGGCAGGGGGCTTGGAACTAGATGATTTTAAGGTCATAGAATCATAGAATAGCTAGGGTTGGAAAGGACCTTAAGATCATCTAGTTCCAACCCCCCTGCCATGGCCAGGGACACCTCACACTAAACCATATCACCCAAGGCTTCATCCAATCTGGCCTTGAACATTGCCAGGGATGAAGCATTCACAATCTCCCTGGGCAACCCCTTCCAGTACCTCACCACCTTAAAAGTAAAGAATTTCTTTCTTAGATTCAATTTAAACCTCTGCTGTTTAAGTTTGAACCCATTACCCCTTGTCCTATCACTACAGCCCCGAATGAATGAATAGTCCCTCCCCAGCATCCCTGTAGGCCCCTTCAGATACTGGAAGGCTGCTATGAGGTCGCCACGCAGCCTTCTCTTCCTTTCTTAGCCTATCTTCATATGGGAGGTGCTCCAGTCCCCTGATCATCCTCATGGCCCTCCTCTGGACTTGTTCCAACAGTTCCATGTCCTTTTTGTGTTGAGGACACCAGAACTGCACACAATACTCCAATTGAGGTCTCACAAGAGCAGAGTAGAGGGGCAGGATCTCCCCCTTTGACCTTCTGGTCACTCTTGTTTTGATGCAGCCCAGGATACGGTTGGCTTCCTGGGCTGTGAGCGCACACTGCGGCTCATGTTCATTTTCTCATCATTCGAGAAAATGTTCTCATGTTCATTTTCTCGTCCTTTCCAACCCAAACCATTCCATGATTTTATGATTCATAGCAGCCTATATGGTGCTGTGTTTTAGATTTGCAACCAAAACAGTGTTGATAGGACACAAGTACTTTAGTTACTGCTTAACAGTACTTGCAGAGAGTCAGAATTTCATTAACCAGCAGGAAACTGGAAGGGGACACAGCCACAATAGCTAATGTGAATTGACCAAAGAAATATTCCACATCATATGATGTCATGTTCAGCAATGAAACTGAGGGAGTTTTTCTAAGTAGCTGTTGCTTGGAGACTGGCTGGGCATTAGTCTGCTGGTGGGAGGTGGCTAGTGGTTACCTTTGCATCATTTGGGTTTTCTTAATTTTTTCTTCACTTCTTAAGCTGTCTTTATCTCAACCCACATTTTTTCCCCCTTTACCCTTATGATTCTCCCCCCCATCCTGCTGGGAGGAGCAAGCAATTGGCCAGTGGCATACCTGTTGTGGGCTTCGCTGTGGTAAGCTGACTATAATGGTCCAAAGTAAATGTTAACAATTTTCAGTACCAGAGCTCCTACATTTCAGCTGTAATATGAATAGTGTTTTCATATTCCCAAACAAAAGAAAAATGCATCTATCTATCTGTTTTATCAAAGTCTCTGGTGCAGTATTTCCATCTGTCTGACCTGGAGGTCTTTATTCTTTCTTATGGCAGGTGAGCCACCTAGAACAAATACATGGAGCTCCCTGTGACAGTGACTTTGCTCTGATACTGTTTTCCAGATGTTGGTGGTCTCCTCTTGCAGAAAGGTTTTGAAGTGGTTCCTCTCTCTCTTCCTGCTAAAGGAATACTTGCAGTTACCGTATCACATAGATAGTCACTTAAAGAGGAAAGGGCACAGAATTCTTTCAGTTTCGGGACTTTTGTCCACAGGATCAACACTGCATTGCCAGTGAAAGGAGTCTATGCACCTGAAATTCTGTGCGGAGAAGGAACTGAGTAACCATGAAATTTAGCAAGGAGGAATAAAAGATGACAATTATTATAGTCCTAACTAATTAACTCTAGTCTATGTGGAACAAGTGGAAACCAGTGATCAAGTCTGTGTGGGCCCAAGCCATTTTTTCTTTTTACACCTTTTTTACTCTCCTTTAAACCAGAATCCTACTCCTGCTGACTGGCTAAGAATGATTTGTCTTTCTCTACTAGTTTTTCCCAAAGGACTCAATCACTTCCACCAATGGTTCCTTGTTCTGCCTTCTGAATGACAGAGGCTGCATGTGGATTTAAAGAACCAACGTATAAAATTATGTAGGTATTCTGGCTTTAAACTGAATTTCACTTCTCTTGCTTTGGGTCTGTATTCCACCTCTAGCCATAACTCAGTGGGTCTCCACAGCACACAGGGTGTTCCAGAAGGTAAAAGGGTAATGAGATATACAAAAGCCCTGCAGTTCTCAAAATGCAACTCTAGGAAGCAAAATGGTCCCACTGCTCTAATGAAGGTAGGGCATAAGGCCAGTCTGGTAGAGAATTCATTTTGTTTTCCAAATTATGCCTGGCCATTATAACTTTTGAAAATATCAGAAAGTGGACTGCAATCTCCAGAAAGATTTATTGTTTCAGTAAAACTTCAAATGGAGCCAATAATCTATCGGCACTTGAAAAAGAAATGGCAATCAAGAAAGTACTGAATCCACTAGACATATAATTTTCTACTGTGGTGTGAACAAATGACTATGACAGGGTATCTTGGAGTTTCTAGCTGAAAAGTAGACTGCTTTCTGTTTAATTCCTCAGCCGTGTATGTGTGCTTGGACAAAGATGGTTGGTGCATCACTGACCAGATCTGCCAACATACTTTAGCCCTGACTTGTAAAATAAATTGCACTTGATATTTATTTAGTCACTAGGTTTGGTTTCCTCTGAGTTACAAACCTACATCTTAGACAAAATGCTGTGTGATTTTGTTGTGAATTTAGTCCATAAATTCACACCAATATTTGTTTTTATCAGTATTAGATCAGTCCTGGCAGCTCTCCTTGCAAAAGTAATCCCTGTGACAGAAGTAACTGTTTTCATTTCCACTGAAAATAACTCAGAAAATTTTCAGTAAGAGATGGGCCTGAACCAAAATTCAGGTTCCAATCAGCTCTGTGCACCTTCTTGCCCTACAGCAACTGAGAAAGAATGTTTTCTTTGTTTTAGCTTAACAGTCAAATCTAAAGTGACCTACAAAAGAGATAAATGGTTTCTGCAGAGTTCCTTTTGTGGTTTATTTAAGATGATTTAAAAGAGATTGCCTTTAGAGTATTTTTAGCAGGTTTTGTGCAGTCAATTTTTCTAATATTTTATGGATAAGCGAAAGCAGTATGCCATACAGTGAATGTAATTATATATGAGGAAATAGTATATATTTAATTGTGGCTTAAATAACAGGCTTTTCCATTTCTTGCACATAGAAAGAAAAGATGACTTTGGGAAGGATTTAACATTCTGTTTTTTCAATTAAAACCAGAGGTAGTCTATAATTACATCCTAGATCTCTAATGGGTCTTCTAGAAAATCACCAAAAAGCAAACAAACAAAACCTTAGAGCTCTGAATGTTCATACTTTCATTGTGTAAGGAGGTTTTTGAGTCAAATGAAAAAACTTAGGAATGTTTCTGACAATCTAGAAGGGTAAGGTTTCACAGGTCCAAGAAATGGGTTCAGGACTAGCCATTAGGATTTGTGTAGCAATCAGCCAATTTGTTCTGCAGGTTAGGAGTGGGAAATGTTGATCCTTCAGTACGAAGGGCCCAGGGATGCCACACTCAATAAGCCTCATAAATCTAACAATGTCACTACTGGCATTTAAGAGTGCTGACTGGGCACAGTTTTCATTACTGTTTAAGGACCTCAAGGGCTTAAGTTGCATTTCTTTAGCAACCTGAGACTACTCCTTTGCCTGTATCACATCATGTAGTTGTCTTCAGAACAGAACCTGCACCATCTGCTCGGCCACAGAGCTCACATAATTTCCAAATGCTGAAGGTTTTGCTCCCCACTCAGGTTTCCAATAGAATAATCTCATGTTTTCAGTTAGTTTTTTCTTGTTGGCAGTAGGATGCTCTGAGGTGCATAGCAAATAGCTTATACAGCCTACTGACCTTCTTCCACTGTGCCATGGGATGGCTTCAGTGGCACAGTCCTCATTCTTCTGTTACTGACATCTGCTCACACATTCCCCATGGTCATAGCTTGTGAATAGAAGAGCAGGCCCTCTAGATAAGAACATGGTGTGTGGATAGTTATGTTAAAACCCAAGACTCTCTTGAGAATTTAGTTTTAAGCCTAGATTAGCCAAGACATATACAGTGAAAATTAAAATCCAAGCTGATATTCTTGTCATAAGGTAAAGTAGAAAGATTATATGTATAAAAGATTTGAAGTGTGTATATTTTCCTTCTTCCCAGAATGTAGATGCCAAAATGTAATCCAAGATTTTCACCACTAATTGAGTTTCTGTTCTTTGTCTGTTGAGGTCAGAATTGTAAAATGTCTGAAAGACACTGTCTGGAGTTTTGCATTTAGTTTTTTATGGAGGAGAAAATAGTTTGATTTATAAGAATCTGTTAATTAGAAATCTAATCTTATCAGGGTGTATCCTGTGACCTTCTGAAAGTATTTTAGCAATGGTAAAAGAACTTATGTTCAGATTTTTCTCATATAATATGTCTTCAGTTTTGTCTGATACTGAAAAAAAAAGTTTGTTTTTTCTATGGTTGATTATGTTGTTGTAGATAATTTGTACAAAATCCCAGCAGCATTCAATTGTGTAGCACTGAGCTGCAGCTCACAAGGCTTGCACTCCTTTACACCTTCCTGAAGACTGCTGCTAAAGAATTTTAATACTCTTGTGCCTCAGCTTTCCTGTTCGTAAAATAAAGATTGTCATATTCCACTCCTCAGTAAAATGATTTTATATTTACCAGTCAAAAAAAAATGTTTCACCAAGCAAAGATAGAGAGCATTCATTTTTCAAATCATTTGGCATTAGTTTTGATATTACTTTTGTTCTATAAATAGTAATAAATAATAAAAAAAATTAAGCCAAATATTTTGAATTTTCTGTTTTCAGGCCTCCATCTTATCCTCAATAAGAATGTCATCAAGTCACTATTAAGAGTCTGAAATTTTTACTGGTAGGCTACTTTTTATTAATAACAAAAACATGCACAATGAAATATGCATCCAGAACCTCCCATAACTTTACACTCTTTAGAGTAAATAACAGTATTTATGACCTGTTATGAATAATTAAATTATTATCATTATTTCCATAGCAGAGAAAACATGGAAGAATCATTTTACAGAGCCTGCTCTACATTGGCTAGTGTTCAAATAAAGGCAATTTTCCTGTCTCTGTGTGTTTCTGATGCTGGAACTATATATTTGTTACTTTTCTCTAAGAAATGAAAGACCAGGGGTCCACTTCGGTGTAAAGATGTTTTACTGGTAAATTTGGGTACTCAGGAAAAATAATCTTATGAAGAGATTTCTCTCCTTCTATTCAAGCAGTTGAGGGTTTCTTTTTGCCTACAGTATAAGCTGCCCATCCTTTTTTTTTTTTTTTTTGGTCTCAGCTTGGCAAAGGAAGGTTCATTTATCACTTTGACTCTTTTGGCTTTCAAGTCAGCAAAGTAGAGTTTGAACACCTCTTACATCTTTTCCCCATTCCCGCTTTTGAAAGACAGCCACAAGTGCTATGCTGAGCTCAAATAAAGACAGACTTTCTCCTGAAGAACTTTACAGGTAAATACTTGAAAGACTAGACATTCTAGGAAATCCAGATGTTTGGAAGGACTTGAATGAAGAAAGGGTGATGTCTTGGCTGAAGCTAAGTATGAATGTTTTTACCAAAGTATGCTACTAAATTTAGCCTGAGTGGCTCAACAAATTTCCCTTTGTTACCCAGAGATTTCTCACTATTATGTTTTAGGGACTCATTTGGCTCAAAAAAAGGGGTCCAAATGAACAGCTCTGGAGACCAACAACTACATTTATTCACCTTGTAAGCTTTAGAGAACTGGAATTTCTTACATCTGACTAGGGATGGAACACTTCTTGTAGCATGAGAATAACATTCCATTCATTTTGTAATCTTTTCTTAAAGACAGCCAAGGTGGTGACAATTCTGTTAAGAATCTCCTTGGGTTATTTTATAGCCAAGTCATCTTTGGACAGTTTTATTACATATAGTGGCTGTGTGCAGCTATTGCAGTCATGGAAACTCCTGTATTCCCAAATCCATCAGACTACACCACTGTTCGTTTTCAAATGAACCAGCACTTGTTGGTTCTTATTTTTATTCTGTCAAAACTCCCATTGCCAATCAAGAGCATACTAACAATTCCAGGATTTGGGCACTGCTCTGGATTTGAACTGACCTCTTTTTTTGATGCAAAACTCCCAAAGTTCATTCATGCTACTGATACATTTGTGCCATGTTATTAAGGTGCTGGAGCTCTAATTCACTCCATTCTCACTGGTGCAATCTCAGCGTTATTCCATGACTTCAGCATAGGTAGTTTTGAAGATGTGGTCTGGTAAGTTAGGTATCCCCTGAAACGTATATATGTGGGAGCAATATAAACACAGAGAAGAATATACTCCACATTAGCACTAGAACAAATGAGGTAAAAAAGAAATACACTCTTCTGACTATCAGAGTATCTCCTCATTATTGTCAGTATAAGTGAGAATAAAATTTGGATTCTTGATTGTTTTAATATTTTATTTTTATTCCATAAAATCAATTTAGAGAAGCAGTACCTTTAATGATGAAATATCTGTCCAAAACAAAGGATCAACTAATTGTTTGCAACTTCGAAAACACTTTTTAGGGTTGTGTTATGGAGTGAAAAACTCTTATGCATGGAGCTCTCAGAGGAGATTTCATTCATTACTGTTTTAAACAGATGCTTCACTGAGCAACATATTTAATTAAGTCCACAACTGTTGTGCTTAAACAAGACAGATTTTTACTAGTGCAAGCATAAAGTTGAATTCACAGCAACAATTAACCAGACTTGTTTGTACGGTGTGTTTTATCAAACAGGTAGAATGGCTTTTCAAATACATTAATTTAAGTGTTGATCATCATTAAAAGCCCCCCCCCCCAAAAAAGCTCCAGATCATAGTATGCTTGAAGCCACTTGTCATGGTTTGAGCATGTTTTGAGGGTGTTTTTTGTTCAAGGTTTTTTTTTCCCAGCCAGGTGGAGGAGGGGAGTCCGGGAGGAAGGAGAGACAGGACACCTGACCCAGGCTAGTCAATGAGGTATTCCATACCATAGCACGTGATGCCCGGGATGCATACTGGGAAAGAGAAAGCTGGAGGGGAGAGCTGTGGAGGAAAATGGAGGAGTGAGCACATGGTGCTCGGCCAGGCAGGGTGGAGTGAGTTGTGGGTCGGTGGCTGGTGGGGTGTTGTATTCTTTTCACTTGCTGTTTGCTGTATCATTATTATTTGTAGTAGTAAATGGCAGTAGGGGTTTTGTGTTATGCCTTAGCAATTAAACCGTTCTTATCTCAATCCGTGGGGGCTACATTCTTTGGATTCTCCTTCCTAACTCTCAGGGAGTTGGGGGACTTGGTTTAAACCACGACATTTTTTGGCGCCCAACGTGGGGCCCGAGGGTTTGAGATAAGAACAGATCTGAGCGGATTTATGGTCTCTTGTCACAATGCTGATTTATTGGCTCTTAGAGGTTTTTCTCTGGATCTCGCTGTTTCGGGATTTTACCCGGTACTTGGTGTATGGATTGGATGTGTTTGTGTTTGTGTCGGAGGCTTGTAATACGGTGGGGCTCCGGCAGCAGGGGGGGATGGACGTGGCCGTGGACTTGAATTTGTACCAGGCCGTCCCGCTGCTCTTCGCCGTCCTTGTCCTTATCCTCGTCGTCGTCTGTGTGGAGCTGCGTGAAGCCAGGAAGGAGCGGCCCCGGGAGCTGCCGGCAGCTGAGGCTGCCAGGGAGAGCGGCACGGGGAGCCAAACGGCTGTGGCAGAGCAGCGGGAGCAGGCGGGGGAGGAGCGGAGCAGGGCGGTAGCTGAGCAGGGGGATCAGGCAGCCGGGCAGGTGAGTCCTGCGGCCGTTCCCGACCCTCCGACGGCCGAGAGTGTCCCCCGGAAGTCGCCCGCCGACCCCCAGCAGGATGCAGGAGACTACGCAGCACTTCCCAGCAAGGCAGAGGAGGAACCGAGTCCTGCCGCCGTTCCGAACCCCGCAGCGGCCGAGAACATTCCCCGGAAGTCACCCGCCGAGCCCCAGCAGGAGGCAGGAGACCAGGCAGCACTTCCCAGCAAGGCAGAGGAGGAGGATCCGGACTTGGGAGAAGAGAAGCTGGTGGTGGGAGAACTGGCAAGCACGGCAGCTACATCAGCCCCAGTGACAAGTGCAGCAGCATCATCTGAGAGTTCTGATGGTTTTGAATGGCTTTTGGGTGCCCTTGGGACCTGCCTGCTGATTATTATAGGGGTCAGCCTGTTGGCACAGACACAGAGTGTGTTCTATCCACAATCATTTTGTCTGATCCCAAAAGTTAAGCAGAGTCAGGTTTGGGTCTTGTCTAGGGTTAGACAAGGATATAGGAGCCCCAGGAGACTGTCCCCAAGGCTGGACAGTCATGAGTGGCAGGGCATGTGGGACAGTATGGCCAGGTATCTGATCCACTGGGCCCCTCCAGTGCTTTGGAAGCATTGGAAGTGGAAGGCAGCTGTATGGAGTCCCCAGCAGCAAGCTGTAGAACTGCTGAAGGGGACAGTGAATGATTTTGAGCCTGGTGGGCCCAGATACTTCAGGCCATCATTCCAGAGATGCAACATAGAGATGTCTCATGATCGAGGGGTGGACTTAAGAGTGATGGTGTATTGAAAATGTGGGATCTGGGCATGACGTGAATGGTATGGAATAAGGGGTGGATAATGTCATGGTTTGAGCATGTTTTGAGGGTGTTTTTTGTTCAAGGTTTTTTCCAGCCAGGTGGAGGAGGGGAGTCCGGGAGGAAGGAGAGACAGGACACCTGACCCAGGCTAGTCAATGAGGTATTCCATACCATAGCACGTGATGCCCGGGATGCATACTGGGAAAGAGAAAGCTGGAGGGGAGAGCTGTGGAGGAAAATGGAGGAGTGAGCACATGGTGCTCGGCCAGGCAGGGTGGAGTGAGTTGTGGGTCGGTGGCTGGTGGGGTGTTGTATTCTTTTCACTTGCTGTTTGCTGTATCATTATTATTTGTAGTAGTAAATGGCAGTAGGGGTTTTGTGTTATGCCTTAGCAATTAAACCGTTCTTATCTCAATCCGTGGGGGCTACATTCTTTGGATTCTCCTTCCTAACTCTCAGGGAGTTGGGGGACTTGGTTTAAACCACGACACCACTTCATAAAAAATGTAGGTGGCTGGTCTTTCTACAAAGTCTGCTGGTTCCTCCATGGCACTTCATGGGAACAAGACTGAGCTTTCAGGTATTGGTGATACACATAGATGCATAAATATATGTATACATTAAAGATTATATGATGTATAAATAATTTATAAATAAATAAATAACGTTCTGTAATGATCATAAACAAGCATATGGCACAATTGTTTATGTTTTAAACAAGCAAGTAGGAACCACTTGCTTTTGGTTTCAATATACAACCCATAGGAATGCTAAAAGGAACTGACTAACACAAGACCTAAAGCCACAAGCCCTGACTACACCATATATCATCAGGTATAGCCAGGGCTAGAGTACACAGTGACACCTTCACTTTCCTCAGCTCTCTGCCACAGGAACCTCATCAGGTTCAGAAAAATTGCCCTATTATTAACAGAGAAATTGCAGTGGTGTTCTATCTGGGCTAGTCAACTGACCTCAGTGGAGTTCCTCTAGTGTAAATAGTAGCTGAAACATGTTAAGACCTCTGAGAAGAAAGATTCCAATGAGAATATCATGTGAGACTCCACAGTCTTACATTCCTTTGTCTTTTCAATAGAGAAGAAGCTCTTTTTTTCCCCTCAAAAAGCACAAGGTCCTTGACTTGTTCTATAATGATGGAAATTTCAGGACTCCATCTGAGTGGAGGCTATGCAAATTCAGGGAGAAGGGTGTGCTTCATCTGCCGTAGTGCTGTGATGTGCAGCACTCCACAAACCACATGAACCATCAGTGGCATATCGCTATTTCTTTATTACAAGCAAGGTCAGAACAGTTGTCATTATTCTGTGCAGTCATCATTCCTTTGTGTTTATGCATTTGTGGTGTAAAACACACTGCCATACACACTTGTGCATTTGAGAAAACCTTAGTGCTAATTTCTGTCCACATTTATATAAACTAAAGCGATCTAGTCTTATGGCACTAAATACTCTGGAGATTCTGTCCCTGCTCTGCCACAGACTCCTTGTGTCAGCAGCGTGACAAATGTCTTAAGCTTTATCAGATTTCCCAGTGCCTTCTAACTCCTCTTTGCCTCTGCATAATTTGGCCAGTACATGTTTAGTGAAAAAAAAATTGTGGGCTGTGCAAACAGGATCTCATTTTTGTTGCAACAATTAAGTAGCATTGTAATGTAAATTATAACATTACTATTCTCTATTTCATTAGTAGCACCATTTGTACTATTCTTTCAATATTCAGAGACCAGACAAAGCACTATTTTTCCCTCCCATGGTAGAAATAAATGATGACATACTACTGTATCCCTGATAAAAGAGATGTGTGTCAAAGCACTTGTTGCTACACAGCCTGATAGTGGTGCACATAGAACAAAAAATCTTATGGTTAATTTAAATATTTATTTTTTTAAGCACCAAAGAAAACCAGCTTTTCTCCATTCCAGGGCAACAGACTATCAGATTTTGCTACAGAAATAATTGCATTGTCTGGTAAAATGAGTAAGTTGTTGCCCATGACAAAAATCTTTGTTCTTTTGGGAACTTGTGGAGAAATTTGCCTTGGGTGAAATTCTGAGTTTTGCTTCATCATTTGTTGTTGTTGATATTATCTGTTATCATAAGAAAAATTCAGAATGAAAATGGTAGTAGTTTCACATTTCCACAGTTCAATAAATGTCTGAAATATGGAATATTTTGATAGCTTGAGGTCTGAGCAAAAAATAAACTGAGATCATTTGGTAGTTTCTCAAACTGTTTACAAATAGCTCGAGAAAGATAAGGATGTTATTTTGCAGTTCTGTCAGCTTTCCTTTTGATTGTTAGCCTAAAATTATGAAATAACATGTATTCCAAAAGAACGTTAACATGAGCTACCTTTGAACATGCAGAAACAGGAGATCCAGTACTCCTTTTGTCTTTCTCTCCACCAGTTCCCTTCTCTGTAAAATAACATTAGAGTTAAAAAGGAGAATAATGAAAGGTGTGAAGACTGCCAAGAGAGTTGCCATGGTTTTAAACTCATTTTTAGACAACGAAGCCAGAAAAAGCTCAGCACAGGAGCAACAACAAGAAGTCTAAGTAATGGTCAATAACATTATATGGAACACTGTGAGGAGTGAAGGCGGACACATGTCAGAATTCTGACCCACAGGCAAATACAGAGCCCATTCTCGGTCTCCTTCAGATGGCAAAAATCCCATTTACTTCAATAACAAAGGACTGAAACTTCTATTTGGAACAAGATGATCATAATTATTTTAGTTGGCTGAAGTTCTTGTTTTCATATTTCCCATAACTTGGATGTAAAATGACTTTTCAACAATAGATACAGTATACTATAAATGTAGTATTCTTGTTAATAGTAGGAGGTGTCAAAGAATTCACAGTTTACAGATAATTATTCTTTTCTACCTGCAATTATTACATTTAATTTTGTGAAGCAACACTATGTTTTCAAGCTATGCTGTGTTTCACAATGCCATGCTGGATGTCTGCTCATGTAACTGAAAGGTCATAAGTGTTTAAATGTAGTTTCTATCTTATTTGTAAATTCAAGGTGCATGTTACTCCTGTAGTAAAGATACTCCAAATGTCACCCGGTAAATCATCTTTCACTGAGATAGCTTAGAGACCAGAGCACAGTGCAGCAAGGAAAACAAAAGGTGTATTAAAGAGCAATTCAGAAACAGAAAGATGTCACAGATAGAAAAGGTTAACATTAGAACCTGGCTTGGTTTAATAAAAGTACATGAATAGTTAATAATATAAAATATTAAAATTCTTCTTGATGCTGGAAATATTATTCATAATGTAGTGATGAATGTATTGAGGCCTCTGAAGACTTGGTTGCTTTTTTGAACCTGTTGCCTCTAGAACTAGTTGTCATAGAGATTACTGTCATTATTATTATTATATAAAGTTATTGTCAATGCTGTTTAGTGTTTATATTGCTCTTCTACACTGTCTATAAACAAAACTTTTTTTCCAACTTTTTTCAGGTTATTTGCCAATCAGTTGATTTATTTTAAAGAAATTAACATTTTGCAAAGCAATAGCAATAGTGCCTACAAGTGTGGTCAGACACACACTGTTTCCTACATTAAATCCAAATGGGAAGCTTTTATATACATAGTTATTTGCAATAAAACTTCATTCTAATGCCAAGTATTTGCTGACCTGGTAGTGAAAGGGTCAATTGAATTTATTGGATTTAATTTTTTACTAGAAAAGCAATTTTGATAACTTTTAGTTTCGGTAAAGAAAAAAAAATTGTGAATAACTGTTCCAGTTATATATATTGAAGGATCATATTTTTAGAAATACAGAGATAATTCAAAACATACAGGCTCTGAAGAGTACCTCTGTACACAACCTTTTCAAAACAGGTTCCATCAGTGCCATGGCATTTACGTTGCACTTTCTGTAAACCACAACAGGCTGAGGTGAGTAATTGAGGTGACTGACGTGACAGGAGCACTTCAGGCTATTGCGTCCCTTGGATGATTAAGGTGACCAATTATTGTCAAAGAGGGAAAGGACTCCTGCTAAGTTGGGCAAACCAGGTGTTTCAAGTGCCTGCAACACCTGTGAGAACTGGATGCCTTGAGTCACTGGAGTGACTGCAAAGACCCAGACACCTGACTGACCTTAGGCAATCTACACTCTTCTGGCTGTTATGACAGAAAGAGCTGGTCACAGAAACTCCTCTTTTCCAACCCTGGACATCAGCTGTGTTACAGAGGTTACCAAAAGTCTGATATTTGTTAAACTTACTTTGGAAGTTTAAAATTCCTGTCCTTGAGCTGCCTAAGACCACATGGTGTGGCTTTCCAGCAAAAATCTCCCTAAAGATAATTGAATGAAATAGTGAGTGATATATTTTCTTAATTTCTCTGCTAAAGGGCCACTGCTTTGACTCCCACAATAGGGTGATACAACCATGGGTACAGAGACCTTCAGGAAAAACGAAGGGGGTAATCCAGGGACAGCAAGCGTTGCTGACAGTAGACACAGCCAAATAAGACCTTAGAGACAGCATAAATCCAAGCTGCTGACGGGGCTAGTGAAGAGGCATTTTTGGTGGTAATAGTGGAGAAAGAGAAAGATGTGATGAGCAAGCGCAACTAAAAATCCAACACATTCTTATACTGTTGATTTCTAGCTATTTTAATTCTGGCTTTTCTGTTACCAAAATGTAACAGGGCATAGGAAAGAGGTCCAAATGGTGTTCTGAATGAACTATAATAAATTTTATTTCCTTAAGCCAAAAAGTATATTTAGCCTTGGTATGATAAACCTATCATTGTACTGATTGATGGGAACAGTGAATAGATACTGTAATCAAAGAGCATATTTATGAAGTGATAAAGTAACTACCTCCAGAGGTTGGTGCCTCCAGCTCGGCAGGATCCTTTTTTTGAAGTTACAATGGCTCTGGAGTCTGGACAGCTCCTGGGTTTGTTTCTCTCCAGCCTGTACGACAAAACGAGCTGTGGGCATGAGTAGTGTAGTGGGGAAAAAACGGAGCAGTTCAGGTAAAGTCTGCCCTCTAGTCTACCCTTTTATATTGCACCAAGCACTGCACTTCATACCCAGTGCTCCCGGAATTTAGCATTCCCTGAAAACGTATTATTATATGTTCTATCTCTTCCTCTTTGTTTATGTTGCATTAAGATGATAAGAATAGTAATGTGCTGTATATTCAGCCATCTACTTAACATAAAAAGCAGTTATTCATTAAAATATGTATTTTTTATTTTTTTTTTTTCCAGTTCAAAGCAGACGTCTTAGACTAAGGTCATTGAGTCTTACAAGTATTAAATCATTAAGGGTAGGTTTCCTTTATTACACTGTGGGCTGTGTAGTAACATAGCAGCCAGTCTTAAGTGGTACTCATCATCTCTAGGGAGATGTTGAACAGCCTCCACTTTCACTGAAACCATTGATTTGTTTTGAGTTGGTTTAGATTTTTGACATCTGTTCAGGTTGTACATCATAGTTAAAGGAAGTAAGAATAATATCGGTGCAGCATGTGAAAATTAGTTTTCCACCTGGCGCTGTGAAGAATGGAAGGATTTGTTCATGGGTGCAAAATCTTTCATATTATAAATCATTCCTTTATCTTATTATCTAGTCACAACTGAGACCTGGTTTGCTCTTCTCCTTTGAGTTTTTGTAAGAGCGTCTCATATGAAAATTAAACAAATGTTCTCTCGGAATGGTCTGATGATATAATTGTAAAATGAATTTTTAGTGTCTCTCAACTCCTGGAACCGTGAATGTACTGAACTTTTTATGAAATATCTTCTTTCACAGCTCAGATGATCTCTGTACTGAAAACTGTAATGAAATTCAAGATGTGCATGCAGGGCTGAACAGCCTGGAGTGAATTTGGTTGTGCAAGAAAGCTTTATGATGAGGGAGGATGAGAATGAATTAACACTGAAATTGTATTATATCATTCTCAGTAGGAGGAGTATACTTTAATTGACCTGTGTATGAAAAACAAAGAAATGTTAATAGCCTTATTTACTGAAAGATATAAGCTGTATAATATCTTTGTCTGCCTCTAACATGGCCATATACATTATAATCAAACACTTATGGATGTCTTCTTTATTTCTTCCCTCTTAACATAATAGAATCAACCAGGTCTTAAACCACACTGGGTGATACTGTGATAAGCATCAGGGTGTACCCACACAATTCAGCAAACATTAAAGGGGTTGAATGCAGGAGTCTGGGATGACTTTTACACCCTCTGCAATCAACTGATTCCTCCAGGGTGTGAGTGTGTCAGGAATATGGGAACTGGGAACCAAGTCTTTTAAAAAGCAAATGCAGAAGGAGGTATTTATATACATATATATGTATATGTCTGAGAGCTATAATGACAACTGCTCTTTCAGCAGTTTGGAGTCAAGGAAAGATATTGATGATATGCAATGTTTTACTTATATATTTGTCAATGTATTCTATTCTATTTCTGATTCATTTGCCATGCTGGCATCATCCACTTCAGAGAAACTTTTTCAGACATTTGTATATGAATCATAGCATGCACAGCTATTTGAACATTAGCCTCTCCCACACTTCCATTTCCTATTCACATAGCCTTGTCACTTTGCTAGGATGTCTCTTGTTCCTTCTGTTTCACCTGTGACTCTGAGCTCGTCACACTGTTTCCTTGCTCTGCCTCCTCTTTTGCCATCCCTGGGCACTGGGGATCTTCCCATTCAGTGGCTCCAGGATAGCTCCAGTTCTCCTATCACCAACTGTACTGACCAGGCTAAAGTTGTGACCATAGCTCCAAGCAGGAGTTTCTGTAGCCCAGACAAGGCTATAATGAAGTACACTGGCTGCAAGTTGAAGGCAGATAAATAAATAACAAAAATAATTTTAAAAAATATTAAAATTCATTTTCTTTAATTCTTAATGATGTGGAAGATATTTAAGATTGGAAAGATCTTGCCTGAAGTTGTGATGGATTTTTTGTGGCATGAGATCTTTCTATAAAAAAATCAACACAGTTAAAAAAGATACTGTACCTCTAGGAGAAATTAATCTGCTGCAGCAATTTCTTACAGCAAGGTCTTGTGTTATTGAGGAGGCAGCCTGGATGTTCACAATGGTCCTTCTAGCTTCAGGTATCAGTTCATCATCAGGAAATACCTAGTCACCATTTGACAACTCTCCATTTTTGTTGTAGCCCATCTCTTGTCCTACATGCATCTGCAGGCAATGAAGAGTGTTACTAGATACAAAAGTCATGTGTAGGCAATATTTTTCAGCAAACACAGCTATTCCAATACAGCATGAGCAGAGCAAGCAAAGCTATTAATATCATTGTCTGTACTGATTTTTCATAACCTTATCTATGCTGTCACAGTCTTGAAACTACAGATATCCCAGAGGTAGCTTACCTACACTTGAGGTTATATCTCCTGACCTACCTCTGTGCACCTAAGAAAAATGAAAAGCAATCCCTGCAAAACACCCTCCCTAACAGGTTTTCACAAGGATGAAACTTACAGTCCTTAAAAAAAAAAAATCAATAAAACAACAGACCAAACCAAATCAAAAACACAAACCAAACCAAACTGAAAAACAAACAAACCAAACACCAAAACAAACATACCCCTTTTGGTTAGTTAATAAATTAAAAGCTTGTAATGCATCTCAAAATGGTAGACTTCCACCCTGTCACACCTGCATATAGCCAGTATCTTCTGTTTAATTAAAGTATGTGTTCCAGAAAGGTGTCAAATAGAAGACACTACCATGGCTCAGAGGCGCTGGCTGTAAGAATCCCGACATGCCAATGTCTTCCCTCATGAACTCGTTTGAGTGACTAATCAATTAAAAGTATGCATCTTGCTTGTACTGTGAGTCTTTTCTAGCCACTGGTTTTACAGCCCAGCCATTGTTCCTTATTAATTTTATTCCTCTTCTAAAGTCTACGAACATATTGGTTTTCAATATTGTTGCTATATCATGAGTGTAAACCATGATACGATTTATGGGCACACTCAGAAAGCATCTGAAATCTCTGTGTTTTTCTTTTAAATCTTCTGATAGCTGATACTACAGAAAATCTTAGTTCCTGTACCAAAAACCCCATGAATCCTAGGATTTGGGATCCACTTACTTCTGTAACTGCTAGGATCAAAACTTTATGCAGAGACTGTGTTTAATTCCCCTGGAGATAGATTTGGGCAGTAAGAGCTATGAATCTTTTCAAAAATGACAACTTTTGATGTTTTCCTTTCCTTGTTCCACCTGCACCAAGTAGAGATGTAATGACAGTCCTCTCTCCTAGGTAAGTGCAAGATTGAGTAGGACTCACATTCCTAATGATCTCAGAGAAGAAAGAAATAAAACTCAGCATGGCCACTCACAGCTCTGCAGCAGCTGAGGGAGCAGTGACCCCACAAAGGGATTTTTCAGTGTCACATCTGTGATTATCACTGCTATGCTGCTGTACACTGGACTGATAGTGCTGTGGTGATATGATACAGCTTTTAACCTATTATCAGGACTAAATAGCTATCCAATGCATTTTTTTGTGATCATTTACCATAAAACAGATTGTTCCACTTAAGAGGAAAATGGTATCATGTTCATGATATTCTCTGGCATATTGTAGGTTTAATCAATCTTACTTTAGTCAGAATATGAGGACATACATAGACCTTTGTCTGATCTCTTGTGAGTTTTTGTACAACTCTTTGTTATACAGTTTATCAATATTCCTATGTATATCCTGAAAATTTTATCTTCCCCACCCCATGTTTCACTTCTGCTTTAATATTTTCTTTAATAAATTCCATGAAGGAGTAATTCATTGCACGCAAGAAAAACAGTAATGGAAATCAAATGCATGAATATTGCATAAATTCAGTATATTTGCTTCATGCCCTGAGGGCACCTTTATTTGTACTAGATAGTGTCTCACGAATAGTAGAATGAATAGGAAAACATGAACCAACAAAGTTTACAGGAAACCAGAAATTGAAGCTTGTGAGAGGAACAAACTGAGGACATATCCCACTCCAGGCACAACTCAGTTGCCAGCATTATTCTGTGCTTAGCAGTCAGAGCAGTTATCTCAAAAAAAAATCCTCTGCTTCTTTATAGTTTCATTGTGTAGTGTGAAGGGGTTAAATATCACATCTGAAATACTACTGTTATCCTGGCTTCCAGCTGGGCCAGTTTCACTCATTGGCCCTATAGGGATGCACAGTGAAGTCCAGAGCATTTGCAGACATGGGTTCTTGTCAACACATATTTCATACATTGATGCCCACACAAATCTATCTGGAAATTCATGGGCCATATACTCTCTTTTTCTCTCCATGTTTCAGTGAGCTGCCTGTGGGTGCAGACAGCATTGGCTGTGCAAGCAGGTTGCCTGGACCCACCCTAGGAGCTTTTGGCATCCAGCTAGGTCTTGGTGGTCATTGTACACAGGCAGCTGCTTCTGGTATCAATTCTTATATTTGAGCTGAATCCCTCTCTAGAGGCACCTGGTCCTTTTCATCTGCTCTAGAGACAAGGGAATTAAATTCCTAACAAAGGCACCACAATTTGGGCACTAAAACTCATCAGAATCTAGAACAGAATGCTTACCATGCTATAGTTTCCTCCCCCAGTATCAGCTACAAAGCAGTGCTATTATGCAGACGTACTGCAGTGTATGGGTATCTGAATTGACAATAAATTGCCTATACGTTAACTGTTGAAACCAGTTGTAAAGCTTATTTGAGCATCAGAGAGTGACAGCCTTTCTGTTAGTCTGGGCTTGAACTCTTCTTGATGACTCAACAAGTCCTCCTGAGCTCTCCATTTTGTTCCCTCTTTGACAGAAGGCAAACTCTTGTCCTCCATGTTAATAGAGCAATTGGAGAAGCTACACTAGGATCTGCGGGTGAAGAAACTGCTTTAGTGCTGGCAACAATTGCTTACTCAGCAGCGCATGCAGTCAATGCATTTTACTAATTGTCTATTTATTTCTGCACTCTTTGACTCTTGAGACTTTGTCATGAGACAGGCCAGATGGCAGAGACATCAACACCTGTAATTAAGAGAGGAATAAATGCTGCAGCACTATGGCTTACCCCCGCTTCTGGCTTTTTTTTTTTTGTTTAATCCTGTTGGCTGTGCTTATGGGCTCTGCAGTTAGTGACACTGAGCTGCGTTTTGAATGCTGAATTTCTTAAAAGAAACCATAACTTTTATAACATGGTTCCTAGGAAACAATTTTCATTTCCTAATTTAGCTGATGACAGACTTGGGAAGGCTTCTTCTGAGATTCCCTTCTCATTGCGCATAAAGGATAGAATGCATTTAGTATAACCAGACACACAGCAAGGTTTAAACAGCAGAGTTTAAAGGCAGACAGTGGTGAAATTCTGTATGCACAGCCCCAGCTGAAGAGTAATGCCAAAGGATCAATTATTAGATTCAATTTTCTACCAAATTTCTTCTTCCTTTTTAGGTAATTTGCAAATATCTCACAAGGCATTTTTCTTTATTTTGTTTAGCTTTCCAAGAAAGCAGGAAATGACACTGCCTCTGTCATAAACCTTAAGTATTATGGTTCAATTCACAATGTGGGGGAAAAAACCCACACTGCCACTATTCCTAGTCACCTCTTGATGAAAAAAATAAACACTTTTTTTACCAATGAATTTACAACTTTGTGAAACTGACTGATAGCACTGAGAAAAGTATTTGTAAGATCAAGGCAGAAAACATTCACAGTCCCCAAGTATATTTATTTTTGATTGAAAAATCATTCCCTTTTGAGTTCTGAAGTCTGTAACTAAGAACCTGCTATAACACCAGCACATTAGAACACCTAAGCCGTTTACATTACTATGCAAACTGTTTATTCAACTGAATGTACTACATATAGGATGTTTATATACCTCATTCTGTTTATATAGGCCATTATTTGGTTTAAGCAGAGAAGAACCAGTTAAAACTTACATGAGACAGTATGTTGACAGTCTGGGTTTTCTTTTCCCTTTAAATCTTCCTTAAATAGGTGCTCTTCTAGCCCCTAGCAGCAAATGAACAAAAGAAATGTGTTCTCTTTTTTTTCCCTGTCAACCTATGCCTACAGGACCTTTTTGTCCTAGAAGTGGGATTTTACTTTCCTCCAGTGTCTCTGGCTTAGTGTGGTAATGCTGTGTCAGTCCCACATATGCCTTTGGCTGCTGATTACTTTTCATTTCTCTGTCACTTAGGCTGCTCATTCATCACATGAAAACTCACATCATACTGAACTCCATTATCCAAATAAGATGGGGTAGAGAGAGAAACCTTAGTTTCTCCTTTTGTGTGTGCAGCTTGTAGGCAGTAATACAGACACAATGAACTTATTGGAGTTGGGAGTAATGGTGTGAGATTGCTCACACCATTACTTTAGATGGAAATTGAGTCTGTGCTGTCTGCACTCAGGTCTTCTGGAGGCTCTCTTTTCTGCTTTATTTTAATTCTCTTTGCCTCAAGGATAATGAATATGAAAACTTTGCAAAGACCTTTCCAGCCAACAGTCAATCCTAAGCATCAGCTGTGTAACACTGGGATTTTTGCCTTTGAGAAAGTTGTTTATTTATTTGCATTATTTTCCTTGTATACCAATTATGAGCTCCCCTGTCTACCCTAATCCTCTGGAGCAATCATTTTAAAGCAGAAACCTAATAGCAGGAGCTTTCATTTAATCAAAATTTCATTGTTTATGCATTACAAATTAAGAGCTTGTTTCTCCCCTATTCACTTATACATTGTAACTCCAGGCTTCTCTGTCAGTGAGCTCTGAAGTTCATTTCAGTTCTGATCGGGGCAGTTGGAACTTTTCAGTGGAACCATTTTACTATCATCACTTGGTCTTTTGTGTTATGATACCACCTGGGAAAGCCAGACCCCTCTAGACAGCACTAGGTGCTGTGCTAACACAGACCACAGAGGTGGTCCCGAGCCCCACAGCCTTGAAATGCTGTAGCATGTTTCTTTAAAAGCAAATGATAAAACAATGTCAGATAATAGTATTTCATTAATTAGTTTTGCAGTCTACAAGGACACAGTCTTAGATGAGGATCCCATTGCTGGAAGAAAGAAGTCAAGTACACTATAGAACCATAATTGAAGTACCATAAACACAAGTTTGTTATCAGGTTGTGGCTTAGATTCCCAAAATATGCACAGATACAAAACATAAGTGTCTGATGAGGAAGAGATAAATGTAAGTTAAAATAATTATTTATCTAATTCACACAAATAGGTATTGTCTTTGGTGCAAAATGCAGATGACCAACCTGTTTAGGAAAACAGGTCTTTCGCCTTGACAAACATATTACCCAGTTCAGCTTCCTGATACAGCATTGTGTGTCCCAAACCAGGAAATAAATTGCATCAGGAGACAAAAGTGACCACAACCCCATCACTTTCAAAATCAGTTCGGTGATTCACCTTGACTTAGCATTGGTTCAACACCTCCTTTGTAAGTCACACCACACCCGCATATGAATAAAACAGTCCAATAAGCAACCTATAAATTATTCAGTTTATCTCTGCTACAAGGAGAGTATGAGTTGTTATTCCTACTCATATTCTTGAATTATATCCAGGGTAGGGAAAAGGTGTGTGCTTGTGTGTGTAGTGCAGGAGATGGCTGAGAGGAGAAGGCATGATAACACTCAAGGTTTGCTTTAGATCTTAGAAGGAAAGGTAGCTCTGAGAATTTTCACTTTGCCTTGGATGACATTTGAACAATTTTATAAAAAATTGGTGTGATACATGATGGTGAGCTGTACATTCAAACAGAGAAGCTGTTGAAGAAGTTGCATGGAGTCAAATGTGTTGTAAATCTTGATGCGTTGTAAATCTTGATGCATGAAAATGAAATCTTGAACTTTTAACAACTTCCATCCTTGCATCATCTCCTTGAATTCCATTCTGAAGAGGTATATGGTTTAACAGACTGGAAATTCCGTTCAGTTGAAGAACATGGTGTGTAAAACCAAGCCATGTCCAAACTTTGTGGAAATACATAAGTTCAGTTTTGCTGAACCATCAATGGATTTGTATCAAGGTGGCTATGCTTCAGGTTCCTTTATTGTTTCGCATGAATTTGACATGACTCATGAATGTAGGGTTTGACTTAGATGAGGGGACACCTTCCCATAATTATGATAAAGGCTCCCTTGCTGCAAAAGAGTAAGACTGGAGCTGAGCAAGTACTGTATGAAGTGTGAAATCCATAACTTCCACCAACAGCTCGATGACTTAAATACCCCAGGCCCTAAAACACAGAATTTCTTTTCTGCTGATTGCAGACAGTAGCCCTTCAGGACATCTGATGATCTGACTACTTGTCCAGCCTTCAGGGTACTGCTAGCAGAGGAGGGAGACAAAAGCACATAGAACACATAACATAAGCAAAGAAGTAAAGCAAACCTGGGTACATACCAGATGATAAGGTATTGTGGAAAGAAGAGTTCTGCTCTTGTCAGTACCTGAATTTTTGAGAATTGTGATAGAAGAGCATAATGAATTCAACATAGAATTGTAAGTTCAGGGCCGTGTCCTTGCAAGAGTGGAAGCAAACAGTCACAGAGGCACAGCCAAATGGCATAGCAGAGCAGTAACATAAGTGCTGCAGTATTTAATTCCTAAACAAAGTGATCTAGAAGAGAATTCATCTTGGCTGTGGTCCTTGTTACAGGCAGACCAAAAGCAAAGGAGTATGGCACCTCGACAACTCAAAACCCTTCATTGTCAACAGATGTGAGCACAGCTGCTCACACAACACCGGTGTTGAAATGAGCACTCAAGCAAGGGCTGACATGTGTTTAGGGCAGAGCAGGGCACAGTGAGTGTACAAATCAAACGGGGGGTTGGGAGAACAACACTTTCTGTTCACAGAAGGACCAATCATATGTTTAACAGGTTCAATCTGTTCTCATCCTGATATAGTAGCATAACCACATGGCTTTGTTATCCTGGTGTAGTCTAGTCAAATGAAAGGGATTTTTTAAATTAGAACCATATTCCAATGGCTGCCTGCAATCTATAACTCCATGTTCTTCTGAACTGAGACATTTCAAGGCTGTATCCTCTCTATGACACACAGTGTAGCTCAGGTTAGACACAGGGGAACACTACATTGCTCTGGCTGCAGGGATTCTTCTGCAGATTCCCTTTTCCTCTTGTAAGGGATGAGGATTTTCCCATTAGCCCAGAAATTGCTCCCTTGCAAGGCTTGGCTAACAGTGTGGTTGTGCACATTACTCTACTAACAGAAAAGGATAAAAAAGATCTTACGTTTGTTTTGTTTTGTTTTCACTTGGGGGTTAAATGCCTTTAGGGATTAAATATGCATAGAACTTTTTCTAAGTCTTCCTCCTGTCCCAATCCCACTCCTGACATTTCCTTTTCTCCAGACCCCACCCACAACTGCTCAACTTTCCTGTCATCCTTCCATATCCTCACTCTCATTTCCAAGCCTTTTCCAAAGTGAAGTTTCGTGCAGAATCTTCTTTTATGATAACTTCCCAGTTTCTAGTTTACTGGCAACTGCTTCATCCTGCTGTGGATAAAAATGCTTCAAAAAGGGAGCACCACTGCAGTGCTCATGTGGGAATAACAACAGTGATTTTTTCCTATTTGTCACAGATGTTCTCTGAATATTTGAAAATGTATCACAAGCATACTTCATGAAAGGATGTCTCTTATTTTGCAGTTACCCCTTCCCACTCAGTAAGAACTTCTATTATTCCCTCTGTGGATGGCATAAAAATGTTCAAGAAAAGTGTTTGAAATTTGAAAGCCTGATATTGTATTCATATTAAGATATCAAAATAAATAACCCAACTCTCTGTAGAATTTAACTTTCATTCATAAATATCTGCATATCTTGCTTGAATATGAAGCTGGGCGCATAACTTGAAGCACTTAGATTTGACTTTGTTAGAGAGAATTTGTTCAAGGTGATATAACTATTAAGTGGCAGAATTGGAAACAGACCCAGGTCTTCTAGTTCCCACAATACAGAAAAATCACTGGCTCATACTACTTCCTCCCAGGGTCAATCTATATTTAATGTGAGCATTGTATCATTCAAAGAAAAAACAAATGGTTCCAAAACTTAACATGCACAATTTAGTTTACACAAAATTGACACTTTTCCTCAACAAAATATAAAATCTTGTCTGCACAAGTATTCAGCAGTGCAGTAAGTGTTGTAAAAATTAAAAGCTAAAATGTAATTGAATTTCAGAAGAAAATTATGCTAGAGTACATTTCATGCTCAGTTGCATTAGTGCAAAATTTAGAGCTGGTTCTTCAACCAAGTTCATTATAAGAGGTCTTGATCTGACACAATTCTGGCACAATTTTCTCCCTACTTTTTTCTATCTAAGCAACTCTTCTGAAAAAATCAGATTAATGATCAAAGTAAAAATAATTAAAATAATAGTTTTAAAATAAAAGGAGTCCATCATATTATTTTGAATAAGAAGGTATTTTTGTAGTTTTTCTAATAGAATTCCTCTGAAATTATATAAAATTACTTAATATTATATTCAAATATTTAATACAGCCTGTTTAAATTTATTCTACTATTCAAAATTATAGCAAAGAAGTATTTATAAAATAGTGGTGAGAAAATGGCATAACCCTGGCTATAGATGGTGTTAAATCTTTCACATGCTAGGGTTTTATTCTGAATCTGATTTTATTTTACTTTTTTTTACCAAAATAGGTCTTTCTGTGAGCCCCTAATATGAACAATAAATAAAAAGCTACCGCTGTTTATTCTGAGAGGCACTGAATAGTTCCATATCACTCTTGAAAAAGCTGTTGTACGGTTACAATACACTTTGTAATTGCTTATGTTAATATATTTATTTCAGAAGTTCTTTGAATTTTCTAGATTTTGGCATGTTTGCTAAAAAAAAAAAAGCTGAAAATTATTAGAAACCAATGGGATTGTCAGTATTCATAATGTCATGAGATACACTTTCAACTTCTAGAAATATCTGCTGAGCTTTTCTCCACTTTTAGTCATTCTACTAAAACTCAATGTTATCACACCAGCTGAGCCTGAGAGAACAAAACAGGCTAGTAACAAAATGATGCCCAAACATTTACACTTCAAAAGAGCTTTGCAAAGAGCAAACTTCTCATACTTAATGCCACTGATTTATTACTCCTTAAGAAGTCATCTTATGCCCCAATCCTTATTATTCACGGACTTGTGAGGAAACCCAATATATTCAAAGTGGCTCCAAGTGCATGAAGTAAATTGTAGCATCAAAGCTCTGAACTCAATGAAATTGCTCCGTGCATAAAGTCATTATCATGTGTTTGCAGGGCAGTGATCTTTATGAGCATGTAGGACACTGTGATCTTGCCTTTGATTTCTCCAAAGGCCTTGCTAATTTCCAACAATACTCCATAGAATTAAGAGGATCAATTTCCTATGTTAAGAGTTTGCACAATCTGCAACAAAATGTGCTACTGAAGGAAAGTAGGAGATTAAAGGAAATAGATAGTAGCAAATTCAAGAATCCATCAGGAATTAAAAAATATTATGGGAATAACATTTTATCCATTCCAAAAGTGTAAGAGAAGACCAAATAATGAAATATGAAATAATGTCTTTAGGTTTCAGTCTGCCCAGAGTGCTACCAATAGGGGATTTTGTTCTTGATTTTAATGGGAGCAGGAGCAAGTTCTTTTAACTTTGGAAATTATCTGATCTAAATTGTGTTTGACAGTAGAATAAAGATCTTGAAGATATCTGACCCAATTATTTAATGCCTGTGGTGTTCCATTTACATGTCAAAGCACCTGGGATACCACAATTGGGTGCTCTGTGGGGAGGATCTTTCCACTCTGAGCATAAACTCATGCTTTGCTCAGACTACCTTTCCCAGAAAGTGATATGAAAGAGTCAGTTTAATATGAGCTTTGCTTTTTTAATCAGAAAATAAGGGAATATCTGTAGAAGCTCAATACTGATTTTATTGGGGAAAAAAACAAATCAAGCAACAAAATATCTATGGGAAGCTAATGCCAAACTAGCATTATGATAACTTCGAAAAGAACATCCAAGAACATCCATATATTTCATGTATTCAGTGTGCAGCAGAATGAAAGGTCTTGATATTAAATAGAAAGACAATTACTATTTAAGCGTGTGAGAAAGAAAATGTTGGGAGTTTCCATATGCTTTTTCAGTAGACACCTCTCAAAAGTTAACTGCTTTTCAAGTGCGTCATTGAAACCTTACTTAAGAAACAATGAGACAAAATTATTTAAAATAGAAAGAGAGGTTTCCATTTTAATAATTGCGTCTCATTATTTCCTGATTATGAATTCAGTGATGCCTTCAAGAATGTATTTAGCTTTTGTCCTGGTTTGAGCACATGTTAAACACAACATTTAAGCACATGTTAAGTTAAAACCCTTTAACTTTCGAAAGAGCCATCATGTAGTTTCTGTTGCTGAGTTATGAAGCTGATTTTCCTCTGTCTCGCTGTATGAGAGATTTCAAAACTCGCTGTTACAGCCATACTAGAGAAAGCTGACTATCAGAAGGAAGAGTTCTGATTCTGTATTGCTTCACATCTTCTTCACATTCGTTCATTAGCATTTGTAAGTCAAATACATAAGGACATAAAATGTAGTTCTCTGTTTGCACCAGCATTAATAGCTTGTACACCATTTTTGCATACACTTAGCTAAAATTTGACATTTGATTCAAAATGCAAGGCACTGGAGGATCAGGATTTGGAATTGTAAAATTTACTGGAACAAAAAGTTTTGGATACAAATTAGCAAAATTTTCTCATAAAATAATCTTATAGAAGGTACATCATGGGGTTCTAGCAAGCCCTCAGCTCCTTAGCATACTGGCTAGACGGACAAGGCACACTTCTGATGACCTCCACAGAGCAGCAAAACTGTTAAAGAGCTAGTTCTACATTTCTCCCAACAAATCAAAAGAAAATAAGTTTAGAAAAACATATTTCCTGAATATCTTTCTGAACCTGAAAAATGTCACAGGCAATTCTGACCCAAGCTGTTGAGCTTAAGTTCCTGTAGTGAAGCAATAGCGCAAAAAAATTTCAGTAACCATAAAAAAGGCTTCGGTAATTCTTCAGGGTTTGCTTTAAAATTCTTATTTAACTTCAGCTAAATTTTAGCTTACACATTTTTAGCTTTTCTTCTGACAGTTACTAGTTACCTTTTGGGGTCAAAGATACATGTTTATTTAAGTGTGCTTGCCCTTTATGCAGGTACAGTGAGCTACGAAGATACTGCAAGCCTGAGCTATAAAGATGTAGAACAGTAGATTCCCAACTGATTTTGGTGCAACTGCATTGATTTACATCTCCTGAGGATTTTTCCCCCCACAGGTTTTTGTTCTGAGTGCTTTGTAAAACCTTGCCTATCATAAAACACTTGCAACTCACTATGCATGAAAACATAATCTTTCTTATCACAGGCAATAAAGATATCCAGAGAATATAATTGTCCTGCTTAAGATAAAGAAAAGACCAATTTGTAATTGTACAATTAAGCAGGAGGCTGTGTCTTCGCTGCTCTTGCATACCAGGTCGAATTTCTAGGGATGAGGCAGAATTCGACCGCAGTTTTTGCAGCCCCTTCAAAGAAGGCTGAGCGTGAGAAAGTGAAAACAACTCCTTCCCTGCAGACCCAAGCAATGATTCCAGTGTTTGTAACTCTCACTTCAAGCACGGATCTGCTGAGCTCTTAGGAAATCCCAACTGAGCCTTCTACAAAACACCTGCTCGGCGCTGGGGGAATTAACCTTAGAGCATGTAACGCTAACGTGGGGAGATGGTGTGCCTGCCAGCTGGCAACCCCGCACCGTCGTGGACTTGTCCAATTAGTGGTGTCCACCCGCTTGCTGTGTGCTGGAGACACCACGCTCACACAAATGAGATTTAAACCCTGCGTTCTGTTCTCTGTAGCCAACAGCTAATACATGGTGTGCTGAAAGGGAGCTTCTCCCATGGCCCAGAGAGCAAACGCGAAGCTACACATAGCTCATTGGGAAGTTGGGATCGCTGCTCTGAACATGCTGAACAGCTCCCGGAGTGACCAAGCACCCTAATCAAAATGCTGCTCTCAACAAGCAGCACGTCTGTCTGCCTTAGCAACAGCAACAATGCAGAAAAATAACTATTCCACCTAAGGTTGCCCCTTGTAAATGTTTAAACACCAACTTCTAGATGAATATCACGAATTAAAAAAAGAAAAAATTGAGTTGTGTTCAGTTTTGTTGTAATGGAACACATGTTTCTCACCATTTTTCCGAAAATGGAAAGATAAATGTACACAATTATTCCTGGCTGTTAAGAAAATGACAGATTTGTAGGTAATATAACAGTCTGCTTTAGCAATGCCTTCCACAGTTTCAGCATGATTAGAGCAAGAGACGGCAGGCCTGCCCTTGCCACAAAGATGGCTATATGGTGGATTGTTACAAATAGCTAAGTGCCTTCTGATGTCTTATTAATATGCTAGCGCAAGAAGAAAACAGAGAATAGACAAAAGAGCTGAGTCTGTTCCCTTTCATGAGAAACATGGGAAACCACCAGGCAGAAAACAAAGGACACCTCGAGCTCCCTCTCTTTAAAATATTTCCCAATTAAAATGTTAAGCAAATACCACTGGGCTCAGACTGTTTACACAAGGCTGGTCTTGTCAAAGAATAAATGCTGGCAGAGCAGGCAAGAAAATGCCAAACTCTCTCATCTTCTGTATACCTGTAAAAAACTGCATAATTAATAGAACAGCAACTTTAGACAGGCCCCAAAGGCTAGAACCACAAAATCATTTTGACCCCTTGCTGCAGTGCCTACCTCCAAAACTCAGAACTTCCAATTTCCCTGCCAGTTGCTCCTTAATCCTGCAGTGCCTAAATAGCCTAATTGTCACATTTTCATCAGTGTAGTGCTTAAATGAATGTTGCCATGCCATCCTCAGAAGCTCCCAGCTGTCTGCATCCCCAACAGCAGGGTCACCTCCCCATGCTCACTGGACAGGCTGTGGCACCAGAGGTCCATGCTATAACTCTCCTGATCTGGCCTTGCACAGAAGGCAAGCAGCCACCACTGCAGTAGTTTGGTGCCCTCCTTTCCCAGCCACGTGTGTGGTTGTACCACCATGGTGGGTGCTGCAGATACATTTTCTCATCCTCATGCAAGGGCAATTGGTTTCACCCAACAGCAACTTGACTGCTTTCAGGAGCCTAGCCCAAGCCCCATCTTTTTGTGCTTTCTCTGGACATGCAGGGCCTCCTGGACATCACTGGAAAATGAATTGCAGCCTCCAGACTCATGGCCAAAAAAAATAACTCTAGGAACATAAACAAAACACAGGCTTAAAGGGACCACGATGCCAAAACAGAACAAGCTCCAGCAGGAACACAAGAGAATGGCACAGCTACATTTATCTGCCCTTGAGAGAACAGGTGGGCTGTCTTCCTACAGTCCTGCTGCTGCAATCCCAGTGCATATTACAGCTTGTTTCCATACTTCAGGGAAAACTCCTGAATTTCAAATTATTTTGTGCTGGGTTTTACATGAGTCACTAATAAGCATATCAATCAGTTTTATAAATCTATATGTAAGCGAATTCTGTGTGCAGATGGCCATCCACCAATACTTGATAGTTCAAAAAATATCATTATAAACTAATAATAGTTGGAGAGATTTCTTTAGGTATAGTGTTATGCTCTACCAACCCAGTGAAACAGAAATGTTGACAAACCTTAAAACTGGGGCTGGTAAGCAGTTACAAAAGATAATCAGAATTTAAACACCTTGGCTTCTGAATATTCATACAGCTCAGTAAATATTATGCATTTATTAAAAATCTGTTGCTATCCTTCCCAGACGCAGAGGACATACAATGCCTGGCTGGTTTAATCAGCTTCCCTACAAATAAACGGCTTCTTAAAAATGCAGAGTCAGTATCTCCTCTCAAGACATCACTGGGCGAGCTGACCTCTTTAAGCACAGTGTTATAGTAAGACTGTACTGGCCCAATAGCCTAGCGCTCTCCTTAGCCAATTAAACCATGTGTATAATAGCTTTCCCTTGAAGGCTCTGTGAAAGGCTGAGAATTAGAAGTAGAGATTTTAAAGGAGCCTTTTAGCTGTGTTCTGTGTCCCATTCCTGAATACATTTTTTTTTTCTCCCAAGATGTGTTCATATGTCTCTCTCACTGTCTCAGGTACAAAACAAATCTAATGACTGTGTAATATGCTAGTCTCGGCTCTTAAGTTAATTTCATTAATGCTAACATCAAGAGATATTTGCTGTTGAAGTATTCAAGGGAAAATTCCAGGTGTTTGGGGGTGTTTTACCAAATTTAACATGCTCACGTCAAAAAATAATATTGCTATTTCCTCAGATGTCTGGTTTCTTTTTTTTTATGTCATCAATGAAAAAAAAGTGGTTGCCTGAAAGCCTAATTGTAAAATATATCAAAAAAAAAGCTGACCAACCAAAGAACTTGGTATTTTCTTTTAGTACCAGTCTTCAGTATAAAAGCAGAATATTTACATCAAGGGAGCTTTTATCCACAAAGTTAGATTTTCATATTTGATTGATAGCCTCAACATCTGACAGCTTACGTTTTTACACAAACATTAATTTTGCTTCTCTGGGTACGGTTAACACAAATTCAGTGAGATATTTTAGTAGTACATACTGTTAATAATAACTTACCTAAAAATACTTGTCTGTAGTTTAAAGAGCAACTGCTCTAAGCAGCTGCTTACAAGTTTTAGTGTTCATCAGCAAAGAAGATATTTTTAAGAGCCATTATTAATTCCAGAAGGCAAGTTCCTTTCTTAGTCAACGGGATTACCATTCTTAGCAATCACCAAGTTATTTCAATGGTCCAGTACTTGACGTGACCCTGTAATTCCCCAGTTTTGTTTTTGCTTAATTTTGTTTTAGACCATTACCTTTACATCCTCTTGTCTTAAATGTGTCTTCACCAGAGAAATACATTGGAATCTATACTACTTAAATAACTTGGTTTCTTTAGAAATAATATCTACTAGATATTAAATCTGACAACAAATATTTATTTGGGTTTTCTTTTAGATTTGTCCTGGCTTGTTAGAAAGCATCCCTGAATGAGTCAGAGGGAAGATCAGGGTAATTTAAAGTAATTTTCTTTTATTATGTCTGGTTCTTTTATGGGAAATCCTTTCTTTGGCAGGTTCTGCAGCAGAGCCTTGCTATTCTGATTAAAACATTAGCTTAGACTGGTCAGTTCAGACCTTAGTCCAAGATTTGAGATTAATCCCTTTTAACTTATGCTGTTCACTGAAAAAAAATAAAGTTATTGCATTTTTCAACTGCATCTGTAGAAAGAGTCTGATAAAAAAAAAAAACATCTTAAATAAACACATCATTATTTTTAAGAATATCAGAATATTGCTAATACTTAGACTTTTTTCTCCTATATTTAACTTCCACTTACTTTTTTTAAAAAATATAATTTTTTTGAAAGCTTCAGTCATAAGATTGGTGTTCTGATCATTTTTATAGTGATGCCCATGATGATAGAAGCCATTTCTGTTTTTCCACGATGAAATTATTTTTTCCATTACACTTTTTTTTAGAAGAGCTGCTTAAGAAGCTCTGTAAGAAAAGTTGTTCTACAAGTAACATATAAAACTAGCAAAAATTCTTATTGAATTTGCTTACAACAACAGAGAAGCAAAAAAGAAGCATAACTTTTTATTTAAAAAAATCTGGAACAAATGCAAAGGTGCCACTTATCTATTATTTTTTTTTCTAACTTAAATCTGAACTACATTTTATTTGGAAAAAAGAACACTTCTATAAAAAGTTTTTCCCAAACCACAACCATCGGCTGACGTATCCTACATATATTTTATCTTTCAACAATTTGCAAAAATACTGGCACAGTATGTGAAAAAACTTTTTCACAGTTTTGAATATAAAGGTAATATATGTGATCAAATCAGCACTTGAACTACATCTTCCATTTCAAACAACACAATGTGAGCAGCAAAATGTACAACATTCAGAAAACTGAAATCCAGCGCAATTCCCAACATTAATAGACTGCTATATAATTTGATAAAAATCAGACCAAATACTTTCTAAACTTGCAAGCGCTGACTTTCATGAAGCCTGATTTTGTCCATAAATTTTAGTAAAACATTTTTTTTCAGAGTTTTAATTAATCTTGTTATAGAATGTGTTCTAAAATACTACAAAGAGCAACTACTAACTTCTTGCAGTTTTCCTCATGTGGATATACCAGTTTTTTGGCTGTGCACACAACATGTCAATACTGGGATACTTGAAATGCTTTAATACTTGCTTTTCTACCCCAGGGACCCCTGCAGCCTACCGTGCTATCATGTTTATTTTCTTCTGTATTTTTTCTTTCTTATCTTTGTTAGTGTATCAGCCTACTAAGTATCTCTGAAGCCCCTTTTCTCGCAAAAGCTTTTTGTTGAATTGATTTCTTAGCTTCCAATTTTTTTATTTTCTTTTTGCAGGTGGCTTATATTTTCATATAGTGTAATAAAGGACTCTGGAAGTTGCATCTTGCCCATTTGTTTTATCCTTTAACAACATGTGGTTTTCAAAAACTATGTCAAAAGGACACACTTGACCTACTTAATGGATCTGAATAGGCAGATTATGATAAACATAACATTCACCGTAATTTTGTGTTTTTCTTTTTAACTTGCATTTGTTAATTAAAAAAACCCCAGTGTTTTCCAAAACACAAAGACATTATAGGGTAGGGTTTTGATTAATCTACTGATTTTGTGGTCAGCATCATTGACAACAAATTATCATTAGATTTAAAATGATCAGTTTACATAAGCTATCTGCTTACAATGCACTATTCCTGTTGTTTGTCTTGTAACAATCTAAAAGCATACTTGAAAAATCAGTTATCCATATTTACACTGAAAATATTGCAGTCTGTACACAGGACTTGAATACCTAACATGGCTACACTATAACGATGGGTCACAAATATGTGTTGCATATCATCATGTGATCACTGTTTTATTCACCGTAGTGACATAAAACAATATTTTTAATTGTGAAAATATTGCTATTTATATGTGATTATGTGGGAATTGGAATTCCAGAGCAATTTAAACAAGGAAAGGAGAGAAGGCTGACAATGGTATGTAGTGAGAGCTTTTTCAAGCTAGGTGTTGAGTGGAAGAAATGATGGAAGCGTTTGTGAGGAGAGAAGGGGATTTGGAGATAAAAAGCTGGAACCATCAGCAGAGCAAGGAAACTTGTAATGAGTAAGTGTGAAAAGGAATTAGTTTAGAGCATAAGCAGAGACTGCGTGGCTTATAACCTTAAAAACAATCACAAGAAAAAATGAATATGAGACGAAACTAATAAGAGATTGAATTAAGTGACTCAGAGACTATAAAAAGAGAGATGACATAGTCAGAGGACTGGGTAGGAAAGATCGTCTTGATGACAACAGTCTGGGTTAATAGAAGAGACAGAAATTAATATTTAAAAAAATTGTTTAGGTCTGTCACAATGAGACTATTTGTTCAGTTTAATTATAAGGTTCCTTACAGGAGGAAGATCTTCCTACAAACAGCATATAAAACAACACCATACTTTTGTTCTGCTACTTTTTTAAGCCATAAAATGCCACATTTCAGGAAAACTCGATGCAGGGACAGTATGGGACTGAACGTTGATATCGTCAATTTCTAACAAATTATGCAGTATAGCAGAGTTCTTAAAAATATAATATTGAGCTTGGTGTTTTTTTAAGTTTTGATCAATTCAACCTGATTTGATACTTTCTGTTTCCTAGTATATCGAGTTATTCCAGTCTTCCAAGACTCTTACACCACACTGTTAAAAAAAATTAAGGTAAATATTTCTCTCTGTAAAAACCAAGCAATGGAATTAACATAGGTGAAACATACATTCCCAAGGACTAATTGTCCAAGTTCAAAATACCCTGCCTAATTCCTGAATACTACAGAATATTATACTCCCTGAACGGACACATCTCCCACAGTGGCAGCCTCCAACCAAAGACAGTCGCTCAACCTCAGCCTCCTCTCCCACTCTTAGAGAGATTCTCAGACTCCTTCTGACAGCCCCCACCCCACGTTTGGACTTTTGTCTTCCTCCTACTCCTGAGCCCTTGATGTTCTTGCCAAGTCTGCAGCCCAGCCTAAGCCAGCAGGCTGGTTGGCACCTGCTGGGCCACACTGTCTGCTTCTCTGCCTTTCAGTCATGGCTGTGTCCAGATTCTCCCTGACCACAAAGATTTGATTCCAATTCCAGGCTTTAATCTTGTCCAGAAGAAGGAGGAACCCTATTCTTTTTGGCTGGATAAGTAATTTCTCTTTTGTGCCCGGACCCAAATTATCTTTGCCATCAGTAAAATGGTTACCAATTCCCACGGTATTAGTGATGGGTGAAGTGAAGTCATCACTATCACATCCTCATGAAAGGCAGGTTGTAAACCAATACAGAATAATAACACTGGGTACAACGTGTAGTTTACACTTATTGGAACCACTGTTTGCCTTTTGTATTTTTAGCTTACGGGTAAAACCACACCCTGTCCTCCCTCCCCCGCCCCTTGATGGGCAAACCCAACAGAAACTCTGCAAGTTGAAACTCATGGAGCTTCCTAGCCCTTCCATAATTATTTTTATCCCCAGCGTAAAGGATGATTCAGCCCTCAGTTCTCTGAAGAGAGACAGAGATAAAGAGCATGTTAAATTGCTGTTGAAAATAATCTCTTCTATGTGAAATAGAAGTGGATATTAGAGGACATATGGTCAGTGAAAGCTGGAAGGAGAATGCTATAGTGAAAGCACAGAGTGAACTAGGGCACTCAGTTATCTGTGGCAAAACAGAGAGTGTCATGTAACCACTTAACCAATGCCAGGAGGAGGATGCACTTGAGGAAGATAAAAGAAATCAGTGCTGTGCTGTTTATATTTTTGTTTTCCCTCTTAAAAAAGGCAGATGGTGGTACCTATGGTATATATAGTTTACACTGAACATAAGGAACCTATGGTATATATAGTCTACACTGAACATAAGGACACTGTCTGCCTCATACTTCTGAAGTGGAACAGAATGAATCCATGAGTAAGAAATAATGCAGTACAGGTCTGAAGATTGTTGTGTCCTGGAACTGATGCACTTTGTTTAGAAGAAAGCAGGAGAATCTCCTTATTCAGGACACTTTTGTTGAAGAGTGGCAACAAATAGCAAACACTCCTCCTGAGACAACTGTGACAGAAAAGCCAAGGATGAAGCAAGTCAAAGGTCTGCCAGTGAACAAAGGAAAACACAGTTAGGGAATATCTTGGGTTTGGTATAAAGAAAAGGCAGAACACTATGGGGTCTAGAGTGTGAACTGTAGATACTGTACTCTAAAATGTCTCATCTCCTTGAGAGGGATTGTCAAAAGTGACTAAGAAGCATTAGGCCGACCAACAGTTGTGTGGGTGTTTCCACTTTGGAAACATAGTACTGAGATTGAAAGCGAAACGTGGTGGAACTATAGTTATTTTATAAGGTTTGAAACCAGCGGCAACTTTCCCCCACTGCTCTCTACTCTCAGGGTTCAGCAGCTGCTGCTCACATGCAAGAGGAAGTATGCCACAGTGGGATGTCAAACTGCTGCCTCATGTGGACCCCTCCCAGTCTTAATAACAGTTCTTTATAACCAACAAATCTATGTTTTGCACAAAAGAGGGAAGAAGTACATCTACTTATCCCCACGGCAAAGTTTTAATTGATCCAGGAGCTAAGTGCAATGAAGAGTGCATGCACAAACAAGGAGTTCAGGAGAAACAGCAGTGACCCTAAAATAAATTTTGAAAAAAAAAAAAAGTTAGTTTGGGAAACTTGGAGATGTCTGTAAAAAGCTGATGTCTTGATCAAGTTACTGAAGTCCCATAACGTTTTCATATGTGGTATTAAGTCTGTTCAGTTAGTCAAGGACAACCTTTGTAGAAATAATTTCTAACTTTGGGATCTGACTAATATGATTTGTCCCAGAAGGAGGGGCACTTGTATGTAAATCTTCATTTGGATTACTTCTTGTTGTTCTTTTCATCTTGCAATGTGGCAGACAATCCCTTGTGTGCTATTAGATGTAGAGTGGCTTTGCAGCTTAAGATTATGCCAACTAGCCGTCTTTGAGGACCATAAATCTTCTTTGTATTGTATATCTCATTAATGATTGGTTTTGGCTAAGAACAAATTAATTTTTGGTTTCACAGTGGGGGTTTGGTATCCTTATTCAGTTTTCTCTGCAAAAGCCATACTAATTCCTCAACAGGTTGCAAGTGTCCTCTCTTTTGTTCTGCTCCCTCATGCAGGAAACCATTTACTGAGCTTGTGACAAGCCTCAACTGACCTATTACCTCTATATTTCCAATGCAGCTATCAGAATAACACTGGGAACTAGCATGGAGCACAGCAGCAAAATATGAGTATGACCCTCTATGTCTCCACATCAGTAGCAACAGGACTTGGCAATACTGAACCTCTGTACCGTGAATCTGGAGTAATCATTTCCTGTGAGATATTGATCATTGTTTGGGTGATCATTGATCATTGATCATTGTCAGTAGGATGGGGAAATATGGCAACAAGAATGCTCTTTTTTCTGAGCCAGTGCCAGCTTGTCACACAGAAGATGAATGTGGTTATATAGATTCTGAAACTCACAGCCCACTTGTGGTCACCCCTTATCTGGAGGAAAAAGGGGTTTGTAATTGCATGAGAGGGATGGAAGGTTAGTAATGAAAAGAGGTAAAAATGGACCAGATGTTGACAATGGCAATCATTAGCAGCTTGTCCATGCTCACAGCATGTGGGAAAATGTTTCACATGCAGCTTGTATTGATAATCAGCATGGGATCCTGTGTCCCCATGACTTAGAAGAGGTAAACTTGAGCCTGTCAAGGTGCATGGCTGTAGGCCATGGCTGTCACCTCTGCTTGTCACACCCTTAGTGTGACCTCTGCTGAGCTTCCTGCGCCTTTTTCACCCAGTTTCATGTCTACAAGCTTGTCTAATTAAGCTGATGCAGCAGGACGAGTGTGGATGCTGAAGGGCAGTGAAAGGTAGGTCACCAAGGTGGAGTCAGTAGATGATTACAATGCACAGAGGTCAGGCCTCAAATGCTAGCTGAAAGGGAGTGGTCAGGAAGACCTCAGAGGCTCTTTGGAAGAGTGTCAGAAAGGCATCAGTGACACAGCAGTGGAGACCATTCAGAAGACCCTAGTGGCCATGGGGATGGGGAGCAGCAGTGAGATTGCCCTCACTGTGGGAACCTGCAGACAGCCTTGCTGGGCAGAGTCAGAGCACAACCTTCCCCAGCCCCAGAGCCATATCAAAGACTCTGATGATGCAAGGATTAAGACCTGCTTTCACAAGAGATGCTGAATCAGTTTTCACTTAGTATCTGTAGTGGTAACGTTGGGTAGCGTGACCACAGATGACTCCCATGTTCTTGGCATCTTAGCCATTCCTTTTCTTGTGCTACTTACTTCATTTAGCAATAAGCTGTATTTTAATAAATTCTAAGTGACCACAGCAGATTTCTTTATATTTTCTCCATATGTATGCATATTCTGGAGAAACTAGCTCTGACAGAGAGAAATGCTTTAGGTAAAAATTTTGCAGAAATATCTCATTTATTCTCCAGTTATCCTATTTCATTCATCAAAATTATCCCTCTGTTCCAGTGTACTATAATTTTACATGAACTGTTTGTTTCATCAGCAAATTAGCATATTATGGTTTCTCTTTTATAGTCATAACTAATAAGAGAGATGAACCAGTGAAAAGACTGAAGCTAAAACCAAACCCAAACTAAAATGAGTACCAGGTTAATGATGTGCCTATTAGTTAAGGCAGAATACAGCAGACAAATGACTGCATCAACAAAATCAAGCTGTTTCTTCATCCATATTTTTAACTGTTCTTAATACTTTTAGAGTTCCTATAATTCACTGTGTCCAGAGGCTAGAAACATAAGACTTGATGGCTGCAATGTTAAGATTCACTTTCAAGTACTCAGCCATCCATGGTTATACTCAACTCTTAGCAAGGTGAAGAAGTACCCTTTAGGCTGTTTAAATGGGCTTACACCAGACACAGAATCCAGCAGCACAGGTACTGCCTTACCCAGTTGCCCTCCAAAACAAAGGGGAACTAAAGACTACCTCATAATCTGTGGTGATCATTGATATTTCACTATTGATATTTTTTGTTATTTCCATTACTTCTTTCTTGTTGCTTGCCATTCTCCATTGTTCCCTTATCCTAATTTTCTTTTTTTTTATTACAGTATTGTATTTTTTTAAGCAGTGTGTCAAAGGTTTGATAATAAGTACAACTGATACCATGAAATGAAAATGTCAGCAAATTGTTTATTTATTGTTATCAATGCCATAACAGTTTCAGGATTCCAGGTGAAACTGGACAACCATATCTTAGCACTGATTTCAGATTCAGTTCTTCTTATCTGAGTTTCAAAAATGTAGATTTAAGAAGTCAAAATAAATAGAAGGAAAAAAAAAATACTGCTACTCTAGAGATCATTTGATACTTCATAATGCTACAGATTTACCACTGTCTCCTTTCCACATACGCACTATAGTTTGAAAAGCTATAACCTTTCCAAACTTGCTGTCTATGCTGAACAGAATTGTGGTGTATTGCCTTTGGCAACTGCAAGGTAACTTTTTTGCCTTTCTGGATGGAGCTAGAACAACAATAGTAGCAAGAAGATATTGGAAGAGATGCAAATGATAGTAGCTCATTGGCCTGGAAAACGAAATTAAGGAACATACATTTGAAGAATGCATACTGGACCAGCCGATTAAATATACCCTGCTGTTTCATTGTGTCCAGGTACATTTAAATATAGTGAATTATCTGTGCATGCCCGTAAAGGTTGTCTATTCTTAATGTGGATGTTGAACTGTAATAAATAAAGCAGAGCTTTCAAAACGTATCACCTCAGAGCCACTATTTTCACACATTCCTTTTTTTTTAATGACTTTCATTGTGTTTTAGGGAAGGCCCTGCTAAATTTCAAGCTGAATGAGGTGCAACCTGCTACATTGCACATAAGTTGTAATTTCATTTTTTTTCCTCATTAAAGGTAAATCTTGCAGTTGGCATCATTAAGCTATTGACATTCTGCTACAGTGTAATTACCTTTATGACTCTGCTTGCAGTGCTCTTTCTACTTAGAATGGGAAATGCCTCAAATAGTCTGGTGAATTTTACTACTGCAGGTGGGGAATGTCCAGTTTAATGGCCCCACTGTATTACTCTTTGTTATTCATGTGCGCCAAAAAATACACAGGATCTAGATGGGGCTGAGTTAACATTGCTGGAATTTCCTGACTTTTTTAATACTTGATCTTGCATCCTTAATATTGCCAGTGAAATGGCAGAGGTGGGAGGACTGGGATAGCTTACTTCCATTTTGGCACTGAAAAGGAGGCAGCTAAATAGCTGTAGAATTAAACATAATTTAATAGTACGGGTAAATGGACAGACATCCATAATAGTCACACATACATATACACATATGTACACATACTCTGCTTCATTTGTTTCATAGTGAAAAAATGTGATTCAGAAATGTGCTTTAAATGGCAAAAATGGCATTTGGGAATCTGGTGGATGTCTGTGTTTGTCAATAATTCATGTTTCATGCAAAAAGGAATCAATAAAATGCATTTTATGAGGCTGTTATATAGGCCTTAACTGTGCTCAGCAGACAAGATAAAGGTTTGAAATGGTTCCCACGGAAAAGAATAATCCTCCAAATGAACAACTGATACCTGGGTTTTATCTAAGGAGATGGATATTATTGGGGCTTTGACTGTTTTGAAAGGCTAAAGAAAGATCTGAGATGTAATTATGAGGCATTAGTTACACTGGTTTCCCTTTTAACAGGGCACAGCTCTGCATGCAGGTGTTAAAAACCTTCACTCTGATATATTTTTTGACTTTGAGTGCCCAGAGGTGCGTGGCCAGCCAGGGGAGGCATGCCAGGGCAAGCTTGCTGACTCAAAGGAGGGGACTTGCAAAACACCCTGGGAACACAAGATGGAAAAATATCTAGGCAGGAAGATATAGAAATAGTTGGGTCAGAAAGAGCTGTTTTCCAGAGCTGCATTTTTTTAATATATATATAATTTGTTTTATTTTTAACACCTTCCCTTTCATTTGAAAAGCATAAGCCATGTCTTTTGCATCATATTGTTTTCCTCCAAGTTTCAATAAATCTTGTGTTACTGGTTACTGGTATATTGGTAATTTGTCAACAGTAACCCCAAAGGCTTTGTGAATGTCACGAAGAAATGCTGAGGGTTAACAGTTTCCTTAACCTCTTTGTCTCAGCTATTCCTTATTCACTGGTGCACACACAGGAGGCATATTATATCTGTCTAGCTATATCCTAATAGGAGATGCAATAGATGCAGGATTTTCTCCCAGTTTCCCAAGCCAACTGAATGAGGTGGGATCTGTGGTCCTGTGCTGGAGCTAACAAGGCTCACTGCCACTGTGATGTCCTATCTTTATATATTTGTCAAGAGCTCAATACAGAGAAAGATTTAAATGTAATTTTTGTGGCAGTGCAAAACTGTATTTTGCTACAGTGTGCAAGATGCTTATTTAAACAGTAACCAACAAACTTGCCAGGATCAGCACCCTTGGCTAGCATCTGTGGGCGAGCAGTTGTGATAACAGTTGAACCCGCATGTGTGCTGGTTGGCTTTTCTCACCATTGCCTCACTGGAGTTGTAATGAATCAGCATTTCTGTTCATGAATGTACTGTTCTCTGAGTTGGATTTTCAGCTCCCTCTCTGTACATCTGTCAACTGGATAGAAGTATATGTTCTAGTGCCCTTTCATATGTTCTTGGCACAGAAGTATTTTGTTGGCATGAGATTTAGGCTGAGTTTGTTGGCATTTTAGGAAGTGAATATGATTTAAAATGCAAACAGAAGAACAAATAAAATAAAACAAACAAACACACCAGGAGAGTGTTCCCACTGCGGAAGCTGTGCATGGCTCACAGTTTACATATACAGGCTTAGCCTTCCTGCCCTCTGTCTCCCAGGTTTAGTCATCCTGTCAGGGAGCGAATATGGAGTTTCAAGTGAGCAGCATTTCACTGCTTTTACGACAGATGCTTTCTGTCTAGAGCAATTCTGGCCGATGAGGAGTTGAACGATGCCTCTTCTGCACTTCCCCTAGCATGCCCAAGGACTGAAACAGTCCAGAGAAAGCCAGTAGTCAAAAAGAGCTTTCCAAAGTCTGAGGCAAATGTGTTTTCTCTAGGTAACCCACTAAACTAATTTTCTTATGCACTTCTTTTTAATAAATCATTGAAAATATAGAAGCTCAAAATTATGGAAGTGTTTAAAAGCAAACAACTGTCCACCTCAAAAGCTTTCAGAATAGGTTTTTTGCCTACTACTGAAATTTATTTTTGTATGTGGGAAAAACTTTGACATGCTGCTTGAGGTGTTTTTCTTTTATGATGTGGGTTTAACAGGATTGCCTGGGTCCCATATTTTACCATCAGAATGATAGCATGCTGAAATGACTAATACAGCTAGCACAGGAGTTCATGATATTACATGTCAGACAAGTACTATTAAACATATGGGAGATGCTCTAGGGTACTGTTCTGTGGCAACCTACTAATGACAGTAGCTCAAGTACAGCTGTAGATGGGATCTTGAGTAAGAGCACCTTGAGGAGAACAAAGTTTTGTATGTTAAAAAAACTCCAGCAAACAAGTTCTGCTACACAAAAGGACAATAGGTCATGTTCAAATGTGAGAATATATGTATGGAGAGAGAATTCCACAGTATGTAGGCAATAGTATTCTGAAATATCAGTCTCTCCTGAAATCACTAAATAAGTCCATTGCTTACCTTAACAGAGGTCAAGATAGTCAAACTTGAAACGCATGTATTCACACAATTAGTGTTTATTTGCTATGTTGATGCTCAACTTGTCATACAGGGGTGGGTTTTAAAGGAAATAAGTTTTGTGACAATATTTTGATATAGAAAAGAATAGTAAATTCTCAAAGAACTTGTAATTAAAAGTTTTATCTCTTTTCTCTATTCCTACCCATATAAGGTTTCTTTTTTTTCAGTCTTGATTATCGTAAAGAAAGTATAGTAACACTATTCATAGTGGATTAGAGAAAAACTGCCTGTGAGAAAAGTTAACAACTCAAAATACAATATTTGGAACCTGACTGGGGCCTTTGATTTTTTTCTATTGACTTCAATTAATTTTAATTTTAAGTTCTTTTTATTATGTTATTAAAATCAGAACACACATAGAATAAAGTTTGCTGTCTGCTCTAGTTCAGAAAAAAATGAAAGCACAGCCTGTACTGAATGATAGAGTTGTGCTTTAATGTCCAGCCATGTGGTTTCTCCATGGAAAACTAATGAGTTAAAGATGAAATTCCTCTTTTAGTTTGCATATATCTTCTTGCAAGGATTCGGCTGAGCAGAAATATAATTGAAGACTCTATACAATGGAGGCTTGTACTTTTTAATCCTAACATCATAAGCTACGAAACATCTTTCTTCCCACAAGAATGCAATGATTTTGGTCCTGGACATGCTCAGCTATGAACATTTTTGAAATAAGCATTTTCTAAAATACCAGGACCATTCCTCCAAATTTTATTTGATACCATCTGGAAACAGAGCAGGGTAAAACCCAGAGAAACAAAAAGATGTAAAGTTAATGTCTCAAAGCTCAAGAGTTGTCCCAAGTTTCTGTACTATGGCTTTTATTTGGCTTTTATTGAATCAGAAGTAAAATAGAAGCAGAAAGCAGACAGGAGGTTTCCATTCATGCTTCTCATGCTGTTTTCACTTATTAAACTTCGTTCTGAGTTGACAGGAGTAAGTTCACAACAGTCCTCCACATAAACTGTATCTGAAATTGTGTAAATTGTATTTAGAGATTTACTGAAGGTAGACAGGGACATTTAACTTGTATTCAAATATATGAATGTGGTTTTTAAATCCATGATATGGTACAGTGGCTTTATGATACCTGTGATGATTAAAAAAGTGTTGAAAACTCTGAAACTACAACCCTCTATTACCCTATTTTGTTGCAGCTTAACCAATGGGTGAGAGAAAATTCCCAACCCCAAACTATTTCTACACTGGAGTTTTTGAACCAGATTTAGTATCAGTTTTTTGTCGCTATTACTAATATGTACAAGGTACAGCCAGAATCTTTGGGTTTAGGTCAGAAATCTTCACGGAAGCGACATTTTGACAGCAGTTGTACAGCCCACTACACTATGACTCTTAGTTTCTGATATGATCTCAAAAGAGTTCCTTCAATACAAATAATAAAGATGGTTTCCCACTGAGACTAGGACCCTTGGTCCTATATAGATGTCATGCAAGAGGTAGTTCTTGCTAAAAGCATGGCACTTGCACAATCAGAATAATCTGAACCTGGAAAAAGGAAGAATGCTGCAATTATCAAACTGTCTGAAGTGAGGAATAAAAAAAATAGGCTAGTATTTTTCCCTTCACTTTTCACTGAGCAAAAGCAGCCCGTGATATTCTTCTATAGAAAACAATTGTACAAAGCCAGTTACTTCTGTTTCCCTAAGGAGCAGTCTGTAGCAACTTACGTTTCAATGACATTTTTACAAGGTTATAAAGAAAAGGATGCCACCTCGATAAGCTGTGACACCCAGGTAGATTCCATTAGGCTGATCCTTTCAGCTCTTGCAGACAGGTAGAGTTCACAAGTTATTTTTCCAGCCCTATAATTCATGCAAATCCAAAATCTGCCCCAAAGGTTAGGCAGGCTTGTTTGCTTTGAATTTTTAAATTATCTTAAGCACTATTGTTACACAAAAACTCCTGGTGAAAGCATTTTTTATCCAGAATAAGAATGATTTTTCTTCCTTGCATATCTTTTTTGGAATGCAGGTCTTATCCCCAGGAATGACCTTGTTATCATCATGGTGACATAGCTATCTGTATCTAATCACAAGTGTAAAATATTTTGAGATAGACAAGTCCTTGGATTTTCAGGATGTCAGAAGCAGTAGTACAATCTAGGAAACAACTGGAATAGGGAACAAAATATAAATACACACTTTGTGCCTAAAATGGAGTGAAAGAAAGAATGTACAGTAGAGAGACTTTATGTGGGGGGAGCCATGTTGTAGGCTAAAGGGAAGGCAACTGAGAAGAAGGGCTGTTCAGGGTTTAGATGCTTACAGGGAACATGAAAAACTGGGTTATTGATGTGTCATAACATTCCTGTGTGACCTTAGCAATCCACAGGCCCAGTTTTGTAAAGAATGTGAGGCAGATAACTCCTAATTTTCATATATAATTAGCTATAAAACTAATATAGTGTGTGGCTACTGCTATACACTTAATTATCTTCATTCATGACTGCTTTTCAAGTAAGAGTTTCAAATGCTAGCATTAAATGCACCTTAATTTTAAGTTCCAATCCTGTAAATATTTATTAGTGCTTGCTGTCATGGGTAAGTCATTGCCTAAAAGAAAACATTAGCTTCAGTGGAATTACTCATGGTATTGAGTGCTATCATAGAAGGAAGTGTTTTCAGAGTTTTTACTTTAGTTACATACATATATAAGTCATTATACATGTATTTTTATATCATATGCACATGTATATATACATATATTTATAAGATTAATTTGTTAAATTTTTATATATGTATTCCTTTTCATAAATGCATCATCTTAATGCATTTTTTTCCCCACAAATGCATCATCTTAATTCTCACTTTCTCTAAGGTGCAACTAGCAAATGAAAATGCCATGTGTTTTCTTGTCATAAGTTTGAGTTGATGAAGAACAAACAGTAAGTAGCTCAAGCCTCATGGTTTTGGGACACAGTTTGTTGCTTTTCCTTCTTTCTTTCCTCTTTTTTTCTTTTTAAATTTTTTTTAAATCTGCATTTTTAAATTCAGCAGTGCCATTTTCCAAAGCTGAAATGCAACCCGGAGGCCACTTCAGACACGGTGTGATGCAGGCCAGTTGAATTGGCTGGTGGTTCTACAGTGGATGAGTTAAAGAAGGAATCACCCGAAGCAATGGTAGCTCTCAGAAGGGGGCCTGCCCTTCAACAGTTTAAAGCCTTTGAAGAAAGATTTCCTTTGAGCAATGTGAAGTCTTTGTGGTGATGGGAAACATACATTTATAATTACAGAAGAACACAGTGTACAGTAGGAATAGTATAAAAGCATGCGATTTACAGTGTCTAAGAAGAAGCTTTGATGTAGAGGGCCCCACTGACCTAGTTTGCTGCTGAAAGCCCTAGAAACATAAGGCTGACTGACTACAGTTACAGTGATGCAGGCTGTGAACAACATCCTTCTGCCTCTGCACTGCCACCCCAGACCACATGAATATTCTGTTGCTGTAATAACTGCACAGAAATACTATACGAATACAAACTAACTGTGCTTAAAAACTTTAATAAAGTTTGCTGTTCTCCTCTGGGGAAAATGTGCTAAAAAGAGCCATTGTAAATCAGCACACAGGCTGGGAAAAAGATTTATCTGGGAAGATTATTTATGGAAAAATAATTGAAAACTTCATGCCAGCATAGCTACCCTTTGGGAGGTGGGAAAAAGGGGGAAAAGGGGGGGAAATGCTAATCTCCATTAACAAGAGATGGAATGTAAAACCCAAGAAGTAATATCAAAACAGTTACAATAACAAGGTCCATAAGAACAACTGTTTGTTTGACAGCAGCCAACATGCCATAGAAAGAGTGTACCATTACCTCTGGTGAACTGCTGTGAACAAATCTGATATGAGATCCAAGACTAGATATTCCTCTCCACAGAAAGACTAGGAATGATGAAAGGGAATTGAAGGAAACACAGGCTACCATGATCCCACACCAGCCATGTGAAGAGGGCAGTACCAGGGTTCAGCTGCATCCATCAAGTGTGCACCAAGAGCAGTGCTGCAATTCATGGCTCATCTGACACAGTGGGAAATAAAAACCTGAAAAATCACACAGCTGAGAGAATGGGAAGAGCTTCACAGCAGTTCCTGTAGTACTTTATAAGTGAAAAATAAAGTATTATTTATCCCCTACATTCAGGCTCAGATTTTTAGTGAATACATCTCAGATTTGGGTACCAGTAGATTTCAATGGCTACATTCAGATGATTTAATGATTACTCTTCTTGAGCTTCAGAACTGAATTTGGGTGCTGAGTTGAGCTGAGGTGGGTATCTGGGGGTTTGGTTAGTGACCACATCTAAATAATATTATGCTGAGGTAGCACTGTCTGCCCTATAATCACTCTGCCTGTGGGAGAGGGCCAATCTGAGGGAGGTCACTGAAGTTAAAATGGAAAACTTAATTACATAAAAATAATATGGGTGTGTTGGGTGCTTTGATGGACAAGGATGATGTAGGAAAAGAAAAACACAAAAGAGCTATTTATAAATTTTACCTAGTGGGAGTAATAGACAACAAAGGATAAATCAGTGACTATTAAGCAACATTTATGCCAGCACAGATACAAACTTTTTAAAGTTCAACCTGAGACTTAGTGTTGTGGTTTAACCCCAGCTAGCAACAAAGTACCATGCAGCTGCTTGCTCACCCCCCCAGCCTTCCTGGTGAAATGAGGAGGAGAATCAGAAACAGGTAAAAATACCGTTGAGATAAGAACAGTTTAATAATTTAAATAAAATAAAATATAATAAAAAAATAATAATAATAAAGGGAAAAGAGGAATAAAACCCAATAGACATATGTGATGCACAATGCAATTGCTCACCACCTACTGACCAATGGCCAGCCCATCCCCGAGCATCTCTCCCCAGTTTCTATGCTGGGCATGACATTCTGTGGTATGGAATACCCCTTTGGCTAGTCCAGGTCAGTTGTCCTGTCTCCGCTTCCTTCTGGCTTCCCATACCCCTCCTCACTGCAGAGCAATGGAAACTGAAAAGTCCTTGATCAGGATAAGCACTGTTTAGCAACAACCAAAACATCAGTATGTTATCAGCATTGTTCTTGTACTAAATCCAAAACACAGCACTGTACCAGCTAGTAGGAAGAAAATTATCTCAGCTGAAATCAGGACACTTAGTAAATGTAAGGTACTCAATGAGGGATGGGAGAGATCCTAAGAATCTTCTTGGCTGTAATTCAATTGCTGGCTTAGTCTCCTCTAGTAGTCTCCAACACACCAGTGACTGACCCGATCTTAGAGCAGAACAAGCCTTAGGCTTTTCTAGGTTTGCAGACAACATCCGAACGTCACAGTGCCTCTAACACCTTCTGTGGCTTCACTGCAGTACCTTTGTTGCCTTCATGGTATGCCTGCTTTTCCACTAGAAATGTCTTTAGAAATAAAATAAATAATAAAATCAACTTTTCCAGGATCAGACAATTTTTATCTCAAATGTGAAGGCCCCTTACCTTTCAGCTTTAAATCTATCTCTCTTTCAGGGTAATAAATTACTCCCTACGTATCATTTCTAGTCTATGGCCATTACTTGCCCATGCCCAATCCAACTCTTCTCCACAGACCTGTCTCTGATTCTGTTTACCTTCAACTAAGTCTGGAGGAGTCCTTCTCGTTCTGTCAACACTACCACTGTCACCATTCCCACCAAACATTTGTCATTAATTCTTATCTACAGTGAAATGTTAGTACCGCCTAGGTCAGACAGCATCCTTAACCACTTCATTATTAGGAAATGATACAATCTTAAGGTATAGAGACTAAAGTAACTTTAGTGAACATAAAAAAGGACAAAACCACATTTCCCCATCTATTTCATTTTCCTTCTTTAGAAGACTGGGATGAGCTGAATCTGCTATTCAGTGTACATGGAAGGCTGAGCTCTACTTCTGTATAAACAAAGGGCGGTATTGGAAGCCATCCACATTAAGGGAAATTTCATGTTATAGTTCTTATTTTTAAACATACAAGACTTTTCCTTCCACAAGCAATTGTCAGAGCTAAAGGCTGCAGTACTTGTGAGCTTTTGACAGATATTTCCAATATTGCCCCTGGATGCTTTAGGTATCTTACTCCCTCTTTTAAGGTTCTATCAACTAAGTACATCTGTATTTCTAGGAAACAGTGGTTTCTCTGTCAGTGGTATTGGACTGAAACAAAATTATTATAATTACAGATAAAGATAAGGGATCCTATAACCTGACCTCACAAACAGGTCTCTGTGGTTTTATTGCACTTGTGGGCCATAATCAAGGCCAAACTCACCTCAACTGAGATGCAAGTTCGAGACAAGCTTTGCTCATGCCCACGACATGCAGCCTGTTTGCCTTGGTGGCAATATCACATAACTGATGCCAAACAGAGAAATCAGCCAGGGGAGCCCTCACAGAAAGCCCTAGCTGTTGCACATTGAATGCACAGGTACAGTTGTGCTATACATGCAGCATGAAGCAATGTATCCCTTGAGGTATGTGTTAACATCTAGGGCCATGGGTCTTGAAATTCTGGAGCTGAGTCAGAAATTACACTTATTTTTAGCTTATCTCATGGCCTGAGCAGTATAGGGTTGTATTCTCAGAGAAATACAAAGGACAATGCAGTGTATAAGCTGATTTCTTTCTCTTTCCCCCGTCAAAACACCTCACACTGTCATACAAGGATCTGTCTTTGGCCACTCACTTGAGATTTAACACATTGGTCTCCAGAGACAAGCATACAATATTAGGATCCACATCTCTTCTTTGGAGAGTTTTGATTTTAAAGATGTATAATTATTTAATAAGCCTGTTTCTCCACAAACACAAAAATGCATGTTACAGGAAACCATCAAACCAATTAAGAGAGAGTCAACATGGATTGCATGCTGACTCAGCACCAGAGAGAGTTGGAGGTGTGTGAATTGCTCAGAAATAAGTGTGAAGAGCATAATAAGACAGTGAAGAGGAATCTAACCTTTATAATAAAAGCTGGCCAATGCATGACACAGAAAATTTCAAGGAAACACCCTTTTAACAGTCAGCAATCCTATTGAGACATAGCATATCTGTCCCTTTGCACTTAAATTTTGAACTGAATATAATGAAAGAGAATCTGCCCTGGGGCCCACAGTGAAGTGTTATTTTATAATATGCATTTTATCTTTATCATTTTATGTAATATTTTTAGGAATGTGAAGTATTAATCTTTATCACTAGACACCAGAAATTCTCTGACTGTGACTGTGTATAATGCTAGTGGTTTATGGCACACCTTATGAGGCAAGTATTACTTTCTCCATTTTATGTCTGAGAAAGCTGAGGCATGAAAAGGTAAGTGAGCTCCAAAATCTTGAGATACAGGATTTGCGGGTCATAAACTCAAGTCATTGAAAGGATGCTTGAGGAGTGCTTTATTTAAAATATATATGTATATAAATATATATGCACATGCAGATACTTAGGTTATTATTCACAACTTTGAAAAAACACAGCAGGACCAAGATTTTCAAGTTGATCAGCAGTATCAGGTGTCTTAGCTGAACATGCCCAGGTGGAAGTCTCAAGCAGTTTTCTTTTCAGAAAAGAGACTCTAAGGATGACTCAAGCTGCATAGCCAAAATGTGTATGCACCCAAATCTTTTGAAAATCTGGGTCTATAAAGAGCCTTTATAATAAATCAACCTAACTCTTCTTAGAGGTCTACTGTATTGACAAATCCTGGCTTTATCTACTTTCCCTGCCTTATAGTATACGAGGTTATTGGAATGTCTTCAAAGCATAATATAGTGCAAAGTGAGTAGCTGTCATCCTTGAACAGTTAAGGTGTGCACAGCTTTGAGCCTCATTTAGCCCCGGCACAGCGCTATAGTGACTCAAGTATATTGTTGTTGGGTCTAGAGCTAATGCACTGAGAGTTAACTTGCATGTCTGCTCAGCTTGGCATGGTACAAATGTAGCCTTGTGTAGTTGTACTCATATGGTGCTGTTTGAGGCTATTAATTAATTTTCTTTGGAGCTTGTTTTCATGATCTAGGACTGCAGCCCTCTGCAACCGCTGCTGAAGCAGTAAGTCTAGGAGACTCTTCCATTAACAAGAATCATAGAATCATAGAATACTTAGGGTTGGAAAAGACCTTAAGATCATCTAGTTCCAACCCCCCTGCCATGGGCAGGAACACCTCACACTAAACTATATCACCCAAGGCTTCATCCAACCTGGTCTTGAACACTGCCAGGGATGGAGCATTCACAATAAAATGCTTCTCAAGAATTTGCTTTTTATAAAGTGAGGAGACAGGAGACCCTCTTCACTGCAGTTTTCTCTTTCTATATCTTTTCCCTTGGGGCTCTACATAAGATTTTATGGAAGGGTTTTAATTTTATTGGAATATTTTTCTGAGCTACCCTTAAGTAACCCATTTGAGCTTATTCATGTTCTCTGTGGTAGGGTGTTCTGTTGCAATTACAGACATAGAGCAAGCCAGTGAAGAGCTGAAAATAGAATGTACAAGTCTTTTTTCTCACTGCAGTTCAGAAGGGAGGCGACGGTCTGTGCCACTGCTCCATGGAGTCAGAAGAATCGCTGTGGTTCCCCCAGCAAGCCAGGACAAGGGATTACAATGCTATTGTGATAATGTCTGGAGGCCCCAAATAAAATCAAAGCCTCATTTTCTTTGCTGTTGAACAACTTCTACTTTGAAGAATTTTTAATCTAAGACTTGAATCCTGCACTTGCAGAAGTATTGTTTTTGTGCAGAAAAATATGCTCCAAACAGAAAAAAACCCAAAACACACACACAAAAACCCCAAACAACAAACAAAACAACATTTTGTTCTATTTTATATTATTTCTACTATTTGGGGATAGAAAACTAAGTTGGAAAATGGGTAATTTTCCCCAAAGCATATAGGCTTTTCACTGAAACTGAATCTTTACTCTTTGATCGGTGCTGACCTACAGAACTATCCTTCTCAGCTGTAGGTTTTGTGATTGTTCAAACCTGTTCTTGTGCAAGCACGTTGCTTGCTACCCAGAGTAATCATCAGAGTTGCCGTGTTCTCATTTTAGAAATGCCTTGGGCACACAGAGGCCTGTAGCACATTTCTACAGTCTGGAGGTGTCCATTCAGCCACCAGTACAACCATTTGTCCATTCCTGTCACTATCTTTCTCAAGTCCTTTAGCAGAAGTGCAAAATTCAAATAGTCACTGATAACTTTCATCAGACCACCCAGTCATACACATGACATTCCTTACTTTCCCTTTTTACTTGTATTTTAATACATTATTGTCCCACTCTATTACTTTTCACAGTCATTTCCAAATCAGCTTTCCAAAAAATGGCTCTCAAAATTATTCTTTCAACGCTTTGTTCTTGTGCCTCCAAGTACCTGTCTTGCCCCTTAATTATACATCTCAACTCAGCAACTTCGCATATCATGTTACTTAAGCCTCCTGCCCCACTGGAAGGGATGCCAAGGCACCACTGGGAATCCCAAGGAGTCACAAATCCTCTGTGTACATAAGCTGTGTGTGTCTGGAGACTGTTGATGGTAGCAGCCACTCATACTGACTTCTGGTGCAGACCCCAAGGGATAGGCACTTACAAACAGCTGTTTAGCTGAGATTTAGTTTTATTCAAGATTAGGCAGTGCTGCCAACCTGCTGCTCCTGCAACTCAGATGTGCCACAATCCAGTGCTATGCAAAAGGTGCCTACTGTTGGCAGATTGTTATCTCAATCAACAAGTTTGCAAGAATCTCCTTCCATGCTTTAGCTGTTAGCAGATTATTACCTCTGGGAGTAAAGCTCTGCAAGTGTGTGCTTCCATGCATTAGCTGATAAACAGTATTGCTGTGCACTGCACTGTCTCTCTGTCTGTTTTTATCCTGCCTTTGGTAGCAGTGGCTCAGTTGAGGCTTGTGTTTTCTGAGCACAGTGACTTAATCCATTTGCTTTTGTACAATAGGTCTTCAATTGTTTCTGATTCATGCCAACTGCATCTACACTGTGCTTTGGCAAGATTGAACTCAAGCTTAACAGCTCTCGTACGTGACATCCCCACATCCTGTTACGACATGCCTCTAGCGTACACACCTCAACCCACCCTTCTGTGTTGTAGGTGTCCCAAAGTTCTCTGGCAATGTAACGGCACTGACTCCCTTACCTGCCTCAGCCCCATCAGGTTTTGAGCCAACGTCACTATGGAGACACCCCAAATATAAGGACAGAAAGAGCCAAGGAACTGTCTGCCTTTTTCCTGCCTTGATTATCTCCCCCCAAAGAGGCCTGTCACCAAAAGGCTCTTCCAGGTCATTAACGTTCTCTACAAAGGGCACAAGGTTGTTAGTCTCAGAAAAATGTACATCATAAACTCCTGGCAGATACAGATGCACTTGCCTGATATCCTGTAGAGCCCTGGTAGCCTTTCTCTGCCCAAGGGGCAGACAGGCTCAACAAAAAAAAACTCTGGAGACTCACTGTTTCCACCCTTAGTGAAAGCAAATACAACTTCAAAGTTGCTGAAGTTTGCTCAGGGTTTATCCAGCTGACTTTGTAGTATCTCCAAAGATGAAGATTTTACAGCTTTTCTGGGCCTCTGTTTCAATGCTTCACCCCTGTCAAACAAAAAACATTTTTAATTTATTTACTACAACTTGTGCCCATTGCCCTTTAAGCTGTTGCAGTAAGATGCCAAGAAGAGTCTTACTCTGTATCTCTCCATTAAGTAGTTAAAAACAGCAGTTAGATACCCCCTTAACCTTCTTATCTCTAAGGTAAACAAGCCCAACTCCTCATATACTGTGTTCTAGCATGTCTACAGTTCCTCATACACTATATGCTCAGTCCCCTTAACCATCTTGCTGAAGTCCAGTGGACTTCATCCAATTTGTCTGTCTTGCACTGTGAGCTCACAAGTTGACATAAGATTTGAAAGGTGGCCTCACAAGTGCTAAAAAGAGAGGAATAATCACTTGCTTCAACCTGTTGACTACACTACTGTGATACAAACCCGTGTACTGTTGTATTTTAGCATACATGAAGGCCACAAATGTTGGCTCACATTCATTCAACTTCTTGTTCAGTGGGTCTTTCATGCCAAGGTGCTCTGTGGTTAGACAGTCCCTCACAGCCTGCATGGGATTACACTTCCGTGTGTGCAGGACTTAGTGCTTACCTTTGCCAGTTACTGAGATCTGCTTTAGAAATAGCAGCTGTTTTCCGGATACATTTTGCAGTTGAAATTGAGGGTGATCGGCAATAGGTAAGGTGTGAGGACACATCCCTGCCCTTTGGAGGAAGAAGACACATCTAGCTGAAGACAAATGTTGAAGAAGTTCGCTCTAGGAACACTTCTGGGATATGTATCTGAGCTAATAACACATAAAGCAATTAAAATTAAATCATATTTGACCAAGTAACAAAGCAACACATAAAAGAGCTGAGACTCAACAGCTGATGTGACAATACAGAAAGTAGGCTTAAAACCCCCAGAGGGATGCTGCTGCCTCTCAGTCATCAAGGCAGTCAACAGTAACTTCCTGATGACTTCTTTGCTTCTCCCAGATTCCCAGCAGTGTTTCAAACATGCATCCCAGCAGCACACACCAGATGTGTCTTTTTACTTGAGTAGTAAAAAAATTATATTGCAGGCCTCTTATTGTAGTCTAGTGAAGGTGCACCCTAATTTTTATAAGTTTTGCTGCTTCTGTTCCCAGTAAGTCATTCATTTATTGGAGCATCACTTACTGTTATGACTGGATAAAATTAAATAATATTTACCTGACCTAGGTTTGGGTATTCTGGTTCTTGAACAGTGCTGAGTAACTTCTATATTCCATGTACATTTATTGTGATTGAGAGAAAAACAGCATTTTTAACAATGGAAGATGAATTAAAATACCTTTTAAAAGCTTCCTTACAGAGCTCTCAAAATTCACAGAAATGAGAAATAATTATCTCCACTGATCTGTTTCAAAACTTAGGTGCACTTGTTGTTCTCTAATCGTTATTACAGCTAATGGGTTTCCAGGGATTCTGACAATGTAGGTCTCTGTACATAAAAAGAACAGAAAGTTCTATTTGTTTGATGCTCTTTTGAACATCACCATGCTCCCTGTCTTAGAGTTTATTTTTCACTGCTGAAGAAGGTTACATTTTCTTCCTCTAGAAAACAAACATAATGAATCTGCCCAAGTCATCTTTGATTTTCATGAGACCTGTGATAAAACTGGAATATTGTGTCCCCCTGTGATTACAAAAAGCAAGAAAAAAGGGGGGGGGGGGGGGAAATGTCATTTTATCATCCCAGCAAAACTTAGAGTATGATGCTAAGAAATGCTCAGCTTAGCAGAGTCAGTGAAAATTTGACTTTGTTAATGTTTACTCTTGAATTTTGCTTCAACTAGCAATGCTAAATTCAGGTATTAGAAAACTCATGTTTCTTGTGCTAGTGTTCAAAATTAGGATAGCCACTAAACTTTGTATTCAGTATCCAATAAGTTATAACAGTGTTACAGAATTTTCATCTAAAATATCACTTTGTCCATATCTATACTTTAATCCTACTACTGTTCTGTTACACAGATTTTGTCCTTTTATAGTCTGGAGTATTCAGATTTCCAACCCGTGATCTTTTCAAATGGCTAACATCATTGACGTGGTTCTGATATTCTGTTTAATTGATGACTAATTGAACTCATTGACTATATATTGCATACTTAGGTTTGCGACAAACCCTACTAATTCTCCACTGATGGACTTACCTGGAGAAGTATCATAGTATTCATAATCACTAAAATTCAATAGTATTTCTTGTTACTGTGAGCTCACTGCAGTGTTGGATTCTTGGCTGGTAAATCCTGTAAAGAAAAGAAATTACCTAATATGTACCCTCAAAATTGTATAAAAGTGATGAAAAATCATCATTTGTATTTAAATATAGTTGCTCAAGGCTTTGGTTTTGCTCCAAACTTTTTTAAGCAGTACATGAATTTTCTCCAGATTGATCCCAGTTCATTTATACATGTGTATATCTTTAGTAGTAGTTTAAGACAAGCTGAAATGTTCCTGGGAAGCTGCTGTAAAAAGAGTTGATTTCCTTCTGATAAAGGGCTTTTTACCATTCCATGTTCTTGCAGAAAAGGATCCAAATACAGTAATTGGATTTGACACAATGGAAGGATTTTTAAGTAGAACAGGTGAAAACATAACTGGCAACAATTAAATGCTAATTATCTGCAGCCATCAACTGGTCACCAGCTGTTCTGAACCGTATAAAAAAGCATACACTGCAAGGGAACAGCATATGCTATGGGGAGAAGCGTTAGCAAAGACCACAAAACTGCCAAGAGATATGCAGTAGGTTCAGTTTTCCTAGTCTGCACCTGTATGTAGAAGCCTTCGAATAAATGTATTCTGCAGATTCACGCATCAGAACATAATGCTGATTCTTCTCTTGGTTGCACCAGATTTTAATCACTGTGAACTTCTAAGTTTAGAAACACTTATTTCTGTTTTACACCACTCATGGCTTTGGTGGAATTCATCACATTAACAAGCTGCTAATCTTAGACTTTCTTGTTGGGCCCATGTTTGTGCTCAACTGAGGAACAGAACTAGCAAACCAGTGGGGCTGTGAGTAGGGTCCAAAAAGGACTTCTTTTGTTTGTTTATTTATTTCACACTGGCAGTAGAATGAAAGCAATGTGAGTTTCCAAGTGCCTTCTCAGTTCCCTTCTTTTGTCTGGTTGCCTGTTATCCAGCATTAATTAATGTAATTGCTACAATTTCATAGTCCAGTGGAGACTAACTAATGATACTGGAGCTGAGTGTTCTGTTTCTGCAATAAATCAAGCAAGTAGTTCATATAATACAGCTTTCCACTTCTTCCCACCACATCAAATTAAAGAAGATAAATATTTCTTTTTCATGGCTTAGGGTCTGGTGGGTCTGGTAGTTAGATTACTCCTCCATGACTTCATGGGAAGGGCTGATACAATACTTACTTCTGCCTGCAGGGAGTTCAAATCCAGCACTTCAGCCATTTGAGAGAATACCCAGTGCCTGGGAGGAGCAACCTCTGCAGCTTCCACTCAGTCTGTTCCTCAGTTTAGAAACCAGAACAAGATTTATGGGACCAGAAAGACAGAAGGGTAGAAGGCATGTAAATGAGCAGCTAGGAAAGCTTCCTAGGATACAGATGTCCTTTTCCAGAAGTAGCTCCAGTAAGTAGTTTTTGGTTGAAAAGAAAATCCAAGATACTATCCCAGCAGTGGAGACTGGGTAAGCTTCATATGACTAGAGGAAGCATAAATCTGCATTCCCAGAAGTGGCCTCAGGGAAAAAGCACTGCGGGAGGTAGGGACCTGCTGTAGGAGAAATCAAGTCATCCCACCAGAAGACCACCATCACCTGTGATGACAAACAGCTTGTCACAACAACACCTGGGAAGAGAAACTGCTGATGCTGTTGCCTGACTTGTGCGAGATGCTCGGAACTTAAGAACCCACTACTGTGCCTGCTTTCATGAACAGAAGCAAAGAAGGAAAACTTGAGAAGTTTTGTAAATTACACTTTTTTGTAAAGGTTTTTGTAAAGTACAGTTAGCACACCTGCCCTGCCGTGTCTCTGACAGTTCAAATGATATTTCGAGGTGAAAAAGTTAGAAACTGTTTAAAATTCAGCATGTACCAGAAAAATTATGATTATATATATTTATGTTTTCAAGTCCATATGTGTGTCTGTAATGCTATGTCCATGATCTACAGCTGAACTTTAAAAGGCTGGAATATTCCTACTTTTTTCCTGTTTTCTTAAATTGTAGTGGAAATGGAGGGTATAATGGATGAGATTAAAAGTCAGAAAGTGGGGAGTTGTTTCTTCAAAGGCAAAACAGTTTTTAATAAATTTTCAAGAAAAAACAACCTGACTATTCTTTAAATATAAAAAATTAGGAAAAAAATGACATTCTCACCATAAGGCCCTTATAAACTTATCACTAGACTTCAGTATTATTTACCTAAATTTTCAAGGCTGCAAGCAGACATGGCTTGCATGCAACTTATTCAGGCAAGAAAATGTCATGCACAGTTCTGTTTTTCACTTCTTTATGTTTTACTAAGTACTATTTTTTCAAGGCACAAGAGGTTAAATTGACTGGCATATTACTGGGTAGAGCTGAGAGTATGTAAATATTCCACCTGAAGGTAAATCCTGAGCCTGACTGACTTCCAGCCAAGAGCATCTCTGAAGTGAGGCATGCCTAGAGACGTAACGTTTACCACTCTTTTTCCAAGTCAAAAAGCTTGCAATTTTGTAGAGGGTAAAACAAGATTTGCCATGTATTTTATTTTATTTTTTTATAAGCTGGCACCTTAGTGCAGCTATGGAGAATCATCTTCCTTGTGCTGGATACTAACCTTAAGTTAAAGTTAAGCCCATCAGAATGGTATCTATAGCAATAGTCTGAAGTCAGTAGGCTGAAGTGTTTGGTAATAGCCACATGGGGAAGAGGGAAGAGGAGGAATCAACCCCTCAGACAGGGTGTTCACTAGTGTCAGAGGAGCTGCAGCCAACCAGGAGTGGTCCACTGGCAAAGTGCCCTTCTCTGACCTGATGAAACACTGCTGATTCTACTCTCATCAATGTCACGGGTTGTCAACAGAAGTGATCTGAGAAACAACCACATTATTTGCTCAGTCTCAAGTTAAGAAAACTCAAATCACCCATTTCCCCAGAAAGTGTTTAAGCATTCAGCCTCCAAAGTGTTTGTGAGTAAAGGACAGATGAGGGATGTAGAAAGCACTGTATGCCCTGAATAATACAACCATCTGATCAATTGGCAGTCTGGGATCCCATGCTTGATGTGGATCCATCAGGCAGAATGGGATCTGTGTGCAGGAGGCCCTCATACATTCCCTATTCCCACAAAAGAGTCAGGGGATTTCATTCAACAAGAATTCTTCTCAAACATATTTAAATTATGGTTATAGTGTTAAAAAGTAAATTAATTAAAAATTCAAGACTCTGGGTGGGTTGAGAAGGTCTGAAGAAAAGTGGCAGAGCTCTTTCAAAATTAAAAAAGAGAGAAAAGAAAGAGTGACAGGTTAAAATCCAGGGAGGATACTGGACACTCACAGGACTCAGGGAACCAGACTTTGTTTCTTATAGGAAGGGACTTCTATTACTAAGCTGTAAGGCGTGACTGATAGCTCTCCCTTTCTATCCAGTGACTCCTAAATTGTTGTCCACAAATGGTTATGTAGATGCTTCTAGGAAAGGCGTCTTCCCATTATTCTGAGTTAAACAGTCTCTCACCTCTAAGAAGAAGGGAGTAATGGATGCTGAATCCTCCTTTAGCTGAATGCAGGTCACCGAATTAAAAATGTCAGTAAAGAACAACAGTATTTCTCCCTCAGGTGTTCCACTTCCTTATTAAAAAAATATTATATAAAGAACAGCAGCAGCAATTGCATTTTATGAAGAGATCAATACAGCTGGTATGTGTTATCTATGCTTTGATAACATCATCCAGATCAAAGACCCAGGGAACTTTGGTGGGGGGAATTGAAGAATGCCCAATTTTAGATTTTGGTTTGACTTAAGCAGGAATTAAGTAATGAGCTGTTCCATTGTCTCCAGGCAATGATATTGGGGTGCATATCAAGCACCACTGCTTGAAAAACACAGAAAGTAAAGAAATTAGGGATTTTAGGTTTTTCCTGGGTTATGTAATAGGAGGTTTCAGAATGATAGTTTTGAGTGTAAGTGCTCAGATTTCTTTAAGCTCTAGTTAACAGTTACAGTGTGTGTTCTTTGCTCTTCCACTAATATGGTTCCATATTAAGCTAGAGGTAGAGCACATCTAGGACTGCAAAGTTAACCTACAACCTTTGTCATTCATGGTCCTCTTCGAATCAATCACAAGTAGCATGTCTGAAAGAATATTTATGTTGAATATTGCAATGTATCATACTGAACTAGACCAAATTGGTTTCACACAAATTCATTTTTGTCTCATCAAATAAAATTCACTTAGACTTTACTCTAAAGATTGGCCTTTTGAGAGTAAGAATATGTCTATTAATAGCAACATCCAAAAACATTTCATTTGGAGTTTATTGACTCGGATATTAAGAAACATTTCTTCCCCACAATGGTTGTCAAGCATTGGAACAAGCTGCCTAGGAAAGTAGTGAAGTCACCATTCCTGGAGGTATTTAAAAGACGTGTGGGTGTGTCACTTAGGGACATGGTTTAGTGGTTAATGGCTGGACTTGATCTTGAAGGTCTTTTCCAACCTAAAAAATTCTATGATTCTATAGTTCTGTGACTTACTGTGCTTCTATAGAATCTATTTCTTCTAACATTAGTTATGGAAGCTGGTATTAAGGAAATGTGGGACCTTCCTTCTTATGCTCGAAGCAGGTCTGATTTGTAAATTCTGATACAGACACATTTCCATCTGTTTTGGGCTCTTTTGTTTTCAGTCACATATGCTCTGAGAAATACTTCTTATATTTTAACACTAGATCCAATCAGATAATTCACAGTGAATAATTTATTTGAACAAATACAGATTTTTCTGTTTGTCAGTTGTCCATGAGCTGGTTTTGATTTTCTCAAATTTATTCATTATTCAAAAGTATCTGTTTACTAATTTCTATGAATAACTCAATGAACAAAGCTTCGGGTTTGGATTGTTTGTGAGCAGTTTGACATCAGTATTAAGAGCCTGGTGCTATCGCTCTTATTTTTAGATATTGAGGCCATATAACATTTTTCTATTTCTTGACTGGGTGAATAAATTGAAGCTGTCTTATGTGAATACTTACATTTAAAAGTTCAAAATTTTATTTTCTTACCAAGTTGTAGTCAGTTATAATGTACTGCAACTGTATATCCCTAAAGTAAACCTTTCATTTCGTATCTCCAGGACTGCAAATAGGCCATACCCTTCTAAAAGGGATTTAATTTTTGTACAGGTGGCTCTAGATGAGGTATTTTCAGGTAGCCAGCCTGCATCTGCTAGATGTCTGCTCATTGACTCTATAGCCAGAAGAAAAGCCAGTAACTATCACTTATTTTACAAGAGTACTATTGCGGTTAGAACACTGATGCCAGCTTTCTATTTTGAAAGACAGTCTTAATGTTGTGTCTATGAAAAGTTAAGTATTTGACAACAAAACATCTTGAGCACTGGTTTCCTCTTTGAAAACTGGAACAGATTTATATGAAATAAGCAATATCTCTTTTGTTATTTATTTAGAAATCACAATATAAAAAACTTGACACAGTGAATGTTAAAAATGGATGTTCATAGGAATCTTCAGAATTCAGAGTCTGATAAAACAAATGGAATGGTTTATTTTTTTTTATAAACAAGCTGATTAAGTTAATTCTTATTTCTTTTAAGAAATGTTAGAGGCTTCCTCTGTAATCATTTTAATTAGATGCATTAAATCTTTCTGAGACATTCAATGCAGAACACTAAACAGAAAAAGCACAGTTGTTTTATGACTTTTAATGCTGTTTAAAGCACAGCAAGCATGATCTTATTTTGAAATTTTGTTCATTACCGTACTTGCATAAGATTGATGAAAATACATTAAGGACGATATATTTATCTCCCTTTATATTCCTTTGGAAATGACATTTATATAGAACCAAAATGCTATGTTTTAGTAAGACTGCTGCATATTTGACATGCAACTGACAGATGATGTCTAAGCATTATGCAGGGCTATTAAAGATGACATAGAATGCACAAATATATCAGTATATGAGCGAGAAAGCTGGTGAGATTTTGAAAAAAAACATCTAACATCACTGGGTGAAAATCACAAGTTGAGTTATGTGAATCAAAGCAGAAAAGCATGCATCAGTAGCACTGTAAAAAGCAGAAATCTATGAGGTAGTGGATGAGGCCTGAAGTAATAAAATAAAAAGGACAAAAAACCCAAAACCAAATAAAACCAACAACTAAATATTGGTAGTGCAGACTAAAATAGCCTATTTCATATGCTTGTGCAGATCTGATTTATTATCAGAGCAATAGATTTTCTTTTAGTTGAATGTTTGAGTGGGATTTAAGAGAGAATTCAGACCACTTATGTTCACAAGGGGCTTCTCATCTCCTTTTTCCCACTAGATTTCATTTTGTCTTGAACTTTAGTCCCCTAGAAATTTCCATAGAAAGTTCAGATCCCTACATAAGAAATTTGAATATTTCAGTAATGTACTTTAGTTTTTCTTAAGTATATGTGGAAGATTTCTTAAAAATAACCCATGAACCTCCTTTCTCTTCCAGGGCTTCATGGACAATGAGGTAGTAACTAATATCTTCTAATTCATAGAATGGTTTGGGTTGGAAAGGGCCTTAAGATCATCTAGTTCTAAAGCCCTTGCCAAGCATCACCCTAGACCGTGTTGCCCAAGGTTCTATCCAACCTGGCCTTAAACACTGACAGGAATGAATGATTTACAACTTATTTGGGCAACCTGTTCCAGTACCTCACCACCCTCACGTTAAAGAACTTCTTCCTTATACCTAACCTGGACTTTCCCTGTTTAAGTCTAAACTCATTACACCTTCCTTGTCCCACTGCTACAGTTGCTAATGAAGAGACCCTCTCTGGCACCTTTGTAGATCCCCTTCAGATACTGGAAGGCTGCTATGAGGTCTCCAAGCAGCCTTTTCTTCTCCAGGCTGAACAGCCCCAACTTTCTCAGCCTATCTTCACATGGGATTGCCAGAAGACACAGATTTTTTTTTAACCAGAGGATAACAAGTCCTTATTGTATAGTTTGATCAAACGAGTGAAAAGTAATAGCCATTAAAAGGGCTAGGGAGATGCAAAAATAGACCCAATAACTGAATATGAGTAGAACTCAGGATAAAATAAAGAAAAGCATATCTAGCTGACCATTCATAGAATCATAGAATCATTAGGGTTGGAAAGGACCTCAAGATCATGTGGTTCCAACCCCCCTGCCATAGGCAGCGACACCTCACAATAAATCATGTCACCCAAGGCTTTGTCCAGCCAGGTCTTGAGCACTGCCAGGGATGGAACATTCACAGCCTCCCTGGGCAACCTATTCCAGTGCCTCACCACCCTCACAGTAAAGAATTTCTTCCTTATATCCAATCTAAACTTCCCCTGTTTAAGTTTTAACCCGTTACCCCTTGTCCTGTCATTACAGTCCCTAATGAATAGTCCCTCCCTAGCATCCCTATAGCCCCCCGTTCAGATACTGGAAGGCTGCTATGAGGTCTCCACGCAGCCTTCTCTTCTCCAGGCTAAACAGCCCCAACTTTCTCAGCCTGTCTTCATATGGGAGGTGCTCCAGTCCCCTGATCATTCTCGTGGCCTCCTCTGGACTTGTTCCAACAGTTCCATGTCCTTTTTATGTTGAGGACACCAGAACTGCACACAATACTCCATGTGAGGTGTCACAAGAGCAGAGTAGAGGGGCAGGATCACCTCCTTTGACCTGCTGGTCATGCTCCTCCTGATGCAGCCCAGAATACAGTTGGCTTCATATAGATTTGTACATTCTACTGACTAGAATTTATACAGGAGCCTGGAACATGAGAGAAAAATATGTCTGGATGGTAAAATAATTTGTCTGCCATTTATATTCTTGGATCTTGCATCTGGGCTATCTGTTGCAGAAATGTGTGTCTACACTTGTGCTTTCTGTTGGAATGAACTAGTCCCCTTTGAAATAGAGCCTAAATATGATTCTAGGAACAGATCACTCCAGGGACTGCTCATGTTAATAGATATGGACATGATCACACCTGTCTTGTTGTCTTCTGTTCTAGACTGCTCCAGTAAGCTTTCCATCCCCATGATGTCCCATGTACACCAAATTGTGTGCCATTAAAGAATTACTTTGGTATAGAGCCCTCACTTCTAATACTCTGACTCAAAATCAATCACACTAGCCTAATTATAAAGTATAGACATAGGGTTGATACATAGGACTTAAGAGAAGTCACAGAGATGAACAAAATGAATGCATGTGTCCAGAGCAGAGTGGATGTGATCACTTCTGCCACAGGGCGGGACATTAACTTCCAAGGATTAACCAACCCATTTATCCAGGTGGTTACAGCACACAGACTACAGCTTTCTGGCTTTCAATCTCCTATTCTCACTAAGCATTTCATAGGACACCTAAATCCTTGAGTTGGGCTGAAGATTCAAAAGTGTCCAGATAGTCACTGATGCATTTGACAATCCACTTGGGGGTAACTGGCCTGCTCAAGCATGCCATATAGATACAAATAGCAAGTAAAAAATTGCACCAGAACACTCCAAAATGCAAAATAACACCTCAGCTATGGGACATTGTCTTAAGCTTTGAAAGAGTGACACATTGCAATGAACTGATGGTGAAATTTACAACCAAGCACACTTTGCTAAACAGGACTGCTCAGCTGCAGCTCACATCACCTGGTCCATGTCCTTTACCCTGTTCTTTCAGCTCAAGAGCTTTTACTTCTGCACTGATTAGGGAGGGAGAAATGAAAATTCATTGTTTTAGCTACTGAGGAGAATTTGGAGCTATTGTTGGAAATTTTAACAATGACCAACTCTTTTGTGTACTAAATTGGTAATATTGCAGTGCAATAGTCTGTAGAAATTATTCACTGAAAGCAGTGGGAGTTATGCAGCAGTGGAAAAATCCAATAAATATCTCTTTGCACATATATATATACATTTACATATATATATGTAAATACTTCTTTAAGTCCCTGTGCATTGGTGACTCATGATAACTGAAATAAAAGGATCTTCCCTACTTCATAGGTGCTGTGAGAACAAATGAATGTTTATGAGAGTCTGAAAGTCTAGGTACTCAGGTTGTCATCTTCTTCAGGATAATGAAGTCTGATTACTTCCCAGCTAGGTTCATTTTACACATACGAATAATGCTGTTAACAAGTCCATAGGCCTAATAATTTTTGATACAGATATTCAGGTCTGTAAAGGTGGGGTTTTGGGCTTCCTCACCTTGTGTATGGTGAATACAGTATCCACTGTGCCTTGGGATTACATATCTTGTTTGTGAGTGTTCTATCCCATTATCTACAAATTTCACACTCAGGAATGTATTAATCAATGTATCTATTCTATTGGCTTTAAGTTTGGTCTTTTCAACCATTTTGCAAAGAACTCATGACAGACACAATATTCTGCAGCAGTAATTGATGTGAGGATCTTGATAACCACTGTATTGAAGCACGTGCATGCATACAGGAAAACAGCAAAAGTAAATCTTTCAAGTAGGATTTGTTGATATTTTACTCAGGTTTTAGTTTGAAGTGAGTAACGTTTGTGGTTTTCTCTTGTGATTTCATCTGCTTGGTTTTGCATTGATCCATTTTGTTTTGATTTAGCTTTATCCTTTCTCTCTTCTCAACTTGCTCTGCTATTGTTTTTCTTGTGATATCATAGTGGCAGCACTGTAAAGCCCCACAGAGATCTTTTTGCTTCAATTCAATTTGGCTTGCATGTATTGCTCTGTTTCTTCCTGAAATTGTATTGCCATTTCCAGAAATGACATGGTAATATTTCACTTGAGTTCACTTGCCATTTTAAGTGGACTTTCATAGATTTGCATTAATGATATGAAATCATGCCTAATAGAACTCCAGTGCGGAGAAAGGTAAAATGAAATTAGCATAGCTTATTGTCTGCTATGCACTGAATTGGCAGAGGAAATAAAATTATACTTGCTACAACATCTATAAAATTCCTCCAGGATCAATCCTACACTATCTCAAAATCTGTGCATGCCGATAAGCAAACTACAGATACAAAGTTCCTCCACTCTAAACTAAAGTTGCTGTGGTGGATTTATCCAGTGTGGGTCCCTTCCATGGGGTGCATCCTTCAGGAACAGACTGCTCCAGCATGGGTCCCCCATAGAGTCACAAGGCGTACAGCAAACCCACTCCAGCACTCTACAAGGAGGCCACAAGTCCTGCCAGTATCCTGCTCCAGCACTGACTTCACACAGGGTCAAAGCCTCCTTTGGCATTCCCCTGCTCTGTCATGGGGTCCTCCCTGGACTGCAGGTGGATATCTGCTCTCCGTGGAACTCCATGTGCTGCAGGGCACAACCCACCTCCCCATGGGCTGCACCATGAGCTGCAGGGCAATCTGTGCTTTGGCACCTGGAGTAACTCCTGCTCTCCTCTGCAGAGCTTTCTCACTCTGCTCTGTCCAGCTGCATTTTCTCTTGCACAGACTTTTTTTTCTTCTTCTTAAGTACATTATCACATAGGCACTACAACCGTCACTGATGGGCTCAGCCTTGTCCAGTGGCAGGTCCATCTTGGAACCAGCTGGCATTGGATCTAGTGGACATGGGGGCAGTTTCTAGCAGCTTCTCACAGAAGCCACCACTGTAGCCCCCCTGCTACCAAAACCTTGCCACACAAATCTAATGCAGTTTGTTGAAAGAATAAAAAACCTACATGCAAAAACTTCAAAACTGTTTTCCTCTTTTCTCAAAACACAGTTTGTTCTGTTCTTCAGCTAACAAGAAATTAACTTCTGAAGAAGTCTGACTAAACTATTTTGCAATGCTTTAAAAATTTCAAAAACTGGCATATTGAAATGAGATACAAACAGAAAATCCCATCAACTGTCTGTGATTCACATTTCTGAGCAGACAGCAGCATTGCACAACAATTTGAGATTGGAAATGAGAAGGATTCTACATCCAGATGAAACTTCATGGGGATTTCAGGCAGAATATAATTATTTCATATAATTATATTATATACGAGGAGAATATAATTATGCAAAGCTGGAATTTTGTCAGGACACTGCGGTGAGCATCTATGCTTTGTGAAAAGCTTATGGGGATTTTTAATTACAATAAGTGGTCAGAATCTGAGTTTGATGTCTCAGCCAAAAGATGAATTGATACTGAACTACTAGACTCTCAGTACATGCCTGTGTAGCACGAAAATAACAGAACCATTAGGCAGCTTGACTCACCTCATAGTGATGGCAGAATGGGCTGTATCTGAAATCTGGAACAATGATTAAAAAATACTCTTGCTCTTCCACAGAAGAACAGTGATTATGAGGGATGTAAGTCTGTATTCAAGATTCTTTCATTCTGGGGAAAGATATGCATCTGCTAAACATGCAGATATGTTATCTGTTCACTTCAGAAACACTTAAACAACTAAGCATCTATCCTTAAAAATTACCACAGAATGGAACAACTTTTAAGAAGTTATCAGACTATGGAATGAGTATTATGATATGAACTCATTATGAGTTTAGAGCCTTCAATCAGCAGAGTGGATATTACACTGGATAGCTGAATACCCAAAAGTTTCTTAACTGGTTCAGTCCTATCTGTCTAATCTATCTATCTTCTCATGTCACACCCAGCTCTACTGTATCTGAATGTCTTCCAAGTCTCTCTGGGGCAACAATATTTTTTTTCATTATTTTTGGTAATGTAATATAAACTGGAGGCTACAGCATCATTATTTTATTGTTACCCTGAGATATTTTTGTCAGATGTTAATTCATAATGTTGCAAACTACTTTTAAAAGAACAGATTAGAGTTGGTACTTTGGGAAAATGGATTGAAATCCTCATTAGTAGCTTTTAACTTGTCTGTATGAGCTCTGTTAGACATTTAAAAGAAGTCGTAAGGTTACTAATATTCCTACTTTCATGATTTCTAGGAGGTTTTGTTGTTTGTTGGTTTGCAGTTTTTTCTTGTCTTAGTGATGCTTATATCTTGTCTGAGGTCCTGAACTGAGCAAAGTGTATATGATTCAAAGTTCTGTCTGACACAGATTTTACTTTCTTAAGGGCCTATTTGGTAATACTCTTGTGAGTTTGAATTATGTGATGGCAGTTGTCTGCCTTGCAGATTAAAGTCCTGGCTGAGTGGTGCCTAAACAGGATTAGGAATCGGGGTGCCTTGTGTATTTTTTGAAATGTTGAAAGGAGAAAGAATAAGGTAAGTAAAATTTAAACTGAATTGCTGACCTGATTTCTCTGTAGCTAACCATACACAGGTAATAAAATGCATTTGTCTATAGGCAGGCTCTCAACATGAGGCAACCTGATTGCCAGAAACTTAAACTCACACAAAAATATGATCCATATACAAAAAGTTGCCTTAACTTTAGCAGATCTGCTACTGGCTTCACTGTAATTAAGTGCTAATCGTAGGGGTGTGCTGTTCTGCAAGGCAGTAAACCGGTTTCCTGAGTGGATAAACTCAGAGGTCAAAGGCCGGGGAGTTGGCTCCATCGGGGGACCAGGATCACTGCTGAGAAAAGCAGCACACCTGTCCTGTTATTGTGATTATGAGACAAATGTGAATAAAGCAGTAAAACAAAGTAGCTTGAAAGTCTGGAAAATTTATTGACCTAATTGTAAAGAGTGGTGTATTGTACACACAGTGAACAGGGAGCTGGGCTCTGCTGGGTCCCATGGGGCAGTGCTCAGCTCCCTGACATCAGGCAGATGAAGGGGAGCTACTCACAGGGCTACAGGGCCACTGCCTCTTGGTGCAGTCTTGGGAAAGCCACTCAGGCTTTCTAAGGTTATGTTTTCCAAATTATAAAATGAAGATATTAGGTAGCAGACTTCACAGAGTGGTTTCCAAGCATGAATAACAAATTATGTCTAGCTCTTCAGTATAATAGGATGGAAGGTTTAATCTATAGTAAATAAAAATGGCAATTATTCCATATGTTTCCTCAAGCAGCACTATGCATAGGAGTTTCAGGAATAGATGTAGTTAAAGTCAAGAAAAAAGCCATAAAGTTCCATATAAAGGGGAAAAAAAACCCAGCCCTTTGAGAGTAAGTTAAAATGACTGTGTTTTTATTCATTGGCTTGGAAAGAAAGGGAAAGAGAGGGGTGCTGTGATTTTTATCACCAGAACAGCATTTCCATCAGTAAGTAATTGGACTGTTAGTAAGCACTAGAAGAGAACATTCACCCCAGCATGAAATGCTGGGATCTGACACTGGGTGAAGTATGGACATTGTTTCTGCTTTATGGAATCCAAATTTCTGAGACAACTCTCTATGGCAGCAAGTTTGAAAAACAGGTCATTTTTTGATCTGAGAATTTTGTATAATCAAAGAAAAAGTAGTTCTTCCTCAAACACCAAAAACAAGGGGGAAAACATCAAATCAAACCAAACCAACCAACCAAACAAACAAAAAAACAACAAAACAAAACAAAACAAACAAAAACATCTAACAAAAACCAAACCAAACAAAAAACCCAACAAACAAACAAATCCCACGAAAGCTGATATTTTAGCACAATTATATTAACATTCAAGATACTCCTGATGTATGGAGAAATGAACTTGTGGAACTTCCTGTCACAGGAGTGAGTGAAACAAGAATTTAGGTTTTTTACAAAGTGTCATGGTTTGAGCAGTAGCAGTCATTTTTTCTCCTTCTTGTAGCTGGTGCAGTGCTGTGTTTTGACTTCTGGGCTGGGAGCAGTTGCTTGATAGCGAGCATGTTTTGAGGGTGCTTTTGTTCAAGGCCTTTTCTGAGCACGTGCTCTGCCGGGGAGGAGGGGAGTCCGGGAGGAAGGAAAGACAGGACACCTGACCCAGGCTAGCCAATGAGGTATTCCATACCATAGCACGTGATGCCCAGGATGCAACTGGGAGAGAGAGCTGGAGAGGGTGGAGCTCTGGGAGGAAAATGGAGGAAGGAGCACGCGGTGCTCGGCCAGGCAGGGTGGAGTGTGTTACGGGTCAGTGGCTGGTGGGGTGTTGTATTCTTTTCGCTTGTTATTGGCTTTATCATTATTATTTGTAGTAGTAATGGCAGTAGTGATTTGTGTTGTGCCTTAACAATTAAACCTTTCTTATCTCAACCCGTGGGGGCTGCATTCTTTGGATTCTCCTTCCTAACTCTCCGGGAGTTGGGGGACCAAGGGGGGGAATGAGTGAGAGTACTGTGAGGATTTGATTTAAACCACGACACAAAGGCTGAGACACTTTTAATCATAAGCAAAATTATGCATATGCATAACTTCATATGCAGATGTTTATTCCAGCAGTACATAGTTAATGCCTTTAAGGATGTAACCAGAGAAATAAGAAAGGTGGGCTGTTTGGGATCTAAATGGGTATAGCTCTCCCCCATTAGCACTCTCATTTGTCACAAAGCACTTCACATCCCTATGACACAAAGCTCCTGCAGCCAGCCATAAAGTAAATGTGAAAGGGAGAGAAGACTTTTCCTCCAGTCTGCATGTGTTATTAAAACAAACAAACAAACAAACAAACAAAAAGACATTTTTCTTGTTTTCTACTCTGGAGCATCTGATGCCAATGCTATTAGTGAAATGATATCGCAGAAGCTGAATTCATCCCATTTTACCATCCCTGTACTTTACATAAATAATGACTGTTAATCTGCAGTGATCATCCTGTGCGTTTTAAGGTGATGAGATGATCACTTTTCTCATACATATGGCATGAATCTTACCAATGTGTGTAACACCTGACAAAGGGATTAAAGAAGATGGAGGCAGGTCTTTCTCCATGGAGGCCACTGACTGGACAACAGTCAATGGGCACAAATGGAAATACAAGAAATTACATTTAAACGTAAAAGGTGCTTTTACTGTGATGGTGGTGAAATCCTGGAACAGGAAAAGGGAGTATGTGTATTCTCAAGGATACTTTGAATAACCTCAGAGGTATTCAAAACCTGAATGGACACAGCCCTGGACACCCTGCTCTCTCTGACTGTGCTCTACACTGCAGGGCTAGACTACATGATCACCAGAAATGCCTTCCTACTTCAACTGCTCTGTGAGTCTGTCAAAATAATAACCAAGCTTAGAACCAGCATGATCATTGTTCTGTTTGAATAATCTACCTATATCTTTACTGATGAAGAAAATAAACTGTACGAGTCTCACATCACCTAGACAGAGTCTACAGTATTAATGGAAGACAGTAGCATTAACTTGTAATCAGATTTTTTAAAATCTGGATGTTACTGATTTTCAGTGGTGCAGAAGTAATTCATGTACAATGACTCTCCATTCACATACGTCACTGCAGTAATACTATAGAAGGTTTTTATTTATAGATTGCCAGGAACATTGCATATGTACTGTGCAGTTGCACCTGATTTCATGCAATCCTAGAAAATCACACTGGAAAGGACCTCTATCCCAAAGCAAATTAGCCTAATCTGTTAGATAAAGCTCTTAAAAATCTCCAAAATGGAGACTTCAAGACTTCCCTAGGCTATCTGTTACTGTACTTGGAGAAAGTTTTCCCTTACTGCAAAAATTAATCTCTCTTCCTGTAATTCTTATTTTATCTATCCTAGCCATGAAAAATAGGCTCTTTTCAACAGCTTTTTATGTACTTGAAACGTGGATGTCCTTTTCTTGACTGAACAAGGCCATGTTTTCTAGATCTGAGATCACTCTCACTGACCATACCTGGACTCTTTCCAGTAAGTCCACATCTTTCTTTAACTTATGCAAATGACAGAACAGGAAGGTCTGTCTTTATAGATGGTATTCCTTCACACACAGAGTTTTTGGGTTTGGGAAAGCAAACTAGAAACAATGCTAGCTTTTAGAACAAAATCAAGTTTTAAATATCCTGCAAAAAATATCTTCGATTTAAAAAATTAAATCCTAGAATATCCTAAAGGTCTCCAATCCTGGTTCTCAGAACAAAGACTTCTAGTAAAGATGCTACTAATTTTCTACCAGAGGTTTTTGCCTGAGTAGCAGTGTTAGACATGTTCACAGAAGTTAAATACAGATCATAATGCACATCTAACTTAACCTGTTGTATAAAACCCTGCATCAAGCCCAGGAGCTGCTAGCTGATCTAGGCTTACCTTTTAGAAAGACAGACAATCCTGATTTAAGGACTGACAATGATAAGGATTATACCATATCCCTAGATAAATTATTCCAATATCCCAAACTAATTGCTAGTTTGAATTTGTCCAGCTAAAGTTTCCAGTCACTGGATACCATTATGCTTTTATTTACTAAGCAGAGGATCTGTTTACTAACAGAAATATTTCCTTCACTGCTTTCTGTAATGAAGCAGTCTCAGATGTTGGCTCACTTCTGCAACCCTCTTCTGTAGCCCTTCTAATATACTAATATTGTATTTAGTGTCTGCTTGCTTATTTAGTAAAAACCACTGAGGTTCAATAATCATCTAGTGGCACATACAAAAGTAACTGCAACAGCCAAAACTTGTGAAGCTTTTCAATAGTAATTCAGAGCAGATCTTCATTGCTTGGGATCCACTGTATATGGATTTCTCCGATCCTGTGCAGAATGTTCGTTGCACCATCTTCCCTTTTCATCCAGTAGCACATGAAAAAAGGTTGAGCAAGTGACTTGACAGCTCAGTTCCACTTCTGAAGAGTGACTGAAGCAACTTAGTCTTAAGAAGGCTTCTTTTCAAATGAGTTAGTTGTTTCTTAAAGTGGTGTTTTGCACTTTTAAGGATTTTGAAAATTCTCCATATAGTCTTAGCCATAAGGAAGGTGAATAGAACTGTAGTCATCTGTCCCCACTGGGGCGGAGGAGGTCCTGTTTAAAATCTGCAGCTACAGTTTGTCATCCAGTAGCATTACTGAGTCATGTCTTCTCGTGAGATTATTTTGTGTCTGGTTTCCCTGGAAACTGAGCATAAACACAAGATGTAGGCTTTTTGTCTACTGAGAATTTCTTGATATTTGGCAGACTGGACAAGTAGCTACTGCACATGTGCAGACTGACACAAACAAGCATGTGCAGTGTGATCTATTTATCATGGATATGTTGAATTTAACAGCAGAGGCACTGGAAATGTGATGTTTACCAGACACATCTACTCCCTGCATTCTTCTTGTAAAGTCAGTCTGCCTGTGCACAGTTCATTCACCACACCTAGAATGTATCTAACATACTGCATGTTTGTACAGGCCATTAAGGTCACTTGAGTCTTGCACCTTATATGTACCCTGAGCACACTGGGCATTGGCACTGTGCAGACAACAGAACTTCTTTTCCCAGTGGTCACATTTGATATCCACTGCAGTGGGACTTATATACTGGTCAAAAATACAGAATTCCTAAATTTTATTTTGTGGAAATTCCTTAAAGAAGAAGTAAGTATAGCTCCCTTATGATCTTAATTCAAAGTGATTGAGCTACAATATATTTCATCTCCAAGGTACTACTGACCTCCTTTGAGTAAGCTTGCAGAGTTTTAAGATAGCATCTTAGTGAAAACATGTAGTGTTAGCACTGAAAGTTTTCTCACCTTTACTTTTCTTTTTACTTAGCTGTGCCTTTCCAGAGTAAAGTCAGAGGAAATCTATTAATGTTGGCTAATTAACAGAACATTCCACAAGCCTTGATTTGTTTAATTCTGTATGTTCGCTACTATTGCACCCAAAACAGAATACAGACATTTATATTGGTTATAAAAACTTTCTCAGACTTTTTTATTGCTCCTTTACTATTTGTAGGTGTTAAAAGTCAAAGTGAGAAAAGGACTAGATAAGATCACCTAGTCCTTTTTTTTTTATTCTCATTCTTTAAGGCTATGTTAGATAGTACTTCCTTCTAGCAAAAAGAACGGGACCATCATTACAAATCCTATAGCATAAAACAAGGAAAGGGAAGAATCCAAGTAATGCTGAGAGTAGGCCATATGATGATAAGAATCTTCAGTATCTGTGCCATACATCGTTTGCCTCTAAAATTACTTTGATCTAATACACAGCCTTTGATCTAAAGAAATTAACCATCTTCCCTTCTCTTGGTGAGATAAAGGTGAGACCATAAAGCCAACTTTAGTGGCAGGATACTTTATTAGCTTGATTCACTTCCTGTTTTGCCCCCAGAAAGTCCACGTGTGTGTGCTGCTTTGCTTTTGGTCTGTTCTGGGGCAGCCAAAAGCTTCCTTTCCAGGAAAGCAGCCAGTTCACTCCAGGGTATGCTCCAGGTGAAGTAGTCAAAATATGCTTGGGTCCCTGGACTCCAACAGTGCAGCACTCTCAAATGTCTTTCTGTACTTGTGTCCTGCAATGCATCACTGGCATCAAAATTACCGTGAGAGCTTTGTCATCATTTCAGGCATCCAGAACTTTAAAAGCCCATAAAATTACCAATTGTACTTCAAGACCAGAGGGGGATTGGGGATTATACTGTATCTTATAGTTCCAGCACTACATAGTGTGTGTATGAGCCAGAGCACACCAACTGACTGGGCGAGCCAGGACTCCGCATATAGACATAGGTAGCTGCCAGAACCAGAAGTGGCCAATACAAATTACATCAAAACAACAAAGCCACCCATACATGTAAGTGTGCATGAGTGGATTTATATATTTGTATAAATATATGTGAATTCTGGAGTGAGTTTTCCTATTTAAAAGTTCTTCACCAGCTGCAACATTCTGAGCAGCACTATACCACCACAACATTGCACAGGGTTAATGCTTCTATAGAGCTCACGACTCATAGTGTGCATGTCCCTGTCTCTCCTATGGAGAGATTATACAGCTTTTGAGCTGATAAGTACTGTTTGTTTAGCTCAAGGACTAAAAGCTTTCACTTTTTACATTTTCTAGTCTTTCCCAGCCTTCTGACTCATAATGACTGTTCACTCTTCTATAATCTCTTCTTCTAGCTGATGTGAAAGTTCAAAACAACAAAAACATTTGACTACATGATAACACAGTGGGTTAGTCCCAGGATGTGTAACTCTATTTAATTAGGTAGCAATCAATCTGAATATGTTCAATACATTCTTTCATCATCGCAGGACTTGCAGGAGCCAGCGTGTTACCCTGCTAGTTTATCATTCCTAGTTCAAAGTGAAAAGACAAAGATGTAGCTGACAGTTTTAAGCCAGAAATCAGAAAGAAAGGAAGATCTTTTAAAGATAATTATCTAATTATGCTCTGAGAATAAATGAAACACTATTAGCAATCACATATTGCCAACATTTCTGATTTTGGGGGTCCCCATGTATACTGGTTTGTGTATGGATTTCATCAGATCCAGATCATGGACTTTCATATTTGGATGTCCTGATGACATGCAAAGTTCCAGATAAGCTACACACTCAAAACCTAGAATATGGACTGGTTAATTTGTATTGACCTTCTGAACAGGAAAACTTTTATGTGAAAATCAGCCCTGAACCTCTTTCTATCAAAGAAAGAGTCTGATGATTTTTATTACATTTTTATATGAACCAGAAAGTAAAATTAAACAGGCATGAACAGGTTCTTAAACAGAGCAGCTAATGAAATGAAGAAGAAATGATCATTCTTCCAAGCCCTACTGCTTAGTTTAACACTGTATTAGCAAAGATGTTTGGTCACTTAGTTAACTTCATTATCCAGTATATCTTATCAAGCCATGAATGTTTTCAGTTTTCTGCTTAAGGATCAAAAAAAAATGCCCAAATAAAATTCCCACTAAACCCAAAGAGGTTTGTCAGAACAAAACCTGTAGAACTTAGCAAGAGATCAGGGAATAAATATCATGGATTTCTCTCACTTTTAAATTTGACATGCTGCAGGAGGAATATTTTCAGTTCTACTCTGATCCTCCCTGTAACTTACAGGATGATGATACTAAAAAAGTTTTGTTTTGTTTTACTAAGTAAAACAGAAGCTGAAAAAAACAGCTATAAATAGATCAAAAGTAAAGTACCAGACCTGGTAAATGATTGTTTAAACTAAAGGACAAGTACAAAACAAATGGAAATAAACCAGCCATGCATAAACAAAGAATGAAAATTAGAATATGGCTTCAGATCAAAAGAGAAGTAAGGTTTTCACTGACTTGTCCAAGGAGAGTGGTAGGACATGCATAAGCTTCCTGCTGTCCCCTTGGCACAATGCAGGGACAACACAGGTAAAGTAATGTACTTATTCCGCCTTATCTAACCTATGCCCTCTAAAAACACTACGGTTGAGATTAGACTTCAAGTCTGGAAGTATTGACAATCTTGACATTTTCTTTGGTTATTCACAGAATACTTCTGTTTAAACCACAGCACTGTCAATCAGATAGAAGTACCCAAGCTCACATTCATGTTGATGTGAAACTCACCTACAGGTCTGCTGATGATATCTGTGTTGATCTCAAATGGGAAGAGTGTGGTATTGATTTATCCTTATACACAAATGACAAACCACCAAAATCTCCACCAAATCTCACCAAAATCTCTGGGTTGGTTTTGTTCACAGCAAAATAACTGTATCCCAGACTGAAGCAGCTGGAAGATGTGATGCCTTTTTTCCTTTTTTTTTTTTCTTCTTTGAAGAACGTGTTTAGTTTTCATATTTCTAAGGACTTTATTGTAGCCTGCTTTAGTTCACTTCAATTACTTTCAGTTCCTAACCTTGCTCAGATAACTTTATCACCTTTCAGGTCTAAATAATACAATAAAACAGTCAGTCGCTGGTATAATCACAACACAAAGTATATTTTTATGTTTAATATAAGGAAATTATGTGTTGAAAGTAAAAGCAACATATAATTAATAGCAAACCTGGCTAATGATAGCCAAAATACATCAAAGCGTACTCCAGCCCATTGGCTAGTATGCATGCTTTCGGCAAACTACTAACTTCCAAACAAATTAACTTCTTTTCTAACTGGGGATCTTTTTAAGTTTTATAGTGGCAGATGCTGATTGAAGCTTTGATTCATTAGTAAATGATACATCTATGTCATTAACTCATGCAGTTGATGCATGATCTTCCTATAGTATTTTACTTTATGACTGCTGAACATGTGGTACTCTTATATGTGTTCAAACACAACCACTGTTATGGTAGCTGTGTTTGTGTCCTATATTTAGGACTTAGGTCAAGGACTAATGTAACAAAAGGAAGCCCTTTTTGTCTGTTGATTTCATTAATACTATTTCCATAAGTTATTTTAAGTCATCTATTGGAAGTAAAATAAAGGCTTAGGTTGCCTTGCAAAAATCATATTGCATGTTATTTTTATGGGTCTGTGGATGTTTATGGCCAAAAGACATTGCAAGAACTATTCTAACGTTCTGCATAATACATTACATTGGCTTCCTTCAGTGAAGACAATCACTAGGGTCTGTTACCTAAGTAGGTTCTATCAAGTGAAGTTATATATAGCCAAATTACAGATTATCCAGCCTAGAATTACATTGGCCTCAAAGAAATCACAGGGAAATCACTAGTACAAAAGGTCTGCTCATCTTCCTACTTTTAAAACCTTCACTGTTGAGATTACTTTATAGAATTGAATCTGCGTGAGAAAATTACGTGAAGAAAATATTTACTGGCAAAGCTATATATAGGTTTTGAGAAAGACCTTTCACTAGGTCTTCATTTGTTTATAAAGTTCTGTCCTGATTCCTGCCTGTATTATGGTTGATTGCCAAGTGAGTCATCAGAGTGAAGCTACCATTTTTGTCCTATTATCAAGTGTTTTGAAGATGGTTGTGTGTCCCTTCTAACTCACTGGGTCTTTCTTACGTATTGATTATCTCGTAAGGAGTCAATTGCATCATGCTTCCTTGCCCTTGAGGGTTGGGCTTACACTGAGCACAGCAGAATTACAGGGTTTCAAGTAGCCCTCTGTTCAAAGTGTCCTCATAGCTGTGAGTCAACTACTTCATTGATGCTGTATTTTCATAGCATTGTTCAGCTCTAATGATGAGAAGCCAGTTGCACAATTAAGATAGATGCAGTCTTGTTTCCCTGCTTACTAATCTCAAGAAGCTGTTGTGCTTTATGTTTCATCTAACAAGAGGTCTAAGGTGGAGCTTTGAGAAGATGAGAACGTGTTCAGACCCATTTTCTGATGAAGTTTTTTCAGACGGCTCTGAAATAATATATGGCCATCATTCATCATTAATAGCTAGTTTAACTATTATAGCAACTCAGGTCATCAGCTGAGTAGTGTTATGTTCTTGTACTGAAGTACAGACAGAAAAAGAAGGAAAGTAATAGAAAAAAAGAGAAAGATGATGTGTTTGATTAAAAATTCTATATCAAAATGAAAGAAATTCAAAATCTCATACTCCGTATATTTGAAACCCTACACAATACTCACATCTTCTGCTCAGAAAATACTGTGTTCTCCCTGATTATGGAATTATTTACCTGAATGCCCCTTATTCATCACTATCATTATGCATTACTATATCATCATCTTTACACCTACTCAATCAGGATGACTTCTGCATTTCTGATCAGCTACATCCTACTGCCATATAAGTGTTGCAGCAAAAGATTTTTCTGAGGTTATGGCAACATACTGTAAGAGCTCATCTTTCTCTAATTCTGAAAAAGTACAATTAAATAGAGAAAGAATGAGTTGAAATCTGACTTCACTCTAAACACACTTTCTTTACTTAGAAAGTATTATAACAACTGATTTCTTTGAAGACCTCCTAAAGGTATTCCTATCATTTCTAAAAAAAAAACAAACAAAAAAAAAACAGAAAAAGCAAATCTTAGTGGCTTTTAAAAGTAAACTTGTGCAATTCTGTCATTTGCACAAGTCTAAATATGGAGTCATAGGTGCATACTGAGTTTAGTTTTCCATCATAACCCAACCTGGATATAGTAGTGTTTCAGGAGCTGATTCACAAGCAAAGAGCAAACCAAACAGCTTGGCCCTACAGGCAACAGTATCCATCAGAAAGGTAGGGCAGGGAGCTTCACCTTGTCTGATCCTAATCAATGTGCCAGTCCTAAAATAGTGTGGTCTAAACTTCTGATTTGTACAATTGTGAAATTAAGAATTGAAGATTCTGTCTTTCATTCTTTTTTTATAGAGTGTGACAGGAGCTCCGGATCCCCAGTAAAGGAATTAAAAAAGAAAAGAGGACACAAGACAGCTTGTTAAAGCAGTCCTTTGAACCCCCTTGTGTGGGACATGTCAGAGGCAGGGAAGAGAAGATGAAGAACAGAGGGCAAGACACACACCTTGATACCTGTTGGGATTTGGGATAACACAGAAGCCCACGGGAGAGTTTAGCATGGGAGCTATTACCTACCTGGTAGGAGAAGCTGTGATTGAGAAAGGGGAAGAAGGAACAGACATAGCTTCCTATTGAGGGCATGTGGGAAATTGATCCCATCCCAAAGCAATTCCTAATGACTTCCATAAGCTACCTTAGCTACATCCTTCCTGTGCATAAAAGGGACAGACTGCATATACTGTTGGGGTTGTTTTGTACTGTTTTTTACACTACTTTTGTTTTTTTAAAGGCAGACGAAAAAATGGATGTTTCTGTTCATGTAAGATTTCAGAGCATCAGGACCTCTTTTTGTTCTAAATCTGCAAAAAAAATGCAAAATTACAAAGGTGTTTTCTACATACAGGAATTTCTGTAAAATAAACTACAATTTTTGAAAATTGAAAAGGATTAAAAATTAAAAAATCTAAAGAAAATATGCAGATAACCAGGTGACCAAACCAAGAAACTGGCTGCTTGAAAGAGTGCATCAGGCCATAACCAGAGCCTGCTGTCAGAAGATTTCATAAAACTACTGTGTTTCACTGCTTCAATCACAAGAAACTAACATTTTCTGACAGTAAACTAGGCCACTGGAAAATTTTCTCTATAAACCGGTAGCATGCAAGTGTGGGTTTGTATGCATATGTGCAAAAAGGTTTCAGTTAACTTGTGTCCACTCCAACTGAATCCAGCTCTGCTGTGCTCCTGCTGTCTAGTGGAACACATGAGTTTGGTACTGAATAAGTATAACCGGTCATGAAGATCTAAAATAAACAACAGATACATCTAAATAAACAAGTGGAATTGGACTGATATTGTTAGGGTCAATATTTTTGTAAACTGCATGTGCAAAGACACTTTCCTGCCCATCCTCCGCACCCTGAATCCATGCTTTTTCCACAAATAGAGTCCAAAAATACTCATTTAAGAAATTGATTGTGCCAGCATACCATCACTGCAGCTGCTGCCAGGAGACAGTTTCCAGTTGCATCTAAACATTTGTATCCTGTGAGCTTTGTAAGTCCTTTAAATTTAGAAAGAATCCAATAAATTAACTGAAAAGTGCATAAAGAGGCAGAAGAGACCTCCCTGGTCTCTGGGCATCCAATTGAAACCAGGCATCAAGTGAAAAACTTCAGTTGCGAGAACATGACTTTTCTGGTTTCATTGTGATTGTTAGTCTGGTCATTAGAGTCACTTATTACTGCACAAGTGGCAGTGTTAGCTATCTGCTCATGGAGACTGCTGTATTTATCCATTTGCTTTCGAAGTTTGTGGGATGCTTTCCTTGAGCTTCCGCATAAGCTAGACTTGACTTTATAAATCACTGCCTGCAACTATTCAATTATTCCTGTGCTGAGGGATGGAATTATCCACACAAAAGGTACCACACTGGGATTATAAATGCATACCTGCTACCCACTATGCCACAAGCTGGAGAGAATGATTATTAAGTATCAAAGACAGAGAGTTTTATGGAGAAGAATGAGTCACAGAAGCAATATACTCTTTTCTTTCTCACTAAACAAAAGAAGAAAGACAGTGTCAATTAAAATCAAACCACCCTTCCTTCTAAACAATAGCATCCATAGGTGCTAACCTAGTCAAAAATAACTTTCCATATGTCTCCTCATTGTCAATGTGATAATACAGCAGTGGTAGGAACCATGATTTTACAATAAAAATCCTCTATTACAGAGAACTAAAAAAACTGTAAAATAAGACTGTGACTATTTTCTGCTGTTCATATACATAGATTTGGGATGCCTCCTATTTATTACTATTCTCATGATATTTTCTTCCCTGTAAATAAAGTAAGTTTTCTTTGTCTGGGTACATATTAGACATGAAGCATTTCTTCTGTATCTGATAACCTTTAAAAACAAGGTGCAACAATCCCTGACTGTTTACTTAAGGTTTACACATATACATTTATCATATCTCACCAAGTGGAAATCCAGAAAACCATTTAAAATTACAGATGCTGATAGGCATAGTGCTATAAAAGTAAGATGAAAATACCAATCTGAAATTGTGAGACTTGCAGACTCAAACCATATTCATGTTGTGTTAGCAGACCATGGATTGATAGTTGTGATGCTAACCAATGCTGATCACTGAACCTATATTTTGCATGCTATTCCTTTGATGCAGACTTTATTATGATAATTTAACTTTTTAAGAAGCCCCAGATCCACCTTTGTTTCCTGTAACACAGCTTGTTAGGGGAATGTTTTTTCTTTCTGCCTTCAAACATCAACCTGCCCTCAAAGCTTCTAAATAGTTACATGAACAACTTACATTTTCAAGCCTACAATGGATATTGATTCAATCCTGTATCTGCAACTAGTTGTCAATAACAATGTATAGGCTGTTGCTAGCCTGTTTATTGGTCTATAGCTGTAGAGAGCAGGGATATCTATGTCACTGTTTTATTTTTTTAATAACAGTTCTAAAGCACTTGTGTAAATATGGAAGGGTTTAAAAGTAGCCTCTCTCTCTGTATGTGTATATATATACTCACCACATTTGTAATGCCATGGGCACCATGGCTTGGAACCAGATGTTCTTTAAGGTCCCTTCCAATCTAAACTGTTCTATGATTCTGTGATTTTACAGGACATGTATAATGGGCAGATTACAGAATGCCAGGACATATTTAAATGATCTAGGGGTCCTAGCAAAGTCATTTGACTGACTGCCCTACATGCAAAGCATGTGACTCAGCTAGAGATCGCCTTCCCAAATTCTTTTCCTATTAAGAATGGGGTGTGGCAAGGCAAATCATGTGTGATTGCTTTGGTAAAAACGTGTTAGCCATACGAGTTTGGGGTGGCTGTACTTTTTGAGTTTCAAAGCACATGAGTAAGTTATGTTGGTCATCTTGAACATGTATTAGCGTGGCCTTTGTACCACACCATACAAGCACTTCTGTATTGTTCCAAACTCCACAAGAAACCCAGGTCATTATTTTTTATTTGTTTGTTTTAGGAACAAATAATTTCAAAATTCTTTGTTAGCACAGGTTTTTTTCATGGAAAAAATTGCTACTTTGAACTTAATATAGGCTTTTTATACAAAACAGTGTATTCTTAGCAAGATATAGATATTTTAAAATTATCCATTAGTAGAACACCTCTTTAATATTTCTGCTAGTTTGTCAAGCTAGTGATAATGAAAAAGTAATTTTTATTAGCGATGATGATGTGAGAAAGAAGGAACTGAAACATGTTTCTAAGGCCTAGCTTTAGTGTGTGTAGATTTGCAATTATAGGGGGAAAATATAACATTTTAACAAAGTATATGGTGTACAAGGTCCTGAGAAGAACTAAAACGGCTAGTTCATGATGCCGTTGTCCATCCTTTCACAAATTAGGTGCCGCTGTTGGACAAGAGCACTCTGAGGTAGATGGATATGTTCTTCAGACACAATGGAGCTGTTTGCAACAGAGCCAAGCTCTACACTGGGGAAAAGGGTGATCTCACCAGTCAGTCCATGATAACAGAGCGAATGCTCACAGGCCATGACAACCACCTTCTTTGTTCAAAGGTTAATGCATTTCTCTCCCCTTGCCTTTGAAAGAGCTTAGCACAAGAGATGGAACATATGCTTTAGGAAGGGGAAGACAAAGTTTTGTTGGGAATCGTTGACCATAGCCAATGTGCTCCTGGAGGTGATTTGAGGGTTAAGGAAGGTAACAGAACCTGATTCATCCTTTGAAAGTGACAAGTTTTGAACTTTGAAAATACCTGAGCAGATTTGCTAAATTGTCTTACTGCTGATCTAGAAGAAGTGCTCTTGCTTTATTCGTAATTGTAATCCTCCTCACTCCTTTGACTTATTTTTTTTTCCCTATCTTCTGTGGAAATCATACAGAGCTCATAAGTGGAACTCAATGTGTGGAGAAGCTGTAAAGTAGGAGCCAAGCATAAAAAGAAAGAATAAACCATACTTAGTATTCTCAGCTTAAACTAATAAAGAATGTGGCATTCTTCTTTTTTCCTATTTTGATTTACTTGGTCTTTTAATAATGTTTAAAGGCAAGAAAAGGGAAGACTTCTTCCTATTTTGATGGTAAGGATAAAGGTACACAGCTTGCACAGGCGTTCTCCTTCTGGGTGGACTAATAACTCTCAGGAGCAATGGGCTGTAAAAGGCTACATGAAGCACAATCTGAACAGTTCCTGCATGATTAAACAGCAAGAGAAGCCAGTTGCTTGGAAAGGGGGACAGCTGGGATCCACTGCCTACATTTAGGAATGTTTCTGAAACCCAGCAAGCCCCAGGCTTAGTCTAAGCACATGTAATACGTCTATTCATTAGGGACTGTAGTGATAGGACAAGGGGTAACAGGTTGAAACTTAAACAGCAGAGGTTTAGACTAGATATAAGGAAGAAATTCTTTACTGTGAGGGTGGTGAGGCACTGGGATGGGTTGCCCAGGGAGGTAGTGAATGCTCCATCCCTGACAGTGTTCAAGACCAGGTTGGATGAAGCCTTGGGTGATATGGTTTAGTGTGAGGTGTCCCTGCCTATGGAAGGGGGGTTGGAACTAGATGATCTTGAGGTCCTTTCCAATCCTAACTATTCTAGGATTCTATGATTATTATATACTGTTGGCTTTAAATTCTAACAGATTATTTAGCAAGAAACTCCTCTCTCACCAACTCACTGGAATCATAAAGATCTTCTTTCTAGTGAAGTCTGAGTATTCTATACGAGTGGGTCAATAATGACAGTTTTTCAGTAAGCCTTTGAAAATGTAGTTTGATTCTAAAAAGTGACTCTCCTAAAATGGGTATTCTGCTCATTTACAAATTTATTTATATTGAATAATAACAAGGGGTTTTTGCCAAAGATCATTTTTTGACTGTTTCTTTCTTTTTCTAGTTTTGCAAAACTGATAGTAGAGTGATAAACTGGATTCTGTTCCATCTTGAGTATCTTCATCATAACTCGTGTCAACATCCAGTCAGCTAAGTGTGAATAAATTTGCAGAAAATACCAAATTCTCACAAGTGTCATGGAGAACATTTATTACTCTAATGGTATATCCTCCTGTATGCAGTACAACACAGTTCCTGTAAAATATTCTTCAAGACAGCCATGACACAAGTATGCAGACTGTAGCCCTCTCATTGGCAGGCATCTTATAAGTTTCTCTATATAGACGCATGGTATCTCTTAGGAAGAGACAACTCTAAGGATTTTTTCATTGTATTTCTAAAAACCTTTCATGCTTGAAAAACAACTGCTTTGTGAGAAACATATATATTTTATCAAGAACTTAGGCAAAGTGATGGCTTCAGAGTTTCCTGATCAAAATGAAATTCCCCCAGTAGTAGTCAATAGCCCAGTGTTCAGGAGAATGTAATGGCTTAGAAGATACAAATTCAAATATTTTCTCTGCTGAATTCACCCCATGAATAAAATACATAAACAAAAGCCATTCATGGCATTTTTACACATCAGGTGAATGCTTTTGGTGCCAGGCTTTTTTAGATAGATGTTTGTCGGTTTCACATTTGCAATACAAAGCAAACTTTTGCTTTGCAAAAGAAGTTTTTGCAAAACTTTTGTTTTTGCAGTACAAAGCAAAACCATTTTAAAAACTCATAAATCCAGAAGAGAACATATGTTGTGTTGACTGGGCTGCTCTACCTTTTTCCCTGAAACCCCTTACTCCAGCGAAGTTCTGGTTTTGACCCTGCGGTAAAACTTGGTAGGAGATATTACCTCTGCAATACTAAGAACTGTTTCTCCACCACCCTTTGCTTACAACTTCCTTTAAGCCAATTCCATGTAGCCTAAATGATTACTACAAAATAGGAGTACATGACAACCATAAGACCAGCCAGATCCTGTTTCACAGATGTAGATTACGTATTCACAGGATAATAGAGCAGCTTAATTAACCTTTTGGAAACTACTGCAAATTGGCTATCTGACCGTTTTAACTCTGCATGCAGCTAAACTGTAGATTTGCTACCTTTTGAATATACTTGCAAATGCCCCTAATGGGCAATATTCACCTTCAACACACAGGATTGCAGACAGGGAGAGTAAACAGCGATCCTTCTGTAATGGGTGCTCCAAGATCTATCTTCTGCTTGCCCTTGTCATTTGAGTTTCTGCTTTGCTGACACTGCAGGATCTACTTAGCCAAAGGGAAGTTAATGCATATTTCCTAATAATATTATGATCATCCAGGGGGGTTGTGGAGTCTCCTATGTTGGAGATATTCAAGGCCCGCCTGGACAAGTTCCTGTGTGACATACTCTGGGTTACCCTGCTCTTGCAGGGGGGTTGAACTAGATGATCTTTCGAGGTCCCTTCCAACCCTTGGGATTCTGTGATTCTGTGATTTGCCATATAGCTGCCAGGTAATAGTGACAGTCCTTTAATGTTTCCCAATGAAATCTAAATTCTGAATGGAAATGGAGTTTGAGTCCTTCTCCTTCAGAGATGCACCTATGTTCATTATTTCTTGGTTCCTTGGTAGCTCCAAATTTTATTTCTCTTTGTGGCAGGCTGACCCTTGCTGGATGCCAGGTGCCCACCAAACCTACTCTGTTACTCCCTTACTCAGCTGAACAGGGAAGACAAAATATAACAAAAGGCTCATAGGTCAAGATAAGGACATGGAGAGATCACTCACCAGTGACTGCCATGGGCAAAACAGATTCAACTCAGGGAACTTAATTATCAGGACAAATTTATTACCAGTCAAATTAGAAGTGGGTAATAAATAAAACCAAAACTTGAAACAGCTCCAGCCTACCCCTCCCTTCTTCCCAGGCTCAACTTCAGTTCACTCTGCTGCTCCTTCCCCCTCAGTGGAGGACTCCTCACACTCTTCCTCTGCTCCAGTGTGGGGTTCCTCCCACAGCAGACAGTCCTCCATAGACTTGTTCAAAGTGAGTCCTTCCCATGGCTTAACTTTTTAAGTACAAGCATATTTAGCAATAAAGTAATTGCAAAGCAGAAAGCAAAAGGTTTCCACTGACAAATATTTTCTTCTTTGAAATACTTTCCATAAGAGTTCTGTTGAAGTTCTGTCCAAGCAGATCTGTTGCCCCAAACAGCTCCTTTTTCACTAGTACATATTTGCCACTGAGACTACAAACTTTCCCCTTCAGTGGTAACTCTCTCCAATGTCTTACTTCATTGACTGAAGATGGACCAGCCCATTATCCCTGCTATGGTCTGGTCTCTGGTTAATTTGTCTAAATGCTTCTTGAAAGGGTCTATAATTCCAGTGTCACTCTGGCAGTTTACAACTCATGTTACAGCTTTCCAGAAGTCATGCAAAAATTTAACGTATTAGCAGAGAGAACAGCTCCATCACATGCCAAATTTGGCTCTAGATGAGTGATAATACCAAGTTTTGTACCACTCTGCCAAACTGCATATTCCAGCTTTCCCTACACCCTTTCCTGGCAGTCCAAATTGCCTTTTTATGCCATTGGAAAAATCTCCCTTTCTTTTCAGTTTTTGTAAGAAGTACATTACATCAGTTTTAGCAAATAGATTTTTTATTTTCTTTTGTAAAGCAATAAAGAAGAGTAAATATATTTGGCAATCAATTAAGACAACTAGAGGAAACCTATCAATTTTTGCCCTTCCATCTGACTGTTGAGAAAAGAGACATGTCCAAATGACAAGTATGCTTAAGCTATCATTTCTTTGTTTTATAGAAACATAAGGTTCATAACATGGACTTGGAAAAAAACCTCCTAGTTACAATCCTAGGCTAATGTGTGCAGTGTATTCAGTCTGTCCTTCCAGAATTTTTAATTTGTACGTCTGTTTTCTGGAAACTTTCCTAAGTCAGCTAAGAAAATGTTCCAGATCCTGCTGGTGTGAATGCACATACAAGTAAATGCCTCTTGGACCATAAAATTACTTCTGTATGCCAAACATATTCCTGTTAGAAGCCTCACTCCTGATTCTGATCTCACACCTCTGTTACACCAACCCAATGGAGGGATCAGAAACAAGAACTAGAAATTAGAAATTCCTTGTCTTTTGACTATAAGTAGCTTTTATAAAATGAATTCTACAAGTCTCAATGGAAATTATGCTGATGGGCAAGTTATTTATTGGCAAAACTGCATTATTTTATGGCTCTGATCCAGAGGAGAACTTAAGCATGTGCTTACTTTTTAGCATGAGAGTATTCTCACTAGTTTCAGTACAGCTCCACATATTTAAATCTAAGCTGTGTTTAAGTGCTTTGCTGGATTGTGGCCTGCTTCTTCTGTCAATAACAGGAACTTAACGGAGATTATATCTGCTATGGAGAGATGATATAAGTTTAAACAACTGAAAAAGATCAGATGGCATAGGGCTGTTGAGTTCTATCAACCTTGTGTGTCGTTTAGATCACACTACACTGACTCTTAGAAATTGCAAGTACAATTTTCTTATTTCCTGAAATATATTTTCTTCTTTGTCACAAGTATCCTGGATGATCTTTCTATTCATAGGTACATCCAAACCGAACACATGTGACCGTTCTCATAGAGGAATAGCTGTTCCCTGGCTAATCTTGTAAATGATGGAGACAGAAAGATTCAGAATGAGAACAAAAGTTTTTATTTTGGCATCTCTTTGTATAAGAAAGTGAAGCTTTTCTAGTTCCTTGTTTATTTCTACCACACAGCAATACACCAGATCTCCAATATGCCTTTAAGTACAAAATTCTTCTTGACATTTTTTTCTGTCTGAGTTTCCTAGGACAAAAATTTAAGAAATTAAGTTCTCAGCTTCCTTACCCAGGATGAGTCAGTAAGCACTTAGGCTGAGATTTACAGCCTGAGATTTGCAGCTAGTAGCTGTGGTTTTGAGTGACTTTGTTCCTATGTTCATACTGTTATCTCCTTTGAAGAAGGGCTTGGAGGTGGACTGGTGAGTACTGGCAGATTACCAGTATTATATTCTTTATTATAATGTACTTTACAACTATTAGAAAAGGTGACATCAATTCACTTAGATTTTCTACTTCATCTTCCCTACATTACCTCCCAGGGACATTACGAACTGAAGCTGTACAGTTATATAAATGCCTATAAAGTTGTATAAATTACCAGATACTATTATCCACCATAACTAAGTTGCTGAAAAGACACATTTCTTTAATGATCAGGTTCATGAAACCTCATGGGTTCAAACACTTACCTTATAGGTAAGTAGAAAAACGCAGGTATCATTTCTGGTGGCTCCAGTAAATTTCTAAATATTACAGCCTATATGCCAGATACAGGTTACATAAGTCCATACAAAATACATCTCCAGCGCTGTTGTTCTGTTGCTTTTACTCTACTGCAGACTATCTGCACAGAGAAATATGTTCTGTTGACAAAACTTCCCCTGTAGTCACCTGAATTGTTATACTTTAAAATGTAGCGCACTTTGAAAATCCGTGCAACTGAGAGGCAGCTACAGATATAGAATCATAGAATCATAGAATAGTTAGGATTGGAAAGGACCTCAAGATCATCTAGTTCCAACCCCCCTGCCATGGGCAGGGACACCTCACACTAAACCATATCACCCAAGGCTTCATCCAACCTGGTCTTGAACACTGTCAGGGATGGAGCATTCACTACCTCCCTGGGCAACCCATCCCAGTACCTCACCACCCTAACAGTAAAGAATTTCTTCCTTAGATCCAATCTAAACCTCTGCTGTTTAAGTTTCAACCCATTACCCCTTGTCCTATCGCTACAGTCCCTAATGAACAGTCCCTCCCCAGCATCCCTGTAGGCCCCCTTCAGATACTGGAAGGCTGCTATGAGGTCTCCACGCAGCCTTCTCTTCTCCAGGCTGAACAGCCCCAACTTTCTCAGCCTGTCTTCATATGGGAGGTGCTCCAGTCCCCTGATCATTCTCGTGGCCCTCCTCTGGACTTGTTCTAACAGTGCCATGTCCTTTGTCTAATGAAGAACCTTTGTGTCAGGCTTTTGAGTCATACAAGACTGGACATGCCTGAAAAATTATGCCACTGTGTAGTTTGTCTAAACTGTTGGCTACTGAATAATCTTTGGACCAAATTTTTGTCACTGTACCATAAACTCAGGCAACTAGTTTTCAGATCTTGGCATCCATATGACCAGACTACAAAGCCATACCTGTGCTGTTTTATCAGTCCCAGTATGCCATTCATCTATATGTTGCTGTGTTTCAGGTGGCTATGTCACATAGCCCTTGTTCTGCTGCATTAAGATAAGGGTAATCCACCTCCTTTTCACTGCTCCAGAAGTCTTCTGGATCTCTGGGTATGTGGGGCTGGAGCTGGGAAGAGGCACTGGAGAACTGTTACATCTCCACACATTTTTGCTCTGTTCTCATCAACAGTTTTGACAAGAAACTTATTTAGGCTTTTAATATGTCCCAATTGATAGGTTGAAAACATAGCTAAACTAGCTTTTGATGAAGTGAAAAATTAGGGACAAATATCTGAGTCTAAGTATACTCTGAAGTAAAATTCAGTACAACCTTAATTCTTGAGTTCTTAAGGAAATGGTGTCCAGTAGCCATGCAGGCCATCTGGCAAACATTGACCCCTGAGTTCTTTTTTAATACTGAAAGCTATGACCATGCAAGATCTCTTTGTTGTCAACAAGGACAAAACAGAGATTCAGCACTACTTTTTATAGACTTTTCAACTTGGCATGTTCCTACTCCACAAATCAAACTGATAGCTTGATGAAAAATGTATTTTCAGTCTATAAATCTTATCTCACAAAGCTGTTGATACAGGTACAAGTTAAGGGTGAAACAGGAAATCTGGTAACTGAAATGTCTTTCTGACCTTCAATATTCAAACATCATCTCCTTTTTTTACCATTCATATGAAAAATTTCTTCTTTCAATATGACATAATGAATGGAATTAGTTTTAAAATTCGTCCATTATAGATTATTTGTAAGAAAGCTGAAGCAGTATAGCTGTATGCTGTGTAGCTACTTGTAGAGCTTAACAACAAATCTGTGTTCAAAGTTAAAATTACTGCAATGAAGTATTATCAGAAATCAAAGGCTCAGGTAAAATAGAATAAACATCACAGTATCACAACTTGTTAATAAAGGCAGTGAGAAAACAGCTTGGTTATCTTTGCAATGGAAAAGAGAGGACCAAATTGTTAAATACAGATCAAGAGTTACTACGCTTCAGCAAGAATATTTTTCTTATGCCAGCATCAAGTGAGAACAAATGGATTGTGTGAAAAGTGGCAATAAGCAGAGCAAAAGGCAACACAAAATATATTTTAATTTTCTAGAAATTTTCATATCATGCATAACAAGTAAATGAAAAACATTAATCTGCAAAAAGGGAATGAAGGCTTAAACTACAAATACACACGTTTCTGATTCAAAAATACTCAGCTTTTAAGAGAAAAAAAATATCAAAGCAGCACTGCATTCTGAATAGAAACAAAGATCTTAATGATTTTCCATTCTATCCTGAATCTAGGAGTCATGGTTTTCAAATGTATACAAATACGATAAAATAATTCTTAGGCATTTAGACAAAGTTGGTCTGAGAAGTCATTTAGCAAAATCTAAGAGTGGAGAGGATTCCTATTAGGAGCATAACCTACATATATTTGATAGACCAATGCAATATGCAAAGTACTTAAGGATTGATTTGTACTAGTGTTAATGATTAATAAATACTAAAGGTTTAATACATTATTGTAAAATATTGCAGATGAGAAAGAACCAGTTGCTCCACATTCCACAGGCATCATACTGCATGAAGATAATTTAACTTTTTTTCCTTTTTTCTGTTTTTGTTTTGATTAGTTGCTGGCAAATAATGCAGAGATCTGGCTCATGAATAATTCTTTGTAATGACTGCATGCTAAAATGCTGCCCCATTTGCAGAAAATCTCCACAAATTTTATGCTGGTGTCTGAAGTTTTTGTGAGAACATTGGCTTTTTGGATTCTTGGCAGAGCTGAGCTGTAAGGTTTTCTGACAAAGAAACCAGGAAAAATTAAAGATCATTTTGTTTCCTTGAGTGCTTTGCCTACCATCTTGATGCTTTCATATACAGGCACAGAGACATCAGTAAGATGCTTTCAATAAACACGATTTCCATGGTTGTTACTGTTGGTCAGCCAGCTACTTCAGCTGTTGGTCAGCCCTTCTACTGCTTGATGATGAAAATTTTCTCCAGACTCCGCTCTATGTGCTATTGAGTGCTGTTAAGTACAAGGTAGGATACTGACTTTTTGGTCATTCTTATCTTAGAGATAAATGGAACAAGCTATATTAGTCTAAATGGCAGGCTTTAAGGTAACTGGTCTGTGATAAAAATGATTTCTTCCCCTCTTCAAAATGAAACCAGATAGTTACTTATTAAGTGATTTTGTTTTTCTTAAGAATATGTGTCCAAATTATTTGTTGAAAATTTCTATTTTTTTCTAGTTGTGTATTTTTGTATTCTGTAAATGACCAAACATAACTTCTAAAAATTATAATAGTCATTCTCCATAATTTTTCACAATATAATCTTCTCTACGTCTTAAAGGCAAAATAAGTTGCAATTGTGTCTGAGTACTGCTCAAGGCTTGTATAAAAAGAATAATTGGCAGGAATAAATAGCAGTCCTGAAGAGAATTTGTAGAATTCTCTTATCATAGAACATAGAACATAGTTTATAGAATCATAGAACATAGAATCATAGAACATAGAATAGTTTGGGTTGAAAAGGTAGGATTCGCATTCCAGATTTTTACATTCATAGACTTTAGAGGTTTGTGTTTCAGCTAGCTTTCTAGACTCCTCTTCTACTCAGTGACAAGAACTGGACATTTGAGTTCAGCTGTTAACTCACTGTGAAAGTAATACTTAAAATAGTTCAGAAAAACTGTGCCTAGAAACAATACTTTTCTTTGTTGACTGGAGTCAGTAAGACATTGTAAAAGATTATGTATTTAGATCAAATGTATAACTCTATTTTTCATCAAATTAATTCCACCCGTATCCTCTCCTTAAGATAATAGTTAAGGCAACTTATAATCATAGACATTAATATTTAAAAACTTGATATTTTATTATTCTTAGAATACAACTTTTGTTTGCTAATCCTCCTAATTTGTCTCTGTTGCTGGGAGACATTTGGATATTTTCGGTAGGGTATCTCAAAGTCTTTTTCTCAAAAACTTTGCATATACTGCTTCTGGACAGATGCTATATTATCAGGATATTTTTTCTCTCTTTCTGTTCTTTTCACTATGGGAGCACATGAAGGAGACAAGAGAGGAACCAAATGTAGAAATCATGCCCTCTGAACGGATAGCCATGAGTCAGAGTTGCATTGTGAGCAGATTCCGCTGTTTATTTTATGATAACTTTATGAGAGAGAAACAATTCCTCATGTACATACAATTCAATTATAGTAATTCTATGTTTGAGCAATTCCTTTCAACTTAGTGGGTATGGGGGTAGCTTACCCTTAAGTAGCCTATATGAACAAGAAATGGCAAATAGCTGAGCACAATTCAAGCCACTTAAAGATCTAAAAAACATTTCAACCTACTGTGCTGCCACACAGGATAAATAGAAATTACAAAACTCACAATGCTTAGCACAAGCTTTCCAGATGACCTTCCTCTCTTCTCGTTTAGGAACTCTTTTAAAAGTGCATCTCTTCTCTTAGTTGTACCTCAAGGGGATGGAGAGAAAGAGTCTCACAAAAAGAAAAAAAAAAACAAACCCAGTTTCTCATTACAAAGCACTGTATTGAATATCACAGCAGCAGGCCCCTGGCAAGACCTGTGGCCCACTGCAGAGAAGAGCCCATGCAGGCTTCCTGCAGGAATTTTGACCCCATGGGGGACCTACACTGGAGCAGTCTGTTAGTGAAGGATGCACCCCATGCAAGAGACCCACATTGGAGCAGTTCATGAAGAAATGCAGCCCATGGGAAGGACACAGATTGAAGAAGTCCATGGAGAATTGTTTCCTGTGGGAGGAGCCCCATACTAGAGCAGAGGAAGAGTGTGAAGAGTTCTCCCCTGAGGTGGAGGGGGTGGCAGAGACAGTGTGTGATGAGCTGACCACAACCCCCATTCCCTATTTCCCTGAGCTGCTGGGGGGGAATTTCAAGCCCAGGAAGAAGGGATGAATGGGGGGGGAGGTACTTTTAAGATTTGGTATTATTTCTTTTTATCCTACTCTTATCTGATTGGTATTAAATTAATTTCCCTGAGTTGAATCTGTTTTGCCTGTGACAGTAACTGGTGAGTGATTTCTCCATGTCCTTATCTTGACCTATGAGCCTTTTGTTGTATTCTCTTCCATCTGCCCAGCTAAGAAGGGTTAGAGCAACTGTGGTGGGCACCTGCCATGGCCAGCTCATGGCCAACTCTTTCACAAGGATCATGAGCTAGAGTAGGCTCATCTCTTGAAGAACATCTCTCTTGAGGACATGAGATTACAGCATCCAGTTTCCTTAAATTTTCTCTCCCAGGCGCACTTTGGTTTTAGAAGAGGAATTGGACCTGTGATGAGCTGACTCTGTGGGCTCACCCTCACTCTCTTCAAAGTCCTAATTCTAACAATCTTAGATAAATATTTCAAAAATTAGAAGTGTTGTTGATGAGGGACAAGAGCCTCTCTAAGTGGAGTGTTTCTGCAGACCTTGTTGCAATCTCTAGATTTCCAAATATCTTAACAAAGCTGTCCCTGAGCTTTAATACTAAAAATAAGTAGCAGTAATGTTATATTCTCCTTTTTCTAGAGGTGGAAAAGGAGCCTCCTTCTCAACTTTACACATAAATAGTGATACTAGCAAAATTCAGAAAAATAGCTGCATAACAATTTCCTCCTGTCGAAGAACATATGACCTTACTGAGGTTCAGAAAGTCATTAAAAAGAAGGACTGTCTTAGGGTTTGTGTGTTTGATTTAAGATAGCCAAAGCTGACATTAATCAGTCCAGTTTTCAAGTTACGTCTACAAGGACATAGGACCCACAAGAGTACTACCATCTCTCTTCCCTGCAGTCAGCTGCTCCAAAACCCCATTCATTATTCCTTTACGATATGGATCTAAATGCTGCTGCTCTGTGGGCATAAAAACAACTCTATAAGGAGTTTCCAAATATGTCCTGCCATTTTTGTTGGCCCTGTGCACAAATATATTCAGGTTGCTAAAACGCCTTCCGCTCCTCTCTCAGGAGAGAGCGAATTGCTGCTTCCATTATTAGCTCTGAGAAAAACATCAAAACTACAGCTAGTCCTGAATGCAGCATCACGTTCACTCACAGGACTGAGCAGCCATGCTCATATTACACCCCCTTGAGCCCTTCATGTTGGCTGCCCATAAACTAGAGGATTTATTTTCAGAAGTCCCTGCTGGTTTTCAAAGCTCTTAATGCTAAGGGACCTGGTTATTGCAAGACTTCCTTCTTGAGCCTCCTCCCAGTGCATATCCACGGGCTGACACCACATACTTCTGAGCTGCACCACTTAGACTCACTCACAGCATTAGTATGAGCTTTACCTCCTGCTGTGATAGCTCCGAGAGTATGTATTTCACTTCTCCAGACTCTCCGTCTTATCCCATTTGATCAATAGTTCTCTCCATTTGCAGTTGTCCAGTTAATGTACCTCACCATGAAATTAGATCCCCTATCAGGAATTTCTGTGCTGGGTATCTCAAACCTTGAGATACTTTAAATGGGTACTTAATTTTAGAAGTTTAGGCAATGATCATGTTTTATGGTTTATAACAGCACTACTCCTTTCATAATGCAAGACAACAAAAAGGAAACATATATATAAGCACCAAAAATACCACAGGGGGTCTTTCAAGAGAGAAAATATAGTAGTGTCCAACTTCCTATCAGTGGTAATGAGAGAAAAAAACAACCCTGGACACTCCCCAGAAGCAGCTGTTTAGAGAAGAGTAATTTTTGGATAACAATTCTGTAGCAATGATTGTATAGTTTAGAATATGTGATTTAATCAGAAGAGGCATACCTGAAGGTAAGTGCCCAGAAAGCTTTGCAGATCTTACAGGCTGGTATACAGAGTGGACTTCTCATGTATTTATCACAAATGCACATTTCAAGACTTCATAAACACTTGCAGCCAAGCAATAAGCATGCTGCATAGATGGATGAGAGTCTGGAATTATTCTGCAACTAAAATCAAGAAATAGGTGGTATTTGCCAAGTCAAAGTGTATTAACACAACTGCAGAAGAGTAGAAGTCCCTCCTGTTTTATCTTTCCCTATTTATGCTGATGTTGTCAGGTCACAGGTCTGAGCTGCAGGAACCCTAAGAAAGTGTCACTATGGTGTTAGTTTATTTGCACGCTGACAGTCCCAGGCTTTGGGCTCTGGTATTTTTACAGCAGATTTCATTTCCACAGGTCAGTGGAATCAGCCTTAGGGACAGTTACCCAAGAGAAGCACACGTCAGTGTCAGATCCAGGCTCTGGTGTATTAACAAAGCTCTCACACCACTGCTAACTTCTGCTGTCCCTGATTGCTGCACGCAGTGCTCACTCCATGCCTGTTTCAAAGTCAAACTGAAATTTGCTGTTTTTTTAGTGGGAACAGAATGAGGCTCCTAAGCCTTTTAACCCATAGCCTGTCTGGGCTGCATTGAAGCAGCTTGCATTCAAACAGCCTGGCAGGACTCCATCTTAGGATCCCTGAAGCTTTGGATCACTTCATTTTTTCTCTCTTTGTGGATAAGAAGTAATTCATTTTGAATGTGTTTTTAGTAGGAAACTTTCCATAATATATTTTTAATTTATATATATATCTATATATTTTTCTTCTGTATTTCCTTATAGCATAATACTCCTGAGGAAGCTTTCCAGTCCAGATTTCCTTTGGCTCTTCTTCTTTGTCACTTTTTCCTCTTTTCGCACTACTTTAGCCCTCTCCTTTGCTATTCCCTGCCTCTCCCCATCTTGGTGTAAGATTTTTAAAAAGACTGTTTTGTTTTGTTTTGCTTTTTAGCAAGAATAAAACACCCCTGCTTACTTTCTTAGTACTTGACTAAGGTCAGCAACAAAAAGTCTGCTCAGCACACATAAAAGAGCACTGAGATAAGTTTTGGAGAACTCACTTCAGATGGCCTCAAAGCAAAGAATAAGTAAAGATGTGCCAGGACTGGATTCCCCACTGCTACATCTACCCACAGACTACACAGACAAAAAAGCCTTCTTGTGCTTGCAGGTCACCCTATTAACCCACAAGGTTCACTCAGCAAACACGTGTCCTTTTCAAAAGCTGCCCTTTTCTCAAAGCTGTGGTTTCTCTATCTGTGGTTTTGAGCAAAGTAAGCAGAGTTCTCCGCCAGTATTTCAGGCTACCCATCACACTAAGGCATCTTGTCAGAATTCAGCCATCTCCGTGGAGGTACAGAAGGAGGTACTTTCTCTTCTTTTTTTTTCTTAACCAACCCATAGATCACATCCCTGCTAGTGAGCTGGGATAAAACTTTCCTAGTTACTGTGTTTCTTTTTGCAAAGGGGAAAGGATTTTAAATGGAACCCCCTGCCAGGTCTACTTACAGCTCTGTCCATAAGCCAGGAGTAGTACAATATCTGCTGCTAATCCAGAAGCAATATGCTGCAGTCATTAAGGTAGTTACTTACTACTGCGCTGATGAATGCACAAAAAGGAGCAGAAAGGAAATTTGGCAAAGCAGATGGTGGATAACGATAGTGACAGTGAACAAAAATACTGTCGAGTATTGTGTCTGTTGGGGAGCCCATTCCCCAACGTAAATATAAAGTAAACATGACATAGGTATTAGGTAATTTTACAATCTACTGGTTTTGGCAGCTAGTTTGGCACTGGTCATTGTGTCTATTTTGGGGATCAGCTGTATGGTCCCAGATTGCCATTTTTCCTCTGCCTTTCTTTCTCTTAAATTTCCTACAGTATATTATCACTTCATTTTAGTTTCACTTATTTCCTCTGACAGCAGAGCAGGCCAGGCACTTACTACAGAGTCACTTCCTCCCTAAAACTCAATCTGTCTGCATGTTGCAAAAACTTTTCAAATGAAATGCTATATTAAAATACATACATATTCAGCAGTTCAACTTCTCAAAGGATGTTTTCCCCTGGGTGCTGCATACACTAAGGATGCCTGCTCTGCTCCAAGGTGAAAGATCTTTCCCTCTGAACAGGTACCCCACCTGACATACAAGGCAAAGCTGTGACACTTGAAAGTGCAGTTTGGCATTCAAGAAGAGCTGAATACATGCCTTTTCTTTGGGTGCATTTCTAGGGTCTTCAGGGTTTTTTCTCTCCAACTCATTCTAGCCTGTTTTACATGTGCTTTTCTGACAGATATCAGTGGAGGTTTCAAATTAGATTAGGTCACGTGGGTAAATGAAATTAACTTGACATCAAAGGTTATCTGCTCTCCTTAATTTTTGTGCATATCTCTCTCCTTTGTGCCTTTTTAGTGCAAACTTTCTAAAGCTTTTTAAAGATAAAAGGACAAATCTCAGGAACAAGCTTTACTGAAGATTTATACACCCACCATTCAGGATACGTCTGCTTACAAGTTTTTTCAACTATTTTACACATCCCTAATTACAGGCTATTAGGGATCAAATTAACTAGGTCACTTAATGAATCCCAGAACTGGGTTATAGTGCATTCATATATGGAGGTAGTTTTGGGGATTAATGAAGTGATGCTGTATTAAAAGCATCAGCAATTAGTATTTTATTTGGAGGCTGGGGGCTGAGGAGAGATTCTGGAACAGCCAGGTAGTTCTGCTGCTAATTTGATGATTTAAAACAGAGGTGTCTGCACATAAAACTTAATGATTCTCTCTCAAAAGGTAACAGGATGTGTCAGCTTTTCTCTCAGAATGTGCATAGATATGTATATTTATACATGTCTGTGTGTACATAGTCATTCTGTTAAATGGAAAATCCAAACCTCTTAAATTATCTTCCCTGATTGTTGTGATATTTTTTAATAACTGAAGTGATTTAAAGGAAATTTAAATAGAGAACAGGGTAGTGTCCTCACTGCTTTCTCAGCCCATAAGGAAGCTCCATACCTCAATGCCTGAATTATTTTCCAGTTATTTAGTTTATTCCTAGACTCAGATTGTGAAGCAGAAGTGTAGCAGTGGAGGCCTTATGCAGCAGAAATGATCCATGGCCTCACGGGACATATTAGGCCATCTAAGTTCATGCGTCTGGCTTAGACACCTCACTGTGCTATTTAGCAGCAACCCACACTGGGCAGAATAACCATTTCCTCTGCATTTCCTCTGATGTATGGGGTGACTATGAAGGCTGATGTGAGGGCAGCAAGAGATCAGCAAATACTTTCTTGTGAATCTTTTAAGATCATCAAACCCACCCAGGTCTGGACAGAAAAATGCCAGCCGACTTTGGCTTCCTATAATATTATTTATGGCAAGGATTTAGACCTGGATAGTTTGGTAAACCAGACTCCCTCTTCTTGGAAATGGTGTGGAAATGGGCATTTCATCACCACACAACAAGCTTCTCTAAACCATGCCAATTTTTTCTACCATATTTGTTTTTAGATGCTTTCTTTTGAGAACAACTTCATAGAATCAACATTTTCCATTGTATTTATTGATTGGAAACAAGTTTCTTAACAAATAATAAGTTTGAAAAATTATAAAACTAGCTGTTTCTTACAGCTATTGTTCCTTGAAACTAGATTTGTACTAATATACAGTAAAATGAAACATGTTGTCCCAAATTTGGAGTTGATCCATATGCCAAGAATACATATTAGTTTTAGTTTTGTTGTTTAAACCTTTGTTTCAGTGTTTCGTGACTGAATGTTTAACTATGTATTTTTCTTAGTTTTCTCTTTTTTTTCCCCTAAAATTCCGTAAGCTGCTTAGACAAGGGATGGAAGAAATGAATAAATATCACAAAACTGATTGTCTATGAAACACGACAGGATTACTGATTCACAAGTACCATAATTGTTCTTTCAAAATAACACATAAAACTAGTTATCCTTTAGAGTGCTCCTTCCTCATTCTGTAGCTGATGAAAGATGTATGCTCACCAGTTGCAACTCTACAGAATTCCAAAGAATGCATCTGAACTTACACTATGAATGCACATCTGGACTGGTTTCATTTCCACATTCGTATAGTTTTTGTGCAGCCCAGATTGCTTTGAAAAGATGGATAAATATTACTTGTTAGGTTATGGATAAATCATTGTTATTCAGTGACTGGAGTTCGTTTTACTAAGAACTAAGATTTGATGGGAACTGTAAGCAATATTTTCCAAAGTAAAAAAAAATCACATCTGACAACACCAGATATTATAGCTGTATTTTCCAGCTATATATATCAAAAAGAACCTTTTTAATAATTTCCAGTCAAATCCTTCAATTTACTCAGTCTCCTTGTTTCAGTGATTCTTTCAGCCAGAAGAGGGACAACTTAAAAGAGAAGGGAGAGAAACAGAACAGGAAAAATATAACATCCAAGGCAGAAAGGAAATAGACAACAGTGGTGATAAGAAGGAAAACAATTCTTTCTCAGTTCCTTCCTATTCCTGAGGAAGATAGCCTTCACTTCTGAAGAGTCAGATGGTAATGACTGCCGCCTCACTGAGCAAGTGCTTCAGCTGTTAAGGGACAAGTTACATTACAGACCCAAGGACATTCTTACCCTCAGCTTTGCTGACTTTCTCTACTTCACTTTTCATACTGGGACTTCCTCACCTCACAATACTTATCTCGCTTTAGCCAGAGCATAGTGGTTTCCTCAGGCTGCTGAACAAGATGGCCAGGCCAGCTCTCCATGCCTGCCTCTCACAGCTTCTGTCACTGAGAAACCTCACTGCCACAACAATTGTCCTTTTTTATTCTTCCAGTTAGTTTAATTTTGTAAGTGGAAATTTCTCCTTGTCAGTAGCCAATGCAATTTTCCTCAGTCTGGCAATCTTCGACCTTCCCTAGACACAAATAGGAAATGAGAACCAAAAATAATGGCCTGGAAAATAAGGACTAAAATTCTACAAAAATGAAGATGCAGCTCCAAAACAGATTAAAACTGATCATGTGCACATCACAGAATCACAGAATCCCAAGGGTTGCAAGGGACCTTGAAAGATCATCAGTCCAACCCCCCTGCAAGAGCAGGGTAACCTAGAGTACATCACACAGGAACTTGTCCAGGCAGACCTTGAATATCTCTAACATAGGAGACTCCACAACCTCCCTGGGCAACCTGTTCCAGTGCTCTGTCACTCTCACAGTAAAGAAGTTCTTCCTGATGTTAACGTGGAACCTCCTATGCTCCAGTTTACACCCATTGCCCCTTGTCCTATCACTGAATATCACTGAAAAAAAGCCTAGCTCCATCATCCTGACACCCACCCTTTACATATTTGTAAACATTGATGAGGTCACCCCTCAGTCTCCTCTTCTCCAAGCTAAAGAGACCCAGCTCCCTCAGCCTCTCCTCATAAGGGAGATGTTCCACTCCCTTCATCATCTTTGTAGCTCTGTGCTGGACTCTTTCAAGCAATTCCCTGTCCTTCTTGAACTGAGGGGCCCAGAACTGGACGCAATATTCTGGATGGGGCCTCACCAAGGCAGAGTAGAGGGGGAGGAGAACCTCTCTTGCCCTACTAACCACACCCTTTCTAATGCACCCTAGGATGCCATTCGCCTTCTTGGCCACAAGGGCACATTGCTGGCTCATGGTCATCCTCCTATCCACCAGGACCCCCAGGTCCCTTTCCCCTTCACTACTTTCCAGCAGGTCAACCCCCAACCTGTACTGGTACATGGGGTTGTTCTTCCCCAGATGCAGGACTCTACACTTGCCCTTGTTGAATTTCATCAAGTTTCTCCCTGCCCAACTCTCCAGCCTGTCCAGGTCTCGCTGAATGGCAACAGCCTTCTGGGGTGTGTCAGCCACTCCTCCCAGTTTAGTGTCATCAGCGAACTTGCTGAGGGTACACTCAGTTCTCTCATCCAAGTCATTGATGAAATTATTAAACAGCACTTGTCCCAGCACCGACCCCTGAGGGACTCCACTAGTCACAGACCTCCAGCTAGATTCTGCCCCAATGACCACAACTCTCTGCCTTCTTCCTTTCAACCAGTTCTTGATCCACCTCACTACCTGATCGTCAAGCCCACACTTTCTTAGCTTATCTATGAGAATGCTGTGGGAGACAGTATCAAATGCCTTACTGAAATCAAGAAAAAACACATCTACCACTCTACCTTCATCCCTCCACCTAGTCACTTCCTCATAGAAGGCTATAAGGTTGGTCAAATATGACTTCCCCCTCATAAAACCATGTTGGCTGTTTTTAATGACCCCCTCATCCGTCAAATCACTGACTTCTTGTATTTCTAGTTTATTTTTTACTAATAAGTATCAGATAAGAGAAAATAAAGAAATTGAAATTATTATCACAGAGTAAATTAAGAATAAACATTTTTATTTTGTGAAAGCTGTCTCCTTTTGTTTTATTTTGGTTCGGGGTTTTTTTGTTTATTTATTTTGGTTTTAGTTTTGGGTGAGGTTTTTTAGGTTTATATACAAATTTTTTACTACTACTGAAAGTTTTTTCACTGATTATTACCTTTGCTAACTTCTGCAGGATTTTCTGTTTGTAAGGCTGCAGAAAATGACAGAAGGTAAAAATCTAAAAGCATTATAGAAATGGGACTGAGTAGGTGAGTGAGAACAGAGGGTATGGAAATTTTTTAATGATCCATTTAAGTCACGATGAAGTCTATTGACATAAATTTCAAGGAAGATAAAGTTAATATTTTTCTATTTTATAATAGGTTCCAGGCTATTTCCTTTTAAATTTGCAGGTTACAACTATGAGAAAAAGTCATGCAGAAGCCTGACTACAATCCAGCATCATGTCAGCAAATTATACTAATACAATGTAATATTTGACCTAAACGTCAGTTAAAAGCTTGCTATCTGACAGATGAAATAAATCCACAAAGTCCTTGGCCCTCCTACAAAATTCTAGGCTTCAGAAAGGCTCTGCAGGTGAGTGATGAGCAGGTGTTATTAATCGGCTGTAGGAAATATAAGACTAGACTATATGGTGTAAGATGAGGGAAAGTGTCAGTTGGTTCAGGGATGAGGAAGGATGGATTAAGAGTATACGGGGTGAAAGAAGACTTTGACATGTGAATGAGCTTACTGAAGTGAAAGAGGTGTGGCCTTTTTCTCTCATCCTTTTTTTTTTAATTTCTGTTCTGGGCAAATCCCAGCTTCTTCTTCCTGAAAATTTTTACTTAAAGAGTTTCAACCTGTGAAATTGCCACACAAATTTTAAGACACGCATGTGGACTTTAGGTTTGGAGATTAGGAATACATGCATTAATAAAAGTTATATAAGAAATTCCTCAATGAGACACTCAGCCAGGAAGAAGATAAATGAAAGTGACAGTGCTTTCACTGCACCAGACACAATTCTCATGAAAAGAATTTTTACTGTAAGAAGCCTCCAGATGGGTAGGTGTGTAAAAGAGAAATGCATCATTCTTGAATTTGGACTAGGTGATACTAGGTTTTCAGATCTGAGAATTATAATATTTAAAGTATTTATGCTCATTTAGGAACATAGAAACAGCAAGAATTATGGATTCATGTCATAAGCATCCCTGGTACCATATCAAAGAATTTATTGCATAAGAACTCTGAAGTTCCTGCTAAAAACACAAAGGTAGCGTTTTTGTTTTCTCTGTCATTAGAAACTTTCTGTTAAATTCCAGTTAAAATTTATTGTCATTTTATTCCCATTGTGTCAACTTTTGCTAAAACCACTAACCTTAAGAATATAGTACTTCCTGATGTTTAGCTCATCTGTATTTACAGACAGAAAATGCATCACATTTCAGTCTTACTTTTTTTTTAACTTGGTAGTGCTTTTTCAGTCTCCATAACGCATGTGTCCCACTAGCTTCAGTTTTAGTATATCTTCTCTGCAGTTTTTTTAGTTCAAATTCATAGTTCTTGAGCATATATAATGAGAAGTTTTTAAGTGCTGCAAGACCTCATAAAGTGCCCAAGCTCTTCTAGAAATCAGTCTAATAAAACCATAGACTCCAAGAGTCATATAAGTCATAAGAGACTGGCAACTCGTGTAATTCTGCAATTAGCTAGTCCACTCAAGTGCTTCTGCATCTTTTTCAGCTGATCAGCTCTCACCTCATAGAAGAACTTTCTGTTATGAACTGCTATGCTGTGTTCCTCAAGAACATCCAGCTCTTTTATATGATAACCTTGTTGTTGTCTAGTGATAAAAATACTAAGTTGAGAGGTATAAGCAAATTGCTATAAGCACTCTCTTCCTTCCTGAGTTAAAAATAGACATTACAATATTAATCATCACCCATCTCAATACTGAGTCTTGAAAACTGTCAGTAGCTCCAGCTCCTCTGCCAATACTGCTTGACAGTTTTGTGCTCACTTCACAGATTCTTCACTCATTCCTTTGATTTTAATTGACAAGCTTTTTAGTTGGCATCATTTCCTGAAGTCTTGATGTACAAAATCCAATGCACTTCCTTTGTCTAGAAAATCTGTCTAGAATGATCTAGATTTGATTAGATCCCTGTTGTTTTACATCCTATTAAATTGTCTTATTATATCTTTTCCTTCAAAATATGTACAAAGTTACAGGCTTACAGAGGCCTGATTACTTTCTCCTCTTTTAATCGTAGTCACAGCATTTGGTGTTTGACTTGAAAGGTGTGTTTAAAAATACTTCTTATAAATCCTGCAAGGAAGACCACCTAATCCCCCTGACTTGAGTTCATTAAGCCTTATGAGTTCTGTTTCCATTGCAGCTGAGATAACAAGGGTGTGGAAATCAAAGGTGCCATTAAACATTCTGCTTTTCCTCCCATTCAACATAATTGTCGTTTTTGAAACCTGAGGCAAAGTTTGTTTCATTTTTTGGCCACACCTAGATTATCTTTAATCTCTGTTTTATCCTGACTGCAAAGCCATCCTACTTCTTTACTTGTGCCTTTTTGTTTCCATTGACATGGCTCAAAAAAACAAAAAAATACCTTATGGTTCAATATCTTCTTCAAGGACAAACTTAGATTCTGTTTTGTCAGGTTTAAGTTTCATATTTAATTTCTTGATTCATAACTTTTTATCCTGCTAAATCTATTCTTTAGTTCTCTCCTACTTGCTTCTAATAGCTTTCTTTTTGTGGTTATCCTTGTAAGTCACTTGAGAGTTCTGAAATTTTCAGTAGTTTTAGGTAAAATGTTCTGTAAATTTCAATATGTTTGACTTTGAAATTCCAAGCTTCTTTCATGACCAAGTCTCTTGGGATTCTCATCTTAACGGACTTTATTAAAGGGTTCCATTAATTCATCAAAGCTTGTGCATTTGAATTGCAAACTCTTAGCTGAATATATGCTTTTAATCATTTTATCTTAAATGTAATCAGTTCCTATTTGCGTGATTCAAGTTCCTTTTCTATGACAAATTTTTTTAGAGAATCCGAGCACATATAATAAGTTGAATAGAAAGTGTTTTCAATGAGGTTCTGATTTTACATTATTTTCTGATTCTAGCAGGTTTATTTTACGATTCTTCCACAAAATAATTCTAACCCAAACAAGTTATTTCATTATTATTTTATTTCTTTAGCTTCCAACACACAACATTTAAACTTTTCTTTTTTTTTTTTCTTGGAGACTAGTCTTCTTTTATAACTATGTCCCATTTGGAAGTGCTGTTCTTTGGTATGTTTATCTCTATAACTTTTGGTTTCATCTTTAATGGGTGCAGCTCAAAATCCTCCTTCTCTGAGGAACAAAAAATAATTTACAAGCATTCATTAGCTTCATAACATTCCAATGAAACAACTAATGGCTATGGTGGAAGGTGCAGATGCATTGCACACTGAGAAGGTTGAATGCAGAAACACCATGTAGAAAATTCCATGGACAAGTCCACCCTTGCTCTATACAGATTCTTTTACTCCACTTATCACCATTATATCTCAAAAGCTTCAACAGTGTGGTAAGCAATATGAATAACATCTGACATTTGAACTTCATTCTCTCTTTCTTTTATCTTTCCCTTTATGCTGAAGTGTTCTGGGTTTAATTTTTAGTATTTTTATGTCTCTCTTCTTCCTATTTATTGAACTAAATGGGCCATAAGGAATGTCATCTGCCACCTGTGTAAAAGCGAGAAGGTTTTAGTGACTGTGTTAGGCCAGTTCTAGGGTCCACTGGGCTTCAATTTCTCCTTAAACTACTGTGCTTCAGGAAAGGTTTTTATCTCGATTTTGACCCTAACTGAGGTATTGCAGGAAGGCAACTCACTTGTTGTTTGAGGATGCTATCCTAACTTTGATCAGTGGGTAAAAACTGGAGATTAATTTCTTGATTTGCTTGTTCTGTAGCACCCCTAGGACCTTGCCAGCCTGTGCAATAGGAGAAAATCTTATGACCTTAAGCTATGCCTTTCATAATAAACATTGGCATAATGACAAAGTTTCTCATATCATGATTCCATATTAATTTATTGCCAAAATTGCCCCTATTTTATGCCATACTACAGAAAGAAAATAGCTCTCAGCTATTTCAGAGTGGTGATGACAGGAAGGAGGGACATGAATAATGACACCAGCTTCCTTTCAGGTCAAATGTCAGTGTTATGTCCAATTCCAGCCACACCTTTAGAAACACAACTTTCTGAGTTAATCAGTGGCCCAAGTGGCTCTGTTAGGTTTTGTCTTTTGGCGGCTGATTAGGTGCAGGCCAAATCCATTCGGTTTTGCTGTCATAAGGCAAGCAGAAGGGATGAAAGGATGAAGGGCAGAAATTAGGCTAGAGAGTCTGCAAAATATATAGGAATATTGCTGAAAAATTATTTCCTTCATTTGGGATCTGAGGCTTTGCAGTGTGAATAGAAATCACCTATGTGGTGGTCACAGATAGCCACTATAGGCTTCCACAAGGAACTCTTGAGATTTCTGGTGATGTTTCTAGTAAAGAGAGCACCAGAGTAAAAGCTGGCACATTTTCAGAGGCATAATGAAAAGGCTTAGGCATCTCATCTCTTAAACAGAGATAATTATACTGTCTAAGAGTCAGAGGTCTGTTAGAGATAGAATGAATTACCGTTGTACAAATGATATATTTTTAAACAGAGAATGTTTCTTTACCACTGCATGGGACCATAAAATCATCAAATTGGTGTTTAATGTGCTTCAGCACCACTGTGAGAGCACTGCAACAGTCGTAAGCAGTGTCACTGTTATTACTGTTACCTTCTCTGCTCTGCCATGGACCTTCTCTTTGATCCTGATTTGCAAGACAGAACTTGGAGGATTTTTACCTTCCTGCTTCTTTCCTGATTCTTGGGTTTCTCAATGTAGCAAAAATAAATGGCCTACTTCTCTATTTTTTTTCCTTGACTTATAAGAAATATGATGATGTACCCAAACAGTTTTTGTTTTCTTGATCTTTCTTTGCATGTCACCAGAGCACCATGAAGAACACTCTGTGATTAGACAAAAGAGCTGAAGAGCTCCAAGGGGGGCAAAGGAAGAGAGAAAAGCCTTTAAGTGCAGGAAGAAGAGTCTCAAAATAACCTTCTTGTAACTAAAAGTCAAAGGCTGAGACACATTAATTTGAAAAGGCAAATGGAATTCTTGTGTACATTCAAAAAACAACAACTCCAAATGTGCTTTCAAGGTGAAATTTCAGAAAGCATCTGCCCAAGTTAGAGCCACAATCCTAACTGGAATCCACGTATTCTAAAAATCTCATGCTAAAATTACTTTAGAATAAAAATATGCTTTAGATTTGAGGACTAATATTTAAAATATGGCTATTTTTGTGCCATAGTCCGCATCTGCAAGTAATTATGGGTGTAAATGTGGATATGTCAACATCTACATACATTAATGTACCTGTTAATCTGATAGTTAAATGTCTGTGTGCTATCAAATAACATACTCTACAAGAATGTAGCCACAGTTATTTGTAAGCGTAAGAAGGGAAGCTGTGTCAAGATTTAACCCATAGAATTCTAATGTTTATCTTTTTATCATGCATGAATGGAAATCACATTAATATTAAAGATAAATATACATATTTGGGGAGACATTAACACTTGTCATCATTCTTATTTCACTGAGAACTTTGTTTTCTGCCTATGTTGCTCTTATCAGTCCTCTTTTACTTAACAACAGATAAATTAGGTACGTGAACTTACAAGAACAGAACTGTCAAAAGTTAGTTTTTAGGTACTTCCCAGTGTAAGAGAACAGGAAATGATCCTCCTGATTTTGGAAAATTGCCATTTAGATGATGCTTTATACACTGAGGTGAAATTTAGATTTACAAATATCTAAATATTTCTACACAAAACCTTATCCAATTGCAATGTAAGACTTGCATATCTACTTCCCATTTTGAGAGGAGGGATTTAACTTTTTCTTTCTTTTTCTCTTACAGATATATAGTTACTGTTCTGAGACAAGAAATATTCCTGACTAGATTGTCATCAAAATTCTTTAAAAAAATGTATCATATCACTGAACTGGCTTTCTAATAAGATTATTTTGTTGTGTTGGATGACAACCATTCTAATTACGAGCTACTTGGTTTCAGCTCACTTTGTAATTTTTAGGGTGGAGTTCTGCATTTCAGATGTCAGGCATGCACATGAAGTTTTTTTCCTGGAAAACTTGAGCCATCTTTGGGACTATGATTAAGAAGCTATATTGTTTTGCTGATTATTAAAGTGTAAACTACCAGCTAGTCCATTAAGGTCTGACATGTTCAAAATCTGGCTGAAGAACCTGCCGGTTGAGAAAAGCTTAGTGTCAGTGCTGAAGAGGTTCTTAATGATATCCTTCTGAAAATCTTATCTAACTACTTGTAAAACTCTGAAAAGTCACCTCTTGCTTGTGCCAAGAAGTTTTTCACAGCCTGGAAGTGATCTTCTTTTAATATCCCTTCTCCACTCCCAGAGATATCCTTAGAGGTCTTGCAATCTGCAACTAAGAAGACTTCTCTGATAGGTTTCCCACATTGAAATCTGCTGTGGCTTCTGGTAATCACACATCAAAGTAACAAAACTTTCCTGCTTGCCTTTTGCCACGTTATGAAGTTCAGTACTGTCCATACTTTGGCATTTCTGGCTTTTCCTTTGTTTATATAGACACACATAACCTCCTTGCAAAGCATTACATTTTAAGGTAACACATTAAAAAAACATCAGCCCAAATTCTTGCCTCCACCAGCCCTTTCTGTAAGAATTGTGATGCAGGCTTTAATTACCTATATACAGTCAATATTTTTTTTCTATCACCAGTGTCCTTACCTTGCTCATAACACAAGATGGTCTGAGTTTGGGGCTCAGTCAGGATGGTCTGATGAATGAAGTTGTATTGTAAACAACATTTCATAGGCCTCTTCCCTTCTTTGTTGCAGGAGTTCATGGTGTATGATCAAAACAAAAACACTGTGGGATTATAAAGAGAAAAAAAAACTATGGTGCCCAAGAAGACAGGTTCTACTACAGTCTTTGACACTGTGGTTATGTTTCCATTCAAGTTTGTAGTGTTGAGATAACTGAGCAGCTCAGGTATTAGGAACAATTCTACAGCAGCACAAGGTAATTAATTCTTCTGAGTTAGCCTCAGGGCTAGCTGAAACTTCTACAGCCAGACTTAAGGTCCTGAGGTCCTTTCCAATCCTAACTATTCTATGATTCTATGCCTTCTTTGTGCAGCTAGGTTAGCTTGAATAGGCAACAGATTAGAATGTAAGAAAAACCCAGAGTTTTTCTATTGCTTGGTTGCATACATCAGATTTTGCTAGGATGGTCAGTTAGTAATTTTGCAGTCCTTATTCCCTAAACTAGTTTGAGATGCTCCTTTTGTGTGTGAGCTCAGCACACACAACCACCGGTAGAACTGATGGGAGTCATACACAGAACTGAGTTGTTATAAATGTTAAGTGCTCAGCAAGCAAAATAAATGTATTACTTTTTTTGAAATACATTGAACTAAGAATTGTTACAAACACTTTTTTTGCAAAACCAAGGTGTCTGTCTCCCAGTAGTCATGCCTTTCAATGCCATCCTTAGACTTTGAAGCAGCAGCACAACAATCACAGTCTGCTTAACATGTGCATAATGTGCAACAAGCTAATATTATTTTAAGGAGTACCATTAAAAATAAATAAAATAATTGAATATAGTAAGAAATGTAAATATGTAAGAACTGAGTTCTTACATATATTATGTATGTATACAGTGAAAAAGTTTGAGACAAAGATTCTGTTTGCTGTGTACACTGAGGCTGCAATAAGGCTACACAGCCAACTGCAATTTAAATGTTTCCTAAAGGTTGAATGTTGCATTTCACAATGTTGGTAGGGGCTTGGGGTTGTGTTTTTTGTTTTTTGGTTTGGTTTGGTTTTAATTCAGATACTTTTAAAATGCAATCAACAACGTCTGCATAAGGAAAATGAGAAGTAGCTGTACTCTGCTGCTTGTTTCTCTAGCAGAGATGATTTTCATTCAGACCTTTTCTTCTTCCTTTTAAGTTTTCCCATCCCGCAGTCTATTTGAGGATTTTTGTTGAGCTGCTCTGAAACCCTGCTGCCTTGCATACTAAATCATGAAATACTGTATATCTCTCTCTAGAAAGGAAAAGTAAATACTGGAGTGTTCTAACTGAGGTCATACTTTCTCTACGTCTAGACATCATTGGTAATCTCTCCCTTTTATAATACTGCTGTGCTTTCCATGTACTTAGCCATGAGGAAAGCACTTTTGCACTTAGTTGCCTAAAATATGCCCAATTTCCAGACAACTTTCAGTACAGCATCTCAGATTGTTTGGGCTGGTGTGTGTGATCTTTTATGAAATCAGATTTTTTCCTCTGGAGGAACTTTGCTTAGCTAACCAATGGCAAATTTTGAATGAAAATATGACTGATGTGGTTCCTTAATGCCCAGCTTGTTAAGCAAATGCTGGTGAATCCAGTCCCCAGTAAACAAGCAAAACTTCTTGTTCCACTAGAAATATATTTTACTAAGAATCTTTGTAGATCACTTTTTATGCAAAAAATAATGTCTCAAGAGATGGTTTTGAGCAGAATAAAGCAAACGTTTAATAAATTAAAACATATGCTGAATCAGTGTTTGCCCTTATAGTTCCACTTTTTAAATATTAATTCTCTTTTCTAACTCTTTGTACATAAATAATCTTTTAAGAGAGTAACAATGAAATATAGACAATCCACATCAAATGAATCTGAACTTTTGATGTAATTATCAAAGGTCTGTTGGATTTAGCTTAATTTTAATTAGTACTGGATTCTAACCAACAAATTCAGGTCTCATGTGGATTTTTAAAATCCAAACATTATGCCCCCTTGCATGAAGGATTTTGGCTGAATTTGGCCCATTGTAAAAGTACTGGTTATTCATAAAATTATGTTGAAGTTCAGATTTTGGAAACTAACAAGTTGAGGATTTGCTTTAATATGGAGCAATGAAGTAATTGGCTTATGCATTAATTGAAACTCCTGTCAAGACTTTTGGGTCTGGGTTTTGGACTGATTTTTTATTTCATTTTGGTTTTCAGCGTTAGCTGTTGGACAAATACTTGAACATCTAAACATAATATTCTTGCTGAAATTCTTCCTGAAAGATAAGATCTTAACCTAAGCAGACAATCCTATCATGACTTTCACATTCTTGGAGAGTTTAAGCATAGACATATTTGCTGTTGCAAATAACTATTAACAGGATTGCTACATACCCATTTGTAACTTGTTCCCATGTGTTTTTACTGATTCCAGTCTTTTTTTTTCTGGGGAGAACCTAATCCCATTTGAATAGGAAAAGAAACATGAAATTAATCAGAATAAGATTATCAGACATACAGGGGCATTTGAGTTTTGCTAAAAGATTAGAAATCAGCCTTTTTTTTTTCCTCTCCTCTAGACATTTAACCAAGGAGTAAGGCCCAGCCAGGCAACGTGGGACGATTCATGGGCTATGAAGCCAGGAAGGAGCCACTGTTACCATTGAGTCTTTTGGCATGGAACACAATTATTTTTTTCTCCTAGGAGGTCTTCAGCGAGGGGGAGATGGATGTCCCAGTAATAGCACTGGTGCCCTCAGGGTGGCTGCCACCCCTGCAGGGTGAGGAGCACAGGGTGATTACAACAGGAGAGAGGGCTGGGTTTCTCCCTGAGTGTCTATGGTCAGGCACTTGAAGGCTGGGATATGAGCTTTAGGGTGATGGAAAGGGGTGGGCTGACACCAGGACCTGCATTTCAGCAGTGCCCACCTCCTCATCTCACTGCCCTCTCCATAACCAATGCTCCCCAAAGCTTGTCTGGCTCCACATATCTTCTTCTTGGCTACAGGTAATCTCTTCACCCCTATTATTCTTCCCTCTTTTCTCCCGGACTTTTTCTTTGCTATGTCACTTTTCTCAATGTGAAAGATGAGGTCTCTCCTCTGCATCCATTTGGGTTGAGTTTTACATGCATCCAAAGACACATAGGTCCTTTTGCCTCTGGCCATGAGCTGGTAGCTCCAATCTGCAACATGCTTTTTATCACTGTTCACGGCATTTGAGTACATTTGAATTCCTGTACTGAATTGCAGTCACCTATCCATGTGATTCAGCACATTCCATAGGATTTGAATCCTGATTACTTTTTAGAGCAACAACTTTGTGTCCCCTGCAAACTGCAGACATGGTTCAGATTATTTTCAAAGAAGGATTTAAAATGGCTTAGAACCAAGGGTCTTGCAGTGTCTTGTTAGTAATGGCCCACCTAATTAATGCTTTTCCATTAATGCATGTATTTTGAGAGCTATCAGTCAAGTAGCTTTTAAATCATGTAATGTGTGCTTTATTAATTACATATAATGCAGGATTTTAAAACACAATGTCATGTGTAGTATGTCAAATGCCTTGGGGAAATTTAATTACACTGTAACATCACAGCTACCTTTATCAACCAGACCTATAATCTTATAAAAAAAACCTAAAGAAGATAATTTGACAAGAGCTACTTTCTGTGAAACTGTGTTGAATGATATACTTTTATTTTTAGCATGTAATTCCCTGTTGATAGAGTGCTGAATTTGTCTAGCTTTCTTTTTCCCCCTAAGATTAGCATCAGGATAACTGATCTATCATTTCCTGGGCCATTTTCTTTAAATGCTACGATTACTTTGGCAAGTCAGCAGTTCTTTGAAATAACCTTTCTTTCCCAAGAGCCAATAAAGAAAATTAACTCTAGTGGTCCAGAGAACTTCTTGGCTAATCCTTCTAAATTTCTTAGGTGAGAAGTATGAGGGTTTCAGGGTTTGAAATATTTTGTTTTAGCAGAAGATAATAACTATTCAGACAGGCTAATTGTTAGGTTTAATTCCCTTTAAGTTTTTTATTCGAGGTACTAGGATTTTTTTTTGTTTGGGTTTGTGGTATTTCATTGGGGTTATTTTAAGAAGTCTGCTGGTCAATATTGGCATTCATTTGCTTTTGAAAGGAAGAAATGCAGGTATCAAGACCTCAATGGGACCTCTAGGCAGATTATGTGGCTGATACTCTTGTTCTGACCTAAAGGTGGAAGTGTGGGGAATCCCCTGCAGATCAGAACAGACAGTGAGCATAGAACTACATGAACTTGTACATGAGAGTTCATCTCATGCTAAACTCTTTAGGTAGCTGGATGACATCTTTGGTAAGCATATCAGGAGAGTCTCGAGGGAGTGGTTTAATGAAAATGATGATGAATCTGCATGTATGCCAGCTCTTTATCTGCCTCTTTCACTAGAAGGATTTTGCTATCTACCTTTTTTCTCATCATTCTGGCTTATGATGGCATTTACCAAATCATACTATACCAAGGAATTTCTCTTTTCCCTTCTAACAGTGCTGTAACTTCATGTAATACAGGAAGTCTTGAGGACTAGCAAGAACTGTGGATCTTCCCACAGCAAGAGTTGTTTATAGATGATGTGCCTGGAAAATATATTGCCTTTGGTGAGCATCAAAGTACTTCTGCAGACCTGCCTGCCCTAGACAACCCCACAGCTTTGCTTGTATGTTGTGGTTTACAAGCATGACAACAGGTGTGAGTGACTTGTTGCTGTGTTTATTTGTCTGTTTTCATCTGATTTTGTCACACACTTGGAAGATGGTTTTGTCCTCCTGGTCTTTGAAAACTCTTGAAAATATGCACCCTAGAGGTTGGAAACATAGAAGTAAATGCATGAGCTGATTTCATTATCTGCAAAATCTAATTATTGAAGAAATCTGATGACTTTCTGGGATTTACCATCTTCAGGCATCAGGTCAGGCGCAAGTGACAAGTTCTAAATAATAAGTCAAGTTGTCATGGTTTAAAACCAAACTGCACAGCTCATCAACTCACTCCCCCCCTTGCTGCCCCAACTCCCGGAGAGTTAGGAAGGAGAATCCAAAGAATGTAGCCCCCACGGTTGAGATAAGAACAGTTTAATAGCTAAGGTATAACATAAATCACTACTGCTACTACTAATAATAATCATAATGATAAAGCAAATAACAAGTGAATACAACATCTCACCAGCCACCTACCCATAACACCCTGCCCGACTGAGCACCAACCGATACCTCCTCCGTCCCCCCAGAGCTCCAGGCCTTCTGGGTAACTCTCGGTTACATCCTGGGTATGACGTGCTATGGTATGGAATACCTCTTTGGCTAGCCTGGGTCAGGTGTCCTGTCTCTTCCTCCTCCCGGCCTCCCTCCTCCCTGGCAGAGCATGAGCTCAGAAAAGTCCTTGGACAAACCAAACATTTGAGCAGTAACTCAAAACATGCTTGCTATCAGCAACCGTTCCCAGCCCAAAAGTCAAAGCACAGCACTGCACCAGCTACCAAGAAGGAGAAAAAATGACTGCTACTGCTGAACCCAGGACACAAGTCCAGGATTATTTCATACCTACTGTTTCCAGAAAATGAAGAGCAGATGTCTGGGGAAAGCTCACACTGAGCTTTTTTTCATTTCCTTTCCACCGGCACCCACAATCAGAGGTCAGGTACTCTGCTGCACAGACCTGTACTGCGAATCAGGGTAACAGTTCTTAGTAATGAAAGGTTAGAAGAATTGTACACATATAATTAATTACTGATTACTTATAAGGCAAGGTCTAACAACAAGATCATGAATGTAATGATGTTTATTTGCAGAATTATGAAAATCAGAACTGAAGCTGTTATTTATAGGGGAACCTGAATGCCAGAGACACAAAATTTTGCTTGGTATTATTATTGAAATGGTGAACTCTTCAGTTGTGTTCATTCAGTGTTTTATAGAGATAAATTTAAAACTGAAATAAATTGATTTCTTTTTTTTTGCTTTAGCACAACTTGTTGTTAAGAAGGATGCTGAGTTGGTGCTTAATTACAGTAACAGCTTCATTAAAATCCAGGCATTGGTACCCAGATTTCAAGCCTTTGCTTTTCAGCATATAAAACGCCTTAAAAAATGCAGTGTGTAACAATGAATAATGTCATGGAACAGGCATATTAAAATGTGATTTAGTTAACCTACACAATGAGCAGCATTTGTAAAAATGTGGCTCCAATTCTCTTCATCAATATTCTCTACAATGCAGGGGGTAGTTGTTTTCTTTGTTTAATCATGTCTTTGACCACAGCTCAAAAGTCAATATTCTGCTGTCAGATGCAGGCTTGCATGTGAGGAATAGGTAAGGGAACTTAACTACGCAGCTTTGTGAATAGGGAATTGAATTTGCATCTAATTCACTAAGCACACATGTTTACATGACCTTTAAAAAAAGGAATTAAAGCAGTTTGATCATGAGCTCTAGGCAATCTGACTTACTGAGGCAATTGAATCAAGAAGTACTTTTTACAAGAGAGCTGAACTGGAAAAGAATGATTTTAATTTAAATATAATTTCATAGCAAATTCATAGCTGTGTTAGCACTATGAAACGAAACTCGAAGCACTGAAAATGACTGCCCAGAAGCTTCTAGGGTAGCAGCAAATAGTCTCAGGTTGTCAGTTTAGCTAGTTGTATTCCTGCTACCAAACAGAACATGAAAACTATTGTGAGGATTTGGTGTCAGAAGGCAGAAATGATTAGTTGTTTTGTCACCAAAAAAGCTAGCTTTTGGAAAGGCAGACTATATCATGAACAGAAATACAAAACATTTGTTAATGGCCACCTTGTCCAGTGATATTTGTGCAAATATACGTTTACTGAAGTAAAATGTTTTAGAACAAGAAATTCTCAGAGGAACACAAAGATTTGTTTAAATTATGTAGGAACATTTAATTTCTGGATTCCTTTAATGATAAACTGTCATTAGGGCAAGAAGTATGCAAAGCACAATTTTAATTACATGAACTGTTCTATATCTAAGAACCAAGCTTCTCTGGTTCCTGCAAGGACTATATGCCCCTGTGGATATAAAGCACTGGGTTTTCAAATATGCAAAGAAAAGACTTTTCAAAAAGGAGAAGGATACTAGAGCTTCTTTCTTACTTGTCAAATGCTCAACAACAGACTTTCTAGAAGCACATCAAAACTGGCCCTTCTCAGCTCATGTGGTGCATCTCTGGACGTCTTATATTTCCAGGCAGGATAATGCCTTACTTACCAAGGCAAAAAGGAGAAAGCCCAAATCCATACAGATTTCTTAGGATAATAAGCACAGAGAAGTAGAACAGTAATGCAGGGTTTCCTCTCCTTTTAATGGCTCATTAATGTTAGTTACAAATGCTTAACAGCTGGCTACATCTTCATCCTGTACAAGGCCCCCAGACATGTGTGTTAACACGTTTCTCTTCTTCCATAGGTTATCTGGTTTACTGACTGTTCCATAATGCAAAAGCAGGCCCAGCAAGATGACTTGCCTAAGCCCCGCTCCTGATGCTTTCCTAGCTGTCCTTCATCAAGTTTCTTTCAGTACAGCATGCCAAGTCCAGTTCAAAAAACAGGCTTTCTGGTTCTCTTCTGGGACAAAAAGAGGACATTTGAGATAATGAATAGTGATGTGAGATATTTAATGATGGTAACCTGATCTGGGTTGTGAACCTTTTTAGGGAATCTTTTTCTAATCCATTCCCACACTGAATGAAAAATTCCTTTTATGTTTTGGGTTTTTTTTCAGTTATCTGAACAACAATCTGTAAAATCTTCTGAAAAATTTAGTAATTTACTTACTATTTGTAATCTGGTAATTACAGTTATATGTGATTTTCTATTCTTGTATATCTACTTCACACATTATAACAATACTGAACAAAAAATAGTTTGCGAAAGTGTACATACGTGTAGAGTGAAATTTTGATGGAGTTGGGCACAGACTGGGGACTGATTATAAGCATCTAATACCCCTTCAGTTCTCAATAATGGAAAGTTATGATTTATGGATTATGGTTAAAGTACCCTTTAGTGTTTCTGTAAGGCTTTTCTAACATAAAATGTTGATGTTTTATTGGTTGTATCAGAGGACATGTGGTCTTGCTTAAGAGTCAAGCCAGAAGAGAAGAATGGAAATGCAAAGACCTCATCCAGTTGCTTCAGCTGCTTTTCAGAGTCCAAATGTTTGTGTTCTGGTTGCAAATCTGAAATTTTCCACTGCTGATTTCAGTGATTTTTCTTTTTCTTTACATATATTGCATTTTTGTGAAAACTTCATGTTCCAAACTAGTCTATAACTCTATCCAGAACCATTATATGTCAGTACTTCATTGAGCCTCTGATCATTAATATCTGCTAATTTCTGTGATAAGAGCCCCTGGCATGTCTCCTGACAGTTGCATTTCAATGTAGCTCTCCTCACCTGAGACTTAAAGGAAGGTTTTGACACATTTAAAAAACTTTCTCATTAGCCAGGGGGTATATGCGAGGTATAAGTTTCAGGTCTGGCGCCCACCAGCCATAGTGGCTGATAGGATACATACAAGTATTTTGACATAGATGAAAAATTTATAGTTCATGCATGAGAATATACAGACAATAAAATGTACATGGCTTGTACAAACAGCATCCTGAATAACTGAAAAGAAGATTAGCTAACTTTTTAGCTTTATTTGACTTTTTCTTCCCTATTAAATACTTCACAGTCCTGACCTTTTACAGCCAAATTTCAACATGTAAAATAATATGAAATTAATGTCAATTAAGCAAGTGCTGCTTATGTACCTACTCAATGGTTATTTGCTTCAGGTGAATAAGTACACCACACTGTCATGATCACAGCCTTTCTTAAAAAGATATTAGAAATTAGTAAAATGATGGCAATGTCCAAATATCTATTACTTTCTGTAAATAGCTTAATTTACAACTCTGAAGCATTCAGGGACCTTGCTAAGTTGTTCTTTTCCCAGCTAGTTTATTGAACACTCTACTCCTGCAGAAAATGGTTGAGTCTACATGCTCTGCTATAGATCTCAGCCTGCTTAGTTGGGGAACAGAAAGTCTCATCCATTATCTGACAGACCATGTGCACATTGTTCAACATCAGTCCCTAGTCTTCTCCAAGACTTTATCAGCTAGCCAGCCAGCCAGAATCCTTGAATGAAAGAATGAAAGATTCCAAACTCCTCTCACCATGAAGCTCGACTCATTCTTTTCTTATCCACCTATTTCCCCACAGTAATGGGGATATTTATCTTTAAATTTTAAGGCTTGCAGATGTTCCAGACTCAGCCAGAAGGGAAGTTTCTCTAGAACTGTGTCCGCTGGAAGGACAAGATATCTTCTTTATCATGCCTGGCAAGAGCTGTGCTTTCTAAACAGCAGATAACTTCTCATAGCAGTCACTAAATACCAGAAGATAAGTTGTCCCTGCCAGTTTTCCACATGGCAAATATGCAGTCCAGGGTCTTTAACAGATTTACATCTCATACTTTGTTGGATTTTCATTTACGGTGTAGCAAACCGTGGCAGAAATCATGAGGAAGCTTCCAATCACTTGAATTGAGCCTTTCCTTGGTCTGACTTACTGTAAGGTCTGATGCCGGCTGTTCAGCCTTTTCCCTCAAGCTATTTCATCTTGGAAAACCACTCAGTGTTCCTCTGATTCAGTGATGATAAAACCCAATCCATCTATCAAGATGAGTCAGCAGACTAGGTCTGCTCACACCCCTCTCCCCACACACATACACAACATTAAAATGCCAACAAGCTGCATGTTGAACATATGTGCAGAACAACTATGATAAGTTAGAACAATCGTTAACTTATTCACAGTGCAATTCATCTTGTACATGAGTTTCCAAAATTATTTTAATAGCAATCATCTTTGAGTACACAGTCGAAGATAGCTGGATCTCGTCCTGAAGGCACATTCCCACAGTCATATCCATGGCACATCCATTATAGACAGTGCTGTTAGTTCTCATTAGCTAGGACAAACAAGGCACTGAGTCACAACCTCCCTGAATAAAGGATCCCATTGTTTTAAACTGATAAACCAGAGATTATGCTCTGTGCTGCTGTAAACCTGACATTGATTAAAGTTTTCTGGGATGTTATTAGCCTTTGAATGCAGATGTACCTGAGGTGTTAAGGAGAGAAATCTATCGCAAAGATACAGCCAGTTTGTACCTCTTCCAACAGAAGTGACATGGCTTCTTTCATTGTTGGGATAACTTACACGTGTTGACAATATTTTTTCCAAACTCCTCTAAGAAAACTAGACTTAAAATAGGTTGTACCAAATGTTTGTAAAGTCTACCCAGTAAAATAAGCTGTGCGCTTATACACTTTTCACTTAACAGCCTGTTTATGGTAGGTGGCAATTGTTTCCAAAGTATGCTGAAGTGTATCTGATTTACTCTACTATGAGAAAGTATTCTTCCTCTTATGCTTTGGCGCTTGTTTTGTTGTTAGGCTTTATAAAATCTTAGCACTAATGGTGAAAGCCAAACACAGAAATATTTTTACCTGCACTTTGCCAGTAACATCAAAAGAGGTGCTATTATCTCAACAGCAATTTGGACTGGTTATCAAATGATAATCTTGGAATAAGTGAGCATGATTTGTGATGGTACTTATCTTTTGTAGGTGTGGTTGGCATTTATTAAAATGTTTTTTTTTCCTGCTGGAGAGCATGCCAAAGACTTCAGGCAATAAGTAATTATTCCATGTAAAATATTTATTCTCTGCCAGTCATATGTCTTTCTCAAAGATCTGACTTTGCAGCAAGCATTTAAAACCATGTAAAAGCTTAAACAGGGGGCCAGAACGAAATCTGATGTAAGCAGCTACAACAGAAATGTGTGTTGTGTGTGTTCAGTAGCTCTTGTAAGTAGAGATCACTTGTAATTATTTCCTGCATGTGCTTGGAACATTAGGATTAGATTATCCAAAACTGGGCACTCAATCTGTGTTCTACCCACAAAACTTGTGACCCAGCTAGGAACTCAGTAAAGTTTTGGGTAAAGACTTTTGTGTTTTAAAACAGCAAAATGAAACTTCCTTTTCATTCTGTTACCTGTTGTAAATTACTCCCCTTCTGAAAATGTCCTCTATGTGTGAAGGGAAAGCTCAAGAATACATGTACAATATAAAATCATATTGACCATAGCCGTTCCTAGCAGATGCTCTTCTTGTGAACCATGACTATGGCCCTGAGCTCCTTTGCAGTCACAACAGCTCATTCTGCAGAGGAATGTGTACTGTGCACTGTCGTGCTGGAAAGGCTGAACTGAACACATTGTAATAAATTGTACTAGTCTGAACTTGCACTAATTTATTTAAATCTTTATTTTCTCAAATCTAGTGCTAAGAACTGAACTCATAACCTGAGACCTACTTCACTCTTCCAAAATCATACAAGAGACACAATCAACAGAGCAAATAGGGTAATGAATGTGCACGTACAGTCTGTATTGTCTGCCTTCTAAAAGAAAAATCAGTTTAGCATTTACATGTCTACACCATTTACATCCTCTTTGCCTGGCTGACTTCAGCACCTATATGCAGAGCTGACTGAGGTTTTTTTTTCCCTAATTCCTTGAGAGAATACGCAGCCAGTTGCTGCTGCATGGGTGCTTGCTTGCAGGGCTGGCAAGTGGCTGTTCTTCTGAGAGGTTTCAGGGCACGTCTCCCTCCTGAGAAACGTTGGAGGGCACAAACCTCTCCTCAAGTACAATCAAAAAATCAAAGGAAGAAGACTGAGGTGAAATAAACTTCTGGAAGAAACAAGATTGTAAAGTTAACCACAGTTGCATTAACAGCAGGCATTGCCATTCACTATTATATCTCTTCAATAGGCTATTTTCAATAAATGAAGTGTATCTAAAATCTCTTGCTATCTATTTCAATTTTGCGTTAGGCAGCAACTCTCTATGTTACCTCTGACATATACCAGTGTGAACTGTAATGCAAACCCTCGTACAGAACTTCAATGTTTTTTGTCTCCTTTGTGGTGGTTATGAAGGAACATTCACCAACAATGAAATCTCAAGATAATTAGAAGCAAATCCCTGTCCTTATTGCACAGCCAATCTCTTGCTAAACCTTTAATATATTATTGCATTTCAGCAGTCTTTCTTCCAATGCTGAAAGACACTCTGCATAAGTAATTCCCATTCATAACATTAAATTGGTAACAATAATTTACAAAATCCTCCTGCTTTATAAACACAGCTACTCTGAGAGAAATTTCACTTTTAGTTTTTTCACTTTCTTACATGGTTGGTTAATGGTTTTGGAGATCACTAAGCTGAAATAGTACTTCAATCATACAGTAACCCTGGCCCTTTTTGGATCTTTTATTAGACCCATCTTCAGATATTTTGCTGTCTAGGATGGTGAGTATTAGCTACTTCACAAGGTGGTAAAAGCCAAGGAAAGGGAAAATATATGACATTTGCTCTTAGTATTCATCCTGCACAGAAGAGTTTCCTATGAGAGAATAACCTAATCTATAAAATTTCTAAAAAATTTTGCTGCTGAAGCCTATTGATAAGTCTGGATATTCCTAACTTTGATATAAACACTGAATGATTCTAGTAAGACATAAGAAGGGAATGGTCACTGCTGGTTTAATGATTTTAAATTAATTGAACATGATGTGCAACTTTGTAGCTATTAGAGTCTGAAGGCTACAAGAAACTACAAGAAACAGTACAGGTTTTCCTCTAAAAAAAACCCCAAACCTAAACAAACCCAAACCTGAAAGATTTGTTTTATTTTTATATTGATACCTCTAATATCAAACAGACAAAACCTTTGTCTTTTTAAGATTTTGGTAGGAAAACACTTAAAGTCAGAGAAGCCAAAGGCGTTTCAGCATACATCATATTCTGAAGACAAAGCAAATAATTAGAAAACATTCCTACCAGATTATTTCATATACTCAGACTTTATTCATTAAATCTGTCAGAAATTCAAAATTTGTCCAATGCATCTCTAGTAGATATTAAACTAAAAGTCAGCTTAGTAGACTGGCTAGTGTGGAAGTATTAATAGTGTGTAAAAACATATTGGCACGGCTTACTTTCATGATTTGACGAACATGTATTACACTGATCATCTTTTTAAACTGGTATCTATCTTGGGTATTTCATTGATATGTTAATAGAAACTTCTGAAGTTAAGCTGATAATGTCATTTTTATATTGGCACAAAATGGGTAGATTGACAAGATCCAAATACTGAATTGCACATAAGTAACAGTGGTAGGAGATGGCAAGAATTGGAGAGGAAGAGAACGAGTTGGAAATATTGTGAAAGAAGAGGATGGGACCAGATCAGAGTGCATCCTTGGTCTTCTTAAAAGGATTGTTTGTTAACTTGTTGATGACCATGCAGCATTTACATTAGTAAAAATATTTAATTCTTGACCTTGATGCCTCACTATTACAGAATCGAGGACTTTCTATCTGCTTCTAAATTGCAGACTTTCAGTTTCCAACATTGTAAGCTATCCAACATATTGCTGCTTCAGATCCATTTTTGTGCCTATAAATGTAACAGGCCTGTACTTGCTCAGGAACATGAAGGACCTCCTGCATTTGTTTTTACAAGGAGGACATCCTGAATTTTTGTCTGTGCATGCGACTTAACCATCGTGTGATTGTCACTGCTCTATAATTCCACAAGGAAATGACATTTTCACAGATCAGCCTGTATCTGATTTGGCCTGAAACCTCACTATTATCTCTCACTTCTGATCACTTGAATGTGGAAACATTTCTGGGCTCTGAACATTTTGAAAGGTATTACATAGTTAACACAAAAAGCAATACTCAAAGTGGAAAGTTTCAGCCTGACTTTTTTAAAGTGTTTGGCAAGGGACAGTCAGTGAGTTAAAAGGGCTGGGAGTTCCAGACAGAAGGAACAGGATATGCAAATATTCAATTAGCAGAAGTACGAGGGTGAGACTTTAGAAGAAACAGAACAATCTAGAGATGAATCTCTGGGAGAATTGGCAGGAATGTAGGTGACAAGGAAGTCTTATAAATCATGTCATGAAAAAGGCATGGAATGTTTGATAGCAAGGAACAAAATGTCATGTAAAAACAGTGCAACACATTACCCAATTAGAACCAAACGCAATGAGAACATTTCAGGGTAATGCAGGGATTGGCTTACTTCTAGGCAAGAGTCCAGCTTACACATCTTAGAATGGCTACCGTAGAAGCAGAGTGTGTATAGGAAAGTAGGCGTGAAGATGATTAAAATAACCAGGCCTGCTCATGATTGCATGGGATGAAGACAGTATAATTAACTTGGTTAAACGAGTGTCTTATCCTTGTGATATATGTAAACTGATAAGAGGCTAAACAAGTGGAGGCAGCCGAAAATTGAATGAGATGGAACAGAGAATTCAGAGTAGCTCCAAAAACCTTGACTCATTGCACTGCTGTAAAACATGTCCATTTGATCTGCAACATGGAAATATCATCCAGTTTGGTCTCCATCCTGAAACAATTCACATTATAATGACATTTGGGTACAAACAGGACTTTCACAATGAAACTTTGTCTGTGCTCAGAGCCAACTAAAGATTAGCTTGTAATAGACTACCATGGAGTATTTGGCAGACAATTCTTGCAAAAAACTGATTTTCCAGAGAACAGGTAGGCAGGATGGAGATAGTAAAAAAAGGTTGGAGGGACAGAAAACATGTAAAGCATACATGCAAATCCTGCTATTTGAACAGAAACAAAACCCCAACATTGATCTCCTACTACCATTTTTTGAAAAGTGGTAGGAAGCAGATGTAAGGAAACCAAATTTTATTTCTCCTTTCATCATCAATAATTCCAAAGTGTATTGTTGCCGTTTCATTTGTTTTTTTCCAAATGAAATTTTACAACATGAAAAAAAAAGAATTCCAAAGGTCAAGCAGACCCTTGAAATTCAGATGTACTGAAGATTAAAAAGAATCTACAAAATAAAGAATAAACACTTTGATCACCAAGATTTTGAAGAAGAGCTGAAGAAAGAACTGTTTAGGACACCCTGAATAACCTTTTTGTTTGTCTGACTGTCCAGCTGAATAAAAGAGTTGGTCTAAACAAAAGTTGAATTTTGCTACATATTTTCTATTTAAAATTAAAAAGAAAAAACGCTACCAAACCCCCCAAAACAAACAGGCAAAATCAGAAGAGCTTGTTTTATACTGAGCAAAAGCTTTTCATGTGATCTGGAATGCAAGTTTTAGTTTGATCACTTGTGGTAAATACTAATGAAACTAGACTTTCAAAGATAATCAAGTACGACATCAGCTGACTCTTTACACAACCTTCTCTTGATCTGAAGTACTCAAAAAAAGTTATGAAGACCTGGCTCTGGTAGCATGACTTTCCTCTTTTTTATCATGATCCATAGCAATGTCTTGAATTTATCTGAAGGAACCTTTAAAATAGAAACTGCCCAACCAAATGTCATGTTATGTCTATAAAAATTACTATAGAAACAGTGCATTTCCTTAGACTTTCAGTTAAAACTCTTAGTTAACAGAAGAGTAGATTTTTTTAATCTATTGTTTTCAGAGAGAACTTTCAGTTCTTTGAATGATTACTTAAAATGGGAAGAAAGAGTAAGTGGGTTTGTTTTTTTGCAGTCACGTTAGATTGTGCTTCCTATTTTCCTTCCCATCCTTGGCTATTTTTTTGTCTGAAGTGCATATTTGATTATTTCTTTTCAGAAGGCTTGTATCAGCACAACAGTGACGTACCAGCCTGAGAAAGTGAAGTATGTTTCTTCTCAAAACAATTCTGCAGTCCAAATCTTAAGGAACCCTTTTACTTCATGACGCAACACAGCTGGTGCTTATAGTTTTTAAGACTGTAAAAGTGAAAATGAAGCTACAGGGCCTATTTCTCTAAAATAATACCTTCACTTCCTGGTTTTCAAACTGAAGGAAAGTATTTTTTCTTAGAATCAGAATGCAAAAGAGTTAAAATCAAGTTGATATCTTTGTTCTAGTACAATAACACAAGCATTTTTCACACGTACAAATACCTTCACTTCCTGGTTTTAAAACTGAAGTACAGTATTCTTTCTTAGACCACAATGCAGAAGAGTTACAATCAAACTGATACCTTTGGTCTGGTACAATAATACACACATTTTTCAGTAATAATGAGGTATCGTAGTGAGTGGATTGAAAACTGGGGAGTTCACACTAACTGTGCAAGACCATCACAGATAACCGTTACAGAGTCCACTCCTCCAAATACCACTACTTTACATTTCAGTAGTACTGCTTGCAAGTGACCCAGCATTACAACCTACAGTGATTTTCAATGCTCACCAAGCTGCCTGACCATGAAAATATACTGTGAGCTCTAAAAATTTTTGTTTCTCTCAGATACTTATATTACTTCTAATCAAGACTGTGCATCATCCCCCTTTCATATTCTTTCTGGAAATGAAACAAGGGGAGGTCAGTATCTTTATTTGGGCTTTGTTTCAGAAATTTTATGACAGCTACTGAATTACTTGAAGCTTCAGGGAAGTCAGTTTTCCAAAGCTGAGAACAAATAAAGCCAAATCTATTAGGAGAAAGAATTTCAACAGAAAAAAAATAAGCATAACTAAGAACTGTTTAAGAATATTTTGCTACATGTCCGAAAGCCACAATCCATGAAGAAGGACAACTGCTCTGGTAATAAGCCAACTTGGCTTAGAAAGGAAATGAAAGCCAATCTTAAAAATACATACGCATAGAATATTTGTATGCCTGCATGTATATATGCATAAATCAATACATATAAAGAGTAAAATGGGGACAAGTAAATGTGTAGGTAGTTGATAATGAAAGCAGAAAAGCAAATATGAAGTGAATAACCAGAAAAGTTAAAACACAGTCAGAGATACTCCATAATAGACAAGTAACAATTCCCTGTGCTGAATAAAAATTACATAAACTTGGAATGTACAGAAGGGGAGGCAATGATACCACCTAATTTCTCTGACTCTGTAAATTGGGCACAAATGAAAAATAGGCGGTTTTGTGCAATCAAATATTAAGACCCATGGCAGGGGGGTTGGAACTAGATGATCTTGAGGTCCTTTCCAATCCTAACTATTCTATGATTCTATGATTCTATGACATTCATCTCAGAATAAACATCCTTCTTTTTGGGACTATTCAAAGCCTAGAATAGAAAACCCCAATTCTTCCTTTGACAGTGTCCCCTGTCATAATTAATAAAATTATTAATTATAATAAGGGAAGGTACTTCCTTTCCCTTATTACTATTACTAATTATTATATTACTAAGGTATCAGGCATTATTGAAGTTTGAAACATGTCCAAGCCTTATAACTTGTCATTTAAAAGAGGTACTTATAAATTGGAAAGGGTTCTAAAATGACCTGTAGAAAAGATTGAATGATTGGAAAATGGGACAATACTGAAAGAAACAGAGTTCTTTTTCTTTATTTGAAAGGTGAAAAAGTTGACAGAGAAAAAAGCTACAGTATGAGTATTTATAGATTTAGCTGTAAACTTTCCTTGTCTCCATTCCACCTGCTCTTCCCTTTCTCCAAAGAATGTATGGTATACACCATAGTATAGTATGAATATTATACATTGATTCAACTGCAGAAGTCAGGCAAAAGACAAACACAGTAGCTTCTTCCAGCTTTACAGCTGCAATATGAGCTCTGCCTGTGCTTGAGAATCATACTGGGAGAGAGGAGAACATCTGATCTGTAGGACTGCAATGGGAATCCTCACCCAAGAAATTAAGCTATTTATTGTCACCAGGTCTTTAATTTAAAAATGGACCAGGAATGTGTACATCTGCAATGTACAATTGTGGAACCTCTCCGGTTAAAATAAATCTAGGGTGAATGAGAATGCAATTTTCATCAATTTCTCCAGAAATAAAGTGCCCAACCTGAAGAAGCAGGACAACACAGGGTGGGAATAAATAGTCAGTGTCAAGGGAGGCTGGAGTGCTGGCAGTGTTGGTTAATTCATGGTCAAGACAGAGCTAAAAAGGCTTACTGCTTAGGTATCAGCATCAGGACATCAGCAGTTCCTTACAACTCTCTCTTAGCTGGATTGCTGCTTCCTTCCAAACTGACATTGCTCATTTTTTAACTAACCCGAAGTCTCAGCTAGGCACACACAGAGCTATTCTTTATATCTGCTAGAAGATATCACCATGGGTCTAATTCTGGGAGCAAACAGTGTGGCTTGGATTTGAGGGTCGGAAAAAAAGTAAAATAAACAGATGGAGACTTCCAGAATAAAAATAAAGATTATTTTTTTGACCCCTTAATACAGTTCAAAAATAAGGCCAATCCTGAGAATTTACTTATATACCCTGGCTTTTTCTGGTCTGTCAGCTACAAAGCTAGGAGTCTAGATTCCATCTGTCCCTGGTGGATTACTGGAGTCGGGCTACATGGGTTGGGAGGTGGTTCTCAAATCTTCTTGAGCCTTTCATAACAGGAGGCAGGAGTTGAAAACCTACCTGGTACTAACCTGTGGTTCAGCTCTCATGCCTTAGAAAGTCAAGAGATCAATTAACCTGTAAACTAACAAATCTTGAAACAATGTTCCTGACAAGCAGTCTTCCAGGCAAACTGGTGAGGATTCAGGGAGTGATATGTCAAGAAACTTAGCTGTTCAAGAAGGTTCCCCATCAGCATTATGTAGGATCATAATTTGTCAAAGGCAACTCACATTTTCTGATGGAAAACATATTCATCAGTTTTTTCAACTCTCTCCGCTATTGTACTGATTCAACATACTTTTGTATATTTCTCAGATATACTATGCAAGCAGACCTTCCCCCAAGACATTCTGATCCAAATCAGGTATTTTTTACCAGATGCAACTCAATGTGCAACTACTGAGGTTGGTCCACCTCTCTGTTTCACATGATAACTTAGATGTATGACCAGAACTTAATGAACTGTATAGCACCTTGCTCCCAATTACAATATTTTGTGTGAGTCCAGAAACTTTCTCCATCATACGATAGATTCATAACTGCAAGGTTATATGGTATGACACTTCTAGTATCAACATGTTAATGAAACTGAGAAATGTTGCAGCATTTTTTTGGCTACCTTTCAATTAATTTAGTTTTCTTAAAATAAAAATCAATTTTTTAATATTGAAATCATATTGAAGTACAGAGGATTTCACTGAATCACCACGTTATTTGTAGTACTTACCTAGTTTGACATCTTATCTTCTTTTTTCATCACTCAGAGTAAATTCAAAAGATAAGTGGCTGAGATCATACCTTCTAATAATCTCCCTTTATTTATTGCTTAGGACAGACTTTTTGGCTATAACTTGCATCCTGGGAACAGACTTGCAATTCAGGCCGTAGTGGTTAAAATTTCTCTTGGAAGATTACACTCTTCCAGGAGAGTATAAGAGAAAGGTGCTGAAGATTCAATGCTAAAGGATGTTGCTAAAGGATGTTCTTTCTGGTCAGACTACTATATAAAGCTAACTGCTGAAGTCTGAAGGAAAGTGAAATAACTAAGGGAAAACCAGCACAAAGTTTGAGTTGTCTTGGCAGAGAATATTTTAGTTGTTTTTCAGTGGCTCATGAGAAGTTCAATATTTTAAGAATGGAGATAAAACTATTAATTTTATTAATATTAATCAAATATACTGTGACATGACTAACATACACACTGATCTAGAACAACTCAAAAATTTTTAAACCCAAATAGAAAGATATTTGATACTTTCAGAGGCTTAGTTAGTCATACAACATTAGAAAAGTGAAATTCAGATTAAAATACATTTATAGTATATCTTGAAGGAAATACCCATTATCCCATGAACTAGTGTTTGAAGTCAAGGGTGGCTTCCTCCTTACCTGGACTGCTGAGATCCAGACAACTAGGCAATTCTGACAGTCAATAACTGGAACAAGATCCTTGCTGTTTTCAGTATTACTTCCCTCATTCTACGATGATATACTTCAACAAGGCAAATACCTCCCTAGAAGAAGCAATTATTATAAAACTTAGTGTTAGGTAGATAGTTACCCTAGAGCTCAATCTGTCATGGACTGTCTAAACAGGGAAGAGTTATTTCTCCAAGGGGGCAAGCTATGTGGATTCCAGTGAAGCTAATCAATCTTCATCAAAGGGCTATATCTTTCAGAAATCTGGCTAACCCCAAACCTATTCAGAAACAGATGGCTTGGAATGAAGGTAGTAAGTATTTTTTTTTCTCATGATAACATTTGGAAGGCCATCCAGTCCTCAGGAATAGGTGATGAAGTCATATATGAATAATGGAAATTGTTATCACACTGTGTAGCACACAAAATCAGCATTAGGCTGGAGGCTGGGCAATCACATTGGCTTGTCCAGGCTCCTGTCCTCAGCAGTTACCTGACATCCATGACCAGTTATGAAAAATACTACCGAAAGACCTTGAGCAGATGCAAGCCTGTTCAGGGCCTATATGATCTGAAAGATAGTTATGCAAATTCTGTGGAGAAACAGCAGCAAGAGACTTAACAGCACTGAACAAAAATGATGTCACATGAAAACAGGTGGTGGCTAAAGCACGTTTCTGGGAATAGGTAACAGGAAAAGATCATGGGCATTACCTGGAAATAGCGCTCTGAGCAAGGTGATTATGTTCTTTCCATTCCTGCTAACTCCAGTGAAATTGGGGTGGATACATCTTCCTTAAACTGAAAACAATCTCATCAAAGTATCTAAACCCATCATTAAGCTTCTCTTCATGTTACGTAGTTATTATTAACAGCAGTATTTTTGCAGTAATATTCTGCTTTCTGTATACTACCCACTACTCCCAGAACATCCTTACCCAGCTCTATACATTCCAACAGCTCAAGAAAATCAAGGGTATTCAGCACATCTGCCTTTCCATTGGCAGCTGGTGAGTGAGATAACTTTTCTCCCACTATGGTACAATTCACTTCATTATTTCATGCCTTTCAGATTGGAAAAAGTACCTCAGGAAAATCAGGCTGTCTTAAGAAACCAGACTCCAGATGTCTAGCACCTACATGCAATGCAGGAGCATAACCTATGCAAGTGCCAAAAGCAGTCAGCAAAAACATCACAAACTGAGTTTGTTGCAGAGCAATGCCAGATCTGACAACAATAAAACCGCAAGTAATATATAACCTTATCAGCAGTGAAGCATTCAGTAGAGGCTGCATCATCACAAGCTGGCTGAGTGCAGCTTTAGAAAGAAGGCTAGTATTTTAGCAATTTTGTATCACTGTTAATTTACCCTTTCTCATTTGTTATTGGTCTTTCTTTGTCCAGGTGCCTTTTTCTCAGCATATCTGCATGCTCTGACGGACTGTCTGCAACTCCCTGCAGCCCTCTCAACCTTGACATAGTAGCTTCCTTAGTAGTATGTTTAGCTCTCTATGTGCTGGTACAATTTAGCCTTTACTGTGACAGGTATAGGCTTGAAGCAGAAACCTGTAGGATTTAACACTAATCAGTCAGTACTGACAGTCCAGTCTGGCACAAGGTGCTGTTGTAGCAAACAGTGCTGGGCAGGATGTAGGGTTTCCTTGCCCATGGCATCTGACCATTGGTCACCTTGGACACCAGTAAGTCCTTTTAGAGTACTCCCCTTTTAAAAACATAGGTTTGACTGATATTTAAACATTTGACATTCCTTTTCTTTACATAACCTGAAGTTTATGAGTTTCTTAGGAGAAGCCCTGGGTACAGAAGGCTGATTAAAAATTGGACTACCATTACTATTTCAGCCCTATTGGTTATTCTTCTTCTACTGTAGGCAGGATAAAAACACCCAAACCAAAACAAGTAACCAAAACAGATGGACAGTTCTCCCTTAGTTACAATATATTTAAGACTCAAAATACAGTAAAATTTAAGCAAAGCTTTCCTAATTATTGAGTAATTGACAAATTAACTCCCAAGTGGGTAGGGTCAGCTGGCAGTCCCACTGCCACCCTTGAATTTCAGTTATTCTACAGCTTTTCTGAGAGTGCCTTGTATGAGAGACATGAAGTTTTGTTTTGTCAAAATCCTTCTTTTTTTTTGGTAGAGATATCACAGACACCTCTAGAAACACCTTGAAAAAACTTGAGTCATTTCTCATGGACAAAACTGAAGTAGTAACCCTAACTTCCTACTTGTGAATTTTTCATTTGCTGATTCTCAGTACATTTCTGCCTTGAGACTAAATGAATCAGTATGGATTCTAGAGGTAGTTAGAATCAAAACTAATTTTACATCTTCTCATTATTACACAGAGAAAGAAGTCTCCCCTGTACTCCCAAAAGTGAACTAGGCAAGCACTTTTCTAAAGAATAGAAGTAATTTAAATACAGGTAGATTCAGATTTTGTCTAAATGGGAAGATAAGGGAGGAAAAACTCTGCAGCTGCCAATGCAGCTGCCAATGTCCCTCACAGAGTTCTCTAATGTATCAGCCTGGAGAAGAGAAGGCTGTGTGGAGACCTCATAGCAGCCTTCCAGTATCTGAAGGGGGCCTATAAGGATGCTGGGGATGGACTCTTCATTAGGGACTGTAGTGATAGGACAAAGGGTAACAGGTTCAAACTTAAACAGGGGAAGTTTAGATTGGATATAAGGAGGAAGTTCTTTACTGTAGGGGTGGTGAGGCACAGGAATGGGTTGGCCAGGGAAGCTGTGAATGCTCCACCCCTGGCAGTGTTCAAGGGCAGGTTGAACAGAGCCTTGGGTGACATGGTTTACTGTGAGGTGTCCCTGCCCATGGCAGCGGGGTTGGAACTGGATGATCTTAAGGTCCTTTCCAACCCTAACTATTCTAGGATTCTATGACTCTATAAGATTCCTTGTAGTTCCAGCAGAAAATTAAAATACATCAGTAATTCTTCTGCAACTTCTCTCTAACTCAGGACTCTAAGAAAACCTCACTCAGAAGTTCCAGCTCAGCCATACTCCAGACATTCAACAATCAGTCTCTCAAAAGAAACGACCTTGCATGTTTGTGACTGGCTAAAAAATTGTTGCCAGCTATGAAAGATGTGACAGCAATGATTCACTACCATTTTCAGACTTAATATTACCATTTAATAAGTACTGATTAAAAAACAAAAAGAACAAAAAAAAAAGTGCCCAATCAAGCAACCAACAAAAAAAAAATACAAACAAACATAAAAAAACCCACCAAAAATTCTTTGCCATTGTCATAGCAGACCTCAAAAGCTGAGGATAACACAAAACTTTTTTAATGTTGGACTACTGGAATGCATTTTGGGAAAGCTCATCAATGGGTTTTTTTTTCATTAATAGAAATCATATATATTTCTATAATCAAGGCTGGCAAAGCTGACAAACATTTCTCAATATTAGCAATACCAAACTCTGAAGAGCTGACTTTAAGAAGAAGCAAGTATATGGTAAGATATAATAGTGGAGGGGAGGCAGAAAGGGAAAGGGAAGCAATGAGAGCAGCACCAGGTGACAGCGGTGCCTAACGCACCTATTGAACTGGACATGACAGTCAAAAAAATCTGCAACCATCATACAAAAAAAAAAGCTTTGAGATAAAAAAAGATATTTGATCTCTTCATGAAGGATGTGAAATTAGATATTATAGCAAGTAGCAGAAACACGGTAGAATAGCCGTCATTGAGGGAAAACAAATTTCAGAAGGAAAAGCTTTAAATAAATGTGAAGGTAATAAGGTGGAATTTTCTAACATTATGTGACAGTCTATAAAGAAGAGAAGAAGGTGAAGTGCTTGCTCCATCATCCTTTTCAGGAAACTGATCAAAGAGACTCCTGTAGACAATTCTCAGGGGCAAAGTTGTCAAGATGTTACATAGGAAAGACACATTCATCCAGAACTCCACCCCTTCCTGGTTAAAGCATTCTCTGAAGACAAGGGCTAAAATTCCCACAGGTTCAGAAAGTCAAAATTGCAAGCTGAGACACTGCTGTTTAAAATCTCCTGGGAGCAAATCCACAAGGAAAAATGACCATAAAGAAAATATAAATTGATGCTTGAAATGAGAAGAAGGTTTCTAAAATCTTCAAATCAAAAGTAGAGACAAAATGATCCCCTGAATTTTCAGAGGTTTCCTTTTTATATCAACTCTCCTTGCATGCTCCTCTTTCTTCCCCTGTGAGATATTAATTTTTCTGCAACACTGAATTTGGTGGCCAAGAAGCAATCAGAATAATATTCTTGTCTGAAATCAAAACTCCTTAAAAACTACTACTTCCTGGGGAGTTTTGTTTTCAAAAGATTCTCTTTCCAAACTTTCACTTTCAATGAAATTTAGCCCACAGATTTTCTGTTGGATTAACTAAAAGTAGGAAACAAATGTGAAAAGGTGCTAACTACTGTTACTTCAGTGTTAGGACAAATGATTGAGATAACAGCCACTTTAGTCTCTGTAGCATTAACAAAGCAGCTCTTACAAGGGACTAGCTTGAAATAGATTCAAATAAACATGATAAAAAATTCATTCCATCTAAAATAATGTTCCAAGTAACTGACACACCTTGAGATTTGGTGTATAATTTATCTAAGTATTCCCTTAGAGATCCTTTCTTCTCTGTAAGCCACATGAAAAATCATGGTGTCACTTAATGTTTTTTTTTACCTATAAAATATTTTATTGTTAGTTAGGTAGCATGTAATATATAGTGTAATTTGGTTCACATGGTAGTGACTATTCTGTTCTTTTTAAATTGCAAAATTACAAATTACTGTGAAGCTAATGAAATACAAGCAGCCAGACCAGACGCCAAAATTGATGAATCTATATTCTATCCCGTTCTCGAGTCAACAGAAATTTTCTCAGCAACATCAGCAAGAAGCAAATAGTTGGTGATCAGATTTTCCACAAGATTAGATGGCTGTCTTAGTGAGAATGAACCAGTTCTGAAAGCAGAGCTCAGAGAACTTGTCAGCAAAAGTAAAAATTTATGGGGGGGGAATTTCCCTTGTCTCCAACATAGAAAGTATTAGCATAATTCCTCAAGTGCACACTATCTAAGATACCTGTGAGTTATTTATTAATAGTTAAAGAAGTTATTTGGCATCCAGCATCAAATATAATTCTTGAAAAGGGCTGACAGCAGAATACATTTGTTAACTAGAGACATGCCTAAACTTTGCCAAGAGAAATACTGAACTCAATGTGCATTCACTGAAGGAAAGTGCGTCTTTCTTAAGTTGAAGTCCCTGTTTATAAAGTTTCCTTTTTCATCTAGTCCTATTTCTCTAAATTTAGATTTATAATAGCAACAGAAATAAGCTAAATTGGGCTAAAGAAGAATTTTATCTTTGCAACATACAAAGCTTTACTCCTGCAGCATTTTTTTATATTGCAATAGAAGACCACCCTTGTGGTACCCTGAAACCTTGACTTGTTTATATTTTGTTCATTTTCTTTAATTTAATGAGGTGATAAATAAATGAGCTTCTCAAGGAATGAGGGACTGTCAGTGCTAGAAACTGAAGTTCTGTTTATTCATAGGCCAGGTATGGATGCCAACAAGCACTGTGCAAATACGTCTGTCAGTAATCATGCAGTTGGCCTGAGGGAACAACACTGTTAAGTGGTGGTTATTAATGTAGCTCCTTTCTGCTTCACATTTGGGACCCTTTCTTGAACGGAGATGGTCAATACTATCTCAGTTCAGGATTGACGTGTTGCTGTTCTCTCACGAACCACATGTACTCCTTTCTTCTAATGTATTTTCCATATGAAATGAAAAAATAAAGTGTAATCTGATATCTGTGACATAGTAATTCATATAAAACTTATGGTATGGTAAAATCACTCAGGCAGAGCAGTCTCTGGAGCACTCTGAGCAGAGGCGCCCTACACTGCTGTTTAGATCCTCTCCCTTTGGCTGCCTCTCAGACAGACAGCTTCTCAATCAAACTGTAGGCTATTTATCTGGGCATACTTGGTAGGGAATTAATCTACCTGGCATGCTTGGACATGCAGGTTCCATGTACTTTTAAGGGTATCCTCCAGCATGTCTGAACCCATGCTTACAAGATCACTGTCTAGCCTCAATGATGGTTTTGACTCCTGGAATGGCCATCAAACAGCAACAAAGATAGATAGTCTCTTGGAGTCCATCACTACTGAAGAACCTTGGAAGTGTTCCAGCTGACAAACTAACAGATGATCAAGAACCTTGAGATTTTAGCCAATGCAAGTATCAAGATCTATTATATATAATATGGTAAAGAAGAACAACATACTCAGGAGGTTTTCACAAGATTTATCCTAGCTTTTAGGTACCAGGAAAATACTTTTAAAACCTCTGAAGAAGCATCACTGATGTCAAAGGTCAACATTTTCAAATGACATTCTGGCAAATCAAATCAAATAGTCTATTTATTTTACTATGACTTCTATTTCTTAAAAAAATAATTTTTGCAAGTCTACTGACAGTAGATTGCATTTCACTTGCAACTGTTCTTTTTCTGGTGAAGAAAGGAGCTCCAGATTTGGAAGAATTTTTTATACGCACACAAATCTTTCTATATTCCTATAAATGTTTGTTTCTTCCCTAAATACTAGCAGTCATTATAACTGCATGTGAAACAAAACCAAGAAATCCAGATAATAAAAATTTATGTTCTTTTATTTTAAATTTTAAAATCATACCTTTAAAAAAAATAACATTGGGAAATTTGGAAAATAGCAGTCACCTGGCTATTTTTGCAGGATTGGGAATAGAGAATATTGCTAAGGTATTACAGGGGAGAAAAGGAGGTAAAATCCTAATGATATCTTCTAATATAAAGTTGTAACTCTTTCAACTCTGTTTGATACTGCAAACAATATAATTTACAGTAGCAATTCTCTACTAATCAGATGTTATTATTGTAGTGTCTTTGCTTTTACCAGGACAGTTTAGTGTTAAAAATTATAAAAGATTTCAGTCAGTTCTGAGTGTAATGTAATTATTTTTATGGCTGATAAACTGAATGAATAACTCCCTGTGTGCAACATAGGCAGAGCAGGTTTGAACAGTCCTTGGTCTGCTTTTGATTTTCATGTCTATACAAAGATGTGCAACTCTTAAAAAATACAGTATTACTGCATGATAAAACAATTGGATTAGAAGCAATCCTACTGAATATTTCTCTTATCTTCCACGTAACATTGCAGTTGCAAAAATACGTATACATATTAGGTCAAACCCTATGTGCACTAAAATACAGCTATTGAGGTTTCTTTTTTAAGATAAACTGATGAGATTGCAAAGATTCTTGGAAAGATTACAAAAAGGGGGTGTGTTATGACTGGTCTTGACGTCACTAAAAACAATGTGGGCAGATAACTTTTAGTGGGCACCTAAATCACTGAAATTAAAGATAAAGAAACCTTGAATGACAGGGGGCAACATCTCCTTTCCTGAACAGGGTTTATCCTACAGATCCTCAAGAAAATACCAAGGTAAAGGTAAGGAAGAAACAGTTTTAGTGCAACATCCCTTAACTATATACAGATGTTTACTAAGAAATGCAGCTATATCATATGCGTGGCAGAGAAAAACAGGGATTTTATTCTTCTGTCTGTTATCAATTAAATCATCAAAACAAAATTATCATTCAAATTACAATGTATCATTTCACTTTTAGAATGTATGGGGAGGAGGCAATCTATGAAGAAGAAATCTGCTAACCATCAAAGCAACAAAGAAACATTAAAGTTCAATGGACAGTTTGTTCATGCATGTTTTAATCTAGTTTTCGTAAAAATGGAAACCACGTTCACGTGGTCAGAATAACGCTTGCGTCAAAGAAGCCTTTGAGGTTCAATCCAGCGAGACAGTCAATTTATTTTTTCTTTCCTTCTTTTTTTTTTTTTGCTTAAAAAAAATTGATAAAAAAAGTTTTCAAGAGAAGAATATGATCCCCAGGGATCCCAAGGTGGGACTGCTAGAGGCTCTATGTGGGAAAATATCAGCTGTGAGGCAAGCCTGGCATAAGCATAGGATATCAAATGCTTAACTTCTAACTATTCCCTTGGAAAATATTTGCAACTGGGAACTGGTTTCTATTAATGCTTACATTCTATTGTCTTCCACCATACATGTGTTACACTTGCTCAGTCTCACATTTTTCTGATATCTATGTTTTAAAGTACTCATCTGATTTCAGAAAAGGGACTTATTCCAATCATTACTTTTTACCGCTCATATATCTTGCATTAATTACTGAAATTCCAGGTAAGTAGTTTCTTTATTGTTTTTAAGCTGGAAAACCAGCAATGATACACCTTTTTTCTCTTTAAGAAAACAGATATCTGTGGTTTACGGGAACAGGCATGTTGGTGTCAAAAGTTAAAATTCTCAGCTAATGATCCACCTGGGATGTTCAATACTGTCCCTGTGTGCTTCTGTTTTTTCCACTAGCAGTTATTTTCAGAAGCAGTTCCCTATAGAGATATTAATATCTTATCTTGCCGTGAAACTTAAAACCTTTTTTCCTTCTAAAATTAAGCAACAGGTATGTCACTGTATTCCCTGATGCAATACTTACTTGGGACAAAGGGTCATATTCATAAAAAAGTTTTCCATGGTCAGGGCACTTTAATACTTTCCTTTTAAAGCTGAAAATAAAGACACATTTGATTTTATTAGAGATACAAAAAAAGTCATAATTAGATAGTCATGGAGATTAGTGTCTCCTTAAGGTAACCTTTAAGTAAGGATGGATTTTTCCACCAGGTTCAAATGTAGGGACTGGAAAGAACCCTCTGCCTGTGCCCCTGTGCATGTGCACCGTGAGCTGTCTAGTTGCACAATTAGCATCTGAATTTAAACTGAGCTTTGTTTAAGCTACCATTTATACTAATCATTTTTGGCACTCTGTCCAGAAGGACAAAACAGCCTGCAAAAGCGAATCATTCTCTAATATGTAAATGCAATCTCCCTGCTGTCTACTGTCCTCTTCCATCAGATTAGGCTGCCTTTTCCACACTTAGAGGTCTAGTTCAAATGTTTTATGTGGGCATAACAATTACAAAGAGAAACATGAGCTTAGAAAAATAACTGCCATGGAATATATTATTGTATTTTCTCTAGAAATTTAAGTGTATACAGTGACAGCACAGTTCAGCTTGTATGTATGTATTTGCTGTCTCTTCTCTGTATGTAAACATGCATCTGTGAATTCAAATAGCTGTAATTTCAAGAGGGTATCTAAGTGCTTGGTTTAACAACAGAGATAAACCTTTGTTTTCAAATTTCCTGTCCCTTCCAACCACTCTGGTATTGCAAAGAAAACAAAACCAAAACCAAACAACAAACAAACACACACACACAAAAGCCTAAGAACTCACAGAGTTTGTGAGTTTGGGAATTTGTTTGCTCGGTCTCCTTGTGGCTTTCCATTTCTGCAGCATAGTTGGGTAGTGTATTATCTTTGGTAGGAATCAGCTGTGAGACTGCCAGAAAGATGCTCTCTTGCTGCACAGCAGCCTTCCAGTGGCCACTGCTCCCAAAAGTAAATGTCAGTAGAATCATTGCAATTCAGGACCTACCTTCTGATATACCAGATACCTTGTACACACACTTACCTGCCACCCTAAAAGGTGACAGAGGTTTGTCACTAAGCAAGTATTAAATGTAGCACCCAATCTACTTTGCTCAGTAAAAGGGCTCAGGAAGTGTTGCCACAAGAAATTGAAAGGAATTTATTGTTATACTGATTTGGAAACAGTGCATATGTGGGTTGTGGAGGTAATGTGCTGCTGAGACAAGTGTATATTCCAGCTGGCTCAAAGGCTAGACATGCCTCCTAACTTTTATGTTCCTTAACACTTAAATGTGCCAAGAGAAGCTCCTGGGCATCCTCAGGAGCAGGCCCAGTCCTTTGCAGGCTGACAGCATGTCTAAACCTGAACCTGGTCCTATTTTGAACACACCAGGAGCTTGAGAGCACACCTTGAGACTTAACTTAAATCAAGCTTTCCACAGACTGCCAGATGCAAAGCCATGGATGATAATTTTACTGGCTAAGTTTGTGTTTCTTTGCTGAACTCAGAGCCTCAGGGCAATAAGACGGTGTGAATTCTTGGCCCTTTCATCTTAACTGTTAATTGATCTTCAAGAACCTGGTGCAAGATGTGCCATTACAGCTCCATGAGGGGTCATTAAAAATAGTTTGTGTTTCTATAGAGCTGTGCATTTTTCTGTGATGCAATGTGAGCCCCAGCTCTTCACATTGAATATTTAATTCCTGTTCTCTTTGGTTAATTTTCTCTATTGTTTTATTTGCAGATTATGCCTGAAAAAAAAAAAAGGTAGTTGCTTTCTCTTACATGTATTTACCACTCAAACTGTGAATAGCTGCTTCATTTGTGTACACGCTACAAGTACTTTTATAAGGAGCACCAAGTTACTGGAACTATTTTCACTGAAAATACACAGTAATCAAATTGTCACAGCACTTAAAATCAGCCTCATGGGGCATGGGGTAAATACAGTAACGAATGTGAAGCTTTGCTTTCTGCACATGCCCTATAGCATGACTTGCAATGTGCTGATGAACATATCAGCTATAAATTCCTTGGAATATTTAATATACTTACTAAGAGAAAAACAGTACTTTATGAATTAAGAAAATGTCGTCTGTGTCATTCCACAACAAGGATGCAGTAAAACTCAGATTTTTGAAAACTGGGAAGCAGAGAGTTAAATGACATGTCTCTGCAGCCTAATTGAGCCCTGTGGAAGTTACATATAGTTGCTGGTGATTCCCTGGAGGGTTTTCTGTTGCATTCAGTATATGAGCTGTATGTGCAGAGATAGAAGGTTATGATGGAGCAGTGAGGCATGGCGGTGACTGTGGTAAGAGATGACTGGGGAGCTGTTGTGTCTCTCTGGGTGTGTATGTGAATCCCTCTGAGTGACTCCGGCTTTCACCATCAAAGGGGAAAGATACTGATGCACCTGGGAAGAGCCTATATACCTTATTTCTGCACTGTCATGGGTATATTACGTTGGTGGTAGGCTACTGAGATCATCAGCAGCTAGATAGGAGGTCTGTGGGTTTACAGACTGGTAAGTGAAAGAAAAGTGTTAGCCTGAGTCATCTGCAGAAGGATGAAGGCACTGTAAATAACAATTAAAAAAAAAAGTTGATGTTGTGCTCTTTCTATGGAGCTTTGAGTGTTTGAGTGTAGGGCAGATGGAGACAAATTAAAATTTGAATTCCACAGATTTTAGAAATTTAAACTGAGAGATGTGCCCATGCATTCCCTGCTTTTCAGAAGCTTAGGATTTGCTACACCTGATCCTCAGAAAGAGCACAAAATACATCTAAGCAAACCTAAATTAATTTTAACAAAGTTTTTCTCTTTGTTTGTTTATTTTGGTTTGTTTTTCTCATTGGATCTACTTGGGATGAGTTACTTTTTGTTGTTTGCTAATGAAAGAGAAATCTTTCCATTAAGAATGCATGATCATTTTGCACAATTTTTGTTTTGAACTTTATTACATGGAGATAGTTTTAGTGACTTGAATAATTTAATGTATTTGTCTGATCCTCTGGGCACTCTGGGCCATATATTTTTACCTCCCCCTACCATTTTACTGTCGTATACATATAGTTTTGAAGCATTCTCAGTTTTACACATGCACACATAAACACATGAAGTTCTTCATCCCTCTGGGATTTCAGTTCCTTTAACTGGAAGACCCCTGTCAGTGGCTCTCCCACCTGGTTAATGCTATGCCATGTCCTGGTTTCCTACTACTTTCTTATTTCTAAGCAATTCTTTCCCAGCACACAGGGTAGTTCAATTTTAACTGAAATTGGCTGAAGGAAAGACAGACTCACTGCTTTCTTCATTAGTATTTTTGGCCAGCCCACCTGAATAGTAATCACTGATCTCTGTGCAAGACAGTCCTTCCCAAACAAACACGCTGCTTTGCCAAACACCCAACTCTACTGAATCTCAACTTTATCTTCTTTAAAAAAAAACACTGAGTGACTGAGGTCACTTTGGGCGTTATTGTAGCTTCAGCATGACCTGCATGTCTACATGCACAAAAAACCCTGCTGAGAGTTTCTTTTTTTCATGACTGACAAATTTATAGTTTTTTCTTTTTCTTGAGGCCAAAGATGGTTAAATCTTTAGAAATTCTGACTCAAGTAGCACTGTGCTTGAAGCACTAACTGTGTCCAGTAGTCCTATTGTGGTTGTCTGAATTTCAGTCTGATTGGAAAATGCACAGAAGATTTACAAGCACATAGGTAAGTTAGAGAAAAAGGCATTTAGAATCCTAGTTCTAGTATAACTGCCATGTTTGTGTAAAGAGTGACTATAAAAGTGAAAAAAACCTACAGCTGAAGGTACTGCATTTCTAATTTGTAATACATCATGTCATAATCATCTGGGATGCTCAGCAGGACAACTAAAGACAGATTACCTGGCCAGAATAGCTTATAAAGTCCTGATATTTTAAACACTTTCATAGGGTGTGGTGTTTACACTATGAAGAGTGCCATTAACTGCACTGCAACTACCCCTGGAAGAAAGCAGTGTCATTGACTTCAATGAGACTACTCATGATAATAAGCACTGTGCCCAGTGGTAAGTGTCTGGAGACTATTATTATTACTAGTTCATGCTTTTTATGTTACAGTAGCCTCTAGAAGCCACGTCAGGGACCTGGACTCCACTGGGTTAATCAGTACAGGGCCCAAAGATAAGAATGAGAATAATATGGGCAGGAAGATGGTAAAACTAGGATGAAAGTGAGAAGAATAGGAAACAAGTGACATGGCATTGTTACTTGGCAAGTTGCTGTGTATATTTCAGACTTACAGTTTTAAAAAGCTAATAATAATGGCTTTGTTTAATCAGAGCCACATTCAGCACAAAAGTTATTTACATCTTTTAACAGACTCTGAAGGACTCCTCCTATCCTGGCTCACTTAACTGTTTTACTGCTCTTTTTCCCCACTGCGGATTTTGCAAGCAGGATCCACAGTAATCTGTGCTTACTACAAGAATTAAAATCCACACATTTCATTGTTGTGGGGGTGAAAAACTGTATACAGACTTTTTTCTTTGAATCCATTGTTTGAAACTTTGCTAGTTCCTTTTTTTTCTCACTTCCTCTTACTTGCATTTGTAGTGCCTGAGAGAGGTTGAATGGTTTCTATGTTTGATCAGTCACAGATTGAGAGTACCCTTGAAATCAATGTTTTCTACAAGTTGAGTTTGTGACTATGTGCATATGAACGTGTGAATAAGTGCATATGAGTAATTGCTGAGAATGTACAAGTGCGATGTGGTAAATCCTTTTCCTTCATTCATGGTCTTTTCAGAGGAGAAAGCACTAAACTGTTCTAGAGAAAAAAGAGTATATAATGAATATATCCTTAAAAAATGTCATTTCCTGACACAAAACCAGAGTAGAATATTGTGTGGGGTTAACAGTGTTGTAGCAGTTACAAAAATGAAAAAAAAAAAAAAGCATAATTCTTTACAAATACATACAGTGTGGGAGGAAGGAAGGACTTGTGGTTTTGGCACTTAACTGGTGCTCACAAGAGCTAGATGCTGTTTCCAGCTCTGCCACAAACTCTGTTCATAGATGCTATCACAGTGCAAATACTAAATAATAATAGTTATGAGCACTTCTGCAAATTATTATCATCTTTCTCTGCTTGTAAAAAGGGAATAAGGACAGTGTTTTCCTCCTAATGCATGCTTTTTAACATACTGGTATTGTAAGGACACTAAGGACTAAGCCTTGCTGTGCAGGGATCCTCTAGTGAACTGAAGCAGCACATGGGATGTGAGCCCTGGTGCTTTGCCCAGCCCAGGTAGCCATGTCTGAGGGGTCTTTTACTTGACTATAGCAATGTGACACAGCATATGGCCGGATGACATTGGTTAAGTGATTAAACAGCATGTATCACACTGAAAATTTATTTCTGAGTAGGTTCAAATAATAATGTCTCTTTCTGAAATTTTAAAGGATTGTGAAAAGAGTAATAAGAGATGTCAAATTGTGTGTTAAAATGTTTATTTCAGTGTTTTCAGTTTAAAATATTTTCTGTTCTACAAAATGAATGATCTGATGCCCTATGCTTCTCTTGTCCATCTGGCCAGGCTTATATTCCCTGACACAAAGAGAACATAAGAGCTAGGAGGAAGAAAATTCCTCCTCATTGAAGGAAAACCTAGGGATATATGATAATGTGTTGGTTTAAGGCAGGCAGCTGAAACCAGGACAAGTAATTATCACAAAGCAAAGCTTTGGGAATGATGATAGTCATCTACTACTGCACCATTAAACCTGAAAAGTTTTCAGGTAGTTGACACGAAAGGTTTAATCACCACAAACACGTCTCCCTGGCCTGGCTTTGCTTCCAATAAAGTACATTATTTAAAAAAAAGTCACTCAGCTTTTCCACTGATTCCACAGAGAACAACACTGAGCCAACAATGGCTGCATTTGAAATTTCTGCCCCATCTAGATCTCCATGGACTGCTGCTTCCTACTTTATCTTCAGTAGAAGAGTTTGCTCTAAACTTTTCCTGCCTTCATCTCATAGTAGATTGTCTTCATTAAGAAAACATAGTTTTATAAATGGCAGCAATGAAAAAAAAAGTGCCAAGTGAATTTTCTAGTGAATTACAATTTCAGAAGAAAAACTAAGTTGTAATAAAAATAAAAAGAGTCCCCACTACTTTCCTGGAATTGAAGTTGATTTTACTTTCCTTGGAATTTGGAGCTTTGAATTCCCTTGCATTCATCATTCTGTTTGACTTATTTTCCTTTTTGTCAGAGATTGATGTAGAACAACTCCTTATTTTGATTTCTGTTTGCTATAAGATGTTGTCCACAGAGTCTATCAAAAGCTATTTGACTCATAGTATCCTTGAAAGCCAAGTGCTTAAATAATAGCATTTGTTAAATGAAACTCAGGATTTTGATTCAACTACTTAAATAGCTGTAATGCTATTATTTTTGCCATTATTGTTATTTTTCATAGATGTTAAGGTCACACAGAATCACTATGATATCTGCTTTTCTGCATAAATCAGACCATACACACAACTCTAGCCAGCTTATTCCTGCATTAGACTTAAGGATTCATAATAGAATTGGAATATTCCCCTTAATAAGGTATCCAGTCTTGACTAAAAGATCCCTAAGGATGGAAAATTTACCACATCCCTTGGAAATCTGATTCATAGGGTGATTACTCCCCCTGTTATAAATGTGTCAATTTCATAGAATCATAGAATCATAGAATAGTTAGGGTTGGAAAGGACCTTACTTTGAACTTTTCCAGTTTCAGCATTTTTCTATTGATTATTCTTAGATCAGGGTCTAATAGTCTAATGTGCTTTGAAACAGTGACTTTCTCCAAGTGAAAAAAAAATAATTAAAAATATAAAAATTTTAAAAATATATCAATATAAAAAGGAGGAAGCTGCCTTATAGCCAAGCACAGTATTTGTTGAGGAAGGTGGCATTCTGTAATAGGACTGGAATCCAAATTTAGCCTTATTGTGAATTTTAGACTATGGATGTACCTATCTCTGACAGATAAATACAGTAAAAATCTACTGACTTGTGGCTTGAGGAAAGAAAGAATATGAAATTATACCTGGCAGAGCAGAAGTAGGTGAGGGACTGAGATTGGCAATCTCTTGTTCATTCCTGAATTACATTTTTGAATGCATACTATTGACGGCATTCTCATTTTGCTTTTAGTTTGTATAGTTTAACTTCAGTCAATTGCCATGGGAATGGTGGTCAGGGCTGAAAAGAGAGTGGAACTGATTCATATTCATCATAGATCTAACATGCTGAGCAGTGTCTGGTCTTTGATTTTGTAAAGACTCCTCATGATATTTGATATTAGGCTACAAGTCACGGAATGTACTGTTGTAACTTGTACAACATCCTAAATAATTTTGAATTGGCTTCTGTTCAGTTCTTATGATTTTTTGGGCTTCCTCTTTTCTAATATACATAAATTATTCTTCCCAATCCCATTAACGTTAAATATGCTTGCTGAGTTGTCTTCCAAGAACAGTTTCTTTAAACAGAGTCTACGTCTACCTGAGATAAATTACTTTTTCTTTTTTTTTTTTAAGCTTACAACACCTGAATAAAAGACCTTTGGGGCTTTCTGTCTTTGTATTATGATTTATTTGTTGATAAGATAAAAAGATCACACTATGTCTACTTTTCTTCCTTGTGTACTAATACAGCTACTATTATCTGGCCACATACTGAGAAATCCTACTCCTAACAGTTGAGAGCAGAACCCTGACCAGTTTTCCATGACCTTTTTAGATGCTGATGCCAATCACAACACCTTGAAAAGACTCCGTTTCAGCTGGAATGACTTTTAAAAAGTGAGGGGACAGATAGGAGTTTCAGTGCTTACTCCCACAGTAGCAGAGACTGGAACCAGAAACACACCAGCTACCCATCCATTCCCACCTTCTTTATCTAAAATGATTTTCAGGGAATTTTTCCCAGCGAAAACCCCTTGGTCATGTCTCTGAACACCTACAGTATTTTATCGACACATATGGATTATAACAGCATCCAATGGTTGCTGGCCAGTATCAACCACTGTGGACCCTGAAGAGCCGCAGTGCCAGGGATGGGGAATACCAGCCACCTGCTACATAAAAGGTCAATGGAATAGGGAGATACAAGCTTTCCTCTCTCCATACATGATATAAACCTGCTCTTTCCACAAAGAGAAACAATTCTCTCTCTGGAACTGTCCCCTGGATTTTCACTTTTGACTCCTTGATTCCCAGTGGAAGCAAATATAAAAGCATAATTTTCTACTCAATATTCCACTTTACTTTTTCAAAACCCCTTTCATGTTATCTGCTTTTGCATCAATGAGGATAGTGTGTGCTTCAGGATTCAAACTTTTGCAACTATAATTATTTTAGGATCACATTTATTTAGCTCAATGTAGAAGATAACAGGAACACACAGTTTCTGAATATGCAGCTTCTGTGATAGACAGACCTTAAATACAGACTATGCATATGGTGATCTGAATATGTCTCAATCTCAGAGATGAGCAGCTTTGTTTTTTTAATAAATCTGAATTAACATGATGTGCATTTTTGATATATAGCAGAGATGAGAGACTTTGTGGAAGATGGTGGATTGTATAAATAATTTTGGCAAACAGGAAAGCAGTTACAAGTAAAATATATATTGAAAAGTTTTATCACGTATAGCTGCATTTTTAAGTAACATAGAAAGGAAGTTAGAGAAAATAGAATAAGATGGAATTTAAGACAGTAAAGACTTTCAAGCCAAAATTCTCAAAAGTTCATTTGTTCAGCAGTAAATCTTGACATGATCCGAACTCAGGAGCAATCCCATTCCATATTTGAAACTGGTGATATACAGACCAGTTCCAAGTTGCATGACACAAAATTGAGAAATGCTAATAAGTTCCATCACAATGGCCACTACTGAGGCTGAAGGTTGCTGAGAAGCGGGAAAAAACATCTGTGAACCCCTAGAACTATTCTGCCCATCTCTAAGTCAGAGAAAGATTATTTATTATTTCATAATGACTATTTTTCTGTCTGTGGTAAACATCTCAAAAATTAGATTTGCAAATATAACTCCTATTCTTCTGTAATGGTAGATTAGATTGTTATTATTGTCTTTTAGATGGCTATCCAATCTGTAATGCCCCATGTATATGCATAGAATCATAGAATACCTGAAGTTGGAAGGGCCCCATCAGGATTGAGTTCAACTCCCTGATTCTTGTAGGGCTACCTAAAACAAAACCATATAACTAAGATAGTCATCCTGGCACCCCTTGAACTCTAACAGGTTTAGGGCCATGATCAATTCTCAGGGGAGCCTGTTCCAGTGACTGAGCACCCTGTCAGTGAAGAACTTTTTCCTAATGTCCAATCTGAATTTTCCCTGACACAGATTCATTCCGTTTCCTCGTGTCCTGTTGCTTGCCACCAAAGAGAGGTGATCAGCACCTCCCACTATAGAATCATAGAAACATAGAATAGTTAGGGTTGGAAAGGACCTTAAGATCATCTAGTTCCAACCTCCCTGCCATGGGCAGGGACACCTCACACTAAAGCATATCACCCAAGGAAACCATATCACCCAAGGGATAGTTTTCACATATAGTTTTCACATGTTTGAGTATGACTCCATGCAGGAACTTTTCAGTTTTCTTCACTGTGGCTTTACTGCCATGGGGCTTCGTTAGTAACTTGAGTCCCCTATGTGGGAGGAAGTGAGCTGTGACTGACACCAGAAAATAACCTTTGGACTCCATGCTGGACCCAGTTACTCCAGTCCTGATCCACTTGGGAAACAGTTGTCATCTCTTACCCATAAACTACTCACAGACTCCCTCTATCCACCAGGTCTCTGGCTTTAAATGTCTTGTGGCTCTGGGTCATAAGAAGTTTTATCATGTATCTTATCAGATAAGGAAGGATGGCCATATATGATTGAGTATAGTCTTTTGTAAGAGTTACGTCAGGTATTATTTAGAAATCTATTTAATCCCCAAAAGGAATTTGTCTCCACCTGAGGCAGCTGGTATTGAAGAACCTGCTATCAGGAAATAATTTAGTTTAATAATGGGTAAGTTGTTTCACTCTAAGGCTATTTAACTCCATAAAATAAGGGTCTCTTAGAGAACTGGAAAGAGAAGAAAAAGTGAGATGGAAAAATTGAGCAAACTGCATGTTATTAATTTTTAGGAGATACTTTTCATGCTGTCCTCACCCATCCAAAAGAATGTAGGTGTGGAGAACTAAAGGCTCTTTCACCTAGAAGATTAGATTAGAAGTTAAATCCTTAAATTATAACTGAAACTTTATATAATATATTTCTCTACAAGGTGTAGAAGCAATATAAAAGCTGTAAACTATAATCCTGTCCATTTCTAATGCAGCCATTAAAAGACAGTTGGACTCCTTATTTTTACCCTCTTAAGTGACTGCATAAATTACACAGCCGTAAAGGAATTGTCTTGATGATTTTTTTAATCTTATCATACATGAATTTCCATTAAATGTTCCTTCCTTAGTTACAGGAAGAAGCTTGGCTCACTTTTGCTGCCAACTACACCATTAGGGTCTGCAATTCTTTTATTGGCTGAAGATGTTTCTTCATCTTCTTGATACAGTCTTCTTTCTGATACAAAGCCTCCACCTAAAGAGACAGAGAGGGGCTGGGTGAGAGAACTTCTGCCTTTTTTCTTTTTTTTTTTTTACTTTTTTTGGTCACTGGTAAATCTTTTACTGCTAATTAAGAAGAAAGAGATGGAAAAGTTCTAATAGATCATCCAGCCCAACTCCTCCTCAGTGAAAGATGATTCCCTGTGCTACACTTCATATTTTTGCTCAGAAAAAAATGTAAAGGGTTTACATTAGTTCCCATATGAGATTATTTCATAGCACTGTTTCATGCTGTAACTTCCACTTGGGGAATCCTAAATAATTTCTGTCCATCCTTTCCATTTTACCTGCCAGATATTTGTAGGGTGTTATGTTTTCCCCTAAGCCACTGTGTCACCAGTTTTTCTCTCAATGGTATAGGTAGGGCTGTTAGACCCATCTATAGTTATGGCTGCCCATCACTTCTTGTTATAAAGTCTTGCTTCATGCTGCTAAGTCAAATGATCGTTTGGACAGAAATTTTACTCTCTACATGAATGTCTTGAGCTTATTTCTTTGGAGAGTATTGAACAGTACAAGTCAGCCTTCTCTGAGACTGCGATTAAGGAGAGAAAATCTACCACAGGAGAGAATTACATTCCTTTGTTTTGAGAAGCTGTAACAGACACATGCCTTGCAGCACACGCTTGGATTTTGGTTTCTGGGGAGGATGACTCCTAACACTAGGACTGTGCTTTTTGACATCCCACAACATCCCTGTCAAACTATGCAATTCCAGGGGGGAAAAAAAATCCACTACTTACACAGGTTTAGCAGATCCTTGTTATAATGATTACATTCTTAAAAAGTTCTACCTTAATTCCACAAGCTCAACAACAGTAGAGCTCTGATACAACTGCATCTCCCCTTAAATGACCGAGCTTACCATAAGAGGGCTGAAAGGACAGAAAAAGACTGTATTTTTTGTCCCAGCTGTTCATGCCTTTGTGGGCCTGAATATCACACATGAGAGCAGGAAATTGGGTTTTTCTGTGTTCTAGCATTCCTTTTGCTAAGATGTCTGTAGGAAGAAGAATTATCTGACTAATGTGGAGAGATGAAGAAGGTGGGAAGTGCTAAAATAAGATTAGAATACGGAAGAGGTATGAGCAAAGAGAAAGGCTTAAGGAGCAAGGATTATGGGCAAACAGAAGAATTCTCAGGGAGAGGATGGGGGAGACAATACAAGATAGGGTAGGCAGGAGCTGTGGCAAGCAGAAGACCAAAACAAGGATCAGACAAGAGGAGGTAAACATGAGCCAGGATATGAGTATGGAAAAATACATTGCTGATGGATCATACAGCTACAGGCTGTATCATCATGAATATTCTCAAAGGGACTAAATTAACATTGTGCAGGCATTTCCTACCACTTGAATGCTTGATTTTGCAACCTGAACATTCTTTAAACATAAATTTTTAAATGTAACTCTCTGTAGATATATAGTCCAGGGTTATGCATTTAGATTGCGCTATATACATATAATCATGCTTAGCTTCTTTGTATGGAGATGCAATGTACAACTTGCTTCAGGCTCAAGCCTTGAGCTATTTTCACGTGTCCATAGGCTCAGCCTTATTTGATCAGTATGTAATCACATTTGTCACTCTTCTCTGAATTCTTTCTGAATTACTAAGGAGGTGCCCAGGACTGAATATAATAATTTGTCTGTGGTCAGACCAGAGCTATAGGGAAATAATCTTACACTATACATCCCCTTGCATAGTTGATACTTCCGTCAGTTACACTCTTTTGCTGCCATACTACACTTAAAATTCACATCTAATTATATGTTCTGCATCATACCTCTGTTTCATTAGTACTTACCTATGTTTCTGCCTGCTGCCATATGTGTTTCTACATGGAAAACAATCCTCTGTGTGTGAAGGTGGGGTGGGGGTGGAAGTAAACAGAAGAATACAAGTAGTAATTCAGGAGAAGCAGTAGAAGTTGATCTACTATTCCAGAAGCTGCTCTACTGGTTGAATCTACTAGTGGTTCCACCACTCTCCAAGTTGAAAAGGAGATTTATAGGATTAGAAAAACAGTCTGGCTTAAAGATAAGTCTATCTAATCAACTCTAAAGATTATAATAATATAAAACACTCCTCAGTTTTTTTTCCAGCATGTATGTATCTAAAACACAAAGAAATAGAAAGATGATAGCATTAACGATAAATGAGTTAGGAAGCATACAAATTTGAGATGGAGAGCAAAAGAACTCAGGAAGAGAATGGGTCAATACAATTAAAAGGTAACCAAAAGAATGTGTTAGGAGCTTGAGTATAAATGGAGTCAAAATTATGGTGTTGACTGATCACTAACAAAATTTAACCAATTAAGAAGGAGCATAAGCACTTAATCAGTGTGTGCAACTTATGTTTGAAGGAAAAACATGTGATAGTATTACATATTAATGGAATACTTTCTACTTTAAATGTGAGGGAGACTAATGATAAACAGAGCCACTACTATTAGACATTTCAAAATAGCAAATCCAAATTACATGTATATAATAACAACTTTTAAAGAATTGGTTATGGAACACTAGGAATAAAACAGAAGACTAAAATAAAGCTAATATTGTACTAAGAAATAAAGCAACTCTGATTTTAGCATGTCTTTGCAACTATCAGTTATATTGGCCTGCTGCTTATAATGCTTTTAGCAATTTCTTGGGTGGGATATAAAAGCTACACATTTTAGATGATGCAAAGATTGGAAGGAGGATAAGTAACAGAAGACAGGGTATTGGTACAGAATGACCTAGTAAGCTAGTAGTGGTGAACTAAAATGCTTCAGGATGGGAAAATGCAATGTTGTGAACACAAGTACAAGGAAAGTAATCCATAAAGAATTGAGGTCATGGTCTGAAAAAGCCTTAGATGGTTGAGTTGGATAGTTAGCTTAATACGAGTTGAGACAGCGAAGTTGTAGTCAAAAAGCCATTTTGGAAGTCTTAATTTGCCAAGGCTAAATTAGCACTGCACTGGAATTACTGCTGTTCTGCTGTTTGTGATTTAATAGAGAGAAGAAGAGCTCAAGGTTCCTGGGGTATAAAGACATATGGGAGAACATAAAGGATCTGATTTGATAGAAATATATATATAGATGGGAATAAAATTTGATAATAAAGGGTTTCTCAGTCTAGCAGACATAACACAATCTAATGGTTGGAAGGAGAGGCTAAACAAATTCCATGAGAAATACAGTATGCGTTTTTAACATAACAAAGTGCCAAGTGTTGTGGTATAGCTTCTATCACAGGAATTGCTTTTATCAGGGTTGGACTCCTTACTAAACCACAGCTGTTGGAGTTGAAGCAAGAATTAAAGCAGAAAAAATGCTTAAAAGCATGTTGCCATTATATATTAGAAAATTGGTTATTTAATGCTGTTATTAAATTCTATAAATATTTTATCTTAGATGCACAAATTTAAATAGTCTCAGGTTTAGGATTTGTAGATGATTTCTGCTTTTGTGTCTCTGACTCTGGAAAGTGACAATAGGGAATATTTGTATTCTTGTGACAACACTGAGATGGAGTAATTAAAACACCCTAATAAAGGCATATAAGGCATATATCAGACTTTCCCAGTCCTTAGGAGGCCAGGTAGGGCTAAAAGTTTGAAATTAAGTCTTTTTTTAATTTTTAGTGTGTGCCTCTAAAGTTTCTAAATTTCACACCCTGACTCTATCTCTTGTAGTTGCATGATCGCTTTTTCATATTTGTCCAAAAACATTAAAATGCTTTTGTTTCCTGTTTATGAAAAAAATTTACTGGCTGAACTTCTGGTAGTTCAGTAAAACCAACGAGACTAAGCTTATCTGTAAATTTAAGCCCATATGTACTCCCAGAATGAAAATGCTCATAATTATACAGGAAGCACATTCACATGAGCAAAGTAAACACATTGAAAATGTATTGAGAAATGTTTACATTCTCTTTGAGGTATAATAATATTAGCTACAATGATTACAGGCAAACTCACATGTTATTCTGTTAATAACCACATATACATAATTTGATACCCAGTAAATAGCAGCAGGAACCTTTCCAAAAGTCTCTTTAACACAAGGTCACGTATATCAGGCACATCACAGTGTTCCTCTGTGAAACCCTGATCAGCTATTTCTGTTTTTAACATGAAAAAACTCAGTGTCTCATCCTTATCTCTGTAGCAAGTCTTTGTTTCTTCAAGATCACAAAAAAAACTTCGAAACCCAACCCTAAAATATTTAGAATAACAAAAATTAAAGTAAGTCTAAACAATTCTCTCTCCAGTTCAAGTCTGACTATTCAATTAAATAAAACGCAAGCTAAAACATTAATGGCAGCAATGTAATATATTTGACAAATGTAGGAATGTTCATATCAGCAGGACACCATAAATGTGCCCGTTCCAGGACATCTCTAGGAAACAAGGATACAATAGAAGGGTGATGATCCACTTAACCTATGTGAAACATACATAACAAACCAGTTATTCAACAAGCTGTTGGTGTTTTCTTTGACGCTGGATGCTGCATGGCCCTTACTCTCCTGAATGCAGGTATCTGTTCCTCCACTCTGAAAGTCTGTGTGTAAATCCTGTTGGGGTGGAGCACCAGAGATAAAGATATTGCAACTTGAAAATGGTCGTAGCTGCTGAGCTGGCATCACACACTTGAGATGACTGTCCAAAAGCAATTTATCAGCCCTTTGCTCTCCTTACTTAAAAATGTTTTAAGATGCTGTGATTAGACTCACGTGTGTATGCCCAGATCTTTTAGGACTGTGGTTGTAAAATGGTTCTGGATCACATTCAAGCATTGCTAATTTATAACTGTAAAAGCTTGGGGGCACCAGCTGCTGGGTGGCTGTTTGTCTTTGCAGAGGCAGGTCCCGGGATGACTGTGTTTAGGTTAGTGCTTTTCTATCAGTGTTCAAAAGAATGTGGCACATGACCACTGACCAAGGAACTTGCAAGTCCAGGCCTTCCTGCACTAACAGCCACTGGCCAGTTTCCTGAAAATCTTGAGCAGAGCAGAATCAGCACATCACAACTGTATCTCTTGTGAAGGTCTTTACAAATTCATTCCAGTAGCCCATGGAGGTAATGAGATCCAATTTCTGCCTATGAGGAACTCAAGGCAGAGATCTAATTTTAACCCTTTCACTCCCAGGCCCAGGTTATTACCTTCCCAGCATGGAGGGAAGTTCACAAGCACACAAGCTTTCTCCAGTTCCCACTCAGAAGCTGATGAGTGCTGGGTGGAACTGGCCACACAGCGGGTGCGGCCAAGGCACTGACACAAAAGAAGCTGATTCAGCTCATTCCCAGATAATTTTCACTGTCTTTCCCTGCTGGAATTCGTGGGAGGGTTAGAGTGGCAACGGCAGCAGCATCAGATCTTCCTCCAGCTCGCTGGGTTGCAGTGAGTAGCAAAGGGAGAGTGGTAACTCCCGCACCGGTGAGAGGGGTTTGGGGAGCTCTGCAGGAAGGATCGGTGTTAGTAGAGCTGTGTTGGGAATGCTGGCCTCCCTCAGTGCTAGGGTTACTCAGCTGTTTCACAATGCTCCTAATGGTCTCGTCTCCTGAGGCTGGAGCAAGGCTTGCACCTACTTAGTGACCAGTCTAAATAGCAGTCTTGAACAGCTACAAATTAGATTAGAGGAGGCTTTGAAATGCTGACAGATTTGTGCCTATGGTCTCCAAGACTGGCCCTGACTGTTCAGGGAATAAGCAACTGTGAATAATAATTTCTGAGAGAAATCAGTGCCAACATTTCTACTGTTCATCTCTATGTCAAGCAACCAGCTTCTAAATTCTCTTCTACTTGGGTCTTAGGAAATCTGGGGATAGCCCTGATGCCTGAGAGTCATCTGTGAGAAGGAAAGCCACAGTGAAAGCTGAAGTTAAGGCTAGATGGTACATAGTAGGCATATGAAGATGCATTTCAGTGGTTAATAGAGAAAGATTAAGTAAAAAAGAAGTGGGTTAGAAAAAGTTGTTGATTATGATGGCTCTGTACCCAGAAGTGCCAAAACCAGGTTCGACAAACTCTGAATCCAATACATTTCTGTGAGTTAAGATATATCAACGTTGTGGATAAAGCAGGTAAAAATGTCACATGAAAATAAGTCATGAAGAGGAAGTGTAAACAAATACAAGAGCAAAGTCCAGTATTTTGTGAGGCAGCTTTCTGAGGCAGGTAACAGGGAACACAATTTATGCAGCTCTTGTTTCTGTTCTTCTGGTTCTTTTGTACTTCTGTGTAGCAGAGGTTTTCATGCTGTGCTTACAGACTCAGCTGCTTTGTCTCCTTTTTTTTTCTTCTAGCTGCTAAATGGCATCAAAACCCCACAGATAATAATGTGTCTTTTCCTTTGTATTGCTTATCCATGTAAGCAGCTGCTACAGTTGCTACAGGATAGTTATATAACCTTGAATGGGAGATTATTTACACACTCATAAACAGAAGTAAGTCTGAAGGAATAATAATAATATTATTAAATGGTGACCTGTATGACAGCCAAATTCAGTAACAGAGCATATCTGTATGTTCCTAGATAGTCCTACAGGGACTGTGCAGATCATTTTAGTTGACAACTTTCCCAGTTCAAGAAGTTTGCAATTATCAAAGAATTATGGAAGACCTGTCAGTCCAGTCTAGCAGGAGTTAATGCATTAGAATATTTACGAGTAAACTCTGCTTCCTTCTAAAACAGGGGTGTGAGAATTGTTCCCAGAGGGAGTTTGTTTTCTAATTCCACTGCTTCAGTTAACATTGGTATATTGTCTCACATAAAACAGTAATTTACTGTATTTATTGCCTTCATTGTTTGCAAGGAGTTGTAGCTTAGCTTTTTGTTTTGCTTTAAGCAGGTTGTGAGACAAAATATGCTTTTTGCCTTTTTAATGTCAAAGAGCTGGTTGAAACACACACATTGTTTAAAGTACATCACATTTTATATTTGACACTTAAGCAATTCTTTTTCTTTCTTTTTTTTTCCAAGTATTTGCCCAGACAAACAAACAAACAAAACCAGGAAAGCACAGAAATAAATGTGCCCCTGAATACGCCACTGTGCCAGCAGGGCACCCTCTTCACTGATCAGGTGTCTGTATCTGTTTACTGGAAGTGTTGTCCATTTTTTCCTTTGTGTTTGTGATCCCTTCCATTGTCTGCATACATAAACACCTTTTGGGCTGATGTGCTCCACAGCAGACATCCACAGGTCCTGAACACCCAGCCATCCCAGGAACTTCATCCTCAATAAGAACTGAGACGCAAAATACTTTTGATCTCTAGTGCCTTCAAAGTGGAGCAAAAGTAACTGGTATACTGTCTGGAAAACCACAGAGAACTAGAAACATTCAGTCAGCACCACCCAAGCCCCTTTTGTTGAGCATAGGTATGAGACTGATTGGTTAACAACTGCTGTAGAGATGGCCGAGGCCTGGAATGAAACCTGGTGGCACAGTGACATGCTTGTGGGGTTTGTGCCATGCACAGCTGAAGTTTCATGCTGTGGCACATTCCTGTTGACAGACAGATGTCAGAGGCCTATGAGGAGCTGGTCTGTGAGCCATGAGGATGGCTGGCAAGCTGTCCTCCTGGCACCTTGATCACCACTGCTGGACCTCCAGTGGAGTGGGAACACCACAAATGCTGGTCACAGGAAAGGGTGACAATCTGCTGACACCAGTGCACAAATGTGTACTAAGTCTGTGAAGCACCTCACATCCATGTGGGAAAGGACTAAGTCCTTTCTCCATCAGACAGGCACTGCAAAGCAATGCCACACACAGTACCCTGCGAGTGCCCGAGGCAGATGCAGACCCGTTTTCACTACAGCAAACACATGCATAGGCTGAATTCTTGATTCTTCCCCACTTAGAATTCTCACTGTGAGCCTGCTTGATGCAGGTGTCCTGGATAGACACTCATGCTGAGAAAAGCTGTGTTTTTCTTACCTTACCTTTGGCATCTTCAGAGGGGTAAATTACTTCAACTCACTTTGTTTTGAATGTGAACAAAGCAGTTCAAGATGTTGTCACAATTTTGTTATCATCTTAGAGGAATGGTCTCTTTTGCTGTTCAAATATCCCCCTTAGTCCCACTCCCACCTGCCTATCTATCATATTCAAGATTAAACGCAGAGTGCACTAGCCACTAACCTAGTTAGTGCCTGCAGATTCATCTTGCTCTGGGAATAGTTATTAGCTTGGCTTCATTTGAAAGATTATAACTTGGTGTCTCAGCAGGCAGAATCCTTCCTAGGATCTTCTTATTAAAGCCCAAGTAACAATAGCCAGTGTAAAAAACTGACTCTGTACTATTTCGTGACATCGCTGCCCAGGCTTACAACAGAAACTACAACTACTGACTGATTATTTCTTACCATTAGAAAGGAAATCCTTTATTTTTAGGGCCTCTAGTAAATTAGATAAGAGTGACTTTTGCCATGAGAAGTCTGAGGATGAAGTACTTTGTGCTTATTTCAGTAATTTTCAAAGTTTTGAAAGATTTTCTTCCAATTTCAACACATAAATCAAAGAAAACAAATCACAGAAAGCTTAGTAAAAAATTTAAAAGAAAAAAGAAAATCCCAAAGCACAAATCAGTTTTCTATGAAGGGTGAGAAGTGATTTTGAAATGTTCACTGTTGATCAGCAAATAGATCTAGACTTATAAAAAAGACTTAAAAAAGATCCCTGGGCACTTGCTTGAACAGATATTTTATGTTTATATTAGTGATATGTGAATCTCAGATACTTATGAAGTATAGATAAACACTAAAGTTTGAAAGCTAACAGAATAGCTCTACCCTTTGACCAGTGGTAGTGTACCTACTTCAAAAAGTATTTAAATGAATGATGGAAGATTCAGAAAAAGTAACTGAAATTATCCAGGATAAGAAATGAAGGGAACTTCATCTGTTTGCTTTATGGGAAAGGATAGCTGGTAATGAACCTATGGTCTGTAAGTACATACATGGAGGAGAGCGTCTCATGTGCGTAAAACAGGTGAATAAAATTAAGTAAAATATAATAAAATAGAACTGGAAGTTGAAGTTATACTAAATCAGGTCAGGGACATTTTAAAGAGTGATGGTAATTAAACACTGGAACAACTTACCTAGGAGTGCAGTGAATCCTTCATCACTGGAAGTCTTTAAATCAAGACAGACTTCTTCAGAAAGATATATTATCTTCACATTGCAGTTATTGCCCTGGCACAGCCAATATTGAGTGTTCCATGGCCAGAATTATGCAGAAAGGCAAACCAGATATTGTAATGGTTTGTTCTGGCTTAAAGCTCTATCTTAAATATTTTTGACATTTATTTAGTGACTATCATTGCAGATACATGGCTTATCAGGGCAAAGCTCAGACTGAAGTGGGGAGATTGTGTTTAAATCACGTAACTCTGAGTGTGCATTCATATCACCTAAATAGAATCCCCAGTTGCTCAAGCTAAGAAGCTGTGTTTTTTTTTAGTAGTTATGGATGAAGAGAGAGGAACTCCTTCGAAGGGCAGTTGATGGTAGTTATCACACTCTCCATGGCCCTCACAGGTGGCTCTGGAGACGTTCCTCCAAAGGTTGTCCAATATTTTATGACAAAGACCCTATCAGAAAAGGAATTCCTACCCTTTTCCCTGTCCCAGATACTGTGTTTTTTAACTGATAATTAAGGAAAAGGATTTAAAAGGTCATTTTCTACTGGATCAATTCCTTTTTACGGTTTACAGTGCATGAGTTTTGGCACAGCACAAGCAAAGGGTGTGTTACTGGAAGAGGACAGCATGACAGGGCCAGCCTCTGAGCGTCAACCCAGACTTGTATAGTCACTTGCAGGTCCAGAAACTTCAGTCTTAGTAAGGGCTCACATCTGGAAGTGTTTTATGATTTTTCCTTACATCTGAGAATTAAGTAGGGCTATAGTGCCGTGCTCTTCCACTAACTCTTCTTTATCAGACCATAACACAGCCCAACCTGCCAGCTTCACTTTCCAGCAGTCACCAGAGAGTATCTTTTATTTGCTTTTTGAGTTCCCTAAAGCACTCTGCAATCTGGGAGCTTCCTGAAGTTTGAAAGGGCTGGATGGGTGGAAAGGAGGTGAGAGACAAATGAGGCCTTCACTGTTATCTTATCATTTCCTGTGCTTAAGATGTACCTTCATCAGGAATTAAAATAAAATTCCTGCTGTTCTGAAGAATCTGATAGCAATATTTGTCTGGGAGTTTTAGAAGAGATAAGATTATTGAGGTTTCCCTGTCTTCTACGTCCATAAAGAGATGTAAGTGCCATCTCTCAATTGAAATTAATGAGAATTAGGCTCCCAAATATCTTTGTGGATTTGAGCCCTCATGTTCTAATTACTGTGGCAATTAAATATGCTGAAAAACAGGTTCAGCTGCAGGAACCTTGTCTACACTAAGGCCTGGTGAAATATTTATGTAAATTTTCTTTCTAGACATGGCTTGGGCTTGCACTGATGACTGTGCAAAACCTCTCTGATTGTAGAGGACACCTACAATATGGAAGGCCCTTAAACCAATCCTGTGCACTTGGCTTAGAAAAGGTTATAAAATACATATTTATGAACTAAGTGTCTTGCTAAGTGAGACAAGATAGCGACAAACAAAATGACAAAAGACAAAAATAACCTACTTATGTAATGCAAATAGCAGAATTATAGAAGCAGCTGATTTTTTCCTAAATCACTTCTGTAGCAGATCTTCACAAATCAGCTGCTCACTCTACTGATTTCTGAAGTCCATTGGACTATGTATCCAACATTTAATATAATAGCAAATACATCTAAATTCTTTTTTAATCCTTTCATAGAGAAAGAAGAAAATAAAATGATGGCTGCTTAATCTGCAGACTCAACTGTTGGGACCAATATAATTACCATTAATATTCTTATGCATATACACACTAGTGAAGCACTAATGTTACAGGAGACACTTTCGTTCTGAATTTTCTAACTTCAAAGTAATGAAAACCTTAACTTCAATACCACAATAATGCACTTTTCAATGTTAAGTACCTAGTCCTAGTGTCAGTGTGCAGAACAACCTTGGCCAAAAAAGCCCAATTAGGCCATGTAAATTAAGTGCATTTTCAGCCAGCCCTACTGGGAAAACCAGCTTTGTCTGAATGGTTGTAATTACAGCTGATGGGGAAGGGGGAAAACAAATTTGCTATGCATGAGCCCTTCCCAAGTAGCTTTTTTTTTTTTTCTTCCAACACTTACATATCTCAAATAATGGCATTACTGAGGAAGGGGAAAAAGGACTCTCTCCTTACACAGGTTGTGCTAAAATGCATCACTTCAAGAGTCTAAATGATACTTGAAGTTTGTCATAGGAGAGGTGCTACTACCTCTGATGCATCCTCTTGTTTACTTCTCTCTGCCTGATAGCCTCATTGGACTGCGTGTCATAATTAGGAGCTTATGTGTGCACATCTCCTGAAAAGCTACCTTTTCTAGCTAACTTCATGCATGCACTTCCATCTTTATACTTAGCTCCCTTCTTTGCATTCACATTCACATCTGGGCCTGTGAAAATCAAATACAAAAGTGATGTGCAGAATTCCAAAAAGTGTGCTTTTTCTAGACTTTCCAATGTGTTTCTCTTCTGAAAGCCTGCTCCTGAGAACACACACCCCACCACTGGTCTGGATTCACTCTGTGTGTTGCATCACCTGCATTCATAAAAAAATAGGAGTTAATTTCTCAGTGCACTGAATTTACACATCTGGATTTGCAACACAGTGTGCAGGCTGCGTGTTACATCTCTGGATTGCTAGTTGGGCTGTCTCCAGCTCCTGACAAGGAGAAACAGGGCACTGGCACAATTGCCTCCAAGGATGCTTCCTATGTGCAAGCTATTCTGGCTTCTGTGACTAAGGGCTCATGAAGGTCATACAGTAGTTTCTGAGATATATCTTCCAACTTCTAATTCTTAATGCTTTGATTCCTAAATAGTTCCTAAATATAAAGCTATTAATCACAAATATTCTATTTACAAGTCACCTGTATGACAGACTCTTTCATATATTACTCATAATGTTGTAAGTTTATTTCCTTTACTTAAAAATAGCTAATGATCCTTAGCTTAGCATGTACATTAACGTCAATAATAACATGCATTTTGTGATGCTAAAGAACTAAGGGAGAAGAGATTGGTCAAGGATGAATTTTTCAGCTTGAGTTGGGTTTTTCTTGTTTTGGATTAAGGTTTTTGTTCTATAGATGAATACATTGAGTGGGGAAAAAATATAACATTTGCAGCAAAAATGCCAAAACTATCCAGGTTTTCCACCAGCCTATTAAGGGTATTTCTGGCCATCGTTAAATAAGAAGTCTAACACATAAATATTTTAGTATGTCATAAGGTAACTGTCTGTTTTATGTGAGCAATGAAAGGAGCTAAAAGCAGTGGAGTCAGGAAGGAGGAAAAAAGATAAAAAAGTAGTAAAGACTATTTTTTTTTTTCCCCTCTGTGGAATCAGTTTGTCCAGGCATTGAAGTAGACAAGGACACGTTTTCTGGGTCATGATCTGCACTTTACCACATTAGGATCCCAAGTGTAAACGAACACTGATCCACCAGCATTATTTTTGCCTGATTCACGCTATACTCAATAAAACCTTGTGTATGGGCATGTGATCCAGCTCCTGAAGAGTGAGAGGTATGAACAGAGATGATGTTTCTAAGTGAGAGCAGAACCAAGTGACCTAAGGCTGATGCCACTTGTGTAGGTTGACGTGCTCTTCCCTGAAAGTGTTGCTATTTCCAAAGAAATCCTCTTTCACGACTGATAGCCACTGAGGACAATTAAGCAAGCTCTTGAATAAGTTTAAATGATGCCTACAACTGTTTAATGTTTTTCAACAAAGACAGTGGCACTGCTGTTTCACAACTAAAGGACGTGGTATATATTACTCTTGGTGTCAACAAGCCTTAGTGTTAACCAAGGTGGCATTCTTGTTAGGTTACCTGTTTCCAAAGAGTAAGCATTAAAAGAGGTATCATATTTAAATTTCAGAGCTGAGGATATGTGTTTATTCTTATGCAGAGGTCAGACAGAAAGTGGGTCAGGGTGTGCTTCTCACCCAGATTAGAAAGCTCCTTTGAGTTGTCTCGGTTCAGGAACAACCTGAATTGAGCAGTCAGGTTGACTATCGGGGAACTAGGAAGGCTCCAAATGGAGGAACTGGTCCTGGGCAACTGGCTGTAGGTGGACCCAGTTGCTCAGGGGTGCTGGACAAGATGACTTGCAGAGGTCCCTTCCAGCCTCAGGCATTCTGTGATCCTCTGATTCTGCATACGTGCTGACATTTCTTCCTTCTGCTCCAAAAATCCTCCAGTTCAAGTTCAGGAGCTGACGCAAGGCAAATTTACACCTATCAGTAATCACTCTGAGCACACAGTGGTTCATCAGATCATGTCTTTACTAGATGGACTGGTTCATGATACAGAAGGCAAGGCCAGATTAGGGTCAAGCCCTTCCTTACACAACATTGCATGCTTTGAAAGTTAGATATATTAGTTTGGTTGACTAGTTATTTGTGTGAATGAAAGAGCTTCATAGGAGAATGATAGAGACCACTAATGATCACGTTACATTGCCGTGTTTACCTTCATTGTGTGATTTTCCCTCCACTTGGAAATAGTGACAGCATCTTGGTAATTTTACCAATGCATTGTGTGTCTGAGATTCTCAGTAGTTATTACTGTACCTCCTGGGCCATACATTGTCGGTATGCATTCGATGTTTGTCTTGGAATGGGAAGTGTACTTTCTGCAAAGTGAAACATATATATATATTTGAAAGATATCTCCTTATCCTAAACTTAATCTGAGACCTCACATCAGTACATATGTAAATAAATCTTTTCTGCAATAAAAACACGTTGCTTGTAGTCTGTCACATTAAAATGAAGATTTGAACACACTGAGAATGGAAAAGAAAAAACTATTTACAAAAAAAATCAAATGAAAGAAAACTCATTTTGAACCAAAAACCTCAACTGCACAGAATTGTTATTTGTATTAAAAGATACTGTAGTGGGTTTTTGATAGTGTTATGTCCAGAACTTGGCAATTTCATAGCAATGAACATTAGGAATAAGATTGAAAAATACTTGCATATAGGACCTGATGTAAAGATTACTAAACTCATTTGTAGCTTTTTACTTTTCCCATTTATTACAATGCACTTCAAACAGATCCAGATTAACCTTCTCAAAAATGCTGGAGGGAAGATAAATATGGAACTGAGGCAGAGATTGGTAGTAGCTCTGTCTGTCAGGACTGATTACAGGACAGGGGGCTCAGGCTGTTTTGATTTGCTGAGCTTGTGGGTGAAATGTGGAAAGAAACACTGCCACCTCTTTTATTGGTATTTGTTAGGAGGCACTCATTGTATGTTACTCCATATGTATGCATATGTGCATGTGAGGTTTTTCAGAGCTTTGGATGAATGCCTTTTACATAGCATTTTAAGATCAAGATCTATACAATTATGTGGATTCCTGCATGTAAATGATTTCAGGGAGTCTGGTGTTTTAGCATTTCTAATTTTCTAGTAGATTTTACGATAGTGTAAAGTGATAAATTATCTTTTGCTGTTGCCAGAATTATTTAACTACCTGCAGGCATGCCTAGTATTAGCAGGAGCAGTCTATTCCCAGTCGGTGTTCCTTATTCCTCCCCAGGAGATCCCTCACAGGAGAAAGGGTTTCCAGGCATTTCCGTGCAAGGTCCTCTCATCAGCAGCACCACTGGGAAGTCCTGGCCAGCCACAGTGTGCTATGGTCTCAAGGACATACTTCTACCATGCAGTGGTGAAAGCAACCAAACAAGCATCGGATATTACTGACTTTCCATCAGTACTGGCCTGTGTTAAAACCAGTGACACAGAGGAGAAAGGTTCCATTTCCCATTACCAGATATTCAATCCCCCTAGAAAACATCTGTTGAATCTGGGATGATGCCATGGTATTAGCTCTTCTGTTGCATGCTGTTTCATTGGCTGTTCTCAGTGCTGCCCTGTCTATCACAACACACAACCTCTTTTCAGAGAAGCTTCAACCACATCGTTAGGGTCCTCAGTCCCGTTTCTTTGAAGATCAGTAGTAGTTTTTTGCCTTTGGTGCAGAACCTTAAGTTTAGAAACTTGACTCTGTGCAGGGTGTAAGAAAAGAACAAAAGTTTCCTGATGATTTCATGTGACAAAAGTTGTGTAAGGGAAAGAAGTGGGTCTGCAGAAATCCTGCAAGTTGCTGTGTTTATATTCCCAAGAAACTCACACTGGAGTGCCTCAGACACATAACTAAATGCTCCTCAAAATGCTCATTATTGAAGACAGTATAAGAAAATGGTCTTTCGAATTCATGTGATATACTACCAACTGGAGGGAGAATAATACAGAAATGCTTTCTTGATGATGTGTGCTAAAGCAGCAGGCATTTAAGAGCAATAGATGTCAATCTCTGAGGTTTTTGTAAAGAATTGCAATTTATGACGTGTTAGGGTAAACAGTTGGATTATATTTCTGAAATGCATGTTCCATCAGGTAAAATCATTGTGATTATAGGCTCTAGTACTTTAAGTAAGTAAGTTATGCACTAAAAGGCTGAAATTGTAAAACAAGTATGCTTATGCTTAACTGTTAATCCCTCTTTGTATCTACGCTGAGTAAACTACAAGAGAAACTGCATTAAACAATAAAGGCATAAATGGCATGTTATGTCATCTTGATAAACAATGACTGTTATACTGTTTTCCTTCAAGAAGCAACTGTGACTGGCCTCTGTATTCTCCCTCAATGGAGAATGTGCCTGAGTGTGAAAAAAAAAAAAAAGAGAGATTTATTTAGGAGTTACTTTGTTCATGCCTCTCACTGAAAGCAGCACTTTCTCTGCATCTTCTTGCTATGCTGCTTTTCCTTCATTTTCTCAGCTCTTATCTATTTCAGAAAGCTGAACTTGGTATTTCAGCAACAACCTATCACGCAGACTGTGAGTTTCAAATAAAGTTAAATAAAACTTGCTTTAAGTGGTTTTGCAAATGTTTGACAGCAGAAGATAATAAATGAAAATAAATCTCCACTATTTCTCCTAATGCAATTTGTGGCATGTCAATGTCAAAGGATTCTAACAACAAATCAACAAATATCTGAATGAAAGCAATATACACAACTTATTTTTCTATATTGGAAACAACTGTCAAACAAATACTGTATGACTTCATGAATTAGTTGGTTGTTTTGAAATATTCCTGCTAAGATTAAAAAAAAAAAAACAAGAAAAAAGAAGAAGAAAAAAAGGCTATATAGGCCTTTGAGCCTGAACATATTGTGTCAATCATAAGCATATGCAATGTATCTAAGCCATGAGGTAAAAATTTTCTTTGTAAATTATTTCATAAATAAATAATTTGCCTGAAAAAAGTTTATGAAAATATTTTTGCCTTTATTAAGTTTTCTACAGTTGTTTTGGGGTGAATATAAACAGATTGATATTGACGTCTTCTTGATCTGCTTTATTTAAGCTTGAAATGCAAAATGTATCATGCAAGCATTTTTTTATCCAGGTACAGTAACAAACTTTTTCTGAGAGATAAAGTCTTTCATTAGAGTTGTCTACTTGAAACTATGAAGACATATTTTACCCTTCTCATCTTTGCTTATGAACGGTTTTTGCGGTTTCATTTTAAAAGCACATACACAGAGAGGCTTATGCCTTTTAAAAATACATCTCTCTAATATTGTTCTACAGGTGACAAGGGGTGTGTTTGTTATCAAGGTTTACACATGTTGAAACTTGCACTTTCATTGTTATCGATCTTCTTCACGGTTTGTCTGTCATAATGTGAATAAAACCTGGGAAAGCTGCAGCCACACATACGAGCTGGCTGAGATTTAAGGTGTGGGGGGCATCATTTCCTGGTTTAAAATAAAAAGACATTAATAAGTCTCACTAGAGCAGAGCAGCAAAGGGGAATAACCCTTGTTTAAATATTTTCCACTCAAGCCCTGCTTGTAAGATGCTTAGCCAAGTCATCAGACAAAATACCTGCTGTTTTTAACCCTTCATATGCAAGACATCTGCCATGTGAACATTTACTCGGGGCTACATGCTCAGTAACAATAATAAAACCTAGATTACAGAGAAAACCACATCTGAATTAGTGCAAATGGGACAAAAGTACTTGCTTTTCAGAATTTTGCATTCTCTAAAATTTGTGAGAGCGGTTTGTCTCCGACTGTGATTCAGCCATGGCATTTGCAGCTTGAGAAAAACTGAAGGTTTACAAAGTCAGGAAAGGTTCTCTGTGTGCATATTAGTGAGGTGCTTACCGAGCACGGCCCCGGCACTCAAGTATCGAGGCAGACTTTATGACAAACTTCAAATTCTGATACTACTTTCCTTCGCATTCCATATATAAACATCTCTGCTGCTTCAAACTGATTTTCTGCTGATGGGTACAGAGGGAGTCCCACACATAATCTGTCAATTCTCCTCTCCCTGTCTCGGGGATCCTACTGCGTGCCTCTTCGTGCAACTGTATTTTACCCTCCATTTTCAACATGACAAGTTCGCCTCTTGTATGTGAACTATTGCTTTTCTATTCATAAAGCGCTTTATCAGACAATCCTACAAAAGAACTTGGGGTGATTTACATGAACAATTACTTTGCAAATCTGCCAGAGGATTATAATAAACATGTATGAAGAATGCTGAAGTTTGGAGAGTGGGTTGCAGACGCCATACGTTTTACTGTAGGGTTTCATTTGCGTCAGCATGTATTTCTTAAGTTTTTATGCTTTACATTTCACCATGTATTTGAGAACAAAATTGTAAGGAAAAAGTTATGTAATTTCAAACATTTTGAGGGAAGCAGCTTCATCTCCTGCACTGTAATGTTTTAACTCTTTTCCAGCTTCTCCCTTGAATAACGTGTTAGCAGTTGCAAGCAAAGAGAATGCCTCTATTTTAATGTGAAATCAGCTTAAAACGACTTGCAGGGGAGGAAAAACATGCCATATAAAGTCACCTAACTGCAGAAAAATTGTGTCCAAATGCCCAACAAATGTTTACATAGTTTTTAACGCCTACTATATTTGGGATTTTAAAACCCTTTCACAGGAACCTTTTATGTACTGCTGCTCCTTGGAGAGTGTTTCTACATTAACATACAGACTTCTGGCAATTTGTAGCACGAGAATTTTGAATCGAAAAGGTTCTGCACAAGCAAGAAAAGTTGTGGGGGTTTTGTCAGAGTAGCTTAGCGGTTGGTATCCCAGGGCAGCCGGTAATGGGGAGTTACTCATCCCCAAACCTGGAAGGTGCTTGTCCATCATCCTCAACACCCGCACAGAAACGGGGGCTGGGTAGGAAAAGAGGAGTATGATGACACTAAACCCCCATTCCCTAAACCTAGTCCCGAGGGGATCAGCTGTTACCGCGCGTGGGTCGCGCCTGTTTTTCCCCCCTATTTTCCCAATCCCGCGGGACAGCGGCAGTGACAGCACAAGGCCGGGCAGCCTCCGGCCGTGGCCTGCGGGCCGTTCCTGCGCCAACTCAGCCCAAGTCCCCGCGGCCAAGGGGCGTCGCGTCCCCTCCGCGGCCTCCCTCGTGCCCGTTCTTGCGCCCGTGTCCGTGCCCGTGTCCCGGAGGCGGAGGCCGCGTCGCGCCGCGGCGGTCGGAGGCGTGCGGCGGGGGGCGGCGCGGGCCGCGCGGCGGGGCCGCCTGCACTGTCTCTTTAAGGGCGCTCCGTCTGGGGTGGCGCTTTCCTCCGCGAAGGCTCCTTTGATATTAATAGTGTTGGTGTCTTGAAACTGACGTAATGCGGGCAGACGGAGGTCCTGACAAGCGATAACAGTCCTGATAACGCGCCGGCCGCCCCGCGCTCCCAGGCCGCCGCCTCGCCGCCGGCGGGGCCGCCGCGCCGTGCCCCGGCCCGCGCCCCCCGCCCCGCCGCGCCCCCGCCCCCGCCTCCGCACCGCACCGCCCGCCGGCGGACGGCGGGCCCGTCGCCCCCTCCCCGCCGAGCGGGGCCGAGGGGGGAGGCAGCGGCGCCGCGGCCCCCCGCCCGTCCCCCCCCTCGCTCCCTCCTCTCCCCGGCCACCGCCACATAATCCGCGGCCAACTCCGCCGGCAGCAGGAGACGGTTCATGGCTCGCTCCGCGGCCCCACCATCTTCCAGGCTGCCGGGGCTGTTGCTGACGGTTAATCAACAGGTAAGGCGCGGGGGGGCGCGGGTGGGGGCGGCCCGGCGGCGGGGAGGGCGCCGCGGACGGCGGGCCGGGAGGGGGCGGCGCGGCAGCGGCAAGGGGGGGGGCGCCGCGCTGGGTGTGTGGGGGGGGCAGCTGCGCGGTGCCCGAATGGAAAGGGGGGGTGGTGTGTGTGCAGCGCGGGTGAACCCCCCCTCAACATACAGCCCCCTCCCTCAAAATACACCCCCACACACAATAATCAACAAACAACAAAAGCGGGGGGGCATGGTCACAGGGAGCGGGGCTGCTCGTGTTTCACAGGCTTTTTTGGTGCATCCACCTCCACCCCCCGCGCCCCCAGTTCCCCCCGCCGGTGGGTCAAAGCCATGTGTGATGGCTGGAAAGTGGCGACTTCAAAACGGCGATAGCCCCGCTGGAGTCGGGAGGGTCAAGTTCAGCTGCGGCGGTGGCGGGCAGGGGGAGCAGCCCCCTGGCCTGGAGGCGGGGAGGGGAGAGGTGGCCGCGGGCTGGTGCGGCTCTGCTGGGCTCGGCTGTGCCCTCCCCTCCGCGCCGCTCCGCGCCTTATCTCCGCGGCCGCCGATTCCCCAGCACCGGGGCGCTCCGGGGGGAGGGGAAGGGAGACGCGGGGGGTGGAAGTAGAAGACGAGCAAAGAGGGTTTGCATCCGATGAGCTGCAGTCGCACAGTCCTGCCGCTCCTGCCGCTGCTGGAAGTTTTAATGGGGATCATGACAAGCGGGGCACAGAGACACCATCATGAAGAGTAGTAAGTTTGGGGAAAACCTTTTTTTTTCCCTTCTCTTTTTTCTTTTTTTTTGCTGGTTTTTTTTTTTCCTTTTTCCTCCTCGTTGCCCGGGGACACACCGGGAGAGGCCGGGTGCGGAGCTATGCTGCGCCGGGAGGGGGGCTCGGGGTCCCTCCCGGTCACACCGGGGGAAAGGCGATATGGTGGTGGTGACTTTTTTTTGTGTTTTGTTTTGCTTTTTTTTTTTTTTTTTTTTTTAAATCAGGGCGCGGAGAAACGTAAAACTTTTCCCTCTTAAAGGCGAAGCTCCGCTCCCAGCGCGGCGTCCCCCCTCTCGTCTCTCCCCTGCCCAGCACAAGTTCGTGGAGCGTCTCCCCCCCCGCCCCTTCCCTCGCCCTCGGGGGCTGCTCCCCGCGTGTTTGCTTTCCGGAGAGGAGGAATGAATGGAGGCGAGGCCGGGCTGGATGGGCAGCGAGGCGGCCGGGCCGGGGTCGGTGCCGAGGTACCGCCCGCCACCGCGCTGCCCTGGGATACAGCTGGCTCCCGGGGAGGGAGGTGGGGGGGTCGACATTTCGGGGGCTTTGTTTATCTGCCTCCCTGGTGCAAATCAAGGCGCTCAGACATCCCGGCACTCCTACGCGGTTTCTGCTGGGGCCCGCTAGTCTCCTTTATATTTTACCCTTTTTTTTTTTTTTTTTTCACAGTCGGTTTGTGTTTTCTGTCTGCAAATGGCAAACTTTTTCAAGCGCGCCGGCTGAGCTGTGGGCATGAGTGATGAGCTGGAGTGCAGAACCGGCCCCCCTCCATCGCTGCGGCCTCGGCCACTGCGAGCACCTTGCCTGGCCGGGGCCGGGGCACCTCAGCACACGGGGGATAGGTCCCCTCCGAGGGGAACAAATTTCTTAGCGAGAAAAGACTGCGAGGTGCTATGCAGACCGTGCTGCCTTCGCTGCTTCTACAGGGCGCTGCGCAGTTTGAATGTTGATTGAAACAAACCATAATGTAACAGCTTCAGGTTTGCTTTGATAGAAAGTCTCCCAAGGAACCACCAAACTTCTTTGCCATTCAGGCACTCTTCTTCAGCCACGCCACTGAATCCTATGGATGTTGGTGGCATCATGTTACTTTCCTGTTGGTTTCAGGAAAAGTTGAACATTTAGAGAAGCTTGTCAGAGTTAGAAATGTGAGGGGCAGCAAAGGAAAGTAGTGGTAAGAGCCAGTTCCTGACGTGGACAAAATGAGAATAAAAGTTACAGTAGTCTTCTGAAGTGCAGTTTGTGTTTGCCTCATGTTTGCAGTATGCGTGTGGAGTTAGACAGCTCTCTCATATATTCCACCAGAGTGACATTTTAAAAAAGCCCTCCAAAAGAGTGAGGGTGTTATTTTTTCTTTCTTTTTTTTTAAGTACTCTGGGTCAATGAGTAAATACAGGGTTTGTTTGAGAACATCAACTATTTCCTGTAAATTGTGATGCTGACAAGACTGTCTGGAAATGATATCAACACTTTGAAAGATTTTTTTCCCCCCTCTTTCTTTTTTAACCACTGAATGAAAGTTTGTTAATATCGTGGTCAAAACAAATAAGTGGCACCTTTCTCGGGGGGGTGGGGGGGAGAAAGAAGTCTTTTTCCTTTCTCCTCTTGAAAAATGTATACCTGCTTGATGTTTGCCACATAGAATTGATAATGCTGGAGTTCAGTAGTGCAGCAGTGCCTGTATACAAGTTAATCCTCCGGTTGTTTGTGACAACAGAAGTCTGCTTCACCTTTTTAAAACAATAGAGATCAGATACGAGAAGAGTAGTCGGTTCATAATCCACCCTGTTCTGTCTGGGTATCGCGCTTTCTTTTTCGGGGCTATATGTAATAACTTCTCTCTGTTTGAAACTTTGCATATACGTAGTCACAACAAAGTAAGTAAAGGGCAAAGTTGCATCAGCTTTTAAGTTTACATGTTTTGCCTGTGATCCTCTAAAACAGACTCTAAATAAGACTGGGCAATCTCTGCCTGTGAAAGTATGGCTTTATTTTTTCTTTATTTCATAGTAATGTTAATAAAGGGGAAAAAATGTAAATGACAGCTTCAGAGATCTGAGAGTTCTTTGGGCATCAAACACAATGCAGCCAGGTTACCCTCTTTTGAATGCATTTTCAACATAATTTATACAGTAGTTTTATGGGTAGCTGTATGTTTTCATTGGCGATTGAGTAAATTCAGCATTATTTGATGAATCCCTACCAGGATTATTTTTCTATCATGTGTTGTCCATCGTTTGTAGTAAACTTTCATAGTACAGAGTATGCTGTTGTTACCATGCATACTCTGGCTGCGTGTGAAGAATATTACTGTTCATATATCGTGATTGTGCATTAATAGCAGCATAGCACTAATTCCTGTTTGTGGACCTGAGTGTGAGATGCAGTGATTGCTTGTTAAATCTCTGTATTTCAATCATATTATATTTTAATGCTAGTTGACACATAGGGCTTTATATTTTCAAAGCATTGTGCAAGCAATGACTAATTACTTTCTGTTCATGCGAATTACCTCTTTTAGCACTTTATCAGGTAGTTGCTTTCAAACAAACCTATTTTACATTACAGTGTGAAAGAGTTAAAAAATTAGCAAAGATGTTTAGGAAAAACACAAAATTTTAATTACAAACATACCCAAAGTTGCCTGTATTTAAATTTTTCTTTTTATGTGGAACTTTCATTCCAAGTTTGGGGGGTGGGGGCATATGTGTATGAATATTTATGTCTCTAACAAACTCTTGACAATATTTTAATGTAATAATCTTCATAGAAGCATTCTCAGATCTTGACTGCAGTCACACTGACAGTATCACTTTAATAAAGGTTTGTGGGTAACACCAAATATAACATTGTGAGAAAGTTTATGGTTAAATATTTTTGAACACGACAGGCTGGGAATCTGACAACCCTTTTTGTTAGGTGCAAGTAAAGTGGAAATAAATTACGTTTTTAATACAGTTTCAGTTAAAACAAACTGCCACCTGGTAGTAAAAGTATTGGCTTTGAACAGAAATATATTCTGATCAAGATATTCTAACTGGTGTGTAAAATGAAGCCATTCATTCAGTAAACTGACAACTTTCCAGTTGGTGTTTGCCCTTGCTTAATTTAGTTTCCTCAACACAACTAGTGAGGTAGTCTGGGTCTGGTTTTGGCAGTCCTGGGTGACTATAAACTCGTGCGTTTTTGTCCCAAATATTACACCTCGTGAGTTAAAAAGCGGGTGGTTAAAAAGAACAGCAGGCAGGTATGAGAAGAAAAGTTTCTTTTCAGTTTCTGAAACTTTCTGAAGTTCTTACCTAGTAAGAGAACAATGCTATTTTCAAATACTGGTGATTAATACTATAACCAGCATAGTCTGCAACCATCTATTGTATAAATACCATTGCCTGTTGACCTTTGGGTACATTAATTACAGCATATCTGGTCTAGGTTCTACTATTTTTGTCTGTCCAGAAGATAAATAAAAGTGCCCTTTCCAGTCCTCCTGGAGAAGGAGAACTTTTTCTCTTGGTACTGTCATGAATTATGGAGTTCTTTTTTTCTACCCTGTGCCAATGAAGTTCTCCTTTTGACTTAAAAAAAGATAAGCCTGCATCCAAAGAGAGAATATGTGATTACTTTAAGACTATTTTCGCTTCAGTTTTTATGGTACATACAAACTTTCCAGGCTTTGCTTTTTTTGGATTGTGTTTGCTAATTAAAAGAAAAATACGTAATGAGTTATATCAGATGATGTGAAGGATTAAAGTACAATTACACCATTAAATGGTAAATGTTTACAAGGGGCAAGACATGCAACTACATTTTTTAGATTATGCTCATTATTCACTTCTTGATGTTGTTTTGCACCTAATCAATAAAGGGCCTTCCAGAACTCGGCTCCTTAGCCAGTTGTATACGTGCCCAGAACATAAGAAACGCTGCTGGGGCAGAGGAGCACGGAGGGGAGAGAAGTGCTGGTGTATTATTCTGACTTCTTGTCATGCAGACCAAAGCTCAAATGAAACACTTGAGCAATGGAAGAATAACTACTATGGTCTCGATTTAAGTCCCCAGTGGACATTTTGTCACACCCCAAAAGCATTGCACAACTGAACACCATTCCACTTGATGTGTCGTCCAGAGTCAGAGGAGTCTCTGATTTGGCGTCATGGGGTTTAGAAGACTGTGATTTAAGTGAACTGGCGTAGCTGCATGTAAGAAACTTTATTTAATAGTCATCTATGTTTTATTCATGTTCTGTGCTATCTGTTTCTTATTTTCTAGTACCTTTAAAGTGGTTCTTTAAAATTTAATAATAATACCAGTAGTGAAAATGAAGTCTAAATTTTAATAGAAATTGCTAATCTTTCTATCAGTGATTTTTATTATTGTCCTGCTGCATTAAGTAAGGAATCTTAATCCTGCTGTGGATCTCTATATGTGGATTTGGAAAAGCTATAGAGAGAAAATTCTTCATTTAATTGCCTAGCTGCCATGAGTGGCACTTCCATAGGACGTTCCTACAGAATCCAGTTGGTTCCATCCCGTAAAGTTCGTTGGAACTTTTACATGCTCTTGGGGGATATGTGCGAGTGCAGCAGCTACAGTAGGATTATTTCTGCCTTGAAAATACATTATTTTGGATTGCAAGGTTTAGTCCTAACAGTAATTTTTACTTTCTTAGCTGCAGTTAATGCATGTCTAATTTCTCGTAAGTCTGCTTTCTTTCCAGGCTCAGATAGACTTCCCCCCCCCCCCCCCTTAAATGTATTTAAAAATATTTAATTTTTAAAATGTTACTAGCCCTTTAAAAACCTGTAATAAATGCTTTACAAGTGGCTAGACACCTTCCCTGGTGGTTTAATTTATATAAGCAGGAAACTTTCTCTCCTTCTTTCTCTCTCTCTTTCTTGTTTTCTTTAAACCAACTGACGTAATGCCAAACTTTGCTTTAAAAGAACAGACAGAAGTAATTGGTAGCTTTTAACTTTTAATAATGTTCTGGATTGGTTTTAGTGGCCAAACTGCCATTTTTTTAAATTTCAAGTAAAAATGGGCTTGTGGCCTGAGGAAGAAAGGCCCTGTTGATGCAGTTATTTTTATTCTTGTTTTTCAATCTGTTATTAAAAAATCTTTCCTGCTGAGCTCTGCTGGATTTCTCCAATTGCTCTTTGTGATGGTGGTGCATTTCAGGTTACGGTAACTTAAACTGTTTTCTAATTTTTATTTTTTTTTCTCTTTTTCCCATGGGCATTTTGAGGTGTTTTATCCTGGTTTTTTTTTTGGTTTGGTGTTGTCCGTCTGTGCTCCCCCCACCCCAGTTCTCTCACCCAGCACCTGAAGCTTTCCTTTGGAGAAATGATTTATTTTGATTAAGAGGGGAGTAATATGTTAAAAATACCTTTGGTGGCAGTTCAATGAATATTATTTTCCCAGTATGAGAGCGTTTTACACCTGTTAGTGACGCTGATTGGGAAGATACTCGCTGCCCATTGCAGAAGGCAGGAGAGATCCTATCTTGCCGAGTGGCCACTTTCTGTACACTCTCCACCTCATATTTTAAAGCTAAACCAGATTTTAAACTATGCTTAGTAATAGTCTTTCGTGATCTGTATCTGTTTGTGTTAAGCTGATATTAGAAAAGAGAAAAACCAACAAAAGGATTTTTGAAAAGTAACTGTACTTAAGGAAATCTAGTCTGCTCTCTTTTCTTTTATTTTCTAATTTCTTTATCTTGTTTTCTGGCTTCTTTTCCTGATTTCTTTCCTATGTCTGGTGGGGTTTTGAACATGAGCAAACTTTCTACGGTAAAAGAGTTGGGCAATAGACTTTCTTGACGAAGTTGACGTCAGGACGACTTCATAAGTTGGCAAGTAGGGAAATCGTTCAAAGACCAAGTTGGCTTGTGCCAGTTTTCCCTTCCTTTAGGGGAGACACTCCACCCAGTAGGAGGTTACCCCACCCAATGTGGAGAGCTATAATTCAGTGGCAACACTTTAAATGTCAATCCTCCCTAGGGTTTAAACCCCAGACTTGTCTTCCCTCAATCTTTGTATTTAATCTAACATTCAATCTGTTGAAGTAACATCTCATCTTCATAAGCACTTTTTGGGCCTGATCCTGCAATTTTCCTTCTTGAAAAATACTCATTGACGTCAGGGGGACTTTTGAATTCAGTAAAGGCTGCAGGATTGGCCTCTGCAGAATTGTGTGTGTCTGTGTCTGTCTGTAAGTAAGATTGTGTTTGCCTGATGAATATTGTATAATCTGTGCTCTTAAAGATGAAATTGTACAACACTTGCTTTGTAGTCTTAAAAATCTGAAGTCCAGGATTCATAATGCTGCAAACCAGATTTTCCTCAATAAGTAAAGCGCACTTATTTCTATTTATCGCTTTCTCAGATTAAAATATAAGTTTCAAAAGTTCCAACTCTGAAGAATGTAAGGCATTTCTGCCATTTCTCTGTATTTCTCTATGCAATGCTGTAGACATATTTTTATATGCTGCTTTTGGCAATTTTTTCATCTCTAATGGAAAATGAACATTGCAGCCTGTAGCTTAGTGCCCGCACTAAACATCGGGGTACTGGATAATACTGAGAACTCCCAAGAAAATGTTTAGTTTTGGGGTATTCTCAAAGTCAACATGTAATTTTCATAAGTACATTTTACTTCACCAGGGGGTTTGTTCTCAAGTATCCTTTTCAGATCCCCCATTACATTTAGAGAGCCTGCCTATGCAGGAGGGAATGTATAATCTGATATTATAAAAATCTTATAGAAAAAGCACCAATGTGTTCATCTCTCTGCATTTTGAAAATGTGCCAGTGTTTTTAGTTTATTAATGTATCTGGGAAAAAAAAGTCTGTAAAAGATGATGTTAAAAATCATCAATGCACTTATGTTTCTCAGCAAGATTTACTTAAACAATATGCTTCAGTTTTGCCTCAAACCATTTCAAGCCACCTCTGATCCAAGAATGTACCAGTTTTTGGTTCCTGGAAGATTAAGCATGACAGTTTCTATTATATAATGAACAGCAGTATTGTTTGAACAAAGGTAACATATTTTGATTTGTGTACCTTTTTTTGGCAGCTGGCACTAGCGTAGGTCTAAAATGAGTGGTGATCTAACAGTGTAAATATCTGAATGTTCTTGAAACACAGTATAGATGTAATGTGTTTAAATCATTGAATCTATCTACCTATATTATATAGCATGTGTATGTATGTGTATATACAAAGCCGTAAATGGTGTGTTCTGCTATCTGTAGCCTTCAAATGTGTATCCTCTGGGTATTCCTGACCTACTTTGCAAAGTCTGCAAGTCTGAAATACATACTGAAACTTAAAATATTAAACATACAGATTGGCGGTTCACACAAAAAAAAAAGCAGGGGGAATTTTTGCTAGTAGTTAATTAAAAAGAACATAGCCAACTCTGCCTAGACAGATACCTTTAGACTGCTTTTGGATATCCCAGTGGCTTCACTGGGCTTATTTTAAAAAACAAGTTCTCAGCTAATCTAGAAAAAAGTTTGAAGCAGATACTGAAATTAAGTATTGCCCAAAATTCCTATGTGCAGATGTGGTTTAATGTTTAATGGAAGTTAAATGAGTTAGGATGAAGCTATTTTCTTTGGGGTATGATTCTTTTTAACTTTCTCACATGCCGCTTTTCAAGCAAATGCTGTGACTTATATGCAACATCATCCAAAACTTGGTATGTAGATGAAGCATTGCTTCATGAATTCAATTAATGAAAGCAAGATACCTCCAATTTCAGCTTCCTAATCTATACATAGTTTGCTTTTTTATTTAGTGTTCTCATTTTTAGTTGTATTAAATGTACTCATCAGACGTTTGCCAGCTGCAGTTACAGATTATAAACCAAATTTGCAATACATGCTGATCATTGCCAAGCTTTCTCCTCCTGTACACATAGATATGGACACGCACGCACACAGAAACAATTAATGAAGTAAACCTTGCCCCACATACCTGAGGCAAAAGCTTGTGAAAATAGATTAGCCTTACCATGTGCCTTGCAGGTAAACAGTATCTGACTCTGATAGAGAAATGGGAGAAGAGAGCTTCAGAGTAGAGGCTGCCTGCCCGTGCCACCCTGGCACCCAGGTCTGGATGCTGAGGTCTGGGGGCTGTCAGTGAAAATCCCACATCTCATTTCAGCTGTTGCAGTGGTAGGAAGGAAAGGAACAGTAACTTAGGTCTCCCATCTACTCTATATACAGTTTTCTTTCTGTGGCCTGCTAGAGACATCTGAAATTTATGCCACCTAATTAGTGTCCTTCCATGTTCCTCAGATCTGGAGTTTTTAGAACTAAACTCATATTTGCATGTTACATCTATATTACAAAAAAGTAATAATATAATGGATTAAATTAATCCTGTAATAGTTGTTTGAACTTACTGTAGGAATGTAAATAATTTTGTGGCATTGAGCTCATATTTCCAGTCTTATGGGGGTAGGATCAAAAGTTATCAACCACATATATCTGAGTAATTCAGCTACAATAAATCTTCTAACAAATACCCACCCTTTGCACACCCAGAGATACGCTCCAGTACTGTTGAAATCCTGCACACACCTGTATCTTACATGTAAGTCCATAAACATGACTAGTAGCTGTATCTTCAGCTGCAATCAGGTGGTATGTGAGGCTACAGCAACAATCAAGGTAGTCCATGGTCAGAAAGTCTGATTGCCACTTGATTGCTGCTGGCTGTGTGGCCCTCAAGGTTGTCTTCTCCTTGGAAAAAGTTTTGAGGAATCATTAATTGAAAAGAAATGTGGGGTATGGCTCTGACTCCAACTCTGACACAGTTCAGGATACAAAGCATTAAGCGCTTCATCTATATTGGGTCAGAAGTGATCATGCATAATCCACTTTTATCTAGGTATCATTCTGTCATATGTAAGGTATGCTCTGCCTTGTCTCTGTTACTCTGCCTCTCCGTTTCTCCCTCACACATATCGGTCTCTCTTTGGCTGCTGTTTGCACATACATACATTCTAAAAATACATGGAAATGGAAGTCCATCTGTGTTGCATAATATTTTACAAAAACACCAGTGTTTGTATTGTTCTTTCTCTGAGCCCTTAATGAGTTTAAAGAATTTAATGTGGCTTAATGAGAGTTCTTATTCTATTTCTGACACAGAAACTAATGAGGGAAAAGTAGAACAAATTGAAACCCAACTTTTACTTGTTAGTTTCATGATGTCATCAGATGCAGGATATTACAATCCATGGAAAAGCTTACAAATCTAGGCAAGAATCTGTTTTGCATCCGTGCCCTTCAGTTGTTTATAACATAAAGTTTGCCAGTGAGAAAACGAAGTTTAGCATAACTTAATTTTTGTTTTTTTTTTTTTTTTTTTTTTTTTATATTCCTTCAGAAAATTCTTTTAATGTTTGGGCTGGTTTGATTTTTAGGTGAATTTTTGCGAGAATCAGTCTAACCTGCTTTGCCTGGCAACAGAAGCGTAGGTATGACCAAAGATTGATTAGCCCTTCTGATTATGGCTCTGATCTCCCCATGCACCAGCAAGGGACAAAACCTGTGCTAAGTTCATCTGGAGTAAAATCTGATGCTCATCAGGAAACTTCCTCATAACATCGCAGCTTACTGAAAGAGAGCTGTGGCATTTACATGTTACTACAGTTACACTTGTTAACACTTAACTGCAGTTTGCTACTTTAAGGCAGTTGCACTGGGCAGAGCACAGCAACATTTCATAAAGTTTCACCTTGGGTTTTCGCTGCCCTGCTTGGGATGGTCAGGCCGCAGTATGTAGCTGCCTGTTGATGGGACCATGGTTTGGTCTGTCACCTTTAAAAGTGATTCTTTTGGTTTGAAATCAGTCGGCTTCCCAAAGGGGAACAAAAATATAAGACAGGTATAGGAGGTGCACCTGCTTCTGAACCCTGCTGCTACCCACTGGCTTCACGGCCACACTTGCTTGCTTCTTGTTCCCCACCAAATATGCTCTCAAAGGCTCTTAGAAGTAGCCATGCAGCAACTGAAGCCCCAGTACTACAGGTATATCCATGTAAGCAGGCTGTAAATGCCTTCATAAAATTGTGTGCCATGCCATGAACATCAGGATGGTTTCGACAGGTCAAGGAAAGCAGTGACTTTCATTGTCCACAGAATGTGCTTTTGATATAACCAAGCTGCAGAAAGTTGCAGCACAGTAAATAAAATGCTTTTCTGTACCATCTGATATTTTTTAGCAATTGTTAGTCTTTTTAACAATACCAGCTAAATCGCACAGTGGTGTGATTTCTTAGGTTGATGTTAACACTGTGCTCTTCTGGTGTTGTTCAGCATATCGTGTCTGAACCATGATGGATGTTATTGCTTTCCATTTAATTTTTTTTTGCAATTAGTTGTTGGTTTCATGTTGTTGAGTGCAACATGAGATAGTTCAAATAATAAGAATTTGAATTGGAAATAGAGGCATTTTAACTGACTTTCTTGAGCATTATCATGCAAAGAGAAAAAGAGTAAGTTGTTTGGTTGGTTTTTATGTATGTATATATGTGTGTTTGTGGTTTGTTTTTTTCTTAATGAAGGTTTTCATAATTTGGTAGTTCAGCAAACATGGGTATGTTCTGAAAGTATTTCTCACAGGTGGCAGGTCTGAGTTGATAGCTTTTAGGTAGACAGTTTTGTTACAGCATATGGAGTCTAGAGCTGAAAACCTGTTTTCTGGAGTTTTAAAACCATTGGAAAGTAAGATTTATTGGACCTTAAATATCCCAGTGGTGCAAATTTATATGGTGTTCATGGCAGTTTCAGCTTAACTTTCCTTAGAGATTTGCTGTGGTACTGCATTATCTAAGGAACATTTAAAATGGGTTTGACTACCTTTTTTTTCCCTTTTTTTATCTTCTTCAGTTGTTTCAATATTTATTTATGAATGTGAAAAACTTTATTAAAAAGATGACCTGGTAGCTCTGCCGATGCAGATGCAAAATGTTTTACCTGAACGGGATAAAGTTAAGAATCTGAAAAGCTGGCATCTTTGAAGTTTTTTGTTTTAATGGTGGTATGTGACAGTGGCGAGTTGTCAGTGGGAGGGAGCTTAAAAAATAGTCATAGGAGAAAGAAAAAACAGCTGTGGAATTTATTTTACTGGGTGAAAGGAGACTCATGGTTAAGCAAGCTTTACCTTCCTGGGTTTTCAGAATTTATTGCCCAAAAGACACATGCCTGAATAGAAAGAGAACTGAAAATCCACTGTGACATGAAGTGCTCTTACTGCATATGAATACAATTTGTTTATTTTTTATCTCCAGCAAACTGTGACTTTCTTTGTCTTGTCAGAAGGAATTTCTGGTGAGACCTTACCAGGGTAATGCTGCCATAAACCCCGCACTCCTCAGCTGCAGTTCTGTGCAGTGCAGTTTGGTCCGTGGTAGTTCTCACTAAGCTACTGTGCTGCTTTCAGTCAGGAATGGGACTGCATTGACTTTACTTTTGCAGAAAAAAGTACATTTTTTTAGAAAATGCACTACATAAAAGAAGGAAAGGCAAGAGGGAGAGCATGCTCTGATATATGAGCTGAGACTATGGATGTTGTAATGCCATTTATTTTAGGATACTATAGGAAAATCACATTGGGACCAAAGTTCCCGTGGATTACCATGCGATATTTATTACCATTTTCCTGTGTTTTCCCTGGTTAGGATCTAATCCTTCAGTGTCTGGAGCTGTGTGGAGTTAAGAATTTGTCCATTCAGAGAGGAAAACCTTGCCAGCTACGGGATTTCACTATTTCACTACCTGTATTTATTTATCCCCCCTCTAAAATTTCCAAGAGCAAGAGGGTTGAGATTGGAAGGCAAGAGATGGGGGGATAGGTAAGCTGAGGGAATAGCAGGGGCATGTATCTGCTCAGTAAATAGTGTTTACTGATTACTGTTTACTGTCAAGCAGATTACTGCAGTTGTATTTCTGTGAAGCAACCCACAAGCAGCCAGCGCGAAGGAATGAAGTGAAGTTGTGTGCAATCCTGAGGTGACTAAAAGATGTGCTTGTGACATACTTCTAGCAAAAGCCATTTTCTGTTGCCCAGTACCCTCGCAAACACTATGATTTTGTGAGTGACACATCTGATTATGAGCAGCCATCAAAACGCTCATAGGCATCTTTGAAAGAAGAATGTGCTTGAATTAGATACTTGCAGGTCAGAGAAATATGTTGATCTGTTCTTTTAGTTTGCTCTTTAGCTTCCTGCCCTTTTTCATTTTGTTCAGTAGTTACTCAGTTTTGGAGTTTATTTGAAAGGGATGATAAAGTATATGCTTTTGCGTTCCTTCCGTGGGCAGAACTTCCATTTGCTTCCTTAGGAGAGTTCGTCTGAGGAAGAGCTGCTGACTGCTTTTGCCTTGATATGGAGAGGATGTGGTTAGTATAGGGGTCTCTTCATTCTCAAAGCTCTCTTACTGTGTTGAGCTCTTTGTTTCCTAAAAAAAGAGATTTTCAATCTGAAAATCAGTTCTGTCAAGTTTTAGGGAACAGTATGAACAGACTTAATAGAGCTGGCAATGAGGAAAACATAATCCAGGCACATCTCACCTCCGTCAGGTATAAAAAGCCTCTGCCGAGCTTGCCTGTTAATTCTATGGTTATCATCTTCTCGTGATGGAATACATACATAGAAAAAACAGAAGTTAATGTTTACTTCTTGGATGCTTTATCGTCAAGCAAAAAGAACTGACAGTTTCATGGTTAAGTGCCTACAGTTGTTTTTGGCTTTGCAGTTGTTGAATTAATCACTGCAAAGCTAACTAATTGTGTACCTTTTAAAGTTTTATTTTTTGTTGTTTTTCCTCTTTTAATGAAAGGAAGATATTTTGTTCTTTCTGACTTTGGAGTCGGATTATCCCATTAAGTACTAGCAGCAAGCTCTTCAGCTTTTACTTTCTTGAGTTATCTCAGGAATCATTCTTCTAGTAGATGATGAATTTACTTACTGATCCAGTTATTTATGGCTCTTAGTGCCCATTCTATAGATAGGATGAGGCATTTTAAAACACTTTTTAAAAATTGTGTAGAAAATGAAATGCTATCTCCTTAATTCTGAGTTTACAGATGTTACTACTGCTGCTGTTCTGATTTGTGAGACATCATCTTTGTGTCTTACTGGGTTGTTTCATAGAATTTAGAGTTTCAGGGGTTTTTTTGTTTTTTTAATTCTTCATTACATGTTAGACATGGGCAAAAAATGACAAGGTTCTCATCTTTATAACACACTGTGCATCTGCAGGCTCATTACTCCCTGGTTTTAAAGAAAGATGAAAAAGTCCTTGCAGAGATGTTTCTGGCAACATTTTAGTAGAATTTTATTATGGCAAAGAAAAAATCAAAGCATGAATGGACAAATTTAGGATTTTTGCCACTTTTTTTTTCCTGAGGCTGTGTAAACTTTTTTCTTTTTTTCTTTTTTTTTTTTAATAAAAAAATAATATAGAATGCAGTGTTTCCCACAAGAGCACCTTCACACATTTTAGTTAGAAGATGCTGGTACATTTCGAGAGGCTTTGAAAGCGGTAATTCAATAGGTATATAAAGCTGTAATGATAAATGTGATGATTGTTTGTATCTAGAATTGTTAAAAAACAAGATTTATTTTATTGTGTGTTCAGATTCATATTACTTCCAACCCTAATGGCTTCACGGTTTGCTTTTTTTTTGTCAGCTGGCTCATTTCAAGTCATAAAGGTTTCACTTCAAGAAGTTTTTATAATTAAAAAAATCTCAAATTTCAGTTGGAAACTTTGTATATATAAGTAAACTTAACAAGTCTGTGTATTGTATGGGAGTGGGTGTAGCGATGTTATTTATCATAGGGTCCACAGTATTGGAAGGCAGGACTAGTGACAGTGAATCATGCACACTGTGTATTAATGTAGGCCACTTTCGGCACTATATAAATAGTATTGTAAACACACACCTGCAAAGTGTCTGCAGTTATATGGTCATTGCACAAAGTCCCTCTGTGCTCTCCTAAGTACATATCTCTGCGTGTATCACATCTTGCTAACCAAGGCAGCATACTGCAGCTGCTGTTCCTCTCGAGGAGGTGTCTATAAAATGAACGCTGTGAAACCCAACTTTTGGGACAGCTTTATGCAGAACACATGGGTGTACTGTTACTAGATCTTTTCAAAACCTGCCTGGTCCTTTTCTCCATGTAGGGCCAGCCGCATGAGATGAGGTGGGTGTTGATCTGAAATGTAGGCTGGTCCTCAGAATGGGGCAGAAGACAAGCGTGACTTAAACCAGTGGTAGTTTTCTTGGCTTTCCCAGAGAGGGATATAATGAAGAACTAATAAGAAAAAGCCATATTTCTCTCCAAAGTCTAAAAATGTGGCAAATACAGTAGCAGCAGGTTCTTGAATTTTCATCTGCCACAGTAACACGCCCCTGATCATAAACTGACTTCCTGAACTTTTTCTTTATTTCAGCAGGTAGTCGTTCCAACACTGTCAGTTACCCCGTTGTGTTTGCACGCATGCACACATTCAGGGTAGCCCAAAACCTAATACAGAATCATAGAATAGTTACGGTTGGAAAGGACCTTAAGGTCATCTAGTTCCAACCCCCCTGCCATGGGCAGAGACACTTCACACTAAAATATGTGCTGCTGGGTGCCCGTGGTAGCCGAAGCTCTTTCCCTGCACTGCATCTTGGAGTCTGTTCAAGACCGTGGTAGAAATCCTGGACTGCTTGTAGAGCTTGATCCTTCCATGGAGCTAAGAGAGGCTGCTAGCTCAGAGGAGATCACTGTGCCCTAGGCCACGTTCCCAGAGGTGTCTCTTCACCCTGAGCAGTGTCTGCCCCTCCGTGGTGGCCCTGCAGTGGCCTTTGAACAACTCGGGCTGGCTCCCATCCCAGGGATGCTCCTTTGGGTTGGACAGTGGCAACTACTGCATGTCTAGGAGTGTGGCTGGGAGCTGGATGGTTGTGCACCCACTGGATGTGCAATGAAGTGCTGAGCACTGGATTTCGGACCTCTTATCCCCTTTGTGGCAGGGGCTGCAGGTGGACCCTACATTTTGGGCTGTAGCTGCTTGTGACAGCTCCGTGGTATCCCTGGGGAGGAAGGGGAGCCACTGTCTAGCACCTGGAATGGTGGAGGACGGGAGAGACAGGGATCTCCTTTTTAAAAGGAGCTGTTTTTTTTCTCACCCCTATTCTTTATTCATAAACCTAATGCAGTTCCACAATTCCCAGACATGTAAAGCTGCAGGGCTTTTCTTGTTTTGTTTAAATCTTTCTGAACCAGCCAAATTTTTGGGGTTGGCACAAGGTGCAGCCAGTACCCATGGCCTTCCAGGGCTTGCTTGGTCTAGAAGTCTGCAGATGTTTTCTGCTGGATCTGGCTCTTAATGAACAAAAAAGATTTTGGCGTGCTTATTTATTTATGTATTTTCAAGGGGAAAATGTGGTTTAAAACGTTGATAATTATGTTGTAGGTGAACTACTCAGACTTTATGCGACTGTATGGGAAAATGAATGCTCATCAATTTAAAAAGAATTTCTTTATTCATACAGCATTCATATTTAAAGTGATCTCTTTTTCTCCCCTCCTTAATGAAAACAGGGTTTGAGGAGCATTACAAATAATTATTTTTTTAATTACATATAGTTGTGCATCAGAGTTCTTGAAGACGGCCCACTCTGATCCTCTGGTGAAAATACCAGAGCTTTTCAAAAGCTTTTTAATTATCCATTCTTGCTGCTACTTTCTTTGCAATGTACACATAGTAACTGAAAAAAAGAAAACATTCCAGGAGGGATCCACCTACAGGTGCGCATAGGTCAAGCACATACTTCTCCTTCACAATGATTAGTTTTCTTTTCCAGCTGTCAGGTAGTACTTCCTACTGTCAAATCCAAGCTCGCGCTCTCTTTCAGAGGCAATACTTATCACAAAGCTGCAGTGCATTTTAATCAAGGTTCCCAGAGTATTTTACAAGCAGTAATTGCCTTTTAAGGACAGGATGAAGTATTATACCCATTGTACTGACGGGTGAGCCAAGGCACAGGGAATCTGAATAACTGCAGTGTTAGAGTGAGCCAGTAGCAAAGCTGTGAACAGGGCTTTGGTGCCTTCACTCCTGGTGCTGCTAAGATACCTCCCCCTCCACCCACCAGTTTTCCTCTCTTTTCTTAATTCGACATTTGTGAGACATTGGCTTTTTTTTCTTTTTTACATATTATATGTTAAGTGCTGTACTTGCTCTGGGGCTGAGATAAACCTGCATGTGAACGCGCTCTTGTTTCATGTGTTTGCAAAGTGTGAAGGCCTGTGTGGCAGGACTTCAATTTCATTCCCAACCTTCTGTTTTACTGCTGCCCTCTGTGGCTCTGGTAGTCATTGGATCATCCCCAAAATAGCTCCTGTTTGCTTTGTTACTGGTGTATCACCACGCCGTGAGTGACTGAAAGAATTCCACTTTTCAGCACAACAGTCCACTCACTAAATGATTCCCCAGCATGATACATGCTCTGTCTTGTATTTAATTATCTTGTAATTATCAAAGCAGTAATGAACTTTGTGCATTAGAAGTGTATGGATCAATAAAAACAAATTTATGGAGGAGCCACTGACAGGCTGTAAGCCCAGACGTACCTTGGATGCTTGCATTTTTCTGAAAAGCTTTTGACTTTTTTTCTTTTTTTTTTTTAATTAAACAATGTCAGGAAAAAAGGATTTAAAATTTGCACTATTTCTAACTGGTGATGATCACACACATATTCTCAGTGCTTTGTTAGAGGTGGTGTGTGTGCTAATGAAAGTTTGTATTGGAGTGGCCCCTAAGAATATGATCATTGTTACAAATTTATTAACACCATGAAAGATTTCCTGTCCTAAAAAGTCTGCCAGCAAACGTCATAATCCTGAGTGGGCAGAACCATGTGGTAGGTTTGACTGAGCCCCTTTGACAATTATATAATTTATTTAACTGTCTATCTTTAGAAGTTGGGAGGCTATGCTTTGGTTTCAGAAGCATGCCGAAACTCCCGTGCTGCATGCGCGGCAAGGGCAATGGAATACCAGAGTACTCGCTTGGGCTTTAACTACTAAATAATGTGGTTGCACATGACACAACAAGAACAGAGGTATAATCCTGCCCTGTGAAGCAGGTCACATGTTTCAGGTTCTCTGTAATGTATGCAAAGTAGCTGCTTAAATCATTACGAATGTGTAAATCATCTTCTTCATAAACAATACCATCAAGGTACAGTCAGGCAACATGTCTCTTGTGGGCTGACTGGAACTGGAATTTCTTTGAGACATTGAGGAGGTACGTCAGTGCATGAGAAGCAGATTCAACTGTTGCTGCAGTGTGGTGTCTGCAATGTTTTGGATTTCTGAGATCAATATTGCTAAGGCTGTCTTCTTCACATTGAAGTGCAGTGAAAAGAGGAGGATGTGAATGAGGCAAACGCCACCTGTGTGATCCGAAGCTTCCATGAAAAATTTGCTCCTTTTTTCCTCTGGCTTTGTAAGTCACGCAACAGATACTCACTTATTCCTCTGCATAAGTTTAGTAAGTATTTGGAGCTCCTGTTGCTGTGTATGTTGTGCATTTGGGGAAGAAAAGATTTGTTGAGCAATGTTTCAGACTTTTATCTTCTGTTTTAGCCATAATTTTCCCTTATAGAGTATGATACTGTCTTTCTTGAATGTACCGATGCACTTTCTGTAGCTCCTACGTAACACTCCACACCTCTTGAGCGCAGTCCTCAAAGCTGACTAGTTCAGTGGTGAGTGAAACTGAAAGCGAGACCTAATCTTGTTAAGAACCCCGCTGTACTTCTGGATAAAGTATAAATATCTGCTATCATCATTATTCTTTATTTATTATTATTAGAGTTTCTGAGGGTTTTTTTTTCGGGGAGAAAGGGGGAAGGGAGGAGTAAATGCAGTGTATGGTCACCACCCCACCCCCAAATGTTGTATTTTGAATCACTTTAAGTAGTTGTTTGGGATGTCTTTATTACGGTGAATCATGTTTTTAATATCTGCCTTAAACACATGTGTGAGTTCATACTGAGGCAATGGAAGCCCTCTTTCATTTGCTATCATGTAATGCTTCTGCAGCCTGTAAAATGCCTCTGGTTTATAAATACAGGTACATTTTCAGCGCAGAAATCCTTTCTCTCAGCTGTGTAAGGGTCAGACAGTTTTGCTTCAAAGGTGAATGCAGAGGTGGTGACTACATAGATGCAATGTATCTTCTTTTGCTTGGAGATGCTGGCTCCAACACCAGTTTCAGAAGAAATACCAGTGAGATGGCACTGGTAAGATGTACCTGGGTATAACTAAAGATGCCGGCACAGGCCGGCTGGTCTGTAAGCGCTGCTACTGAAAGATCAGTTTTCCTGCTTGCTCTATCTGTGCCGTGTCCTTTAGTGGTGGGAAGTAAAACACAACCAGCACTCCTCAACTTTCAGCGCATGTGGAAACAAAGCTAAAAGAGCAGGGGCATCCCCAATGCATTGGCAATTTGCTAAGCGCCCGAGGGCTGCATCTCATTTGCATTAGAAGTGCGTAGATTGCTCTTGTCTTTATCTTGGCCGTGGGGACGAGGCTGATGGAGGCGCCCGGGCTCGCGGTGGCTTCAGATGCCCGGGTGTGGTGGTTTGGGTCTGCCCCTCACGGCGGGACGCCCCGTTGCCCAAGGCGCTGTTACGGGGCCTCGGGCGAGTTCCGCCCGCCCCGGAGTGGGGGGGGGGCAGGGTACCGCACGGCCTGCCCGGTAGGAGTGGGGTACGGCCCAGCTTTGGCAGTCGGTGCACTTTGCATAAGCGGGGTGGGCTGGTTGGTGTTCGGCAGCGCCGTTCCAGGCCCGGACAGGACCCCCTCGGCGGTGCGCCGTGGGGCTGTGAGGAGTGCCGGGTGAGTCGGTGCCCTGCACAGACACCCGTCTGTGCTCTTAAGCAGTCAGTAGTGACAGACAAATTAGGAGGGGGGGAAAAAAAAGAGAAGAAAACCAACCCCAACCCAGCTTGTGTCTTTTCAATAGAGATAACTGTTATCTCTTATAGAAGTCTACATAAGTGTAAGTAATTGCCTGCACTTGGCTCTGGTACAGTGGAAAAGCTGTGATCAGCAAACTCGTATTGTACTGTGCATGTAAGGGGAAGTTATCGGATGATATAGGGACATGTTGGCCTTAATGCCGGTACTTCTCTCTCCTCTATCTTATTTACAGCTCTTTGCAAGTATTTAAAGACTTCTTGGAGCCTTGGGAAGGGGCCGCGGGTACCGCGTTGGCTCCGAGCGAAGAAAGTTTTGCTGGGATCGTCCTTGAGTTAAAAAAAAAAAAAAGTGGAAAGAAATCCAAACCCGTCTGTATCAGCCGGGATTCCTTTGTTCAGCTTGGAAGTTCTGGGTCCGTGTCGTGAATGAGCGTCACGGAGAGGCGCCGGCTCTGCCCGCCGCTGGTGCGGGGGGAGGCAGGGATGGAACCGCGGACTCCCCTGCCCGGACCCCGGCACCCCCCGCAGCACGTCGGGCTGTACTGAAAGGACTTAGCGTGTCACTGTGTGTGTGTGTGCCTGGGTGCAGGGCTGCGGGTCACGTTTGCAGCCTCGTGTGTGTGCGCCTGTGTGTGCCTGTGTGTCCGTGTCCGTGTGCCAGCGCTGGCTGCCTTATCGCAGGAAGTGTTGCGGAAAGCAGTTGCTCCCTCTTTCTCTGCCGGTTCCCAGAACGCGGTGATTAACGGCACTTCCCCCTCTCTGTCACTCGAGGCAGAAACCGGCAGCCGCGGCTGTCCCACTCCAGCTTGGGACAACACCCCCTCTCCCCCCACCTTTCCCCTAAACAAATTTAGAACTCTTAAAAATAACAGTCATCCCCCCCCCCCCCCCCTTTTTTTTAAATTTGCCTTCAAACGCCTTCCTATGCACATATATATGAAACCTGTTTGTGTTCTATATTGTAAACACAGATGCTGACAAATAATATATCTGTGCGTTTATATATAAACCCCAACATTGCTCCACATTCTGCAGTGATAAGCCTGAACTGAATCAAGTAGAGCTTTTCTGTTCACAGGCTGGTCCTTTCTAGGACACTTTTGTAAATCACTTTGTTGACCTCACTTTATGGGTACTTTATAATAAAAAGGTTGTGAGTCTGGTCAGTTTTACTTAGCGGAAAAAAAAACCCACCAGCCTCCCTCCTCTGAGAATCCAATCCAATAATCCAATCTAAACTGAGAGGAAGATATCAAGATAAAGTAGTATTTTTTTTTCATACAGTCATCTTGGAATTGTCTCATGACAGGTCATGAAAAAACTCTGCCTCAAACTAGTATTTTTCACTCATAGATTGGAGGTCTTAAGATATTTGCATGCTGAGATACTGTGTCTCAATAGATAGAATGGCTGTTCCAAAAAGCCCAGAAATTAGCATTCCCTTTTGGAAAATTAATCCTTTAATATATTTGTTTCCAAATTATGGTCTGCAGACACATATAATCATGGCATGATACTGATCTGCAGTATCGTATCATCCATTTAGGGGGTTTAATTAAAAGTTTGATGTGCAGGCTGCATAGTGGTTCCCTATTACGACTGAAGTTTGACAGTGGTCCATAATCCAAAAATGTGGGAACATTCGTTCAGGAGAATTATGGTCCTAGATCATTACATTTTCCTTTCATTTCATCCTGCAATTTTTCTCCCTCCTTTCAAACATGATTAAAACCAATGAGAAAGGAAATATTTGAAGTGATTTGCAAAGTTATTTGATTTTTATAAAATTACATGGTGTGATGTGCTGGATGTGCCAAACTGCAGACAGACTTTCAGCTCATAAATTAAGTACACTTTTTTGTTCTGGTTTAAGCCCATTGAGACTTCTGCCAGTTAGGTTTTTCGCTTCTGTGATCATCGTGCCTAATAGTCTGATGTTGCAGATACTTGCAGGAGCATAGTGAAACTGGTAGCATCATGTATGTGGTTTGATTTTTAATGTGTAGCATATTAAAGCATGTTTTCTGTCCTGAAAGATGTTATATGAAACTACTGCAGTATATATTAAAACAGTCACTGGACTCCTAACTAGTCTAAGGTGAATAATAAAGGTACATAATAATGCTTCAGGAAAAAAAAAATGTTTTAAACAGGAAAAAACTATATTTAAAAAATACATAAATATTTACCTTTTAAAAATAAGACTTTCAGATTTTGATCTGTGTTAAGGCCTAAATCTACACGGCTAGCTGTACTGTTTGATTATGTTTATTTACCTGTTTGCTGCCAAAGTTTTAAGTAAAGTCACTCCACAGTCCTGGTGGAAATGGCTAGCTAAACACCTGGAACCAGTTTGTGGAAGTGATTAAACTGCTTTTGCCAGAGGCTTCCTCTGCTGGTGCAGTGACACTGTTTTCTCCATTTTGCATTCTGCTCAGTGACACTCATTTTCAAAATTAAGATTACCAGAAACTGGGAAGAAAAAAACTAACACCCAAACCCAAGAAACCCCAAAAGGAACTTATTTCCCAAAGCATATTCCCAATGAAAGCTTATTTTTCTTTTCCTTATTTTCCATTCTGTGGATGAAAACAGTGTGAGATGACGAAATTTGTTACTTCTAAAATGTGATAAACCAAAACAATTGGATGAACAATTGTACAGTGAACAAATCACATGTAGTTCTTTGTTTAAATTAGTTTAAAATGCAAAACAGGTTTTGTAAATGTCTTGGTTTTTTGGTTGTTTTTTTCTTTCTTGCATATCTCAGGCATCATTGAACTGACGAACAATACTTTGAGTTTTTAAATGATTTTCAATGTAATTCCAGCTTTTATAAACCATAAACCCCCTTATTATCCAATAAATATAAAGCATGGAATGAAATCTATAATATGTATCAATATAAAAACATGTGTAAGCACAAAAGGTGGTATTGAGCTGTGTAGCTTATTAATTAAGTGCCTGTAGATACGATGTATACAAGTCATTAACCCAAGAAAGACTTCTTCCTTTGATAAAACGGCTACATTTAGTTACAGCTGATGTCTTTTAAGAATTATTTCCTGAGTTGTCACTTTTCAGAAATACAGTGAAGACAAATAATTTTAACCTCATTGTATGTGTGCCTTGATGTTTTTGGGCTGCCAATTTAAATCATGATTAAAACTGGTGATATATAAATTACTTATTAAAGTCTGCATCTGTGTAAATAACCATTAGTGCACAGAGTGAATTTGAAACATGACATGTACCTGTACATCTTTATGAGAGATTTGGCACAAAATCATATTATTTCATTAAATCAATAATGTGTTTATTAGATGATGTGTGGCAGAAATACTAAGTGCTGTTTTCAGATTATCTAGATGTTTTTATATTTTCCAAATATCCCCTAGCTGGGGTACTGTAGTAAGACAAGTTGATGATATATAGTTGATCGTATATTATCCCTTCTTTATTCTGAAATCCTGAGCAGTTTGATACTAATCTTAAAATTCTGGGACCTGGAGATAGTCAGACAAAATTATTTATGTGAAAATGCTGGGGGGATTGAGTCCAGGGATTGAAGTTCTTAATATCTTGAGCAAAGGGCTGTGGAAATAAAGATCCATGCACATACTCATTAATTACAGAGCATTAAGAAAATAAGACCAAATCTAGAAGACCTCTTGTAATCAGTAATGATTTCGCTGGAGTAAAATCTACCCCTGACTTCTCCAATTCCTCTTGTAATAAAGGCAGGAAGATACTATCGGAGTGGTTGACCAAAGCTTTGTGCTCAATCTGTCCATGGGGTAAAACAGTGCCAGATGAGGACCCCAGACTAACAAGAACAAGTATTCAGCTGAGAACTATTAACAGAAAAAAAACCCCAAAGTTGTCACAGCTGTGTCCTTTTAAGGTCAACACCAAAAAGACTCTTGTCAAGTTGACAGAGGGAGATGACTTACTGATGTAACCCAGGGCAAAAGAGATAAGCCATAAAAATAGTGTTACATTTCTGTTTGATAGAGTGACTTCTCCTGACAGCTTACAGAAAGAACCAAGCAAAAAAAAATGTACTGAGTTAGTTACTGTGACAGTGAAGCTGATAAATCACATGGAAACTTGATTTTGCCAATTCCACTGGTTCTGGGGCCTGCATTTTGCTATTTTTAATAAGGACTTGCATAAATTGGACAAATAGACCAGAACTTTATTTCACTGAAATAAAACTCCTTGAACTATTGGGTAAACTTGTAAGCATAAACTGACAGTTTATTTCTAAAACTGATAGTTTATTTCTAATAGTGTTGTTCTTTATTAGTAGCATTCAGATGAGGTCATGGGGAGGAAAAATAATTGATTAGCCTTCCATCATGCAATCAGGCTTTTAATTTTTGAGAAAAGTATGCCAAAACTGGGATTCTCTCTTGTAGAAGGAGGTTCCTGGGTGGAAGGGGAATGTACTGAGGGATGTGGATGGGAACATCACCTTTACATCTGGTTTCTGCAGGGTATGGTCAATGGATTTTAAATGTTTATAGTCAATGTAAACTAATAACTGCTTTTCTAACCTGAACTCCTGTGAAACAGCACTCCAAGTTCCACTCAGATCATAGCTTCTGCTGTGTAATATAGAAGCTGAATATTATTATCATCTCTTACAGAACTATAGTTTCAAAGCATTTTAATGACAAGGAAGGCATTATAACCCTCCCCTGCATGTTATTTAATGAATCAGTTTGCTTGCAATAATGATTTTACTTTTCTGTAGACAGCAGTTACATTTCCTGCCAGAGAGAGATTGTTTTCTCCACAAAGATTCTTTTTTTTTAAATAAAAAAAACTCCTCCCATGTTTTTAACTACTCCCTCCTTTATGGTATAGCACATTTCCATTCACCCATACCGTTCCTGATGGTTTGCTTTCCTTGTGCACTGGTGAAGAGGACTGCAGATGTGCAGGAACCTGGTTACCTTGGGTGGGTGGCAGTGCTTGGACTGCACACAGCATTCTCTTGGTCAGGAAGATGAGAATTGTGGGCTCTGGCTGTGGACCTTCAGTGTGCTGAACTGCCTAGTAGTGCTTCTGGAGTGATGAGCAGGTGGTAATGGTTTGATTTGAACTCTGCTGGAGGTTTTTCAGGTGTGTGACCCTTCCCTGGTTTGGTGGACTAGGGCTAGTGCAGTTCTGGCACTGGCTGAATTTGCAAAGTTGGGCTGAAAATGCACTGGGGAATGGCTTTTCCAAGGAGAAGTGAGCTTTTTTTAATCCAAGCCTGAGCCGCCACAGAGAGGGACAGTCAAACCAGCCTCCTGCCAGCCCCAGGGCTGAGCCGGGTGTTTCTGGCCAGGCCATGGGTGCAGGCACAGGGCAGGGTGAAGGGAAGGGCAGGGCTCCTTCAGGAGCAATGCCATATGATGGCTTAAGCCCATCATAAAATTGCGTCTTCAGATCTTGGTTACTGGATCTGCCTGTTGCACCTCTGCTTGACTCGGTGACAGCCAAGAAATGTTGGTAAGCTTTACTTTGAACGCTGTTGGGGTTACCTTCTCCTCCACACTGTGCCTGCTTAGCAGGAGAAATCTTGTATGTTCATTTCTCACAAGCAGAAGGGAAAAAGGCTTTTTGTGGCATATTGGGCAGAAATTAGATGCTGGAAAGGCCTGCCAAATCATGGGTTATCAAAGAGCCCTGTTTCTAGCAGACACTATATACCATAAATAAATACATATTTAAATGTGTTTCAGTGCAATAAAAAAAAGAATAGTGGTATATTGTGCTATTGTGGAAGAAAAAGAAACTTGGAGCAAATGACTTGGTGTTTACACAGCTAAACCAAAATAATGTGTGAAGGCTGGTCAGGCCCAAATGAACCCCATAAAGAGCTTTTTAGGAATTGTGAGGGTTGCATTGGTCAGTTTGACCACATAAGGCTTCTCTGCTTAGCTTTCTGTTGCCATATTTGCTTTTGCATTGTGTGTTACATGAAAACAGGGGTGTTGCAACAAGCTGGGGAGATGGGGTGGCTCAAGGAATGAGCAGGGAGATGGGTAGCCTTCTGTCCCCATTGAATTGGAGCAAAAGTTTCCATTTTCTTCAGTAGACAGAACGGCAGGCATCACCCGAACCTATTGGTTTCATCTAAATAGATTAAAATCTTTAAAATACAAAAAGAATTTTACAATGCCTGTTTGGAGTATAGAAGTGTCACACAGATAAATGACTGGTAAGGGAGTTCGAAAGTGTGGAAGTGGCATTTTTACAAAGGCTTTGATACTGGTAATCTTACAGTTAATTCCTTCTGCCCAAGTAAGAAACATTACATGCCTTGTATTTTCTTTGGAGGTGGAAGATACTGTCTTTTAAAGACTATTGGCTTTATGGGTAATGCAGAAAGTCACTGTGAAAATAAATACATTTTTTTAAAACAGACAGAGACAAAAGAGTAGTCTTCCTCATTTGCTTTTGAGGATACTGTGCCCTTGGCACATACAGTTTTAAGGAATAGTGGTAAGGCTGTGCATACCCTGAAAAAAGTAGGTTAGTGTATGGTGTCCTGAAGTTTTGTGGCAGTTGTGAGCAGTGGGTAGCTCTTTGAACTTCAACCAGCATATGTAATCCCTTTTATGAAATGACCCACCTTCATCTTAAAATTAGGTAGGTTTTTTTTTTTGCCTTGACTGCATCTGGTGGAAGGATGTTTCATAGCCTCACTGCTTTGTCAGTTAAAACCCTTCCTTCTCATTTTCAGCCCAAACTTAATCATGGCTAGTCTATTTGTTCTTATGCCAACATGATCCTAAGCTTTTCCTTTCCTAATGTTTACCTGCTGCTAGCGTTGCTGCTAGTGTTGCTAGTCTAAATGAGCTGCACTTCACATGTTCATATAGAAAAGAGTCCCATCTTCTGTATCTTCATTAATATTATTTAAAATTAATCTTTCTTTAACATTTTAAATAGTTTCCTTAATGCAGTGTCACCTGTGACATTATTACTTACCTGTTTCTGCTAAGAATCTTGCCTGGGACATAGCAAGGCCTTTTGAAGTGTGATTTATAATTGTGGTTAATTTATTTTCATTAATAAGATGCCAGGGATTGTTATTTCACAGAGCACAGGCTCTTCCTTGCATACACTCTTCCTTACTAATTTTCATTTCAACTTGTAATACAGTTTTCAGTCATTTTCTGTACAATACCCCAGTCCCTCTCTAGATTGAAGGTACGACAAAACATTGCCATCTTCCATCTTTAGTACTTTCTATACAGAAAGTACTTTCTGTATATACCTTCTATAACTCACTAGAGTATTTGTCTTGTTAGATCATCTGTGATGCAGCTGTTTGAAGTGAGACTTTAGACCCTGATGGACCAGTTCAAATGGAAATAGCTGACTTGAAAATAAAGTAGTAGAGTTTCAGTCTCTGCCTTGTCATTTGGCCTCAAGACCAGACTCACTTCTTGATAAGTGTTACAAAAACAGTATAAACATAGCCATGATATGGGTGATTTCAAGTGGGAGCGGTTAGCATGTGATACCGCTTTTCTCAGACAAAGGAAATTAGGAGATATTTCCCAGTTCTTGGCTACTCATCTATCCATAGGACTGACTATCCTCTCTTTTTATGATCAACTATTTTATTTAAGGGAAAAAAAAAAGAAAAAGGTGAAATAATAATGAAAATATGGCTTTATAAATCAGAGCAGAAAGTGTCTCTTTAATATTACTGAAATGTGAAATGCTTATAGGAAGAATAAGCCAGCAACAAGCAGTTGCCATATCTCTTTTGCAGGCCAGGCACCATAATCCTGATCTGCTGGATCGTGCATGTTGCACTTCATCTGTTCGCTTGGGTTTCTACTGATGGAGTCCAAAGTGCGTAGGAGAATGGTGCCAAACCAGATTTTCTGATGTGTAGTCAGGATGTCGCCAGAGTGTGCATGTAGAGCTGGGAGCTACAGAAGTGTATCCCACAGTTTAGATATACCCATGATCTGATGTTGGATTTTTCTCAGTAATATGCCAGGTTGTCTGCTTCAGAAGTGCTGCATTGCCACAGTTATCTTATGGTGATAGACTGGTGTTGCTTAATCTTTTGTGTATTCTTTGGGAATTAATTTTCTGTCAGTGCATTTAAATCATTTTCTCACTTTAATAATTATATATTTATAATTACAGGAAGCAGTTTAGCTGACAGTGAAAAGAAATGCCTGCCTAGTGCTTTCTTGTGGGTTCACTGTTCCTGGCGTGCACAGCACCGCGGTGGCAGTGTGAGCCGGCGCAATGGTCTTCCTTTTGCTCATCTTGATGCCTAAGCCACTGATATTTCCTCAGTTACAATGTTCACATCCCTGCTCCAGTATAGCCTAACACGTATTTCCTTTTTGCTCTGTTCAAAATTAACTTACGAAGCTGTGATTTCAGGGCAAAATGTAGGGATTTGGAGAAAATGGTTAGCAGCTGTTTACCAGTATAAAGGACACTGGTTAACTCAAAAGTATCTGTGTGAACAATTAAATGTGTGTACTTGCCAGATGAACAGAAGTCCTAAACTTTGCGCACTCTTGTTATAGCTAAAATAAAAGGTGTCATCTTTTATGTTTTCTTAGAGCTTTTAGAGTGAATGTGAGTGAAATCAACAGGTACAACAGTGTTCCTATTGTTTCTATTCCCCATTCCTCTCTGTAAAGAAAATAAAAAGAAAAAAGGACATTTATTTAAATTCAAGCAAGTCTTAACTCTCTCTAACTGTGATGAGTGAACCACTGGATCTGCCGCACGTAATCTACCTGCTGTAGACTTTCTGTGTCTGAGTTTTACATGATGTTTTTGTTGCTGATTTTAGTATTTCATGAAGTTTCTCAAACCCAGTCTCTCTGTAATGCATCCTTTCTGCCTCCCCTATCTTATGTCTCATTCTTCTGTACTGCCAGTGATTTACAGTCATGATTCAAATTGAAACATAATGAAGCATTAGGCATCGATATGTCAAGCTGTTAGAAAGACGCAAGGGAGATCATAATTTTCAGTAATTTTAGAGTCTAATCAACTGTGTGTATGTTGCCGAGATTACAGGGTACTGTTGATTTACACAGCTACCTTTTAGCTCAGATGCCGGTACCATTCTAGACAGATAAAGTTCAGTTTGGGCTAAAGAAGGTACATTTTTTTTTCTCTGGGATTTGCAGTTTCCAGGTCCTCACTTCTTCCTGTGTTTGAACTTGGGAAGAGAGAACCATCAGGTCTGTGTGTGTCAGGGACTGTGAGCACCCCAGCACAGGCATACCTGCAGCACCGCTGGGCCATCGGTGGTATGGGAGCGTGTTGCTCAGCTCACTAACAGCGCTACCAGCTCCATGCCTAACCTTTAATTATCCCTGATGCTGTGAGTGTAATATAGACTTATTTGTGTGGTGAAGTGAGACAAGCATGCCATCTTGTGAGCAGGCAAAATGGGAGCAATGGGGAGCTTCTGCTGTCTGCGGTTGAAGAGTAAGTGTTATGAGTGAAGTTGGGTGTTTTTGCTTTAAACTCAAAGGAGATCCAGAGCTGCAACAACTTGGTGTGTAATGAGATAGGAAATCAAATTGATCTGGGAGTTACAAAGAGTATTTTTTTTTCTACTAAGGGGCCAAGGCCTGTAAAGATGCTGGGGGATTCAATGATACAAAAGGTTATTTTTTTAAAAAACAAAGGACGACTCAAGTCTATGTTTGGTTTGAACAATAGATTCTCATGCTGGGGAAGACCCAAGTATCAGCTACTTCAGAAATACATGACTTCTGTTTATTGCAGTCTCTGTTCTTTATTTCATGTATGCATATATATGCTCATCTTGTTATCTACATACAAATGGTTAAACTAATGTCTTATGACATTAAGATTTTTATCTGTGTGATCTTGGGCTGTTCTCATTACTCACAAGAAGAGAAGCCACAAATAAGTTATGAAGATCATTTCTAATTCCTCTTATGTATTCTTATTCTTTCAATACATACTGCTTAACAAAATAATTGTTGAAAAGACGCCTAAATTTCATTGTCTCTGATTTCATCTCTGTCTTCTTGTAAAGCAAGGCATCTTTGCAGCATAAATCCAGCTGTACCAGATTTCAGGGGATAAGAAATTTATAGCTAATACTAATCCCTAAAAAAATGGCTGTATGTGTTGTGAAACATTTTCTACAGAATTATCAGAGTTTTTGGGTCCTGTATCAGTTAATCAAGTAATTTTAGAAGCTGGATTCTCTCCTGACTGCTAATGGTACAAAGATCGCTTTTGCAGCCTTATGTCTTGTGGTTTATCAGATCAGGCTGTTACAGGAGTAATTATTTACTCTCAACTAGTCCCATTTTGGGAAGAATCTGCACACTGATGTGCAGATGAAACATCTATTTCTTGAGTTGTTTGAAGTAACAGTTGTGGATGTTCTGAAGCTATTCCTAGACTGGTAAATTAGAAGCAGTCCTAGCTTAGATTGATTGGCATGGGGAGAGCAAACAGCAACAGATTATTGATTGGGCAGCAGTTAGCTGAGCAGTATGACACGATCTATACTCAGCCAACTGGCTTACATTTGGCAGTCCTTGTGTTCAGTTGTAGTTATCTTGCCCCATCTGTGTTGGACTCTCAGCCTCTCCACCTAATTGGCTGTGTTAATTTGTAGCCCGCACCTTCAGATCTCAGGTACATCCCAAATTCCTTTGCACAAGTTGCAACATTACTTCAAAGAAGGTGCTGTTGTAGCCTCTGCAAATAATTTTGGGACTTTTTTTAGACTCTAAGATGCCAGTGAACCCAGAAGTTGCTTTAATAAGTTGCTTTCTTTATAAGTGAAAACACAGCAAAAGCGTTCCATTTTCGTGGGCTATATTTCAGTGCAACAAATCATCCCTACATCATTGCCGGATATTTCTTAAAACTGGTGAGGTACTGGATTGGGAATTGAGGTGGCGAGAAGGCAGCTCTGAGGAGGAAGACAGGAGCAGTGCGGTAAGGCTTGCTTGTGTACAGGGGATTTTTGAGAATGGAAGTATTAGCGTAATCTGTGGTTGTACTTCCATGTAGCTTTTTTAGAGAAGTTCTTAGAGTTTTTTGTTTCTTTAAAGGAACATTGAGATAGATTATTGATGGAAAGAGATACAGTGGTGTCCAACTCATTTCAAAATGTATCTTTAGTGGGAAAAACAACTGACCACTTCTGTTTGTTCTCTGCAGCTGCAGATTTCTACTCAAGTATCAGTAGTGTTAGCATGGAGATTCTGCAACCTATGTTGTCCTTGTGTTTGTGGAAATTACATATTTCACTTTCAAAAAAATACTATAATTTTTAAAATCTTTTTTTTGTGTGTGTGTTTTATGATCCTGGCAGATTGCCATAGTTTAAATTAAATTTGTGATGTCTGTATGGTCGCAGCTAATGTGAGGGCTTTTGGCACTACCCCTTAATGCAATAAAGAATCAAAGCCAGTAGAGTAAGAAATCTTCCGTCAAAAGCTAAAAGCTAGATTCATAAAATCACTTATGCAGGCATTATGAGATTTTCCCATGGAAAGTTTATGTGGGAGTTGGGCAAAAACTGATTCAAGAACAGCATTATTTGCACTATATATATTCATCCAGCAGTCAACAGGCTGACGCTGGCACCTTTTGCCAGTTTTAAAGGAATGCCAGCCCTCGCTACATGAAGCTGCTTCAAAGCCACATCAGCAGTCTTCGAGGAGTCTCTTTACTCTGTGCCCTCCTTCCCCATTTCCAACTAGAACTGAAACGGGTAAAACAAATCATATTCCTCAGAGAATACGTGCATTTGATTCTTATGGCTATCTGAAAAATGCTTCTCTGTTTCAAAGCATTTTTATAACAAATCACTACGGTGGAGGCATTATAAGAGTGGCTTTCTCATTGGCATTTCACTTCATTCCTCAGCTTAAAAAGAAACATAAATAAGAGATAAAAAAGGCAAATAATAGAAAAACTACTCAGAGTGAAGCCATTTGCATTTGCTTTGGGTTTGATCTCCTCCTACCTTCCCCCCCCCCTCCATTTTAGTTGTGCTAAGAAAGTGGCTCTGTGTTTCTGAGTCCGCATGAGGACTATATGATACGTGTTGCAACAGTCTTTCCTAGTTAATAGGGATGATTCCAAAGACAAGGTAAATCACCACTGCTTTGGCTGGAGCTAATATTGGGCTCCAACATCAGTTCTCTAATTTCTGAAAAGTGGCCAAGATTTCTTGAATAGGCACAGCTTTCTGTTTTTGTGTAGGCAACACACAATCCACTCTTTTGTTGTGGTTGCCACTGCTGTTGTTTCTTCCCCATTCACAATGGAGAGTGGGGTTATTTGTGCCGAGTGGAAAATCAGTGCCAAAACTCTGACATGCTTATGTTTAATGGGATGTTAATTTTTCTGATAGCCATAAAAGGTATAAGAAATTTTTGTAATACAGATCTCCTTGTATCCTGACCTCCGAGTCAAGAGGGCGTATTGGTGATGAAAGTTTTATTTGTCACAGGCATATCAAGATGAGAGCTTACTGGATGATTCAACCCAAATGTATAGTAACTGTTTATGTAGAGATTGCCAAAGATTTTCCATTGCTTTTCTTTTTATCTAAATTCTTGAATATATTACTAAATAAAATAGTCTGTGTTTGGAATGTATGGCTGAGGGATAAATGGAAACTCACAGCATGTGGGGGGAAGAGTTAGAATAAAGAAATATAATAGTTTTGTAAACTTTATGTGAATATAGGTACAGCATATAGAGGCTCAAAATTCAATTTGCTGATCAAAGCATCCAAATAACTTTGGATTTAATAATGTCAGCAATGAATGCTAATGTATGGAAATTGAAAAGCATGGAGCAACAATAGCTAGCCACGCTTACCAGTATTACCCTGCAGCATGTAGATTTACATGTTTTTGTTTTGTTTTGAAATCACGGTTTGGAAAATGTGTGTTCTTTTTCCCTTCTCCCATACTTCTGAATGTGGGTTCTCCTGAGCAAGCTTAGACAAGATTCTACCTAAACAATAGGGCAACATTAGAACCTTTGAAGGCTCAGTTTGGATAGGTACCCAAAGCCAAAGTCTACTTTGATGTAAGTGGGCTCAACTCCTGTTGCCCTTGCTTGCCCTTTCTTACCTATGTAACTTGTGTCTGGAAACCCTTGCCAATATTTTTTCTTAAAAAAAAAAAAGGACATTTTTGCAAACTCATGTTCATTTTGCTTCTAGTCTGTCTGGAAAAGTACTACAATAATGCCCTCTCCGGTGATGATTTAATATTGCTGTTTCAGGTCCAGGCTATAGACTTCTACCTTTTTCCCACTTTTTAGTTTTGATCCAGCTGAAATTTCAACCCTGTTTCAAGTGATGGGTTTTTTTTTTTTTTTGCTGTTGCTGTTTTTTTTTTCTCATTTTTCTCTCTACTTGGAAACAAGTTTATTTGAACTTCTCTGAAATGCTAGCCAAAACCATCTGCTCCTCTTCTTCCAAGTAATTTTTGGTTCCATTTGACAGAAGTTTGGGGAAAGGGAACTTTGATGCCTTTCTATCCTATCACAGGCCTCACCTGGCAGAAAGGAGCACCACATCTCAGTCTCACTTCTCTCAAAGTCAGTGGGGCTTTTGCCTTTAGCTTCAAGGAAAATAGGATAAATCCATTGTATTGTTAATGCAAAAGAACAGATGAGTCACTTCTTGCATCCATACCTGATTGCTCTTGCCTAGGAGCCGGGAGGTCACCTTCATTCCTCACTCTTCATCTCAAGGCAGCACTGTAATTGCCTCTGCCAATGCACTCAACTGGGATTCAGTTCTGAGTCATTTGCAAACCCTAAACTCCCATTGTCTTCAAAGGACATTTGGATTACAAAGAGCACCGAGTTTACTCGGGCTGAAAAGAAATTGAAACATACGAGATCGCCACACCTACTAGAAGAGTTTGGAAAGACAGTGGTTATTTATCCTAAAGACAGGCTCAGTAGAGGGGATGTGATAGGTGAGCCCCAGCCTAGAAGATATTCCGTTCTCACTAGTACAAAACTGAGGTGAAACTACTCCATTGACAAGAAAATTCAAATTGCTTAACGTATTTGCTCTTTTTTAGTTCATAATTGGATTGTAAAGAGAGAGCTACAAGATATCGCTGATACCAGGATCATTACAATATTATACAGATATTGGACACTTTCATTGGAAGTGAGGATATACAGACTTATTTAACGACAAATTGTAGAACATGAGAGATAATTAAGGGCTATAAACCCTCTTGCTCTTCAGAAAGTAAGCCATTGTTTAAGTGTTGAGGATTAGGAGCAATTTATTTTTCACAGAGGTAGGTGTTTCTCTATCTGTCCAAAGGCAGTTGAACCTTCTTTGAAGGATCTGCTCTTGGCTGCTCTCCAGGGCAGAACACCAGACTAAATGGACCTCTGGTCTCATCTAATAGGGAATGTTCTACAATCCTATAAAGTTTAACAACAGGAAATTAATGGAATAACCAGAAGATTCAGTGACGATGGCAGGGTTCTCATAGGAGGCATCAGTCCTGGCAGAAGCTGGTTATTTTATTGCAGTAAGCAAATCAGGCTTGGTTCTCTCTGTGGTGCAATAACAACAGATTGGGGAGCATGCAAAGCAGCATCAATACATAAAAATTAAACTACTTTTAATACACAAAGCTGATTTTAGATAAATGCAGAACAGAGAAGCAAAGGCACAATATTCTTTGAAAGTGTGGCCTTTTTATGCTGTTTTGGAGGCTAATTTACATACAAATAAAATGTCAGCTTATATCCCGTAACTGTCATGATAAATTGGAGCATTTAGACTTTCACATGAGGTGCTCTTTCTGTACCTTATTAAATTGCAGGGTCTTGGCCTTTTGCCAAGTGCTAGGGTGATGCTTTCTCTGCTGAAATACGTACAGGAGAGGGATATGGGTCTGGACATCAAAAGAAACCAGGTTCAGTCAGTAGCTAGGAGTGTTGCCTGCACATCACCTTGAACAGCTTGATTTTTGCATCTCCTGTAGATAATTCTATCTGTAAAATGGCAGTGATATTAATTTGCCTGTTTCACAAGCTTCATTAAGGTTTACCAGATTGTCATGTTCACGGAATATTTTTAGATGCTTGATTGGAAGCCAGAGTAAAGCAAATCTTTGCCTTCTTGGGCTCCCCCATCCTGGATAGGTAGCAGTGGAAGTCTGGTAAAACAAGGTCTTTACAGCAGGCCAGTCAGAAATGCAGAGCAGCAAACTGCCAAGCTCAGGTACCCTGAAATAAAAACTATTTTAGAGTTCTTCATTTTGGTTGCATGATACTATAGTATTCCACCCTGTGTTGCCTCTCCAGACAAATCACCTTTTGACTTCAGTTTCTCCTGAAAGTGTCTGCATGATTACCCTGGTAGTGAGCTTAAAGTGAAATAAGTGCCTGGAAGTAGGCTCAAACCATCTATTTTGAAATGCCACTCCTAGACTCTCTGAAATGACCAAATGTCTGTTTTATACCCATAGGAAAATGTTAGATTTATTCCAGTGGCTAGATGACTACTAATGTGTGCTGTGCTCTGAAGCATATGGTGATAGAAAAGATCATTTTGAATTAATTTGATTTGAATTAATAAGAGACTTATTTGATGAGAGTTGTTTGAAGGTGATGGCACTTTGTAGCTGAACAGGATTTAAGATGTCCAAAAGTACACCTTTAGAGATTTGAGAACGATTAATGTTGGGAAAGTAAATGTAAATGGGAAGGAGCAAGCTTGAACAGACTGCAGCTTTTTTTTCACTTGTCTCTTTGTTGTAAATTTTGTGGAAAAAAAATTGCAGAAAGCTCTTGGCAAGTTGGTGATCAGGGACCAAACCGAAGAGTCTGAAAATGCAAAAGAGGAAGAGAGGAGATGAAAAACAACAGTGTTTTGCTATAATACTAATCTACTGGAATTACATATAAGGCATGATTTTCTCCTTGCATCTGCTACTAGGCTGATGAAGTTATCACCATTTCAGTGGAACATACAGAGTGCAGAATATCAAGGAGATAGATTTTGATCAAATACAATGTGTGATCCTGCCAAATTTTACTGATACGAGGAGGCATGTTTTACTCTTAAGCAATCTTGGGCAGGAGAATGTGGCCATGCAGTTTTAGGGCTTGTAGAAAAACATGTGTAGCTTTAAAGGTCCTTTGAAATTAATTTGTCACTTGCTTAGAGCCAAGAAGTCCCCTGTCTTGTATGATATGTCTGAATATGCTGGTGCCAAATGGGGAGGAGGTAGTCTTGTTGAACAGGCAGTTGTTTGTCGTTAAGCTTATTCTTCCATCTCATGGTTTAGAGCCCGATTCTTGATTTCCTTACACAAAAGATTCTGTTCTTGCCTTCCCTTCTCAGCAGACAGGGGTGAGGATCATTCCCTGGTTGTTTTCAGACAGTCTCTGTCTGAGAACCACAAGCAAAGCTGGGAGAGAAGCAACATGTGTGGCTACCTTTAGCTCTGTGTCCTGGGTAGAGATGGTGGGGACATGAAGCTGTACACAGCTCTTTGCTGTCCTTTCACTGTTCAAGTATCCATGAGAGAAGGTGGAAAGAGGGGAGCTTCAGCCAGTCCTATACCACTGTGTCTGAGTCTGGGGGTAGTTTGCATCTGATGTAATCTAATTACCAGTGAAGGCAGCAATTTCGCATGGAGTTTCCAGTGTATTTACACATTATTAGTATTATTATTTTTTGAAAATGCTTAAATTAGCAAACATTCAGGTCTTTGAACCATGGGTTGTTCTAATTAGCTTGCTAGCTCTCTGGCTGTGCTCAGCACAGGTCCAGACCAGCCTGGCAGTGTGGGCTGTGGCAGAAGGCTGGGTGCGGGGTGGCTCCTCGGGATGGAGCCTGCCATGGAGATGGTTTCCCAGAAATTCACGCTCTCAGGACAGGAGCTTTTCTGGCTTCGGAGCTCGTGTGCCTTACAGCTGCTCAGCTCTGACATGGAGAGTGGGAAGAAGGCTCCGGATCGGTTAGGAGTGCGTGTGTTTAATAGAAGCCGACACTTTGAACACTTGAGGGTTTTTTATATAAAGAAAGCAGACAGTCTTTGTAGCCTATTTATGTGTAATAAGCTGGGGTTTGTTTTGTGCCTTTTTTCTTTTTTTTTATGTGAAAGAAAAGGGGGGGAAAAGGAGGGAGAAATGAAAACCACAGCAGTATTTTCCCATGCAGCTCTAGTGAGTATCCTGCCATCTCACATGATCGGCTGTCCTAGTGGGGTGGAGTGTGGGAAGGTGTCAAAATATGTCTCTCAATTTTTATTCTTATTTTTTTTCTTAAAAGGGAAAGCCAGATGAGTGCCAAAAGCCCTGTTCTCTTCTTTAGCCCTGCAGTAATGAACTACATGAGTGTATGTTATTAAGATGATAAGATTAAATTTCTAGCTACTAACGTGCTATCACAACAGCAAAGGGAGGAAAAAAAAAGAGATCTTGAAAAAATTATGAAAATTAGTCTGACGGTCGCCTTTTAATAATAAGATCACTCCCAACCCCAACAGACAGTGTAGGCTGGAATTCCACAGGGCTTTTTTGTGGTCCTAATGATTTTAATAATACTTTGTGCTATGTAGCACCTTTCATTAGAGGATCACAAAGTGCTTTACAGTCACTAATTAATTAAGCCTCACAACACTCCTGTGAGATAGGTAAGTATTAGACATATATTAAGCTGAGACACTGAGAGTTAATGATTTTTTTTGCTGCATTATTCTGGCAAAATGATTGATGTTTAAGCGCCATATGTGCATTATATGTCTGTGTGTGGGTGTGTAATATATATGAGTGTAAAAGTATTAATTTTACTGTCCCTTAACAGAGGTCCTGCTTGAGTCTGCTGACTGATAATATCACAGTTTTCATAGACCCTTGACTCAGCTCATCTGCTTGTGCATCTACTTGTACAAAAAGCAGCCAGTGCCATCTAACAAAATTCAGACATCTTTCTAAATGTATTATTCTGCTGAAAAGAGCATATGGCTAAGATCTGACCTAAACAGTGCAAGCACAAGGCAACAACCATACTGTTGCAATAAGCTTTGATGACAAGTCATCATGTTCAATAAAAGTAGTGAGCAACAACAGTGACCCATTGCAGGAGCTGATGATCAGCAGGTAGTTAGCCATTATCTTCACCATGAATAAGAAACTATTGATTATCAGAATTAGCTTTTTCTTCTTCATTATTTTTTTTTTTTTAAGGAACTACTGTTGTACTATGGTAATTCATTATCCTGAATAAAAAACTGATTTTAGTAGAGGTTTCCACTTTTTGCTTCCCAGGGATAAACTGATATGAGTGATCACAGAGCAGAAAAGTTCAACGAGAACAGTATCTTGCAGATGCATGAATCGTGTAGAATAGCCTTGGCTGGTTTTGATGGAAACTATATATAGCTATTAGTATGATTTCCACTTTAAAGCAGCTGAGAGTGATCGTATCAGGTAAAAAAGAAATACATACAAACCCCACATAGTTTAAAGGTAATTTCAGTGTAATGAAAATAAGATACTAAACCCTGGGTTATGGACCTCAAAGGCAAGTTCTGCAACCTGGACCTTATCCAGGGTTCCCTCAGCTCAAGAAATCTTTTCATTCATATCAGGCTTAGTAATTCTTTTATTTTGGGAAGATCACCATTTCCAGTGATGAAAAGGTAGTTCAGTCCCAAAGGCTGCTCATCACTTGGCCTCTTTACCCAGCAAATGTGCTTATTATTGTGATGGCATTTTTGAGATGTGGGAATTTGCCCACTAACAACAAAAGTAGCACCACCAAATTTGTTTCAAGTGGAACATGAGGCAGCCAGCAGATGATGACTTCCAGTTGCTGATGGCAGTCTGGATGTGAACCAGCTATTTGTATTCCATTATCTATCTCATTAGGCCAGGCCCATTATGATGCACAATACCTGCTAATATATGTGAATTTTTAAGGCACTTTCATTTTCTACAGCATTTATTCAACTCATTTTCAACACTTGCTTTAAAATTGTTTTAAATTTGTTTTTTGGAGAACATAACTTCTGGGATAATTTGTGTATGTGTGTGTGCAAGGGCATGTGTGTCTGTCTGAAGAGGAGGCAGCTATGGGATTTGTCCCATTTGAAGGAAGCAGAGAACAGCAGCCGCTGTCTGTATAGTGCCCACTTATAGATGCATGTGAATGTACAATAGGCATAATGATGTTTTTAAGTAAAAAACATATTTTGAATGCATAATTTAGGAGGGAAAACCTTTTTTTTGTTTTGTTTTGCAGATATACAGATCAGCTCTCAAAATGTCTTCTGTGTCTTCCGTGCATCTTCTAAGACAATTGCATTAGCCCGCCTGCTAGTTGACTAATAGAATTAATAATTGTAAAAAGCACTCTAAAGCCACATGCCTTATGAAGTCAATGCTGGGTATGATTTTACAAGTATGTGATCCATTTTTTCAAGTGAAATTGTTAACTGAAAACGTTCTTGGCACACAATAAAACATTGTGCAATCTGTTATTTGTCTTAAAGATAATAATTTCAGAGCGGCTATATTCTTTCTGTATCTAACTTATGACTTGCTAGGGGATGGTTTCTTCGATTTAGGAGTATTGCAAATGTAGTTTTATTTACATAATATGTCTCTGAAAAATGATAGTGGTGGAATTTCAGCGACAAAAAAAAGCCAATCCTGTGTCTTTTCTTACTGTCCCATTGAGTGGATATCAAGCAAATAAATGTCAGATGATTTTTCAAAAGCTGAAAGAAAAAAGAGAGGAAAAAAACTTTTAAATTCAACTTAAAGTTTTTATGTTTAAATCAAGGTTATCTTCTTTCCTTTCTTTCTCCAAATGTAGAATACTGCATGAAAATCTCAATTAGGCAGATACGTTTTGTCTTCTCCCTTTCCTCTTTATTAGTGCACAGACTCATGAATATATCAGGAAAATTTGAACCAAAGTATCTAGATCTGGAGTAGTGTCTATTTAGCCTGTATGCTGTCCAGATTTTTCTTTTCTTTACTTTATGGATTTTTTCCTGTCTTTTTCTCTGACTCTTCTGTCAGTTGCCATGAAGATAGCAAATCTCTGAACTTCCCTTATCTGCTAAAAATATCTGTACTGAAAACAGTTTAAAACAGTGCATTTAGTCTTGTTTAATTTTGACTGAGGTAACAGTCATGATGTTTACTTTCTTGATTTCTGATTTTTCTTCACTGCGCAGTCAAGACTCCTTTCTCTGTCCTCTGCCGTGAATTGCATTTAAACAGAAGTTATTTTAAAAATGGTTTGGGATGTGTAACCAGGAGGAAAATACAGACTTAGCTGAACACCTACCAGGGATGCTCACATATATTTTTAGTGTGTGTTAACCAAGAGCATTCACAAGTCTCACAGCGAAGCGGTAATACTAAAAGGCTGAGGACTATCTTTATACTTTGAATTATATACGTGAGCATGTTGTTTTAGTAGGCTGAGACTGCATTGTAATAGCTCTCTTACCACAACAGGAAACCTTTCTTTTCTGTTAGTTCTGAATGACTTCATGGTTCAGAATTATTGGGGGAGGTGAAGTAAAATTCAGTGCATATGTATCCTGGTAGGTGCAGTTGACATAATAGAGAAGGCACTTGGTTCCCAAGAATGTGTGTCTTCTATAGTAAGGAATCACAGTAGGCATTTAAGAAACCTATTAAGACCACACGGAGTGTCAGAATTTCTGTAACACTAGCTGGCATCCTGTGTGAAAGCCATCTCACTGTAGCCCATGCTGCTTGTGGATCAGCTCAACCACAAAGACAACAGAGCCAGCCCAAGACACAAGTTGAACACTTCCCCTGAGAAGATGTCTGTTTTTATCAACATAACACACAGTGTCCTTTCATGTGGAGCAGATGTAAATAAGAGTATGTACAGACGCCTGTTCTTTTATTTTCAACCTCTGTCCCCAGCCGTACTTCTCAAAGTACTGTTTTGAGAAGGTCACCAGTGGCCTGGGTACACCACCATTTAGAGTGCATCAATGCTGCTCCCAGAATCACCAGGTGGTCCTCCCTCTGTAGAGCAGTATCTCCAGTGCCTCTGTAGGTGCCCGGCCTGGCAGACATGGAAACAGGGGCTCAAGTCTGCAGCTCACATCTCATGTGTGGTACCGCAGCCTGCTGCCACTGGACCACACACAATTTGGCAGAGAAACATCCATCGTTGTAGACAGCATTGGCAAAGATAAGAGCACAGAAAAAGTTGTAGCACATCTGTCTTCTGCCCCTAGCTAGCATGTGAACACAAATGGATCAAACCAGCTGGTAATGAATATCAAATCCAGAACCACACAATGAAGAGTGCAGGGAATTTTCATATATGTATTTTCTCTTAAGTAGGCTGGGGAAGGTGAAGATATGTAGCAGATGAGAAATTTGGCTTAGTACTTCCATAGTTTGATTGCTTGTTCTTCCATAATCTCCCATGTTAAGCTAGCAGCTAACTCACTGGTGGCAGACTCCTTCTTTCTCTCTGATCCTTATTGCTGTCCTGTCTCAGCTTTCTTTAATGGATTCAGAAAGTGTACTGGCAGGCTTAGCGATAGTGGCCATGTCTGCAAGGAGGACTGAGCAGAGGAGGCTTTGACTGTTTAGATCCATGTGGATTCCAGGTGTTTTCGGGGGTAGATCCCGACTTAGCCATGCGGCGATGTCAGATGTCTGGATCCAGGCCTGTAAAATTTTATTGATAATGGATTTCCTAATAAAGTTAGTTTCTCTTTGTTTGGCAAATAGAACTAATTACATGAATAATGGACTGTGGGTCAGACTTTAGAATATCCATATAATCCTGTTTGAAGTTTATGGGCAGTACAATGGAAGAGCCTTTGCTATAGAGAAACTGATACCTACTTAGGAAAAATACTTTCTCTGATGCCTGAAGTTACTTACACTCCTAAATCTTTTTCTTCCTAATATTTTGTTTGAGTTCTTCTGATTATGTCGTTTAGGTGTATTTTTGCAGAGCTACATTGCATGTAGTTGTACTGTATATGAAAATTAGACTAATTATTTTTCCCCTTAGTTTTAAAAAGAAGCATTATTTTAAAAGAAGCATTCTAAATGAATTACTTCTGCCAGACTGTTACCTTCTGAAATTATAATGAAAGCTGGAATTCACTGCCTCTAATGACAGTGTTTTTGCAGGCTTTAAAGTCTTCTTTTTAGTTAAGTTCAGTTTCAGTGTGCTATTTTTTTTGACATATAAATTTCCAGTTTTCTGCATAGCCTAAAAATGTGTTTGACAAAAGTTTTCTGAAAAGTTGATGTATTCATATAGTTCAGAATGCTTTAAGAAGTGCCAGCTTTGTTTTCTGTTATATATCTTGAATAATTCTATAGGGTTTTTTGCTTTTTTCCTTTTTTTTTCTTTTCTTTTTCTGTGGTAGATATGGTCCGGAAAAAGAACCCCCCTCTAAGAAACGTTGCTAGTGAAGGTGAGGTACAGACCCTTGAGTCTACAGGTACTGAAAGTGAAGAGTCTGGAAGGAAAAAAGAATTTTCTGCAGAGCAGATGCAAGAAAACACTGACCAGGGTGATGCGGCAGAGTTAAATAACAAGGAGGAACTTTGCATGCATGTCCAAGAGCCATCTTCCAGCATTAAAAAGGACTTGAAAAGCTCAGTGCTGAGTGAAAAGGCTGGCTTCAATTATGAAAGCCACAATAAGGGAGGAAATGTTCCATCCTTCCCTCATGATGAGGTGACAGACAGAAATATGCTGGCTTTCTCATCTCCAGCTGTTGGGGGAATCTGTGAGGCCTTGAAGTCTCCTCAAAAATCAGATGCAGATGACACCCAAGATGTGGTCTGTACCCCATCAGGAGATGCAGCGGAGACAAATGAGGAGCATCAGATGTCGCCAAAAGCTTCAGATGAAACAGCGCAAGTGCAAAGTGGTCAAACTGATGGCCAAGGCTCAAGCCCGGTCCCCATGGCCTCAAAAAACCCACAAGTGCCTTCAGATGGGGGTTTAAGGCTGAACAAATCCAAACCAGATTTGTTGGTAAATGATAACCCAGATACAGCGCCTCTGTCTCCAGAACTTCAGGACTTCAAATGTAACATCTGTGGATATGGTTACTATGGGAACGACCCCACAGATCTCATCAAACACTTCCGCAAGTACCACCTAGGACTGCACAACCGCACCAGGCAGGATGCTGAGCTCGACACTAAAATTTTGGCTCTCCACAACATGGTGCAGTTCAGTCACTCCAAAGACTTCCAGAAAGTCAACCGCACTGTGCTTTCAGGGGTGCTGCAGGACATCAATTCCCAGAGGCCTGTCTTATTAAATGGGACTTACGATGTGCAGGTTTGTATTTTCCCAGCCTCTCCACTTCTGCTGACTGCCTTCCCAACTGCAAAGTCAGTTATTTGCAAAGCCTCTCCTACCTACGTGATTCTGTTTCATAGAACTTGCTTAAGCCTTAAGAACCTTTTTGGTCTATTTTAGCGAGGCTTTCTGCAGGTGTGCCGAGCATCTTGTACTGCAGAAGAGTACTTTTTTTTTTGACCAGTGATATTTCTGTGTATGATTTAGTTATTGTGGCAGTCAGCAGCAAAATATCTTATTCAGCAAACAGTCAAATTGCTGAATTGCTAATCATACTTGAAGGATTTGCTGCCATGGAAAGAAAAGAGCAAATAATAATGAAAAATAACAACCAGATAGACAAAAGACAGCAGCTGGAAATTAAAAATGTAATCCTAAATTATCAGCTGCCGGGAGTCAAGATTTGGCTTATTGATTCTTTATTAAGATAAAATAAATGGCAAGTCTTGGCAACTCTGAAGGTGTCTAGTGCCAGAAAAACAAGATACACAATGGGTATTTAAAACATTTAAAAAAGTAACAGTAATCCACGCTGTGCTTCACGTTAGTGAGCTTGCAAGGAATGAGCTGTTGCCTCAGTCATTTTCTCATTTAGCAGGAGCTGGAGAAAGAACTATGGATACTGCTGTAACAAAAAGAAAAACCTAATTTTTCCATGGAAGAGTGGACTCAAAAGCTTTTTCATGGAGTCTCTGTTAGTTGCCTATCAGCCAATATTTAATTAGTTGGGAAAAAAGTTACACTACTTTAAAAATCCTCTCCTGAGAGAGCTGAGAGATATGGTAGGATAGCTGAATATTCTATAATAAAAAATACCATATTTTAAGAAAAAAACAACAAAATAATAAAGTTTGCATACAAACCAAATTCAAATGTCCATCCAATTTCAAGTGTATGTTTTCATACCTGATGTCTCAATTGGTGGTAATCACCAGACAAAACTCCAGAGTATGATAAGATAAAAAGGCAGTAGGTGAAAAATATTAAGTAATGCTTGCTGAGACTGCAGCTGTAGGAAAAAAAAATTCAAAGTGGATTAAAATGGCTAACATCTAACCTCAAGTAAGAAGCTGAAACCGGAACACAAGTCAGGAATCTGAAGCTTTTTAAGTGTTTTAAACTTTTCCTCTTTTTTCAGAAACTCTACCACTTCTTTATGGAGCAGCAAATCAAACTAAGGTTGTTACTATGCTAAAAGCTACAATCTTTGAACTGCTGTCTTATTAAAAGATCACTTCACTGTCTTGTGTCAGACACTCTCTCCCGTCAAACTGTGATTAGAAAGCAAATATGTGATTTAGTTAAAAGAGGTTTAGAAATGAATAATGTCAGAATGTGAAACGATGGTTTATAATTAGCACATACTATGATGTTAATACCTGGATTTCCTGCTATAGTTTCAGTTTGCTGACTCCAGGGACAGCATCTTAGAGCAACTGATCCATGCTGTCAGGAAGACATTCAAACTGGAACAGCTCAGGCATACTGTATAGAAGAATCTGAGTTTCTAAACACACTTTCATTTCCTCCAAACAATTGTTTCGTTAGGTCCTTAGTTATTTATAGGAAAGTTTATGCTTGATTAGGGTGAGCTGGACACTTTTCCTATTCATTGCTTTCAGAAATAAAACAGATGTGTGAGCTATCTCAGTTTGAACTGATAGAAGGAGAAATAAAACATCTGAACCTAGACTATACTTGTCTACTAAACCCTGGCAGCAAGATACTGCAGAGGAGACAAAAAGGGGTAGGAAACAGCTCATAGATAATCTACTTAAGATCAGTCTTTTCTCAGACAAAAAACATTTTCCAAAATAGAACAGACAGCCTATACAATGTTGGCAATTTATTTTAAAGAAAAAAAAAGTTGGATCTGGAAACTTAATTTTTAAGAGTGCTAATTTTCCCTGCCCGATTTGGGAAGAGAAGATAAAATAAGCTTTTGTGGCAAATGCCATACTTCATCACTTGCACATGTACCAGATGTTGATCCAAAGCATGTCAGAAGATAAGTAACTGATTAATATTTTTATGCTTTCTCCTCCCCCACTCCTGATACAGAGCAGCTTTGTGAGATTCATAAACACAGCAAAAGAACATTTGAAAATCCCCTTTGCACCCACACATGTTTATATTGCTACTACGTCCATTTTGGAGGGGAGTTTTCTCAGATGTGAATGGCTGGCGTCTTATGCTGCAATGAGGGGTTGTAGTGATTGGAGCTCTGCTTAAAATTGGTTTGGTCAGACTCCTGTGTAATGTGGAGAGGGAACTGAACCTGAATAATTGGTTCATCTAAACAACATTATTTTTTATAGGTACTGGGCTAAAGGAAAATAATCCCTTTGTAATTAACTTGAAATAGTAGTGGACTGGGCTTAAGGTCTGATTTATTGATCCCCTTGCACTTAACAAACTGTTCTATTGTAGCTGGGGTGGAAGTTATCAGTGGATTTATGGTCTTAGGCCAGGGAGCTGTGTGCAGAAGCCAGAGGATGAAGATAACTGACTTTGATCTGTCTCACAGTGGTCAGCCAAAGACAAGGGTATATGATGATTTGTACTACTGAAGGATACTATTGAGCCCCATAGTTTGCATTCATAACAAAAGCAAACAAAAAAGCAATAGAAGAATGTCTGAGGGCAGAAAAACCCAGTGTCTTCTATCTGCAGACAGGTAGGGATCTACTCCCTTTGCCAAGGGTGTGGAAGAAAATCAAATGTATTTTTGAACTTATACCACAGAAGTGAAGTCTGTCTGAGAAATCTTAACACCCCCTCCCCCTAAAGCAGTCCCTCACCCCCAGCCCTAAACCCAGCTTTTAGATTGGAGGTTTTTTGGGTTGTTTGGTTGTTTATTTAGTGTTAGGTTTATTTATTTATTTATTTTATTTATTTGCATTGCAGTCATCAACAGTAGGGATACACATTTGGCTTTACATCCAGGTACACAAATGTTGGAACTGTTTTTTGTAGTTTGCAAAGAGGATTTGGCTGGGAACTGTGTAAATAATCCAAGCTTTCTGGGCTTACTACTGTGTAGAGTTTTACTTGATTTGAATATTTAATCCAGCAACATTCCTTTGCCTTCTTTAAAAATGTTGTTCTGAAAATTTCTGTACACTTTGTTCCCATGGTCTTCCTTAGAGGCTTTTGGTTCATAAGTTACAATAAATTCCATTGAATTTGGTAAAATCACTGACCCGTTTCTGGGAGATTAACTTCCTTGCCAGTATAGATTTCAGAAAGCATTTGCTAGCACATCTCTGAATTCCCAAGAATGTTTTAATCAGCTTTATTGCTTTTATCAGAATAATATTTGAAGTGAGTTTAATGGGTCAACTTTTGCTGGTGCCCCTCATTACTTTTTCTTCATGTTTGATTGATCCATCTTTATATTCAGCTTTGTCTTGTTGGATATTTTAGCCTCTGCATGGCTTTGTGGATGTGCCTGCAACAGAAGAATTTAGACTAGGTCTAAAGACTACACTTAAAGTAAACCTCAGGTGACTAAGTTAATAGCCACGATGCTGAATTGCTTTGCTGCTGTATGATTGAGCCTCTTGTGTTTGATCTAATGACTCTTTAATGTATACAGAAAGGTCTAGAGACAGGCAGGTTGCTAGCAAGTAAGCAGGAGACTTTTTTCCATTCCGATTTTTTTTTTATAGTAGAGGGTGTGACAGCTTCAACAGAAAGGCTGGAGAATGCTGTCTTTCGTATATCAGCTTATAGCTAAGGGGTAGGACATTGCCCAGTGAGGGGGAAGAAGTGGGCTTGAATCCCCTTTGACAGAGCAAGGAAAGGAGCCTACTTTTCCTGTTTCCTGAACAAGTGTTCAAGCCATTAGGCTATTGTACAAAAGGGAGCATGACCCTACTTCCTGATACGCTGTAAAAGAAAACAGTGTCCCTCAAAGAAAGGACAGAAACATCTGCGTTCAGGTGAGGGTTTCAGATGGCACATCCCAAGGGAGAAGAGTATTCATGCAGCCCTGAATAAAGACATACTGCAGCGCTCAGCAGTTCTTAGATTGACTCTAGACAGCTTCACTTTGTGTATGCTACCTTTGAGGAGCTTCCTGCTTAGCATGGTCCTGGTTCTGGAGCTTGTTGTTGCAGACCTATCTCTTCTTATGTTCAGCCATTAAAGAAATTCAGACTCCTGTCTAAAAGTACTAAAAAGTGTGGTTTTTTTTTTTCATCCAGCCCTCCCATTTTGGTTGTTTCATGGTTTTAGATAACAGACTACCATAAAAAATAAAAAGACAAATTTCTGAAAAAGCCATGGGCTGATAAAAGCCATCCAAGTTTCTTGATTGTATTTCAGTGAGCTTGGGGAAAAAAAGAGGTAAAAAAGAAAGTATTACGTTGTCTGATTGTCCCATAGACTAGTACAAGATTGGCAGCAGATTTTTTCTTTTGTAGTTCTAGACATCTCATATTATGAGAGTTGTCCTGTACCACTCAGCCTAATCCTTTGTCACATCTGAATATGAGTAACAAATTTTGCAGAATTTGCACAGCAACTAAGAACACTTCTGAAAGTCAGCTGCCAGGCTGTGCGGGGCCCTAGAAGTGGCAGAAGTGCCCATGCAGATAGAGTGTGTAAAGCTCTTCCATTTGTCTCTCTTATAAATCATTGGTGATCTTAATGTGCCTACAGAATGTTAACACGTGTGGTTTTCTTAGTGGTCTGGATTTCAATCTATCAAATCTGGCAGCTCTTCTGTTCTCATGTTGGAAGTGTGGGACTAGTATAAAGTCTGGTCTAAGATTCAGCTGAGTGAGAACCAGTCGTTTTATTAATAGCTTCTGCTTTTTATCCTCCACTCATATAAGCAGTTTGATTGACCATGAAGCTGTGAAGGTAAGACTAAAAAATCTGTAGGGGCGCATAGACGTGCAGATTTAGGTAACATTCCTTCTCATGTTAAAGGTTTTCCTCTACATTTTTGGTGGTTTTGGCAAAGGGACTCTTGCAGGTAACGGTGAGAATTTAGACTGGAGGTATAAACAAGTACAGAATTTACATTTGTATTAGTAACAAATCAAACTTTAAAGTTCAACTTTGTCATCAAGTGGGCTTCCTACAAGGTGACATGGATACATAACTAGTTAACGCAAGCAAATGAAAACATATAACTGAATGAATTTGATTTTCCTCATATCTTAGACAAATTGACACAAATTTTATATTGTTGTTTTTATTGACTTTAGCTCAATTGTGCATAAACCAGGAATTAGATCTAAATAAACTGTGTTCTGACCTCTTGAACTAGATTGTGCCATGCTAGATCTTGAAGGGTGCTAGAACAGACCTTTGATGAAGGTGGCCCAGAAGGCCCATTTCATCTGCCAGCCATGTTTGAGGGAACTTCCTGGGGACTTCTCTGCTTCAGGCAGTCAAGCTGTTTTGGATGTTGCACCCACCTGTGTTCATACCTGTTTATTTTGATTCTCATTTCTGGGTCATGGTCAGGCTTTGAGACTGTGCTGCACACGAGAGTCACACTTCATGAGAGTCAGTCATCTTTTTTAAACCACAGACGTGAAAAAGAAATAGTGGCAGGTGAAGAAATGGGTGGTGGTAAAACATGTGTATATATATTCATATACGTATGCTTGTGTGTGTGTCTGTATACATACATGTGCTTCTTTTTCTCATGTACAGGCATCTAAAATATATATTGACTATAGCTGATAAGTAATGATTTATATTGTTATATGTAGTAGAAGTTTTTAATATACTTACTGGGGAGACATTAGCATGTTTGCTATTCAGAATGATATTCAGTGATTTACAGCAGCTGCTTAGCTGTTAAATAGTAAGTGCCTGGGAACATACAGTTGCTCTGTGACAGAAATGAGCTATTTTAGCCTTCTTTCAATAAGAAGTAGTTTACCCTCGTTTTAGAGCATTCAGATGGGCAGTTTCTGTGGAACAACTGAGGTGATGTATATTCACAGCCTTCAAGGCAAAATTGTTTATGTGTTAATGTTCCTCATCTTTATGCCAGCGATATCTGGTAGTCTTTGAAGAGACGTTAATGAAGAAAGTTGGTGAGACTAGTAATAGTCACAGATATATTTAAAGATATAAACTGCTAAGCTAGCCCACAGAAATGATGAGAGGCTCAAAGAATAAAGTTGCTTGGGAAAAAGGAAAGCAGCTAGGTTTTCTTCGAGTGTAAATCAGTACAAATTTGACCTCAAAGTCTGTGAGGTTGTTTGAGTTTACAGTAGCCAAGGAACTGTCTGGTAATTTTATATTTATATAGAGAGAATAGAAGTAATTGTGCTTCTTTTAGGTGCTGGATATTAGTCTACTGGGATTAGCTAGCAAATAAGTCTTGATTCTGTGTTCTTTACTTTTGTTGTTTTTGCATATCTTGTCTTCTGACCTTAATTTAAGTCCTTTATTGTTATGTCACTGTCTTTGTTTTAAAAATACTTTTTAAATTCTAATGTCAAAACCAGTACTGGCTTCAGTGATAACAGAATAAATCTTGAGAAGAATAATCTCATCTCGAATGAATGTGACCCTATAGTTTGCTTTCTTATTTTGGTGAGTAGCCTAGAAAGCCAGGAGTTTGCCTCGAGTCTTTGCCTCATTTGTGCAATATAGTCTGTCTACCTATAAATCAGTCACAGTATGGTAAATAGTTTTAAGAATATACTCTGCAGATTCTCTTAGTTTTACATGCAGAAAGAGAATGAGAGTAGGGAGTTCTCCATAGTGGAGGTTAGAGAACTGGGTGGTGTTACACAAACTTGCATGAAAGCCAGGAATCTGTTCTGGCCTGCACAACATGAAGAACTTCATAAATGTGGGATGGTTAAAATGTTCTGGATGCTGTATTGCACAAAGCAAATGAATAAACAAGAGCATTAGAAAATATTTTAGGATTAGAAGATTAAGAGTAATTGGCAAAGGCAGACTGGATGGCTCAGGAGGTTGGTAAGGGATCTGGAGCCTTTCACCTCCTGATTAGCCAAAGATGAAACCCAGATAATCAAAAAAAGGCAGATTTGTTAACGTTTGATGTTCCAATGCAGATGGTTGGTCTAGTTTCTAATCAGTAGTTGCCGAAGAAGCCAGGGGTCAAAGACAGCTTTACTCTGCATGTAAGACTTGTGGTTGAATATCTTACATGGATATAGGCCACTAGTTTCTGCAGGTAGAATGTTCTTCATGAAATGTATGATTACAGGAGCTGGCAGGCATTGTCTTACTTGGGAATTTTTTATTTTCTGTAAATAGTATTTGTAAACTGCTTTGGTGTAATAAAATTTAGGACTGAATTTTGAAAAGGGGTAGGAGAATAGAGTAGGGTAGCATTTGGGTTGAGAACAGGTTAAATACCAAAGGCACATTTTAAAAAACACTGAAATTAGCTCTCCTTGCCCAAGTCCATCTACTTGATGAAATCACTGTTTTTGGTCTAATTCAGGTAATGCAGACATATCTGTTAGATACATATAGTGCAATTACACAGCTTTGTTGGAGTACTTGCCAACATGCTTTAGAAAGTACATCTTGAATCACTGTCAGTTATTGTGCTATCTTTTCTGCTCTTTCTGGCTATTTTTGGAAATGTGCGTGATGTATGAGGAGATAGCTTTGTTGTATTAACACATGAACTTCAATCTTTGGGTTAATTCTCTCCCAGTCTTCTAGATTTTGGTAATTTCCCCCATTAGTGAACGAGTTTAACGATTTAGAGTTTTGAGTTTCAGGGGGTCTTACTATGAAATGCACTTCAGTTTAATCCCAGACTGAGACATGGCTTTGATGAGCAATTTTTGATAAATATCAGTGCAACCATCTCAAACACAATAGTGGTGAATCCATTCTAATTGTTGTCTTCCTCTATACAGCATAATAATAGCACCTATATTGCCGTAACTGCAGTGTTGCAGGAGTGATGATCCCAAGGTCTTACAAGCAAGTGACCGTGGAGGAAAAAACTAGATCAGGGTTCCACATTCCAGACAGATGTCTTGAATATTAGGTTCCCTTTAAAAAGTGAATGATGGAGATTAGTTTTCTTCTGTGCTAATTGAGTGAACTGTAGCTCTGTAAGTGCCCTTACATTTCCAGTGCAAGCTGTACTTGCACTAGTGACTGCTGCTGATTTTGTCAGCTGGCAGTTTGGACTCCACTGCTGTAACAGAATTGCAGAATTTTAGCATTGCTTTTGTTTAGTTTCCTCTTTTTTATGTTGGGGAGGGGTGTCTACTTAAGAAAACAGAACTCTGCCAGGGCAAAGGAGGGGAGTAGGTTTTGCTGGGGTCAGAATGAAATAGGGGAATAAACACAAGAAACTGTTACTTCCGATACACACAGAAATGTGGATATTTATTTCTAGGGTATATACATATTCCCCCTCTCCCCCTCCCCCGCCCTTTTCTCCTTCTCTTTCTCCTTTAATTTTTCTGGGGAAGGTCAGAGAGAGCAGTAGGTTAAGAACCATTACATATCCGGTGAAGGATTTTAGTGCCTGTACAGAGATACAATATGTAACTGAAAAATCTGAAAGTCAAGCCAAGACTTGAACATTTGTGTGCTTGAATCCCAACAGTTCTGCAGATGTGTAGGCTTCTTCCAGATTTGGCTGGCTGAAAGCTGAAACAGCTTCAGTTTATACTGTCACTTCAAGTACTTCTTTCTCAAAATCTCTTTGCATGGAAGCCACTTTCTTCAGTTCTCTTTACCTGATTACTGCAAGGAGGCTTTCAGTAGGTTTTGCTGTGCGTGAAGAACAGTTTATGAGTGTAGTAATATCAAGATAATCCTGTGTTACTTTCAGGTACATGCGTCCCTAACAGGACACATTGTTTTGAACTGTGGCAGGGTAGTCAGGGAAATGCCAATCCAATAACTGGTAATCAGTTACTGTCCAGTGCTGTAAAGATTGTGTGTGTCCACTGTTACAAAAGGTTAACACAGATAGTGTGAGAACACTTAGTTCTATTTTATCCTCTTATGATGCAGAGAAGGATGTATTATCATGGGACACAAATTTGCTATGTAGGCCACTAAGCAGGATTAGCACAAGTTACAGAAATAATGTGATTTACAGTCTATTGAACAAAATGTGAGTACTAATATAGTTTTTCAGTGTTCAGAAATAAAAGTAATTAGCAATGAGCAGCAGCTGGGATTATTGTCACCCACAGTTCCTAACTGCTGTCTACAGAGTATCTGCAAAATAGGCCTGTTATCTGTAGGCTGAGAGTAATGGGTGTATTTACTCATTACAGCCACTTAAGGTGAAGCTCTTTGGCCAGTTTTCTGTGCATGCATAGAACAAACATAAGTATCTAATTAAATGAGCAAAACCATATCACCTTGCAACTTATATAATCGCACAGCAAGCTGCTGTTACTTTCTCTTTACCATAATTCCATCAGTGCTTTAAGTTGTCTTTCAACACCATTGAGACTTTGAACATTGAAGTAATGCAGCAGATGGAGACCTGAAGTGCCAGATACTGCAGGGCAGGCCCAAACCCCACTGTTGTCAGTGGATCAGGCTTTGCATGCCTTTGTCTCCAGTTTTTGCTTGCCATAAAGTGAATAGTATGAAGTATCTTATTAATATACTTCTTATATAAGAAGATATATTAAAATATTTATTTTCCAAAGAACCTTTTCAAAACTGAATTCATAACTTGATCCCAGTACTTGGAGCTCCAGTTTAAGTGAAAATGTTATTACAGCTAATTCCTAGCTATTTGGCTGCCCAACTCGCCATTGCCTGATGAGATATGTTTCCTAAACAAACAGAAAGCAATTTTCATTTTTTTTAAGAAAAGGGTTTAGCCAGTGCATGGCACTGGAGTGTATGATATGGAGTGATTTAGCAAAGGTGTCTATGGACTGGTGTCTATGGATTTCGAGTATAAAGAGGAATTAGCTCTTGGGTGCAGTATAGCATTTACTGTTCACAAAGAGCGCAATGGTGACATTTTTTTTTCAGGAGATTCTGTTGTTGGCCTTCAAACCAGTTGTGTAGGAGCAGCAAATCTCCCCCTGATGTCACGGGCAGGTGTGGTGCACTCGCGGGAAGGGCAGGCCTGCCTGCCATGAGAACACAGGGTTTAATAATATAAGCTCTGGAAGCCTTGTTTCCTTCCTGCAGACCATTTTGCTCAGAGATCATGAGAGCTGTTAAGTAGACCTACCTTTTTTTTTTCTCAGTGATGTCATGGACTTGGGTGTGGTAGGTTTCTTTGCCGCATGCCATTTTTCTACTGTATTTTTTCCATCCTTATTTTACTAAAATGAGCTCTGTGCATGAGAGGAACAGAAGATTTCCTTGGAGAATGTCTACACTGAGTAATCTTTAAGAAAACCGCCTTTCATTTCAGACATCAGCCGCTATGCCTGTGTTCAAGGCATCGTGGTGGATACTGGATACTCCTGAGGGAACAGTTTTCGTAAGAATTGGTCATGCTCAGACCCAGGAAACTGAACTTGTTATTTCAGATTAAATTTTTGTTTGCTCCTATTTAGAAAGCAATTCTTTTGAACTGTTAAGTCTGAATGTGGTTAAAACATGTAATTGTGTTGAAAGAAAGAGACAGGGCCTGTTCTTTAGGCTGGTATAAACTCCCAGCAAAGTCTTCTGTCAAAGAGATATGGGAACTAATTATTGGATCTTCTGTCAATGGTTTAGTGATTTAGTAAAGGAAGGAGTAGATATATTGGAGAATTGTGTATGTGTGCCTCAGTTTCCCCAAATATATTATTCATATGGATTATATATTCATCTATGTGAAACATTTCAAAATCTTCAGGTATAACTGCTACATATGTATATGTGTATACGTATGATAACTTGCTACATAAATACAATTGAAAATGGTGGTGATGGTTAATGAAAGAGCCTTGTGAATTAATTGCTATTTCTCTTTTTTTAATTTCCTTTCTTGTTATTTAAGTAAATCTGTAGTGGAACTAAAATGATCTTATGCTTTCTTCCCAGGTTACTTTAGGTGGAACCTTTATTGGAATTGGGCGGAAAACTCCAGATTGCCAAGGCAACACCAAGTACTTCCGCTGCAAATTCTGCAATTTCACGTACATGGGCAACTCCTCCACTGAACTAGAGCAACACTTCTTACAGACTCACCCAAACAAAATGAAAGCAGCCCTTCCCTCCTCTGATTCTGGTAAAGCTTCAGAGAAAAACTCCAATAAATCCAGTCCTACTCTTCGACCTTGTGATTCTGGAGACTTGGGGAAGTGGCAAGACAGAATCACTGTAAAAGCAGGAGATGATACACCAGTTGGATATTCGGTGCCCATCAAGCCAATAGATTCCTCTAGACAAAATGGTACCGATACAACCAGTTACTACTGGTGTAAATTTTGCAGTTTCAGCTGTGAATCGTCCAGCTCATTGAAACTATTAGAACATTACAGCAAACAGCATGGGGGAAGCCAGGCAGGAAGCCTTCACCCAGATCTGAATGATAAGCTTTCTAGGGGATCTGTCATTAACCAGAATGATCTAGCCAAAAATGCAGATGGGGAGTTAGTGACAAAGACAGAAAAGGGTGCGAGTGTGGCAAAAAAGAAAGACTTGACTAGCAAAGGAGCAGAGGACAGCATGGTGACAAGCTACAACTGTCAGTTCTGTGATTTTAGGTACTCAAAGAGCCATGGCCCAGATGTAATAGTGGTGGGCCCACTTCTCCGTCACTATCAGCAGCTACACAACATTCATAAATGTACCATTAAGCACTGTCAGTTCTGTCCCCGAGGCCTCTGCAGCCCAGAAAAGCACCTTGGAGAAATTACTTACCCATTTGCTTGCAGAAAAAGTAATTGTTCCCACTGTGCTCTCTTGCTTTTGCACCTGTCTCCAGGGGTGACAGGAAGCTCTAGAGTCAAACACCAGTGCCATCAGTGCTCATTCTCCACTCCCGACGTGGACGTTCTCCTGCTCCACTATGAGAATGCACATGAAGCCCAAGCGTCTGATGTCAAACCAGAAACAAACACCCTGCCAGGGGCAGAGGGGCCGCTGACGCTCAAGGAGAACAAAGAACACTCATGTACCAAATGTGACTTTACCACCCAGGTGGAAGAAGAGATTTCCCGACACTACAGGTACAGTAAATTTTCAAATGATTAATGATAGGAACCCAAACAAACAGTTGTTCCTTAGTTCCTTAATTAAATGTCACCGTTCCCCAAGCATTTGAGGAAACTGGAAATCAAAATATGAATGTGTATAGATATAAATCTTTACAACCAGAGTCCAATCCAACATCCACTTTGTTTTGGAAAACCACCAGCTAAGTCAGTGGATTTAATTATACATTTAAACCTGTGCAAAGAAGAGGGAGATTTGGATTTGTGGGCCGATGCTGAAGTTCCAGCATATTTGAGGTTTGGTCAACTATTTTCCACCCAGAATCTTTTAGGTGCTATTTTAGTTTAGGCTTTTTACCAGAAAGCTGGCATCTTCATTCAGTCAGGGAACACAAATGGCTTTACTTTCCAAGATAGACTATGAACCCTTTCATGCTCCATAACAGTGCTTTCAATGTACTACCTTTTTGTAGTATTTTCCATTCCCAAGTCCAGCAATGCAATAATTAGTTTAAGAGCATTCCACTGCTGTTTTGGTGTTGGTTCCACACTGGGAGCAGACACTCTTTTGTCTGTTGATGTCATCCCCCTAGATCCTTTTGCAGATGCCTATTTTCGTGTTGCTGGTTTACAGTGTCATTCTATTTATTTTAAATGCTAATGTTCCTATTTGGAGGTGGATGCAGCCAGTCTCCTGACTCAGTCTGACACAATGTCATAGTGGCAGCCAACTCCCTGCTAAACTTCTTGGGTCAGTTCCTGGGCTGTTGTAAACTGGCAGTCCAGTGTACATCAGAGGAGGAGCTGACTCTTAGGCTTTGTGAAGAGCAACAGTTATGTGCCGCTGCAAAAGCAATGTTAAATATTAGAAAATCATGCTGAATATGTTAATAGTTAAGGCTAATGCGTCAACAACGGAAAACTCACTATCTATCTCATCTAAAAGATCTTTGCATGGAAGCCAGCTAGAATGAAGACAAAAGAAGATGCATTTTCAAAGCTACAGCTTTGTTAAAAGCCCGAGAAACTGTGCCACGTTTAATAGATTCCAAGACATCCAAAATTAACAAAGGCAGACTGGGGCATGATACTTTAATAGAGATTAAAGCTGGGGGCATCCAAATGTTGCCCAACAGAGGGCTGCATTGGCAATGTATCAGGAGTCTATTTAAAAAATAAAAAATAAAAAAAGAAGGAGCAGATTGCTCATCTTTAATTTGGAGCTGGGGCCCACAGAGGATTCAGGTCCCAGCATGCAGTGCCCCATTTTTGATCCAACTGGGCCTGAGGGATGTTGTGTGGATTAATTAGTTAATGTTTGTAAACTGCTTTGAAGATGAAAAGTGGTATCTAAGTTCCAAGCATTATTATAGCAGCTTTGAGCCATGCTGTAGAACTCCATAGGCAGCACTTTGTCCGCCGCTGGGGCATGGCATGATCTTTTTTTAGTGGTTAAATAACTGGAAGACTGAAATGGCTCCTTAACTGAAAAAAAACTTTTATTTTGCTGCAGCTGGTAATTTAAGTTTTAACAAGCATGCCTAGTTAAAATCCTTTTTCCCAAGGAAAGGAGAAGCCATGACTTTCAAAATTAAGTGCCAAATCTGAGACGGGGTAGCAGTAACTTCTCCTTTGGAGGGCTTAGCACCCTGCAGCTCTGAAGTTGTCACAGGGAACTGCACTTAGAAAATCAAGAGATACACTTAAGTGTTAGAATCTCAACTTGTTTGTCTAAAAATAGGCTATTTTGCTTAAGACACTGGAACGCTGTATTTTGTTAAGTCTTCAGTCAGTGGCATTACTGAGTACTCTGAGGATGTTGTGTAATTAGAAATGTACAACACCCCCATAACTACCAACTTCTCTCCCTTTCTCTTGCCCTCCCCCCTTTTTAATTTGTTTCTTTTATACGTGTACTGCTGCTTTCCCCCACTGTGAATCTTCACTGAAATCACAGAAGTTAGTTCAGTTTGTGGTAGGTGCTCTGTAATGGCAAACACCAGCAGGTTTTATTGCTCTTCTATTCATAACTTAGTTTTCACTACACTAAAACAAATGGAAAGAGGGCCTTTTGAGGTATTATAGATTCTATCATTATTATTATTATTATTATCATGCATTTTTTAGTAAAAGTTTTGCACATATCTGATATGTATTTTCTTTCCCTTTTTTATTTTATGAACTAAAGAATAGTTCAGATTTTTGAAAAGTAGAACATCTATAAAATAGTGGTGTTAGGGGGTTATGTGACACACAAACATGCTGATGTGGAATCAGCTCACGTCCTAGCTGGTCTTCCCCGTGTCTTCATCCGTTTATCTCAATAAAACAGTTATGCCACACGTTATGTATTTCTGATGTATTTAAAATGCTATACATGCACATGTATCTAAACCCTGTCCATTTATATAAGCAGCTGAATGGATTCTAACAGTAAACATAATACTGAGCATCAGTGTGGTAGCAGAAAGTGTTCTGCTGTTCACATATTTAAGTTTACCCTTGATAGTCTGTGAGTATCGGAGATGGCTTTAGATGCTACTTACATATTTCAGTTCATGTATTTTTGTCTGCCTTTTTGATTATTTTTGGTTTTGAGTCATATGCCTGAACAGCATGCTTAATTTATTTACTTTTTTTTTAAACCTTGGTTCCTTTTGGCTCTACATCTACAGTTTCACCATGTCTGCTAACTGAAAGTTTTTTATGTCCCAATATTATTCCTTTGCAGCCATGTATTTGCAACAGTATCAGAATTTCAAAAGTGGTTCTTTCCAAGTTTTCTCTCTTCAGAAACATATACTTCAAGCTCATTCAGTATTTCTTGACATGATTATTTGAGAGCTGTTCAGTTAAATTTGAAGTTAATGAATCACATTGCACTTGAGTTTACTTGTATTTAAACCTCACTAAAGTGTGCTTACTCAAATAAATCCCCAGAAGGTTTATTTGCCTTCATTTTCTACTAAGCCTGCTACTGCTCATTTTCCATTATACCTCTGAGGAATCAGGTACTCTTTGTGTTCATTGCAAAGCTTAGTTGTTCCCTAAAAGTGTCTGGTATTCTGTTGAGCTGAAAGTTGCCAACACTTGTAATTTAGATAAAAATCAAACTGAGTATTTGGGGAAATTTTGTGTGTTGGATCATTTAGGCTAGAGATTGTTTTCTTACTTGCTACAAAATAATTAGTTTCTTAAATTCTTTTTTTTTTCTTTTTCCTTCAAAACGAAAGAGGATTCTCACAGAAGGTCCTGGTTTGGTTTTAATTTTGCTAAAAGATGTGTTAAAACTGCATCTTCTCATTTTTGCAGATATTAGAATTTTGTATGTAATCTGTATTTGTCAAAAAAGACTAACAAGAAAGTATTTGGTCGGTGCTAGTAGTAATTAAAAATGCTATGCTGAAAAATGCTTTAAACTCTTAGAATCAAGACAGGGTAGTTGATACATTAAGCAACTGCAAAACAGAAAAAGAAAATTGACTCATGAACTATAGACTTTGAAAATAGTGTAGAAAGTTTTTCTGATAAATTATTTAGACAATTTAAATTAAAGAGGTTCTCATTTGAAATTAGTTTCAAGTTAATTTCAAATTAATAATTCCCTATCTGTAAACATAAATGAGGTAGAAGGATAAAGGGCAAGGGGGTACTTGCTCCTGCCTCCCCAGCGCTAGGGTTGTGCAGGGCTATTGGAGCTGCCTCCTGCACTGTCAGGCAGCAGAAGCTGGAGCAGGGTCTTAGATGTGCAGATTATGGAAATGTGGAGCCTTTGGGACACTCCCAGAGAAGCCAGCCGAGGGCAAAAGTGTAAATTGAGGCCTATCAGCTTCCTGGTTATCGGCAGAGCCGGAGCCTTCCTTCATTGAACAATAGCAGCAGCTGTGAGGACCTTTTCCATCCTCCTGACACCTTAATTCACTGCTCTGAACTTGTTTGCTCTTGCCAAAGGCTTTTGCTCTCCTTTCATCTCAGCCTTGCTCTCTGCTCTGCCCATTCTGTCCTTTCTGACCCTCCGCTGAATTTTCTTGCTTGCTTTGCTCATTGTCTTTCCTTCTGAATATTTTCTGCTCTCCACAGGCCTGAGAGCAGCACCCATCCAAAAGTAAACTTTCTTATAAGCCAGTTTCTTCATGAGAAATGCTAGTAATTATGTTCATAGTGAAATTCAAAACATACAAAAAATGGAAGTGGTACAACAGCTCTACCTTCATCCAGAATATTTTCTACGCCCTAGAGCTTAGGAATGTCTTCAGGTAATTTGAACAAAAAAAAATTACTTGTTTTGTAGCGGTGTTTTGTAATACCTCAGTCTAGTTAGAAGTATGTCAACAAGACTTAATTAACAACTGGCTGGTGTCAGGAGTATCGCAGCCTATTAGAAAGCTCAAGTAAAGAACATTAAATTAATCATCCCCACCCCCAATCTAATCTCTCCAACTTCAAGATTTTGCAAGGGAAAATCCTTGTATCATATAGCACCCAATTCAAGTACATTTCAGTACAAATAAATAATGATAGGATTTTATTAAGTTGTCAAAATGTAACAGTTCAGCAAAGGTTTGGCCTGAGTTCCTTGACATTTAATCCTGGGATTGGGCCATAAATGTTTTAATGTCTACGAATAATTAGGTCTTTGATTTATTTTGTAGGGAAAATAGTAATGCTGAGTGACATGAATAGATGGAATGACATTGCCATCTCAATGCCACATTGAAGATAATGCCAGTTTATGACTTGAACCTGCTGTTAGTTTGCTTGAGTGGTGTATAAGCAAGAGCATGAAAGGTCAAATGATGTTTCCTTCTTCATTTACATCGCTTTCTTCCACGCTGAGATTTTCCTCAAACATCTGTCCTTTGATCAGCTGTATACCAATACACTGTATCACACCTGGTTAATTTCGAGTTTCAGATGATATAACTGTGGTTTAGCTGTGAAGTGTAACTTCCAGATAACGCATGGGAGTGCTTATTTTGCACTTTGCAAAATGGAATTTATAAAGTTTTGTTGCTTATCATTGAGGAGCTTAATGCACATATCTAGATGTAATTTGGGCATTTAGAAACATGGGGTAGGTTTAAATTCTAGTATAAAAAGTAATCAAACATTGCCAACTTGTTTCCTTGATTGCTATCAGGATGGGGTGAAAACATTCAGAGATTAAAACATTTTCTTTTTATGCTGTGTTCTGGGAAAGAATAAGTTTCCATCTTTTAGAAGTTCTCTAATAGCTGTTGATAGTTACTATTTTATTATTTGAAGCAGTGACATACATTGGCTAGTTCCAAGCCTTAGCTTACGTTTCAGAGCTTCTGGATAGAATAATAGGCAAGACAAACCCATGTGAAATAAGAAGATTTATAGTGTTGATGGCAGAGATTACTTTTTAATGCATACTAGGGAAGTATATGTCCTGAAAACAATGCCTGTTGGATTGCTATCTACCTAAATCAGTCCACATCTTTTCCACATCACAGTGCCTGTCACAGTCTCACAGAAAAATGAAGGAATTCTTGTATGACTCTTTTTGAATCTATTATAAATAAACTAAATGAACAAATGTTTAATGTAATAAAGGTGATTTTAGTTGGGCCTCAGCCACGTAGTTACAACTGTATCTAATATTTGGCATTTATTTGTGACCTCAGAAGTGTGGTATCACTCGTATGGTGTACACTGCTCCTGATGAAAAACATTTAGCCAGAGTGGAAGGAGAGGGTAGAAAGTAGAGTTGGGCAGAAAAAGATCAGCTGGTTAGAGGTGTGATATCTGCAGATGAGAGCCAAGTTAAGAAAGGGGGTTAGCTATTGAAACAGCCAGGTTAAACAAGAGACACTTAGGGCTAAGTAGCCTCCCAAAGGATTGATAAACTTTCACATGTGGAGTGTGTGTGGTTGGGCCATTAACCCCAAATGGTGTCTTGTTTAACTTGGCTTTTAAGATAACTAGCCCCTGTCTAACTTGGACTTCCCTGATGGTATCCCACCTTTACAGGGCTGACCCTCTTTATAACTTGGCTTTTTGTATTTATAAAATGGTTTTGATCAGATAGCACTCATTTTTTTTTGTTTTGGAAGAGAATTAAGCTCAGTTTAGAAAAGAATTAAGTTGCAAGAGAGAATATATTAGTGTCACATCGAGAGACAAGCTGATTTTAATAAAAAACAATTGTAGAATGAAGAAAAAGGAACAGAGCCAGAACAGGATCTTAACCCACAGCTTGTTCTCCCACAAGTACATTTTGTTGCCATAAGGCTATGTGGAGAATAGCTGACTCTATTTTTTTGTATAACTGAATGAGTCCATCTAGTCCCTTAAAATGAATGTGAATGCAGCAAATGACAAAAAGAAAACTGATATTGCACAAGGGCTAAAAAGCTTGAATCTGAATGTGTACTCATGTCTGCTCTCTGACAAAACTGCAAGAAACTCAGACAATGTAAATAACATATGGTTTGTTTTTCCAGCAAAAGGAAAGAAGGAAGACAAGGGGGTTTAATAAGTTTGGCAAGTTGTCCCTTCTAAACCATCATACTCTAAAAGGGGACATTTTGTATATCATTCCAGTTCTACAGATGCACTAAGAGCCAAATCCTGCTCTTACTGAAGTCAATGGGAGTTTTGCCATCGACTTCACTGAGACTTAAGATTTGGCCTCAAAAGAATTAGTTCTAACAATTGGAGTTGTCAGGGCAGTAACAGATTTCTCATACAAGTTTTGTCCTGTGTGGATAGCAAAAGGCTCGTATTTTAGCTTGGCTAGAAATGCTGTTGTGATTCTGAATGCCTGGGGTGTGGATGTGTGAGTGTGCCTGTAGGGAGAAGCCTTTGCAGAGTTTATGTATATTTTGAAGGGCAGGGACGGTATTTTAGGTTGGTACCGTGCCGGGTGCTGTGGGGCCCAGAGCATGATGGAGGGCTCTGACCACTCCTGTGCTATAAACAATTATTCATAATGGCATTACAGAGCTCATAAACAGTGTTCTGTTCCTATGATAGATACAGTAAACGGGTAACATGTTGTTCTCATGTGGAAACATATGCTTTACATAATTTAGTAATGCAGTACTTTGTATAGGCTTTTGGAATATAAAAACAGGAAGGCACATTATTCCACACTACTCCACCAAGCATTTCTGTATTTGACAGGAAAACACAGTTTGTAGCGACAGAGCCAGCTATTCTGCTTCTTCTTTAGAGCAGCATCTTTTTTTAAAGTTGTGTTGAAATGTGCACGGAGAACAAATCAGTACTGTCTCTTGTGTACAACCTTCTATCCTTTGGTGTATTCTTATCCATAAGTAAGTTAAACAGAGCTCCATTCAAAATCATCTTTGTCAACCAAAAGTATATGAAAATGGTGGAAAGCAAAAGACTTTCTTAAAACATTTTAACTTTGTAGCATAGATCTGTATTACATGAAGTGTTATTTTTTTTCATGCAAAGACAACTGTCCTCACTATTTGATTTTGGTTTAAAAAAAGTGTGTTACTTTAGTGTTTCTACCACAATAGAAAGTGAGAAATATAAAGGAAAAACCACAAAATCACAGTGAAAATTATGTGAAGTCTGGAATAATGCAGTGGAGTGTGAATGAATGATAGGAGGCCACTGCAAGTTGTGTATGTGGGAAAAACAGCAGCATTTTCCCCATTTTGTATGAAACACCAAAGTAAACCTGCTTACTTTATTTAAAGGGAATCATAATCTATGTTTGATTTATTTTCTCCATCTTGGTAGGTAAAACCACTGTGAGAGGCAAGGCCAAGGGGAGACTCTCATGTTAATACACTTCATGTTTTCTTCCAGGAGAGTACACAACTGCTACAAATGTCGTCAGTGCAGCTTCACAGCTGTTGACACTCAGTCACTACTAGAGCACTTCAACACAGTGCACTGTCAGGAGATGGACGTCACTACAGCCAATGGGGAGGACAGTCATGGTGTTTCATCTATCAAGGAGGAACCAAAAATTGACCTCAAGGTCTACAGTCTGATTAATCCAGACCCCAAAATGGGGGAGCCCATATCTGACAGCATAGTGAAGAGGGAAAAAATAGAAGATAAAGAAGTGCTCAAAGAGAAAGGTTGGACTGACAGTCCTAGTGATGATCTTCGCAACGTGACCTGGAGAGGAACAGACGTTTTGAGGGGGAGCCCATCATACACACAGACCAGTCTAGGCTTATTGACCCCAGTGTCCGTTGGCCAAGAGCAGCCAAAGCCTTTAAGGGATAGTCCAAATGTAGAAGCTGCCCATCTTGCACGGCCCATTTATGGCTTGGCAGTGGAGAGCAAGGGCTTCATGCAGGGCGTGCCAGCCGGAGCATCGGAGAAAGCCGGGCAGCTCACCCAGCCCTTCTCTGGATCCGGGGACAGCAAGGCAAAGGACGAGTCCCAGTCCTTATTGCGGGTAGGAAGCTCTCTTTCTTTTCTTCTTGATTTTAATGTTTATGTATGTCTGTTTAATTAGGCATGCAAATGATTTTTTCAGTTCCAGAGTAATGTGGTTGGGTTTTTTTTCATGCATAGAGGGAAAAAAAAAATCAAAGAAAAGACTGAAAGATTCAAACTTGTAGAGCTAATCTGGCAAGCAAATGTTCCAAGGTGTTTGCACAAAACAATGTATATATTGATGCAGTATTAGTGCTTCTGCTTTTGCTATTTAGCTCTGATTGAATTCTGTTTAATCATTCCTGCTAACTGTGCAGGTTGATGATGCGTAAGAAGAAGGAAGGTTTAGAACCCCAGAAGGCTGCACATCTGTTACACTAAAACAACTAATCACCTCTTAAATTTTGTGGTGGTGTCACAGTTCACACTTAAGCAAGATTTCACATCATTAAATATCTAAGAATATGAAACCTGAGTTAAATATTGATAAAAATTAACCTCTTTTTTTGGTAAAGCAACATAATTATGTACCAATTTTGACATTTGTCTGGTTGCCTTGGAAGCAAAAGAAGAAGAAAAAATGAGAAAAGGAAGGAACTTGGGTGATAAAGAGAATATTTGTCACACCAAATAATTCCTATTCTGTCTTTTTTTAAAACAAAAGGACCTATGCATAAGGAACTTCCCTTTCCATCAAGGTATGCTTTTCCCACTGTAGAGAAATCTGAGGTTAGAAAAGCTCCAAAATTTTGAGGAGCTGAACAGGGAGACAAATAAGTGCCTTGCTCCTGGAGAATTTTCGCTGTGTATTTTCAGGGGCTACTCCCTATCTGAACTTCCAGAAACTTGCTATAGGCATGGTCAGTCCGCCTACAAGCCTCACTAGAAGGGAAGTCATTATCATCTGTTTTTCTTTGCTGTCTTTTATAAGAGTACTTATAACCGTAACATCCATTACTGTAAGAGTGAACTACGTGTAAGAAGAATGCAACAGGCAAGATAAATGTTTTATCCCATGGTCTGCTAAGATTATACACAGGTATATACATAGACCTATATGTAGGTCTCTATATACATATGCAAATCTTACAGTCTTTTTTTGAATTAAGTCAGTGGTCTTAAAAATATTGCAGTTATTCCAATTATAAAATAATGTGTATATCATTCAAAGCCTGCATGCAATTCAGGGGACCACAGTCTTTTGTAACTTCCAGGTCATGAGCAGTTATTGTCCTATTTCAAGTCTATGAGAAGCAGTTACGTGCAACAGGTTCCCTGTTACAAACCTGTATCTGTGCACACTACAAATGGCAGGATTTTATTTCTGTCTTCCATTTGTAAATAGGTATAAATATATATATATATACATATATCTGACTAGCAGTGGAATTTATGCTGCATATATGATGCTAGTTACATCCAACTTCAATTCTGGTAGTGCTTCTTAGCAGTGCACAGACATATTGGCCATTTATATTATGGATCATCAGAATACAGATTTTATTTTTGACTACTAAAGAATGAAAAAAAGCAACTAAAAAATCTGCACAGGGATGTAGTAGTATGCAGATTATGCTCTATGAAGGTCTAAATTCGGTTGGTAACTGGAGCCTAAAATCTTAGTAAATAGTAAAATAAGACCATTGTATTATCAGTTACAAACATTGGTGAATACAGGGCACTTTTTAAAAGTCTTTATACAAAAGTCTGTGTACTAAATACACATATATTATTTCAAACCAGTATTTGTATCATTCTGGAAATACTTTGATCACTTTTGGATATTCAGAAATATGAAGTATCTGAAATTTCATTGGTTTTCTGGAGGAGGGGTGAGGGGGGTGAAGGTCTTATTTTTGTTTATTTATAGTGTATACCCATTAGTTCCTTGCATTTTAAAATATGTACAACCCAACTTCTGTAAGATTTGTAAAAGGATTTTTTAGTGGATTAGATCTATGCTGAGTGGTAAAACCTTACTCTTCAAAGAGAAATTCTTTTCTGTACACCTTTAGCTGCCTGCTTTTTTAACTCCCTTGTGCCAGGGACTTGTTTGCCTGGGTATTTCTTTAGTTGTAATATTTTAATTTTTACTTTTCTTCTTTGAAAATTGGGCAAGTGGCCTTTGTCAGTTTGAAATATTAAAAAAAAGAGATGGTGGGGGAAAGAGGTTAACTTACTTCATCTGGTGAACAGAGTCATTAATCATATATATTTCATCGCTATTGATGGATAGAGGAAAACAGAATTCAAACTTCTTAAAGGTAAGGGATGATCTGAAGGACAGGAGATGCAGGAGTGTGTTTCTGTAAGTGATATTAATTCCCTATTCCCTGGATCTGTAAAAATTATCATAGAAACCTAACTCTTTTATTTTGTTCTCGATTTAGTTTTTGTTAGTCAGTTATGAGATGCAGTACTGAAGCCAGTAAATAAGAAGACAAAGTGATGGTCAGCTTGTCCTGTGGGAGCTTAGTGTTGGTATTTTCTGGCATACATACATGTTCTATGTATGTCTGAAGCTCACTTGGCCCAGACACAATTAGGAATGATTCAGAAAAGAACTTCCATTCTGAAAAAAGCTCATTTTTGTAATCTTCAGAAATAATTAAAAAAAGTACTCCATATTGTTAAACAATGTCTCATGATTTTGGTGAAATTTATTTTCTAATGTGAAATAGCTAGTAGAAATAGCTAATGTTGTGTTAAAAGTTGGTCCTTTCTAAAAACCAAGCATTAAATCAATGCATACTTCTGGTATCATATAATGAATGCTCATTCAAAATACTGTATCCCAGGACGACTGGTGACTAGGAAACAAAACCTGTAATAAAAATCACTGTGGGTACCTACATTTTTTTCCCTCCAAAGACTGACACGGAGCAAGCCAAAAATTCGGAATTACTCAAAGAATAAATTCTGAGAAATGGACTGAAAAAAAAAATCTAAGATACCCCTTTGATTGTACTGCCTATTTAGTATTTATAAAGTGGTTCTGCATATTACAAATGATTTGTAATGATTTGACAGTAGCAGTAATACCATGTGCTTTTAATTTTTCACTTCTGTGATGATGGTGGAAGGGAAAGGGCAGACCATGTTTTCACATTTTTTTATATAGATAGAGGTTAATACTGCGAGCGGCTTTTCTATATGCTGAGTTTATAAGTGATTAGCATTTTAATAAAATATCAAAGATGATATAGATCAACTAGGGAAGGGGTGAATATATCTACAGTTGCCCACAGAAATCCCTAATGCCTACAGGGTAACTGTAAGCTTTTGGAAATTGCTTGGAGTGGTTTTCAGCTTTGCATGTTTTGTAAACCGTTTATATGCTGCTTTCTTGCATTCCTTCCATGTATGATGGACATGTTCCCTCCCCTGACTGTGTGTTACAGTAGATTATTTGAGGGAATCATTAGGGTAGGATTTCTTTGGTTTTTAGCAGCTAAAAGACCGAATTGCTTGTGACCTTCCGGGAGCTGTGGATGGTGCAGGGGCGATAGCTTGAACTCTGCATGCGTACAAGAATATGTGTGCAGTGGATGCACCTTTTTCCCCGAGAGTGCTTCCAAGCTGTGTGTATGTAACAGAATCTTTCTCAGGGGCTTGGTATACTTTTTTGAGTAGCTTTAATTTATTTTTCTTATTAAAATGTTTCCAGCAGCTGTACTTCCAGCGAATCGGTATGTTTTGCAAATGGGAATTACAAAAAATGTACCTCAGCGTGGTACAATGTAGACATTATTTCTGCTCTTCCTTAGAGTAGCTGATTTTATAGTTTAAAGATTTGTTGATACTGGAAGGTCTATTGAGATGCAAAAATGTTCCTTTTTTTTGGGTAGCACATTGGCAGCCAGCAGACTCCAGGCCAGGCAGATTGTTTAATGCTTTGACAACGCAGATCTTGGACAGCAGGACCTTTTTGCTAAACTGCTTTTAAATGAAGTGTCCTGTTTTGGTATGTGTGGCCACTGCGGAACAAAGTTTTCCACAAAATTAGGAATTACAGCCTGAGCCTTCAGACCTATACACAGACCTAGTTAGCCCACCTAAAGGTATTGGTTAGCACCGCTCCCTCACATTGTGGTTTAGCCTATGCAGATGCAGAATAGCATAGATAGGTGTGCCTACGGTGCCTCATAGACCTGAAAGCAACAGGGAGATGCATATGTATTAATCATAATTCATAATTATGGGGGTATTTCTGTAATGTCAGAGGGAGAGAGATTGTCAAATTATTGCAGAGATACTGGTGATTTTTATCAAAGGCAGACTCCATGCTGTAACGTTAAATATCGAACTGAAGTTATATTAGCCTTTGCGGTGTGCTTTTTATATGAGGCAAGGGATAAAATCAGCTCTTCTCTTAAATCAAGCTTATTTTGCACCACGATTATCAGACTGTTTCCACACTACAGGAAATCACAGCATTTCAAGAAAGGTTCCATTTTCTTTAAGAAGAGAAGAAAAAAAGTCTGTGATATTTCCCCTTCTGATCTTTCATATACTGTTCTGTCTAGAACTGGTTATTTAGCTTTAAATTTGGGGAGACAGGAGACTGCAAAGCAGGGAGAAGGGAAATAGCTTTTTCTGATTTCCTGTGTGGCCAATTGACAGAGCTAATTTTAAAATAACTGATTGGTATGTATGTAGTAAATTTACATGTAATTGTTTTAATATCAGTGTAGTAAATATCAGGCACAATCCCTAGTGATGAAACATTATTTCTCCTATTATAAAGTACTGACTCCTGTTATCCACCAAGTTAGATGCAAGATAGCTGCAACACAGTGGAAATGCTGTGTTTGTGATTTCCAAGAGACTTCTCTAAACTTTCAGTTTTTTGCCAGAAGGCGTCCTTGGAGGTAAAACCTACCTCTCTGATGTTGCTAGAGGTATTGCTGCTGCCTTTAGCAGGAGCACAAGGAACAGCACTTGGAAGGATCGAGCATACAGAGCAGGATCTTGGTTTAAATGTTGTTTTTCGGCATTCACTACGGAGTAATGGTTGGAAGTTTCTGTGTGCTTTGGCATTGAGTTCCACATCCAACAACCTTTTCATAGCAACATCTTAATGCTATATCTATAGAATGAAATGTAATGCATATAATCGTATCATACATCTTACATGTAAGTTGGTGGAGGTCTTGGATGCTGCATCTCATCCCTCAGCCACTTTGGGGAAAAAAAACACAGCCTGTTAAACACGAAACATCTGAAATAGTTTCTCTGTAGCTGCATCTCATTTTTTTCCCATTTCCTCTGACTCTGTTAGAGATCTTTCAGGAAGTATTTATAGTCAAAGCCATTCATTGCCATACGGGTCCTCTAATTAGCTGAGGGGAACTCAGCAGGCACTGTGTCTTACTAATGCACAGAGCTCTGTCAGGTCAGAGAGCTGCCAAAGTCTCGTTTTTCTTTAGAAGCACCTGTTTCCACAAGTCTCTGCCTGGGGAGGCAGAGGGCTGCTTTTTTTCTCTTTTAAATATAACTACATCCTGGAAAATGCCAGAATCCTCTGACAAGGAAAATGAGAAAATAAAGTTAGGGCTTGAAGAGAAATGGTTTTGAAGCATCGCGTTTCCTGGGCAAAACCGAGGCGGGTGAAATCCCGCTTCTGGTGAAGGGATCATGAAGAAGCTAAAATAACTTTCTGAAGGTTTCAAGTAGTTTAGAAACAAACATGTACTTGGCTGCTTTTAGTAACTACTGGAACCAAACCCACAAGAAATTGAATGTTTTGCATTACTCATCCTGACAGAGTGATCAGATAGGACTAGAAAGTAACTTTTAGAAAAATGTTAACCTGCCCCAATTAAAGGCATGTTTCTGGTTTTTGTGTGGGGTGTGTCTGTCATGTGGAGAGACAACCCCACCTTGTGCATGTTTACCCACCCGTCAGTGCATAGTTTTTATTTATTTCTTGGCTTTTTTTTTTCTTTCTCCCTTTTACGAAATGTGGTTTAGAAGAGAATTAAGTGATAAAATCATTATTTGGGTGGGGCGTGGTAATAATGCGAAAGGGCATCAGCTACGTCAAAATCCTTGATGAAAAGGTGAATCAGTATGTAGAACAAAGGGCTGGGGAGATCAGCATGAGCCCCCAGGCCACTGTGTAAGCAGCAGGGTTTATTGAAGTTGCTATGATCAATAACAATGATTCAAGCAGGGAGAACTGAGATAATTCTTGATTTAAAAAACAAGCTGCTTCATTTGGATAGGAGAGATGGTAATGATGATGAGAACAAAAGAGTGCTTTTTTGTATTGAACCGAGTGGCCAAAACAGATCGACAATTTGTGTCAGATGCAATTAACTTGATTTCGAATTACTCTTCTTAGTTTGGATAGGAGAATCTCTCTTGCTCTCTGGTTTGGTATTTGGTGTCCTGGTGTTGGTGACACTGTTGTCACCTGGATGCTCTGTGCCTGCGCCAGGGCTTGGCTTTGCTGGGCAAGCATCACCTGAGTGCTCAAGGCAGCCACTCCTGCCATTGCTGCCACAAGGATTGATGGTTATTGAACTCGGCAAGAGGGTGGGAGATCTTCTGCACCTGACTGCAGCTTTCCCTGTAGCCAACACCACCCCAGGCTGGGAGAGGGGCTGGTCACAGAGGTGCCCCAGCACTGCCCCCCAGCCTGGACAAGAGACCTCGGTGAGGGGCACAACAAGCCGGAACCTCCCTTTCCCGCTGGTGAAATTTGGAGGTCTGCCTCCTGCCTCAGCCCTTCTACACTATTGAGACACTCTTGTTGACACTAACAGCCCTAATTTTTAATACTGTCTTCAAATACATTCCAGAATTTTTATTTAACTATTTTAAATCGTGCTCACAAGGGATGCAGCTCAGTTAAAGCAGTGTCAGGGTATGGAGCACAGCTGTGGGCACTGCAAAGGCACACCGTGCAGGAGCAGCTCCCTCCAGTCTAAACAATTCTGAGAACTGTCAATGGGAAGCCTTGTTTAAACTGGGATGTAAGTAAATGCAGCTTCTTGCATGATGACTAATTTCAGTAACTAGTTGAGTTTTCCCAAAGTTTCAAAAGCTATGTGCAGCTATGACCATTATATGTCCTTTTATTATTCTGTATTGCTAGTAGTACGTAACATTAGATTATATCCCTGAAGTGAAATGGAAGCTTCAATTCTACTTAGAAATAAAGGCTAATCTTTGCCTAACTGGATCCAATGGGAAACATACATTCATGTCCGAGAGCAGAACTTGCTGCTAACTTGTAGATTTTCAATGGAAAATTAAATTTCATAGATGAATGCAGGCAAGGATTGTACATAATTCTGTTTTTGCCTGAAGTACTATAGTGCCGAACAGTGAAAACCTATGTGAAGATACCTCTAACATCTGGAAATGCAAAGTTACTTTCTGTGTTGAATTTCAGACAACCCTCTACAGTTATTTGGTAATTAAAAGACACAATAAATACACTATTTTAAATGAGGGATATGATGATAGCAAATAAATGTTTAATTTATTGGACTAAGAAGGGAGCATTGTAATTATAATTGATTTGAAGGAATCCAGATGCTGTTCACATCTGAACAAATTCAAAATGGTAAAGATTTAAAAACAGATTTATGAATAAACAGTGCACACACATGCTCTATGATTTTTCCATGGAGGTATCTAGGGTTAATACACCCAACTAAAGATATCTATGGAAAATAGTTGTTATATGAACAGATATGTGCTGAAACAGAAATATATATATGTGAGATATGCAAAAGGTTTTCTGGAATGTCTTTTGTTACCTTAGCACTCCTTGGAATATGCATGTGGCCACCTTGGAAGTAGTCTTAATTTTAAGATCTCTAATGTAGCACAATTGATTTAGTGAACAATTTCCTGCCTAATATAATTCATTTACTTCTTGTACCAAGTTCTGGTTTTAAAATGAAGCTTTATAATGGCTAAATATAATGGTTCTCTTGATGTTTTTCTAAGCATTTTTCTAAGTATCATTATGTATATTTTAGAAAATGTTACAATTTTTGTTGTAGTGATTTAATAACATACATATGTAATATAAATCTATAAATATTTGTCTTCCATATTGAGTGTTACACTATTTAAAGTTGGATATTTAAAGATAAGATATAGTTTGTACATAGATACGGGAGGAGGAATAAGGATGTTTCCTCTCTTCCTCTGTGCACAGTATTAGATTTCTGAAACAAATGGCATGGTGGCAGCCTGGGCTGTGCAGCACTGCAGGCAGCTTGCAAAGGGATGGTGAAATCTTTTCTGAATTTGTGTATCTCTGTGCTGCCTGAGATTTGCAAATCTCAGGTTGGTGAGTCATATTTTCCCTAGTTAGATGGCTAATTTACGATGATTTCTTGACTGCTTTAGGCTTTAGTCTCACAGTTCTATCCATAAAATGGGAATAAAGACAGTTTCTCAACTTGAAAGGTGGGAGCAAGGAGAGCTGCATTAAATTCTGTATTGTGCAACTTTATCGTCATAACAGGAAGAGCTGGATCCATACGCATCCTGAATCAATATTCCTGTTTAACTTCTCTGGGCATGTTGATGTAACTTTTTGCAAGAGGACCAGTGAAAGCAGAAAAACTTAAGAAAATTATTATAATCTTAATTTTAACTTTGTTAAAATTTCTATTCTTCCCTTCAGCCTGGAATAAAAAGTCAAACAAACAAAACAAAAAACAGGGAAAGCAGGAATTTTGGAGTGAAGCATTTGCATTTCTTCTTTGACTTTGACCTCATTTTGGTTTATGTGCCTCTGATGTGCATAGTGGCAAACTACACGTTTTCACTTATGGGAGAAGTCTTTTAACGATGGCTTACGGTGCAGTCTTTAATCATGTGGGTTGCCTCCAGCACTTGCTTAGAGTAAAATTCCACCCTCTCCATTTTCAGATGGGTTGTACTGTTGGCTGTTTCTGCTTGCAAGACTGTCTGTGATTTGGAAATTGTGTTTAAATTAAAAAAAAAAAGTGAGGAAAAAGAGAAATAATCAGAACATTTGTTAAGAATTTGTTATGAATGGGAACGAGGAGCAATGCAAACAAGCTTGGAATGAGTTTTAATTCACATGTTATTCTGGGAGCCTACAATTTCTGGTGAGAAAATGGCATATTTCAGGTCTATTTCCTCCAGTTTTTGGCATGAAGCAATGCATGTTTTGTTCAGTCAGATGTTCAAATGGGAATTTTGGATGCTTAGAACTAATTTTAGTAGGTGGGGGGCAAATTTATTATGATGCTACAAATAGAGTTTGATCACAGCTGCTTCACTGCAATTATAAAATTGGCTGTGAATCACTTAAACTATATTTACTGGATGCAAAAAATAAAGAAAATAAAAAAAGAATCTCATCTATACAAAACTCTGTCTTGTTTCCCTTAAAGTTTTCAGTGTCATCGTTGATATAACCAGTATTTTGAATTTGACTTGATTGTGTTGACAGAGTATTTTCATGCTGCTCTCCTCCCCATGCACCAACAGTGATAGTGTGCTCAAATGACTCTCCCATTCTTTTCTGAAGAAATTGTATCTTTTTGTGTTAGGGTGAATTTCTGAGCTTGTTTTGAAATGACAGTAAACCACACACAGACTTCTACAGACTTACTAAAAAAATGTTAGAAACTTTGCTGGAAGTTGGGCACTTCAAAGCTCTTGCTACTCCAGTCTGTACATGACTAAAAGGCTGTAAGGCAGACACCACAAGGTGAAAGCTTTCAAATCAAAGCAAGTCTTAATATCCCGCTATTACTCAGTTTATAAGACACATGTAGAATAATATCTTTACATATTTATGATTTTATTTCTGATAGTAACTGCTTTAATGTTCATGGGGTTATGTTTTTGAGTTAAAAGAGAAAATGCTAAGTTATAGTCCATTTTTTTTTTGACATTTCATGGCAGCTCCTCTCCCAACCCAAAGTGGATATATTCCAGATCTGTTTAAAAGTTTGCATTGTGCAGAATAAGCTTAGTCAGCCTCTTTCTTGAGAAAAGCATTCTCTTCACAGTTCAGTTAATGGACTCAGCTATGGTGATCATTTTTGGCATTCCTCCCTGCAGCTGATAAAGAAGCCAAACATCTGTAAAGTTCTCCATTGACAGTAGCACAGTATACCTGTTAGTATATTACTGAAATTCATTTACATTTGACTGAGGTATGCTAGAAACTTAAATATTTCCTTTTGTTTTAGATTCTCATAAACCCTACCTTATGCAGTGTCTGAGAGATGGGGAGAGCTAGTGGAAAATGTATTTAACATCTTGAAGGCTTCAAGGCTTTTAAACATCTTGGCACCTACATATGTTTGTGTGCATATGTGTGTTTTACTGGTTTGTTTACTAATTTCAAATTCGTTTAAAAAATTAAATAAAATTAAAAAAACACCTGTTTTTAAGTGAAGAATGAAGAGGCTTTTCAGCTGAACACAGAATTTTTGTAGTTATCTAGCCAAATGGTTTGTGGAACTAATAATAATTTTTAAAGCGAAGCAGTATGTTACAACTTTACTAATTTTTCCACTGCAGAAAATTATGTTCTGCTTAGCAGAAGTTTTAAATCTCTGTGGATTTAAAAATAGATCTTCTAATGCATTTAAGACTGTAAAGTTAATAATCACTTAATCGATTTGCCTTTACCTTTTAATAGCCAACTAAACGGTTGAAGGGTAGAGGTCTTTGCCATGGTCATCCATAACAACTGTCAGAGCAGGTTTGATGTAGGGACTTCTAAAAAATTATGAGGATAGTTGATGTCTGTTAAATTTGGTGCCTCAGTTTCTTGGTATAATGTTCAGCTATGTGGCTTCTTGTGTGACAATCAGTTTGACTCAAACCAACTGCATACATCTCAGAAGAGGAATTTCATTTGGCTTCAGTGCTCCGAGTTTGTGTTGGGTTAGATCTCTAGACTGAACTTTTTCTGAAATGTATCATTTCAGTGAGTGAGCAGACAGCCTGGAGTGAAGCTTTAATCATTGCTAAAGCTATTTGAAGCTCTCTCAGTGATAGCCTCCTTGAGAAGTGAAACATAAGCTATTTTGCACACCAGTCCCCCAGATATATCACTGTTGTAAGGAAAGGACATTTTAAAAGTCACTGAATTGAGAAATATTTTATCTGTGCTAGTTTTCTAGGTTCGTGGCAAAGAAGTTAAATTTTGTAGCTTCTAGGGATATAAAAGGACCTCCATCTGGCTGTCCGCAGCAAAGGGCTCCCAGCACCTGGAGGGCTGAGGGTTGTGCCTGATGCTCTGCCTGGCTGTGGATGCTTCTCAACCCCTGATGTCTGCTATTTTTATCAGTATAGATCTGCTTCTGTCTTTGCTTGGCCAGGCTGCAAGGAAGCTTCACTGTAACCTCTCTTGTCTTCTCTAGCTTGGTTTGGCTCTCTCCCCCATCAATCTTCTGCAGAACTCACAGTTTTCTATAGTAAAACTCATTGAGATGCTCCAAAATTTGGAGCTATTTTTTGAAAGAAAAAATACCAAACCATTCATTCTGTTATAAGAACTGTCTGGGCTCTCTGAGCTGCCTTTCCTAAAATATACATTGTCTGCTTCACTAACGGAGGCTTCCTGATGGGGAGAGATTAAGCACAATTGACTAAATCTTCTTCTCAACATCTGCACTTTGCCGTGGTTGGAGCCTGGTTGCTGGTCTGCTTGGGCTTTGCTCTGACAAGTTCTCTCTTGAATGCCTACTAGCATGAACATAAGTGGCCCTAGTGATCTGAAACCCTTCCTACCAAAAATATTCTCATGGCCTTACTTGCTTTCATCAGCCCCACTAAGTAAACCTCAGCTAGTGGAAGGAGACATGTTGGAGCACAGCAGCAGAACAGAATGGATGAAACTACAAATTGTTAGTCTGTTAAACACAGATTATGTCCTTGGGTACAAATTCCATTAGCGACTGAATGAGTCTGGATGGGTAATAGCTTGTGGAAGTATTTGTTATGACAAAACCAACTTTTCATTAATAGACAAAGTTATCCTGTTTTCCTCTGTAGTCTGGCCAACATCAAAACGTTTCAGACTAATTTCAGACTTGTAGAACACTGTCTATCAGATACAGACATATGGATTGAACTAGTAATTTGCTTGCCATCTGCTGATAAAGGAAGCAAGGCGTCTAAGTAGAAAATGAAGGAAATTTTCTTCCCTCCTCTGGAATGTCATATGGTGCCTTTAGTTGTTTGTGTTGACATTTCTATTGATTCTTATGTAAAGTGTTACATCGCACTGACCTGCATCTGCTTTCAGTCTCATAATTATGATTTTTTTTTTGTGTTTACAAAATATCCATAATCATTTGAGCCCATAAATAATGTAGCTAGAAAATGACTTGCTTGAAATCTGAAATAATAGATATCCATAGTTCTTACTGTGTGAAACAGGAAGCAGCATAATCCTTTGCTCAGAAAAGAAAAAAACCTGAAATGTTACTAACAAGAGTTAATTAAAATTTTATATTCTTTTTGTAAAAATTTCCCCTTTCCTCCTGAAAGATAGGATAGAGGACAGGAAAAACAAAACAATTCCCAACATAAAAACAAATAAACAAACAAGAAAAAAAGCTGCCAAAACTTTTCTGCTTAGGGGAAAATGGATACTTGAGCTTTCAGGTTTTTTCCCTTTAAGAGTCTTCTCTTACCAGCCCTAATGGTTGATGCAGGTCCAGAGTTGCCCCCAAATCTTTGCCAAACCTTAGCTGTGCTAGCAATAGCTTTTTTGTCCAGGGATGATTGACCTGAAGGGGCACCATCATAGTGCTGGGAGCAATTCCTCTGCCACAGTGCATTGCTCAGTTGCTTGCCTTCGGGAAGCTGCGGGGCATAAGAGTTGAAGATTTGCTTCCTGAAACTGTATAGATTTCTTATTTCAACATATAGGCCCTGGTTATCTGTGAAAATAGTAATAATCAATCCATAATGAAAGTTTAAATGTTTCATTTAGTAAATTTCTTTTAGTTAATGCTTCTTATATGTTTGCCCTTTCACGAAGAGTGTTTCTATTTAAAAGTCATATTGCAAGAACAAAACGCAGTAACTTCTCAACAGGTTTACTGCTTTCATAGGTAATAAATTACATTCTCAATTGCTTCTTAAATACACAAAACTTTGGTTAAACAATAACAAATACTAATTTCAGCCCTACTTATTTTTATATTGACAAATATTTTGTTTTTCATTGATTTCAGTGATTCATTTTGAACAGATAAAAATATTAATGAGTTGTGTTCTCAAACGTGAGATACATCTTCATAAAAATTGTGACTAAACTGTTGATTTTCTTTTAAATAAGACAACCTGATTTTTTGTTTGTTGCAGTTGGACTATTTACTTGTGAATGTAAGATATAAAGAATATATGGAAGAATTTTATATGTGCTTAAAGTGAAAGTAGCATAGAAAATTACTACTTGTCCAGTATACTGTTTTCTCTTTTGTATCTTTATTTTCCTGAAATTGATGTTCCTTGTTTGGAGACCTGCAGAGTCTGTAAAGAATTCAGATACCTAGTAACACATGCAGACTTCTCTTTTCTGAGTGTGGTTATGTGAGGTTTAATTTGAAAAATGCTAAACAGTTACATAAATAACTTGTTTTCCACAATGTACAGGTAATTGCCATTATTCAGAAAGCTACTGCAATGGTAGCAGTATTTTAATGGGCATTTGTTGCAGATGTACGCAGCATTCTATTTGGGTATGTTCACTGCAGCAACAGAACCAAATTACTACTAAGAAAATACTGCTTCACAATAACCAGGAGGGTATCAGATACTTAGACTGACTTTGCCTACCAGAAACTGATAAACTTGCTGTTGTGATGGGCATATTCACCTCAGGGTATTAAATGTTTCCTCACAGGTTTATGTTTGTAAGTCCATTATGTAGCTTGGTAAATTACCTCAGAGAGATGAGGGGATGAATGATAGGGTAGGAGGAGCTAGACCCCTTCTCCCTTCTCTTAGGCTGTATGATCTGGGACAAATGCAAATTTCTTTTGTGTTTTTGTTGATGCACACTTTTATTATATAGTAGCTTTCAAGGTATATTGAGATTTATGAATATTAGCAAATTGCTTTCGGAACATTGGATATGAGGTGGTTCAGAAGCAGAAAATTTTATAAAAAGTGCCTAAAATATTGTATGCCTAGTATACACTTATCCAATGTCTATCAGTCAGAGCTGTTCTTTTGCAGATAGAATTGCCTTACTGTGATAGTGTCACAATTCTGACATGAACAAATGATTTCAAAACCATTAATGTCAGGTCGAGATGATGAGAACAGCAGATAGACACGAGAACTAGGACTGCATAAACAATGTATTCCTATTGCTGGACTAACGCAGGTCCATAGCAGTGGCAGCGTTGTTCTCACTGCTCTAATATTGCCAATGTGGTATTCCCCTTTCCCCAGCACGAGAGAATTGACTGCAACTGTTTATTTTCAACACATGGTTGATATCTTTGTCTGTCTGTCTGTAGATCAGCTGTGCCTTGTTAGGGACTTTACTCTTGAGCCCTGAGAATCTTGCTCAACCTTTCATCTCCCTGCCATACAACTGTGGCTTGTTGGAAATAGCTGAGAAAAAATGTAAACTTACTGAAATGACTAAGAAGTCTATAGTCAGTGTCAAAGGAGAGAGGGGTTGAACTGAATCAAGGGTGTATGTAAGAGATTAGTCTGTGCCTTCTCAGATATATTTATAATATATCTCTAGATGGAAAAAGAAAAACTTAACAGTTGTATTTGCCCTTTGTGAAATGTGAGAAAGGATATTTCAGCCTGACCAATTCGTCTTGGTCTTGAGGTTTCTCTTTGTACTGTGCAGGGGCATGAGAGTGTGGTATTCCTAGCTCTATATAACCCCAGAATATATCCATACGTTGTATAAAAAAACCCACTTTGGTTATATATATAGCATAAACTATATTTATATGAGTGAACTTATGTAGTTCAGTTAAGAGGCTATAGAAACACTGATGCAACTAACAGAAACATAGCAACAACAGGAAGGAAATTTGAGAGGTTTGTGCTTTCTCCATGATACCCTTACCTTTGATCATCCTGTGCAGCATTGCTTAAATGAATCATGGAAAGAAAATAATGTTTATTTTTGAAGATTTTAAAATATGAAGAAGTTGCAGCTCTCAGGTGAAGTTGCTGTGATCCTTCTGTAGATGTAAAAGCCATTTTCACGTGGAGAAAAATGCTACTGGTTTTCTGGCCTACTTGCAGGATGTAGAGTGCCATTGATGTATCCAGGTGGTCTCTAGAACCTATATCCACCCACTCCATACAAGTTATTACAATATCTCAACAGAGATTACATGTATCATGTTTTTTGGATAATGCCTATCAGTGCCTCCACTGAATTGCTCTTGTGCTGCTGCTATTGCTCTGTACTCCTATTAAACCAGCAAGGCTCCATCCAGAGATCCGCCAAGTTTTCAAAGAACTGATAGGGTCCAGGAGAGAATTATCAAAAAAGGATGGATTTTCCTCAGGATATTTTGAAATGGAACTGTACTCATTATCTTGCTATTGTCAAAAGCACTTCAGCTGGTTTCTAGTCCTATCACAGTTGTAAAATGAGAGTTGTTTTCAATAGCTGGCAGCGCATTGTCAAACATTTTTGTCTACCATTTCTTCTTTCTGTTGAAGTAATGGACAATAATGATAAATATGCATTATAAATCTGTATAGTCAAAATAAAAAAAAAAACCTTATTGAAGAACAGCATCTATTTTACCACCTGATACCCTATTTTTTTTCAGTAGAGACTTTTAGATATGAACATTTGCTGGAAACATTAAATGATATCTCCAAAGGGAAACTTAAAGTGCCTGCCTTTTGTTCTTTGTTGGGATTTTCTGGAGAACTCTAGCATGGCCAGCATAGCTATGTCAATCTCTTGTTAGTATGTGCAGAATGTCAACCTGCCTCACACCCTTTTCTCGGAGGAACTCTTGAAAGTCTGAAGTTACCCTCACTTAACACTGGAAGCAGAAATGGCTGAAATATGCTGGCAGTTGTGCCAGTTGAAAGCTGTACAAAAGAGAATGATTTTTTTTTGTTGAAATATTAATTATTAGACTATATAAGACCAATGTTTGATTGCTTGATTTGATTTTGTAGATTGCAGGGAAAATGGATGACCTTTGTATTATTTTTCTGTGTGAAATCTTTTTTTTTTTTTTTTACCAACAGTGCCATAATTTGATAACTTGAAGGGTTATGTGGCATTATGTCCACAAAAGGGGTAGATAGAACACATTAAGAGTTTATGAAGTTGTTGGGAAAAAGATAATGATAGCAGCAGGAAAAAAAATAAATGTAACAGCTTCAGAACAGATGGAGTCCCCTAAGGAAGCTGACTGAACATGGCCTGGGAACTATAAATTGCATTTAGAAGATAGGGCTTTCATTGCAGATGGCAGGTTCTCTGTTAGGAGGTGAAAGCCAGTACATGGCTATAAGCATGTAGAGAACTGCAGTGAATATGCCTAACATCTTGTGTTTGACATACATCGAAGTTTAAGCTGGTATATGAATTCAAAAGGCTAATGTACAAGTTCAGAACGTGAAATCTGTCACAGTGTTGGAAATCCAGCAACTTGCCTTCAGGCATAGAAAGTTCTAACTAAGTATAAAAGCACAACAAATTTGTGGCCCTAAAACTGAAGCAAGGCATTAACTTTAAATGTCATTTTCAATCATTCTTACATTGAAATGACAGAAAAGCCCTTTCTTTCTTCCCATGTTCCAGGCTGGTGTCATTCCAGAGTCACCAGGTCAAAAAGCAGTGGTTTCTCTCTGAGCCTGTTACCTCATATTATTTTATTACCCATTTGACCTGAACCTGATTTCAGTGGAACGAATGCGAGTTTTAGCTTTGACTGGCAGTCCTATTCTAGGAAACGATACCTAGATCTTAGGGAAAAAAAAAATCCTCTCTGAAGTTACCCCATCCCATGGACTTTCAGGGCGGGACTTTTCTTGTCTAATCACTATGCAGGTGTCTGAGCCTAAGTTATCTGTCTAGGATTCTTGGAGCCAATGCCAATTTAAACATCACAGTTCTGAAGTACAAAAAGTGAGTTACCTCATCAAAAAAAGTATTTCTGTATAGTCTGTCCTGGGTTCAGCTGTAGCAGTCATATTTCTCCTTATTAGTAGCTCGTGCAGTGCTGCATTTTTTTACTTTAGTTTGGGAACAGCGCTGATAACACCAATGTTTTTAATTCTTGCTAAGTAATATTTAATCCCACCAAGGACTTTCTCAGTCTCATGCTCTGCCAGGGAGGAGGGGAAGCCGGGAGGAGGCAGAAACAAGACACCTGACCCAAACTAACCAAAGAGGTATTCCATACCACAGCATGTCATGCCCAGTACATAAACTGGGGGTGGTTACCCAGAAGGGCTAGATCACTGCTCAAACCTGGCTGAGTATCAGTGGTGAGCGGTTGCATTCTCTTCCCTTGTTATTTCCCTTATCATTATTATTTTCGGTGGTAGCAGCAGTGGTTTTGTGTTTTACCTTAGTTACTGGACTGTTCTTATCTCAACCTGTGGGAGTTACATTCTTTTGATTCTCCTCTCCATCCCTCCGGGAGTGTGGGGAGGAAAAAAGGATGGGAGTGAGCAAGCAGCTGCATGGTTCTGAGTTACCAGATGGGCTTAAAACACACTTAGTTGGAGAACTGTACAATTTTTCGCTCTTCATTATACTGGCTTTGTCTCCAATAACTGTGAAGGGAGCCTAGACACATACATACACTGCTACACAGCAATTACAGGAGGTGATAAAAATAAACAGAGCTCCTGCTTCTGCTTTGTCCAAATGGCAGCCTTATCCCTGCAGGTAAGAAGCAAAACTTTAGCATATCTGCAGTTAATGACTCTTCTGTCTCCAAAATGTAATTTATCAGTTAATGGGTAACACTAATATGGCTTTAGTCAAGTAGGAAAGGGGGAGGTTTCACTATAGATAAAAACATTATCTCATGGAATGTTTGCAGTTTTATTTTTTAATAGTTTCATTTTTCTGGCAGATTGTTTTTGCATTCAAACAAGCTTTTAGTGCTTTATTCCTTTATACCTCTCATTCTTAGTGTACCTGCTTTTGCTCCTTCTGAATCTGTAAAATCCATTTCAAAGTGCAATAAATAATCTGCTGATGTTACTGGAAGTTACTGGAGGCCTTGAGTGGTTATCAGTGATTTGCTACCCTTTATACATTAGTCAGCTGTTTAAATCCAGAAATGCAAACTTTGATTTAAGGTTCTTGGTCATTCCTGTTAAATATTCAGTGGTGTTCATTTAAAAAAACAATTGGGAAATCAAGAAATGAAACACCATTATTCAAAGTCTAAAAACTGAAACCCAGTTTATCATGTGTTTTCTGATTATCATTCATAGGAATGACTTTCCTGGGTCGGGTATTTCAGTGAATATAACAGCTTATATGAATGGAGCTGCAATAAAAGGCCACTGCATAGCATATTTCGTGGGAGTAAAGTGCACGGTATTGAAACTCAAATGATTTTTCTTCTGTGTACATATGAAAGTCATTCTCTTATACACAAGCGCTGTGCAAATAATACATACTTAGAATAAGCAAGAAAGAAAACAATCTGGATTGGGCATTGAACAGTGTATTTGAATTTTAAAGGCCTTTCACTGATTTACCAAACTGTAGTGTGTCTTAGGTTAATCTAAGATAAGACTGTTACATTTGGGAGATTCTAGTATATAGAATCTTACAGGCAAAAAACAAGTGAGTAAATTCAAATGCAAGTAAGTGCAAGTCCATATTGCTCTAGATAATTTCACACTCAGGTATGCTAATACAGTGAAGTGTTTTTAAGTGAAGCCCTTCTACAGAATGCCAAAGTTTGCCTGAAGATGATACAAGAAGAATGAGATGCCAGCCCATAAAGTCCATTACAGAGGCTTTTCTAAATCTTCTGTTACAAGTGCCTAACACCTTTCTAAACTTCTTTCTGTTCAAAGATAGTCTAAGTTTTTCCAGCTTCCAAGTGCCAGTCATTCAAAGACAAAGCAAGCAAAACCACCTAAACCACCTCTATTTTGAGGTGCTTACAAGAGGAGTGCTTTGTCTTGATTCTGCATCGAGCATTAGCAAACAGGCAGGTTTTGCAAAGGACAGCTGTCAAGGATACTGTGTTGCATCATGCTATGAATGCAGAGCTGTATGTGGAGAGTGGAGGTGTTAAGGACTGGGTCATAGTCGTAAGTCCATAAAACAAAACTCCCCAAGCAAGTAAAGAAGAACCCTCATCTACTGCAAAGAACCTAGTCACATTGAAAATGGTAACTATATCCAGTAAGAGAGTTCATTGTGTTGAATTTTCCAGATATGCTCAGATGGTATTTTTTTTTGATATTTCAAGATCATTTTATTGTTGAATTTCATGATTGACAGCTTTTGAAAAGTTGATTTAATCTCTTCACCACTGAACAATCTGTAATACTTTCCCTTGCAACTTGCTTTTTGTGTTTCCCAACAGAACTAACAAATACTGTTTCACAAAAATTTGTTAAGGGTAGTAGTGTGGTAATGTTGCTGGTTATATTTAGACAGCAAAATGCGTCTTAAGCCCTTCAAACACACTAAGGATGAAGGGTTGTCCTAACAGTATCGCCTTTTTTTTTTTTTCCTTTAAAGCAACTGATGTGTCTCTTGTTTATGGGTTAATGGACATTTTTATTGCAGCAGGGAATTTCTCCACTGCAATTTTACAGGGCAGCAGTAAATGCTCAGCAGCTGGGATTCTTGCAGCAATATGAAGAAAGTCTTTCTTAACATTTCCATCTTTATAATAGCAGTTACAAAATGGTAACTTTGATTTCTTAAATAATACATGATTATGTGTGGCGTTCTTTGTTTCTGTTATTTATTTATTTATTTTTAACAGTGGTGACTAATACGTATCTCAGTGAGTAGTTACTGTTCCCTCCTGAAGTTTACAGTAAGCTGGAGGAGTTCTATGCAGTTACTTGCACCTCTCTATTGTGGTGTGAGGAAAGATTAGGTGGAATAAAGTTACTCAAGCGACTGGATCAATTAATGCATGTACAGTGTCTATTTAATAAATAAACATGCTGTTTTATAAAATAATGGCAAATTAAACAACATGTTAAAACATTTGCAAAACAAAGAGTAGGTCAAATTTAGTCCATCAGTATATCACAGTGGAGGAAATAGAATTTACCTTCCTATCCACTGTAAACCTGTGAAGAAAGCAACAGGACTCTTCTGGGTCAGACAGGCCTGGCTTCTGTGACCCTCCAGAGGGAAAGTGGCCTGTGTATAGCTTGCAAAAATTGTAATGTGTGCATCTTGGTACAGCTTATTTACTGTAGGACCTTGCAGCATTTAAAAGACTACTTGATATTTAGATTATTCCTTCTTTTTCTGTTTTACTAAGGAGCATATAAATGTCTTACACCATTTAAATGGGAAGAAGGGGCTTTCAGATGAGTGTGAGCTCACTTTTGGACAAGTGATGATCAATGAGCAGGTCTGGGGAACATCTGAGTTCCCCTTGGAATTAATTTCAGCTGAAAAAACACATCTAACCTAGACTGTAAAGATACAGTGGAAAATGTTAGATAGTTTTTCCAATGCAGTGAACACAAGACAATATATACTGTAAACTCCTAATGCATTAATTTACACTTAGACACAACAATGTGGCTTGTCTGTGCTGGATGGACAGAACAAGTTAGTTAATATGTTCTAACAAGGTCCTGGTACCGTAGCCTGCACAAGGTCTATCAGTACTTGTCAGTCAGGTCACTTTGTTTGCTTATCTAACAGAATTCACCTCTGACTGTTGCATATAAATCCAATCCTGGATTCTCTCTGGAAGGTATCTCCAGAGGCAACGACTGAGATCAGTGTCTGAGTTACATCACTTAGTCATCCCTTATTATATCATGGAAATATGGAATAAAAGTTGAAAAAAAGGAAATTAGGACATCAATCTTTGCAGTGACTACCCTACCTTCATTTGAATACTGAAAGTGGGTTTTGTTTTGTTTTTGGTTTTTTTTTTTTTTAATTTAGTATAGTCATTTCAATATTTTGATAATTTGAGGACTTTTAGATTACAAGTTATTCACTTTTCCTCCTCTGGTAATATTGTAATGGAATATTGTATATGATACACTACAAAGAGTATTTCTTATGTTTGTTGTGTTTGCCCCTCTCCCCAATTCCTCTCCAGCGAGCCCACTGGTTTAGTGATTAGCACCAGAGCCTTTCACACAGTGTTTTGAGCTCAGTTCCCTGGCTGCAGTTCACTCAACCTTGACGTAAATCTCCAATAAGCACTTTGTGAGAGGTTAGCCTTTTGTGCAGGGTGTGTGAGAAATCCTGCCTGACCAGGTTTGTTACAGAAACGAGTGTCAAATTGCCTTGCCCCAAGTGTTTGAATATGAAAAAGGGAGATGGGGGTGGGGGGAGTCATGCAAAAAACTCCCTCACTCTCCACTTCCAAGAGGCTAATTGTTCAGAAAAAAAACTCAGTGTTTGGACTCAACGATGTTTTAGTGCTGATTTGCCTATGTCTGGCACTGTCAAGTGAGCCTGTGATGATTTACGGTCTGCAGGTAGAGCAGTGAGTATGTCATTCATAGAATCCGCCTTCTGTCTTGCTTGTTGAGGCTGGTTGCTTTTAATTTAATCTATTTGATCGTGCTATTTGCCTTAGGTGATCAGCAACCTTTCATATAAATCCTAGCCAAACTTATAAAATTAATGGAATAGAAAAAAAAAAAAACACAACAATACCAAAACATTAGCACTGTAGTCATGCCTTCACTGTTGATGTCAGCAGTGTCATAGGAAGGCAGATAAGGTATGCAACCCTCCCTTTTTATAAGGAACATCTCCTCCCTTCTGTTGTTTTTTAAGAAAGTTACATCCTTTGGAAAAGGAAACAATACATTATCATATTACCTCAGGGCCTTGTACATGAAAAGCCCAGTGAAATCTCTTTGCCATTCTTCCATATCGTGCGTTGCTCCTAAATGGATTTAAAATTCAACATCTGTACTCTCCTGTTTGTGTTAGCAACCTTCACATTAATTGCAATTACACATTAATAAGGGTCTTTTGGATTAACTCTTCCATTCATGGAAAGGAGATGCACGGAGGTTTGCATAAACACTCTGGGTTTGGGGCTGGGGGCTGCTGGAATACATTTTGACACCCAGTTTCTCAGAGAATGGCAGTAAAAGGCAGCAACATTGCTTAAAGGGAATGGGGACCAGCTTCACAAAACCAAGAAGCAATGTGGAATCTGCAGTGGGGGACAAAAAGCCACCTCTCCAGCTAAGCAGGAAGGGCAAATGAAATTCTTCAGAAGGGGAATGTTACACAGAGGCTTGCAGTGATTTATTTAATGGGTCCACTGACTTCAGAGAGTCTGGCTTGAAGGTTTTGGAGGGAGAAAAGGAGACAGGAAGGAGGAAAAACTGCTGGAAGGAAGAGAGGGAGTCCTCTGGTTTTGCCAAGTACTATGTTTAGTTGGAATAAAACAATAATAAACACAGACTTTGAAGGCTATTATTTCCTTACTGCTAATTACCTGCAAGAACCTTGACAGGGAAGTACAATATGAGTTTGAGCCAGTGAGTAAAATACAAAAGGGCATAGTCTGTCAGTTCTCTTATGATCCTGAAGAGCCTAACGTGAGTTGGTGTTCATCTGTGAGGATTGGCTTTATGAATGTTTTAATTTTTCCTTTCTGTGCTTTGATTATACATTAAAAAAATAAACCACTTATCTTGGTGAATTCCAGCAAAAATGTAGTTACAATGCTTTCAAGACCAGTTTGCATTTTGTTAAACAACTTCTAAGCGTGAAATAATCTTCAAATCTCGTGTGTTGCTCCTGGCTTTTGAGATGTAATTTTTCATAATGGTTATCAGTATCATCATCATAGTAAAAAAATGTATATCCTTAGAGTGAGAGAGCATTTAAGCATTATGATTTGGCAGTCAAAATCAGATAATGACAAAGTTAAAGTTTTCTTCTGCCCCTTCAGAGTGCTTGTTTAGTAACTTGGTAGTCCTTAACTGCCTGGTATTTCTAAAATGGGAAATAGAATTCGATATGAAATACAGTTGCAGGGTTGCATTGTCAGCCTCCTCCATGAGGTGCACAGTCCTCTTGATCATATTTGCTCTGAATTCCTCATGGATCTAAGTTAGCCCCTGTATATAACACATTTTCTCTCGCTTGCATAATTTATTAGCTCAGACCCCAGCTCTGCTTATCCCTGAGATGTAAACAGCCCCACTGAGCTGTATCCAGCCATCAGGATCTTGTTGCAGGGTCAATGCCCTGCTTGCAAGAGGGCCGGGAAGCAAGATAATATACGTTTCTTAAATCCTTTTCCTTTTGATGTGAGAGTTTTGTCTGTAAACTGTTGGCTAATTGCCATTCTATTATCTGACACTTGTTTATTTACCTTTTATATAGCTTTTTCACTGCTGCCTATATTAGACTTCCCTTCTAAAGACCCCTGTTTGTTTACATTGTTATGTTTCTGTGTAGGAGGGGGCTTTTATTGTTCTCTGTGTCTTCGATTTCGCTCCCCTCCTCCCCCCTCATCTCCCTAGCTCCTTTTTCACTTCCCAATCTTTTAAAACTGTCTAATTAATTCTTAATAATGCAAAAATGCATTAACACCTAGCCCCCTCTTTCCCCTTCCCCTTTTCCTCATCTGCTTTGTCTCCTGCAATCATGGCCACTGCTAAGTTAGCTACTACTGCAAGTCAAAGTATATAGTTCTTGGAACAATAGCGTAAATTTTAATTAAAACTATCATGGTTCTGGGTAAAAAAATGACTATTTATTTGCAACAGGTCAAATAATTGAAAGCCTTTTTCTGACCACAGCAGCAAAACTGCAGATGAAAACTTATTTACTCACTGATCAGATATTTAATATAGTATTTGATGTCCAACTTGACAGCCTTTTCGAAGCTAAGAGCATTTTTTCCAGAATGCAAGCTGCCAGTGTGGATATAAGCATGTGCTTTGGAAATCTGCTTGGAATGAGCTGTTAATCCCTGGTGGAGTAGTGACTATTAGCGCTATTATCCAGGCGGTTTTAGGAGAGAGCATTGTTAAGCACTAGAAAAGGCCTCTCTCAGTAGACTTCTGGGTCCTGTTCTTTCCTGTCCTTCAGCAGATCACAGCTGCCATATGTACCAGTTCAGTTGTCTAATAAATATCTCATATTCTGAGTCTGCAGTGTCTGTACATCGGCAGTGAGTATACCTCTGCAGATGTATGTATATATGATATATACATCATCATATATACATCAGTACCTCTCTCATAGGTGGCTTGAAACATTTTCAGATTGGGCTTTTCAACAGAAAAAAACCTATCAGCCAAATTGCTTACAGCAATTTCAGATCTTTCCCCTGCTATGTTATTGTAAAAATAATATTTTGTACTTAATTTTGTAGTCTTGAGGTGAAGCTGCTGCATAATTCCTGAAATACTGTTGCTATAAAACACCTGCAGTAAATATGAATTTAAAGTGCATAAAATGTATATGATAAGGCATGCCAATTTACAAAAGATTCTGCTTTATCAAAAGGAGAGGAATGAGGCAAGAAAAAGCTAATTTGTGATTGAAACTTATTCATCACCCTTGCAATGAATCTTCTTCTGTTACCAGCTTGAGATTTCATAACTGTTAACAAGCCAGTCACACTGTTGAACTTCAATACATCAACAGTCCAAAGAAGAGCTGTTAATTAACACTAGTGTCTTCTGTGGTGAGAACTTGGCTATTGACAGCTGTCACCTCAGGACATGGCTGCTGTTAGTTTTCAGCACAGAGCAGAATTGTGGCTTCACCTGAGGATTGACACAGGGAGAAAGAAGATGGCTGGAGTTGAAGCTTCAGATATGCCACTCTGACCCATGGTCTCTTTGTTGTATGTTAGATGGGAATTCCTTTGACGTAAGACACAGCTCAGCTGAAGGCTGCAGAATATAGGCTAAAATTAGGATTGTGGTTAATTCCAGTGCTGTCTAATGTTAGTACAGATTTCTAAAGCCTATTTTCTTTAACTGTGATATTTATGATGTCCTAACCAGGGTTTTATTTCGCGCTGAGCTGGATTATAAGGCAGTGCCACAGACCATGGAATTCATTTGTGGCATGATGGGATTTAAAACTTCTGTCAAACTTTGTTCAATATCTGTAATGTTTTCTATTCTGAGCCTGAAGAACAACTCAGTAGTGTGACTAAAGATAAATAGTGCAGTATTATCAACATCCTGTAGATGTTACGCTGCAACCATGCAAAATCATTAGGTTGGTCACTTACTGGTATCTTAATGTTGGGTCTGGTGGTGAGCTGTAGGGACTGTATTACAGACAAGTTTCTTTTATGTTCCATTGCGGTTTATGCAGTCTGTGAAGGAAATGCTCTCTTGCTGCCTTATGTCAGCCAAGTCTTTTGGGTAGGATTTTCCTAGGAGTAGGAGGGGTTATTTTTGTCAGCAATTTTCTCTCTTTTTTTTCCCTTTTTTTCTTTCTGTTCCATACGGGTCAGAAGACAGTTTATTCTACTTTTTCATATGTAGGGTGTAACAGGGTTTGAACTGGCTGTTGGTTTTCAGTGGACCTTCCTAGATCTTTACATTTTCACTGAGCACCTGAAATCACCCAGAGTTTTAAACTAAAAAATGTCACCCATGTAAATCGTTCAGTCTGTTCTTTAAAACAAGCAAACAACCAACCAAATCAAGCAGAGAAGAGACAACTCCAGCAGATTCTCTCTGGAACATGAGTCACAGCTAATTAATTAATGGGTGCAAGTATTAATACTTGCTAATGAAAATATGAGCTGTTCAACTATGATACTGGTTATCTATAAGAAGTTGAGTTTAATGATACTAAATGGGTAGACAAGGGAAGAAAAGCTTGATACTCTTTAGAATGACTGTGCTGTGCATATGAGTATTTAAATTGAGGACATTCTTCCTTCCCCTACCCTGTTGGTCTCCCTGAAGCTTAGGTTTCAGTATGTTTTCAGAGTGCCCAGTATTAGCTGACCTTGACATTGAGACACCATTAAACTTGCATTGCATTCACTTATATTTAAAGAACAATCCTAAATCTGTAAGGCTTGGTTATTGATTTTTATAGCAATTCACAGAAATCAAGGGACTTGATGAGCTTATTTTAAATTAATTTTTGATCCAGGTGAAGCAAACCATAGTTTAAAATAACTAGATTTTTTCACTCCTAATAACTGCTAGATACTGTAGCTCAAGCTTTAGAGACTGTGTGAAGAACTGAAAGCCAAGGTATGTTCTGCAAAGCGGGCATCCATACCACTGAGGATTGAACTAAGGTATTGTCTCTGCAAACCTAATCTAGCAAATCCCTTTTTTATCACTGTATATGTATTTTTTGTGCTGTTATTAATAATGAAAAGACCCTGCAATTCCATTAACACAAGAAGAAATCAGGTGTATAACTGAGAACTTGAGCATTAGGTTAAGGGTGGGGAAAAGAAGGAAGGAGCAAAACACTATACCCATTCTCATAAAGTCACACTGAGTACTAAAATTATAGGTTTAAAAGTCTTTTCTCAAAAATTTGCAAAATGATATTTGTTACAAAAACCATTAAAAAGTACTTGTTAGTGTAAACAAATATATAGAAGTTTAATTCACTGACCCTAGAATGAATGTATTTTGATGTTATTTGGATTAAGAAGTAATGGTGGAAAGCTGGAATTTAATGCCAGTGGTTAATGCATTTAGCATTTAATAGTTCAGTTGCTTAGAAAGGATTCTTGTATAATCTGTGTGCATGGAGGTATGTATCTTCTGACATGTTTTTGCAGTTCCTTTGGATTTGTTCCATTTACTAACCATACTGTAACTATTCTTAAGCATTTGATGCTGGGGTTTCAGTGCAGTATTTCAATGTCAAGGGTCCACCTGTGTCTTTATGCTTCAATTTGAGTATGATGTATTCCCCAGTATGTAAATACACCCTTAATGTTATGCTCTATTTCTGTATTTTACTATCTGTGGATAGTGAAATGAAAATGATCAGACATTGCCAATAGGACTTTTTATCTGGGTGTCTCAGCACAGTGAAAGCAACCATCAAAAATGTTACAATTATGTCATTTGCAAATATATTACACTGCTGCTTTTCTTTTCCTTTCAGTTCCATTCTTCTCATTAAAAAAAGAGGTTGAACTTGATAAGAACCTATTTTCTGAAATGCTCTGTAATTTTTATAATTTTGTCAAATGTTATTATTCACAAGTAAAAGGAGATGGTATTGTAACATTTTCACAGGACATACAGGGCTGGCTGATTAAGTTACCTGTACTCTTAATCAAATGAAGTTACTAAATTTCCTAAGCTTAGGGAAACCTACAGCCTTTTAAAGAACAGAACACTTTTCTCTCGTTTGCAATCTGTGAGACTCTCACTAAATTGGGTTTTGTGCATGTCTAACCAGCTGGTTTGTCACAGACAGTATTAACCATTTCTAAAGCTGTGCAAGATAACAAAAATGAATAGCACAATACAGGCCTACTAATTTGTACAGTGCTTGTTCGCTGCAGTGCCTCACCACTAATGTATATAAATACCTGCTGCAGTTGAGCATGACATCTATAGAGGGATCAGCTCCAAAACCATATTGAGAGTACACATTCTTAATTTCTGTACACACATCCCTCTAGGTGAAGATAGATGTTATGGTCTGTCAGCCTATCATCACTCTGAGCACTTTCCTCACCTTATGTGCCTTATGTGTTCCTTCTCCTTTGCATGCATGTTATTTTTAAAATCTCTGTTAGAGATTAGAATCTCTGAAAGGAGATCATTCTGTATCTCTTATGGACAGATAGCTGCATCTCTCCGTAGGAACAAGTCTCCTTCTGAAGGCCTCCATGCGTAGTGGGAATGACACTTCCATTTAATTTTTTTTTCCCATAAATATGTGGCACTTAACAATATAGATTTCCTGAAGATGACATATTTCTGAAATATTATACTAAGCTTTGTAGTACTTCATTTCAGATAGTCAGTGAAAGTCCTGATGAGCTTAAACCATAAGTTGTTTTTTCCCATTCCAACCACCAAAACAGGCCTTTCTCAGTTTATTTGATAACCCTATATCCAGTAGTAGGTACTTGTAGTTACAGGAACAGGCCCACCTCATTTTATTTGTGTATTTATTTCTATGTGTATGAGTAAAAGCAAGAGAGGACTTTTTAGTATGTGCTAAAGGATGGTGATACCCTCTCTGTGAACCTTCCATAAGCAGGCTGCTTAACTCCATACATACTCAACTCCTCACTTTTTTACATCATGTCAAATTTTCCCTTTATATCATTTGACCAGATTGGCTATAAAAAGAATGGAAGTCTAAGCAGATTTAAATAGTTCTGTCCTACAAGATCAGTTGTAGTGTAAGTGCAATGATCTTGCATTATCAAATTGTTAAAAGCTGAAAAATAGAAGAGCTGGAAAACAAGATAAACTAATTTTAATGAGGCAGTTCTCTAGGTCTTTGTTGTTGTTCTTGGGTTTTTTTAGGAATGTAAGAAAGTAGGGTACTTCTGGCTATTGTGAGCAGAAAAATTTGCCATGACTGCTCTTGATTTCCATATGTACTTACTTTGTTTGTTTTCCTCTTACTACTCTTTGATATAGAATAGTTTCTTCCTGTCTTTCATTAAACTGATGATGCCTTTTACCCTCGTGCTCATATATAAAAGAACTGTAGCAAGAAAAGAAGTCATGCCTAACACATCTGATAGTATTTCCATGCTCATATGAAAGCTCTGAAAATCCTTGATAGTTTATTAGATAGCTATGTGGGGGAGGAATCCTTTACTTTCACACTGAAGAGTTTATTGTTAAAGAAGTAGGTATTTAAGGGACTGACTGCTACATCTGCATTGTATCAATTTAGGCATGAATAACTGAGTAACCAAAACCTGCTGGACTTAGTTGAAAAATTAATTATTGTCTAAATGTCATATGCTGCCAATTCTATAACAGAAAAGACGGGGGGGGGGGGGGGCAAAGAAAAGGCAAAAAAAACATTTAAAAAAGTAGATAGGTAGATAGAAACACTTTTATGTGAAGTAAGACTTTTAACCTACTACTTCCATATTTCTTTAGACACTTAGGATTTCACTGCAGGCTGAGCTGGACCTGTGGTGAGGCTGCAGGTGCCCTGTAGCACCAACTTCACAAGTGTCTCCAGACTGCACCTGGAGCACCCCCCTTCTCTGAGCCATGTTTTGTTTCGCTGTCTCTGGTAAATGCTGTGTGATTAACTTTCACATGCTGACAAAAAGCATTGTTGCATATCATCAAATCTGCCTTTGCTACTGAGCTTAGTATTGGCTAATGAACCAGAAGAACTTGCAGTTCCAGTATGAGTGGTTTGATGCTGCTGGTATGCTTTTCTTGTGGCTTTGTGTGCCCCCCCCCCTCCCCCCCCCACCTCCCTCCCCCTTACCCTCCCTGACCCCCCACCCCCCCGCCCCATCGTCGTTTGGGGGTGGAGATTGTTTCTTTAACTGGCATATTATGATAATAGAATAAAGAGATAAGATTTAATCAAGGTACCTAATATAAATACATAATAAAGCAGTAAAACATGTAAATAAGATCCTATTGGTGCCCTGGCTTTTTGAACTGTACTTTATGGTGTGTTTTCATATGATATAAAAGTGTAATGTGCTTGTTCTTGGTAGAACTCCTGAAGGGAAGATTTTAAATTCCTCTTTTCTCAAACTATGTTTCACGTTAAATAACAAAAGTGAAATGAGATTGCTATCTGCTGAATGAAGAATGAGCTTTCATTCAGCCATTTTCTTTATGTTATCTTATCAGGGTGTGATTTTGCTTATACACACTAGAATGAGATGTATCAATTACAACTCTCATTTATCACTGACAGCAGCCATACTGCACTTTTCAGAGCCCTTCTACAGTCAACTACCAAGTTGGACTGTTGGGTAAAACATGAGGGGCAGGGTGAAAAGAAGAGCAAAGCCAACCCACCCAAATGCTTAGCAGCAAGAGCTCTAGATTGTGTTCTGTTTCTCCTAAATTCCATGTAAAGCTCTTGTCTTGAATGAGCATGTTCCCTGTCCCTTATGACAGAAAGGGATGTGGAAACAATTACTCAACATGAGTCATAAAAGAGATAAACCCTGAAAGATAGACAAAAAAATGTTTATCCTGTGCTGAGCCACATTAGCCCAAGGCTGTGAAGTCTTATTTCCATGTCATGCCCTGGTTCTGAACTGTTTGTCTGAGGCCCTTTTGCAGACAGCTGCTGAAAGTAAAAGGTCACAGTGCAGCAGCTTTGAAGAACCTGCTTCAGCTGCATAAAAGTCACCAATAGAAAAGGAATCCAGTCTGTCTAATTTGTTGGGAGAATTAACCTTCCTGGTGTAGCATCTACAGTAGCAAGAGGCTTCTGACAAGCTGACACCATGACATATTTACCTCTAATTTAGTTGATTAAGAGAGTGACTGTATTATGAAAGATTGTTTTTTCCACCCCTGCTATAAATGTGGTGATCTCAGACCAGATTTTTTCTTTTTCTTACAATTAGTTAGCTTTGTTCTCACTGTGGAGAATTAAGAAAAACTGCTAATCATTAAGGACATTGTCAGCCTGTCACGAAGATTGGAAAGATGTGTTGGTTTTTGTCCAAGGCTGAAAACATACCAGAAAAGTGATTCTTTTCACTGCTTTCTGTGTAGCGTCCTACCTTTAATTTGAAAGTATGACTAAGTCATTGTGGATTAGGCTTCCCACTCTTGACAGTTATTTGGAGAATTTTTCTTTATCATGGTAAAGAAAACTTACTGAGAGTCTCCTTTGTAGTGTGTCAGTACCTAAGCAACCCACATGCTGTGTGCTTTCTGCTCTGCTCTTGTGTGTTCTAGAATCTTCAAGCTGGTAAAAGAGCCTTTTTTCTTACTTAGAATAAAGTAAAAAAGAAAAAGTTTCTGCACCTAATCTAAAGGTTAAAAAAGCTAACTAAGGATTGGATTAATTTTAGCTAAATGTTTCCAAAATGTTAGTTAGCTGGAAATGTGCCTGATTGCTTAATGTGAAAAAGTCTCTTTGCCTAATGGAAGTATCTAACATGTCTCCTGTATGTTAGATAGTGTGTATCCTCATTTCCAACCTCCTTGTGCCAAAACACATGAATAATTGAGAGAGAGAGCCTGGTTCTAGGGTATGACAGAGAATATTTAGGTTATGAATTGCCTCTTCCCACTGGCAGAGAAGGGACCCTAGGGTTAGATTTCTGAAGCTGGGCAACAGAAGAATCATTTCTGTGATGCTGGGAAGATCTTTTCATCTAAAACACAGGCAATTATAGAGCTTTAGGTTAAATACAGATTTCTGTTCTTCCATATGGTGTTTGTTTGCAGAACTCTATGTTGTTAGACGCTGATATAACTGTGCTATGGCTTTGTTGAGCATGCTGTGCATTCTCCAGAGGCTTTTATCTCTAATGTTTATCAAGGGTACTTTGGCTTGATAAGAATTATTACTAACAGTAGAGTTTTTATTTCTAGATCCCTGTAATCTTTTGAGGTTTTGTATTTTTATTGGTTAAGTAATTCTAGAGATGAGAACTGATTACATGTATATTAAGTGCTGTTGTATATGTTCATCATAATGTATGTTCATCTTTTGCCCAGAACCCCTCTATTACCAGGAACTTACGTGCTCCAGAAACTAAGCCTGACATCTGGCTTTATCTACTGATGCATCTTCACAAAAGACAGCCATTACAATTAATAACTCTACTTTATGGTATTTCAGTCTAAGTAAAATCGAGTTTTATTTCTGTAACTACATAATCCATGGTGTATCTGGAAAAGAAAAAAAAGAGAAAAAGAAAGAAAAAGAAAGATAATAGTACTCATTATGAGCTGAATGAAATTTTGGTTCCATTGAGAAAGGAGTTTCTAAAGACAAAAATGAAGTCACACTCAAATGTGGTTTTATTCTTTAAGAAAGTAGAACAAATATAGAAGATGATCAGAAGTTTAGAAAAGGTTGAATGTATAGCTGTGAAACAGTGTGTGATACAAGGTGTGATCTTGCTTCCACTCATGCCAAGGTTTGTGCACAAAATTCCCATGTTCCAAGTCCTTTGTCCAAGTTTCAACTGAATTCTTAGTTGTGGTCCAAAGTGCTTGCATAAATAGGTAATGAGTGCCTGCTTAATGGTCATATCCATTAAGCTTTAGTATGTGTTTGGTAAATAGCGCAGTCAGCCAGGAAGGATGGTCATTGTTACAATGAGGAAATGTGATACTGTCACATTAGTATTAGAGCACTGCAAACTTTAGATTTAATTTTTTTTGTGAAATCTGTTGAGAAAGGAAACAACATAAAATCATACTGACTCTTTTCTCTGAAACTTATGTGAGGATTCGACTTCCTTTCTTTGCAGTGTTCCCCTGAGGTTGGGTGCCTGTATGCTTGATGTATTCTGCTTTCTTAACCTTTTGAAATATATATATATAAAATAAATGGCAAACCACGTAGGGTTATTTTTCAGAAGTGCGTATGTATCTATTCCTCAGCCTCATCATGAATTTGGGGTGGGTTTTTTTTTAATATTTTTATCCTTTGGAAATGGTTTGTAAAGCTATACTTGTAAAGCTATACTAAAATGTTGACCTTTTCCTGGCAAGTATTCAAACAAAACTAAGGAGAAAAGGTGACTTTTATTTACATCTGTAGGAGTTTAGGAGATGTTCAGAATGACAATAGAGGCACTTTTGGAGTAAATTTCAACTTTGCTGGCCAAATGGCTGATAGACAAACCTTCTGATGCCACCAGAAATGCAATGCTTGAGGCCAACATTATTGGCCAGGGTTCTAGGTCCTTTGTTATCAGTGAGGCCAGATTAGTTGATAATTTGACTTTAAAAATTTGAATATAATTTCCATTTAGTTCTACAAAATTTGAATTAAATCCAAAGAAGACTCTCTAGCCATTAACACAGGCCTACTTCTTTGTATTTGATGCAAGTAGCATCCACCATCTTTGAAAATTAGACTGATGATGCTCTCAGGGAGAGTACGGGTTTGAAAACAGTTTTACTCAGCCATACAGCTAGATCCTGAGCTACTGATGTTTTATAGGGAGATAAATTAATAGTTTAGTCTTAAACCATTGGTTTTTAAAATATTCTTTTGCAGAAACTGTTCCTGACTGTTTCTGTCATCACCTTTCTTTTTTTCTTTTTGTTTTAAAAAATGACATTTAATTTCTTATTAACAAGCATGTTAACTAAAAGGCTCCTTAGTCACATTTCTTATACTGATATTTCTGTTTATGGAAAATAGCTGTCTGTGTTTGCTAAAAATAGAAATTATCTAAGCCTCATACTTTATTTTCACAGTAAATGTCAATGAATAAACACTACAACAGTACCACTTATAGTTCATAAAAACCGAAAAAACAAATGACTTTAGGAGGATAATGATACAACAACAATACTTGTTATCAAAGTGTCACTGTCTCTCTCCATAAAATGTTTCTTGACTTAAATCACTTTGCAGGTATTAATTAATTTTATTTTAAAAGTAAAGCCTCCATTCCAGGAAGAGGTATCTTGCTAGATTTGGTGACATAAGGGTCAAAAGATAAACTGTAACCAATACCTTTGTTTATTTTTTTGACAATGTTAAATTAGCAACCCCTCAGACCTCTTGCAGAGAAGTACAACCTGAGTAATTGAACATGTCACTGGGGAGTATGCTTGGTTAAGCTGACTCCTGTTATGTTGACTTGTCAGGGACCAGTAATTAAAGCTGAAGAGGGATGCTCATTAGTGTCTACAAAGTGATTCAAGGAGCAGAAAGGAAGAGTCCTTCAGGCACACCTGCTAAAAACTGACTCTGCGTGGTGGGGTGAAGCCAACCGACCAGCTTGTTTATCTGATGGGTTAGTGGTGCAGCTCTAACAAAGAGCAAACAAATTAAGAGGTGGAAGCACATGTTCTTTGAATCAAGCTACAAAGCTGTATTTGATGTCTACCTTTTAAGATGTTTGCCTTATTCTATAGTGTCTCTGCAGAACTGTATTTTTAGCATTTATTTTATAAGATGTACAACAGTATCTATTCAAATGTCTTTCTCCTCAATCCCTCAATCACGTCAGTCATTTTAGCCGGAAACATCATAATATTAATAATCTGTCTGTTTCCTTGAACTCTCAAGGGTATGCTTGGGTAACCTCCAGGAGTTACAGTGCCTTGGATGATAAATACCCGTATTAGTATACATTTTTCACATCTGCTCTTTAAAAAATGTTTTTGTTTTTTTTTTTTTTTTTTTTTTTTTAATTTCTCACCTTCTCTGCTACTGACAGTAATACATTAATTTCCGTGAAAAACCAAACAGGAAAACGCTCTGAATGAGGCTTCCTTGAAATGATAGTACTTATCAGAGCAGGGAAACAATATTTGCATAGCAATGCTATGCTATTACCTAGAATTAATAACCTCAAATTTATATGGAATTGGGAGCTTTTGGGGACTTGAGCTGGGATGGTCTTGCAGACCTTTTTCTTCCACAATATGAATAATATAAGAAACTTGGTTTTCACTTGATACTCAAAGTAATAAAACCACACAATTTAGAAATAAATGTAGACAAAAACACTTTAACTATGACAAACCCTGAGAAACTGGTTATGAGAGCTCAATCTATAACGGAAAACTGAGGATGTGGCAGGTTTCTTGGTGAATAATTTGTTATTGTGCTTTCAGGTTATCTGTAAATGATTTTTATCACACATTTTAACATGTTATTTTGATAAATGCAGCTGTTCAGCTACAAACCCATGTGCTGGGTGATCCTCTCTACTCATGCCCTCTATTTTCCCACTGGATCAAGGCAACACTTCCCTGATCTAGAAATGCCCTCTTCACTGTAACCATCTTCATGCTGTAACATTTCATTAGGGATAGTTAATGCAGACTCCTACAGAGTCTACCCCTGTGACAACCTTCAGTCATTAGAACTGTTAATCTTGACTCCTGAATCTCCTTTCCAGTAGCGTACAGCATAGCCTCAAAAAGATCTAGTAATAGCATTCTTCCTCACAGAAAGCTGTACAGGATGTGGCCATTCAGGGAATAACAAGAAATCATTGGAAAAAATCAGGTATTTTTATCAAGACCGTTATTCTCTAATGTGTTCTAGAGACCTACTGAAGTTCAGAGGACTTTGCTCCTGCAAAGTCTGTCTCTTCTGAGATCTCTTTAACTTCAGGTTGTGTAGAAAAACCTGTATGGACAGTATGGTTTTCTTGCCCCTGGGAACCATTTCCCTTTAATGGCTCATTTCTGCATTTTTTCAGGAAAAGGTGATATGGTTTAAGTTGGGTATCTAAACCTATGACACTGAGAAGCTCCTGAGGAGCTGAGTCAAGGGCTGAAAATCATTTGCACTGGTATTTTTCAGGGTCTGCTGCCATCATACACAGTAAAGGTGCGATAACTTTTATACTATAAATTACTTAAAACTGGGATAGAGGTATTCTTCGAAAATGCCCATTAAATAAAATGAACACATGTAGGAATCCTGAGCATTATTATTTGTAAACCAGGTCTGCTGGCAGGAGCAAAACTTATCTTCTGCTTTTTTTATATGTTCCTTGGCATGGAGTGCCATTGAATCAATTTTTAATAAACTTATTAATCAGCATAATCTGTATTAATATAGCACTCTTTTAGTTCAGTGCCACTTGTCAGTAATTTGACAGAATGAATTTTGCATCAGCAACAAAAAAGTTGTGATAAAAATGAACAATCAAGTAATCAGCCTTCAAAGGTAACTTAAAAGGTTCAGACTCCTGAATGTAAATATCATTGCAACTTCTACACATCTTTCCAGCTCAGATCTCCAGACTAGAGGGAGGCCTGTGACTTTTGGACCACATTTTTTTCACATTCACCATTTTGTTGCTAATAAGATAAGCTGTCTTGGGGAATGAATCAGTACTTCTGGGTTGCACATTTGGCAGCTCAGTGCAGCGAAGTGTTCCCATTGTCAGCACAATAAAAAAACATATTTATTTGTTTCCAAAGACTTCATGGTAGCTTACTTGCAGAACTATATCTTATGTTAAGCGTGTAAGCCAGAGGGTCCATGTGGGAATAAAGACACTTCTTAAGTAGCATTTTTCAAATTGATTACTGAAGCATATGCTAATACTTCTGTAAAGTTTGTAAGTAATCCTTAGGCTTGAATATTGTAAAGCTCTTGTGATTAAATTTGACATGGGTCAGTACATGGCTAGCAATGTGCTGTTGTAAAGTGTAGAGAGTACTTAGGAAACTTGGGAAATGTGGTTGAGAAGAATTTAACAGGTATCTTGCTAGCACTAGGTTGCTAGCAATTGTTCCGTGATGCAAACATCTAGTGGCAACTTCTCCAAATCCTGCTAACAAGACAAAAATCTGCAATAGAAAATCTGAAAGAAGATTTTATAGATTTTTCTTAAACCTGTGTGAAGAACAAGCACTCTTACTCTCTCAGTTCCATGGTACCGTATCTATTCAAAGGGCTTTCAAAGTCACAGCACAGTTATAACTGTCTAAACCCAAAAGCTTCATTAAAAAACTTTGAGAGCTCACATTTTTTTTTCATACTGGACAAAAAAAGTAAATATCTACCTTTATTTATAGGTTCTTAAAAATAACTGTCTGGATAACTAAAGTACTTGGACATTCATCTGGGTTGTTGGAGTCAGGAGGTGGGCAAGAGCAAGGATCCAAACCTCCATCAGCCATGGCTGAGGACATCTGTGGACAGAGCTGTTCTGGCCCTTTTGTGTAGAAGCCTAGATATCCTGATCGCAGTGAATGTAGTCCTTTAAGTGGTGTGTTTTCATGGGAAGTTTTAGTTACTGTGAATTAGTATTTTTCTCATTCCAGACTTTGGGAAATTCTGGCCTTCCTCACTTTGTAACAGTCCAATGAAGTTTAGAGATAGTGAGAAAGGGAATGTAGGTTAAACTACCCAAAGACAGATCAGAACTCATTATTCACTGGAGCAGAGGGAAGTCCAAGCCTCCTGCCTTCCCACCCGGCCCATCATTGGCCAGTTGTGGCAAAAAGGCATTCAACTTTCTCCCCTGGCACAGGTTGACTTTTCCCCAAAGTAACAACAAAATACAAGCTGTCATCTTTAACTGTTGCTCTGTAAGAGCAGTCAGAATTGCAGTTTTGTTAAGAAGATGCAGTTAAGTTCAGAAACTTATTATACTGCAGTACATAATAAGAAACTGTGCCTTCTCAGAAGAGATTTTATTTGAATTTAAAACTCTTCGTAACACATGAAAATACAGGATCAACGTAAAGGTGTTCAGTTTAGGTCTTCAGAAATAAAAGAGTTTTCCTTCTTAAAAAAAACATTTTCAGTTTTATCTATTAGAGGAAGAGTAGGTAGGAAGTACTTGGAGCAGGAAACCTGAGGTGGTCAGAATGATGACTGAGACGTATTCCTTGGCACATGTGTTTTGAAAAAAAATGAGATATTATCCCCTGAGAGGTTGTGGCTGCCCCATCCCTGGAAATGTTCATGGCCAGGTTGGATGGGGCTTTGAGCAACCTGGCCTAGTGGAAGGTGTCCCTGCCCATTCTAGGGTATTTGGAACTAGATGGTTCCTTCCAACACAACACATTCTATAATTATGAAGGAAAAGCTGGAAGCAGCTAAGCAGTACCTCAGTGTAGATGGCAAGATGCAGAGTCCTACCAGCTTACTTTCTAGCACAGGACTGGGTGGCAGGGAGACTAAGGCCACTGCCAGCAGTCATGGGCTGGGAGATGGGGGCTAATGCAGCGCCATGGAGGTTAATTGAATCAATGAACTACACCAGTTACACTGTATTGAAGCAAAGGTCTAAAAGAGGGAAATATAAGAGAAAAACAAATATATTATGGGAAGGAGATAGATTTTTCAGGATGGGCTGTGGTGGGATGAGATGAATGAATATGGGTTGCAGCTGAATGAGTTTTTCATTCATTAGCCTTTCCTATCCTATTGCATTCCTAGTACACAAGGCAATCACAATGGAAGGGATTAAGGTCACTGACCTTAATTTAGGTTAAGTCTGAAAAAAAATCTTGAACATGTGTTCCTAGGGCAGAGTTTACTTGCCTGAAAAATTTCCTTGTTAATGGATTTTTGAAGGGGGTGGAGGTGATCATAATTTATGAACTACCACTTTTAAATATTTGCCTTTTCTGTCTTGTCTGCAGAGCAGTGACCTTAGCTGTTGCAGTTGCTTTGTTTATCTGCAGCGTCTCACAAATCTCTGCCCTGGAGAGTCTAATAAGCCTGGGTAGAGATAGTATCCTTGGTCTTTTCTCTACAGTAACTGCTCAGTCTATTTAAAGATAATAGGCCATACCCAGCATGACCAATAAAAAAGGAAAACAGCATTTATCTTGCTGGCTTCTTCTGATAGCGTTTCGAAGCATGCTCTCTGTTTGATCCATGGGCTCAACTCCATGAACAGTCTATGGGGAGTAAAACATTCAATAACACGTTTGTAACACAAAGATCCATTGTTGTTTGTGCTCTGTGGTCTCAGCCTTTCTCGAAAAACTGTTTCCACTTGTCTTACTTAACAGTGTAAAAATAATCCAGCTTTCTCTACAGCCCTTTTAGAGGACAAAATGACTGTAATGGAAATAAATTGAAATGCAGTTAGCATTCTCTACCATATGGCTTCATATGTTTGATCAGAAATAGTTTGAACTCCAAATCCAGACCTGTCCCTACTTCCCTGCATCATGTTTTGTTAGCTAGAGAACTACTAACACTTTTACTAAATAAATTAAAAATAAATAAAAGTAAAGGGACAAGCAGGAAAGAGCCATAGAATTATTCAGTGGGGCAAATGTATTACAGAGAGGAACAGAAATTTAGAGCATTATCTGCTTACCTTAACAGCAAGGAAACTGAAAGTTGAATTGATTAATGGCATTGAAGTACCTTCAGGGGAGGAAAATAGTGAGTACTAATAGCCACTATTCTCCTCTGCTTGTTCTGAAAGTAAAGAAAAAAGACAGTAGTGTTGAAAGTAAAAAATTAAATGCATTCCATTGAAAAGGAATATGTTTCAGTAGTGATGACTGGTGGCCATTGAAAACAGTGCTGTAGGAATGGGGAGGTGAGTGTCCATTTTTTGAAACTTGAGATGAAGACAGAATGGTGTTCTGCAAGAATTCTGACAAATGCAAGGTACTGGACTCACTACAGAGATCATTATGTGCAATGTAATCCCTTGCTTTATGTAGAAATCTAGCCTAAACGATCTGGTATTTTCAGGACTTTAACTGTGTGGACTTAAGAACAGTCTGTCCTCTGACTCAGTAGTGTGGATGTCAGAATCAGAACAACTTAGCTTTACTCTCACCTGCAACAGAGCTGAATCTGGCCCTCAGACTTCTGATTACTATGCTTACAGTACACAATATTACAACTGTTTGTAGGAAATAAATCTCAGAAGTCCATATGTGTATAAACAAAAGACCGTAATTGAAACCATCATTGAATGTCCAAGATTATAAACAAAAGATACATTGTCTTGGTTTTGCATAAAATTAATTATAAGGTCAGGGCAATAATTAATGTAATCTATTATATAACTGATAATAAAGGACCTGTTGTTTTATATTTTTAAACAGTGGCTTTAGATAAGAAACAGGAGAACTAGATCTTAATGGAGAAGGAATCTGACTTTGAGTACAGGTAACACTTCTTTAGAAATCATTAAAAAACCCAAATTCTGATAGTCATGAGAGTGTTCTAGATGCTGTACAACCCTAAAAGAAAGCTGCATCCTGCCCACTTAGTATCTGATTTACTTCAGTTTTATTGCCCATTGTTGGCATTATATCAAACATTTCCTTAGTAGGCCCCAGCACTTATATGAAGCTGTGCCAAGGTTATTCTGTATGTAATCCAGAAAGCCTTTTTCTGCTGCAGGGAAATCACTGAGTTAAGGGAATGATTATTCCATTGTGTTCTGTTGTTGTTAGATTTTCTTCAACAGATTTGAATTACCCTATCTTAACTTTATTAGTATTGTTGTCTGTTGTACTTCATAATCAGAGCAACACAGCAAACAGTTCATTCAGCCCTCAGGAAAATTTCAAACCCAACATGTAAATAGATATGGTTGATAAGAAAGAAAGCAGAAGAGAAATGTGCTGAGGAAGGATGGGAGAAATGAGGGATCAAGAATAAGGCAAATAGGTGGAGAAGACTGTCTAGTCAGAAAGGAGAGTAAAATGTTAGGAGGCGTTAGCAGGAAGGAACTGAAAAGTTATGACACATTCATACTAAATCCCGAAAGGCCAAATTGTGATCTGCCAAGAGAGGAAGAGAGAAAGAATGGAACAGCAAAGTAAGTGAGTGATCGAATGCATTACATATATAGCTTTATATTTAAAGGAAAGGTAACTTGAAAATAAATTATAAATACAAGGCATGTTTATATTGCACATTGCAGTGGATTTACATGGAAGACATGTTTGGAATATATGGAGCATGCATTTTCTTTTCCTTTTCTTGGATCAAGATTTTTGATATTTGTTTGTTTGTTTTTTTTTTTTTCCACTGGATGATCATATTAGTCTTTCAGTCAGTAACCAAACCTTTCACTGGGCACAGCTACCTTTTCAATATGCCTCATTTGAGAAACACAGCTCATAAAAGCATATTCCTCAAGTTGGCCAACTGAGGACTACAAATAGCATAGTTAGCCCTCTTCTGTGAATGAACCTGTGAGGTCTTACCAACTTTTATGAGAACCAAAATTTGGGTATGTTGCTGGAGGAACTGAGCATATAACTGAAAAAAGTGAAGATTTTTATTTTCATATTGGTTTAGTTCCAGTTTTGTTTGAAATTTAAGTTGACTTTTGTTTATCCAAAAGACTTTGACTATCATAGACCCTAACTGAATTAGGTTCCAGGTCAAATTACTTGGTAACATTTACTGTGCACGTGTTTTTGATAGATTTTACTTAGTAAAGCACTGTATGTCCTTTTTCTATCATTAACTAATCCTCACAACATCCCTTTGAGGCTGATAAGTAATATCCTTATTTTACAGTCAGAGATAGAAAGGTTATGTGACCTGCCAAAGTACACAGAATATAATCAGTATCAGAACTGGCAGCAATACTTCAGAATTCCTAGTTACTAATCCTGCCCTGGAAAATATATAGGGTATTCATTGTGTATGTAATCTACACTTTGATTCAATAAAACTTTTTTCCTGTACGTAACTCTTCTCTGCTTCTATTCAAGGGTTGCATATGACAAGACTTGGAAGTTTTTCCTGCTGTAATATGTATATAAACATTATTCAATGATCATATGCAGGTTAAAAAAAAAAAAAAAACCAAAAAGAAGCTTCTTCCAAAATAAATATCAAAGTAATGTGAAAATTGCTTTGGAATAAAACAACTTGGGGTTTACATAGGCTGATGAATTGCAACATCTTGTTCATCATACTGACAGTTGATCCTCCTGGTTTTTAACACCTTGCAATGCCCCTTTGTAAGTAACTTCCCCTACAGACACTGAAAAATAACATCTTTCTCTAAAGAGCATTCATGACTTAAGATATACACAAATAGGTGTAGTGAACCTTAGCAGATTCCCAGATAAGTAGTGTGAATTTAGCAGTTAACCATAGAGTGTACCCCTGTACATGAGGTAGCTCTAAAAAAGTTATAAACTGCTTCTGTTTTTCCTAGCAGATGCTGTGAGTGAACCTAATTACATGTTGTATTGACTGTTCAACTTGTGGTGGGACTACCCACCTGCTCTTGTAGTGTTTTTCATAATACTGAAGCCACCTGCAGACACTCCCATCCCAACCACTTACTCCACATCCCTGCCTTATCCCTCCATTCTGGCAATCCAGTGGTTTTTGAGACTTTGTTGTGAATTGGATCCTTGAAATGGTCTGGGAGAAAAATAATCCTCCCCCTAATCTGCCTCTTCCTTTCTGCCTCTGCCCAGAGAACCACCAGCAGCAATCTGCTTTGGTAATGCAGGTAGAACATAGCCCAGTACCTAAATGATGATAGCTAGGAAGCAGCAGACTCTGTAGTATGGAAGAAACAGAACACTCAAGAGTTTTACATGGCAAGGGCAGATGGGGAACTTTAAAGCTATTCATCTAAATAAAGTATGGCTGTAGGTTCAAGAGATATTTCATGTTGATACAAATTCAGTTTGAATTTTTACACTGCCCCACAGATCTTCCTTTGCAGCCTTAGGTCTTATCAGCTTGATTTCAGCACAACTCAGGATGTAAAGCCTTTACAGTAACAGAATCCTACAATGATAAAGCCTGAGCTGATGGAGTGATAGGTGCTTAACTGTACGCAAATGTCTAGAGCCACTGACTTCTTGTGGTTAAAGCTAGGTATGCATTTAGGTACTTAACTGATTTTTTGGCTCTATGGTGTTTTGCTTTTTTTTTGTTTCAGAAGCTCAGTGTAATTTTTGTTTTATGAAGCGTTTTTTTAAATACTGAGAATATTTCCTGCCACTGCCATTTGTGGCAAGTCTAATTTTAGGCCTTGACCACTTAACTACAGTCTTAATGGCTTTCCTTTTAATAGAACACAGAAACAGCATGGGCTTTATTTTCTGCATCATCAAAGCACTGCGCCTTCTGACAGAAACAGTGTCTAGTCTGCAGTGGGCCGAATGCATCCCCTGATAGTCCATCTGCTGAATTTCACAGCCAGGAGGAATTTCATCAACTATTGGTAAACAATGTTTTATGAAAAAAACCTTTTTTTTCTAATGCTGGCTTTATCAATAGGCCTTTGAAGTAAGTGAAAAAAAATTGCCATTGCTTTTAATAGACCATAGGAAAAGCCCTAACCAAATGTGCTCTTTTAGCTTGTAATATTTTGGGGTTTTTTACATGATAAAAAAAAAAAAATCCAAGTAAAAAAAAAAATAAAAATAAAAAATTACCATTTAACTAGCTAGTGTAAAGTTAAAATATTGTAAATTAGGGACTACTGCTTGGTTACAGAAAAGTCCCATTCCAGTTAGGGATCAGGAGTTGTGTTTTATTTAATAATGGATGCCTCTTTTAAAAATCAGAAATAATGATAGTGATTAGTTAACAGCAGCAAATGAAACGTGCATTTAAAATTAACCTGACAGGGCATTTTTGTGTCATACTGACTGATGTGTACAGTCCATTCTTTTGAAAATTCAGGGAAGCTTATTTGAATTGTAAATTGGCAACACATTCATGCTGAAGTCTTATTGTGTGATAGTGTGACAAATTACAAATGGAATATTGGCTGGGCTTCCATTTCTTGCATTTCTTTTCTAGTTTCTGCTGCTATTATCATTAATCTGTTTTACAGAAGCTCTATAGTGGATGGTTCTGGACATGGAAAGTACATTAAGTTTCATTGTTGGCTATAGCAGGACTCTGTGTGGCTTCAGTGACCTGTGACTTCTCCTATTGGTTGTAATTCAGTACAGTTGCTACTAGTTTTGTGTCCTGCTGTGTGTGGACTTAAGAGATTCTGGCATACTTTACGCCTGACAGCTCATTTCATAAGTATTGGATTACAGAGTTTTTGCTAAATTGTGTTAAGAATACCTTAAGAAACGGTACTGGAATGTGGTCCTTGAAAAAAAAAAGTATACAAGTAAATCTTATAGATCCTGTTATCAAAAGTGAAGTGAATCCTCCTTTTTAAGCTCTAAATGAACTTGCAAGAATGTTGGAGATGATTAAATGCAGTGATGTCACGTGCTACAAGGCATTGTTTAACTCTTTTGCAATTTAATATTGAATGTTTTATCCAATGGGAAAGAAACAATGAGTTACTCCAGCATATCCTTGTTTCCTGCAAATGGACATAGCAGTGGGAGTGTTCCTCCTCTGGGCTGATAGTGCTGGTGCAAAAGTCAGACAAACAGGGAATGGTGCTCAGGATGCAATTTAAGGAGGGACTCGGGGTACGAGATGGTGTAGCAAGTGGGAGAGAAAAAGAAAGAGGATAAGAATTTTGAAAGAATATTAAAAAAGATCAAATGGATGACTGACAGCATCTCTTTATGCTGTGTCTCACCTCTTGCCTTTCATATTTAGTTCATTTTACTTCTACTCTCTGAAGGATGATCTCCTACTATCAGCCATTTCCTACCAGAGCTTAAATTGACAAATTTATGCCAACTCACTGCAGTTTTGCAATATGCTCTGTGAATCACAAAGGAAATAAGCTTCTGGCTATTTCTGGCTTAAATTTCTTTTGTTGCATGTGCTTATGATGGTATTTCTGATTTCTTTTACATTTTTCTTGCACTTCGCAAGCTGTTCAACCCCAATGTTCTGTGCCTTTGTTTATGTATTCTCTCAGGCTTCTGGTGCGGGATTTGTGGACTATGGAATTCATACCACAGTTTTATGTATAAGCAAAGATGCTTTTTTTTTTTTTTTTGTCTTTTTGCATAACATGTTAATTTCTGGCAGCTGATAGAGTAAAAGACAGGTCTGAACTGGCCCATTCAGTATTAGACATTTAACCATCATAGCTGGTCTGGGCTTCTTTTACAGTCAGTGAAAGAGTGATGGGTGATACAGGAAGGCTGTTCACCTGCCTGTGTCTGAATCAAGCTCTGAAATTGCCTCTCATTTCCCAGAGACCAAAGTACCTGGAATGGCTACATCAGTTAAATCCCTAGAATTATGTGGGGTACAAACATAAATAGGATGCATACTTAATAACCAAACTGTTGTTTAGCAAATGGCATTTCTTTAAATGCCAGGTACTGTGGTTAATAAGACTGATGGTGGGAGCAGGAGAACTAAAAGAGAGATAAATTTTGTGTTTTGCACTGTCTTCAAACAATTTTTGACCCTGAGTCATCTAATTTGCATGTTCATCTCTTTATCCAGCTCAAAATTGAGTGTTTTCCTTGTAGTTCTCCCAGACTGTTCATTCTAGCATAGAAAGCATCGAAGTAATATCAAATATTTTTACATATCCTCACAAATGAAAATTACCACAGACCTGCTATTTTATTATACAAGCTGAGGATCAGGCCTAGCAAAACCCAATGTAGCTTAATTTGCAGACAGTCAGTGTTTAGTACTTCTTTTCATTTGACTAGGCTGTCTCTTGAAATTTCTGCATGTTTGCTTGTCAATCTTCCAAGATTTCTACTGTTTTCTTTTTTTCCTACCATGAACAAAGACAAGGAAGTATCTAATAGATTAAAGTGAAGTCTAGTAACATGGTTCAGCGGACTAATACTTTAATCTGTGGGACCCTAAGATCAAGTGGACTCAATTTCAAGTCCTGCCACTCTTAATTTAACTGCTGGTAATGTTTCAGGTACTGAGAGCCTAGCGTCTGCAGGTGTTTGCTGTTGGGGAAACAACTGGCACCTTCGCCCTCCTGTAATGCAGTCTTTAATGCAAAAAGACATCTTCCTGATTTAAGGCATGTCTGTTAAAATAATCCTGCCCCAGTAGATCATAAGGTTGATCTTTTCTAGGGTTTCAGGGGATGTAATTTTGCAGCCAATATGAGAATGACTGGTACAGCTCAGTATGACAATTTTATGTACAATTCTAACGTTGCAATGGGATGCACTTGGTTTTATGGCGTTCACTAAATGGTTGCTTTAAGAGAGTCTCTTGGGTCACCTTTTAAATAAACGTATGTCAGGATTACTTCAAATTTAATTGACTGATCAGTTTCACAGCATGCCAGATGGACAAAAAGCAGAATACAGATAGGCGTATAGGAGATTAAAATTGGCAACATAAAATTAAGAAATATTAGCGTGTCCATAGGTGCTTCTTCCGTAAATTCCTTTGAATCTGTGCCTTCTAGACCCTTTTTTTACTGTTTTTAAGTAACTTTTCATCTGCTTAGTGACAAAAAAATGTGTGAATATGTAAGCATGAGTGCTTGCACAGATTTATTTAAACATACATTAAATATCAGTGCTTCAATCTTGCTTTTCTATGTGTCATGTTTCTGTTAACACATTGACACTTACGTGTCTTTTGTGTGTGTGTAGAGTGAGTGTACAGTAAGATAACTGTGTGAAGTCTACATAATGGAAAACATTAGTTTTTGATGGATTTTTTTTTCCTGAGTTGTTTTTGTGGCTTCCCAAATAATTCTTTGGCTATTCACAGTTCTTGTTCATGAGCAGATGCGATAATACTTATCTGTTTAATAATATACAATATTATTCCCTTTGGGGAGAAGATATATTTGAAATACTTTGAAAAGAAATAAACAACAAGACTTGTAATTAAGTGTTGCTATTTTAAGTGGAATTGGTTTCAACCATCGGCAGTGTGTCCTTCTCCACAGCCTTTAGGAGAATGCTGCACATGATGAAAAGTTTAACTTGTCAAGTATAAATTTAGCTGTAGAGTCCGGAATATCAAACTGCATGAGTGATAATTATCAGCACCTGGAAATAATTTGTACCAGAGAGTTCAGAAATGAGTTTCCCTTTCTACAGATACGGAGTTTTTAACTTCCCAATCACTGGAATGCTCCCTGGAGCTTACAGTGACATGGCTTGTGGTTCATTCCCACTAGTAAACATGGCACCAAGCAATTAGATTGTCATTAGAAGATGAACATTAGCTTTGTAAAATAGGATTAAGAATAAGCTGAGAACAAATGATCAGCTAATATATGCAGTTTGTAAGTAATGCTGTACACAGAGGCTCCGGTACAGAGCCCACTGAAGTCAATGGGATTGCTTTCTACCAGCTTTCAACAGCCGCTGGCTCAGGCTCAGATTCTGATTTTCCTTAAATTTTATGGCATTTGTTCTCCAGAACTATGGCAGCTTTCTAATTGGATGGAAGTTGCTCCTCCTCTAAAATGTAAAATAGTAGGATGTTGTGCTGGAAACTATACAAAGACAAGAATTAATTTATTCTTCTGACCGCTAGGCAGGCTGGCCCCTGAAACACGTTCTTCCAGGACCATTCTTCTTTCTTATCTGTGCACAGATACAATCTAAGCAATTTCTCTGGTATGTACAAGGCTGCATCCTTGGTGCCTAGTTAAATATAATTTTTCCCTTCTGTTTTAAGATTACTTTAGGTAAGAGAAGGCACTACCAGAACAGAGTATTCATATCCATTTTCCTGTGGAGGCCAGCAGCATTGCAACATATACAGACAAGAAATACTGTTCAAAGGTGTTTGGTTTTAAATTTGCAGAAAACAGCATCTGTATTACTGGGAAATGGAACAAAAATGTAATAGAGATTCCCAAACACATAGTTCATGTACATGAAATATTTAGTAGGTATTGTAGTATTACATTGTTTTCATAAATGTATATAGATTTTTAAAATGTATATGGAGTATATAATTTAGAGTGCAAGAAGGAGCATGTTAATAGTATTTTTAATTATTCAATAACACTTTACAATCCATTCATGAAAGAGTTCTAATGTAATCAAGAAGCAAGGTTCCATGGCAAGACAGAAATTTTAGGCAAGATTCTTTTTTTCCCATGGAAGTAGGTAGCGAAAGAAACAAAGAATTGAAGGAGGAAAATACAATCTCCAGAAGAGTGCTGTCAGTGCTTGGTTGAAGGTAAATGAATTAATCCAGTATTTCATTCTCTGAGAATGATGAGTTACGTAGAGTAACTGAATTATGGGCTTTTAATTGTTACTTTCTTTAGTCTATTATATGAACATTTCATATAATTATGTTTATTAGATAGTATAGATTTAGCTTAATCTAGGAAGTATATAATGGAAATATAATTATAGACAAGAAAAATGGATATTAAACTTATGTAATTTTCTTTTATTGTACTAAATGTTTCTGCAATTAAACTCCGAAATTATTTGAGTTTAGAATTTCATCAGTTTTAATGGGTCTGAGTTATTAAACATCTGCCGGATTAAGACCATCATATATAATTTTAGAATCAAGAGCCATAAACATCAGAAGAACTACTCATCTGAATACAGTTTTTCGTATGCTAAACTTATTTGGATGAACAGACATTGTAGAAAGCTTGTAAATTTGGATACCTGAGTTTTGGAAGAGTTGAATACTATGATCATGTAGTGGTAGATATGCACTGTGTTTTACATCTCTTATTAAATTGTTACTGGGAAGTAATTGGAAAAAGGTGGCATGTAGAAATGACTTTTCTTCACAAGATGTCTTTTTCTTTTCATGTGATTCAGTCCGAATTAGTTTGGGATTGTATGGCTTGGACAGTTTCTAAAATGTTTCTGTTGTTGATTTGCCAAACACATCTCCCTCATTTTTTTTTTTCTTGTTCTTTTTTTTTTTACTATTTATTAAGGAGAAAAAAAATAGGGGGTGGGAAGACATGAATGAGAGATTGAATTTGGGAGTGATCTTTCTCTTGTTACATGATGTGAAGCATGTGTGGGAAATGTTTTCATCTTCAGAAGTCATTTGCCCCATGCAGAGAATGCTTGAAATGAAAATAACTTTCCAAATTAAAATAGAATGTGTAGTTTTTTTATTTACGGACACACAGAGACAGTCTCTCTTATGTGCACAGAGCAGTACTTACTAGGGAATGCATTTTATTTGATCTTCTTGACAAATGTCACATTTATATGATACTATTTGATAAGCTTTAATGATGAATTATTTCATTTAATCAAAAACATTTGCACTTTTATTCCACTTTATGAATTCATACTTGTTCACTATATAGGGATTGTATATTTCATGAACATTCAAATCCAACCTCCTCTACCTCCAGTATCATGTTGAAATGTAAGAAGGAACTGATTGGGTCACCCTCATCCTCCATGGAGTCACAACTGTTGTCTGTTTCAACCAGTGTTTATAAGTCCATCTTGTATTTTCAAGTTACTTTGCTTTTAACTAGCATTTCTTACATCTGGTTAAATATTTGTTTCTGCTGTTGTTATTTGTAAAACTTGAGAACAAAATAGTCTCAGCCAAAGGTTTTAGCATCCAGTCAATGGAACTGGGAGCTTGGATGCCTCATGTCCCACATCTCCAGGCTGAGCTTTCTGACTGGGCTGGGCATTTCCTTCCAAAATCACTATAAGATGTACCACAGGACCAGCAGTCCCACTGTTTTTGTAAGCCACTTAATGACTGTTGTAGTCCACTGACAAATGGCTTTGGCTATTTTCAGCTGGCCCTGTTTCTTTAATTAATCTTGCTGTAATGTCACACCTCAGCTTCTGCAATTGTTCTCTGGCTTTCCATGCTGTGGGGAAGCTTGGTTTTGTGACAGCCTGGCTGCTGACATTCACTATGTGTTATTTCCATCACTTTCAATCCATAGGCTTCCTATCCCTGTCCAGACTCTCACTGACTTTGTAAGAAAATGAAAAAATAGTTTTTTTGCTAAATACTGAGTGTAAAATACAGTGTTCAGAGAAAAAGAATGTTCCTAGACCCTAGCTTTACCTACACACTGAAGTATCTGATATTATGTGGACAGTTCTCTGGTTTATAGTTATTGTATTTAAGGTTTTTCCGACAAGGCTGTAGATTTCTTAAAGTTAAATATGTAAAAAGTAAATATAATGGTATATGGTTATTATCTTGCAACCCTATCAAATCTGGCTGAAGGTTCAGGCTTTCTGTACAGAGCAAGTAGATAACTTCAAAAGCTCAAACAGTTTGTAGTTTGGAGAAGCAGTCAACTGAAAGAACTTAAAGATCAAAGCCAGAATATCTGATTTTAATGATGCAGAACATATGCTTCACCAAAAACCTTTTGGATTAAAAAGTTAATGTAATCAAAGAGAACTGAACTCTTTGTTTGGATCTAAGAGCTGTGTGTTGAAGTACTCGGCACAACAGCTTATAGTGTGCTGTTACAGTAGTTGTGTATACGAAGTGAGTTAAAGCAAAGTTAAGAGACCACTAAACCTGGTACTCAGAAACTTTTGTTGTGAAGATCTAAAATATTTTTGTTGAAGAGCTCTTAAGAATTTTGAATCTGTGGGCAGGCATAAAAAGCAAGATTGTTCTCTGGGAACTTGATGAGCCTTATTCAATAACTGAGAATCCAGGAAGTTCCTCTGGAGAGTTTTTGACTTACAGTGAATGCAAAAAAGGACTAGATAAAGGAGCACAGACATATCTGCAAGAGGGAAAAAATGCCCAAGGGTGGAAAAGTTTCCTTTCATTGCAGTTTGATAAAGGAAGATAATGTAGTTCCTATGCCTGGACAGAAAAGTGTCGATAAGATCAAATTCATAGGTGAAAAAAAGATACTAAATGAATTACGAATTTAAAGAGAAAAACAAACAAACAAAAGCAACAACAAAACAAAACTGGAAGATAGCTGATAACTCTGTTTTGCACTAGCTTCTCAGGATCTCTTCCAAAGTCCTTTGAAATCAATGGAAGCTTTTCCATCAATTGAAGTGAATTTAGATGTGACCCTGTAGGAAAATAGAAAATATGTTTGAAAACAAGGAGCGTATCAACAATAATGCATAGAGTGTTTTAGTTTTATGCGTATCTAATGATAATATGTTTATTTATGTATATAAAGTCTTTTGTGGATATCTTTGGCATTATTTAGATTGCTACTTTTAAGTAACTCTGTACTCTGAAAGGACTGAGTTGGTCGTATTTGTTACTTGCCATAAACAACCAACTGTTACCATTGTAAGAGTTTACATTTTTTTTTTCTTGCCATGACTGGCATCTGTTTTTCTGATACCTCTCATTTCTTATTTCTTGTGTCATTGTTGTTTTATTCTTTTTGTCTACATATTTCACTCTTTCTGACATGTTTCTTGTAAGGCCTTAGGGGAAGAAAGGACTGTTCATTTTCTTCTCCCCCTTTCCTAAAGCTGATAAATATAACTCTTCAGGATGATTTTGTTTTTCTCACCCTGTTGAATTTTGATTGAGACCAGTCCCAGAGTAGTGTAAAGGGCTGGAGCTGCGTTTGCCGTGGTGAAACTAGGCAGAAGTGTAGGATCCAGCTCTGAACCTCTTTGCTAATACAAAGGGAAGCTCTGCTTGTTATGCTACTGCTGGTTTCTTCTTCTGTGACAGTAAACTCATTCTGTAGCTATAGAAGCTCACCAAGGCCAGTCAGATAGAAAGCCCTTCAAAGTTACTAGAAGTATTCAGCACATTTTTATTGAAGCATTCTTTGGATGCAAGTTGACTTCTGGGTAGACTACAGGAGAAGTATTTTGCCCTCTATATTGTGTTTTTCAATGTTAACAAGTAGCAAAAACACCACAAGCCCCTTTTTACATTCATTTATTCATTCTGCATCTGATCTTTTGAGCTATCCTTGCCTTGAACTAATCTGGTTTGTGAACAAGCTCAAGCAAGATAAAAAGATCCCTTTGATCTTTAATATCTGGGCATCCCCACATGTGTGACTTGTTCATGATGAGACAGAGGTGAACTCCTGGATTCAAGCACCAGGCACATTTCAGAGCAAGCCCACTTTGCTAGCTGCTGTGCATAAGAGTGTAGCCTTGATATTTCTGCTCTCCCTCTGCTCTTCATTGCTGGCTATATTGCAACTGAGTGAGATTAACAGGCACCTGAGAGCAAGAGTACCTCATCTATACAGAGCATCATGCAGGTGCCACCTTCTTTTATCTGCCCTTCTCAAAGACTATACCTGATTAATTTTCAGGAAAGCAGTGTATTATACTCTATGTAATGCCAGTGGCTTTGGAAGATACATTTCGTATATGTATTATTCCTGTCAGTCTTTGTTTGAGAACAGAACTGTTCTGTGAGGACATGGTAACTCTGTTCTAATACTGGAAGATTTTTTAAGCTTCAAATCAATAGGACTCAGAGTAATAGGGCAGGGCTTTTGAAGGTATTTGTGTTAAGAGTTGTTTTTTTGTCTTGTGTTCTGGACCCCTGAAAAGAAATCCAGCTGTCAGCATTGCATCAGTCAGTGCTTCAAGGTATTTGCTAACCTTTGCAGTGACAGTTTTCTAATGATTGCTCAGTCACATTGCCATGGTATGTTCTTGTCACGTATGGGAGCTAAAGTCACCAGCTTGTGTACCTTTTCCTCTTGAAGTCTTCTGCAGTCACAGTGGAGTCACTTCTGGAGTCCCAGTGACATTTACCACATCTGTGTAGTCATACATCACTTTTTTGGTGATGTATAAAAATACCTTGGTTGCAGAAAGCTAGATGCTCAGATTGATACAAGTTTTCTGGCTTCCACCTCCCTTGAGGTTAGAAGTCAGATCTTCCTCTCCAAGATGCCCAACAGCTGTTTCTTTAGTTGCTTGCGAACTGCTGACCAGTGAGTATATCTAACACATCTTTCTTTGAAGGCAAATATCAAGTTTTTGACAGGTAATATGAGATTTAAAGGGCAGATTTTCAAAAGCATAAAGGAGAGCTGCCTGTCTGTGCCACTGAAGTGACACATTTCCTAAACTGTGAGTTTATTCACCAACAACAAAGGTCTTCCTGCATCTCAGGTGGCCCTGTGCAAAGCCAGCAATATTGCTCTTGTCTGCATTGGCCTGGGATGGCTGTGCCAGGTTAGCACCCTGAGCTTTGGATAAGCTCAGTCTTCAGTGAAGCCTGTTGTGCTGCAGCCACCTTTCTCAGGCCTTGATTCTCCATCTTGCGTATTTAAAGCTTACCCAGGTATGTCAGCATGGGCCATACTGACACCACCTACACTCTGGATTGTAGCACCGACCTAAAGTATGCTTCTGAGTGTGTATCTGATTGCTTTATTCCACTGGAGCCTATTGAGTATTCAGTATCCCATTATTTGGCCACCTGCATATATTAAAAACATGATTTAGGTGCAGTGGAAGAAAAATAGCAATATCTTATTTGATGAAAAGTAAAGAGGAAATCATAAAAGTTAATGAAATTTAACACTGAATTTGTGAGACTCCTGTGCTTAAATGGATGTTGGGTAGCTCATCAGATAAGATAGTGAATCCACAAAATGATTGTGAGTAGGAATCAATGCATTGCTTCACTGCTGAAGCAGTATTTTTCCAGTTCATTTGTTCCTTTGTTTAATTTTACAAATATATAGACATAGGGGTAAATTTGCTGTAATTGCCAGTGAAACCACACAAGGAGTCCCGTAAGAATGTGAAAGGAGTGCAGTTCCTTACAATAGTGGAATAGCAAAAGCCCAATTAATCAGTGGTTCTTTGCAGATTTCAGACCAGAACTGGCATGCTACCAAACTGGCCTCAGAAGAGGTCTAAAACAGCTCAGGAAATGATTTAATGGGCACCTGGTCCCAGATGTGTTCCTGCCAGACATAGTGTCTGCAATGGTACATCCCAAAATGGTCCTACAGGGCTGAAATGCAAAGAACGTACACAAAAGTTCTTCTTTTTAGAATTGGAGAGGTAATAAAAGAAACAACAAAAACCCCAAACCCAGAAAAACTGCTACGTAGTCTCCCAAATCTCTGACTTTCCTGTTAGTCTTGCTGGCAAGTACCTATGTTCTTTGCTGACATTTTGGTCAGTATTTCATCATTTCTATGATCTTTTGTCAAATCAGGCTACACTTTGTTTATCTTGATGTCTACTTAATTCTCACAAGGACTTCAGATGTTGCAAAATAGCAGGAAGTGGAGCTCTTTCTGCTGGCTGGGGGTGGTCGCAAGTGTTCAGCTCAAGCTGTCAGAAATGGGGGTGGTGTTTGATCCCTGCACTATAAGCTGCTAGCAAGTTGTCTGATTTTGCTCTGCCATTTTTGGAGCACTCGGGGTTCTGCTGAACAATGATTTCATTCTCTGCTTCATGCTGTTTAATGTAAAGTTGCATGCTAATAAATTTAACACCAAGTTACTGACTTTACCCAAATAATGGAAACCTGCCTGGACTGACCAGTTAAGAATGTTACTGGTATTGTTTCTGGCCAGGTTTCAGTTGGAAGGGGGTGTGATAAAGTAGCTCTGATTTTCTTGCATAATTTCTTTCTGCCGTAATTAGATTGGATTGTTCTGATTTTTGCACTTAAGTTTAGGAGCACATGTAAGGTCATAGGAATTTCAGAAGTTTTGGCTAATTTGAGTTTTAAAGAAAATGTTTAGAAACCTGAATGTAGTATAATTGCCCAAGTTAGGAATGTTTCTACTTGGCTCATTATGCAGTTTCTGCTATGATGAGACTGTAGTGAGGTCAATTCTTAATTTCTGGTGGTAACTTCTAGTTAGTAAACTAGAGAAAAACCTTTAAGAAATATGAGAAATATTCTTATATAATAGGCTGAAAGAAGTGTCTTTATTTAATGATTAGAAATTTAAATAATCCTTATTTAATTATACCAGAATTGCCATAATTCTGCCTTTGCTAGATAACTTTTAATATCTAAATAAGAATTAATTTGCAGGTCTGATTTTTACTTCCTTACTGTTTATTTCTAAGACTTCAGCACATTTCAGGAGTGACATATACTGTACTTTTTTAATCAACATGTTACTCCCTTTGCTAACACATCTTCTTCATGCAACACCAGATGCATGTGAGCCCTTTTTCTCACCTCCAATCAACAGTGCTTTTATAGAAGGAGCTGCACCTAGGTGCAACAAAGAGCTGCCTTACATGATGTTTGTCATTAAATCAGTGGGCACCCGGCAGTAAAAGTAACAAAGGTTTAAAGAGGGCTTTTAAGGTTGGTGTACACCATTGCATTTAAAATTTTAGGTGATGCTTGTGGAACATTAGGATGGAATTTATCTTGCCTCATAATAGTGTTCTGCTATTAGTAGTAGAATTTTAGTGAGTTAAATAAGTGTACTTGATGCTTAAATAGGTAAGGGCAGGTATCACTTCTTAATCAGGGACTATAGCAGGAGGACAGGGGAAGTTCAGGTTAGGTGTAAGAAAAAAGTTCTTTACTGTGAGCATGGTGAGGCACTGGAATGGGTTGGCCAAGGAAGTTGTGAATGCTCCATCCCTGGCAGTGTTCAAGGCCAGGGTGGACGGAGCCTTGGGCAACACAGTCTAGTGTGAGGTGCCCCTGCTCATGGCAGGGGGGTTGGAACTAGATGATCTTAATGTCCTTTCCAACTCTAACTATTCTATGGTTCTATGATCCCACTAAGGGGTAGGTGGAGTGTCTGATTCTTACTGCTAACTATGGAGGAAAGCATAGGTTCCCATGCCAGGCACATAAGATCTACAGTAAGTGGAAATGTAAAGAGAAGCAATACATACAAATTAAAAAGCAGAAGTCTACAGCGTATTATCATAGATATTTGTGATTTATCCTCTATTTACGCATTCTTTTTCCACTCATCCATTTCCAGAAGACTTATGCGAACATATTTGTCCATCAGCTGTTTTCTAGTGCTTAGGGAGAGGGGTCCCTGTGCATTCTGTTCTGGCTGCGAATTACAAAAGACCAAGGCACAGACAAAATGATGCTTTGCATTTCCATGCCTTAGATTTATACCATGAGATAGAAAGTTTTTTTGTCTGTTATGTCAAGCTGTAGGATGACTTACTGTTGCATCATTCAGATGGAAAAACTCAGTTTGGGTTAATAGTTTCTAGCATTTCCTCTAAATCTGCACAAATCTTCACATAAAACCCGTGGTAAGCCGCCTGCATGGAAAAGCTCACATAACTCTTTATTTTTTTGTGAAAGGCAGGTTGAGAAGTGTGAGAAAGAGAGGAAAGGGATATTATAATTTCTTTCTCCCTCTGAACCTTTTATAAATGGTTTCCTGGTAACACAAGCCCTTGGTGTGGCAGATGGATTTTATGAGAATTAATTGCAATAATATTGTATAAAACTGTCCCAAACGTTTTCAGAACCCATTTCCTTGTCTTTATTTTGCTAATGTCTATTACAAGGGCATGTCATAAATAAAAATACCAGGAATATTCCTATACGTAAGTAGCAGAACTGATTTTACTTTTTACGTTCACAGAGGAATAAGTAAAGGCATTTAAAGTAGACTTGACTGCAGATATCATGAAGAGGTTACTGCAAAGGGAAATGCTCCATTACCGCAACAGAGTGGGCTACATGACCAACTACACTTTCTGGTCTGCCATCTGTGATTCCTTGGGACACTGAGAAATGACGCTGGGGATAGGGGTGGAAGAAATCACTCAACACATTTTGATATGATCACATTAAGACAGTGAATAGGAGTTCCTTTGCTGTTTCCCAGCTGCTGCTCAGACAGTGCTGGGAGCTGAACACTTCCCTGCGTCTTCTCTAGCACTGACTCACAGGAAGAGAAATAAACAGAGCACCATCCATTTTGATGGTCTGTGTTTATACTGTATCTTGGTAAGGAATACCTCATCCAGGAGCCTCAGTAACCTAGGAAACTGGGCAGATGTGATCTCAATTTCAGGATAAAGACATAACCTGAGGCTGAGGTTTTTTTCTCACCTGTGGCTTTTGCTTTTGGGAGTAATCTTCTCTTACTTTTGCTTTTGCCTTGACTTGATTTTTCTGGAAAGACGAGACTTCAGAGCTCCTGGTATCTTCACATGAAGTTGAGAGTGTTCATCCTCTTTGAAGAACATATCGTAAAGCTGTAAATGTTGTTACTAAATGGAAGAACCCAAAAGCAAACCCAGTTTTTGAAACATGGTTTTCTGTATATAGGTAGATACGGGGTCCATGGCATGGCTAGCAACCAAAATAACTTTTTTTACCCCTCTCATTTTGTAGCTTGTGCACCTTGTTTTCCTCCTTTTGAAGCATATGAAATTGTCTGTAGCAACTTCTATGTCTGAAGGAATAAACTGACACAAACAAATAGAGGTCTTGGCTTTTCAAAAATGTTCAGTGCTAGCTTATTTAATATATTATTAATAGAAACAGTGAGACATCCCTCTGGGAAATAGGCAGTGCAGCCACTTGGCACCTTCTACAGTAATACCATCTTGGAAAGTACAAGAGATAACAGGGGATATGCACTTAAAAGTAGTTTATGAGGAATTTGAATAGTCAAAGTTTCAGTAGCAGGTATGATGGAAGTGACACAGAGAAGGAGCATGGTTTTTCTGCCATGCTTTTCTGACTGGGTTAGGTGTGGTAGAGGATCCTACTACTGGGATCCACATGCACTCCAGAGCTGGAAAAGAACCTTTCAGAACCAGGTACCAAGAGAAATTTCATGTATGTAATCCATGAGTGGAGTAGGTTGTCTGGTTGCAAACGCAGCACACCCATGGCAAAGGCACGAGCACAAACTTGAAGGAGGGAGTAAGCCCATTGTCACATTCTGTTTAAATGCTGCAGGAAGAAGCTGCTAGCAAAAACTTACTGTCCTGGAGATCACCTCTGTATCTGGAGCAAGAAATCTGATAAATTGGAAGCCTCGTGGAGATACCACGAGAAGGCATTGCTTAAGTCTGTAGAAGAGATGTTCAGAACTCCATTTCTTTTCTCCTTCTGCTTCCAGCATTGGCTATAAGAGAGATGATTAAACATCTTTTGTGAGTTTGCTTCAGGAAATATGAAAAAATTGGTGTGATAACATGTGTGCTTTATTGGCTTCTATAAGCAATTAAGAAAATCTAGATTTAGGCATTTTGTTATTATTTATTAATAGGGTTAATTATACTGTGAACCATGAATATTAGTATGTGAATCTCTAAGGTTACATTGATTGATTATGGTCTTATATCTGAGAAATACTGCTTAATTGCATTTATTTAGTGATTTTTTTTTGCCTTGAGTTTATGATCTATTTCATTTTATACCAGCAAGAATCTAAGTTTCAGTTACTGCTGATATTTCTGTTCTGACTGGTATAAAATCACCTGGTTCATCTGTAGCTACAATTTTTTGTCACTTTGGTGGCTTAACACTTGGGTGTAGGACAACTGTTGGTTATCAACTCCTGGCTATATCCATAGAGTAAATAAAGGATTACAGGTTTTCCCTTAGCTCCCTTGGTGCCTGTTCATGCATCAGGGCTGACCTTCTTGTAGGCCTTCTAGGTGATAAGCAACAGCTTGTGTAAGTGCTTGAATATGAAACAGTACTGTTGTAAAGAAGAGTAAACTTCAAATATATTCAATTTCTTGACTTGCTTCTGAGACTCTTCCACTACACTCAAGTGTGATGAAGGGTTTGTGTGATTTTGGACACTCTCTTTGCTTAGCTGTGATGTAAGAATGCTGTCTTACTCCATACAAAACACCAAAGCAAACAAGATGGCCTTCCCTCATTACCCTCCCCTGTTCTGTGGAGCAGTGTGGTTGGGCTATGTTGTTACTGGGGTCTCCTGTGTGGTTACAGTTCCATTAGCTTTGCTGTGAGCAAAGGCCTTTGCAATGGCAATAGGAAGAAGTGGATTTGCCCTGATAATGTTCAGCAAGTTTTTAAAATAAATACAAAGAGAGAAAAAAATTGTAGTTTTCATTTAAGAATCATGTAGCTTCACCCTAGAAATTTCCTTCCTGAAAAAAGCTGTGTTCTTGGAGAGAAGCTATGCATAGGGTTGTTGCATATTTACATGTCCAGGATCCAAACATGAAAACACCTCCTTTGAACCCGTCTCTAATTGTTGAAACCATTTTGAGTTATGCAGATATACCTGCCTCTACCATTAACTTGTTTTCCAGAGTATGCTGTTCATCTACTTTGAACTGTGTAAATATATGCTTGACTTCATTACTTACTACTACAAATCAAATAATAAGGGGTAAGTGCCTACATGACACAGCCTGATTCACATTCTAAGTACATTTATTTGTTTCTAGCAGATAAATGATGCTTTCTAGGGTGGCCTGGTTATTAATTTGGATTTACATAGTTTCTACATGATTATTTTGCAGATATCTTGTTGCCTGTGTTTCTCTCTTCTGTCTTTTTATCTTTTTCTCTCTTGCTTTCTTTTCTCAGATTTTTCTGGGGAGGGAATTATTTTCCTATTTAATTGCACTGGAAAAATAAGGTGAATATATATAGTTCAGGGGTTGCACAGATTAGAAATGGTACATGAGACGTCACTGTTGTTTAAAAGTTCACGGTATTCCTCTGTTTCCTACATGTACCATCTATGACTTAAGAGTATTTCTCCATCCAACTTACAAATACAAAAAAGACTCACATGTTTTTATCACTGAGGCCTTCCACTACATCCTCTTTGTTTGAGGGCTTTTGTCCTGACACTGCGTCTCTAACACTGCCTAGACTGGTCTTTCAGTTGCAGGATCAACTTACTTTTTCACTCTTTTCTGAAAACCGTAACAGGAAGCAATTGGTTGGCATCAGTGATATTCTGGAGCCTGAAAAATGCTAGCAGATACACATTTAGGGGTGAAGGGATAAAAGGAGAAACCTGTGTATTTTTTTAGTAAGACAAGAGGAGGTTCATTAGAGAACACTAATGGCTTTGACCATGATTTGTAAGGACATAATGGCAAAAGGCATCTCGCTGTTCCTGCTTTGCAAGCAGTGTGACTGAAACACATTTTTAATTCCAGCCTCTGCATTGAAATGGGATTAGTGTATTCTTTGTATTAAACATCTTGTGATTGCCTGGCCTTTAGAGCTTAAGTTGTTTGTTCGAAGTTATTGTCACATTTATAGAATCATAGAGTCATTTTAGTATTGAGAGAAAAGTTTTCTCCTACTAAAAACATTTTAAAAGTAAAATGTCTTATATTTTACTGTCCATTGCTGTGGGTTAAAGGCTTCAGGTACGATTGGTCTGAAAATACCGTACAGAAGCATTCGTAAGGCTCCTCACAACCAAAGTCACCTAAATAGGTTGCTGTCCTAAAAGGCTATTGTTAGTCTGAAGGAGGGATTGTGGTACATCCCTTCCATCAAAGCGTTCCTTCCCCCAGCTGCATTTACTCCTGATTTTGACTCTTCAGTATGGCCTTACCCATCTCTCACTGTAACCCTTAGAAGATCCTCCTTGGCATCTTTTGCAGTGGAATCAAGTTTCATGCTCATCTTCCTTACCCATATTCAGTCAAAGCAATTGTGTTATTTCTTAATTCTGGCTACTAACAATAGCCACTAAATTACCACAAAACAATTTATGCTTTTTGACCCAGTTGCCTACAAGGCATTCCTTGGAACAAAGCAGATACGCTTTTTAGTGTGTTATGTAGATAACACAGCAGCTGTATTTGGCAGGGGTGCCCTTGTTCAAATATCAGTGTCTACCAGACCAGAGGATGTCAAAAACTGGGAAATAAATATGGCCATAATAGATAACTATGTAAACATGGTTTATCATGAAACACCCAAGGAAAATAACTCTGGATCAACAGAGGTTTGATTTGGTTATGTCAGAGTTTCTATGTTTCTTTGACCATGACTTGCACAGTGCTGTTGCTGGGTATGACAGCATCTGTCACTTTTTCAAACATGTATTTTATATATTTTAAATTCCTTCTCTAAGACAGAAATGGAAAGTGGATCCCACCAAAACTTCATATATCAGATATATAACAGTTTATACTTTTATTTTGAAATCAGGTAGGGACTTCAGCAGTGGGTTAAATACTGCAATGAGAATATGTAATATGGCATAAGTTTGGGGCAAACTTATCTGTGATTTTTTCAGTTTTAATCCTAAAATTGATATCTTTCACATCTGCTCAAGTTAAAAAATCGATGTATTTAGTAGCATTTTTTTTTTTAAGTTTCCCTTCAATGAGGTAAATCTGAAAGTTCTAGAATATATTTTGCAGCTGCTTTTCACACATCTGCATTGCTTACCTTTAAAGCATTAATCTTCTGCAGGTTTGAAGATCTGTGCCTTTTTGTGACTGCTGGGCATTTCAGTTTAGCAGTGTTCAGATCATAGTGAGGTTGTATTTAGGAGACATAATATATTTATAGTAATATCCATAATAACCCTTGGACTACATGAAGATCTAGCTGTACTGTACAAAATGGTTCACTTCTCTCCTTCTCCATTGCAGCCAGAGGAAAAGGTAGTTTCTTGATCTCATCACATCAAGAATGGTGAAGTATCTTTGGGAGAGAGGATGAGATAAATGGAGTGAATTATAGTGTGCAGTGCCGAGCTGATGTACTCACAGATTAACTGAAGCCCTTGTGAAGATCTTTGATATCAAAGCTTGTCATCTGGTTGCAGTGTTAGTCCTATCAGTGACTGACACTGACTGGGACTCTTGGCTCACTTCTGAAAAAATGCAAAAAGAAAAAACAAACAACAACAAAAGAAAAACATTGGGAAAAATCTTTGAAAAGCACCCCTTTCGTTTACATTTACATCCCGGTAATAAAAACTTGACAGTTCAAGATAAATCATAGAGAAAAATCTGGATTGGGAGGGATCTTAAAGATGATCTAATGATGAAAGGGAATGCAAAACGTGAGGAGAGATTTAAGCAGCTTGCAGCCTTTTCCATAAAAGAAATCCTTCCTTTCCATTAAAGTGCAGTGGATGTTTTAATCTTGTTTTTCAGAGAATACATATATTTCTGCTGCATCTCACTGCATCATGTGTAATGCAAAGCTGATCCAGTGGTTCAAGTACTTGCTGACCTAAGACAGCAGCTGGGACTATCTATCTAAATGGTAATAAGAACCTTGAAGGTTAGCCCATGTTAATGTGCAAAATACTCAAGATCTTTAGCAGTTTCATTTTGTGTCATTCTTGTTTTTAAAACTAAAATCACGAGTTTCCAATAGAATTGTTCTAGAGACAAATGACAGTGTTCAAGACAAGGCTAGGTGGGGTTTTGGGCAACCTAGTTTATTACAAGGTGTCCCTGCCCATGGCAAGGGGCTGGAACTAGATGATCTTTAAGGTCCATTCCAATCAGAACCATTCTATGATTCTATGACAGGATTTGCCAGTAACTTCTGCTGGGGAAATTTACAACAGTGCTATTACCATAATCTCTTGTCAGTTTGACAGTTACATACAAATATATATATTTAAAAAGGGATTTTGGACAATCAAACCCTGATAAAAAAACTGGACTCAGGCTGGGAAATTAAAGACGGCTTTCTGCAAGGCTCAGGCTTGCTTTATGGCCCGCATTGTACTGTGAGAAAATATTCCCTGGAGACAGTATTAGAGTTTTTAGGATAATATTCTGGTAAAGAACAAAAAGAATTTCTGAACTGATTCCTAAATTTTCTGAAACTTAAAAAACACCAGAAAACAAAATTACAAAAGTGGTAATGCTAGAGGCTGCAAAGTTGCAAAGTTACAAAGTTAATTCATCCCTGCCTCTGGGTCATATTTTAGATCCTAAAGTGTTAGGTGAGCTTAAACAGAACAAATTAATCTTACTCTGTATTCTTGAATAAAAGAAGGGAAATGTAGTGCTACTTCATCAGTATCAAATGTGGAGTGCTTGTTTCAATGCAGTTCAAGGGTATTAAAATTGCCAGTTTCTACAGTTTAGGACATATCAAGAGTAGAAGGAAAAATACCTTTTTATGTTCTCGCTACAGGCTCATTTTCAAAAACCTCCCAAGATCTAAGTATTCTGAATACTCTCTTCACTAAAACTAACCGTTTGATCCATGCTCTCCTCCATTTTGGAGACAGGGTCTTACTTAGAATGTAATATACGACTTAGACCCAATTTTAATTACGCTGCTGCTCTGTTTTCCATGATATGTACAAATTAACCTCTATTTAAAAAAACATGAATTTATTCTGTCGAAGACTGTGGCCACATAGCTGGTCTCTTCCATAGATACTTCCATCAGTTTTAAAGATTTTAAAATACTTTAAAAATAATGCTTTGAGAGTATTGGATGGTTCTGTATAATTATTTTTTGCATAAGGTGGTTCCTGTAGTTATGACAGCCCTGTAATGGGTTCTTTATATGATTTTATGTTCTCGTAAGAGGACATCAGTAGTTATAAAGGGCTAATGCAGTGTAACTAGAGATATAAGCAGTGTCATAGGCACTGTAGCAGAATGTGTTATTTATGATAATAAGTAACTGCTTGACTTATCAGATCCTGTAACACTCCTTTAGCCATTTGTTATATCATTTGTTAATCATAATTGATGTACCTTTCATGTAAAGTCTGACCTCATAGGTAAATAGCAGAAGGCTGCAGAAAAATGAGTAAGAATACAGATGTTCAGTAGGACATTAGTCTGTACTCATTAAAAATCTTATTTATATAATATAAAAGTTTTGGAGATGCAGTTTTTCTAAATCATAGAATCAGAATAGTTAAGAGTTGGAAAGGACCTCAAGATCATCAAGTCCCAACCTCCCTACCATGGGCAGGGACACCTCACACTAAACCATGTCACCCAAGGCTTCATCCAACCTGGCCTCGAACACAGCCAGTGAATTAGCATTCACAACCTCCCTTGGCAACCCATTCCAGTACCGCACCACCCTAACAGGAAAGAATTTCTTCCTTATATCCAGTCTAAACCTCTGCTGTTTAAGTTTTAACCCATTACCCCTTGTCCTATCACTACAGTCCCTAATGTAGAGTCTCTCACCAGCATCCCCGTAGGCCCCCTTCAGATACTGGAAGGCTGCTATGAGGTCTCCACGCAGCCTTCTCTTCTCCAGGCTAAACAGCCCCAACTTTCTCAGCTTGTCTTCATGCGGGAGGTGCTCCAGTCCCCTGATCATCCTCGTGGCCCTCCTCTGGACTTGTTCCAACAGTTCCATGACCTTTTTATGTTGAGGACACCAGAACTGCACACAGTACTCCAAGTGAGGTCTGACGAGAGCAGAGTAGAGAGGCAGGATCACCTCCTTTGACCTGCTGGTCACGCTTCTTTTGATGCAGCCCAGGTTATGGTTGGCTTTCTGGGCTGTAAGCACACACTGAAGCTGGCTCATATTCATTTTCTCATTGATCAACACCCCCAAGTCCTTCTTCGCAGGGCTGCACTGAATTTCCTTTTTGCCCAACCTGTAGCTGTGCCTGGGATTGCTCCGACCCAGGTGTAGGACCTTGCACTTGGCATGATTAAACTTCATGAAGTTGGCATCAGCCCACCTCACAAGTGTGTCAAGGTCCCTCTGGATGGCATTCCTTCCCTCTAGCATATCAACAGAACCACACAGCTTGGTGTCATTGGCAAATTTGCTGAGGGCGCACTCAATCCCACTGTCCATGTCACTGACAAAGATGTTGAACAAGACCAGTCCCAACACCGATCCCTGAGGAACACTGCTTGTTACCGGTCTCCAGACGGATATTGAGCCATTGACCACGACTCTTTGCGTGCGACCATCCAGCCAGTTCTTTATCCACCGGGTGGTCCACCTATCAAATTGATGTCTCTCCAATTTAGAGACAAGGATGTCATGTGGGACAGTGTCAAAGGCTTTGCACAAGTCTAGGTAGATGAACTGCTCCACCTCTGTGGAGCTTTTTCTGTTAGTATTTTGAGGTTTATGCAGATTGCATTTAACTTACCAGTGTTAGTTTTTAAGTCACCTGTAAGCTTAGTAATGGATTATGACATTGAAATTGACAGGTAAATTTTGCTGACAGAACTGTTGTCCCACTGGGGCATCTGCATCTAGTAAATGCTGTCCTCATTTATTGCAGGAGTGTCGTTATGAGTGTCACTGCGATTTTTCCATTACTTTATGTTTGATTTTTTGCTGCTGCTTTGAAGAGAATTACATTCAATATTTCAGTGCAGGAAGGGAGATAGTCTTTCAGTTATTAGAAAAAAAAAAAACAAACCCCACAACCCAGGCTTAGTAAGAATATTCAATTTGATTTTAAAACATGAAATAATATGTCTGTTATTAAAGTAAGTATAGAGATCCAATTCTATCTTCCTGTTTCATTTTATAGAAATGCCTAGAGGAAACAGAACCAGAGCTCAATGTGAATATTTCTATTGCAGAAAATACAAAGGCACAAAATTTACGATAATTGTTACCATCTAAGAGGATGAGTGAACTTAGAATAATGAATGATAAAGATGAGTGCATATGCGTTTTATATACATGAGAGCAGTTGTCTTTCTGGGGCATCCTTTGCTTTAAAAAAGTTGCAGTGAAACAAAAATGTCTATGCGTCAGATTTTAATCTTAGTTCATAAAGTAGGGGGGTACACACAGAGCAGTTCAGTTCATGCAAAATTATATTTATGCTGTTGAAACTGTAATATGACTTCTGTGGTTTATATATACTTTTCCAATGGAAACCAATTATATGTGCTGTGATAAGCACAGGGTTAAGGGATCATATGTATTACAAAGTCATCCAGCGTTCCATTCTGAGAGAATTAATTACATCCCATTTCCATTTTGTCATTGTAATTTTCCCATATTAAATAGAAAATAGGAAAAAAAATCTTTTTTTGAGTGATGTACCCTACTTCCACACATTTGCTATTGGCTTCCTATGGCAATTACATGAATTATATCATTATTTCTTAATATAGAAAAAGATTAAGTAACATACTCTTGAGAAAAGTGCTGTCAAAGCTTTCTGTTATTACTATAACCTATTCTTTCAGAGGTAGCCTATCATCTGCTATGTGCAAAAGGCCATAAGCTGATGGCAGATATGTTCCAATGAATGTTGGCTTTCACATGAGAAATTTGCTTCAGAAATTATATATAAATTTTTCTTTTCATTAACATTGAATATGGGACTTGGATTTTTAATGAGGTCAAAGGCATGCGTGTGATTTACAGTGTGTATAAGGAGTTAAGGGACTTCTGTATGAAGTAAATGAGAAAAAAAACCTATATTAAAAAATCAGTGGCTTCACCTTTGGAAAAATAATGATCATGCAGTATATGGCTTTCTAAGCAAATTATAAGTCAATATGTCTTTTATTTGCAGCAAAAGCTAATTAAACTTTGACATTGTAACAGACACTTTTTAAATCTGCCAGCACACTTACAGAAGTACATTAAGTGCTTCTACATAACAATCTAATTAAAAATTAAGAAGTTAGTTGCAAATATATCAAAGCTAAGAATGTCATATTAATTGAGATATGTTCTAATATTACACTTAATTTACCACAGAGAGGGTTTAAAACTGGGCTAGAGAGAGCCCAGAAACTTTGTGGTTCTGCATTATGTCTAGGGAAAGACACTTTAGAGCTCAAGACAGGTTTGCTTCCACTTGGGTAACGTGTAGTTGCAGAATCAGGAGCAAGGGTTTAACTCTGCAGTACAGCAAAGCAAATCATAACCTCAGAGTCTGAGGCTGCTTTTTTATGTGCTTGATGTTCAAAAAAATAAAGTTTCAAGAAAAATCTTTGACTCGGGAGAAAAAAAAAAGAGATCTAATACTAAGAAGTTGAACAAATGACAGCACTAGAGCAAGTCCAGTTGAGTGAATGAGTGGCAGAGGAAGCCCGAAGTGGTGGATGTGGAATTAACTGCATAGAGCCAAGGTCAGACTTCAGTATATGACTTAATGGAAGGGAATTTCAAGTCTAATAGAAGCTCTGCTTCACAGTAAGAAGTTGACAGCTTTGGATGCTGTCATCTGGAAAGCTGGAAATACTTTGTTGAACCCAAGAGACTAACTCCCAGGAAACTGTTGCATTACAATTTATGGGTTAGAAGCAGCAGATTCTGGAGAAAAGCTTGAGGTACAGAATGACTGAAGAAGGTGACCAGTCAGATGGCATTCTGGAAATGCTCTTTCTGTACCTGAAAGGAGGGCAAAATCTCTTAATGTAATGACCAGATGAAAAAGCTGAAGTGCAAAAAATCCCTCTGTTTGTTACATGTTTCTCCTCTATATGTTGATGTTTTCATAGAAGATTGCTTATTACAAATTTAATGTTCACACTTCAAGATACTGAGGATTTGCTGCTTGACACAATGCAGCTTTAAACCCACTTCAGGTAACATGGCCAAGTTCCATCTTTATGTAGTAGAAAATCCGGCAGAGGTGGAAGGAAAATGTGACATCATTTGTATCAAATATTTAACTGGTCTTTTAGTTAAACGAGCTTCACCCTACAGCTTCAGTCTCTATAACTCTCTTGATCGTCATCACCACAAAAGCATCCTAAAACCCTGGGAAAGATTTATTCAATAGGTTTGCTCATACAGTGGCAATGTGCTGAGCTCTTCATTAGGAGGATTTCTTCCCTCTTACTTGAAGCAAGACCCTTTTTCTTCCTGTAATGGGTGCGCCCTGATTCAGTCTGCATATGAGCCACACGTGGTTGTCAATGCAAGTAGAGACTTTAAGAAGTTATACTTGTTTAACTCTTTAGTCTTGCATGTCAAGATAAGAACCTGCAGACATTGAATTAAGACATTGAAGCAGAGAAAAAAAGGAAGAGGGGGGATACAATATGCACAGATATAAATCTTCAGTTCTCTTGCTCAATTTGTTTGAGAAGACATGTTTTTAGCATATTTTCTATACTTCATTAAAAATGGTTGTAAATGTTTACTGTCTGCTTCAGAATAATAAAAATAGTGGAAGCTTATGTGTTTAGTAATGCAATAGTTCAATCTAATTGCACATAGCCCATACAAGAACTTAGAGCTACTCAACTATTTTTTCAATAACAGGAACAGTGCAAGTTGTAAGAGAAGATGTTTACAAATTTGAAGATCATTGTATTTTTTGAAAATGTCAAGAAGTTGTGTTGGGTTCTTATTGTGGATGCATCATTCACGATCAAGTCAAAGTTAACCAGCTGAAATTGCTTTGGTAATACCGTTGTGTCATTTTGAGATACTGAACACTTATGAAAATCAAGAGTGCACAAAGTGAAGTTATCTCTGTGGTAGGATGCAAAAGGAGGTTTCTGAACTAATACAGCAGTTTGGGGCAGACAGAAATTGTGGGGTTTCCTCCTGAGACAGCAGAGATTGGAAGGGAGACAAGCCTCTGCCCTTGCAGTGTCAATACTGTGTTCCCACTTGCAGCTGAAGCCCACTCTCATTCTAAGGAACCTGTGCAGCCCCTTGGGAGGGTTTGGAGACTGCGGCTTAAGTAAATTATAGGTATGGGGATTTAAAGTTGATTGGTTAACATGGCAAAGTAATGTAATTGCAATGACAATGAAAAATTGTGCTAAATGAATAGAATTCACCCTTATGAATTTTCTATGTCAACCAAACTCATTATTACCATATTTGCTTCCCAAAGCTTTTGATCCATTGTCCAACAATAACATAAAATAAATTATTGCCATTCTTTGCATGGTGAAAGTTGGGGTTTATGTTTTGTCCTTCTGCAGATCAGCTGCAGATGAAGCACTGAGTAGAAAGAACTACAGTATTAACTTTTTCAAAAAGCTTGGATTATCTATTTTAGGATTTTTTTCTATATTTTGTTATAATATTTAACAGAAGAAGTCGTGTTATTTAAGATAGTAAAATCACTTCTAACCACATTGGAAAATAAAGTCAGTCCTTCAATATATACATGTAGATACACACAGGTAAGTTATAGACAGCGAGATCTCATTTACTAAGATGTGTTGTGCTATTATGCTTCCTCTGTTAACTGTCACCAGGTCACATAAAAATAAATCTCACCATAGCAAGGCTTTAGTCCTGGCTAGATAACTGGAAGCCTTTAAATGTTACTTAAGTTGCAGAGTCTTTTGAGGTTGGGTTTGTAGGGCCCAAAGGAGGACCTGTGGCATTACCATAAGCTCTGCTTTCCTATGTTCTTGTAGGTGATGTAAAGAGCAGCTACAGATTCAGATGCAAATACTGGGGAAGAACTAGAGCTCTGTGAATGAAATGTGCATGGCAGTAGCAGGGGCAAGTTTAATATCTACAAACAACAGAATATGGGGAGAGAGAGAAAGGACTCTGGTCTGAAGGCCATCTCTGTGCTCTAAATGAACCAGCCTTCCGTCCAAGCCCAGAGAAAAGTGTGATTTCCAAAACAATAGGGCATACAAAGAAAATACATAGAGCTTCTGTTTCTTATGCCATTCAACAAGATTTAGAAGGAAATGCAGCCAGAATTAATGGTCATTACCTGATGAAAACCAGACATCCTTGGGAATGGGCTCATACAATCCAGGATAAGGCTAAATGCAATTAAAAAGACTCCACTGAGGCAAAAATGGCAGAGGAGTCAGAGGAAACAGATGGATCATGAAGTATAGAATCATCATGTGTAAAGACCTTTTTTATTTTAGGTTATCAAAAAAATAAAAAAAAAGAAGAAGAAAGAAAAACCTAGGCTAGGTAGTTAAAACATTAATTTATTTCCCTAGAAAGCATAAAAACTATACAGAAGAGACAGTGACAATTACTTTATTGATTACTTTGAAAGTAACATCAATTCTTTCTTTACAAGTTCTTTCTCTTGAACTTGGCTTATAGGTTACTTAAAGAATGGTTGAGTAATTTTAAAGAATGATTCACTGTTTACAGTAGTTGTTTCACCTGCAGTTCATTTGTAAAGGGATAATTTAAACTACACCACCTTAGATTTCAGTAACAAAAGGATTTTAATGATACTTCTTTGTATGCTAATCCAATAATCATTGTAAAAATCAAGCACCAAATTCTCCCGTACTGATTTAATTTACACACTTGAAGGATCTTTCTCAATGTATCTCACAATATAGCAGAGCCTTCCTCTGCCTGAAAATCAGATTCAGGAGGTTTCCTCTTAGTTCCTATAGCTTATGTTGCTGCAGCATGTGGGTTTATAAGCCCTTTCTACACAAGCTTATGTTAGAAATGAGCAGTTGTGTATATTAGGACAGTGGGTTTGCTTCAGTAAATATTGCTGGAGTGGAATACAATTAGCATATTGTCTGTGCTGAATTAATGGGTAGTTCCACTTAAACTTGACACAGGAGAAAACACTATAAAATTATCACTACAAACCATGCTGCCCAGACTAAAAATGTAGTGAAAGTTTTTTTCTTGGTAAAAATATCACTGGCACATATTTCTAAAGGCTACACATGGGGAAAATAAAAAGGTTGACAGAATTACTTCTGAAAAGCTTTATGAATTTGCTTCTGATAAGCAAATGGCAAAGTGACAATACAATTTAGTAATTTATCCAGTATATTAGGATTCACAGGCTACTCAGAAGTTTCACCCTCAGGCAAGACCTGTAGTAGTTGCAGGAAAATGATTTATGCATTGTAATAAATGTTACTGCTCAATCTGTTTGCTTGTTCAATGGTTAGAGTCCCAAAAGAAAAGTCTATCTCAAATTAGGACTGGCATACATTATCTGTCAGCTTTATATAGTACTGTAAAAGTCATTCAGCTGACAGAAATATTAGCAGAATGTTTTATAGATTTTTGTTCTGGATGAATCCTTGTATTGGTGAGGGGAAGCAATGGGGCTGTGGTGCTGTGCTACAGGATTGAAGTTGCGTGTAGATGAGTAGTTTCTCTCAGTGGTTCACTGCAAATGAACATCTGGACTGCATATTGATTCCATGTGTGCAAATGAGATCAGCCCAAATAATGACCAGAATCAATCAAGCTTCAGCCTAGATGTACACTGGTACTGATTTGTTAGACAACCAGAATTGGCAGCACCTTGCGTAATTTGGCACCAATTGACAAAGATTAGACTGTTTTGGGGCCTGACCGGTTATTAATTTGAACCCCCCCTCTCCCCCTCCCAAATATTTTGCAAAGTAAAATCAGCTGTAGCTTATTTGTCCCTGCCCCCTCCTCTTCATACCAGCCCTAATTGCTTTAGACAAACAAGTGAGCTTGCGGACTGTTCACTTTACACAGGAAGACATGAATTCTTTGATCCATACAATATTCTCTCGTTCAACCTTGGAGCTATTTACTGAGGAGATTTATTTGCAGACAGACAGTAAAGCAGTTCTTTACAAATGGAAATGAGTTCAGCTTCTTTGATTTTTTGGCTCAAGTTTCTCCCCTCCCGTAGGAGTCATATCACAAAACAATTAATAGATATCTCTGCTGGGTTCTTGGTTATTGGAGAGGACCATAAACAATAGAAACCACCCAGATTTCTTTGTAGAGTTTTTTTGAGTAGTGTAACACCTCTGAATTAGAACTGGGACAAATACAACTTGCCTGATTTTAAGTTTCAGGCTAGACTTACAGTTCAGACAAGGCTTGATGTGGCTCACCAGCCTTTTGACCAAAGCTGCCCTCCTTTTCAAATCACTTTGATCAAAAAAGGAAAAATAAAAAAGGCGTTGAGGAGCAGTACATTCAAACCAAATGAATTTCACCTTGAGTTTCTGTGAATTCCAGATCAAAAAAATGGCTTGGATCCAACCTCGAGAAGATATTTGCACAACATATTACAGCGTTTACTTTCACATAGTTGCAGGGGACTGTCATTGAGCATACTGTCATTTTTCTAGGAAGTGTTTTCTTTGTACTTTGGCTAAAGGACAGGGAGACAATGGGGCTGGTGAGACCTGAAAGTTTCTCTATCTTTTCTTGGGTGAAATGAATGTTAAGTGACTGCAATGACTCTGAATTGCTGCACAGGAGAGCAGAATTCAGCATTCCCTTGCTGTTGATCTCTTGGCATATTTCATGGTGCTTGCTTTACCCATTATAAATCCAGGACCGGCTTTATGGACCCTGGGAAGAATCAGGATTTTACAGTGTATGGTCTCAAGAATTATTTTTATATTCTGAATCATGTCACTTTTAATTGTTCAGTAATTCAATACAATCTACTCCTAAAGGGTCTACCACTGTCTTTAGGGATCGCTTCCAGAAACTGTGACTTATAGCGCCCTTTAGGAACACAAAGTAATTTGGGCTAAAATATAAGGAAACTGAAACTCCAGGTGGAAATTAAATAGGCAAAAAGTAATTACCTGGTCAGGTCAGGAGGGTTAACCCTCCCCTGACATAAGCGTGAGGGAATCTTTAATGATCACAGGTGGTGGAAAACTTTCCTGACTCAAACCAGGAGCAAGACATCCATCAGACGAGTGGCCCCTGGTACCATGCTGGGGTGCTGGTTTAGTGCTGACCTGGGACATGAGCCATTTCTGCTGAATTGGCTGTGATTTTGGTTGTGTGAGATCAGAAAGCAGGCAGGGAAACCTAGCGTACTTCTAATGCCATATCCTGCTGGGTGTCTCAGCACTGTGTGGCGATCTTTCTGTTCAGCTCTTGCCCCTGCCTGACCTTGCATCACTTTTAAGTTCAGTGAGATCAAACAGGGTGGCACAGAGTGATGGGGATGTTTGTTTTGCTTCAGTGAATGGACATCGCTTGTGATTCATGTGGCTCATGGGCCTGTGCTGTAGTAATAACTGTTTGGTATGGAGAAGGGTGGTAGGTGTTGGTGATCTGACTTGCCTTGCTAATCTCTAGCATCTATGATTCATCTGTTCTGGGAAAAATGATAACAACCTTATCAGGGATCTTTGAGTACAAAACATATTTTATCGTAACTAAAAAGCAGGTTGTGCCAGCTGTAGTTAGGGCATTCCCATGGTACTTTTCCTAAAATAAACCTGTGCTGTATGTACATAAAAATAAGTGAATCTGCCTGAAAATGTTTTCTTTTGTGCTGCCTAAATAAAAAAATCTAGACCATCTAAGACCTTGGTGCTTGTGATCCTGCTGGAGAAATTAATGTGCAGAAGAAGTCCTGCTTGTGTCTGCCATTTTTCCTTCAACTACTATTATCTGTTAGAGAGTACTAATGACATCCAACTGGCATAAATTTCGGTTAGTGGGGGAATGTGTCTCTGTGGATGCCTGTGCTGTGTGGCTAACATCAACCTGCCCAGAAAAGGACAAGCCAAGGCACCGTATTGTACTATCTGTATTAGAAGGATAAAATCAACCCTTAAAAACTCTTGCTACCCTGAAGTAATGTAAGAAACAGGCTTTCTGTGCTATGATGGTATTTGACAATGAATCACTAAACCCTCTTTTCCTTTGTCATCTCAGTATTCAGTTCAATATACTTCGTGACAAAGAATAAAAGGCAGGCTTTATTCTTCATAATGTTTATGTCACTAATGTGTTGTTTGTAATCAGCAATTTGTCTCTTTGAAGGGTGTACTTTAATATATGGACATGCCTTGCCATGGTTGATATTTTGTTTGGCTTGTTTGTTTTTCATAATGATTTTTTTTTTTTTCATGTGGGATTTTCTTTGCTTTGTCTCTTTTTAAATTCACTGAACGCTTCACTAATGCTGGCAAATGACAGTGTATAAATCAGATCTTTAAAAATGACAACACTAGCAAGGATTAAAAGAGGTATCCCATTTTAGAACATTTAGAAGAGGTTTTATAGTTGTTACTTTAACATCTTAAGGATAGAAAAATCTATTCCTGGCTGTCTGAATACAGAAGATGCTGCTGTGATCACTCAGACTAGTTTGATGGCTACTGGATTTCCATATAGTAAATCCTGAATCAAGCTGCTGCACTCCAATTACACTGGAACATGTCTTTTTAAAGATAGCTGGTACGCATATCAAAGACAGGAGATTATATGGATCCCCACTGGTTTAGATGTATAGATGTAAACCCGGATTCAGTTACAGGGGAGTTTAAGAGAGGTGTGGAGCAAACTCAGTTGCACAGTCAGAGCCATTAACACTATCATGATGCTTCTGTGTGGCAGGGGAGGATATTTGTTTCTGTCATGTTCCCTAAGGGTTCTCCAGGATTGTGGCTGATATGACATTTTAAACTCTTTATAGCTGCTTCCCATGATAAAGTTTACCCTAAACAGTATGACAAGCTACCAGCATCAGTGATATCACTGTTCAGTCCTATTGCAGCTCCTCTGAGGGAGCATTTGCTGTCCAACTCCATGTTCATGTGTGCTGTTCAAAACAGTAGGAGCTGCTTCATCCTCTGAGATCCTTGAATGCTCTCCCTTGGTTGTCATCTTCAGTCTTGCCTGTGCCAGATAACCTCTTGTGTAGTTGTTTTCTTTAAAAGCACCCATAAGGGAATTTTTGCCTGGCTTTGCTTTTCTTCCCTTAAAACAATCTTTCAGCAAGTAAAGATCTGAAGAGATGAGATTAACTTAATTGATACATGATGGGGAATAGCGTGTGTATATATATGTCGAGAGAGAAAACAGAAAAACAGAAAACTGCAGAGTATTCAGAATTTGTGGGGTGTGGAGAGGAAGGGGCAAGAGTGACTTTCTGCAAAGTAACATTCTAAGGAATTTCCCATTTGGAGCCTGACATTGCTTGGGCCTGTGTCCTTGGAAAAGTCACTTAACCCTCTTTTAGCTTTAAGAAAATGGCATTAAAAATATCTCCCCCTTCAGTTGCACGGAGGTACTGGGTTTCTGCAAAACTGTTGTTTTTGGTAGCACAGAGCATCTGGAAAGGAAAACAGGGATTAACTGAATTTTTACCTCCACTTTTTATAACAACAATTTAATGCTTTTTTTTTTTTTTTGCAAAATGTCACTGCTGTGAGGAGGTGTGTGGGAGCTCTTCACCTCCAAAACAAGTCTTGACAGGGAGCCTCTTGCCAGACGCTTCTGACGGGTTGTGGGTGGTTATTTTACAGTGTCTCTAATATCACCACACTGACTGCTGTGCAAGGGGTGTTTGTCCATCTGAAGGTTATCCACAGGGGATGTTAATGGCATCTCTCTTAGCAGACTTCTACCAAATGCCAGTTGCCTCTTCCTTAGAGTTCAGCTTAAGCCTGAATTTCCACCTCCACCTTCATGTGTGTGACCAGAGCTGCTACTGGATACAAGTAAAACTAAGGGGATATGAAAAACTGTCCAGAGTATGGTGATCAGATGCTAATGGCTGCATTCAGGAGGGAGGATCATCTCCCTGCTAGGGTGTGACCTGGACCCTGGGAGATATTTCATTCCTGGCACCACTCTCACCATGAGTTTCCAAATGAGCTGATGATACAAGCCATCATCAGCTGCAACAGCAGCCCTGGCTCCCAGCTGTTTGCATATGCAGGAGAAAGCTCTCTGCACTTGGACATAATTGGTTACCTGTCCCCACGGTTTGCATGTCCCATGTGGAAAAGCCTTGGGCTCTAGGGCAGCAATCAGGAATGTCTCTGGGAGTTGCGGCTGAAATTTTTTGGGAAGAAAGAAAACACTTTGTCCTTTTCCTTTTTGTGTTAGAGGTTTCCCCACTAAATGGTTGCTCTTCTCACTAAATTATTACTTCTTATGCTTTATCTTAGAAATCAAAACCCAATTTGAGAAGAACGAGAGCTTTTAGGGTGTGTTACAGAAGGAGGCTGATGCTGCTGCAGCACATGGGCAATGCAGATAGCTCATGCAATTTCAGATGGGATGACTGGTAAAGAGCTGCTCAGAGTGGCCAAACCTTAGAGTTTCTTGCTCTTGTTCAGAACAGAGTATTTCTGATCAGTTTCTGAGCTTTAAGTTCACCAGTCCTGGGACCCATGATATTTAGCTACCTCCAAACACTTTCAGGAGGTCATTTTGGTACTGAGGTTCCTGAAATCTGCCTTACTCCCTTATTTTTATCAGCTAAGTCTATTCCTCAGTGCAGCTTTAGAGCTGCCCTACAACTCTATCCTCTATACTGGAAGAAATAGTATTGCACTTCCCTTTTTCACTGCATTTCCACCTCCATGCACCCTGGGAAACACTGAAGGTAACACTGCATTGCAATGCTGTGATTTCCCATGTTCCAATGAAGGGAGCATTTCTCTGTCTTCCACCGTAAAATAACTACCATGTAAATTGACCATTTATTTAAGTATGTCATAGCTGGCTTAGAGAACTGGAAGATTGGGCACTAGCTTATAAGGAAGTTAGCAGCACAGCAGGCAGCTAAACCCTGAGCTCTCTGCTGAATGCTGTGTGCAAGAATCTCCACCCACTCTTGCACCTTTTTCTCTGTATGCTTGAAGAGTTTCAGATACTCTGCAGCCATAGGCATGTCAGCAGCTTTGCTTTATATCCTGCTCAAACTAGGTGCCGTGCCAGCTTTTGTGGGCAGGTCCATAGTGGTAGTTGCTCACAGTTGGTCCTGTAGAGTATGTCCGTTTTCCTTTCCAGATGCTCTGTGCTACCAAATAAGGGGAAAACATGTGTTTCCCAATGCTGTGATAAGTCAGAGGTATAAGTTACAGCTTTACCATATTGAGAAAGGAATGCGAAGTGCACCCTTCTCTATCAGCACAGAAAATGTTTGCAGAATTGAGCTATAAGGCATGGCAATATTCACTGAAGCAGGCTACATCACTGTGCAGAGAGGGAATGAGGGATTTTTTCTTTCTTTCTTAATTTCCCTTTTGCATTACAACCTTTTTGTTAGATTTCTCATTAGATGCAATTCTGTATTTTATTCTCATTCTTCTTGGCTGAAGCCACTCACAACTGAATCCCACCCCAAAAAAAAATAAAATAAAAAGAAGTAAATAATGGTATCAGCTCATTTTAGTTAACTCCTGTTTTTTCAAGCCATTTTCTAATTTCTGTCATCAGCTGAATTTATTTTAGTTAGTAATAAACTATTCAAAACAGAGGGGCACAGGAAAATTAAACTAAATAGAACTAATCTGTTCATCAGCTTGCTGTTAGTTTCATTTTTTTTTCCCTTTTCAGCAGTCGGTTTTTTTCTTGCTTTGGTTTAATGCAATGTCTTGTCTTAATGGAGTAAACCCACCTCAGTTTGTTACTATGCTATCCTAAAGCAGGAAATGAGCTTAAAAAAAGGCACTATCAGCCAAAATCAACTGCACAATATGTTGCTGAGTTTCTCATTCTCAGATAACAATTAAATAAATAAAAACAGAAACAGTGACTGGCACTCAGAAACCCAAATCACTGTGAAATCTGAAGCATTTCCTTCTGCCAGGACATGGTGTATGTCGGGAGACTATGTTTTTCTGCTGTTTTTCTTTACCAAAATAAGCTCAAAAGGCCAGGAGAAGGTTTGGAGATGTAATATCAGCCCACTGTGCCACACACACTTTCTACAAAAGGAAGGGGAGCCATCAGGGCTCTCAGACATGCCTATCCAGATGAATGCCAATCACCTATGTACCTTGTAGGTATATTCAGTGATGGCCAGTGCTGTGTCCCCAAGCCCAGGGGAAGCCTTGCACAGTTACAGGCAGTTCAGGCTGAGGATGTGTGGAGGGCAGGAGTAACTTTCTGAAGCTGTTTGTAGCTGTCCTGGTTACAGCTCACAAACAGAGGAGGGATTGGGTGCTCCTTGCCAGGCTGGAGCCACAGGCTGCACGGGGCGGACATCCATGGGCTGACACGTAGTAGAGAAAGACTTTACCATCTCCTCCTGCTTTCTTTCACCTGATAGTTTATTTCTGTAATCCTCATGTAAGCACAGGGAGGGTGTAAAGGACACCCCTGTGTGCTGAAGTGCCTGTTGGTTCCCTCTGAAGGAGGTGCTCCAAGGAGGACACATATTTAAGAGCTGCAGTGTCATGCCTGGTGATGGCCCTGCAGGGCTGATGCGCTCTGGGCTCCCCTTGGGTCACCTCAGAAAGGCACCAGCAGTAATCACGGTGACCACCACCACCGTATCACCTCTATGGGCAAGGCCACTAGTCTTTCACCTCCAGCAGGACCTTCAGTAGCAGGTGTTCCCACTGGCCTGTCTCTTTGGTCTGTCCATCTGCTGGATGGTTTGGTTTGGAGGGGTGGGAGCGGAAGAAAGGGAATCCTGAGCAATCCAGAGATCGAACACAGTCAAGGTCACAGATGTGCTGATGGATACTGCAAAGAAAGCATTTTCTTTTTGAACTGTCAGCGCTGTCTGTGGCTTGACACAATATTTTATCTTCATTTTAAACTTTTAACTCATTATTAAAATATTTAAATTGGCTGGTGTGAAATCCTGTAGGAATAGTAGGAGTTTATTTCAGGGCAGCGGTGCTTAAGAGCCCCATAAGCATAACCATGTACGGAGGCGGCAGGGTATCAGTCCAGAGGAAAACTCACTGTCAGTTCAAATGCAATCCATATGTTAAAAGTATAGAAAGCATTTGTTAGTCTGATGGTTTGGCTAATATCAAGGAACGTTCCCTCATGGGAGACCTAACTTTCAAGCTCACATGGTGATAAATGCTTTACTGAAGTAATCTTTGGGGGTGACGTGGGGCTTGGAGTATTGGTTTTAAACTGATGGGACATTTCGCCAGGTAATGACATTAGTTAAGTTGGGGGATGGTAGGGAATGGTAACCACCCCTTCTGAGGCACACAGGCAAGCACACACATATTAAATATGAACACCGCTTTAGGGAGTAGGGACATATATCTGCTGTATGAATGGTTGTGCCACATGATTGTACCTCAGGAAAACAGGGCTGACAAGCTATAAATGCAGTGCTGTAATTCGTAGGAAAGGAGACAGGTAGGCAGCTTGGCCATTCCTTGCCTTTCCTGCAGGAATGTCAGTATATGAATAGCACTGAAGTACTAGAATTGCAGTTGGATGAAAAAATGGGTGGTTAAAAACAAATGTCTGAAAAAAGCTCCCCACACACATCCCTTTTATTTTTTTTAAATAAAATTTTGCTTCCAATCTGTGTTCAATTTTGCTTAGTTCTAGGTCAGCCTTAAATGAGGTGCAAATTTGCAAAGGGAACAGCAAATGGCTGCTGTTGAGACAAGCACAAGAGGAGGTAGTTGTACCGACAGCAAGCAGGGTTTGCGTGCATGAATGTCTTTTCATGGTATAGTTTCTTTCTCTGAAAGTCAGAGTAGAGTCAGACAGGCTGGGATCAAGGCCAGGTTTTCAAAACAGCTCAAGGGCATCCAGGTAAGGTGCTAGATTTTGGTTTATGTTCTGTTCTCAGGTACAGGGCAGTCAGCTTTTTGGGGTACTGGTGGGAGCTAAGCTCCATTACAAGTCTAAGTCCATACCAAAATCTTCATCCAGGCTATTGTCAATGACCAGTGAAAGACTGCTCCAGTAAAAGTGACTTTAAATATGCAGTGATAAGGTTTTTTTTTTTCCTGCAGCAAAGAAGTGTTATACTACATGAGACCATCCAGTCTGCCAAAATGACGATTACTGCATTCAGGATACAGTACCTGGAAGTTTTGTCCATCCTGGCTAGTTAGAAATGTTCTCCAAGGGTGGAGGACTTTAGTACATTGCTTCATGGACATGGAAATAACTGAAAACACATCTGCAGCATGCAAAGTTTTTGATGGGAGGTGGTGATTGCTCTTAAATCCCAGTAGTGATAAAGCTTGGCACTCACGTTTTGGGGTAGCAGAAAGAAATTATTTGAGTGATTTCAGCCAAAATTTGTGTGCGTGTGTGTCTGTTATGTGTCCTGCATACTTGCTTCTGCTGCGAATTCCAATGATAAAAAAACATGCTAATATTTACCACTGAACTTCATTACATTTGACATAGTAGGTTTATACAATAATTTCTTTAAGTGACTTTCAGTTTAAAAAGAAGGAAATCCTTAAACAGGTCAAGCAGCAGTCTGTCTTTACCTCTTCAACAAATTGTGTGGGAAACTGCTGGAAGATTAATGATGATGATGATTAATATTTATTTATTTATAATACCATAGTTCCCTTTAAGCACATGTTCCTTTTTTTGCTATGAGTTGCATGTTAGAGAAAAGCATTTGCGCTCCCAAGTGTTTACAGTCAATGCAATACTGCCTTAGAAAACTGTCAGTCTCAGTAAATGCTGTCAGATATGTTTGGTATGCTACAGGTTCTGGCTGCTTCAGACTTTTTACTCTAAAACCAGGGAAAACAGATACCCTACTGGTATGTTAGTGCTGATACTGTACCTCCTTTCTACACTTCCTTCTCAAACTACATTTATGCAAATGTAGTCTCAAAAAAATACAGCATAGGACCAAAGGAAAAGCTTCTCTAAGTACATCATGGCAAACTCCTTACAAAAGTGTCATCATAATTTTAATACCAAATAGAGAGAAACATTGGATGAGTTGTACATATGCACCTACTAAAATTTATTAAGAGACTTCAGTATAGCGTATATCTCACTAATATATTTATGCTGATATTCAGCAGTGTTCTACACACACACACAAAATATTTCAGCTTTCAGAGTACAGGTATTAACTATGGATATTTTTACATAGTGTTCTTATTACAGCTATGAAAGTGACCATCAACATCATCTAGGTTTACAAGTATTGTGTCACTGTGATATTAAGGGGTCCATTCAGAAGTATCAGATACAATACCAGTGTTATAAGAAAAAAAGATTATCAGGTCTGTTTTTTTTATTAAAACTATGGGGAAACTGGTGCTTGTTTTGTGTTGTTGCCATTCTTGCTATTCCTGTTCTTTCGTGAAGCATGAATCACATTTATGTCATGGCACAGATACTTCAGAAAGACACCTAGAGTTGTGGATCCATTACTGCAAACAAAACAAATTTGATAGACGACAAAATGAATATATTCATTTTTAAACCCTTAATACTTATAGTAGTATCTGAATTATGCTGGGTGCTTCTCTAACATGGTTCTTCCCAAAATGTGCTGAGATTTTGTCTGTGTTTTGCTTCAAAAATGTACAAAGGAAAAGTATGTTTGCACATTTAAATGTCATCTAAGCATATTCATACAATTCATCTGAGTAAAGATAAAGTTTGTTAACTTAAAGATTATTTTATGACATTTCCATGAGATATGTGTTTACTTCATTTTAAAGTAAATATTTTTCTCAAAATGAACTAAATAAGAATGAGTCTGAGGACAGAAGGATGGGTAACTTATTTTCCAAACCCACAGGCTCTGAAGGGACAAGAGCGAGAGAGGTGGCTGATACTACCTCTTCCCTCCTCACCAATGAATCACTTACCCACATTCTTCTGGAGCATCCCATTTCAGACAGTACAAAATTTCCTGTACTTAATCCATGTTCCACTGTTGCTTTTTCTACATCATCGTCACGCTGCCCACAAATTTCTCTGGTACATTGTGCAACTCCCTGTTATGCCGTCAACAGGAAACAGACCCATCACACAGCTGAGGTTAAAGTCACATGAGTGTCCCAATTCACTGTACATCACCACTCAAGTTTCTCTGTTCTGGATCATTTCTTGAGAGTTGAGTTTAAAAAAAATAAATAAATCTCTCTTCATCTAAGTGGTTAAAGATATTTAATAAGGAAGGGAAGTCAGTATGGACCATTGAAGCAGTCTGAGGTTGGAAACACACATCACTGAAAACTGCATATTGATATTCAAATGTCCAAAAACATACCTAGGTCATGCCAATATACTTGCAGCTAATAAAGCGTCATCACACAAATTGTCCTGGCCTCTCCTTGTCCTGGTTCCCTAGGCCATGTTAAATGATGATTTATCACCTATACTTTGACCAACTGGTTCAGATTACTGTCTGGATAGTGCCTATGAGTGTCTCCACTTTCTGCATGTCAGGGTCAAAATGCAGGTTCCCAGCATATAGGTTTCTGAACTGAGTCACTGTTGCGCCATGCAGAAACCTGATGATTTTCCCAAGTCCCCACTTCTCTTCCTGCTCTGCAATGAATTCTGTCTCCTCTCCCTCTCCTGGCAATACCTTGGCTTGTGATTTGGAACACCTTGTAACATATTATATGATGGATTTTGGAGAGTATAGAACAGAAAGTGTCATGATTTTGATTAAGTGTCACCTCTTTGGAGAACAAAAGAAAGATAATCCTGACCACAGGCCTGTAAGACAAAATGTGCGAGCACATTTTGACTGATAAACATAAACAGAAGTTAGTTTTTAGGCAACTTTTGTGAAACAACATCTCGAACCATTTTGGGTTTTGGCAACTTTGTTTTGCTAATGAGGTACCAATGGAAACAAAGGCTATATCTGTTCCTGTCAACAGGACATCATGATAAATAGAGACATACAAAGATGTGGAATGAGAACTGTGTGGGATTTTGGAGGCGGGAATGGGTCTTGTTTTGTTTGGTTGTTTTGATTTGCTTTTTGTTAATGAAGAGCTTATGTATAATTCACTTATTCTCTGGTTTAGGTTATATTCAAATCAGTGGAAAGATTCCTTTATAGAAGAGCAGGAGCTGGATGACATCTTCCAGGATGGGATTAATTTTTAAGTGTTCTGTGCTTTGTTTGTCCTAGAGAACTCCTGTCTTCTAGACAGGTTGAAAACTAGGTCTGGAACTCTCATAGAAAAAAAGGTGAAGCACTGAAACCTCTGATCTAACTTACCTTTATTTGAGCCTAACATGGGTAAATAATAGCCACTAAACTACTAAATAAGGTAGCAAAAGTCTATTAAATCTTTCAGATGAGGTAAAATATCAATCAATCCTGTGAATGTGCTTTTTTTTATCCTATAGAATGAATCATTTTCTGTTATTAGATATTGATGCTGCAGAACAGATGTACCTCTGCTGCCAAAAATATTGACGTATATATGTATGTCAGTTATACACTTACACAATTTTATGTCTTTAACATTTTGTCACAGAGGTGTATTTGTACACATATGGCAATTTCTCAACTGTATTGTCCTAAAAGGACTACTGCTCCTTTGCTCCAGCACTGTCTTTTGTTTAAGAAAGCAATTATTGATATTTGAAGCACGTCACCATATTGTATCAAGCTGAAAGTCTCCCTGATTCTTCCCTGCCCCTCTGGCTGTGTCCAGACTCAGGTGCTGCTGCAGAGGGCAGAGGGACTCAGCAGCAGGCAGGTGTGGGGAGACCCCACCAAGGCTGAGTTTTGCTGTTGACCTGGGCTGTGATAGCAGGTTTTCACAGTTAAGTTGGATCTTGCAGTGAGTGCTATATAAATTCGTTGCTGTGCTTTAACAGAGCCTCCAACACACCAACCCCTTTGTAAGCGAGCTTTTAATATAATGTATTTTTGTGTAAAGTGCTATGAACTTTTTCATATTCCTCCAAAAAAAAAGCTGTTAGGAAAACAATAACTATGTCTGTCCCAGTATGAAAAATGGTCCTAAGGATCACTCCATGCTGTTGAGGCCAGGTGTTGTCTGTTAGTAGCATTGAATTGCCCCAGCTTCCAAACCAAGGTAGCTGTATCCATATTGCCTTTCTGAAGGTGGTCCTTGGTACATGCTAGCTCCTGAGAATTATTTTTATCATGAAGAATAGGTATCATCTCAGAGATTTTTCCCCACAGCTAAATAATACAGACAACCAAGCTCCAGTGTCTGGAAACAGTTCCTGACTCTGTCTAGAAGAGACTTAGGTAGTGGATTTGTTGTCCCTATAGAACTTAGACCCAAGTCTCACAAAAGTGGATTGTATTTACAAAGATGTTCCTCCACTGGAATTAACTCATGTTCACACAGAAATTTCATTTCTTTCAGGTTCTCGTGTAGTTCCCAAATGTACACAGCCAAGCAGAAAACCACCTAGTAAGACTGCTGCTAAGAAAACAGGCCATTTTTGAGTCAACTATGATCTTGTGAATAATCAAGGACAGGTTTTGGTCAGGTTGAGGAGTCAAAGTCAATGAATTCATAGGTAGAAGTTAGTAGAGTTATTGTGGTGAATCAGAATAAGAGAGTGGAAAAATGTGTACTTTTTATGGAGTAATTATATACACAAAAGTACATTTTCCATCCCTGTTTCCCCTATTCTATGCTTTAATTTTTCTTGACATTCGATCCATTATGGTATCGTATGAGTTTCATCACAGAAGTAAATAACAGCTTGTTTCCTTGGGAGCGATTGAAAAACAGAGTAAAAACAGCACTTACTGTTTTTGAAAGTTGTCAGATTGTCATGGCAGTGAAGTGTTGCATCATGTTGTCATGACAACGCAAATTATAAAAACTGATTTAAAGAGAAATAAAAGCACTCTTCAGTGATGAAAATCATTTCACTTTAAAGGTTTCAGCTTTTATTTTCTGTCTCTCATTCTGCCTCTCTCCTTTCATCTTAAGAAAGGGGCAATATTCAGGACTTCCACCAAGTAAAGACTTACAAGACACAGTGACTCAGGCAGGTTTTTTCTTTCTCACTGAGACAGGGAGGATGGAGGAACTGAAATATGGAGGCAAGCACATTACTGGACCAAACCAAAACTGGGGGAAAGTCAGAATGGGATAAAAAGGTGTTATTTTCTCCTTTTTGTCTATTTGCACAATTTCCGTTGAAGCAACTTGTTCAAATATATATCAAGGTAAACAGATATTGCATGCTCTGCGTTTGTCAGGAATAAACACCAGCGAGACTGCAGCCCATTTGTCCTGTTTAGAGATTCTGGTGGAATTTCAAGAGCCCTCAGCAATGACCTGTTTCTTTTTCTCTGTCAAAATCGAGGAGCATTTACTTAACCGTGCCAATGGCTAGAGAGCAGAAGTAGGTTAGTGCTGACCACTATTGAAATCCCATTCTCTTCACAGAGTGTGCTCAGAATGAGTCAGGCTGTTTTAGAAGAGGATGGGATTGAACCTCAGTACCAGGATAAGATAAGCAAACAAAAAAAGGTAAATTGTTCAGTTTGTCAGTTTGTGTAAAACAGCTATCACCAAACACAAAATGCTGACATATACACTGCAGACCAGCAGCAAAACCACTTGTTCTGAGCAAAGTCAAGCAAAATCTGATTTATCACTCTAGGCTGGGCTTGTATACACTGTAGCGTGGCTTAGTGCAGTCCTGTTCTTGCATTTATGGAGAAGGGTGTTTGTAAAGGTACAGTTATTTCTGCTCTGCCTGCCCTTACCCAGCAAGTTGTCAGCATTTCAGCTTGTTTCAGCCAGATTTTACAGATGTGAAGAGAAAATATTCCTGGGTCTTTCAGGGAAACAAGCTGTCTTGTGTAGAGATCCTGTCCTATGAGCTTTCTGCCCTAGGGTGTGCAGCAAAAGCTCCTGGGTTAACTTCAAAGAGAACTCGCACAGGAAGCAGCTCTTATAAATACCAGAAGTGCAAAAAGAGCTCACTGTCAATCATTACACACATATCTATAACTGACCAATTTTTACTGTTTCTCATAAATAATCTGATTTACCTGGGGAATGACACACGAGTTAGAAATGGATTGCATGACAATCTTGAGATAGTTAGAGACAAAAGCAATTCCCTGTGAAGCAGGTGACCACAGATGTGGAGAAGACCTTTCTCCATTAGTGATGCTGCAAATGTTACTTAAACTGTATCCCTCATATTTCTGTACTGGGAGAACTGCCATTTATAAAAGCCTTTAATTTGAGTTGCTCCACAATAGTTCTAACTGAAACATTTGAAATTGTTGCTGCTAAAATTGTTTGCCTGTTAGACTAAAGTTGCTTTCCTTTTCACATTTCAATACTCAAGCAGTTTTCAGTAAAGTAAAAATGAGATCATAATGGAAAGATGTATTTCTTGTTCTCTTCATGTAAAAGAAAGCAGCTTTTATATTAGATTAGACACAGAATTTTTATTTGTTACAGATACAGTGTACAGTCTACAGTGAAGAACAGTCATCTTAGGAACAAGAGAAAAACTGAAATGTCACCCTGATTAATAGAAGTTTCAGAAACTAACAGAAGGAGCTAGAAATGAAACATTTCAATAGCCCAAACAGGAGATACCTCTACAGTCATAGCTGTTAGTTGAAGACATTAAGTTGTACTCCACTGAACGATGTATTAGTCACTTCTGTCTTTCTCAGTCTTCGTCAGATTCTGCAGGCAGTCTTTTAATTTTGCTTGATGTCTGTGAGGTGGCCTGAAATGACCAATCTCCTTAGCTTTACCACTGGAAGGGAAAAGAAAGAAAAGTGTAAATACACCTGAGCATTGTGAGGTTTTTAGTTTCACTTGGATTATGTTGGTGGTGTAGATGTGGTAGTTTCAGTTGGATGTAGTGAGCAAAGATGGTTGTGAAGCTGTTAGAGTTCTCTCCAGTAACGACCGGCTCCATCAGCAGCATTTACACTTCCTAGGGATGGAGGTATAATTCTCTCCTTAATCCAACAGTAGTGTTGTGTCTGTTTTAATTACACATGCAAGGTGGCAACTTGCATATTCCAAGCGGGCTGGAGCTCACCCTGCCTTTGTGCCGGCTCCCTGTACCACAAAAGGCCAGAGCTAATACACTGAGGCTTTCAGAAGTGCCATCATACTATTAGTTATTTCAAGCCAAGCCTTGCTGTGAAGTATTCCCAATATGACTGATGCAAAATTGGTGATTCATTGCCCTTTTTTCGGTATTTGTTTTTCACCCACTGCCCATTTGCTGTTTACTCATGTGTTTAAGCCAGGCAGGGGAATGTATGTCTAAACTCCTGTCATGCACTTGAATAAGTATGTCATGTGTATTTATTAATATCTGTTTTCTCATACCCATCTAGACTGTGTATTACTGATGCATAGACTTGTAACTCAGTGCTTTTGTTAACAGATGCCTTAATTAAGGCCAAATGAAAAGAGAGTAATGTGGAAATAATTTCAAGTCTGATTTTTCACATGAACTAGCTGCTAACTAATACTATATGTAACTTTTTTTGATCTAATTGCATGCATTCAGTCTATCTAGTGCTGTCACTCCAAATCACCATTTAAGAGCTGCAAGTTGCAGCACGTTTCAGGCATTAATAGTGGTCAGGTAGTATTATACTATTTTTAATGAATGTCTGTTTTCTATTCTTTGCTATGCTTTCTTTGGAAAGAGGCCCATGTAACAAAGTATTAAGAAAACACACTGCTGCCCTGGAATGTGTGTATTAGCTGCAGATTATTTCCTATTAGCAGATTAGCTGCGAGGCTATTGGCTCTGAAAGGTCTTTGAGAGTATTTTGTTTTGTAACTGATTCAAGCCATGGGAGAGAATTGCCACCCTGATTGGGAAGAAGAATTAGCTACTGTTGCCATGGCCACTGGAGCTCACAGTCGTATTGTTAACTCTAGTGCCCTCCGATGAGATGCCACAGCGTGAGCTCCTTGGCTTTGTTAATGAAATGATAGAATATAGGGGGTTTTGGGCAGGCTGAGAAAATCTCTTGTGAGAGAGATGTGAAATGTTTGGGGTTTTCTTCTTTTTTTTTTTTTTAATCAAATTCGGGGTTTACTTTTGGGTGTGTTGCTGCTTTACACTGCCCCAGTGATGTCAGGCAGTGAAATCACTCCCTTTTAACAAAATGCTGCTCTTTGCCTCTTGGTAGGGAAAGAGCTAATCCCAATTCCCTCCACAGCAGAGTGCCGACCCACAACAACCTACTTCAGTGCAGGGAGCACGGCTGAGTGGTGGCAGCCACACAGGGACCTGAGGCTTTCCTGCATTTTGGGTAGGCTTTGTGTGTAGGGTTACAAACAGGGCCTGGAGAAACCACCGGTTTTTGTTAGGGCTATTGTAAACTACACTGGCTGTAAACTACAGTGTTTGTCTAGCTGCAGGCAAGGAGAAATACAGGAGAGGCTTTCTTCCCTTACCTTCATCAGAAGTTAGTTTCTTGCTTGGTCTTTATGAGTTGGTACTTAAAGCTCATCCCTTAGAAATAATAGTTTGAAAAGAGCCAAAAATTAAAAAAGGAAAAAGAAAAAATTAAAAAGGAAAGTGTCAGTAACTGAGACTTAATAAGAACAGAAGTGTATTTGAGAAATAAAGTATTTGACTAATCACTGATAGACAGGGATCACATGTATTTTGTATCTTCTAGCTCGGTTTAACTCACAAGGAAGTTTTGAACAGAGAAAAATAGTTATACTAATGTCTGCACATGAAACATAGCTCCTGAAATACATGTAAGTGATTACAAGCAAAATGCTTATTTTTTTTAATCTATTTTTCTCTCTCATCTTCAGTGTTAGCAGAATCAGTTAATCACCTTCTTTAAATCACCCCACTGTTCTGAACTCCTTATTTAAACCATTTTACGAGCTTGCATAATGTGGAAATGAACCAAATAAATGTATTTCCACTGGTGTGGTAAGATGTTGGCATTGGGCTTTTTTCAGCTCAGCAGCAGCATGTGGATGATAGGCCAACTACAGGTATATAATGTGCGTCACGCTGCATGGTGGCATGGAGCAGCCTGCATCATGGGTGGTAATGGGACATCTCACTTCAGCTCTGATTTTTATAATGGGTATTTTTAAATGACTGCAGACTTATCCTAAGAAAATCATGGTAGGGATTATTACAGAGACTCTTACAAGCATGCACATTGTTCTTCACAATTTCTCAGCAAGCTGTAGTTTTAGTAAGGTATTTGAAGGAAAGAGCACAGTATCTCCTGCTGCTGTAGAGTCTTTTGGAGTCTCTCAAGCAGAAGACAAGGCTATCCTTGCTACAGAACCTCCTCCTGGCCAGCATATTTCCTCTTTTATCCTTGCTTAGATGTGTTTTTCTTCTAGATGTGCTGCTTGCAGGTTCTGCAAGGAAGAGCATTTTTAAAGTCGATGAACATGCACAAAGGGCATCAGGGGAAAGTGGTTTTGCTCAGCTTAGATCAGCATCTGGTCTAACCAAATGGGGGAGGTCGTTATAAACATCAGCTTTGAGGAGGGATTTGGTTTAGAAAAAGGGGGTTTGAAATAAAAAATATATGTATGTGTATGTATAGATATATATATTTAATTTCTGTATGAAGTTTAAAGGTGGGTTTCTAGTCTGCTTGTATCTCGTCTTTATCCTTCCAAACTTCTGGGAGATTTTTAGCTTTTTGGGGGAAAGCATTGTGACCCTAGAGTCACTTCTAGACCCTTTGCTATTATAACTGAAATCTTGATCAAGGCAGAAAAGTTCTTTACTTTGGTCCCAAGATGCTGGCCAGCACTACTTTCCAGATTATATATGGTGACTTTCAGTGGTTAGATGCCAATCTAGAAACCAGAATAATAGTCAGTGTCCTATTTAATCAGTATATTCCAGTGAATCCAGTTCCAATTAATGCAATTTCACCTAATTTTTAAAACACCTTAAAAAAATACATAATGCAGCCTCATCTGACATTCCAGTGGAAAAAAAAGGCATCTAATCCAATAGTCACCCTTTGAAATATCAAAGTTTAATTTTAATTATTGCCTGAGGGAGACAAAAGTCTTCATCTGAGCAAAATTCATGAATTCAGACAATATAGGGTCTTTGCAATGAATGCTCCATAATCTCTGCTTTATTTTATGCATTTATTTTTAAAGGAATTCTTTATTCAGTGCAATCTAAAGTGCAGTTTTTCTCCCTGTGGCTAGTCCGACTGAAATAATAACGCATTTTACAATCTGTTTGGTCATCCCTGGCAGTGTACAAGACCAGGTTGGATGAAGCCCTGGGTCATATGGTTTAGTGTGAGGTGTCCCTGCCCATGGCAGGGGGGTTGGAACTAGATGATCTTGAGGTCCTTTCCAATGCTAACTATTCTATGATTCTATGATCTTAATGGTGTATTTGCCACAAAGACTATTTGTGAATGTGGAAATGACAGTCCATGTTGCAGGAGAACTAGCTCTCCTATTTCTCTCTTTCATTCTGGAACTACTGTGCCAGGAGTGGAGTAGGATGTTCCCAGTGTGATGCTTTTGTCCTCATTTCTTGGACTCCCAAGGTGCAGTTGGGACATCTGAAGGGAGTTATCGTATGTAAGGGCTTTCTGTGTTATGAACAATTTCGGGTAGTATAATGCTTGCCACTGAGATTCTTGACCAGCAACTTTCCGTTTATAACTTTGATGGGTTAATGTGTTTATCATGAGACTCTTGTATTGGAAGGGATGGTTGTGTATTTGAATTCGATAAGTTTTACTCCTTTTTATTTCATTCTGAGATATAAAATGAGTGGAATGTTGGGTATTTTTATTCAGTAAAGGACATTATATGTGGTCCTTAGGTCTTGCTTAAAGCTTCAGGTCTTACTGAAACTAAAGAAACTGCAGCCAGGCCTATTTTCTAGGATTTTTTGCTAGTTTTCAGAACACAAGCAAATCCTTCTTTCCTCTTCTCTATCAACCTCATCCCATTCCTCCAAGAAGAGAAATTAAGTTATATAACTACTCCCTTCATTTAGAAACAAGTCTCCTGTAATTTACTGTCCAGGACTTTTCATGGTTTGTTTTTCAGCTTCTGTACAGATCCATGCACACATGCTTTTTTAAAATAAAATTATCCACACTAAAAAGAAAAGGGATGGAGAAAAACTCCCAGCCTTCTGTAATGAAAGGGGGCTCACTTTTCTGTAACATTTTCCAAGCACACTTTTGTTTGCACATAGATATCGATTTACCATCTTCAGAAGACGGTTGTTTATAATAAATATTGTGGTGAGCTGGTTTTGCTCCATTAACTCTGTACACTTGAGACCTCTGGCTTTACTTAGTAAGGGTTTTCAGAGATCTTTTGTGATAGATCAGACATACTGCAGTCCTGGAGTAACATTTCAGAGATGTGAATATGATTACCAGTTTAAACATATATATACATTTATATATATATTTTTTACTTTAGGGATAGAAATGGGCCATTCTGTAAAATGGATAAATGTGTTCTTGTATAGCATGAAATGGGAGAAATGATCATGAAAGGAAACTCAAGAAGCACATAGAGGCATTATATTGCATAGCATAGATTGCAAATGCTATGTGGCTATCATTACTTGCAATAAATAACGTAAATCATAGAATCATAGAATAGTTAGAGTTGGAAAGGACCTTAAGATCATCTAGTTCCAATCCCCCTGCCATGGGCAGGGACATCTCACACTAAAGCATGCCACCCAAGGCTTTGCCCAACCTGGCCTTGAACACTGCCAGGGAATCAGCATTCACAACTTCCTTGGGCAACCCATTCCAGTGTCTCACCAACATTACACTAAAGAGCTTCTTCCTTACACCCAATCTAAACTTCCCCTGTTTAAATTTTAACCCATTGCCCCTTGTCCTATCTCTACAGTCCCTAGTGAAGAATCCCTCTCTGGCATCCTTGTAGGCCCCCTTCATATACTGGAAGGCTGCTATGAGGTCTCCACACAGCCTTCTCTTCTCCAGGCTGAACAGCCACAACTTTCTCAGCCTGTCTTCATACGGGAGGTGCTCCAGTGCCCTGATCATTCTCGTGGCCCTTGAAATAGACTTACACAGGAAAGTTTTAGCTGCTCTTTACGTTCTGTAAATGATGTAAGCTAGAAAATACAATTAGAGGCTTGCTTCTCATTAACCTTTAGGACAGACAGGTGGGCTCTTTCTCAAGCTGTCCAATACAGAGGGAAGTATTTACACCTATTAAGGACATAAATACTGTAAACTTTATATATATTTGTACATGGAGGGAAAACCTCCCAAGCTATGTTCTATCACATGGAACCATTAGTAGGAGAACTAAGCCATTATAGAAGCTAATTCAGAAGCTTTCATGTGGTTATTCAGGTATCTGGTAGGTAAAGAGTATTTCCAAAGCTCAAATGACTTTACAGATATATTCTGCATGTTCAGTCTGTCTTAGCATTATGTAGCCCCACTTTGTCAGACTGTATGTGTATTTGCCTAAGTTGAGTACAGGATCAATGGCATTTGTACTGCAGTTGAAAATACTCAAAAGTGCATCAATATTTATATTTTATATTCATCTAATAAAAATGTGCACAGATGTGAGGTGAGTACAATAAATAATTGAGGAGGACATTAGAAGAAGAAATCAAAGCCACTTATATGCTTATGATCTTTTAATTAAAGATGCTTGAGTTCAGATCAGTGGAATTAATTCTAGTTTCCGTAATGGGCAGTGGAAGTGATTTTGTTCTCTTTGTAATATACCTTTGTTATTTGAATGCAAATTCAGATGGTAAAAAATGTAAGTGATTGTCGTGGCTTAAACCAAGTCCCCCAACTCCCGGAGAGTTAGGAAGGAGAATCCAAAGAATGTAGCCCCCACGGATTGAGATAAGAATGGTTTAATTGCTAAGGCATAACACAAAACCCCTACTGCCATTTAATACTACAAATAATAATGATACAGCAAACAGCAAGTGAAAAGAATACAACACCCCACCAGCCACCGACCCATAACTCACTCCACCCTGCCCGGCTGAGCACCGCGTGCTCCCTCCTCCATTTTCCTCTAGAGCTCTACCCCTCCAGCTTTCTCTTTCCCAGTATGCATCCTGGGCATCACGTGCTATGGTATGGAATACCTCATTGGCTAGCCTGGGTCAGGTGTCCTGTCTCTCCTTCCTCCTGGCCTCCCCTCCTCCACCTGGCTGGAAAAAACCTTGAACAAAAACACCCTCAAAACATGCTCAAACCATGACAGTGATGGATAAGGCGGAGGGTATTCTAGACTGAAATATTCAACAGGAAAACATTTCAAAAGGGCTACTTAAGTGTAGGTACAGTTAGACATATAAATTATGTCATATTAAAAAAAAAAGTCAAATTTACATAGCAGCAGTCTCAGATTAATAGGAAAACCTGCAAACTTGTAGAGTTGGAACATGGCTTCAGGTATCTGATTTGACCACCTTGACGCTGATGCAGTCCCAACTGCCTAAAATAGCTAGTCATGAAAACTGATTGCTGTTTACAGACTTGAGAAAGACAGCTTTGCTTCTGCCCTGGATTCTAATCCTGTACCCATTGTAAGTACTAGCACTGTTACGACTGGCAGTACTGGGGTCAGAGAAGATATTCCATCTCAAAATAGCAATTGTCTTTTCAAATAGATCTTTATTTATAATCAACCTTCATTTTCATCTTGTTCTTCATCAAATTAAATTAAAAGTTCACTGCCAAATATGGTGGAGTGAAGGATGGTATGAACAGCTCCTCTGAAGTTGGCCATGCTCTTGCAGCTCATGAAAGTTGTGAACTGGTAGAGGCTACCAATGGTCACTGAAATAGTTACTGAACATTTTATCATGTGGGCAATGTCTTTTTGCGACCAGAAGGAGGCAGTCAATGAAATCGGGCTGTGTTTGTGAGAAGTCAGGCGAGTCATTCTGCAGAGCCACGGAAAGGAATGCATCCAGAAGAGTAGGGATCATGCATACAAGCAGTAGAAGAGCTAGAAACAAATCTCATAACGATTTATGGGCTTGAATATCTTATGAGAAGATGCATTTTTAATTTCCGTGAGTACTACTATAATGAAGTATCAACAGGAATTATCACAAAAAGTAATAGAAAGTAAAAGGTACCTGAAGCTTAAGAACTCTTCATCCTGCTTGGCAGGATGCTGACTGCACTGGGTGAAATGGCCGGTGCTACAGTGGTACAAGTGGGGGCTCTTTATATCATCTTCTGGTGCTTGTTCAAGCTGTACTAAAGAAATCATATCGCCATGGGGAACTTCTCTCCTCTTGTACCTGTGTTGTCTTTTTATGCTCTTTACTATGATCTACGTGTCTTAATCTCGCCTTGAAATCACCGGAGATGTTCTGTAAATTGCAAACCTAAATTCTTAAACAGGCTTCAGTGTCCTACATGCACACCAGAGATTCATACCAGTTCTTCACTTTGCCTGCGGACAAGAAGTAATTCTCTATTTGGAAAGTGTTCTAGTGTACCTGGAATAAGAAAGGCAGAAACAATTCCTATGGCACTGTGTGTAACAGCTCTCTTGTTGAGGCACAGATTGTCAGTCTTTCTCTTTTCCCTCTTCTCTCTCCATGTAAAAAAACAGATAGTAAAAGAGGAGTCATCAGCTCTGGAGATAATGATCGAAAGTCAACTGCAGTATGCAGGAGCATGGGTTTACTTCTTTCAGGTTGTCACCTTAGAAGCCACAATCCAAAAAAATCAGTACTTATTTGAAAACTGTGCTGGTGCTGTTCCTTATCGAGACTGAAATGAAAAAAAGATTATTTTTGGTTGTTTTTTTTTTCCCAGGACTTCTCAATATTTGCTATAGGAGGGATAGCAAACGCTCCTGAAAACTGTGCTTCCTTTTCTTACAAAATATCTTTTTCTTAAATTCCTGCACTCATCTTTGAATTCTGCACAGTGGATAATGAATATGACAGTAAATGGCACTTCTTTCAGTTGCAATATTTAACAGTGATGCTTCGTGACAACTGTACAATGTGGCTTAACAGTGAAATTAATGGATTTAAAAATAGGAGGAGTGCTTGGATTTTCAAATTAAAATCTAATGCTAGGTCTTAAAAACTGAGAAACAGTTGGATTGGTTTGTGGTAATGCAAAATAAAATTCATAATGCCCTGAGGATGTGCAGATCAAGTTAATTTTACTTTATTAGAAAAGGGAAGTAGTGCTTTCATATATTGCTTTGTTCCTGTGTGATGTACTCTAGGTTACCCTGCTCTTGCAGGGGAGATGTACTAGATGATCTTTCGAGGTCCCTTCCAACCCTTGGGATTCTGTGATTCTGTAATTCTGAAAGCACCAAGTGATAAACCCCCCCTTTTTTTTTTTCTTTTAAAGTTATGAAATTTATTATAAATAGAAATAGGAAGTGGGTGAGAGACAGGATGCATCAGTTTTTAAATAGTTGGCATATACTTTTCATATGAATCCGAAGCCTTTCACAATATTTATGGAAAAATGCAGAGTTTATATTTTGTTTTTCCTTACTTGACTTACTCTTAAGAATTTATCATTTTATGTTCATTTAGAAATGCAGTCATTCCTTTGTTATATGATTATTTGTGGACTATGGAGTGAAAACCTCTCAGGGGAAAACTAGGTCTCCTTGCTATAGCCCAACTCTTCTTCATATAAATGGGAATCTAACAATTTTAAAGTGAGTCACAGGTGATGTATATTATTCTTAGAAGATGCATGTATTTTTCTCAAAGTCTTTCAGAAAACAAAACAAAATTGCACTTGTAAGTACCTTTCACACAAATTTCATGCCTTTTTTGTTTGTTTAATTTCTAGTCAGTTCTATGTGAAATTTCTAGTTATCATGGTAGGAAGGTGAGAAGACTTGATGGTTAGGATCAAGATCACCACATTTTGCAACTCCACAGACTAGGAAGGCTTGAACCTTTTTGAATTATTTGGAAAGAAATAAATCATGGCAAGTTACATTGTGAGGAACCATTCACTGTATGGAACTCATTTTTACATGGTTTACTATGTTTCTGAAAGCAGCAAGACCTCTTTCATCTGACAAAATCTAACTTCTGTACTACAAAGGCTTGTAGAGCATGTCTGATCTTAGCTCTGCACCTAGAAAGCCTGTCATGTTGTCCGTGAAATATAAGCAACGCAAAAGCTAAACATCTGTGGCTTGAAATAAACTGGTTTATGTCTCTTTACGTTTCTCCAGCTGATGTTTGATATCCAGAAACTGGTTTATGTCTCTTTACATTTTACAGAATCACAGAATCCCAAGGGTTGGAAGGGACCTCGAAAGATCATCTAGTCCAACCCCCCTACAAGAGCAGGGTAACCTAGAGTACATCACACAGGAACTTGTCCAGGCAGGCCTTGAATATCTCCAACGTAGGAGACTCCACAACCCCCCTTGGGCAACCTGTTCCAGTGCTCTGTCACTCTTACAGTAAAGAAGTTCTTCCTGATGTTAACGTGGAACCTCCTATGCTCCAGTTTATAGCCATTGCCCCTTGTCGTACCACTGAGTATCACTGAAAAAAGCCTAGCTCCGTCATCCTGACACCCACCCTTTACATATTTGTAAACATTGATGAGGTCACCCCTCAGTCTCCTCCAAGCTAAAGAGATCCAGCTCCCTCAGCCTCTCCTCATAAGGGAGGTGTTCCACTCCTTTAATCATCTTTGTGGCTCTGCACTGGACTCTTTCAAGCAATTCCCTGTCCTTCTTGAACTGAGGGGCCCAGAACTGGACTCAATATTCCAGATGCGGCCTCACCAAGGCAGAGTGGAGGGAGAGGAGAACCTCTCTTGCCCTACTAACCACACCCTTTCTAATGCACCCTAGGATGCCATTTGCCTTCTTGGCCACAAGGGCACATTGCTGGCTCATGGTCATCCTCCTATCCACCAGGACCCCCAGGTCCCTTTCCCCTTCACTACTTTCCAGCAGGTCAACCCCCAACCTGTACTGGTACATGGGGTTGTTCTTCCCCAGATGCAAGACTCTACACTTGCCCTTGTTGAATTTCATCAAGTTTCTCCCCACCCAACTCTCCAGCCCGTCCAGGTCTCGCTGAATTGGAAACAGCCTTCTGGTGTGTCAGCCACTCCCCCCAATTTAGTGTCATCAGCGAACTTGCTGAGGGTACACTCAGTTCCCTCATCCAGGTCATTGATGAAAATATTAAACAGCACTGGTCCCAGCACCGACCTCTGAGGGACTCCACTAGTCACAGACCTCCAGCTAGATTCTGTGCCATTGACCACAACTCTCTGCCTTCTTCCTTTCAACCAGTTCTTGATCCACCTCACTACCTGATCATCAAGCCCACACTTCCTTAGCTTATCTATGAGGATACTGTGTGACAGTATCAAATGCCATAGTGGCTCATTGTAAAAAATAATACAATTTTGAAATTAATACAATCATTTAAGTGCTACCAATATCTTATTTGGCAAAGGGGTTTGTATATTAATGTTGTCAAGCAAGTCTAGAACATTCTATGCTAGGGGTGGGGGGTGGAGGTCTGGTCGTTAGCAAGTCTGTAGAAATGTAACTTGAAGTAAGTAAATCAGTTCCACAAAGTGAGTGCCCCAAAACACCAAATTTGAGTCATGCCATAAAAGTATGATAAAGCAATGTAGTTTTTTAACCCCCTTCTGAAGAAACCAAGAAGTTACTCTATGTGTAACTCTCCAATGCAAGACTCGTACCACCTTCTACATAGCTCCACTGAAGTCATTGAAGCTACTCTGACATGCTCTGGCTTGGAGACTGACCTGATGACTTCCATGCAGAGATGGCAGTAATTCCTTTTAAAGTGCTCTTTAAAAATTAGCATAGTCTTCCTGGACTAGGTTTCCCTTGAAGTCCCAAACAACAACCAGAAGTCCACCTGTTTTCCAGGACTGCCTAACCCGAAAACTCTACATTCACTTAAGCCTTCCTATTTAGACTGCTATAATGGAGTAAACTGGAAATTCAGCTGCCCTGGAGGCTACAGTTTTATTGTTTGGGCTAGGTCAGAGATTTGAAGAAGTGGGTTGAATAAACTTTTTTAGTGTTCATTACTCTTAAAAAGACTTCAACTATGGGGACTTTTAAATGAACAAAATTATGGATGATCAAAAGGTGAAATGAGCAGTGGTCCTCATCTTCCAGAGGAATGTGTGAAAATCACTTCCTTTTCAGCTACCAACTGGGGGCTTGTATAAATAAATAGGCTGGGAGATTACATAGGATCATCACAAGGAGGCCATAACAGTGTATGTGCTGAAGTCCCTTCTGTGCCATCTCCCAAATAAGATCTCCATTCAGAAGGATATTCAAAAGTTAGTTCGCAATTTTTAGGACTGTCTGGTGGGTAATCTCTTGAGTGTGCACTGCCCAATATGCTTCCCATAGTGTTTGCTATAAGTTGTCTTACAGTCAAGGATCAGAATTTGTTCCCAATCCAACTTTATTTTTCAAACCGTGTCAGTCATCTACTTAGAACATAAAACAATCCTGAACATGCAATAGGGCTTAAAAGTAATCACACTGGAAAAGGTGTGATGTGCCGTTTGCAGCACTGTTTCTTGTCTTCTCCAGTGGGTTAGCTCTTACACTCTAAGGTGGAAAAAATACAGAAAGAAGTTACATGCATGTGACACAGCTAAAGAAATATGGGTCATGTGTGATCCCAAAATACTGTTTTAAATGGTTGACAGAAAGCTTTGGAAAGAACTTATTTGGAAATAATTCTAATACATCCTTGGTCTCCATTTTTATTGCTAGGAGAATTTAAACCATAATCTTCAGTTCATGGTGTAAGAGTCCTCTCTGTGTCAATCACTTATGGTGTAAAATGCAGGTTATGCCTTTAAGTGGGAATTATAGAACAAAGGAAATTTTGAGGGTCTCTTTCATTTTCAAAGGGGTCTCTCAGAGAGTGTCCTAGGAATTGCTGTCAGAGTATTCAGTGACCTGCACAGAATCAAACTAATCTCTAGATCTGCTGTTAAGAGAGGATTTTTTCCTCTGAGGAGATTGGCAAGGAGACTAGGTGTGTAGAAACTTCATCTTTTCCTAGGACACTAACCAATGAAGGCAGCATCTTAGGCTCTACCTGGTGCAATGCAAGTGTGGCAACTTCACTTCTTTTCCAAAAGCTCCCTGGCCAAAGCTAACAAAGGTCCTGTAGGACAACTGTTTATTCCAGCATCAACAGTTCTCTTTGTAAGTCATTTACATTTTCCCATGTAAAACTTCCTCCTTGACCTACGTGTGGACTGAGGGAGGTGTTTGGTGCCTTCACAGTAAGCTGGGGTTTTTTTGGAGGGACATTTCTGCCATCTGCGTCTATGTATGTCTAATTGTTTAATGGCAAGGGAGCTTTATATGAGGTGTGATGTGTATGATAGGATCTGCTTTAAATATTGCCTTGCTACTGTCTTTCATATTTACTATTTTGATTGGGGGGGGATGGAAAGGTTGGTGGGGAAAGTCTTGATTCTACAGTTTCTTGCATAAACCAGAGGTAAGAGAGACCTAAACTTACCAGTGTACCCTAATGTACTTCCTCTGGGACGTTTCCATAGAAGAACTGATACTATAACTGCTGCCAGTTTTGTTATGTTTGTGTTACAAACACACTAGAGTAGAACATGGAAAAGGAGGATGAAGATATGCCAGAACATGCTTACAGTCTCGTGGACATTTAAAGATCAGTCTTGTGAGATACACACCAGTGTCCTCCTCGTGAATGACTCATTTTCAGGGAAAAAAGTTCCTTGAGTCTTCTTAAAAGTCACAGATGTCCTGCTGATAAGGTTGCAGAACCTGATATGTTAGAGGTGGAAAGTGGCAAAACTGGTACTTTCAGTTTCCTCTTGACTAATCTTATGTTACCTATTGGCACACCTGATTTCTCTTCAAAACAGAATAATAAAAATCCGCAACAAGTTTCTCATACCAATTTCTCTTTCATGCTGATGTTACCTCCATTGGCTGTAAGGGATTTGAAATAGTTACACACTTATTTTTGAGCAATGCAAAATAAAGAGCCAGGCCCAAAGGACTGAGCTGACAAAGCAAGACCTTAAATCATGATGTTGAAATCAGGGGGAGTGCTTGAAGTAGCAAACTCTTCTCTTTACCAAGCACATTTACAGGATCAGGCCCCGAGTTCATGTAAACGCTTGATTGTGGTATATCTTCAGTAAGGGTTGAAGTTGCTGTCATTTCACCAGACCTCCCGTGTATTTTTAGAGTTGCTTTGTAGAAAAAAGAGCAACAGCAACCTGTACACTGAAGAAATGAATAACTGTCTGAAGGATATCACTGAGGGATCTAGAAAAGAAAACAATAGTAGTCATAGTAATAATCACAATAATAATGAAAGCTGATTCTATTTGGAGCAGAATATAGCCACCAGATACTTTAGAAATGTTAAAGAGTATGGTAAATGTTTAATGAAAACATCCAGCTATTATTTTGAACTTATATATGAGCTGTCTTTTTTTGACCTAAACCGTGTTTTGCCTGTAAATGAAGCTACTGACTTTCATTTCATATCAGTCGATTTCTTCTGATTTGGGAGGAGGTGGGCTGTTATATTGAGTCATCCATTTTGAATTGCTAAGGTTATTAATTTCAGATTTACTCCTGTGGTTGTCTTGTGATCCAAATCTGGCTTTTAGGTATTTGTAACCTGAATTGAAAGTTTAGAAAAATAAAATAATAAGAAGAAATTCTAAGTTTTTCTATTTCACACAATAGGCTTTTTTTAGTATATAAAGGATTTACTGCTTTGTTTGGTAGGTTTTGTGTTTCATGTAAGTGGAAGGTAGCTCTTACTGTTTAGCAAAATGTAACAGGTACGTACACGTATGGCTGAGCAGACAATCTGTCTGTAGCCAGATTATGCTTTGTCAATCACTCAGTACAAAAGAGATCTTTGGTAATTTGATTATTCCTCCAGCCTTTGAACACACGGCTCATTTCAGGTTTGTTTCCTGTTAAGACTGCCTCTTTCTCATGTTTTTTGTCTGTACATATGACTTTTGAAAAGTGCAGTATGTGTTACCATTTAGACTTGATGGAAGAATTCTTTTGAGGAATAATTTCTATCAGCAAAGAAAAAAAATACTTCAAAACAGGAGTAAAGTTTCAAAACTTAGGAGAGTGAAGAGCCCAGCATGAGGACAGGTATTAAAGAAAACTTATTTCTCTAAGTAGAAGAACAAATACAAATAATAGAAGCTTTCTTGACATATGTTGAAAAACATTTTTCTTCTTAGTTGTCAGTTTAATATCAAATTTAATCTCCGTGTCCCACCAGGAGTAAACTAATTGCAAAATGGATACATTTAGAATGCCTTCTTTTGTTATATCATGTGTATTGATGTAATAATATTTACATATATTTCATGAAGGTGGATGGTTTTCCATTTGACTGATCGTTACTTAGGTGGTTTCAGAACTATTATCAGAGGTAACATTTTGAGCATTGTGTTTCTCACTAAGAAGGTTAGGTCCTACCTGAGTTTGTTTTTTACAGAGGTGTAGAAATCAAAGAAGAAAACTATTCAAGCTTGTGCATTTGATGTTTATCACAAGTATTTTTCAGATTTATGAAAATTTGCACAGACAAAAGCTTGCGCTTTTGTATCTGATTCACCACAGATTTGCATTAAAATTTACTATTTGTAAAATACCAGTAGCATACACAGTTAAATGGATTAAAACCTGCTTACCTGGAAAACCTCAAAAAGTTGTCATTAGTGGAGAATCACAGCTGACTAGAAATGTTTAGAGGATAAATACTAATTGAAGTCCAAAAGGATTGTTGTGGTTTAAGCCCAGATGGCAACTAAGCTCCACACAGCCTCTCACTTGCCCCCGCAGTTGGATTGGGAAGAGAATCAGAAAGGTAAAAGTGAGAAAACTTGTGGGTTGAGGTGAAGAGATTTCAGTAGGTAAAGCATAAGCCTTGCACACAAGCAAAGCAAAACAAAGAATTCATTCACAGCTTCCCATGGTCAGGCAGGTGTTCAGCCGTCACCAAGAAAGCAGGGCTTTATCCTGCATAACGGTTACTTGGGAAGACAAACACCATCACCCCAAATATCCTCCCTTTCTTCTTCTTCCCTGAGCTCTATATGCTCAACATGACACCGTATGGAACATGATGTATGGAATATCCCTTGGGTCAGTCGGGGTCAGCTGTGTCCCCTTCTAGCTCCTTGTGCACCCCCAGACTGCTTGCTATGGGGTGAGAAGCACAAAAGGCCTAGACTTTGTGTAAGGACTGCTCAGCAGTAACTGAAACATTCCTGTGTTATCAACACTGTTTTCAGCACAAATCCAAAACACAGCCCCACACTAGCTACAATGGAGAAAATTAACTCATCCCAGCGAAAACCAACACAACTATTAACCATTTTCACTGGGCATCCAAAGTAATTGCAGGATTACTACAGCAAGAGTGAAGTCAGTCCTGGACTTTCAGATATAGCATATTAAATAGGAATTGAACAACGAAGATGTACAATACAGTCCTACAATTGGGGGTTATTTTACAATTCAGCTGTTCTAGCTCATAGGAAAAAAGAAAACTTCTGAGATTGTTTTCTATATGTAGGATGTTCCTGAGGAGAAAATGCAAAGTGCTAACATCTTTTTCCAAGTGTAGAGAAGAGTAGTGTCTGGAAGCTGCATTTTTGTAAATTCAGATTAGAGAAGAACAGCTAGGAGAAACTACCAGTGGGGTCTCTTGGTTTAGCCAGATTAGGATGGGATTGGCTTCTTACAGGACTGCTCTAGCCCAACACAAAAAGCTATAGCCGAATAGAAATTATTGTGTGTAGTCCAGCGGCAATGGGTTGAAGTTTAATGGCCTGTGATACACAAAATGTCATTTCCAACCATAAATTCAATGAATCTTTAGCAGTTCTGAAAACTAGCAATGAAATCTTAGTCTTCCTAAAATCAGCATCAGTATTTCACTCTCTTCTCCAGCCAAACTGCAGGAAAGATTGAGTTGATTTCTAATTTTACCTGTGATTTATCATTTTAGGATGTTGGTGCCCCCCAGTTTCTTGTGCAACCTACTGTTTTATAGCACTAGCCTTAATTTTCTTGACTACAGGACAGATGAATCTTACCTTACTGCATATTAACAGGTTGATGCTCTCATTGGTGCTTTAGTGAGGTAATGTTAAAAATAATCCAGGATTGCCATAAAAGGTATCTACTTAACTGACTTTATGATCAGAGTGACCATATAATTGTTCTATATTCTGAAACTTCAAATCTTCCTTCACTCAGTCTGCTGCTTAAACGTAAGGCCAAACTTAAATACTTGCCAATTCAAATCTTTTGATTACTCTGTTAATATGCTCTGTATAATGTTGTGATATCTTGCATAATAAAGATGAGTTCTTTAGGGAAGAAAGCAGCATGCGAGGTAGGCAAGTGGCAAAGGTATTTGATCCCTTCTCTCTTCACTGAAAACTTACAGCTGTGGTCTCCTCTGTTCTTGGGGATGTGAATCTCTCTTGCATGCTCTGTACTCACTCACAGCACAACCTGACTATTAGTGCTGATGGGTTTTCCTTCTCAGAAGTGAGGCCAGGTGCACAGTGGGATCCACTTCTCCAGCCAGAGCTGCAGAGCAGGTCTAAACCTGGACAATCCTAATGCACTGATTTGTTTTAAGTTAAAAATCTACATGTTTGTTAGTAACATGTGCAGAAAAAAATTACATTTTTTGTTTATGAATCTGTATGTAGATCTTCATGCTGCTATGCAAGCTTTGGGTTGTTTTTTAATCTTTCAGTGTTTAATCTTTCTGTTCCTTTTGTTTTTCGTTTGAGCTCTAGTCATGCACTTCGCCCCAGACAAATCTCTGAAATAAAAGACTACAAGATTCCTTATTTCCAGTTTCAGATTGCAGCCAGTTCATTCAGATAGATTATATTTCTAAACTTTGGGTATGAGATACACAGTCTCAACTGACACGTCACAAGAGATATTAAGGCAATTGCTGGGTTTTTATCACTTTGTCCTTTGAACATCATTAAAAAAGAGGGGGGAAACACTGAATACAAAAAATATGGTAGGTGATTTTTCTGTATCAAATGGTGGTTCAAAGTAAGGTTATCTTCTTTGATTTATCCTCTATAAGATTTCTGTACCAGTACACTGAATTTTGAAGAGAGATGTCTGAATTGACATTTTTTTTGTGGCTTTATTTTGGTTTGTGGCTCGCAGTCTGAATGAAAGGATATGCACAAAGCAGATTTTCTGTCCTGTGACTCTGTGAGATTTGTACTGTCCTGAAATTTGAACTAACTCCTTTGGGCGTAAAGTAAGAACAAACAACTCATTCCCTTCTGCTCCTCTAAACCACATGAGCTGAAATATTAATGAAACTTTCATGAATCACACATAACACATACTGCCCCTTTGTACTAGAAAAGGCCAGGCTTTTTATGGTTGCTGCCATACAGTCAGGATAATAGGAAGCAGAGTCATAAGCCAGTAATTAATACACTTCTGAAATGAGCTATGTTATTGTGTAGATGCTAATTAAGAATGATAGATACCAGTGATTGAGTGGCACATAATACCCTTGGTCAGCATGAGTGAAAGGTCAGTTATCATTTTGACTACTTTAAGTGAAAATGTTTTCCCTTATGTCAGTGATTTCAGAAACCACAAATGTCAAAGTGAAATGCCTTACACCTTCTCTTTCTAGAATGTAGATTTTCAGTGACATGACAGGAGAGGGGTAATAGAAGCTATCTGATTTCCTGTGGGGCTTCTGACACAAACAATCAGAAGGGGAAAGACAAAAAAAAGAAAAAATTAATAAGTAAATATTAAATCTTGGCATCTTGACTGCGTTCAGTTTGAGGTGGTTCTCTGAGGCACTGTAAAAGGGGCTGGCTTTCCAAACGGGGCAACCCCTCCTGCGAGAAAATGATTCAATAACACTAGACACTTCAAAGTTCTCTTTTGGAAAATCTCATCCACTTTATCAAAATGGTCCTTGATGATTTTACAATATTTCTAAGTTATTAATTTTCTGGAAAGTGGGAAAGGGTAGCCTTAACTCCCAAACTGGGATGAATTCAGACTTTACAGCTTTATCCAGCAAGGAGACAAGTCAGAAAGGGAGCTCAAGCTCTGGCAGTAGGAATGTTAGACATCTCACAGATGCTCGTACCAGTGCTACATGTTTAACTTCACTTGTCATCTCTGTGTTCTTCATAGCTTAGACACCTTCTATTTTTCTTTAATACTGTATAACCATGATTAAATTTGATAGAAAAAATCCTGTCCTGAGGCTGTTAAGACCCTTAGATGCTTTAAAGGGTACATGCCTAGGCAAAAGCATGAGATGACTTTTTTTTTTTAAAAAGCATCAAGATGACTTTTAGAATTCTGCATTATTAAGAAAATCGTTTGATATTTTGATCTTATATAATTCCTCCTTAGGGATGAGCTGCTGCAGTTAAAAAAAGAACAAGAAAGGGGGAAAAAAAGAGGTAACCAAAGAAGACTTTTAATTCAGCTCTGATTATTTTTGGGGAGTACCAAAACCACTACAGTTCTAACTGGGGACTGCAGTTATTACAGTAGCTCATGTAGTAATTGATGATTTTGCATGGTTTTGCATGCTAGTGTTAGTACTGAATGCTTTAACAAAGGGCATCTCTTCGCTTGGTAAATCACTACTTGATAGTGCTTCTACTAATGTCTTAGTGGGTCTTTGAAGAAATGATTTTAGCATGCTTTGAGTTGAGTTACTAAGTGTGATTACTTAGGTAAATCACTATGATCGGTACATCTGATCAGTACAGCAAAAGAGAATGCAGCAAATGAGAAAGTAAGCATAATGATAAAGTCAAAGGTCTTACCTAAAAGTCAGCGAGGGATTGAAAAGTACAGTTCAGAGAGTAAATTGTTCAGTGAAAAGCAAGAATAACTGATTTGGATCCAGATTTGCTCTGGTATAACTGGCATTTGAATATACCAAGTTTCTGAAGGAGGCCCTTGACCTTGCTAAAAATGAAAGCTAAAGCCTGAGTAGTGCTTTTTCAGGGTTTCAGCTTGTCCTGGGTTCAGCAGCAGAAGTCATTTTTCTCCTTCTTAGTAGCTGGTGCAGTGCTGTGGTTTTGACTTTCAGTCTGGGAACAGTGCTGATAACACTGATGTTTTTAGTTGCTGCTCAGTAATGTTTACTCCAATCAAGGACTTTCTGAGTCTCATGCTCTGCCAGGGAGGAGGGGCACGGGAAGCTGGGAGGAGGCAAAGGCAGGACACCTGACCCAAATGACTCAAAGAGGTATTCTATACCACAGCACATCATGCCCATTATATAAACTTGGGGCAGTTACCTGAAAGGGTTAGATCACTGCTCAGTTGGGCTGGGTATCGGTCAGTGGGTGGTGAGCTGTTGTATTCTCTTCCCTTGTTATTTCCCTTATCATTATTATTATTGGTGGTAGCAGTAGTGGTTTGTGTTATACCTTAGTTACTGGACTGTTCTTATCTCAGCCTGTGGGAATTGCATTCTTTCAATTCTCCTCCCTCTGGGAGTGGAGGGAAGGAAGGAGGGGTGATCAGGCAGCTGTGTCTTTACTGCCTGGGCTTAAACCATGACACATTTCTTCAAGGATGCCAGCAACTGGGCAGGCAAGTAGAGGCATAGGGCCATCTATGGTCCTGCACTGGGGGAGGCGAGGTAGTGTTTCCACAACTTACCAGTGTGCAGCGGGTTAGAAACAGCGATACGATTCTAACTTGTGGGCCCAACAGGGAAGATTGTAGCTAGCAGCTTATGTTTTAGTGTAATGCTAACTTACTCGGGCAGCTCTGGGCACACTCTTCAGAAGCCACTAATGACACTGCAGTTGTGTAACTTGAATAGTCTCTGTTCTTGCTCAGGCTGCCAAGAATACTGCAACCCAAAAAGCGTGTTATGCAACTGCAAGTGAGAAACTTGGGCCACTGCAGACAGCCACATCTTGACAATTGGATTTTTGTCCAGTCTGGCTTTTCATCTAATTTTTCATATTAACAAGACTATGTTTTTCTTATATAGGCTACTTCACTATAACAAAGTGATATATTTTCCTAGGAAGGCAGGCCCAGTGTTATAACAAAACTGCATCTGTAATTCATCATCTATTTGTCTGTACCCTTTGCATTAATTAAGTTAATTTTCCAGGAGGTCTAAGAGACACTGCAAAATTGTAATAAGCTAGGTGTTCTTTGGAGAAGAGGAGAGAAACTTCTGTATAGCTTGTTTGTCTGGACCTGTAACAGGAGTAACACATGTCTGGAAAAGACCTCCTGGATCACTAGCTTCACCCCCATCCAATCACAGAATGTTACATTGTTCTTTTAATAATTAGATCACGTTCTATTTTAAAATACATGCAACTTTTATTATTATTATTCTTGTGGAACAAGTATTAGAGAAATCTGCTTGTTATAAACCAGCTTCTCATTTCTGTCCTCAGTTTATGCCTGGCCATAATTGATGGAAGACTAGATAAATTGCATCATTAATTGTTTATTCTCATTTGTGGTAGAGCCTGCCATTTATGTGATTGTCATCTTAGTAAACTTAAATGATTGAAGTTCTTGGCTTTAGAAGACTGAGAAGGATATGTGGGATCTGGGAGTTTGAGTGGAAGTTTCTCCTTATCCAAGAGGTGTTTTGACTGTTCTTTTTTCTGAGAGCTGATTGTGCCCAGTTTCTGTGCTTGAATAACTTTTCTCTGTTCTTAAGGTGAAGGTGAAGTCCTTGTCAATAGAGGAAAGCACTCATTGAACTGCTGTGTGTGCATGGTAATTTACCTGCACCCAAGATAAAAAGCACCTCTTTAATTCTTGATCTTACATTTGATTTGGGAATGCAAGCCATCCATTAAAGCAAGTTGTAGATTTTTTTCTGGGAATTGCTATGAGTAATCGAAAGATTATATTTTCTGGCTCAAAAAGAGACAGCAGCAAACACTGCTGAAAGGGAGGTTATTGAAAGGGAGGGAGGTTATTAGTGACATCCAGGAAGCATAGCCTTGGGACCAATTTTGTAAACAATTTCTTTAATGTCTGTGGCACAAAAAGAAGAGCACAACTATGCATTTGGGAAATGAAGATGAGAATTTCTTCTTAACATGTCTGGTTACAGCAGTTGTTAAACAGAAGTAACTCCTGGAGCAAAACCAAAGAAGTAGCACTCTTGAACCAGACACCGAGCTCTAGAGTGAAGAGAAGCTTCTTCTGGAATGGAGGAAGAAGCTTCTTCTTCCTTTTTCTGTCCCTTGATTTTTTAATTCATTAGTGAAAAATGGCCTTTGCTCCAACAAAGTTTGACTTTGGGTGAAGAGATAGAATCCACTGCTCCCATTTTTTGTGCAAGTGGTGTGACTTTCCCCTAGCTAAGCTAAAGGAAAGTGCTAGCACACTTGTCTCTGAGCGGATGTGTCCCCAGCTGCTCTGAAGTTTTTCTACACTCAGTGTTATGATTATTACTTAAGAGACATTTGAGTGTGTTTTGCCTGTTTTCCACATTCCTGCTGACCTTATGTAGGAGGCAGACAGGGAGTTCTTGAGGCACAGAGAGTTCTGCTGGTGACAAAGTGGAGAGCTTCCTGTGGCTGAGGGGCATTCAGGTGAGAGCAGGGCTGTTTCCAGAGTTAATGGTTGCTAAGCAAGGCTAATGTGGTTCACAGTTTTGGATTCAGGCATCTCAGGACAAACTAAATCCTGTTTTAGATGCCTAAAACCTTATTTGGATCTGAATCAAATGCTTGTTTTTTATGCTTGGAGAAATGTTGCATAAAATGTAAGTGCTTTTGATTTCAAGATGCAGATACTTAAATTTGGAATAAAAAAGCAAGAATCTTATTCATAAAAAAGTGCTAAAAGACATTCAGATTGAGATCTAAGCCTACAAAATCAAGGAAATCCTGAGGCAGGATTATTACATTAATCTTTCTGTCCTCCTCCACCAAACTCAAACTCCCTTTGTCCTAGCATTGTTTATTCTAGCAAATATGGCTGTCTACGTATCTGCCGCTGGGGTAACATTTATTATCCTCATGTGGAACAGTTTATTATCATGTAACTGATACAAACAGTTAAAAAGATGTTGCCTCTGTGAGCTTTCTTGGCCCACCAGAGCCTGATTTGTTAACCTTCTGAGCCTGCTGTGAACTTGCCTAGTTTTCAGTAACGTGTATGAAGTCCAGAAGCCTGAAGCTGAGTGCCTATAACGATACTACTTATTGTGCTCTTTTATTTTGCTTATCAGCTGGAACATCTGTTATTTTAGATGGGATAATTTGGAGCAGTTGTATTTTTCATTTTTATTTTTTAATGTATTAGAATATTATAGAAACATCTAAAATCTTAAAATAGTACTATAAACGGACACTCTACTACTGTACTTGTTTTTCTGTTATTTATCTAATGAGCCACCCTTGGTGTGTAATTTCCATCAAACAATGTCTGCATTGTGAAAAAGAATAACTACTGGTGTCGGTTTTAAAAGTTATTCCATTTGCTTAGTAGTACTACATGTACATTTAGAAACAGCCAATCATATTAGGGTATGATGAAGTAATGCTTCTTCAGTGCTGCTTTGCTTCCTCTTCCAAACACTGAATTCTGTCCCCTGAACCCCAAACACTCTATCTCAGCATTCTTTTACAGGGAACAGCACTTTTCTGTATGCTGGGAAAGAGAATAATTAAATTAACACCTTTCACTTTGTTACACATTTGGGTGCCCTGTGGATATTTGATGTGGATATATAAATTTTAATTATGAAGCTAGATCCTAAAAGATCAAAGAGCACTGAAGAATCTCTTTTTAGAACTACTAACAGATGAGCACCTGAGTGACTATTTCACAGAGTAACAATACATTCACAGAATAAACAAACATTTTAGTGTGTGGCTTGTGACTTTCAACATGAAGCATATTAGAGAAATGAATGTCTTTAATCTATATAGCCATCACATTGTGTCAGCTTTTGAAACTGTTTTAATGAGTGTCAATTGTGTAGCATGTTGCTTTTTACTAGACTCACGAGAACTAAATATAACACTCAGATTTCCAGGAACTCATAAAAAAACCTTTTGTGCAGAAGAAGGCACTTTTAATGTGTCTTAAAGCACAAATGTTTTCCTTATAGTTTTGCATGTAATGAGAAATATTACTACTTTGCAAGCGAACTTGCATGATCTGTGCATAGTAACATAGTATAGATCCCCCTTGATAAGTATTTCCCATGCATTTAAAACAGAATAAATGGATTGCTTGCATAGAAAATTTGATTTATAATTTGGAGTTTTAATCTGCAGTATGTGCTGTTTACAGTGGAGATAATAATTTGTTGATCTTTGCAAGAATTTACATTTAACTTGATCAATACAAGAAATATTTTAGTTTACAAATTATTCATATCTTCACAGTAAAAGTTTAAAATTAAGTGTCCATCCACTGCCTGAAAAAGAGGCACACTGAGAGGCAGGTCTTTTAAAAATATCTATTATTAAATATGTATTATAAATTTTAGGAGTGTTTGCCCCTTAAGCAACAAGGAGTGCATGTTTAAAATTGACACTGTTGTTCGAAGCAAAAGAAACCTGAGTCCCACCTTTTATGTTGCCTCACACAGGCTTCTGCACAGTAGCAGGATATGATGAAGCAATGTATATTTACAAATACAGAAAAAGAAATATGAAAACTCTGGTTTAATACTTGGTAGTTTATGCAAGTCTGTTATCACCATGAGATTAATGTAATCAAAAGGAATGTCCTAACATAATAGATTGTAGACTAGAAGTGATGATATACATTTTCAAATTTATGTTCGTGTTTATATTTTAGTTAGTGGTTTAGGCTGTGAAATTTTGGCCCTGGGGTTAAACTTAAAGGTTTTTGAACTAAGAAATCTATGGCTGAAATATGTTTGGTGGGAGGGAATAATATAATTACACATAGCTTTTTGATAAACAGCCTAAATTATGCTTCAAAGGACAGATGTGGCTTTAATAATCTGAACCATTTGCATTTTCAGATTAAACCCTGCTTGATTGCATTGTACTTGATATGTATACTTAAATCTATATGTTAAATGTTATACTTTGATATAGAGCATATTGTTTGACTTTGTTCTTATGATCTGACAAGCTTCATTATATAATAAACTAGTTTAAATAAATCTTAAAGACATAAAAGTGTTCTTGACAGTAAGAAAAAAATTTGAAGCACACAAATGATATATTGGTTAGATGTTCCAGAGAGAGTCAAAGCTTTTTTCATTCAGATCTTTGAACATGTGTTTTGAATAAAGCTGTAAGGCATTTTCCAGTAACCAGTGTTGTATTACAAAAATGAGTAAAGTAAAACAAAAGGAAAACATGTTTCAACATTTTATTCAGTATTGTCACACATTGTTGCACATTTCCAGCTGGAAGTAAATGTGACATTTGTAATGCTAATTTTTCAAACCTAACCTTTTATAACATATAAAATATTACTTGGGATGGTGTGCCCTTGTGAAAAGAGCAGAAGTAATGAAGTACGCGATCAGGGTTCAATTGGATTCCTAATGGCTTGAGTGCAGTTATACTGCCAGTTTGTTGCAATCAATCAAAACCATTTTTGAATTGTTCTCTTAAACTGTATCTAGTGGTAACTGCTGATAAGCAGGTTACAGAGCACTTGACCTGATATACGAGTAGTGTGTGGGTCTCACAAAGACCAACAAATAATGCTGTTAAAGTTACCTCGTATGGCCCATGTGAGGAAGACCCCCTGATTTGTTAATACAGGAGAATACACTGTAGCCTTGCTCCATATTATGTGTGACGGATAAATGTGAACATAAGCATAACGCAGAAAGACGTGAGAAAAATGCAGTATGTAATTTTGGTGATACATGTGTAATGCTGCTAATTATGGGCTGCAGTTGCATTAACTAACTTAGGAAAAACATAGGGCTTGCTGAGTTGCTTCTCTTCCGTTTATCATAATGACAAATTGACAGCCTCCTTTGGCTCAAAGAGGAGAGAAGGAGGAGGAGCAGAAGGGAAGGAGCACATGCAAGCAATTTGGATATTTAAAAAAATGCCAAATTAAAAAAAAAGGAAGAAAGAAAAAATCTTACAATTAAGCTATAATGGAATTTATAGAAAGATGGATATAATTTATTTTGGTTTTATTTGAAAAGGGCCATAACATATTAGCCTGGAAATATAATCTAAAACATACCACATGCAGTGTTGCTAATGGGACCTTTATGCTAAAGGGACTTATTCCCATACTTCAGGATAGGAAAAATATGCTATAATGTTTCATCACAAGGCATTCCTCTGAAAGTGAAAGCTAATTAAATAGTTTTTACTGTTACTTGAAAATATCATGCACCTGAAGACCCTTAATCCATGTGAGGAATGGTTGAACTCGGCAAATGCAGCATTTGTAGGCCGCTTACCTAAGGCTGACAGTCTTGGGATCAGAATTCTCCTCTTCCTCAGGAAGGTAGTCACCTCCACATTAGCAATTACTTATTTTTCACTCCGCTGCACCTCAGCAAGTGCCATTGTGCTATGAGTGCGACAATAGAAAAGTGTTCCAGTATTTGTGTTTGATCACACAATTTACCTCTTAAGTCTGGTAGCAAAAACGCTGTAGCAGGATAGGATGGATGCAAGTACAATTTTTAGAAGAAGGGTTAATGCTCAGATTAAATGTTGTTCACATAGAAGACAGCAACAGGAATTGCATGCATCTCACTCAAAGAATACCTGCTTCTTTCCTGAGCAAGTTTTTTGCTAAATTTGTATCTTTAGTTGTACCTCCTAAACATACCAGGTAATTTTGGTGCTTAAAGCATTGACTTCCTCAATACCTAGCCATTACCTCTACTTCAGATTCCTGATTTGGCAGGTGTATAGCTTGAGTCCTTTTTTTTTTTTTTTTTTTTTTTAAACTGAACCAAGCACATATTGGTGAAAAATTGCAACTAGAAAAGAAAAGTAGAAAAGGGGGTTTTTTAACAAAGGAAGATTTAGTTAAGGACAGAGCATATTTCCAGATGATTTCTCCTATGTTGTACTGCTTTATACACAGGGCCATCTGTAACTCTAGTTAATTTCCCGTAGTCTAATTCTACACTTGCATACATGTATCTAGAATAGATTTGACCAAAATACGGGGCATTTATGTAGTGTCTGTGGGATATGTTCACAGTACTATGTAGCAGAGCTTAGCTGCTCTTCCTATAGCTAGAGAATGCCAAGGGGTAGGGGAATGGCCTCCTCTCATATCTTATCTGATTCTTTGGAGGCTCCTAAACTCAAAGGAGTACAACAAGAAGATAAAGTTTGTCATGTGTAGATATAGTGGGAAGCTCTGCATGCTCATTTTAGCTCACAATATTTATAACATGCAGCTTTTATATTAGTGTTTAAAAAAAACAACATCCATTTTCCGCATTTAAAAATACCTCTCCTCTCTTTTCCCAAAGACAGCCATTTAAAGCTTTCAAGATAATGGTGGGAAAATTTTGTGCAGAGGCATTGATGTAATGGCAACAGCATTTATTCTTTTCACATTGAAATGGCAGTTTTCAAAAGACCTGGAATTGCAGAGTGAATTTTGGTTGATTAATTTTTAATTGACCAAGTTGAGAAAACAGAGAGAAAAAAAAATTGATAAAACACCTGAAAACAGCAACCTGTCTGAAGTACTTGTCACTGTTTCATCTTCAAAATGTCTCCTCTCATTATACAGCTCAAATAGATTGTAAAGTATGAAACAATTAAGTGCATTGAAGTAATCCAGTCCATTGCAATTGCATAAATGTAGATGTTTTTTGCATTTGAGACCTATTTAAATCTGTGTCCTATATAAACTGTAAAGAGCAATGTAGTTATTTCTATAACCTGAATATATTAAGATTCCACTGTGCAACTTTTTATTTTTTTACAGTTTCACTTACCTATTTTTTAATGGTTTACCTTTTTAATTAGATAATTTTATATGATACTTCTCCTGGGCCTTAGACATGGAAAGAAGTAGGTGATATAATTTCTCTTTGTGTCTGGCACAATTTTGCTTTCTTGCTTCTTATTCTAAAGCTAGCATTTAGAAGAACAATAGCATTACAATTGTCTCTGTCTCCTTGTAGATCTTTCATAATGGGTGTTTTCAGGCAATAAAAACCGCAGAGCATATGGATCAAAAAGAATGGGATTCAGGTGATGAAAGCAATTTTTTCTTGGTGCCTGTCTTGATTTTCCTTTGAGATTGTGCTGAAAGGTTGAGGTTAAAGCCAGATGATAATTTTCCAAGTTCCTTGAATGGTTTAACCATCCCCAGGTTGTCAGAAAAGTGAGCTGAATCCATTTTCATGCCAGTTTCAGACAAAGATTTTCATCTCTCTTGCTGGGAAATCCTATAATTTCTTTATATGTAAATAGTGAAGAACAAATGCTGTTCTGATTTGCTCCCTCATAATTAAGTGGTTTTCCTCATTACCTAAGCCTGGAAATAACAGAAATCTCACGTCTGTTACAATAGGATGTTTCAGCTTATGACATGTATTTCAGTTTATGACTAACACTAGTGGTCAGAAATACCAGCGCCTGTGTCTGGAAAATAGTCCTAAGCTGTCTGCAGACCCCAGATAGATGCAGTCCAAGGAAGACAGCAGTCCCAACAAGCTGGGAAATCCCAGTCCTCCTCTGCTACTTCCTGGTTTTACTCACGTGACAGTATATGAGGTGGAAATAATTCAACAGTTTCTGTAAAGTGCCTTCTGCAATATACAATTGGTTAGCTGTTTTTAAACAAATTACAGAAGTGTAGGCATCAATGTTGATGAAAGCGATAAGAAGTTAGAAGGGAATCTGGAAAGGGTGAAGAGAATGACATTTTTCTGGCTAACAAACTAAAAGAGCAGGTGCTGGCATTTATGTTCCAGCTGTTGAAGTTGATGGTGGGTATTTGTTAGGGTATTTGTTCATATGATCTTCTTTGGTGCAGCATTTCGGTACCTACATGATGCAAAGAAAAGAGGCAGAGCACCGCTGCAGCCTTCAAGGGAATGATGTTGCTGTTTACTGCTGCTGCATCAGTCTTACTAGGAAGTCAATGAGGATGCCAAGATGTTGCTTTTTTTCTCTTTGCTTTCTTGTTCTTAAATAAATAAATAAATAAATATCTGAGTTGACTGAAGCCCTGTAACAACTTTCCCTCAAAGTGACAGGCAGAATAAATGGCAAAATTATATTCAGAATTATTGATCTTGGATGGACTGCTATGAATTCACCAACATTGCAAACACAGATGCTGAAGATGGAAGGATAAACTTTCTTTCCAAAGGGGTATTTCACTCAGCTTTTCCTGGTCTCCCCTAATTAATTGTCTTATAAACATCAGTGTGTTACTTGAAAGCCTCCAAGTATCAATTAAATGTGACTTGCAATCTCTTGTAGGACTGACCTCTTGGTATTTTACTCAAGCATTCAGCCTGACTTCTGAAGTTTTTCTTAGTTCAGGATTTTATAGTTTTGGAAAGTAGGCCATCTAATCTAGTTCATAGGTCTTTCTGCAACATCTACTGGAATGATCTAGTAAAAGGCTGTGAATCCTAAGAGCATTGGCACAAAGATCTTACCAGTGGGAAGATTTTATTGGGAAGAAAGGAAAGAAAAACCCCAAAGAAGGTACTGTCCTGCTGCTGTGACAGCCCATTTTCAGAGCCAGGTTTGGTTGTAGATTCATCTTGCTTTATCTTTCAACAACACAGTTGTTTTCAATGTCATTATAATTTAATTTCCAGATATTTCCAATACTTACTTTCTGCTTATCTGTGAAATCATAGGAATAAGTCGATGATGTTCAAATTCTAGTTGTACATCCTCAATACATGTTCAAAACACATAGACTAATCAGTTTTTATGGCATTTGATGTCTATTAGTTTGCCTGAAAAATACTTGAGTAATAAACTTGTACAGCATTTATGCTGTAAAGTAATAAATGGTTGATAAAAACCAATGGTCTGTAGGTTCAGTGCATTCCTCAGTGTCCAAAAATTCACTCGTTAAATCCTCAAATGAACATAACAGTAATCATGACAACTGGCAGCACTAACACAGTAACCTGCAAAAGATGAATTACTAAATAATTGCGGCTACCAAAGTTGTGCTCACAGTCTGAGTAGGGGCTATAGACAAATGTAATTGGGCCTAGCGAATAACTGGCTGCTTGAAGTCATTGATGCCAGACAAGAGGAAAAAAAATGTGATGAAGGTTCAGCATCTCTGAAGTAGAGAGACATATTTCCACAGGATAGTTACCTTATTCAAAAAGTATAAGTTTTCAGATTGGAAATAAGCACTTCAAGACGTGAAAATTAATACCCAAATGGTATGTAACATTTTTGGTACCACCCAATTTGAGGATTATACCAGAACCAATTTAAGAGCATGCAGAGGTTTGAATACTCTGATTGTTTATGTACAGCAATAGGGATAATCAGTTTATCATGTTTTCTTAAAGAAAACTATATTAATAGAGCTGCCATGAAAGTAAAAGTAATTGAGAACAGTATTATAGCAGCATTATAAATGCTGATGAAAGAACCAGTGGTTAGAATTCTCCTGTGGAATTAAATATGTCAAAACAACTTCTACACAGTGGAGCAAATTTTGTGTAAAAGCCAACAGTGTTAAAAACTCAGAAGACAAACAAATTTACCAAGGAAGCACAGAGTACGAATGAAAATTCAAAAGGTTAGACCATGATATTATTTGACTTTTTATAGATCAGTAAGATAATGGAAAGTGGAAAGTAAAATATCTTCAAATGTGTTTGCCCTAGGTACTGTACATCTGTTTGG